>NC_137185.1:9917500-12747500 GCF_951804945.1 Podarcis cretensis
TAGAGCTGTATAAATTTACTACTAACCGCAATCATTCAACTATTGGATGATTCAACCATTAGAAAAGGGGGGTTGTGGTGACTGTGGTGGTATGTGGGGTGATTTATAAGGACTGCGCACATCCCCTCATCCACCCTGTCACCCCAATCCGGGGAGAGGCAATCACATCCCTTGCCTTGGACCCGGTTCTGAATTAGTTCAAGGCAGGACTAATGTTTAATTAGGCTTTTTTATATAATAATATTTATTAAATTTTGTATAACCAATAAAAAACATACATAATAACATAATATTTTCCATTATCCACATTTCATTCTCAACTTTGGACTTCCTCACATCTCTTGTTCCTGCTTTCTAAACATAAATTTTACCAGCAAATTATTAACTTGATTTAATTCATATAATATAATTTTCCAATATTTAATGTCTCAAATTTTGGGGTTTAACATACTCTTATTGAAGCTTAATCATAAAATATTAATTATCCCAAATTTATCTTTTCATCTTCCAATTGAATTTAAATTTATATTATTTATAACTAGTTTATTGAAGCCATGTTTTTGCTAATCTTACATCTTTCTTAACAATCATGCAATTTACAATATTTTTGTAGATAGTCCTTAAATTTCTTCCAGTCTTCCTCCACCAGTTCTTCTCCCAGGTCTCGGATTCTGCCCGTCATCTCCGCCAGTTCCATATATAATTAGGCTTTTTAAAGCAAACAAAACACAAATGGAATTCAACATATGGCCAGGGAGTGGAAGAAGACATTGCATCTCCTCCCCTCTCCCATTCCCAACTGAGAGCAAAATGATAAATAATGCTGGGTGCTCCTTTGCATGCAACATGTCTTCTGGAAAGCCATTAGCAAAGGAACACCTTGCAACATGCATGGTGCTGCTTCAGGGATGGGCATCAGGCAGGAAGAAGAGACAGACTGTTCCCCATTCTCCAAGGAAGATGAAGCTGGTAGTCAACTCTTAGCCTTTGCACATAGTTTTCCCACCTGGTGCTTGCCTTGCCTTTCTGTCCGATACCCCACCCCCTGCAATGCACATTTCTGGGCCATCCAGCCTGATCCATGGCTGTCTGCACCCGACTTATCCAAGCTCCTCCCAGTATGCTTTATTCAACTCAGAACATCTGAGTGAAGGAGCGTCTCCACCCACATCGTTCTGCCTGGACACAGTTACCCCACCTACATCACATTGACAAACAACTCAAGAGGACTCAGGAATGGATCTGCTTTTGACCCTGGAGTCCTTGGCTCATTGAGTGCTGGCCAGGAGGGATGCTGGTTGGGAGGTCAAGTGGCCACTCAGCTAGCCCTTCAGTTAGCAGGTGGTGAAAGGCACAGATCAGTGAGCTGATCTATCCAACACATTGAGCAAGGATGCAGCAGGAACTCTCCCAGCTGCCTCCTCAAGCTATGGGTTGAAAAATATAAGGTGTTTAGTTTTCATTGCAAACATGTGGCATTTACACCCAAATATTGCAACATGTCTTTGTTTAGACATTGTTGGGCTACCATCCCCATCCTACCCAGCCATAACTCCCTTTGGCTTTTTTGGACACACTCAGTAGAAAGGCACTCAGGGCAAATCTGGTTATAGAATTGTCAGCACGGAATACCAAAGATTCAAAACTTAAACCGCAAGGAGCACATGGTGGAGATAGATGAATCTGCAATTTTAGCTTCTCTGATTCTTACTCCCCTCCATGCCTTCTTAATTTCAGGCTTCCCCATTTCCATTTTGGCTTGTGTATTCTTATTTTTTTTAATTAAGAGACTGCAAATTTTGAAAGATTACTACTGTAAACTGTAAACAAAAACAAAAACAACCAGCCCTCCTTTCCTGCAACTTCATGCAGCCTCTTCCTTTAGCTATGCTTGTTAGCCTGAACCACCCAAGAAACAACATGCTGTATCCATATTTTATCACTCTGCCCTCTAAAACCTTCAGCTGGTAACAAGCAATCATACTAAACAAGCAGTGTCAGAACCTGACGCAGAGAGAGGAAAAGAATGATTAAAATGCTCCATAAGGCACTGTTTAGCAAGGGTTTAATTATTACAAAAAGCAGTTTTAACAAGTTGCAAATGTATTTTCCAAACATTCTTGCTACTTATAATTGATGCAGCCAATGAAAAGCAAATCACAACGCTGAATAATTTTCGCCTATTTAACAATGTATTTCATTTTTCAGTCTTCCATAAGCCTGAACAAAATATCCTTCATAGTGTGGGGGTGAGGGCGAGGAGGAGTTGTGTTGGGGGTTGAGAACCATGAAACTGACTAGGATATTGACGTACAGCAAAATTGCCAAGCATAAACCATTTTCCTAGCTGCAGAGAGACTGGAAGAGCATATTAAATAAACAAGCAGAATCCCACATAATTAGTATAATTTAAAAACAAAACAAAAAATCCAGAGAGTAGCAACCTATGCAGATTAGTACCAATAGCTATAAAGCAGTTGTCTGCTGCAGAAACCCACTTCAGCTTCCTATATTATGTTGGTCAACTATATGACATTTCAATTAAGCAACGCAAATTAAAACCTTGGTCAATCTGCTTCTTTAAAACTGCCCCTGATATTCTAGCCTGGATATCATCAATTATTCAATAGTCAGCTTTTGATATTTAATATTCTATACGGCATCATAGACCTTGCTCTCATTAGCAGCAAATGAAATGTTAAACTGGGGGTGAGTAATTTTCACATTTTCCCCCCCCTTTTTACCCATAACCTAGTTCTGTTCCTGCATTAATATGCATTATTTAAATATATATCAAAAACATGCATTTTCTGTGAAAATGCATTTAAAATGGTTTTTGAATATGTTCAAACCAGTGTTCGCTGTGGCAGATGGGAGATGTTGGTCCAAAGTTTCAGGAGGGTCCCAAGTTGGTGAAAAATGGTTTCAACTGCTAAAACCAGCATTGCAACATTCAGAAAATTGTAAAGTCTAAATTCTGACTCACTTTGCAAATCTCCAGTACGTACGTTGAACCCAGAAGTGAACATTGGGGCATTCCTTATGGTAATTCACAAAGATCCAACATCTCAAGCATTCCTATAATGAACCAGTTTATTGACACTACCACATTTAAGGATGGATATTCAGTCAATATTTATAAGTGCACAGATCTAATTTGTACCTCCTGGACTTGGGTTGGAATATAATGGATTAGAATTAAATTATCCTTTGGAGCTTTGACCTTTTGGCTCAAAAAAAGGGGGGGGGGTTGTACCTGGAGTTACTCCTACTCAAAGGAGACCCATTGAAAAGAATGGGCATGACTAATGGGAGCCAGCATGGTGTAGTGGTTAAGAGCAGTGGACTCGTAATCTGGTGAACTAGGTTCGATTCCCCGCTCCTCCACATGCAGCTGCTGGGTGACCTTGGGCTAGTCATATTTCAGAGAAGTCTCTCAGCCTCACTCACCTCACAAAGTGTTTGTTGTAGGGGAGGAAGGGAAAAAAGAGACTCGTTAGGGTAGTGATAAAGCGGGATATCAAATCCAAACTCTTCTAATATGAGTCTTTTGATTTCAATGGGCCTGTTTTCTGTAGTTGGCTACAACCCCATAGATAAGTTTTAATGTGAGTATTTTTCCTAAGGATTTGCTTTTTTCTGTAAAGCACCACAATTTAATGCAGAAATGGGATGAGGGGAGGGAACACATGGAAAATTGAAATCTAACAAGTAAGATATAAATTAGGAAATCATGGGAGCAGCTTAACATAATTTAATTATCGTCTATGTTGCAGAATAAGAATAATTATGTTGAAGAGCTCAATAAATGAAGGTTGGTAATTAGATATGTCAAAAGAGAATTGAAAATATCAGAATAACGGGTGGATTCCCCCCCCCCCCCGTTATGATGTATTTTTATACTATAGCACAGGTGTGGGGAATCTGGGGTTCTCCAGATGTTGTTGAACTACAACTGTTATCATCCCTGGTCAGTAACAATTGGCTGGGACTTAAGTTTTGTAATTAGCTGCACAATTAGTTCTCTGAACAGCAACTGATATTGAAATCAATTGAAGAACTTTTGCAAAATACAAGTTTGGAGCGAGCTAGGAGGTCAATTCGCGGGCAGAAACAACTGATTTTTGCACCAGTAAATTCCAAAAGCAAGCAAACATAAGTATTCTCATGCATTCAATTCCTGCATCTTATCTTCCTATTAAGGAGCAATGTTGAATAGGCTCAGGTGGGGGGCATGTTGTCTTCATGAATGAGTTCTTGTTTTCTAAAATGAACTCTGTAGGTGCCCATCATTCACTGAAGCGTTCCGTGCATTTGGGTAGAATTGCTGCTAAAATCACGCACACAAAGAAAGGATTTGTTCCAAAATGTGTCAGGCCCAGAATAAATCCTATTTCAAGAAGCCGGAGCCCCTGCGCCCCCCCCCCAACTCTTTTTAGCTGTCAGGGGTGTGTTCCTTGTTTTATGGCTGGGTCTCTGCTGCATATAAATCAGGCTGGCTTCTTTAGTCACCATGGATATCGTGGCTACATCATTTAAGAACAGTTCTAAAAGCTGGACCTGTCACATTGGCCTGCATGGGTTTGCAAATCATTTCCATTCTTTAACACAAGCTTGGTGTCATTTATCTATATTTAACCCAAAGGGGGACAAAAAATATAATAAGCATTTTACTCAACTGTTCTGTCCAAGGAAATGAATGGAAATGCCAGTATTTGCAGCGGAGGCCAGCCCACTGGGACAAAAGGGACACTGCCCTAGCAATCTTAATCTGCCCACAGCCTGCCTTCTTATGTACAACCAGCCCAGCTGTGACATTGCCTTTCAGCTTCTCCCTCCTTGCTCCTCAGTGCTGCCTCCTGTAGAGCTCAACAGCAAGATGAATAAAGAAGAAGCTAGAATTAGTTATCCATCATTGACACTCCTTCTGCTTACTTTTGGGCTCCCAATCCAGTCCCAATGGGCACCCTCCACCAATGAGTATTTGGTAGCTTAAACAATGTAGACATTATTAGGAATGCGCACAAATGTGTTGTGGACTGGCTGGATGCGGAGGAGTGGTGGAAGCAGTGCCAGATTTACATACAGTGGTAACTCTGGTTACGAACTTAATTTGTTCCGGAGGTCCGTTTTTAACCTGAAACCATTCTTAACCTGAGGTATCACTTTAGCTAATGGGGTCTCCCACTGCTGCCTCTGTGCAATTTCTGTTCTCATCCTGGGGCAAAGTTCTTAACCCGAGGCACTACTTCCGGGTTAGCAGAGACTGTAACCCAAAGTGTCTGTAACCCAAGCAGTTTGTAACCCGAGGTCCCACTGTATAAGCTAAACAAGCTATAGCTTAGGGCCCCACTCTCTTGGGGGCCCCCAAAAAAAACAAGGGAAAAAACCCTGGATGTACATTTCCAAAATGTAAGATAAAAAACAAATAAAATAAAACCAAAACCTACATACGGCAGCAGTGTTTTATGTTGTGTATGGACCTATTAGGTCCATAAATTACCATATAGCATATATTCAACACAAAAAACAGCAGCAATTTGTTGTTGACAAAGGAGAGCTGGACATATAAAGGGCCCCATTACTTTCAGTGGCATAGGGCCTCATCAAACCTAAATCCAGCCCTGGGTGGGAGGCATCAGCTGAGGAACTCCCCAAAGGAACCCCCAGGGGAAGAAGGCTCAGAGCCAGGGAATTGGTGGTGGGATGATAAGTGGTCAAAGGGAGAAGAGGGAGCACACTGGGTGGAGCAGGTGTCAAAAGCTAAAGAGGTGACCTATCCATTCTTAAGGAAATCAGCCCTAAGTGCTCACTGGATGGACAGATCGTGAAGCTGAGGCTCCAATACTTTGGCCACCTCATGAGAAGAGAAGGCTCCCTGGAAAAGACCCTGATGTTGGGAAAGATGGAGGGCACAAGGAGAAGGGGATGACAGAGTACGAGATGGTTGGACAGTGTTCTCGAAGCTACTAGCATGAGTTTGACCAAACTGCGGGAGGCAGTGGAAGACAGGAGTGCCTGGCGTGCTCTGGTCCATAGGGTCACAAAGAGTTGGACACGACTAAATGACTAAACAACAACAAAATGGTGTGGAAAACAATGCCACTGAACCTGGCCTATGCAAAGCCATGGCGAAGGACCATAGCTCAGTGGTAGAAGGCACCAGGTTCCAAGCCCAGTGTCTCCTGGTAGGATTGTGATAAGCTCCTGTCTATAACAAGGAAAGCTGCTTCTAGTCAGAGTAGACAATACTGAGCTAGATGGACCAATGGTCAAAGGCTGCAGCTTGCCTGCTTTTTAAAAAAATCAGGTGCCTGTTCAAAAAGTTGCTGTTTTCAAGAGAGAGAGTGAGAGAGAGCACAGAATGTAGACGCCTACATTTTTCTAGACTACTTTGCAAAATCTCAGGCAGCCGCTTGTAATTTGGTGAAAGCAGAGGCTGTCTGAATTGTAAAAAGCAGCAGCAGCATAGGCACAATCTGCTTGCTACTCAATTTCCCCCCAAACAGAATTAGCCATTAGGAAGCATGTAATTTCCTACTCCTTGCACATAAAAAACAGGATACTGTCCTTCCCATTCATCCCTGTCTCTGCTGCTAGCTTGCTGTTTTTCTCTCTCACACACACACACGTGCCAAATGACTCAGCTTGTACCATTTGCTGCCCAGATTTCTTTCCCTATTTCTCTCCTCTCTCCCCTTTTTAATTGCTACACAATCATTGCAGGCATGGAGAGGGAAACATTACACAACATGGCATGACTGACATTACGTGATCTGTGTCACAGAGCAGCCTCATGCATGTCAAGGCTTCCTTTGCAAGATCCTGGCTGGATTGTGTCAGGAAGGGTCTGGCTCCAGTCAAATGTCACTTTGGATTAGTGATGGGCTAATGGGCAAAACTGCCAGTTTCAGTTTCTCTCAAGTTCTATATTTTCCCAATTTCAAATTCAGTTCTCCACATTTCCATATCAGTTTGCATTTCTCCCCTTAATAATAAATAATAATAATAAAAAATTTTATTTATATCCCGCCCTCCCCAGCCGAAGCCACGCTCAGGGCAGCTAACAACAATAAAATAGTACAACATTCTAAAATCATTTCATTATAAAATTAATTCAAATCAAATTGATGGCAACCATTAGGCTAAAGTTCTGTGAAGATTGCCAAAGGAGGGAGTCAAGCACTGTCTTGCTCTGTCTTGCAGGCCCTGTGGAAAGATGTCAAGTCCCACAAGGCCCTAGTCTCTTGTGACAGAGCGTTCCACCAGATTGGAGCCACAGCCGAAAAAGCCCTGGCTCTGGTTGAGGCCAGCCTAACCTCTCTGTGACCTGGGACCTTCAGGATGTTTTTGTTTGAAGACCGTAAGTTCCTCTATGGAACATACCAGGAGAGGCGGTCCCCTAGGTACGAGGGTCCTAGGCCGTATAGGGTTTTAAAGGTTAAAACCAGTACCTTAAAGCTAATCCTGTACTCCACCGAGAGCCAGTGCAGCGGCTATAGCACCGGGTGAATGTGATATTCACATGGAAGGGGCACTTTCCCCAAGTATATACATTGCTGAACACATCATTTGGCAAGACAGCCTCATTGTAAAATTCAGAGAAGTGCAATTTTTCGTGGGCATTTGCGCTTCGGTTCACACAGCTTTGGGAAATGCAAACTTCTTTTTTTGACAGCGCAACAAGCTTGGTGGAACAGAGGAATGCTATGAATGTAGTGTGTATCTTGATTTTGGTAAGGCCTTTGACAAAGTCCCCCATATATTTTTGCAGAGAAGCTGGTAAAATGTGGGCAAGGTTACTGCTGGGTGGGTTTGTAGCTGGTTGGCTGAACAAACCCAAAAAGTGCTCAATAATGGTTCCTCGTAATCCTGGAAAAAAGTGACAAGTGGGGTGCCACAGGGTTCTGTCCTGGGCTCGTTGTTGTTCAGTGTCTTTATAAACAACATGGATGAACCAACTGAAAGGATAATAAACAAATATGCAGACAACCAGGGTTGCCTTATCTCAAAAAGTAAAATTCCTGACACCTGCAACCTCAAACCACCAAAATTAGGAAATTAGTATTGTCTCAGTTACCTGGCGGGATGCAGGTGGTGCTGTGGGTTAAACAACAGAGCCTAGGGCTTGCCGATCAGAAGGTTGGCGGTTCGAATCCCTGTGATGGTGTGAGCTCCCGTTGCTCGGTCCCTGCTCCTGCCAACCTAGCAGTTTGAAAGCACGAAGTGCAAGTAGATAAATAGGTACCACTGTGTTGGGAAGGTAAACGGCGTTTCCATGCGTTGCTCTGGTTCGTCAGAAGCTGCTTAGTCATGCTGGCCACATGACCCGGAAGCTGTACGCCTGCTCCCTCTGTCAGTAAAGCAAGATGAGCACTGCAACCCCAGAGTCGTCCGTGACTGGACCTAACAGTCAGGGGTCCCTCTACCTCTACAGTAACTTGGCAGTGGTGCTCCAGGGATGTTGACAAGGGATCTCTCCCAGTCTTACCTAGAGATGTCAAGAATTGAACCTGTGACCTTCTGCATGCAAAACAGATGATCTGCCATTTAGCTCTGTCCCATTCTGCTTGCTGGGCTCTCCACCACATCTGTCACATTATACTTATGGACAAGCTTGTGGAGGAAGAATCACCCAAGGGTACTGGTAGGGCTGCACATTCAGACAGCTTCAAAGGCAGGATGGCCTGAAGTAGCTTCACCAAAATTAAAAAGCAACATATCCCATTTTTTTGCCACTATAAAATTAAGTACAGTTGGAGGCTGATGTTTCAGTTTCCTGAATTATGAGTCTCAGCTCCCATACAGCCTGAAGACAAGTGCAGTGCTGATGAAATCCTACCTTTCTAAATCCATCCGGCATAGTGCACACCAGGAAACTGTGGGAACTCACACTTTATTAATGATATAAATCAAATCCTAATCTTTCTTGCCCAGCAGCTGGTGGGGTGTACTTGCTTTTAATGCTCTCATGACCATCCTCAGCACTTTTTAACCTCATAACCAAATGGGATTTCTCTAGAACAGATGTCATCACTCATTGCAATCAAATCATGGGGCTAGGCTGTAGCCTTCTTCCCTTGCTACAAAACCTGTAGATATATATAAAATGAGACCCAGGAGGCATCTGGCCACGGCTGTTCAGCCATGTCTGCTTTCAGACAGGGGAAACTGATGCAGTTCTTTCTAGCAATTGATGTGGGGAACATACCTCCATCTCTCATTCATTTCAAGGCCAAAGGACACATGCCCTCCTGTGCAACTTATTGAGGTGGTGGGTGGGGTCAGAGGTGATTGGTGAACAAAATGTATGTTTTTATCTCTATGCACTATGCACGTTTCTACGCACACTCACACAACCCTGTCTATCCCCCATCAAGATAAGGAAGAGGCATTATCAGAGCTCGAGGACACAATCCAGACAGGCAAAAACACATGGGGGAGGGGGTGAAGTAGGAGCAGTGAAGGTGTGGCCTGAAGAGATTTTGTGTGGGAACGTTCAGGGATGCAGGAGAGGATATATTGTTTGATTACAGCCTTTCCAACTTGTGTTAACAAGTTCCACAATTTAGCAGATTAACATTCCCCTTTTATACTCACAGTGGATGCGTTTACTCAGTTCTCGCTAAAGCCTCTATAATAACTGTACTGGTATTTCCCTCTTATTCCCTCATAAAAGATAAGACACGACACAGTATAAAAAGTATAAAAAGAGTTTACTCACATTCTGTTCACAATTGGATCCCAGAAGGCAGACTTAGTTTCCAGGTGTATGTTACTTTTCTAAGCTATCTCATAAGGAGACAGTCCCTTTGTCCTCTCTTGGCTGGAAACCAAGAAAGCATCTTTGGCTAAGCAGATGTTGCTTCTTTGATGAAAGTAGTCACAGAGAGAGAGATGGCTGTCCTGCCCTGTGCTTTTGTTGTTACCTGCACAGGTGAGGCCACGTGCACATCTGGTCACATGTAGAGGAAGTTTGTCCCAGACAGGAGAAACAGGAAGTTCTGATTGGCTGGTCCAGACGTCCCCTCTTATGTCCACTCTAGGGATGTTGTACCTGACTGCTCTTTTGTTCCACATCCCACATTTTTGGAGGTCCAGATAGAGGGGCTTGGAGGCCAACATTTGACCTCTGGGCCTGAGTTTCCCTGCCCCACTAGGTACCCCTCTATTCTTCTTTGGCCAAACTTCAATTACTGGATTGTAGCCAATGAAATTTTACTCAAAGTAGACCCATTTCTATTAATTGATCCAAGTTAGCCATGCCCATTATTTTGAATGGGTCCACCATGAGGAGAAAACTAGTGTTAGATACAGGTCACCGCGTCCTATTGTAACCACAGCAGTTTGTGAAAACAATGGACCAAGCGGAATATGGAAAGAGACCTGGAGACCTGAGGAAACTTTGCAGGGATTGTTAAGAAGATAGGAAAGATCCTGCTGGATCACACAAAAGCCACATCTATCCCAGTATCCTCTTCACACAGTGACCAACCAGATGGGAAGCCCAAAAACAAGGCCTGAGCACAAAAGCATTCTTCCCATTTGTGACTCCCACTCACTCGTATTCAAACGTCTACTGCTTCTGGCAGTGGCCATAGAACATTTCCTATTCCCCACCTTTCAGAAACTTCCCTTCAAAAACAGAGAAAGCATAACATCCCACACTAAAAACTGTGGCCCACAAAAATTGGAACAAAGTTTGCAGAAAAAAACATAACGAGGTGCAGTGCTATTATACAACCCACCACCACCCAAGGAATCGTGGATCGCTTCAGCACTGCTCCAGAAATCAGATCTCTTCATTTGGAAACTTAAAATGGGGTGGGTGGGTTTGAATTTGAATGAGGAGTGTTTACAAGACTTGTCTGGATAAGTTTGGGGGTATTCATTGGGGGTAATTATTAAAAATCATTCCACAATAATAAGAGCAAAATGCGAGTTCACTTTTCACTGGAAATCTGCTGCATTAAGGCACCCTCCACCTTCCCATCTTCTTTTTTATGGCCATCCCAAGGGGTGGCCCTGGTTAGATTTCTCTTCCTTAATCTCAGTATTGCCCATCTGTAGAACTCAGTTAAAAGGTAAAAGGACCCCTGACCATTAGGTCCAGTCATGGCTGACTCTGGGGTTGCAGAGCTCATTTCACTTTATTGGCCGAGGGAGCTGGTGTACAGCTTCCGGGTCATGTGGCCAGCATGACTAAGCCACTTATGGCGAACCGGAGCAGCGCACGGAAACGCCGTTTACCTTCCTGCCAGAGTGGTACCTATTTATCTACTTGCACTTTGACGTGCTTTTGAACTGCTAGGTTGGCAGGAGCTGGGACCGAACAACAGGAGCTAACCCCATTGCGGGGATTCGAACCGCTGACGTTCTGATCGGCAAGTCCTAGGCTCTGTGGTTTAACCCACAGCGCCACCCACATCCCATTTAGATGGAGACAAAACTAAAATTGGCTCAGGTATCATTAGCTCTGGCACTGCCTACTTTTGGCCTCCCTGCCTTCTTACCCTACCAGCCCCAATTTGTACCAGCCATTGCTGTTTAGGAAAAAAATTCTACCCAAATGGAAGAAGACAGAGAGGGACCAGGTGTACCTTATAACCACTGCTTCTTTTACCCCAAGTGGCAAAATGCTGATATTTTTGCAAAGTGAAGTCTACTGTGAACTTTCCCCTCCTATAATTCATTAAATTGCAATATTATTTTATACAGTATTTATAGTAACATATCAACAGTTTAGGTTTTACTCCAGAACACACAGAGAGACATAAATTCTCTCTCTCTCTCTCTCTCTCTCTCTCTCTCTGCCTTTAAAAAAACCTTAAAAGCAAAGGAAGACACAGAACTCAAAAACTGGTTATTTGTTGCTCTAAAATAGCAAGTGTTAGGAGAATCACAAGCAGATTTGGTCATTTTCTTGAAGACAACAGGGTCTGAAGCAATAAAAAAATAAAAAAGCCCTTTCATTAATTTGCACTTGGAAAGATCAATACCAGCGACACCAATGCAAACTGATCATTTTCTCTGAAGTTCCAATCCAGGGCTGAACAAAAACCCTGTAGTCAGAAAGAAAGCTGCTGGAAACGTAAACCTGTGTTAGTCTTCTTTTTTGATGGGATGTAAAGCCTTTTCACTCTCTTTTTCTTGGAACAAACAGAGAGCTGGTCTCAGAGATAAAGAGAGAATTGTGTACTGTACCAATAGCCCTTGATGTCTTAAAAAAGAGCTCTGCTGGATTAAGCTAGATGGCTACCAGCCATGATGGCAATATTTTACCTCTACAGTTGAGAGTCGGGGTGTCTCTGAGTGCTAGTTGTGGGAAATGCAAATAGAGAGAGTGCTGTTGTGCTCAGGTCCTATTTGGGGCTTCCCACAGACATCTGGTTTACCACTGTATGAGAAGAGGAAGCTGGACTAGATGAGTCTCCAGAATGTTGCAGTACATATATGAAATCTTTACATAATAATACATATACATTATATTCATAAACTCACATTTTCACATTTCATTATGCACCAACATTTATCCATTTCTTATTTCTTGTCCTGTGTCTTCCCTCCACTCGTGCGTGACTTCCTTGTTATTATTTTGTAACTTTATTATTGAGATTGTATTTTTTGTATCTTAATAATTAAACATTCAATCTTATATATCTGCTTAGCTTAGCTTAACTTAACTTTGTGGAAATATATAATAATATCTTTTGGTCATGTATTTTTCTACACATTTCCATTCCTGTTTGAGATTTTGATTAGATTGCATTCTAATTGATGCCGTCATTTTTGCTAATCCAATTATTTCGAAAAAAATTATGTTACCAATCTTTCAATGTTGGTACTTCTTCTGATTTCCTTTTTTTTTTTTTTGCAGTCAATAACCTTGCAATGGCTGTTGCATATAAAAAGATTCTCTTCATGTCTTTGGGGACGTCATTTGCTATAATTCCTAAAAAGATTGTTTCCGGCTTCTTACTTCAGTTCCTCATGTATAATTCCCCATTTTTAATTTTTTTTATCACATCCCCACCAGACAGCTCTTCATATGTTCTTATGACTAACCATCTATGGGGTCATGAGCATGTCTGGCTTACCCTTTCTTGGCACTATGTTCTTTTTTGATCATGAGCATTGCCTACGTGTTCAGCCCTTTAAGGAACACACTAATCATAATTCCTATTTACACTATGGTTCCTTTCATCCCAGACAGCTACACAGGAATTTGCCATATGGGCAATTTACTAGGCTGAAACGCAATTCCTCTTTGCTTGAGGACCGCAATGTGGCAGCCGCCAGCTGCAGCTACAGTTGAAACATCGGAGCTATGTGGCCAGTGTAACCAGGCAGGCACGCACATGTTGTGATAGGCTGCCCTGTAATGAACTCTTTCAGGACAAGGTCAGACAGCCCAATACTAGGCTATTCTGTTCCCTGGATTACACTGACAGGGAAGAGAACCCCTTGTACGTTGACACTGGAACTTGATTGACATGTTGCCGGGGTGTCAACAACCCCCCGTTTTGGGGCTGCACCATACTAGATCCATCAGGGACCTTTTGGTACACACTGACCAAGCTTCTAGGTCTGGGAGTACTCAGGAGCCATGGGGACATTATCGCTGCTCAGGTTGTTTGGCATCTCCCTTTGCTTTGCCTGTGAAGGAGTTTTCTGGCTTTAGGTTTCAATTAAATATTTTTTTTAATTGTGCCACCAAAAATATTATTTATGTGGTCTGGTACCCTTGTAATTTATTGTACGTGGGCAAATGTTCTAGATCTTTAAGGACTAGGATAGGGGAACATAGATCTCATATTAGGAATGCTGTGGCAAGTGCCCCTCTGGTGGAACATTATCTCCAGAAAAAATACAGTGATGCTGACATACAATTTTTCGCCATTTGGCGACTGAAGCCTTACCCATACAACAGAATTAATACTGAGAAGGTACCCTTGAGATAAGAAATTAAGTTTATTCATCTTAATACAATCACACTGCATGGGTTGAATACATTTTTTTGATTTGGGATGTTTCTTGTAGTACCTCTTTAAGAAACCTTCGGTGCTTCACAATCTCTACTCATAAATGTCCACTAGTGGGCTTCCTCTGTGCTCTGCTAGCCAGCATTCAGCAGTTGCCTCTACTTGTACCTGATGTGGGACTTTGTTAACTTTTCAGGGTGAGTCAGTCTTGAGAGGATCGGCTCAACTCTTGGTGCTACAGGAACTCTCTGGGCCCCAAGGCTGCCAACAACACAATGAGAAAGATCAACAAGGACTAATATCAGCCAGTCCCTGCTTCAGTCTTTCGTCTCAGAGGAAATTGAGACAAACCGCCCCCCAGCCTGTTAAAACACCTTCATCTGGGATTCTTGGGTCAGGAATTGATGGTAGGAGGAATTTTTTCCTCTTTCCTTTGTATTAGTCGTCTCATGTGCAGTTACTGGGTTAGTTTCATTGCTCTACGATTATATTTAAGGTTGCCTGTCTTTAGTATGTACTTGATTACTGTCTTCCTGCCAACTGTATGCAATTCTTCATCCCTGAATATATATTGTGTGGTAGTATTGTTTTAATTTACAGGATGTCCCATAGATAGATTGTCTAATTTAATTAGTTAGTTAATATTGCAGTAGGCCGATAAGCAATGTAATAATTGTTAATTAGTCAGATAGGTATTTAATGTTTGGTTGGATTTGTTTTGTTTCAATTAATTGGAGTGTACTGTGTTGCCAAAATTGTAAGTGTATTAGTGGGTTGGGAAAGGAGAACATTGGTGTTACCAAGGAAGGCCAGCATGGGGCGTGGGATCACCACAGTTGAAGGGCGAGGGAGGTATGGCGGTGGGGGCAGATATTATAAGCAAAGGGGTTTAAGATATGGATATGCTCGAACCTCTTCCAATCTGCGCTCCATCCTGAGGGACAAAGGTAGGGTGAGCAGGAATTACCCACTTCTGTCTGTTGTGAAATGCCAGGTCTATAGGCAATAAAACCAGCACCCTGCGAGACTTCTGTACCTCACAGGGGGTTGATCTGGCTTGTGTGATGGAGACCTAGGTGCGCGAAGACAAAACAGTCACCTTGTGTGAGATGGCGCCCCCGGGTTTCTCCGTCTTTCACCAATCGTGGACTATGGGTCGGGGGGAGGGTTGGTGTTGTTAATCCAGGAGGATTGCCATTTCAGGACTCTGCCAGTGCCATCAGTCTCTGGCATTTAATGTGTTGGCCTGGTGTGGGGCACTGAGGAGAGCTTGGCTGTCTGGCTGGTGTATACCTAGTGCATCAGCAGCCATCCTGGTTTCAGAAGTGCAAATTGAAGGAATTCAGCTTCAAATCACAACTGAATCTAATTTCTCCCCCAGCTCTACTTAGAACAGGAGAATGCCCTTATTTTCTTCCACACTATGCCTAAGTCTCTAAAGCCATGGAAGGGACCTAGAGATGGTGACAGCAGTTGAGATCAAGGTCAAATTTCCTCTAGACAGAACAGGTGGCTGGGAAGAATGTTTGAGCCCAGTTCTTCTGAATAAATTGACCACTGGGGTCCATCAATAAGTATGGGCTTGTAAGGTCAACTGCCTAAGGTCAATGCCACAAAAGGATAAAAGCAGAAGAATAAAATGAACTCCTCATTAAATTTGACAGTTTAACTGAACAGTAAGGAAAAATAAGTGGCTCTTAATTGATGCTGAAATTATGTGTTAGCTCCTCGTTACTTGAGCTTTAATTCCTGAATGAAGAAAACTCTTTATTTAATAGTCTCTCACAATGACTAATTGCTACCTTCTGTCAGTCCCATAAGGTGCCCAATAGCCAAGTTATCCCTTCTTCATATATTTCTGTAATAGTCGAGCTTTTTAATGAAAGATCTCCAGTCACACAGGAAGCTCATGAAGGAGTTTAACGAGACATTAAATGGTGCTGCACAACACGGGACATTTGCATGGATTTACATTTTACGCTCATATTAATGTCAGACAAGTTCATCATGATTCATGTAACAATAATGAATGCTTGAGGAATAAGTAATGGCCATTTAGTTGCTGCTGAATCCCTCGTTTCCATTATCCACCATTGCATGTGATTTTTGTCAGTATCTGTGGAAATGGAAAGCTTAGTTACTTCAGTCTGAAGACTCTTCTAGGGTTCACAGTGACCACCACTTGCACAAGATATTCTCTCTCTCTCTCTCTCTCTCTCTCTCTCTCTCTCTCTCTCTGTATATATATATATTCTAAGTTAGTAAATAATGCTTGTGAATTTCTAGAGTTGTGTGAGATTGAAGGAGAATTAACTCCATGTTTGATGAGCACACTAATTTTCAGAATTCTTGGGTTTAAGATTGTCTGTCTAAAAACATTTTTTGATCCAGCTTAAATTCAATTAAAATGTCTTTAATTGGATAACATTTATTGTGTGTGAGAGATAGAACAAACAAAATAGACAGATTTGCTAATAAAAGCCACTGACATCAGTACTGTTTACTTTGGAGTAACCATGCATGTTGCAAGTTGACTGATCCATTACTTGATGAATTGTGACACCCAACACCAGTCCCTGTTGCTTTGATCAACTTCCATTTGGACCTCTCACCTGTGACCAAGCTATCTGCATCCTGGTTTCCATTTTCATAAATCTAATACAATAAGGAATTGAAGGAACTGATTGTGAGCCAGTGTGGTGTAGTGGTTAAGAGCGGTAGACTTGTAATCTGGTGAACTGGGTTTGATTCCCCGCTCCTCCACATACAGTTGCTGGGTGACCTTGGGCTAGTCACACTTCTTTGAAGTCTCTCAGCCCCACTCACATCACAGAGTGTTGGTTGTGGGGGAGAAAGGGAAAGGAGAACATTAGCCACTTTGAGACTCCTTCGGGTAGTGATAAAGCAGGATATCAAATCCAAACTACTACTACTACTACTCTTCTTCTTCTTCTAGAAAGAGTTAACCATTGGATCAAAACTGATGGTGGCAAATATCTAGGGATGGATGGCAGATCAGGACTTCAACCAAGAACTTCCAGGTGTATGTCATGTTCTTCGGTGCCTTGGCAATGATTTACAACAGATATTTGAATTCATAAAAGTAATGTTGGTCCAGGTGTTGTGATCTGGAATTATTCCTCCATAGATAATTTCATGTGCAATATAATTTAACTTTTGTTTAAATAATAATAATAATAATAATAATAATAATAATAATAATAATAATACACCCCCAGCTATTTAGGTCAGAGAAAAACTAATAGGTTTAAGGAGGAAATAATTTGTTTTTAGACCTGTTACATTTGAATCTCAGCAGACATTGTCTTACAATAGGCATAGGCAAACTCGGCCCTCCAGATATTTTGGGACTACAATTCCCATCATCCCTGACCACTGGTCCTGTTAGCTAGGGATGATGAGAGTTGTAGTCCCAAAACATCTGGAGGGCTGAGTTTGCCTATGCCTGATTTAGATAATGCATCCCCTGTTCTTTCAAACTACTGTAGGTGATCACTTGATACCCGTAGCTTTTACAACTACATAAGTAGTTATAGAAGCCTGTCCAACATGATCAAATTTCTTATTACCTGATTCATGTTGGGAAACTCTTGGGGACTCCTGTCACACGTTTGCCCTACTTGTGGACTTTACATGGGCATGTGGTTGGCCACTGTGAGAACAGAATGCTAGACTAGCTTGGCCTTTGGCCTGATCCATGTTCCTAAGAACCAGTCTAGTTTTTAGTAATTTGAATGTCAAATGTGTGATTTACCCATTTGTTTTCATAATACCACCTCAACAAATGTGGCTCAGCGCAGAGACATGGAATTGTATTTGGAAGGTTAGCTTATTTTGCCCTCCACTGCTCCTTTGGCTTCTCTCATGGATGAATGGGTTCACAACTTTGACAGTGCCTCGAGTTTTCATCATGCTGAACATGCCTATGTGTCACACAGCTGGTGGAAGCTGGGAGAAATCTTCAGCTTCTTCCATTGTCCCCTGGGATGGTAGCCGAGGGGTGTTGTCAATGCACAGCTTTTCCTTGGCTGCATTTTTTAAAAGCTAGAAGATGTTAGGCTGCCTTGAAGAGGCCATATCACGGAAAAGACTGCACAGCACCTTTATTGAAAGGAATTAGCTAGACCCAGTGGCTGATGGTGATGTAATAATGATAATGCTTCTTTCAGAGATATGATGTGGGAGTGTCCCATGATGTCCTCTTTCTGGTGCGAAATTGTTGTTCATACTCACTTTGATTTGGGGAAAAACACATGTTGTCTGCAGATGTTCACAAACTTTTCAATTAGTTTTCTAGTTTTGTTTAGTTGTGGTCATTTACTTTGCACATCTGTTCAATGTACTCAACTATGTCGGATGCTAATTTTTATTGTATGTTGCCCACAGACATTGGCATAAAGCGACCAATACATTAAGTTTGGGCGCACTAGGCACAAAGCCTTTTGTGTGTGTGTGTGTGGGGGGGTGCCACTAGGGACACCACAACTATGATTTAGAATAGAGTGCAACTTTTGGCACCACATAGGGTGCTGCGGCAATTTGAGACCCCAAGATCTGCTAAGATCTGCAGACAGGTCTTCATTTTCAACCATCAGAAGTAAAATGCTTTCTTTTTGCAACACACTCCAGAGACTGATGGCAAAAGCTTTGTGCTGTAGTACCTCATTGATCCAAACAGCATCTTTTTCGGTCCATGGCCTAGAATGCCAAAGTCAATTGCTGATCCAATGCATCAGAAGAGACACTCAGCTGGAGGCCCAGCCTGGCCTTTTTCATTCATTCTTCAGCCTGTTGATAACACCTGGAAGCTGGCAGACAATGTGGCATTTAAGGGGAAAAACACCTCAAGACAAAGGTAGCAAATATATGATCTTGCCTAGCCTTTAGATGATTTCAAATTTGAGTACCATTTTACCCCTGCTCTGCAAAAGGCCCCACATATGGATTGAGCAGAAATTCATTGTGCATTTAAGGTCAAATCTAGCCAATTTTGTGATCCCATTCTCTAAACGAACAAAAGTTACATCCCAAAAAAGTTTTTTTAAAAATAAATCCAAGTGAGTTCAATGGAATTCACAACCAGGTAAATTCATTTAGGATTGCAGTCTTAATGAGGAGTTATTCTAATTTCAAGCATCTGTTGTTTTAATTACTAAAGGAATTATATTTCAAGACCCTGTAGAATCCTGCTGCTAAACTAGAGGCTTAGAAAACATTTGATGCTGGTAGAACAAACTAGCAACTCAGCGTGCTTGGATTCCATGGCCTGCTGGCTGTCACTTACAATAGTTCATCTTCATTTTAATTGATCTATGGAGAAAAAGCAAAAGGAGTGAAGCAAATCTATTATAAGTATTAGGCGACAATATTAGCACATCAGTATTATACAAACTCAGCATCCTAATTCCAGGAACAATAACAGTGGCGGTGGCTGCCCATTGGAACTGGTAGCCCAAAAATAGAAAGATGACAAAACAAATTGACAGAATATGCAGAAATGGTGAAAATGCTGTTTCTGTTGGGAAAAAATCATTTTGCACAGAAACATGTTTGTACCTTTAAGAACAGTTTATGTAAGCTCTGGGCTGATTGGGTGCAGCTGGCCATGGCTACAAAAGGAGAAAAGCTGCAGTTTGAACTCCGCCTGCAAAAAAGCACCCACAAGCTTTGCTGTTTGTTGTCTAGAAACAAAGTCCTTATTTAATTTGGTTTTACACCGGTCTCATGGTGTCACAGTCTTCTGTCATCTGCCACCAGTGAAAAATCCCCCTCTAACAGTTTCTGCGTAAGTTCCCCGACAGAGAGGCAGCAAAATACCTGGAAAAGGGCTTTCAGGAAGGTTTTCGTATGCCAGTGGTAGGCACCCCATCATTTGGCAACCCCCCTCCCATCAAAGGTCTGTTCGCAAGATGCCACATATTGATTACAAAATGCCTTAGACACAAGCACTGCAATGTTTTAGAGCAGTACTCAGCATGCAGCAAGACAGAAATTTATTGAAAAGCTGCCATTGGATCTGTATTTTAGAGCCCCCTGAACCAAAATGTGTTGAGTTCAACTTGACAACTGATTATATGCTTCACTTAGCATGGCTCCATCAGAATTATTATTATTATTATTAATTTCTTAGTTGCTTTATGCAAAAAATCCCCGAAGCATATTCATCCCAAGGTATGACTGTATTACTTCTTTTTCTTTTTTCTTTCTCCTCCTGTGATGAGGCTGCATTTTAATATTTTAATGTTTCAGTATTTTAATTGTTGTATTTTAATCTTGTTTTTAAGTTGTATTCATTCAACTTGTTTTTATTATTGCTTGTTAGCCCAGCCTTGGCTGGGGAGGGCGGGGTATAAATAATAATAATAATAATAATAATAATAATAATAATAATAATAATTATTATTATTATTATTATTATTATTATTATTATTATTATCCTTGCAAATACAAATAGTGTCCATAGTTCTGCCTTGCTGAAAGTGTCTCATGACAGCTCTGCAATGTAGGCCAAGGTGAAAAGTGGCCAAGAAGCCTAAACAATTTCTTACAGAAAAATGTAGAGGCTGAAAAGTGGCTCATGGGATGAGGACCAGAGGCAGGGAGGGACCAGGTCAGGAGTTTGGGACCATTTTTGTATGCAATTTCCCCTCCCATCAATTTTTTTGTACATGTTCCTAGGCTGGAGAAATGCATTGCAAATTTCAGAGAAGCACGGATCTTGAAGGATGGCTGTGTTTTGCTTCTCACATTGTTTCATAAACCGAATTAGGCAAGATCACTTTTAAATGTGAACCATATCAAATTTCTCCCTACCTGTGGCTTTTGACCAAGGGTGAGCAGCTGGAGCATGAGGTAGTGGTGGATTGGATTATGATGGTGTTTGCGATGGAGTGGACATGGATTGGTGGTCAGGCCAGGCAATGTCCAGTGTGGGCCAAGGGAGGCCACAGATGCGAAAGCCTGGTACCAGGGAGAGGGCAGAACATTTGGGTGGTACTTGGGAATCAGGCTCCCAGAGACTCAGCTGGGACAAACAAAAAGAATAGCAGTCAGAATGTATGATTGCCCTTGATATAATTATTTAGAATAGGCAAGTTTGGTATTTTATATTGTACAGTGGTACCTCAGGTTAAGTACTTAATTCGTTCCGGAGGTCCGTACTTAACCTGAAACTGCTCTTAACCTGAAGCACCACTTTAGCTAATGGGGCCTCCTGCTGCCACCGCGCCGCCGGAGCACGATTTCTGTTCTCATCCTGAAGCAAAGTTCTTAACCTAAAGCACTATTTCTGGGTTAGCAGAGTCTGTAACCTGAAGCATATGTAACCCGAGGTACCACTGTATTTTTGCTTTGTATTGCAGGGCAGTTTGAGTGCTATTATAATACAATAACAGGGTTTGAATATTAAATCTAATCTCTGTCACCCCCTTTCTCATCTCACACATGAAATTAGGTCATGGGCTACAGATTTCTCGTGCCTGTTAAAAGCTCTGCCTTATGCTCTATATACTCCCAGGACCTACCTAAGCCTGCCTGGACATTGAGATCTTCCTCAAAGGTCCTTTGTTATCCCTTTGGCTATTACATCAATATACAGTCTTTTCAGATGGTTAAAAAATAGCAGCAGCAGAAACACAAATTTCAATCTATTCAACCCTTTATTTTATATTTGGTTTTATTGCTCTACTGCTTTTAAAATAATTATTTATTAGATTGGTGATATTACTGTATGTTTTTATTTTTTATTGGTGAGCTGCCCTCGGATCCCTTCAGGGCTGAAGAGTGAGACAGAAAAGCATGAATTAAATAAACAAGCAGGCAGGCAAGCGAGCCAGCAACTGGTTCCAAGGGGCTGATGCTCTGACTCATCCTCCTCAATTAGCCTGAATGCCAGAAGGATTCACTGCTCCTCTCCTTTGATGGGAGGAGAAAACCCATCAAATTTCCCACCACTCATGGAGCCGAGGAGGCACCTGCCAATACATGGCCCTCTACCCTACTGAGATTCAAAGCTTGCTCAAGCTGCTCTGAAATGCTCAAGACCATGTTCAAATCAGTTGCCAACAGAACAATCATTAGTTTGAGATGTAGCTGTAAACAAGGCTGTATTCTCTGTATGCAGTCGTAAGGCTGCAGTTGCACAGCAGTTCATTCTGTTTCCCCAACATTTCCCTAACTGTTGATTTCCACATTATATGTGAGCTTTCACACAATGCAAAAGACACTTCCAGAAATTTAGCAGAATATAGCTCATGTTTAACACTGATATATAAGTTACAGTTCATCCACACTTGCCTTTCACCATGTGCTTTCTAGACAGAAGTCGGCACTTTCCTGTGTTGGGGAAACATTCTGCACAGAAACATGTTTGTACCTTTAAGAACAGTTTCTGTAAGCCCTGGGCTAATTGGTTGCAGCTGGCCATGGCTACAAAAGGAGAAAAGCTGCAGTTTGAACTCGGCCTGCAAAAAAACACCCACAAGCTTTGCCGTTTGTTGTTTTGAAATAAAGTCCTTATTTAAGTTGGTTTTACACAGGTCTCATAGTGTCACAGTCTCTGTCATCTGCCACCAGTGGAAAATCCCCCTCTAACATCCTGGTCCATACCTGAATCTCAGAACTCTTCCCAGACCATGTCACAGCTAAAAATTGGCCACTGTTTCTTTAATGCTAAAAGAACTAAGTCAGCATGAGTCAGCGGCCTACAATGACTTATGCAACCTTTCACCAAATTGTACCTGTATATATAGAGTGGTCAATGTTAGTGTTGGGGTTGGGTTGGTTGGATAGTAGAAAGCTGGTTGCATTTGGTGTGTGTAAAAAGCTGGAGAAGAAAACTTTTTAAGAATAAAAGCAGCAATACTCTGCAAGAATACTCTTTCTCAAAGACTCTTTTGTGCCAACTAAGGTCTGAGGACTAGGAGTAAAAAGGAGTAAAAAGAGGCAAAGGAGTAAAAAGGAGGTCAGAATCTTTTCTTTTTCAAACACTGACAGACCATTCTCATTGCTTGTCCTGCTTCAAGTGTCCTTGAACTCTCTCTCTTAGAGATGGAAGGGACCCAAGGGTCATTGTGGTGTTCGTACAGAGCCCCTGGTTGTTTCACAGACTATTGTCCTGTACACCACTACTTTATTTTTCCGCTACCACCAATTTTGTGGGGGGAAACCCAGGGTTCCCTGGTGAAGTATTGAGTCTCAGTCAGGTAGAGTTAAACAATGAAGATTAAAGTTTATTTTAAACACAAGCAAGTTTTAAAATATATTTGAAATGCTGTCACTCTATTCCCTCTCAGTCTTGTCCCTGTCTCTAACTCACTCTGACTCCTCTATCTCCCCCCCCAAAAAGAACCAACCAAACTAACTGTCAAAACCTCTGGGCTGAGCTTCAAAATCAGGTAGGCTCCACCTCCGGGCTTTCTTATTGGTCAACCTATTAACCCTTTCTCTCCCCCAATACAAACATATCCCCAAAGAATGGGCAAACACCACAGTCATCTTGTTAAACCCCTCGCACCGCAGGAATCTCAACTAAAGCATCCATGACAGATGGCCATCCAACCTCTGCTTAAAAACCTCCAAGGAATGAGAGTCCACCACCTTCTGAGGGAGTCCATTCCACTGCTGAACAGCTCTTATTGTCAGAATGTTTAGTCAGAATATCCTTTCTTGTAGCTTGAAGCCATTGGCTCGAGTCCTCCCCTCGAGATGTACAGATGGGGAAACAAAGAGATGTGTGTGTGTGTGTGTGTGTGTATTAGTCTACTGCATGAAAATTTCCTTGCTCCCATTCTAAAGCCTTCTTATTATTATTTTCAGTACGTACTTTAAGCAGTTTTGAGGATCAGAGACCTGGGTCCTTAAACTCTTGATTGTAGGTATGGTCCAAACCACAGAGCCTAGGACTTGCCGATCAGAAGGTCGGCAGTTCGAATCCCTGCGACGGGGTGAGCTCCCATTGCCTGGTCCCAGCTCCTGCCAACCTAGCAGTTCAAAGGCACGTCAAAGTGCAAATAGATAAATAGGTACCGGTCCGGCGGGAAGGTAAACGGCGTTTCTGTGCGCTGCTCTGGTTCACCAGAAGCGGCTTAGTCATGCTGGCCACATGACCCGGAAGCTGTACGCCAGCTCCCTCGGCCAATAAAGCGAGATGAGCGCTGCAACCCCAGAGTCGGCCATGACTGGACCTAATGGTCAGGGGTCCTTTTACCTTTTAACTGAGTTCTACAAATGGGCAACACTGAGATTAAGGAAGAGAAAGCTAACCAGCGCCACCCCTTGGGATGGCCATAAAAAAGAAGATGGGGAGGTGGAGGGTGCCTTAATGCAGGGGTCCCTTTACCTTTATCTGACACTTGGTGTGAAGAAAAGAGGAAGAGAAGCAGCCTGCAGGGCAGGGAGCAGATATAGTCATCAGTAAGAGCAATTTCATTTAAGAATTAATCTTTCCTGACAGTTAATATCATCGGAATGCCAACAATTAATCAGCACTTCTTTCTGAAAAAGTGGTATTATTGATTTGTTGTTTCCCATGACGCCCAGATATTAGATGGAAGATTGAACAATTATATAAAGCAGGAGGAAGGAAATTGGTCTTCTCTTGGTGGGGGAGGGGAGATGGCAGAGAGGCACCCAATGTGCTGACTGAGGTGGTTGTGACATTAACGGAAAATATAATTAAAAGCTACAATCTGTCCTTTCTGACTAAAAGCACTGCGCCCCAAATAAAAACACATAATCAGTGAGCACGTGCTGACCAAGTCATCAAATTTACAACGTGCCTTAAATGTGGCAGTGCTATGGGTGGCACAAAAATAGGGTGCAAGCTTCTAAGTCCTCCATAACATGTCATTAGACTCTATGGCAAACAGAAACTCTGTGGTCCCACTTTGAGAGGTAGAGGAGAGGGGAAAGGTGGCTCATGGTGAAACCATAAAAGTTGGCATCAGGTCTTAAGATGGAATGCATAATATAAGCCAGCTGGATCAGGCCAGCGGTCCATATTGTCCAGCATCCTGCTCTCATAGTGGCCTCCCAGGTGCCTAAGGGAAACCTGCAAGCAGGATCTAAGCACAAGAGCTCTCTCCCCTGCCTTGGTTTCCCACAACTGGTATACTGTGTCTGATTGTGGCATAGCCATCATGGCTACTAGCTACTAGTCATTGATGATAGTCTTCTCCTCCATAAATCTGTCCATTCCTCTTTTAAATTCATCCAAGAGGAAGCAAACACTCAAAGGAGACTTATTAGGAGAAGTGAATGGAGGAACATGCACAGGCATAGAGGGAGCCAGCCAGCAATCAACAAAAGTAGGTTCTACCACTAAGAAGGCTTGTGCCCTTATGCCACTTCCTGTACCAGAGTTGGCAGGATATGGAGTAGGGGTTCTGATAGAGGTCTAAGGAATGTGAGTGGAGGCAGGGAGAAAATCCTTACATTGAAGAGCAGCAGCGATTCCTAACCTTCAGCTGACATGCTTTAAGCATAGTAGCAAGGCTGGCTCGAGACATTTTGGTCCCTGAAGCAGACCAAAAATGGCACACACACCTGGAGGAGGAGTTTGGATTTGATATCCCGCTTTATCACTACCCGAAGGAGTCTCAAAGCAGCTAATATTCTCCTTTCCCTTCCTCCCCCACAACAAACACATTGTGAGGTGAGTGTGGTTGAGAGACTTCAAAGAAGTGTGACTAGCCCAAGGTCACCCAGCTGCTGCATGTGGAGGAGCGGGGATGCGAACCTGGTTCACCAGATTACGAGTCCACCGCTCTTAACCACTACACCACACTGGCTTTCATGGCCAAGGAAGAAGGGGTCAGTGCAGATCAACAACAGGAACAAGGGGGTATGGATAAAGATCTACATCAGGATGCCCCCCATTGATCCTGCTGCCTGAAGCAGTTGCCTCACTTTGCCTCATGAGTGGGCCAGTCCTACATGTTAGTAGGGCAGACTAGCCCATTAAAGCACATGTCAAGTCTCCAGTCTGTTGTCAGCCAGCACCCTTCTGCCTGTCTTCTTACTTACAATCAGTCAAGTGGGGGTGACACTGTCTGTCAGCTTCCTCCTCTGAGTCACCCTCATGGAACTCAGCAGGGAGGAGGAGGATAGGGACAAAACTAGTGTTAGTTAGCGCTGCCTGTTATTGCCTCTGGCTCCTCCTACTCTTGGCCTCCTTGCCTTCCATCTTGCCAATTCCAATGGAATAAATCACACCATCCTCTCCATCACTGTTCATTTTGATGTCCCTATTTACATGTCTTGTAGCTCATCAATAATGTTTCTTTTGTTTAGGAAGGCTTACCCTGGAAAGCAACTTCATCATTTTCAATGGAATAATACTTGCATAAATAGTTTTACTCCCTTCACCTACCGTCACTGTTTTATCATCTTAGCTGTTTGGGAAGAACTTGCTAGAGGCTGCTGCATGAATTAAAATGATGGATACAATATACAGTAAGTGCTTTGGGTTTTCACCTTTTCTATATTCAGTCACAGTGATGGCTTTTTGACAAAGGTGAAGCCCGAGAGTGAAGTAGCACTGACATTTGTTTCCAAGTTTTTTTGCATTCCCAACTCATTCAGCTTGGCACAGTGGAAACCTGGACATCACAAAAAAGGTCACCACTGCTGGTAGAATTTATTTTGCTAAATTAGGGGTCATTGGTGTGGCTTCCATAGCTGTCACACATATGCATGCAGGATAAATTCAATTTTGTTTGCATTTCCATGAGAAATGGTCTAATTCACACTCCGTGGACTAATAAGCAAACTGAAATGCAGCTACCCTTTGAAACTTGCACTTATCTGAATTTTGCAATGCAGCTCTTCAACCAAATTAATATGCCCAAATATGTATATATACAGTAGGGACAAAAACACAAATAAATAGCATACAAAATGCATTAGAGGTTGGGGAAAACATCTTGCAAAAATTGTGTGTTTTAGCAGAAGTCCACACTAAATTTATGGTGAATTTTCATGAGGACTTAAAAAAAATATATCAGATTGATGTGGAAATGTGAAAAGCTGGACTTAAGAATGAAAGAAAAACTTTAACTCTGCAAAACAGTGAGGGGGATGAAAAAGAATTCCAAAACCTGTAAAAGGGATGTTACAAACTGTCCCCCCCAGAGGCAAATTCAAACTTAATCAAGAGGACAAGAAGCAGGAAAAATGGCAGAGGAGAGATCAGAGGAAACAAAACTGATGCCATGACAGAGTTACGCAAATATGCCTAAAGAAGGATCTAAGTGGAAGTCTATGTCCACTTAGTGGACCATCTTCAAGATCAATCCATTCTGCCAGGTTGCTAAGCAACACCTCCTGCACTACCCCCCCCTTGGTTAGCCGATTTACTGATAACAAAATTAATCAAAAGTTATATACTGAATGACTCCTCCTGTTGTACTTCCAACATCCTCCTCCCTCTCAAAGCTGGGGATTGCAGAACTACTTCCACCAGACTGGAGCGAGAAGATCTCCAGCTCTGCAATTTTTTTTTTTTTAAGGCAATGGTTATAATTGCAACCATCATGGTAGCTTTCTACCCTTTTAAAGGATCAGGTCTCCCTACAGACATTTCCAGAACATCAGGGAATGAGTTGTCCTGAGTATTCCATCTCTCCCCTGATTCCTACTTCTTTCCCGTCCTCCTTTAATTAATCTACACCTCCTGTTGTTTCCTCAAAATGCCCTGTGGAGGGATGTGCAGACTATGAGCTGTACTGAGATATACCTCTAGCTGTCATTTTGGTAGATTTTGTGTCAACAAATTCTTTATATGCAAAGTAAAACCACAGTTGCGGCAATTCTGCCTTCCCAAAACATTAATGCAAGAAAAACGCAGTCATTAACCAGAAATAAATTAGCATGTTTTCAGATCTTAAAGAGAGATGCGGGGGAGGGGGGAACCCACTAATACCTCCAAACCAACAACAATGGCAATGATTCATTTGCAGTTTATTTTGGCTTGGGATTTTTTTTTCTGAATCTATTACGCCTCCATCCTCTATGAAATGGGCTCGGAGAAAGAGAACAAAACCCCAAAGACAGAGATTGATTGGAGTCCCCTTCTACAAGCTGAGGTGTCAATGCTTTGCAAGCATTTGATGAAAGAAAACATATTCAAAAGGATTACCAGTCCTTTATATTTATAGCAACCCATTCACTTCAGTGTCAGTTGCTTGTCTGTCAAGAACGTTTTAGACTGCTCTGTTGGCCCTTATGTTTCCAAAGGGAGAACATCCATTGTTTCTCTTTCTCAGCAGTCTTGATCCAACAGGCCATTCTAAGGGCAAAAAAAGATTCTTACTCAGGAGTAGCCAGTGGCCAGGGATGATTGGAATGTCAGCTCAACATCATTTGGAGGACACAATTTTTACTACCTCTGGCCTAGGCCAAGTCTGACTGCGGTGCTGAAAATCCTTACCGGGAAAGAAGCATCACTGGACAGAGTGGGATTTGCTTTTGAGTAAGGATGGGAGAGAAAAGGGATGCGGGTGGCGCTGTGGGTCAAACCACAGAGCCTAGGACTTGCCGATCAGAAGGTCGGCGGTTTGAATCTCCATGACGGGGTGAGTTCCCATTGCTCGGTTTCTTTAAAACATGTCAAGACTTTCCTCAGGAAAGAACATTTTCACAAAAAATATGCATTTTAGGCACACGTTCCCATAATAGTTGAAATTTTGTGTACAGTTTGGTTGTAGGATTGTATGACAAAATTTTGTATGACAAAATTCAGTGCGGATTTCAAAGAAAAGCTGTGTTTCAATTTACAGATTGGTTTGAGAAGTGCAAATCATATATGAATGAATGAATGAACTTTATTACGGTCACAGACCAGCATAAGAAAAACATATAAATAGCAATTAGGATTTAAACATATAATTGTTAGAGCAAATAAGGACAAAGAAACAAGCATAGGATAAAACATGCGAATAAAATACGAGATTAAACACAGATAATAGATGGATAAAAACTGGTAATTAAAACAGATAAGAACTATTTTTAAAAAGACACACAGTCAGTTCAAATATGCCTAACAGCTCCCCATCACGAAGAAGGCCATGTGTGTATCTGTCTGATTTCTTCCTAAGCGACAGTGATGAAGAGGGGGAGTTTGACAACCCTAACACTCCTAAGCTAATAACCTTCAAGTAACCCCATGTCACCGACAGACTGTTGAAACCATACAATAGTACCCAGGCTACACACGGACCTTTGCCTAATGCCTCCAAAACTCATGATCCAACTGGTGCCCAGATACTCACCCTTACGCAGGAGGATCAGCTTTTCCCACTACATCTCTGGCAGAACAGGACAAATGAGGTCTTTGCTCAGGAAGTTGGCTCTTTGCTAGCCAATGACCCCCACTTTGCAGCACATGCCTCTCTAATACTCCCAAAGGCACAGAAGGAACTAACAGCCCCTCAACCATCCCATGAAGGAAAGAGGGACCGACAGCCAACAGGCCAGCATAAGCTCACCCTCCTAACCTGGAATGTAGCTGGATGGGCTGCATCCATAAGGGATACCTGCTTCACTGATTTTCTATCACAACATCATATCCTCTTGATTCAGGAAACTTGGACCAGGAGTGTCGGGGACTGCCATCGGAACAGGGGAGGGAGGCAGGGGGATACAGAGAGCCTCAGACACTTCTGAGGAGCAGCGCCTCGTCCAGCAGTGATGAAAGCCACACCTCCAGTGGAGCAGAGGGGGAAGGGGGCAGCCAAGCGAGGGGAGGGCTCGAAGATGCTACTGAGAGCCCAAGCGCCTCACCTAGCCTGGCTGGCCAGGAGGCAGATGCGCTGTTTCTGTCGCCCAGCTTACGCAGAGGGGTGAAACGTAAGGAGGGGAGATTTGAGGTGTCTAAGTTCTTATGTTGGGGGAGAAACCGGAAGGGGCCACTCCTGGAATCTGCAAGTGACTAAGACAGACATGAACTTTGTAGTTCTGCACTGTAAATAGTTTGCACCAAATAAAACCTGTTAAAAACAGGTCGGAGTCCTGCCTGGTTACTCACAAGCAACCACCACCAGCATCTGACAAGGGGTGACATATCATTAAATGGATATCATTTCTTTAACTGGGGAAGGGGCATGACAGAGCAAAAGGGGGATTGGGCACCCTTATATCACTACCAACTTCAGCTCCACATCAAGACCCCTCCCCTCCCTTAAGACACTTGCCATGGCTACTATGCTCTACCTCAATGAGAAGGCTCTACTAATTATAAATGCCTACATGCCCCCAATGAGTCAGAAATCTGATATCAGAGCCCAATGGAGTGAGCTGAAAGGATATATTGCAGACCTCATCCTACAGAACCCTAATGCAATGGTGGTGCTGGCAGGGGACCTAAATGCCAGAATAGGACCGAACAACCAAACACGATTTGGCCATACCCCACCAGATCTGGAGACCATAGGCCCACTAACAACACGAGCCTCAAAAGAGCAAATGTTGAACTTTGCAGGTATCTGCCTAGCACAAATGTCCTTCAAACTAGGTCTTTACATTTTAAATGGTGCCCTTGGAAAGGACCGTTCAGCTGAGTTCACCTTCTTGTCTGGAATCAGGATGAGTGCCATTGATTACATAATTGTCTCTGAGAACCTTCTCCAATACGTAAGCAAAATAGAGGTCATACCCAGATTCGAGAGTGACTATTTCCCTGTCTCACTCCACACAGAAGGAACATAGTGAGGACAATTCCCAGCCCACTTTAATGCCTGCTGGAAAAACCCACCACAGCACCAAATGGACTCCCCAAATAAATAAAAAAGTAACCAAGATGCTGAACTCAGAAAGCTTACAGTCCACCTAAGCTACCCTGATATCAGCTGTGTCCCCAGAAGCCCTCCTGTTGGCCTATAAGGACCTGACTCAATAACTACATCAACATCTCAACAGAACAGAACAGAACAGAACAGAGCAGAGACATTATCAACACCACTCTAAAACATGGTTTAATAAGGACTGCATTGGTGCAAAAAAAAAAAAAAAAGCTCTTAAAAACTCATATCAAGCAAATTATATAGTTTCTGATTAAAATGCAAACCTAATAAAATTTCTCTCCCCCACATCTCTACAGGAGAGTAATGGATAATGGATATCATTGATGCCTTAAAATAACCCCTATTAATTTAAGTAACATACGAAGGTAGGCGTAAAATTGTAGTCGAAAAGTGAGGGTTGCCAGTTTGAGATTTGAACTTAAATTAACTGACCAGCGCGGCTTAGACTGATCTGCAAGACTGAGGATTAGGTTGCTAAATGTGAAATCCTAAACACACTTGCGTGAAAATAAGCCCAAGTCTCAAAATGCACCGGGTTTTACTTCTGAGTAAATAAGCATAAGACTGGGCTGCAAAGTACGTTGTCCTCAGCTTCCACCAAGGCAACTGATATACACCCCAAAAACAAGAGCAATGGGAATAGAAAAAGAATAAATCTCTCCCCTTTCCATTTTGTGCATTTGTATTGCCGAAATGATAGCACTGTCAGGGAGCCTTCACATACTGTGACAAGGCAATTTCCTCCAAGGTGCCTTTTCCCTATTCAGCTCATGTCTTATTGTCTGCATAAATGTAATGTGAAAATTGCTCCTTATGAGATAGTAATATAACAGGACAACAGCGGTTATTTTCTGTACATCAGTCTGTCTCAGGCTTGCTTTGCACAGGGTTTTTCGGGTGGGCATGCTTATGTCCACCTTTGCAGAGCAAAACAAAATGCATGCATTGTGTATGGGAAAACATGACCACATTACCAAAGATGGTGGTGCAACGATTAGCACAAGAAATGGCTGTTTTTGCACAAGAAACTTCTGCTAGTGCAGCTGTTGTGTTGGCTTCCTTTGTCACACAACCTTTAAACTTTGCTGTCAACTACAGCAAGGATTCTTGAGGTGGTGGGCAGAGAATGCTGTCATGAGCACGACCACAGACAAGTACCACAACCAAGCCCACACTACAGAAGGCGGCTTCCATAGAAGGCATCTTTCAAAGCAGAATTTCAGGGATGGAGTGTCAGGGGTTGGACTGAAGAGGAATGGTGGGGACCGCCCCCCTCCTCCTGAACCTTCCTGAGAAAAGGAGGGAAGTATAGATTTAGAACAGTTGTTTGCAGAAGGGCATAGTTCAGAGGCGGCAGAGGGCAGAAGCTGGGGGATATTGGAAGAGGAACAGCAGGAATAAGAAGAATTCCCTCCGACCCTAGGAGTCCTCATAAGGGAGCTGGTCCTGGAGGAAGAACTGTGAGGGGAGAGACTCCATCAGGCAAGGGCTCTTTCCACCTGCCTTGCTCTACCCTCTAGTCTCTACTTCTCAATGTGTATTGTATTGTTTTATGTACTGTGGCTTGCCGTTGTTTTATTGATTATAGTTTAGATATTATTGTAACTGTTGAGTGGATTTCTGTTTAACTTTTATATGTTGATATTATTATTTTATACTATTCTAATGATTGTTGAATGTTGCTTTTTTGATGTAGGTTGCCTATTTTAAAGTTATGTTTTATTATCACATTTTTGTATTGCATTAGATTGTTATAAGATGCACATTTTTTGTTTCTTCAGCTTGTAAACCGCCTTGAGTATTGTAAGATAGAAAGACGGTATACAAATTAAATGATGATGAAGAAGAGACAGCTGACAGACTCAGTGTCCTTGGAAAGCATTCCTGACCCCCCCCCCCAGGACCAGACAGGCATTGTGGGTAGCAGAACAGAGAGCTCAGGCAGAAAGCTCAGATTAACCAATGCTGGAGTGACATAGACTAGGGGAGACGAAAGTGGGGTGGGACTTTACTTGGAGCAATGCCATTAATTAAGGAAGACGGCATTCCTTCGTCGCTCTCTGTGAATTACTGAATAAATTGCTTGGTAAGAACTTTTATCATTTGTCTGATTCTTGGTTGCCACCGTGGGAGGGATCTGATTCCCCAAAGCCTGACGCAGAGGAGGAGACCCCGTATGCACCTCGGATGATGGGACATGTGCACTGGAATGGTCACTACCTGTCAAGTTCAAGTTTATTAGTCAAGTTCATTTTATGTGTAAGATGCTTGGTGTCACGCAAGTGTGTATCTTCATAAGGGCTTAGGATAGAAGCTGGTTCTATTTCAGGAAAAGGCAAGACTTCACACACACACACACTTATTGGCTTTTCCAATGAAGGTGAATGTTGGAAGATTCAGGAATCAGGACCGTTAAAATAAATTACTTCTGTACTCTATGGAATTTGCTCCCACAATAGGAAGTGATGGCCAACTAGGATGGCTGTAAAAGAGGATGAGACAAATTGATGGAAGATAAGGCTATCAGTAACTACTAGTCATTACGGTTAGGTTTTCTTTCCACTGACAGGAGACAGTAGGTTTTTGAATACCAGTTTCTGAGTAAAGCTGGTGGGGTGATGGGGAAGAGTGCTGTTGTTCTCAGATCTTGCTTGTGTGTTTCCCACAGGCATCTGTTCGGCCACTGTGAGAACATGATGTTGAGCTAGAGAGAACTTTGGCTGATCACGGAGGCTCTTGATGTCAAGCTTTCTTCACAAACCCTGGTGTGAAATAGCTTGATGAGCGGCGATGACTGAAAGGAGGACCAGGGTGGGGACTTCCGGGTTAGCGCCATCGACTAATGGCGGATTCCCTCTGAGCTCCGGAGGGAACCGGCTCCGCAGGATCGGGTCTTGCCGCGGTGGCGACGCAGGGACCCTCAAAAATCACAGGGGCAGATGCCTGTGAGTGTGGTGACTCAGCGGGCACCATTTGCGCCCCCCAAGCCGCGAAGGAGCCTTTTTAAAGGCTCCGGAATGGGGACGGGGTGAGGCGCAGTGCTGAGAGTAGACTGCTTCTCCTGCGGAGTGAAGCCGCAACGCCATTGTCGGAGAGCGCTGACTTTCTCCTTGGAACAATTGGACTCTAAAGCAACAACCCGTGAGTAGTATGGAAATTGGAATCTCAAAGGAAATTTTTGATGAATTAGGCACGAGCGAGGAAGGTAAATAATTTAAAGCAAAGGACCTGCCAACTAAGGTCGAGAGAATCTTTTTTTTCTTTTTTGTAAAAGACTTTAATTTCACGGTTTGGCATTATAAGAATTTTTACTGGAGGATGAAGAATTAATTTTGGGAGTTGAAGTTTCACCCCCCCCCCGGACCCGGGAGTGCCTCACGAGAGAGCCTGTTGACGAAGTATTGAGGAGTTTGACAGCTGTCAAGTTAGCTGTCAAGCTGTCAAGACGGAAAAAGAGAACTTTGTTTCTGCTGTTTCTGCTGGCTATATTTGTTACAATTTGTTGAAAATAAGGAAGGGCTGATACAAACTAACTGGTATTTGGATTTAGCTGAAAGGAACATTAAAGAACTAAAATCCCTCTAGAGGGGGTTTAGGGACATTACAAGAATGGCTGGAGGAGGGAAAATCCAGGCTGAATTGGATAGAGAATTTGTTCTCTTTGGAAAGTTACAAGGCCAAATTGATGTTTTGGCTACAAACGTTACAACTTTGGGCTTAACAGTAAATAACATTGTTGAATTTGATAAGGATTTGAAACAGGAAGCCTATTCAATTGGACAAATAGAGAAACCTGAGAGTTTTGAGAACATAGAAAAGGAGACATATGTTGCCCCTGAAGAAAAGGAAGGAGGAGCTGTAATTTTGCAGGTGTCAAAGGAGAGCTGTAATTTGAGGCCTGACAGGATGGCGGCAAAGGAAAATAAAAACTTGATGTGGAAAGTCTGGCCTGAACTGGAGAGTGAAAAATTGAGAGATCTCCTTATGTGGAGATCTGAAGACCGAAGGATTATAAATTTGATTAAGGTGGAAGTTGGAGCTTTGGGGACATTTGGACTGGAAAGGAGTATGAAACAAGAGTTGGAACACCCCATAGGCTTTACTTTCAAGTATGGAGGCCTGGCTGGAAGAAACATGGATCCTGTTGGGCCGGAGCCTCTCCGAGATTTGGGGTTCAACATTAAGGACTATCAAAAAGGCCGGCAGAGAGGAATTGAGAGAGAGTTAAGAGCCTCGGATGTGAGATCTCCAGGCTAATAGTATACTGAGACTGATGGACATTTGTTGGGGACTGAAACCGGGAAAGGGGTGGGTGGAGTTTGGGAATCCAAAGGGTATATAAATATAATTTGTTTTGTTTTCATTTTCTTTTGTTATTTGTACGAAAATTGGGAAAGTCGTGGAAGGGAATTTTGGTCGACTTTAGGAAAAATGTTTAAGAATGAATATTGATGTATAAGTATTGATTAAGTTTGGATAAGTTACAACTGGTCTTTAAAATTATCTAAATTAAATGAAAATAAGGTTTTGTAAAAATAAATTGAGGAAATGGATGAAAGAGAAAAAACAAAATAATAACATGTTAAAATAAAGTATTCAAGTTAAAATTGAGAAATAAGTAATAAGGATTTGCTGAGCTAATATTTTATGTGTTTTTTTAAATTGTTTTTAAATTTTGTATTTTTGTATTTTTGTCTTTTTGTCTTTTTTCCTTTTTTGTCTATTTTTGTTTTTGTGTTGCTATTGAAAATGCTAATAAATATTCATTAAAAAAAGAAAGAAAGAAAGGAGGACCAGGGTGGTTTGAGGCGGCCATATGAAATGTGTGCTGGTCTTTTAAATTTATGCCGGGTATCTTTGCCATTTTATTTTCTTGGGCTCCATAATCACTGCAGATGGTGACAGAAGCCACAAAATTAAAAGACACCTGCTTCTTGGGAGAAAAGCAATGACAAACCTAGACAGCATCTTAAAAAGCAGAGACATCACCTTGCCAACAAAGGTCCGTATAGTTAAAGCAATGGTTTTCCCAGTAGTGATGTATGGAAGTGAGAGCTGGACCATAAAGAAGGCTGATCGCCGAAGAATTGATGCTTTTGAATTATGGTGCTGGAGGAGACTCTTGAGAGTCCCATGGACTGCAAGAAGATCAAACCTCTCCATTCTGAAGGAAATCAGCCCTGAGTGCTGACTGGAAGAACAGATTGTGAAGCTGAGGCTCCAATACTTTGGCCACCTCATGAGAAGAGAAGGAGACCCTGGAAAAGACCCTGATGTTGGGAAAGATGAAGGGCACAAGGAGAAGGGGATGACAGAGGACAAGATGGTTGGATAGTGTTCTCGAAGCTACCAGCATGAATTTGACTAAACTGCGGGAGGCAGTGGAAGACAGGAGTGCCTGGCATGCTCTGGTCCATGGGGTCACGAAGAGTCGGACATGATTAAACGACTAAACAACAACAACATCTTTGCCATTATTTTATACTGAAGAAAACAACTTGCCTCGTTCAGATATATCAGATCTATGCCACTGCAAAGTAGTATAGTCAGCTTTTCTTTTTTTTAAAGAAGTTGCCACATAATGTTTTTCAAGCTGATGTTTAATGGAGCAACTGCATCAGCTACTGCTGAGTGGCCTGTATAAACATTAAATATGGAGGACAAAAACCAAGCAGACATGAACACAAAGCAATTTTTGTCTTTAGGAATTCAATGACATTGTTAAAGACAGCCATACATTGGACTACTTCTTTCTGGTGTGTTGGCAAACCAAATGCCTTTCCAAAAAGAGGAGATTTTTCCTCCTGGTATGTTTTATTGACCTTTGCATTCCCAGTATTATTAATATGTAGCTGCATAGAAGGTAATTGATTGAATTTTTTTTTTTTTTTGCGTATTTATTAACTGTGATATTTTTAGTCTTCATGGTTGCAATCCGATATAAGCTTACCAATTTAACAGAGTGGGACTTACGTATGACTTTGTGGGGTTACTTGAATTTCACCTGCTGTTCTGATCTTTGAAACTGTTGATTCTACTGATCTGTTGATTTTACTGTTTTATTGATTTTAATTAGCTAGATGTTTTATGTGGGGTGGAAACGTTTTAAGCAAAGAAAAGCAAATCTAAAATCAATTTAGCTTTGTTTTTGTTTCATTTCTCAAAAAGCTTAGCTAAGTACTTTTATATGATCTTTAAATGACACTATTTTCCTGACACATGTAGCTCTTCAAGGTATTGTTTTTGTTAAGTCGCAGAATGTAACCACTCTCAGAATAGAATGCCTTAATTAGCCAAGATTTGTTATCTGAGTGGAAGATTATTAATTGCATTCCATCCGACCATTTCCTCAAATAGCATCAAATTGTATTGCCCTCTACCATCAACAACTATCTAGTGAGGTAGGTTAGACTAACCCAGAGTCAGCCAATGAACTTTATAGCGGAGTGAAAATATTAATCTAGATCCCTTATGAATCTAGATCTAGCCACTACACCACCATTTCCTCCCCCCCCCCACCTTGAGCAAGTTGTTTGTGTAGAATCTTTGACTTTTCTGCAGCGATCAGAGGGACAGACTGTATTGGAAGGCTGGGAATCATAAGGAAAAGAGCTTAGGCTATCATTATAACGCCACTTTCCACTGCTATAGCTCCGTGGAGTATAAAGAGCCCTTTATTATCTTCATCATACTGTTGCAGGCCTTACACCAGTCATGTAAAGTAGGTCAGCATTACTGTTCCAATAGTGCAATCATGGGGGAGAGCTGAGCTTGAGAAATAAACTTACTTACCTGAGGGCACTTTGCCTGTTCAAAAAAGAGCCGAATTTGTACTAGTGACTTCCTGAGGAGCTCTGTTTTTTAGCTCTTATGCTGTACTCTCTTTTATTCTTCCTTCTGCATGCAAGTTATAAACCAGGAGTAGCCAAATGGTGCCTTATAGATACTGTGGAACCACTACTTCCATCATTCCCTTACCATTGGGCCTTGCTTGCTGGAGCTGATGGGAGTTTGAATCCAACAACATCTGGAAGACGCCATTGGCCATCCCTGCTATAAGCAGTAGTTCCTGGCCTAAGATCAAGCTAGCTTTATGGCCAAGAGGGTGTTTGAACCAAGATATCCTTTGATCTAAGTCCAAGAATTTTTACACCGCTCCATCCTGTCTGCCTTTCTCTACTCATCTAAGACTCTTTTTGTTGCCTTTCAGAGAAGGGAAAATGTCACTAGAGAAGAGAACATTATATGGGAAGGAATGAGTGATAATTATCACCAGCACTTAACATGGGTTATTGTCCCTTTAAAAGCATTCTTGAGTTTGCCTGATTTTATTTAAAACTATTCTTCTTTTCATACAATACAAAAGGAGCAGTAGGCCTGGATACCCATTAGAAGACAGGAATCGAAACACACACATAAAAGGGTCTTCCAAAAAAAGAAAGCAAGTGTTTGCATTTTAGGTTATGAGTGTATGTGTGTGTGTGTGTTTTAATGGAATATATGCCTCAGGGATTTCATTCAAAATGATCCTCTTCAATTTTATTAAAATCAATAGGAGATGTTATTACAGTATAAATTAAATGAGATGCTATTTGCTCCTGGGATTCTGAAAGCAATCGTATGAAAACTGCTCCAAGCCACAGCCGTCATCCAGATGTCTAAGCTGATGGTATCTGCACACAGGCAGGGAGTTTAAAGTGTTTTTGTTGTGCTCCTCTCACCTCTTACTCTCTGCTTGAAAATGCAAAGCAAATGAGTGATGCAAAAATCAAGACACTCTACCAAGTTATGAAAATCAGAATTTGGGCCTGTGATTTTGGGTATAACATGGGATACGATGCCTGGGTGAAATTGTGGAATGAAGGTTTAAAATTCATGGTGTGTACTACTTTGAAAGAGAAGACAATGAAAATTATGTACCACTGGTATTTAACACCTGTCAAACTAGCAAAAATGTATAGAATGAGCAGTAAGGCATGCTGGAAATATAAAGTGAAAGATGGAGATTTTTATCACATGTGGTGGACATGTGAGAAAATGAAAAAAAAAAAAGGATATGATTTACAACAAATTGAAAAAATTGTTCAAATATACCTTCCCAAAAAATCCGGAAGCCTTTTTGCTGGGATTGATAGGAGATCAAATAAGAAACGCAAACCAGAGATTATTCATGTATGCCACGACTGCTGCCAGAATCTTAGTAGCCCCAAAATGGAAAACTCAGGAATTGCCTCATTAGAGGAGTGGCAGACAAAAATGGTTGAATATGTGGAATTAGCAAAACTGACCCACAAGATCTGCAACCAAGAAGAAACAAAGTTCAGAAGAGAATGGAGTAAATTTGTGGAGTATATAGGTAACAACTGTAGAAGTTTAAAGACTGTAGCAGGATTAAAATAAGTCTTATGATGTGAATAGGGTATTATTAAGAATCTGCGAAAAATGAAAGATTAATATGAAAGCCTGTTGAAGGGAGGGAGGGAAGTCTGTGCTCGATAGAGCATTGAGAAAATAAGGGACAAACGATGGTAGTACTTTACTGTATTTATTTTGTTTTGTTTATGTTAAAGAAAATTCAATAAAAAGCATTTTAAATAAAACAAAACAGAATTTGGGCCTGTGGGGGGCAAGAGCGAATGACAAAACAGATACACCTTAGTTTTGTCATCCACATATGTAAACTAGTGTTACACAGGAGACCATCCCAGAAGGCCACTGCCTGTCTGCAGGAGAGCTTCTCCTGCAAGTTCCAAAACCTCCAGAGGTCCACCCTGCAAGAATGCAGAACATGGCTATCACTGTGGCTGCCTCTGTTTGGTGGAACAGTATTCCTGAGATGCAACAGGCACCCACTATCTTCACTTTCTGGAAATAACTGAAGACTGTTTTGCTTTCCCTGATGGGCTCTCCCAGCTGGATGAAAAGGTCTCTCTCATGGGTACTGCCAAGATATTTAGATCCAGGCCTGTGTGCAAACTTAGCTCCCTGTGCCTTCAGACTAGGGATGAGATAAACCCTTCTTCTCCCAAATTGGGGGCAGGATTCTGCCCCCACCAAAAATGGGGCATAATTTCAGGACTGTTGTGGGCAAAATGATTGCATTAAATTGGGATGGGTGGGTGAGAAGGGGACACTTAGCAGCAGTTACTGTGATGGCGACAGTTTCCACCACAATACCTAGCATGCCTAGTAAATGCCTCCTATACCCACATTTTCTCTTGCCTTCCCATACATTGTTAGATTGCCTCTCTTCCATTTATCACCTGCAAATGGTGTGTCAAGGGTGTTTCAGGTAAGTTCTGCTACAGATCATGTCCCGAGACCATGTATCAGCATGCTCTTCACTCAAGAGCCATCTGGTCTGATTTGACTAGAGTTCCTTCCCAACACACCCACCCACCCACACCCTCTTGTGAATCTCTTTATATATTTGGAACTCAGTATTTTTATGTCCAAGTCATTTGCTTCCGTTACGGATGTAGGTCTGTTCGGGGACAAGGACATGCTGTGGTTAAGTGTTTCTGATCAGTAGACGCTCATTGGCTTCAGCCCAAAGGATCGAAATGCAGGACATCACAATGCTTTTTGGAAAAATGTAGGCCAAGTGACCAAAATAGAAAACATTGCAGAAATTAGTAGAGCGGAACACTCCAAATGATGCTCTAATAATTCCCTCCATGGTCTAGCAACACTTTCCTTATTTTTTTTTCTTGTTAATGGAACACTTCTGTTGTCACATTATGGTAACAGAAGACAACAAAATAGCTCTGCAGAGAAGCAGGCAATCTTTTTAGGCCAAAGCATGTTGCAAATGCTTAAATCATTTTGGCTTTTGATTCTGTGGCCTTTATACTTCAGGGGGCATTTTTATAGTGATGGAGTGGAACCTCCTGTATTCTGATGTGCTCAACAGTGCCTCTGAGAGTATCTGCAATTATTGACCCCTGCAACTACCCTGAATGTTGACCTATCCACCATATTGCCTCTGGTGATGCATCCTTTGGGTTAAGCACTTCCAAACAATGGCTCAACTGATCTGAACTTGCCAGACCTTTTCTAGTTCCTCACTTTTCCCTTCTACTTATTGGTCCTTTCTTTCCAGCCTTTTAATCTGACCGGCTACTGTTTCAATACCTGGGAACAGTGATTGGCTAGATCTGCAACCTATCATGGGACACAGGACACAAATGGGTTTTGTCTCAATAGAACAATGTTTGCAATGTGGTGAGCTGTGATTAGCTGTGGAGGAGTCTGCTATCAACTTGAAATGTTGGCCTTGGTAAGGAAATATTGACATGTGGCACTCTGGGTGAATGACAGAGTTTGAGTTTTTTAAAGTAGGGATTTTGCTTAAGTTGGATTGGAGGATGCAATGAGAGAGCTTCTAAGTATTCTACTTTGGGGAAACCACCTGCTTCTTTCTGGTTTTATTGGGTAAGGAGTGCAGGTGTGTTGCCTGTCTGCTGAGAATGGGTGCTGATCATTGCCATTATTATTCTGTGAAATGGATATTTTTGTGACTCCTGCAAGAGTTTCTTAGATTTCCAAATGCACCCACTGGCCCAACGAGAGTGGGGACCCCATATTTAAGCTCTGTGTCTGCTTATTTACTGCACTTAATTTATATATGTTGCTTTTCTGCAAGTTGCCCAAGACAGTTTTATAGTTTCAAGATGCTCATTCAAATGAAATATAACATAAGTTCAGTTCTGTGGGTTTGAAGAGGATAGACCAACTGGAGCAGGCTCTGATTTTGCCTGCCTTGCCTGCTGCGCTTCCTTCATCCTTCCCGCAGGGTGTACAAATGAACACCAGTATTACAAGAGGTCAGTAAGCCTCCAGTGACCTCATTCCAAAGGAAATCAAAATCTGTTTCAGTGTGCTGAATCCCTGAAAATTTTTTTTTTTACCACTGGGACAATGACAACATACCTGTAGTGGGTGGGTAGGTTCTTTGTAAGGATATTTCTTGGGCATGATGTTCTATCTGGCACCTCCTCTCTCAGTGCTTACATTTTCAAAATCTAGGCTTGGTCTTTTTCTAGTCTCTTTTTAAAAAATACATTTTTTTTTTAAAAGGCAAGATTGCTGTTATTCATTTGTCCCCTCCAAAGTGAACCTCAGATTAAGTATGTTTAAAAAGGATATGATTTAGTCTGAAGTCAAGGTCATCGTTAGCAGTGAAAACAGAGCCAGAGAGAACTTTTTGTGAACAGGAAGAAAGGCATCATTCAAACCCTGTGTTCAAGCGCTCTCTCTCCAAAGTAAACAGCCTGGTCTCCTTTTAATTTTTGTATTCATTGTTCTTTCTGTGACTAATAATTACAGTTGTCCCTGACTGATCAATGGTTGGAGAGATCTCTTCAGCCAGCACCAGGTACAAACTCACTTCTCCCAGGCACTGGCAGATAATACCTTGGGTGATAAATTTTGCTGCCAACGGTTTACTTTCTTTTTAAAAAAACTGCTGTTCTACAGGGTCTGTTCTATGGATTTCTGTACAACCTTTATTGTAATACAATCTTCTTTACCTTTCTTTATTTTGTTATGCTTTGCTTTCAAACAATTCTCCCCATCCCAGCTCTACAAAGATATAGATAGATATAGATATAGACATAAAAGTTAAGTTGAAGAATTATTCTGTCTGGTGGCAGCATATAATACTTTTTTTTGGGGGGGACCCTTAAAGAAAAAAAGAGTTGGCCACTGAAGAACCTCCTTAGGTCCATCACATGGGCAATATCCCCTCTACTAAATTAAGAAATGCCCCACTAGTTTGTAGTAATTATGGAGGGCACTCAAATTGTATACACCCCACGCACGTACACCTGCATGCCTGAATTTCAGGGGGTTAGACTAGATAAGCCTTTGGTTATCCCTTCCAACTCTACAACTCTGATTCTTTTCTAAAAATTCAAGTACTCCATGAATAGGCACTTCCTGGTTTTGTTGGGTAGTATCTAAGTGAGAATTCTCTCAGAAAGCTCAAGGAAACATTTGCATTAGCAGATCAAAAGGCTTAGAGCAGGAAACAAAGAGCTGATTTAGCTTGGAAACTGGCAGTCAGCCTTCCTCCCAGATACTTGCCATTGCTGGGCATTGCCATGTTCCCAGGAAGAAATTATACACTCCCAATAAGGATAGGGAGGAAACTGGTCTCTGGATTTGCCCTTGAAGTGAAGGAGCATCAAATCATCCTGCCAGCAAAGTGAACAGACCTTATAGCTTTGAAAACTTTTGCATTCATTGAGCTGGTTTGAATTGCAACCAAGTCAAAGAATTCATTAAACTACTACTAGTAAGAAAGGGCACAGCTTAATCAAATTGCCTGACGAGTAGAGATTGAGAAACAGGCAGTGCTTTGGACCTGCAGGGAGAAAGCACTGAGCAAGCTGTGCTTTGGAGATCAAGTGGCCCAGATTCCGAGAGAAAGCGGGAAGCATCTTCCTTCTCCTGCCCCTTTTAATGACACTGAAAACTGCACAAGATGGAAGGGAGGAAAAGAGCCCGATAACCCATAAAGAGGCAGGAATTTGTTCCGAGGATTTATCGCTTTGTTCATCTCAGCAAGTGCTGGAGCATCCCAGAGATAAGAGTTGAAAGCTCAGAAATAAGAACCCACCACAGCTGAAACATATGCATACAAAACACTTGATTATACGTTCAGAAGCAAATCTTAATTAACACTGGAAGGCAGGCATCATAATAATGATAAATGATGCACCAGGAGGAAGAAAGAGGCTTTACTCCTTTCTCAAGCCTGATACAACTTCAGCTGGGGAATACGGCTTAGCTCTGGGGGATTTTCATGTCGGTATCCATCACTATATGTTTATTACACTCACCTTTCATGCACAGAAAATTATATCTTACAGACAGCTTGTCAGAGGGTTGGGCATAATCCTATTTGGTTTTCACATAGGCATGCATGCCAGTGACTTTGGGAGCTATTAGAACTCAACTCAGAATTTCTGAGCACGGCGCTGCTGTTGCATTGCTCATTACTAACACTTTCTGACCATAGGAAGTTCAAAAGACAATCAGGAAGTAGTCACTCACATATTAGTTGACAACTCTAATCGGTTTCATATTATTCCTATTTGCAGATCCTCTTAAATTGTGGCATTCTAATAAATGTAATCTGTTTTCGCAATGTGTTGCATTTCTGAAGTCTTCTTTATGGGTGTAATGGCAAAAAAAAGTTCATTTGGGAAGTTGGGGAGGAAATGAAAGTTGCTCAGTGGTAGGATATTGATTGGCCTGGTGCTTGAGAGGGAGTAGGCACTTCCCAAGCTGTGGGGTAGGGGAATGAAGGGCACACAGGTAGTGTGAGGTTAATCACCATTGGACAGTTTGTATTCCTAAATAAAATAAGCTTTTTGAGAGATCCCAGGTGGTCCATCACCAAAGTCTTCAGAAAAGATACTGTTAAACAGCCCCCAACAGTTCAGATGCACAGCTTCTATTTACCACCTGACATTCAGCATTGTAGATCTGGTTCTGTGGAAATCCCTCACAGCTGGGATCAAATAGGCACCCCCCTCCTGCTCTGTTGACCTTCAGGTGTTTGACAAAAACCTTTCTCCTTCAGCAGGCATCCTAAGGAACTTGTACTATGCTCATGGTTTCTGCTTTGTTTTTAAACACTGCATTTTTCTGAATTACAGTTTCATTGGTTGTTGGGGAAGCTATTTTTTTACCATCTACAGTGTAAATGTGGGAGCAGTCAAGTACAACATTATCTGATTTGCTAGAGTGGTCATGCAGGGGATGTTGGTCCAGCCAGTCAAAACTTCCTATTCCTCCTGGCCTGGATCATCCTTCCTTGCATGTGACTAGTAGGTGGGTGTGAAGAAGAAGAAGAGATTGGATTTGATATCCCGCTTTATCACTACTTTCCCTACCTCCCCCACAACAAACACTCTGTGAGGTGAGTGAGGCTGAGAGACTTCAAAGAAGTGTGACTAGCCCAAGGTCACCCAGCACCTGCATGTGGAGGAGTGGAGACACAAACCCCGTACTTCAGATTACGAGTCTACCGCTCTTAACCACTACACCACACTGACCTTTCCAGACGTGGTAAAAGGCCAAGTCAGACAACTACCTTCCTCCCTTCAATACTTTTTATCCTGTGAATATCATGTTTCACCCTGACTGGACTGCTGACTGCCAACCAGCAGTCCCCCAGGTTATCTCCCATATGGGGTAAACCTGTACATGTTTGTAACTTTAAGCCTACAGCCTGCCTTCAGGGATCACACTGTGCTCTGTCTGATTGTGAGTAAAACTACTTTTTTTTGTTACTTATGAATAAGACTGTTGTGTGTCTATTCTTTTAGGAGGGATTCAAAAGGGTCTTACCAGGAAAAAGACTTCCGGGTTAGCACCATCGGCGAATGGCGGAGTTCCTCCGATTGGAGGAACGGGCTCCATGGAAACTGGGTCTTCCCACCGTGGCGAAGGTGGGGACCCGCTAGAAATCCCAGGCGGAGAAGCCTGGGAACGTGGGGTTCAGCAGAGCACCAAGAGCGCCTCCCCCACTTGCGGGGAAACCCCTTTTTGGGGCTCCGGAGCGGAGTGGGGTGAGCAGCGCGGTGCTGTGAACCGATTGCTACTTTCATGGAGGGAAGCCGCACAGCCATCGCCGGAGAGCGCTGACTTTTTCCTGATGACAATTGGACTCTAAAACAAGTACCCGTGAGTAAAAACGGAAGATTTGACTAAGAAACTTATGAAATTTATGAATTAGGCAATGAAGCAGGAAGGTCTAAACAGGAAGTCCGCCTTCCGCTTTTTGTAAATAGACTGAAGTAAAGATTTTGCAAGCTAAATAGCCTGGAAAATTGATCCAAAGATTGAAATTTCCTGCATTTATAACCAACAAAACCCCCTTGACAGCAGGAGAAAAGGGGAAAAAAATTTTTGACCGTTTAATCCTGCAGAGAAAGAGTAAAGGAATATAAGTTTCTATCGTCCCAAACCTGGGGACGGGGTGTCAGGACAGAAATGGTTGGAGATGTCCATTGATTGAAAACGGAACACTTTTGACAGATAGTTAAAAAAGAGAAACAAATTAACTTCAACGCTGCTTTCTGCATTTTTGTATTTAAGGAAACAAAGTATTTGAAAATCAAAAATAAATTTCCCTTTGTTGGATACTTTTTAAAGATGGACGTTAATAGAAACTGTGTCCCCTAGAGGGAGCTTGTCAGTTTGTTGCTGCAGTTTACAGGGAAACTTTACAGCTGTGAGAATTAGACCGTGGGACCAGCTATTTGACCTTGAACAGAAATGTGCAGGGAGGAAGTTCTAACGTCTGCCCTTGGCAAAACGATACGATACGATACGATATCTTTATTGTCATTGTCCCTTGCGGAACAATGAAATTGAAAAACTACATAAAACATTCAAAAACCCCTACAAAACTCTAAAACCCCATTTTAAAATACACTATACTACCATCTTTGTACCCATTTGTGAACAAGTGAGCCATGACCCATGACAGCCCTTGGTGCTTGATGTTTAAAAACACCAGCTCAACTTAGCATTGCTGGTGGACTTGAAACCCTGAATGAGACAGCAGCCAAGTAACCAAATCCTGTGACAGAGGGCAGCGAGAAGTGAACTGCAACAGAACGGAGACAGTGCTGCATGCAGCAAATACAGGCGAGCGCAGAAAACAAGAGCCTTCTTACATTCATCCCTGTTCATTCACAAGGGGGTGGAGCAAGCTTTCAGAAAAAAATGAGAATCCACAAACTGAGGAGGAAGAGACAGTGACCTTAGTTGTGTCAAATAAAAGTACTCCACTTTCTGCCCTCAAAACCAGCTTCAGACGCATTATCTTTTCCTCTTGTGTGAGAGCAGGGGTTGGCGCCTTCTCAAAGGGGCTATTACTGCAGGCTCTTTGCCCTATTTGGCAGTGAGGGGAACACAGTTGCACTCAGGTTCTGCTTGTGGAGTACCCTTGGACTTCTAGCTAGCCACTGTGAGAAGAGAGTGCTGAACTTGATGGTTTTATAGGCTGATTCATCGGTGCTCTTATGTTCTTATGACAAAAAAATTAACCCACCTTCAAGAGAAGTTATAGGATGTTGCCTTCTCCTGAGCCAGATGATTGACCCCACTAGCTCCATCTATGGCACAATAGTGTACACCAACTGGCAGTGGTTCTCTAGGGTCTTTTATAGGAACCTTTCCAACCCTACATGGGAGCTTTGACATTCAAGGCATGTGATCCCGACCCTGAGCTACTGTTTTCCCTTAATTTCAAGGAACTCGCATTCAGAAGATACCTCCAACAGTGCAGAAGGAACATATCTTGACCCTCCATGAATTTACCTAATCCACTTATAAAGCCATCCAAATTGGTGACCCTCACTTAGCACATCTTGTGGGAGCATATGGAGGGATGTTTCCCTCTCTCAGTGAAGAAAATCCATAGAGTTGCCCCACATCTGGCCCTCAGCCTGGGGCCTTGTAATGCCTGTGCACAATTCTCGCAGGGAATGTGGCTCCTCTGTTTATTTTACTTGCGATGCTCTCTCCATTATGACAGTTAATAATGACATGTTTTGGTGGATGCTGATAAGCCCTGGGGAAGAAAATGTGCATTGACATTTTGAATGAACAAGTTTTAATCCTGCTTAAAGGAAGCCTTCTTGACAAGCTGATGTGTAAGATTATTGGTCACGCATCATAGTTCTTTGCAACAGGCTTAAAAATCTATGTGCTATGTACAGTTTCTGAAACAGGGTATTAAAGAAATAGCATGTCTGGGGGAAGAATACCTTAGTTTAGGCATGCCTGAGAATGCTAAGGTCTTTGTTTATCATTGTTCAGTACGACAGTGCCCTGTTCTGTTGGTGCTTACAAGTTTTGGTTGTTCGAGTATAGTTTTATACTTGTATACAAATCGAAAAGATACCAAAAAAGAAAGGAATTAAGAAAACAATATAATAAATAAATATTTGGTAAATAATACTAACACTTATTATTATATATACAGCTATGTGCAGCAGGCGGTGGTTACCATAGGGCTGGGGGGTGGGCATGGGGCAGAGGACCCGGCTCTGACACTTCCAGTGCAGGTGATGAAGGGCAGCCTCAGCCTGGCAAGTCTAAGTCTCCAGCGAAAAAGTGTCAGAAGAAACATGCACGTAAAGGGAAGAAGAGTTGTGCTGAGGACACAGACGAGCTAGGTATGTCTAGTTGGGATTGTGACAGCGACACTTTGCTGGAATGTTATTGAGGGAGGGAGAAGATTTGATGGGTCTTCTGGACTGGTGCTGGGAACAGAGAGCTAATTTTCACCAGATGTTTGAGGGTTCGCTAGAGTGGAAGTGCAGGGCCTTGGTGGAATATGCAAGAGGTCCACTCATGCAGCCACTGACGACTTCCTGGGTGCTGAATTTACCCCAAAATTGAGGTCTAAAATTCTCAATGGGGATTATGTTGATATGTTCAAACTGGTTCCATCAGAGGATGTCTTGGGTAAAGGTGAGACGAACGCTCCTATGGAGAACGTAAGTATAGAGCACCAAGGGTAGACAGGACATTTTCTGATTGGTTGGAAGGTTTTCAAGTTTTCTCATGGGTGGTCTTCTGCAGCCTATCCAAGACATGCATGGCATCTCAAGCTACCTAAAAAATGTGAGGGAGGCCTAGGCCGTGGCCAGTGAGGCGGCAGCTAATGCCTATGGCAAAAAAATTCACAAACATGCCTCTACGGTATCCAGGACAAGGTGGAATCTAGTGAATCATTTGCTGTGGATGAAGATTGTGGGTTCAAACATCAACAAGAAGCAGCCAGACACGGAAAAATATGGGAAATTCACTTCCAGGAGGGATCCCCAGTAAAATACGCATCCTTTGATCACACTATCAAGCTTGTTAGGAGACTAGATGTATTTCCCTAGAAGTTCTAAATGGCAGACTGAGAAGCATCCCCTATCAGAAAAGGCTTTGTTTATGTTCCTAGGACGTTGATTGTATGAAGCATATCCTACTGCATTGTGGGAAATATGAACAAGCAAGGGATCAACTGATCAAACCCTTACTGGCAAATTTGCAGGGAAATTCCGAAGCCTCCCATATTAACTATCTTTTGGAAGACAGGTCAAATGATATTCCACTGGCCATGGCAAAGTTTCTTTTGGAGGTTATAAGAAACAAAGATCATTATGCCCTAGATAAAACAAAATGACTCCCTTGGTTTCTTCCATCTGTCTGTCTGGTCATTTTAACTGTATCTAGTTTTGAAATGTTTTTGTGGGTCTTTGGACGACAATAAAGTTTTGAGGATGTTAGGAGCTTTGGTCTGGGGGACCAGCTGGCAAAATGTGACCTTGAATCTGTCTTCCTGCGTACTTCCAGTGCACCCTGAGGATTTTGTTGGTTGGGATTCAGGTTTGAAGGAGTGTGGTATGTGGATAAGGCCCATGGGTTGCTCTGTCGCATGTGTTGCCTGTCAGTACTTTTATAGTTTGGGTTCCTTATTTTCAGATGGATTTAATGGGGGTTAATCATTACCCTCAATGATTTTCTTCTGGCTGGGCCAGCAAACCACAATTCCTGTATTACTTGTTTAAAGGGTTTGGGGGTTCCCTTGGCTGCAGAGGGTCCGGGAGCCACCATCACTTATCTGGACATCAGGCTGGACAAGGTGGCCCAGTCCTCATGCCTTCCCCAGAGAAGTTGGCATCCCTTAAGGATATAATCTCTCAACTGCTCCCTCTTAAGAAAGTTACTCTCTAGCAGGTTCAATCACTCCCGGTGCATCTGAACTTTGCTTGCCATGTAGTCACAAACAGATTGAAATTGATTTTAAAGGATTTGATAAATCAAGATCAAGCTGGCTTCCTACCTTGCCGCCAGATGAAGGACAATATAAGGAATGTAAGTGACATAACAGAATACCTGGAGGGCAGGAGTGACAAAAAGGCGGGACTAATGTTTACTGATGCAGAGAAGGCCTTTGACAATGTCTCATGGAATTTTATGGGGGGGAAAGCACTGGGAACAATGAACTTTGGAGAGATGTTTTGTAGAGGAATTGACAAAATTTACTCAGAACAACAGGCTAAGATAATTGTCAACAAAATAAAAGAAAGCTGCAAAATAATGCAAGGGACAAGACAGGGATGTCCCCCCGTCACCATAATTATTTATATTGGTATTAGAAATGCTAGCAAAGAAAATAAGAGCAGAAGACAAAATAAAAGGAATACTGTTAGGAAATAAAGCATTTAAACTTAAAGCATTTGCAGATGACCTTGTGATAACAACAGAAAACAGGATGGTATGCATACCTAGGGTTTTGGAGATTGTTGATGAGTTTGGCCAGGTGGCAGGTTTCAAACTGAACAAAAACAAAACTAAGCTGCTGGTGAAAAATGTGTCAGAACAGAACAAAAAAAATACAAAAAGTTACTGAAATGGTAATAAATAAAAAGGTAAAATATTTGGGAGTTTGGCTGACTAAGGAATATTAATCTGTATAAGGATAATTACCTAACCATGTGGAAAGAAGTAAAAAGAAATTGAGAGATTTGGGGGAGGCTTAAACTATCATTTTGGGGAAGGATATCTGTGATAAAAATGAATGTATTGTCGAGAATGTTATTCCTGTTTCAAACAATCCCAGTGGTCAGTGGAGCAGGGCCCTTCAAGGAATGGCAAAGAGATATTTCAAACTTATATACCATCGATAACATCATTTTCATATAATTCTCTTAATAATATGCAACCAGTAAATTTTAAATTCACTTTCCACAGTATATTGATGGTATATTACACCTGTAAAAATGGCAAAAATGTATAGAACAGGCTCCAAAAGTGCTGGAAGTGAAAGAAAAAGAAGGCACCTTTTTCATATGTGGTGGAATTGTGAAATAATTATCACCACTAGAGACATTTTTCGTAGAGAAATTGAATATGAGTAAAGATTGGGCAACATTTGAAGAACTACTTAAAGACCAGCTAAAATAGAATTTTTTTGATGGGATAAGAAACCTTTTAACAGATTGGTTACAATATCACCAGCTGAATGTTTTTAAAATGGATAAAAGAAAGGGTTTCGCTACTGAAATATTGAGCTTTGAGAGGGAATTATTACAAAATAAGGTGAAACTACTTTCGAAAATGTTTAAATTGTTGTTGGAATGGGAGGTAAAAGATGAAGAATTTAAATTCGTAATGATCTACAGGCAAGGGATTTTGGATATAATATACAATTGGTAGCATGGGAAAAACTATGGAATGATGATTTGAAATTTACAGCTTGCTTTACGCTGAATTAAAATTACATGAAGACGATGTACCATTGGTACTTAACACCCAGTAGGCTAGTGAAAATGTATAGGACAAGTTCGAATCTATGTTGGAAATGTAAGGAAAAAGAAGGCACCTTTTATCATATGTGGTGAAATTGTAAAAAGGTAAAGGAATTCTGGGAAATGAGCTGTGTCCACTGTTGGGAGTGGTGTACCTCTGCATACCAGATGCTGGAAACTACAGGTGGGGAGAGTGCTCTTGTCCTTCTTTTGAGTTTTCCAAGATAGACATTCTCTGGTTGGCCGCTATGAGAACAGGATGCTGGACCATCTAGGCCACTTCATGTTCTAGCAGGCTCCCATGTTCTTATGGTTTGGTGGGAGGGTGGGGGAGATCTGATTCAGTTTTCATTCATTACCCTGATCTTGTGTTCCAGTTACTTCCTGTAAACTCCTTCTAGGTGCATTCAAATATGGGAGATATTGTTTTTGCTTTCCTGATTATAATGCCAAGACTTCTGTCTCATTTTCCAACGTTCCTTTCATACTACATTACTTGTTGTGCTGTGGAACTGTGGCTTTTTGGCTGAAATACTAGTGTGTCGTGCTAAATTTCATCCCCACCAATGGGTGAGGTTGGGCACAACAACAAATGCTCCTGGGAAATGTTGCTACTCCTCCACCTTTTCTAGACTTCTGTGTTTCCATTCCCTCTTGAATCATCCAAGAAAACAACAGAAAAGATATATAAAATATTTTCTTTAGTTCATTATATAACATTTGTTAAAAGAATAGAAGTCTTTCTTTTAGGAATTCTAGGTCCAGATATACCCAAAGATCTGAGAAGACTGTTCATGTACACAACTACAGCTGCAGGGATGCTGCTTGCCCAGTGGTGGAAAGACGAGAAGGTGCTGACAAAAGCAGACTTGCAACCACTACTATGCTATAAGATCCACTATCCTGTAATATTACATATGCCTGTTCTACTGATGAAACCTAGGATGGTGAAACAAGGCTAATATTCCAGAAATCCTTGTCTTAGACTCTGTGAAAGGATTCTGTGGAACTGTAACAACCCTTCATGTGGATTATTGGACTCTTTGAACAGACAGGTGGAATAGACACATACATGTATGGACCTTATGCATGAATTGACTAGAGAATGAACTGATCCACTGGGTCTTCTGCTTTTTTCGTTGAACTTTATGAGACTTCTGTTGAAATCTACAAATTGATACAATGAATAGTATACCTTATTTATTGAAAAGTACAGCAGGTTATTTTTGTGTGTTTATTGACAAAAGCAGACCGGCAGATGAAACTATTAGAGTATGCAGAAATGGCAAGACTGACAGGAAAAAAAAAATCAGAAATCAGAATGATCAAAATTTCAATGTTTTGTTTCAGCTATGTTTACCCATTGATCACAGAAGGGAGAGTCATCCCTAGCAAAGACTTGTTTATTTGCTTTCTGATGTAGAGAAGTATATATCCTTCAGAACCTCTAAATTTCTTGCTAAGGTGCTACAAATCTGTGCTATTAAAACTTAAAGGGAGTATGGGAAATGAAGTTTAAGCAGCAGAAATGTCAATCTCATTATTTTTGTTATCATTTTCATGTGTATAACGGCTGTCTGCTAAAACTCAATAAACTTGATGAAGCAGCATTTTTATGCTGGCTAAAAGACTGGATAGTGTTAGAAGATGGTGGACTGCGGAATTTAGAAGGATTTGATAGAATTCTAAAAAAAAAACCTAGAATTAAACACAAATTATTAATAGACAGTAAGAACAGAGGGGGATTTGCAGTGCCGGACCTGAAACTTGATTACAAATTGGCTTGCTTGTGTTGGCTAAAAGGATGGATGACATTGCAGAACTCAGATTTACTAGATTTGGAAGGTTTTGATAATCGCTTTGGGTGGCATGCCTACCTGAGATATAAAAAAAGTGAAGATTCAGAGGCTTCCTGACTCATATCATAAGGAAGCCACTATATAAGGTATGGGAGAAGTGTCAAGATTTATTGGAACCAAAACCTCCCTGGTGGCTATCCCCTCTGGATAAAAAATACACAAACAAACTGGGCCACGTACAAAGAATGGGTCATTCCACACCAAAGAACCTGATTTTAATACTCAACCATGCTCTCACGGGCCTCTTTCCACCAGGCTTGGGTGGAAAGACTCTTAAGGACTGCTGCTGTTGCTGCTGCCCAGGAGGACTGCCTGAGAAGAGCCTGATGGGCCCTGCCCTGCCTCGTTCCACCTGTCTTAGAGCGGGGCCTGACAGGCTTCACAAGGGCTACAGCTACTACTCAGCAGAGAGGACTCCTCTTTTTAATTGGTTTTAAATTATATTTTATCTGTGGCACTTTAAATGGTGGGGGTTTTGTTATTTTTTCTCTGTTGGGAGTGGGTTGGCTGTTAGGTTGGGGATTGGTTTGATTTTAGTATAGTAAATTGTTTTTATTATTAGCTTTCCCCCCTTCTTTTTGAATAGTTTGGTATAGTCCTGTCTTAAGGGGAGGGGGTCAGGGCTACCTGGGAGTGGGCCCTAGGCAACAGAATGGCTGGGGCAGGTTCCACAGGGAGGGATGCCCTGGAATACAAGACCTCAGTGATCACGGGTAGGAGGAGGAGTTATGCTAAGACCAGACCACGTCATTACCGAGGGGGCAGGTTTAACTTGTTTAAGGCTAACCTTGCTTCCAGGTCTGGTCTTGACCAGATGGATACTGGTATCAACAAGGGAGACCTACATGACCTGAAGGTGCTGCTGTGCAATGCCATGTCAGTGATTCATAAGACCACTGCCATCCACGACTTGATGAATATTCTACCAAAAATTATTTTCCTGTTCCAAACCATTCCAATATTGGGAGGAATGAAATGCTTTAAAAGTTGGGGGAAAGATATAACCAGATTTATATGGAATGGGGGAAAAAAGAGAATCAAACACCAAATACTTCTAGATCAAAGGGAGAGGGGAGGTTTTGCCCTACCAGAATTAGAATTGTACCATGCTGCAGCCGGATTGCTATGGATAAAAGACTGGATTATTCTAAGAGATACGGAAGTGCTAGACCTGGAGGGTTTTGGTAACCGATACGGGTGGCACGGATATTTAATTTATGAAAAAGTGAGGGTCCATAGGGGATTTTAAAATCATATTATAAGGAAATCGCTATACAAGATTTGGATAAAATATAAAGGAATATTAGAACTAAAAATTCCCTAATGGACCTCACCGACAGAAGCCCTGGCTGTTAAAAAGAAAAATATGCAAGGAGACTGGGCCACATATAGCATTCTAATAGAAGAAACCAATGATAACATCAAATTAAAAGAATTAGAAGAAATTAGAAGTCACCTGACAGACTGGCTACAATATTTTCAGATAAATGAAAGACTGAACTTAGATAAATACAGTATAAAGGAAAATACATGTCAAGAATATATAACCTCATATTAGAGTGAGAGGTGAAAGAAGAATTGCTGAAAGGTTCAATGGTGAAATGGGCACAAGATCTAGGATATAACATCTATATGGATCAATGGGAGAAATTGTGGAGGGCGGATTAACTGTTGTTAACTCATGATGCAGAATATACATTTAAACATGCCGTATCAAGAACTCCACCTAAAACTAGTGTGTAACCTGGAGTCAGAAGAATGTATGTTTCACCATTGTCCTGAATGCCCTAATGAATCTGTACTTCAAGATTTTCTTACGGAGTTAGAATACTTTGAAACGAAAGAAACAGTTGTGTTTAAACAGTGGCTCCACACTGACCAATTGTCCCTTGAAACTTTAGTAAAACCAGTTGATGAATTCATTGATTTCCTGGTTGCAAAATTAGTACAGTTAACAAGGCACCATTTTACAGCCAAGTCATAGAGTCAGTGCTTAAAGCAAATGAAAGCAGATTTGGGTGATCAATGTTTGATTTTAGCAGACTTTGCAGAAAATTACACCTACAAAACCACGAGACTTGCAAGAGAGTCATTTTAACTGTGCTGAAAAATTCCATCTGGTGAGAAGAGCTCTTTTTTAATGTCTACATGAGGTGGCCTCCAATATTCTGAACATTACCTTTCACTCCTAACCTGGTGTTCTCATATGGTTTCCAGATTCACTTCATTCTTCCTCTCCTTGCCCTGCCTCTTCATATCAATCATTCATGAAGAGCTGCTCATTAGATGATCAAGCATCAGTGAATTGTCTATCCAGAAAAGCCAGTGCATTTCTAAAGGAGATAACGTAGTTTTGCAGTGAGCAAACTCAAGCACGCATAACAAGAGGCAGCAACATTATAAATAACTTATGGCCCCATAAACACGCAGAGAGGCAATCCGTCTTTCAGTACGAGGAGAATAGCAGACACTCCTTCAGCTGTAAAACTCTCCTTTTCATACCATCTTCACAGAAGTGACATCTAAATATGAAAGATCACCACCATCAGCCTCCATTCCAGCAATCTATTTTCTTCTTATGTGGTTTTCATAGTTTGCAAAGATGGCTCCTTAAAGAGGTGATTCTGCTGTTCCAAAGCCAAGTGAAGATCTATGCTGCAAAATGTTTAACAAACAGACTCTACAACTCTACCCTACCCCTCTTCCTGCTCAAGGCATAGTCTTACGAGTGTAACCCCTCACGCAAGATAATAAGACTAGTAGCCTACAGCTTTTAGCAGCACATTCTGGAGCCAGAGCTAAACCTAGGGATGGAGGTATTTCCTCAGTGCTATTCTTGTGTTCCTATGCTGTGCTCTGCCTTACATCTCACAAATTTGGACCAAAACTCTAAGTTCAGGCATTCCAATTCCCTCATGCAATGAGGAGGCACAGAGCAAGCATGATATTTCAGCCCCCCTCTCAGTAGCAGAGAGAGATGAAAATGCAAGGGGTGAGCGAATGTAGAGCATTCAATCCCCTCATCGCATGAGAGACTGAGGGCTCATCCAGATTAGCTGTTTATTCAACATTCATCCTGATTTGCTTACACCAAGGTTAGAATACATGCAATCTTTATTGAGCATTTGTTCCAATTTGCTTACAGGGCAATTGTAAACCAATGAGAAATGACTCTGCATTCATCCTGATTTGCTTATGGAGTGTTTTCTTATTACTCATCCATCCTATTCAATGCATGTCCCTGTCACTTTCCAAACCACAAAAAAGTTCCTTTTTTAAAAAGAGGATTTGTTGATAGAGGCAATTTATTCAGAGCAAAAAGCTAAATTGATAGTTAACAATGTGGTGACAGAAGAGTTTAAAATTGAAAAAGGAACACGACAAGGTTGCCCCTTATCCCCTCTTATTTATTTCAGTCCTGGAGGTGCTTTTGAACATGATTAGGGAGGACCGATTGGTGCAAGGAATACAGGTCGGAGTAAAACAGTATAAATTGAAAGCTTTTGCAGATGACTTGGTAATAACATTACAGGAGCCAGAATCTAGTACGAAAAGAGTTTTGGAATTGATACATGAGTTTGGTCGGGCGGCGGGATTCAAACTGAATAAGAAAAAAACTAAGGTTTTGGTAAAAAAATTGACATCTTTGGAAGCAGAAAGGTTTCAGAATGAGACAGAGTTAAATGTGGTTAAAAAAGTGAAGTACCTAGGGGTTAATTTGACTGCTAAAAATTTGAATTTATTTAAAGATAATTATGAAAAATGTTGGTCAGAAATTAAAAAGGATTTAGAAATTTGGTCAAGACTGAAACTTTCCTTGTTGGGTCGAATAGCAGCTATAAAGATGAATGTATTGCCAAAGATGTTGTTTTTGTTTCAAACTCTACAGATTGTGGACAGAGTGGAATGTTTTGGAAAATGGCAGAAAGATATTTCTAGGTTTGTCTGGCAGGGCAAAAAGCCCCGAATAAAATTTAAAATATTAACTGATGCAAAAGAAAGAGGGGGGTTTGCCCTGCCAGATTTAAAGTTATATTATGAAGCTGCAGCTTTCTGCTGGATGAAAGATTGGTTACTTCTTGAGAACACTGATGTCCTAGATCTGGAAGGGTTTAACAATGCTTTTGGTTGGCATGCATACTTGTGGTACGACAAGGTAAAGATTCACAAAATGTTCAAAAACCATATTGTCAGGAAAGCAATATTTATTGTTTGGACAAAATATAAAGACTTACTAGAAAGTAAGACCCCGAGATGGTTATCACCAATGGAGGCTAAGGCCCGGAAGAGACTCAATATGGAGGCCGGTTGGCCGAAATATTGGGAATTAATAGAAAAAAATTGGAGACAAATGGAGGTTGCAGAGCTTGGAGAAATTAAAGAATAAGGTGCAAGATTGGTTACATTACGCCCAAATTCAAGAGGTTTTTAAATTGGACAAAAAGATAGGAATCCAGGTGGAGAAGTCGAAATTAGAGACAGAATTGTTGGAACCAAAGACTAAGGTATTGTCGAGAATGTATAACTTGCTGCTTAAATGGAATACACAGGATGAGACTGTTAAATCAGCCATGATAAAATGGGCTCAGGATATAGGGTGTAACATTATGTTTGAGGACTGGGAAAGGTTATGGACCACCGGAATAAAATTCACGGCATGTAATGCTTTGAAGGAGAATATTATGAAAATGATATATAGGTGGTACATGACCCCAGTCATGCTTGCAAAAATATATCATCTGTCTGATAATAAATGTTGGAAATGTAGAGAGGCTGAGGGGACATTTTTTCACCTCTGGTGGACATGCCCTAAAGTGAAAGCCTTCTGGGAAATGATCTATAATGAACTAAAAAAGGTATTTAAATATACCTTTGTTAAGAAACCGGAGGCCTTCCTCTTGGGCATTGTCGGCCAGAAAGTGTTAAAGAAGGACAGAAGCTTTTTTATGTATGCGACAACAGCAGCAAGAATACTCATCGCAAAGTACTGGAAGACACAAGATTTGCCCACACTGGAAGAGTGGCAGACGCAATTGATAGACTATATGGAATTGGCTGAAATGACTGGCAGAATCCGAGACTTGGGAGAAGAAACAATGGAAGAGGACTGGAAGAAGTTTAAAGACTATCTACAAAAATATTATAAGTTGTATGAATGTTAAGTATTTGCACTATTTAGAAAATACCAGCTCCAGCAAATAGGCTTTGTAAGATAGAAAATTAAGTTATAAGTAAGAAAAGGTCAAAATTTAAGGCAACATTTTGTTTAATTTTAAGGTATGAGTAATTGATAAAAATTGCTTTAAACTTAGAAGTATAATATTTGGAAAGTATAAAATAAGGTATGAAATAAGGTAATAATTTGCTGACATTCCGATTATAAATAACGCAGGGTAAGGAGATGTGAGGAAGTCCAGTTAGTTATAAGAAAAGCTTTATTGAACTTTTCTCTTTTTTCTGTTTTATTATGTATTTTGAAAATTTAATAAAATATTTATAAAAAATAAAAAAAAATAAAAAGAGGATTTGTTGCACTAAGGTAGCACAACCCTTAAAATTGTGATGGCCTGGGACTCAGGCTCAGACTCGGAACCAGAGGCGTCTCAGTCCTTTGCCTCAGGCGGCATCTGAACCAAATCTGGGGCCTCATTCTGAAGAGCCCCAGTCTGCACAGGTTTCCTTGCAACAAGCACAAGCTGGGCCGAGTCAGGGGCCTGAGCCTGCCCTGGCTCCAGATGCGGGGATTACCTCGTTGCCTCCAGCTGGGCAATCACTTACAGCTACTCCACTACCAGTTGAGTCAGGAGAGGCTGAGACGGCTCTGGGTCTAGTAACCCACCGACATCTCCTGAGCTGCAGAGACTGAGGTCTGTAAGGAGACCTGAGTACTCACAGGATGAGTGCTTGCCTTTGGGCGAGACAGGGAGGTGAGTCACTAGGGGATCAGGACCAGCTGTTGTTGCGGGAGCCGTTGTTGCAGGGGCAACATTGCTGTTTGCTAGAACCTACCTGAGACCCTCTGCCTGACCTTGCCTGGTTTCCTGCCTCATGTCCTGCCTTGGCCATGTTAGACTGACTCCTCACGGAACCCTTGGATTTGGGACCGGACCTGGACATCGCTCGGGTTACCCCCTGGCCCAGCACAAAAATCCACTTTAGGTACTCAAACCTAGTGTTCTGGTGTATTTTAGGGATGGTAGCAAAGTGCATTAAAAGTGAACAAAGCAACAAGTCCCACTGAAGTGCGAAACACTCAGACAAGAGTTTCCTGTCTATGCAACTGCCTATAAGTGGGGGAGCAGGGCAGTGTTTTGTCACCTAGCTTGCAGTGGAGTAGTGAATAAGTCTAGCAAACACACGTCCTTTTCAGAATAACATCTTTCAAATAACAACGTAGAAAAATTGGGAGTTCTAAGGGTATTTGAGATCCTAAAATGTCAGATATTACTCCGTACATATTTCCAAAATGTCTGTACTCCAAAAGATGTGTATGTGGTCTGCTCTATTTGATCTGCACCTCCCAACACTTGTCTGATCCCAGTCTATATATTAAATTTAATTTACGGGGTGTTAAAGTAATTCTCCTTTAAATCTACTGAAAGTATGTTAGGTGAGAAATCAGTTTGTTCAAACATGGTTTCCCTCTATGAAAAGAATGCTTTTAAAATTTAAAGAGCCTTCCGCACGTCGTCAGAAGCTTTTCCCAACAGCCAGACAAAGGAGAGGGTGGAGTTACATGGGGGGTGGGAGGTAAGGGATAGCTGAGAGAGCCTCCACATTTCCTTGTTTAGCTTCCAAAATGGAGGTACTATGTTAGGATGCTAGGCTAAGGCTCTTTCCCACTTAAACCTAGTACTGCCTGCTCTGGCAGGTAGCCACTTTCCAGGATCTTCAGCAGAGAAAGTTCTCTCATTACCTGCTATGCTATCCCACTTTGAGGATCTTCAGGGATCGAACCTGGAATCTTCTGCAAAGTGCTCTATACAGCCCCCCAACTTCATTTTAAACTAGGGAAATTGGTGTGTGTGTGTGATTTGGGGGACATTGGGAGGAATTTGGGGTGGAGGCAAGCTCATCCCATCCATAATGCTGCCTATTACATTTGCTGTATGGCCTGCGCCGAGGGTGTATTTTTATCATGCAGATTAGGTCTGTGGGTACCCCTCCTGGTTACATTCCATCTGTTCCTGCTGCTAACTCTGTCCGGAAGCCAGAATAGCAGAAACTGTCTGATACTTCAACATCTGTTTAGTTATTTTCATGATGCACAGTTTGGAAACACCTGCCAAGAGGTGTAATGCAGCTTCCCCCTTCCTATTTGAGTTCCAGATAAAACTGCTGTTGTAGAACACTGACCCCCAACTGCAGAGCCTCCAGGATAGCAATGCAAAGCTTTGGGGCTATAAAGGAAGGTGATGCTAGATTAGTCTATGGACCCATCTAACCCATTATCTGGTTTCCAAGCACTGCCATCTTTGAAGGGATCCTGGGTGACTATGGGTTACATCTCAGCACAAGTAAACCACATATGAACAAATGTGTTAAGTTTCAGTTTTTCTTTCTTTCTTCATTCCACCCCCCAAAAATCTTAAATTCAATTCTCCACATTTCAACAGAAATGTGTATTTTAAAAAAATCATGGAAATTCCTAAGCATTTTAGCAAATTTATCCTCATTTATACTTTTTGTATGCAAGTTACCTGCTACGCACATGTTTGTAAAGCAATTTTGCTTAAAGTGATGCTCTTTTCAGTAATATGTGCATTGTTGCCTATTCGTGTGCACGGCACCTTTGTCCTGCTATGCAGTGTGAAATATATGGGGGGGGGAATCTGATCTGCAATAAAAAATGTGGATTTAGGAAAATCCCTACATGGCCCTCTGGTAGCAACCAATGTGTCACAATGGGAAACGGGGAGGTTGGGATAAGAGGCTGAAGGAGAGGTAGGCTGCCCCCTTATAGGCCGACTGGTGGCAAAATGAGATTGTGCAACAAATGTCCCAGCAGGCTTAGCATACTCTTGTGCAACCGTGTTTGGCTGGCACAAAATATTTCACAAGAACAAGTATACCGTTAAGTGACTTTAAATTAGCACTACCTTGGATACAAACCAAAGCTGCAGATAGTATCAAATACTGAGCAATTGCCCTGTTGATTGGGGTATATTGATTATTCTAACAAAGGATGAGAAGAGGAAGTATGATAATGCTGGGTCTATTTAGTGTGACCCGATAATTAGCACTTAGAAAAGAAAGAAAAACCTTACAATTTAACACAATACTGGGGGGCTTGAGGATGAATTGTAAAAGAGTTGGAATGCATTCTCAGCAAAAAAAGGAACTCACCCTAAAACTTATATATAGATGGAAGCTGGCAAAGATACACCCAGGAACTTCATCTAAATACTGGAGAAGCTGCACCTCAATAGCCACATGTGGTGGGAATGCCCCAAAGTCCATACTTTCTGGATAGCAATGCTGCAGGAAATTTCCAAAACAACAAAACAGGAAATAGAAGCAACTCCAGAACTCTCCCTAGTAAATATTTTCCAGAACAACACACATGCACACTACTAGGAACTCATAAGTCACTTACTCAGCAGCTAGACATATAACTAGACACTGGAAGGACCCATCAGGAGTGAACATAAACAGAGAAAACCGAGAATGGGTGGAAACTAAAACCATATGACAATATAAAAAGTGCTACTAAAGGAGGATAAGAAAATGGGTTTCAGTGAAAAAAAGTCAAGATACCAAACTGAAATTTTAGAGGGCAGAACAAAACTTCTATCTAAAATGTATGAACATCTGTTGGAATGGGATACCAAAGATGAACTAACAAAAGAAGTCATGATAAAATGGGCTGTAGATTTCGGTTATAATATTGACTATGATAAATGGATAAAATTATGGAATGAAGGCATTGAGGTTCACAGCGTGCTCCACTCTAATAGAAAATCTAAGGAAAATGATGTATTGGTGGTACATTACTCTGGTTAAATTGGCAAAAATGTATAAAATATGTGATAGAGCCTGCTGGAAGTGTAAATTAAAGGACGGAGAATTTTTCCACATGTGGTGGTCATGTGAAAAAATGAAAAAGTTTTGGGATATGATATACAATGAAATGAAAAAACTTTTAAAATATACATTCCCAAAGAAACCAGAGGCTTTTTTATTAGGGATAATGGGAGAGAAAGTGAGAAAAGAAGACCGTAAATTATTCTTATATGCCACGACTGCTGCTAGGATTCTCGTAGCCCAAAAGTGGAAATCCCAGGAGATACCAACGATAATGGAGTGGCAGACGAAATTATTCAAGTATGTAGAATTGGCAAAAATGAGTTATAAAATTTGAGGCCAAAAAGTGACAAAGTTTGAGGAGGAGTGGAGTAAATTTGTTACGTACATACGAAATAATTGTAGAAGTTTAAAAACTTTAGTAGGGCTAACATATATCTTGTGATGTATTAGAGTGTAATTAAGAATCTGCAAGAGTGGATGTAAATTGGGAAAACTGAAACAGGGAAGGAGGGAAGTCCGGGCGCGAAACTGCGCAGGGTAAATAAGAAGACAAAAAATGTTGAATGTAAAAGTTTAAGTTTTATTTAAATTTGTTATGCTTGTGAAAATCAATAAAAAGTATTTGGGGGGGGGAGGAGTGAACATAGACCACTGGTACCAAAATGTATGGGAAAGTACCCTACTAGAAAAGTTAACCAACAAACAAACTAGCATGGGGAGAAGCTATGGAGGATGTCTTGACTCCAGTGTGGTTCCCCTTTACTACATACACAGCACAACAAGACAACGACCTACCCCCTCCAACATTATAGGAATCAATATGGCTAGGGGGCTGCTAGAAGTGCATTGGAAGATGGCCGACAATACCATCTCTCCGGCTCACACGAGGTAATTAAGAGGCTGATATGGGAGTATGCAGCCTCCCTTGTTACCCCAAGGGAATGGGGAACACTGCCTTGCCTGCGGTTGCCATAAATCACCCCCAAATTCGAAAGAAGGGGGTGAGGGCACTAGGCACACAGCCCTCATGTGAGACGGCTCTCCCTGACGCTGTCTCTGATTGCACGGCCTGGTTGCAGGAGCTCAAAATAAACAATTAGAGAGAAGCAAATGCACATATTTCGAGTGAAGATTGGGAGATAAGACTGCTAATTAAAGTGATCTCTGTGAAGTGGAGCGATGGGCTGGATTTAACAACAAATCATAAATCAAGAAGAAGATTCATCAAAGGATCGGTATGTTGGAGTGGGACTGGAAAGGGGGGGGGCTTTTCTTTTTTTATCTTATGTGAGCACCCAATAACCCTCCCCCCAAGAAAGAATCATTGCAATTACTGATTACAAGCAGGATGATTAAGAACTGTGTGGAAATAAATTACTAATCAAAGACATGGCTTATGGGAACATCAGGAAAGGAATGAAAGCTCTTTGTGACGCAGTTATAAAAAGAGATTTGTTACGGCAGGCCTGGCCACAGGATGAACGAGGGGGTGGAGGACCATGGTTTGTTATTATATCAGACTGTGAGTTCGACCTGGCAGGGCCCCCTGAGAAAATTGAGGAGAGACTGGCAGGCCTGTGGAAATTAACGGACAGACTTTGGGAATGTTTTGTACGAAGGTGTGGAAATGGCGTCTGTCTATCTTGATATGGCTCTTGGAGGAGTGTAAAATCCACACAGGATACAACAATTTTTGTTTTCAACCCGTTTGTGGAGACTACCAGAGATCATAAAGAAAGGAATATATGATAACAAGAAGATGATGAGGAAAATCATAAAGAGAAGATTGAACAGAACTGTGAATACTATTTGGACAGAACTGTGTACATTAAAGCAGCAGCAAGAGAGATGTTTGGATCCCTTTCTGAGCTCGAAGCATGGGTACCCCCAACAAAAATTTAAAAATTTGGCTGTGTAATTTGGAATTAATGTGATTTGATTGGCCTGTTAATAAAAATTATTTGGGGAACAAAAGGAATCAATATGGCTAACCTGACCCAACAACCTTCCCTCAAATAAGCCACATCGCAATCAGCTAAACACAATCAAGCTCAGAACCCCTAACCTCTTCCAATATCAATAGAAGAGTTGTCTAAGTTAGAGAATTTTTAAATCTGGACCAGAGTGCCTCACACCCCTAGCCAATCTATTTCATGTTATACAATGTGTAATAATTTATTTTAGAGTTCCGTGGCTCTAAAACTAGACGGAGAATGGCCTGTCCTCTTCAAGGCCGCTCCCACCATTAGGTTAGGGCATCTTTGCCACACCCCAACTCTCCTCCAACGACTGCTCAGGGTGGTTTTGCCCTGGGGAGGAGTTGCGGAGGCTGCATGTGAGGAGCAGAACTCATATGCTCCAGGGATGTGCCTAGCTATTTAACCTTCCATTGCTCTAAACCATACTGGAGTCTTCATCTGCTAGCTGCCTGTTTAAGGAGGCTGAGTAGGAATGGAGGGCAACTCAGATTGTCCTTTAGGCTTTTCCCCTTTGCTTCCTCCATACTGTTAGGCTTTTCTGTTGGAGTGGTTTAATTGGTTTTTAGTCCAGGGAGGAAAGTACAACATAAGACCTGCTTGGGAAACCTTGGACATTATTGGGTTAACTGTTTTGGTTTCCCTAGTGCCAGATTGTCTCTGGGAGCTTTTGGGGTGCCCTTTAGACTTGGCACACATGATGGCTTGAATGCCAGACCAGCAGCAACACATTATGCTTGTCAAGTTCCATCCTCAAGATTCTCAAGTGAAAACTTACACTGAAGCTAAACAAGCGAGTTGCAGATAGCCTAGCAGTTGATAACTTAGAATGTATCTCTGCTGCTCTATCATGAGGTGTTTAACTTGGGTCATATGAAAGGTTGAATTTCAGCCCTATGCATACGCTAATCTGTGGGCATCCATTTTGTGAGAGTTAATCTTTGTTCTCAAGCCACTGAAGAGAATGGTATGCTAATGGCACTCTCCAGGAGAAAATGGCCTCTAAGCTAATGGAGACTGTTTGCAGAAGAGGCAGAGCTTTGGTTTTAGCTCTGGGTTAGAAGAAATTTGTGTTTCTAAAATGTTCAAGCCTGTGCTGGGATCAGCATAAGATATGATGCAACTTTCTGGATGTAACATTTGTTTTATGATTGTTTTTAAAAGAGTTAGTAAAGCTTTTTGAATCGCATTTTTGAACTGGACAATTATTTCAAGAAGAGTCTGTTTTTATTCAACCTATTGCTTCAAAATGTGCAATATTAACTACAATAACCACATCCCTTTCTTGGATACTTCTGCTGTAGGGAAAACAAACAATACAGCCGTTTTGAAACTAGGACAAAGCATGCTGTGTCTAAATTTTATTTTTTTTTCCTTACAAGATCTTGGATTACTGGAGGTAGTAGCTTCCAGTTAACCATAGCCCCCCTACATTTCATACATGAATACCCTAACACTATTTTCACGCAAAATACTGCTGTCTGAGCACATACACCAATTTCTGAAGGCTTTACTCTGTTGTAAAGTGTATCAGTGTATGCTGATATAACTCAGTTTCCATAGAGTTTAAAAACCAGGTCAGGTGATCATACCTTTAATTAATGGTATTTTAGAAAAAGATTTTATTTTTGTATAATACTATCATGCCACAAAATATCTGGTGCATAGAAAAGGCAGGCTGTTCCTTATCACAGTGGCAGTTCCTTTCTGCATTGCTATCTTTGCACATGCCTTTACATACATTCTATCTATAACTCCAAAATGTTTATTTATGGAATGCCTAGGAAAGCGAATGAATTCTGAAAGTGCCACAACTCCAGGAATTCACTGGAGGTACTTTAAATAAGGTGTCCTCAAGTTGCAAAATAAAAATATGGACATTGATTTCATCACAGACAAGAATATGGGTGGCAGAAAACCCTCACTACTATGGAAGAATTGCTGGAAAATGTACTTCCTACCTAACTCCTCCCTCCAAAGAAAATCTAAGGTATTCCGAGATCTTAAATCAAAACTTGCTATATAGAAGCCAGTTGGAAAAATATCTATTTATGACCACAGCTAAATAGGAAAACTGACTAATAATTACTGCTAAAAGCTAAAGTTCCTTCAAAAAGCTGGCCAACTAAAAAAGTTAACAAACCCAATTCTTGCAGCAGAAATCATTTTAGAAGCCCCCTTCCCCCAACAAAGATTTCTAATTAACTAGCAAAAGCATAAACTCATATCGGTTGCATTGGAAAGAAATGAAAATGTCAAATGACTAGCTGAGTGTTTTTATAGTGTGGGAACCAGGGTGTGGTTCTGAACCTGGATTGGGTAGAGTTCAGCTGAATCTAATTTGGTCTTGATTGCATAAACTTGGGTGAAACACCTGGTCTGGTTGTCTCCAGTGCTGATCCATTAATTTCAATGGGTTTACTCTGAGTGCAACTTACTTGGATGGATTTAGTGACTTAGCCTGCTACTCCTTGGTGTTTGGGCTTCCTGAGCTGAAGTGGAATGAGGCATCCTATGTTAGGGGGTTCTCTCTCAAAATATGGCTGAATTGATCACTCCTCAGCCATATTCTGGCTGTGGTAGTGACAAAAAGCTCCTTTGCATTGTTAGAGCCCGATTCTACAAACCACTTAAAGGCTTTAAGGCCTCACCTGCACTATACATGTAAAGCAGTGGGTTTGATAATCCTCCCTCCCTGCTTTTTCTTTAGCTTGTTTTTTTTTTCTACATTTATATCCCACCTTTACTCCAAGGTAGCACACATGGAGTTCCATCTCCCCATTTCATTCTCACATCAACCCTGTGAAGTAATTTAGTTTCATGATTTAGTGGGGATTTGAACCCTGGTCTCCCAAGTCTTAGTCCAGCACCCTAACCACTACACTACACTGGCTCTCAGCAGGCAGGTTGGTTGATAATGTGGATTCATGCCTGTGCCTGTGTCTACTTTTAAGTTGGTTTGTTCATTTAATTTTTTGCTGATTGTTCCTGCACCTCACACAGTTACACTGTATTGATCCGCAGTCAATTCCTCTTCCCAGGAAACTCTTGAGAATAGTATATCTGTGAGATGAATAGGGGTCTCCTAACAATTCTCAGTACCAAACAACAAACTACTGTTCCCAGGATTCTTTTGGTGAAGTCATGGCTCTTTAAAGTAATGTGATCCTTGAATGTACATTGCAGACAGGATCTTGCAGTTTGGGTGAATTAGATTTGCGCTGCAACAAACATCCCTGCAGCTGGTCTGGATTCCATTGAAAACCTTTCCCAGACTTCTTCTCTGCAGAAAAGTAGTTTCCTGAAATATTTATATGGAAGCATTTCATGCTTCAATGTGAATCACATTGTGAATCGTCCTGCACCCAGCCCCACAAGCATATGGATGGATCCCCTTCCCTCTATGCCAAATAGACACAAACTGAAAAGATAGTATGCAGCTATGCTGGTTACATTTGAGGTTGCTGAGCCGAAGCATTTCATTTGCTCAGAGACAAGTAATGAGTGAAAACAATGTGTGCGCACAGAGACATTTTGTAGAGAGACAGACACAGATAGACAGACAGAGGGACTATGGAAGAGTGAGTAATGGGGCATTAATCCAGAAGTGGAGCCTCAAAATGCCAATTCCATGTCAGGGTAGACTTATTGGTGATACAACATAGAAATCAAATGACAGTTCCCAGCTAAGAAAATCCATATTGTGAAACAGGAGCACTTATTCACTCCTGACACCCTCATCAAAGATACATGAATGATGTGGAAGATGATTGCTGATTTTCACATTTAATTTTGATATGTTCAAGTGGCCCCAAGGCAATTGGCTACATTCTTTTTGAAACAAAGATGTAGATGGCAATCCTGCAACCACTTACTTGTGAGTAAGCCTACTGAACTCAGCAGCATTTGTAAGCTCTACTCCTGATAATGGGTTCTGTATTTAATTTATTTCCCCCCTCTCTTTTCCCTTCTGGTTTCTTCCCTTTTCTCTTTTGTTTTGTTTTTCTTTTCTTCTCTATTTTTATTTAAGTTAATAATTTATTATTTGTACCCCCACCCATCTGACTGGGTTGTTTTTTTATTGCATTGTATGTTGAAAACTTTCAATATAAAAAAATAGATTAAAAGAAAAAAGAACTCAGCAGGCCTTAGTTATTGAGAAGCTGGGTTGGCTAGAACTCTGGACATCCATTGAGGCTATGGGTTATAGCTTAGCTTCCTTTAACTTTGTGATGAATGAGCGAGAGTAACTATGGCTTGGGACAAAGCAGCTGAAACGTGCAAGGGATTGAAGAAAGAGCTATACTTAAACCTAATTAGTTCCCAGAACTATTGACATATCTGATGCAAGTATCCACCTTAATTCAGGAAAATGCCTTCTTCTTCTTCTTCTTCTTCTTCTTATTATTATTATTATTAGTAGTAGTAGTAGTAGTAGAGTATAACAATAGAGCACCCTACTGCAAACATACAATTCTGATGTCATCACCTGAAAAAAAGCATATTATAGAGTTGGAAAAGGTTCAGAAAAGGTGAGCCAAAATGATCAAGGGAATGGAGCAACTCGCTTACGGGAAAATGTTTTCTGTGGCTTTTATAGTCCAGAAAACATGAGAGTAAAGGGAGGTGTCATGACAGAGGTGTCTAAGCTTGTGCACAGTGTGAAGAAAACAGAGTGAGAGTTTTTCTTCCTTTTTGCATATCACTGGGCCTCAGGGCTCTCCAATGAAGCTGAGTGTTGGAACATTCAGGGCAGGCAAAGGAAAGTATCACTTCACACAGCATGTAGTTAAACTGTGGAATTCTCTCTCGCAAAAGATAATGATGGCTACCAATTTGGATGGCTTTTAAAAGTGGATTTGATGATTTTATGGTGGTTGAGGCTACAAGCCACCATGTCTACATTCCACCTCCACTGACAGACTCAGCCATGCCTCTGAATAACAGTTTTTAGGAATCACATGGAGGGCAGAGGGCAGGCTTCCCTGTGGCATTTGGTAAGCCACTGTGGAATCAGGACTAGATGGCCCACAGGCATGATCAAGCAAGGTATCTTCTTATTTTCTTATGTGTATATTCTCCAAGCAATGATATATATATATATCCGTGTATTGCTTTTAGAATTGATGCATTTTAAATTATGGGTGCATGAATTATTAATTGCCAATTAATTCCTATTTAAATTGTGAGCTATCAAGAGTTTTCCAAAATGCCACGGAATTCAAACAGATTTAGCCTGTCATCTCTCTCTCCCTCTCCCCCCACCCCCGTTCATCTTTCACGATACTGTGCTTTATGATCTCTCTTTTATTTGATCTTAATTTATATTGATTCCTTTTGTCCTTTGTACCCTGTTTGGAAACTTCGTTAAGGGAAAAAAAGTGTGAAGATTAGTAAAAGAAATAACTGTAAGGCTCAATATCCTTCAGTGGACAACCGTGTTCAGATCTTCTTCTGAAGCTGCTTCTTAGCTATCAAAAAAAGCCGTGACTTCATCTTACGCCAATTATACAGGATGGGTGAGTTTTACACCTCATGACACAGACCCATCAGGATAATTGGACTTAATATTCCATCTTCTCCCCCTCTTTCTTTAGAGAAAGAAAAAGCACTTTGTCACCAGTAAAATACAAGAATAACTTGATTCCTCATACACACGATTAAACTGTTCGTTCTGCCTGTTTTTAGACCACCCTCTGGCTAAACCCTCTTTGACAAGGGCTCATTTTTTAGATCAGCGCTTGCTATTAGCTTGTGTGGTTCATTTCTCTCCCTCCACCCTTACTTAACCCCCCCCCCAATTCAGGAGGGGTGTCTGATCTGCCTTGACAGCTTTACCTATATCTTTTTAAAGTGGCTATTGGCAGATACACCGATACAGGTTGTGTCTCATTTCATCTAGCCTGTCAGCTGATGGACAAAGCTCTACAAATGGTCTTGGGGAGCAGAAAAATTGCAGGCTCACAACACAGCCCCACTGTATTGGCAGGAATGTGAGCTATCTGGGGTGCTGTGTTGCTTTGATGCACCTCATCCCTCTATGTCCAGAATGATTTAAAGCTGCTGTTCCTCCATGGCAACAAATCCACTTTGGAACAGGATCGAGAATTTTTGCCATTTTGGAATGTGACCCAGAAATGCATTGAAAGGTAGGGGGTGAATGGGTGACTAACGGGAAGACGTGTAAACCAGGGGTCAGCAAACTTTTGCAGCAGGGGGCTGGTCCACTGTCCCTCAGACCTTGTGGGGGGCCAGACTATATTTTGAAAAAGAAAAGAAAAGAACGGATTCCTATGCCCGACAAATAACTCAGAGATGCATTTTAAATAAAAGCACACATTCTACTCATGTAAAAACACACTGATTCCTGGATCATCCATGGGCTGGATTTAGAAGGCAATTGGGCCGGATCCGCCCTCCGGGCCTTAGTTTGCCTGTTGTTGTTTAGTCGTTTAGTCGTGTCCGACTCTTCGTGACCCCATGGACCAGAGCACGCCAGGCACTTCTGTCTTCCACTGCCTCCCGCAGTTTGGTCAGACTCATGCTGGTAGCTTCGAGAACACTGTCCAACCATCTCGTCCTCTATCATCCCCTTCTCCTTGTGCCCTCCATCTTTCCCAACATCAGGGTCTTTTCCAGGGAGTCTTCTCTTCTCATGAGGTAGCCAAAGTATTGAAGCCTCAGCTTCAGGATCTGTCCTTCCAGTGAGCACTCAGGGCTGATTTCCTTCAGAATGGATAGGTTTGATCTTCTTGCAGTCCATGGAACTCTCAAGAGTCTCCTCCAGCACCATAATTCAAAAGCATCAATTCTTCAGCAGTCAGCCTTCTTTATGGTCCAGCTCTCACTTCCATACATCACTACCCATGGTGTAAACAAATTGGCCTACCCATGGTGTTTGACTACCCATGGTGTAAACAAATTGGGATGGTTGCTCATTGCCATATATTGTATCTGCCCTGCAACCAAATCAGAATGGATGAGCTTGCATAAATGTATAGCAACACAGCAAAGGTGCCCCCCCCTGCTCCTCCCTCCCCCCATACACAATACACACAAACTGTTGTGAATGTGGAGCTTTCATTTTCAAGCATCTTCTCTCTCTCTCGTGTGTTCCCTAAGGTGGTGCTATGATTGGCAGGTGCATTGATTAGATGTTACAGGAACTGCGGTGGAGAGTGGCACAGTGGTGAAGTCTATAGTGTGCATCTATAGGGCCACTTGACTGCCCATCGTTTCAGATGCCCTAAAGCATTACATGGATTCCATTGATGATAATTAGGTGAGAGCGTCAATGACTCCTGCCAGATGTATCATTTTGAATGCATAATGAAATTTCATGTTAACTAGTCCTCTCTGCTTGTAAGGCATATTAGGCTGTGTACACAATATATTTAAAGCACATCCCCTCCCAAAACTGAAACAAAGGCATCCTTTGAATTTTTCAATACAGTTCTCCAACCCATGTGGACAAAAATGTACCTACACTAGGGCAGTGGTGGCCTAACTTGGCCCTCCAGCTGTTTTTGGACTACAACTCCCATCATCCCTAGCTAACAAGACCAGTTGTCAAGGATGATGGCAATTGTAGTCCCAAAACAGCTGGAGGGCCAAGTTAGATAGATAGATTCAGTTGTTTGTTACACACACACACACCCCATTCCAGGCTCTGGGAGAAAATGGGGACTGGTATTGCAGCTACATAGATACATACCTCAATGTTCAATGGGAATATTTCTAGAGATGGGTGAGCTTCCCAGAGCCAAAATCTCGTCTTGGAAGAAGTGCTAGAGTAGGCAAAAAAGAAGACAAATTAAAACAAAAGAAAACCCTAGGCTCCTACCTAGGTTGGTGCTCCTGCCTAGGTGGTACTGACACCTATAGGATGGGAAGATGGCTCCTACATGCTGAGGCAAAAAGGAGTGTGCTGGATAGTATTATTCCCAGCCATAAACACATGAGGTTCTTGGGTCCACGCCAATGAAAGAGGAATCCTCACTTGGCTTCTTCCCAAAAGGAAGGAGGAAGGGCTCCATTCACATCGGATAGCTCAGTTGGTTAGAGCGTGGTGCTGATAATGCCAAGGTTGCAGGTTCAATCCCCATATGGGACAGCTGCATATTCCTGCATTGCAGGTGGATGGACTTAGATGATCCTCAGGGTCCCTTCCAGCTCTTTGATTCCATGAATCATCGCCAAGACTAGCTTATAGACAAGGAGCAGCAAGCTGCCTACAGTGTGGTTCCTCCTCTGAGCAATTCCTTTTCCATTATTCAAGCATCCCATCCATGCACCCTTGTAGCAGCATCAGCTTTGCCAGTCACCATTTGGATTTAAGTAGGAATTTTGCGGGTGCATTCATAGGCCTGGGGTGTACCCTTTTCACCTGCTCAACAGCAGCAGCAGCAACAACAACTTTATTATTTGTTCCTCACCCTTCTGACTGGACTGACCCAGATACTCTGGGCGGCTTCCAACAGAATATAGAAACACAATAAAACATCAAACATTAAAAACCTCCTGATACAGATGTCTTCTAAAAGTTTTGCAGGTTTTCTTTTATCTCATTGACATCTGATGGGAGAGCGTTCCACAAGGAGGGCACTACAGCCAAGAAGGCCCTCTGCCTGGTTCCCCGTAACTTCACTTCTCGCAGTGAGGGAACCGCCAGAAGACCCTCAAAGGTGGACCTCAGTTTTGGGCTGGATGATGGGGTGGAGACGCTCCTTCAGGTATACTGAGCCGAGGCTGTTTAGAGCTTTAGAGGTCAGCACCAACACTTTGAATTGTGCTTGGAAACATACTGGGAACCAGTGAAGATCCTTTAGGACCAGCGTTATATGTTCCTGGCGGCCACTCCCACTTATCAGTCTAGCCACTGCATTTTGGATTAGTTGTGGTTTCCAAGTCCCCTTCAAAGGTAGTCCCACATAGAGTGCATTGCGGTAGTCCAAGCGGGAGATAACCAGAATGCCCCTTCCGACCTTCAGGAGGAGGGGGGGTTGTGGGATCACGACCCCGCCCACACTCTGCGAGGCTGGCGTCAGCCTCGCAGGAGACAGGGATTCACCCAATTAGCATACCCTGTGGCGCCAGCCAATTGGCTGGCGGCAGGGGCGGGCCTTCCTAGGGCCACTTAAGGTCAGGGCAGCCCCTGGCTCACCCCCTTTCTTCCCTGGAGACGACGCAGTTTGCAGTTTGCAGTTTGGGTTTCCCTCAGCTGCTGGACCACAGGGAAGTTTACCTTTTGTTATTCCTTTCTCCTCTAGGAGTGAGGGCTGCTTAATTCGCCTTTATTGCGCTGCTCTCTTCATAATTGGGTACTTTGGCTGAATTTTAATTGATTGGGGTGCCTGGGGGGGTGACTACATTGCCATTCGTCGTTAATTCTGCTGGTGCGTTGCTGTTTGTGTGTGTGTTTATTGTTCCCGTGGTCAGCAGAGGTGCTTCAGAATTTCCTCATCCTTCCTCCTTTTGCTTCTCCCCCTCTCTCCCCACGGTCTGAATGCTCTTTTAATCAGCTGATTTTACACGGTCTCCGTTCTGCCCCCCTTGTTTTCCCCCTCTCCCCAGCTAATTTAAACAGTCTCCATTCTGCCCCTTCCTTTCTCCCCTCTCCCCGGCCAGCCCTCACGTTTCCCGCATATCAGCTGTTCCTGCTTGTGGGAGATCTTATCTGCCTTGCCTGGAGCGTTCCTGCCTTGCTTCTTTGTTGCCTTTGTTCTTGAGCTGCAGGGCACCTCGTGGAATATGCTGTAGCTTCACAGAAAAAGCTCCCTTTCTTTTACAGGGAATTTTCAGCATTCGCTGCTGGTGTTGCTTTATTTCTAAACTGCTTGATTTTCAGGAGTTGTTATCTCTATTTTTGTGGGGCTTTTCTCCTTCTGGGGGTTTCCCCCTTTGCGCTCCATTCCAGCTGCTGCAGTTTAACACGGGAGCTGTAATTGAGCTAAAATCACTGTGTGTGTGTGTTTGTGTGCTTTCCTTCCAGCATCTCTTTCACGTCTACAGTTTTACAGGAAGCTCTGTGTGTTTTGGTGCAAGTTCCCTGCCCTCAGGAGCTTGCCTTGCCTGCTGCTGCATGCCCCCTTCAGAAGAATTTATTCAGCTTTGTGGAGCTTTTTCTGGTGATCCCTTGCCTGCCCTCGACTGCTGACTGCCTGTCCTGCAAGGAGCTCAAGGAAGAAAGGCCGGAGGACACAGCGCACCCATCCAATCAGGTTTTTGCTGTTGGGGCTTCATGCTTTAGCTAGGGGTTTGTGCAGGGGAGCGTGGTGCAATTAGGTGGATGGCAGCTGCGGGAGGAGAGCGGGCTGCATTTGGTGCCGGTTGTGTTTCATTTTCCTGCTGGGGTGAGGGGGCAGAATTTCTTGTCAAATAATCATTTCAGCAGCATTCTTGAGGGGGTGAGTTCTACAGGCTGTTTTATTTTCGCGCGGAAGTTTAGACTTGGAAAGCATCGGAAGCAGCTGTGCCGTTGCCGGGCAACCACCGTGCCCCTGCCGCCATTTCATCCGCCCACATGGCCTTCCGGGCGGTTGCCATTTTACTATAGGCACTCCACGTGGGAAGTAATTTTAAAAACCCTACCTTTTAAGCCTAACCGGCGGAAAAACCAGGGAAATAATTAATGTTCATAAGGGGTACGTGGGGAATGCCTGCAGGTTTTTGCTCTTGCGGTTGTGGAATTTTTTCAGTGTTAAAGGGCTAGCGTTAAGTGTTTCCGCACATGTTCCTTGCCGCTAGGCAGTGGGAACGCATTACGGCCGCCATTTTGATTGCCCACGTGGCCTTGCGGCGGCGGCCATTTTAGGAGAGGCAAAACCACGTGGGATCTACTTTTTGAGTGCCCCTCACTTTCTATTTGGTTTTAAATTCAAAAGCAATATAAACAATATAAACAAAGGAAATAAACACAAGCTATATAAACAAAGGATGAAAGCGCAACTATTATTAGAGCCTAGCTTAAATATTGAGCATGCAAGGGGCTGCAGGGAGCCCCTCCTCTTGGTGCATAAGCTTGCATAGAGCTGGCTACAGCGTCTCTGGCTAGGCTAATCTTAGAATTAATATCCTCTAATTAATTTGACTGCTTTTGTTTATACTTACACTCTCGAGAATTTCATTCTGGGAATTTAGGAAACACATTTAAATCAAATTGAAGCATTAGTGCATAGTATATTGGAATTCAAATTATTTCATTCAGCTTGCGGTGCTCTGTGGAGCTGTGTCATTTACTCTCTGCCTAGGCTTTAATTTTATAATTTGGTATAGTCAATTCATAGTTATAAGGAAAAGAGATCCAGGTTTTACATCATTTGATTTATTAAAGGGTTTCTTCGCCTGCAATCTCTTGCGAGCTTTGCATACAGGTTATAGGGAATCTAAAGCAAATAGCTCATGCCTCTTTTACGTTCATCTCTTTCTGGTATTTCATCAGTTAGTTTATAAGTATATATTTAATCTGGCAATTTTAAATCATTTGGTTGATTTTGATAATAGTGCTTAAGGGCTTTTGGGAGCTTTGCTTTGCTTATAGGTTTGTTGCATAAGTCAACTTATCATCTTTCACTGCTGTATTGCTGGGTTACAATGTATAATTCTACCTCTAGCTTGCTGCATAGCTGCTGACATTATCAAAGGTGCTCTTCTGTTTATTATAGACTCAGTATTCCTCTAAATACATTGCTTGAGGTGTGGGCTTGTATTCTGGTTTGCTATCCAGTGCAGATAATAATGAGCTACGGTGATATTGTTTGCAGCTAAATACAATTTGTTGGAGATTAGTTAGGCATCTTTGATTCCTTTAAACTCACCAGTGCAGACAATACTGAACTACTGTGATATTGCTCGCACCTCACCCATATAATCCAAGCTAGTTGGCGTTGATTTTACTGAACCAGGCTAATTAAGGGTATCAAACTATGTCTGCTCAAAATGCCGCTATATCTGGGGTGGCATAAGGGAACCAGGAGGGGTCCCAGGCTTTGTAATGCCTACTGTATCGGGGGGGGGGGGCATAAGGGAACCAAGAGGGGCCTCAGGCCTTCGTAGTGCCTAGTAACCCACATACTTTGGCACAGTTTTTCAATGCTCTTAGACATTTTATAGGCAATATAGGCCCGCAGGCCAGGTGGCAGCGGCACCTCTTGCGCTCACCCAAGAATGCATCCCGGATACGCCACCTACGTTGTGGACCGCCCTGGTACCTCCGCGGCCACCGCAGCAGTGCTGAGAGCAGCCAATGATTCAACAGTGAGTCCTGTGTCCAAGATGGGTTAGGGTAGCCTCCTGTGCCCTGCAACCCACAGGCCTAGTCAGTGTTTCCTCTGCTTTGGAAACCTTTTACCAACAATTCAGGCCCATGGTCACTACGGCCTCTTCCGAAATAGTGAGGAGCTCCTTTGCACTTTGGCCTCCTTATTTAGGGTTCCACATTCGGGTAGCAATCCATTTATGCATCCTCACACATAATTACAGTCTACGTGTCCCTGGGTTTCCAATGACAGATCCTCGGGAGGTAGGGCTCATGCTTACAATTATAACCTTTCTGCCTCTCAGTATACCCCAGACTTTCCCAGTATTCCACAGGGAATGCTGTGGAAGGGAGAAAGAAGTCTAAGTAAGAAGAAGCATTCGGCCGAGAAGAGCAAAAGAAGTAAGCCTTCTGATGCCGAGGACGATTCAGAAAAGCTTCCTGCTGCCCACCACCTGCTGTGTTCCGAGCGACCAGAATTACTGGATGGAGCATATGGGTCCCTATGTGGGAAAAGGAAAGTCAGAAAATTTGAAGCCAAGCGAGTCCCTCACCATGAGGTTTGCTGGGAGTACAACACGGGTGTGTGCCAAGGGCCAAATTGTAAGTATGTGCATGAATGTGAGAAGTGCCTAGGTAACCACCCAGCGTCTTCGTGTTTTAAAGGTAAACAGCCTTTTCCGGGCAGCAGGGGGCATTTCCATCAGGGGTCTGGAAAAGCTCACAGACCCGCCAAAAAGAACAGCCAGAAACTGGTATTAATTTGGCCCTTGACTGGGATGTTCTCTTCTGTTGAGCCCTCACCTCTTAGAACCCTTCTCGATAGATACCCTAAAAAAAAAAAAATAGAGGCAGCAAAGAGTTTCTCTTATGGCCTCAGGATCCTCATTTCATTACCCCCTAACTCGGGGAACCCCCCCCCAAACCAAAGAATCAGTTCGGGAAGTGTCCCGTCTAAACAATTATCGCACTCCTAGAGTGGCAAACCTGTCCCGGACCTTTGACCTTTAGTGCTTAGAAATAAACATCTACTTCTCTAACAAATTTACCCCTGGGGTTAACAAGGGCATCACGGATGCACAGGTGCAGCGAATTGCCACAGCCATTCCGGGAGCACCTTTGGAGCCTTGGGAACATGATGTCCTGAAGGGAGTATTAGCTTCAGGAGCCAAGCCCACGCTTAGATCTTTTAAAAGGGCTTGGGTGGACTTTATGGAGTTTCAAGGCAAACTTATAAAATAATAATAATAAAATATGATAATGATAATAATAATAATGACAATAATAATAATAGTAAAAAACAAACAAAAAAAAAAAAACCAAAAACCTACGCTGGACACACCTCAAGGTAAATTAAAAAATCCTAAGCTTCACACGCCTCCTACCAAGGCTGAAGCTCTGCAATACTTGGTACATTGGAGAGTGCTGGGTCGTGCAGCAAAGACTCTTAAACATCCAGTAGGCGGCAATCTCTTTTTTCTGTAAGGTTGTTTAATCCAGAGACCCTGGTGTGGCCTTCTTAGTGTGAAGGGCACTGTGGGGCTGGCGCAGGCCGCAGCCTCCTAAAAGTGATGGTAGAAGGCCCTTAACTTATGACATTCTATGCTAATTCATAAATAAATAAATAAATGTAAAATAATAATAATAATAATAATAATAAACCATAAAAAAAAAAAAAAACAACAAGAAGGAAGAAAATTAAGAAGTATCTGTTGGTCCGAGGACAAGGCCCAGTTATTTACAGCTGCATACTCCATTGCCTTTGGCGCTATGCGCAGTGGCGAAGTGGTTTGTAAGGGCCAACCAGATTCCATTGCCCGAGGTAGTTTGAGAGACCTGACCTTGTTCAGATCCAATTTAGTCCTGCATGTCCAATGTTCCAAAACCGATCAGCAGTAAAGGACACTAAACAATTCATGTACATGGGACCAACCGTCTCAGGTCCATTCCTCGAACATTGGGATGGCTCCGGCCTTGCACGGCATCAGTCCATGCACGTTATGCGAAGGGCGATTGCTGCCTGAGGTTTACCCTCAGCTAAATTCACGGTTAACTCCTTTCGGATTGGGGCCGCCACCACAGCAGTGCATTTGGGACTCTCATCTGAAAGGATGAAGGACTTGGGGGCAGTGGAAGTCTGATGCATTAAGGGAAGTCTGATGCATATAAAGGATATATTCATAAGACCTTGTGATTGTTCACAGTATACCTGACCTGGCTTTGTTACCTTCTTTTGCTTTCAGGTGACGTTGTGATGCATATTTGGAGTATAGGCCCTGCACCGTCCACTGGGATATAAACCATGCCGCTAATGGGGACCTAGGGTGCAGGAGCTACGAGGGCGCGCATCTGGATAATCGGGCACAGCATGGTGCATTGGGCCAGGGTCCGCGCCATCAATTCCGGTCTCGGGCCGCACCTTAGCTACATAAATATATCTTGGATCTCTCGAAGGAGAATGCGCTGGGCCAAAAAATGTTGCCCGCTATTAGGGCCAGAGAGGCGGCGGAGGGGCCCCCAGATGCTTTAGATATCCAATTAGGCGAAAAGTGTTAGCTTACAGAAAGGCAGTCGACTTGATGTGGCATATCTTTAGTGACTTGGAGGAACTTAAGGCCTCTTACCCAAACGTCACTACTAGTTTATTTGGCGCCTCGTGGATGGAGAGGCGGGTTTGGAGAGATTGCAGGTGCCCGATAGCCATAAACAGGGCTAGGAAAGCCTGGCATTGGGCGGTGGTGCGTAGAGTGGCAGCCCTGGGTGGGAGTGGCATTGAGGGCCCACCCAGTGCCATGGTCATCCAGCTGAGCGAGAACGACTTGGCGTATAGGAAAGGGGTGGACTTGATATGGAACATTATCAATGACTTGGAATTGTTGAGGGCATCCCATGAAAACATTACAATAATCTGGTCATCTTTGCTGGAAAGGCGATGTTGGAAAGGGGTGCAGAAAAACCCGTGGCTGTGAACAAAGCTAGGAGGATTGTGGAGCGCACGGTGGCTCGTAGAGTGGCCGCATGGGGCGGTCGGGTCATTCAGCACCCATGCATACGGTTTGACAAGGAAATGCTTTATCACTGGGATGGCGTGCATACGGTTTGACAAGGAAATGCTTTATCACTGGGATGGCGTGCATCTATCCGATGCTGGCAATGCTATTTGGTTGGCAGATAATTTTCAAGGCGTTAGGGATTGGTTACAGGTCTGAGGGTATTGGCGGCGAGCCGGCTTGCGGCTCGGTGGCGGTAGGCATTGGCCGGGGTATTATCATGCAGATGAGGTTGGGGGGGAGGAACGCCATCACCTCCCCCAATGCTTGAAGGGTAGTTCGTTAAAGGACTCCGAGGGGCGACGCCTCGTCCGAAACCTACGGAGGCTAGGGCCTAAAGCGCGCCCCCGAGCGGTAACCCCTTGGGGAGCGCCCAGGGATATGCATCTCGGGTGGCTCCCCCTGTTGGTGTTTAACCCTTCCCGGTCAGACCGGATAGTCGGTTAGGGCCAATGCCTAAAGCCAATACCCTTCTTTCCTGTAATCAATAAAGTTGTGGCCATTTTTCGCCCATTAACCTAAAACTCTGTGTCCGTTGTCTTCATTTATTCCACCTGTGGGGGGGAGGGAATAGCCACACAATGCCCCTTCCGACCTTCAGGAGGAGGGGGGGTTGTGGGATCACGACCCCGCCCACACTCTGCGAGGCTGGCGTCAGCCTCGCAGGAGACAGGGATTCACCCAATTAGCATACCCTGTGGCGCCAGCCAATTGGCTGGCGGCAGGGGCGGGCCTTCCTAGGGCCACTTAAGGTCAGGGCAGCCCCTGGCTCACCCCCTTTCTTCCCTGGAGACGACGCAGTTTCCCACCCACCCGCCCTTTAGGTTTTGCCACTGACCTTGCTATGGGCTTCGGCTGGTCGCCGCAAGGGGCCTGGTAGGAGTTTTTCCATTTGGCTAATTGGCTGGTTTTGTGAGCCACTTGGTTTTTTCGCCTACCTCGTAGCAAATCGTCACAACTCCCTCGGTTTTGGCGGTAGGCATTGGCCGGGGTATTATCATGCAGATGAGGTTGGGGGGGAGGAACGCCATCACCTCCCCCAATGCTTGAAGGGTAGTTCGTTAAAGGACTCCGAGGGGCGACGCCTCGTCCGAAACCTACGGAGGCTAGGGCCTAAAGCGCGCCCCCGAGCGGTAACCCCTTGGGGAGCGCCCAGGGATATGCATCTCGGGTGGCTCCCCCTGTTGGTGTTTAACCCTTCCCGGTCAGACCGGATAGTCGGTTAGGGCCAATGCCTAAAGCCAATACCCTTCTTTCCTGTAATCAATAAAGTTGTGGCCATTTTTCGCCCATTAACCTAAAACTCTGTGTCCGTTGTCTTCATTTATTCCACCTGTGGGGGGGAGGGAATAGCCACACAACATGTACCACTCTGGTTAGACAGTCTGCGGGCAGATAGGGTCTCAGCTGGTGTACCAGATGGAGCTGGTAGACAACTGCCCTGGACACAGAATTGACCTGCACCTCCATGGACAGCTGTGAGTCCAAAATGACTCCCAGGCTGCGCATCTGGTCCTTCAGGGGCATAGTTACCCCATTCTATACTGCTCTTAATTCACTTGGCTTTTGATTTGACTCTTTATCATTGGCATTTAATGCAGGCGCATAAATGGTTTAGATTATAGCCAGCACCCTGAGGGCAATCCCCTATTGTCAACCTGCTTGTGAGGTTCTCAGGGCCTGACATGTGCCACATGCTGAATACTGAATGGGAGAGAGGAGGTCTTCTATCAGTCATGTCACACACGAACACACACAGCTTCCCTTTATGGGAAGAAGGAAAAGTTTCCCAGCACACCAGTTTGGTTGATGGATTTTATATTGGGGTGGTCCTCACCTTACCATTACACTCACCAGTGGGTGGCAAGTTAAGGTCAGAAGCACAGAGTATCAGCCTAAGTCCCATACTTGATCCTCAGGCAAAACAAGGAAACAGTCCAATGGCAATATCACAGGCAGTTCTGGCAAGGTTCAACGCAGCAAGGAAGGGGCCTAGAATCAGGAACCAGAGACCTGTGTTGTTTCTAGCAACAGAAAGGCTTAAGAGGGAGACCACATCTACTCTGGCCTTGTAGTGAAGGAATTCCAGGGATTGCTTACTCCTGAGGAAACTCCTTACTTATGAGCTGTGTGATGACTCTATGTCTGTTGCTGCTATTCAGCCTGGACCTTTGGGTGCTACCTTTCTTGAGGATGAAGGTAGTGGTGGCCTCCTCCTCCTCTGATGGAGCCAAATAATTTCCAGCAGTTCTTAACCCTCAAGGGGATCCTCAGCACTGATTCCAAGGGACCCTGTCTGCTTCTCAGGATCCTTGAACTGTGGAGTGTCTAATTCATACTCTCAGGACTCTGCATCTGCTACCGGATCAGGACAGGTACCGGAAAGCCACAGTTCTAAAATAAAGCATGGCATTCATACCTACATCTCAGGATCTTGAAGTTTAATTGTAAAATGAATATAGCTTTATAATTCAGTTGCACATCTGAATAGTTTGAGTAATTGTTAAGCCTGAGTCCAATGGACTGTGCCCAATGAACTGAGGCATTTGGAAATTGGTTTTTGAGATTTGCTTGTTTATTTGTTAGTTAGCAAGAACCTGCATGAATAATTTTGAAGCAGATAAAAAGACTTACCGTGACACCTGTTCAATTAAGAAGTCCATTATTGCATTAAGAAAATTCATTAGCTCTGAAAATGGAAAGAGCATGGAGCTTTGAAAAATACCATAAATAACCATTTCTTCAGCAGACTGTACAGTTTTGGTGGGTTTTTTGGTAATTATTCCCTTGCTTGCAATTATGTGTTTGCATTTATAGAATTGTGTTTGCAGATAAAGATTATTATTTCTCTCTCTAATGGTCTACTATTCTTAATTCCACTCACTCACTCACTCAATAGAGTTCTTTTCCTTGTATGGCTGGGATGTTGTTACTGGAGCATCCATGACTACCCTGAAGGGAAAGGGAAGGATGAAATAGAATCCCTCCTGCTTAAAATGGCTGTGCCCATTTTAGTTCTGGTCTGGCCCCTTCATGGTGGGACCATGGAATCACTGAGCTGGAGTAGGACAACTAATGTATTAATTTACTTATAGCTATATTTATATCAAAATAAATATGTATCAACACATTCACGAGTATAGTCATTGGAGGCACTTAATAGCTTCCACTTCCATATAGCCAATATGACAAATTTAGCAGTCGTATATGATGCATTTCCATGTGCTGCTCTGGTTTGCCAGAAGTGGCTTAGTCATGCTGGCCACATGACCAGGAAGCTGTCTGCGGACAAACGCCAGCTCCCTCGGCCTATAGAGCGAGATTAGCTCGCAACCCCAGAGTCGTCCGCGACTGGACCTAATGGTCAGGGGTACCTTTACCTGTGTGATGATCAATAAAAATAAAGCTATGCTTTATGGGGGAAATTGTTACTTGATTCCTATCTTTAGAGCAGTGTTTTCCAACCTTTTTGAGTCCGTGGGTCCCTTGACCAACCACATCCTTTCTGTTGCTACCTGGTGGAAGCCACTTACACTAGGGTTTCATTTACAGGATGTGCCTAAATGGGGATTTCCCCATTCTGCCCCCACCCCTTTTGGGCACCATTTTTTGGGTGTGTATGTAAGTGGGAGTGCATGTGTCAGCAGGAACCCAAGCAACACCACTGCTTTGCAAGGCCGAGCTGACACACTCCACGTTGCAGTCCCAGCCTGCCTTTCCCAAAGTTACTGTGCACATGGGCAGGGGTGGAGAGGGCAAAATGAGATTAAGATCATAAGCAGAAATATTTTGTTACTGCAGGGAAGGAAAGTGAGAAATACACAGCACAGGGTATGGTAAGGTAAAGGACCCCTGGACAGTTATGTCCAGTCAAAGGTGACTATGGGGTGCAGCACTCATCTCACTTTTAGGCCGAGGGAGTTGGTGTTCATCCACAGACAGCTTTCTGGGTCATGTGGCCAGCATGAATAAACTGCTTCTGGTGCAGCAGAACACTGTGATGGAAGTCAGAGCGCGTGGAAATGCCGTTTACCTTCCTGCTGCAGCGGTACCTATTTATCTGCTTGCACCAAATCTACATTTGGTCATGAGATATCTCAGCTCATGCAGACAGATAAAAGCCAAAGGTATGGTGGGCACCTACTTTGGAGTAATATGCATATTTACAATCACTTTACCCTGGAATATGCATTTTTGCATACATTACTTGGCTTGAGAACTGCCCTGCAAAATTCAGATACTGCAAATTTTGAAAGACGGTTGTGTTTCGGTTTGCAAACTGAATAGTGAACGTCAGCCCTATCCCTACACAAGACACCAGCTTCCATATCTAAGCTCATTCAGCCTCTTGTCTGATAGGGAGCTGTCCAAAAAGACACCATGGCTCCTCTCATCAATGCTGAATATCTGATGGTTACTGTGAGATCCCAGCAACGGCGGCTGATGCCACATTAGTATGCCGGCATTTCAGAGCAGCGATTAAATCCAGATTATGGCTGAGAGAGCTTTGCTGTGAATTAACAGACAAAAATAGGTTATGATTCATTCTGCCTTCTGTCCAGGGCTAATGTCAAGCTGCTGTTACTGTATGTTTTGGGAGAAAGGGTACCAATGAAACCTGACATGGAGACAGCCCTGGGAGGCACTGAACTGGCAGAGCAGCATAATTAAATGAGCAAATACATTATTTAAAATAAAGCATCAGCTGAAATCAACACTATCAGCAGCTGATTGCGACATATTTACACAGCCGCTTATGGGCCAAATGAAAAAGTCTTTGCCAACCGTTGAAAGGTCATCAGTAGAGATGGGGAAACCTGTCATCTCCCAATTCCTCATTTTTCAATTTTTTAAAAAAAGAAAACCTGATGTGAGGAAGTTAATTTAAGTCCTCATGGAAATTCATCAGCACTTTCCTACAGATTTCTACTGATATCTTGTATACAATTTTGCTTAATAGAAACCTTTTTCAAAGCAAATTTTCCCAATGAAATGGGTCTTTCTATGTTTTTCTCACCATGCATGTTTATAATACACTGTACTCTTGAATATATATTTTTGTACATGTTGCTTTGATGGAGAAGTGCATTGCAAAGTTCAGAGAAATGTGAATTTCTAAGGATAGCTGTGTTTTAGTTTCTGTATTCTGTTGTGCACGAAATAAATTCACATTTAAGTGCAAACTGAATTAAATGCCTTCTCCCATCTCTAATGATCAGAACAGTAGTGCCTGGTGCCTATTGGGACTGGTGGGGCAGAAGGCAAGGAGAACAGCAGTAGGTGGAACCAGAGCCAATGGAAAGCAGAGCCAAGTAATGCTAGTTTTGTCCCCATCCTCCTCACCCCCATGCTAAGTTCTGCAAGGGCAACAGTGCGATTTAAGGAGGAAGAGGAAGCTGATAGGCAGTGGCACCCCTTCTACTAGTTGCAAGTAAGGAAGCCAGAAAGATGGAAGTTGGCTGAGGTAAGACTAAGGTTAGGGATCAGAGCTCCACTTGCCCCTTATGGAACAGCCTCCACTGTATCAGAACTTGAGCTCTGTAGGCCTTCCTTTGCAAGAAGGTTCAGACCCTTGGTGTCTCCTCCAAGAAGGCCCTGTATCAAGTTCTTGCCAAATGTGCTTTTGATGTTGGTGAGACAGAAACCATAATGAAATGAGCAGGCCCTTGTATATCACTTAGATCAGCTACACCACAATGCTAAGAGAGTGTGTGTGTGTTTCTGCTGAGTCTGCCAAACACATAACAGTGAGGAAACATTGGATTTGTATCCCACCTTTCCACCAAAATGGTGCTCAAGGTGCCTAGAGAGGCTTGGATGGATCATTCTATTCCCCGACAATATTGCAGTTATTCATTCACAAGTTCATTCCAGTGCATTCTTGCATTATCTGAAAATCATCATTATTAATCCAATTATTATTTTTAATCCCATAATTCTTATGTGAATTTAAATTGCTTTTATCTCAACAAACACATTTCTCAATGCATTTCCCCCCAAAATATGTATTTTTCTTGAATGTCTTTAATACACACATCGCTACACTCACTTTGGCCCTGCCCATCACTGGCAAATGGTACCTAGAAAGTTGTCCAGAATGGAACATATCCCTCATGCTGAAAACGTTTCTCTGCCCCTTCTGCAACAACTCCCTTCTCCCAGTAGGAGCATCCCATGGTCAGAATTTCCCTTCCAGAAAGTTTGGGTCCAACAACTAATTTTTGGACTGATATATTCTGCTACAAGGGGGAGAAATGCAATTTAGACCACAGATATTCTCCTTGTTACACACCCTTCTTGTAAAAAATGCTAGTTTTCTCCCAGCATTTGAGCTTTAGAAATTGAAATGTTTATGGTATCTATTCTATAAGATATTCTTCAATGACAAAAGAAATGAGATGCTTTTTTGTCTGATGTGGATTTCAAAGAATGCCTTCCTTTAAACGGTTGTTTGACATACCAATGATTTGAATCTAGTTATATGATTTATCACAATCACACATTACTGGGGATGGCGATGGGTGGGTGGGATGAACCATATCCCTGTAATGTTCATTTACTCTCTTTCACAAGTAGTGGAAGATCTGATCAGTGATGGAGACAGTGCCAGCAGAATGCCATGGATGTGTTATATTAAGGGGAGGTCCAAGAGGAGATGAGAAGGTTCTGAGCCTCACATTGACCACTAAATATGTGCATGCCTAAAAGGAACAAATTACTGACTAAGGCAGTCCTGTGTGTTAAATTGCGAATTTGTATGCCAAGAACCCGTGACCCACAGTTCCCTATGAATAATCAAGCAAGACAACAGCATATAGGATTATGAGTTTGAATAGGCCACAACTTTTATTGGTTAAAGACCTGCTGGCTCTGTCCAAGCAGGCAGGCAAGCTATCCAACCCCTGCCATTTACCAGATCACTGCTGGGCCAATGGTCTGGCTGCTACATTGGCTACAAGATAAGGTGAGTGGACAGAGGAACACAAGAAGCTGCCTCCTGAAGAATCAGACCAGCAGGTCTCCAGGGTTATGGGCTAGGGTCTTTTTCAGTTGTTTCTCAATATACTGGTGTTGAATCTGGGACTTTCTGTATGCAAAACAGATGCTCTATCGCTGAGCTACAGCTCCTTGTGAAATGGTACAATTGTGAAGAATTAGGGAGATCAGAAGAAAGTACTGTCCTTGTTAAAGCCATACGGATGGTGTGAAAAAGCAATCCTCACTTGAAGATCATTTACTCCCAAAGTTGCCTTTTGCTTTTGTTTGTTTTGCCCCCCGCTCCCCAACATATATTTTGGGGATTCCACTTGGAATGGAATATTCTTTAAAAAATCTCTGGATGGATTCCCCCCCCCATTTCAATTTCATGCAAGAGATTCACCACCCCACCCCCGGTTCCAATAAAATATGAACAATTGTGCACTTGCTCATTATGTTCAAGCATTGTATGCATAATGCATGTTATTCAGACAGCATTTGCACATAATGCAATGCATGCAGAAAAAGGGGGAAGCTAAAATGGTCCCGCCAGCTTTACCTTGAAAAGAATAACTCAGCCTAGTGTCTTTCTTTTGCATAACTAAAGAGTTGGTTGACTAGGTGACTGGAAGCCATAGGATGGGGAAGGGGGGGCGGGTCAGCCCAAGGACTAAATTCATGAGTGCCTGCAGGGATGTTTTATCTCTGTGTGGGAAAACAAAACCCTGAAAGGGTAGTTTCTGACAAGAAGTGAGAAAAATAGTGCCCATGCATTTTGTCTCATACCTCACTTTCTGCAGATATTAACTTACTATTTATTAAGGCTGGAAATTGAGGGATTGTGGTTCATCTGGGGGGGGGAGGTGTCCTCTTGTTCCCCCTAATCATGGCCACCACCACCACCTTCTGCTAAACTCCCAAATGCCAAATTCTACTGGTGGATGGGGCCTGGGGCAAAAGTGTATCAAGCAATGAATGCCATTTTTACCTTTGTACATTAGACTAGTTACTGCATACATTGAAATGCTACTCTCAGCTCTCCATGTAGGCAATCCAGAAGGATGACCAGAGTTTAAGGACACCTTTCAGTCAGGCAAAAATACTCAAATCAGAAAGGACAGCTTCCATAAATCCGGGACAATCCCTGGAAAATAGGGACACCTGGATGGTCTGTAACTGAAAGGTTTGAAAACTAGGGTGTAAGCAAAGATCACCAATGTTGAAGCAATGGTTCTTCAATATCAACTTCAATATCAATGTTGGACTGGTCATGTTGTGTGGATGACTGATTATTGTCTTCCAAAGCAACTACTCTATTCCAAACTTCAAAATGGAAAGCGTAATGCTGGTGGTCAACAAAAGAGGTTTAAAGACTCTCTCAAGGCAAATCTTAAAAAAAAAGTAGTATAAACACCGACAATTGGGAAACACTGGCCTGTACGTGCTCCAATTGGAGAACAGCCTTTACCAAAGGTGTCATGGGCTTTGAAGACACTCAAACTCAGGACACAAGGGTGAAACGTGCTAAGAGGAAGGCACGCTTGCCAAATCCACACCGTGATCATCTCCAGCCCAGAAACCAATGTCCCAACTTTGGAAGGATGTGTGGCTCCAGAATTGGCCTCCACAGTCACTTATGGACTCATTGTTAAAACCATGTTTATGGAAAACAATCTTACTTGGCTACGAGTGATCACCAGAGAAGAAGATAAGAAGCCTTTACAGTGGTACCTCAGGTTACAGACGCTTCATGTTACAGATGCTTCAGGTTACAGACTCCACTAACCCATAAATGGTACCTCGGGTTAAGAACTTTGCTTCAGGATGAGAACAGAAATTGTGCAGCGGCAGCGGGAGGCCCCATTAGCTAAAGTGGTACCTCAGGTTAAGAACAGTTTCAGGTTAAGAACGGACCTCCAGAACGAATTAAGTTCTTAACCCGAGGTACCACTGTAATTGATCTTTTATACATTCCAATCTGTGCTTGCAGCAAACTGAAATCTTCTGACACCCTAAGGAAGAATCTGGTCTTCAATCTGAGCAATTTCCTCACTGGAGAGGCACCACTGCCAAACTCCTGTCCTTTCCCCCTCTCACAGCTGCCATAAAAATTTAACCTCATGCATCTACATTAAAAGCATCTGGACCCTTTGCTCTTGCTGTTTCCAGAGCTTTTCTTCTGAAATGTAGCTCTTTGGCTTTGGCCCTCAAAGCCAGTCACGCTGATAATTCAAGTACTGGGAGGGACCTGTATCTGCTTGGGACCTGGTCTGCAGTGACACCATTTCCTGTACTAGCACAAATGTTTTGCAGAGGAAGTAGGAGCAATCGAGCAACACAGCACAGAAGTACTTGTGCAATGTGTACAAAGGTGGCTCCATCTTGTGGCCTGTAGGAAAACATATGCCTTGCATAGCCTTCCCCAGCATGGTACCCTCTAGAAGTCATTGGGACTCCCTGACCATTGGCCATTCAATTTCCAACTCCTGCTGGCTGGAGCTGGGCAGAGTTGGAATCCCAACAAGCTCTGGAGAGCACCTGCTGTACTAGTAGAGCCCACTGAGTCCCATGCCTACAGATTGAGGGGGGAGGGGAATTTGATTCAATTTGCATTTAAAGGCAAATCTATGCATTTTGCACTTAACTGAAATTTGCAATGCTGTTCCCCAACCACCTAATGTTGACAAAATTCATATACTTGGAGAACGTCTGCATTAAAATTAATATACCAGTGAAAACAGTGAATCCATCCTATTAGGGGGGAATGCTTGCAAAAAAATAAAATAAATGTGTTCATTTGTCAAAACTGCACACAAAAATATGTTCATTAGGAGAAATTCATACCCAAATGTTGATGAGTGTTCATGATATGTTTTAAAAAAAAACAAATAAACAAACTCAGCAGCAAATTGTTGCAGAAATGTGTAGAATTTCAGATTGAAAGAGAGAAAGAATGAGAGGGAGAGGGAGAGAGAGAGAACGAGAACAAGAACAAGAACAAGAGCGAAAATTGAGAGATTCTTCTATCCCTACCCATCACTGAGATTTTTCTTTAGGAAATATATTACAGCTAGGCTAGATTCCTGCAAACCTCTGTGCCCTTTGCAAATGCCGGTTGCTGTCATCTTTTTTTGTAATTAAGATACAAGACTGAAGAGCCTTCTAGTTCTTTTGATTTTCATATTTCCTGCTTCGTTTCCCCTTCTCAAGATAAACGGCTTGTTTCACCATTTTGCCTAGTCGATGAAAATAGCTTAATATGAGAAGAAAGAAGCAAAGCTTTCTGACACTGCAAAAGTAATATTGTACTTATTAATATTTTACAATGTTGTGGTTGCAGCTAAACGTGCACCCTTTTAAAGCTAAGACAGATATACACATTTTTTAAAAAAACAAAATCCTCATAAAACTTCAGCAGAACATACATATTACTATGAAGCAATTTAAGGCTTCAGCAGCCAGATTCAGTGGTACTGATACTTGGGAAGTGCAAAACAAAGACCTCTGTAAAAATACAGTTTAGCAGGGAGGCCAACTGGATATTCTTTGGCATGATCCTCTGGCCTCTTGCTTGTCTAGATGCAGGATTGGGAGAGGTGCGCAAATGCATGTAGAAACTAGCCTACGGTACAAAGTTACAATTTACATGCATTGCTCCACCCACTTTTGGCTCTGTCCCCACCCACCACCGGCATGTGGCCCTTGGAAGGGAATGTAGGCCCCTGGTGAAACTTTCTCATTTCTGACCTAGAGGCACCTTGCTAAGACCAGAGCTGACGATACATTCAGTGTAGCAAGAAAAGTGGTGGGCAATCCAGTGGAATATTTGAATCAAGATGTCATCCTCCTTGTCACAGTCCAAGAGACTGAATAGAATATAATAACTTTCAGGACAGAACCTCTGCAGTACCCCAAAGAGAAGTGGGAAGCTTCTACCAATCTTCCAACTTCATCCATCCATGTGTGCTGCTAGACTGGCTGTCTAGTTAAGACAGGGCAACTGCCTCTGAACACTATATCCCCACACCCCAAGAGCATGGGTTGAATGTATGTTATGTTTGAGAGTTCTTGAACAGATGCAATTATTAAATACTTTTTTGAAAACAGGCACCACTGCCTTGGTCTCTGTGCTTTGCCCCTCCAATCCCAGGTTGCATTCATGACAGAACAGAACCTCCAGCTCCTACATAAGCCCTTAATCTAAGCCAACACATTATTGAAGCAAAACCTCCCTTAGATCTCGAATGTAGAGCCTTTCCAGAAGACGGAATCTCTTCAAATCAGTCCCCTGGACAAGGAGTCCTCAAATCTTTCTGACCCATGACCCACTGTTAGAATTCCTGCTCTGTGATTGCAGTCATGGGATTGTTGTCTTTCACATGACGGTATATGTTTTGACTCCACAGAGCGGGAAGTGACAGAGACAGGATGTTTGTGTTACTGTTTTCCTTGAAGTGGGACTACTGTCCATTGTTCTTTTTTCTCTTTGCTGTCTGATGCTAGAGAAGGAGCCATGTTGCAGTGCTCTGTGTGTGTTTATATATGTAAAGAAAGTAGATTAGCCAAAATGCTGAGTTGCTAAGGTCTGTTACGCAACTGTGCAAACTCTGCGGATCCCTAAGTGTGCCGATGTCTGTTGGCATCAGTCGCTGTGATGTTCGGGCAGAAGAAAGCCTTTGAAGCTCCTGAACGATCAACCAGGAGGGAGGGAACATGCCAGTTGGGCATGTGTCTCTGCCAGGGTCCTACGCGAGTGTAGGCTGAGCTCCTGACACCATGACCCACTTTTAGCCCAAAATGTGCACTTGGGGACCCATTTCTTGTTCTTGCATGGTGATGGTGCTACTGTAGATCCACCTTGGATCAGGCCACAACCCAGTAGGGGAGGCACCCCCAACCTTCGGCCCTCCAGATGTTTTGGACTACAGTTCCCATCATCCCTGACCACTGGTCCTGTTAGCTAGGGATCATGGGAGTTGTAGGCCAAAACATCTGGAGGGACACAGGTTGGGGATGCCTTTAGTAGGGGGTCCTGACCCACCAGTTGAAGACCCGTGCTGGGCAAAGCAACAGAGGAACATCTCAGCTGGTTTGTGTATCAGGTTGTGTTGAAGGACTGCCTCCAGGAGAAGATAATTTATATTGGCCTGTAAATTATCTGATAAGCGCATTTTAAGCCAATCTGACATGTGTGTGCATTTACTCATGTCTACGTATTGCTTCCAGATGCTTTAGAACTCCTCTGTTCCATTTTTTAAACAAACAAACAAAACACAAACCTGAATTTACTTTGTACAGAGTCCTCAGAAAACTAATTGTCCTCAAGTCTCATTGAAATAAATGGTCTTGCAGCTGCAATTAACTTTTCTCATTGATTTCATTGGGATGCATGTGTGGCTGGCTGGCTCTGAATTAAGTCCCTATCCAGCCCACAAAGGAACATGTGGTTGCATGGAAGTTTCAGTGCAAACAGCATTGCTGCATGCACAACAGTTTTCAGACTGAGCTCATTTCTGAAACAACTGAAGAGTGACTTAATAAAGCAACCCTTTGGAAGGCCTAATTGGATCAGAGACAGCAAACATGGCAGGAGTGTTGAATTAACTTTTCTGAGGCTCTTCAAATACATATCTTCAAGACTTAGTGTGTGCTTATTCTTTGTAAGCAGAGAGCATTGGCAAATTTCTAATCTCCAGCAAGAGGAGACTCGGCAAAATAGCGAGCTACCTTTTACCAAGCCAAACAAATATTATCCACTCCAGGAATTGCCAGTGTTGCACCTATGGGCACAGAGACCTTCCTGAATGCCTTCTGACTAAAATTAAATTTGAAATAAGGATTCCACAGTAGCCAATGGAATAGGTCACAATGCATGCTTGGCTTCACTAAGTGTGTGTGCGTGCACACAGGAACAAACACAAAATAATATTTCAAGCAGCAGCCAAACCTATGCTAAAAAAGGTGCAATGCCATGCCAAAGTGATGTTTGGCTCCACCATCTTGATTCAAAATGGTGGCCAGTGCCCCAGCATTGACCATGACTGCTGCCCTCACCTTGGGTACCTCTTGCCAAGTTTGGCAATGCTATCTCGAGACAGCCAAACCTCTGAAGAGCAGACAAGTGGATAGACAAATCACTTTCCAAAACATATAGTATGAAGATGTCGTTCCATTTGTAACTTGGCCAGTGATAATACTCAATGATAGAAAATGCAAGACTATGTGAAGGCAGGCAGCAGTTTGTGTGTGTGTCAGCAGAGAGAGTGTGATTATGTTTCTTATTAAATGCCTCTTCAGCACCTCAAAGGAAAAGCAATTTCTCCGGGACACACAGAAAAGATAGGTTTTGTCTCCAGTGTCATTCAGGAAGACTGGATAGCTCCAATTTGTTTAAACTCATAACTAAGAAGCTAACACATTTCGCTGGCACCTGCTGCCAGACATTTCAGTTTTCTTGAGCTACTGCCATAGCAGTGACAATGAATTAGATGAAGGGCTGGAGGGGGGAATCTATGAACATCACAATGCCCGAGGCTTAGCATATCTTAGCCAGAGATGCTTTGCCTTTGTTGAATCAGCTGAGAGAGAGAGAGAGAGAGAGAGAGAGAGAGAGAGAGAAGAGGAAAAAAGCCTTCCAGCACTTATGAAGACATTTTGTAGTTCTAGGATATTAGAAATGTGATCCACCATGGCTCATCCACGGAGTCAAAACAAATATGTATATACTGGCTATCTCACCCTGTATTTTTTCCCCCCAAACTGTTGTGGTGATCCCAACACTTATTCCTGGGGATGCTCTGGCATTCTTCCAGGACAGTATCAGTTTTAACTATTTTGACTTAAATCACACCAGCTCACAGCTTTTCTCCAAGGAAATTCACTCCCACACTCAGGGGTGGAGGAAGGGGGTGTGTGGTAGGTGCGGTCCTCCCCGGGTGTCACCACTGAGGGGGGGTGACAAAATGCTGGGCGGCACTCACTGTGGGGCCTGCAATGTGCCCGAGCCACGCGTCTCTCCTGGGAGACTTGGGCTTGGGTGTGCGCAGGCTTCTCGCTGCCCAAACGGTCCGCCTGCTGCCTCGCCCCCCCCCAGCTGTAGGGCGGCTGAGTGGGAGGAGGCAGACAGACTCCAGAGGCCGCATGGTGTGCCCCACCCCTGTGGGCAGCTCACTGTGATCCTGGGCGTGCCGCCATAGGCGCCTGAACGGCTTCCTCCTGAAGTAAAGGTATGAGGCAGGAGTTGGTAATGCAGGAGAGCAGTGCACAAGCAAGCTGCCAGTTAGCTCTGCTGAGGCTCTTTTTATTAGCACAATTTGCAAAACCAGTCAGGTATATTTTGGACTGTGACCTTTACACATCTTCCAATCCCGAGATCGAGGGGTGGTACAAAGTTATTTTGGCACCTGTTTCCACTGCGTCATTTGCCCCTTGAACAATGTATGATGAAGGAGACGAAGGTCACAGAAAGGGCACAGTAGACTACTGAGAAAGCCAAAGGTTAGATAGAGGACATGATGTTCAGACAGCTGTGGCTTGCATGCCAGTGGAAGTGTGCTCCACACCAGGTGGTCATTCCTTCATCCTCTGCCACTTCCCACACTCATGAGACCAGTATTAAATACTCTCCACTTCACCAGACAGTGAGATGTTCCAGAAGCAACACTGAGCTTAGTTTGCCTTGGATAGTTTCGGGTCTCTGCGTAGCCCTTGCAATAACCCAGAAGAAAGGGCAGAGAAGGTATTCTTCGTCTCGGCAGAACTGCCCATATATTTCATGTACAATGACACATATCCCTATCACAAGGCAGTTTCTTAAACCCAATGAGGTGGCATTCTTCATGTACTCCATAGAGAAATGCCCATTGGTCATTAGACACACACAAGCTGCTTTTGAGACTTTCTAGCTGTGGTGTACAACAAATGCAAGTGAAAATAACAACTGTGCTGTTATGGCAACCTTGCAAAAGTGCTACGGAAGTCAGAATTAGTAGCTTAGTCTCCCTTGATGTGAAAGCACAGGAAACCAACGGTGTCTTTCCAATATAAGATGAAGCTTGGGCACTCTTACACCTGGCAGCTGCCCCACTGATCCATTACAAAAAACAAGTTGGGCTCCCCCACTCCAAAAAGGGCTGCACCCCAGTTTCAGCTAATTCCAGCTAGAAATGTTGCACATCCCTTTTGCCTCAAATTTAAAACTGCATCTGTGTCCTTCTCTTCCACTCACTCCCTGCAGATGACTGGGCACAAATCCACAACCCTACAGGTAGATTGCCCATTCAGGATAATATCCATTAAAGGAACATTATGGTTCTTTTGTTAAAATTGGTGGCATTAATCAGTCGCCCATTCACAGCAATCAAGGCAGTCATATTCGCAACACAACGCAATTGGTCACAATTGTGATGGAAGAGACATAATCCATAAATCTGATCCAGGATATATGGTTGATAACGGAAGAATGGTTGGATGGGTGTCCCCTTTGGCACTTTGTATGACAATAACCCCCCTTCATGGATCACTGCCTTGCCGTGGCGAAGGGGCTTGAAGAACTCAGAGAAGCTATGAACTATGCCGAGCAGGGCACCCAAGATGAACAGGTCATAGTGGAGAGTTTTGACCAAACGTGATCCACCTGGAGGAGGAACCGGCAAGCCACTCCAGTATCCCTGCCAAGAAAACTCCATGGACAAAGACAACAGGCATATAAAAGTTATGACGCTGGAAGATGAGCCCCTCAGGTCGGAAGGCGTCCAACATGCTACTGGGGAAGAGCGGAGGGCAAGTACAAGTAGATCCAGAGCTGATGAAGCGGCTGGGCCAAAGCCGAAAGGACGCTCAGTTGCGGATATGCCTGGAAGCGAAAGGAAAGTCCAATGCTGTAAAGAAAAATATTGCATAGGAACCTGGAATGTAAGAACCATGAACATGGGTAAGTTGGAGGTGGTCAAAAATGAGATGGCAAGAATAAATATTGACATCCTGGGCATCAGTGAACTAAAATGGACGGGAATGGGTGAATTCAGTTCGGATGACCATCATATCTACTACTGTGGGCAAGAAACCCGTAAAAGAAATGGAGTGGCTCTCATAGTCAACAAAAGAGTGGCAAAAGCTGTACTGGGATGCAATCTCAAAAATGATAGAATGATCTCGATACGAATCCAAGGCAGACCTTTTAACATCACAGTAATCCAAGTTTATGCACCAACTACTGGTGCTGAAGAAACTGAAATTGACCAATTCTATGAAGACTTACAACACCTTATAGAAGTGACACCAAAGAAGGATGTTCTTCTCATTATAGGGGATTGGAATGCTAAAGTAGGGAGTCAAGAGATAAAAGGAACAACTGGCAAGTTTGGCCTTGGAGATCAAAACGAAGCAGGGCAAAGGCTAATAGAGTTCTGTCAAGAGAACAAGCTGGTCATCACAAACACGCTTTTCCAACAACACAAGAGACGACTCTACACATGGACATCACCAGATGGGCAGCATCGAAATCAGATTGATTATATTCTCTGCAGCCAAAGATGGAGAAGCTCTATACAGTCAGCAAAAACAAGACCTGGAGCTGACTGTGGCTCAGATCATCAGCTTCTTATAGCAAAATTCAAGCTTAAACTGAAGAAAGTAGGAAAAACCACTGGGCCGGTAAGATACAATCTAAGTCAAATCCCTTATGAATACACAGTGGAAGTGAGGAACAGGTTTAAGGATTTAGATTTGGTGGACAGAGTGCCTGAAGAACTATGGATGGAGGCTCGTAACATTATACAGGAGGCAGCAACGAAAACCATCCCAATGAAAAGGAAATGCAAGAAAGCAAAGTGGCTGTCCAATGAGGCCTTACAAATAGCGGGGGAGAGAAGGCAAGCAAAATGCAAGGGAGATCGTGAAACATACAGGAAATTGAATGCAGATTTCCAAAGAATAGCAAGGAGAGACAAGAAGACCTTCTTAAACAAGCAATGCAAAGAAATAGAGGAAAGCAATAGAATGGGAAGAACCAGAGATCTGTTCAAGAAAATTGGAGATATGAAAGGAACATTTCGTACAAAGATTTCCATAATAAAGGACAAAAGTGGAAAGGACCTAACAGAAGCAGAAGACATCAAGAAGAGGTGGCAAGAATACACAGAGGAATTATACCAGAAAGAAACGGATGTCTCATATACCCCAGGTAGTGTGGTTGCTGACCTTGAGCCAGACATCCTGGAGAGTGAAGTCAAATGGGCCTTAGAAAGCACTGCAAATAACAAGGCCAGTGGAAGTGATGGTATTCCAGCTGAACTATTTAAAATTTTAAAAGATGATGCTGTTAAGGTGCTACACTCAATATGCCAGCAAGTTTGGAAAACTCAGCAGTGGCCAGAAGATTGGAGAAGATCAGTCTACATCCCAATCCCAAAGAAGGGCAGTGCCAAAGAATGCTCCAGCTATCGCACAATTGCACTAATTTCTCACGCTAGCAAGGTTATGCTTAAAATTCTACAAGGAAGGCTCAAGCAGTATGTGGACCGAGAACTCCCAGAAGTGCAAGCTGGATTTAGAAGAGGCAGAGGAACCAGAGACCAAATTGCAAACATGCGCTGGATTATGGAGAAAGCTAGAGAGTTCAAGAAAGACATTTACTTCTGCTTCATTGACTATGCAAAAGCCTTTGACTGTGTCGACCATGGCAAACTATGGCAAGTTCTTAAAGAAATGGGAGTGCCTGATCACCTCATCTGTCTCCTGAGAAATCTCTATGTGGGACAAGAAGCTACAGTTAGAACTGGATATGGAACAACTGACTGGTTCAAAATTGGGAAAGGAGTACGACAAGGCTGCATTTTGTCTCCCTGCTTATTTAACTTATATGCAGAATTCATCATGCGAAAGGCTGGGCTGGATGAATCCCTAGCCGGAATTAAGATTGCCGGAAGAAATATCAACAACCTCAGATATGCAGATGACACAACCTTGATGGCAGAAAGTGAGGAGGAATTAAAGAACCTTTTATTGAGGGTGAAAGAAGAGAGTGCAAAATATGGTCTGAAGCTCAACATCAAAAAAACGAAGATCATGGCTACCGGTCCCATCACCTCCTGGCAAATAGAAGGGGAAGAAATGGAGGCAGTGAGAGATTTTACTTTCTTGGGTTCCATGATCACTGCAGATGGTGACAGCAGCCACGAAATTAAAAGACGCCTGCTTCTTGGGAGAAGGGCAATGACAGGCCTAGACAGCATCTTGAGAAGTAGAGACATCACCTTGCCAACAAAGGTCCGTATAGTTAAAGCTATGGTTTTCCCAGTAGTGATGTATGGAAGTGAGAGCTGGACCATAAAGAAGGCTGATCGCCGAAGAATTGATGCTTTTGAATTATGGTGCTGGAGGAGACTCTTGAGAGTCCCATGGACTGCAAGAAGATCAAACCTCTCCATTCTGAAGGAAATCAGCCCTGAGTGCTCACTGGAAGGACAGATTGTGAAGCTGAGGCTCCAGTACTTTGGCCACCTCATGAGAAGAGAAGACTCCCTGGAGAAGACCCTGATGTTGGGAAAGATGGAGGGCACAAGGAGAAGGGGGCGACAGAGGACGAGATGGTTGGATAGTGTTTTCGAGGTTACCAGCATGAGTCTGACCAAGCTGCGGGGGGCAGTGGAGGACAGGAGTGCCTGGCGTTCTCTGGTCCATGGGGTCACGAAGAGTCGGACACGACTAAACGACTAAACAACAACAACAACAACATGACAATAACCTATCAGGCCCTCCTACGTGAGCAATGCTTAGCTTGTTTTTGACCCTTCTCCACTCCAGCCATGCTCCCTTCTTAATTTTCCCATACTATTGTATAACTGTTTGAAACTTTCACATTTTTTTCCTTTGTCCTCTTTAGTTTTCTTTCATCTCTGTGCACACGAAATGAAAGTTAAAAGGAAAGTTTTCCCAAGAAAATGCTACAGTGGAAAAAACCCACACCAGTGGAACTTCACATAGTTTTTTCCTACTTTTTGATACGGGTAGCCATTTATGCAAGCATAACTGTTATTAATATTACTTCTGTTCTAAAGTGCCATAGGATATTGCTTTGAGGCTTCTGTGTCCTTAATTATGGATCTCCAGCTGTCTCCCAACCAAGTCCAATTTATTATCCAAGAGGTGAAACAATGATGTATTCCCAACCATGAGGTGTTTCTCCCCACCTCTACTTAGTGGATGAATTAGTACCTTACCCCAGCTGTTACCCAGATGTGAGCCATCATCGTCTAGAGAATTATATTGCAGGAATCATTAATTAAACCTTCTGAAATGTGCTTTAATAAGTGACACAGACAGTTTCAAATGATGATGATTGCAAGTACAATGGAAAGGGAAGGGAAGGGAAGTTAGTCCAGGTAGAAGAGGGAGAAGTTTCACATTATTATTATTATTAGTTATGAATTGGATTTCTTTGATCACAGGATAGTTAAAAGACTGCTTTTCCATAAGATCAGATCTGGTTTCCTTATTTATTTATTTTGTCTTTTAAACCCCCCCCCCCCAATTTTTAACCAAACCAAGACTTTTATATAAATACAATAAAAAGCTTCACTTCCATAACATCTGTACGGACTCTGTATTGTGTTCCACAGTTAATTCAAAGCTGCATCACCTGTATGACAAGGTACTCAAGGTAACTTCAAACAATATTTTTTTAAACACACACACACACGGCTAATAAACCATTAAAAGTCTCATCATTACAAACATTACAACAACAGCCAAAGCCCACTTCTAATAATGTTTGTTTCTGTTATAAGTTGGGTACCCTTATTCTCATTTGGTTTCCTCACATGGAGTGCCTTACAGTAATCTAGTCTCAAGGTTAACAATAAGTGGAGCGCAGTAGATAGCCTGTTTTGGCAGCACTGGGTGAAAGTTGCAAACATACTAACTCCTCTAGAGCGGGCAGACCAAGTCAGATTGCAGGTAGATAGATCCAGGGACTTTATTTCTGGGTAAGTTTGCTTTCAAAAGCAAACAACAACAACAAAATCATATACAATTATGAATTGTCTGGCAGAACTGGATGAAATTTGCAGGCAAGATTGTCCCTTCCGAGGATGTGAATTCTATCAAAGTTTATGAGGATAGTTGCAGCAGTTTTCCCTCAAGGGCAGCAGGCTCCCTTACCCTCAGCCCTCCAGATGTTTTGAGACTACAATTCCCATAATCCCTGACCACTGATCCTGCTAGCTAGGGATCAAGGGAGTTGTAGGCCAAAAACATCTGGAGGGCCGAGGTTGAGGAAGCCTGCTTTAGAGCTTTGGGGTGGATAATAAAGGAACAATTTAATTTCCCCATGTGTTTTGTGAGCAATTGTTCAGGAAACTGGACTATAACTGCCATTACCCCCCAATCAACATGGGCAATGATCAGGGATAATAGGGGTTGGCATCCAACAACATCTGCAGAGCATCATGTTTGCTACCCTATTCTAAGCATCAATAAGCAAACTCCTTTGAATCCAATTGCTATAGTGACAATCATTTTGGGGGGAAGGACAGGTAATTAAATATGAAACCTTATGATGTAGAATTGCCTGCAGCTAGCCTGGAGTTAACATAGTACTTTATTGTTCACTCATCCTCCTAAATTATGTTGAGGCTATAAGAAGTTATATAATTAATTGCTTTTGTAGCCTGGAGGGGTGACGTCCTTGGCTTTTCACCCACATGCCTGAAAGGTATGCTGAAAGGAACATGGCCTTGCCAAACCAGCCTGCTTCTGGGGAGAAAAGCAATGACATACCTAGACAGCATCTTAAAAAGCAGAGACATCACCTTGCCAACAAACGGCCATATAGTAAAAGCTATGGTTTTCCCAGTAGTGATGTATGGAAGTGAGAGCAGGACCATAAAGAAGGCTGATCGCTGAAGAATTGATGCTTTTGAATTATGGTGCTGGAGGAGACTCTTGAGAGTGCCATGGACTGCAAGAAGATCAAACCTATCCATTCTGAAGGAAATCAGCCCTGAGTGTTCACTGGAAGGACAGAAGCTGAGGCTCCAATACTTTGGCCACCTCATGAGAAGAGAAGACTCCCTGGAAAAGACCCTGATGTTGGGAAAGATGGAGGGCACAAGGAGAAGGGGATGACAGAGGACGAGATGGTTGGACAGTGTTTTTGAAGCTACCAGCATGAGTTTGACCAAATTGCGGGAGGCAGTGAAAGACAGGAGTACCTGGCGTGCTCTGGTCCAGGGGGTCACGAAGAGTCAGGCACGACTAAATGACTAAACAACAATTAGAAGAAGGGCTGAGGGTAATTTTCAGAATTGCAGCATAAGCCATTTGCTCCACTTCTCAATATGTATATTTTTACTTCTTTCTTACAGGTTGTTGATGTGTAGTGCACATAGGTACACTGATTAAAACACCACACATAAATTAATCTTGATGCAATCACATCATTTCATCAGGAGCATTCCTTATTTGATGCAATTCAATCAAGGTGTCCATGCATGCTCTTTCTTTCTTTCTATTTCTTTCTTTTCCTTCTTGCTCAGTGTGAAAACTTGAGGAACCTGTGCATGCTCTGCAGTCTGAATAAAACTCAAGAACCAAAGAGCAAATAGACAGCAGGTCATTAATTCATTTCTGCCATTCTGCAAAGGATATGTAATACTTTGGAACCTGGATTTTTTTCAATCAAAGAGAGGTGGGGATGGTTGGGAGGGTGGAGACAATTGCATAAGCATCCTTATTCCATACCCTTCTTCCCATGTCTATATTTAGGGTTAACTAAACATATAAAGGGATGAGGGTGGTGCTGTGGGTTAAACCACAGAGCCTAGGACTTGCCAATCAGAAGGTCAGTGGTTCGAATCCCCGCCGCGGGATGAGCTCCCGTTGCTCAGCCCCTGCTCCTGCCAACCTAGCAGTTCAAAAGCATGTCAAAGTGCAAGTAGATAAATAGGTACCACTCCGGCAGGAAGGTGAATGGCATTTTTGTGCGCTGCTCTGCTTTGCCAGAAGTGGCTTAGTCATGCTGGCCACATGACCTGGAAGTTGTACGGCTCCCTCAGCCAATAAAGCGAGATGAGCGCCGCAACCCCATAGTCGTCTGCGACTGGACCTAATGGTCAGGGTCCCTTTACCTTTTAAACATTTAAAGGGGGTGCTGCAATGATCACATTAGATCCACTCCCATCATAGAGAGTCACCTCCACAAGCTGGCTGTTCTACTTGTGTGGACACTACACACTAGGGTGGTTCATAAAAAAAACCCTTTTTTAAAAAAATGCCTGCTCCAAAGGTTTTATCTTACTACACTAGGTATTATATAGCTATATCTGAAATTTCCTGCATATCATTTAATATTTTGACCCTCCTCCATGAAAATAGCTTTTTACTTGGCCGTTTTCCTATGTCATGAAGGTTGAAATTTCAATTCAGTGGAGCAGGGTCAAGATAATAACTGATATGCATGAACTTTCAGGTGTAGCTATATAATCCCTAGTGTAGTAAGATAAGACCTTTGGAGCAGGCATTTTCAAAAGAAAGCTTTTTTATGAACCGCCCTGCTACACACCTTTTAGAACCCTGAAAAATCCACTTCATGAGTTGGAGGGTTGAGAAGAACAATGATGAGGCAGTGCCACAACATTCATCCTTGTACTTCCTTTGCACATTTACTTAACCATAAAATTTGCATGTTTGAAGCGAGTATGAATAGCTTAATTGGACACAGGTATTTCCAACTAGACCTTTAAAAACGTGATTCCATTTCCTAGTGAAAACCGAAACAATGGAACCTTGGTTCTCGAACGGCTTAATTGATGACCAAATCGACTCCCGGATGCTGAAAACCTTGCAGTAATTGTTTCATTTTGCGAATGTTTTTCGGAAGCAGAACGTCCACTGTGGCTTCCAGTTGAGTGCAGGAAGCTCCTGCAGCCAATTGGAAATGGTGCCTTGGTTGTCAAATGGTTTTGGGAGTCAAACGGATTTCCGGAACAGATTAAGTCCAAGAACCAAGGTTCTACTGTACTTCTCTCCTCCAAGGGAAGAGTGAAAAGTGAAAATCCAGACACAAAATTTGTTGAGCTTTTTTTAGGCCAACTTGCTAAGCTCTCCCCCCCCCCGGGGGGGGGGATAATCTAATATTATTATTTAGATATTCTTAAGGAAATTCACCAAAATTTACACTTCCAACATGGGGTGTCATACGTCCAGATTTTCCCAGACATTAAAGCGATTTCTGCCTGGACATATGACAACCCTATATTTGGTATGGATTGTATCCAATGTTGATTATACGTAGAGTAGATTCACTGAAATTAATGGACCTACCTTAGTCATTAATTTCAATGGCTCTACTATGAGTAAAACTTACTTGAACACTATTCCTTTCTATCACTGGCCACTTCCATGCTTCTCTGATTGATCAATTAGAAGATTTATTTGGAATGCAGATGCCTTTCTTCATGGCAAGAGCTCATTGCCCCCTTGAACACCCTGTTAATAAATACAATTTCTGGGTCAGACGCTAACACTGCTCTTTGGTTAATTATATCAATGCAAGAATATTAATAGCCATTCTTACTTCATAACTATTCATTTCAGGCTAAGCACTTGTGCTCTGGCAATTTTTTCAGGCTGCCAGCTACAAATCTGAGATTTATCTTTGTCTAGGAGCAAGAGGGAAATTTAAGCCCAGCGTATCAGTGTTGACAGGAAAGCCTTTCATTTTGTGGATAAGAAAAATCCACAATTCCTGTTCCTGCTGAGGTACATCCCCTCTAAGTTAGCAAACTTCACAGTTTTCCAGGGTGACTAGTTTAGATAAAACCTGTGACAGAGAAATGTCCTCACCAAATCTCTTCTAGAAATGGACAAGCTTTGCCCAGGTCAGTTTGGAAACCAGTATTTATAAGTGCTTTCACCATACTGCCCTGAAATAAAAATATACCACCCCCGTGAATCTCTTCTTATACAGTGGTACATTGGTTCTCAAACTTAATCCATTCCAGAAGTCTGTTCCAAAACCAAAGCATTCCAAAACCAAGGAGCACTTTCCCATAGAAAGTAATGCAAAATGGATTCATCCGTTCCAGATTTTAAAAAAACAACCCCAAAATTTTTACTATCTAACAAGACCATTGATCCATAAAATGAAAGCAATAATCAATGTACTGTATTATAAAATAAATAAGACAGTATTGTAGATGATAAAAAATAAATTTTAATTTTCTTCCTCCCTGCACTGATGATAGTCATTGTTTGGATGGGGGGTTTTTATCCATTTCCAGTGTCACACAATCAATCAATCAATCAATCAATCAATCAATCAGTAGCTGAACTGGGTTCCACACAGTAACAAAAACAAATTAACCCCAAAAGCCTCAAAAAACGCAAAATAAATAGCAAAAACAAAAGCGCAAAACTTAATCTGTTCTGGAAGTCCATTTGACTTCCAAAATGTTCGAAAACCAAGGCGCAGCTTCTGATTGGTGCAGGTGCCCCAGAAACAATAACTGACAGCCGCTTCGGATGTTCCGCTTCCAAAAACCATTCGAAAACTGGAACACTTACTTCTTGGTTTTCGGAGTTTGAGAACCAAAGCGTTTGAGAACCAAGGCATTTGAGAACCAAGGTATCACTGTACACTGCACACTTTTGGAAAATTATGAAGGAAGGGAAAGCTTTGCAAAAACTTGCTAATCTCCCCTCCTCACCCCCTCCAAAACCATGAATCATAATTTCAGATACCATCAAGGTTTTAGCATCTTTTTTCTATAATCATATGGTTTAAGCAATATCAGGATTGGATCATTACTGATAAACCTACACTTTGATATTAACTAAACAAATCCTAGCAGTCCTAGTTAGCCGAAATAAATGATTTAGTTAGTTCTCATGCAATTTCTCATCACAAGAAGCAATCAATGCAACAGTTAAATTATTTCACTGGGTTTTTTGACATGTTAATTTGGGGCAGCTCAAGCTAGTCAAGATTGCCTTTTATTAAGTTTAGGCTCCAGTTCCTGTGGTTTTTTTTTTAATTTAAAAGTTTTTCCATGTTAATTTTCTGGTTTGGAAATGAATATCCTCTGTATCCTGATTTCAAACCATTACATCTAAGCCAGCTATTAATTGCTAGCCTAAAAATAGCCAGAAGAAAAGCTCTGTGATTCATAATGGACCAGAAGCAATGAAAAATGTGCAAATGTTGAAGATTCATGCATTTAATATTTCTGCAACCTAATCAGAAAATAATAATTAATTTGACTCCTAAAGAACAATAAAGCTACAACATGGGCTGGGTAATTGTAGCAGCGCTTGGGAGAATTGAACTTCCCATGGGCTTTATTATCCAGTGGAAAGAGAGCTAACTTTCTTCTTCCACCACCAGATTCTTAAAAGGGAAGGGAAGATGTGCTTGGAGGACTGGATGTCAAGGTCACATAAAGATGTTGGATATTATTTTTTAAAAAAAGAAAAGAAATATGAGTGGAATTTCCCAGTGTTTGTTTATTCATCCCATATTTGGATCAGAAATCAATCTTGTGAATATGATCAGTATTCACTGTTGTTGTTTTCTGCCTGCAAACAACAGATAATTGATTGCTACCCCACTCAAGGTTTGTGAATGGACTGGGATAATGCAACGGCAATATAATTGATGTAGCAAATTACATAAATTGTATAAGTTACATATTTTTTCCACAGCTGACAGCAAGAAGAATATCACAGTTTTGTGTAGAAGACAAACTGCAGCGGAACGTAAACAAATAAAGCAAAGAGCAAGGGCTTTCCTCTTATTGGAGGTAGAATTTTATGAGCCTGAGAATTTTGCTTCTGAATCCAAACATGGAGAAAGTTGCCAGCTTCCCAAATTCAACCAAATTACTGATATAGAACAATAGGCAAAGGGAAACATGGGAGCCAGTTTCAGGTACCATTACTGCATGTTATGGTTTGGGGACTCTTGCTTCTTTCAATGTTAGTCTTATTCAGAGTAGACACATTGAAATTAATGAACAAGATGGCTCAGTTAGTTACAGCATGGTGTTGGCAAGGTTGCAGGTTTGATCCCCATATGGGACAGCTGCATATTCTTGAGTTGCAGGGGTTGAACTAGATCAGGCATGGCCAAACTTGGTCCTCCAGCTGTTTTGGGACTACCATCATCCCTAGCTAACAGGACCAGTGGCCAGGGATGATGGGGATTGTAGTCCCAAAACAGCTGAAGGGCCAAGTTTGGCCATGCCTGAACTAGATGATCCTCAGAGTTCCTTCCAACTCTACGATTCTATGATTGTATAATAAATATATTAATTTCAGTTAGTCTACTCTGAGAAGAACTTAGCTGGAGACAACCCATTGTGTTGCTCTAACCATTTGCATCATTTCCTGGAGACTTTGTCCATTCTCTCCTTGATTCCCAGAGCTGCAGCTTCTGTTCTCAAATAAGATTCTGCTTTATAAGGTGGAATATTTCCCCTCATAATAACCGAGGCCAGTCAGAGCTACTACAAGCAGACTGACAATAGGGTACCATGGTTCAACAATAGAAAAGCAGTTATTAAGTAAGATTATGAATAAAAATCCGACCTGAATCCTCCTGGAGAGCTTCTTATCTTTCTACCATTTACCAGATTGGAACTTCCCCTGAAACTGTGGGATATCTCAAGGAGTTAAGCATGTTCTGCAGAGGTCAATTGCCCCAAAGTTGAATGTAGGGACTTCTTGACCTTTCCGATGTTGGTGGTCTCCTTTCTATCCACCCTATTCCAAAGAAATTTCTGCAGCCAAACTCAAGTTATATTCCTGAACGTATATATATATATATATATATATATATATATATATATCCCTCCCACAATATTAGAAGTCATTCATTGTGGCTTTACTTAACCGCGGACTCTGACACCAGTTCTGAAGCTGTTATATCACTCCGTTTGTTCGTTTGATACCGTTGCCTTTCTTGAGGGCTCAAAGAAGAGGAAACCCTTTCAAAATCATCACTACAAACCATTGAGAGAACTAAGGCCACTTCTCAGTCAACGAACGCTCCCCATTTCCATGAGGAGAGTGGAAAGAGAGAGCTAATCCTTCAGGGTTAATGTCAAGGGCCAATGTTTTATCACATCCTCAGAACACTTGGCTTGGTTCCTAATGATAGTTCATGCTGGCATTTGATACCTCCACAGAAAGCACAAGAAGACTCAGACAGAAACAGTGGGATGAGTGATTGTTCCCGCGATAAGAGGAAAAGAAGGATGTTTCAGCAGTTTCTTAGAGAGGAAGGAATAGATGGATTAAAGCGAAGCTAGAGGACACTTCTTCCATCTCTATCCCTGGTTAACATAAGAAGAGCCTGCTGGGTCAGGTCAGTGGCCCATTTAGACCAGCATCCTGTTCTTACAGCAGCCAAACAGATGTCTATTGGAAGCCCAAAAGCAGGACCGGAGTGCAGAAGCTCTCTACCCAGTTGTGGATTCCCAAAAATTGGCATTCAGGAGCATACTGCCTCTGACAGTGGAGACAGAGCCCATCCATCATGGCTAGTAGTCACTGATAGCCTTGTCCTCCACAAATTTGTCTAATCCCTTATTTAAACTTATCCAAATTGGTGACCATCACTACTTTTGGGTTGGATTGCTCTGACTGAATTCACTCATCTCATTTCACTATTGAGCACCCATGTGCAGAAGCATTTTCCTAAAGGCCAGGGGCCGGGGACAAATGATGTGGAGGGGGGAGCATTGCCTTCATGCTCAACTGGGGGCTTCCCAGAAGCCTCTGGTTGGCCATTGCTAGAAACAGAATGCTGGGCTAGATTAGGCTTGCAACCAGAGAGATGGCCTCCAGCTCTGTTCAAGGTGCATGGTGTCACTTCAAATCACCATCATCACAACAGCCACCTATGGGGCAGCACTCTGACTCCATCTTAATCAGTACATCCATTACATCAGAAGGGAAGGTACAACAACAACAGCAACAACAACAACATCCTACCCATCTGACTGGGTTGCCCCAGCCACTCTGGGTGGCTTCCAGCAGAATATACAAAACCACAACAGAACATCACACATTAAAAGCTTTCTGATACAAGGCTGTCCTATTTAGACAGATAGACATACACCTTCCACCAGCCAGAACTTCACATTATGGTGTTTGTGATGTAAGGGAACCTGTTTGATGTTGTCCCACTTGAGTGGAGTTTATTATCAAGGGCAGTTCACCACAGCACAGGCATAGAGTAATCTTGCCAATACAAAACCTTTTCTTCTAGTGATCTCTTGAGTTCTGATGAATATATGTTATGTCATTGAACACTAGAAAGTAAGAAGTGCTTCTCCTTACTTTTTATTTAATTAAATTCTACAGGGAAGTAAGCTTCGGCAAGCCATGTGAAAACTGAGATGCACAAAAGCTGCACTCCAAACAGAAAGTAGCATCTAAAAATGGCTCGTTTAATCCTAAAACTGCACTGTGCAACATTCAGACTTTTCTATACAAAAGGGATAATCCATACCCCTTTCAGTGGGTGACTTGCATTGTGAGATAGACAAGGAGAGTGCAACCCTATCGGTTCATCGGTCATTGAATTCCCATGAGCCATGTGGCAGAGATGAGCCCTGAAGGTAGAGGTGGGGAAGAAATTCAATTCAGCTCACATTTAAAGGCAAACTCACCCACTTTGCACTTTCTGAATCAATATGGGAACAAAATAGACCCATCTTCCAAATCCACATATTTTGCAGTGCCGTTCTGCGGGGCCAAAGGTTCCTCACCTCCTGATACAGAGAACAAGGAAAGATGCCAATGAACTAAAAAAACACAAGCACACAGAGCAGCTCCATACAAGACCTAGCAAGAAAACAAATGGGAACAATGGGAGGTATTCCTAATGAGCACTCACACTTTACATTGTGGGTGCCCTTTGCGGGATCATGCGTGCGGTGCTACAGTTCCCAGGGAGCTTACTGGCAAACAGGGGCTGGCCTGCCTCTCACTGTTAATTTTTGGAGGTTCATGCCCAGCTTCAGTAAGCAAGTTTCTTGCTGGGAGGTGGGGCCAGCCCCATTTATAAATAGGCGGTGGAGCTGACAATAGCCAGGCAGTCAGCTTAGCCGATTCACCCTCCCTCCCCTCCCTTTGTTTAATGTTTTCTTGTTTGCAGATTAACTTTTTCTTCCTGTTTAGCGGTTGCTGCTATGGTCTTTGACTGGTTGCTGTTGAAGGACCAGGAAGAAATTTCCCTGCTTCGGTAGGTTTTGTCTTCCCCGTAGCAATTCGTCACAACTTTGGCTGTTTATGGCCTTGGGTGGAATCCTTTAGTCTTCTGTGCCTTATATGGGTGTGTGTGTATATGTGTGTGTGTGAAGTGGTGACTCATCCCCCTGCGGCAGCGATTCCAGGGTCCCCCTCTTACAGAGATTATATATATGGGTGTCACTGGCCATACACTGAAAGGTTGTCAGTGAACTACCTTGCATGCAGGGATATGAGATGGGGTGCCTGCTACACATACATCTCACAGTGCACCTCCATATCCCATTTACCCTGATGATCCCCAGTTCCCCCCAGCTGGGGGGCTGGGAGGGATACACACCCAAGGCCTAAGCCAAGGTCTTCCTACATTCAGAAGTTTAATAAAGTTGTGGCCTAATTTTAATTCCATAACACGTCATCAGAGTCTTTATTCCTTCCTTATGATCCCTGGGGGCTGGGGCTGTCGTGGCCTGGTCACGCAATGTGCTTATTCCACTTCAAAAAACAACAACAACCCCACCTGGTTATTTGGAAATGCAGAAGAAGTTTAGATGAGGATCAGATGTATCCCCAGCTGCAAAGCCAATGATTAGGCACCAGAAATGCTGCTGTGGCTTTTGTGTGTTGTCAGCTATGAATGTGATCGTGCTTTGCCCCCCCCCCTTGCTTTGCTTTGCTCATACCAAAGCTTGCTATTTCGTCCCGTTTGCAAGATTAAGGCCATTGTTGCTGCAATGAGAAATGGCCCTTCTATGTCACCATGACCAGCAGCTCTCATGTTACCATTGTTACTTTTCCTCTCTACCTGCAGCAGAATATCAAGGGGTGCTTCAAGGCTGTCTGTATGTATTATGTACTATTTCTGATGCTCACCTGTGACCTTTTCCCATTTAACTGCAGCCGCCACCGCTGGCTCCAAATGTATAGCAACGTATAGAGAAAAGTCCAAATGATTTCTGTTGGAAACTGGTTAATGATTTGAGCACTGACATTGGGAGCGTTAGAAAAGAAAATGCACACCATCTCACACAAATCTTTGTCCTCTAGAGAGGGCTTGTTCTCTCCAAGACCCATCCTTTGTCCAAAAATATTAGGTTGTCCAGCACGCAGGTCAGTACAGATCACAGATTGCCGACTGAAAACCATCAGGCATCATTGGAGGTGAGACATGAGTTTGAACATCCAGGGAGAAAGTCAGAGGAGGATAATTTTGGAAACATTCCTTCCTGCAAATTATTAGTTTTGAAAGCTGTTGCTGGGCATGGAAGACCATTAAGTTCACCGTTTGTACACCTCCCTGGGCTTTTGCCTTCCTGCAGCTATTAGTGGTGTCCAGATAGATTGGTTCTTCAGACAGGGGAGCTCATTTATTAATATCAGGTGAAGCAATTAGTGAACTCGGGACCACAAAGAACAGCTTGAGTATGAAGGGATAATGAAGCTTAACCTTTCAAATGGAGGAACCTCATTTATCTAAGTTACAGCAATTCATAAAGGGGGAGGGAATCACCAGGAAGGGAATGAGAAAACACATGTCGTGATTTTAGGAGGAACGACTGTCTGCACTAGACATTTAAAGCAGTGTCGTGCCACTTTGAACAGTAATGGTTTCCCCCAAAGAATCTTGGGAACTGTAGTTTGTTAGGGATGCCTAGATTTGTTAAGAGACCCCAATTCCCCTCACATAGCTACAATTCCAAGAGAGCCCTGGGAAGAGCAATGGGGTGCAAAACTATTCCATAAGGAATTTCAGAGCCTGATAAGGACAGCCCTCTGGCCTGATGTTGGACATTACTTCTCCATTTCAGCGTGTCTCTCTTGGTGAACTCCCTGTGCTGCTGGTGATATGTGGTGGCAAATGTCCACACAAGGGTCTAGGCTCTGATGGTTTAGAAGGTTCCTCTGGGAACTCCCACCTGATAGCCTCAGGTCTTATCTCCAGCAGTCAGCTCAGATGCCTGAACCTGACTCAGCTCTTAATCTGGTGCTTTGTAATTTCCAACTCTGTGTCTGGGCCACTGCTGGATTCATGGGCCATAATACGCTCTCCACCTCATGTGCCTGAAATGGAGGATGCCCCAAAACGACTAGGGTGAAATTCAAATGTGGGGAATTTCAGAAGCATTCCTAAAACCAATCGCGTGCTTAAGCCTGTGCACAGCTATAGGCTGCATGCACACCATACAATTCAAATAAGAGTGCTGGGAATTGAAGCTCTGCAAGTTCCCAGGATTCTTTGAGGGAAGCCATGTTCTCTAAAGTATGGCATGTAAGCAGCCCTTATTCTAGACACAGATTGTGGGGGGTTTTCTTTGTGAGGACAATTACGGTGCTCACACAAGTGACATCAGGACAATTATGTACAGCACATGCATGGATTGAGAAGAAATCCAGTATATTGATTAGATCAATAGAGTGAGCTCAGCTGTTTCTGCTCCTTCGAAGTGAAGACAGCTAAGCTGACTCTGAAACAAGGCTGCACTTGAACTCCGTTTATAAATATTTGAACAGCCTGTACTTGCCGTCAGAGTGTCAGAATATTAGAGGAACTGCCATGCAAGCCATTCTCATGTCTGGTACAAAGCAGGAGAAGCAAAGATTGGCTTTTAATGGATGCAATCAGCACATGCAGAAATGAAGTGGCTTCACCATTTCCATCTGAGTGTAAATGTTTAATTACATTAGGGATCTCCGCAAAAACCCCTTAAGCCTGTGAAGGCAGCCAGAGGCAATTTAGCACCTGTTTCATAATAAGGTATGAAATGGAACAACATCTGCACATATTAAAAGAAGCAAAACCTAGGAATGCTTGATGTCCAAATCATTCTAGCCAATTAGCAGTGGACACGTTGAGTGCTAATGCGAAACTGTGCTTCTTGTCTATTGGAAAACCATAGATCTGTGAATTAAGGGACAAAGCTATCAATAACTAGAACTTAAAAGGATAAACATGCTGCTGGCAATTTTGATGTAGTCCACAAGGCTCAGACTTGGCTGAGTTATCTTTCCAATTGTTGGTGGAACCTATGGATAAATGAATTGGCCATCTAAGGCTCTATCTGCACTACATATTTAAAGGAGTATTATACCACTTTAGACAGCCATTGCTTCTTTCAAAAATCATGGAAGCTGTAGTTTATGAAGAGATCCCCCTCACCAAGCTAGAATTCCAAGACTGGTTTAACAAGCATTGCCTCTTCCCAGGGAACTCCAGGAATTATAGCCTGGGACACCTTTGTGGGAAACCATAACAGTTTAAAGCAATATAATACATAGCGTAGATAGAGCCTATGTTTCTGATTTTTCCTACCTTAAATTCAGTTTGGGCTATTTCCATATCAAATGGCATAAAATTTAAAAGTTTGCATGGACATTTGTTCTCCAAATATACTTTCCCAAATAGACACATTTTCCCAAGACATTTCCCCTAATATTAAATACACATTTTGTGTGCACTTCCCCCTAATTACCCTTTTTACATGCTTTTGTTTTGTTAGAGAAGTACATTTCAAAAATTCCAAAAGTCAGTTGTGTTTCATTGGGTTGCATTTGACCAACAAGCGCTTATATTCCACCTTCCCCCTAAGGAGCGCAATGTGAGGCATATGATTCTCTTCCTCCTCATTTAATTCCCCAAACAAGGTAGATTTGACTGAGAGGCAGTGACTGGTGCAATAAGGGTACCCAATATACTTCATGGCTGAGTGGGGACTTGAACCCTGCTCTTCCAGGACCCAGTCCACCACTCTAACCATTGCACCACAGTAGCTGTTACTGCTAAGCAACATAAACAGAAAAAGAAGACAACATGCTTTTATTGGTGGGAGATAGAAGAACCACTGAGAGCTGGAGCTACAGTGTGCATACACAGTGGCGTAGCGTGGGGGGTGCACGGGGGGCCGGCCGCACCGGGCGCAACATCTGGGGGGGGGGCGTGCTCGCACTATCTAATCTAGTGGAAGAGACCCGAGTGCTAAAATCCATGGGTTAGGGGGCGCAAATTACTTGCCTTGCCCCGGGTGCTGACAACCCACCCTACGCCACTGTGCATACAGTATGCAAGATTGGTAAATAGCCAGCAATCTTCTATACCAATGGGTCTTGCTTTCTACGGCAGCCACACACAGGGGTGTAGCATGGGGAGGACCAGGGGGGCCATAACCTCAGGTGCATGATTTTGAGGGGCTATGAGCTAGGCACCCCCTCGCGGCAATCCCCACCCTGCCTGCCACCAGTGGTCTTGCCACTGCACCCCTGCCCTCTCGCTGAATGGCAGTGTTGGGGGGGGGTAAACCCACTAAGGACTGTGTCTGCTGATTAGGCTTCCCCCTGAACATGAACATGAAATTTATTATGGTCAGAGACCAGCTTGTGAAACACAAATGGAATTACAATCCCAATAGCAAAACAAACATTTAAAACAATATACAATAATGGATTTTAAGTTTAAAAGTGTGATAGGCGTATAAACACTTTAAGATAGACTACCTTAGAGAAATGACCCAGAGTTGCCTGTGGATCTGAGTTTGGGAATTTTCTTAACAAACTAGATTGAATCAGGGGATGGTCTGCACCTACAGATCTGTGCGCAGAATCTGGTGACAATCCAGATCGTCTTGTGGTCTTTGTGGCGACAATCCGGATCGTCTTGCCACATCTTTGGAGAAGATCAAATTTTTGCTTTACCAGGAGGTCAGCAAGCCTCACCAGCAGGGGGTCAATGGTTTCTCTACATGCCTCGTCATAAAAGGGAGATCTAAAAAATATGTGTTCAGGGCTCCCTATATCCCCCAATGGACAGGCGCAAATTCTCTGGTCATATGGGACTTTTTTAAAGGATCCTTCTAAGACCAGCGAGGGCAGAGCCAAGCTTCTGGCAAGTGTAAAAGCCCTTCTTGCATTTTTGGGTAGAAGAAAAAATAGATATGCTGCTGGAGCAGCTGTATATCTCTCGATTTCTACCATTTTGTAGTCGGGGCACCTCAAGCAGTCCTGTTGTCTCTCAGTGTCTATAAAGGCTTCCCCCTGTGTGGGTGGGCAGGCAACACAGCATGCCCTGTGAACCTTCCATGCGCTACACTTGCCCAGTGGCGGCGGCAGCAGCAGCAGCAGCAGGGGTTAGGTTGGCGCATTGCGTTTTGCTTATGCTCTGTGCCCAGTCCCTGGTTCTGCATGGGGCGTGAGCACACAACGCCCACAAATGATTCAATGCTGCCAGCCACACAATTCTCATTAACAAATGATTCCGCCATCCCTAATAGAATCTTGCGACGAGCTTATAATATAATGCCAACACTCCCAGCGAATGTAGAGGAAGCAAACTGAGCTTCCTCAAACTGTGAGGTAGGAGACCTAACATCCCAAAATAAAATTAGGGGAGGGGACACACAAATCCCAACCGTTTATAGAGAAAGCCCTATGAACATATGTGGACTAGAGCTATGAACTAATTGAAGAAAAAGAAGATGTATGGTTTCCATGCAATACCGTCTTCGATTCCCTTTCTCTGAAGGCAAAACGCAAGCCTTTTTAGAGAGCGTTTATGTATGAAGATACACCCATTCTCTTCCGTGACTTCCCCCACGAACAAATATGTCAGAACCAGAGTGGCTTATTAGGCAGATGGGGAGCTATGGCAGAGGGGGAGACTGGAGTGTTATCTAGTTGCTAAGTAACCTTCTGCTTGACAAGGATTTTTACTGCCATTTCACAGATATTTCTGTACAAGCCTCACAGTGTGTTAAAATTTCATTGACAAGGAGATGACCTACTCTAAAGGCACAGCACACATAACTTCTAGATGATTAGTGCTGAAACAAAATGTTGCAAACCTTACAAGGAGCCACAATATGAAACAAGAAGGGAAGGGTACTAAAACTTGGCTCTGCCTATTGCCAGGAAGGTGGTGGTTATAGCTAAGGAGAATTGGGGTTTTTTCCACAGAAAAAAATTATTTTTCTGCAAAGCGTGTTCTCCTTCATGGAGAGCACGTGTTGCGGTGGGGCCGCCAGGACACTCCAAAGTTGGGGGGCGGGCTAATTGATCATTGGCCACTGATGCGATTGGGGCTTCCCTTGTTGTTGGGAAGAAGTTAATGTTGCCATTTATTGATTGACAGCCAGAAAGAGTAAAACTCCTTCCATGAGGCTATGGCTTTCTCTTTTCACCCGTGCATTGGATTGCCCGTCCCTCCCTCCCTAGAATAGGGTTGTTCGCTTTGACCTTGCTATGCCTGTCATGGGGTCGTCTGCTTTGGAACGGGGGCCTGGTAGGAATTTTGTCCATCTGGCTGATTGGCTGGGGCCATTTGGTTTTTGCCTACTGCGTAGCAAATCGTCACAAGTTGTAAGGTTCGTGGTTAGGCATTGGTTTATGGTTTGGTTGGTTGAGGGGCATGGATTGGCTGTGCCTGCCCCTCTAATGCTGCTGCTGCAAGGGATTCCATTAAAGGAATTGGGAGCTAACTATTACTTGTCCACTCTGTCAAGGGGGCTCAGGCCATAGCAATGAGCTCCTGGTTGCATTTGGGGTGAGGGCAGGTTCCCTGCTCCGCGTAACCCCCAAGTGTATTCCCCCATTCTGACTTTCGCATCGTGTGGAATGTCAGTCTGTCCCCCATGGTGGGGGCAGATAGTCACAACCAATGCCTACGCAACCACTCACAAATTTGTATTTTAATAAAGTTGTGGCCAAAATTATGCCAAAAATCTTAAACAAAAATTTCTGTGTGATGTGTGAGTTATTGGGGTGGACCTGAGGACCTCGACACGCAAACATGCTTTTTCAGGCTCCTTCCAAACTGTGGGTGAATATTACCACCACCACCCTTCAAATATCTGGCAACATGCTCCACCACTTTGCCAAGCACAGGTAGGCCCCAAATGCAGCAACCAGATTACGGGCCCGTTCAGATTACATACCACCCATTTTCAGGCAGCTGCATTGATTGCCAGTTCCTTTCCAGACCCAATTTAAGGTGTTCATGTCTCTCTGAAACAGAGCCGTCTTTCCCATAGGGCTTAGTGGTGCTTTGCGCCTGGGCGCTGGCCTCTCAGGGGCGCCCCAGCGAGTGGGGGAGCTGTGCAGCTTTGCCGGCGGCCTTCCCTTTCCCTGCAGGCCTACCAGCTGTGCCCCATCAACCATATGGTTGGCGGGCATGCAGCTTGCCTCCCAAGCCTCTGCAGGGATCGCTCTCCTACCATGGAGGCTTGGGAAGGAAGCTGCGCCCTGCCAAGTATATGGCTGGTGGGTATGCAGCTTCCTTCCCAAGCCTCTGCAGGAGGAGAGCAACCCCTGCAGAGCCTTGGGAAAAGGTCAACAACTCTGAGAAATGGGAGGGGGGCGCAGAGGAATCTATGCACCATGGCGCTGGATATGCTTAAGACGGCTTTGCTCTGAAAGGCCACCTCCTTCCCTACGGACACTCACTGGTGTTAAGATCAGCTGAGGGGACTCTTGTGGTAGTTTAGCTACCCTCAGAAACTCTGGGTGATGGTAATCCAGGAAATCGCAGTCCCAAAGTTGTGGAAGTCTCTTCCCAGATACGTGTGTCTGGTATTTTCATTGTACTACTGTTACTGAATGCTGAATACACAACTCTTGATCCTGAGCTTTGACACCTGAGATGTATATTTTCAGAATCTACCCTATTATGATTTCCTCTGATTGTATTTTTTTTTTTGGGGGGGAGGGACGCAGGTGGCACAAGGGACGCGGGTGGCACTGTGGGTTAAATCACAGAGCCTAGGACTTGCCGATCAGAAGGTCTGCGGTTCGAATCCCCGTGACGGGGTGAGCTCCCGTTGCTCGGTCCCTGCTCCTGCCAACCTTGCAGTTTGAAAGCATATCAAAGTGCAAGTAGATAAATAGGTACTACTCCAGCGGGAAGGTAAACGGCGTTTCCATGTGCTGCTCTGGTTTGCCAGAAGTGGTTTAGTCATGACCCAGAAGCTGTATGCCAGCTCCCTCGGCCAATAAAGCGAGATGAGCGCCGCAACCCCAGAGTCGGCCACGACTGGACCTAATGGTCAGGGGTCCCTTTACCTTTAAGGTAATTCTAAGTTTTTAAAACTGTTTTTAATGTTGTTGTTGTTGTTGTTGTTGTTGTTGTTGTTGTTGTTGTTGTTATTAATCATTTAGTCGTGTCCGACTCTTTGTGACCCCATGGACCAGAGCACGCCAGGCACTCCTATCTTCCACTGCCTCCCGCAGTTTGGTCAGACTCATGTTTGTAGCTTCGAGAACACTGTCCAACCATCTCATTCTCTGTCATCCCCTTCTCCTTGTGTGTGTGTGTGTGTGTGTGTGTGTGTGTGTGCTTAATGTAGTCATTGAAAACGTTGCAACCTGCACTGGGATCTTAGTGTGAGGAAGGGCTGGTAAAAGATTAAAATCCTCATCATCAGGTATTCCTCACCATAAACAAAAATTTCTCAGAAAATGTTTTCTGATAAAATTTGTGTTCAATTTCTCACCACCATCAATTGATAAAGAACCATACAGAATCTTCTCCAAATGTTCATCATTTTTAAAATAATATTTTTTATTAGTTTTCAATTACAATAATCCAAATTAAGCCATTGATTATATCCATATCAAATCACAATACCAAATAAAATATCAAATATCAATTAATCAACGTTCCAGTTATGTAATTTGTGGGGCCCGGCATGCTAGAATTACAGATTTGATCATTTATTTTAATTCTGCTTCCAACGTCTAATTTAATATAGTTACAGTCCAATCAAAATAATAATCCACATGCAATATGAAATGCTCAGTATTTTTTTGTGATGGCTCCCAATCACACACTGAATTCTGCTGTCTGGTCATTAGCATTGAGGGGTGAATAAACACAACCTACCTGATGCATCAGGACTTCAAATTTTTGTGTGAGAGCTCTACACTGCTTTTTTAACTCCTGAAAAACAGAGACTCAAACTTTGAAATCGTCCCATACTACACTTTGAAGCAACTCCTGGCATGATTGAAATCTCTGACCACTAGCTGATGAGGAGCAACTTCAGTTGTGCTCTCTGCAAAGGGTCTGAGCAGAATTTAGCACTCCTTATGCCCCCGTTCCTCTTTTGTGGGGAACTGGTGCATGCAGCCAATGGGGAATTGAACCCCGCCCATCTGCTGACATCAGGGTGGTGCCAGCTGATTGGCAGGTGGATGTGGCTTTTGAAAAATTGCATCACGGATCAATTTGAACCCCCTGGCAGCCCAGGAGTGGCTCATGGATTGAAGGTTTGTCAGCCTGATTAATTGAAATAAATAAGATATTGTACATGTGGCGCAGAATAATTTCAGGTTAACAGAACTTTGGTTCTTTTCTCGAAGCTGTGGTGACTGGCAGTGAGCAAAGTATATTTGTGTTAATACTGAACAGTCACAGGCTTCAGCATAATCCTTGCTTTATTTTCATTTTCTAAAAAACCTGCGCACCCTCTGATCCTCTTAATCTTGTCTGTGCAATTGATTTTTTTTTACCTTTTTTTAAAAAGGGGGGGGGGGAATCATGAGAAAAAAGTAAAGGTGTGTTGCGATTAGATACAGTGAAGTTTTGACCTTTGAAGGTTAATATTTTTCCAATTAATTGAAGGGTCCACCAGGGAATAGATCAGAGGAAGATAATTAGATTTCTTTGCTGTGAATCATTTGAGTGCTTCACTAGTTTCACAAGTGGAAAAGGGGACATCTGATTTTTTGCTTCTTTTGTCAAAATTGTATTTACAAAAAAAAGAGAGAAAAAGACAATGGGGCGAGGGCTTGGCAGAGGTTTTTAGTATTCCACAAACTGTAGAACAGGGATAGGGAAACTCTTTTCAGCTCAAGAACCACATTTTTTCATGGGCAGAGTTATAGGGGCTGCATGCCAATGCTGAGTGGGGCCAGAGAAGAAAGTGGATGGAGCGGCGTGGTTTATTTATTTATTTAATCGGTAAGAAAAACACACAAGCTCTAAAGAAAGGCAGCCATACATTCAGACTTTCCTGGGGGAAACTCAACAGAGCTCAACAATTTTGGGGGTTTCTTTCAGAAAGCTCAACAACTTCCGGTGGAGTACAGGGTAAGATTTAAGGTGCTGGATTTGACCTTGAAAGCCCTTCATGGACTAGGACCCTCATACCTACGGGACCACCTCTCCCAGTATGCCCCACGGAGGACCTCAAGGTCCATATATAGCAACACCCTTGTGGTCCCGGGCCCAAAGGAAGTTAGAGTCACCTCAACCAGAGCCAGGGCCTTTTCAACTCTGGCTCCGGGCCTTTGGCTTGGAGCCAATTTGATTCCCTCCCCCTCTTCCTTTTTTCTTTTCCTTTCTCCTCCTGCGATGAGGCTACATTTTAATATTTTAATGTTTCAATATTTTAATGTTGTATTTTAATTTTGTTTTTAAGTTGTATTCATTCAACTTATTTTTATTATTGCTTGTTAGCCGCCCTGAGCCCGGCCTTGGCTGGGGAGGGTGGGGTATAAATAAAAATTATTATTATTATTTTTTATTATTACTTTTCAAAACATGGGAACCCTATGTAAAGTTCTTAAAACAGCTGGGGGGAAAACACACAAAAAACTAAGGCTATGTGTGCACCCCCCTGATTTGCTACATGTCTCAATCTGTTGACCCCACCCCTTGCCAGATCTGTTTCAAAGGGGTTCTTTAACCCTGTTTTAACATACAACCAGGTGCAGAATGACAGCCTGTGCAGAATGACATGCGAGGGAAGCCTCTTGCAAAAGAGCAACATCACACAGGGATCAGATTCTATTGCTTCAAAGCTGTTACGTTGGAAGGATACCATCCTGCATGCTTCTACTTCAAGAGGCGGGAAGGTGAAGATGACAACAAAGGGACTCTTTTCATCACTGAGCCCTCCCCAAGGTTGCTGGGCAAGTTTCCTTCTCCCTTCCCTCATTTCTCAGTACCATAAGTGGTTTACTTTCCTGTCTTGCTCCTAGAAAAAGTCCGTCTTTAATTCCTGCTGTGTCTCCCATTGCAAGGCACTGATTCCGTTCCAAAATCCTTTCCTCTCCAGCATATGATCCTTCTGTGGCTCGCTCCCTCTTCACAGTATGCCTGGTCTTGAAACAACATTCTCTCAGTTGTGAGACTCTACAGGGACAAGTTTCAGAGGTGATAGGGGAAGGAAGAACACAGGTGTGTTGTTATCATTTGGATCTTGCAGGTTGCTCCTTTATGAGTTTATTCTCTGAGGTGAAATTGTTTGCAAAGAAGCACTCCACAGAGGATTCAGTCCTGAGTGGTGCTGCTTCAGGAGGTGTCAGGCAAGAATGAGAGGCAGCCATCAAGCAGGAGAGGTCAGATGGGGCAACCACTTATGAAAGAGCAGCTTACATCAGAAGGCATTCATCACCCCTTCTTCCAGCTGACCCAATCGGTCCTTCCTGCTCTCCCAGGTCTTTTTTTGGTGTTTTTCCTTCTTTCTGCCCAACCCCTCCTTCTCCCCACCCAATGGCTCTCTTTCTTTCCTGCCTGACCACATACCACCCAACATTTCTTCAATGAAAAAAGGAACGTCCTATTCTATAGTAATAATTTTTATTATATATACCCCACCCATCTGACTGGATCATCCTAGCTACTTTGGGAGACTTCCAAAAACATACCGTAATTAAACATTAAACAACTTCCCTATATAGAGCTGCTTTCACATGACTCAGGGTGAGATAATTCAATACCCCCCAACATTTCTTCAATGAAAATAGAGACATTCTAAGGAAAAAGTGGGACATTCCAGGATCAAATCAGAAACCAGGATGCCTTCTGTAAATCCAGGACTGTCCCTGGAAAATAGGGACACTTGGAGGGTCTGTGATCACACTGGGCAGCCCCACTCAACCTGAGGTGAAACAGGTCTATTTTCACCTGACTCAGACTTTCCCAAGCCTAGATTTCCCATAAGTTGGCATGATTTTCATTCTGGCTTTTACTTCATAATCACAGCTCACTCCAATAGTATAAGTAGGAGAGAATTCTCCAAAACATATTTCTGTTAGTCCCCCCCCCCCTTACAGAAATTAAGTATTGCTTTTCAAAGAAGAAGATGGAGCTTTACATCTATGAGTTTGCTACAATCTCTTGGTTTCTTTCCGCAGCAGAAAGCAGGCAGAATATGATGAAATACATAAACTGTGCCTGTTTCTGTTGCAACTGGATTGATAAGGTGACATCTGTAAGGGGGGGCGGGGAGATAAACCCCTGCCTCCAGGAAGCATTTGTTCTACGTAGCTCATTTGTAAGATTAATTCTCTTTTGAACCATTAATGAAGACATTTGTCACAGAATCTGACAGATCTGTGCCTAATTATAACAACTGTTATTTTCTTCCAGCTGTGTGAACCACAGGATGCAAAATTACTTTCCGGTTCACAAGAAGTGATCGAGTTGCCATCGTTTCTGGCTCTGAGCATACGTAGGCTTCTTCACTGTGGACAAGAACGTTTATTGGTGGAGTAGAGGGAAAGTCTGGAGTGAATTAGGGATAACAAAATTTTCAACATCCCATCTGCTTATTCCCTGCCCCCCACTTGGGCACTGCATTCCACTTTTCCTTAACTCCAGCTAAACAAAGTTGTTCTAAAATCAATTACTGACTTGGACCATGTGTTGTTTGCTGAAACTTACAGCTCCTTCTTTTTATGTGGGCCCTCCATTATTGGAAAATGCAGATGCAGTAATAAAACACTGCAAAAATAGGAACACCTCAATCTTGATGTTACTATATGCACCAATAATATTTTTGTGCAATGTTTTACTGAGGTACATATGCACTATCTCAGATATGCATTTTACTGCCATGCCCTTCATCCTCTGCCAGTCCCAAGGATTGTCAAAACTCCAGGGTGTTTCTTTCAGGGACCACCTTGTCAAGTATAATTGCTTAATTGTATGTTGAAATGGAAAATAACTCTGTATGTACATTGTTAAAGGTGTAATGTTGGGAAATTCCATGGACGCTGAGCAAGTGCAGCAGAGTGCCTAACAGCTGATAATTAACTTAAAATGTAAGCTCTGCCAGCTCTCACATGGTGTTTAACTTAGATCACATAAGAAAGGTATTCAGTTGCAAATCTCCATTTTGTGTGAGTTGGTATTTGTTCTCTCTCTGAAAGCAGCCTAAGAGAAAAGTGTGCAAATGATTGTTTCCAGGAACACAGCCTTAGGTTATATTGCAGGTTGTGGGAAAGGCAGAGCTTTGTTTTCAGTTCTGTATGAAGTAATTTCATATTTTTAAGATGCTTTACCTGTACTTGGATAAGCACATGATATTATGCAATGATTTGGATGTAACGTTATTGTTTTGAGTGTTTGTTTTGCAACAGGTTCTGTTACTGAAGTTCTTGAACCATATTTTTGGACTGGACCATTTTTATTTCAAGAAGAGTTGGCTTTTACTCATCCTATTGCTTCCATACATCTGGTGAGCCTCTTACTCTCACAACCCTGGGTGCTCTTCTCATCATTCACCCTGGTGCGTGTTTTGACCCATTACATGTTTTATTTCCTCAGGTAAGACCTCCATGCTACACTCCCACAGCCTTTCTTTAGCCCAGATGCCTTTATGGGATCCCATCTTAGGTCCTTTAAGCTTGCCATTAGGAGATTTACTGGCCTCCAAGCCTTCATCACCAGCTCCTGCTACTTATGTTCCTCCCACCTCTGGAGTGAAGCTTCCCAACTTGTAGTTCTATATCTCACACTGTGGAGAATTCAAGAAACGCCTGTAACTGGTGGATGCAAAAAGAGTGAAGCAGAGCATCCATCAGAAGGAACTTAATCTGAATTCAGTGTTCTTATGAACTCAATATCCACACCGTGGAGACCATCTTAAATGGGAGGCTCCATTTTGGTAGTAAGACTGTAAGACCATTCTTCTTATAAAGCCCCATGACAAATCTGACTTAGCCTGCATTTTGTAGCACTAAGGACATCCTTGTTCTTGCATGTTCATCAGAATGGTTTTGATCAGCGATATGCTTGATAGAAAATCTGGACAGCATACCCATAAATAGAGACATCTTGGAGTTTTAAATATGTCGACAGAAAATACTTTCTGACACGAGTTGCTTAGGTCATCGTCATTGCAAAAATTGGAAGTTGAAGCTAAGCTTTTCCAACAAGCAATTGTCTTTCACAAGAGCTAGTTGCTGAAGAAGTTTATTTGATCTGATCATTTCAAGAAGGGGAGGAAGGAACATGCAAGTCCTCTGCATTACATTGCGTTTGTCTGTGAAATGTTCCAAGGTTGTCTGTTGTCACATAAAATTATGTCAGAACGCAGAAGGTTTAAGACAGACAGTCTGCCATTGCATTTTAGCATTTTCACCACAGAACAAACTACTGGTATGCTGTTAGGAAAAAGTCAAAATATTCCTTATTGGCTTGCTATCAAACTGTCTGTAACTTTAAGACTATGCCCATAGATTAGGGGTCAGAAAACTTTTTCAGCGGGGGCCGGTCCACTGTCCCTCAGACCTTGTGGGGGGCTGGACCATATTTTGAAGGAAAAAAATGAACCAATTCCTATGCTCCACAAATAACCCAGAGATGCATTTTAAATAAAAGCACATATTCTACTCATGTAAAAACACGCTGATTCCCAGACCGTCCGTGGGCCGGATTGAGAAGGCGATTGGGCCAGATCCAGCCCCCAGGCCTTACTTTGCCTACCCATGCCATAGATGCACAGGCAGCCAGCAAAATTTAGACAGGAGGTGTGCACCTTCCATAAGATTTGGCTTAGCAAAACATGCAACAGTCTGATTCAGCTTGAACCAGATAGGTGTCAGGGACTGGACTGAGGAGGAATGGTGGGCACCGTGCCCCTCCCCCTGAGAAGAGGACAGTATAGATTTACAACAGTGATTTGCAGAAAGTCATAGTTCAGAGGCTACAGAGGGGAGAAGCTGGGAAATATTGGGAGAGGAGGAGCAGGAAGAAGAAGATGCACCAGGGGAGAGACAGCTGACAGACTCAGTGTCTTTAGAAAGCATTCCTGACATTCCCTCTCAGAGGACCTGGCATGCATTGAGAGTAGGAGAACAGAAAGCTCAGAGGCAGAAAGCACAGATCAGCTGGCACAGGGATGGCGTACAATAGGAAAAACGGAGGGGGTGGGACTTTACTCGGAGCAATGCCATTATCTGAGAGACTGCTTCCTACATCTCTCTCTGTGAATATTGAATACAGTACCTTGGTAAGAGTTTCTTGTTTTTCCCCATTACTGGCAGCCTGCCATGAGAGAGGGGGATCAAATTCCCTGAAGCCTGACAATAGGTAGCTGCCAGATTTGGTTTGCGAATCTGAGCCTGCTCTGTTCCCCTCCCCATATCTCTCCACAGCATGGAAAAGGGATCAACCTGAACCCCTCTATGTGCCAGACAGGGCCTGTGGATTCATTGTAACTCCCACCATCCCTAGCTAACAGGACCAGTGGTCAGGGATGATGGGAGTTGTAGTCCCAAAACATCTGGAGGGCCGAGTTTGCCTATGCCTGCTCAAGTCCAACCCCCTACAATGCAGAAATCCAGCCCACAGCTGTCCCTGTGTGGGCTCAAACCACCAGCTTTCTGGTTAACAGTTAATTAAGAAATTAACTGCTGCTCTTCAAGGAAGAAAAGGTAAATCTCCATGTATCAATTTTCCGTAGCCTCTTTCTTTCCCTGTTTAAATTTTCTTTTGCCACACATTGTGCCTGGAGCTGGAATAATGCCAGATTACTCTTGGCACCTCAGCTGCTATTTTAACCCCATATTGGGATGCAGCGTCATTTCAGGGCATTGGAAGAGGGAAGTGGGGAAAATGGCGACTGCCATAAAAAACATGGTGGATACCAGTGGGTGTATTGAGAAGGCCACCATGTCTCTGTCTCTCTCTCTCTCTCTCTCTCTCACACACACACACACACAAATGAGAACACAGGATTTCGGAGACAATGTCAGTATAGCTGTAATGTAAATGAGACAGGAGTTTGGGTGGATTAAGCATCAAAAAAGTTCAACTGAAGAATGTCTGCAGCGGTTGAGATTTAACACACTGTGCCAATAGCATTTATTTGCCTGTCATCAAGGTGAAAGCAACAGAAAGACAGAATTCTGCACTGCTGACATTTATCATTCTGCAGAGAAAAGGTCAACACATGCTACATAAATCTTACTGAAATGGGTGGGGAAATGACTGAGAAATGCGACCTCATTTTTCTGATTCCCCCCCCCCCCCCAGTCAAGGTTTGCCCAGTGAGAGTTATAATTTGAAATATACATACTAGGTGTAGTCTCAGTAGCAGACTGCTCCATGGATAGTCAGAAGGATGATTATTGAATGATGATTATTGAGATGCTAGTGCTATAAATATTTTACATATTGTATGTCACATTGATATTTATTTCCTCTCCCTGGGATACCATCTTTATTAATTAATGAGTTAGATGAACTAATTGAAATATTGTGATGGTGCCTTAATTGAAATATTGTGATGGTGTCCGATTTAAACCACCAGCAAATTGATGGATTGATTAATTTGTCTGCTAATACTTCTCAGAGTAGATTCGCTGAAAATAACGGACCGGAGTAATTTGGCTCCATTAATTTCAGTCAATCTACCCTGAGAAAAGCTTTCCTGGACATCTATGGCATTTTCACACAGCTCTTCAGTTGGAAGAAGTTTCCAGAGTGGTTTAAAAAGATCAAAACCAGGACTGTCCCTTCTCCCAGGCTTACAATCTGAAAGACACAACATGAAAAGAAAATGGATCGGGAGAGAGGAGGGGGAATAGCAAATTCTGCCACTAGTGCTCTTAGAGCAACTAAACTGAAACAGTTCAAGGAGAGAAAAAGCCAAAGGCAGCTGAGATTTGATGCAAGAGAGTTTTCAAAAATGTGATCTCCCAGCCCACTACGTTTTGGCTCCTGAGGAGGACGTCAGAATGGCACATCCTCCCCACCATGGAAGAAGGAGTGAGGGAAGATCTCACGGCCTCGGCTCAGTATACCTGAAGGAGCGTCTCCACCCCCATCATTCTGCCCGGACGCTGAGGTCCAGTGCCAAGGGCCTTCTGGCGGTTCCCTCATTGCGAGAAGCAAAGCTACAGGGAACCAGGCAGAGGGCCTTCTTGGTAGTGGTGCCCGCCCTGTGGAACACCCTCCCATCAGATGTCAAAGCAATAAACAACTACCTGACATTCAGAAGACATCTTAAGGCAGCCCTGTTCAGGGAAGCTTTTAATGTGTGACATTTTAGTGTAATAATTTTCAGGAACAAGGGGGAAAGAAAGGTGGGGTCTGCTGCCCCTGTGGGTGCTGCCACCTGAGCTGGTCACCTCACCTTGCTTCATGGGTAGGTGTGAGTCTGAAATAGTCGGCTGCATTCTTCCATTTCAGAACTTTGCAACCTGCTCTGCTCCTACACAAGTGGAGATCAAGTATCAAACATTGGCTACTTGCAAATACCCCCCTTTTTTTTAAAAAAAAAGAAAGCATGAGAAACCATGGAAGAAAGAATTACGGAGTTGTGCCTAATGTGTCATTTGAGCCTCAGCGACCAAGAGAAGGTTGACAGATGGTTCACATTGGTTTTGGCTCTTGGTCCAGGAGTGGAGAGCTTTTCCAAGTGTAGGCAACCATCTGCCACCATAAGGAGGAAATTGAAGCCTATTAGCAACATCACAGTGTTTCTGCCCTGCTTTGCTCTTATTAATTTTGTCGCTGAGTAGCAGCTCAAATCCCGTTCCAGCCAATCCAGCAAACCTTCGCTGGGATTTTGGTGAGGTCCATTATATCATTTAAAGGATAGGAAGGAGATCAAACATTGCAGCGAACATAAGGACCATAGCTGCCCCGTTTCCACAATTTGTGAATGTAAAGGTAGTTCTCATGACTGCACAATGTGCATTCAATCCATTAATAATCCTGCCCCCCCATATGCATTCAAATATTTGAAAACCACTCTCAAACTTCCCCTTTTTTCTCCAGGCTAAACATATCCAGCCATTCCTCAAAGGTCTTGGTTTCAAGATGGTTCACTCTCTTCTGAACATGCTCTGGTTTGTGAGGTAGAAGCATGAGCAAGGCCCACTCTCTCCTGCATGCTAGTTTTCTGTTGGGAGGATATTAATTGTATGTGGGAGCAAACAAACGTGGGAATCCACAGCGTCAATTCAACTTAGGCCTGCTTAGGCCATGCCTTGTTCCCACAGGATGTAGTGATGCTCCTTGGATGGTTGTTTAATGGCCTTTGGATGGTACTTTAAAACCAACCTGGAAGGTTTTAAAGGAGGATCCAGGGGTCATCAAGACTTACATTGTGTGGGCTGGTTCACTGCCTCGGAGTCCCTTCTGTGGACTGGATCACAGGCGCGCGTGAACGCGCCTGCCTGCATTTTCCAGTGTCTGCATCTGCGCAGTCGCAATTTCCAGTGCTGCGGAAGTGAGTCCCCTCGCTGCGCTGTGCTGCTTTAGCGCCACGCGTGGGGACTCGCTAAGCAGGCAGCTCAGTTTGGGGGCGGCTCATGAGTCAGTAATATGACCCCCATGGGCTGCTTGTGGCCCATGGGCCTCCGGTTGCCATCCCCTGGATTAGACAGCTCATAGTAGAAAAGAATACAGTGGTACCTCAGGTTACATACGCTTCAGGTTACAGACTCCACTAACCCAGAAATAGTCCTTCAGGTTAAGAACTTTGCTTCAGGATGAGAACAGAAATCGTGGCCCAGCGGCACGGCGGCAACAGGAGGCCCCGTTAGCTAAAATGGTGCTTCAGGTTAAGAACAGTTTCAGGTTAAGAATGGACCTCCGGAACGAATTAAGTACTTAACCCGAGGTACCACTGTATCAGTAGCTACAAGCCACAGTGCTTATGAGCTGTGTCCACTGTTGGAAATGGTATACCTCTGAATACCAATTGCTGGAAAATACAGGAGAGGAGAGTGCTCTTGTCCTTCTTTTGAGTTTTCCAGGATAGACATTCTCTGGTTGGCCGCTATGAGAACAGGCTGCTGGACCAGCCAGGCCACTTCCTGTTCCAGCAGGCTCTCATGTTCTTATGGATTGAAGGGCGGGGGGAAGATCTGATTCAGTTTTCATTCATTACCCTGGTCTTCTCTTTCAGTTACTTCCTGTAAACTCCCTCTAGGTGCATTCAGATATGGGGGAATACTGCTTTTGCTTTCCTGATTATAATGCCAACATTTCTGTCTCATTTTCCAACGTTCCTTTCATGTTGCAGTACCTGTTGTGCTGTGGAACTGTGGCTTTTTGGCTGATATACTGGTGTGTCCTGCTAAATTTCATTCCTACCAATGGGTGTGGTTTGGCACAGCAACAAACACTCCTGGAAAATGTTGCTGCTCCCCCACCCTTTCTAGACTTGTGTATTTTCTGTTCCCTTTTGAAAACAATAGGAAAGAACTGTATGCTGGTATACTGTCCCAAATTTCTCTACTTTCTCAGTTTTCTGGGTTATATCACACTGAAACGAGCACTAAACATGCACTATGTTTCATTAGCTTTCTGGAAGTTGCTTTTACATCATGTGAAATCTCAGACATAATGTGGAAATTACCAGTTAGGGAAATGTTGGGAAATAGAATCAACTGCTGTGTGAACACAGCACCCCCACCCTTTATTTATAAGTCCTCTCTCTTCACTTACAGCCATTGCTTCTCTCCTGGTGATTAATTTTCATGAGAACATTTTTTAAAAAATCACAAACCAATGCAGAAGCATGGTGAACAGAACTTAAGATTGTACGAATAAGAAACCAAGAGAAACTAAAATGGACAGAGCTGCCCATCTCTCTCTCTCTGCCAATTAATTTTTATTGATTTTCCAAATTTTTAACAAATCCATTGCAAATTGAGCAAATTTAATACAACTTTTTCCAAAAAAAAGACTTACCACCCCCTTCTTAGAAGTGTCCATAATTAACCCTTATTGCTGCTTATATTTGATAGTTACCTCCAATTCACATTCCTCCCCACACCCCTTTTATCCTTACCCATTAGCCATCTCCTGGTACAGAGTTGCCCATCTCTAACCCTGCCTAGATACAAGTGGACCACCACAGCAAAAACGTGTCAAGAATAGAACATGCAATTGCAAAGTGCACGAACCTCTGAACCGTGCTGCTCCATTACTCCCTAATTGGATATCCAAGGAAAGTTACTGCAGCAGTTTGATGTTTCACTAGGAATGCAAATAAACACAGTATAATTATCTTACATCATATACTTCGCCGGACTTGAGATTATGATTATAATGCTACATTCAAGGGTTTTTTGTTTGTGTGCGTGTCCCTAAATGTAAGGCGAAAAGCAGCAAAGTCGGAATGATATAGCAACAAAAGGCCATTATGATGGGATATAAAAAGCAAGTATTGAAAATCTGGATAAAGTGTAATTAGATATAAAGTGTAGCCAAGCATATATTTACAGTGTTTATTACAATGCAGGATAACAAGTCACTGGAGATGGAAATAAGTTCCAGATATAATAAAAGTCGCCAATAAATTTTGCACAGAAGAGCAACTCTTAAAAGTAACTATAGTAAAGTTCCTTCTGTTTTGCAGATAAAGTCTCACTTTGAGCTGAACTTTCTTTCTTTCCAAGTTGTTGTTCTGCTTTCCTTAATGATACCTAACCCATTGTGTGACCAAACTGCGACAGCCCCAGCCCCCAGGGATCATAAAAAAGGAATAAAGACTCTGACGACGTGTTATGGAATTAAAATTAGGCCACAACTTTATTAAACTTCTGAATGTAGGAAGACCTTGGCTTAGGCCTTGGGTGTGTATCCCTCCCAGCCCCACCCCAGCTGGGGGGAACTGGGGATCATCAGGGTAAATGGGATATGGGGGTGCACTGTGAGACGTATGTGTAGCAGGCAGCCCAGCCCATATCCCCACACGCAGGGTAGTTCACTGACAGCCTTTCGGTGTATGGCCAGTGACACCCATTATATAACCCTTTTTAAGAGGGGACCCTGGAATTGCCTCCACGGGGGGGGGGGGGGGGGGTGAGTCACTACTTCATGCCCCCGCCCCCATTATAGGGAAGAAAAGACTAAAGGATTCCAACCAAGGCCATAAACTGACAAAGTTGTGACAAATTGCTATGGGAAAAACAAAACCTGCCAATGCAGGAAAATTTCTTCCCGGTCCTTCAACAGCCACCAGTCAAAGACCATAGCAGCGCCCTCTAAACAGGAAGAAAAAGTTAACCTGCAAACAAGAAAACATTAAACAAAGGGAGGGTAGGGAGGGTGAATCTCCTGAGTCGACTGCCTGGCTACTGTCGGCTCCACCCCTGTATATAATTAGGACTGTCCCCACCTCCCAGCAATGAAACTTGAGTACTGAGGCTGAGTGTGAACCTCCAAATAATAACACTGAGAGGCAAGGCAGCCCCTGTTTGCCAGTAAGTTCCCTGGGAACTGTAGCACTACGCCTGATCCCACAAAGGGCACCCACAATGTTAAGTGTGATTGCTCATTGCACATAACATCATGAAGTAGGAGAAACAGAGGAATCCCCAAAGCCAATCAGTTGCTCCCCGAAAATTCATACTCAGCCCCACAAAGGGGTGGCTAGCAGAGGCCACATAACAGATGGAGGGAGCTGCAACAGAAAAGAGGGAAAAGTGCAGGAAGAAGCCAGCTTCTTCCTGATTGGGCCAGACAGCCCACATTGCCAATCCCTCATCCTCCCTGAGATGAACCACTCAAATGACTTCTTTCCTGGTGAGGAGGGCAAATTCATTGTTGCTCAAGAGGGGAACAAGTTACTGGCAGCATTGTTTGTGGGCTTTGCACGTGCTGCCCATATGCTACTGGGCCATGATCAAGGTTTTGGTACTAGCAGATAAATCTTTATTTCTCTTCAGAGTTCTTAAAATATCAGTGGTTGCAGGACTTTCACTGTGGTTGCTCCTGTTCTGCGGAACAGCACCCATGTTGAGATATGACAGGCGTCCACTATCTGTGCTTCTGGGAAACAATTGAAGACATTTTTTTTCCTGACAAGCTTTCCTGTATTGTATCTTAGTCCCTCTTTAGTTGTTGATTTTTAAAAAATGTTCTTAAATTCTTTCAGCTGTTTTTAATGGTATGTTTGTAGATCACCTTGTCTGTTTGCATCTGGGCCCAACTGAAGGTGTTCACGTTACTGTTTAAAGCCCTAAATGGCTTGTTGTTGTTGCTTAGTTGTTTAGTCATGTCCGACTCTTCATGACTCCATGGACCAGAGCACGCCAGGCACTCCTGTCTTCCACTGCCTCCCGCAGTTTGGTCAGACTCATGTTGGTAGCTTTGAGAACACTGTCCAACCATCTTGTCCTCTGTCATCCCCTTCTCCTTGTGTCCTCAATCTTTCCCAACATCAGGGTCTTTTCCAGGGAGTCTTCTCTTCTCATGAGGTGGCCAACATATTGGAGCCTCAGCTTCAGGATCTGTCCTTCCAGAAAGCACTCTAAATGACTAAATGACTTAGTCTCCAAATATATGAAAGTCTTCTTTGTTCCTTACAGACACTCTTGAGCATTTGAATCTGCAGAGGGTGCCCTCTTGGTAGTTCTACCACCTGTAGGAACTGGAAACGATGAGTGGTCCAGGAGAGGGTGCTTTCTGTGGCAGCTCCTAAGTTGTGGGATGCCCTCCTCATGGAGGCGTGTCTGGTAAACTTCCTTATGCAATTTTCAGTGAATACTGAAGACTTGCCTTTTTATCCTGGCCTTGGAAAACTGAGCTGTGTGTTTTCCAAACAAACTTTATTCCTGTGACATTATTATTATTATTATTGTTATTATTATTATTAGTCTTAAAACTGAATTTTAATTTCTTGCAACCAATCTGCTGGTGAAGGATAAATTGAAATACTTTAATAATAACAAGAACAACAAATGATTAAAAAAACACACACAGTAGTTGGCACCAGGTAAGGCAGTTTTCTGGGCGTAGGAGGAGGTTTTTGGAAGCTTAAAATTAGGTCCAATGTTGGTTCATTAGTGGATCAGAATAAACAGAGTTATTTTTCGTTACAAGAAAAAAACAACTTAAAACTCCTGAAACCCTACTATGATGTTGCTAACCCAATATAATTTGTTTGGTGGAACGATGGTAGTGACAGCTGTGGAACATTTAAAGAAGAACTGTTATGGTCACATCGTATTCATGACCTCCACTCTGTACAAATGTTGCAGTTATTAAAAAGAAATACAGCCCAGTGCTGCAAGATTTATCACCAGAGTTCATTCACTGCTGTACAGAATGTCCTCCATTAATGACAACAGCTGTTGACTTAATAACCCAAGGAAAGATCATTACATTCCTTCACATTTCCCACAAACAGATGGGAAAGAATTGCAAAAGTGTTAAAACATATGGGAGAAATGTGCTAAAATCAGCCAGCCTCCTGTGTAGTAGTTACGAGTCTTAATGTCATTATGGGTAGCTTGAAACATTAGTTTATTCTAAGGCCAGACCAAAATCTCCCTCTAGTTCCCCCTCCCCCCCCTAAAAAATATCATTACCCCCCTGTGAATATGGGAGATAGTTGTCCTGGCTCTCACTCATGGGCACAGGACTTGAGCTCTCTGCTTGGGTATTTCTGAAGACTTTGTTCCAAAAATTATCACATGGCCTAAACATGGATCAAATTGCAGGATACAAAAGTTAAAAGCAGAGTTCTAACATACATGGCTAGGTGGAAGCCATGTCTCAACCCTTTTGCTCTCCTTTTGAAGAGCAGGTTGCATAAGAGAAATACCCTATCAAGTAGAAAAGATCCAGTTTTGATGAACCCATGCTAACTAAATTGAACTCCCTGCTCTACATACAAGTATGTGGAGAGGTTTAATTGAGAAATGAATGGACCCACCTTCTTTCTTCTCACATATGAAAATTGATTGCAGCACTGCATTTCCAGTACAGTGGTACCTCGGATTAAGAACTTAATTCGTTCTGGAGGTCCATTCTTAACCTGAAACTGTTCTTAACCTGAGGTACCACTTTAGCTAATGGGGCCTCCCGCTGCTGCCGCGCCACCGCCATGCGATTTCTGTTCTCATCCTGAAGCAAAGTTCTTAACCCAAGGTACTATTTCTGGGTTAGCGGAGTCTGTAACCTGAAGTGTCTGTAACCTGAGGTACCACTGAACTTTCTTGTGTTGTTTTTTTTTTAACCCCTCCTCTGCATCTGTTTTATTTTTCTACTTTCACGATTATTTTTATTCACCACATCCATAATTTTTATCTGTTTATGCCAATAAACTTTTAATTTAAAAAGGGGGAAACAGAGAGATGGGTACAGTCACTCATGTGCTTCAAGTTCTGAGCGACGGGGCTGGGCAAGGAAGTGGGAGCTCCTGAAAATTGACTGGATCTGCTCACATTGGTACATCCTTGGAGACAGAGGTGAGATATGCAGGTGTGCAGCTCAGCGTCAGGGTACATACTTTGCATGTGGAATGTCTCCGTTTCAGTGTGCAGCGTCTGCATGGAGGACTGGGAAAAACTCCTGCCTGACACCCCTGGAATAGTTCCAGTACTGAACTATGGCCCTTTCCCAACAAGAAGACATAATGTGCCTATGTTCCAGTTCCAGACTAGCTTTACTTTCTCTGTACTAAGAGATTTGCTTTATGAAATTTTGTATACATACTGATTGTATAGAGACGGGCACCTGCTCCCCACATCCAAACTCAACATCCTCCGTCCTCTGCTGTATTGCACTACGGAAAGAATTATCCCAGCCAAATTATTTCCCTGGGCTTCAGCTCCTATTACATCCTGCAATGTTTAAGCTGTCCCTTTGTTTTCCTTTTAAGGCCCTTTTTTTCAAAATAACATCCAGTTGGAAGCTCATTTAGTTGAGCAGATGTTCCTTTCTTTTGATGAATAGCTTCACTGTCGTTTTCTTCCCTGCAACATCACACCCTTGTTATCAGAGGTTTCCATCAATAGATTTAGATCCAGGCCTGCTAGCCAATGCACCAAAGGCTGGAAGACGAGACTAGGAAATGATTTTTCAGATACTTTGTACCAATATATGCTAATCAGCCAAAGAGCGAGCGGATTCCAGGGTTCTGTCTCATGTAGGTTAGCTTATCACAGCCCTGGAACCAGCTAGAAGCGGGTGCTCAAATGAGCCTGGTAGGGCAGAAGGCAGGGAGCCAAACAGTAGGTGGCGCCAAAGCCAATTGTAGACAGAGCCAACAAATTTTGCTTTGTCTCTATCTTTCTCCCTGCTCAGTTCTACAAAGGGAATACTGAGACAAAAGAAGAGGAAGAAGCTGATAGCCAGGGCCACCCCGGGACTGTTTGTAAGGAATGAGGTGGCAGGTGGAGAGTAACTAAGAGCAGACTGGGTTTGGCTGGGCAGCACCTCTTTTGCCCTAATGGACTAAGCTCCAATGACTGGAAATATGGAACCTGAACAACTGAGTCAGCATATTTTGGCTTAATTATAGACTAATGACTAATGCATAGCACAGCTTTCACGTAATTGAGGATTTTAATTTTTTTTTTAAGAGTCCATTAATCTTTTACGTTCTCTAATTACTTTGGGATTTCTTGAAAGTTTGATAGATCCATACATAACTCTGTCCAGCCAAATCAGCTTCAATGACAAAGTCAGTGGTGGCTGCGTATGAGACTTGGGCGCCGCCAAAGTTTGCATATGCCTTGGCTAGGAATGTGGGTTTTCATGGCCCTCCTAACTAGAGATGGAAGAGAAGTTTGATTCAGTTTACATTTAAAGGCAAAGCTACCTAATCTGTAGTTTCTAAAAACTATTCTCAGATCAAAACAGCCGTCCTTTGAAATCTGCGTGCCTTTGAATTTTGCAAACCAGCTGTTCAGCCAAGCAATGCGTATGGAAATGCATCTGATGTGCCTAAAAATGAAAAGATTGGTGGGAATAATAAATAAAAATGCATTTTATTAGAAAAGCTTGCTTTGGGTGGGCAGGGGGAATGTGTTGTTTAGGCAAAATGCATCCATCACCCAGAATATCAGAGTGACAGAGAAGGCCCATAGATCATCTTCCTTGCATGCAGAAGATCCCAGGTTCAATACCTAATGGCATCTCCAAAAGGCTGGGAAATAACCCTGCCTGATGGCCTGCCAAGCCACTACCCGTCAGTGTAGACATTACTGAGCCAGATGGACCATCGGCCTGACGATTAAAAGGTGGGAGGGGAGAGAAAGTTAATCTGGACCTATAATAAACTGGATAGAAGAGCTGTCCAGCTCTCACTTCCATACATCACTACTGGGGAAACCATAGCTTTTACTATACAGATCTTTGTTGGCAAGTTGATGTATGGAAGTGAGAGCTGGACCATAAAGAAGGCTGATCACCGAAGAATTGATGCTTTTCAATTCTGGTGCTGGAGGAGACTCTTGAGAGTCCCATGGACTGCAAGAAGATCAAACCTCTCCATTCTTAAGGAAATCAGCCCTGAGTACTCACAGAAAGAACAGATCCTGAAGCTGAGACTCCAATACTTTGGCCACCTCATGAGAAGAGAAGACTCCCTGGAAAAGACCCTGATGTTGGGAAAGATGGAGGGCACAAGGAGAAGGGGACGACAGAGGACGAGATGGTTGGACAGTGTTCTCGAAGCTACCAGCATGATTTTCACCAAACTGCAGGAGGCAGTGGAAGACAGGAGTGCCTGGCGTGCTCTGGTCCATGGGGTCACAAAGAGTTGGCCACGACTAAACGACTAAACAACAACAGAAGAGCTGTGCGATCCAAAGACTGTATACACAAAAGTGAGAGCTACAGTGGTGCCCCGCAAGACGAACGCCTCGCAAGACGGAAAACCTGCTAGACGAAAGGGTTTTCTGTTTTGGAGGCGCTTCGCAAAACGAATTTCCCTATGGGCTTGCTTCGCAAGACGAAAATGTCTTGCGAGTTCCTGCGGGGTTTTTTCCCCTTTTTCCCCCTTTTCCTAAGCCCTAAGTCGCTTATCAGCTGATCCGCTGATAAGCCACTTATCAGCTGATCCGCTAAAAGCCGCTAAACCGCTAATAGCGCTAATCCGCTAAGCTGTCAATGGGCTTGCTTCGCAAGACGAAAAAACCGCTATACGAAGAGCCTCACGGAACGGATTAATTTCGTCTTGCGAGGCACCACTGTATTGAATGTAATTGGGGTCCATTCTAGGGAATTGGGGTGAGGATACAGCCCACCACTGGGAAGCATCCAGGGACTAAGCGGGGTCAGTAGTCAATGGTCATATGGCTAAGACAGGCTGACGAGGGTCAACTGCAGGCCTGGCAATGAGGAATGCGTATTGATAACAAAGCAGGGTTCCGTTGGTAAAGCAACAACAGAAACCATCTCAACGAAAATACATCTACGTCAACAGAAAAATATCCCATGAGGCAAGGTGAGGCAACTCCTAGGGGGCATAGGAAGGGGGTGTGGGGGGTGCCGTCCTCTCTGGGTGTCATCCCTGAGGAGGTGACAAAATGGCAGACCACAGGCACTTACTACAGTGCCTGGCCTGCAGCGTGCCCGAGCCACGCATCTCTCCTGGGAGTGACGCGGTGGCTCGGGGCCTAGTGCTGCCCGAAATGGCAGCGTGTGGCTTGCGTCCGCCAGGCGGACTCTGTGGGCTGCTTGCCACGCTGCCCCCCTGAGCAGAGTGCCATGGGGCCCTCTTGCACGGATCGCTATGGCGCCCCTGTGGGTGGATTGGCCCGCCCCCGTGGGTGACTCGCCCTGCCCCCGCTGCCCCAGGATGCCAGAGCAGGTAGCTACACCCCCTGGCAACTCCCTCAGGTGGCAGTCTCTGGAGGGTGGCAGGTCTGTGCCCGCCATTGCCCCCTGTATGCCAGGCAGACTACACTTCCCACAATTCTGTTTTGAAGGAAGTTGAGTCTCTTTTGAGGACTATAGGAGGAATAAAGGACCTGGGATGGAACTAGAAGATTTGTTGGGGGAGGATTTCTTTAATCAATAATTTAAATTTATTTTTAAAAAATTAAATACGTATAAATTTTGCCCCTGGCTCCAGCGTTACACCCACCCAGAGCTGGATGATAGACTTGCCTGCCACAGTTCCTGCCGCTGCTGAGAAGGGAGGGAGGGAGGAGACAAAGGAGGGGAGTAACTCTTCCTTCTGTTTTGTGTGTGTGTGTGTGTGTGTGTGTGTGTGTGTGCGCACACACACACACACACACACACCCTTAACTAAAATTCCCAGGGAACAACAATTTCTGATTCATATCAGGTGCCAAAATGTCTGGGCACAAGTCAGATAAAAGCTGGAGATCTTCCACTGGCAGCTGAAATTATGCACAGACACATGTTATCTTGCCAGTTTCCACTTTGCAGGCAATCTAAGCTCTATTCTGCATCATTACTGCTCTTACGATAATAATGTTGTAGTACTATTATTATTATTATTATTATTATTATTATTATTAGTCGTCTTTATAAAGAGTGGTCTTAGAATGCTCCTCAAAAGTGCATGCTGATGAAAGGGTAGCAGTGGTTGAAAAAAGGATGAGAACATTTTAGCTTGTAAATGTATAGGATGACATAGTGTCAGGTGTTATAGACTATTTAAGACCTGCACCTGGGCCACAGAATGCATAAAACAAAAGTTTAATGCATGAAGCAGCCCTACGGAAGTCTCTGTAGCCATTGTATTTGTGGCCCTTTGCCTACATAAGCCTGTTGCTAATACAGGGTGATTCATAATCAAGTACACAGTTTCCATTCACTGTATACTTCATTATGAATCACCCTGTATATATGCATAAACTGATGCATATTTCCACAAAATTGGTACAGTCATACCTCGGGTTACAGATGCTTCAGGTTGTGTTTTTTTTGGGTTACGGACCGCCAAAACCCGGAAGTACCGGAATCGGTTACTTCCGGGTTTTGGCGGTTACGCATGTGCAAATCGCAACCTGCGTGTGCGCAGACGAGCCACTGCGGGTTGTGAACACTGTGGGTTGTGAACGTACATCCTGCATGGACACGTTCGCAACCCGAACGTCCACTGTAGATGTATCAGAGGAAAGTCTCAATAAAATACACATAATAGTGAAAGTAGCATACCAAAGATGCATTATATCCGGGGGGGGGGGAATCTTTCAAATTTGTATATTGGTCATTAGCACATACAAAAATTAGGATAAATTCACACTAAAAGTTACATAATATTCATCCCACACTTGTAAGAAATAAATCTTTTAGTGTGGCAGTACCTACATTTTGGATGTCCCTGCCTATTGACATCAGACAAGTGCCTTCATCGTTCTCATTTTATGCCTGCACACTTTCCCCTGATCTATTTTTGTATACGCTATTTGGCATTGCCAAAATTCAGAAGAATACAAATTTTATAGGGGAGTTTCGTTTCACTTCACATATTGGTTTGAGGAAGAAGAAGAAGAAGAAGAAGAGAAGAGTTTGGATTTGATATCCCACTTTATTACTACCCTAGGGAGTCTCAAAGCAGCTAACATTCTCCTTTCCCTTCCTCCCCCACAACAAACACTCTGTGAGGTGAGTGGGGCTGAGAGACTTCAAAGAAGTGTGACTAGCCCAAGGTCACCCAGCAGCTGCAGGTGGAGGAGCGGGGAAGCGAACCCGGTTCCCCAGATTACAAGTCTATCGCTCTTTACCACTACACCACACTGGCTCTCAGTGTGGGAGTGGGAAGTGAGTAGTTTCTCGTTAAATGCACCCAACCCTAGTTGACCCGAAAGGTTTCCCACAAATCCTTTCATATACTGAACAAGTATACCAGGAAGAAGGGCACTATCTTAGCCTCTTCCTTGACATTCCAGTTGCACTTAATATGTCGGGTGACAATATGTTGCACCCAATTAACATCAAGGCAAAGGAGACCCACTGAAAGGAATGAACCTAAGTTAGCCATTCATGTTAACTTTGATGGTTCCACTCTGCATAGAACTATCAGTGGATGCAACTCATTTACTTGGAAGTGGGCCAGTTAATGGCAACGGAATTCCATATACTGTATTTTTCTATGTGTAACACAACCCCTATTTTGGGGGACTTCAAATTAAGAAAATGGGGGGAGACTGCCCAGAGATGTTAAGATTTTTAGGGGGGAGATTGCCCAGGGTTGTTGGGCTTTTTTGGGGGGGGGGATTGTCACCAATCGCTCACCCGTCTGACTGCAGCTGCCAATTGCACAACTCGCAGAAGACAACAATCATCTGCCCGATTGCTGCCAGCAGCCACAAATTGCCCTCCCAATTGCTGCAACAACAGCCAATCCCAAAAAGCCCTTGGTGCATACACCAATCACCCGCCCAATCGCTGCTGTATATCTTCTACTCGCCACTGCCAACAATCGCCCATCCCTCCTATGCACTACCCGTGTATTGGTAAAGGTAAAGGGACCCCTGACCATTAGGTCCAGTCATGACCGACTCTGGGGTTGTGGCGCTCATCTCGCTTTATTGGCTGAGGGAGCTGGCATACAGCTTCCGGGTCATGTGGCCAGCATGACTAAGCCGTTTCTGGCAGTGCACGGAAACGCCGTTTACCTTCCCGCCAGAGCGGTACCTATTTATCTACTTGCACTTTGATGTGCTTTCAAACTGTTAGGTTGGCAGGAGCAGGGACCGAGCAATGGGAGCTCACCCCGTCACGGGGATTCGAACCGCCGACATTCTGATCAGCAAGTCCTAGGCTCTGTGGTTTAACCCACAGCGCCATCCGCATCCCCACCCGTGTATAAGATGACCCCAAATTTGTAACAATATTTTTCAATAAAAAAAACCTTGTCTTATACACAGAAAAATATGGTAAACGGCCTAGGATGGAAGCTTATATAAACTTTTATAAAACTGCAACTAATAATAGTCCTCTTCCCATGGAGTTTATAAAATGTGGTATTTGTTCTACAGGGTTCGTCAGCACAAAGAAAGACTCTGAACAGAGCCTTCTGAAAATACACATTTTCTTCCCAGGGGTTGCCCCAACCACTTTGAAAGAGAGCTTAGAAATAAATGGCATGCACTGTACAGTAAGTTTTATCCATTAGCCTTACAAAAGGTGAAAAGGGCAACCTTTGCTCAATTTTGTTTTAAAGGGCACTTTCAAAAGACCCATTTTAAATGGCTTCTTAACATCCTTTAAACCCTCTATTGGAAGAAGAAGAAGAGAAATGAGAAGCAGTGGAACTCAAAGGAGAAACTTTGCTGTAACTTTAAGCTGAGTTCTGGGTGAGTTATTGAGGTAGTGGGATCTTCCAAAGGCAGCGCAAAGTTACACATCCTGCCTGAATTCCTAACATGCCCGGAAATGCAGAAGCAGCGAGGAAGACATAGAATTTTAGACCATTACAATAGATAAGCAATGGTGAACCTATAGCCCTCCAGATGCTACAATTATGATTCCCTTTTTCAAAATATTTATTTCTATTTATTTTATCTAGAACATATACTTCAATTACACACATGGATTAAGAAATGGAGAGGAAAAACAATACAATGGAAAGAAATTAAACACAGAATTTGAGACGTTTCACAATTGGCAGGGTGGGGAATAATGTACTATTATTGATATGGGGGGATACTAATTTTTAAAAAGTTTTATTTGTAAGTGTCTGGGTATTATCCTCTAGGCCTTACAATATTCTCACTTGAAGCACAAAAGTTATTACGAATTCGAAATAGTAGTATATTTCAAAGGCGACATTTGAACACTGTAATAATTAATATAAAAATACAATTTTGCCAGGAAGTTGAAGATGAATAATTTATCTTTGTTTATCCTACAATACACATCAGTTTTTGAATTACCCCCCCCCCCCAGCAATAGCTAAGGACCAAATTTCACTATACCACAAATCCCTCTAAACATTTCCATTTTCTTTCAAAGGCTATGTTAGACCAGACCATGGTTTAACATATTGTTTACAACCAGAGCCAGCGTGAGCAGTCGTCAGGCATGATGGACATTGTCACACATCTTGCCAAATATGTGCTGCTAAATGCTGCTTCCTTAGAGCCCTCAGGTATAGAAGGAATCACCAAGGGATCAGGCCTCTCATTCAAGACCAGAGCTATAAACGATTCTTTGCTGTGTCTTCCTGTTAAGCAAAGCATAAATTATTTGAACCATCAATGGATGGTGTTTTTCCAACCCACTCTACAGCGAAAGGGGGAAATATGTAATTCCCCAAGACAAGATTAATATTTATTTTAAAGCAATTCATCTATGATTAATAACCACCTGAATCAATTACATCTATCACTCTGCCTGAGTACACATCGGAATAATTTGGTTATATAAACAGATGGTAGTATTTGCCTAAATGAAGGTGAAAACTGAAAACCGCCTTTGAAAAGGCTTTTGAAATTGCTTTCTCCAAAGGCTCTTTGCAGCACTGACCTGGCCCATCTCACCTTTCCTGGAATGGTCCATTTTGCACAGGTGGAAAAAGCAGCGGAGCAAGCTCGAATGAACAAGGAATGTCACCTGCCAACATTTTTGCAATCCAGGACTTTGCTGGAATGTGGTGAAGTTAGAAGGTGATCTGAGTTGTTGCTGTTTTTAATTGGATGGCTGCTCTGAGTTCGAAGAGTGCCAGAATCTGTGCCCAAAGGATTTGGTGTTCCTGTGCTTCTGCTTCTCATCTGCCACAATGAATAAAAGAATCAGTGTAGCATAGTATTAGAGTTTTGAACTGGGTCCTGGGAGAGGAGGGTTCAGATCTCCACTCAGCCTTGAATGGGTGACCTTGGGCCAGTCACTGTCTCTCAGCCCAGCCTACACAAGCCTGTTGTGAGGATAAAACAGAGTGGGGGGGAGTGTGTGTTTCACTTTGAGCCACTTAGAGAAAAGCTGGGATATTAATGCTGTAACAACAATTATGGCTCTACTCTGAAGTTATTGGTGACCAGGGCTGGATCTAAACCAGGACTGGATTTAGGTTTGATGAGGCCTTAAGCTACTGAAGGTAAAGGGGCCCTTTATATGTCCAACTGTCCTTTGTCAACAACAAACTGTTGCTGTCTTTTGTGTTGAATATATGCTATATGGTAATTTATGGACCTAGTAGGTATCTAAAGCCATTTGCACATGTTGCCACGCAACCAGTCCATGCAGAATGTAGGCACCCTATACATCAGGCACAGGCAAACTCGGCCCTCCAGATGTTTTGGGACGACAACTCCCATTATCCCTGACCACTGGTCCTGTTAGCTACGGATGGTGGGAGTTGTAGTACCAAAACATCTGGCGGACCGAGTTTGCCTATGCCTGCTATACATAGAAATAAGCAAACCAGTGATATTTTAGGGAGCAGGCTAGCAGGCAGGGCCCATTACAGTGGTACCTCAGGTTACATACACTTCAGGTTACAGACTCCACTAACCCAGAAATATTACCTCAGGTTAAGAACTTTGCTTCAGGATGAGAACAGAAATTGTGCTCCGGTGGCACGGTAGCAGCTGGAGGCCCCATTGGCTAAAGTGGTGCTTCAGTTTAAGAACAGTTTCAGGTTAAGAACGGACCTCCGGTACAAATTAAGTACTTAACTCGAGGTACCACTGTACCCTAACCCTACACAACACAAAACATTGTTGCTGTATGTAGGTTTTATTTTATTGCTTTTTATCTTATATTTTGGAAATGTACATCCAGGTGTTTTTTTTTCCCTTTGGGGGCCCCCAAAAGAGTGAGGCCTTAAGCTATAGCTTGTTTAGCTTATACATAAGTCCTGCACTGCCAGGGCTGGATCTAGACACATCAAAGAAGCCACTCAGTTAAACATATTGTAAACTTCATACAGGGAAGTTCCGTTGGCAAAAAACGGGACTCCACAGCACCATCTGGTGTCATAACGTTATAACTCACATAAAGTACTTTATCTTTACAGATATGGCTAAGTCCCAGGACACAGTCATGAGACCCAGCAGCACAATTCTACCTTGACTGCATTAAAGGAAAAGATAAAACGATGAGCCCTCCCTCCACCTGTCTGTCTAGGATGAGCTGTCATTTGACTCCTCCCCCTCCAGAACTGCCTCATCAGTAGCCATTGTGCTAGATAAGTGGGAAGAAGGTGCTTTGCTTTGCTTAACCAATTCACGCTTCCTGAAACAATACACAAACTGAAATCCAGCCGTCCTTCAAAATTCACACTCCTCCAGCTTTTACAATGCAAGTCTCCATCAAATAAATGCATACAAAAATGCACATATTACTGAGAACGAAGAGGAAGAAATGAGCAAATTAAATTCTGTGCAGACAATATAGGACTAACATTTAACAGAACCCATTGCTTCTCTGAAGAATGCATTGAATCAAGTATGGCAAAGTGGCAGGATGCAGACTGAACATAGACAACATGTCTATTAATTTCAATGGGTCTACTCTGAGTAGCCCTACCATGGCATGCTACCCTTTATTACCATGTGCTATTAAACTATTTGCAACCTTATTAGTATCATTCTTTCTGTAGCTTAGCTTACATTTATGCTATTTATTTACCTCTTAATTAAAATCATCTCTATCTACAATGTCTTTATAACTTTTGGGTTTTTTGTTTGTTTTAAAGTTAACTGAAAACTTTTGCGTAAGTTTGTGCCACGGTTCTCAGCAAGTGCTCACTTCTTCCCAGGAATATCTTGCTATTACCAAAAACCCAATTATTATAGCAAGAAGCCATAAATCTATAAATTGTTTTTCCATTGCTCATACATGATGATTTTCATAAACAAATGGTTGCTGTCTTATCTAAATTGATATTGCAAATGGCCAAATTTATCAAAGTCACCCTAAATATCTTGTCTTACTATAAATCTAGGAGCAGGCATTCCTTCCATTAGGGCAAAGTCACTTTTTTCTCATTACTCACTTATGGAGGAAATTAAATTTCGTTGAAATTTTTTTTGGCAAACGTTAAGATTTCTTTAGGAAATGGCATTTCATTTCGTGATGACACAAATTCCTTGGTGTGCATATTTTCCTGCAACTATTTTATTTCCAAAAATACTAAGAAAGTAAGTCAGCAATTGCTTGAGACCATCCTCTCCATGACATTGCAAGGGGACTCATGACTAAACCCACCTAGTTCTTTTACATGGTGGGCCTAAAGGCATGGCTCCACAGCCCTTCTCTACATATTTGTGGGACCTTTTCTACACTTTTACTATAATGGCAATTGTTGGCACATATGTATTTGCAACTCCCCCTCCCCCCTCTCTCTTTCTCTCCCCCTCTCTCTTTCTGATTCCCAGACCTCTTTCGGGCTGATGTACATAAAAAGCTTGCTCTGATTTTTCAATTTGCATACCCACCGTCACTCTCTCCAGCAGAGGTTCCGTGCATACATGTGCCTTTACAGAGTAAGAACTGGGCATGAAAAAACAAACAAACTCGGTGTGATCACTGTTCAAGGAACTTTCTGTTAAGTATAATTGTCTAATTGACACTGAAATATAGAATTGCTAACTCTGGTGAAATTCCATTGAAGCTAAAGAAGTGCTCTCTGAGATTTAGCTGGTTGATAATTAACTGTGAATGTTCTCTGCTCTAATACTGAATGTTTACCTTTGATGTTGTGGTTGCAAATTCACCATAATGAAAGGGTCTTGGCTGTTTGTATTCTTTGTTCTCAGGCTGTTTGTATTTTTTGTTCATCAGTGGGAGCAAGATGTCTCTCCAGGAGTTGCATAGCTTTGGGGTTGGAATGCAGGCTAATGGAGCTCTGATTATAAGTTTATTTCTCATAAGATGCTGAACTGAAAAGTGGTCAGTTTTTACGCATCCAGTCGCTTCAAGCTGCGTAATATCAATATCTGCAATATTCAAGACCAGGGCATTGTTTCTCATTGCACCATATCTTTCTTACATGCAACACTGTTTCCATTCCACTGCACTTCATTGTCTGCCAAAATCTACGTTACTGATCTTGGTGTCTGTTTTGGCAAAATTGCATAACTGATATTAATCATGTTATGCTTTCCCATCCTATTCTTTTCAACGCAAAGGAATTCAAGGTGAATGAAGGGCACACGCACGCACACACACACACACACAAATACATCTTGTTATGGATGTAAAGCAACAACATAAAATACTGATTATATTCATTGGACTGATTTCTGTTCTGGCATGGACTAGATGAGTGAACACTTGCAACTTCCACTCCCATTTCAATCCTCTGAAACCCCCTAGTCAAGACTAAAAATAATTGATCTCCAAAATATCAAATTTGGAACAAAATAGATAACCTGATTTTTACAAGAGACCGCAATCATGAAACCACAGGGACAGTTGGCGTCTATATTATAGAATATCCAGTCACGAAATGTTTCAGTCTGCTTTCTTTCCAGTTATTTTCCAGGTACCCGGTAGATAAAGGAAAAGACCCACTGCCTCCTGTTTGGAGACTATCATATCAGGGGCACTTGGAGAAGCGCAGAGAGAAGAAATGTGATTGTGCACCTGTAGCAGCAAAACTGGACACCTTCATTTGCCCCACCTGCAAGAAAACATGTCTCTTCCATATCAGTCACTACAGCCACAGCAGGCGCTGTAACTCTCCAGTGGTTTGACTTTACCACCCCACCCCCAAAGGCAAACTCTTCCATTGTCTCAGGAGACAGACAGATATCAGATACCAACAACAATATCAGGACAGCTCTTCAACCCCCACCTCCCCTCCGTGAGAAGGAGAGCGTGTTTATGAATTTGCAATGGATTGCTGTGGGCATGCATCGGGCCTTGTCGCTATTAATAACTTCATTATGCAGACTAACAGATTGGCATTAATAAGTGCAGCTCAAATACATATCTAGGGAGATCATCTGTTATGCTATCAGACACCAGTAATCAAATGTTGCACTCCCTTGTTACGGTATGCAAATAGGTTCTGCCTCTGACAGTTAAGCAGCAGATTTCCCAGGCTAATCTGTCTTTTGACAGCAGTAAACTTTATTCTGAAAATATGTTTGGAAGAGAAAAACGTAGGCGTGTGTTTTGAGGGAGAGCATTATATATACAGTCGTACCTTGGAAGCCGAAAAGCTTAGTTCCCGAATGTTTTTGCTCCCGAACATCGCAAACCCTCAAGTGACTGTTCTGGTTTGCAAACTACTTTTGGAAGCTTATGGGGCTTCCACAGCTTCCGATTGGCTGCAGGAGCTTCCTGCAGCCAATCAGAAGCCGCACTTTGGTTTTCGGACATTTTGAAAGTTGAGCGGACTTCCGGAACGGATTTCGTTCGACATCCAAGGTACGGCTGTATATGCTTGAATATCTCTAACAGAGATGAGGGAAGAACATAGGAAATTGCCTTAGGCTGAATCAGGCCATTGGTCCATCTATCTCTATACTGGCTGGCAGCAGCGCTCCAGAATTCCAGGCAGGGGTCTCTTCTGGAGCTACTGACAGCTGAATAGGACCTCCTGCATGATCTAGCACTGAACTACTACAGCACAACAAATATGTTAGGGTCCACATACATTCCAACTACAGTGGTACCTCGGGTTACATACGCTTCAGGTTACATACGCTTCAGGTTACAGACTCCGCTAACCCAGAAATAGTGCTTCAGGTTAAGAACTTTGCTTCAGGATGAGAACAGAAATTGTGCTCTGGTGGTGCGGTGGCAGTGGGAGGCCCCATTAGCTAAAGTGGTGCTTCAAGTTAAGAACAGTTTCAGGTTAAGAACAGACCTCCGGAAGGAATTAAGTACTTAACCCAAGGTACCACTGTATGCAAAAAAATGATAGTTCCGTTTTCTGGAACCTGTTGGAGGTGGTTTTTATCTGTCACCAAAAAGCAATGAAGGAATCTCAATGAGTTTAGTGACGTTTGTTCCCGAGTTCATAGAACTGCAGACCCCAAGGGCTATCCAGTCCAACTCGCTGCCATGCGGGAATTCAGATGAACTGAATCAAAGTGAAATTTGGGCTCAAAGGACCTTAAAGACCATATGAAACCTTATGCTGATCACTGAGGTCTTCTGATGATGCATTTTTGGCGGTCCTTGAGGTTCAGCTGGACTTTAAATAGAAAACAAACAACTTTTTGGTTCTTTTTAGGACCATTTCACAATAGATCAACCAACTGTTCATGTATGGATAGACTTAACATTTAAAGAAAGTTTTTCCACTGCTGAAATACTTAGGTCTGACTCCCTTCACCCTCTCTACTAGCCCTTGACTGTAGCAGAAGCACAATTCATTAACTTTACAGCCTGCCTACATTTCCCTAAAAACAAGCAAATAACCCAACAAGATAAAAACACCTGAATGTGGTTTTCATATGCGCCCCATCCCGTCCCCAGCAAAATGAGTATAATAACCCTGGGTTTCTTTGCAGGGCTGGCATAACCCACATTCTCTCAGCCACATATTTCTCACACCTTGAAATATGGACATAGCAATGATGGACCACTTGCATTGTCAACAGCAGAGTACTTTTTTAATGTTTGTGAATTTGGGGGTATGGGAGGGGGAGAGAACCAGTTTTTTATATTAAAAAAGACTAGAGTTAGAAAGATGAATAACTCTTGCCTTTGCTGCTCAACTACTTCGGGTTCACAGCTACACTAAAATCCTGGCTGTCTGATTCTATGAGGCACCATAGAACGCCAGCACAGAAGGCTTAAAAACATGCCAAGATGCTCCTTCCTTAGAGTCTAGAGAGTGTGTGATTTATACTACAGTGGAACCTTGGTTCTTGGACAGCTTAGTTGATGAACAAATCGGCTCCCAAACGCTGGAAACCCTGAAGTAAGTGTTCCGGTTTTCAAACGTTTTTCAGAAGCCGAACGTTCGATGCGGCTGTCAGCTATTGTTCCCAGGGCGCCTGTGCCAATAGGAAGCCGTGCCTTGGTTTTTGAATGTCTCAGGAGTCGAACAGACTTCTGGAATGGATTAAGTTCGAGAACCAAGATTTCACTGTACTTTCTTTTGGGCCCCCTTCCAGATGATCTGTTTATTCAGCATTCATCTTGATCTGCTGGCACAAAGCTTATACGGAGAACAAACAAAGAAGAGAAGAGTCTGCAGGAGCAGGCCAGGGACCCATATCCTGTTCTCACAGTGGCCAACCAGAAGCCTGTGGGGAAACCCACAAGCAGGATCCAAGCACAAGAGCCCTCTCCCCTCCTGTGGTTTTTAGCAACTGGTATTCAGAAGCACTGTGGGTTAAACCACAGAGCCTAGGACTTGCCGATCAGAAGGTCAGCGGTTTGAATCCCCGCGACGGGGTGAGCTCCTGTTGCTCGGTCCCTGCTCCTGCCAACCTAGCAATTCGAAAGCACGTCAAAGTGCAAGTAGATAAATAGGTACCGCTCCTGAGGGAAGGTAAACGGTGTTTCCATGCGCTGCTCTGGTTCACCAGAAGTGGCTTAGTCATGCTGGCCACATGACCCAGAAGCTGTACGCCAGCTCCCTCGGCCAATAAAGCAACCCCAGAGTCGGCCACAACTGGACCTAATGGTCAGGGGTCCCTTTACCTTTACCTTTATTCAGAAACATTGCTGCCTCCAACTGTGGAGAAAGAGCCTCAAGGCTAATAGCCATCAATAATCCTCTCTTCCATGAATTTGCCTAATTCTCTTTTAAAGCCATCTACGTTTCTGGCCACCACAGCATCCCTAGGGAGTTTCATAGTTTAACTATGCACAGGGTGAAGAAGACCTTTCTTTTATCTGTCCTAAATCTTCCAACATTCAGCTTCATTGAGGATCCACTTGTTCTAGTGAAGAGATGTCCAACCTGTCGACCATGATCGACAGGTAGATCCCTGGATGATCCAGGTCAGTCGTGGGACCCTGATCGATTGTGGGATTTATAAAACTGATTTAGAAATACCCCGCCCCCCTCGTGTCAGGAGCTCAGCCTACACTCGAGTAGGACCCTGGCAGAGACATATGCCCGACTGGCATGTTCTCTCCCTCCTGGTCGATCGTTCGGGAGCTTCATTATCTTTCTTTAGCCCAAACATCACAGCGACCGATTCCAACTGACACCAGCACAAGTTAGTTATCCGCAGAGTTTGTACAGTTTGTGTAACAGACCTCTCAACTCAGCATTTTGACTAATCTACTTTATTTACATTTAAACGCCTACGGAGCTCTGCAACATGGCTCCCTCTCTCTCTAGCATCAGACAGCAAAGAGAAAAAAGCACAAAGGACAATAGCCCCACTTCACGGAGCACAGTAACACAAACATCCTGTCTCCGTCACTTCCCACTCTGTGGAATCAAAACATACACCATCATGTGAAAGACAACAATCTCATGACTGCAATCATGGAGCAGGAATTCTAACATCTCACTCCATCCCTCTGTCTAGTGGGCAGTCGTTAGGTGTCTGCTGCTGGCGATTTGGGATACGATTCTTGGCTTCAGCACTTCATTTTTTTGTTAGCGGCGGACAATTTGGCTATTATTTGCACCCCCCCAAAAAAGCTCAAGAACTCTGTGCGTCCCCCCCTAAAAAAAGCTCAAGAACTGTGAGCAAGCCTCCCCCCCCCCCCGAAAGCTCCAATGACAATGGGTAGATAAAATAACTACTGTATTTTATACTGGGAGTAGATCACAGTCTCTTGGGAGTTGAACGTGCCTGATCTAGTGCTATGAAAGAGGGAGCAAAGCTTTTCTCTATCCACATTCTCCATGAGATGCCTTTTTTTTTTTAATTCTATCATGGAGGTTTGAATATGTGCAGTCTCAACTGATTTGTTTATGGGACGGATATATGGTAATGAACATTTATCCAGATTTGCTTGCAGGGTGTTGTTTACACATCTTCCCATTAAACATTAATTCATCCCAGCACATTTTTCTCCAGTGCATTTCTCCGTCACTTTCAAACAACAACAAATATCATGGCCTTTTTGTTTTTGTTTTAAAGAAAAAGCAAGTGTTGTTGTGCTAACCCGAAGAGAGTGTTTTTACTCCACTTTAAATGAACAAACTTGAAGTTTTGGTCTACACTTGAATACCCCCCCTACAAAACACAGATTAAGGAGGCACCCGAATTGGCTAGACCTGCTTTCTTCAGTGCCAGTCATTGCTATGGCTTCATTCATTGGCTAAAACACTGAAAGGTTAAGTTTGTGAAACAAATGAAGGGAATTGTGCCTGCACATTCTGCCCCGCATTCCAGGTTTCACAAATGCTAGAAACATGGGGACTTTTTGTAATGAAATCTGGGGAGTTGGATTGTCAGAGACATCAGGACGCTGAAACTGATCTTCATGTGCCCCCTGTGCTGTCCCATGCAGAGGTGTTACAAAGTTTTGATTTGTGCCACCTTCTACAGATCCTTCTATGCCTCTGACAACCCAGAATCCCTCTGAGGACCCCAGCTTTGATTCAGGTTGTGTCTGAATCTGATGAACACCTCTCTTCCTCATGGCTGTTTCAATTTGCAGAGACAGTGAAGAACCAGATTAATCAGTCGAATAGGTCTTGGTTCTTGGAACCGTTCAACTGAAGACTTGATTTACTTGAGAAAGCTAAAGAAACAAATCTCTCTCTCTCTCTCTCTCTCTCTCTCTCTCTCTCGTGCAAAAATGTGCCAACCCCACCCCTTCTCCCCAAGCAAGAATAGAGCATTACAAGGGTGTCTAAGTTTGACCATACTTAAAAAGAAATAGCACCAATTTAATTGCCTTGATATTGTTTATACACAGCAGTAAAAAGGCTTTTAAAAAAGCACAGCCATTAATCATCTGAGATAAATCAATAAATAATTATATCTTCCAGAGTGCTCTGCTTCATAAACACAGCCCGCAAGTAGCAGACAAGCAGGCAGTTGGAGCTCCACATATTTCATCAGAGCCAAAGTTAACTTGGGATAACTCATGGAAGGTAGGTCTGTCAATGACCATGATTGCTATGTGGCAGGGAACCTCAGGGTATTGGCTTAGGGGACAAACAAAAAAAAAGCATGCTGTTTCTTTCATGCTCTGCTTGCGGGCAACACCAGCCCCACAGTGCTGTTGGGACTGGGCTTGAATTTGGCAGGCTCTGGCACAGGAGGAGGAGGAAACAGAGTGGACTGAATTGCGGGGACCTAGGTTAGAGGAGGTGGGATCTATCCCTGCTCTGACTTCAGGTGGAGCATGTTGGGATTTTTCTACTACATGCAGCTTCACACAAAATCAATTAAACGTTGGCCGAAAGCCAAGATGACTGAGCAGAGGAGTTATTCTGCCTAGAGATATGGGACCTTGGATACAGCTCTACCACTGGTTGAGGCCTCACACAGGCATGATAACTTATGACCTTACTGACTAGATAGTGTTGTTGGTCAGTGTGGTCTTCTGAGAATCGTTTGGGGTTTGTTAAAAGAGAGCTAGTTAAGATCCATATCTGTTCTTGTATATAGTAACTTGTAGAGTCTGCTGTAAATAATAAACACCTCTAAGTAACCAAGTTACTAGTAGCAGCGTCTTGTTCCTGCTTCGTCCATCCTGCCTGCAACTGACTGCTTTCTGGAAGTCTGCGTATGCTCTGCTGGGTCAGGCTAAGGTCCTGCAACAGGTCAAAGTGGCAAAACACCAATAGAGCAAGGATGTTGGCTCAGATTGAACCTTGGAATCTCCTGCATGCAAAGGAAACAATCTACCACTGAGCTAAGATCCTTCCTTAATGCAAACGGAATTGGCAGCATTGTCTTTGGCATGACTCTCTATTTATTTAACTCCCTCTATTAGCAGACCCAGGTGCAAATAATAGACTTTGCATGCTATGGTTTTCCCAGTAGTGATGTATGGAAGTGAGAGCTGGACCATAAAGAAGGCTGATCACCAAAGAATTGATGCTTTTGAATTATGGTGCTGGAGGAGACTCTTGAGAGTCCCATGGACTGCAAGAAGATCAAACGCATCCATTCTGAAGGAAATCAGGCCTGAGTGCTCACTGGAAGGACAGATCCTGAAGCTGAGGCTCCAATACTTTGGCCACCTCATGAGAAGAGAAGACTCCCTGGAAAAGACCCTGATGTTGGGAAAGATGGAGGGCACAAGGAGAAGGGGACGACAGAGGACGAGATGGTTGGACAGTGTTCTCGAAGCTACCAGCATGAGTTTGACCAAACTGTGGGAGGCAGTGGAAGACAAGGAGTGCCTGGCGTGCTCTGGTCCATGGGGTCACGAAGAGTCGGACACGACTAAACGACTAAACAACAACATGTTTTGGATGGGGATAAGGACAAGTGGCTTCCTGGATGCATGCGATGGGCCACTATTGGGAACAGAGCATTCAACTAGAGTTGCTTGTAACCAGCCAAGCTCTGGTTCTGATCCAATCTCATGGAGTGGTTTAAAAAGTGGTCCAAAAAGTTGAACATTTCCACTTCTGTCCCAGATTCAAACTGCTAGTTTCCCCCATGGCTGCTGTTTCACTGAATCAGATAAAATTAAAGCATTATGCCTCTGAATGCCAGCTGCTGGGAACTGCAAATGTTCAGCGTGCTGCTGCACTTATGTCTCGATTGCAGACTTCCAATAGGCATCTGGTTGGCCACTGTGCAAATAAGATACTGGCCTGATCCTACAGGCTCAGTATCGTCTTACGTTCAATATTTTGAGAGCATCCTGTTAATATCCCAGAATTAAAATTTAGCATAGGTAATGGCTTCCTTGAAAATACTCTTCCCTGAAGAGGAGTCGTCTGCACCCAAGAAGAGGCAGGAGCCAGCTATGATACAGACTATTATCAGCATGGCTAATCCCTAATGCAGAATATGAAGACAAATGAAGAAATGTCAAAGGCCGCCAAGAATGTTTATTAGTGCAATCTCTGCTGCTTCCAGCAAAAGGTCACAGACATTTCCTGAACTTGTAAAAGCTGAGCACATTTGAGTCCTTGAAACTATTTATGGAAAGGCAATTGGAATTTAAAAGTGTGCTATAATGATGCTTCTTATTCACTTTTAATAGTGTAGATTTACTTCTTGCGAGGCATCCTGGGGAACTTTACACGTCCCCTAGGAGGACATTTTCAGAAGCAAGTGATCGTGTACATGGTGATTAATCAGATAAATGGCAGCAGAAGAGGACTAGCAAGAGCCAGTCTTTAGCTGACGCTGCCTCCTCTGATTATCTTTACTTCCCTTGCACTGGCTGGGACAATCAAAAGCTCTCCTCCATATAAATTTAATCTGTTTGGAGATGCAGCCATTGCACTAATGTTGCCTGATCCAGCGCATGGCCTTGCCCCCATGATTGACATGCACACACGGCCACCAGGGAATTTTCCCTACCTTGAAAATTTTGGTGCACCTGTGTCTGATGTTGCCAAGAGCTGCACACAACAGCTTCTCACCGTAGCCCTTTATTGCCTCTTGAATTTCCCAGCAGAGTTCTGCCAGGTTTATGTACACATCACTGCGCCTTTCTGCACTTACTGTTGGTACTGGTATACTGGCTGCCCAAGATCTTTTGGCATGTTGCCAGAGGACATCCTCATTATCCAGCTAATGTTCTATAATAATGTACTAAAAAAAAGCCATGCTTTTTTCTGTGGCAACTGCCCCTGACTTTTATGAAAGATGTAGAGTGTTCCTCAATATTTGTGTGGCATGTGCACAAGCATCATCTAGCTCTGTGTGTTTGTATGTGTGCGCACGTGCAATGGCAGGGTGATGGGGTCATTTTTTAAAAAAATCTTTAGTGGTTTAAAATAGAAACGTACAACAAAGGTAAGTATAGAAAAGTTAGAGACAAAAAAGTGAAAAACATCAAGACATAAAAAATAATAATTGAAAAGGCAAAAAAGAAAAGAAGAAAAAAGAAAAAGAACCAAAAGTTTATACAAAATCATTTCTGTCAGATAAAAATTTCTGCATAAAACTTCCAATCCTTCTCATTATACTGTTTCTATTGTCATGGTTTTACCACACAGTTTTACTTTATACCCTTTTCCGTACATTCTACTAGAATATTCATTTCATTCATTTTTGTTTACAAGTATTATTCAAGTTCTGCTAAGATGGTATCATTTTTACAATATAATCTTATATATACCTTAAATATTTTCCATTCTCCATATGTTTTCTGATTTAAGGCTCCCTTGACTTTTCCCATCAGCTTTGCTAGCTGGAAATATTCTGTCATAAGTGCCTGCCATTCTGTTATTGTTGGTGTTGTTTGACCAATGGGGGTCATTTTGAAGATGTCTGTATCACATCGCTTCCCCCTGACCCTTGCAAGCTGTCAGTTTGCAAGCTCAGCTCAGAGGAAAACATCAACCATAAAAAAAAATCCCTGGACAGGGCTGCCTTCAGATGAGTTAAATAGTTGTTAACGCTGGCACCACCTTCAGGGGACCTGGGGGACCCAGGCACCCACACAATTTTTGCTGTGGGTGCCCGGCTGCCACCCCCCCACTGCCTTACCTCTGGTGTTCCAGCACCATGGCAGCCACTGGGCTGGGGTCTGCCTCTCTGCTGCAGGGCTCCTGCAGCACCAGAGCGCACACACCACACTACAACATCATGACATTGTGACATCACATCGCAACACAATGTGGCCTCCATGCGCTGGGCACCCACAGTCTGGGTTCCAAGTCAATGTCACTGGTTTTTTTATCTGTTTGACATCTGACAGGAGGGTGTTCCACAGGGCACTGTTGACATGCAGAGGGCCAGGAGGTCAGCTGGCTAGCCCCAGCTGGGCCATCTCCTTCCAGCCGTCTGCTGCGTAGACCCATCGGCCTCTGCTCCTATGTAAATCAGTGACCCGGGCTTCAAAGCCAGGGCACACTATCAGCAAATCGAACTGCACACACAGAATAGGCGTGAGGCTTGTGAAAGCATACTACAACTACAGATTTATTAACCATAAATCAGGACAAAGAAACATGTCATCTCTCTCTTTGTCTTCTCAGAGAGACAGGGAAAAACAAAAGCAATACACACAATGGAAGTTCCCAGCAAGCTGTGCTGGAATGTAAACAGACATGTGACACGCAACAGTTCCATGTCTGCTCCTTGAGGTGGAATGGAAATTCTCAACAGGCGTGTGCCACTACAGTGGTACCTTGGTTTAAGAACAGCTTAGTTTATGAACAACTTGGACTAAGAATGCTGCAAACCCGGAAGTAGGTGTTTTGGTTTGTGAACTTTGCCTTGGAAGCAGAACAGGTTTCGCTTCCTGTTGAGTGTTCCATTTGTAAATTGAGCCCCCTGCTGCTATGGAAAAGCACACCTTGGTTTAAGAATGCCTTGGTTTAAAAACGGACTTCTAGAATGGATTAAGTTTGTAAACCAAGGTGCCACTGTACTGGGAAGGCCCTCTGCCTGGTTCCCTGTAGCTTCACGTCTCACAATGAGGGAACCACTGGAAGGCCCTCACTATAAATGGTAAATGCAGAAAGTGTATGCAGCAACATCACAAACTGGGAGGAAACTCAACATCCCTACCTTCTGTTCCCCATCAGTTCTTGCTTTTGTTTTGGTCTCTCTTGCAGGGAAAAGAAGCCATATTCATTTCGTAAGACTGCGTTCTCTGGCACTGAGCTCCGTGAGTTTCAGAATTAAAAAAACACAAAAAACACCCAAGTATAGAAATAATGTTCTTCTAATAAAACTGACATAAGATAATACAAATTTTATAGTGTATGACAATAACAATAAAAATTGAGTCCTTGTAGAAATCAATGACTCTCTTCCAACCTTAAAAGCCGCTATCCAAACAATATTTCCTCTGTCTAATATGATATATCGAATTGAATATTTTCATTCTAATGTAATTGCACTGAGAGATCAGTCCCACATTCTGGCAAACAGTTTCAAGTTTTTTTTTAAGGCACATAAATATAGAAATGGAAGACAAAATAGGGTCTTTTTGATAATTAAACAGTTAGTGGCTAAATTGCATTGTAATTGATTGGAAAATTGCTTTTTTAATGAGATTTAGCCACTAGGAAATAGCTTCCCCCACTTCAATATGCCCAGTGAGCTTTGGGTCATTTAAACAGCAAATTGCCTCTCTGGCCTCTTTGTTAGACATTCAGGAGTCAACTTTCTGTAAGAAGAGAGGCCCCTTTCGGTAGATGTGTCCTGGTCCTGCAGGCTAAATACTCTTCTCCCTTGGCTTGCCAAGGTCTTTGGCTTTCTTAAAAATAAACAAAAACACAATCCCCCCGACTTTCAAGAGAAATTGCATGCATGCAAGTGGAAATAAGAGTTCCATGAAAGTTACTGCAGAATACCGGAGGGGATTTGTATTGAATTTCATCAATGCTCCTTGGTATTTCCACCAGGAGCTCTTAGATCGGAGGTAGGGAACTGGTTATGGTCAGTGGGCCAGATCCTTATCTCCCTCATGCCTCACGGGTGAAGCTGAACAGATGAGCGGGGCCACCCACTTGTCAATCACACGGCACCTCTGCTGACAGCCCATCCATCCCTCGCGCCATTTTATCCCCATGTCGTCCACACATATGGACTCGTGCCATAGGCAGCAACGCTTCAACAATTTGGACTGATTGAAAGCCGATGGGCTGATTCAAAACGTGTCCCTGATGGATTTGACATCAGATTCTCTGAAGTTAATGTTTCAATACAAGCGCATGCAAAATCTTTTTGTTGTTGTCAGCCACTGTGACTTTTAATAACTGCATATCTGAAGGGGAATAAAAATTTGGCCAACTTGTAATGTACCAGTGTATCATTTCCCTGAGAAGTTTTCCACATGGGAACAAGAAAATGAGATTCCGTACGAGCGACACACCAGACCAGATGAATTTTCAGCTGCACCAAGTCCTTGATACAAATCACAGTCCAGAGTTGTACAAAAAGCCGTTAGATTTTTTTAAAAAAGAAAAAACACGTTTAACAGAGTTTTGCAGTCCTTGAACTAAAGTCACAAGGTAATATATATATATATATATATATATTGAGGAACCCTGCTAGATCAGGCTGTAGGCTCATGAGTCCAGCATCTTTCTGAGAGCCAGTGTGGTGTAGTGGTTAAGAGCGGTAGATTCGTAACCTGGTGAACTGGGTTCGCTTCCCTGCTCCTCCACATGCAGCTGCTGGGTGACCTTGGGCTAGTCACACTTCTTTGAAGTCTCTCAGCCCCACTCACCTCACACAGTGTTTGTTGTGGGGGAGGAAGGGAAAGGAGAATGTTAGCCGCTTTGAGACTCCTTAGGGTAGTGATAAAGCAGGATATCAAATCCAAACTCTTCTTCTTCTGCACTTCCAGGAAGCCCACTCACCTTTTTAGTTGGGTGCCATTGTGAGTTGGTGCACCTCCTGCCTGTTCCAGTTCTGGCAGTGGAGACTCCACCTTCTGGGCCACTTCCATGGTGGCAAAGGATGTCCTTGGACTGAGATGGCCACCCAGGAAGTGGATTCAACCTGCTCACACATTTGGCTGATCATGAGCAGACTTGATGGCAGGCAACTCCTGGGGGGGCAGACCCGTCTGGGCCTGCTGGCTTCACTCAGGTTTACTCCCAGAGGATTTAAAGAGGGCCCATGGCTGGACTTGGCAGCTTCTCCATTGCTGGATCACCCAACCTCCTTATTTTTTTCCAATGTGCGTTGCACTGGACGGCCTTGTTTTGGTCCGTATTCGAGACCAGGTTGGTGAATTTTCCCATTTGGCTGATTGGCTTCCGCCATTCGGTTTTCGCCATCCTCCTAGCAATCGTCACAACTTTGGTGGTTTAGGCATTGGGTGGGCATAGTCTTGGACGGAGGGGAAGTTGTAGCCTCTGCTTGCCTCTCTGGAAAAATGGGGTATCCTATTAAAGAAATCCAGGGGTAATGTTTCTGTCCAGATGCCCAGGCAGGGATGGGCCATAGCACTCTCCAGTGCAGAGGGGGAGCTACTCTTTGTTGTAAGTCAATAAGCTCCTCTCTTCCAGTTGACCCCATATTAAGTGCTTCTGGCAGGTGCGCCGGAAGGGGTGTGGCCTATCCAATGCCTGTGCCTCTTACACCTGTAGTCAATAAGGTTGTCGCCTGATTTGACCCAAAATAGACTGAGGAGAAAGAAGGTGAGCGAAGAAGCAGAGGTGGTAGGAGACAAATTTCCCACGTATTCACAGCATGTGGAATACAGTTGCACAATATTTCAGCCATTCTTATTCATGGTATAGCACATGCTGTTGAATACATGGAAAATTTGTCTCCTACCACCTCTGTTTCTTCATTCACCTTCTTTCTCCTCAGTCTTGATATATATCTCTCTCTATCCCCTGCTGTCTCCTCTTCCTTCTTCTCCCCCCCTCTCTTTCTGTAATCATTAATTTATAAGCTAAGAATCGACAGGTAGCATTCATTATGGAAATGGCTTTCTTGAAGAAGCACCCTGAAATAACCTCTGAGAATCTGGAAGCAACCTTACGATTAAAAAATTAATTATGCAAACTGCCTTTAACATATCTTTGGGTAATCAGGAGAAAAGACAGTTGTCTCTGTTAATTATCCCCCACCCCGCTAAAAAATCTGCTTATGAATATTGCAGGGAGCACATTTTGGCATCATCTGTCAGTCATCGCTGGAACTCCCTTTGCAGAGCGTCATTGTCAAGGCCTTTGGTAGCAGAGAGGAGGGACAAAGCAATGGATGGAGGGAGGAACTGAAGTTAAAATCCCCGTATTTAGGCACCAGGCAAAAACATTGATCTCCTCCCAGGCCACTGGCTAATTAAACAATCTATGGCCTTTTCAACTTGGTGGGTGGTGAGGGTATTGCTTTGCTTGTTACTATTTTTTTGTCTTCTTACATTGTAAACTGCCCAGTGATCCTCTGATGAAGGTTGGTATAGAATTTTAATAAATAAATAAAATAAAATAAGTTTCATTTCCAACTATTTCATGCTTCTTGTAAATTCCTTTGCAGTTTGGTTATACAAGAGGCAGAACACTTTGCCCATTTCAGTGCAAATAATAAAGCAATTTTAATTCAGTTTAGGCACATTTGTGCAAGCAATTTCCCCCAATATACTGTAGTTTGTATGTTATTTTATTAATATATGCATTTATACTTTACCCCAGTGTGTGCATTGTTATACACATGGCTTGGGTGGAGAACAGCCCTGCATATTTTGGAAAAGTGTGAGTTTCAAAGGACGGTTGTGCTTCAGTTTATGCATTGTTTCAGAAAGTGCAAATTTGCCAAGGTTGCCTTTAAATGTGAACTGTATCAAATTTCTACCCCATCCCTAATCACACTGATTTCTTTAACAGTAGGAACCTAATTTGCCAGAAGAAAGAAGAATGGCTTCCAGGAGTAAATGGAGGACACAGCCATTTCAGCCTTCCCTTAATTACAGGAAAGTCCAGCTGAGACCATCCTGGGGCTATCAGGATAACAGGGATGTAAGGAGGCAGCAATTTCTGTCCCATCCTGTGTTCATTGTCATCAGCATCACTTCTGTTCTGCTACATTTCAGCTTCTGCTGTTCATCTCACTGTCTGCTATGGCCAAATCTAACATTTACCAATGAACTTTTGCAATGATCTTTACCGACTGTGTTTACATATATTATTTCGATTAGGATTACTTACTGCATCAAAAACAAAAACAAAATGAGAACACAAAACACATTACAAAACAAAAACAAACCAATAGCCCCCATCCCACAAACACATTTTAAAAGACATAGAATGCTAATCAGCCAAAGGCTGAGAAACGTTTTTGCCTGGTGCCTAAAGATACATAATGGAAGAGCCAGGGAAAGTATTACACAAATGGGGAGCCACCACAGAAAATCCCCGTTCTCATGTAGCCACCTTCCATACCCCTCATGGAGGAGGCGAACAAATGAGGAGCTCAGATGAATTTTGCAGTGTCGGAGATGGTTCATATCAGAAGAAGTGGTCCTTGAGATATTGTGATCCTGAGCCATTTAAGGCTTTATGGGTCAAAACCAGCACTTTGAATTGGGCTCAGAAACTAATTGGAAGCCAGTGCAGTCGGGGCAGGATCAGTGTAATATGCAGTGAGCAAATTCTGCACCAGTTTCCGTACAGTCTCCAGAGGCAGGACATCAGGGACGTGTAATGTGTTGCAATAATCTAATCTAGACGCGGGTGGTGCTGTGGGTTAAACCACAGACCCTAGGACTTGCCAATCAGAAGGTCGGCCGTTCGAATCCCCTTGACGGGGTGAGCTCCCATTGTTCGGTCCCAGCTCCTGCCAACCTAGCAGTTCAAAAGCACATCAAAGTGCAAGTAGATAAATAGGTATAGCTCCAGCGGGAAGGTAAACGGCGTTTCTGTGTGCTGCTCTGGTTCGCCATAAGCGGCTTAGTCATGCTGGCCACATGACCCAGAATCTGTACACCGGCTCCCTCGGCCAATAAAGTGAGATGAGTGCCGCAACCCCAGAGTCGTTTGCGACTGGACCTTATGGTCAGGGGTCCCTTTACCAAAGCGTAGATGGATGAAGTTAGGCTATCCCTGTCCAGATAGGGGTGCAGCTGATGGAAGCACTCCGTGTCTTTTATTGGTTATGTTTACATTTACCATTTATGTCTAGTTTATCAATGTATTCCCTTGGAAGAAAAAACAGCAAAAACAGTGCAGGAATTAACACAGTCGTTTATGTTAATGTTGGTGAACACCACTCATATTTGCTTTTGTGATCTCCATTCTTGACCTTGGACAAGCAGGTGAATTGCCACCATTTCTGCTCCAGTTACACTTCTAATGGAATTCTCCAACCTCCCTTGTGAAGAGTTCAGGGCTTGACACTGGCAGCACGTCAAGAACCCCCCTCTTCTCAGCATTCCCTTTTAAGTCCCTTCCCAGGAGCAAATCTCCAGTCTGCAAGCGTTGCTATCCTCTCTGTGCAGAAATTACACACTCATCTACGGAACAGAGACTTGACTGTTGCCTCTTTCATAACATAATCTCTTTCCTCTTTTTCTGTTGCCTTGTGATGTTTGTAACAACCCAAGATGTTTGCAAAAGCCCTGCGGGGGACTTTAAGTGATATATAGGCACGGTGACTCCAAAACGTCACATTAATCTTGCTGACAACTGCGAATTTGTCACTTAGATGTTTGTTTCTCTCTCGAGCAGGGCCCAACGTTGCCTGGAGGAGAGCAGAGAAATGCAACGGCAAAGTGTTTTCAACTGCAGCTTTGTTACCAAGAGTGGAAAGTAAACAACCTAGCCCCCCCTTCCCCTTCTAAAACCACAACGCTGAAAGTATGAGGAGCCTGAAAAGTGCTCAGAAATTTCAACTGGCTCAAAGGGTTGCTGCAAGACTGGGGCTGGTTATAGGGAATAAACAACTCCCTTGTTACAGCAGCTGCACTGGCTACCAATCTGTTTCTGAGCACAATTCAAAGGGCTGGTTGTGTCCTATAAAGCCCTACAGGGCTTAGGTACAAGCTATCTGAAATACTGTATTCCCTCATACAAACCTGCCCGGGTTTAGAGATCTTCAGGGAAGGCTCTCCTCTCAGTCCTGCCACCCTCACAGGTACATTTGGTGGAGATACGGGAGAGGGCCTTTTTGGTGGTTGCTCCCAGACTTTTTGTCATCCCTTAACAAACTGCGGGGGTGGGGGGTGGGATCCAATTCTTTTAAAAAGTGGATTTGCCGTGCCAGGGCAACAAAGCACTTTCTTTTGTTGTGTGTATAAAGGTAAAGATAAAGGGATCCCTGACCATTAGGTCCAGTCGCGGACAACTCTGGGGTTGTGGCACTCATCTCACTTTATTTTTGGGGGATTTCCCAGGGTTGTTGGGCTTGGGGGGGGGGGGAATTGCCAGCAATTGCTCACCCGCCTGACCACAGAGGCCAATTGCACAACTCGCAGAAGACAACAATTGTCTGCCCGATCACCGCTACCAGCCACAAATTGCCCTCCCAATTGCCGCTACAACAGCCAATCCCAAACAGCCCTTGGTGTATACACCCGCCCAATCACCGCTGTATATCTCCTACTCACCGCTGCTAACAATTGCCCATCCTCCCTATGCACTACCCGTGTATAGGTAAAGGTAAAGGCACCCCTGACCATTAGGTCCAGTCTCTGCCGACTCTGGGGTTGCGGCACTCATCTCGCTTTATTGGCTGAGGGAGCTGGCGTACAGCTTCCGGGTCATGTGGCCAGCATGACTAAGCCACTTCTGGAGAACCAGAGCAGCACATGGAAATGCCGTTTACCTTCCCACCGGAGTGGTACCTATTTATCTACTTGCACTTTGACGTGCTTTCGAACTGCTAGGTGGGCAGGAGCTGGGACAGATCAATGGGAGCTCACCCCATCGTGGGGATTCAAACCACCGACCTTCTGATTGGGAAGTCCTAGGCTCTGTGGTTTATAATTTTTATTAAATTTTCTGTTTTACAATTTAAAATATTCATTTAAACAACCTTAAAATATCAACAACTTCCCTTCTTCTCTTTCCATGGTTCATTTTTCATATCATAAATCCCTGCATATTTTACATAAACTAAGTCTTTCAGTATTCCATTATTACAATTACAATCAAAACTTGTTTACACTGTTGAATTTATCTTAATGCTGCCAACGTTTTCAAATGTACACATCCCCCCCCCCCATATATTCAATAAACATTTCCCAATCTTCTTTAAATGTGTGTTCTTCTTGTTCTCTTACTCGGTATGTTAGATCCGCAAGCTGCACATATTCCATCAGTTTAAATTGCAATCCTTCTTTAGTTATGACAGCAAAAAACCACTTTAAATCCACAAGGCTGAAGTTTTGATTCATGTTTGAATCTCTCCAGCAGAACACTGGCAGGCTGGAGACACCCTGCGAGTGACAAGAATCAGTTCACATACATTGGTACCAATATTTATATCTTGCTATTTGCTGACCTCTTCTGGATATGTTTAGCATTCATATAATCTCTGGTCCTAGCATCAGTCTCCAGGGATGAATCAAAATACCACAGTGAGTGGGAGAAATGCGAGCTCTCTAGAACATAACAAAGAGATACATGAAAAGATCTAGGGATGGGCAGATCTGTCAATTCTGGTTTCTCTCTGTTTATTTGTCTAACCTCCACATTTCCACATCGGTTTGTGAGTTCATTTTATTTTTTTCTCATGAAAATTCATCCGCGTTGAAGTGCAAATTTATCCCAAAATGCAGTTTTCCCTATGTGCACCTTTTCTGCAAAGCCATTTCCTCTAATATAATGCGTTTCAGCAAATTATTTTCACTGATATATGCATCTTTGTGCAAACTTTACCCTAGGATTTAGGGTTTACACATTACTAGGCTGTAGAACTGCACTGCAAAATTTGGAGAAATACAAATTTTGAGGGCTGGCTCTGTTCTGGTTGACTTATTGTTTCAGGAAGTGCTCATTTTGTAGGATCACTCTTAAATGCAATCTGATTCGAATTTCTCCGCGACCCACCTTGGCCGTCTTGTAAAGTTCAGCAAGGTCATTTCCTCTGGAAAATTTCAGAGAAATGTCTCTCCCCACCTGCCCCATTATCTTTTGGTTGAAACATTAAATTTTTTTGGTCACATCTTTGAACCAAACTGGTACAGTGATTTGGGAGGGTCAGGCTCCAGAAAATTAAACTTCCCTTATAAATTTGACGCCATTATTATACCAATTGCACTTTTTGCCTGTGCATTGGGAGGGGGGGGGGTGAATTTAAAATGCTGGTAACAGCCTTTTTAAAAGTGGCAATTTGTTGTTGATAAAGGACAGCTGGACATATAAGGGGCCCCATTACCTTCAGGAGCTTAGGTCCTCATCAAACCTAAATCCGGCCCTGATAGCATCCAACAGTATCCAAACACAGACAAAATCTTGCTTCTTATTTCAAATTTTGGTTAAAAAGTAAAGGTAAAGGGACCCCTGACCATTAGGTCCAGTCGTGTCTGACTCTAGGGTTGCAGCGCTCATCTCGCTTTATTGGCCGAGGGAGCCAATAAAGAGCAGCACATGCCATTTACCTTCCCGCTGGAGTGGTACCTATTTATCTACTTGCACTTTGATGTGCTTTCGAACTGCTAGGTTGGCAGGAGCAAGGACTGAGCAATGGGAGCTTACCCCATCATGGGGATTCGAACTGCCGACCTTCTGATCGGCAAGTCCTAGGCTCTGTGGTTTAACCCACAGCGCCACCCGCGTCCCTCCAAAACAAAACAAACAAAACAAATTTTGGTTACGATATCTGAAAAGGTGTCCAAAATACTGCAGCTTTGAAAGGTTTACTCCACCATTTTATTTCAAAAGGGCTTCCAGTATCCAAACATAGACCAAAACCTGCTCTTCAACCTTGGGAGCCATCATGCCAACTTTGGTCAAATGTGTAAGTGTACTCTACACACATACTGCTGTTTTTCTAAAAAAAGAGGTGCCGGAAATCACCATGAACACCTCCCTCTTTCTCTTAGAATGGCAATGGTACCCACCTGAGAGGTTCTGGAACCCACCTGAGCATTCTGGGTTTTTTAAAATTTAAATTAATTTTATAATAATTTTATATTGGTTTTTACACATATTTTCCAGCATATCATTCTTTTAAACATCGTTTCAAAATATTTGGCTATCACAGCCTAAGACTTCCTTCAACCTCAACTGATGGTTTTCTAAAATCTTTTCTAATTATGCATTTTGTTACTATAGTTATTGCTATAAATTCAAATCTTAATACCTATTCTTAATTCTTTTCACCATAATTTATACATTACTCCTTACGAAACTTCTTTTAACCCTACAAGTGATGTCAATTGGTTACAGTTGCTTTCCAAATATATCAAAAACTTCTTCCATGTCTTTAGGAAAGTCTGGTCGTGCTGGTTCCAAATTTTCCCTGTTAGTCTCGCCATCTCAGCACAGTTCATCCATTTCTCTTGCCACTTTTATTTAGTTGGCATTTCTTCTTGCTTCCACCTTTGGGCTAACAATATCCTTGATGCAGTTATCGCATACAAAAATAATTTTTTATCATTCATATGAATTTCTGTACCCAAAATACCCAAAAGAAATTTGCAAGGGATGGGGGTGGGAGAAAGGTTTGGGAACGGTATAGGGGCGATCTATTCTGAACAAAAGGCAAAGTTAATTGTGAATAATGCGGTTACAGAAGAAGTTAAGATAGAGAAAGGGACACGACAAGGCTGCCCAATCTCCCCTCTACTTTTTATTTCAGTCCTGGAGATATTGCTGAACATGATTAGAAGGGACCAACAGATTCAGGGTATACAGGTCGGAGTGAAACATTATAAATTAAAAGCCTATGCAGATGACCTAGTTTTGACATTACAGGAGCCAATCCCTAGTACTAGAAGAGCCTTGGAATTAATACAAGAGTTTGGTCAAGTGGCAGGGTTTAAACTCAACAAATCAAAAACTATGGTTTTAGAGAAGAACCTAACACAAATGGAGAAGGACAGGATTCAGAGAGAAACAGGTTTAACAGTGGTGAAAAAAACAAAGTACCTAGGGGTGAATATGACTTCAAAGAATGTTAATTTATTTAAGGATAATTATGAAAAATGTTGGTCTGAAGTGAAAAAAGATCTTGAAATACGGACAAATTTAAAATTATCCTTATTGGGTAGAATAGCAGTAATTAAAATGAATGTATTGCCAAGACTATTGTTTTTGTTCCAATCACTACAGATAATTGACAAGATGGATTGTTTCAAGAAGTGGCAAAAAGAAATTTCTAGATTTGTCTGGCAGGGCAAAAAGCCCAGAATTAAATATAAAATTCTTACTGACGTGAAGGAGAGAGGGGGGTTTGCCCTGCCGGACTTTAAACTATATTATGAGGCTGCAGCTTTTTGCTGGCTGAAGGAATGGCTACTTCTTGAGAACACAGACATTCTTGATTTGGAAGGGTATGATAATGCTTTTGGATGGCATGCATATTTGTGGTATGGCAAGGATAAAGTACAAAGGTCGTTCAAAAACCATATTGTCAGGAAAGCGCTGTTTAATGTTTGGATCAGATACAAAGATCTTTTGGAGAATAAAACCCCAAGGTGGCTTTCTCCAATGGAGGCTAAGGCCTTAAAAAAACTTAACATGGAATCTAAATGGCCAAAATATTGTGAAATTTTGGAGCAGGAGGGAGATAAATGGAAATTGCAGAGTTATGAGAAACTTAAAGATAAGGTGCGTGACTGGTTACATTATTTTCAAATAAGAGAGGCCTATAATATGGACAGGAAAATTGGCTTCCAGGTGGAAAAATCGAAGTTGGAAACTGAATTATTAGAACCCAGGGTTAAGGTATTGTCGAGAATGTATAACTTGCTGCTGAAATGGAATACTGAGGATGAAACGGTTAAATCTGCTATGATAAAATGGGCACAAGATATTGGTCATAACATTATGTTTGCTGACTGGGAACGGTTGTGGACCACCGGTTTGAAATTTACGGCATGTAATGCCTTAAGAGAGAATATTATGAAAATGATGTATAGGTGGTACATGACCCCAGTCAAGCTTGCAAAAATCTATCACTTGCCCGATAATAAATGTTGGAAATGTAAAGAGGTTGAAGGTACATTTTTTCACCTTTGGTGGACGTGCCCAAGGATTAAGGCTTTCTGGGAGATGATTTATAATGAAATGAAAAAGATATTTAAATACACTTTCCTAAAGAAACCAGAGGCCTTTCTCCTGGGCATGGTCGGTCAACTGGTGCCAAAGAAGGATAGAACCTTTTTTATGTATGCTACTGCAGCAGCAAGAATACTCATCGCAAAACACTGGAAGACACAGGATCTACCCACCTTGGAAGAATGGCAGATACAAGTAATAGACTATATGGAACTGGCAGAAATGACCGGCAGAATCCGAGATCAAGGAGAAGAGTTGGTGGAAGAAGACTGGAAGAAGTTCAAAGTTTATCTACAAAATCACTGTAAAATTTATGAGTGCTAAGGGCAGTGTAAATGAAATGATGGGGATCCAGTGATTAGGATAAGGAAGTGTATAAAGGGAGAGATAAAGGATAAAACGAATTTGAATGAGCTTGCTGAAAAAAACTTTTAAAGTGGAATACAAGAAGGGAAGGCGGGAGGAAGCAAGGAAAATAAGGTTTTGAAGACCATTAGAATGAACCAGAGTTGTTTTTTAATGCTTCTTTTACTATTATGTTGAATTTTCTGTATGTTTCTTTTTGTTTCTATGCTTTTTTTGATATCGTTTGTATTTCTGATGTCTGTTGTCTGTTGTTCTGATTATATTTTGTGAAACTTAATAAATATCATTTAAAAAAAAAAAAAAAAACAAAATACCCAAAAGAAGGGCTTCTGTTTTTTTAAGCAAATGTATATTTCAACATTTTTTTTTTCAATTCATTATAAATCCTTTCCCAGAAGTCCTTCACTTTCTTACATTCCCACCACTTATGGCAAAAAGTACCCTCCTTTTCTTTACATTTCCAACATTTGTTATCTCTTTTGTACATTTTGGCTAACTTCACTGGTGTTATATACCTGTACATCGTTTTCATAATGTTTTCTTTCAAAGCACTGCAAGCAGTAAATTTTATTCCCTCTTTCCATATTTTTTCCCAATCTTCTATTTGTATATTATGACCAATATCTTTAGCTCAATGAATCATAACCGGTTTAACTTTCTCATCTTTCAAATGCCATTCCAATAATAATTTATACATTTTAAATGCCACCTGAGCATTCTGAATTTGTTTTACCAATGTAATTTCATTGGCCTTATGCTGTTCACCTGCATGATGATTTTTCCTAATGTTGGAGGTATAGGAATATCTGCAAATAAATGAAACAAATAGGAAACAGATTCATAGAATTGTGGAGCTGGAGGATAATCTAGACCAACCCATTGCAATGCAGGAATATGCAGCTGACCCATACAGGGATCGAACCTGCAACGTTGGTGTTATCAGCAGCATGCTCTAAGCGACTCAATCATCCCTTTAAAATATCACCCCACTCCTCCTTCAAGAAGGCCCCCCTACCTGCCCAACTAGCCACCTCAAATCATTGAACCTTCCACTATCATAAGCTTTGAAGCAGTCCTTGTCCTGTGTTCCTAGGGAACAAATATTTCAGTTGAATTTCCAGATTGCTCTTGGCACTGGAGCTGGTATGAGTAGCTACCATTTGCAGAAGGCGTGAAACTGTGTGATTGGTTTGCATGTGGAAACATTACAAGCTGAGGGAGGACTCTCAGGAAAAGGCAGAGCTACCTCCCCACCCCAAAAAAATCTCACTAGGAGATCTTACAGATGTCTAATGTCATGGTTAGCAGGGCTGGATTTAGGTTTGCTGAGGCCCTAAGCTACTGTAGGTCATGGGGCATGTCACTGTTTTTTGTGTTGAATATATGCTATATGGTAATTTATGGACCTAAGGGACGCAGGTGGCGCTGTGGGTTAAAGCCTCAGCGCCTAGGACTTGCCGATCGAAAGGTCGGCAGTTCGAATCCCTGCGGCGGGGTGCGCTCCCGCTGCTCGGTCCCAGCGCCTGCCAACCTAGCAGTTCGAAAGCACCTCCGGGTGCAAGTAGATAAATAGGGACCGCTTACCAGCGGGAAGGTAAACGGCGTTTCCGTGTGCGGCTCTGGCTCGCCAGAGCAGCGATGTCACGCTGGCCACGTGACCCGGAAGTGTCTCCGGACAGCGCTGGCCCCTGGCCTCTTAAGTGAGATGGGCGCACAACCCCAGAGTCTGTCAAGACTGGCCCGTACGGGCAGGGGTACCTTTACCTTTACCTTAGGTATCTAAAGCCATTTGCACATGCAGAGTGTAGGCACCCTATATATAGAAATGAGCAAACCAGTGATATTTTAGGGAGCAGGCTAGCAGGTGGGGCCCATTGCTTACACCATAGGAGCCTACACAACACAATAACACTGTTGCTGTATGTAGGTTTTATTTTATTTGTTTTTTATCTTACACTTTGGAAATGTACATAAAGGGGTTTTTTCCCTTTAATTTGTTGGGGGCCCCCAAGAGAGTGGGGCCCTAAGCTATAGCTTGTTTAGCTTATATGTAAATCTGGCACTGGTGGTTAGCATGTCTGAGTAGGAGAAGACAGACCTGGGTTCAAATCCCCATTAAGCCATGAGACTCACGGGGTGACCTTAAGCCGGGTGGGGTGGGGTGGGGAGAATCCAGATGCATCAATAACTTAAAAACTTTTAATAGAGCACCTGAAACCTATTTTCCATTATGGCCAAATACATCCTTACTCAAATGCCACCCCCGTATAAAAACTCTTAATATGTCCAGCCTGGCGAAGAGATCAGTTGAGCTCAAAAGCTTGCTCACAACTTCATGATATTTCAGTTTCCCAAAAGAAGGCATTTCTGTGGCACTTTTTTTTTTAAGTCATGAGAAGCCATTAGATGGCAGCATTGGATCAGTATTGAATATATTTAGTCTCGACTGTGTTTCACATTCACCAGCTTCACTAAGTGCTAAAATGAAAAGCTTGCTTATTTGTTTATTTATTCAGCCAGTCCTAGAATGAATATCTGAAAGAGACGAAAGCCCCCAACTTTTTCTCTAAACCGTTTTCTCACATATAGTCTTCCCGCCTCCACATTTCCTGGAAGGCAAGCTGGGTTTCCAAGCACACATAGCACCAAGAAATTCAAGGAGTGCAGTCTTTCTGCACAATCGCTGCTCCTACTTTTACAGCTCTAATAGAAATTCTGTGCAGGGGAGCAATAAGATAATTTTAGACTCTAGGATTATTATTATTATTATTATTATTATTATTATTATTATTATTATCCCAAAGGAACACAGGGTGGCAAACACAGAAACGATAAAACATATCTCAAAACAGTTCCAATCCAGAGTTGGGGAAGGAGCAGGCTTATGAGGTCAAGCTAAGGTCACTTAAATGCTGCTGAAACTTCAAAGTTTTTGGAAGAGTTTTCAAATCACTATGAAGATGTTGAAGAACTGAGTTTAACATTTTAATAACTGAGAAACCAAAACTGATGGGGAAGGAAATTAAGAAAATAGATCAAAGATTTTTTATGTATGCCACAGCTGCAGCAAGAAATATACTTGCCCCAAACCGGAAATTGCAAGAAGTGCCAACTATTATGGAGTGGCAGACGAAAATGATGAGTTATGCAGAATTAGCCAGACTGATGGGAAGAATTTGGGACCAGGATGACCAAAGGTTTCAAGAAAGTTGGAGTAAATTTATGGTTTACATAAAAAATAATTGTAAAACCTTAAAGGCACTGGCAGGACTGAAATAGCTCTTACAACGTACGGCAGATTTAAGGTTAAATAAACAGAATACACGATATAAGAAAACAAAGGATACTCACTGAAGGAACAGAGGGAAGTTACAAGCTCGGCTAAAGTATTTATATGATTTATTGTAATGTTGCAAAAGTTTGTAGAAAGAAAATAATAAAAAAATATGGGGGGGGGGACCAAAACTGAGATATTTGCCCACCTCTAGTTGATGTAAATCTGTCCACCAGTTGTTTAAACCTGTTGGGGAGAGTTGCTTGGTGGAAGGCTAGAAAGTGTGAAAGGGAGTTAGTTTGTCCTGAGAAGAGTTACCTTCTTCTGCTGAGGAGCTGAATAGTAATTCTGAGCTTGTAAACACCTTGTAGAATAGCTGCTGTCCTTCAAGCCACGATTAATGCATAAGGTCGTCATTTCCTATTTCCAGTTGTTTGGGGACTGAAGCTATTTGCAGAGAAGCAGCCTGTCTGGAGCCTTGGTGAATTAGAAGGACATTTGGAATGGTTGAGTGGAAAGTTTGGGAACAAAAATTGCCTAGTTCTCTTTGGACTTAGGAAGAATAATGACTGCATTGTTTATGATTTAAACTAATTACTCCTGCATGAAACTCTTTGTGGGCAATTGTTGCATTGTTCTGTATAATTGTGTCTCCGACCCAAGACAATTTGTTCACCTTTAAGTCACTTGCCAGATTTATTCCTACTAAGCCCCATCAGACTCCCGCAGGCAGAGGTTATACTGACCTTGTCTGGGTTCTTCTGGAGCTGAAGCGCAGCAAAATGAGCAGCTTCACCATATATACCAATATCAGATCAGCGTTCAAAGTCTAGGGCTGGATCTAGACACATCAAAGAAGCATTTCAGGAAAACGTGTTGTACACTCTGTATGAGAAACCAGGTTGGCAAAAACAGAACTCCACAGCACCATCTGGTGTCACAGTGTTATAATGCATATACAATGCATATAAAACGCTTTTTCTTTGCCAATCTAGCTGAGTCCTGGGTACAACTCAGCTTTCAGGAGGGGGGTTTGCATGGGGTTAAGGCAGACAGAGGATGGGATCTCCAGACTCCCAGACTATCCCTGTTGCTTTAATCTTTTATCTGACCTCCCTATCTCTTTACACTGATTGCACTGATAATCTTAGTTTGCATCCTCTTTACAACATCCTCTTCTGCCTTCCACTTCTCTCTAAGACCTCAAAATGAGAGGTCACCTTGAATCTATCTTCTGAGAACAAATGAACTATCATGGCTACCTTCGTCTTCTCTAGATAAGCTAGCTATCTTAGAATTAGAAGCCTTTTTAATCTAAGTTATGTACCTCCTATACTAAACAACTTTGTTATTCTCTTACTCTATAACAGGCTTCCTCAACCTCGGCCCTCCAGATGTTTTTGGCCTACAACTCTCAATATTCCTAGCTAGCAGGACCAGTGGTCAGGGATGATGGGAACTGTAGTCTCAAAACATCTGGAGGGCTGAGGTTGAGGAAGCCTGCTCTACAAGAAGTCTACTATGTAACTAGACATCCTCAAGCCATATGCTGCTTACTCTGCATCCCAAAGAGCTCCAATAGGTAACTGGGCTCAGTTTTCCAGTAATCAGGGCTTGGACCCCTTTTCAGAGGCAACAAGGACTCTCTGTTGAGTGATGAGTGAACTTGAGAATTGAAGGGGGTAGATGCTGAATACCTACCCTCTACAGTTAAAAGGAAGCTGCCATTTTTCTAGTGGTGGTTGGTGCCCATGAGAACTGGTGGGCTGTTTAGAGTTGTTCAGCAGAATCCCTGATCTGGACCTTGTGTAGAAATAAACGAGCTTTCCACCTCAAAATTGTGTGTTAAAGCTTTACTGTAGAACAGTCCAAAATTCTAGCAAGGTGGTTTAGTCCTTTAAGTTCTTTAATGCAGTTCAGTAAACATTCCTCTCTCTGGTCCCAGAGAGAGATCACAAGCTTGTTCATCATTGCAGAGCTTCTCTGCAACTGCAGCTAATAGCTATCTCTGAATTCTCAGGTTGCCCCAGCTGCTGTGAAAGCTGCAGCTCAGGTTTCCAGTGACGAGTCTTCAGGAACTTTAGCTCACTGAAATGGAAAAACAACAGCCTTCCGCTTTCACCCAGAGTGGAACCTCTTGCTTAAGGTAAACTTCTCTTTGCATCGTTCCAAATACAATGCATTCAAACACAGCATTTTGTGTACATTAAACTTATAACTATTGAGGTGGAAGGCAGGAAGTCCAACAGTAGATGGAGCCAGAACCAATGAAAAGCAGAGCCAACTCATTCTAGTTTTGTTCCCATTCTCCTCCCTGATGCATTCTACAAAGGCAACACTGAGACTAAGGATGAGGAAGCAGTCAGACAGTGTAACCTTTTGGACTGGATGGAAAGAAGAAGGCAGACAGGTGCAGGGTGGCTGAGGACAGACTGGGGCAGTTGGCGGGGCAGTGCCTCATTTGCCCTGATAGACCATCTTCCATTGTCTATACTGAGTCTAGTGGCAGTGTACACTCTTGGGTATTTTCCCTGAAGTTTTTGGGCAAGAGGGCTCAAAAATCTGAGCCAGACCAGAGTGTCAGGAATGAGCCAGCTCCTAGTGGTACTTTACAGCTGGCTGCAGATCAAAGAGGTTTAGATTTGAAGCAGGTTCCCCCAGACATTGGAATGCTGGTTGCCAAGGGAACAACTGAAAGCAGGCTGGAATACAGCCAAAGCTCCCAGGGAGCTCAAACAGGTGCGAACAGACACAGAGACAGTCTGGCAGAACAGGAAGAGGTAGGAGCTGATCCAATAAGCCCAAAGAGTTGGCAAATGGGAGGGCTGCTAGACAGGAAGCAAAACAAGAGACACAAGACGTGAAAGTTCAATATTTTTTGTAGGAACCGGAAGGAATCTTCAGAAGGGTCATCTTGAGTGATAATGTTGGTGGCTTCGTTAGAGACATCCAGAGCTATCTGTTTGTTTTTGCAATAAATCCTTTTTAATTACCTATGTTTACTGTGTTATCAAGCAGGGAACCTGGACTCCTGACACAGAGGGAGGACATTTTTCACTAATCAACCTTGCAAGGAACAAGAGACCTCTTAGTGGAAGAGCTTGGCCTCTTTACTTTTGCTGAAAAATACAGCAGGCCTCAAATAAGAGGAACAATTACAACATTATTTAGTTACAGATAGGTAGCCGTGTTGGTCTGCCATAGTCAAAACAAAATAAAAAAATTCCTTCCAGTAGCACCTTAAAGACCAACTAAGTTAGTTCTTGGTATGAGCTTTCGTGTGCATGCACACTTCTTCAGATACACTGAAACAGAAGTCACCAGACCCATCTATATAGTGAGAAGGTGGGGAGGGGTATTACTCAGAAGGGTGGTGGGATTGGGTGATTGGCAGATAGCTGTGATGAGCCTGTTGACGACTCTTAACGACTGTAATAGGCCTTACAGGAAAAAGCAAGGGGTGAGAAGGTGAAAAATGGCTTTGTCATGTATAATGAGATAAGAATCCAATGTCTTTGTTCAGACCAGGTCTCTCCATGGTTTTAAGTTTGGTGATAAGTTGCAATTCAGCAGTTTCTCTTTCCAGTCTATTTCTGAAATTTATCTGAAGAAGTGTGCATGCACACGAAAGCTCATACCAAGAACTAACTTAGTTGGTCTTTAAGGTGCTACTGGAAGGAATTTTTTTATTTTGTTTTGACTATGGCAGACCAACACGGCTACCAATCTGTAACTTAAAAAAACAAGGTTAAATACAACACTAAAACATTAAAACATTAAAATACAGCCTCTTCACAGGAGGAGAAAGGAAACAAGAAAGAGGGGGAGGGAATAAAATTGACTCCAAGCCAAAGACCAGGCGGAACAACTCTGTCTTACAGGCCCTGCGGAAAGAAATCAGATCCTGTAGGGCCCTGGTCTCATGGGGAAGAGCGTTCCACCAGGCCGGAGCCAGTGGCTAATCTAACTTCCTTGGGCCCGGGACCTCTAGGGTGTTGCTATTTATGGACCTTAAGGTCCTCCGTGGGGCATACCGGGAGAGGCGGTCCCGTAGGTATGAGGGTCCTAGGATTAGACAAGTTATTTGAGGATAAGACTACTAGTTGTGATGGCTACTGTACTACTCCCAGTGTTGGAGACAATATCCCTCTGAATCATACGTGTCCGCTCCGAGGTGCTGAGGCAGTTTGGGGGGCTCCTCCCATGTTTGTTTTTTAGGGGGCTGGGCCCGCTCAGTTTTCAGAGAGTGTTCAACTCCGCTGCCTGGCTCCTCATGACATCAGGATGTTGCTTAAGGTCGTCTCAGTCAAAGAGAGAAGATGGCGCCTCTGCTCTGAATACCTGTGGTTGGGAAACACAAGGGAGAATGCTATTGTACTCATGTTCTGACCAGAGGTATCTGGCTGGCCACTTTGGGAACAGAATGCTGCATTAGATGCACCTCATGGCTGTTTTCATGCAGAAGGAGGATCACTGGTCAACTTAACTTGGGGAATTTCCTTCCTGAGCCATATTTGACCACAAAGCGCTTACACCCTGAATATGGGCAAAACTTATTGCTGTCAACAGAAATTAGCCGATAGGATCCACTGTCTTGCATGATCTTGAAGGAAATATCACTTTGGGAACACCAGCCATGTTCCAAACTTCAGTGTCTTGTAACATAATCTTTAAATAAAAGGTTTGCAGGAGGAAATATGGCAAGTCCAGTGTACTGTGGTACCTTGGGTTACGTACTTAATTCGTTCTGGAGGTCCGTTCTTAACCTGAAACTGTTCTTAACCTGAGGTGTGCTTTAGCTACTGGGGCCTCCCGCTGCCACTGCGCCGCCGCCGCCGCCACGCAATTTCCATTCTCATCCTGAGGTAAAGTTTGTAACCTGAGGTACTACTTCCGGGTTGGCAGAGTTTGTAACCCAAAGTGTTTGTAACCCAAGGTGTTTGTAACCTGAGGTACCACTGTATTATTTTGCTCAAAAGCTCTCTGAGTTAAACTTTTTTTTACAAAACAACAACACCAAACCACTAGACCACTGGAGGTCAGCAGAGAACAGAAAACCAAGTTTCATGTGTGTGAGAGAGACTAATCTTCCTCTAGGACGTAAGGGGGTGTTGTTGTTTAACTACTTTAGTGAGAGGTTCAGGCTTGAGTTGTCTTCCCCTAAATTATAAATTGCAACTGCATCCTTCTGGTAGTAAATCCCTGGGATGGGGACAGAATATATGGCCCATGGTTAAGTTGAGGGGTCATGGGATACCTGCTAGTACCACTGTGCCTGCCTGTGTCTCCTATGCCAACCCACACAAAGACTCCGTATTTAACCCCCCCTCCTCCCCGAGACAGAAATCCACAATGTACCAGAGACTGTTTGCTCTTCCTGCTCAGTTCCTGTTTGCACTGGATCAGTCTATCTTACATTCACCACTACCCTGTAAACATGCCCACATTCCAATGGATGCCAGGATCGGACACCCACCTTCCCTTCTGTTCTGAACAGAGGAAAATGCAAATAGGTTCTCTCTGTGGGTGAGTGTGGCTGTGGCTGATGAGATGCCCCTTTTCTCTGTTGATGGATAAGAGCTTCCCTACACAGTTTTGTACATCAGGCATTATGCTGCACCCCCCCCCCCACAGCAGCCATTTTGTGATTTGCACACACGGCACCTTCTCAAAGTTCCAAAAATGCCCCCAAACATTGCTGAAGCCTGCTCTGGTTCAGTGGGCAGTCAAAATGGCCCTCTCAATGAAACTACAGCCACATTTCAACCTGGCTGATGGTTGCTGCTCTGCTATCATTAACAGACGGATGGTGCGACTTCCAGGATAACCAGCCGGCCATATGTGAATTAACAGCCAGTGCTTATCCCGGCTCATGGTTGTGTAGTCATCTTGAAGAATGTAACTTGCAGACACACAAAATGAGGGCTTCCTTCTCTCAGCCTCCACTGCTCAGCCTGTGGGTGTGGTTGCTTATAGGCACCCAAAACAGCACCCACTCACCCAGAGGCCTCTGGTTGCTCACTGTGAGAACAGGATTCTGGGCTAGATGGGTCGTTGGCCTGATTCAGCAGGCTCGTCTTATCTCTTATGCTATTATGTCCATTCGTTCGTTCATTCAGCCGTAATTGGCATAATTTAGACCAGGCTTCCTCAAACTCGGCCCTCCAGATGTTTTTGGCCTACAACTCCCATGATCCCTAGCTAGCAGGACCAGTAGTCAGGGATGATGGCAATTGTAGTCTCAAAACATCTGGAGGGCCGAGGTTGAGGAAGCCTGATTTAGACAATAAACTCATAAAAGGGGGAAAAGCCATCCACAAAACATTGGTAATCCAGACATATTGAACACATAAAATGTATAAAATGTATAAAAGACTCAATAGCCACCATTATTCTGTGAACCACCCTGAGACCCCCGGGTATAGGGTGGTATATAAATTCAATAAATTATAATTATAATTATAATTAAGTAAAATTAATTAATTTTAGATTTGACTTTAAAAATCTTGGCTAAATATCCTGAAACAATTTCAACAGTTTCAGAAATATCACCCCTCAACAAATATTGGATGGGGGCTGTTATGGGAGAAACGGGGTCAGAGCCTCATCTACTTTTCTTGATTAAAACGTTGCATATGAAGACCATCACCATCATTTTATTTGTATGCCGCTTTTCCATAGTTAAAACAACATATGACATAACAAAAGTCATAAACAATAAATAAAACACATTAAAAAGTATACAACCAAAAAATGGAAAACAATTTCTACATAAATCATAAAATCCAAAACTAAGAATACAGCATGAATACCAATCACAATTTAAAATGACATAGATAAAAAATAAAAGCAATTTAAAAACAGAAAGAAAACAAAAACAAAAATGGAGGCTTCTCTGCCCAGCAGCAGCATCTGCGGCAGCAGTCCTTTATGCAGCCTGTGAGGCGCCAAGCCAAGTGGAGAGAAGCAGGGCAGGGCCCTTCCAGCTCCCAGCAGGTCAGTGCCGGGTGCCAGGTGAAGATTTCCCTGGACCCATCTTCCAGTTTTGCAACTACCAAAGGGGTTAAACAAGGCTGCATCCTTGCCCCTCACTTACTAAATTCATTCTTAAATGATATGAACCAGCAGCTACTCCCTGTGAACCACCCTAAAGGATCTAAAGCAGTTTCTGCAATTCTATACACAGATGACACTGTCCTTCTCTCTTTCATCAGAATTGGGCTTAAAAGCATTCTAGAAGTACTGTCAAGGAAATCAGCTAGCGATCAATTATATTATTGTGTTAAGAGAGGAGGCATCAGTAGGCTTTGAGGGTCATGGGTGGGGAGGTTGCCCCAGATAGTGCAAAAATATATTTAAGGAAAGGGAATCCTAAGAGAGAGGAACTCTCCAAACAGCCCAGTGAGAGAAGAACATGCTTGATGGAACCAGAATGGTGACTGAGTGTTGGTGGTGGAGGGGAGAGCATGGAAATATGGACCAGCAGTGCTTTTGCATTCATTCCCAGCCATCACTTCCAGGTATGTGTCCTTCCAGTTGCATGACCTGGCTGGGAAATGGATGAACGGCATACCTCTATAAATGCAAAAGTGCCCTGGTGAAGACATGAAGTTGTATGAAGCATCAATATTTGAGTAGAGGAGGAGTTAGGTGTGTGATTTGCAGGAGATGGAAGTCTCTAACATTCCCTCTACCTCAGGGTCGGCCCAAGACATTTTGGCGTCTTAGCTGGACCACAGAATGTTGCTCTCTTCCTGCCAGTTTACTGAGGTGGAGTTGGTGGTGTGTGAGAATTTTTGCTTTATTTGGAAATAAATAAATAAATACAAAACCAGGGTTCCAAACCCAACTCCAATACACACCACACAGAAGCTCAGAAAAATCAAGCTGCTGTGTTTTGCGCTCTCTGGAACTTCCAAGAGGCTCCCTGGTTTTAGCATGCCAATTCCCACACCATGGATTGTAGTTTTGTAGCTGACACCACCTTAGAAACAGCAATTGTCCTCTGTGAGAAGAATGTGCTAGTGCAAAGTTGTGGGTTTTTTGGGTGGGGAGTAGAAGCTTTTTTCTGAATTGATAAGAAGACTCTTAATTAATTGACCAAATAGTGCAGCCCTGTTAGGAGTGGGAGCCTTCACACAAAATATCGGCAGTTTACAGACAGCACTGCTTAGAGGCTGCATCAATTTACTAATCTCTACAATGCTGATGGCTAGGTTTTAGAATGAGGTTTTGCTGCAGAGCTGATGTCAGGTGCTGTCTTTTATAAGCACCCAGCAAAACTCAGAGGAATTGAAAGCTGGCAAATAAACACAAGCCGCATGCAGCGATCAAAACATCTCTGCTTCACGTTGCATGAATATGAAGGCAGCGGCAGTGAAGTTCTGGCAGCGACGCTGCCACGACGAATATTTTTGTTCGCATTGCACTGGTTAATCTTCATTTAAAGTTTGTTAAGGGAAAAGGGACGCTAGGAGAATTTCCCCTGTCCTGGCACATAAGCAGACTGCAATCTTCTTTGCCTACAAATAGCAGGATTTTATGGAGGGGGGGGCACTCTCGCAACACAATTCGTGCTAGAACATTGTGTAAGAAGTGGAACTCATTCATTCATTCATTTAGAATATTGATAGGCTGCTACTTATTTTTTTAAACAACAACCCCCCCCCCCCCAATGCATAAAACCACACAGTAAAAACCATATACAAAATTTTAAAACATACATCAATTAACCATTGTGGAAAGGTATATTCTTAGTTGCCTACACAGGCCTGATGGAATAGAAAGGTTTCCAGCAGATGTTTAAAACTTAAAGCAGAAGGTACCTGCTGAATCTCTGTTGGCAGACCATTCCACAGGGCTACACTAAGTCTCTATTTATCATTGTTATCAACATACTGTCCAACACCTCAAAGGCAAAAACTGGGGTGCCACCTTCTGGGACTCTATCTTCCCATTTTTTTTCTCATGAAAGCATGGCAGCCATTTTGGGTGCCATTACCTTGCACAATTTCACACAGTGATACCCCCCCCCAAAGCACCTTTTCAGTCATGGTGCCCTAAAATGGGCATTTTAGGGTTCTGTGCAAGATAAAGCAGTTTTGCAGGAGGGACTTGCGGGAGATCACAGCACTTCCTGGGGAAGGTTCTCTGCATTTCTCAGCCACTGACGCTTAGACATGTGAATCCTTTAAGAGTGACTATTACAACACCTAAGGACTGCAAACCCCTTGCATTGGCAAATAGGTCTTTTGAATCTAAGAAATAATTGAGTTCTGCCAGCCTTGCCAAGTGGTGGGATTTTACTGTCCATCTTTCTATGATGAACTGCTGAAGCTGTGCATCAAAATGGGCTTCTGAAGATCACTAGAAATAAATTAAGTGACAACTTAAGCAACTTCTGTGATTTCATGACTTTCTTTTCAGAAATTTTTAGACTTCAAGCTTTCATCCATAGGATTCCAGGTTGCATTCATCATCTATTATATAGTGGGTTTGTGAAAATTGACCATGATATAATGAAACAAAAATATTTAAGAATATCCTGTATTCTTACGCTCACCCAACTTTCCTCAGCGGTCTGAAATTTCAGGCAGGCATTGTTTTGAAAGGAGGTCACTGGAGACAACTTGGGATCTCGTAATATGTGTGTTTATTTATGGACATGTAAGGTTCAGCACATCTCTGTGTTATTATTATTATTTTGTCAAGTCCAAGACTCTGTTAAGCTATTGCCTGGGGACAGCTCACAACGACCGTGGGCGATGGACGGATCAGCCAATTTCAGTTTCTAACTTTTCCACGCTTTGGTTCAGTTCTCTACATTTCTTCATCAGTTTGTTCTTTTTGTTTTTAAAGTCATCATAAAATTCAATCGCATTTTAGTGCAAAAGTTCTCCTAATATGCACATTTTAGATGCAACTTTGCCTGGTGCATGTGAGAACACAGGAAGAACTTGCTGGATCAAGCCAGTGGACCATCTAGTCCAGCCTCCTGTTCTCACAGTGGCTAACCAAAGGCCTAGGGAAATCCGTAAGCAGGATTCAAGCATGAACGCCTGAAGGACCACCTCTCCCCATATAAACCATCCCAGACCCTGCGTTCATCATCTGAGGCTCTTCTTTGTGTGCCTCCTCCGTGTCAGGACCGGAGGGTGGCAACATGAGAACGGGCCTTCTCTGTTGTGACTCCCTGTTTGTGGAAAGTTCTCCCCAGGGAAGTTCACCTGGCGCCTTCATTATATATATTTTAGGCACCAGCCAAAAACATTCCTCTTCAAAAAGGCCTTTTGTTGATTAATATTCTACCATCTTTTAAATGTGTCTGTGGGAAGGGGGGGTATTGTTTTGCTGTTTTGTTCTACTTATTGTGATGGTTTGTGTATACTCCTCGCAATAAGCACCCTCTGCTCACTCAGAGAGATATTTACAGTTCTTTATTTTACATATGTAGGGGCAGAGGTGGCGCTGTAGGTTAAACCACAGAGCCTAGGACTTGCCGATCAGGAGGTCGGCGGTTCGAATCCCCGTGACGGGGTGAGCTCCCATTGCTCGGTCCCTGCTCCTGCCAACCTAGCAGTTCGAAAGCACGTCAAAGTACAAGTAGATAAATAGGTACCGCTCCGGCGGGAAGATAAACAGTGTTTCTGTGCACTGCTCTGGTTTGCCAGAAGCAGCTTAGTCATGCTGGCCACATGACCCGGAAGCTGTACGCCGGCTCCCTCGGCCAATAAAGCGAGATGGGCACTGCAACCCCAGAGTCAGCCACGACTGGACCTAATGGTCAGGGGTCCCTTTACCTTTTATTTTACATATGTACAAGCAGCACAGTACAATCATGCATCCGAATCGTCTGGTTCAGATTCGGGGAGTGGTCTTCTTCTGCTTCTCCTCCAACAGAAGAGGCAGGGGAGCTTCATGGGACGTCTCTGATCCCTGCGCTTTAACCCTCTCCTTTCCTGTGCTGAAGGCACAGGCATAGGTTCTCCGTCCGGTCCTGAGCTTCCTGTACGGTGCTGGGGCTCTGCTTCAGCATCGGAGAGCCTTCCCACCTTCTGGGTCTCTCCCTCGTCCCCTTCCATCAGTTCTTCTCCATCTTCTTCTGACTGTTCCCGCTCCCCGCAACTCAAGGGCGTTCCTTGGCAGTCCAGTGACACTTATTTACTTGTTTTCATCCTGTATTTTATTCTGTGAACCATTCTGAGATCGTATGAAATAAAATAGATCTTTATAAAATAGAATAAAATAAAAAGCACCCTTCCTTCCTGCTATTTCCAGCAACTGGTCTTCAGAAGCATTGCTGCCTCTCACCATCCAAGGTAGCAAAGCATAGCCATTGATAGCTTTTATCCTCCATGAATATGTCCAATCCCTTTTTTCTCTCTCAAGCCATCTAAGTTGGTGGCCATCACTGCCTCCTGGGGGAGCAAGTGCCATAGATTAACTATGAGCTGCATGAAATAGTAATGTAGTACACGAAGAAGTACTTCTTGCAAGCAATTTTCCCTAATTTGATGCATTTTTAATGCACCTTTCCCCTTAAGATACATATTACGTGGCTGAAGAATTGCATCAGAAAGTTCAGAGAAGGGGAAACATCAAAGAGTAACTATGTTTCAATTCGCATGTTTCTTCAGAAACTTTAATTAAGTACCTTCACATTAAAATATGAACCCAACTGAATTTTTCCTCAATCCCTACCGATAGCTTTTCTCACAGAAATGTCACAGTGACACAAGAATTAAAGACCCAAGGTGTATATATGTTTTATTTTAATGATGTTTCACTCGTAATTGCATTTAACCGACTATTTTTAGATAGAATGCACAAAGGAAAAGGTTTTATTTCTGTGGGAGGTTCCTGGGGGCCTACATTTTACAGCCTAATGCTCTCTAGGTTGAAACAAGAAAGCCTATCTGACCCTAAAAGTGGCACAAATGTCCCTTCAGGGTGTTATTCTAAGTCTATCGTGAGTTAGCACCCGAGTGCAAAACTCTATCCTTGAAACTTCCTGAGGGAAAGTTGTTTGTGTCTTATGCTTGTTTCTAGCTATGTAAGTATTTGGCTTATATTTTACTCTGATAGAGCTTGCTTCCCCACACTGCTTTCAATCTGGTGCTGAACTAATAGGGTTTTTTGTAGTCCATCTCCCAAATGTCAAGCTTCCCTTAATTCCTAGGGGGTGGAGAATATTGCCATGTGCTCCCAGCTCCTTGAACAGGAGTACAGTGGTCCCTCGGGTTACAGACGTTTCAGGTTACAGACGCTTCAGGTTACAGACTCCGCTAACCCAGAAATAGTACCTCAGATTAAGAACTTTGCTTCAGGATGAGAACAGAAATCGTGCTCCGGCGGTGCGGCGTCAGCGGGAAGCCCCATTAGCTAAAGTGGTGCTTCAGGTTAATAACAGTTTCAGGTTAAGAACGGACCTCCAGAATGAATCAAATTCTTAACCCAAGGTACGACTGTACACTTCTAGCCAGAACTCAAACAGGAGCTTTGTCTAAGATTCAAAGATGCTTGGCTGCGCTCCGCTGAGGTTGGAGCATGCTCAGCTAAGGAGAGTGGGTGGTTGTTTATGGCTGGAGGGCACCTGACCAAGGCCGGTTAACTTTGGAGCAACTTTTGCTAAGATGGCAAAAGCTGAATGGCACACAGAGCTAAAGCTGGAACCTAAGAACAGAAGAAGAGCCTGCTGGATCAGATCAGTGGCCCATCTAGTCCAGCTTTCTATTCTCACAGTGGTCAACCAGATGCCTATGGGAAGCCTTCAAGGAGGTGCCGAGTACAAGAGCATTCTTCCCTCCAATGGCTTCCAGCAACTGGTTTTCAGCATCCAACAATGGAAAGTTCAACATAAGGTTGAAGGCATGCTTGGCAAAGATCAACTAGAATGAATCTATCTGCCCTTAAAATGGCTAACCTGTCAGGGAACTGCCATCGGAGACAGGAGAGGAGGTAAGGCGCAGCAGCGATGCAGGAGAAGGACCCAGTAGGAAGAGAGAGCTCACTTCCGCTGGGGAAGGAGATAGGAGTTACGCTAGGAAGAAAGGGGAGGTTGAGGGAGCTTCGGAGGGAGGGCTCCGAGACTGTTCCAGTGAGACCAGCGGGGAGAGCACAGAGCCTCCGCTTGGGACGCCCACTCTGCACAGAAAGCTTCCGCGCAGGGAGGCTAGGCGGCGACTTGGCGTCAAAGAGCTTTTATGTTGGAAAAAGTTCAGGAAACGCCCACTGACGGATTCTGCCAGTGATTGAGACAGCCACGGAGGAAGGGCTGTCCAGCCGGGGAAAAGTTTAACCAAACTACTCAGCTTGGAGCAGTTTGCGGCTTACGCACAAGCAACCCCACATCCCATTACATAACCATTTCGTTGTCATATACCATACTTTCCCACATATAACACGTCCCCATGTATAAGACGCCCCCTATTTGGGGGGACTCAAATTTAAGAAAATGGGGGGAGATTGCCCAAAGTTGTTGAGCTTTTTTTGGGGACGGGTTACCCAGGGTTGCTGAGCTATTTTTCAGGGGGAATGCCAAAAATTGCTCACCCGCATGCACCACAAAATCCACCAATCGTCTGTCCCCTCGCCAGTAGAAGCTGCAAATTGCCTGCCCACTTGCCACAGTATCATACAATAAAAGCACACATTAACACAGCAACCAATAACATGCACAATAGCCACTGACAGCCACAGCAGCAACCAATGAAATGTCCACCCTATGCACTACCCATGTATAAGACGGCCCCCCACTTTTTAGCATGATTTTAAAGGGGGGGACCTAGTCTTATACATGGAAAAGTACGGAACATAAGTTCATGCATGTTATTGACTGCCTTGTAACAGAGGTTATCTGGGCAACATTTGAGATGGACGCAAGAGCAAGTTACAAAAATATGGCTTGTGTTTCCTGACATATATGTCCATCCAAGACAGTCATCCTCAATAGAGGAAGGTTTGCTTTATTTTTCTATATATTTTTTGCATATTTTAGAACTGCTGACTTCCCTAGTTAGCGTGAAGCCTTGTGTAAAAACAGATGGCATGGTAAGTGGTTTGCAAATAACTCTTAATGGTAGGAGACAGAAGCAATATAAATGAACTCTTTTTTTGAGTTACTCTGCATCTTATATTTTATGGGATATCACTGTGGAATTGTGTCAGCAGATTTTTATCATTCAATCAAAGCACTTATGGCTGCAGTCCCAATGCACCCTTGGGAGAAATTGTGCTGAGTTCAGGGATGCTTTCCTTTTTAAGTAAACACCTCAGTGGTGATGCACCTGCTAAAATAGATTTAATGTGAAAGATTTGGGTTCAAGTGTCAAGAGTTGCAGCCTCTGTAATTTCCATTCTGATTTTTCAACTTGCTCATTCCGTAGCATGAAACTGAATGGAGAAGAAGTGAGAGTGCTCTGTGCAGAAAGATGGAAAGAGACAGCCCTACCCTCTATATAAGAATGGCTGATAAAATTATTGGATTTGGCTGAGAGGCCAAAGTTAACAATTAGAGAAAAACCATTACTGACATTTGTTAAGGATTGGAAATTGCTTATGGACTTATTGCATGAGAGGGAAAATGAACTTTTGATATTGGGATTCGAAGACTGAAAAAAATACTGGTTTGTAGAAGATAGAATGGTTGGATTTTAAGGAATGAATATCATATGTAGCTGGGGGACAGCAATGGAGAAGCAGCCTAGATGACTACTTTGCTACTCTGTCCATGTAATCGTATGATGAATGGCTCCTTTTCCTCAGCTCTTGTGTGGCAGAGTCAGCAGAACTGAAGCAGTACATTTTTCAAGCAAACACATCTATATAGGATGAAGCCACACTTCACAATGTTATTGCTCTTGATATGATCTGTGGCTCTCTGAGTCTAGCCGTGCTGGGCTTAGACGATGAAATTCTGTCCAAGGTTGCTCGTGAATTTTGAAGGAGAAGCATTTACCATATTCCCCATCTACTATGCATTTGGGAAAGTGGTTTGTATGCTTCTCTGTCCATCTGTCTGTCCATTCTCTCTATGGGCTTGGTTGCCTCTAGAGATATCATCTGCAAACTCAGCACGAGGGGTCCTGAGATAGTGGCTGTCACAGTCCGTATTTGAATGCTGACTTCTGTTTTGAATTAAGGTGGTGGACTGAAACTTTCACTTTGGTGTGACCTCGTCTATTTTTTGGCATAGGTTGGGCTGCCACACGAGATAGGCAAAGGACGATGAAGAAAATAATAGGTCCAAAAGACTGCAAGCAAAGTGAGCAGCACCTTGGACAGCTCCAAGTGGAGCCTAGACTGGAATAACCAATAACCAGCAGACCCATACTGGATTGGCATGAGGCTAGTCCATTGGGACCAATGAGGACACTGCCTCAGCAGCCTCAGCCAGCCCCCACCAGCCCGCCTTCTTACTTACACCCACTCATTACCTGCCATCACCCGCTGTTGGTCTCCCTGCCTTCTACCCTACCAGACCCAAGGAGCACCAGCCACAGCTAACCTAAAATATGCATCAAAAATACTGATTAGCTTTTCTAGTAGGGCTGCTTCCCATACAATTTGGTACCAGTGGTCCATGTTTACTCCTGAAAGGTCCCTCCAGTGTCTAGCCATGATGCTCCTAGCTGCTGCGAGTAGGTGGCTTATGAGTTCTTTGTAGACTATGAAAATCCTTTAATAAAAACAACTAAAAATAATAATAAAAGCAGACATTAAGAACAAATTGACATAATACTTTATCTTTAAAATAAATTATGAGAAAACATATATAGCTGTATAATCCTGCTTTTGCATATGTGAGTTGAACACTCAAGATGAGCCATATAAGTTGGTATTTCCATTGGTCATAAGACTGTAAAGAAATCTGTTAAGTCATTGCAAAGCAATGGGAAACAAAAGACTCATGGTGTGTTTTCTACTAACTGATGAAAGCCTTGTCAGTAATGGAAATTGACAAAATTGGATTGTTGAGGCTATGCTGGAATGGAACCAGGAACTCTGATGAGCTGCTACAGAAGTAACTCCTTTTTGTTGATTATATTTGTCAATGCTCTCATTCAGAGGAACACATTTATTCTGTTTCATAATGTGGGGGATTAGTCATTCAGAGACTCTTTCAAATCTCTTTCTGGCCCATATGCTAAAAGTTTTGCCTTTCCTGTTCGCTGCTGGAGGTCCTTTGTTAGTCATAGATTTTCTCTGATCCTGATTACCTGGATGTAGGAGTAAGTCTCATTTAATGTCTGGGAATTTTACTTTTCAAGCCTGCATGCAAAGAATTGCAGCAATGCTGGCATACAGGTCATTGTATATAGGCACACTGCGGTATGGTGTTTGTAGTATATAAGGTAAGGTAATGAGGGTGAAAGAAGAGAGTGCAAAATATGGTCTGAAGCTCAACATCAAAAAAAATTAAGATCATGGCCACTGGTCCCATCACCTCCTGGCAAATAGAAGTGGAAGAAATGGAGGCAGTGAGAGATTTTACTTTCTTGGGTTCCATGTGTTGGCTATTTGCATATTAGTTGTACTGCAGAAGGCATGCTGGGGAGACCATACATTACAAGGAACCCAAAATAACTTTAGCAAGGTTTTAATAACAAAAACTCCATATATATATATATATATATATGTGTGTGTGTATATATATATATATATATATATATATGTGTGTGTGTGTGTGTGTGTGTATATATATATATATATCAATAAGCATGACCCAACCACCAGGGTACTGAGAGAGCTAGGTGCTGCTCTTTATATACTATACCCAACAGCTTAATCACCACAACTTAACAGCACCTGCTATACTGCTTAACAGCTGTAAAACTAGGTCACATTATTTGCTCTGGCCCTTAAATAAATACACATCTTATGGAGCAATAATGAACCTTCAAATTTAAAGAGACTATTCAACACCATAATCAATGCAGATGGTGACGGTAGTCACGAAATTAAAAGACAGCAGCTTCTTGGGAGAAAAGCAATGACAAACCTAGACAGCATCTTAAAAAGCAGAGACATCACCTTGCTGACAAAGGTCCATATAGTTAAAGCTATGGTTTTCCCAGTAGTGATGTATGGAAGTGAGAGCTGGACCATAAAGAAGGCTGATCACCGAATAATTGATGCTTTTGAATTATGGTGCTGGAGGAGACTCTTGAGAGTCTCATGGACTGCAAGAAGATCATATCTATCCATTCTGAGCCCTGAGTGCTCACTGGAAGGGCAGATCCTGAAGCTGAGGCTCCAATACTTTGTCCACCTCATGAGAAGAGAAGACTCCCTGGAAAAGACCCTGATGTTGAGAAAGATGGAGGGCACAAGGAGATGGAGACGACAGAGGACAAGATGGGTGGACAGTGTTCTCGAAGCTATCAACATGAGTCTGACCAAACTGTGGGAGGCAGTGGAAGACAGGAGTGCCTGGCGTGCTCTGGTCCATGGGGTCATGAAGAGTCGGACATGACTAAACGACTAAACAACAACAAGGTAATCTGCCAAGCTATATGTTAGCAGAAATGGGCCACTGCTTGGGGCTTGCAATCAAGCTCAGAGTGTAACATTTACTCCCCTGTATGTCCATTTAAAAAGGAATGCAAATGCCACCTTTGATCCGGATCAGCACAGATGACTGCAGCAAGACTGGTTTGATTTTACATATAAAAGTAGCTTTAATATATAGGGCAAAGTTTGTTAGCACATCAAATAATATGCTAAGAGCTTGATCTGATCTTTCTACTTCTTCCCCTGGAGGCATTGTTGTGTTCTGCAGCTGATTCAATAATAATTTTTTAAAAAATTAAACCAATAAGATCTGAGTTAATCAAGACCACAAAGAACTTTTAGGGTACATATTGAAAATAATAACAAACCACATCAATAATGCGTAGCATAGCTTCTGAGGATTCAAACTGGTTTGCATACATGAACTCATTTTATACAACAGCCTAGCTGGGCAGTCTCTTCTTATAATCCCTGCATTACTGCTTGTAATTGGAAGAATTGCCTACAGTCACCTGCTGATTTCATAACAGAGGAAAGATTTGAATCAGAAGCTGCACATGTTTCCACCAGCACACAGAAGAGGTACATCAACTCTATTGATCTCTGTGAAATTATGTGCATGCAGCCCCCTCCCCCCCAATTATTTTTTTCTTGACACGGCCTGAAGCATAATCTCTCCAGTGGTGTGTTTACAGATGTGAGATGAATACTGAATTTAGTTTGAAAAGCAGTGGTGGTGGGGAGACTACAGCTCAGTGGATCTGAGTGCATGCAGAATGTTAAAGATGCGATTCCTGGGACCTTCAGTTAAAAGGGTAAACTGGAAGATCAATGGTTCTGCAATTGCCAATGCTTCTAGAAAGTGAGGACGTAGCAGCAGACCATCTGTTATTCTTCGATCCAGCTCCACGACGGACCAAAATCCTACCAGCTGAACTTTGTAACTAACAGGGGTGCCAACTTGAATAAAATATTTGGGGGAAGGCAGGTAAGCCCCACCCCCCACATAATCGTTCACAAGACACACACACACCATTTGAATGGCAATGCCCATCAAACTTTGGAGGGTCCCAGCCTCATTAAATATTTTATTGTGGGAGCCAAATGGACCTCAACCCCTCACTCGTATGGTAACTAATAGGTAATGCCTGAATTCTTTCCCTCTCCCTCCCAATTGGTTCACTTTTTCTGTCATATATTTTAGATCAGGGGTGGGAAACCTTTGAACCCTCTGGATGTTGGCTGACTCCAGTGCTTTTTTTTTTTTCTAGGAAAGCAAGCAGGGGGAGGAGCCAGCACATGGAGGAGGGGTGTGGCCTGATACCAAGGCTGGGTGGTGAGGGCAGGTTAGCTGCTTGATGTTATCTTGCCCACCCATCAACCTACTGGCGTGCTGCTACCCAGGTGAAGCGGCCTCCCCACCCCCCTGCCTGGTTTTGGTAAGGAGGCAGCAGGGCTCCAAGATCCTGTCAGAGCAGGGGTCAGCAAACTTTTTCAGCAGGGAGCTGGTCCACTGTTCCTCAGACCTTGTGGGGGGCCGGACTGTTTTGTTGTTGTTGTTTTTTTAAAAAAAGAACAAATTCCTATGCCCCACAAATAATCCAGAGATGCATTTTAAATAAAAGGACACATTCTACTCATGTAAAAACACCAAGCAGGCCCCACAAATAACCTAGAGACACATTTTACATAAAAGGACACATTCTACTCATGTAAAAACACACTGATTCCCGGACCGTCCACGGGCCGGACTTAGAAGGCGGTTGGGCTGGATTTGGCCCCCGGGCCTTAGTTTGCCTACCCATGTGTTAGAGCATTGAGTCTCCTTCTCTAAGTTGGGCAAATGCTTCCTGGGCTTGGAGAAGGAGGCGCAATGCTCTGATGGGATCTGAGAGCCTTCCCGCCTCCCTGCCAAAAAGGGGTGGTACTGTGTACCATTGTGTACCTCCAGAAAAAAAAAGCACTGGCTGACTCCAACTCCCATCAGCCCAGGCAGTGTGGCCAGTGGTGAGGGATGATGAGAGATGGATTGGCAAGTTCAGGCTTACCTGCTGTTTGTGACCTATTAAATTACCCTCAGTTCCCTGAAGTGATGCTACATGACAGCATTGTAGGGAAAATAAAATGACAACCCCCACCGGATAACAGCTGGCTGAGGTCCCACAAGAAGGCCTTTTGCCCAGAGTCCCCTCAAACCTAGAGCTGGCTTTGACTATTGCAATCCCGCTTCATCCTGGAGCCTGGAGTGCATTCATCACTGCCTGGAAAAGCCATCTGCTCATCTCTACCTGCAACAAGTCATAAACCACTGCATTGGCACCATCTCTACAGATAAATTCTCAAGCTATTCCAGCATTCCCTGACAAGCTAATTAAGTTAATGAGATTGCAGAATGATTAAACTCAAAGGTAGAATGATCACACCAACAGGCTGTACCACTAAAGAAGCATTTAATACATTACCTTTTTCATAATTAGAATTTGCCATCTGTCCTGCATAGCATTAACACGTTAAGTGGTTTAACGTCAGGGTTGGATAAAATATTTGCTGCCGTGAACTCCCTACTCCCCTGAATGGTGGGAAAATCTAAGGGGTAGTATTAGTTGCATGTAGGTTGGATGAAACTGGAGGCTTGTGGTGTTTTGTAATATTTCACTTATTACACGAGTCTACCAAATTCAGATCATCCTTCCAGACTTTCCCTCTCAGGGGTGGGAAACTCTGGAACTCCCATCTGCTCCAGTAAGCATGGCGAATGACCAGGGATGATGGGAGTTGTAGTTTAGCAATATATGTAGGTCCAGTTGTTCTCCACCACTGCTCCAGCCCACTCCTTCTTTACAGGTTCTGAACAAATGAAGCTGTCTCATAATTAACCCATGAAGGTCAGTGGTTCCTAACCCAAGTGGCAATGGGTCTCTAAGCCTTGGGCAGAGATTCATTTCCTGGCATCTCTTGGTACCAGAAACAGAGTTCTCAGGGAAAGATACTGACACCTACAGTGTCCCCCCAGCCAGCTTACCCCTTCAAGGCTCAGGGCAAATGAAACCAGTGACCTCCCACTATGTGCACAGGTCTGGGTGGGTGTTTTGGGTAGGTGACTTAAATCTCCCTGAACTGGGATCCTAGAAAAATAAAAGTTGTTGAAGAATGAACCTCAACGTTTCTTAATGCAAAGCAGGTGCACTTCTACTGAGGCAACCCCCTCCCGATATTCTCCAGAAATATCTCTCAAGGATTTATCTCAGCAAGTATAAATCACCTGCTTTCTCCTTTGAGCCTTGCTTTCCATCAATTTATGATGCTACTGGGTTATGCAGATGAAAAGAAGAGGCACCAATGATATAGGAAGCTCATACAAAATGTACTAGCAGCAGCGGAATTACCTGCAGCAATACACAAGAATCGTCAAGGTGCTCAAATATTAGCGGAAATATAACACTGGCAAAATATGGGGTAGAGAACAAAAAAAAAAAGGAGTTGTAACAATGGAGGCTGCTATCCAACTGCTTTTCAAAGATGCGCATTGTACCATAAGATTGAGAGAATTCGTTGCTTTTCTCATGCTTTTTTTATTTTTTACAAATATTCCTTCATATTGTGAAATGCTATACATTTAAATCGGGACGCAGGTGGCGCTGTGGGTTAAAGCCTCAGCGCCTAGGGCTTGCCAATCAAAAGGTCGGCAGTTCGAATCCCTGCAGCGGGGTGCACTCCCGCTGCTCGGTCCCAGCGCCTGCCAACCTAGCAGTTCGAAAGCACCTCCGGGTGCAAGTAGATAAATAGGGACCGCTTACCAGCGGGAAGGTAAACGGCGTTTCCGTGTGCGACTCTGGCTTGCCAGAGCAGCGATGTCATGCTGGCCACATGACCCGGAAGTGTCTCCGGACAGCGCTGGCCCCTGGCCTCTTAAGTGAGATGGGCGCACAACCCCAGAGTCTGTCAAGACTGGCCCGTACGGGCAGGGGTACCTTTACCTTTACCTATACATTTAAATCAGTATTCGACCACTTTAAGGAGTTGCAGCTTCCACTCAACATTTCTGGAAAGTGTAGTTCAATAAGAGTGCTGAGAGTTGTTAGGAGAGTCCTTGTCCCCTCAGAGAGCTACAGTTCTCAGAATAATAATAATAATAATAATAATTTATTATTTATATCCCGCCCATCTGGTTGGGCCTTCCCAGCCACTCTGGGCGGCTTCCATAAAAACCAAAAATACAGTAAAATCACACGTTAAAAACTTCCCTGAACAGGGCTGCCTTAAGATGTCTTCTGAATGTCAGGTAGTTGTTTATCGCTTTGACATCTGCTGGAAGGGCGTTCCACAGGGCGGGCGCCACTACCGAGAAGGCCCTCTGCCTGGTTCCCTGTAGCTTTGCTTCTCGCAATGAGGGAACCGCCAGAAGGCCCTCGGCGCTGGACCTCAGCGTCCGGGCAGAATGATGGGGGTGGAGACGCTCCTTCAGGTATACTGGACCGAGGCCGTTTAGGGCTTTAAAGGTCAGCACCAACACTTTGAATTGTGCTCGGAAACATACTGGGAGCCAATGTAGGTCTTTCAAGACCGGTGTTATATGGTCTCGGCGGCCGCTCCCAGTCACCAGTCTAGCTGCCGCATTCTGGATTAGTTGTAGTTTCCGAGTCACCTTCAAAGGTAGCCCCACGTAGAGTGCATTGCAGTAGTCCAAGCGGGAGATAACCAGAGCATGCACCACTCTGGCGAGACAGTCCGCAGGCAGATAGGGTCTCAGCCTACGTACCAGATGGAGCTGGTAAACAGCTGCCCTGGACACAGATTTGACCTGTGCCTCCATGGACAGCTGTGAGTCCAAAATGACTCCCAGGCTGCGCACCTGGTCCTTCAGGGGCACAGTTACCCCATTCAGGACCAGGGAATCTTCCACACCTGCCCACCTCCTGTCCCCCAGAAACAGTACTTCTGTCTTGTCAGGATTCAACCTCAATCTGTTAGCCGCCATCCATCCTCCAACCGCCTCCAGACACTCACACAGGACCTTCACTGCCCTCACTGGTTCTGATTTAAAAGAGAGGTAGAGCTGGGTATCATCTGCATACTGATGAACACCCAGCCCAAACCTCCTGATGATCTCTCCCAGCGGCTGCATGTAGATGTTGAAAAGCATGGGGGAGAGGACAGAACCCTGAGGCACCCCACAAATGAGAGCCCAGGGGTCTGAACACTCATCCCCCACCACCACTTTCTGAACACGGCCCAGGAGGAAGGAGTGGAACCACTGTAGGACAGTGCCCCCTGCTCCCAGCCCCTCAAGACGGTCCAGAAGGATGTTATGGTCGATGGTATCAAACGCCGCTGAGAGATCCAGCAGAACTAGGAAACAGCTCTCACCTTTGTCCCTAGCCCGCCGGAGATCATCAACCATGGTTTAACAATCGATCCCTCTTCCCACTGGCCCATTTAATCCAGCATCCAGATGCTTATGGGAAACCTGCAAGCACAACCCAAGAACAAGAGCATTCTCCCCTCCTGTGGTTTCTAGCAAATGGGATTTAGAATCATACTGTCTTCGAATGTGGAGGTAGAATGTAGTCATTATGGCTATGCAGCCATTGCAAGCCTTTTCCATGAATGTGTTTAATCCTCTTTTAAAGTCATCTAAGTTGGAGGTCAACTTGCCGACAAAGGTCTGTATAGTTAAAGCTATGGTTTTCCCAGTAGTGATGTATGGAAGAAAGAGCTGGACCACAAAGAAGGCTGATCGCCGAATAATTGATGCTTTTGAATTATGGTGCTGGAGGAGACTCTTGAGAGTCCCATGGACTGCAAGAAGATCAAACCTCTCCATTCTGAAGGAAATCAGCCCTGAGGACAGATCCTGAAGCTGAGGCTCCAATACTTTGGCAACCTCATGAGAAGAGAAGACTCCATGGAAAAGACCCTGATGTTGGGAAAGATTGAGGGCACAAGGAAAAGGGGATGACAGAGGATGAGATGGTTCGACAGTGTTCTCGAAGCTACCAGCATGAGTTTGACCAAACTGTGGGAGGCCGTGGAAGACAGGAGTGCCTGGCGTGCTCTGGTTCATGGGGGTCACGAAGAGTCGGACATGACTAAACGACTAAACAGTAACAAGAAGAATTTGGGGGTCATTTCTGCCTTCTGTAGGACCACATTTCATAGTTTAACTATGTGTTTTCTGAAGAAGAAATATATTTTGTCTGTCCCGAAGCCCCCAATATTCAATTTCTTTCTCAAGAGATCAGTGAAGGGGGGAAGTTTATACATTCCTTTCAGAGGTATATACCTTTCACACCTATACATAGGTGTGATGAGCCATATATATTTCCGCTGAGATGACAGCATAGTTGTCTGCTTTAATGAACATAACCAGGATGCTGAACTGCTCTTGTAAACAAATGCTTGCACATTAACACTGCCACATTCACTGGCCCTTGAGTGGTAGGTCACACTTTTTCAAACTCACCTTCCACAGCAGCTTTGTAAGACAAAGGGACCCTTTTCTTTGTTTCATGTCACCCTGTTCTGGACTGGAATAGAGTCTATTCCTGTCCAGTATACTGGTGTTACAAAAGGAAGAAACAGTGTCTGCATAAAGTCGTTTTCTACACCAATTAGCAACAGCTTTCCAGGGTTTCTGATGAGGAGTCTTTCCCAGTCCTACCAAAAGATGTTGTGGATTGAACATTGGACCTTCTGCTTGCAAAGCAGATGCTCTACCATTGCTGTTGTTGTTTATTAAATCTGTATACAAAGATTTATTTGGCCCCTCCGAAAAGTGGCAGCCAGTACTTTCTGGTTCAAGGGGATCTGAATAAGAAAGCCTCTTACTTCCTGTTGATCTTATTGACCCCAATGTTCATTGGCTCGTGGGCACACAAACAGGGCCTCTTGGGCACACCTTTCAGGTGCATAGATCTAGGGTGATTCTGGAACAATTAGATGAGCAGAAGACAATGCTCATTTGGGAAGCTTGAAATCTGGGACCAGACTAGTGATTCAGTGGAGCTATGGTGCATAGTGCAGCCCAGTTACTGTATCTTCATTATAGGGGGTGGGGGTGGAGGTAAAGTGAAATCAGGATTTGGACACTGTTGTTTGGATCGCCAATAGGTTCATTAGACATCCCACACCACAAGGGACCAAGTTTTGGTTCACAATTAAGCTGCACGTGTAAAATGTTCATCCTAGATTTGCAGCATCTCTCTTGGACTTTATTTCCTAAGCTTAAGCAACTAAACCTTTTAATCAATTAGAAGCAGCTTATGGACTCTTTTAAAAAAAGTAGTGTGCACTCTGTGGACTGATAGCTGAGTAAACCTTATTTAATTTACAGTATCTGGCTCTGTGTCTAAAATCCAATCAATTAAGCAAAAGGCGGCTGTGGAGACTTGAGCAGTTAAATAAGACTTAAAAGCAAGCAAGACTTAAAAGCAAAAAACTCCAAGGTGGCTATCACCTCTGGAAGCTAAGGCCCGAAAAAGACCCAATATGGAGGCCAAATGGCCAAAATATGGGGAAATACTAGAAAAAGATGGAGACAATTGGAAATTGCAGAGTTTGGAGAAAATGAAGGATAAAGTGCGAGACTGGTTACACTACGCTCAGATTAAAGAAGTCTTTAAAAATGACAAAAAGTTAGGGTTCCAGGTGGAGAAATCGAAATTGGAAACAGAACTGTTAGAACCTAAGACCAAGGTACTTTCAAGAATGTATAACTTGCTGTTAAAATGGAACACACAAGATGAAATGGTTAAATCGGCTATGATAAAGTGGGCACAGGATATTGGGTATAACATTATGTTTGAGGACTGGGAAAGGTTGTGGACCACTGGGTTGAACTTCACTGCATGTAATGCTTTGAAGGAAAATGTAATGAAAATGATATATAGATGGTACATGACCCCAGTTAAACTTGCCAAAATATACCATTTGTCTGATAACAAATGCTGGAAATGTAAAGGAAATGAAGGAACATTCTTTCACCTCTGGTGGACGTGCCCTAGAGTGAAGGCCTTTTGGGAAATGATATATAATGAGTTGAAAAAGGTATTTAAGTATACTTTCCCCAAGAAACCAGAGGCCTTCCTCCTGGGTATTGTCGGCCAGAGGGTGATAAAGAAGGACAGAACTTTTTTCCTGTATGCAACAACGGCAGCAAGGATACTCATCGCTAAGCATTGGAAAACCCAAGATCTACCCACACTGGAAGAATGGCAGATGCAACTGATAGACTATATGGAATTGGCTGAGATGACCGGCAGAATCCGAGACCTGGGAGAGGAGAGAGCTGAAGAAGATTGGAAGAAATTTAAGATTTATTTACAAAAATACTGTAATTTGGTTGAATGTTAAGGAGGATGCTAGATCATAAATAATTGAGCACCACCAAATTAGGCGGAATTAGGACGATAAGTGAGATTGAGGAAAATATAAACCTTTTGGAGAATTATTAGATTATATTCAAATGAATGGGATACAAGAATCTAAACAAGATGATAAATTGCTGGCAAAATTTACAATGATGTAAGTGGGAGCGGGAGACGCGAGGGAGTCCAAAGAAGTTATGAAACTATGTTATGATATATGTTATACTGTTTATTATTTCTGTATTTGTATTTAAAAATCTTAATATATATATATATATATATATATATATATATATATAATAAATAAATAAATATCCCATATGTAAAAAGATCATTTTCCCCTTTTCTGTAAAGACTAGGCTTGCTTCCAGGGTTAGCTTTCCTCAGAACTGAGGCTTGTTAGCATTTCCCCTCTATTTTGTTATTTTATGTGCTTGTTTGCTCACTAAATATGCATACCACTTGATAGTCAGAAAATATTCCATTGTGGTTTAATACTATAAAACCAAATCAGCAATAAAAACCGCCCGTGCTTGCAGAAATTGAAGTCCTGCTCAATTGTTAAAAATAAGTTTAAGGACACAAGAAGTGTCTGCTGGATTAGGCCAATGACCCATCTAATCCAGCATCCTATTCTCACAGTGGCTACATGGATGGCAAGCTCACAAGTAGGACCTGAGAACAAAAACACTCTCCCAAGCTATGACTTCCAGAAGCTGGTATTCAGAAGCATCATTGCCCCTGTCCATAGAGGCAGAGCATAGCCATGGATAGCTTTCTTCTCCATGAATTTGGCTGATCCCCTTTTAAAGACAGCCAAGTTGGTGGCCATCACTGTCTCCTGTGGGAGGGAGGTCTGTATTTTAACCATGTGATGTGCGAAGGACTTTATTTCATCTGTCCTGAATCTTCCAACATTCAATTTCTCTGGGTGTCCATGAGTCCCAAACGCTGCAACCTTTCTCAAATGGGAGTTACTCCATTCCCTTGACCACGTAAAATAAGTCTGGTTGTGGTCTGAAACTCCAGGGAGGTGTGGATTTAAATACTTCATCTGGATTCCCCATGGGTGAAACTTTTCCTGCACCGTTCATCCTTTTATAAACCCTTTGTTGTGTCACCCAACCCACACTTCCAATACAGAAGCAAGCCACCATTGAATTCAGTGGGACTAACTCCTAGCTCAGGATTGCAGTCCTACTTGCTTTTCTTTTCCTTTTTTTTTGGAGGGGGGAGGACAAAGTTCAAAGTGCTTGAGTTCAGCCTTCCTCATCTGGTGCCCTCCATATGTTTTAGACCGTAGCTCACATCATCCCTGAGCATTGGTCATGTTGGCTGGGGTTGATGGAAGCTACAGATCTGGAAGATGGCGGGTTGGAGAAGGCGTCTTTAGGCTTTGCTCATGGGAAAGGTGTACAATGGAGTTCTGTAGGGCATGAAATCATGCTTCTCTCACCCAATTCTTTTCCATTGGGACAAATGTGCGGTTATGTTACTCTTCTCCTGTGAATCCACAATGTCATCGTGTAATACACAGTTAATTAAGTTGGTTGTAAGGCAAAGTTGTCAACCCCTCACCCCATTGCCTGCTTGCTTAGTGTCTTTAAGTGAATGCAAAACTTTACAAGGGCAATTATATATGGGTAGGAAACAAGCATCTCATGAAACTACAAAAAGCTAAACTTGGTTGCATCCACCTACTCAGAGTTGACCTGTTGAAGTTAATGGACCTGGCTAACTTAGGGTCATTAATTTATATGTGGTCTACTCTGAGCATAACTTATCTGGCTACAAACTTTTGCTTTTGGTACAGCTATGTGGCTGAGCCCCAGTGAACTTTCATTCTGCATACATATAATCATAAGCAAGTTCCAGAATTCTCCAGGCTCAAGAGGAACAGTAGACAATTTGTGGTGACAAGCTGAAGACTCATCCATTCTGAAATGCAGCTGACAAAAGTGAATTAGCTGCAGCTTCTGTGGGAAGGTAGAATATGTCCTTTTTCTTAGGCCCCTAATAATTCTATTTGTTCAATAATTTCAAGATTCCCTGCTGCCACCTTGAAGGCGAACATTTCTTTTCACATACTTGCTACCGTAAATAATGCTTTCTGCTTGCCTTCCCTCTTCCAGTACAGATTCCCAAAATGCTGGGCAATTATTCATCCCCTAGGTGGAGGGACGTTTTTATAATCACTTGAAAGGTAGGATAAATTGCTTGCCCAAGGGTTTGCTATGAATCTGTGGCAGAGCTGAGGCCAGATCCTAGAAGTTCAGTGATAGGTGGCATAAACTAGACTGTAATAACATCAAGACCTTCACATCTCTCCCTCCCTCCTTCCTGTAGCTTTGTCTTGTATCCCCAAACCTTTCAACAAGCAAATATTAGCATTTGCAATCCCTTGGCTCGCTTTCATTACTGCCATTCCATGATCGACCTTTCCTCCAAGAATGAGAATGTGGGGGGAGGAATTGTTCCCTTACTCTCTTTGGATATCCTATCTATTGATTTATGTCAACACAGCTCACCCAAGGTTGTAAACTTCCAGTTATTAACATACATTTTTGTACTTGTGTATGCTTAACTCAGACCCATGCTTGCCTTCCATGGTTTCACATTTTGCAAAATCTTCTGATTAACTGCCTGACTCTTTGGGGTAATACTAGTAGATGGCTCAGGCATTCTTTAGGATGGTGCAGAGACAGGATTGGTTGCAGGAAATATTGATACGCTCAGGGAAAACTGAAATGATCTGAAAACTCCCCATTGTACTCAGCTGCTATCTTTCATCACCTTCTCATAGCATTATGCTGTGTGAATCACAGCATGCATTCAAACTAGCTGCATCACAATCTCCAAATTGGACATGTTTAGAATGCAAACCTTCTGCAACACAATGGGAGAATGTTCTATTTTTATTTTTTGGGGGCCCTATAGCGCACGTGTTTTGTAATGGGAAGGAAGGTCACTTAGATGATGGTGACAGTTGCAGCAGCTTCCTGCTGGAGACATGAGGGTTATTTGACTTTGTGGAATGAGTGAATTGACCATGGAAAATCCTGACTTTGGAGAGTATTATTATTATTATTATTATTAAATATTTTTTATTTACAAAAGTGTGTGCAGTGTCTCTCTGTCATATTTTTTTCTCCATGTAACATTTTTACAAATCAGTTTCATTTGTTGAGACATTAGGAAGAAAAGGGGGAAAGGGGTGGAGTGGGGGGAAAGATGGGTGGGGGTGGGGTCGGGTAGCAATATTGCTATGTTACTTACTATATGTAGGGTTTGGTGTCAGGTTCTTTGCTGTTCACTTGTGTTCTTTTAACATCTTCCAAGACAATAATGCCCACTTACACCACAAAGAACTCATAACCCACCTACTTTTAGCAGCCAGAAGCATCATAGGCAGATACTGGAGAGACCTGTCAGGAGCAAGCATGGAGGGTCTTCTGAAGCCCTGCAGCAAACTGATGCCCACTGAAGGAGTGGACCATTCGGTAGTGGGTGCTGTGCTTATTTTTTTATTCAGTTGATACCCTGCTCCCCGCTCCCCAGTCCAGGGTACAGGATGGTTCACAGCCATCCTGATCATCCTTTTTATCTTTAGTGGGTGCTGTGCTTATTTTTTTCATTCAGTTGATACCCTGCTCCCCCCCCCCCCCCGTCCAGGGTACAGGATGGTTCACAGCCAAACATGATCATCCTTTTTATCTGGAGAACAGTGTCCCTTGTCCTGTTTGGACTTCAAATTTTCACACATCTGAGCTCATTCTCATCAACATCCTCAAAACTTCATGGGCAGAGGGTGAGTCCAGTGAGAGGAGGAGAGTGAGAGCCTGAGCAGGAGTTTGCGTGAGCGGAGGGTGGGTCCATGCAGAGGAGAGCGAAGAGAGAGAGAACAAGAGATATTGTGGGATGTGTGCATAGGGTGGGGTGGGGCCAGGAGGAGAGAGAGAGAGAGAGAGAGAGAGAGAGAGAGAGAGAGAGATTTTGCTTGGGCAAATGGTGGGTCACGGAGAGTGAGTTTGTAGTGCACATGCTTGCTATGGTGGAGTTTTGGGTTTTGAATGGGCAGAGGGGTGGCTTTGTAGGCCAGAGAGTAAGAGAAAGGGGTTGCAGGAGCCTTGTCTGGTATGGGAGAGAGTTTTTGCACGGGCAGAATGGGTGATGTAGGCCAGACTCGGGGAGTGAGCAGGGGTTTCATGGCCCTGGTGGAGAGAGGGGAGGGGAGAGTTTTTGCACAGGCAGAGGCAGGTGGGCCAGAGACAGAGACTTGGAGTCAGAGGGCAAGAGAGAAGGGGGGTTGCATGGGCCTGGTACATCCATTCGGTGGAGGGATTGGGAAAGAGAGTTCTGTGCAGGTAGAGAGACAGAGAGCGAGGCAAGGCGTTTTCAGCAGCGCAGGCCTTCTCTGGTGCCGATGGAGAGAGATTTCTTTTCAGAAAGCGATTCATCCTTTTTAGCACCCCAGTCCCTCTTCACTCCCTAACCTGTCCCGTACTTTGCCAACCTGCCCTTTATTTTGCCTGACCAAAGCTGACAACCCTACTCACTTTGTAAATTAAAACAGTTGCAATTAAAACATACATTATAGATGTAAATGCTTTTTAAAAATGCAGCCCTATTGCTGAAAACATTTGAAACCATTTAAAAGCTCACATACAATTACAACACTCACCCTCCAAAGACAGCTGCCTGTTGGGACCAAAGGTCTACCAAAACAAAAGCCTTTTGCCTGCTGGTGAAAGGAATTCAGAGACAATGGTCAGCCTAGCCTCACATGGAAGAACATTCCACAATCTGGGAGCAGCCACCAAGAAGGCTCTCTCTTGTGCCCTCACTGAATGTGTTGGGACTGAGAGAAAGACCTCCTCAAAACATCACAAAGCCTTGGCAGGATGCCTGCTAATACCTTTTCTGCACAGGGAGATAGATGTCATTTCAGCTACAGGCAGACAGACACTTGGAGACCTGAGAGTAGTATATGTGGTTTCATTGTCAGCTTAACATATCTTCTAAATAATAATAATAATTAATAAAACTAGGATGGAAAAAAATAATGGACAAAGATGAAAGCAACGGAGTTGGGTATTTCTTTCCGGTGCTGTTTTCCTCATTTTCATTTTCACACACTGCTAAAGTAGCAATTAGAGTCAACCGGAAGAACAGGGTCATCTGTAAAACAGGCACACTTAACTTCCCACCTTGTACCTTGAGAAGTTTAATAGAACAGCTTGGCAGAAAGTCGATGGGTTCTTGATGGGCTCCAATGGAGCCTGTCTGTCTCTCCCTTCCCTGAGATGGCATGATTGAGCTAAAATGGTGGTCTCCTCAAACCCACTGCCTCCTTCCCAGATTGCAAAAGTAGGTCCCAGGAGAGTCTAGAACTTGGGTCTTCTCTGCATGCCTGCAGCAACTCGTGTTGTTTACTGGTCGGCATTTTAGTGTGAATTCCTCCTAATGAGCACCTTTCCTGTATGCAGTTTTGACTAATATACACATTTTGGCTAACACATTTAAGTGTGATGCTAACAACCAATACCAAAATGAAGGTGTACGAGGCTTGCATATTGAGCGTGCTGTTTTATGGCAGTGAGACAAGGGCAACATACACCTGCCAGGAATGATGCCTCAACACCTTCCACATACACTGTGCCAGGAAGACTTTGGGCATCACAAAGCAGGACAGAGTCTCAAACAAAGACCTGCTCTCCCAAGCCTACATTCCCAGCATGTTCGTACTTCTGTCTCAATGACATCTATGCTAGCTTGGTCATATCCAGAGAATGGAAGCTGGCAGGTTCCCTACAGAGAGCAAGCTTCAGGCACCATTGCATGCCCTTCAACATTTCTCTGATGAAAATAGAGACATCCTATTATTATTATTATTATTATTATTATTATTATGTCCCTCCCATCCACTCTGGGGGGCTTCCAACGTATATAAAAACATAATAAAACAGTAAACACTAAAAAAATCCACTATACAGGGTTGCTTTCCGATGGTTTGGCAGCTAGATAACTCCATGCCCTCCAACATGTTTCCGATAAAAATAGGAACACCCTAAGGAACAGTGGGACATTCTGGGATCAAATCAGAAACTGGAATGGCTTCTGTATATCTGGGATGGTCCCTGGAAAATAGGGAAACTTGGAGGGTCTGCCATTGTCAGACGAATTCTGTGTTACAAAGATGTCCGCATACGAGACACGAAGGCTGGCAACATTAACCCTGCTGTGTGGGAATCCCTTGCAAATGACCACAGTCCCTCGAAACAGGCTGTGTATGCATAGCAGTGACCAGATGAGGAATGATCACTGGGACAAGTGCAGAAAGAAGAAATGCCATGGTACACCTCCATCAGCCCAACCAGACTCCTTCATCTGCCCCAGCTGCAGTAAAACATGTCATTTCTGTATTGGTCTCTGCAGCCACAGCAGTCCCTGTCTCTCTATCGATTTGACTTCACCCATGAAGGCACACTCTTCCATTGTCTCCTGAGACAGATGGATGCCAACCCAACACATTTTGACAAGCCATTCCACCCCGCAAAGGAGCCCAGGGCAGCTAACACAAAAAGTTACAACAACACCATTGAACACCCCCACACACACACACCACCACACACACTTGAAGCAATTTAAAACAATCACACACCCAACCAGTTAACAATTTCAAGGATGTATCATTTCAATCAGTATCGTTTAGCCATCAAATGGTTGGGTAAAGAAGACTGGTTTTAAATCACTTCTGAATGTTAGTAATGAGGGAGACAGATTCATTTCCCCAAATAAATTAGTCCACATATGGAAAACCACCAGCCAGAAGATCTTGTTATGGACAAACTCCAGTTGGGCAGTTACCAAAGGTGCTACCACCAATAGAACATCCCCTGCAAATTTTAGGATCCTAGAAGGTTGGTATCAGTAGCTCACTGGTAGCCAATACAGTGCTTTTTGGAGCAATGCCCCATGGTCCCATCAGGTTGTCCTACTTAACCATCCTAGCAGCTGCATTCTGCATTCTGTCTTCAAGAGCTTCAATGGGCTTCTGTCATCAATGTAGTCCAGGGGGAGGTTACCAGAGCATGGAGAACTAATGCCAGGCTATCCCAATCCAGGAATAGCCATAGCTAGCAAACTAGCATAAGTTAGGCACAAGCACTTCTAGACACAAAAGTGTTAGAATTCCTGATCTATGTTTGCAGTCATGGGATTTTTGTCTTTCACATGACGGTATATGTTTTGATTCCACAGAGTGGGAAGTGACGGAAACAGGATGTTTGGGTTACTGTGTTCCATGAAGTGGGACTATTGTCCTTTGTTCTTTTTCTCTTTGCTGTCTGATGATAGAGAGGGAGCCATGTTACAGTGCTCCATGTGTGTTTGTATGTATGACAAAAAGACACTTGAGATATCAGTTGACTGGTTGGAATCCAAGAGAACTCCCAGGCTATTATTTAATGCATTTTATGCATCCTTTTCCCACAGCATATGCATTTTTTGTACACCATAGTTGAAGAACTGCATCACAAAATTCAGGGAAGTGTGAATTTCAAAGGTTATATGTGTTTCGGTTCAATTTATTGGTTTGAGAAGTGTGAATTTGGTATCTTCTCATTCAATTGCAAACAAAATTGAATTTCTCACTCATTCCTACCCGAGACTAAATCTCACAGAACTCAACGGAATTGGGTTGTGCTTTAAAAGGCACATGCCTGTAAAATATAACCCTTGAAGGCTCAGATCATGTCTGGTTTGCTGACATTTTCATAACACAAATTAACTCCCTATCACAAAAACTGAAATAGAAGGGTAACACATGAGCACAGTCCTCTACAAAAATCTTAGCTGTAGCCTTTCTCTTTCTCTCGTTCATAAGCTGGGTCTTGATGGATCTAGCTGCTGTGACTTCTTCTCCACCCAAACTTCCTCTGTGATCTTCAAATAAGTGCCAGAAAACAAGATGAAAGCACCATAAATAGACAGACATGTCTAATTTTGAGGAATTTCACACACCATTCCAAATACATATACTAAACAACTTCACCACCAACCTGTTTCCAAGTGTTCTCACCCTACAGAAAGGAGTCAACCCAAATGTTTTGAAGTAATATAAGCTAGTTGGCCACAATGGTGGCTACTCAACTCTCCCCCTGAGCATATCTAGCTTTTCTAAAGTGGTATAAAGCAGTGGGTTACATTTTCCTAGGAATCTTTTTAAAAAGTCAAAAGTCTAGTAAGATGGGTGATTTTAACAGCTGGCCAAAGCCCATCATGAACCCATTGACTTTCTGCCAAGTGATCCTATTAAACTTTTCATGGCACAAGGTATGTAGGTAAATGTGCAGCTTTTACAGATGACCCTGCTTGGCTGGTTGACTCTAATTGCTACTTTAGCAGTGTGTGAAAAGGAAAATGAGAAAAGGGCATCAGGGAAAAATATATACCTATTTTCCCTGTTTTCCTCTTAGTTCTTTATTCCCCCCCCCCCAAATGCTGATTTGGGAAGATGTTAAAAAAGATTCCTTCCAGCAGCACCTTAGAGACCAACTAAGTTAGTTCTTGGTATGAGCTTTCGTGTGCATGCACACTTCTTCAGATACACTGAAACAAAAGTCACCAGACCCTTATATATAGTGAGAGGGTTGACGACTGTTCACGACTGCAGTTGGTCTTACAGGAAAGAGCAAGGGATGAGATGGCCAAAAATAGCTTTATCATGTAAATGAGATAAGACTCCAATGTCTCTATTCAGACCAGGTCTCTCCATGGTTTTAAGTTTGGTAATATTTTTTGTTTTGTTTTGACTACGGCAGACTAACAAGGCTACCTACCTATATTGGGAAGATGTTGTAAGCTTACAATTAAACCATGCATGCTTTCCCCATTTTTCCAAGCGTGTCTATAGCTAAAAGGACACATCTTCTTCTATGCATGAGGGCAATACCATGTTTTGCAGAAGTATGAAAAAGGTCCATCATATGAAAAAGGTCACAGGTTCAATCCCAGGTGTCTCCAAACTGGGTTGGGAAAGACTCCCTACATGAAACCCTGGAAAGTCACTGTAGATCAGTGTCGACAAGGCTACATGGAATCAATGGCCCAGCTCCTTATAAGGCAGCTTCCTATATCAATGGTAGAGCATCTGATGTGCAGGCAGAAGGTCCCAGATCCAATCCCCATGATCTCTCAGTAGGACTGGGAATGCCCGCATCTGAAACCCTTGAGAGCTACTGCCCATCAGGACAGACAATACTGAGTCACATGGACAAATTTTCTGATGGTCTAAAAACAGGTTCCTGTGATATTTTGCCCAGGAATTGACACTGGGACCTCCTGCACGCACACCACCTCTGCTACCATTGAGCTCCATTGAGCTCACAGAAAGCTTCTGAGAGCTACCAGAGGCTGATCAAACAATTTTCAATGTTCATACCATTCAATTTTCTTTTTGACAGAGCTTTCAGGAGGAAATTGAAGTTGACACAGGCAAGCAAAATGCTGAGCAGAGCACTCTTATAGTTTGCAGAGGCAATAGAAGTAGGCGTTTAGGGTTGCTAGGGATCTCTAAACAGGCAGAAATGGGATTCTGAATAGAAGTGGTAGGGGACCTGCTTCCCTGTGTTGCTTGTTCTGCAAATTCTGCTCCATCTTTTACCATGTGTTGCTTGTCAGGGATGAAAGAAGGCATTGTTTTCCATTCCACTCTGTGTTTCTTACGCTGTAGTTTGTCCTCTGCCCAGACCTACTATATTGCTTTCTCTATCTGCTGTGGCAAATCATCATAACTTACTTGTGATAACGGGCCTTCTCTGCAGCGGCTTCCCATCTGTGGAACGCTTTCCCCAAGGAGGTTCGCCTGGTGCCTTCATTATACGCCTTTCGGCACCATGCAAAACCAATCTTTTTAACCAGGCCTTTGGTTGATTTGATTGACATCCTACGCCAATGGGGGGGGGGGTTATTGGCTTGCTGTTTTTATTTTAATTATGTGCTTTGTGGTTCTATATTTTGATTTCATTATGTGAACCGCCCTGAGACCTCCGGTTATAGAACAGTATATAAATTCTAATTCTAATGATGATGTTGATTTATGTTCCCATAATGTTATTTGTCTGGTGTGCTCTGGTCCATGGGGTCATGAAGAGTCGGACACAACTAAACGACTAAACAACAACAACAACAAACGTTATTTCATTCTGTTCATTTTGGTGCAAACGGTGATGGGAAGTAATCAGTCGTGTCCTGTTTGTGGACTGAAAGCAACAACAGCAAATGCTGCTCTTATTTGCTGGACTGGCTTTTATTCCAGATGGGGGACAAATAAGCAAAATCAGCAATTTCTTCTCCTGTTTCTGTTTTCATCAAAATTCTCCAACCCTATTCATAATCTTAATTATTAAGCTTAGCGAATCCCAACATTTCACTGAAAAACTCATCAGGAAGGGCTGGAGAAGGACTACCTTGGCCAAAATGATCAAAGCAGCCATATTTATGAGACAAACTCTGTACTGGTTTTAAACGTAGTTGTCTCTGGTGTGTCATGCCTAATTCCAGAAATGGAAAACACGTGTTGTATTTTATCCTTTTCTTTATATCCAAAGTACTGTGTACCCTCCCATCCTTTATCCAGATGATATGATATTTTTTAAAAAATATCATCATCAAAATCTGGGGCATCAAAAATCCTGTTTTTCTGTTAGGAATTTGTGAGGGGGGGGCAGACTCCTCGGGACCCTAAATTTAGTAAAGGAGTAGAATTTAGCTGGGTTTTGGAGGGAAGATACCAGACCTGTGAAAAATACAGGCTGATAGCAATGTCATTAAGAACACAAGGCAAACTAAGTAAGGTAAAGGTAAAGGTACCCCTGCCCGTACGGGCCAGTCTTGACAGACTCTGGGGTTGTGCGCCCATCTCACTTAAGAGGCCAGGGGCCAGCGCTGTCCGGAGACACTTCCGGGTCACGTGGCCAGCGTGACATCGCTGCTCTGGCGAGCCAGAGCCGCACACGGAAACGCCGTTTACCTTCCCGCTGGTAAGCGGTCCCTATTTATCTACTTGCACCCGGAGGTGCTTTCGAACTGCTAGGTTGGCAGGCGCTGGGACCGAGCAGCGGGAGCGCACCCCGCCGCAGGGATTCGAACCGCCGACCTTTCGATCGGCAAGTCCTAGGCGCTGAGGCTTTAACCCACAGCGCCACCTGCGTCCCTAAGTACTGTGCCATTAAGAGCAATTGGCCATGCAGATTCTTGTCCTTCCCTCTGCAGAGAAATGGACAGAAACAGAATAACTGAGAGAGGCATGTTGCCAGGGGTAACAGGGGTGTGTGATGTCACCATAAGAAGAAAGGTGTCCTTTTATAACAGGAGTGGTTTTCTGCAAGTTCTGCTGGGAAGGAGGAAGTGGGCAGAACTCCATGTGGTGGCTGTGTAAAAAAACAAAGGCATTTTGGGACAGTATATACAATGAACTTTTTAAAAAAAGTTTAAATATACTGTCCCTAAAAGGCTAGAGACATTTCTCTTAGGAATGGTTGGTGATGAGATACCAAAAGAAGACAAAAACTATTTCTGTATGCGACAATGGCGGCCAGAGTTTTTAAAGCTCAAGGATGGAAACATCAAGATCTGTCAACTAACGAGGAATGGCAAACAAAGATGGTAGAGTACGCAGAATTAGCCAGGCTGATAGGATGAATTTGTGAGCAGGATGACCAGACGTTCCAAAAAGAATGGAAGAAATTTATAACTTTTCTTGAGAAACACTGTTTACGTATAAGAACACTGGCAGGTCTGAGATAAACCTTACAGCATATAATTGATGGAGCATTCTATATGAGATTATAGAAAGAACCATGTATAGATATGAACAGTATGCTGATATAATTCAATGTGTAAATATTATAGTGTGGAAACAAGAAAACTAGAAGAGGGGTAGAGGGAAGTGGTAATCCTGAAAGTTTTAGGTTACTAATATTGTAAGAAAGTATAAATATATAATATGAAAATCAATAAAAAACAATTGCTAAAAAAAACCCCTCCATGTGGGGACCGAAGAACAACGGCCCTGCTGATTGGCTGCTTCAGAAGGATGCAGAGATGTTGCTTAGGATGCCTCTGAATCCAATGCTGTGCTCCTGGGAAGGGCAAGTCCCTCCTGAGATGTAAAAGCTGTGAACTCTCTCTCCATAAAACTCATGTGTAAATATGTGTGACTAAACTATATATATATATATATATATATATATATATATATATATGACACTTGTCTCATTTTACCCAAGGAAACACAAACCCTAGTTAAGTCCTGAGACTCCTTGAAACTTGCTACTGCTCAGCAGAGATTGGTGTGACCTGTGACATTTCACATCTGAAATATAGAGCGCAGGAGACAGCAATGCTTTAGGAATTAGCCGGAGGTGTCAAGGACCTTGTTCATAAAAGATTTTTCAAGATGAGAAAGGAATGCTAATTTTATTTTTTGGAAACTATTTTCTATGAAAGGAATTGTGGGAGGATCTGCTAAGCTTAAACGTACATCCACAGTGCAATTATAGTTGACCTTGAGCTACAGAAAAGGAGAAGACCGGAGAGAGCATTGGCTTAGAAGTATGCTTTGAAGGAAGGGGGATGGGGAGAGAAGTGTACCAAAATTGAAGGCTTTGAATTTTCTTTTAAAAAAAAAAATCTAGATGGGAAAACTTCTTTAAATGGGCAGCCTGTAAAAGCCCCATAACAGATTGATTTCTTTAGCAATGCCACTCCCATGCCAAAGGGAGACAAATTTAGCTCACCCAATCATGAATTAGTTGGAGGGGCTAGTTGTGAGACTTCTATGGCCATGGGTCTAATCATCTGCTCCTCAAGCCAGCTCCCTTCCCCTCTTGCAGCACTCATCCTCCCACCCTTCAAGGGGTGGAATTTCAATTAATTGAAATTGTCCTTGATTGTCCATCTGCCCCTCCCTCTTTGCCTACTCCATAGTACCTGGAATTCTTGTTGGCTTATTAACAATAGTTTTCCATTGTCGGCTTCTGGTATTATTCCATGATGAGCATTTTAGTGCAGGCAGTAATTGGGCTGCAATAATGTCTAAGATAAGCAGCCTAAGGCATCATTGGGTGAGGGACACTCTCTAAATATATTCCATTCTGGCATGGCTGGGGTGTCCGTTCTTGGATGCTGGAAAATGTGGGTGGGGTGCATAGGTGAAATAATAAAGGGTAGAAAGGTAAGGGACCCCTGGACAGTGAAGTCCAGTCAAAAGTGTCTATGGGGTGCAGTGCTCATCTTGCTTTCAGGCCGAGGGAGCCAGAGTTAGTCCACAGATAGCTTTCTGGGTCATGTGGCCAACACGACTAAGCTGCTTCTGGCACAACAGGACACCGTGACGGAAGCCAGAGTGCACAGAAATGCCATTTACCTTCCCGCTGCAGTGGTACCTATTTATCTACTTGCACTGGCATGCTTTTGAACTGCTAGGTTGGCAGGAGCTGGGACAGAGCAACGGGAGCTCACCCCATCTTGGCGATTCGAACTGCTAACCTTCTGATCAGCAAGCCCAAGAGGCTCGGTGGTTTAGACCACAGCACCACCCACATCCATATAGATTAAATACACATGCCCAGGGCTCCCTTGGAACAGGATATAGTCTGCTTTCCATCCTCCTCTTTGGGATGGAGACCACCAGTGTAAATATACCCAAGTGATTGGAAGAATGCATCCATACCTGCCTGCACTTGCCTAATTAGCTGCAGATCTCCATCTTGTTTAGATGTTGCCTTGTTGAGTCACTTTCTGGGTGTGTGGGCCATGTTTTACCTGAATGTCCTAAAGCTGCATCTAGGAAGTGGTGGGTGGTGATGGCCTCCAGATTCTTCTTTGTTCCTACTATTTGTAAACTCAAGAGCACCTGATTATGGAGGTTCTATTGAGCTATGATAGCTAAATCACCATTGATAGACCTATTGTACTTCATCAATATATCACATTTCCCAAAGCCATCAAACCCAGAAAGCTCCACATCTTGGGACAGTGATGTCATTTCCAGACATTCATTCTGATTTTTTTGCAGGGAGGTTAGATGCAGTTGCATCAAGTGAACATTATCCCATGCTTTTCACTGCAGTCACTTTCCTTAATGCAATAAAATAAAATAAAATGTCCAATTTGGGGGGGGGGTATATTGTGTAAGAGCTACCAATGAACTTCTGATTGCTGGTATGTGACCCAAGAAGTATGACCCTCTGGAAGCTCCCGAAATCCCATCAGTTCATAAAAAATGTAATACGTTTCTTCTAGTCTGTCCTGAATCTACAGTACTTGCCAATAATTTTCTGTGAGTGATGCCTGAAATCTATCGTTATGAGAAAAAAGGTCTCTCTATATGCTTCGTTCAAACAACGCTGGTCCTTTCATTCGCTGTCCGAAGGAAACAAAAATGCCCCTCATGAGTGTAAGATTTGTCTTGCAGTGATATATATATATGTGTGCATTCACACATGCCCTTGAAAATAAACCCCTCCCCTTGTCTGCTCCCCTGCAGATAAATAACTGCCCTTGTCTTCTTTAACTGCCATAGACAGTCATTAATGTTGCCTAATTCCCCACTCGGGCACCTGATGGAGCAGAACCTTATTGATTAGCCGCTTGCAGGGGACAGTTGTAAGGTAATTTATTTGATAGATTTTTCTTTTCCAGGTAACAATTTTGTCAACCTGGTACCCTTCAGAAGGGCATCAGCGACTAGAAATTTGCTTCCCTGTACCACAGTGCTTGAAACATGTCCCCCGCCCCTGCTGTTATGCTTTGGTGTGCAAAGATGTTTTGTGTCCTAAGAAGCATTTGCTTGCTGGTTTCATTTATATCCTCAAGGTCCTCCAGTGACCTCAAGGTGGTGTGTGTGTGGCTCTTCCCCTCCCCCTTTGAGCCACCTGACAGCCCTGTGAGGCAGGCTAGGTGGAAAGATAGGGGCTGGCCCAATCATTGTGGTGATTGCTGTGTATGGCTGAGCACTGGATTAGGCCAAACCCTGAAACTATTTGGGCTGATTCAGGGGGATCTGGACTTTGGCCAAGTTGGTGTCATTGAAATTCTACTCAATATTGATCCAGAGTAGATTCCAATGTATAGTTAGCAGAGTAAAAACTTAAACACGTTGCAGGATTCCCTCAAAATAGACCAGAGGCAATTAAGATTTCATCCAGCAGAGCTTTACTGAGCATAATGGTCACAAATCCAATACATTCGGGATCATAGCTGTCAACTTTTCCCTTTTCTTGCAAGGAATCCTATTCGGAATAAGGGAATTTCCCTTTAAAAAAGGGAAAACGTTGACAGCTATGTTCAGGATTGGCACTGTCCACAAGAAATCCAGTTGCAGCACACTTAACTTAAACTTACAAATAAATTATTGTAAGGAGACTAGACCTTAACACCACACCAGAAGGAAGAGAAAAAGAAAGTGAAACCCAGGCTCCTCCTGGCCCAAATTTTATAGTCAGCATGACCTTGAGAGAAAAAGATAAGAGAACCAATTTAAACCAGTTGTATTCAGCTTCTCTGAAGGTATAACCCAAACATCACGAACCTTCTGCTTGTTTCTTTCACACAGAGCAGCGTCCAGAACCCTCTTGAATTAATTAGAATATGAAAGATCTCTACACATCAGATAAATACTTTCCGCAGTAAGAAATGCAAACTGACAGTTGGGTGGTGACAACCCCAGATCCCACCCCCACCCCAAGCTGGTTCAGGATTCCTGGAGAATTCTGAGGCTGTTGGGGGATGGAGCAGCAAGCAGAAAGAAGAGTCAGATGCACTTCACATGTTCCTTACAGGGCATGGCCCACTTGCTGGATCATCACCTTGTCATGGTGAGTGAGCTTGCATGTTCCTATGACCCTTGTGAGCGACTACTCTATTCTGAACTTAAAAATGAAAAGCGTAATGCTGGTGGTCAACAAAAGAGGTTTAAAGACTCTCTCAAGGCAAATCTAAAAAAAAAAAAAAAAGTAGTATGGGCAGAGGAAACACACACAAGCAAGACTGAATCCTCTGCACACCAGCTGGTGAGTGGAGGATTCGCTCCTGAATTGGGTGTGGAAGGGTGACCATCAGAAAATGGTGGGCTGAAGGAGTTTTCTCTCTTTAGTATCACCCAGAGGCACCAGCTTGCAAGGGTGATGGGGGAGGCAACCTCACATGCATGACACAATGCATGGAGCCGAAAGTGGCAGCCATGTGGCTTCAATGGTCGGCAGCTCCTCTTCTGCATTCTTCTGGTGCCACCACCGGCAGGAGGCTGGTTTGACCCTCCTTCTCCACAGCAGCAGGAGGAGAAAGAGGCAGCCCCTGGAGCTGCTTCATGCTTCTCCTCCACACTTTTGGGACATGGTGGGGGAAGGCAGCCCCAACTCCCAAAATACTGAGGAGGCCCAAAAGGGCTTGGCCCCCAGGAGCTGGTGCCCCTGGTACCATCAAGCATGATAAGTGCAGACCTTACTTCTGTGTAGGCCTGCTGAAGGTTGATCATCCTAATCTGTGTTAGTTATGGATAAAATGGAAGCAGCTTGATCTTTGCTCCTAACTAGTTAAATGCAGAGCACATCTGTCCGTGGTTTTCCCTGCCCACCGTCAGCATACATCTTCCCTTCATTGCCCTTGACAGAGAGGGATGGAGGAAACCTAAATCATAGAACAAAGAGTCTAGGTCTCAAAATGTAATTGCTGGAAGTGTAATCCAGTAGTACAAGCTCCTGCTGTCAGATTTCTCCTCTGGAGTATTTGTATTCCATATACAGGTGCCAATATCTCCTGCAATTTATACTGGCACCCAGAGGTCCCATCTACCACCATTCACAAAGATGCAGCGTTAATAATTGCCTTGTTATACTGGATTTGTTTTCCACTCTGTGGGGTTTCCACATTCCATCATAACAAGGGTCAAGTCGGGGCTAAAATAGCCATGAAACAGAAGATCTTTGAACAGGATCTCCTGCAGGTCTTTAGAAGGTTAAACCGTGATGGGAAGGCCAATTATAATCAGAGCCATGGTGCCAACAGGAGGGGATTAACCCTCTGCCCATTCCATTTCTCCATCTAATATCCCCCATTGATTTTCTTCTTCTATGAGAGAAAAGATCAGCTGAAATAATCTTTCCTACAGCACCACAGTTCTGAAACACATGCTCATACACTAATGCACCAAATGAAGGTGCTATATGTTTATTTGTGTATTAAATTTATATCTCACTCTTCCTCCCCAAGGAGCCCAAGGCAGCAAACTACTTAAAAGCAAAAACAATGCAAAAACATTCCTAAAAGAATACCAGTTAAAACATCCTGTTACAACAGCTCCATTGGATAACAGTCTGTTTCCAGGCACAATACAAAGTGCTGGTTAGGAGCTATAACCAAGCTTAAAGGTAAAGGTAAAGGTACTCCTGCCCGTTCGGGCCAGTCTTGCCAGACTCTAGGGTTGTGCGCTCATCTCACTCTATAGGCCGGGAGCCAGCGCTGTCCGCAGACACTTCCGGGTCACGTGGCCAGCGTGACAAGCTGCATCTGGGGAGCCAGCGCAGCACACGGAACGCCATTTACCTTCCTGCTGGTAAGCGGTCCCTATTTATCTACTTGCACCCGGGAGTGCTTTCGAACTGCTAGGTTGGCAGGCGCTGGGACCGAACGACGGGAGCGCACCCCGCCACGGGGATTCGAACCGCCGACCATGTGATCAGCAAGTCCTAACCAAGCTTAGGTCCAAGCTATCTGAAGGACCGTCTGCTTCTATATGAACTTGCCCAGCACCTGAGATCTTTGGGGGAGGCTCTTCTCACAGTCCTGCCACCTTCCTAGGCATTTAAGAGCCAAATTCTGAAACCGGGGACCTCTTGAACTTGTGAAGACTCACTAGATGCCTTAGAACATTTCGGCCAGGTTTCTAATGTGCTCAGCGAGCCTCCACAAAGATGGGAGGCTTCCCACTTAAGAAGTTAGCCACCAATTCCCAGAGGATGATGGAAACAAAGGGAAGAACTTATTTAACCCTCTTTTCCCCACTCTTGTGTTGGTGTATGAGTAGCTACAAAGCAGTAGAAGTTTAGGATCAGAGTTTTCCTTCTCCTAGATGACTATCCAACCTCTGCTTAGAAACCTCCAAGGAAGGAGAGCCCAAGGGAGACTATACCACTGTCAAACACCTCTTACTGTCAGAAAGTTCTCCCTGATGTTTAGTTGGAATCTCCTTTCTTGTAATTTGAAGCTATTGGTTCGAATCCAACCCTCCAGAGCAGGAGAAAACAAGCTTGCTCCATCTTCCATGTGTCAGCCCTTGAGATATTTGAAGATGGCTATCATATCTCCTCTCAGTCTCCTCTTTTCCATGATAATAATAATTTTATTATTTATACCCCACCCATCTGGCTGGGTCCCTCCAGCCACTCTGGGCTGCTTACAGCATATATAAAAACATACAGGGCTGCCTTCAGATGTCTTCTAAATGTTTTCCAGGCTAAACATGCCCAGCTCCTTCAAACTTTCCTCATAAGGCCTGCTCTCCAGACCCTTGGAGTGAGGCTTAATAGTGCTGAGAGTAGATGTGTTCTTGTTAGGAATTTAAACATGTTTCTTAGAAGGTTGTTAATAAGAAGTTTTAATTGCATTAACAGGTTTACTCTCCTGGGTTCCTTCAGGAGGAAGGGTGGGATTAGTATTATTTTAAAATGTGTATTTTGAGAGAAAATACATATTTCAATGGTTGTTGTTTTAAACCCATTTCCATGTGGGAAAAAATGAGTGGATTTCCCCCCCTAAAAAGAAAAAAAATCATGTTATTGCAGAAACAGTACAATGGGTGAATACAAGTTGTGAGTGACACAGACAGGAAGTGTGATCTTCCCCATTCATACTCATGGGGAGGACTCATGGCACTTTAGAGGAAAATAAGGGGCAGGTGAAGCTCATCAACCTTGCAGCTATACTCATTCATGAGAAAGGCAGCCCAGGACCTCCATATACACTGGCCATATAGGTCACTTTGGTGCAGCTAATGCAGCAAAAACAATGTGGGAGGCAGCAGCTTTGAGTTTCTGGTCTCTGCAGCCATCGTGGCCGCTGTGATTCTCCAGTGATTTGAATTCACCCCTGGAGGCACACTCCATTGTCTCTTGAGACAGACGGGTGGCAACAACTCATGGGGCCCCTTGTTCTTTGCCAGGAAAATCAACTGAACCCCTTCATGGTGATCAGCACCATAATTATTGATACAAATTATGAAACAAAGGATTCAGCATTGAAGAACCATTCAAGAGTTAAATTTCCAAGTGTAAGAATTTACCAATGCAACATATAATCACCAAGAAGCAATTTTGCCCTGCTGACAGCCCAAGGTTGAATACAGGACTCTCCAGGAGATGAATGGAGCAAAAGAGAAATCTGAACAGAATTAAATTAGCAGGATCCCTGCAATGTTAGCTGGACAGCCCCTTTCCAGTGGGAAGGATTAATGCAAAACTGAACAGTGCAGCTAATTTGAGGGGTGTACCGACACCAAGCAAGTGCATTTGTGATTCTTGAGAGTTATGGAAATTGGTTTGACTCTAGAACTACTGTAATTGTATGTAGGAGTCTGTGGGGGTCTTTTCCAACAAAGCCTTTTCCAACAGAGCTGGTGCCCTTTGAGACTGGTGGGGCAGAAGGCAGGGAGCCCAACAGTAGGTGGCGCCAGAGCCAATGTCAGCCAGAGCCAACTAGTTCTAGTTTTGTCCCCATCTTCCTTTTCCCTGCTGAGTTCAGTGACATTGAGACTAAGGAGGAGAAGAAGCTGGAATGCAGGGTCACTTCCTGCCCTGGTTGTAGGTAAGAAGGCAGGTATGGGGGGAGGTTGCCTGGGGGCAAACTGGGGGTGATGTGTGGGCACCCCATTCACCCTAATGGATGAGTTTCTAATGGCCATATATCTGCCCAGACACAGCAGCTTTCCTTTTTTAAAAAGAAGAAACAACAATCCGTTGGCTTCACCATCATCCTAACCATGTTTTTCTGCTCTGTGAGTCTCCATTAACCGAGTGATTTTATGGTGATATACATGCTCAGGTTTTACAAATATTTCTGAGAAATATTTGTAAGCAAACTACTTCCTGGAATTCTACATTTTTCTTCCCACATTTGTCAATCATCCCAGGTTTTTTAAGGACAGGATGGTTTAAGCAGCTGTGAGAAGTGCGGGGAATTGACAAAAACTGGTTATAATGAGGCCAGCTGCCAAAGGTCAGGGAAAATCCACAGCATTTTTTTTTTTTAGTAGAAGCTGCAAAGAGGTTAATGGAGCATTCCCTATCTTCTGGCTCAACAACAGGCGAGGGCAATCCAAGTAACATCATTGATGAAAATATGTTCAGTTTGTTTATGAGACTTGCTGACTGGGAGCTAAAATGTAAAGGGCAAAGCATTTCAAGAGTAAGTGCATGAAAATATTTAAGCAATACAGAATATATTATTATTATTATTATTATTATTATTATTATTATTAATATACCGCCCTATACCCAGAGGTCTCAGGGCGGTTCACAGAATATATGAGTGCTTTGATGTGTTTATGATACATTTTGCCACAGATTAATTATTTTTGGCTTGTGGTAACACAGAGGTGGCCGTTTTCACTGGTGGTACCAGTGTTGTGGAATGTCTTTCCTGCCCTTTTGCCAGCTCTTGAAGACACATACAGTGGTACCTCGGGTTACACATGCTTTAGGTTACATACGCTTCAGGTTACGGACTCCACTAACCCAGAAATAGTGTTTCAGGTTAAGAACTTTGCTTCAGGATGAGAACAGAAATCGTACGGCGGTGGCGTGGCAGCAGCTGGAGGTCCCATTAGCTAAAGTGGTGCTTTAGGTTAAGAACAGTTTCAGGTTAAGAACTGATCTCCAGAACGAATTAAGTATGTAACCAGAGGTACCACTGTACCTGTTTAGGAAAGCATAGGTAAAAGGTAAAGGGACCCCTGACCATTAGGTCCAGTCGTGGCCGACTCTGGGGTTGCGGCGCTCATCTCGCTTTATTGGCCGAGGGAGCAGGCATACAGCTTCCGGGTCATGTGGACAGCATGACTAAGCTGCTTCTGGCGAACCAGAGCAGCACACGGAAACGCCATTTACCTTCCCGCCGGAGCGGTACCTATTTATCTACTTGCTCTTTGTCATCCTTTCAAACTGCTGGGTGGGCAGGAGCTGGGACCGAACAATGGGAGCTCACCCCGTCGCAGGGATTCGAACCGCCGACCTTCTGATTGGCAAGTCCTAGGCTCTGTGGTTTAACCCACAGCGCCAGCTGCATCCCTTTTAGGAAAGCATACCCCTGAGCATATCTCTGAACTAATTATTTTAACTTTTTTAAACAACAACATTTTAATTGTTATGCATTTTTACTGTCTTGCTTTATTTCCTGTTTAAATTATTGACGTTTTAATTGTTGTTGTTGTTGTTTAGTCGTTTAGTCGTGTCCGACTCTTCGTGACCCCATGGACCAGAGAACGCCAGGCACTCCTGTCCTCCACTGCCCCCCGCAGCTTGGTCAGACTCATGCTGGTAACCTCGAAAACACTATCCAACCATCTCGTCCTCTGTCGCCCCCTTCTCCTTGTGCCCTCCATCTTTCCCAACATCAGGGTCTTCTCCAGGGAGTCTTCTCTTCTCATGAGGTGGCCAAAGTACTGGAGCCTCAGCTTCACAATCTGTCCTTCCAGTGAGCACTCAGGGCTGATTTCCTTCAGAATGGAGAGGTTTGATCTTCTTGCAGTCCATGGGACTCTCAAGAGTCTCCTCCAGCACCATAATTCAAAAGCATCAATTCTTTGGCGATCAGCCTTCTTTATGGTCCAGCTCTCACTTCCATACATCACTACTGGGAAAACCATAGCTTTAACTATACGGACCTTTGTTGGCAAGGTGATGTCTCTACTTCTCAAGATGCTGTCTAGGCCTGTCATTGCCCTTCTCCCAAGAAGCAGGCGTCTTTTAATTTCGTGGCTGCTGTCACCATCTGCAGTGATCATGGAGCCCAAGAAAGTAAAATCTCTCACTGCCTCCATTTCTTCCCCTTCTATTTGCCAGGAGGTGATGGGGCCAGTAGCCATGATCTTCGTTTTTTTGATGTTGAGCTTCAGACCATATTTTGCACTCTCCTCTTTCACCCTCAATAAAAGGTTCTTTAATTCCTCCTCACTTTCTGCCATCAAGGTTGTGTCATCTGCATATCTGAGGTTGTTGATATTTCTTCCGGCAATCTTAATTCCGGCTAGGGATTCATCCAGCCCAGCCTTTTGCATGATGAATTCTGCATATAAGTTAAATAAGCAGGGAGACAAAATGCATCCTTGTCGTACTCCTTTCCCAATTTTGAACCAGTCAGTTGTTCCATATCCAGTTCTAACTGTAGCTTCTTGTCCCACATAGAGATTTCTCAGGAGACAGATGAGGTGATCAGGCACTCCCATTTCTTTAAGAACTTGCCATAGTTTGCCATGGTCGACACAGTCAAAGGCTTTTGTATAGTCAATGAAGCAGAAGTAAATGTCTTTCTGGAACTCTCTAGCTTTCTCCATAATCCAGCGCATGTTTGCAATTTGGTCTCTGGTTCCTCTGCCTCTTCTAAATCCAGCTTGCACTTCTGGGAGTTCTCGGTCCACATACTGCTTGAGCCTTCCTTGTAGAATTTTAAGCATAACCTTGCTAGCGTGAGAAATTAGTGCAATTGTGCGATAGTTGGAGCATTCTTTGGCACTGCCCTTCTTTGGGATTGGGATGTAGACTGATCCTCTCCAATCTTCTGGCCACTGCTGAGTTTTCCAAACTTGCTGGCATATTGAGTGTAGCACCTTAACAGCATCATCTTTTAAAATTTTAAATAGTTCAGCTGGAATACCATCACTTCCACTGGCCTTGTTATTTGCAGTGCTTTCTAAGGCCCATTTGACTTCACTCTCCAGGATGTCTGGCTCAAGGTCAGCAACCACACTACCTGGGGTATATGAGACATCCGTTTCTTTCTGGTATAATTCCTCTGTGTATTCTTGCCACCTCTTCTTGATGTCTTCTGCTTCTGTTAGGTCCTTTCCACTTTTGTCCTTTATTATGGAAATCTTTGTACGAAATGTTCCTTTCATATCTCCAATTTTCTTGAACAGATCTCTGGTTCTTCCCATTCTATTGCTTTCCTCTATTTCTTTGCATTGCTTGTTTAAGAAGGTCTTCTTGTCTCTCCTTGCTATTCTTTGGAAATCTGCATTCAATTTCCTGTATGCTTCACGATCTCCCTTGCATTTTGCTTGCCTTCTCTCCCCCGCTATTTGTAAGGCCTCATTGGACAGCCACTTTGCTTTCTTGCATTTCCTTTTCATTGGGATGGTTTTCGTTGCTGCCTCCTGTATAATGTTACGAGCCTTCATCCATAGTTCTTCAGGCACTCTGTCCACCAAATCTAAATCCTTAAACCTGTTCCTCACTTCCACTGTGTATTCATAAGGGATTTGACTTAGATTGTATCTTACCGGCCCAGTGGTTTTTCCTACTTTCTTCAGTTTAAGCTTGAATTTTGCTATAAGAAGCTGATGATCTGAGCCACAGTCAGCTCCAGGTCTTGTTTTTGCTGACTGTATAGAGCTTCTCCATCTTTGGCTGCAGAGAATATAATCAATCTGATTTCGATGCTGCCCATCTGGTGATGTCCATGTGTAGAGTCGTCTCTTGTGTTGTTGGAAAAGCGTGTTTGTGATGACCAGCTTGTTCTCTTGACAGAACTCTATTAGCCTTTGCCCTGCTTCGTTTTGATCTCCAAGGCCAAACTTGCCAGTTGTTCCTTTTATCTCTTGACTCCCTACTTTAGCATTCCAATCCCCTATAATGAGAAGAACATCCTTCTTTGGTGTCACTTCTATAAGGTGTTGTAAGTCTTCATAGAATTGGTCAATTTCAGTTTCTTCAGCACCAGTAGTTGGTGCATAAACTTGGATTACTGTGATGTTAAAAGGTCTGCCTTGGATTCGTATCGAGATCATTCTATCATTTTTGAGATTGCATCCCAGTACAGCTTTTGCCACTCTTTTGTTGACTATGAGGGCCACTCCATTTCTTTTACGGGTTTCTTGCCCACAGTAGTAGATATGATGGTCATCCGAACTGAATTCACCCATTCCCGTCCATTTTAGTTCACTGATGCCCAGGATGTCAATATTTATTCTTGCCATCTCATTTTTGACCACCTCCAACTTACCCATGTTCATGGTTCTTACATTCCAGGTTCCTATGCAATATTTTTCTTTACAGCATTGGACTTTCCTTTCGCTTCCAGGCATATCCGCAACTGAGCGTCCTTTCGGCTTTGGCCCAGCCGCTTCATCAGCTCTGGATCTACTTGTACTTGCCCTCCGCTCTTCCCCAGTAGCATGTTGGACGCCTTCCGACCTGAGGGGCTCATCTTCCAGCGTCATAACTTTTATATGCCTGTTGTCTTTGTCCATGGAGTTTTCTTGGCAGGGATACTGGAGTGGCTTGCCGGTTCCTCCTCCAGGTGGATCACGTTTGGTCAAAACTCTCCACTATGACCTGTTCATCTTGGGTGCCCTGCTCAGCATAGTTCATAGCTTCTCTGAGTTCTTCAAGCCCCTTCGCCACGGCAAGGCAGTGATCCATGAAGGGGGACTTTTTAATGCTTTGATGCAAATCTTATGTTGTGTATTTCAGTTGTGTGCAATTTTTATATTTTAGACTTGTAAACCAGAGTGGTTTAATAATCAATCCCCCCACTCAATGAACTCTGAGAATTGTAGCTCTGTGAGGGGAAAATGGGCTCTCCAGCACCCTTTGCAAACGACAATTCCCAGGATTCTTTGTGAAGCATCCTTGTTGTTGTTTAGTCGTTTAGTCATGTCCAACTCTTCGTGACCCCATCATGTGACTCTTCAAAGTGTGGTGCATCATGTGTCTCTTCAAAGTGGTATGATACTACTTTAAGCAGGGATGCGGGTGGTGCTGTGGTCGAAACCACTGAGCCTCTTGGGCTCATCGATCATAAGGCTGGCAGTTCAAATCCTGTTGCTTTGCCCCAGCTTCTGCCAGCATAGCAGAATGATGCAACCTTTCCTCATTAGCGGAGTTGGTCTATCTCCATGATCTTGCCTGTTTCTGAACTTTGCCCAACTCTATACTATTCCTCTATATCCTCTCTGTATACCTTTTTGAGGTGCGGCTACCAGAACCGCATACAGTATTCCAATGCAACTGCACCATAGATTTGTACAACGGCATCGCCATATCGGCAGTTTTATTTTCAGTTCCTTCCCTAATGATCCCTAGCATGGGATTTGCATTTTCACAGATGCTGCACACTGGGTCAATCTGCAGAGCACTTAACCTTCTCCTCTCTAGGCTAGACATACCCAGCTTTTTCCATTGTTCCACATGGGACTCCATTTCCAGACCCTCTCACCATCCAGGCTTCCAGCAACCTACCAAGCCTGGCACTAGCATGCAGCCACGTTAAGCACTGGCTGCGGGCTTCAGAGGTTTAGAAAGGCTTATTACAAGCCTGACTCAGTTGCCCAGTCATTCTGCTATCTGCCACTTTCTCTGCCCTGCTAAGTTCAAGCCAGCAGGGTGAAAGGGAGCGTGGAGTTTCTGTCCATGTCAGAGACATGGCTGGCAGAGAGGACTCTGCAGAGGGGGAGGAAGAGGCAGAGGAAAACAGAAACTTGCTTCATTCACACCATGAAAGTGAGATAAGCCCTTCTCGCTCTGGATTGCTGCCTGTAAGTTTTCACAGCAGCACAGAGCAGGGTGCGGGTGGTAGTAGAGGGTTGGATTCAACTACAGAGGAGGAGGAATTGGCTGCACCTGAGTCTCCAAGAAGTAGGAAGTGGAGCAAGTGATTAGAACAAAGGAAGACTGGCAGGAAGCGGTGGCGGGCTTGGAGTATATCTGGCCTTGGAAGGGGCCAGAAGCCAGTTGAGTCAACTGATTCTGACAGTGAGGTATGAGTTGTGGCAAGCTTGGATTGCTGAAAGTCTGTTGTTGATAATAAATCTCAACTAGTCGAACTGCCAGTGTGTCATGACTTGAGTGGGAGAAGTGCTAAACCTGACAGTCCATATTTTGTTTGATTGTTTACAGTGGAAAGGGAAATATAAAACAATTGGAGGGAGAGGAGTGCTAGAGGTTTAGACATGCTCTTGAGCATGTCTAGATTTCTTCCTGGAATGGGAGCATGTCAGGGGACCTCAACAGCTTTGATCCTTTGGATCCCTTAGTTTCCATTCTGCTGTACTTTAACTTCCACAAAAAAACCAACAACAACCTACAGTATTTGTCTCTCTCTGCTGTGGCAAAACTACGTGTTGTTTAGCTGTTTAGTCGTGTCCGACTCTTCGTGACCCCATGGACCAGAGCACACCAGGCACTCCTGTCTTCCACTGCCTCCTGCAGTTTGGTCAAACTCATGCTGGTAGCTTCGAGAACACTATCCAACCATCTCGTCCTCTGTTGTCCCCTTCTCCTTGTGCCCTCCATCTTTCCCAATATCAGGGTCTTTTCCAGGGAGTCTTCTCTTCTCATGAGGTGGCCAAAGTATTGGAGCCTCAGCTTCAGGATCTGTCCTTCCAGTGAGCACTCAGGGCTGATTTCCTTTAGAATGGAGAGGTTTCTTGTAGTCCATGGGACTCTCAAGAGTCTCCAAAACTACAGTACTTATGTAATTAATTATGTAATTTATGTTGTCATTTTATTATTCCACTCCACTCATTTCAATGCAAAAAGAACACAGTGGATTTTTTTTTTTGGGGGGGGGGATTCAGTATTATTGTTTTGGATAATGTTTTACTGGATTTACTGACATTACGTACCCTGACTCTTTGCTTGTGATTTTACGATTGTAATTTGTGTGAAGCACTTTGAGATTTTGTTATATTTAGAGGCCTGTGAGTTATTAAAATAAAATGAATGAAAATGAAAAATGTAATCAATTTCATATTATTTGCAGACTGAGAACAACAGTTGTACTCTCTGGCTTGATTTCTGTTCCAGACATCAAATGAATAAGCAGACATGGGCAATTTTTTTACTCTCTTTCTGTTTTTGTCAGAATTCTCAGCATCCCAAAGTCTAAGATGCTCCTCAGTTCTCCCTTAGCACATCCTCTTTTCGGCCCAATTGCTCCAATGGGTTTTGGGCCACAGGATCTGACACCGGTTGGAAAACCATAGGTGAAGATATTATGTTCCCTGGGACACCCTGGTATAGAACTGCAGCCTAAATAAAACTCAGAGGTGATAACAATAATAATGAAGTAATCTGGGCTGGCTTAAAATTTCCCACCAATTCTTTCATCCGTATGATGTGTATGCCATTTACAACGCTACTAAGGTCTATAGGTTCTTTGTGAGTGAAATCATTAAAAGCTTGTCTCAAAGTGTAAACTTTCATCATTATGCCACACATTATGTAGCCCCAATAAGCAGACCCAATATTGGTTTCTTTTTTCACCCAAGAAGGTCAACTGGATGTTCAGAAAAGAAAGCAGAAATGAAATTGAGATAGATAACTCTCCTATATGCCACTAACTCTTGTAATGGACATGATTAATACACCAGGAAATGAGAAATTGTCCTCTCTCACCCAGGCTTTTTGAAATATGATCCAATTATAGTTGAGATAAAAAATAAAGAGTCCTCTTATCAGCATGTTTCCTTTACACTTGCACTCATAGGTAAAAGATGCTTCTTCCGTAGTATGGACAATGAACATATTTATTTATTATACAGCTATTATTTCCATTTATGGGCCACCTAATTAAAAAACATTCCCTATGTGACTTGCAATAAGAGTATAAACAGAAAATAGAAGCACAACCAGAATCGACAATTCAACAATAAAACCGACCTAGCAACGAGCTCCGCAATGAAATCCAGCAATAAAATCCAACTCAGCCACAAATCAGCTGCTGGCAACCAATTCTACTAATATAACAACGGGCTTATTCTTTTTTAAAGAATAATTGTCACCCATTACAAGACTAGAATAAAATCAGCAATGGGAAAATAACGTGAAGTGGTGTTAAAAATATTAAGGGGCATGGAAAAACAAAAAAAGTTCTTCCCAGGCACTAAAGGGGCATTAAAGTTGGCTCCAGGTAAGACGCTCTTGGGAGAGCATTCTTGGAACAACCCTTTTATGCCACTTCTATTACACAATCCAAAAGGTTGCTATGTGATTGAAGGTTGGCCACTGGTGTAGAGTTGACCCTCTGCGTGTTGGGGGGCAAGGCATAGCACTAGGGGAAGAAAATAAAGCGGGACCCTGAGTCTCTGGTGTCCCCCTTCCCCCAAATGCTCCACTGAGATGCAAATAGAGGCAGGGGGATGCTGCATGCTGTTGAATCTTCCTCCTGATTGCCCATGCTTTCTGCTTAGTAAGTTCGAGTCCTGGCTAGAAGTGTACAGTGGTACCTCTGGTTACGTACTTAATTCGTTCCGGAGATCCGTTCTTAACCTGAAACTGTTCTTAACCTGAAACACCACTTTAGCTAATGGGGCCTCCTGCTGCCGCTGCACCGCCAGAGCACTATTTCTGTTCTTATCCTGAAGCAAAGTTCTTAACCCGAGGTACTATTTCTGGGTTAGCGGATTCTGTAACCTGAAGCATATGTAACCCAAGGTACCACTGTACATTTAAAGTGATGTTTGTTTGTTTATGTTTGTTTCCTATACTGCCCTTCATCATAAGATCTCAGGGTGGTTCACAGACTAAAGGCAAAGGATGGGGCTGTAGAAACCCCTGGGTACGTTTCTCAGACCCTCAGGGGTCACCGGACCCTTAATTGGGAACCATTGCTGTAGAAGATTAATCAACCAAAGGCCTGGTTGAAAATGAATGTTTTTGCCTGGCACCCAAAAATATATAATGAAGGTGCCAGGTGAATTTCCCTGGAGAGAGCAATCCATACCACTTTAAACAGTCAATGCATCCAACCTAAATAATCCTGGGAACTGTAGTTTCTTAAAGGTTCTGAGAGTTGTTAGGAGACCCCTATTACCCTCAGAGAGCTACAACGTTATTTGTTTATTCATTCCATTCACAAAGCTACAATTCCCTGAGCAGTTTATTAATCAATCCAATCCCTCTTCCCAGGGAACTCTGGGAATGGTAAAGGTAAAGGGACCCCTGACCGTTAAGTCCGGTTGCGGATGACTCTGGGGTTGCGACGCTCATCTTGCTTTACTGGCCGAGGGAGCCGGTGTTTGTCCACAGACAGCTTCCGGGTCATGTGGCCAGCATGACTAAGCCACTTCTGGCGAACTAGAGGATATAGGGGTGTCCAAATAACTCTCAGCACACTTAATAATCTATAGCTCCAAGAATTCTTTGGGGGAAGCCATGACTGTTTAAAGTGGTATCCATCATAGTGCTTCAAATGTATGAATGTGAACGTGGCCCTGATCTAACACCTCGACTTTCCCTGATGCCATAGGTAAAGGTAAAGGGACCCCTGACCATTAGGTCCAGTCGTGGCCAACTCTGGGGTTGCGGCTCTCATCTCACTTTATTGGCCAAGGGAGCCGGCGTACAGCTTCTGGGTCATGTGGCCAGCATGACTAAGCCACTTTTGGCGAACCAGAGCAGCGCACAGAATCTCTGTTTACCTTCCCGCCTGAGCTGTACCTATTTATCTACTTGCACTTGATGTGCTTTCAAACTGCTAGGTTGGCAGGAGCAGGGACCGAGCAAAGGGAGCTCACCCCGTCGCAGGGATTTGAACCACTGACCTTCTGATCGGCAAGCCCTAGGCTCTGTGGTTTAACCCACAGCGCCACCCCCTGATGCCATAGTAGCTGTCTAGTTTGAAAGAGGCAAGCTTCGTGGCCTATTTTAGGAGGTGAGATATTTGCCACTCTTGTTCGCTTCTTTTCTGACACGTCTACTTTTCTCATGCCACATCCCTTTACTGAAACCCAGAACTGTTTTTTAATGCCCCCCCCTTCGTTTTCCTGAGTCATAATACTTGGTCAGCAAAAAGTAAGGATGAATATAGGACAGAATAATGAAAAGAGGGAACAAGTTCTCCCACTTGATTACTGAGGCAGGATGGAAAAGATTCACACTGGTATGGCTTTGTTCCTGGAGCGAAAAGTTGAATTGTGAGGAGATTATTATTATTAATAATGCTCTGATGATTCCACTACCCTTTATCTAAGTACACCTCCCCACCAAATGTTTTAATTAAACTATCCTCATGTCTTCCCAGCTTCTGACTTTGAGATTTTTCCACTTCTCCATTCCCTCCATCTGAAAACAGGCACCACTTTTCAAAAGTAAAAATGTAAATTGGATGCATACTTCTGCCTCTTTTTTTGGGGGGGGGGGAGATGAACTTCAGACAATTTTTGGGCACTGGGAATTTAGCACATATTAGGCAGCTGAGGTTTAAATTTCATTTCATTCTTTTACCCTTAAAAAAGGTGCTCTGACATAAGTGTTACTGCAGAATGGGTTTTGCTCACATTTAAGGCAGACATGGCTGTAAACTTTAAACTGGATGTTTTACTTATTACCATCAGGCATTGCTGATTATGACAGAAGCGTAGCGGAAACATGGAGAGAAAGTAGAAGCAGACAACTCTGAAAGACTACTTAGCTTCCTGTTCCTACATAAATTAACCCTCTAGGGGCTTTCCCCTCACATTACAGTGGGTATTAAATAATTAAATTATTCAAATAGTAAGAACACAAGAAGAGTCCTGCAGAACCAGGCAAAAGACCTATCTAGTCGAATCCTCTTGTTTCAATAGTGACCAACTAGATGACCATGGGAAGTCTTCAAAGCAGGAATTGGACTTATCAACCATGGCTTCACATGTGATTCCCAAGAACTGGTGTTCAGAGCACACTGCCTTTGACAATATCAACAGTCACAGATCGCCTTTTCTTCCATGAATTTGTCTCTTCCGTGAACTGCATTGCAAAATTCAGATAAGCATGAATTTTGCAGGATGAGATGACTGTGTTTTGGTTTTCATATTGTTTCAGAAAGTGAGAATTTCATAAATTTGGCCTTAAAATAAGAGCTGGATCAATTTCATGCCCTAATCCCTACTTAGAGCAAGAGAAAAACCTCGCTTTCCTCCACACCATTCCTAATTGTCCACAGCAAAAGAAGAGATCCCAAAATGGTGGCAGCAGCTGGGATCAAGGTCAAATTTCCTCTGGTCAGAAGAGGTGGCTGGGAAGGAAGCCTGAAGCCAGTTCTTCTGAATAAATTGACCACAGGGGTGCATAATAAGCATGGACTTGTAAGGGTAACTGTCAAAGGTCAATGCCATAAAAGAAAAGAAGAACCAAAAGAACTCATTAAATCTGACAGTTTAACTGAACAGTAAGGGAAAAAAGGGATGGGACGTGGGTGGCACTGTGGGTTAAACCACAGAGCCTAGGACTTGCCGATCAGAAGGTCAGCGGTTTGAATCCCCGCGACGGGGTGAGCTCCCGTTGCTTGCTCCCTGCTCCTGCCAACCTAGCAGTTCGAAAGCACGTCAAAGTGCAAGTAGGTAAATAGGTACTGCTCCGGCGGGAAGGTAAACAGCGTTTCTGTGCGCTGCTCTGGTTCGCCAGAAGCAGCTTAGTCATGCTGGCCACATGACCCGGAATCTGTACGCCGGCTCCCTCGGCCAGTAAAGCGAGATGAGCACCGCAACCCCAGAGTCAGTCACGACTGAACCTAATAGTCAGGGGGCCCTTTACCTTTACCTTTACCTTTAAGTGGTTATAGAATCATAGAAACAGAATTGTACGGCTGGGTGACACTCCAAGGACCATCTCTCCAACCCTTTGCAATGCAGGAATCACAGCTGAAGAATCTTTAGAAACCTAAAATGAAGGAGAATCCACCACCTTCCAAGGTAATGCATTCCACTGTCAAACTTCTCTTATAGTCAGAAAGTTCTTCTTAAGGTTTAGTCAGAGGGCTCATCCACACTTCCTCTTGTCTTGCTGCCTTCCCCCAGGGGAAACAGCTCTTTAGTGCTCAGAGCAAACAGCAATCTGGGTTTTCCACAGATGGCTGTTTGTTCTTATTGAGAGCTAAAGATCAGGTTTTCTCAGGGACATGAGCAGAGCAAGGGAGAAGCCACTTGGACACATGCCTAGAAATCATGGGTCAAGCCAAAAACTGCTTGGACTCATGCTTACTAGGCATGGGACAAACAAAAGTGTTGATGAACCCAGAATCTCCTTTCTTGTAATTTAATTCATTGGTTTGGGTCCTACCCACTGGGGCAGCAGAAAAGAAACTTGCCCTCATCTTCCATGTGAAAAGCCTTTAGATGTTTAAACATGACTATCTTACCACTCAGTGCTCAGTATTGTCCTCATATTGTTTCAGAAGATCACTCTTCTATCCAGCTTGAAAAAGAGTCTGGGCAGGATCACGTCCTGGGTGGAACTAGAAGACTGGCATGTCTCCAGAAGCTGGCAATTCCTGCCAGTGGGAGGGGTGAGTGGAGGTTTTTTTAAACCAGACCACTCATCTGTTCCTTGTCTTTCTCTCTGGTCATGGCACCCAACCCACCTTTGTGGTATGTAGTGTGAGTTTAACTGGCTGTCTTAGTGAGGGCTGCCTTTCTTAGGGAATAAGCCACCTGCAGGATTGAATCCTCTGCTCAACTGAGGATGAATGGAGAATTCAGTCCTGCTGCTGCTGCTGCTGCTGCTTCTGCTTCTGCTTCCCCAGTGTGTTCCCTGTGAGGAGTGTGCTGTGGAAGCAGATCTCTGCAGCCTTCCCACCTGACGCCCACCTCTTGACAGCTCATGAGCATTCCAGGCAACCTGTCCGGTGACAATCTGCAACTGTGTTAATCCTACTTGGTCCAAGAATGGTTGAGAGTGGTTCCCATCCAATATGTGTGACACATCCCTGTACAAGTTTATGTGGGCAGTTGATGCAAGAATCTATTCCAGCACTTATATAGAACCAGGGTTTGCTGTATGGATGGAGGAGTGTCTGCCGAATCATTTTAGATGCTTGAATCCTGAGTTGTTCATAATATATATTCCCTGCCCCCCCCCCAACATAAAACTTGTGAGTTCCTGTGAGCGCAGACAGAGTATTTTCCCCATATGACAGCGATTCTCAACCTGTGGGTCCCCAGATATTGTTGGACTACAACTCCCATCATCCCTGAGCTCTGGCCTTGCTAGCCAGGGTTGATGGGAATTGTAGTTCAACAACATCTAGGGACCCACAGGTTGAGAACCACTGCCATATGGGGTATAGACCCAACCCAACACTTTGTGTTGTGATGTTGAACAAATCTTCTGGGTCACTTCTGTGGTTTCCACATGGTCTTCAAGTCCCAATATCATGCATTTCACATATTACGAGAAGCAGTAAGAAAGCACTTCCTACTCCTGTTCTCATCTCTTGGTCTTGGCTGATAATTCAATGATAGGTGAAAGCATGCTACATGTTTACCACTGCTAATGGCTGTCTAATTACCGATATTTTTGTCAAGCTGAACTGTGCGGCATCCTTAGATGCTTCTACAAAGGGTTATTTGGAAGACTAATTTGTCAATGTTATTGGAGCAAGACACAGCTATTAGTTGACATCTGTTGTTTTCCTTTTGCCGAGTGATGCATTAGCATCCTACTCAGAGAATTTCTTTCTGCATGCTTTCTTGATACGTCCATCAGTGAAGCCTCCACATTTTCTTTTTTTGCAGGACTTTCCCCTGAATTAACGGTTTTTCATTTATAGTGTGACTGTTGCATATTCTTCAAGTGAAGGTTGGTCCATTATGACATATATGGCACTTCCCCACCAACCATAGTCGCTTATCGTGAAATAGACGAAGGGACCACATCCATGTGTCTTGTAAGCAACTTGGTGAACCCGAGCTGATTGGCTACATAGTAGCATGACATCATCTCACCCTGTAATTTGTCCCTGATTGACATGGGTCATTTCAGGTTATGGCCTACAGTAGTATGTATGGTTTCATAACGCATACTGGAAAACCAGAAGGGAGTGCATCTCTCTTCCCAGTCTCAGACAATGCTTGTCAGATACTGCCCTCTGGATAGACGTTGCTTTCGTTGCAAAATTAATTCTTGACACTTGTTAGCTCCCATTTTTTCCCTTGGGAAGAGATTTCACTGTTCCTCAACTGTTTCTCTGGGTAAATAATGAGAAGCTAATATCTTTTTTAGAATAGCACAGTTGTTAAAGTGATTGATAATAGCCATGGACTGCAGTTATTAAATACTGCTCTTCCATCCTCCTGTTTTATATCATGCATGGCAATTAATACAGTTTTGTTTTTCATTTAAGTGTGTTAAGTCAGGTACTAAAAACTGCTGACATTTTTGCTTTTTGGAAATGCACCAGCAATCTGCTATTATTGTGTGTCTGTATGTGGGCCCCAGCGACTGAAAGTCTGACTCACCCATAAGGCTATTTTTTTTTTAAAATGTTCTTTCACTTGAGCCTTATCATTGCAATCTGTTTCGTATGTAACGCAAGCTACTCCACCTGAGCTGAAATGTGGCTCACTTAAAGCCACAGAAATCCCAGCTACCAATGTTCTTAGCACCCTTATATATATTGAGCAATGTAACTGGGTCGATGTGACATTTCTTTGTAACTTTCATCTTGTGATAAGAGAATATATTTTTCTCCACCTTCCTTGCGTTTCCAATGAGGAAGCTAAGCATTTAGCCTATTAATACTCTACCAAGATTGCTGTTGTTGTTGATCACCTTCCACACTCATGTCTCAAGGCAATGCACTAAATGCAATAAAAAAGCAGTTAAAAACAGCACAGAGAATAACAGCAGAGAAATTCAAAATCAATACAAAGTAGACGCCCATGGCAGGGACCTATTCATCCTGTTGAGAAAGCTTATAGGAACAAAAATGTCTTCGGCTGCTTCTGGAAAGTGCAGACAGTTCCATAGTGCAAGATCAGCCAAACTTAAATCCCAGCTCTAGGTCAGGGACATAACGTAGGTTGCTGGTGCCCAGGGTGGGGCAAGTGTTGCACCCCCCTGGTGAACTGAGCAGTGGTCAGTCCCTTTGCCAGCCAGTGTCTAATCAAGGCGGTCTAAACAACCTGGGAGCAGAGATAAGGCAGCTGTGTCGTCTTGCCCTCCTATCCTTGCAGTGAGGCACTCTGGGCAATGCACGTGGCTCTGGCAGTGCTTTCCCACCTTCCTCTTCCTCCCTACCTCTTTGGTGGGTGTAGTGGCACCCTCTCCCTCCCTCTCAGCCGGCCCAGCAGCAGAATGCATGTGGATGTCCCTTCACCAGCCACAATGAGAAGGGAGTGCTGCCACCCCCGACCTGAAGGTCCGGCCTGAGTGCAGCTTACTATCCCATGCCTCCAGCCTCAATGAGGGAGCCTGCTGTGGGGGTGCCTGGTTGTGCCCCCTCATAAATTTCCATCCAGGACCATGCCCCCCTACCCCCATGCTACACCACTGCTCCAAGTTACTGTGCAGTAGGTTCCTGCTATCTTTGGGACTTGGAGCAGAAGGTCTCTTCCAGATTGCAGTGACCGACTGGACACATAGGGGATAAGGTGTTGTGAGATATCTTTCTTTAAATCTCTCATGTACTATCCTTTTGTTTAAAGTAGCAAATGATTCAATTGAAAGTTTCTCTCCCTCCAACATAAAGATGCCCCCTACAACAGGACACCATGCTCTCGTTCCTTTTAAGCAGCTTGGATGTTTAGAAGTACCAGTAATTGAGTTCTATTGTTCTTTTGTTCTTAAGCTGCACTTAATAAAATGGCCCTAGTTTATCCCATACGTTATGTCTCACCTTTTTATTTCTGCTCTCCTAATGCAACCAAAACACAGCTATTCTTTGAAATTTGCACTTCTCCAGTATTTGTGATCCACGTCTCCAACCAACCAATGTGTGCAAAAATAATAATCATACGTTAGGGGAAAGTGTGCATAGAAGTGCACACATGAGTGAAAATAACATACCCAAAATGCATTGGATATGGGGAAATTGCCCGAACAAAAATATGTATTTTTTGTATTGAGCATACAAAAGAAGTGTCTATTTGGAGAAATTCATACTAATGTATTGACAAATTTGTTTGTTTGTTTTTTAAATGCAATCCATTGCAGAAACATGGAAAACTGAAATTAAATCCAGAGAAAATGAGAAACTGAAATTAACAGATGCTTCCATGCTTATTTCCTACAACTCCATTCCATTACACCTGTCCTATTCCAACTTACCAGAGCATTTGTTAACTCAGACAGCCCAAAGAATGACATTTCTGCTACATAACAATTTACTTTGGCATGCCTTCTGGGAAACTTTGGGTACAGATGCTTCAAAGCTCTAAAAACCCAAGATTTGCTAAGCAACTTATTCCATCTTTGGCTACTATACATCTAGTGCTGTAATGTCTTTCATTGTTCTAATTCCCCCCGCCCTTCCTTTTTTCCAATGCTTTGCAGCATGTCAAGGATGTAAAATAACTTAATTCCAAGAAACTATCTTCTTGGCAAATTGCTCCATAAATAATCCTTTATTCCAGCAGTCTTTGCTCAAAAGATTGCAAAAAAGAAAATGGAAGAGCAAGAGTATATATATAATCTTCCAGAGAAGCAAAAAGTCCAGCAAGTTAACTTGTGATGGGATGGGATTCCTGCCCCCTTGCTTGGCTGTCTTTGAGGAGAGGACTAGTTTCCATTACTTACTAGACAGAGCCTTGATTTCAAATTTAGTAGCAGACTGCATATGCATTGTGAACCTGAACCTAATTAGGGACATCCATCCCTCGGCTTAGGGACGCAGGTGGCGCTGTGGGTTAAAGCCTCAGCGCCTAGGGCTTGCCGATCGAAAGGTCGGCGGTTCGAATCCCTGCGGCGGGGTGCGCTCCCGCTGCTCGGTCCCAGCGCCTGCCAACCTAGCAGTTCGAAAGCACCTCCGGGTGCAAGTAGATAAATAGGGACTGCTTACCAGCGGGAAGGTAAACGGCGTTTCCGTGTGCAGCTCTGGCTCTGGCTCTGGCTCTGGCCAGAGCAGCGATATCACACTGGCCACGTGACCCGGAAGTGTCTCCGGACAGCGCTGGCCCCTGGCCTCTTAAGTGAGATGGGCGCACAACCCCAGAGTCTGTCAAGATTGGCCCGTACGGGCAGGGGTACCTTTACCTTTACCTTTATCCCTCGGCTTAATGTGAACCCCTTGTGTCTCCTTTCATTCCCTCCCCTCATCCAAGCAGTATTCTCTTCCCACTACCACTGCCCACCCCCTTTCTCCCCTCTAAACCCAGAGATTTCCTATGCAATCAATGTAACCCTCCTATTCAAATTTTCAAAGCACATGGAATCTCCGGGTTTAGGGAGACAAAACCCATGCAAAGGACAAGACCTACATGACTGCTGGCTGCATCTTCTCCTGATACCATCTAACTCTCCTCCTTTTCAGCTCTCAGAATTGTTGCCTTCACTCAGCAGCTGTTGTTCAGAGGCATCGAGACTGCAGGTTGCGGGTACATCTCTGCATGTGAATTTCCTAATGACCTATTCTTGCGAACCTCCACGTGTTTCAGCTAAGCTTCCGGTACCTGCTGATCCTGACAGTGTATAAGAAAGAGTGGAGGTTCAGCTTGGACTCTTTCCTCGAATATGCAAGCTTTCTCCTTTCTTGGAGTTGATTTGCTTGTTGCTGTTTTTTGTTTGTTTGTTTGTTTGTGTTTTTTTTTGTGTGTGTGTTTGTGTTTTTTTAATCAGAATGCATTCAGATGTGCTCAGAAGTAATTGTTCTGAATTTGTGGGTGAGGGCTTAGGGATATTGTTCAACTGCAACCCTCATCACCCTGGACCACTGGTCATGATGACTAGTGCTGATGGTACTCTCCAAATATTGTTGAACTTCACCACCCATCATCCTGAACCATTGGTTATGATGGCTGGGGCAGATGGGATCTGAAGCTCAGTATCTGGATGGCACCAAGATGGGGAAGGCTGCCTTGAAGAGGGAACCAATCTCCTTACACTCTTGTTTGTGGTTGAAAACTTAAGAGATGATTTATGCTTCTACTGTGATCTTCAAGTGCCCTTGTTTCAACTATTGATCCATTATGCTAACTAATGCATACAGAAATAAATACTCAAACAACAAACAAACAAACAAAATACTCAAACAACAACAAACAGAAACCTTGGATAAATATTTTGATTTTTGCATGGATTCAGATCTTATTCCTAAATGACATCATGTAGAGTTGGAAAGGACCCTGAGGATCATCTAGTCCAACCCCCTGCAAGCAGTAAATTTCAACACATGGTACCCCATCCAATCTGAAACCATACTGGACCCTGCTAAGCTTTGCAAATGCTCTAGCAGTTTTATTGTTGCACCACTAAGTGATTTTTTATGCTATTTGATTGTAAAAACCCTCAGAGTGGTTTACAAAAGCAGTTTATTTAAAGCAGTATTATGCCACTTTAAATAGGCATGACTACCCCCAAAGAATCCTGGGAATTGTAGTTTCTTAAATGTGCTGAGGATTCTTAGGATATCCCTATTCCTCTCTAGAGCTACAATCACCAGAGTTCCATTGGGAAGAAGCCACTCTGCAAATTTTGCTCTACAAGAGGAACAACTTTTAGCACCCTTAACAAACTACAGTTCCCAGGATTCATTGAGGGAAGCCATGCCTTTTTAAAGTGGTATTTAAATGTATAGTGTCAACATGGCTAGACTTTGCACATGGGCATGAAGAAGACTGTGCACAAGGCTCTGGCATGCTCCTGATGTCCAAACCATAGCTTGCATTGCAAACTGTAGAACATAACATCTGAACTGAGCCAGAGAAAAAGAGAGTGAGAGATAACTCTGTTGGAATATAGCCTTAGAAGTGCGGTCTTTGTGATTATAAGTGCCTTTTAATGAGGCATGGTGATGTAAAAGGAAGGAAAGAGAATTTATGTGTATTGCAAACATAGCAGGAGAACACGCAGCTACAAAGAGCTTGTTCCTTAAAAGGAACAAGAAAAATGACTTATTTCTTTGATGTTTCACTCATTTCCGAATTTCCTTTATGCTGCTTACTTGAATAATCATTATTTCAAAATAAATATGACACCAAAACATGTTTGGCCTAACTCACCCTCAGCTGAGTGCCTTAGCTATGCTGAAACGGCCTCCTTGAGAGGCATTTATGTATCATTCATAAGGACAGAGGGAGATGGAAATCTCTGCAAAAGACCGGGAAGGTTATTTAAGCCCCCCACCCCCAAGAATTGCAGCTTGGCCAATGCCTTTGTTGCTAGTAGTTTCGACCTGAGGCGACATGTTCTTTTGAGGAAATTAGGTAATGACATGCTCACTAGTGCTCTCCCAGGTAAAAAAGAAAATGGACTTTTGTATATTTGTAACTAGAGCCGAGACAAAATGCCAAAATGACCGTGGCCTCCACCATCACAGGCAGTAATGCCTCTGAAACCCAAGTGTTGGGAATTGCAGGTTGGGAAAGTACTGGTGTGCTCATATCGTACTTGCAGGTTCCCCTGTGAGAACTTGATGGGTTGCTGCCAATCAGTGTGGGCAGTACTGAGCAACGTGGATCAGTGGTCTAAGGCTTCCTATGTTAAGACCTGAAAAGGTTTCTCATTATGAGAGCATCTCGAAAAACATCCCTCCTGGGTACCATAAGAAATAAGAACTGTCCGTGGCACATAAACAGCAGTAGTAGGAGCACATGAACAACTGAGAGTGTATTTTTGTTCTCCCCATCTCGCTTCTCTGACAAGGGAATGTAACGGCCCTCTGTGCCACTCAGGAACCCAAATAGTGATTTGTTTTGTTGGTTAGTTTTGATAGGCAGTCTAATTAAACCCTAATAAGGGTACTGAGCTGCACGTCAAACTAGGGTGTTCATATGTATAACATGCAGTAGGCTTGACACCAGAACATATTTTTTTCCCTTTTTAGTTGCCAAGCAACAACATCAAAGCAATCAAATGGAGAAGGGGTTGAAGAAACAAGCTGGCTCCCTGCTCTGTTTGCTTGCTGACAAAATAGGCGAAGACAATTCATTCTGAACTTCTCCGATGTCAAGCCATCCTGATCATCCAGGAATTGCTTGGCATTTGGTGTCACAACCCGTGTGGTGGTCTGGACACAGGCTGGAGGCTGCAAGCACAGGGCTCAGAGCTGACTCCAGAAGACAGGAAGACCACTGAGCCTAAGGCTGATGAACAGGAGGTCCCAGAGGAACCACTAGGGCCTGTAGAGTGAGAGCCTGGTCCTTCCGGACAAATTCTCCTAGGGCACCATATGCTTCCCATCACTAGTCCAGTGGTTCAGGAAATGCACCAGGTGGGACACTTTGGGAAAGAGGAGGACTGGCCAGAGGGTTGGCCCTTTGAAGCTCTGAAGTTCTCTACAAGGGGATCTCCAAATGAAGGTGGCTATTGGAGCACTTCTTCAGTGGTCCTTGTCCCCCCCTTTTTTTTCTCTCTCTCCCTATTTGGATTTGAGTAGACTCTGAGATACCTACCACCAGGAGCTGGGGTAGCCAGATGCCCCCATCTCACAAGTTTTATTAGTTCAAAGGCCTAATTAAACATTAGCAGTTTGGACTCTGAGACTGAAGCAGAAGCTGGAGGGGGAGGGCAAGAGGCAAAGTGGAGACAGGCTGCTGAAGAATCCAGGGAGTCTCCACCTCCTGCTGCAATCAGCTCCGTTCCACTCTGGGAGAAATGAAACGGGCAGAGCAGAGGGTGGTTGTGCGCAGACACAGCCTGAGACTGTGTGGGAAAGACCCTGTCCCGGGGTGGAGGAAGGGGGGTGCAGTGGGGGCAGGCCACCCCAGTTGTCACCACTGAGGGGGGTAACAAAATGCCGTGTGGCTCAGGTGCAACACACCTGAGTCACATGTCTCTCCTGGGAGTGACGCTGTGGCTTGGGCATGCGTTGCCCCAAATGGTCTGCCCGCTGCCTCCCCCTCAGCTGTAGAGTGGGAGGTGGCATGCAGATTCCTCGGAGGCCCCACAGAGTGCCCTGCCCCGGCTCGCCCCACCCCATGGGCGGTTGGCCCTGCCCCTGGGCACAGGGTATGCACACCACCCCAGGTGCCCTATCGGTTTCCTCCGCAACTGCCCTGTCCTAGTGGACACTGAGAAGGTAGGGACCTTCAGTCCCCACAACTGGTTCAGCATGGGCAAGACCTCCTAGAAAGAGTTGCTGAGACCACTAGGCCTGAGTTGTGGTTTGCTTCCTTGAATAAATATTTAACTGCACTGGCCCTGGGTGATTTATTGTTTTTGTCGCTGGCCTACACCTGACTCCAACCCTGACAGTGATCTGTGCACAGTCCTAATTTATAACTCATTTTAGACAGCAGGTTGAACCATAATACTACCAGATCAGCATAAAAACAGTGCAAAGGTTGCAGTATATTTGGGGTTGTTTGCTTGAGAGCTGTTTCTGGCATCCATGAACCATGTAGTCTGGCACAGAGCCAATTTTGAGAAGCTGTTTCCCCCTGCCCTTTCCTTTTTAATTAGTGAAGGCAGTCACTTTGTGCTTCTAGTAATTAAAATCTGATTGAAGAGTTAATTCCCTCTCTCTCTCTTTCCCTCTCAAACACTCAACTAATCCTTAATTTGACATAGGTCAGGAGATGAGATCAGGTGTTCCCTTCTATGTCGGCCTTCTTGACCGTCAGAGCAATAAATCTGCTTCAATGCATTAAATAACAAACCCACAGTTACCAGAGCAGGGAGGCAACCAAGAGAAAAGAGTGATCTCGGGAACTTCTCTCAGGATGTCAAATCCACCACGTGTCTTAAGTTGTTTCTGAAAGAGTTGTATATTCCAATTTATTGGATGGCTTTAAAAGAAGATTAGACAAATTTATGGAGGATTGTTCTGTCAATGGCTAGGTGACCAACGTAACATTTGTAAGTTTCTCTACATAATGTTTTGTGTTTTATTTGATATTATTTAACTCTGATAAACATTCAGCTATTAATTTTTAACTAGCTTAATCTTCCCTGTTAAAAATAATTGAGAAGTATTTAATGAATTATGAAAACTATGAGGCGGGAGAGAGGGAAGTTGATGAGCAAATAAGTAAAGAGTGTATTAAGGATGTATTTAAATATTATACAGTAAAATGGAAATTCAATAAAAATATTATTTAAAAAAGAGAAGTATGCCACAGGCATTTTAAAGGTATATGGCCCTTAGCATTCTCCCAGGTCACTCCCCTCACTGCCCCCTGCTGGCTGGGAGGTATTGTTGAACTTGGATAATATCGTATTTACCAAAATCTAATGCTCACCTTTTTTGGCCAAATTATGTTGCGAAAATTAAGGTGTGCATTAGATTCGATGACATATTAACATTTGCCAGCAAATACTTCTTTTGGTTTCAAGGTTCTGAAAATTGAGGTGCGCATTAGATTCGATGGCACATTAGACTCAAGTAAATACAGTACCTCTTGCTGTGTGAGTGGAGGAAAAAGATGAGAGAGCCTACTGCACAAACATTACATTTGTGACTCAGCCTGCTTTAATCTCTGATCTTGCCCAGCACAGGAATGTGGTTCTTTGAAGGTGGTCTGGAAGGGAATTTACTTGCTTCATAAAATGTACACACTGCTTGATTGTAAAAACAAAAACGAAGTGTGTGCGGGTTTTTTTTAATAAAAAAACCCCCAATAAAAACAAGAAATTCAAGGGGGAAATCGCAATACTTTAAAATGTACAAAAAGTTAAAATGCTAAAACAGATGAAAATTCTCACCAGCTTTTCTAAGCATCTGGGTAGAGTAAAGGTAAAGGGACCCCTGACCATTAGGTTCAGTCGTGACCAACTCTGGGGTTGCGGCGCTCATCTCACTTTACTGGCCAAGGGAGCCGGTGTACAGCTTCCGGGTCATGTGGCCAGCATGACTAAGCTGCTTCTGGCGAACCAGAGCAGTGCACAGAAACACCATTTACCTTCCCGCCAGAGTGGTACCTATTTATCTACTTGCACTTTGATGTGTTTTTGAACTGCTAGGTGGGCAGGAGCAGGGACCGAACAACGGGAGCTCACCCCATCGTGGGGATTCGAACCGCCAACCTTCTGATTGGCAAGTCCTAGGCTCTGTGGTTTAACCCACAGCGCCACCCGCGTCCCCAAGCATCTGGGTAGGCTGGCCTAAATGAAGAACATTTTTAGCAGCACTGAAAAACCACAGTGAAGATACCTGCTTGATATCAATAGGCAGGGAGTTCCAAAGTGTAGGTGCTGCCACACTAAATGACTGAGTTCTTACAAATGTGGAATGGGTATTGTGTGGCAGCATAATGTAGTCTTTGGGCTGAAAAAAGGTCCCCCACCCCCCCCCAACTTAAGCTCCGGAAACACTGTTGCAAAGGTAAATTGTGTTAGGAGGGCAGAAATAAAGAAACAAGGCACAGTTTATGGAGTAAACATCTGTAGGAGCTGTAGAGACATTTGAACTGATAGTGTACCAAAAAGGGAGGTGGTGACGCTTGTCCCATTTCCAATCCATTCTAGGCATTGGTATTAAGTTTGTCTCAGCAAATGTCACTCTTAATGAGCCACTGAGAAACCTCTTTAGTAAGGTTGCTATGGCTTTCCTTTTCTTTGAAAGAAAGAAAGAAAGCCAAGAAAAACCATTACAGTAATGCATTTCTGATTTACTATAATCTGTTTGGGATAAAGTTTAATATATACCAGACAGAGATTCCACAAGGATGGTTTTATATTTTTTGTGTCTGGTGTTTACTTTCAGAGCAATGTGAAGTGTTATCGACCTGCTGCAATCAATGTTGCTTTGAATGACAGAATCATAGAATTGTAGAGTTGGAAGGGACCCCAAGTGTCATCTAGTCCAATCCCCTTCAACACAGAAGACTTAACTAGATCATACATGACAGATGGCCATCCAACCTCTGCATAAAAACCTCCAAGCAAGGGAAGTCCACTACTTCTTGTGGGAGACTGTTCCACTGTCCAACAGCTCTTGCTGTGTTTGAAAAATGCCTAAGTTTTAACTGGAGCAGACCAGCATTGCAGGGGGTTGAATTAGATGACCCTTGGGCTTGGGTCCCTTCCAATTCTGCAATTCTATGAGACTTAAAATTAATTGACCTAACCTTGTCATGTTCATTGGTTTCAAAAGGTCTGCTCTAAACAAAATTCAGTTGAATGCCTCCTCAACATTCCAGGATGGGGAACCTACAGACACCTAGATGTTGACTACAGCTCCCTCCACCCCTGACCATTAGCCATGATGTCTTGGGCTATTGAGAGTTGGCATTCTGCAACCTCGGGGATGCCACAGTTCTCCCATCCTGTCTCACATGAACAACCTAATGAAGCCTGGTGTCTCCAAAGTGATTCCAAAGGAGGTGGTGGAACACAAACTTCCCACTTCTTTGCCAACAATGATAAAGCCCCACACTGTTCATTGATTTGTGCCTCCAACATATAAATTACTACCAGGGTAAAGGAAGTGACAACCCAGCATCTGCCTAATTAATTTTATTCTAAATTAGTGATAGAGTTATCCATATTAGAGGGAATGGATTGATTTTTGGCTACTTTCCATTTCTTGCGTTTAGCATTCTTTGTACTTTTTTCCTCCCTTTTATGTTCTATATTTTATCCTGCCATATTAATCTTGCAAAGCATCTATCTTTTCCCCCTTGCAATTAGGACTGTCTAGGGAAAATGCAGTTTGCAGCATTCATTTTATTATCTTAGATAAATTCATTATGAAAAAATAGTGACTGGTGTGGGGGAGGAGTATTAAGACAAGATTGGGACTTCTGATGAAGACATATGCAATACGGCACTTCCCTAATGGAAGTGGTAATTGCCTTTGAATGGATAATGTTGTCAGACTCTTTTTAACAGCAGAAGTAACACTTTGGGAAGTAGCAAGAATAAACTTCTTAAGAATGAGCCAACAGTTCCTATCATGCTCATGCTCTGGTTTTGAACTAAAATCTGGTGGTTTGGGATCCACTGACTAGAACAGTCTTGCTTTACAAATTGGGGTTGGTCCATTAGTATGAATGGGGCCCTGCTCCAATAACTTCAGTCTGCCCCCAGCCAGCCCCCACCAGCTACAATAGGAATGATGGCCCCAGCCAATGGGGCCCATTGGGAGTTGTCCATAGCCCTGACTCAGTTCAGCCAAGCACCTCCTGTTTGCAGTTGGCTAATGGTGGCTGGTCCGTTCAGGTGAATGGAGCACTACCCCACCAATCTCAGTCTGCCATCAGCCAGCCCCTACCTGCCTGTCTTCTTACTTTCAGGCATGGCCCTAGCTGTTAGCTTCTTCTTCTTCTTCTTCTTCTTCTTCTTCTTCTTCTTCTTCTTCTTCTTCTTCCTCCTCCTCCTCCTCCATCTCAGTGTTGCCCTTATAACTCAGCAGGGAAAGGGATGGGGACAAAACTAGAATTAGCTGGCTTGACCTGTTATGGGCTGTGGATCTACTTAAAGTTGGTCTTTTTGACTTTCACCCCACCAACCACCCCTGCCATTCTACTATGGAACAGTGAAACCTGCATGTACCCAAGTTAACCATATCCACTGAAATTTGGAAATAACGGTGGGATTACATTTATTTACTTGTGAAATGTAATAGCTTTTTATCAGATGGTGCACGTGGTGGCTAACGGTAAAATACAAGATAACAATCAATATATAAGCACAGGTAGGTAAAACTTCAAATGAACAGAGCAATCAGTTGATGAGGTTGCAACATTTACAGTGGCTATAACAGTCAGCTTAGGATATATTCATTTTAAAAAACAAGTATGGCACCATTTCTGATTATTTTCTTCCCACTGGCAGGAACAACTGAGAATGCAGTAAGAGCCCTGCTTGATCAGCCCAAAGGCTCATCTAGTCCAGTACCATGTTCTCATAGTAGCCAACTAGATGCCCATGGGAAACTCACAAGCAGGACCTGAGTCAACAGCACTCTTCCCACTGATTAGCTAGGAGCCATAGGACAAACCAGTATTCAGGACCAAAAAGAACTAAAGGGCAAATGAGAAAGCAAGACTGAGAAATGAACCGGAAGTCAGAATCCTAGGAACATTAGGAAGCTAATTCATACTGAACTGGCCTCCTTAGCTAGGTGTTGTCTACACTGATTTAAAGTGACTCTCCAGGGTTTCAAAGCGGTCCCTGTCCTCCCTGAAGATGCTGAGATGCTGAGAATTGAATCTAGGATCTTCAGCATACATGTATGTGCTTTAGAATTCCCCTGGAACCAAGGACTACAGAAACATACCAAAGCCCAGGGAGCCCATGACACTCAAACAAGTTGCAGCTAAGACAGGAAACACCAATTTGCAGAGAGATCCAATGGTCTGCCTGGCTGAGCAGCGTCTACAGGGCCTGGCTGAGCTTACTACTGAAAAACCTATGCTGGGCAAAGGGAGTCTGTAACCCTCCAGATCTGGCATAGGCAGACTCAGCCCTCCAGATGTTTTGGGACTACAATTCCCATCATCCCTGACCACTGGTCCTGTTAGCTATGGAACATGGGAGTTGTAGTCCCAAAACATCTGGAGGGCCGAGTTTGCCTATGCCTGGTCCAGATATTATTGGAATCCAACTCCCACCCATCCCAATCACTGATAGTCAGGGATGCTGAGTGTTATAATTAAACAGCACCTTGAGGACTTCAGGTTCTCCATCCCTGGCAGCTGCTCAGGCCCTAACAGCTCCTGGCATGGGAAACATATATTTTATTCATAAAGGCCTTTGGCCTTGTAAGTTGACTGTAAATGTTGCAGTTATATCAGCCAGCTGTTCTTTTGATCTGTTTTATTCGTTTTTTATTGACATTTCACCTACCTGCGTTTGTTTCTTGATGGCTTATTACATGCAGCCCAGCTTGTGCTGTAATATGTGTGTTTCAGCTGTCAATAAGCTTACCCCCACACACTCCAAATGGGAAGCAAATCAGATAGAACTGGACAGAAGGCGGGTTTTTGAAAGTTGTCCACAGCAGCAGAATAACATTATGTCAGGAATCAAACTTGCCTGGTTTATTTTGTTTATGCCCTAATGCCCTTTGTGAAGATCTCAGGATGGCCTTAACAAAGAACAAAATCCTCCTAAAGTCATAATTACGACATTCAAAGTAAATAGAGTGATGCCACTGAAAACATCACTATGAAAAGGAAACTGACATAAGACAAAGTTGTGTAAAATTGATCAGCAGAGATTATTGCATGCATTTTATGTACCGTTTCCCCTAATTTATGCATTTTTGTAAACATTGTTTGCATAACTTCATCACAAAATTCGGAGAAGTCTGAATTTCTAAGGATGGCTGTGTTTGGGTTTGCATACTGGTTCAAGAAGTGTGAATTAGGCAGTTTCCGATTGAAATGAGAAGAAAAAATGAACTTCTCCCCCATCTATAGTGGATGGGAAAGCACTACTATTATGGCAACTTAGTGCTCACCAGGAATGTAAAAAGGAATCATTTTCCTTTAAAAATATCTGTATTAAAGATTTTCTTGGTTTACAAAAGTACATGCATCATCTCTTTATTCAGGTTATAGTCTTACATTTGATGTGAGACATTAGTGTTGTATACAGAATTTGTTCCTGTCACACGCAGCATGGTTTTCATTCCACCACAGTTAACCTTCCCCCAGAGCCTCAGGGCTGGATTTAGGTTTGATGAGGCCCTAAGCTATTGAAGGTAATGGGGCCCTTTATAGGTGATATTTTTGGGAGTTGGCTAGCAGGTGGGGCCCTTTACTTACATCATAGGAGCCTACACAACACAAAACACTGTTTCTGTATGTAGGTTTTAATGGATTTGTTTTTTTTATCTTATATTTTGGAAATGTACATCCAGTTTTTTTTCCTTTATTTTTTTGGGGGCCCCCAAGAGACTGAGGCCCTAAGCTACAGCTTGTTTAGCTTATTCATAAATCCGTCATTGCAAAGCCTACCTTATTCAGCTCACTGTCCACAGTAACAAAAATACATAACTAGCATAATTTCAGGTAGCATTGTTATACCTCTTTCATTTCAATGCAAATACGGGGGGGGGGGGCAATGTTATCAGTTATGTTTCTCTTGTGAACTGAAAGCAACAGCTAATACCAGTCACATTTGCTGGATTGATTTCCATTCTGGACATGAGCTGAATAAGTGAGCGCTAACAACTTCCATTTCTGTTTTTGTCAGAATTTTCTGACATCCCCAGTATGAACATATCCTTACTGCTCCACTCTCATTCATTTCCCAACCCGTTCTTCTGGAGTCCAAACTTGTGCTGGAGATCAAACTTTTTCAAGAATCCAGAAACTTTCTGCTGTTCACTGTTCATTGGCAAATGCTTTTATTTTATATAAAAAAAATAGAACCTTTTGTTTTTAATCATGTCCAAAGATTTTTTTTCCAATATATCATCCTTGTAAGAAACAAGTTTGTTGTGGGTTTGAGCTGCAATAAGTTTTTTATTGCAACAGCTGCTATCTGCTATGAAATTGACAGTGAAAGAAGAAAGGTGCGGAGGTTAGCCAGTTCTATAAAGGATGGCTTTAGAGGGAGAAAAGCAAACACCCAGTTGTAAATACTGGTTTTTTCTACAATCATTGTCAATTAGAGCTTTATGCACAGGATATATGCAGAAAAGGGAAGTGAAGTGGGGAATGAGTAATACAACTTGGATTCAAAAGATGAACAACATCAGCAAGAGACCTGCACTAGCAGTTGGTTCTTCCAGAAGGCTGAGAAATAGACTTTCCATCATTGCCACGCCCCCCCCTGCTTTTTTGCTGCTGTCAGCCTCTTCTGGAGTAAAGACATGGGAGCCATCTCTGTGTCATCTACCCCTCCCCTCTGAACTGTATTTCAGCCAGGTTGTTTGGAGTGCAGCAACACCAGTACCATAAACTTTATTGCTGGTTAACTCTTGTTTTGCTATGCATCTAAGCCTAGATTGTTTTTTGTTTGTTTGCTTGCTTGCCTTTGAAATATTGCATTGATTCTTATGGTTGCCAAATCATCGTTTTTCAATGCTTTTTTTAATTTAGTGACATTTTCTGCATTTTGGATATCTGTATTTCAAATGCTCTGCATTTCGATGTTTTGAATGTTTGCTGTAAATTGCTTTGGGCACGGCTCATTGTGGAAAAGAAGCATACGAGGAAGTCAATCAATCAATCAATCAATCAATCACTCCATCTTCAGTCTCTGAGCCCCCAGCAAGTCACTCTGGATGAACCCTCTGAATCCCATTTTTGGCAGTTCGCAATGTACTGCAGAAATGGGGAGATGAAAATCGGTCACTCCCCTGGAGAAAGCTGAGCCAGGAAGAACTCTGGATCTAAGCCATTGATTTCTTTACATTCAATAATATGTGGAGGCATTTATTTGGAGCAATTAAAATAATTTTTTTTATCTGAATTTCGGCTGATGCTAGCATTTCCCATCCCCAAAGGGTCTTTAGCATTTGGCCAGGATGAAAGAAAGAAAAATACAGTTTTAATGCTTAATCTTCTCCTTTTTGTAGGTCAACTGGGAGCTAGTACATCTTGAATCTTTTTGGGATAGAATACTTAGATAACTGCCCCTTTTAACTGAGGATCCAACAGAGGAATTAGTATGTGTTGCAACAAGCACTGCTATTTCAGTATCTGCAACTTGTACAATTCTGACCCCCATCTTTCCCTTTGTCACCATAAATCAGTGAGCCATTAAAAAAGAATTGTGGCTTTAATCCAGGTTTATGGCCAGGGCCATAAGAAGCCCATTTGCTGTTAGAGATTGGAACTGGTTCATTTTCTGGTACCATCCTTCCATTATTTACATTTCTCATGTAGTTATAGACCCTATTACAGGACCTTAATATTTCTCCCAAGGTGGTGGTAGTGGGAGAATCCCATCAGGCAATTAAATAATGTTTGAGGGGGTCACAGGGCTGTGGTGCACAAGTCTACACCTGATGACACTGGGCACTCTATCACATTCACTGCTGACCACAAGTTTGACCATACATGCGGAGCAAATTTGGGAATCCTCTTCTAGCCTGTGAACTGCTCTGAGACCTCCGGGTATAGGACGGTATATAAATTCGGTTAACAATAATAATAGCCTGTGAGCAGTGCTCTTTTCTGGAAAAAGGTGGGGAAACTCATCACAAAGTTTGCTTGCTTGCTTGTTTATTGCAGAGACAGTTGCAATGCCACACACACCATCTCAGTGACTAAATGTTGTAGTTGTTGTTTAGTCATTTAGTCGTTTCTGACTCTTCGTGACCCCATGGACCAGAGCACACCAGGCACTCCTGTCTTCCACTGCCTCCCACAGTTTGGTCAAATTCATGTTGGTAGCATCGAGAACACTGTCCAACCATCTCATTCTCTGTCGTCCCCTTCTCCTTGTGCCCTCCATCTTTCCCAACATCAGGGTCTTTTCCAGGGAGTCTTCTCTTCTCATGAGGTGGCCAAAGTATTGGAGCCTCAGCTTCACGATCTGTTCTTCCAGTGAGCACTCAAGGCTGATTTCCTTAAGAATGGATAGGTTCGATAAATAAACTCAAGCAGACCATCATCTGGATTAGAAATGGCCACAACTTTATTGATTGCAGATACAGGTGTTTTTTTGGCTCAGACATTGGGTGTGTATCTGTTCCAGTCCCACCCACCCCCAAACAACAACAACAACAATTTATTTTTTAAAGGGTAAGGGAACTTATTTCCCCCAGGTTCCTGCTAAAAAGAAAAAAACTGCCTGTGAGCCCAGTTATGCCATTTCCGCCATGCCATTCACACCCAATGTCATACATGATGTCAGGTGTGGGGCAGGTAAAGGCACACCTGGAACAATTGAGAGCTAAAGGGCATTTCTGATGGTTCCTTGGCAAGTGGGGCTCCGAGGGATCCATAACAAGATAAGAAGAGCCCTCTTTCCCATCCTGTTCTCTGTGATGAGGCCATTTGCCTTATTACAGGTTCTTTTTCCCTGTGCATAGGAAGGAGATGAATGGAGTTGGTTGTGCAAGAGAAGATCTCTTGAATACTGATTTTCTTGACTTCATCTCTGTGTGCTATAGGGAGGAAGAGGAAGGAGGAGAAGGCTTTCCATTCTCAGTGCACTTTTGGACTGGGTGTCCATCAATATGCAGATGATACCCAGCTCTACCTCTCTTTCAAATCAGAACCAGTGAAGACGGTGAAGGTCCTGTGTGAGTGTCTGGAGGCGGTTGGAGGATGGATGGCGGCTAATGGATTAAGGCTGAATCCTGACAAGACAGAAGTACTGTTTTGGGGGGACAGGGGGTGGGCTGGTGTGGAGGACTCCCTGGTCCTGAATAGGGTAACTGTGCCCCTGAAGGACCAGGTGCGCAGCCTGGGAGTCATTTTGGACTCACAGCTGTCCATGGAGGTGCAGGTCAATTCTGTATCCAGGGCAGCTGTCTACCAACTCCACCTGGTATGCAGGCTGAGACCCTACCTGCCCGCGGACTGTCTCGCCAGAGTGGTGCATGCTCTAGTTATCTCCCGCTTGGACTACTGCAATGCGATCTACGTGGGGCTACCTTTGAAGGTGACTCGGAAACTACAACTAATCCAGAATGCGGCAGCCAGACCACATAACACCAGTCTTGAAAGACCTACATTGGCTCCCAGTACGTTTCCGAGCACAATTCAAAGTGATGGTGTTGACCTTTAAAGCCCTAAACGGCCTCGGCCCAGTATACTTGAAAGAGCGTCCGCCGAGACCACATAACACCAGTCTTGAAAGACCTACATTGGCTCCCAGTATGTTTCCGAGCACAATTCAAAGTGATGGTGTTGACCTTTAAAGCCCTAAACGGCCTCGGCCCAGTATACTTGAAGGAGCGTCTCCACCCCCATCATTCTGCCCGGACACTGAGGTCCAGCGCCGAGGGCCTTCTGGCGGTTCCCTCATTGCGAGAAGCAAAGCTACAGGGAACCAGGCAGAGGGCCTTCTCGGTAGTGGCGCCTGCCCTGTGGAACACCCTCCCATCAGATGTCAAAGAGATAAATAACTACCTGACATTCAGAAGACATCTTAAGCCAGCCCTGTTTAGGGAAGTTTTTAATCTGTGATATTTTAGTGTATTTTTGGTTTCTATGGAAGCCGCCTAGAGTGGCTGGGGAAACCCAGCCAGATGGGCGGGGTACAAATAATAAATTATTATTATTATTATTATTTGATCCTCACCTTGCACTCAGCTCTCACCCATGGCTACTAGAAGCTGTCAGCATGCAACAGCAGACAGGAATTGCTTTGAATGGCCAGCTAAACCAGGTGAGGGTAGGTGATGGAACTCATAGCTGAGTGAGTTAGGGACAGATTGAGTGGTGAAAGCAATAGCAGGTCCAATGGTCAAGAAGGCGGTTTCTGAACGTGCTGTAGAGGGAAATAAGGTGGAGCTCATCAACCTGGGAAGGGAGCTCATCTAGGAGAAGGAAATCTGATCCTAAACCTCCACTATCTTGCAGGATATATTCAAGAGTAGAAAAGGATAATGAGTAAACCCTACACAAATCCAGACTTGAGTCCCTAAGGTGGTTCTATGGCACCTTGTATGCCTCCTTCTGGCAACTCCTGCAGCCAAGCTGGTATTGCTCTGCTTTCCTTTGGACCACATCAGCGAGGCTGAGAGTCTCGTCATCTGGGCAGCCAAGGACCTCCATATACACTGCCCAGGCTTGTCACTTCAAGACAGACAGATGCCAACAACTTTCTCCTTTACCCTATTCCCTCCCAGGAAAGATACTCTTACCCTTTCAGCATTTGCCACCAGAGATGGGCAATCTCTGCCCCTCCCGATGCTGATGGACTACAACTCCCATCAGCCCCAGGCAGGGCGATGGATGTTGTAGTCCAAAAACATCCAGAGGGCACCACATTAGCCACCCCTTGTATAAACTGTGCTGAAAGCTTAGCTACTGCGGATCATCCATCCCTGTCATTCTTGCTAGAGAGCAGAAGTAAACAATTTCCCATTTCTCCTCCTCCCCTCAAGCTCTCACTCTTTGGTTGAAAGCTGGTATTGATCTCTTTCAATTTAGAATTAGGGAGGATATGGATTTTCTGCCCCTTAAGAGTCTATTCACTCTGTAGCAGCTGGACCTTTCTAGACACTGTTGCTTTTTCCTCTCAGGGACTCTACAGCCACCATTAATTTACTGGACACGATCCAGGGGAAAAGTGCCACTTCCCACCAACACCAGGCAAAAGTACTTCTGCTATAGGGGACATCATGGTTTCCCAGCTATCAGGCGGCTAAATCAAACCACTTGATAAATGGTGATTCTGCAGGCAGCAGACATAACTATTGAGACGGCCTACCAGGCACATTCAGACTTCTCCCTTATTGGATTGAGGCAGCCCTGGATTTTTCAAAGCTGCCACACACTTGGTTGACCATTTTTATTGCCACAATATAGCAGGAAATGTATTTCTGCCTCCCCCCCCCCCCGGACGTTGTCCTTTCTCCACTGCTAACCTTCTCCAGAGCTGGAATTCACATCTAACACAATTTTTGAAAAATAAGCTGTCTATTCTAGGCAGTGAGATAACACCTCCCATTGTATGGGGATGGGGATATCCTTGGTGTGAATAAAGGCATTTTAGGATGAAAATAGCTATGACATTTCAGAGTGGTGGGGATCTTTCACAGCAACTTTTCTGCCTTTAGAGCACACAGTCCTTTTCCCTACTCTGCAGCGAGCTCTAATCAAATGTCTGTTAGAAATAGGGATGAGTAGAACAGAACAGAACAGTTTTGTTCCGTAATTGTTCTGGGATTTTATATCAACAGGTTGGTTTTACCTTGGTTTAATTCCACTTGGAAATTACTTTCCCAAAAATGAAAAGAGGAAGAAGTCCCAGCAAAAGAAGAATGGATACAAAAACTTGTGGAATATGCACAAATGGGGAAACTTACCGGGGGGAGGGGAATAGGAAATAATAAACTTTTTATAAAATAATGGAAATGGTTTATTGAATATTTATGAACAAACTGTAAACAGATAAGAACATTGGCAGGATTCTTGTAATAACCCACAGTTTTATAATTACAAACCCACAGTTTTTATAATTAATTTTATAATGAATGATTTTAGAGTGTTGTTTGTGCTGTACTTTTGTACTGTTTTATTGTTGTTAGCCGCCCTGAGCCCGGCTACGGCTGGGGAGGGCAGGATATACAGTGGTACCTCGCAAGACGAATGCCTCGCAAGACGAAAAACTTGCAAAACGAAAGAGTTTTTCGTTTTTTGAGTTGCTTCGCAAGACGGATTTCCCTATGGGCTTGCTTCGCAAGACGGAAACGTCTTGCAAGTTTGTTTCCTTTGTCTTGCAAGTTTGTTTCCTTTTTCTTAAAACCGTGCATTCACTTCGAGGAGCAACTCATAGCACACGGTGTGGTAGCCTTTTTTGAGGTTTTTGAAGACTTTGGTGATTTTTGAAGCTTTTCCAAAGTCCGTGCTTCGCAAGACGAAAAAATCACAAGACAAAAAAAACTCGCGGAACGAATTAATTTAGTCTTGCGAGGCACCACTGTAAATAAAATATATTATTATTATTATTATTATTATTATTATTATTATTAGAGTATATATTTAAAGTAGATGGATAAATGAGTAAGTTAAGTTAATTTGGAATATGCAGAATATGTGTGTGTGTGTGTATGAACCGCAGAAAGAGGGGGGAAGGAAGTCAAGTTTCAAAATGTTAAAATGATTGCAAAATTATTGAAATGTATAAAATTGAAAATCTCTCTCCCTCCCTCCCTCTCTCTCTCTCTCTCTCTCTCTCTCTCTCTCTCTCTCACAGACACACACACACACACACACATATATCCAGTTGGAAATCTGGGGTTTTTAACATAGAAGGCTGGATTTTGCATATGTACCATTTCCTTAAAGGTGGAATAAAGAATAAGTACATTTTGGGTGGTAGGGTGGAGAGACCACTGCAGGCTACTTTACTGAATTTGCAAGATGCCATATACCAGCTAAACTGTTTTTATTGTGATTTATCTATTACCTTATAACCATCCTATGTTGGGAATATATTTGAGCTTGTTTTCTGTTTTGCACATGTTGTTATTTCTTATACTTACATACTTGGAATCCTATTAAAATTAATTTAGAAATTAGTTGAAATTTTTTGTAGTTGATGTACTAATGATCTGAATAAAAAGTGTACATACATATTTAAAAGGTGGAATAAATATGGATGGAGAAAAGAATCTTAGATCCATTCTCTGTTCTTTCTTTCCTGCCAGCCAACACAAGCTCTGTCATTTTAGCATGTGTTGCGCAGCAAACATGATTGCTTTTAAAGAGCTGTCTTCCAGAAGTGAAGAAAAAGCTACTATTGCTTTCTAGTAAGGCCTGTTAGAAATGTTTAAGTTGACAGTAACATTTTCTCTCTTTTGAGTAAGCAGTTTTTAGAATCCTCAGATCTCTAACCTGATCCCTCTCTAATACCCGCATAGCTTCTATTAGGAATACTTACCTTAGTGTGTAAAAACCAGTGGTGGGATTTTCCTTGCTTTTGAGTCACAATTAAGATATCGGCACATTTCGAACTTAATGCTAAGCCAAACCAATGCAGTACCGCAGCCAATAAATGTGTACAAAAATTTCTATATTAGGAGAGAGGGTGCATGTAAATGCAAATATTAGATAACATAACATGTTATTTTAACGCATTGCACTTGAGCTAGAGTTCAATCCTGAACCCACATACAGTGGTACCTTGGTTTACAACAGTTTTGGATTACAACCACGTCAAACCCAGAATTGCGTGTCCCTTTTTTTAATTATCACAACCCATTTTTTATTTTTATTTTTGGAGCCCCATTAGTGAAAGTGTGCCTTGGGTTACAACCTGTTTTGGTTTACAGCCAGAACTCTGGAATGGATTATGGTTGTAAACCAAGGTACTACTGTACAAAAATGTCTTATAAGAACCATAGCTGTCAAGCATCCCTTATTTGGCGGGACAGTCCCTTATCCCAGCGCTGTGTCCCGCTGCTGTCCCAGATTGATGATGTCCCTTAAATTTCCTGGGTTTCAAAGGAAGCAGCTCCTCTCCCTCCCTCCCTGCTGATCCCTTATTTTTGAGGCTGCTGGTCCCTTATTTTCAAATCTGTAAGTTGACAGAGACTCTCCTCCCTGGAAGAGAGGGGAGTGGTTGTGGGCGGGAGCCCAAGCACCGCCCCTAGTAGGGGGCGTTAGCCCCCTGCCTCCACCTCACCTGGCTGGCGCCCACGCCCCTCTGTAGGCATCCAACCAGATGCCACAGAGGGGGCGTGTTCGGCAGCCTTTTGCTGCAGCGCCAGCCTCTCCCCGGCCTCATTCTTTGCCGTCGTCTTGTCGCGAGTCACCCACCCTCCACTCCCTTTGAGTTAGGGTTAGGTCATTGGCCTTGCTATGGACCTTAGGTTGGTCACCCTGGTTGCCCAGGGGGCCTGGTAGGAGTTTTTCCATTTGGCATTAGGCTTTTTGGTTTTTTCGCCTACCTCGTAGCAATCGTCACAACTTTTGTGGTATTGGTGGGTAGGTTAGGCATTGGAATAATGTGTTGTGGTGTGTCGAAGTGCTAAGTGTGGCCATCGCTTATGCCTTCAATTTTTGGGTATTCCGTTAAAGGAATCTGGTGGTCGTGTACTCTGTCCGATGCCTGCTTGGCGGGAGGCCATGGCACAACCCTCGGTGACATCAGGGGTGAGCCTATAGTTGGATTAGCATCAACAGGCTCCACCTACTGGTGAATAAACCCACTTGTTTTAGAGATCCAATGCCTAAGCCAATACCTTTTCACTGCTGTAATCAATAAAGTTGTGGCCTTTCCTTGCCCATTAACCTTATATCACGTGTCCTTGTGTATTCATTTCACATTGCGGGGGTCGGGTCCTCGAACCACAACTATGATAAGTACAGGGTATTATTTTTCTGATACATTTAAACTGCAAATAAAATCCTACAAATCTGGGAATGTATTGCAAATAGAATCATAGAATTGTAGAGCTGGAAGGAACCCAAGAGTCATCTAGTTCCAACCCTTTGCAATGCAGGAATCTCAGCTAAAGCATCCATGACAGATGGCCATCCAACCTCTGCTTAAAGACCTCCAAGGAAAGAGAGTCCACAACTTCGGAAGGGAGACCATTCCACTATCGAACAGCTCTTTCTTTCAGAAAGGTTTTCCTGATGTTTAGTGGGAATCTCCTTTCTTGTAACTTGAAGCCATTGGTTCAAGTCCTACCACCCAGAGCAGGAGAAAACAAGCTTGCTCCATCTTAATAATAATGTTGCCTAATCCTAATGCAGTACAGTGGTACCTCAGGTTACAGATGCTTCAGCTTACAGATGCTTCAGGTTACAGACTCTGCTAACCCAGAAATAGTACCTCGGGTTAAGAACTTTGCTTCAGGATGAGAACAGAAATCTCGTGGCAGTGGCACAGCAGCAGCGGGAGGCCCCATTAGCTGAAGTGGTACCTCAGGTTAAGAACAGTTTCAGGTTAAGAACAGACCTCCAGAACAAATTAAGTTCTTAACCCGAGGTACCACTGTACTCATATAATAAGGTACTAGTTTTTCTGGTGAGTAGATAGATAAAAATGGATTACCGTATTTTTTCGTGTATAACACGACCCCTATTTTTTAGGACTCCAAATAAAGAAATCCCCCATATGCACTAGTTGTGTATAAGATGACCCCCAATTTCAAACGTGAAAAAATTGGGGGGAAATATAGTCTTATACACGGAAAAACACGGTATTTAGGTATACAGTACTTCCTTTCTTAGTTATTAAAATAATTTACATAGCACTGTTCATTTCAAAAAGGAATAAGCAAGGTGGTTCACAAGGAAATAAAAGCTACAGCAAGATAAAAGGAATAAAACCAATTTGCCAAAAACAGCTACCTATAATTAAAATGTGAATGCAGCATTTAAAATACAGTCTGCTCCCTGGTCTTGGCGCCTATGAAGTTTGTGATGTCTAGATCAATCTGAGCTTCCCATAAAAGTGTTACAGAGTATGCTTCATGACTCTGGTTTTTTGATTGGATGTGGCTTTTAAATGAATGGTTTAATTAAAAACCAGTGTTGCAGTAACAGATTTAAAGGAACCACCATTTCTTAAGGCTCTAGCTAACTATTTTCCATTTAACATAGCAATTCATAGCAGAAGAAAAGGCAAACATAATTCCCCCCCCCAATCATATATTCACTAAGGAAAATTAATGTTTAGGATGAACACTGTTCAAATCAACAAACAGATTTGATTGCAATATTTACAAATGTGATCAGTCCCCCCCAAAGACATATATACAATGCGCTTAGTTATTAGCTGATGCATTCCCCACCTCCAATTGCCAGTGTTTTATGCTTGTCATATTTTATTATGCTGCCACTGATGGCTTATTGTACAGAACTATTTTCTTGGTTTTGAATTGAAAACAGTAGCATGAAAATCTTAACATTGTGAATGAGCAGGATCAGCATTTTGATCCTTTACCGCTTGCAAGATTCTTGGTTTTCTATCCTGCTATAGGTTTAAATTGGGACAGCAAAGCTAGATGTTAAGACATGGCCTGAAGGCAAACAGAAATTGAGTCTGAAACATAGTCGCTTTCCTCCATTCCTTCCTTATTCAGTTTCCTCCATTGTTCTGTTTTCTTTCGGGATGTAGTGGCTCCTCTTTGTTGGAATAATTTGAGCAGAGGCCAGATTACCATCTGTCAGGGATGCTGTCATTGATCCCACAGCACCTGCTGAGTTGGGGTTAAGACAATATCTCTCAGTGGAGGAGGAGGAGGAGCCCAAGGGTGGAAGAGGAGAGAGTTCAAGCATACGCTTGGTAGAGGTGTCCACCTCATCACAAGAGGAAGGGTGAGCCATCTGGTTCAGACTCCACTCCACCGTCTGCAAGCAAAATCTCCATGGTAACTGAGGAGGTGGCTGGCAAGTTGGCAGGGTCAGCTGAAGAGGTGGCAAAGGGAGAGTCAGAAGGTAGGGCTCAGGTCGTGTTGCCAAGAATGTGGTGGTTTTGGGGACTCCTCATTCAGACTCCTCTCTGTAGGAGTGCATGCCTGCAAGCACATTCTTCTCATTTTGGATTGCATGAATCAGTGGCATAGTATGGGTTGCCAGAGCCCAGGACTGCAGAGAGGTAGGGAAACAGGCAGAATGCACACGTGCATTGAACTGCCTAATGGTGTCTGTGTCACCCAGGAGATCACAGCCACAGAGAAAAGAAGAGCTGTTCCTTTGTCTGGAGATGTCACTTCCTGGTTTGCATGGAGAAGACATTTTCAATGGAGCCCAGTGATGGAAGCACTGGGTGTTGAAATTTTGCACCCCTAACAATTTTGCACCCGGGGTAACTGCCCCCATGCTCCCTCCTTGTTACACCACTGGCATGAATGACTTGCTCCTCCCCACACTTTAAAAGCAGAGCAGGAGGGACATGTTGAATGTTACCTACGTATTAGGAATGTTAAGAGTTCTGTAGTAGACTTATGAATTGTGTATTGCGTGGACAGGCGGAGTCCCCAGATCCCGAGTGGTCCCCCCCGTCATGTGGAATAACGACTCTAGACAACGTGCTATGGGATTAAATTGGCCACAACTTTATTAAATTTCAAATGTGGGTAGACCTTGGCTCAGGCATTGGGCGTTCTCCCTCCCTAGTCCCCAGCCGGGGACCTAGGGAGCATCAGGGTTATCCAGTGTGGGGGGGGGATGGGCCGGCTCTGGAGAACATATGTTCAAGCAGAGATAGCCGCCCCCGTTACGCCGCCGCAGGGGAGAGCAATGACGACCTTTTGGCGTACGGCCAAAGCCTCCCTTCAAAAACCCCTTTAACGGGGAACCCTGGTATCGCCGCCGCAAAGAGGAAGATGGACTAAAGGATTCCGCCCAAGGCCTGATACCGCCAAAGTTGTGACGTTTTGCTACGGGAAAGGCGAAACCTGCCAATGCAGGGAAATTCCTTTCCGGCCCTTTAACAGCGACCTTATCGTAGCAGCGCCCGCATACCTGTGGAGAGGTTAACCTGCAAAACCTATGAAGAAAAGATAACCTGCAAAAGAAGACATTAACTGAGGGTGGGTAGGGTGGGAGAAGCTCTGGAGCCAAGTGAGGATTAACAAGTAAGATCCACCCTCTATTGTGTGGGCAGGTAATCCCTCCCCCTACCTGGCCTGGTTTCCCTGGCAACGCTTCCCCCAGGTGGGATTGGACAACTCACTGGGGTAGGCGGGGACCTCCAGGTATCCCACCTGAGGGAAGGCAAAGCCTATGCTGATGGGGCCACTCCAGATCCAGGGCTGCACGCGTCCCCGCAAAGGGCGCCCCCCGTTTTAAGTGGGGAGCGGTCATTGTGTGTCTAGTACTAATGCTTGTGCTGTGTGCAGATGTTTTGAATAAGTGTTCCATTTTTCTTGAGCCAAAAGTCCAAGGGATGTGTCCAAGAATGGGAGTCAGGATGGGTGCTATTGTTGCATCCTGCACTGAAGTTCAATTGGATCAGATGAACTCTATAGCCCCTTGGAACACTATGTTTCTATGATTTTATAATTCTGTGAATTTTGTTTAAAGCATTTTGACACAATTCTGACCTCTCTTCCAAAAAGAGAGAGAGAGTGAAAGAAAAGCAATTTCAATGATACAAAAGTACTAGGATTTTAAGGGTTTGTCACCTGCTGAAGCAAAGCAGTATTATTTTGAGGTAGCCATAAATAAGTCATTTCAGTGGAAAGTTGCTTAATCTATTTTGTCTGTCTGTCTCCCTTTTCAGCCACTCAAATCACAGAGCTTTCCCCACTTTGATTAAATACACTACCCAAAGCAGCAACTATATTTGGAGAAATGTGTGTCAGGAAATAAAGCTTCAGAAAAGCCAACTGATTTCCAGCTGTTCCAGTTGAGAAACTGTAAAAAGAAAACTAGAGCAAAGAATCCAGCTGTTGCAGTTTACTTGAGGTTTTCTAACCCAACTTGGCTTTCCGTAAATAAGAAGTTTGAAATGGAGTGGGAAAGTAGAAGTCTTCTTTTAAACTTAAACTTAAACCACAAGATCAGTGGTTACTAATTAGACCCATGGTTTTTTGAGAAGCCAAGCCATGGAAACCCTACTTTTGGACATGTTGATATCTCTGTGGTAGTTTTTGTTATGTGAATAGTGCCACAAAATCCTCCAACGTGTCCCAGCACAAAACTGGGATGTGCATCTTCTGGGCTGCTCTCCCACGTGAATCTCATGACTCTGCGAGAGCATGGCACCCAAAAACATGTTTTGGGGCACCGTGATCTCATGCAAGGCTTGTGGTTGGCTGCAATCTCACACATTTTTGGATGCTGTGCTCAAATTTAATAAACAACAACAACCTGAGTTGTTGACCATGACTCAAATTAACATTTATTGGCAGGTAAATCCAAGAGCTCAAAAAGGACAAGTTCATCCCCTCCCTCCCAAGTCCAACTGAACTTCCCTGAGATGCTGGCATCCAGGCCATCAAGAGATTGTCACCTCCTTTTATCTTGATTTTATTGTTCCCTTCCATTAGCATTTGGCTGGAGAGGCATGTACAGGACATAGGACAGTGAGTATCCTTGGAGAGTCAGCATTCAAGGGTACTGTTCCAAGGGAAAGCTGTTCAATATGAGTTTTGGCTGCACTCGGAATTGGCAAACGGTGCTTTGTTTTTTTTGTTTTTCCCAAAGTCAGCACTTTTACTCCATTGACTTGTTTTCAGACTTAATTCACTTTGCCCTTTTCTGTCCCTGGATGCTAATGCTCACAGGGGAAACTTGATTCTCTGCCCCTTGGAGGAGATGAGTAATTCAGCAACCAATAACTCCATAACCAATTTCTTGCCTTAAGTATCCAGTTTCCCCCCTAGATTTTGAAATGAGGGTGGGATTGAGTGATGAGGGTGAAGATGCACATGCCACCATAGTTTGTGATTTTTCTTCTTCAACTCATTAGATTTAACTGAAGATAGATACTTCAGATCCTCCATGCTTTCTGGTTGCAATTTTGCAGAACTCCTTCTACAGACTTCTCAAATGCAGGACATCAATTTTCAGTCACTACTTGTGTGTCCAATAAACTGGTCTTTCACTTGATCCACTTATTACCTCATCATTCAAATTATCAGGTAGAAGAAAACATTTTCCAGGACATAAAAATGTTATGCAAGTTGGGGAAAGAGCTCTGAATGGTCACAGTCTGTGTTAGGAAGTTTCCAGATATTAATCTTTGTTCATTCCAGCAAACATAGCACTGAAGTTAGGTTGAAAACTGGGGGGGGGGGACAAGATGGAAGCTAAAACACTATTCAAAGATGAAGAGGGGAGGGTGATAGGGGTTAGCATTAACTGGCAAGGAGAAAAACTGGTGGTAGTAGGGGTATATGCCCCAAATGGTAGTAAAACTGAATTCTTTAAAAAATTAGAAGAGAAGCTATGGGATTATATGGACCAAAAAATAATTCTAATGGGTGACATGAATGGCGTCGTCTCGCTAGAAATGGATAGACTTAAGGATGGAGTAAACAAAGAAGGAAAACTACCAAAATCCTTCTTCTCAATGGTAGAAAACTGCAACTTGACGGACATCTGGTGCCTCAGACATCCATTGGATAAACAATTTACTTATCATTCTGAGCCTAACCAATCGATGTCACGTATAGATCAGATATGGCTTTCAAGTGAATTATGCCCAAGAACTAAACTAATAGAAATAAGACCGAAAGTAATTTCGGACCATAGCCCGATAGAGCTGGAATTGGAAAGCTTGGAGACAAGAACTTTTAGATGGAGACTCAAAGACTATCTTTTAGATGACCAGAAAATTGTCGAAAATGCAAGGAAGAAATTGTCAGATTACTTTGCGGACAACTGTGATAAAGGAACAAAGATTAATGTAGTATGGGACGCAAGTAAGGCGGTAATAAGAGGATACTTTATCCAACAGAACGCAATTAAAAACAGGAATAGAGAGAAAAATAAAGAGGAAATTCTAAAACAGATAATGGTAAACGAAAAAAAACTATCTCAAAAACCTAACTGCCAAAAGGCAAAAGAAAGAATAAAAATGCTGCAAACTCAGTTTGCTACTATAATAAACAGAGAGGTGGAGTGGAACATCAAAAAACTGAGACAAAAAAAATTTGAATTTTCAAACAAACCAGGTAAATGGCTTGCCTGGCAAATCAAAAAAAGGAAGGAACAAGGTACAATAAACAAAATAATAGTGGGGGGGGGGAGAAAGAACAGATCCCAAAGAAATTAGGAGTGAGTTTGTCAACTATTATAGAAGTCTGTATAAGGATAAAGAGAGAGTTGGCCTAAGGAGAATAGAAAGATTTTTGAAGGATAAAAAGGTGCAGAAAATCTCAACAGAGGATAAGCAAAGATTGAATATACCAATTGGAAATGAGGAGATAGAAGAAACAATCAAAGATTTAAAGAGGGGCAAAGCACCAGGTCCTGACGGATTTACTGCTGGTTATTATAAAGAGATGAAATCTATCTTAGTGGAACCACTGAAGGAGACTATGAATAACATCTTAAAGAAAGGAGAAATCCCTGGGACATGGAAAGAAGCATATATTACGTTTATCCCTAAACAAGATGCAGATCCAACTCAAGTCAAAAATTATAGACCAATCTCATTGCTAAATACAGACTATAAAATATTTGCAGGAATCCTAGCAAGAAGGTTGAAAAAGTTGTTATCAGAAATTATTCATAAGGACCAGGCGGGATTCCTGCCAGGGCGGCAGATGAGAGACAACACAAGAAGCATAATTAATATGTTAGAATATTTATCTGTTAGGATTGACAAACAAGTTATTATGATGTTCATGGATGCCGAGAAGGCATTCGATAATGTGATATGGGACTTTATGTTGAAAAATTTAATACATATGGATGTGGGCAATGATTTCTTTAATGGGGTAAAAGCAATATATACAGAACAGAAGGCCAAACTGATTATAAATAGTATGGTGACAGAAGAGATAAAGATACAGAAGGGTACAAGACAGGGCTGCCCACTCTCCCCGCTACTATTTATAATAGTTTTAGAAGTACTCTTGAATTCAATAAGACAAAATGGAAAAATAAATGGAGTATCACTAGGACAGAACATGTACAAGACTAAAGCTTTTGCTGATGATGTAGTAATAATGACAGAAGAACCAACAACTGCAATAGAAGAAATATTAAAGGAAATAGAAGAATTTGGAGAATTAGCAGGCTTTAAATTAAACAAGACAAAAACGAAAATGATAGGTAAAAATGTGGACCCAAAAACAATAGAAATCATCCAACAGCATTCACAGATAGAGATAGTCAAAAAAGTCAAATACCTTGGTATCTGATTAACATCTAAAAACATAGACTTATTCAAAAACAACTATGAGCCGATGTGGAAGGACATAAGGAAAGATCTGGAAAAATGGGGAGGGCTGAAACTGTCACTCTGGGGAAGGATTAATACAATCAAGATGAATGTTCTATCAAGACTTATGTTCCTATTCCAAACCATCCCTATAATTAAGGGGAGCCGAATCTTTAAAGACTGGCAAAGAATACTCTCAAGATACATATGGCAGGGCAAAAAACCTAGAATTCAGTTCAAATTATTGACAGATATAAAGGAAGGGGGGGGGCTTTGCCCTGCCAGATTTAAAGCTGTACTACGAGGCTTCATGCCTTAGCTGGATAAAGGATTGGGTAAAGTTGGTGAACACGGAGCTACTCGATTTAGAGGGCTTCGACAATAGATTCGGCTGGCATGCCTATTTATGGAAGAACAAAAGGAAAGTACATAAGGGATTTGAAAATCATATTTTTAGAGGCCCGTTAATTGAAATATGGGAAAAATACAAAAATCTGTTAGAGCCGAAAACACCACATTGGCTATCACCTCTTGAAGTAATGAGCATAAAGGCTATTAATATGAGAAGCAACTGGGCAACATATAGCCAGTTGCTAACCAAGGTTGATGGGAAATGGAAGCTAAAACCCTATGAACAAGTAAAGGAGTATGTCTATGACTGGCTACACCATATCCAGGTAAATCAGATGTATAGTAAAGATATTAAAGAAAGAGGCTATGCAGAAAAAGATTCCAAATTCCAAACGGAGATAATAAATAATGAAGTGAAAATTATATCTAAGATGTATAGGATGCTGCTAGACTGGAACTTAGGATATGAGGAAGTCAAATCAGTGATGATCCGCTGGGCAACGGATGTAGGTCACAGCATACAATTTGAAGACTGGGAAGAGCTTTGGAAGGAGGGGCTAAACTTTACAGCGTGTATAACGATAAAGGAAAATGTCATGAAGATGTTTTATAGGTGGTATTTAACACCGATGAAATTATCAAAAATGTACAAGATGGACAAAAAGTGTTGGAAATGTAAAGATGAGGAGGGCTCCTTCTACCACATGTGGTGGGAGTGTGGAAGAGTGAAACAGTTCTGGGAGAAAATATACGCTGAATTAAAGAAGATTTTAAAATATACGTTCAGAAAGAAATCAGAAATTTTCCTGCTAGGGATATTAGGGCAAGAGATAAAAAAAGAAGACCGTAGAATAGTATATTATGCAGTGGCAGCAGCAAGGGTAGTATTAGCCCAAAAGTGGAAACAGCAGGAAATACCAACGGTGGAGGAGTGGAGATCTAAGCTGTTGGACTACGCAGAGCTGGATAAATTAACAGGAAAAATTAGGTATGTAAGAGACCAAGTGTTCATCAAGGATTGGGGAAAGTACGTGGATTATCTGGAATGTATTAGTGAGGGACAAACAACGCTAAAGGGATTCAGAGACGCACTGTGAAAGACTATGAGTTATTGTTTAAAGCAAATAGGAGACAGAGAAAGGCACAATGACAATATAAGCAGAGAAACGTGTGACTCTGATTATTGCTTCGAATGATTTATGGACAAGCTGAAGGAAGTCTTGAAAGGGATGGCTATGTAATAATGTCAATGGGAAAATTATAAGTTTGTGTATTTTTTATTTACTTTTTTTCTGTAACTCTTCTTTTTCTCTATTTTCTGTATTTTGACTTTTTTTTTACATGTGTTAGTTTTTCTTTTCTTTTATGGAATCAATTAATAAAAAGAATGATGAAAAAAAAGAAAGAAAACTGGGGGGGGAGAAAAAACAACAACAACATTGTATCTGTCAACTTGCTCTCAAAGGGAGGAAGGGATTTGGATAATTTACTATTGGGAATTTCATGAACTGAACTTTTCTGGGATGAATATCATACTCATTTTTTAAATCACTTCTGTATAAATCACTGCTTACATTCTGGAAGAACTGGTTTGCAGTGAGAACACACAAGAGGCTTCTCTAGTCCAGCATCCTGTTTTCCACAGTGCCTGAGCAGATGTGTCTCACAAACCCACAAGTGGAACATGAGAACAGGGATGGATGGGCCTGTCAAATTCAATTCACTCTGCCTCTAATTTATCTAATCTTAAACTCAGTTCCCCACACTTTTGCAGCAGTTTGCGATTATTATTATTATTATTATTATTATTATTATTATTATATCCTCATTGAAAACTATCTGCATTTTAATTTATCCCAACAAGCACATTGTTGGGCATTTTAGCCAAATATACCAATTGTTGCAAAGCTATCCCCCCTAATACAAGGCATATTTGTGCTTTGCTTGCCCTGATCCTGTGCCTTTTTGTACACATTACTTGGCATTGCAAAATCTGGAGAAGCAGGCAACAGTGAAAAGCCATTGGGCATTGGAGAATAGGATAGTAAAGGCACCATCACATCAACATACCTGTCTAGGGATGAAGTTTCAGAATTTGAGCACCACCTCCTAGAAGTCTCTTGAACAGAGCTCATTTTTTCATTATACATAAGAAAGTATTCATTTCATGAACCAGCATTATGAGTTCATATTGGATACTTGGGGTAGATGGCTCCTTTAAAAATGAGATGAAGAAAATCTTCCATGAGGAAAGGTTGCAACACTTGGGACTTTCTAGTTTCCAGAAGAAAGGGGACAAGTTAGATAAGTTGAATTATACATAGTGCGGACAAAGTGGATAGATAAAAGCTTTTCTCCCTCTTTCAAAGCAGGAGAACTCAGAGATATCTAAGGAAGCTGAATGCTGGAAGATTCAGGACAGACCAAAGAAAGTACAGCACATGGTTAAACAACAGAATTTGCTCCCACTCCCAGGCAGTGATGGGCACCTTGAACAGTTTTAGAGGCAATTTAGACAAATTCACGTAGGATGTGGCTATTAGTGGCTACTAGCTTGGATAGGGATGTTCTCCCTCTGCTGTCACAAGAAGTATGCCTCTGATTAACAGTTCACTGGTGAGGAGAGTGCTTGATCCAGCAGGGCTCTTCTTATGTCCTTCTGCACAGGAAGTTGTCAAAGGCTCGAGTTATTACAAATCAAAGGAGGTATCTTCCTGGCAGAGCAGTTTTATTTAGCACTTTGACAACTTGAACGTTCAAGGAGTGTCTGTGACTTATATTGTGTGTCAAGGGTGTCTCTCCCTCTGATGAAATGAGTTGCAAAGTATCTTTTAATAATGCATTAGATAGTAGATAGATGATAGATAGATATAGATAGATAGATAGATAGATGACAATACATGTGAAAATAATATACAAAAATGCATCATATTACTGGAAATTACAATGTGAATATTAGTCAAAAGTGCAAATAATAGTGTTTATTGGGAGAAACATGCACTAAAATGTTGTTGATTTTCATGAGGTTTTTTTTAAAAAAAATATTGCACATTGCTGCAATATGGGAACTATAGCATGAAGGCATGCCACTTGTGATTTTTTTTTAATGTGTGGTTGGCTTGACAATCTTTTAAAAGTGGTCCATGGTTTATGAGGCAAAGGTACCCCCTTTGAACAATTGTTCCTGGAGGGTTCCATTTTATTTAATTCCCGCAACCACCTGACTTTTTATTTATTTATTTAAAACAAAAGCTATTTTTTTTACCCTACTCTTCAGCTGAACTGAGGCTGTCAGAGTGCCTTGCATATGGATCAGAAACAAGCAAGACAGTCCCTTTTGCTCAGGCTTACAATTTTACAAGGCACAGCACAAAAGGGAAGAAAATTCAAGCATCAATTCTTAAAGTTTTGCAGTGATGCTTAAAAATAGCCAGCTTGAATGAAAATGGGTCAGGGAGAGGGGTAGCCAAAGGGAGCTGGTCTCTCAGCAGAGGTGATACGCCAGCCCTGCCACAGATCATTCTCTCTCCCTAACCCCCTGCAGTCTTCAAGGTGCTGCTAGTGACAGGGATGGCAGAGAAATTTGATACAGTTTAAAATTTTGATTCATTTAAAGATGAATCTACCTGATCCACCGTTTCTGAAACTATGCGGATTGAAACACAAACTCTGTGAAAATTCATGCTCGTCTGAATTTTGCAATGCAGCTTTCCTGTTAAGTATTGCTTACAAAAAAAAAATGCATGTAGAAGGATACAAAACACATAATAACACATGCTTCCCATGAAGATTGCATCTCATAATGCATTATAGTCAAGGAAACATGTTTGCAAAATGTGCATATTAGGAAAAATTGCATATATGATATTAGGAGAAAGTTGTACTAAAATGCTGGTGAATTTTCATGAGGATCTTTAAAAAGGTATCAAGCTGGTGTAGAGAGAGAAAAAAAGTGTAGAAATGAACTTAAGCCTGGAAAATTGAGAAACTGAGAGAAACCAGAATTGGCAGCTGAAGGGAGAAGGGCTGATGGAGCTGGTCTTTCAAGGTTCGTGACTTGATTCCACCAAGATTACATTTGCACAGTGTATGCCCAGCCCCTGCGTGATGTGAATTTTTCTTACTTGGAAATCTCAAGCCAAGGTAATTGTATGAGTCAGGACTGATCAGAAGCCAGAGTACTGTTCAGTGAATTGCAAACCATTTTAAAAAGCTACATAGCTTTATACCGAGTCAGGCCATTGGTACATCTAGGTCAGTATTGTCTACAATGGCTGGCAGGAGCTCTTGGGGGTTTCAGGCAGGGGATACTCCTAGCCCTACTTTGTTGGAGATTGAACTGGAGACCTTTTGAATACAAAACAGGTGCACTAATATTGAGCCATGGCCATTTCCCAAATGACACGAGCAATCACTTCCTGATCCAGCTATTGTCTTTAGCTCAGTCGGTTAAAATATGGTGTTGATAATGCCAAGGATGCGGGTTCAATTCCTGTATGGGACAGCTACATGTTCCTGCATTGTTGGGAGTTGGACTAGATGATCCTTGAAGTTCCTTCCAACTCTATAATTCCAAGCCCTGGGCCAGAGGAATGCGGTTGACTCAGGTGCAAAATAGACACATAAGACCACTGTGCTCTCATGCAGAAAAATCCTTAATTTTTCCCCAGGGGCAAAGAAGTTTCCCTGTGAAAATATAGTGGCTTATTGTGGCTCCCCTTCTTTGGAATTCTCTCTCTGGTGAGGCCTGCCTGGCACTTTTCCTGACTTTTGGGTGCTAGTGAAAACTTGCCTCACCACTCCTAAGCCTTTTGATAGGCTGAGATATTGGTGTGACACTGTTTTCATTTCTGGTGTGTTGCCAAAGCTCCCTGCGCTTGTGAGACTCGCTTTGTTTTTATGGTACATATGTAGTTATATTTGCATTCTGAAATGTGCTGTAAATTGCTTGGATAATAAAGTCAAACAAAAATGAAGATGAAACTGATGGCGATGGAGCAGCAGCCAGGATCAAAAGACCAATCAGGAACGTTCAAGCCATGAGAGAAAGGCCAAAAAGCAAGTTAAAAGAGCTGGAAAACAAAGCAGGAGGCAAAACTGAAAAATAACCAAGAATTCAGGAGCATACCTAGAACTCAGGAAGACTCAACCTTGTTGCTCAAACAAGGCTCAACTAGAACATGGACCACCACCACCATGGACATCCTGTTTTGTCTCTATATGAGAAGAGACAGTGAAGGCTGGTATATTAGAGCAGATGGGGCAATGCCCTGCCAATCTCACTCTGCTCTCGACCAGCCATCTCCCTGCCTTACAACCAGTCCAGATGTGGCCCTGACTATCAGCTTCCTCCACTTCCTCCTCCATTTCAGTGTTGCCCTTGTAGAACTCAGCAGGGAGGAAGTGGAGACCAAGGTTGGCTCTGTCTGCACCTACAGTTGGGCTCCCTGACTCCTGCTCTGCCAGTCCAAATGGGCACCAGCTACCATTGGGCAGAGTCAGTCTTAGGGATACAGAACCTCAGACCCAGGGGCCAGTTGTGACCCTTTATCTAAGGTAATATATCATGGTGAGGCTGTTGCCATATATCTCCCAGGGGTACCCCCCCTCTCTCTGCCACCTGTCATCACAGAGACTTCTGAAGGACTTTCTTGCCTTGATGAAAGAAGAGGATGGTGACCCAATGAGACTACTAACAATGTATCAAAAGCCTTTGCAACCAACCTAAGGTCAACCTAAATGAGATTTATCTCAGATTTATATAAAAGATTATATATCTGAAGCTACTGGGAAAGCACCAAGGGTTAAAAGGGCACGTGGAAGATCTAACCCAGGGTGTACTATAAATGGGAAGCTACATGATCAAAACCTCCACTTAGAGCAATATCAGCAAGGGAATTTCAACAGGCAAAGCATGTGCCATAATATTGTATTGTGTTCATCTCAAAGAGCCCCCAAATTCCTTTTCTCACCTAAAACATCCCTTTGCTCAGCATTCATTTCATAATCAGAACACCCTGTACTATTCACCCTCTTCTTGGCTGCTGAAACCAGCATTGCTTATTGGTCCAGCTCCTCTATTGGCTGTAAGCCTTTGGAAGGTTGGCAGTGCCTTTAAAGCTTTTATGCTGATAGAAGTTGAAAGACGATAATCAGAGACATATAAAGCCAAGTAAAATGCAGTCGCCATGCTCTGGAAAGCCCACGTTTTAAAAGCCTGCAATGTCTGGTCTGATTTAATTTTAAAGGAGCAAACTGGTAATGGAGTGTAAAATGTATGCGGAAGCTGTATTGTTTTCACCTGTGCCAGAGTTTCGTCTGTATGTCTGAAAGGGATGTATACATGTAAACTGAGATGAAGTGGTGGCTGGTTCATTCTGGCAAATGGGTCAACTTAATCCAGTTCCCAACAGCCTTGGTGTCAGCTTCCTCTTCCTTAGTCAGTGTGGTGTAGTGGTTAAGAGCGGTAGACTCGTAATCTGGTGAACCGGGTTCGCGTCTCCGCTCCTCCACATGCAGCTGCTGGGTGACCTTGGGCTAGTCACACTTTCCTGAAGTCTCTCAGCCCCACTCACAGAGTGTTTGTTGTGGGGAGGAAGGGAAAGGAGATTGTGAGCCGCTTTAGACTCCTTCGGGTAGTGATAAAGCGGGATATCAAATCCAAGCTGCTCCTCCTCCTCCTCCTCCTCCTCCTCCTCCTCCTCCTCTTCTTCTTCTTCTTCTTCTTCTTCTTCTTCTTCTTCTTCTTGTCTCAGCATTTCCCTTGCATAATTCAGCGGAGAGGAGGAGGGTAAGGATCAATCTAGCAATCATTGGCTCTGCCCATCATTGGCTCTGACTCCACCCACTGTCTACTTTCTACCTACTTCTTCAATGGCACTAACCACCACGGCTGAAATAGTTTTTCCCTGTGTATTGAAAGCTCAATTCAGATTTCTTGCCTGCCATTGGCTGACTCTGTGGCCTCTGGTCTAGCCACAATCTCTCTGCCTCACTTGCACATCTGTAAGATATGAATAACAGATGGATCTTCTTGTCCTCAGGTGTGGTGGAAGGAGGGTGTTGGATCACCAAACAAATAAACAATGGCCACACTAGCCATCTTCTTTTTGTGGTGAGAGGGCATACCCTTTTGTATTTCTCCAAGGACAGCAAAATTGCACTGATTAATAAGATTCTAGAGGTGATATAAATCCCTTGAAATCCTAAATTTGTCCTCTCCCCACAGATTTCCATTTCAGCCTAATGATTTTTTTCCAAAGGTTTTCTTGTCAAGCCACAGAGTACATTTGGAGTTATGATGTTCTGCGTTTTATGCTGTTCAGTAAAGGCTGCCCCTTGAAATATGGGACATCTGTTGCCCCTGCAGGAGGCAGAAAAGTCATCATGCAAAATGCACCATTCCCTGCATCCCATGCTACAAAAAGATGCAGAGCTTTGATCGTGATGGACGTGGCAGATGGGCAGGGGCATGGCTGATCCTTTAGGAGGCAAATGGCAAGAAAGACTGAATGATGTAAATGGCAGATGGAAGTGGAGCAGAGGAGACAACTGAAAGCATCGATGTGGTTGCTTGCTTGGACATAATCTGCTTTGAAAAGTGAGCGGTGGAGCCAGAAATTAAGCAAACTCTCCAATATCAGTCCTTGCATAGCATTATTAGCGTGCTCTGGGCATGTGAATGTGATGCCACAGCCTTCCATATGCAGCAGGGTGTTTTACATAGCACAATTAAGTCCACCACTCCCTCCCAACCTTTTTTTTAGGGGGGGGGGGTGAGAGCATTATGCATCATTCAAGCTTTTTCCTATCCATATGATAACTGTAGTGTAAAAAATAAGAAAGTGAACTCATTTAAGTGCTCCTTCTTCTGCACTAGGGAGATGTTCTAATGAAAATCCCACAGCTCTCCAGAGCATCATCATGAAGAAGAGCCATTTGATCTCAACAAAAGTTAAAGAAGTTAAAAATAACTCGGGGGGGGGGAATGTGTAGAGAGGGGGGAATCGCTCCCTTGTAGCTGTGTCTCTCTATGAGATTGATTCATTTTGACATGAAGAGGGCAGCGACACACACAGATGCTGGAGTATGGGATTCTTTGACTGAATGGGTGCCAACCTGAAAATGCAGCATCCGTATCTAGAATCACCAGATGTGATGATCAGAGACAAAGATGACAGTAGTGATGCAGGCAGGAAGTACCTGTTCGTAAAGGAAGGCTGATCTACGTGGAGGACCACAAATGACAACATTTTGGAGGTCCCAAGTCACAAGATGGTTAGATTGGTCCCAACTAGGGCCAGGGCCTTTTCAGTACCGGCCCTGACTTGGTAACTCTGTCACAAGAGACTAGGGCCCTGCGGGACTTGACATCTTTCCGCAGGGCCTGCAAGACAGAGCTGTTCCGCCTGGCCTTTGGTTTGGACTCAGTCTGACCCTTATGTTTCCCTCCCCTTGTGGTTTTGATCTATGGGCTATTATTAAAATGAGGCTGCATTTTAAATTGTATTTTTAACCTGTATTTTAAATTGTGCCCCCCCATTATGTTTTTATTGTAATTTTACTGGTGTTAGCTGCCCTGAGCCCGGCTCTGGCCGGGGAGGGGGGGGTATAAATAAAAATGTATTATTATTACTACATGTTCACAAGGATCATGTGATGAAGGTATCCTGGGAACTGGGCCACATCTGAACCATGTTTAAAGCTGTCAGTAGCTACTAGCCATGATGACTATGCTCTTCTCCTTAGTTGCAGGCAATAATGCTTCTGGGTACCAGCTGCTGGATATCATTGGAGTGGGGAGTACTCTTGTGTATGCAGGCTGGCCAATGTGAGAACAGGATGCGGGACTAGACTGGCCATTGTCAACTGGCTCTTTATATGCACGGATTCCATGCAGGGCAGCAGCTGTTTGCCTCACTTTTATAGGACAGTTTATTTTAATGTGTCACAAAAAGCCAAGCCAAGCAAGTGCAGAGAGCCTTTGGGAGCGGGGGAATAAAATAACTCTGCAGGCTACATGGACTCAGTCAACCGGTTCTGTTGACCTTTCTCTCTGTGTCTCTCTGGCTTGGAATTTTAATGACTATTCAATTATCATGTTGACATAAAACTCAAACATTAGAAGTCCCACTTGAAGGAGGAAAGGTTCCTGACAGGACAATTTAAAAGGCCTTGGTTAAAGAAAAGAAAATCCATAATATAATAATTACCTTTTTCGTAGATCTGCTCTCTCCTCACCACACCTTCAGTGGCTTTTGAAAGACTGTTTAATTTTCAAATGCGATTATACTAAATCATCTTTATTGAGCATTACATTCAGCAGACGAATCTTACTGTGCTTCAAATAGTTTGCCAGGATTTTACAACAGGTTATCAAAAAGCCCATCGCAACAGCGGACCACGAGTGCTTCCAATCACCCTTTATTTCTTAATTTATTTCCCCCTTTTTATTGTGTTTTTCAGAGAAAAGAAACAGAGTTTATGTTAATTATTTGGCATACAAGGCAGGTGTTGTGTGTAAATGAAAGTCAGAGGTATGGGTACTGCCCACAGGTTTAGATACTGAAACTATAGAGATATGAGGGAAGAGGAGTAGGAAACTAAAGATACAAACGATGCATATGAGGATACCGGAACAAAGAGAAGTTATTATAAACAAGACAATTAACATCCACAGCTGAGACTAGGAATGAACAAATCTGTCAATTTCAGTTTCTCTCAGTTTCTCAGGTTTTTTTCAATCTTAAATTAAGTTATCCATGTTTCCACACCAGGTTGTTATTGTTGTTAAAAGGTCTTCATGAAACTTCACCCGCATTTTAGTATGATTCCTGACCCCCATGTACAGATTTTTCGGTGCAATTTTGCCTAATATACACATTTTTACAAACCAATTTCCCCTAATACAGTGCATTTTTGATGCTTTTTCACTCAACATATACATTCCCTCCCCCCCCACACACTTTACCGTAGTACATTATTTTTTTACATACACACTATTTGGCTGGAGAAGAGGTGCAAAGTTTGAATGATGGTTGCATTTCAGTTTGCGTATTCTTTGGGAAAGTGTGAATTAAGTGGGTTTGCCTTTAAATGTGAACTGAGTTGAACTTTTCCTCCATCCCTGGTTGAGGCCATGCTAATCTTCCCTTCCGAAGCTTCAGCCCCTGGGTTAGGCTTGACCTGGGAGTGAAGCTGCAGCCAGCTAGTGGCTGTGCCCCCTCCTCAGCCGGCTCAGGGGCAACCCTAAGGAGAAGGTGGTGTTGACACTGTCAACTGTCACCTCAGCCCTAAAGGCCTGGCCTGGGTGTGGCTTCCCTCAAATGAGAGAACCTGCTTGTGCCTGTGGCGATCACACAGGGTCCCCGGACGTTTGACGGTCTATTGATCCCTGTGCCACCACTGTGATTGCTTTTTCACTGCCACCAACCCATTTCTCTCGGGTACAAACAGAGTCCAGACAGTTGTTAACATTAAACCAGATAAACAAGTTTATTTGATAAGCTTTCTCAAGTTTATGGTTTCAGATAATTTTTCTTGTCAGTTTCTTAATCTTAGTTTCTTTTTTTTTTTAATAATTTTTATTCGTTTTTCAGACAGATAATAAAAACAATGTAGAACAATATAGCTTCAAAATCATCATTTCATATCCTTCTTTCCTTTGACTTCCCCATACCTCCCCATCCCTGCATCCTTGTTTAATGGTTCTTTAGCAACCCTTAGGTCCATTGTCTTAATTCCCTTTCATAAAGTTTCCTTTAGTTTTTTTGATTACTGCTGCAATTCTTTACCTCTTACCCCCTGACATCTTAACATTCCTCAATTTTACAATTGTTTTTAAGATATATTTTAAATTTCTTCCAGTCCTCTTCCACTGTCTCTTTCCCCTGGTCACGGATTCTGCCCGTCATCTCGGCCAGTCCCATAAAGTCGATCACCTTTGTTTGCCATTCTTCCAGAGTAGGTAGTTCTTGCATCTTCCAATACTTTGCCAGTAGAATTCTTGCTGCTGTAGTGGCATACATAAAGAAAATCCTATCCTTCCTTAACACCACTTGGCCAACCATGCCCAAGAGAAAAGCCTCTGGTTTCTTAGGAAAAGTCCACTTAAGGACCTTCTTAATTTCATTATAGATCATTTCCCAGAAAGCTTTAACCTTTGGGCAGGTCCACCAAAGGTGGTAGAAGGTGCCTTCAGTCTCATTACATTTCCAACACTTATTATTAGGCAAGTGGTAAATTTTTGCAAGCTTGACTGGGGTCATGTACCACCGATAGATCATTTTCATAATATTTTCTTTTAAAGCATTACATGCAGTAAATTTGATACCGGTGGTCCATAACTGTTCCCAGTCAGCAAACATAATATCATGACCAATATCTTGTGCCCATTTAATCATTGCTGATTTCACCGTTTCATCCTGTGTATTCCATTTCAACAGCAAGTTATACATTTTTGATAAGTTCTTAGTATTGGGTTCCAACAATTCTGTTTCTAGTTTTGACCTCTCTTTCTGAAATCCTATTTTCCTGTCCTGTTTAAATGTCTCATTTATCTGATGATAGTGCAACCAATCTCGAACCTTAGGCTTTAGTTTCTCGTAACTCTGAAGTTTCACCCTTTCACCATCATATTCTAGAATCTCATGATATTTTGGCCATTTAGAGTCCATATTAAGCTTTTTTACTTCCCTAGCTTCCATTGGTGACACCCACCTAGGGGTTTTACTTTCCAGCAGATCTTTATATCTAGTCCAAACATTATACAATGCTTTCCTTACAATATGGTTTTTAAAACTTTTATACACCTTTACCTTGTCGTACCATAAGTATGCATGCCAACCAAAGCTATTGTCGTACCCTTCCAGGTCCAAAATGTCAGTGTTCTCAAGAAGTAGCCAGTGTTTCAACCAGCAGAAAGCTGCCGATTCATAATAAAGTCTTAAGTCCGGCAGGGCAAACCCCCCTCTATCCTTTGCATCAGTTAAAATCTTAAATTTAATTCTGGGCTTTTTGCCCTGCCAGACAAATTTTGAAATGTCTTTCTGCCACTTCTTGAAACAGTCCATCTTGTCCAAAATCTGCAACGTCTGGAATAAAAACAGCATTCTAGGCAATACATTCATCTTAATAGTAGCAATTCGGCCTAACAAGGAAAGTTTCAACCTTGACCATATTTCCAGATCCTTCTTTACCTCTGACCAACTTTTTTCATAATTATCCTTAAATAGGTTCACATTCTTGGATGTTAAGTTTAACCCCAGGTATTTTACCCTTTTTGTTATTTCCAAGCCTGTTTCATTCTGAAAACTCTCTCTTTCTTCCATTGTTAAATTTTTTTCCAACACTTTCGTTTTTTGTTTGTTCAATTTGAAACCTGCTACTCGACCAAATATTTCAATTAATTCTAATACTCTTTTAGTACTAGTGTCTGGCTGTTGCAAGGTCAATACTAGATCATCTGCAAATGCTCTTAATTTATAATGTCTAACTCCGACCTGAACTCCTTTAACCAACTGGTCCTTTCTAATCATGTTTAACAAAACCTCCAGGACTGATATAAAAAGCAAAGGGGATATTGGGCATCCCTGCCGTGTACCTTTTTCTATGGGTATTTCTTCTGTTACCACATTGTTTACAATTAACTTGGCCTTTTGTTTGGAATATATTGCACCTATACCGTTTTCAAAACCTTGACCTACCCCCATCCCTTGGAGATTCTTTTTCATAAAAGTCCAACAGATATTGTCAAAGGCTTTCTCCGCGTCCACAAAAATCAGAACTGCTTTCCTGTTAATGTCAACATCTAGCAACTCCAAAATGTCTATAATGTTCCTCACATTGTCTGACATATGTCTCCCTGGGAGAAAGCCTGTTTGGTCCTTAATCTTAGTTTCTTTACCGGCCTATACCTTCCTATTAACTACCAACTGATTATATCAACTGTTTAAATGACTCCTCCTAACAGATTCTCTCACTCACTCACATCAAACTATCCCAACCCACAGACGTATCCTCTCTCTCTCTTCTCTAACACCCAACTGACTCCTTAACAACACTAACTCTAACTCTAACTCTAACTCCTCCCCTTGGGATCCCACTGGCCAATCACTTCACATTCATTTAACCCTTTCCTTATGACCCAGCATGATGTCACCTAGGAGGGCAAATGCCACAGTGCCCCCTCAAAAAAATGTGCCCAGGACAATGGCCCTCACCAGGCCCTCCTCCATGCTACGCCACTGCCCAGCAGGGCAAGGCTGCATTTCACATTTTGCCTCAAGAGGTGAAAAAGCACAAACCGGGTCAAATATATGGTGGAAATGTAAAGAAAAAGAAGGTACTTTTTATCATATGTGGTGGGAATGTAGAGAAGTTAAAAAAAAATTGGGAAATGATATATAACGAATTGAAAAAAATGTTTAAAATGACATTTGTAAAAAAACCAGAAGCATTTTTGTTAGGGATTATAGGACAAGACCTGCCCCCCCCAAAAAAAAATCTATTTATGTATGCTACAACAGCGGCAAGAGTCTTGTTAGCACAAGGATGGAAGAACGAGGAAATCCCGATGAAAGAACAGTGGCAATAAAAATTGATAACAATGCGGAATTGGCCAAATTGACATATAAACTGCGTGACAAGGACAATCATGACTTCAAGGAAGAATGGGAACTTTTCACAAACTACTTAAAAAGACAACAAAATGACTCGTACTCCTTGGCAGGTTTTGAATAAACGTACACAAATTTATTAGTTGAATATAGGATAGACAAGGCAAGGATATGTATAATTTTATAATATGCAGAGAATAATATGTGTAAAGAAACCAGAGAGGGGAGCTGAGGGAAGTCCTGGGTGGGGGGGGGGGGGGAGAATGTAATTGAATAATGTAATTGAAAATATATTTTTTAAAAAAAGGTGAAAAAGTGCACAGCCTACCTCCACTGTTGGCGTCAGTTACAGGGATTTTCAAGAAGGTTATGTGTTGTTGTGCTTGCAAACTTCCCATAAGACATCTGTCTGTCCAGTGAAAGAACAAGTAGATGGGCCTTGGACCTGATCCTGCAGGGCTTGCCTTATGTTCTCAAGGCAACAGAAGGATCTTAGATCATTTTTGCATGAGCAGAGTAAACGACCATCAAGACAGTTCTAGTCTCCCAACTGGGTTCGGGAAGAAAAGATCCAAGATTCAAAGCTCAGTTTGGGTCTTTTGAAGCAAGGCACACATATCCATTCATCTTTAGTCCTCTTCCTTTTTATCTTCTCCTTCAACACCTACTGCTGTTTTCAATCTAAATCACAGGATTGCTGCCTATTTTGTTTCATTGAAGCTCGTGTGTGTGTGTGTGTGTGTGTGTGTGTGTGTGTGTGAATAATGGAACCCTTGCAATTATAATGCAGGGATCCTGTCAGTTGAATCATTGTTATTTAAAAATAAATGTCTCCGTCTTTATGATTAATGCAGCATTACAAGACATATGCCTTCAAAAATCATGAGTCAGACCTCATCAGTACTAGGGGACTGGTTTTAAAAATTCATTTACAGTTATATGCAGTAATAACATATTAGGTTTCTTTCTTTTTCTTTCTTTTTCTTTTTAACTATCAATCTCTTTCTATGCTACCTTTTTACAATGGTATAAAAGGTGGGTTGCCCCAGATTTAAAACAAATGAACAAACTGCACTAAAGCTGATCCTGAAAAAATGAACTCACAACAAAATCAGCAGTGGCAGAGACATAATCAATCATGGACAGAGGAAGAGCAAAAGCAAAACCTCCCTAATAATAATAATAATAATAATAATAATAATAATAATGTTGTCTTCACCAACCACATAAAAGCAAGCAGTCTGGGGACAACACATACTTTTTTTCAGAATGCTGATCTGAATCCTGAGCTCCATAACAAAGTAGATTTTGTTGTGGACACTTACACACTTCATTTCAGCTACAATGCAACTCAAAGACGAGCCTCTCTAATGGAACAAAGGAGTGTGTGGGTGTATGGGTGATACCTGAGATCTTCTGGTACCAAATCATTAAGGGTTTAAAGGCCAAAGCTAGCACCTTGATTTGATCTGAGAAGGAAAGTGGTAGGCAAGTGCCCCAATTTTCCAGGGACAGTCCCAGAATTACAAAAGCCACCTCAGCTTCTGATTTGAAGGCAGTGAGTTTGGGCGGAAGGGGAGCTCAGAGACTTTGTGGGTGCCTGGGGAAGACACCAAGAGCTCTTCGGAGCTCAGGGGTACCATGCTGGTGATTCACACCCTGGACCACATCTCCTGTGAGTCGCTCCCTGGAGGACAAAAATTATGGACAGAGCTGCAGTCCCTCAGTACTGTGCTACCTTCTGGAACCCATCCAGCAGGTGGAACTGAAGCCACCACCAAACAGTTCATGCCAAGTCCAGAAGAAGGATGAAGGCAAGGACTCCCTTGTCTTTATTGATTTATATGCCATTCTGTGACACGTTGGGGCTGAAAAGCAGAGTAAAGATGCTTTATATAAGAATACCATCATTGATATCAAAAGCTGTAGAGAGACCAAGGACATACCCTCTAACATTTCTCTGATGAAAATAGGGACGTCCCATTCCATAATGATAATTTTACTATTTATACCCCTACAAGTGTCCCTATTTTCCAGGGAAGTCGGTGATTTAGAGAAGCCGTCCTGATTTCTGATTTGATCCCAGAATGTTCCCATTTTCCTTAGGCTGTCCCTATGTTCATTGGAGAAATGTTGGAAGGTATGGAGTTATCAAACCGCCGAGCTGTCTGAAGACAATCCTGAATAGGGAAGTTTTTTTAATGTTTAATGTTTTATTATGTTTTAATTATGTTGGAAGCTGCCCAGAGTGGCTTGGACAACCCAGTAAGATGTGTGGGCTATAAATAGTCAAATAATTATTATAAGCATTTTGGATATGACGTCCCTATTTTCATTGGAAAAATGGTGAAAGGTATGGCCTCTGTTAGGCTAATGGTTAGACTTTTCCTCACAGCTGATGCTAGCAAAAGACACCTTTCTTTCTGCTCTTCCTATAACTTGAGCATTTTGTCAGCCCTATGCTTTTGTTGTTGTTGTTTAGTTGTTTAGTCGTGTCTGACTCTTCGTGGACCCATGGACCAGAGCATGCCAGGCACTCCTGTCTTCCACTGCCTCCCGCAGTTTGGTCAGACTCATGTTTGTAGCTTCGAGAACACTGTCATTGACAAAGACAACAGCCCTATGCTTACTGTTTGCCAATGCCCCTAGCACTGAGGTTTCCAAGAACCTGGCTGTCAGATAACCTAATGGAAGGGATTGTGAAAAGTGAGAGGCACAACCTGCTGGTCAATGACAGAGGTTGCCAATGTTGACCCACAAGGGCCAAAGAAAGATCTGGTGCCCAAACCAAAAGAATCTCCATCCTTGATGTAACCCATACTTCACTGGAGTGGAGAGGAGGAAGGAGAGAGAATAAGGCTAGTTAGCGGTGTTGTTTTGCTATGCTAAATACTCCAACTTGGCCTCCTTTGATTTTGAGGTGTTAATTATTTTCCCAGAGGCTGAAAGAAAGCTTATTTAGCTGCCTTCAAAGCTCAGTTGTTCCTTCTTTGTAGATCGCTTCAATCAAACGTGTTTCTATCTCTTGCCATATTTATTTCTGCCTTCTGCTCCTGTAATTGGCTATACATGCTTTAAAAGCCTGTGCTTGTTGAGTTAGCATTTTTCTCTAAGTTGCTGGAAATGGCAGAATCTCTCCCTCGGGAGCACAAACCTCTTCTCTCTCCCCTAGTCCAAGTTACCAATTATACTCCCTTTGGGATTAACCCTTTCAATTGTACTTCTGCATTGTAATTGCATGTACCATTGCCTTTTACAGAGCTACAATTCCCAGAGTTCACATAGAAGATGGGCTGATTGTTAAACCACTCTGGGAACTGCAGCTCTGTGAGGGGAATAGGGATCTCCTAACAATTCTTAGCGCCCTTAACAAAAGACAGTTCCCAGATTTCGGTGAGGGCAGGATAGTCATGACTATTAAAGTGATGTGTTTGTGCTTTAAATATACAGTGCTGGTTAATCTCTGCTGAGCTCTGTTTTAAGCTGCATTTTTAAATTTAATTATGTTTTCAGCTGGCTGACATTTCTTTCTGACATTTTATATGCTCTTAATATGTTTTGCACACAGTTTTATTATGCTAATTCTTATTACATCATGTGGATTTTTAAGGGTCTTTTTGTCCTTAAATGTTTTAGTTACTTTTTTATGGGAAGCTGGGATATAAATGTAACAAGTAATGAATATTAAACAGAATAAGCTAGAAGAGTTGTAGAAAATAAGTTTTGTGTTTTAAGGGATAGATAAAATAGTGTGGTTCTAGTTTATAGAAGAAGAAGAAGAAGAAGAAGAAGAAGAAGAAGAAGAAGAAGAAGAAGAAGAAGAATTATTTATATGTGCTGTAAGCTGCCCAGAGTGACTGGAGAAACCCATCCAGAGGGACAGGGTATAAATAAAGTCATAGTCATAGTAGTAGTAGTAGTTAGATTCATTCACAATTTGATTGTAGGTGTTGCCACACAAAGATTGATTTCTTACAAATGCAGAATGGGTATTATATGGCATCTGTAACAGAATGAAATGGTCAAGTGGACATATATGAGATAAGGCAATCTCACAGGTAAAGTGGGACCCAAGCTTTAAGGCCTTTGTCTACTAATAGCAACATACTGAACTTGGTCTGGTAGCAAATCAACAACTAGTTCAGATCTCTCAGCGCTGGTGTTACATGCCAGCAAGGTCTCCGTCCTGTAAGCAATCATGCTACGGAATGGGGGGGGGGTGTGAAGCGGTGACCCACGCCCCCCTTGTGGCAGTGATCCCAGGGTTCCCCGTTAAAGGGGTCTTGAGGGGAGGCATTGGACATATGCCGAGAGGTTGTCATTGCTCTCCCCTGCGATGGCGGCAAAATGGGGGGGGGCGGGCTCTCTGCTTGAACATATGTTCTCCAGAGCCAGCCCAATCCCCGCACATTCTGGATAACCCTGATGTCTCCCAGATCCCCAGCTGAGAGCCCAATACCTGAGCCAAGGTCTCCCTACATCTGGAACTTAATGAAGTTGTGGCCAATTTTAATTCCATAGCAACTGCCCCACCCCATCCCCCCAAAAAACACAGCCCAGTGAAGAACAGCAGGTACTGAATACTCAGTCCCTGTTTGGGAAGGGCAGAAAACTGGAGTTGAAGTGGAGGCTGAAATAAGTTTCCAGAAGAGGAGCACTCCACAATGTAGCATAGTATTGATGGGTCCGGCATGATTAACCACTACTGGAAGGAACTACAACACAATCGCAGTGGAGAAGATAGTTGTGATATTCCTGCCGCCTGACCACATTTACACACTTTCTCCATTGGCAGTTGAAGTCCATACTTCCGCTTGTTCTGTGCTTCCTCAGCACAGGTCCATACGGTTTTTCTTTAGCCCTGTTGCTTTCTCCAGGGAAACCGGTTGTTTCCCACGGAATCATAACAAATGTCCATTGGCACAGGAGAAGCAGAAGAAGATGCTGAACAAAAGGAAGTGTGGTTAAGTCCAAAAACTATGCACAGAGTAACATTCAAGGTTGTTGCTGCTAGCGTGGTGTAGTGGTTAAGAGCAGTAGACTCGTAATCTGGTGAACCAGGTTCACGTCCCCGCTCCTCCACATGCAGCTGCTGGGTGACCTTGGGCTAGTCACACTTCCCTGAAGTCTCTCAGCCTCACTCACCTCACAGAGTGTTTGTTATGGGGGAGGAAGGAAAAGGAGGTTGTTAGCCACTTTGAGACTCCTTAGGGTAGTGATAAAGCGGGATATCAAATCCAAACTCCTCCTCCTCTTCCTCTTCTTCTTCTTCATTTCAGTTTGGATTTTTACAATGTTGTGCACACCAGAGAAAGGGGATGATGATGTCTTCACTCAATTGCACATTAACTGATTTGTTTCCCAGTGCCTGCAACCCCACATGACTCCAGTTCATCTGCACAAGGGCCGTCTTCTGCACATGTGCAGTGGCTGTCTAGAGTGTCAGACTGGGACTTGAGAGACCAGGGTTCAAAGCCTCATCCAGCCATGAAACCATGTCACTATCTCCAGAGGCAGAGCAAGCTGCTCTGGCACCTGGAGCAGCCCGCTTGGACGGGGTTAGCCACCTGCGGGGGTGCAGCGGTGCATGTCTCAGGGGGTCGCCACCCATGGTGATGTCACCCCCCCCTCAGGGATGAAACCCAGGGTGGAACACACCCACCTTGCTCCGCCTCTGACTGTCTCTCAGCCTAACCTACCTCATAAGGTTGCTGTGGGGATTAAATGAGGAGGCTACCTTGAGCTCCTTGGAGAAAAAAGGTAGGACATCAATGCAGTAAATAAAGGCAAACCCCACACAGCTTACATTTGCAAATCAGGTGGAAGCTGTTTTGTGGGAAACTGCATCAAGCAAGGAAGAAGCTACAGGATGCATATGCATAGTAACTAACAGCATGTGCACTCACTTCAAAGAGGTTGCTGGATGAGGCCAATAGCCCCTCTAGCCCTGCATTGTGCTCTCAGAGTGGCCAGCCAGAAGCCTCTTCCAGGAATCCCACAAACAGGACCTAAGCGCAACAGCAACTCTCCCCTCCTGCAGCCTCCAGTAGCCGGTATTACATAACTGGTATTCATAGACATCTACTCTTGCACTCCTTTCATGTTGAAGCATTGCTTTTCTACCTTTCTACTTTCAAAAGCCTCTTCTGTGCCTTTAAGATTACCCTCTCTTATTCCAAGCAGAGCCTCGGCTCCTTCAAGACCATCCAAATCTATTTTTAGCCAATACCACCAGGATCCCTTCCTGAATGCCAGCGGCCCTTTCAATTACTACAGCTAGGATCCGGTCCAAAACTCTCTTCAGGTGCCTTCAGATTAAGTCAATCTGCCTCCTTTCCCCATAAGGTAAGATTTATATGCTTTTTCTAGTTCTGCTGCAGTGCTTTGCCACCTTTGGGATCGAGCAAGCTGCCTTTCCCCCAGCTGCATTCAGGGGGGAGAACTGTAGTCTATCCCTATTACTCTCCCCCCATCCTACTGGTGTGCTTCTGGGGGGATATGTTAGCAGTTCATTGATGCAGGTGAACTGGGTGAGTTGACCTCACCTTTTCTAAAACCCACTCCGGGATGCTTTGAAACGAGGTATCGTTTTACAAATGAAATTGGGCACCTGCATCTTTGCAATCCGACTTGTAGCCTCTGTTTATTTGGGTGGAATTTCCCCCAGTGAAAATGACCACTTTCATTATTGAGATATGTGTTTACTTTTGGTTCCTTGGGAAGGATTTGGACAGGAGTCGACTTGCTGCTTTTTAAAACAAAATAAGACTGAAATATTGGACGCTGGGAGGACTTGCACATGTATCATGCTGAGAGCATGTCCCACATAAATAGTTGTTTACATGGAGAGAAGGAGCCTCATGGATAATTATCATGGGATAATTTGGAAATGGAGGGTGGGGGAGTTGTTATTTAACCTTGATTTTTTGCCCCTTTAAAAAACATTCCATTTGATCTGATTGTTTACTTGAATCAGATGCATCTTCTCCCAATTGTGGAAACTTTTTCAAGCATGAAGTCTTTAAAGCACTTGATCTGGAAAACCACATTCACATCCACACCATACAAGTAAAGCACTACCGTGCTACTGCAATAATTGTGGTTTCTTTCCAAGAATCCTGGGAAGTGTAGTTTGTTAAGGGTGCTAAGGGCTGCTCAGAAAGCCCTATTCCCCTCCCAGAACTACAACTTCCAGAGTTCATTTGTGAAACCACTCTGGGAAGGGAATATGGGTCTCCAAACAATTCTAAGTACCCTTAACAAACTATGGTTCCCAGGCTACTTTGGGGGACCTGTGGCTGTTAAAGTGGTATAGCAGTGATTTAAATGTATGGTGTGAATGTGGTTGTATATATACGCTCGCCACAAGCAGGTTCCCAAAGGGACATTTAGCATTTAAAGAGCTATTTAAGGTTCACTCAATGACATATGCCCAGTCTAACTTGGTTTCCTTCCCCACCCATTTATTATGCTAAGCTTCCCCATACCATATCACAGGTGGCTTATGAAGATTCCCTTTAATGTAGGTGCTACTGTTCAGGGAGGGACGTGGATGGCGCTGTTGGTTAAACCACAGAGCCTAGGACTTGCTGATCAGAAGGTCGGCAGTTCGAATCCCTGCGACAGGGTGAGCTCCCATTGCTTGGTCCCTGCTCCTGCCAACCTAGCAGTTCAAAAGCACATTAAAGTGCAAGTAGATAAATAGGTACCACTCCGGTGGGAAGGTAAACGGCATTTCCTTGCACTGTCTGGTTCGCCAGAAGCGGCTTAGTCATGCTGCACACATGACCTGGAAGCTGTATGCCAGCTTCCTTAGACAATAAAGCGAAATGAGCGCTGCAAACCCAGAGTCATCCACGACTGGACCTAATGGTCAGGGGTACCTTTACTGTTCAGTGAGCTGTCTGAATCTGTCTGGGGTGCACAGGATCAGTAGGGCAAACCTCAGGGGGGGGGGTCAGTCTGCTTGTGAACCATTCCCAGAAGAGAGCTAACTCCACTGCTGGCTATTTGGATTGATGGGGTGGAAGACAGGGAGCCAAAGCCAGAACCAATGAGAGGTAGGGCCAAGTACTTCTAGTTTTGATCCCATCCTCCTCCCCCTCCCTGCTGAGTTCTAGCAGAGCAACACTGAGACTAATTAGAAGCTGACAGCCATGACCACCTCCTGAGTTGGTTGTAAGTAAGAGGTTTGGGAGATAGATATCGGCTGGTGGCAGATTGGCATTGGTAGGGCAATGCCCCCACTCACCCTAACAGACCAGCCTCCATAGGTCAACTGCACACTGGAGATGCTTGGCTGAACTGCTTCCCCCACAGGTCTTTATACTGTAAGTGGAGGTCAGGGAAGTCAGCACCATGGACAACTCCCAGTGGGCCTTGCTGATTGGAGACCTCTCTCCTATTATAGCTATATAGGGATGGTATCTGAAGGCAGATCCACACCATACATGTTTAGGCAAGTCCACCCATATGTTTAGAAAGTTGAGGTCATCTTAATCCGTTTTAGTATTTTAACCATTGCATGTTTTAAAGCAGGGTTGTAATTTTCCCCCCTTGATTTTACTGTTTTATCTTTTGTCAGCTTATCTGAGGTTTCTTACAATCAAGCAGTGTGTGAATTATATGAAATAAATAAACAACACATCTACAGCATATTAAATACTTATTCAAAACACATGACTTCCCCCAAAGAATCATGGGAACTGTAGTTTTCCTATAGCTGAAATACCGCTCCCTTGGCACTGAAATACTAGCACCCTTGGCAAACTACACTCCCCAGGATTCTTTGGAAGGAGCTATGTGCTTTAAAAAGGGACGTGGGTGGTGCTATGGGTTAAACCACAGAGCCTAGGACTAGCCAATCAGAAAGTTGGCAGTTCGAATCCCTGTGACGGGGTGAGCTCCTGTTGCTCAGTCCCTGCTCCTGCCAACCTAGCAGTTCAAAAGCACGTCAAAGTGCAAGTAGATAAATAGGTACCATTCCGGCGGGAAGGTAAACAGCATTTCCGTGCGCTGCTCTGGTTCGCCAAAAGCGGCTTAGTCATGCTGGCCACATGACCCGGAAGCTGTACGCCGGCTCCCTCGGCCAATAAAGCGAGATGAGTGCCGCAACCCCAGAGTCGGTCACGACTGGACCTAATGGTCAGGGGTCCCTTTACCTTTACTATGTGCTTTAAATGTTCATTGAATGTGTTTTAAATGTATAGTGTGGATGGATCTGACCTTGGTGAAAGCTAAATCTGAAGCCTTCTCAGGAGTGAAAGAAGCAAAGTGTGGATGAGAGCCACATACTGTGGCCTTTCTCTAGGAACACCCCCCCCCCAGCACAAAATGGGAAAATGTAAATAGCGTTGGAGTCATAACTTTTCATTAGTACCACAGAATAGAAATAAAAGGTTGAACTCCCCCTCCCACCTGCTGTGACCTCAATAACTATCGGAACCCCAGGGAGAGATATTTGCATTTCAAACTAATGCGTATGTTAAATACAAAGATGCATCTAAAGTCACATCTAACTTGATCAAGTAAGTTAATGTTTCTTGGTCTGTTCGTTAATGAACTCCCTTTCTTGATTAAGCCCTGAAGCCAGTTTTGTCTTTTCTTCCTGCTTTCTCAACCATGTATAGGAAACATTTGACCCTCCAGGTGCTTCTGAACTGCATCTCCTACCATCCCTAGCCACTGACCATTCTTGCTGAGGCTGGTGGGAGTTGTAGTTCAGCAATGTCTGTAGGGTTTCACCTGCTCTATCCCAAAGATCCTAAGCTTCCACACATAGCTCCTGTTCATTGGGTTCTCATTTTCTGAACCATTTCTACCAGATGTATAGCTATTTGTCCTGAAGTGGGAAGTGGTTCCCTAGTACCAGACTAATACTCCAATTTTCTCTTGTACCAGACAGAAACACTTACAGGACACTGGAATCAGTTTCAGATGTGTATCAGATACACAGCTTCTTGAGCAAACATGGTAACAGTTCCCACCAGTTATATTATAACTGAAGTGTCTGAATGTCTTCAAGGGCAGTCCATATATAATGCATTGCCACCATCTAGCTGGATGAATACCAGGGTTTGGATAACTGGAGTTTGGGCTGTCTGACCAGAATGGGGACAAAGGTAGAGTAGATATATATATGTTACACTTTCTGCCATAGGACTGTTGGCTAAATATCCAACTCTTAACCAAGGAATACTTCTAGGTTAGCTTCATCTATTAGCAAATGGAAATTAAAGCAGGGTTTAAAAGTCAAAGAGTGTCTTTATCAACTGTTCCAATTAGTGCTATTTATGGGCATTTCCTAAATTGATGGATTTACCAGGAAATGTCCAAGTTGCTCAATCAGCAATTTCATCACCCTTAGATAGGATAATCGCTTTCCTTGAGTGATAGGATAATCTCTCTCTAGCAGATTGTACCTCCAGACAAAGATAAACTGTGATTAAACAGTCAAAGGTAAAGGTACCCCTGCCCGTACGGGCCAGTCGTGTCCAACTCTAGGGTTGTGCGCCCATCTCACTTAAGAGGCCGTGGCCCAGCGCTGTCCAGAGACACTTCCGGGTCACGTGGCCAGCGTAACGAAGCTGCTCTGGCGAGCCAGCACCAGCGCAGCACACGGAAACGCCGGTTACCTTCCCGCTAGAAAGCGGTCCCTATTTATCTACTTGCACTTAGGGGTGCTTTCGAACTGCTAGGTGGGCAGGAGCTGGGATCAAAAGATGGGAGCTCACCACGCCGCGGGGATTTGAACCGCTGACCATACGATTGGCAAGCCCTAGGCACAGAGGTTTTACCCACAGCGCTACCCGCGTCCCAGTCAAAAGACCTTGTCTATTTGATGCAAACTTGTAGCATCCTGTAAACCTTTCAAGCGAAGGAAAATAGAAGCTGTTGACCTTATGTTAGACTCAGCCTAGCCATGTCAAGAGGCCATAGGTCTTTGATATCAAAGGTAAGCTGCATTCAGGAGGCTGGAATGAAGTTATGTGGCTTTAGCAGAAATATTATAAAGGACTAAGTAAAAATAGACTGTTAATGGATGAAAGGAGGAAAGGTAAAGTTACATTATATTAAGATAAATTATAGGATAAAAATTGGGAAGGATGGAAAGGATTTGTTGAAATAGCTAACCGAACTAGAATACAAAAAAGGGAGGTGCGCGGAGGTCAAGGAAACAAGCAAATGAAAGATAAGTTATGGGAAGGTTTGTTGTGTTTTGTTGTTTTTTTTAATTGTTTTTATTTTTCTATTTTTCTGTTTTTTTTACAAGTTTGTGTTTAACTTGGTGTGTTTTCTTTTTCTTTTTGTAACCTTTAAAACCTTAATAAATATTATTTTTAAAAAAAAACAAAACAAAGCTGCATTCGCATGGCGGTTTGTTCCATTTTCCTGTTATTTCGCTAACTGTTAGTATGTGGATTATATTTGAGCTTTTGCACAACTTAAATACCATTTCTGGAAATATAGCAGAGTATAGCTCAAAGTTAGAGCTTATTTCTGTGTTATTTGCAAATTAGCTTTTTTCTGGAAGCAAACTCAGAAATGACCATTCAGTTTTTTCAGTGTTTCACTATATTTCTGGAAGTGGCCATTATGTATTATTATTATTATTATTATTATTATTATTATTATTATTACCCAGCCACTCTAGGTGTCTTCCAACACATATAAAAACATAATAAAATTTCAAGCATTAAAAACTTTCTGATATAGGGCTGCCTTCAGATGTCTTCTACAAGTTGCATAGTATAAAAGTTATGCCTTCAGGAAATGGAGTTATGGCTATGCAGCCTACCCCTCCCTCTTCCCAGGCCAAGGCGAATAGGAAGGCCTTGCTGCATCAGCATCCCCTGGACTCCCATAGCACCAAACAGATGAGGCAGTTTTGCCTCAAAGGTGGCCCCTATCCAGCTCCAGAACTCCAGTAGCAAGCTGTGGGTCCAACCCATCACTCTGAAAGATGCCAAAGGGGAATCAGCGGGCTGAAACAAAACTGTTCCCCTTCCTGCACCTAATCGCCCACTGTTACCAAATTAAAGACCAAATTAAGTAACATGGTGGACCACCTAGTGCAGGCATGGCCAAACTTGCCCTCTAGATGTTTTGGGACTACAATTCCCTTCATCCCTGACCACTGGTCCTGTTAGCTAGGAGTGATGGGAGTTGTAGTCCCAAAACATCTGGAGGCCCAAGTTTGGCCATGCCTGATCTAGCGTCACCAACCAGCTATTTAGCATGGTGGCACTGTGGGTTAAACCACAGAGCCTAGGGCTTGCTGATCAGAAGGTTGGCGGTTTGAATCCCCGCGATGGGGTGAGCTCCCATTGCTCGGTCCCAGCTCCTGCCAACCTAGCAGTTCAAAAACACGTCAAATCGCAAGTAGATAAATAGGTACCGCTCTGGCAGGAAGGTAAACGGCATTTCCATGTGCTGCTCTGGTTCGCCAGAAGCGGCTTAGTCCTGCTGACCACATGACCCGGAAGCTGTACGCCGGCTCCCTCGACCAATAAAGTGAGATGAGCGCCACAACCTCAGAGTCTGCCATGACTGGACCTAATGGTCAGGGGTCCCTTTACCTTTACTTAGGAGACAAAATCAACCCACAATCCAAAACATGTGTTAGCCAAACATTCCTACTCAGGCCGTAAGTGAGCAAATAAATCACACGGAGAGAGGGAGTGTAGGTGCTGCTGCAAAGAGAAGTGGGTGGGAGGTGGTTGGCTAGCCCTTAAATAGGAGGCTGCCTCTTTTGGCCATTGAGCTACAAATGCACCCTGCCAGCCAATAACAAGGTGGAATGAATGGCAGAACAGGGCTGTTGAAAATATTATGAGCAGGACAAAGTTATATTATGAACCAAGTAATTGCAACATTACTCTTCTGCTCTTTTTTTGTTGCTAGGAATGGGATTTATGCATCGTACACACATTGCTTTTCTTTTCCTCTCCTCCCTAATGGGACAAACCTTGCAATGTATGAATCATGTGTACTGTGCTGTTCTTATTTACATTTATTCATCACTTACTACATAAAATGCCTCGAAGAGACTGACAATGGTAAAACATACAAACGGTAAGACATACAAATGCAAAGGTTGAAAACAACACTACTTGAATAAAATGGCATTATTTATGAAAAGTGCTTATCTGGCCATATCATAAGAAGGGACAACAGCCTAGGGTGTCATTTTGTCATGTAGGTGGTGTGTGTGTGTATATATTATTGATTGTTATTATTATTAATAATAATACCATATGATCCCAATTAAAAACTAAATGTTGCCTCTTCACCCAGGTCTTAAAGGTTGATAATGATGGTACCAGGTGTAATAAGTTTTGGTTATCATTTCTCAGAAGAAGCCACTTCACTGTAGTTCAAATGAAAATTGTCTCCCGAGCGGCCGTTCCCTACCTGGAGGCCCACTATTGGAATTCTTTCTAGGATGGCTATGCGTAAGGCTATGCGTAAAACACTCCCAGACCCTTACAGACCCTACCTTCACCTCAGGTAGACAGAACCTTGTCTGCCCATAGAAAATCCCAATCTCTGAGACAATTTACAATCTGATCCCACTGACAGATAAACCCTATCTGAGTCCACTCAGATAGTGAGAGGCTATTTCTGCCTACTCAAGACAGAAAGTCCCTAACTGTATTCCCTGGTCCCAGTCTAACCCAAAGAAAATCCAGGCTTCCTCTCTCCCAAATGGTCCCTATCTGGCCATTAACTGTCAGCATCTAAGTTCCACTTTCTCTCTCCTGAATGGCTGATCAACACACCACCTTCCTCTGGTTCCTGGGTCACCAGGAGGCAGACCAGGAGGCATCACAGAGACCTCTTTCAGAAAGAAGAATGGGAAGTCGGATGAATTCCCCAAAGTTCTCGATTAGAGGGTAACAGCTGCACAAACAGTTAATCTTTCCTCTGTAGCCTGTGACTTGAATTGGTGTAATTTCACATTTGTTAATGGAAAACTCTGCTGGGAGACATTAGCTACAGTTCCATCGGAATGATGGGATTTTCTTTGATGTAATGTACATTTGGGATTAACGGAAGGCGATTTTTAAAAGGGGTTTAAGTTTTAAGTAGAAACAGACAAGCATGTTCCTTAAGAAAATCCCAATCAAACATAATCTAAACTCACAGTTATGTGTGGTATTGGGTTAATCTTGAAAAGAAGGGGTCAAATACTCTACTAAATATTGGTCTGTAGCACCATGCAGTTACAGTCCTTTGAAATTCTTCCAAAATAAAGACCCATCTTTTCTAATATACATTGTTTTTTCACAGCCAGCCAGTTTTGAGGCACTAAAATGCTAGAAATATGGTCTAGACCAGGCTTCCTCAACCTCGGCCAGATGTTTTTGGCCTACAGCTCCCATGATCCCTAGCTAGCAGGACCAGTGGTCAGGGATGATGGGAACTGTAGTCTCAAAACATCTGGAGGGCTGAGGTTGAGGAAGTCTGGTCTAGACCAGTGGCAGCCTATGTGATGTCCTCAAGGTGTTGTTGGACTACAACTCTCATCAACCCCATCTGACACAGCTAATGATCCAGGAAAAATGGATGTCGTAGTCCATCAACATCTGGAGAGCACCTTGTTGGTTACCCCTTCTCTAGATTATTCCTTTTGATAAATCTAAAGGTGTCCTGCCATTTCCTCTTAAGAAGTCATTGATAAAATTGCCTTTGTATGAAAGACATCTCATCAGGTGCAGCCCATAGTTAACTATGAGAGGCATTCTGTGCATTGCAGTGTTTTACTGCTTTGATCTTTTGAACTGCTCATACCTGATTTTTTTTGGTAAATGGATAGTTACAATCTAATTTTCATACAAATGTTTATTGTATTTGTACAACCCTTTAATCATGCTGTCAATGAAACAGCATGTCCTCAGGTAACAGCTTCTCATTAATGCACACATTAAATAGATTTATTTCTATCATCCCTGTAACAATGCATCAGTGCTCTCAACCTTATGCTGCAGATGGAGGAACATAGCTTAGTGGTAGGGCTTATAGAATCATAGAATTTTAGATTTGGAAGGGAAAATGAGGGTCATCTAGACCAACGCCTGCAATGCAGGAATTTTTTTTGCCCAAAGTGGGGCTGAAACCCATGATGCTGACATTAAGAATGCCATGCTCTACCAACTGAGCTAACCCAGATATCATGCTTTGTAAGCAGAAGGTCTCAGGTCCACTTCCTGGTATTTCAAGAGACAAATTCAATATCTGCACATTTCTAGCCATGAACTGGGCTTTTTATCTGTACTTCCCAAACCAGTGTTCCACCTTTGTTCTTCCACAATGTTCCAATAAAGTTCTCAGCTGAAGAACTGCAACAAGATGCATTTAAAAATGTGTGTTTTGAGAGGCAATGGCCACATTCATACCATGTAATTAAAACACTAACTGGACTACTTTAACACTCATGGCTTTTCTAAAATAAGCCTGGTGTTATAAGAAAAAGCTGCTCCTTTTTCCCTTATGGGTTAACCAAGAGCCCATGTAGAGTCCTTAAGTAGGTTCTCCATGGGTAGGAGAAAATAACAGAGGCCAACCAGAGAATATTGAGAAGCAAAGCAGCTAGTAAGCATGGACTTTATTAAACTGTTGCAACAGGGTCCTCCGCTCACCCCACGCAGAGAGGGAGGAGAGTAACCTAGAACAATGGTGTGCAAGCTCTTATATAGACATTTGAAAATTACCTCCCCTGTAGCTCTCCAAAACATCATACATACATCACTGAAAGGACTGTCTACAGCAGAAAACCTGTCTGCCAGGATACCTGATAATGGTCACTGGTTGCTTTTACCTGGGCATCCTGGCCATTCTTTTGTGATAGTAAATACTCAGTTCCTGAATCCAGGTCACAGGCTCACCCTATTCGTACACAGATATGCCCTTAAAACAGGATTTGTGAGCAAAGAGACAATGGGAAGGCTTTCCCATTTCCCTCCTCCTTGCAGAAAAATATTTGAGATCAATTTGGGAGAGTCAAAATGGTTTCAGGATTGCTCTCCTCTACCATTTCAGACATGTAGTTTGAACACATACTTATGTATGTGTTTGCCTTGTAAATTTGTGAACATATGATTTTTATATATGAGACCTTAGAATTCCTGTAACGCTGGGAGCTGTAGTTAGCTAAGGATGCTGAGAGTTTTTAGGAGACCCCTGTTCCACTCACAGGGCTACAATTCTTAGAGTAGTTCAACAATCAATCCCTCTTTCCGGGGACCTCTGGAAATTGTAGCTCTGTGAGAGGAATGGGGCTTCCTAACAACTCTCAGCTCCCTTCACTGGCTTTCCCCCCACCCTGAAAACCATCTCAAGAGTATCTCAAGAGGAGGCCAAATACATGTTTTAAAAAATGGCAATATCATGCTATTTTCTCGGGTGCTTTTCTGGGCATTGTACATATTGCTGTGATGAGCCTAAATTGATTCCTTCCTGCTTCTGCAACATTTCTCTGTAGTTTAATGGACTTACTGAGTGGGCCATAAAATATAATGTGAAAAATCTAAATGAAATATATAGCATCAGGGAGGGAATGGCAAATATAGTTATAATGATATTAAAACCTTGAGCACATTGAGGTTTATTTCTGTGATTTAAAATTCTCCATTTAAAAGGAAGGCTTTTGTTGCATTAGTGTTTCAGATAATGTTGTCGGCCTCCAAAAATCCCAATGAAGTTAGGTTTATGAATCGGTGGCCGTCGGGCAGCCAAAGCTTTCATTTGTTTTCTGTTATACTGTCCAGTATATTCCCACCTGGTGACATAACCATGCCATCAGCACTCAGTAACATATCACGGAGGTTAGAACATAAGAACAGAACTGAAGATTGTACATGTGAGAACCAAATTAACAGATCCAGTCATCCTTGCCAATGGATATCAGTGGCTACTAGCTGCAATGGTTATGCTCTGCCTCCAGAATCAAATACAGAAATGCTTCTGAAAACTGTTTGTGGAAGTCAAGGGAAGGGAGAGAGCTCTTTTGCTCAGGTAGGTCCTGTTTGCAGATTTCCCACAGTAGTTGGCCACTGGGAGAACAGGACGTTGGACAAGATGGGCCATTGGCCTGATCCAGCAGCTTCTTCTTATTTTCTTATTTCCATTCCTGCATATAGTCTAGAGGACAAACACATTTAAAAAGGGCCATCATTGATACATGGCATGGCAGCGTCTGGAGTTCAGAAAGGTTCTAGCATGGTCTAAGCTTGAAATGGGCACTATGCATATATGAAAAGTTCAAAGAGCATCCACATGTGACAACTTTGTCCCTTGGGAAAGAAAACATGAATGCTAGTTTTCTTTATTTCTTTATTTCATAGCTCAGTTGGTAAAGCATGAGACTCTTAATCACAGGATCATGGGTTTGAACCTCACCTTTGGCAAAAAAAAAATAAAAAAAATCCTGCATTGCAAGAGATTGGACTAGATGACCCATGTGGTCGCTTCCAACTTCACAATTATATAATTCCATGATAATTCTATGATTTATTTCACATTATTATATTGCATACGACCATTTACTTCCAGGTTTTCTGGGGTTGCACAAAATTTCTTTCAATTTTTGTGCTGCATTTGTTGCTCGTCCTGTGCAGAGTAGACCCAATGAAAATAAGGAAGATGACTAACTTGGGTCCATTAATTTCAGTTGGTCTGAACTTTGTAAGCTAGAATTGCTTGTTCGTAGCTTTTTAGAAAACCTCGATAAAAAAAAATGATTCAAAAGGAAAATACATGCCTAGTTAGGCTACCTGAAAGGTTTAGCAGCTGCTGAAAACATTGCCGTGAACACACCATATAAAAAGCATATTGGTACAACTGGCTATTTTATTTGCAATGCCTCTGTTCATGTTGACTTTTCTTCAACCGCTTGCACTGCAGACTGAGTTGATAAACCCAAGATCTCATTTCTGGTTAGCCACAGCCGGTTCAGATCCTATCAGTACATACACTCTCATGTATAAATCCACAAATGCCAACGGGGGCATTAAAAATTGATGCCCACTTGAGAGCGGCCAACTGCCTTGTAGATTCTTGAAAAGAAAGCAATCCAATCCAATGGGAATTGAAGGTTCAAGTCTCCAGGTTTATTCCATCTCTGCCAGCACTGCAAATTGGTCCTCATTTTGCTGGGAGAAAAAGAAATACTTCTTCATGTTTCTAGAGCAGTATTTTTATATTAACGAGCAAAATGCAGCCGTGCGGATGTCATTATAAGCAACATTGCTGTATCTCAAACCACAGTAATCTAGAAAATAGTTCAAGACAGACGCATTGAGATGATGGAAAACTGATCCTGTAATAAATTGATGAGTGTGGGTGTAGCTTAGGTGCCAGAATGGCTACTAATTGGTTTAAATGTATAAAAACTATTATAAAGTAATTGCACTTAAAAGGCAAAATAAAACAATTCCATCATTGCATTAAAACATCCGTAATTAAAAGGTACAATAAAACAAACCAGTAAAAATCATAAAAATTAAAACAGTTTAAAACCCAAAGCAATTAGATCAGGAAATCCAAATTCAGGAGAATGCTTGCTTTAATATATTGTTTTCTGAAACACTCTCCTCCCCCAATATAGGCTCTCTTTTTTGTTGCAAAATTCAGATAACTGCACATTTTAAATGATGACAGTGTTTCAGTTCCCACTTCAGGGAGTGCAAATCTGAGAGATTCACCTTGAAATGCAAACTGAATTGAATGTCTCAGCTATCCCTACTTGAACTTGACCCTGTTCCTTTGCTTCTTTTGGAATGAATGTGAGATCTCATTCCAATTGCTGGAAGCCTCAGGAAATGAGAGTGCTCCTGTGCTCAGATCCTGTTCAGAGGCTTTCCACAGGTATCTGGTTGGCTACTGTGAGAACAGAGTGCTGGACTAGATGGGCAATTGGCCTGATTCATTAAGGCTCTTTTTATATCTTTATGTTCTGCCCTCCTTCGGCATGCTTTGAATACCGTTTTCTGCTATCCTTCAGTTGAAAATTTGCTGATTAAACCAAGGCCTTGCAGTGGGGGTTTATGAACTGAGATGAAATTGAGTTTTGACTTGGCATTCACAGCCTACACCATTTATAACTGAGAGGTTGGCAGAACGGTTACATTGCAGGCTAAGAGATGGGATACAGTCTTTCAGGCTTGCCGTTGTAGATGATAGTTTCTCAGAACAATGAATCTGCCCGAGGTATTAGAATCCTGAACTTTATTCACTCCTGGACTGCTGCCATTTGAGAATTCATTTCTCATCTCCCAACCAGAAGCAATATCAAACATCTAAGATAGGCCCGGTCATAAAAAGAGTGAGACTGACTACTTACATAGTGCCAAAACAAGTAAATGCAACTGAAAGGACATGGATTTGCATAAAATCCCCAAGTGCTAATTTATAAATGTAATCTTAGAAGAAAATAATATAATTTAAATGTAAACACAGGGCCCCCTCCCAGTTGTTTGTCTGTCTGATGATCGTGTTCTCCAATGTACCTTTGATGCAGTAATAGTGTGTTAATGAAAGATTTTTACTGCTCTTACAGAACCTCCAAGTGTCCCTATTTTCTAGGGACAGTCCCGAATTTACAGAAGCCATCCTGGTTTCTGATTTGATCCTTGAATGTCCCTCTTTTCCTTAGGATGTCCCTATTTTCATTGGAGGGTGTGGAGTTATGTGACCCCCTGAGCCATGGAGATAAGTAGCTATGCAACTTTTGGAAGACATTTGAAGGCAGCTCTGTATTGGGATGTTTGTTCCAATGTGTAACACTTTATTATGTTTTTGTATGCTAGAAGCTGCCTAGAGTAGCTGGGGCAACCCAGTCAGAATAATAATAATAATAATAATAATAATAATAATAATAATTGAATAGGACGTGCTATTTTCATCAGAGAAACATTGGAGAGTATGGACTTAAATATGTCTCTCCATTGTAAATTCAATTCTATCAACCTTCTGCAAGACGATCTCAGAGCTTTTGCACCTGAAAAGCAGAGCTGACATTGCTAATGATTAATAAATAAATAAGAGGACAAAGAGACTTGGACAGAAGGGGAAAACAGGTGCATTCAGACATTCTTAGACCATGCTTCATTAGAGTAGTATCCAATGCAAATCCATTCTACTCTGAGCCCATAACATTCAGATGGTAAAATAAATACAGTGGTACCTCAGTTTAAGAACGGTCCAGTTTAAGAATGATTCAGTTTACAAAGTCTGCAAAACTGGAAATAGTGTCTTGGTTTAAAAATTTTACCTCGGTCTAAGAACAGAATCCGAACGGTGGAAGGGCACCGGTGGTAGGATGACTCATTAGGGAAAATGTGCCTCAGTTTAAGAATGGTTTCAGTTTAAGACCGGACTTCCGGAATGGATTAAGCTCGTAAACCGAGATACCACTGTATTGGAAAGTTGTGGTTTTTATAGTAATCCTTTTTTTTAAAAAAAAAAAAAAAAGAACAAAATATGATTCTGAGAAGGAAACCAGTCCCAGCTGTCTGCGCTGAAAACAGAATGACTTTGGATGAATTTCGGCTCATTTATTTGTTTATTTACAGCTGCAATGACTGTAAAATACCTAATTTGTGAAAGGGAGAGGAAAGGTATACGAGGGGGAAGTTACAATAACTACTTTCCTAGTACAGTTAAAAATGCCTCAGGTTAGTACACGCAGGTGGCGCTGTGGGTTAAAGCCTCAGCGCCTAGGGCTTGCTGATCGAAAGGTCGGCGGTTCAAATCCCTGCGGCGGGGTGCGCTCCCGCTGCTCGGTCCCAGCGCCTGCCAACCTAGCAGTTCGAAAGCACCTCCGGGTGCAAGTAGATAAATAGGGACCGCTTACCAGCGGGAAGGTAAACGGCGTTTCCGTGTGCGGCTCTGGCTCTGGCTCTGGCCAGAGCAGCAATGTCACGCTGGCCACGTGACCCGGAAGTGTCTCCGGACAGCGCTGGCCCCTGGCCTCTTAAGTGAGATGGGCACACAACCCCAGAGTCTGGCAAGACTGGCCCGTACGGGCAGGGGTACCTTTACCTTTACCTTTATAGTACAGTTAAAAATGCCTCGAGTTAAAAATGCCTCTGGTTACAAACACTTCAGGATACAAACTCTGCTAACCTGGAAGAGTTACCGCAAGCTGAGAACTTTGCCCCAGGATGAGAACGGAAATTGTGTGCCGGCGGCGCAGTGGCAGCAAGAGGCCCCATTAACGAAAGCACGCCTCTAGTTAAGAACAGTTTCGGGTTAAGAATGGACTTCCGGAACGAATTAAGTTTGTAACTAGAGGTACCACTGTGCCTTCTTTCTTCAGTGTTACGGGCCTGCTTTGAAAAAGCAGATTGCTGTGCTATATATACACACATAAACACAAATGGAGGGGAAAGGAGGTGATCTTATTATAAACTTGGGCATGCATCTCGCAGTTAACAAACTACTTTTTCCCATCGCCGCTCCAGAAATGCAGCATCTTCTTTGCTCGTCAGCATCTTTGCTTACTGTGCTTTACACGCCGTATTATTGATTTACAATTTGTTGCTCGCTGCCGCTGAGTAAACTACTACCGTTGCTTTTACTACTCGCGTTACTGACTCACCCTCAGCAGGATTGGATTTTGGAGGCTCGGCGGGCTGAGGTGCCAGGAGATGGCTCTTCGGGGAGATGTTGTAGCAAATTGGGAGTTTAGCTCTTTAAATGGTATCAGTTACTTTAAAAAAAGGAGACAGGCAGCCTCTGGATTCTTTTAATTAAGCTTGTCCTATATTCTGTCTTTGCAAGTTGCTGCACTCATTCTGGCTCCTTCGGAACAGTTTAACTAACCACAGCCATCATCACACCATGGATTATGAAAGAGGCTTCCCCAACATCCTGACTAGGTAAGATATCTTTCTAAAATCTGGGGAGGTGGGGGTGTTGCAGCTGACATATATCCATGTATGTGCAGATGGGGGGCAGGCAAGGAAGGTTAACATCCCCCCCCCCGCGTATCTTATTCCTTTTCCTCGTATTATGCTTCTGCCTTTGCTCTCAAGATAGAAAATGTGAAAACTTGGCTCTCCCCCCTTCCTCCTTCTCGTCCAGTGATTGAGAGAAGGAGAAGGTATGTCACCTCTTGATTTGTAACCTGAGGGATGTAACTTTCTGCTGGATGTAACATTTGACTTCAGTTTCATGCTGTGGTTTCTGTGGTTCCACTTGGCCTGAGACCTGTCACTCATGGTAGGAGGTGATGAAGCTGTGATGATTACCCATTCGGTGTTCTGAGAGAGCACACCTTGCGAGATGAGATCAAAGGGAGATGTGTGCCAGCACTAGCGATCTACAGCAGGGACCAGCTAGGTCAAAAGGGGAAATTCAGTTGCCGGCTATCTCACCATTTACCTCACAGGCATCATGCGATTGGTGGTGTATCATCCCGGAATATGAAAGCTCAATTTTAAAAACATGCATACCCCATCATTCCTAACCTATCACCTATGCAGCTAATCCTTTTTTAAAGAAGCCAAATAAATGACCATCACCATACTTTTGATAAATGAAATCCCTTGCAATTTTCAGTCTTGTGTTTTTTTCTTTTCTTTGGACAGGCATAAAACTATATAAATTTGCTATATTCAACCCCTGTGCCCCAATTCATCAGTTAATTGGGTTCTTACTATGAATAATTTTTCATAAATCTAACACAGCAGCAGTAAAATTTTCTGCATTTTCTATAGGGGTGTTTTGTACAGAATAGTCACTGCTGCAAAGTAGTAATGGATGTGTTTATAAATTGCCTCTTAGTCGTTGCACTGTGTCAGAAGAGCATTTAACCACATCGGCCAGTGGATTATTATTCTTTTCCTCCAAGAGCCCTGTTCTCAGCACAGACATATCACTATGGAAGTATATTGTGGGCACTTCCAGATGACCTGTCCATCGAACATTCATCCTGATTTGTTTGCAGGAAGATTAGACAACGATGCTCGCTATTTAATGAGCATTCTGTTTGATTTGTTTTCGGGAGGGTTAGATGTCATTGTGTCGAAGCAAGTGTTTATTATCCTACAATTTCCAGTGCACATTTTCTGTTGCAGAAAGCAAGATATTTTGGGGAAGCGGGTTTGTTGCATTCGACCTTCCAATCAACTGGAATTTCACAACCTGAATCTTCCAGTAGGTCGGTGATTCTCACTCGAAAATAGTGACAGTCTAGAAGTGCCCCGTATAACATGGTTTATATGTTCCATTGACCTGAATATAGCCTGCCTTGGGAAACACATGACAAAGGGCAGACCATAAACAAATACAAATAAATAAATAAATAAATACATAAATAGTATTAATTCTTAGTTCCTTACAGCTGAACTGTTCTTAAATTATGTATTGATTGGCACTCCCTCATTTCCACCTCATAGTTGTCCATAGTTGTCTGGTGGGGTAGAAGACAAGGAGCCCAAACAGTAGTGGGAGCAAAAGCCAATGACAAGCAGGGCCAACTAATTCTATTTTCGCCTCTGTCCTCATCCTCCTTTCTGAGTTCCACAAGGGCAACACTGAGACCGAGGAGGAGGAAGATGGCTGCCAGGATTGTTTGTAAGTAAGAATGCAGGCCTGTGAGGAATGGCTGAGGGCAGGCTGAGGTCGGTGGGGCAGTGCCCCATTTGCTCCAGTGGACTCATCCGCACAGCTCAGATGGAAAGTAGAGGCAGGGAAGGGGGGCATTAAAAGTGGCAGTTCTTCTGAGTTTTTGACAAATGATCTATCCACTTGATGATTTGTTGGTTGGGGTGTGCTGCTCCTAACTCCAAAGTTGCAGGCTGAATCCCATATGGGTCAGTTACATATTCCTGCATTGCATGGGGTTGGACTAGATGATCCTAAGGGTCATTTCCAACTCTACAATTCTATGATTCTATAAAGAGTTAAAAATCTGCAGTGTACTCTCTCATTCTCTCTCATACATACATACACTTGCTTTCAATTCCCTTAGCACGCAAACCAATAATGCATTACAGATTTATGTCACATTACAACAGGGCTTAATTTTATTTCGTTTTCAAGGTTCCGGAGCCGAAATCTAAGTGCAGCGATGCTCTGCTTATGGGTGCTACTGCCTGGTGCAATTCAGTGGTCAGGGAAATTTTACTGTGTATGCTTCATCAACCAAGCCACCATTAAAAGTACACAGAGTGAATGCATGTTGCGGTTGGGTCTTGTTACAAACACCAGTTTCCTAAAACAAACTCTGGGGTCCTATGCAATTTAATTCTGGAATTAGGAGCCATACCTCATTAGACCTTTGGTCAATCTATCTCAGTTATTGTCTATGCAGAGTGGCTGTGGCACTCCAAGGTTTCAGCTGATGGTCTTTCGCAGCCTTATCTGGAAATGGCAAGGATTGAACCTGGTATGCGCATGTTTGTAGGGCAGTATAATCAGAGCTTCTCCCCTAGCACTTTCCCAGGGCCTGTGGATTTCTTCTGGATGATACAGCTGTATTTAACATGTGAGCTACCAAGCACCTCCTATGCTAGCCTACTATGTACTTGGCTGCCAGTGCTAATGGATGAATCAACCACCAGTCCCATCAGCAAGAACATGTATTGGGATGGCACTAGTCATCACCCCAAAAGCATATTAAGTCTGCAATCCAATGTACTAGGGTTGCAATATTTCAAAAAGTGAAAATCCATACACAAAAACTACACTTCTGATATGGGTTGCCATATGTCCAGATTTCCCTGGATATTTCAGTGAGTTCCCCCTGGGCACAGGTCTGGGAAGTTGAGGACGTTTGTACACTTACTTGGGAGCAAGTTTCATTTAATTCAATGAAATTTGGGCCCTACCTGTTTTATACACTGGATGCAGTATCATAACACTTTAAACAGTCATGGTTTCCCAAAAGAGTATTCTGGGAGCCATAGTTTGTTAAGGGTATTGAATGCTGTTTTGTTGTTGTTTAGTCATTTAGTCGTGTCCGACTCTTCATGACCCCATGGACCAGAACATGCCAGGCACTCCTGTCTTCCACAGCCTCCTGCAGTTTGGTCAAACTCATGCTGGTAGCTTCAAGTACCTTGTCCAACCATCTTTGTCTTCTGTCATCCCCTTCTCCTTGTGCCCTCAATCTTTCCCAGCATCAGGGTCTTTTCCAGGGAGTCGTCTCTTCTCATAAGGTGGCCAAAGTATTGGAGCCTCAGCTTCAGGGTTTGTCCTTCTGGTGAGCACTCAGGGCTGATTCATGTTAGGAAACCCCTATTCCCCTTATAGAGGTACAATTAGCAGAGTGGTTTAACAGCCAATCCTTCTTCTCAGGGAACTCTGAGAACTGTAGCTCTTTGAAGGGACTGGGGGGGGGGTGTCTCCTAACAACTTCCAGCACTCTTAACAAACTACAGTCTCCAGGATTCATGGTTGTTTAAAGCCATTGGCTGCTGCTTTAAATGTATAGTCAGATATGATGTCAAAAATCACGATTATTTAAACATGAGCAACTATGCATGTAAGCTTGCGTGGATACAAAATACAAAATTGTGGGGTACAAATAAAATTCTCCAAGCTGTAGCAAATATATAACAAAGAAGTTCACCAAACAATGCAGAAAATATTTGATGAGAATTCCAAGATCATATCTCATTTCCTGCTTCTTCAGAATCAAATTGGAGAATAGCTTATGAATTGCAGCCATTAATCCTTTTAGCGGGAGAAATCCAATGTGGTGCTACATAAACATTCCATCTATGCAGGAATTTCTGGTTGCAGGGATGGCCTGCCCTTGAGGCAAGGTGAAGCAAAGACCTCAGGCAAGATCCATCGGGTAACAGATCAGGCCTCTGAGGAATGCATCACATGTAGATATTTATTCCCACCCGCCCCTTTGCTCCCAATGTAGATTTTCACACTTCCCTTTCTTCCTGATGTAGAAATTCACTTCATATTCACTGGCAAGGGAGGGGGTACCATATTGTGGTTTGCCTCAGATACCAAAATGTCTAGGACTGGAATGTTCTACCCCTGCACTCCCCCGAATCTATTCTAAGGTTTTTCCCTAACCCCCCGGAGCATATTTGAGGAAGGTGCAGACTATTCAGGGGTGAGAGAAGGGGTGAAAGTCCCATTTTACAAGTGGAAAATGTTGCACTGATGGGACAAGTTAGTTCATGGGTAGGCAAACTAAGGCCTGGGGGCTGGATCCTGCCCAATTGCCTTCTAAATCCGGCCCACGGACGGTCCGGGAATCAACGTGTTTTTACATGAGTAGAATGTGTGCTTTTATTTAAAATGCATCTCTGGGTTATTTTTGTGGGGCGTAGGAATTCGTTCATTTTTTCTTCTTCAAAATATAGTCCGGCCCACAAGGTCTGAGGGACAGTGGACTGCCCCCCTGCTGAAAAAGTTTGCGGACCCCTGATTAGTGCCCAAGGTAATCCACAATAAATAATAAACCTTATACCCATATAACATTTTTTTTTTATGGCATGTCATTATCACTTGGGTTCCTGTGGCTTTCTCTTTCATTCTGTTGCCCTCCCCCCCCCCCTCATTTTTTGGCTAATAATTCCTCTCACACTCACATTGCCCTCTTTTGCAAGAGGTTGCAGCCAAGTGCCTTTCAAGTATGAATTCTGCACAGAACAAGGCAGTGCAGCAGAACAGGCTGCTTGTGGTGGCGGCACACACCCTCTGTAGAAGGGGACAAAGGAGCTATTTTGTCACCTCTCCTTTCATGCTACTGATGTCTGCTTGTTCATGCAGAGATCATGGCCAGGTGCACTGTAGGCCGAATGCCTTTCAAGGTAAGAGTCTTAGCTCCTGCTCAGGCCCAAGAAGCAGGTCAGGTAACAATCTGTGTTTTGCCTCAGGCATTTCACTCCAGAAGAAAGAGGTGGCGGAAGAGCTGTCAGTTGCTTTATCTTAGCAGAGCTACAAGGCCTGCTCTCCCTGTATGACGGAGGGAACCAAGGGATGAATTATGGGAGGGGTGGAAGGAGGTCAGATAGAAGGAATGCCAAATGAATAGTTGCAGGAAGGTGCATTGTTTTAGGGATGGGAGACACACGTGAACCAGCTTCCATTTAAAGAAAACCTCACCCAATTCATACTTTCTGAAACAACAAACCAAAATACAGCGATCCTCCAGAAAATTCGCTCCCCTCTGAATTTTGCAGCACAGTTCTCCAGTCCAATAATAGGTAGAAAAAATGCATGCTGTAAACAGTGCGTATAAAGGAAAATGTTAGTGAAAATAACATACAAAAATGAATTAAATTACGGAAAAAACCACTTACAAAAATGTGTACATTTGTCAAAACTGCCAAAAAAAAAAAAAAAGTTTATTTGGAGAAAAGTAATGCCCAAACGCTGATGCATTTCCATAAGGGTTTTGTGAGCTAGTGTGGAAATGTAGAGAACTGAACTTCAAGCTTGGGGAAATGGTTAACTAAGAGATGCAAAATTGACAGTTTTGTCTGTCTCCAGCAAGCATGCAGAGCATTTGGTCCTCCAGATATTGTTTCAGGCAGGAGTCTCTCTTAGCCTTACCTAGGGATGAAGTGGATTGAACTTTGGACACCCCCCCCCCCTGCATAAAAAGTAGATGCACTGAACCACAGCCCTTCCCCAATTATTCAGCTTACCAGCTTGACAGGAAGGGAGTCTGAACTAAACAATTTGCTCTCCTCCCCTCTCTGCACACATGGACATTGACCTACACCTGCCCTGCTAAGGCTTTATGGGGAACAGCATTTTGGAGGAAATGGGAGGTTGGCACAGAGGGATTTATTTTCTAAGCCTGCTAAATTTCTACTAAAATGATGCTGATGGTTTTTGTGTGTGATGGTTTCTTTTTTAAAATAAATGAATAAATAGCAAATTGATATGGGAAATGTGGAGAACATGGAATCAAAGAAGCATATATTTGTACAGTTGGAATGGGATCCCAAGGGTTATCTTGTTCAATCCCCTGCAATGCTGATAGAAAAGAATGAGAAACTGGGAGAAACTGAAACTGAAAGGTTTATCCATCCTTACTCCAGGCCACGTGAGACTTTAAGGAAAGGGGGAATATAGTGTTTGGGAGGTGGGGTAAGGGGATGGTAAAAAAGGACCCCTGGATGATTAGGTCCAGTCAAAAGCGGCTATGGGGTTGCGGAGCTCATCTCACTATTCAGACTGAAGGAGCTGGTGTTTGTCCACAGACAGCTTTCTGGGTCATGCGCCCAGCATGACTAAACTGCTTCTAGTGCAACAGGACACCATGACGGAAACGAGAGTGCATGGAAATGCCATTTACCTTCCCACCGCAGCGGTACCTATTTATCTACTTGCACTGGCTTGCTTTTGAACTGCTAGGTTGGCAGGAGCTGGGACAGAGCAACAGGAGCTCACTCCATTGCAGGGATTCGAACAGCTGACCTTCTGATCAGGAAGCCCAAGAGACTCGGTGGTTTAGACCACAGTGCCACCCGCATAAGGGGATGAGGATCCATGGGGAACGGTGATTTTAGGGTTCAAACACTATGGGGCTTGGGAATTTCAGGAATTTAAAAGTGGGCCCCACACTTGAGCTAGGCTTTGTGTAGTTCCCAGACGACTTTTTCTGAATGTTGTCAGGGTCTTTAATTTCAACATCACAAAATGCAACTCCATTTCTTCTGTTAAATCTGAGGCTGAAGTAGCTTGGCAGATGGATAGATCTATTTAGATTACTGGGGCCTGACTTTTATTTACCGTGGATTCTGAGAATGCTGAGGATTATAGTCATTTTCAAAATCAGCCATGGCTATAAATTAGGTCTTTTGTTCTCTTTAATTAAACTCTGCATTCTGTGCTCATATAATCTGAGTGACAAAAAGGAATCGGCTGGAGGGTGGGTAGGTATTGAGACATCCTCACCTGATAGAAAAATTAAAATCGACCGGGGCAAATAAATTAAAATGGAGCTTGGGAACATGGCTTAAAATAATAATAATAGTTTGTGTGCTGTTTGAGTCATGTGTTAGAAGTTCTAACCAGTTTCTAAAATTACTTCTTCTTTTGAAGTGCTTAAATCAGGAAGCGAGTATTTCTAGGGTTTTTATGGAGGATGACCCCAGGGTCTCATGTTTATTATCGGCTCTTACATCTTAATTGATATGGGGCTTTGGAACATTTTCAAAATGTTCCGAGCTATAATTCATTGAGGGTGTCATGTAAAGCTTGGGGGGGGGGAGAGTACGGAACAGATGGCACACAGACCATGCTCATGACTGGGGAAATCGCAGGGACCAAGGTATCTTGCTGTTGTTGTTTACTGCGAGAGTCAAACGTTTCCTAAATTAGAACAGAATAGATATGCCTTTGTAAACATTGTGTGCATGGTTGCAATTGAAATTCTGTCTAAACACGAAATATGGCCAAGATAGATGAGATGAGGACTCAAAATGCCCAACTTCCCAGATTTCACCCTTCCCAACCCCCAGTAAATGTTTTTGGCATCCCACAATGGCATCAGGTTGGCCACTTCAAGACCAGGATGTTGGACCAAATGGCCCACTGGCCTGATCCTGCAGGTTAGTCATATCCTCTTATGCAAATGACACTTGCAGGTGCACATTTTTTTTTAACAGGGCAAATAGCAGACTCAGTTGGGGGGGGATGAAAACCCAGTGGCGAAGCTGCATGCTCTTACACTGGGGGCAGAGAGCAGATGGGGGCGTGGCTGGCACATGTCCCAGTGGTGTGGCACACCGCTCGTGGGGGCATGGCACCCAGTGCGGTGGGGGGTATGTGGCACGTTTCCGGGGGTGTGGCTGCAATGGTACCCCCTCCCCAATGGTGCTGGGAGCAGTGCACTCCCCCTGTCCCCCATTCCTTTGCCAGTGGAAAAACCTTCACATTATCACACCATATTTGAAAGCAGTGCCGGATTAAACCCTGCGGAGGCCCCTAGGCAGTCGAAATCTCAGGAAACCCCCTCGCAAATTCTCCTAATTTGTTTTTGATTCCAGCAGCAAACAATTTTAATAAACCAAGGGGCAGGCCCCCTAAAAAGTGTGGGGCCCATAGGCTGGTGCCTGCTCTGCCTATTTGGTAACCTGGCCTTGTTTGAAAGCTAAGATATTTGCCTAGGCACAACAAAAAAAGATCAGAATGAGATGTCATAGATTTATTCTTTATAGTCACAATATTTTGCACTGAATTAGGAGTATATATCAAATGAATCCTATGTATCAGCCTGACGGCTGACAGTTTAAATTAGACTTATGAATTAAAAATGCTCATGAAACGGTAGAACATCTTTAAGCAAAATGTGTCATTCATCACACCTCACAACAGACGTGTCTGATCTGGGAGTTGTGGAGAAGGATGGGGAAGGATGAAAAAGTGTCATGAATGCAACCTGGGATTGGAGGGGAGAGACACAGAGCACCAGAGATCTCAGTTAATTCCATCTGTTCAAGAGCCTTCAATCATACCACACATGCACACATGTTATTGTTTCCAAAGATTGTTGCTGCATCTAGCTGGGTGGCAAACATAGTGGTACAAAGGGAGGCAGGGAGGTAGAAGCTGGTGGAATTGCCACACTTGTTCTCGAGGAGCTGTAGAGGTTTCCACCCCAAAATGGCTCTGTCTCCGGAGTTCTCATATTCTGCTATGGACTTTCTTACACAACAATTAGGGATGGTAAAATATGTTGATTTTAGTTTCTCATCTCCTCACTCTTTAAATTCAGTTATCCTTATCAGTTATCCTTATCCCACATCAGTTTGTGAATTATTATTTTTAAAAGGTCTCTTAAAAGTTCATCAACATTTTAGTATGCATTGCTCCTAATATATACATTTGAATGCAATTTTGTCTAATATACACATTTTTGCAAAAGAAAACAAATCCCACAAATATAATGCATATGTGCAGTGCTTCTTTTCTATATAAAAAAATGTTTAGGGGTATTCTCACTCTTAAGAAAGAGTGAGACTTAAGACTTAAGACTTAAGTCTTAAGAAAGAAAGAAAGAAAGAAAGAAAGAAGACTTAAGAAAATCACCATTTTATAATTCATACAGTAAAGGGACAAAAGTACAAAGAACATGCATTATCTCATATTACACAGCTGACAGATCACAGTAACTTCCAGATTCGCATGAGGTTGTGTGCACTAACATCTTCCCAATTCCTCTGATGAAAAATAGTTAGCAATTCTCCTACTCATATTGAAATACTGCCCCTCAATGAAACCAAACTTTCACCATTAAAACACCACACATCCACATTCCACACTGCTTCACACATTAAACGCTCGCTTCCGTCTGGGACTCATGAAACACCGGGAAAGGAAATGAAGACGCCATCAGGGGTCGCAATGAAAATGATGATTCACCATGCTGGAGAAGAAACTATTTTTCTTATTTTAAAAAAGTTAGTTTCTTCTCCTGTTAGATTCACAAAACGTTTAGGGGTACGCATACCCCTGTGTCCCCCCAGAAAAAAGCACTGCATATGTGTATGTTATTTTCACTTATACACATTTTACACTATATGCACATTTTACACCAGTGTATGCACCCTTGTGCTCATTATTGTTGCTTTATTGAGCAAATTTTATATAATGCTTGATTATAAAAAAAACAACTACTCTTAAGTAGTTTAAAACAATGTTGACTGGAGATACTGTATATACTTGGAGAGGGAACTGTGTTGCAAAATCAAGGTATTGGTTAGATATTCCAAAGGATGACAGTGTCTGACTTCACTTCTTTCAGTAAGTGCAAATTAAATGTTTGCCTTTACATGTGAACTGAATCACATTTATCTCCCATCCTTAATGGCAACTAGGCAGAAGCCTTGATTGCATACATTCTGCTGGGTTACAAGGCTATGTGACCACAACCCACCATATTCAAGCCTTTGGGTGCCTCTGGACAAATGGGCACAGCACTCCTGTGAAATGCCATTTTATCTTCCAAAGAATGTTGTTTCCTTCACTTAGTCTTTCTCATTCATGCAGTTGCTATACATCTAGTGAATGTGAACTATTAGGCTTTCATACACGCAGAATGAAGGGAAAGTATTTTAGAAATGAAAATTATTGATTCATTGTGGACCGATAATCAGTTGACTAACCTTACTTGGAGATATTCTAAATGTTAAATATTGTACGTGCAGGGCTGATGGTTAAAGATAATAAGTTTAAAAAATGTGAATTAGAAATAACTAGGGAAATAATGCAGCAACAAAAATAACCTTTGGACACATCAGGAGCGGAGTGTGGGTATCCATTTTTTAGAAAATTTGTATTAAATTTGTTTTAATGTGGCTGATTTGGTAAAAAATTGGGGGGAAATCAATAAAAATGATTTAGCATAGAGTTGTTGTTCAAAATCATAATATTGTAAATGTAACAAAACTGACTTGGAGCTGTGAACATCATCGGAGGACCTTCTTCATGTGCCCCCTCCACAAGAGGTCCAGAGGGTAACAACATGAGAATGGGCTTTTTCAGTGGTGTCTTCCCATTTGTGGAATGCTCTCATCAGAGAGGCTTGCTTGACACCTTCATTCCATAGCTTTGGGCACCAGGCAAAAATGCTCTTCTATAAGCAGACCTTTGGAAGATTAAACCATCTATGGTATTTTATAGGTGTTTGTGGGAGGTGGGGTTATTGGTTGGTTGGTTTGTGTTTGTTTGTTTTTCATGTATTTTGTGTTCTCAGTTTGTATTTTTATGCTGTAAAGTGCCCTGTGATCTTCAGAGGAAGGCTGACATGTAAAATTAATACAGTAGTTCCTCGGTTGTCGGACATAATCCATTCCGGAAGACGGTTTGACTTCCGAAAGGTTTGACAACCGAGGTGCAAAGGACGGTCTCCAAAGTCGATGGAGAAAATTGAAGGGGGAAAAACCCAGCAGAAGTCATTCACCTTCTGAGGCGTTTTCGAAAACAGAAGCATTTACTTCTGGGTTTTCGGTGTTTGAAAACCAAAACATTTGGCTTCTGAGATGCTCGAAAGCCAAGGTACCACTGTATATAAATAATAAATAAATGTAATTAATAAAAAATAATAAGTATTGAAACACTTAAGGTAGGTTGAAAGCGTCCCAAAGATAAATGACTGCGTACTTCATATACCCACAAGATCTTCAGAGTCTTCCTTTGCAGAATCTTATCTGACACTGCAGTTGTGTGACGAAGGCCCCAAATCAGATTAATGGAAGCAATTTCTACCAATAATATGGGCAGTTGGGGGTGGGGGGGCTGGCTCCAGACCACGTTGGATGGATTGAGGCTGATTAAGAGGTGATATGAAAGCCATCTTCAGAGCTGGTAAATGATTGATTATACCATTTCTACCCAACAGCTGCACATCTACATGTTTGTTCCACATTCTCAAAGAATTATAAAAGCCTAGTGAATTCATGCTGAATTCATCCTCAGCAGGGATTATTCTCCTGTATGTTGAATAACAATTATGGTGCAACAGCCCCTTCTGGCAGTTTTACCTGGGATGGCAGCTGATTGCTCTGTAGTTTCCCGGACTTCTGCAAGGTACCTTTTGATTTCTTATGATATACTTAGATATTTTATTTTAAAAATCAACAATTTCATACTTGAGTTATCTAAGTACTTCCGAGGGAATGACACACTCTGGTGACTCGCAGCGTTTTGCTTTTCTTTCTTTTTTTAATTGTCATTTTGCTCTAACACACAATCTCTTGCCACCTCTGGTTTCTATACTTCGTCATTGGTACTCCCTGGACACAAAGACTCTAGGAGCTTAACAGCATATTTATTGTTAATATTTCATTTTGCTTCTCTTGCAATTTCTCTGGCTGCATTCAGAAGGTAATTTACTCCATCTTCCCAGTGTTTCCTTACATCTTAATTTCCATGTTTTATGCGACCTTTAACAGGACATAAAAGCTACTTCTGGAAGTCTAGTGGAATTTAGCAGATGTTTAGCATGCATTTCCTTGTTAATTGTTTCTGGAAAAAATCAATTTGCAACCTCGTTAAGTCAGAAAATCGGGGTGGGGGGTGAGTTCTGCACTGTAATTTCACACAACAAAATGTGGGCCTGTATGCTGCCATACAATTCTTTCCCACTGCTTACAATTTAGCATCACGTGGTCGTATATTGATCAAAAAGCCACGGTTCCATAGCACAACAAGTACTGAAAGGGACATTAGAAAGTGGGACAGAAGTGCTGGCATTATAATCAGGAAAACTAGCACAATAGTTTTCACAGCAGAATTGCACCTGCCATCTTTCTTCAGTGCTTCTTTGATATATAACTGTCACATCAATGGGCTTTCACTGCTATCCTGCTGTAATTTAATAGGGGAAATTGCTTTGCAAAGATGTAGTAGACACTGGGGGAAATCGCATACAAACATGCATGTATTAGGGAAAATGTCACTAAAATGCTGATGCATTTTAATGGGGACATTAAAATAAACAAATCACAAACTGGTGTGGAAGTGTGGAGTACTAGAAGTAAGACTATATAAAAGAGAAATGGAAATGAACAGATTCATTCATCCCTACACAAGAGTAAGGGTGCCTGGAGACTCCGGGTTTCTTTGACTGCAAGTTGTCCCTGAAACATCTTCATGATAGAAACATAAGACTGTAGGGTCAGAAGGAATCCAAAAGGTCATCTTGTCCAACTCTCAGCAATGCAGGAATCAAAGCTAAAGAATCATTGGCAGAGGGCCATCCAATGAAGGAGAGTCCACCATCTTCTAAGGTGGTCCATTCCACTGTCAAACAGCTCTTGCCATCAGAAAGTGATGAAGAATCTCATTTTGTGTCATTTTAATGTATTAGTTTGGGTCCTCCCCTCTGGAGCAGCAGAAAACAAGCTTGCTCCATGCCTTCAGATAATTGACATGTCTTCAGATAACTGAAGATGGCTATCATATCACTTCTCTGTCTTCTCTTCTTCAGACTAAGCATACCCAACTCCCTCAACAGTCCATCGTAAGGCTTGATTTCCAGACCCTTTATCATCTTGGTTCATCTTGGTTCCAGCAGTTATGGTTGGGGTTTGGTCCAGGAGACCAGAGTAAGGCCTCCTCCTTGAGCCTTCCTGTTTCTGGAAACAGCAGAGGTCTCTGGCTCCTTACTTCTTACACCTTACATACTTTGGAGAGGAAGGTCTTTACCCATGTTGAAGCTACAAGTGAGTGCCTGTGAGCCAGGCGTTTTCCTCCTGCTTTGAATCCCCTCTCCACCTTTTTCATGCTCGACTTCGTGTTAAGGGAATTTCACATCTGCTCAATGATGTGACTAAACTAGGGCAATTTCAAGCTTTATTAGCAGAGTCAGTTTCCAAATACCGCTAAAACGAGAATCAACAGCTGTTCCAGGCACAGTCCCTTTGGAGAATTCAGGGCCTTTATGTTCAGCGATTCAGAACTCTCTAATAGTCCTAAAATTGGATCTATTTCCATAACATGGCGTGAAAGGAAAACGTGTTGGAACATGTAGGACAAGTGTTAGCGGTGAAGAGCATAAGCCATGAGCCAATGTCTCATTCTGGCCCTCTGAGAAGGCAAGGGAACTGCCCAGCAGCTTAAGTACCAATAGAGTTGGGTTCTGAGCACAGGCAAAACACAGATGTTCCAAACAGAAAGACCAGAGAGTAAAATTAATGCAAAATTCACATGGTATCTCATTACTTCTCCACATACTTATCAGCCTGAGCATCACATTATCTTTCAGAGGGTGTTGGGAAATTTGTTTCCAATGCCGAGTAGAAATAAATTAAATGGGGGGGGGGGATGACAATATCTACAAAATCCAAAAATTATTTGTTTATACTCCCCTTGAACTTCTCCCGATAAAACTAATCAATCAAGTTGGCTAAGGCTGTTTCAGTGACACAGGTCTGAACATCAGTTGCTGGAAAATGGCAGGAGAGGAGCATGTGCCTGTGCTCACGTCCTGCTTGCGGGCTTCCCATAGGCATCTGGTTGGCTACTTTGAGAAAAGGATACCAGGCTTGATGGGTCCTTGGCCTGATCCAGCAGTCTCCTCTTATGAAGCCAGATTGAGATGGGTCTAGATCAGAAACATGGGTCCCCAGCTGTTTTTGGACTACAGTTCCCATCATCCCTGACCACTGGTCCTGCTAGCTAAGGATGATGGGAGTTGTAGTCCCAAAACAGCTGAAGACCCCAGTTTGGGAAACACTGGTCTAGATAATCAGTTTTACAGTCATATCATACCTCGGGTTACAAATGCTTCAGGTTGCGTTTTTTTGGGTTACGGACTGCTGAAACCCAGAAGTACCGGAACAGGTTACTTCCAGGTTTCAGCAGTCATGCATGCACAGAAGCACCAAATCGCGCTTTGCGCATGTGCAGAAGCACCAAATCACAACCTGCGCATGCGCAGATGCACCGTTGCAGGTTGCAAACGCAGCGGGTTGTGAACGTGCATCCCGCATGGATCACATTCGCAACCCGAGCGTCCACTGTACAGTGGTACCTCGGCTTAAAGACACTTCAGGTTACAGACACTTCAGGTTAAAGACGCTTCAGGTTACAGACTCCGCTAACCCAGAAATAGTACCTCGGGTTAAGAACTTTGCTTCAGGATGAGAACAGAAATCGTGTGGTGGCGATGCGGCGGCAGCAGGAGGCCCCATTAGCTAAAGTGGTGCCTCAGGTTAAGAACAGTTTCAGGTTAAGAACGGACCCCCAGAACAAATTAAGTTCTTAACCTGAGGTACCACTTGTCAGGGGCTCAGGAGGAACACAGGGAGGAAAGGAGATGGAGAGCGAAGGGGAAGAATCTGAGGGGAGTGTAGGAGAAGATGACAGTGGCCCAAGAGGTTCCATGAGCCTCTCCAGCGAATCAGAAGATTCACAGAAGGGGGCGCTGATGGCCAGGGCAAGGGTGGTCCCAAGGGGGACGCTCCAGAAGCAAGGGGCCAGCGGGGACTCCCAGAGCAGCAGTTGGAGATCAGGACCAGCTTCCCCACCAGAGCGTAGTAGGGGGGAAGGATCCCAGGTATCGGGACCAGAGTCTCCCCAGTAGGGAGAGAAGATGAGTCAGAACTGGCCACGCCTCCATCGCAGAGTGAGGGAACGGAGGGGAAGTCAGGTCCAGCTAGCCCCCCCGAGGGGGGAAGCAGTGACAGGAGCAGTGTAACGGTCAGGAGGAAGGTTGCTGGCTGGGCGCGCACGCCAAGTTCAAATGTACAGGCGCGCGGGACAGCAGGAAGCACGGATTGGGAGCCAGGTCCTAAAGCCCGCCGGAGGGAGGGGGAAGAATCCGGGGACTCAGCATCAGAAGAGTCCAGAAAGGGCAACACCCCAGCGGACAGGCGGACCCAGAGGAGGAAAGAGCAGAGGAGGAGGTGGAGCAAGGCGAGAGTCTTAAACTGGTGTCTGGGGGGAGGAGATTCAGATGGAGCTTCGGCGGTCTAGGGTTTAAGACGTAGAGCTGCGCGCTACGGCTTTGGAATGGAAACTGAACTTCAATAAAGACTTTTGTATATAACGACGACCTGGTGTTGGTCCTCTGTGAGCTGGGACCTTGGGCAGCTTTGACACCACTGTATTTGATTTATTTAACAAAATGCATATATTGCTTGACGGTAGCAGAACCTCTAAGTGAAACCACAAGAAGCTTCCCCCAGGTTTGCCTGACACTCTCTGGCAACCGTCCTCTGAATCACCTTACCAGTGAAGGAAATGTTATCAACTGAGTGGTAGTTGTCCTAACACCAAAGACCAACCATGCCTCCCCTAATCTTTCTCTGTCCTACAGCATATCATACCCAGGCTCTTTCAACCACTCCTCATTGGACTAGCCGCTCTAGTGATTTAGCAAGACTCATTCCCAGCTCTTAAGCAGTAGAAGATTCTAATTAATTGCCGTTGAAAGAATGTAAGGCTGAAGAAATGCTGATTTAGCTTTTGGCTTGGTTCACTGTGTAACCCAGTCCAGCTTCTGAACAGTTTCATGCGACACTGCTTCGGGGTTGGGGGAGGGGAAAGAGAGTCAGTTCTTAAACAAGAAAAGCATTGTAGAGATCATCACCTGTTTCCTCTCTCCTCCTCCTTAAAAAAAAAAAGAGTCAACTGGTGATAAATTGATAAAAATTCTAGACCTCTGGGCTGGCTACAGTAGGTTCAGGTGAGCAAATGAGTGCAGGTATAGTCATCCTAAACTTTGCCTTACATGAATTGCTTTTGGAAGCAGACAGCATGGTTCTGTGAAAGCGATCTCGCTAGGAGAAAAGAGGTCTAAATCCTTTCCTTGCGATAACAGGATTTGAAAGGTATCTATAATACGGTCTTCTACTTTTAAAGAGAATATTTAAGTTTCCTTTTCTCATGTGTATGGTCTTTTTAAAAAGTGCTTTGTGGAGGAAGTCTCTGTATTATAAAATGTGTGTGCCTGATGGTGGGTTTGCTTGTAGTTAGGAGAGCTTGTAGTTATAAAGTCTGAACAGATGCATTTCTTCCCTGAACGCCTGTTTGGTGACTTACGAAGTTTTGTTTTAGCCTCTGTCTTTTTGATAGGAAGCAAGTGTTCACTTCTATGGCCTCTTCTTTCAAAAATAGTATTAGAGCCATAGTGAGGTCACTATGAAGCAGGAGAAAGGTGTCAGCATGTTTTGGTGAATCCTGCAGTATGCAGAAGAACAAAAACTGTGGGTTGTATCCAAAGTAGCACTGGGTAAAGTGTCCTGGCCGTAGGACTGCCCTGTTTTCCTCCCCTCGTGCCCCCTTCTGCTCTGGAGGGTTGCTGGAACCCCAAGATTTGGGGAGGGGGCATGCAGTGGGTGAGAGATGAAGGGAGAGTGTCCCACTGCACAAGTGGAAAACCTCACACTGACAGCAAACACTAGTTGTATGCACACACCTCAATAAGACACTTGTGAACTGTGCATGTGTGATCAAAGTCACTGGGCTACAGGAGTGTGTTTGTCACACTCTTCAGTCACTCTTCCCAGAGGACAAAAAGCAGTTCATGTTTACAATATGATAATACGATACAATAATCTTTATTATCATTGTCCCATACAGAACAACAAAATTTAAAAATCTACATAAAACATTCAAAACCCAACAAGCCTGCTATCCCGGCTATCCCAACCTGGTTAGCCCCCTAAAAACTCTGGTACCCCATTTTTAAATACAATATACTCCCATAGAGACTACCTTATGCTGTGTTTAAAACCAAAATCACATTTGGGTAGAAATTGTTTCTCAGGTGGCTAGTCCTAGTCTTTATAACCCTCTACCTTCTTCCAGAAGGCAGAAGCTGAAAGAGATCATTTCCGGGGTGTGCACTATCCTGCACTATCTCTGTAGCTTTCTTATGGCACCTGGAAGCATGATCCACGGTGAGAAGAGTGCACCCAATTATTCTCTCCGCAGTCTTTAAAACCCTGGACAGCATTGTTTTTCCCCTGAAGAAACATGCACAACACAAAAGGGAAGTGGTTTGAGGAGGAAGGAGGAAATAAGCAAACTCATTTAGTGTTGCTGGTCCCATGGGGTGAAATACTCTTCCAGCACCATTTTTGCAGGAATCCTTGCTTTTGACTTTTGGGAAACTGCATAGAAATTTATCATTTTCCCAGTCATACAGTTCTCCACATTTCCACATGTAGTTTTTTTTTTTTTTTTAAAAAAAGAAGCCCTCATGAAAATTCATCAGCATCTGAGTGTGAATTTCTCTCAATATATACACACTTACATGCAATTTTCCCCAATACCCACCATTTTTGCAAAGCAATTTTCCTTAATATAAAAAGACATAGACTACTGGAAAGTGTGTATATCATATAAAAGACAAAAAGGCATCATATGTATTATGCTGCTGACAAACTGTCTTGCAAAATTCAGAGAAGCACAAATTTTTGAATAAAGGTTGTGGTTTGGTTTGTGCATTGTTTCAGAAAATGTGAATTAGGTTGGTTAGCCTTTAAATGGGAAAGGAATGATAATAATAAAAATCCTCTTCCCTGGATACAACTTGGAGGTGGTGCAGTCAGGGAAAAATTTACCTTAACTGTCTTGTCGAGCACCCAAGGGTCCCAATGCCATGAAGGTATGTTCATCCAACCATCTTTATTTATAGGTCTATACAAATTTGGACCAGGATGCTTGAAAAATAATCTCACCTGTCATACACCCAGTCAATCACTGTGTCCTGCATATGAGGGCCTCTTGCAGACACCATCTTATCAGGAGTTTCTTTCGTTCCTTTTTAGCACTTCTATATAGGGCCTTCTCAGTAGTGGCACCTGCCCTGTGGAATGCCCTCCCACCAGATGTCAAAGAGAAAAACAACTACTAGACTTTTAGAAGACATCTGAAGGCAGCCCTGTTTAGGGACGCTTTTAATGTTTAACAGACCATTGTATTTTAATATTCTGTTGAAAGCAGCCCAGAGTGGCTGGGGAAACCCAGCCAGATGGGCGGGTTATAAATAATAAATTATTATTATTATTATTATTATTATTATTATTATTATTATTTAGCACAATGTAGAAATCAGACCTTTAGTGTTGTGGATAGTTTGAATTCTCTCACCTTGGGTATTAGACAAGTGCCATCTCTGTTTTCTTTTCATCTCCTATTGAAGACCTTCTTTTAAGAAGTCTTTTAAGCCAAGATCTTTCTCAGCTTGCCTCTATACTGGAATTGTTTTTAATGGCTTTTTATTGTTTCATCACTTGTTGTTTGCTGCCCTTGGGAGGCAAGACGAGATATAAAATTAACAAATAAATAAATCAAGTCTAGTTCTCTCCAGGTTCAGAGGCAATGTACCAATGCATAGTCCTCATGGATGTTCATTAGCATGTTAGTGCAAATATCTCCTAATCTGCACATTTTTATAAGCAATTTAAATATACATACATAAAATATACATATTTTATAATCAATTTAAATATACATATTTTTGCAAAGCAGTTCCCCCCCCCCAAAATAATAATGTATTTCTGTACACTGTCTTCATGAATACAGGTACTTTTGAAATGCACTTTCATATTACTTGGCTGGAGAATCACGTTGCAAAATTTGGAAGTGGATTTCTCTCTTGTCCCTACCAAAGGATAATAGTTGCTGGAGGGGGCACACAGTGATGAAGAGTCGTTACATTCGTTCATTGCCTATAATCTTTCACAGAGGCATTTGGGATTCAACAGTTCATTTGATCTAGGAAGAGTCTTCTGTTAAGCATGGAGCAGTCACAGAAATATAGACACAACACGTAGGCTAATAACTGTGAAAGCATATATAATAGAATAATGATATCTTTCAAAAGGTAGAAATAAATCTATTAGAGTTCATATACACAGTGTAACAGACTAGTGGCACAGAACGTTCAAGATAGGCACCAGAGGTCAGCCTCACAATGGTTATTCAAAGGTTTCAACAGAAGACGTCTCAAAAGTCTAAAAAGTTTCCTCAATAGTTTTTCAAAAGTTTCCATGGAAGACGTCCCAAAAGTCTCAAGGACAGTGTTTCCGGAATGATACTACTGTTTCGTGATAGTCTTTATCAGCTGAAAATACAATACAAAGCATACAACCAATGAATGATAACAGAATTGAGCTACCCACATACACATTGTATAATAAAACAGAATATACAAAACAAAGAGTATAAAGAAAGGTATGTACCCAAAGTATGGAGCAGCAGCAGCAATAAGGCTTCCTCTTTAATGCTGAGGTACTACTGTGGGGGCCCCCAAACCCTGCTTTCTGGGAAGCCTGGGAAATGCAGCATTCCTAAGGCTCCCCCGGTTCCAAATTTCAGCACCAACTTCTGTTGTAATGAAGCCCTGACTGGCGTGACCTCTCCAAATGTGACATTTACAAAGCAAGCAAATAAAATGCCATTCCAGCAATAATTCCTTATGACTTGTAAATAGCTGAGGCCATATCCATAAATGCGGGCCATTTACAAACAAATATACTCTGGTAGCATCGAGCTTTTATGACTCTCCAAACATCTGCTGCACAGTTGCAGTGGTTCGCTCTCATCCTGCTATTGCGAAGGAATTAATTGTTGTTGTTTTATAAAGGAGGGGGTGGAGAAGGAGGGCAGCATGAATAATAATGGGGGGGGGATAGTTAATTTTAAATACACTATAAACTGGTGCAAGCTGTGCAGTTAACTTCCCATCTCATTTCTTTCAGAGTCGCATTGCTGCCTTTGATGTTGTCCTGAAACACTTGAGCTTTTCCCAGGAACAGCCACCTTTCTTCTGCCCAATGAGGCTGACAGCACAACATGGAGAGGGTCAGCCCAAACCAGAGGAGGACCAAAGGGAAGACTCTCCCACTTCCAATGAGAGGATACTGGAAGGCTGTTTGCAGAGAAACAGAGAGCTGGAATTTTCCAACTGGTTAGTTTCATGATTTGTTTTCTCTTTCTTGATTTTCTAATGGTTACCCACCCACCCACCCCAAAGCAAATCACTCTACAGGGGGACAAAGCAAAAAAGGCAGTGGAGGCTAGTCCATTGGGGCAAATGGGATACTGTCTCCCACAACCTCAGTGTGTCACCAGCCAGCCCTCGCCTGCCTGCCTGCTTGTTCCAGCCAGCAGGGCCAAAGTGAGCTGTCCATGGTTCTGACTTCCTTGACGCCTGCTGAAAAAGGCATCATTATTATTATTTATTTAAGGCATTTGTATACTGCTTAATTATGTGCATTTCTAATTGGTGCACATAAAAACAATCTAAAGAAAATGGGAAAATAAAGTAACAACAAAGTTATCACTTACTTAAAATGCTTGCTGGAACGAGTGTCTTAGTCATACACCTGCTGCTCAGCAAGGAGGGTTTCTGTCTTATTTCAGTTGGGAGGGAGTTCCACAGGCTTAGGCCCAGAACACTGAATGCACAGCTTCTAGCTGTTATGAGTCATGTGTCTGAGACATGGGAGGACACTAACAGAGACTCTTTGCAAGACCTCAGACAACAGGCAACAAAACTCTCAATGAGCAGCATTCTCATCTGCATCCCTGTACATTCTCATCCCTGCACATTCTTTTCCATAGAGCTAAGTGGGAGAGAGCATTGAGGTGAGTACAAAGGAGCAGGGATGGGCAATGACTAATTACTGATGCACTGCACAAGACCTTGGCAGGAAAAAACAACACCACACTATTATGAATGAATGAAATAAATAATTCACTAAAACAAAATCCACACAGAGAGAAAACCCCAATAGATATGAGATAAGCCATTCAGCAGCTCAGAATGATCATGTGATGCTCACTCAAAACAAGACCAGCCTTGAAACCAAATATGCAATCTATGAGGCATCTTTCCTTAGAAGGATCCATTTTGATTTCCATAGGGCATCTGAAGCTAAGACAACTGATGGCATGCCTTATTGCAGCTTCCATTCCATTTGTTGAAAACCAGAACTTGGCAATATATTCTTTGGAAGAAAGCAAAGCCTTAAACTGATGCTTTGGTGTGGTTTGCTTTCTCATTTGTTTATTTCCTATCTAATATCACAGCTGCCCAACTTTGGTTGAAATTAGCTTCTGAAATGCTCTTCAGGATTTCACCCCGCATTCTGGAGATTCAAATGAGCTGGTCTTTTTACCAAAGCAAATGTGTTCCATTTGGAATTCCCAGTTTTGCATAACTTTTAAATTTCTTAATTTGTTAGCATCTTGGTTTTCAGATCTTTCTGTTTCCTTCCTGACCCATAAGAGGCTCCAGTGTAATTCACAACTGTTACAGTGTTGTGAAAATAAAAAGGAGAGTATTAAAACTACTATGAAACCCAACAAAATTAAAACAGACCACAGAGTCAAACATACCATTAAAAGATTTATGATTTTTAAAAATGTTTGGACTGCCCATAAAAGCCATCAGTGAAGTCCAAACTATCCTTAGGAGAGTTTCACAGCTAAGGTGCTGCCACCAAGAAGTCCCCATCTTCTGTTATCACTTGTCAAGATTTATTCAGTGTCAGAACACTGAGCAGAATCTTGAGTGATAAATATACAGTATGTTTAGCTTGGATAAGAGACTGAGAGATGATAGCAATAATCTAATATCTAAAGGACTGTCATGCATGGAAGATGGAACAAGCTTGTTTTTTTGGTAGTCTTTAGAATGAGAGGGACTGGAAACTGGTGTTAACATATTGATATAGAGAGGATATATATCGGTGCACAGAGGTGACTGTTTTACTGTACTGCTTCGTACATGATGGTGTAAGACATGGAGTGTGCAACATATTAGGATGACTCTTGAGTTGGAGGGCAAGGAGGGCATTCAGAAGGACCACGCATTCCTGACGGGTAAAGTGGCATCTGTAGAAGGCAACATGAATTGATTTCTGAAGTGCTTTGTGGTTCCTCAGTGATCTAGGTTTCAAAAAAAACAATGCTGCAAACAAGCATCGGTTGAAAGAGAAAGTAATGCCTTTAAGCTTACCATAATGTCATGGCTCCAGGGTGGGTTGATGGGGGGGGGAACAAACCGTGAGCTGAGTGGAGGAGAGGGTATAGGGAGGACTCCATTGTGACTGACAGGTCTGGCTTGTAATCAGAGGGGATGATTTACCAAGAATCAACCAATCCTAGAGCTTTGGAGACAAAGCAGCTTTGCAAAAGCAGAACATATGTCTTCAAGCTTAAGGACAGGGAGGGGAGAATGCAGAAGCAGAGCTTCATTGTGAGTAACAGGTCAAGCTCGGAATCAGTGGCAGTGATTGTATCCTATTTTGATGTTACGTTTGCAGATGTTTTAGGCTGTTTTGGATTCTATGTGAGAAATAACGATGGGAAAAATGATGGTGATGATAGGATTTGCTTTCTGTGTAGTATTAATTGTTCTTCCCACTCAAGAATCAGCTTTAATGGTGCCCAGCACAAAAGACCCTGGGTCTATCTGCCAGTAATTTGCCAGGGTTTGTTCCTTGAGAGGCTAGTATGACTGCAAATTTAATATAGCGGTACCTCGGGTTACAGGCGCTTCAGGTTACAGACGCTTCAGGTTACAGACTCCACTAACCCAGAAATAGTTCTTCAGGTTAAGAACTTTGCTTCAGGATAAGAACAGAAATCATGCTCCAGCGGCATGGCAGCAGCAGGAGACCCCATTAGCTAAAGTGGTGCTTCAGGTTAAGAACAGTTTCGGGTTAAGAACGGACCTCCAGAACGAATTAAGTTATTAACCCGAGGTACCACTATATTCTATCAAAAGGGGGGAAATGTTATGCAGGGAAAAGCATCATAATTGTGAAGAGCTGGGAGAGAGACAAAGCAGGATCAGATGGACCCCAAGCCAAACTGGGCAGTCTATGAAATGCCACAAATCAAGGTGGACTGGTTTCTGAAACCTTGAATCAGGGTGTAGACCAAATCTTGCAGCCGATGCAGACCTCTCCCATGCTTATCAAAACCAAGCTGTTTCAAAAAGATATGCTGGTTGATCCCACATCTCAAACAATGATTCGGTTTCCAGTAGGCTGCCAGAAAGACATTATGTTCTGTGTGTGTTTTCAAAGAGAAACCAGCTTGACATGTGCCCAACTGGTGTCCTGGAATGTAGCTGTTTTCCTGTGTCTAATCTAGCATTAGACACAGAAAAACAGAAGGAGGGGAGAATAAAGTTTTATTTATCACACTCCCAATTTACATGCATTAATCACCTTGTTTTGATTTCAGCCAGGTGATCACTCCCCATTTACTCAGGCCAGATCCTGGGGATTATTTTTTTTAAAAAAAAATACTTTAATCATTATGTGTGTGGTCCTTACACTATCAAATTTAGCAATCTCCTGGTGGTAAAATTCTAGTATTTGACTGGATTAGAAGGAACAAACTTTACTTAGCAGTGTAACAGTTGGGTAGCAGTTGCTGCTACCCAACTGTATACAAAACTGAAACTAGTCAGATCTTCTCAGCTTCTTTGCCCTTCTGGTCTTGCCCAGAACTGATCCTGCCCTCCATCCAGCAAGGGAACAGCTCTGCCATGTACAGAACCATTTCAGACCCTCCAAGTGTCCCGATTTCTCAGGGATAGTCCCAAAAATATAGAAGCCATCCCAGTTTCTGTTTTGATCCCAGAATGTCCCATTTTTCCTTTTTCATCCCCTCCACAACTTGGAGAACAATTAAAAGGTGTGTGTGTGTGTGTGTGTGTAGGTGCAAAAACGGAGTCCTGTTTATACTGAAAATGAAATTCCTGCACCAAATGAAGGAAATGGTGATGATGGCATACAAAGCCCTTCCAATAACTTTGAAGGAAAAGGTCACCAATCCCCTTTAAATTATTTAATTGAAATGCTTCGGCAGCCAGCCATTTCTTAGGAAACGCTTGGAGTGTTGATTCTTTTATTGTAATAATAATAATTTATTATTTGTATCCCGCCCATCTGGCTGGATTTCCCCAGCCACTCTGGGCGGCTTCCAACAAAGATTAAAAATACATTAAAATGTCACACATTAAAAATTTCCCTGAACAGGGCTGCCTTCAGATGTCTTCTAAATGTCAGGTAGTTGTTTATCTCTTTGACATCTGGTGGGAGTATGTTCCACAGGGCGGGTGCCACTACAGAGAAGGCCCTCTGCCTGGTTCCCTGTAGCTTTGCTTCTTGCAGTGAGGGAACCGCCAGAAGGCCCTTGGCACTGGACCTCAGCGTCCGGGCAGAACGATGGGGGTGGAGACGCTCCTTCAGGTATACTGGGCCTTATTTAGTCTACTCAGAAGTAAGCCACACTATATTCAATGGAGCTTACTCCCAGGTTATTGAGTAAAGATTGTGCAGCCTTACACTGCAATCCAAAGCATTTTTACTTAGAACTGCGTCCCACTGAGTTCAATAGGATTTACTCTCTGGTATGTTCCTGAACATTCTCACAGTTTCCATTAGTATTAGTATTATATACCAACTTTTCCCCTGAGAGGGACTCAAGGCAACTTACAGCTATAATTTTATTTCATTCCCTTTATCTCACACATTTTTGCTTTACAATAATCCCATCAGGTAGTTTTCATGGAGAAGCTTTAATTGGCTCAAGGTGACAGATGTAGATGTGTATATGACATCTATGTGTGTGCAGAGATCAGATGCAGGAGGAGTTTCCTGCTGTAGAATAGAATGCCCCTATTTTCATCTGAGAAATGTTGGACAGCATGCCATTTCTAAATCACTTTAGTTCCTAGTCACATTGCAGGAATAAGTTATTGAGCCAAAAGTGTTGTCTGAAAGCAAATTATGCAGCAAGCTTGATGAAACTAAGTGGGTCTGGGTCTAATCACAAGCTGCAGTGGAGAAGCATTTTCAGGAATATTCCTGGCTGGGTGGAACAGTCATTTGCAGTCTAGGGATGGGAAGCTTACTGTGACAAGTAACGGCAGTGGTAGCTGTTATATTTTGTAAATTATTATTTAACTATGAGCTGCATTGTTCATTGAAGTGAGAGTGACCCAGAGGGTGCCATTCTTCTGAACGCCAAATGGGTTTCTACTTCCCCTCTCTCATACCTGGCGCTAACCTGGTGTCAGACATGGAATCTTCTAAGGATGAACCAGACACCCCACAAATCAAAGATCCCCAGGAGCAGGTAGGGTCTCTGACAGACAGTGCTGAGAATCCCCTTCAGGGCCCCTCTGGTGGGAGACCTGCTGGAGAACCTGTGGAGCTGTCAAAGGATGAGGTGGAGCCATCTCTCAGCATTGGGGAACATGGGCACCAAAAAGTCTGGACCTAGACCAAAGAGCAATGAGGTACAGACGCTTTGGTGCCCATGTTCTCCAATGCTGAGAGATCAATGACCCCAGAGTTAGCTCATGAGTAAGGGGTCTACATCTGCACTCAGTGGTTAGGAAAGGTTTCTTGCCTGAAACCTTGGAAAGTCACAGCCAATCAGTGTGGACAATGCTGAGTTACATGAACCAATGGTCTCCCTCGGTGTAAGTCAGCTTTCTATGTTTCTAAGCATGTGATGCAAAGTATTTTAGTTGTGAGACTCTGTCCAATTAGCCTGGACAGTTGCAGTTGTATCTCCAGTCTTGATTACAACAGCCTGTGAAGTCAATGAAGTCGTTACAGACATTCATAGGCTTGCACTGTATGCCATTTGTTTAATTGTTTGTTCTGCATTGGTTTCAAGAATAGACATGAGCTTGGCTGGAATATTCTCCAGAAGGAGCAGTACAAATAAGAACAAAAATGATAATACCATGGTTCAACGGGGAAGATGATTTCAGCAAGGCATTTGACAAGGTGCCCCATGATATTCTTGTAAAGAAGCTGGTAAAATGCGGACTTGACTATGCTACCACTCAGTGGATTTGTAACTGGCTGACTGACCGAATCCAAAGGGTGCTCATCAATGGTTCCTCTTCATCCTGGAGAAGAGTGACTAGTGGGGTGCCACAGGGTTCTGTCTTGGGCCCGGTCTTATTCAACATCTTTATCAACGACTTGGATGATGGACTCAAGGGCATCCTGATCAAATTTGCAGATGACACCAAACTGGGAGGGGTGGCTAACACCCCAGAGAACAGGATCACACTTCAAAACGACCTTGACACATTAGAGAACTGGGCCAAAACAAACAAGATGAATTTTAACAGGGAGAAATGTAAAGTATTGCACTTGGGCAAAAAAAAAATGAGAGGCACAAATACAAGATGGGTGACACCTGGCTTGAGAGCAGTACATGTGAAAAGGGTCTAGGAGTCTTGGTTGACCACAAACTTGACATGAGCCAACAGTGTGACGCGGCAGCTAAAAAAGCCAATGCAATTCTGGGCTGCATCAATAGGAGTATAGCATCTAGATCAAGGGAAGTAATAGTGCCACTGTATTCTGCTCTGGTCAGACCTCACCTGGAGTACTGTGTCCAGTTCTGGGCACCACAGTTCAAGAAGGACACTGACATACTGGAACATGTCCAGAGGAGGGCAACCAAAATGGTCAAAGGCCTGGAAATGATGCCTTATGAGGAATGGCTAAGGGAGCTGGGCATGTTTAGCCTGGAGAAGAGGATGTTAAGGGGTGATATGATAGCCATGTTCAAATATATAAAAGGATGTCACATAGAGGAGGGAGAAAGGTTGTTTTCTGCTGCTCCAGAGAAGCGGACACGGAGCAATGGATCCAAACTACAAGAAAGAAGATTCCACCTAAACATTAGGAAGAACTTCCTGACAGTAAGAGCTGTTCGACAGTGGAATTTTCTGCCAAGGAGTGTGGTGGAGTCTCCTTCTTTGGAGGTCTTTAAGCAGAGGCTTGACAACCATATGTCAGGAGTGCTCTGATGGTGTTTCCTGCTTGGCAGGGGGTTGGACTCGATGGCCCTTGTGGTCTCTTCCAACTCTATGATTCTATGATTCTATGTTGGATCTTGGAATACAGGTTGCCTCTAGATGACTTCTTTACTGAGAATGATCCCGATTTGTTTGTGGGGAGGTTAGATGCATCAAGCAAGAAGTATCACACACTTTCCCCTATCACTTTCCATCTTGCAAAAAGTCAGAGTGGTTTTTGGAAGGTGGAAGAGCAACCAGCTTTAATTGCATGACTTGGGTTTCCCAAGAGGTGATTGAACCACACCGCAACATAGCAATGGTCTGCAAGCAGCCAGTGACTAATAGAAATCAGATTGCAACTACTAATCTCCTTGTTGGTGTATGTGTGTGCTTTCAAATCCTTTGGAATGCGGGCAGCTGCCTTGGAGAAAGTCAGACCATCTGTCTACCTAGCACAGTATCACCTACACTGACTGGCTGTACAGGGTTTCAGGAAGAGAGTCTTTCCCACCCCACCTGGAGACACCAGGGGTCAAACATGAGACCTTCTGCATGCAAAGTAGATACTCTACTCATTGAGCTGCAGCCATTCCCTAGAAGGATTTGTGGTCTGACTTGTCAGTACAAAGGCAGCTGACAATTGAACGTTTTCAACTGAGCGTTTGCCCCATATACAGGGTCTCAATATACCTCACTAGCAACGCCTCTGGGTATCATATTGTTAGGTCTTTGAATCATAACATACAAAGCACAGAGGGCATTCTCAGTCTTACCTGGAGATGCGGGGAGGGGAGGGGTCGGATCTGGCACCTTCTGCATGCAAAGCAGATGCCCTACCACTGAGCTACGACCCTCCCCTCCTTTTTCGCATTTCCGCAGAGGTTATGGGGGGGGGGGGAATCTGCAGACAAGGTTGGTGATTGATGCCTGGTAAGGAACGGGTTACTGTGAGACCCCGGCGTTCAGGCACCACGAGGACCAGCCGTCTGCTTTTTTTCCTCCTCCTCTCGTGCTAGAGTTTTAGCGTGGGCGAGACGAGGCAGGAGGAGCTGGAAAGCGCGCACGCCGGGGGTGGGTGGGCTATTTAGAAAAGGATTTCTTTCCCCCTTTCCAAGCTTCCACGGAAAGGAGCTTGTGCTGGGTGGCTGAGCTGCCGTTGGGCAAAGGTGCGTCGCCGCTCCCCCCCCATCCCCACGGAAGCGGGTGGGGCCGGCGTCTGCCATGGCCACCTGCTGGGTAGATTTGTCCCGGAGCGCAGCGCGTTTGGGACCGGCCGGGCACCTGTGGGGACCAGCTGGGCGCACCTGAGCTGGAGCGAGCTGTACGCCCCCTCCCTCCCTCCCCTGCTGCTGTCCCTCGGAAAAGGGAGGTTTTATGCGGAGGTTGCTGGAGACCCCCTGGGGGGCCGGCGCGGGTTCTCTTTCTTTCTCTCCCTCGGGTGAGAGATCTGGGGCGGCGGAGAAAAGAAGGCAAGGAGAGACGCGGAGAAAGAGGGGGAAGCACGACGGAAGGGAGGTCTGAGGAGGCGGCGGGATCCAGACCCGTAGGAGCAGCAGAGCCGCCTGCCTGGAAGGTAAGACCCAACCGCCCCCGCCCTGCTTTTCCTCCTCGGCGCACCGCCGCCGCCTGTGCGCGCAAGGCTCCTTCTCCAAACGTGCCCAAGAGAGCGCAGCGCACGGCGATGCTTTTCGCTCGGGCACGCGAGGACCGCGGTGGAGGTGAGCGAGCAGGTTGGCTTCGGGGGCTCGCGACGGCTCTGGGCAGCAGCAGCTGCTGCTGCTGCTGTAGCTGCTTCTGAAGGACAGGCGAGGGTGGGAGAGATCCTGACGAGGAGAGACCTGTTAGCGAGCAAAAGGCGCTGGAGAGGGTGGCGGAGGAGCGATGGAGTTGATCCGGCTTGGGTCTGCTGTGTTGGTGGCCGCTGACATTCTTCCCCTCCAGGGCTGGGTGTGAGCGACGTCCTCGGAAGCAGAGTGAGAGCCGTTCTGTGGGTTTTGGTTACCGTGTGTGGTGTGGAAGATGCTTACATAAAATCAGCATGAGCAAGGAAGCCACAGCAAGCTGTTGGTTCTTCTGAAGGGACCACAAGATTATCATAATAATAAAAAATCTGGAATGTGATTCCTTTTCAGTGCCCCCTGGTTGCTTCCCATGTTGGTCCGACTCAGAGTAGACCATCTTGAAATGAATGGACCTAAGTTTGCCATGCCTGTTGAGTTCAATGGGTCTCCTCTGAGTAGGGAGAGAGCCCCCTTCTCTTTAGTGTGGCTTCTAGCGTTGGGAGGTTTTGCTCTTCAGGGAAAGGCTTAGGTGTCACATGAAAAATGTACCCCTCGGATTTCTACCTTGGAAAGAGATTATTGTTCTTAAAACTGTGTCCTGGGTATAAGATGCTAGCAGAGGAATGAGGGGCAGTAGTCACAGGAAGGGTTCATTTCTTATTTGGGAAGGGTGAGAGTGGTTGTATGGAAAAAGTGGTCTCCTCCACCCTCATGTACTCCTGCCTTTGTAGTCCCCTGTCTCTCTCTTCTATGTTTAGTTAATAAAAACATAATTGCTTAGGGCCTTGGCTCTGTGGTAGATCACCTGTTTTGCTTGCAGAAAGGTCCATGCTCATCCCCAGGCAGTTCCAGCTAGGGCTGGGACAGGAGAGCCACTGCCAGTCAGACTAAACAGATGGACCCACAACAAGCTAGATGGACCCAACTCAGTAGAAAGCAGGTTCTTATGTTCCTCACTCACCAACATGTTTTCCCTGGGCAACCAGCTGTGGAGATCATCGGGTGGACCATAAGGAAAACAACAACATGGCTGAGATGACCGGCAGAATCCGAGACCTGGGAGAGGAAAGGGTTGAAGAAGACTGGAAGAAATTTAGAATTTATTTACAAAAATATTGTAATTTGGTTGAATGTTAAGAAGGATGCCAGACTATAAATAATTGAGCACCACTAAAATAGATGTAATCTGGATGACAAGTGTGATGGAGGGAAACATAAACCTTTGGGAGAACTATTAGACTAAATTAAATGAACGGGATTTAAGAATGTAAAGAAGATGATAAATTGCTGGTAAAAGTTTATAATGATGTAAGTGGGAGCGGGAGACGTGAGGGAGTCCAAAGAAGCTTTGAAAATATGTTATGATACATGTTATATTGTTTATTATTTTTGCATTTTGTATTTAAAAAACCTTAATAAATATTTTTTTAAAAAAAAAAAACATAAGGAAAACAACAACAACATCTCAGTGTTGTCCTTTCTCTCACTACCGTCCCTTCCATCCCTCTCAAATTTCCCTCCTTGTCCAAGATGCACAGATTCTGCAGGACTGTAGGAGAGCTGAGGCTTCTCTCATAATGGAAACCTCGCTTGACTAGGGCTGAGCGCCCTAGGAAAGATGGTTGGGTTCCAAAAATAACTACGAAGTTGCTAAGCATCAGGTAGGTCCATTCAGGAGAAAACTGTGGGGGGGGGGTAAAGTGTGTAGTGTGAGAATAGGCAGGAAAGGTGGAATATTAAGTAATCAACAGGATGTCAGGCTGCATGTCAATTTATGTATGTGTTTAAAGCTGGACGGACCTTAATTTGTGCATAATACAAAGACCCAAGAAACCATTACACATAGACTTTGTTATTAGGTATTCCAAGGCTCTTGGATAGGGCAGACTCCATTTAAAATGAGCATTGGAAGGTCAGCTGCATTTATACAGGCAAGTCAGTCTACTAATCCTTCTAGATTAGGGAAGGGTCGTAGAGCATCTTCCTTCTACGTGGGGGAAAAACATGTGCTCTATCTCTGAGCAATGGTTCAAGACCTGTTGCAGGTTTGCTTCTTGGTTTCATTTCTCTTCCTTATGGCAAATAGGTTTAATTCATGGCTGGTCTCTGTACACAGCAGAAATACAGTTCAGGAAGCAAACTGTTTTGGCAGGCAGGCAAACCACAGGGCTGTCTCAAAGGTCCCAGGCTTCCTACCTGTCAGAGACAGCAATGTGTCTGAATATGAGTTGCTGGAAGCCACAGAATGGGGAGAACATTGTTGTGCTCATGTCCTGCTTGTGGGCTTCCCAAAGGCATCTGGTTGGCCACTGTGAGAACAGTGACTCTATGGGTCTTTGGCCTGATCCAGCAAGACTCTTCTTGTGCTCTCAAGTCAAATCCTGGGACTGTAGATCCTTGTACCCATAGGGTGTTCTGCATGCAGAGCATGCTCTCTATTCAGAGAGTTCATGTTTTGCACACGGACGTGCCTGCAGCTGTTTGCACAAATGGCATTTCTGCCCAAGATGCAGGAATACCAAATAGTACCTACTCATTTTATTGGAAGTTTAGGAGTTACAGTACCTATGCAAAGGGATGGGGAGGCAATGCAAATAGCTTCTCCGCTTGGGAGCTAGAAGTAAAATATTCAAAGTTCCCGCTTAAATTCAAGAAATGGACAAATTAGAGAAGTTTTAATAATGCTTTCGTCCCGTCCCAATCTAGCACCTTTTTTTGGCGTAGGCACTCGCCAAACACCAAAGTGTTATCTTTGCAACCTTGTTATCCTGAAATGCTGACTAAAAGTTTGATTGGACAGTCACACTTTTCCGTCTCAACAGTTAATCCCACACTGAGCTGAGTGGGGATTAATTTAGGTGAGCGTGAACATCACTGGTCTTCAACAGGTTGGTTGGGAGCCACTAGTGGGCTGAGGCTTGATCCAAGGTTGGTCGCCATAGGAACACAACCACCATGCAAAAATATGGTGAAAGGTTAAGAAATGGGTCTGGTCTGCAAATATCTGTTTGGGTTAAAAGTTGATCCTGGGTCCGAAAAGGTTGAAGATACCTGGTGTATAGAATTGCAGTCCTAAAGGTTGTTTCAAAAGGTGTTGCTTCAAAATAAATGCCTAAAAAAATACACAAGTTACAAATTTGCCACTGTCAGTTATGTCTGGGCTGTTAGTTCAGGGGGTGATTTTTATTCTATTGAGATGGCAGAGTATGAGGAGGGGCAGTCTTAACCATTTCTTTCTATATGTACTCCGCAAAAATGGTCCACTTCTATAGACAAAGAAAAAGCTCTACTGGCGTCTATTCGCAATCCTAATACTTCATTGCAGTGTGTGCATGCTTTTCATGGAGATTGCTGTCAGAAAGAAGAGCTCTATCTCTCTCTCTCTCTCTCTCTCTCTCTCTCTCTCTCTCTCACACACACACACACACACACACTTATTTACTTACTAGATATTAAATACACATAACACTCTAATGTGATTGGCAGCAATGCCCTTAACATCAATAGGCACCCAAGTACTTGCAAGACCACCTCCCCCAATATCAGCTACCTGAGACCCTATGATTGACAGGTGAGTCCTTGTTGATAGTGCCACCTCTGGGGGCTACCCACTTGGTGCTGGCCTGTGACAGGGCCTTTCTGGTGGTGGTTCCCCATTTGTTCAGTGTCCTCTTCGGTGGTGGTGGTGGTGGTGGTGTGTGTGTGTGTGTGTCTCCCTCATTGTTGACTTTTGAAAGGAATTTGATGGATAAAATGTATTGTTCTTAGCAACCCTGAAATCACTGGTTGAGAAAATGCTTTTTAACTGGTTTTAGAATGTGTTTAAAAGTGCTTTTTTATTGTTGATGGGTCTACTGCCTTGAGCCCCTTTGGGATGAAGTGTGGGGGATAGATAAATAGATGATAGATAGATGATAGAATTCTAGTTAGAGACCCTTAGTTGAGAGGAACATTCTGAAGTTTTTCTTTTCTGTCCACTCCCAGAGTTGACCAGTGTAATCCCACAAGAATTTAACCTACTACCCCAAAACTGCATGCTCTGCCACTGAATCCAGAATCAATTCATATTTTTGCATCTTGGGTGTTCATGATGACCCACTTAAACTTGGGGAGCTGGCGTGATGCTGGGTGGGTGAGCTCTGAATAGGGAAATTCAGGTCAAATTACTCTACCTCCATAAACTTCACTTGGAGGCCACAGATAAGCCTTGGCTACCTTGAGGAGACAGTGACGCTGACCTAACTTGCTGGGTTGTTTTAAGGATTGCAGCAAGATAATGTGTATGCTTCAAGCATTCTGAGAAACTACCTGAATGTCAAGTATGAATGTCAAGTCCTAATTATTATTGCACCATCTCCAGCCTTTGCCTTGTGCTCCCATTTTGCTTTTGCTTCTCTACCTTAGGTAATGGATACTAGGGATCATTGTAGTCTTTGTTGAATTAACAATGCAAATCCTTAGCTATTTCATGGTTTAATAGTTTTCCTAAAGAGTATATGTTTGCTTGAGAACATTGCTCTTCTCTGGAACAGCCTTCTTTGCATCACAGTGTTCCAATGAACAGATGCTATTAACACCTCCCAGTTCTTCCAGGAACCAGCTCCAGTCATGTACCCAGCCACATATCAACATACTGTCACTGTGTCTTCCCACAGCACTTTGGAATTTTCAAAATGTTTTACCATCTAGATGTTTCCAGAACTCACAGTAGGGCAACATCTTTGTTAAAGGTAAAGGTAAAGGTAAAGGGACCACTGACCATTAGGTCCAGTCGTGGCCGACTCTGGGGTTGCGGCGCTCATCTCGCTTTATTGGTCGAGGGAGCCAGCATGACTAAGCCACTTCTGGCGGACCAGAGCAGTGCATGGAAACACCATTTACCTTCCCACCGGAGCGGTACCTATTTATCTGCTTGCACTTTGACATGCTTTCGAACTGCTAGTTTGGCAGGAGCAGGGACTGAGCAATGGGAGCTCACCCCGTCACAGGGATTCAAACTGCCAACCTTCTGATCGGCAAGTCCTAGGCTCTGTGGTTTAACCCAAAGTGCCACCCGTGTCCCAACATGTTTGATAGGACCAGCCAAAAAAAGTCACAAGCTTTCAAGTTCTCCAACACTCTTCATCGTCAAGCCTTTTTCCATTTCTGGATAAAAGCCTGTTCACTCTGTTGTGACTCTTGAGTTGTCTTTGTGGTTTTATTCTTCTTTTAGGCCAAGGTTTCCCAACTTTGGATCTTTGGTTGCTTTTTTGGACCACAACTCCCATGATCCCTAGCTAGTAGAATTAGTGGTTAGGGATGATGGGAGTTGTAGTCCCAAAACAGCCAAAGATCAAAGTTTCGGAAACCTTGTTCTAGGCCAACACCTGTCATTTATGTTAGGGGCAGGAACCTGTAGTCCACTATATGTTGTTGGACTCCTTCAACCACAGACAGCATGACTGAATCTTGGGGATGGTGGTATTGTAGACCAACAGTACCTGGAGGACCATAGGTTTCCAATCTCTGATCTATGTGATGATTGCAGAGAAGACAATCTTTTGAGGCAATGCAATTGTTCCACTGTACAGATCTGAGACCAGAAAAGACTGGTGTTCCCAAAGGGTTGCCGTTCTGGGTAGAGCATCTGCTTTATATGCAGAAGGTCTCAGCTTCAATCCCAAACATCTGCAGGTAAGGTTGGGAGAGAATCCTGCCTGAAATCCTGGAGAGATGCTGCAAGTTAGTGTTGACATTACTGAGCTAGACAGAGCATTGGTTTCACTGATTATAAGACATCTTCCTATGTTCCTAAGCCTTATAGTAAGTCTACAACAGAGGTGGGGCTTGAACTCAGAGCTCCCTGACCCATTTATTCTGGTGTCTGCTGCAATTTGTTTGCCCTGTAGGGTTCCTTATGCAACTATTTTTATCTAAACTCATAGGCCATATTTTTATTTCCGTCTTCCTCCAGGGAACTCATGACAATGTACATGATTCTTCCACCCACCCAGTCTCATTTTTTTAATTTATTGAAAATATTTGTATATTGCAATTTGGTTAAGAAAAAAAGAATAGCAATTATAGTGCAATAAAAGTCCTACGGATCACCAGTTAACTATTATGGACAATGTTTCTTTTCTTAATTGTTTGCATAGCCTGAAAAGTTTTCAGCAAATGTTTGAAGGTTATCATGGAAGGCGTTTGCTGAATCTCTACTGGAAGAGCACTTCACAGGAGCAGGCCACTAGCCATGAAGACTTGATTTGGATGAAAAATAAGCCTCACCAACTCCAGCGACAACCAGCAGTGCCCTTGCTGATGCTCTCAATGATCAAGCTGGGGTATAAGGGTTCAGGTAGTCCCAGAGGGACCCTGGACCTAAGTTGCTTAGAGCTTTGTAAATTAATTCAAGAACCTGGTTCAGTAGTAGATGGGCTACCAGTGCAGTTGTTTTATCCATGGGGTCATATGTTGGCAGCCATCCAGGTGGATAGCTCAGTTGGTTAGAGCATGGTGCTGATAACGCCAAGGTCGCAGGTTTGATCCCTGTATGGGACTGCTGTATATTCCTGCATAACAGGCGTTTGGACTTGATGATCCTCAGAGTTCCTTCCAATGCTATGATTCTATGTGCCCCCATCTGTTATCTTATCACTGCATTATGCACCAGCTAGAGCTTTGGACCAGACCCAAGGGCAGCCTCACATGGTGCAATCCTTTCAACAGTCCTTGGAGGTAGTTAATTCTGAAAGACAGTGACTAGTCCAAAGTCTGACCTGGTATTAGAAAGGATTCCTCTTAGCTCAGTATGGGACTCAGGAAGAGGTTTCACCTTCACTGATGATCTTATCATTTTAACTGGAGAGATGCCAGAGGGTTGAACCTCAGACCTTCAGCCTGTAAAGTCTGGGATGTATTTATTGTTTTATTTGTATAAGATTGTTTATCACTACCCCTTCACCACACAGAACTATAGACCCATATCGAATCATAGAATTGTAGACTTGGAAGGCACCCAGAGGGTCATTGAGTCTGTTCCCCTGCAATGAAGGAACCTCAGAGCCAGTGTGGTGTAGTGGTTAAAGAGTAGTAGACTCGTAATCTGGTGAACCGGGTTCACGTCTCCGCTCCTCCACATGCAGCTGCTGGGTGACCTTGGGCTAGTCACACTTCTCTGAAGTCTCTCAGCCTCACTCACCTCCCAGAGTGTTTCTTGTGGGGGAGGAAGGGAAAGGAGATTGTTAGCCGCTTTGAGACTCCTTCGGGTAGTGATAAAGCAAGATATCAAATCCAAACTCTCTTCTTCTTCTTCTCAACTAAATCTCACATGACAGATGGCAATCTAACCTCTGCTTAAAATCATCCAAGGAAGGAGAGTCCACCACCTCCTGAGGGAGTCTGTTCCACTTACCATCCGAAAGTACTTCCTAATGTTGGGGTCCTACCCTCCCGAGCAACAGATATAGTTACCATATGTATGCTGCTGACATATGTCAATCTCCCCCCCCAAAAAAAAGTGCCTAATCCTGAGGTCATCAGCATGGCACCCATGGGTGCAATGACAGCCTTGATCAGTGTCTCCATCAAGAGATGGTCAGAGCAGTGACTCTCCTTATCCTTTAAATCCTACATAAAGCTCAAGGAGGAAGTTGGAAGAGCTTTTGTTTCTAAGTACTTTCCAATGTTCAGATCAGCAGCTGAACAGAAAGGGGAGAGATGACAAAAAGAGTGTCTGATGCAGGGGAGGCAGGGGGGGTGTGGAAATTGGGGTGCTAGGGAAAGTAGGGGAAGAGAGAATGCCATTCCAGGGAGAAGTCTGGCATGTACATGCAGGCACAAGTCTGATCCAGTAAAACAGATTCTCTTGAAATTCCGTAGTATTATACCCTGGTCAGATGACTTTGATAATCTCAAGCAGCCTTGCTGACTGTCCCACAGCTTTTTAGCTTAGTAGCACCAGCACTCTGGAGCTGGCGCAGTCCCCAGTGAAATTGGGCAGGCACCCACAAGTCTGATATTTTGCTGCCTGCACACAATGAGTTTCGCCACTCATTTCCAGAGATTTAATTTGATTCGTTGTTAGTCATTTGTTCTGTACTTTATGTTTTTATAATTTTATGATGTCTTAATGGTTTTAATGATCTATATATTGAATGAGCTGGAAGTTTATAAAATGATGATGATAATGATGATTATACTGGGTTAGAGGGATGAATGGTTTAGCCCAGAGGTTTTCAACCTTTTTGAGTCCACAGCTCCCTTAACCAACTACTGTACATTCTTTCTGTGGCACCCCTGTAGGGCTCAGGAGCCCAGTTATGTCAACCCTTGCCTGCAAAGCTGGTAGCCTCTCACCCTTTTCCAAACACCCTCCCTTGTGGAGTATTCCTTCAGCCTCCTCTCCTCTCCTCTCCCCTCTCCTTGGGAGTCCTCTGGGCAACTACTGCTGCCGCCACCCCTGGTCTCTGAGCTGCCCCCCTTGCCCCAAAGAGAGGCACCATTCACCTGGGGAGCTTATAGCCAGGACTGCTGCAGTAAACAGTTGTGCAAGCCTTTGGGAGGCAGAGATGTGAGAGGGCATCAGAGGAGGGAGAGAAAGAAAGAAAGAAAGAAAGAAAGAAAGAAAGAAAGAAAGTGGCCAGTGCTGTCCACGGCACCCCTGACCATCATTTAAGGCACCCCAGGGTGCCACGGCACACTGGTTGAAAACCACTGGTTTAGCCTAATTCAGGCTTCCTCAGACTTAGTCCTCCAGGTGTTTTGAGACTACAATTCCCATCATCCCTGACCACTGGTCCTGCTAGCTAGGGATCATGGGAGTTGTAGGCCAAAAACATCTGGAGGGCTGAGTTTGAGGAAGCCTGGCCTAATTGTTAAGATGAGCATTCTCTGTTAAAAATATCAGTGCTGCTGGATCACATGGAATCCATTTAGTCCAGTATCCTGTGCCTGGCAGTGGATAGCCAGAGAAGCCTATAATACTGGCATGAACACAAACTGCCCCCTCCGTCAATAGCATTTAGGATGAGTCCACACCCTTGTGCATGTGTTTGTATTTATATTTATATTTCTGCCCTACCTTTCCTCCAAAGACCTCCGTTATTCCCACAGCAGCTCTGAGAGAGACTGAGCTCAGATATGACCGGTTCTAAGGTCCTATGACGCACTTCTCTCACATCCTAATCAGACAATGTGGTGAGATCCAGGCAGCTGTCTCTCAGGGTAGCGTTGGGTGATGCTGGGCCTGAGTGGTTCATCAGGGGTAGGCTTTGGGAAATTGGGACTGTTCCTGGTATTGAGGGAGCTAACTAGAGCACATGAGTCTATGAGCTGCCAGCCTGACAAAGGGCAATGTGAATTTTAGCAAGTGATCGGCAAATCAATTTCGGTTTTCCCATTTTGTTCCAAGTCCTAAGTCAGCTCTCCACATTTCCACATGAGGCTGTGATTAAAAAATATAAATCAAGCCCGCATGAAAATTCACCAGCACCTTTCTGGAACTTTCTCCTAACATACACACCTTTGCACACATTTCTTTTTTTGCAGTGTACTTTCTCCTAATATCATAATGCATTTCTGTAAGCTGGATTCATTAATATATGCACTTGTATGCACGCTTAACCCCATGCATATTCAATTTCATATACATCACTTAGCAAAATGTGCAGAAGTGTGGATTTTGAAGGATGGTTGTTTTTCTGTTTCAAATTAGCTGGGTTCCACCTTTCAATATGAACCGGATCCAATTTCTCCCCTGCCTCTAGTTGTGGCTCGGTGGTACAGTGTATGCTCTGCATTTAAGGATGCTGGAGTCTACCAGAAGCATCATTAGACTCTCCTGTCTGAAACCCTGGAGAGCTGCTGTCAGATACTCAGTGTATCCATTATGGAGCATGATAGACGGAGGGTTTGACCGTGGATAAGGCTTCTTCTTGTGTTCCAGTGAAAATTCACTCTCGCACGAACACACTGCAGTAGTTCTTTATCAGCTAAAGCTACACTGATCACATGTACTTCTGTAGATCCCATATTCCTTCTTTTGGTTTACTTCCATCCATTCTAGTCAGGTGCTTTGATTTGATTTGATTTCTTTTTGCAGGAGTATTATTATTATTATTAATGTCAGTTCTATACCACTTTATATTTTTAAGGAAAAAACCCTCAAAGCAGTTCACAGCACATTAAAACATCAAATGAAACAGTCCAGAATAAAACATTACTGAAGAAAGTCAGCCATGGCATACATACACATTCAAAGCAACGCAATTTACAGGAAACTAAAATATTGTCTTAAGGATTTCAAAATAAATCATTACAAAAGAGGTCAACTACAGAATGCACATTTAGCACAGCAAAGTGGGCAAAGAAAGAAAGAAAGAAAGAAAGAAAGAAAGAAAGAAAAGATCTTAAACATTTCGAAAGAAAGCATTACTAAAGGAAGTCAAATAGAAAATATTAATTGGATAGAGCATCTGTAAACACTACTGCCTTTTAAATTCTACGCACAGTGTTATGGGCACAGCCTGTGTTTGGTTTAAACAACTGTGCAATGGTTTGAATACATCTGGGTCCTGCTTTGAAAAACTGACTCATGACGGCACATTAATTTTTACTCAACCATTAGGAAAATTTGCTCAGAAAGCTTATGTCCTCAGCTGATTCCGAAGGATTCTATGCTGAATTGTGTATGACGCGAGGGATGCAGGGGAAAGAGGTTATGTTAGGTGAAGTGTTCAGTTGGCTTGCAATGATAAGTTATTGAGATTCTTGTGGATGGTCATATTGAATAATCCATGTGAAGGAAAACACTGATCGTAAACCTTCGCTACCTTGCGGGATATCTTCAGCAGAATAAAAGGCTAAGGGGTAAATCCTGCACAAATCAAATAATGAAGGGAGGTGAAAAAAACATACAGCATCCTCAGGTAGACCCTGAGTCAAATTGGGCTGCCTCAGGTCATTGAGGGCTGCTATTCTGAAGTGCCAAATTGGTATCCGAACAAAATCTTATAGTCTATGTAGTCTGTACACTCCTGTTTGGGAAAAGCAAAGTATCTGCTTTTTTTACCTGTCTTTACAGAGAACAATTTTGGAGGGATGGTGGCACCTGAGTTTTCTTTTAAAGTTCAAGTAGTACAGCAGGGGAACTGTGATTCAAATGGAAGTGTCAAAGGATGAAGTTTTAGGACTTGGTTGGCTTTAAAAAATATTTGTTTGTTTGTTACTTTGCCTGTGTGCCATTCATTTGATATTGCAGCACTTCAGAGAAAATGCTTCTCATCACTAAAGTCAAGCTTTAGACCAAAAAGCTAGAAGATTGACAATTGGTATTATGTTGGCTAAAATAAAATTTTAAAAGGATCCACGGAAAATGTGGGGAATGACAGGTCTGCCAGCTTAACTTACTTCCCCTGTAGATTGGTAGAAAGTCTTTTCTCCATTCTGAAGGCAAGTAGCAGGTACTCGAAGGAAACAGAAGCTGTAGAAACCCCATGTTAGCCTTTCACATGAGTGAAAGCAAAACCTCCAAGTATCCATATTTTCCAGGGACAGTCCCAGATTTACAGAAGCCATCCTGGTTTCTGATTTGATCCTGGAATGCCCCACTTTCCTTTAGGACGTCCCTATTTTCATTATTCCTGCCAACCTAGCAGTTCGAAAGCATGTCAACGTGCAAGTAGATAAATGGCGGGAGGGTAAACAGCGTTTCCTTGCGCTGCTCTGGTTCGCCAGAAGTGGCTTAGTCATGCTGGCCACATGACCCAGAAGCTGTACGCTGGCTTCCTCGGCCAATAAAGCGAGATGACCCCCGCAACCCCAGAGTCGGCCACGACTGGACCTAATGGTCAGGGGTCTCTTTACCTTTATTTTCATTGGAGAAATGTTGGAGGTGGATATGGTAGGACATCCCTATTTTCATCAGAGCAATGTTAGAGGGTATGGAGTTATCTGACCCCAAAGCCATCTGAAGGCAGCCCTGTATGGGGAAGTTTTAAAATGTCTAATGTTTTATTATGTGTTTATATATGTTGGAAGCTGCCCAGAGTGGCTGGGCCAACCCAGTCAGATGGGTGGGGTATAAATAGTAGTAGCAGTAATCATTATAATCATAATAATTGAATAGGACAACCCTATTTTCATCGGAAAAATGTTGGAGGGTATGTGGGCAGGCAGAGTCTAGGGCAGGCTTCCTCAAGCTCAGCCCTCCAGGTGTTTTTGCCTACAATTCCCATCATCCCTGGCCACTGCTCCTGCTAGCTAGGGATCATGGGAGTTGTAGGCAAAAACACCTGGAGGGCTGAGCTTGAGGAAGCCTGGTCTAGGGTCTGCACTCCCCAAAGGGTCCACCATGACTGGTAACGGTGACCCCATTTTTTCTAATGTTTAAATCCTGGTACTTGGAATCAGCTGATGAGTGCTGAGAGCCTTCTCCTTAGAAGCAGGCTCCTAGTGTCAGTCAGCTCAGCCTTCAGATGGGCTTCATGAGCCCCTTTTAAGTTGGCACCTGATGTCACAATGATATATGGTGATTGACAGATGGATGACCCACCCACTAGTTAAAGTTGTCCGGAAGACAGAGAAAGGATCTGTTTTAGTTTCTGTTTTACTCTGAATTCCACTGAATACTTGCAGAGCAACAGTGTAACAGGGCTGTTGCTTTGATGCCTTCCTTTGCAGGCTTCTGAATAGCATTTGGTTGTCACCGTGTAAAGCAGGATACATTCAAAACCTATAAGAGAAAAGAGCCAGAGTGTTGTAGCGGTTAGAGCATCAGACTAGGACCCAGAAGATCTCAGTTCAAATCCCCACTCAGCCATGAAGCTCACTGAGTGACACTGGGCCAGCCATTACCTCTCAGCCTAATGTACCTCACAGGGTTGTGATGGGAGGAAGGGACCATGTACATCAGTTTGAGCTTTTTTGGAGGAAATATTGGGCTATAAATGCCATAAAATAAACAAGTCATTTCATTACATCGCATAGCATGTTTCTGTCCAGTATTCCATTTCTGCTGACGCTTTTCGTCCATGGCAAAAGATGGTTTAATTGAAGAGAAGCAATGAAATGTACTTGCAATGTCCTTAAAGATCTCACCGTGTTCTTAGTACCAAAAAGGGAAATGAACTTGTTTTTAATTTGACAACTTAAGTGCTTCTCATGCAGGCTGAAGACTTATGTCCATTGCCTTTCCAGGTTAAACCCTTTCTTCTTTACCCTCCTCCTTCTTTTAAAGGCTGATGAAAATACAGTGGTTAGCCACTGACATGGAATTAAATGCCTTAATAACATTCGTGTTTCTTCTCATTTGAGAGTAACCAGAAAACAACATGGGATGCGGGTGGCGCTGTGGGTTAAACCACACAGCCTAGGACTTGCCAATCAGAAGGTTGGCAGTTCGAATTCCCATGATGGGGTGAGCTCCCGTTGCTCAGTCCCTGCTCCTGCCAACCTAGCAGTTCGAAAGCACGTCAAAGTGCAAGTAGATAAATAGGTACCGCTCTGGGGGAAGGTAAATGGCATTTCCATGCGCTGCTCTGGTTCGCCAGAAGTGGCTTAGTCATGCTGGCCATGCTGGCGGAAGCTGTACGCCGGCTCCCTCGGCCAGTAAGGTGAGATGAGCGCCGCAACCCCAGAGTCGGCCACGACTGGACCTAATGGTCAGGGGCCCTTTTACCTTTACCTAGAAAACAACAACTGCCCAGTGTCCAGTTTGTGTGTGTACATAGGAATGGTCCACGAACAGTGTTTTATGTCAAGCAAACGATTTGCATTCTTAAAGGAGGAAAAATAAAATCTGCTCATCAGGCTAACAACCTATGGATGGGTTTTGCTTTCTATTTAGTTGGAAATATTATGTATCTTTTGATCTTCCTGCATTGCAGGGCATTGGACTAGATGACCCTTGGGTCCCTTCCAACTCTACAATTCTATAATCTCTTCTCCCTACTTTCACATACGTTCCTTTGCCAAATAGTTTTGGATCACAGTGAAAGTCAACTTACGAGTGCATTAGTCACAATATAAATGATCTTGCATTTTGACAGGGGATAGAGGCAGTTGCACCATTGCCAGGGGAAATGGGTATTTTGCTGACAGCTGACTTCTGATGAGAATTGGTGTCGCTCACAACTTTTGACTTTCGTTAGCGTCTTGCGAAGAAAGCACAGAAATCTTACGTAATGAGATTATTGGCGTATATAAAAAGGGGGGTATGCTGGAAAACGCGCCGTTAGACATGATTGCTTTTCATTAAGTGCATCCTGCTTTTGAAAAAAGAGATTCAAGGATTGAAATGCTTCTACAAGAAAGGAGAAAAGATGTTAGTTGAATATTAGTGCTTTTGGTGCTCAGAATGGATTCATTTTGGGTGGGATGGAGATTCTTGTGCTGTCGAAGGGTTCAGCATTCAACAGGGGAGCTGAATGGGGAAGAATTGTAGCTCAGAGACAGAACACCTGCCTTGCAGGCAGAGGTACAATCCCTAGTGTCTCCAGGCGTGGCTGGGAAGATTTTGGAGAGCCACTGTCAGTTAGGGTCGGCAATCCTGAGCTAGATGGATCTAATGATTTGACTCAGTATACAACAGATCCCTGTGTTCCTGTGATCACAAAGCTGGAGACAGTCCCTTGAATGTAATTTATTTATACCCATAAATGTCTGAGGCCTAGTTCTCACTGAGGTGGACAACCAGTGCTTGCACGACTAACTTCAAATTGCATGTTGGGGCTCCAATGACAGGATGCCCCTCCATACACAAAAAGCTTGCTGAACATTCTAGCAGGGAGAAAATGTTTAGCCTAGTCTTCTTTCCAGTGTGCAAGTATTCTGTGTGTAGGTTTTGTTTTGTGCTGAGGCTGGGGGTGGGTAGGAGTCTTTATGCCGTTGATTCCCTCCCAGCCATGGATCCTTCCATTCCTATTCTGACTGTCAGGGAGAAATGTTTTGCTGCCCTCACTCTGTTCTCGCTTTTGCCCTCACTCTGATTTGGCTTTTAAGATGGCACTGTGAGTGTGTGAGCAGGAGAAGGAAGTAAAGTTTCTTCTCAGCAAAAAAAGAGGCATTAAAGGGTCTTGGAAAGGAAGGAAGGGAGAATGAGAGAGAGAGAGAGAGAGAGAGAGAGAGAGAGAGAGAGAGAGAGAGAAGAGCAACAGGGGAAAATTATTAGTGGGAGCAGGAAAAGAGTTGAATGGAGACTGTGCGGTTTTGTGAAATATTTTGCTCCCTCCCAAGCCTTTCCCACCTCCCCCCTGGCCCTGTCGCTCAAGCTTTGACTTCCTTTGGGAACTTTCAACAATGCTCACATTGATTTTCTAAGTTTGTTTGTTCTGTAGGTCTAACATGCTTGCGGTGAATTCACCCATTCAGAATTTCAGAGATTGCTGCAAAATAAATTGTGTCTCCCTGCCTCTTCCCCTGTACCTGCCCTTGAGCAGAGCCACCCTAAATTCACTTCACTTTGGAGTAATGGAGTAGCAGCTAATTGTCTTCAGTGAAGGCGCTGCAGGCAGAAAGTGGTGACTCAAAAGCCATGCTTTGTCCTTTTTATCAGATTTGCAGAGCAAGCTATCCAACTTCCATTCTGGGTTTAAACAATAGAAGTACACGTAAGGGTGAACGCAGAAGCAACTTTATAAGTGTAATAATTAGACAAACTCAGCACATTACAAGACTTTTTTCCTCTCTAGGGCATAGAATGTGTGTAAGATGTTTGTCATACTTAAAATGTTCTTTCTAATATGATTTGGGTCAAAATTATGAATGTTTTGCTGGAAAAAATGGACTTTTCTGTAACAAGGGACAAGAAAATTTAAGGTTTTCTTTTTACTATGTCAAATGTAACAAATCTTATAAACAGTCTCTCCCCCCTTGCTTTTTCTGTTTTTCTGCTTTGTTCTGTTCCAGAAGATGAAAAACAACCCCTAAAACAGACATTTAACATGAATTTTACTATCTAACAAGACCATTGATCCATAAAATGAAAGCAATAAACAATGTACTGTACTGTAAAATCAATACAACAGTATTGATGATTTTTTAAAAAAAACTGAAAATGTGATTTTTTTTCTTACCTGCGCTGATGATAGCCATTATTTGGATGGGGGGGGGGGTCGGGGTCCTCTTCCAGATTCAAAATTGGTGACTCCTCTCCTGCCATTCCTTCCCTTGCTTTTTTTTTACACCACTGCCACCTACAGTGAGTGGGCTTACCTGCCTTCCAGCTGGTGGGTGGACTTACCTGGCTACCTTGCCAGGTAATGGGGCGAGGGGATGGGGTGAGGGCTGGTAAAGGGCTGATGCTCTTCAGCCCAGGCTCACTTTGTTTTCCTAGCAGGTTCATCACTTGACCTCGCTCTTGGTTAGGTAAGTGTTCCTTGTCAGGGTTTAGGACCATAGTGTGGCCTGCTGGGCCTCAGGCAGCCAGCACCTCTTCCACTTCTTTGGGGGTGAGATGGGGGCCATGGTGTGGCCTGCTAGGTGTCCCGCAGCCGGCGCCTAGCTGAATCGCAGCCATACAGGCGGTGTTGCCTAGGCACACGCTCAGCTTCCGAGGCAAAGTTCAAAAACCAGAACACTCATTTCCGGGTTTCAAGTGTTTGGGTTCCAAGTTGTCCATGAACTAAGCCTTTCAAAAACTGAGGTACCACTGTATTATGCCAGTCTGTATTGTGTGGGGCTATATGTCAGACAAGGCGAGAAGTTGGTGGTCATGGTAGATATTGGTGCCAATGACATGGGAAAATGTTGAGGTGTGGTGCCAAAAGACAAAATTCAATGTGAATATTTTCAAGGTAGAGTTCTCTGAAATTCTACCTGTTTCATGTGCAGGGCCAGCTAGATAGAAGGCTGAGAGAGTCTCAATGTGGGGATGAGATATTGCTGCTCAGAAGAGGGGTCTGGATTTGCTACATACTGGGGAACATTATTTTTTTTAGAAACCTTCCGAGACCTGGGAATAGTTTTGGACAAACTTCTGGTGTCAAGTGATATATTTCAGCAAGCATTTTAAGCAAGTTTTGTAATGTTATGGTTAGTTCTCACAGAATTGATCTTGTCTGTATCTTTTAACCTTGCTGTACATGGCTTAGAGACCATGGTGATAATGGGTATATAAATGGTTGGAATAAATAAAATTAATTAATTAATTGACACAAAGTAGGCAAGGAAGGTGAATTTAACTGTTTCCTCCCATGCTGCGGCCCTTCCTGACAGAATTCCTTCTCTAAAACTGATATTTGCATTGGGAGGAAATGAATGGCCACGGAGATTTTCCTTAGGGTTTTAGCTAGGGAGGAAAGTGTTAAACTATCTTTCCAGGATTTTAGCTAGATGGGAAAGTGTTAAACTATCTTTCCATGCCTATTCTAATCCTGTTGATTCTCTCTCTCTCTCTCTGGTACACAAATACATCATTTGCAAAACTTTTCACTTTGCACTCTGACTAACCCAGAAAGGTGTCCGTTGAACTGAAGACAGTTGGGCCCTGGCCCTTAGAACCATGGGGCTCAAAGGAGGTGAAGCCCAAGACAGTCTCTCAAGTCCTCTTCATTGCCCAGCTGCAACACAGCAGCCCTGCAATGCTGCCAGCAGGTCCCCAGACAGAAGGGAACCTGGGATGCACTCACACAATTACTTTTCATTGCCCCAGAATGCCTCCATTCACCTTTGTGGTTTACTCAGAATGTAGCAGCAGCCTGCACTCTCTCTGAGCCTCCCCCAGAACCTCAGAAGAGTGCACTGGTCACTTACAACTCCAATCCTAAACTCCCAGCATAGGCACCAGCTCCTAGCGGCCCAGCTCTTTTGGCCCCCCATATGACCCCCTCCCCAATGTTCAGAATGGTCAGGGGATGGAGGAAGCTGAGTATAGCATGGTTTCAGTGGCTGGCTCCTCCTCCTGCTACCATGAAGGGAAAGCCTCTAGCCAGTGGTTGCAGTGGGAGGAGAAAGAGGAGGCCAATTGTGGAGCCGAGTGAAGCACAGTGTGGGTTCAGTGGCTTCTCCTCCTGCTGTTGCCACATAAGGGGAAGCAATCCCCAGCCAATGGCAGAAGCAGGAGGAGGAGGAGGCTGGGTATGAAAGAGGAGAAGCCGTTGACCACTGAAGCCACTCTACTGGTGCGTTCAGCTCCACCCCTGGCTTCTTCTGATGTCTTGACTTCACACATCATGCACCATCACACCATCATGCCTGTGTCATCATCCCCCTAATGTTCTGCACAATTTGTCACCTCTCCCTCCCAGTAACCTGAATGCCAAGAGTCTAGGCGCATGGGGATTCCAGAACCTGAGGTTGGCAACATACACACTTCAGCAGTCACTAAGATGCAAGGACACAGTTGTCCTCTAGTCTAGTTTAGCCCTTGAAAGTAACGGTGTTAGGAGGACAATCTCATCAGGGTCCTGATGCTTCTGGAGGAGTGTTTTGTTCTTTTCCCCTTTGTGGCATTTCCTTCGCTGAATGCTCCTGCCAACCTTACACCAGTACAGTGGTACCTCAGGTTAAGTACTTAATTCATTCCAGAGGTCCGTTCTTAACCTGAAACTGTTCTTAACCTGAAGCACCATTTTAGCTAAAGGGGCCTCCTGCTGCTGCCGCACTGCCAGAGCACGATTTCTGTTCTCATCCTGAAGCAAAGTTCTTAACCTGAGGTACTATTTCTGGGTTAGCGGAGTCTGTAACTGGAGGCGTATGTAACCTGAAGCATATGTAACCCGAGGTACCACTGTATTTGTGTCTCCCGCTTCCAACACCTGCTCATCCACTTTGGATAGAATCAGACCAAAGGTGAATTCAGGATCGCTGTTCACTTTATTTCTCGATACTGTCACATTCACCTCACACCCTGATGGAGGGTTGTGTGCCCCCTGAGGTCCAGCTTCTGGCATGTCACCAATCACGTTGGAGTTCAACCACCATTCTTCTGGCAGCTAGCAAATTGGGAAGCTGGCATTATGCTGCAGTGGTGTGTGTGCTTGGCAAAGTGTTAGTTTGCAAGAGCATTGAAGTGACTTTGAGGTTCTGCATTTGCTGATGGAGTTTTCTGGGGATGAGAGAGATGACCTTGGGTTAGCAAGGAACTTCTCTGTGTGCAAATTGGGCCCTCGCTCGAACCAGGGTCACCCCCAACATTCCCATGACAGCAACAGAAGCTTGATAAGGTGTGCATTAACTCGATTAGAAGGTCACTTTCAAAAGGGATCTGGGAAGATCACCCCAGGCAGGTTGCAAGGTTCAGAACCACTTTCCACGCATGTGTTTCAAACAAGGAATTAGTCTTGTGAGGATGGTGCTCCTCCAAATGGAGGAAGGTTGCCCCCACCATTGGGATGCAGTGGGGTATGTGGATTCAGAATATGCTGTGTCCTGGTGTAGGATGATGGGGTGAGGCCACACCTTTATAAGGCTGCCTTGTGGGGGCTATGACCTCCTTCCCTCAGTACCCTCCATGAGGTCTAGGACTATGTTGCTCTTCATGGGGGCTGATGAGGTGTAGTGGTGGGGGAAGTGTGGGCGGGGGCGGGCTACAGAAAATATATGCCTTTCTTCAAGCAATGAGGGCTGGGTGGCATGTGCAGCAGAGTCCAGTTAAACCAAGGTCAAGGATGAAGATTCAAACATGTTCCAGAGACGAAGTCAGCCAACATTCTGCTGCTGATATCATAGGGAGTTCAGGCAAGGCACAGCAAGGCAAAGCACTGTGGAGAGAGATACCCTTGTTGTCTCTAGCAACTAGAAGGCTTAAGAAGGAGGCCTTTTATACTATGGGTCTGCAACAACAAGTGGCAGTGCAGGAGTTATTGGGGATGTCTTACTCATGAGTAGGCTAATGCACCATATCATTTCTCTTTAGCCTGGACCCAAAACTTTTGATACTGGTGATCTTGAGGCTTTGGGTTGCAGTTCCTAATCGCAGCTAGTAACCCAAGGGGTCCTAGATCCTAAGAAGGAAGGCAATGGATTTTGGGGTGTTGATTTTAGCTGTTCCTTTGATTCAGGTCTCCAATGCAATATATGTGAGCGTCTTGAATTTTAAGCATTTCGTTTCAAGCCAGATCTTAACTTAATAAACTGGCATTAATAAAACCCTTCACTGTAATGTTTTTTTGCAGCAAGTTCAGGGGGGAAAGATACTGATGTAATTTACATCTACATGCTCGGTATGGGACAATTGCTGATAAGATGGGACAATTTTGGAACACTCTGTCCAGTAAGAAAACAAGCAAGCCAAAAGCTATCCGGTATTTCAGACTTGGCAAAAGGTGCATCAATTTTTCTTTTCTATAGGACATTTGATGAGTAAGTTGGTGCTTTGGAAGTGCAGTTTTGATAGATTAGGATGCAAAGTGGCCTTTAACTCTCTGTAGCAGGGAAACTGGAGAAGGATCTGATAGCAAAGAAAACTGCTGCAGTTTTCATAATGTGTAAATGATGATAAACGGGCACTTCTACTGGAATCAAATGTTTTATGCATATATGTGTGTGTGTACACACACATACATACAAACAAAGAAAAAAAGAAACAAATCACTAATAAGAAAATATCAGAATGGTTCACAACAACTATATGCAAAACCATCCATTCAGAACCATATTTTAAAAGTTAAAATCAGAAATTGGCTAACTACTGCATAGTTGTGAACAGAAAAGTCTTCAGCAGTCATTTAAAAGTTAAAGCAGAAGGCACTTAATGAATCTCTATTAGCAGAGCATTCCAAAAATATTGGGCTCATAATGCTAAAGCCTTGCTAGCTCAAGGGATGACCAACAGCACTCCTGCAGATGATCTCAGTGATGAAGCTGGAATATAAAGGTTCTGGTAGTCCTTGAGGTACTATGGACCTCACTTGTTTAGGGCTTTATAAAACTAATGCAAGGACCTTGAACCTGGCTTGGTAGTAGATGGGCAGGCAGTGCAGCTGCGTTAACAATGGTGTCACTACTACTTCTCCAGATGCCTTCATCAGCAGTCTACATCCTGCACCAGATGGAGCTTCCAAACCAGACCCAAGGGCAGCCCTTCATAGAGCACATTGCAGTAATCCAGCCTTGAGGTTAAAGCTTAAGATTTATTTAAATAGGTTCCAATCTACAATATATATTCAGTGCAGTAATATACCTTGTGAGACATCTTTGAGAGAAGAAAAGGCTAAGGAGTAAACCCTGAACAAATTCAGAGTGGAGTGTCTAAGATGGTTGGATGGCATCTTGTACTCCTCTTTCCAGCAACTGTGGCAGCCAAGCTGGTGCCAAATGTATTGCTATGCTTTTGTTTGGAGCACATCAGTGAGACTGAGAGGGGGTCTTGTTGTCTGGACAACCCAAGACCTCTATACAAACTGCCCAGGCTTGCACCCCAGAGAGGTCACTTTGGTGGTGCTGATGACATGGGAGTTCCTAGTCTCTGCAGCCCCAACAGGTACTGTGATTCTCCAGCGGATTGACAGAATCATGGAGAAGAAGGCTGTGGATGACTGCTAGCCACAATGGCTATATTCCACCTCCAATGTTAGGGTCTGTATGCCTCTGAATACCAGTTGCTGGGAGTGACAGGCAGGCAGAGTGATCTTCTGCTCAGGTTCCCAAAGACATCTCATTGGCCCCTGTGAGAACAGGATGCTGGCCAAGTTGGGCCATTGGCCTGATTCAGTGGGCTGTTCTTATGTTCTCGCATTTTGTGAGTCACTGATGAGGTGGGTGGGCACAAAAGCCAGTGCCATTTTGGCTATGTCACCACAGTTATGGAACACCCTCCCAATAAAAGCTGTCAGGATGCTGTCAGCAGCTCCCGGCTGGTTGCCCAGGAAAGTACAAAGATAAGGAAAAGTTTCTTATAGCTCTTTTGTATTTAAATCTTTACACAGAGAGGCTATAGGACCCAGCCTCTTGGATAATGGCGTTGTCCCAAGTGAATCTGCACCCCCAGTCTCTCCCACTTCCTTATTCCTCATTCTTATTGTCTCCTCTACGGGTACTGCTACACGTCCTCTGTCTTTGAGCTCTTTGCTCTCCTACTTTTAAGGCTCACCAGGTTCTGGGAGATGGAGGGTCTGGAATGCTTTCTAATGACAACGTGTCAGCAAGGTGCTGCTCTGGCTCTCCCAGGATTTCCCAACTTTCCCCTTCATCTGTCTCTGAGCTGCTGTCTCCCTCAAACCCCTGTTGCAAATCTATACAGTCTTCCTCTTCCTCCTCCCTGGAAGGGACAGGATGGGGAGGCTGTCTCCACCATTCCTCCTCTGCCCAGCCCCTGACAAAAGCCCACTTGCATCTATTGCTCCTCACCATTTGACAAGCAATACATATTTGGTCTATAGGAAAGATTTGGGGAATAAGTTAAGCCTGGGATGTGGAAGGATATGGCTTGAAGTTATCCATATGTAAAGCAGTATTTCTGATGCGGATGCAGTGGAGATCTTTGATGCTGTGTGTTACATATTTAATATTTGGTGTTCACATTTCCGTAAGCTGTCTTAGAGGTCCCCTTGGGAAAGAGAGGACACAATATTTCAGAACATAAATAAAAAGCATTGCAGTGGTGTTCAACCACCTTAACTCTTCAAGATCTCTATTATTCCGTCAAATTAATTCACCCTTTGTTTTATTACAGTTGTTGCTTTGTTTCCAGAAGAAGCCTGGACTGCTATCCAAAGGAGATCTCACATAGTTTCTTCTCTCTCCCATTAGGGAGAAGATGCCATTCCACCATGTCACGGCTGGGCTGTTGTACAAGGGGAACTATCTGAACCGGTCACTCTCAGCTGGCAGTGACAGTGAGCAGTTGGCCAACATCTCAGTGGAAGAGTTGGACGGTAAGGATGATTCACCAACAAGTTGGAGAATCATGGCGCTCCGTTTTTTAAAAATTAAATCCTTATGACCTTGCAAGTTGTGAGTTGAAAGATATGCATGGGATGGGCCAGAAAATGGTTACTTCGGTAGTGTGTCTGAAAATTTAAAATATTCTCTTTAAAAATAATAATAATAATAATTGTGAGATTGCTGATCACAGGGACTAGATTCCATCTTCCCATGCATCTATTGAAGTCCAATTGAAGATAGCATAAGATAATTCCTCCCACTGGCCTTTCTCAGATCAACAAACTGGGAAGCTGCAAGAGGATACATGTTGGAACAAAAAACCCTCAACCCGCTTAATTTCATATATGCACTCATGGGGTCTGAACTGGAGGTGAGAGGCCAGGAGCAAAGCCTTGGGGTCTCAGTTGACAGCTCAAATAAGATGTAAACCCAGTGTGCCATAGCCGTGAAAAAGGCAGATTTCATGCTAAGGATCATTAAGAAAGAAATTGAAAAGCAAACTGCCAATATCATCGTGCAAAGCTATGTTACTGTCATGGAGTTCTACTCAATATTGATTCAGAGCAGACTCCATTGTATAGTTAGCAGAATAAAAATTTAAAACACATTGCAGGATTCCCAAAAATAGACCAGAGGCAATTGTATTTCATCCAGCAGAGCTTTACTGCTACTGAAGGCAAATGAGCATAATGGTAATAATTTATTATTATTATTAATGGTCACAAATCCCATACATTCAGGATTGGCACTGTCCATAAGAAATCCAATTGCAGCAGACTTAACTTAGACTTACAATAACTTATAATAAGTCTAAACCTTAATACCTTAATATATTATGTACAGAACACCACAGCAGAAGGAAAAGATATAGAATGAGAAAGTGAAACTCAGGCTCCTTCTGGCCTTACTTTCATAGTCAGCATGACCTTGACAGAAAAAGATAAGAGAACCAGTTTAAACCAGTTGTACTCAGCTTATTCTGAAGGAATAACCCAAACATCACGAACCTTCTGCTTGTTTCTTTCACATGGAGAAGCTTCCAAAACCCTCTTGAATTAATTAAAATAGGAAAGATCTCTACACATCAGATCAATATTTTCTGCACTAAGAAAACTGACCTCCCTGATGCATTATTTACTTGTAACTGTCCAAATAATGCTGAACTCTAGCGCCCATCACCTCCCAGCCTTTGCCCATGTGGGCTGTAGCTATTGGGAATTGTAGTTCTGCACCATCTGGATGGCCACAGGTTTCCCCACCCCTGTTTTACACAATTTGTTTATTAGCATTAGACAACAATCCACTGAGGTGGGACATGAGAGCTGCGCATGACCAGTCCCTTCTTAATTTTTACTTTCAGACAGGGCAGGTGTGTAGATGTGAAGGCAATGCTTCAGACCTGACTTCCTCCATTCTGGTTAATCTTACAGAAAGTTTTGGGTATGAATGGGTTCTCTTTAAGGGACACCTGTTACATCGTCATCATCGTCATCATCGTTTTTAATTTGTATACCGCCTTTCTATCTTACAATACTCAAGGCGGTTTACAAGCTGAAGAAACAAAAAATGTACATCTTATAACAATCTAATGCAATACAAAAATGTGATAATAAAACATAACTTTAAAATAGGCAACCTCCATCCAAAAAGTAACATTCAACAATCATTAGAATAGTATAAAATAATAGTATCAACATATAAAAGTTAAACAGAAATCCACTCAACAGTTACAATAATATCTAAACTGTAATCAATAAGACAATGGCAAGCCACGGTACATAAAACAATACAATACACATTGAGAAGCAGAGAGTGGGGCAAGGCAGGTGGAAAGAGGCCTTGCCTCACACACACACACACACACACACACACACACACACACACACACACATTCTGATGCCCAGTTCAGGGTTCGCAGTGGCACGTCCTTCTTCTGAACTTGTAGATGGGCTCGACTCATAGACTTGGTTATGAACGGAAATGTATCTTTCTGAATGAAAGAGTTTCCGTAGTGGAAAGAGGCATAATGGGTGCTCTCTCTGATAGCTGTGTTATAAAAACTGTGAGTGTGAATTCAGCACATTGGTTTCTGTCTTGTCCCCATCCCCACCCCTGCTTGAGTTGCATGAAGTATCTGTGCAGTTTTTTTGTTTTTTGCATAATGTTGCAAGAGCTTTTTGCTAATAGTCTGTTTTTCTTCACCTGTTAGACAATCAGCTTCTCATGGGAATTCCCAACACATTTTTTTCCCTAGCACAGTTTTTGTTGCAATCAAAGCTTTCTGGTGATGTCCCAGTCTTTCAGCTAAGCTGAAAACATTTGCTTCCTAGGGGCGCTTAAAGATGAGAGGCAGAAAGTTCCATTTGTGTTGAAGATGATTTGGATTCTCTGAGATCTCTATAACAGCATGCATGGGTAGAATGCTTGTTCCCCTTAATACTGGCTGAAGTAATACAAAAACTAGAAGGATGATCTCTCTCTTGAACTTTTTAGCAGTAGTTTTGTTCTATTTATAACTACCTGTGTTATCTTTCTTGCTAGCAGAGCAGCCCATAAGCTTAAGGGCTCAGCAGGGTCTCTAAGTGCCTTCTCCCGTCAGGGGCGCCGACTTATAAAAAATATTGGGGGGGCCCATACCGGGGTCCTGCCCCGGGAAGTTTTCTAAATTTTAGATGAAAATTAGTGAGTTTTAAAGTTTTTTAAAAGTATTTTAGAGTCATATGATCAACATTAGAACCCCGAAAACTCGACTCCCTATAACTCCACACTCCGGGAAACTCGACAAGCCTGAAACACTTTTTGGCTTTGAAAAAAGAAACAAAACATAAACACGCACGGTATTTTCGTAAAAAGCTAATTTAATTTACAGTAACAATTATGCTTATAAACTATTACAGAGCAGTGAATATATAGCTCTGAAAAGACTGAAATGATATTTAAATAAATCCTAAACTATCATTAAAAGAATAAAACATAAAATATTGCTGTTGCACAGTAATAGCACTTTGATTAATAAGTGAAATAGCTAATTTAAGCTTACTTTGAATAAGGCTGAGGGTTCATTAAATAAAAATAATATCTCCAAGTTAATGCTTTAATACAGTTAATAAAGTTAATACAGTATACCTAATACTGTATGTAAATACTGTAATACTGTATGTAAATAGAAGGTAAAGGTAAAGGTACCCCTGCCCATACGGGCCAGTCTTGACAGACTCTGGGGTTGTGCGCCCATCTCACTTAAGAGGCCAGGGGCCAGCGCTGTCCGGAGACACTTCCGGGTCACGTGGCCAGCGTGACATCGCTGCTCTGGCGAGCCAGAGCCGCACACGGAAACGCTGTTTACCTTCCCGCTGGTAAGCGGTCCCTATTTATCTACTTGCACCCGGAGGTGCTTTCGAACTGCTAGGTTGGCAGGCGCTGGGACCGAGCAGCGGGAGCGCACCCCGCCGCAGGGATTCGAACCGCCGACCTTTCGATCGGCAAGTCCTAGGCGCTGAGGCTTTAACCCACAGCGCCACCTGCGTCCCACTGTATGTAAATAACGGGCTTTAATTGGGTCTTACACCCTAAAAATATTTAAGTATTTGAAAATAACTAATACAGTACTATAGTAATATAGAAATACAGTACTAAACTAGTACTAATATTTCGAAACTGAAAATTTAACATTCTGTATGTATTTAATTCTCTATTTTATAAAGATTTTTAATATCTGACAGTGAGTTTGGAGTAGCCCAATGCAAAAATCCTGAGGATCCATGTGGATCCATGCTTTGTAACCACGTTTTTGCACCACTGTGACCCTAAGCAACAGTGGGTGCGTGATTTTTTTGGTGCAAGATGTACCCATGGACATGCTATGTGATCTGATGGTGAATTTGGGGTGACCCAATGCAAAAATCCTGAGGATCCATGTGGATCCGTGCTTTGTAACCACGTTTTTGCACCATTGTGGCCCCAGGCCACAGTGTGTGCGTGATTTTTTTGGTGCAGGCTGTAGCCATGGACATGCTATGTTATCTGATGGTGAATTTGGGGTGACCCAGTGCAAAGATCCTGTGGATCCATGCTTTGTAACCACGTTTTTGCACCATTGCAGCCCCAGGCAACAGTGGGTGCGTGATTTTTTTGGTACAGACTGTAGCCATGGACATGTAATGTGATCTGATGGTGAATTTGGGGTGACCCAATGCAAAAATCCTGAGGATCCATGTGGATCCGTGCTTTGTCACCACGTTTTAAATGGGGAGGGAAGGAAAAACACAGAAGGGACAAGAAGCACAAGAGGGGTGTGCGGAGAAGCAGCTGGCTAAGAATGCAGAGGAGGAGTTTAACGGGGTGGGGGGGAGGAAAGGAAGGCAAAAGTCCCCCCCCCAAGCCAGCCCTCTCTCTCTCTCTCCCACCTGCGAGTCCCTAGAGCACGGAGAGGAGGAGGTGGTGGGCTGGAGCCTGCGCGCAGTGTGACTAGGAAAGAATTAGAAGGAAGGACTCGATCCTTTCCTTAACCCTCTGCTTGCCAGGAGGGCAGGGGATTCCCTGCTCTTTGTTGAGTTTGAGCAAACGCAGCAACAGAAGCGGGTGGGCAGTAAGACCCTGAGGCAGAATGCAGGAAAGCAGCAGCTTCCGCCTTCCCTCCGCCCGCCGGCCCGATCTTATTTTTGCCTGATTTTTGCCTATTTTTGCCCCTGCGCTCCGGCGAGTCAGCTCCAGGGACCACACATTCGCTCAATAACACGCACAGACATTTCCCCTTACTTTTTAGGAGAAAAAAATCTGCGTGTTATAGAGCGAAATTTACGGTAATAATTTTCTTAAATTATTGGGGGGGGCAGAGCCCCCCCAAACGAATTTTTGAGGGGGCTCGGGCCCCCTCAGGCCCCATGGAGTCGGCGCCTATGTCTTCCGTGTCAAATGGTGCCGAGTCTCAAAACCAAACTTCACCGAATGAAAGTTTAGTTTAGGGTCCAGTTCAAAGGCTGGTATACTCTTTCTCAGCAGCTTTCCCTGGTACCAGCAGCGTAGTGTCAGTTACTAGTGCCCAGGGTGGGCACATAAGTGCATGCACTGTCCACTTGGGTGCCATCCCAGCACTTGCCGCCGCTGCTAGAGCAACCCCACCCATACCAGAGCAAAGCGGGGCCACACTGAGCTGCCTGCCTGCCTGCCTGCCTGCCTGCCATACAGGGGGGAGCCCAGCTAGTTGGTGTGGCCCTTGGTGGGTGGAGAGGAACACCAGCTCTACTGGGGACACGTGTGAGCACCTACTTTGTTCCCTCTCAAAAACTGCATGCCCAGGGCTCACACAACCCACGCTACGTCCCTGCCTAGTACTCCCACCTGCCACCATCCCTTAAGCTCATGGAGTATAAGATTATCAATGCCACTGGTGGGGGGCTTTCTTATTTCAACAAGATTCCTCAGTGAAGATTTGCCTCCTAGTAGGTATCTGTGTTAGTTTTTGAAAGATTTTTGCATATGCAATTGCGCTCTCTCTCTCTCTCTCTCTTTCTTTCCTTCTCTCTCATTGTGAAATTGCTTCAAGATGTCATTAATAAAAATTATAAAACTGCCACATCTGCAAGAAGACTAAGAGAGACCCATTCCCCCTGACGTTCCAATGTTCTACGTGATGAAGATTGCTTTGTAAAGATAATAATTCACTCATGAGATCCCCTTCTTACACTCTGAAGAAGTATAGCATGGGCAAAAATGGACCCAGCTGAGAGGGAACTAGGGCAGAACTGATCGCTCTCGCCTGGGAACAAATTGTGGCACAGCCAAGGTGCTCAGGCGATCCAGTTGAAAAGGTCAGTCATCTAGTTGATGAGCTGTCTGCTCTAAAGCTGGCTTAAAGATACAACACACTGCACCCAGGTCATTGAATTGTCCACTGTGGTGAGCTGGATGTATTTAAACAGTACATAGCTTCCCCTTTAGCTAAGGTGGCGGGTGCAAAGGAACCCAACCCAAACCAAGGACAGGTTCAGTCACTATAAACCTCAAAGTTTGATGTCAAGGCTTCCCAAACCGGTGGCTTTCCTTGGCTCCTTGATGAGCTTAGAAAGTTTCTGTGGGCCTCAACCCAAATCCTTCTGAATGTAAACAAAATAAAGTCAAGGAATATCAATATATCATCAACATTTCTTAGTGCTCAAGTGCCACGGCACCATGAAGGAGGGAATAAGGAAGTAAAGCAAGTGTAAATACGGAAACCATACTTTTTACCTTCTTTAATGAGATGGATGGACCTGATGGGCTTTGACAAGTGTGTGAATACTGGGCTGGAAGTTTGTGAGTTTGTGTCTTAAGTCTAAGAATACTGTTGTATTGTGGAATTGTCGTATTAGATACAGAAGTTCCCTAATGGCAAGGCAGGTGCACTCTGCACATGCCCATGCCAGTTATCTATGAAAATCTTTGTTCCTTATTAATTTTTTTGCACTATGCCTCATGAACTTCTTTACCAGCCCAGGCCCCTTTTGACCCCTGCACAGTCCGATCAACCAGAGAGTTTGCCAGATCAGGTCAGTGCCCATCTAGTCCAGTATCCTGTTTAAACAGTGGCCAACCCTAGCTGATCGCCGAAGAATTGATGCTTTTGAATTATGGTGCTGGAGGAGACTCTTGAGAGTCCCATGGACTGCAAGAAGATCAAACCTCTCCATTCTGAAGGAAATCAGCCCTGAGTGCTCACTGGAAGGACAGATTGTGAAGCTGAGGCTCCAGTACTTTGGCCACCTCATGAGAAGAGAAGACTCCCTGGAGAAGACCCTGATGTTGGGAAAGATGGAGGGCACAAGGAGAAGGGGGCGACAGAGGGCGAGATGGTTGGATAGTGTTTTCGAGGTTACCAGCATGAGTCTGACCAAGCTGCGGGGGGCAGTGGAGGACAGGAGTGCCTGGCGTTCTCTGGTCCATGGGGTCACGAAGAGTCGGACACGACTAAACGACTAAACAACAACAACAACAAACCCTAGCCTAGGACCCTCGTACCTACGGGACCACCTCCCCCGGTATGCCCCACGGAGAGCCTCAAGGTCCATAAATAGCAACACCCTAGTGGTCCTGGGCCCTAAGGTGGAAGGAGGAATGCTCTGTCTCATGAGACCAGGGCCCTGCAGGATCTGATTTCTTTCCGCAGGGCCTGTAAGACAGAGTTGTTCTGCCTGGCCTTTGGCTTGGAGCCAATTTGATTCCCTCGCCCTCTTTCTTTTTCCTTTCTCCTCCTCTTATTTTTAAGTGGTATTCATTCAACTTGTTTTTATTATTGCTTGTTAGCCGCCCTGAGCCTGGCCTTGGCTGGGTAGGGCGGGGTATAAATAAAAATTATTATTATTATTAAAGCTTATAAAGTTCTTGTTACTGTTAGTATATGAAGCCCTTAACAACTTAGGACCAGTCTACTTGTGAGATTGTTTTACTGTATATATGTCCATTGCTTCGGTCTGCAGAAATTACAGTGTTACAGGTACCAAATAATATTTATTCTGCATTTGTAAAAAGTTGCTATTTTACTGTGGCAGCACCCACATTTTGGAATTCCTTGCTTTTTGTCATCACGCAGGTTTCTTCACTGTACTGTTTTTAGCACCTACTCAAAACATGTCCATTTTGCCAAGCCTACTGTGCACATGTGTTTTAAATCTGTTTTTAGCCGATCACTGGTTTTAGTTACTATTTGAGTGTGTTAAATAGCCGCTTTAAACTGTTTTATTTATGATTTTATTGATTTATTCTTTTTGGTAAACTGCTTTTACAGTCAAGCAGTACATACATTTTATGAAAAGTTGGCAACCATTGAGCTAGTAACTTGAAACTTGCCATGCATGATCTGACTGATGGCATCCGCAGATATGCGGTGCCTCTGATTTCAGGTGCCTCTGATAAAAATTGCCACAAGTATAGGAAGTTTAAGAATGTTGAAAATGGACGTGCTGACCATTTTCACTCATTTTCTTAAACGGGCATTTTGTATACCTCACTCCAATTTTGGTGAGAGCTTACTAATGGACATTATTTATTGTTGTCAGGGAAGGCAAGCCTTAATTCATTTTATGAAGTTCCAAGCAGCGCTTAAAAACCACTCAAGCTCTTATTGCCCATTAAATCCTATGGCACCAACTACCTGCGACATGAGACACTGGATGCCGGTATTTTGAAACATTTTTTGGGGGGGAGGGGGGACTTAATTGTTTGCAGAGGGCACCACCTAGTGGTTGACATGTGCAATACTTATTGCTTGGCTTATGGAATAGAACAGTGTGGTGCAGTGGTTAGATGAAAGGTTGCTAATGTTTGTTTGTTTGCTTGGCCAATGGGGGCATCTGGGAAATTCAGAACCTGCTGTGGACATGGCATGTGAATCCTGCAATGGCACCCACCCACGCCAGCCACTCACAGCCCCACACTTCTAATGACTTGTTAGCGTTCTGTTTCTCATACACACACACACACACACACACACACCATTCTGTAAACTGGAAATGTTGCACAGCTAATACTTGAAAGCACCCTAAACACCCACTGGTGGCATGAGAGATTATGTAAACAGAGAGGGGAGGTCTTGATTCCTTAGCCAGCCCAGAGAGAGAAGAAGCAGCAGAGATTCTGAGAAACAAAGAGAGTTTTAGTGCAGGTAATTCTGAGACGGGATCTATTTCTGTGCATTTTGGGGTGATGTTCCTGTGGGAGAGAGGGGGAGATAAATGGTGGAGTGGATTTGTGCTGGTAGAGAAGAGAAGAGGAGATTGAGAGTTCCTTCAACAGGAATTGATTGGGGGGCATTGTGTGTGTGTGGAGTTGTCCTCCGCAGGAATCCTTTTGTGATTAGCCACCCCCAAACACAGCAGTCATTTTCTGGTATTGCGTATGGCAGAATGTGCCCACAGGCCCGAAAAAGGTGTGTGTGTGGGGGGGGGGGGGTTGGTCAAATCTGAGGGTTTGGAGAGAGGCACAAAGCAGCTGGGGATGGTTGAGAAAACTGGGTTTTGTGAATAGTTGGTCAATAGCCAAACCTTGAGACTGGATTATTATTGCTCTTTGGAAATGATCTGGAAGCTTTAGCTAGTGCAGAACACAGCTGCCCAACTGTTGACAGGTTCAAGGTCATGGCATGTGGGTGTATTTTGTATGTAGTTTTTAAAAATGTTAATGTTTTTTGTGTGTTTCTTTTTCTCCATGGTAAAATGTCTTTAAATTTGTGGTTTTAAGAATAAGTCACTTGGAGACCTTTTGGGCAACAAGTGACAAATTATTCTAGTACAGTGGTACCTTGGTTTAAGAACAGCTTAGTTTATGAACAACTTGGATTAAGGATTCTGTAAACTTGGAAGTAGGTGTTTTGGTTTGTGAACTTTGCCTTGGAAGCAGAACATGTTCCGCTTCCTGTTGAGTGTGTTCCATTTGTAAATTGAGTCCCCTTCTGCTATGGGAAAGCACGCCTTGGTTTAAGAATGCTTTGGTTTAAGAACGGACTTCTGGAACGCATAAAGTTCGTAAACCAAGGTACCACTGTAAATTCTAATTCTACTACCACCACAATTAGTAACAATGATAATAATTCATTGAGATAAAATTAAGTGTTAATTGGTCCAGTACCTTCATGCCAAGGGGATCTGTGTATCACATTATACAAGGATTCCTGCTTCTGTTGAATTGTCAAGTGAAAGAACTGAGGGAGCACAGAAGGGATGTGAGGAAAGAGGGAAAGAACTGGAGGTAAAGTCTTGATATAAGTCTTTCCCAGCAGTTCAAATGCATTCATCTGTGCAATTTGGCTTCTCTTTAGCTTCTCGCTTTTTTCCTAGCCTTCAGTTCACCATATTTTCACATTAAAAATAAAGTCCTTACAAAATATTGTTGGCATTTTAAGGCGTGTGTCAGGGCGAACGTAAAGCACTGTAGAGTCCTCTGTAGGCAGTTGAACTCAGAGTAGTTCTACTGAAATTAAAGTTAGTCACATCAATTAATGTCAATGGGTGTAACTCTGAGCATGATCAAAGTTGTATGTAACCTTTAATGGACATTTCTCCATGTATATTTATATGAGACATTTTGCAGAGTATGCATATTTTGGCAAGCAATTTCCCCTAATAAGGATGCATGTTATTTTCACTAATATATGCATTTTAATGGATATTTCCCACTAATATATGCACTAATATATGCTTTTACACATACAGTGGTACCTCGGGTTAAGTACTTAATTCGTTCCCGAGGTCTGTACTTAACCTGAAACTGTTCTTAACCTGAAGCACCACTTTAGCTAATGGGGCCTCCCGCTGCTGCCGCGCCACCGGAGCACGATTTCTGTTCTTATCCTGAAGCAAAGTTCTTAACCTGAAGCACTATTTCTGGGTTTGCGGAGTCTGTAACCTGAAGCGTATGTAACCTGAAGCGTCTGTAACCTGAGGTACCACTGTATTGTGGAACTGTATCCAAAAATTCAAATACATGGGAATTGCAGAGCATAGCTGTGTTTTGCTTCACATTTTGCTTAGGCAAGTATGACTGAAGTCAGTTGTTAGTAGAGAGTGGCATTCAGACAACTGTAAGGTAGCCTTCCTTATGTCTACTCAGGATGGGGGTAAGATGGAGATAATCGCAGGTTTCTGCAACACGTAATGCAGATTCACAAATGTTATACTATACTGTACAACATTAACTCAAGTGTTAGATGCAGGTTTTTGATGAGTCATTTTATTGTACTGAACCCTGCTGGAATCTTGTATATATGAGAATAAAGGTATGAGAATTTGATGTGATTTGAAGTAGGTTCACCCAAATTTCTTTCCCATCCTTGCATCTGGACTGTACTCTATAACTTGGTTGGAGCTGATGGGAACTGCAGCCATTATAAACTGGCTTTGCATCAGTCTTGACAAATCCTGAAGAAATTTGTGCCGATACAGCATTTGTCTCTGGTGGGTCACTATCGCCCTGGCTTGGGTCCACCTGGAGCAATCCGGAGCTATAGAAAAGTGGATGTGGCAGAGGATATTAAACAAAAAGTTGGGCAGCAAGGAGATGGGAGGTTGGAAAACAAGATGCACATGAGACTCTGCCTCCATTGCAGCCTCCTGCTACTCACCACCTGTCCCTTGGGCCCCAAATCAGATTGGAGTGGGACTTCCACAGCTCTATTCTAAACTATAATCCTATCAGGGCCAGATTTAGGTTTGATGAGGCCTCAGTGCCTAGGACTTGCCGATCAGAAGGTCGCGGTTTGAATCCCCGTGACAGGGTGAACTCCCATTGCTCGGTCCCTGCTCCTGCCAACCTAGCAGTTTGAAAGCACGTCAAAGTGCAAGTAGGTAAATAGGTACCGCTCCGGCGGGAAGGTAAACGGCGTTTCCGTGTGCTGCTCTGGTTCGCCAGAAGCAGCTTAGTCATGCTGGCCACATGACCCAGAAGCTGTACGCCGGCTCCCTCGGCCAATAAAGCGAGATGAGTGCCGCAACCCCAGAGTCGGCCACGACTGGACCTAATGGTCAGGGGTCCCTTTACCTTTACCTAAGCTGCTGAAAGTAATGGGGCCCCTTATATGTCCAGCTGTCCTTTGGCCACTGTTTTTTGTGTTGAATATATGCTATATGGTCATTTATGGACCTAATAGGTATCTAAAGCCATTTGCACATAACAAAATATGTATTTTATCAAAGTAATTGTTGAACTGAAATACAATTAAGAAGAAGTATATTAATAGTGATTTGGGGGGGGGGGCAAGAGAGTGGGGCCCTAAGCTATACCTTGTTTAGCTTATACGTAAATCTGGCACTGAATCCTATGCAGGTTACTCAAAATAAGCATTGACAAGACTGGGCAAGTTCCTGGGCAAGATTGGGCATGCTGGAGAAGAGTTAAGAGCGGTGGACTCGTAATCTGGTGAACCGGGTTCACTTCCCTGCTCCTCCACACGCAGCTGCTGGGTGACCTTGGGCTAGTCACATTTCTCTGAAGTGTCTCAGCCCCACTCACCTCACAGAGTGTTTGTTGTGGGGGGTGAAGGGAAAGGAGATTGTAAGCCATTTTGAGACTCCTTAAGGGGAGTGAAAGGCAGGATATCAAGTCCAAACTACTCTTCTTCTTCTTCTTCTTCTTCTTCTTCTTCTTCTTCTTCTTCTTCTTCTTCTTCCTCCTCCTCCTCCTCCTCCTCCTGGAGCCAGCTCACAGTGGTGAATTGGTTTTGTTTCCTGGCATAGGTACACCCCATTGTCAATTTGTTACCCTGGCTGCTAGTTTTTGGAGGTGACTCCTAAATCCAATGTATGGCAGCTGTGAAAAGGGAAAATGTCATGCCAGGAATCATTAGGAAAGGAACTGGGGGGGGGGGAGGGAAAACCCTGCCAATATCATAATGCCATTATACAAAACTATGGTGTGATAGTATTTGGAATAGTATGCTCCAGAACTAATTACCCTCAAAAATTTAGTCCTAGCAATGCCATTTATTATTTGTAGTAGTGTGAAAGCATTTGGATTTGGATTTGCCTTTTCCCTAAACACATACCTTTTCAAAGAGAACTCTTAAAAAATCAACACACAACGAGGCGATTTTTAATTGATATTAAATTGTGTAACTCAAGAGTGAATTGCCAGGTTGAAACTGACATGCCATCCATAACAGGTGTCTTGGGAGGATTCCGAGGTGCGTTAAGGGTTTCTATTTAAAACTGTGCCATATGGGTAATGATGTCTACGTTTGAGCAAATTAATTCAGGCAGCCGGAACACCACTTCAGCTTAAACGCCTGGCAATTCTTGCACTGCTTCAGACAGGTTTATGCAAACTCCTTTGTCTCGAATGCCCCCCTTTGCTCCTTTTAATATTGCAAATGGCTAAAACTGCGGTTCACAGATTGGAAATATATCTAACAGTGAATGGGATCATCACTGCTGAGTCACCCCTACAGGAGGCATTATAATAATGGGCTATTGTTGGAAAGGATAAAGGAAGGAGGAGAGAGATTAATAAATATATGTTGGGGGGAAATCACATAATTCCTAGGTGGGCTTTGGGCAAGTTGGGAAACTGCAATGATGCATGCAGCCCATTGGGCCAGGATGGGTGGGTGAAAGGCAAAGCCAGGGCTAACAATATTGGCATTTATACAAGCTAATGGTGAAAGTAATTGGATTGCTGTTGCAACAAAGCAGGTCCCAAAGCCCCTTCTCGGGAGGTGGAAGCTCAGAGTGTGGAAGCTCAGAGGCAAATAGCTTGCTCAGGAAGTGTGGAAGCTCAGAGGCAAATAGCTTGCTCAGGAAGTGTGGAAGCTCAGAGGCAAATAGCATGCTCAGGAAGTGTGGAAGCTCAGAGGCAAATATAGCTTGCTCAGGAAGTGTGGAAGCTCAGAGGCAAGTAGCTTGCTCAGGAAGTGTGGAAGCTCAGAGGCAAGTAGCTTATTCAGGAAGTGTGGAAGCTCAAAGGCAAATAGCATGCTCAGGAAGTGTGGAAGCTCAGAGGCAAATATAGCTTGCTCGGGAAGTGTGGAAGCTCAGAGGCAAGTAGCTTGCTCAGGAAGTGTGGAAGCTCAGAGGCAAATATAGCTTGCTCAGGAAGTGTGGAAGCTCAGAGGCAAATAGCATGCTCAGGAAGTGTGGAAGCTCAGAGGCAAGTAGCTTGCTCAGGAAGTGTGGAAGCTCAGAGGCAAGTAGCTTATTCAGGAAGTGTGGAAGCTCAGAGGCAAATAGCATGCTCAGGAAGTGTGGAAGCTCAGAGGCAAATATAGCTTGCTCAGGAAGTGTGGAAGCTCAGAGGCAAATATAGCTTGCTCAGGAAGTGTGGAAGCTCAGAGGCAAATATAGCTTGCTCAGGAAGTGTGGAAGCTCAGAGGCAAATAGCTTGCTCAGGAAGTGTGGAAGCTCAGAGGCAAATATAGCTTGCTCAGGAAGTGTGGAAGCTCAGAGGCAAATATAGCTTGCTCAGGAAAATGAGTGCAGGCTGCAACTGTATACAGTGGAGGGTGATTCATTAGTGCAATTGGGACACTGCCCCCATCAATCTCAGCCCATCCCCAGACAGCCCTCCACTTACCTGTCTTCTTACTTCTGACTAGTACAGATGTGGTCATGCCTGTACGCTTCCTCCTCCTTTGTGGAGCTCCTTCAGTTTGCCAAGCACAGCGGTATCAATCGCTGTTGCCACTATCTAAGCTCATGGTGATGAAAAAAGGCCATGACCCCTGTCCCAGTCAAGCATAAACACTTTGAAGCCCTTGTAGAACTTAGCAGCAATGAGGATCAGACAAAATTAGCTGGCTCTGCCTGTCATTGGCTCTGCCACCACCTACAGTTGGTCTGCCTAGCTTCTGCCCCACCAGCCCCAGTCGGTACCATTGGTGGGTAGCAAACTGGGGTTACCAGATGACAGTCTTTCTCTCCCTGGCAGTGTGTCCTGAAACATGTGCTCTTTTGTCTTATTCTGGGATATTGGGCCTTCCAGAACAGCAGAAAACATGCTTGCGCCATAATCCATGCAAAAGCCCTTCGGGTATTTGGAGATGGCTATCGTGATACTTCTTAGTCTTCTCTTCTCCAGGCTAAACATATCCAACTCCTTCAACCATTCATCAAAGCCCCCCTTTATGAATGTTGTTTATCCTGGAGAAGAGAAGACTGAGAGGTGATATGATAGTCACCTTCAAATGTCTCTAGGATTGTTGCATGGAAGATGGAGCAAGCTGAGAGGAGGGCCTGAACCAGTGGAGTCAAATGGCGAGAAAGGATATTTCAACAAAACATTAGGAAGAACTTCCTGGTGGTGAGAGCTGTTCAACAGTGGAATGGACTACCTTGGAAGGTGGTGAACTCTCTTTCATTGGAGATTTTTAAAGAGACGTTGGATGGGCATCTGTCAGGTATTCTTCAATTGTGGTTCCTGCATTGAAGGTGTTTGACGACCTCTGAGGTCCCTTACAACTCTACAGTTCTATGATTCCATGATTCTACATTAGGAAGGGAGGAGATGTCAGGGATGAGGGCGGCCACTACTTCTCTCGTGAGAGTGTTTAAGGGTTTTTTGCAAAAGTACCTTCATGGTTATAGGGACTGTGGTGCAGCAAGGCAGGTACGGGCCTCTCCTTGTGCTTTGTTCTTTTTTTAAATTTTTAATTTATATTTTTTTTTTCAAATATAACAATAAAGGAAAAACATTCCATCCAAAATTTACATCCAATTCTAATCTTTCTACTTTCAGACTTCCCTCAGTCTATCTGGAAATTTTCCATACTATCACAATTATTCACATTTCTTCCATCTATATTGGTGTTTTTTTAACCATATTAATCTTAATTATTATAAAACAATATTTCTTTCCATTATTATCATAGAGCTTCTTGAAAACCTACAAACGTTAATTGTTCTTCACATATATTTTTAATATACTCTGTAAATTTATTCCAGTCCTCGGTAAATCTTTGGTCTCGCCGGTTCCGAATTCTCCCCGTTAATTTATCTAATTCTGCGTACTCCATCAACTTCATTCTCCATTCTTCTTTCATCGGGATTTCTTCCTGTTTCCATTTTTGTGCCACCAGAATTCTTGCCGCTGTTACTGCATATAAAAACAACTTCTCATCCTTCTTTTTTATATCATTTCTTAGTATTCCTAGCAGAAAAGTTTCTGGTTTCTTAACAAAAGTATATTTCAACATTTTTTTCAACTCATTGTAAATCATTTCCCAGAAACCTTTCATTTTTTTACATTCCCACCACATATGATAGAATGTTCTTTCTTTCTCCTGACATTTCCAACATTTATTACTAACTTTATACATCTTTCCAAGTTTAACTGGTGTTATATACCATCTATATAACATTTTCATAACAATTTCTTTTATTGTAGTACATGCAGTAAATTTCATTCCTTCTTTCCACAGTCTTATCCAATCATCAAATTGAATATTATAACCAAAATCTTTGGCCCACTGAATCATTGCAACTTTAACCTCTTCATCCTTAGTATGCCATTCAAGTAATAATTTATACATTTTAGATAGAATTTTAACATCATTATTCAAAATTTCTTTTTGAAATCTGGATTTTTCTTCTTGAAAACCTCTTTCCAGCATCTCTTTTTTAAACATCACATTCAATTGGAAGTAATGTAATCAATCATACACATATTCTTTAACTTCTTCGTATGGTTTCAATTTCCATTTATTTCCTTCTTTTATAATTAAATTCTCATATGTAATCCAACTCCCCGTCATATTGATCTTCTTAACACTCATTACCTCCAATGGTGACAGCCAAAATGGGGTTTTAAACTCTAATATATTTTTGTACCTATTCCACACTTCAATCAACGGACCTCAGAAGATGTGATTTTCAAAACCTTTATGCACTCTTTTTTTCTCATACCATAAATATGCATGCCAACCAAATCTATTATCGTAACCTTCTAAGTCCAAAAGTTCTGAATTTTCTAGCTTTATCCATTCTTTCACCCAGCAAAGACATGCGGCCTCAAAGTATAACTTGTAAGTCTGGCAGGGCAAAGCCTCCTCTATCTTTTGCATCTGTTAAAATCTTAAATTTTATTCTGGGCTTCTTGCCCTGCCGGATATATCTTGATAATACTCTTTGCCATTCTTTAAATATAGTCACACCTTTAATTATTGGTATTGATTGAAATAAAAACAACATTTTTGGTTGCAATTATCGTTGCAATTCTTCCCCAAAGTGATAACTTCATTCTCCCCCACACTTCCATTTTTTTTTTTTAATAAATATTTTTATTAAATTTTCACATTTTATGAAGACAAACATACACACACATAGACAAAGACAACACGTATAAAATTTCATAACCTTACTTTCCTAACCCCAGTTCTTGACCTCCCCCCACCCCCCCTTCATACATCCTAGTTCAGTTAAATTAGCTCAGCAAATTCATATCTCTCATCCTTTGCATATTATTATTGTGTATATATATATATATATATATATATATATAAAAACCATTTACTTGGCCAAATTTTACTTATCCAATTTTCTTATAAATATTAAAGCCTTTTCTAAGGTCGACTCGAGTTCCTTCCACGAATTTCCCTTTAATCTTAAAAATAGGTCATAGTAATCAAACACAAAAGTCATAAAGATTTAAAAACAAGTTCTCCTTTCCCCCCCCCCAGCCCGGTTTCTGTCCCTTCCAAATGTCCCCACATCCATAACAACAGTTTTTAGCCTGGGTTCCTCACATCTGAGGCCTTTAAGTCCTTGTCAGTCTCTCTTTGCCGATCTTGTTGGTAACCCTCCTCATTGGTCCTCAGGTTTCGGGGAAGTTCCAGCTCGGTCTCATCAGAATTTCTTCCATCCAAAGTAGTTAACACCAGCTGCTGCAGAAGATCAACCAATCCATACTCAAATAGGAAGCCCCAGTCATATTTCTTATTTCTTTTAAATTCAGATATTCCAAATGTTCCAGGGGCTTCCTCCCTCCTCTTTCGCATCTTTCACAGATTTGTAGTCCAAGGGTCTTCTTATTTGTATTCTAACAATGTAGGCTTGTGGTTGGTAGTCTCCATCTGTACTAGCCCTTGCTCACTCTCCCCCTGTTCCAAAGCTATCTCTTCTGATTCAGCTGCAGGTTTTTCCCCAGTCAAGTCCATTGTACCTTCAGCAGAGTCCTTTATTTTAGAGTTCAAGGTTATGAGTTGTTTACTCATGACCGTAGTCTGCTCCTCCAGTTTTCCCACAAGAAAAAACATTCTTTCTAACTCTGCCTGTAATTTTCCATCTGCAGCCATTGCAATGTTTCAATGTTTCCCCTAGGGGGATTCTAGTTACTTAATAGTCTTTTCCAATAGTCCTTTACTTTGTTATTTCCCTACTTTATTTCCAACCACTTTAGTTCAAATGTAACAAATTAAGTCCAAAAAGTGTTAAATAATAGAGTTTTTAACTTTCACTGCCCGTTTGACAGCTCCTTTGACAGCTGTCAAACTCCTCGTTCCTTTTTCTCCAGCTCACATAAAGGACACCCCCGGGTCTGGGGAGGTTCAAACAAAAACTTCTAAAAATCCACTCTTACTCTCCAGCACACATCTTCTTCTGTCCAATTCATGCAAATATTATCTTTTACAGAACACCAAAGAAAGAACTCTCCACCTTAGTTCTCCGATCTTTGCTTTAAATTTTCTGTAGGCAGGGGGGTGCGGACTTCCCTTTAGCACATTCCCCGATCGTGCCGAATTCAAGGATAAACTTTTTAGAGTCCAAATTCCATTCTACTCACGGATTAATTAAAGTCCGAATTTCAGGGAAGAAAGTCAGCGGTCTCCGGCCATGGCTCGCGGCTTCGCTCCACTGCAGTAGCGGTCTACTCACAGCACCACGCCACTCCCCGTACCCTCTCCGCAGCCTTTAAAAAGGCTCTTCGTGGGTCGGGGGGGCGCTTTAGGTGCCCGCCGAGTCACCAGGTCTGCAGGCTTCCGCGCCTGCGGTTTCTAAGGGTCCCCGCGTCGCCGTCGCGGTGAGACCCGTCTGCAATGGAGCCGATTCCCTCCGGAGCTCGGAGGGAATCCGCCATTACTCGGATCGCGCTAACCCGGAAGTCCTCCCCCACACTTCCAGGTCCTTCCTAATCTTATTCCATATCGGTACATAATTATTTTGAAAAATATCAATACTCTTGGGAGTTAATATTATCCCAAGATATTTAACTTTCTTAACCACTTCCATCTCTGTTTGTTGCTGAATTCTTTCTAATATCTCGTGGTCCATATTTTTAACCATTATTTTTGTTTTGTTCTTATTTAATTTGAAACCGGCAACTTGTCCAAATTGCTCTATCACTTCTAAGACTTCCTTAACACTTTTAATAGGGTCTTCTATTGTTATAACCAAATCATCAGTGAAGGCTTTTACCTTGTATTCCTTACAACCAACTGTCACACCTTTTATCTGTTCATTACTTCTTAAAGCTCTCAAGAAGACTTCCAGGACCGATATGAATAACAATGGTGATAAAGGACATCCTTGTCTTGTACCCTTAGTTATAGCAATATTTTCTGTCATTACATTATTAACAATTAATTTTGCTCTTTGTTCAGAGTATATTGCCTTTACACCATTCACAAATGATTGACCCATATCCATAAATTCCAGATTCTTTAACATAAATTCCCAAGAAATATTATCAAATGCCTTTTCCGCGTCAACAAATATCAACATCGCTTGCTTATCTTTCTTATTAGTCAGATATTCGATTATATTTATTATGTTTCTTATATTGAAAGACAATCTCCCTCCCTGGAAGAAATCCTGTTTGGCCCTTATGAATCAACTCCTTGAATATCTTTTTCATCCTATTTGCCAAAATATTAGCAAACATTTTATAATCATTATTCAATAGCGAAATTGGCCTGTAGTTTTTAACTTGAGTTAAATCTGAATCCTGTTTGGGAATTAGTGTTATGTACGCTTCTTTCCATGTCTCTGGTATTTGTCCTTCTTTCAAGATGTTATTCATAACTTCTACCAATGGTACAAGTACGATGTCCTTCATTTCTTTATAATATCTTGCTTTGTGCTTTGTTCTAGGATCAAACTAAGAATTCAGTCTGTAAGAATTCAATCTCTTATCTTCTCATAGCTGCTCATAGCTTCCCCTTTTGGAAAGTCGATGAGAAGTTTGTCCCTAAAGGAATGGTATTACAGAGTCTGGCTGCTGACGCCAGCTGGCAAGTTACGCAGCAGTGCAGACTGGCTAGGAGAGACATGGAGCATGACACATTTGAAGCAACCTGGACACCCTTTCTTGCATTTATTAATTCCAACCCAGGGGAACACTAAACTGTCTCTACTTCACCAATCATTTTGGGAAGGATTCTTGGGTTGAACTATAAATCTATATGTGTGAACCTGCTTTGTTTATGTACATTGCATAAGGGATCTAGGAAGGTGCCTTATATTGAGTTTAAATCTTGGCCCATCCGTCACAGTATTGGCCACACTGACTGGCAGCAGCTCTCTGGGGTGTCAGTCTAGGTTCTCTCTCAGCCCTAATGGGAGATGTCGGGGATCGAACCTGGAAGCTTCTGTAAGTAAAACAGGTGCTACAGCCCTTCCCCCACAAACTGCATGATTTGTAGACAGCTAGATGTGGAGCACACTAGAGCTGGGTGATATATCATCCAAAACCAGTTTGAAGTCCATATTGTGGTATAGGTTTCATTATTTTCGACCTGGCAATATATAACAAATCATGATGTGTGTATGGTGTGTGTGTGTGGCGCATGCTATGCAAAAATCACGATGCAGGGGAAACTGTGAAACCAGCCCATACCTCTACATATTTCACATATCATGATATATCAGTATATCGTGATGCTTAGCTGGTGATATATTGCAATGTTGAAAGCCAGATATCACCTAGCCCTGAAGTTCACTTCTACAGTACATAGTTCCATCCTTATTTCAGACATTGTGATACAATGGTACCTCGTGTTACATACGTTTCAGGTTACATACTTCGGGTGCTTCGGGTTAAGAACAGTTTCAGGTTAAGAACGGACCTCTGAAACGAATTAAGTACTTAACCCGAGGTACCACTGTATTTTGGTATATCACAATGTTTAGCTGGTGATATATCATGATGTTGAAAAACAGATATTGCCTAGGCCTAGTCATGTCCTTCGTTTTCAGTGGGTCTACTCTGCACAAGACTAGCATTAGATACAAGTCATTGAATGTGGTCTAAGAACTCTGCAGTTCTTATAGGTTTGTGAGCCCCCCCCCCCCCGTTTCCTTAAATGGTGATTACAGAAATGAATAATGCACCGAGGGGAGCAAAATGCAGCCATTTTAAAATGTTTTATTTACAAGCTGTGTCCCCCCCCCCCGCTCCCCCAGCTGGGATCATCTGAGCGCTTAACCATGCATCCCCATTCTCATTTTAGCACATCATTGAATATGCATCTGAAAGCTATGATCTGTACCTGTGACTAAGGTCCTATATAATTAGGAGGAAGTGTTTTTTATGTCCCACAGTGATCTCAATAGCAGACCTCTCATAACAAACTCTTTTCTTTTTATAGTCTTGTGTTATTAAACTCAGTGTGACTTGACAACACTTTCCTCTGTATTGCTAAAAAGGACTCTGTGCACAGAACTACAGGGTAGGTTTTCAATGCTGAGTCATCCAGAAGGTTTAGGGGTTGTTGTTGTTGTTGTTGTTTTTAAAAAATGCAAGTCATTTATTAGTGTTCATGCAATTTTAATGTAGGCCTTTCATTATTATTTTTCTGCATCTCACTTATCAAAATACTGCTGTTGGGGGGTGGACGCTCTCAAAATTGACTTTGTGGCAGCAGCTCTGAAAGTGGATCTGGCTTGTTTACATTTTCTATCTGGGGGGTTTGTTCCCCTGATAACCCCAGAGTGCATATAGGTTGCGTCCAATGCTAGTCCTAATCGGAGCAGACCTGTTGAAAGTTCAGTGGGTCTACACAGAGCATGACTTAGTTTAGGGTTGGCATGCGTCTGGAATTTCCTGGACAAAGCCTTGTTCTCAGCATCTGGGTGGAAATCACTGAAATATCTAGGAAATCCCAGACATACGGCAGCCCATGTCAGAAGTGTAGATCTTGGCAAATTTCATTAAACTGATTTTTTATTTTATTTTGCACATCTGGGTTTTCACTTTTTGAAATACGGCAATCCTGACTTAGTTGGATGCAACCCAATGTATCTTGCTTCCATTTGAAAAGCTGTGTGGTCAGAGAGTGGTTTAAAGACAAAGAACCCAAAGGAGGCTGGTTCATTAGGGTGAATGGGGCACTGCCCCAACCTACCCACCTTCTTACTTACAACCAGTGCAGGAAGTGGCACTGACTGTGAGCTTCCTCCTCCTTAGTCTCAGTGTTGCCCTTGGGGAATTAATTGGCTGTGCCTGTCCTGGGCTCCACCTCCCTTGTTTTCCCTGCCTTCTACCTTACTAGTCCCACTGGGCACCAACCATGATTGAAAGGAAGGGCTTGAAATTCCCATCAGTGGCACCTGGACAGTAAACTGAGTAGGCACAGAGCTCAACTGCTCGCAGTCTTTCTCGCTATGACGAGATATATATTGGGGAGGTATCTGTCTACAGTGGTACCTCAGGTTAAGTACTTCATTCGTTCCGTAGGTCTGTTCTTAACCTGAAACTGTTCTTAACCTGAAGCACCACTTTAGCTAATGGGGCCTCCTGCTGCCGCTGCGCCACTGGAAGACAATTTCTGTTCTCATCCTGAAGCAAAGTTCTTAACCTGAGGTAATATTTCTGGGTTAGCGGAGTCTGTAACCTGAAGCGTATGTAACCTGAAGCATATGTAACTTGAGGTACCACTGTATATAGATCTGCTAGTGCAAGAATCATAGAATCATAGAGTTGGAAGAGACCACAAGGGCCATCGAGTCCAACCCCCTGCCAAGCAGGAAACACCATCAGAGCACTCCTAAGAGAGTGACAATGAGGGGAAGCTGATGAAACTGTAGACCTGTGGGGCAGAATGAAATAGAATAAACTGCGTGAAAGAAGGGAAGAGGGGAGCCAGTGGCTCAGCAGAGCTTGAAATGCATATTCCCTGTTTTTGGGGGGAAGAGGTGGCCCCTCTGGTCCAGTGTCCTCACGTCCTTCCAAGACATTCTTGAAGTTACTTCAGTGCCTTAATTGGCTTTCATATCCCGCCCCCCCTTTCTGATTCAGTTAGCATTAACTTAAACAAATTACATGTTTTAACTAACTACTAAGTTTGGTACTCCTTTTTTAAAATCAATTCTGCATGGTCTTCAGTCAGTGTTAATAGGGTTAGAGAGTTGCTGCAGTTAAGCTCATGCCAAGTTTATTTCTGGCATAAAAAGTATGAATGAATTTTGGGGCAGGATTGTATGTCTTCCTCATGGGCTGATACAGTTTACAATTAGGGTTGCTACGTGTCCTCTTTTTCCAGAACACATCCTCTTTTTCAGGGGTAAAATTTCTGTCCGAGTGGATTTTTTAAATTTGCCAAAATGTCTCTGACTATACTTTCTGGATGAGATATTGACATAACTGGTGGATGAAGACTTGCTTTCCTCTTCTCTTCTCCTGCCCTGCTCAGCAATATATCACAGCTTCTATAGCCTACAAAGTAAAGGTAAAGGGACCCCTGACAGTTAAGTCCAGTCGCGAACATCTCTGGGGTTGTGGCGCTCATCTCGCTTTACAGGACAAGGGAGTCGGTGCTTGTCCGCTCTGCAGACAGTTTTTCCGGGTCATGTGGCCAGCATGACTAAGCCGCTTCTGGCGCAATGCAACACCGACACCAGAGCAGTGCACAGAAACACCATTTACCTTCCCGCCAGAGCAGTACCTATTTATCTACTTGTACTTTTTGGCGTGCTTTAGAACTGCTAGGTTGGCAGGAGCAGGGACCGAGCAATGGGAGCTCACCCTGTTGCGGGGATTCGAACCACCAACCTTTTGATCGGCAAGCCCAAGGCTCAGTGGTTATAGTAGGGGTATTTAAAATGAGAGTCGTCATAGCATCCAATTTTTTGCTTTTCAAAACATGGCAGCCCTATCTTATACATGGGGGCACCTTATACATGGGAAAATACAGTATAAGGAATAAAGCGGTATCTTGAGGAATCTGGTCTTGGGCTGTGTATAGCCTTATATATGAGTAGTAACACCTTAAACCTGACTCAGTAGCAAATTGGCAGCCAGTGAGCATCCTGTAAGTAAAGTACTATATGATGGCAGTAGTAGTCACAAGCAAACTAACCACTATGTCCTGCACCAACGAAGCACATTACAGTAATCCAGCCTTGAGGTTGTCAGTGCATGGACAACTACAACATTAGCAGCAAACATCTTCCCAATGTAGAACGGGTTACTTGGTATGCAACTTGTGGCTGAAGACTTGCTTTCCTCCTCTCTTCTCCTGCCTCACTCAGCAATATATCACAGCTTCTATAGCCTACGTATAGTAAAGGTAAAGGTACCCCTGCCCGTACGGGCCAGTCGTGTCCGACTCTAGGGTTGTGCGCCCATCTCACTTAGGAGGCTGGGGGCCAGCGCTGTCCGGAGACACTTCCGGGTCACGTGGCCAGCGTGACGAAACTGCTCTGGCGAGCCAGCACCAGCGCAGCACACGAAAACGCTGTTAACCTTCCCACTATAAAGCGGTGCCTATTTATCTACTTGCACTTAGGGGTGCTTTCGAACTGCTAGGTGGGCAGGAGCTGGGACCGAAAGACAGGAGCTCACCCCACCGCGGGGATTCGAACCGCCGACCATGTGATCGGCAAGCCCTAGGTGCTGAGGTTTGAGGTGTTTAAAATGAGAGTTGTCAGAGCGTCCTCTTTTTTGCTGTTCAAAATATGCCAACCCGAATCTATGTCTGTTATGAGCATTGATGTCTGCCTTGCTTGATCTGATGGAGGCATATTTTTTCCCTACCTTCACTGTCAGAGGTGGTATGCCTCTATTACCAGTTCCTGGGGTGTTCATTGCCCTTTTGGTCCTGTCTGTGGGTTTTTCCTGAACATCTGGTAACCACCATGAGAGCAGAATACAAGACCTGAGAGGTTTTTGGTCTGATCTAGCAAGGCTTTGCTTGTGTTCTTGAAAGGTAACAACCGTGTTGAGAATAGCAGTGTGTGCTAGACATCTAGGTTTCTTAGTTGAACAAAAGTTGAGCAGTATGTTTTGGCTTTTAATACATTAATAGAAATAGATCATGAAACGTGTTGGTTTTACTTTACACTGTGTGTGTTAGGCTGTGTTTGGAGGACTGTGATTTAATTTAGGGTCACAAAGTAAAATGATCTTGCATCGTTACGGGGGGGGGGGGGGGGGCGGAATGTAAGGAAACTACTTATTGCTAGATTTAATACCTGAGTACATTTTAACTAAGACACATATAGATATAAATAGATAGAGATATAAATTTCATTCCATAGTTCATCCCTGTCAGATTTGTCAGACACATCATTGAACTGGCCACTGGTTTAATTCAGATGAATGAGCAAGGCATTTTGCTATGGCCATAAACATCAATTAATTACCTCTCCTGTCTTAATTATGACGGGCTTTTATTTCTAAGTGTAGCTTGCAAGCAGGATTGAGACATAGAGATTGCTAAATCAATACAAATATCAATTAGACTCAACTTTGTGGTCCAATTAACTTCATAATGCCTCTAAACGAAGTGTGAAAACTGAACTGCTGCATTAGCATCCTTCTGCCATAGACATAGGCCAAGAACTCTGGCCCTCTGTTCGTCACATCTCCATCACAACATACACTGTGATGAAGAATCTGCTGTGGCTTGTTCAGATGGATTTCTTTACAGGCAGCAATTGGGGATCTGTAGCCCTCCAGATATTGTTGGTTTACATTTTGCATCTCACCACGGATCAGGTTGGATGGAGCTGGTGGGAACTGAAGTGCAACAGCTGTAAATCCTCCAACCAAATTTTATGCAGATGTTTGGAATCACTCCCCTCCCCTCATGATTGAGGTGTAAATTAAAAATTTAATTATAAGTTGATGCGTTGACCTAATGCTGAAGGTTCATATCACAATATCACCCTTTATAAAATGCATTGAGAGAGCAATACTTGGAATGTATTTTGACGAAAGAAGGGAGAAAGTCTGAGCACAAGTCTGAAGGAGGCAAATTTTTTAGCTACAGTCAGTACTTTTTTTCTTAAAAAAATGTTTAGGGGTACTCTCATTTTCCTACTCATGTTGAAATACTGCCCTCAATGAGGCCAAACTTAGATTCACAAAATGTTTAGGGGTATGTGTACCCCTGTGTCCCCCCAGAGAAAAACAACAACACACTAGCTACAGGTACTGATGGGAGGATGAAATCCTTGAAAAATGGGTGCTGCATTCTGAATTTAAAGTCTGTTATATGCTTTAATTCATTCAGGTTTCACTTACTTTTGTTCAGATCTGCGCAAATTCGTTTCATTTCATTTGAATATTGCATTTTAATGTTTGTTAACTCCACACTCTGCACACCTGCAGTTCAGGGAGGCAGGAAAAAATAAGCTTGAAAGACTGTGATGAGTCTTTCCAGAAGCCAATGGAAAGAGGAGCAGTGCCGTGTATTCCAGTGTCGTTGAGGCTTAGAACATGGAAGTTTCCTCAGGCTGACAAAATTTGATTTGATTTAAGGGGAGGCATAGGACAGCCACTGTAAGAACATGAAAAGAGCCCTGTCTAGCTCAACATCCTGTTCTTACAGTAGCCAACCTGATGTCTATGAGAAGGCCACAAACAGGACCTGAGCACAGTAGTGCTCGCCTACTCCCGTGATTCCCAGTGACAGGTATTCAGATGCATATTACCTCCAGCCGCGTTCCTGTTGGCATGAGTTTGACAGCAGAGCTTTTTAAACCAGTGCTGGACTATCACCTTTCAAGGATGCTGTTGTGACACCCTGCCTTTAGCAGAGTTCATCCTCCGGTCTTTTCAAACTCTACAATTCTGATCCCCAGGAACTGGCATTCGGAGGCATAATGCTTCCAACAGGTGAGGTCGAACAGAGACTGTCTCTTTAGACTGTCCCTGTAGCTGCTTGTTTTAGAAGCTATTATTTGACTGCAGGCAGTGTGTGTGTGTCTTGTGGGCTTTCTTAATGTCCTCTCTACTCCCTGCCCCCAATTTGAGCCATGCTCCATATACTGGGGCTGCCTTCTAAGTCCACTGTTGATCCTTCCCCCTCTAAGCTGAAGATGAGAGTGCTATCCTACTTTTTGTGTGTGTGGCAGAGGGTGTGATTCACTCATTGGAATAGAACCCATTTGTATTGTTCCTGAATTCTCTGAAGATATTTTTAGATGCCACCAGTCAAAAATATTATTCCCTTAACAGCCTGTTTACAAGGCTTGTGTACTGCTGCTTTTTTGCTTGTTTAACTGCTTAATTGCTGGGTTTGGGCTGCGATTCGTGGAAGTAGGACAGCGACCCAACCCAGTTGCTGAAGTGCAATGCAGTTGCATCTGAAAGTGAGCAGATCTCAGTAAGGTCATTCCCACTGTGTTTTCAAGGTTGTTGCAGGGTGTGGGGGGGAGACGAGCTGAAAGCTGCAGCAAACTGTGAACACAGAACACCTTAGCTGGATTACCAGATGGAGCTGGTTGACAGCTGTTCCTCGCAGAGGGAAGCATTCACCACCCCACAGAGCCCATTGCTCAGCACATGCTCTACTATGGCCCTTCCTCAGTTTTGGGGAATCTCAAGTGGGGCAGTGCTGTTGCCCTCATGTCCCTGAAATCACCTCATCCCTTACATACCCAATTGATCACTGCAGATACCACTTGATCAGGTGTTCCATCCTGTACAAGAGAGGAACATGGGGCTTGCAGTGTGATGGCGCCTGCCCTTGGGAATTCCCTTCTGTTAAATATTAGACAGGTGCCATCTCTGTTGTCTTTTTGACACCTACTGAAGACCTTCCTCTTACGACAAGCCTTTTAAAGTAGAGAACTTCCCCAGCCTGTATCTGTGTTGGAATTGTCTTCATCTGTTCTCCTGATGTCTGTTGATCTCAAGATCCAACCAGCTTCAGCCCATGCCATGCCAAATCCTGGCCAATGCAGCCATTGGATTCCAATTGAGGTTCAGTGGAACCAGGAGTGAAGCTTACCCAGCAAAAGCTGCACACAGCTCATTGTAACTGAACTGAACCAGTCAGTTTGTTAATGAACAAAGCCTAATGGCATTATTAAACAGTATGAAATGGAATTACGAAGAGTTATAGAATTCACAGGAAAGGAAACAAAGTTACACATTATGAAATTTAAAACAGCTTAAAGCAATTGGATATAATGTGCAAATGGAACTAATAAATAGCATTGGCAAAGCAATCAATCAGAGTAAATGGCATAATCTCCTCCTAACAACTTCCAGACCATCTAGTAGTAAAACAGTTCTACGTTCCCTTTCATATTAGATCAATAAAATTCACAATTGCCAGTTTGGGGAAAGCTTGTAGTCTTCTGCTTGAGCAAAGCACGTGAAGTTTTTTACCATTACTTTCATCACCTGTGTGGGCAGATCTGCCTAATGAATTACCATGGGGAGGGGCGGTGAGCAACTGGGACCCCTGTTGTACCAGTGGCTCTCCATGCAGAGCCCTTTAACACACTTCTGTGCTGCTTTTCCAAAGCATGATATGCTTTTGCCTTTGTTTAGGTTTGATGCCCACAGTGGCTACATAAAAAGCAAGATGTGGGTGTTTGAGGGGGGAGAGGTCCCAGGAAACGGATGAGCGGAAGAGAACAGAGCCTAGGAGCAGCACAAGTAAAACTGGGGTGGCTGCACTTAGAGCCAGAGGGGAAATATAATCATAGAACCGTAGATTTGGAAGGGATCCCGAGGATCATCTATTCCAACCCCTTCCAATGCAGGAATATGCAGCTGTCCCATATGGGGATCGAACCTGCAACCTTGGCATTATCAGCAGCACACTCTAAAATTAATTGATTCTTTGGGGTGACCCTCAAGTAAGGGAACTTTGCAGAATTGCATGATCAGGTGAAGGGAACTACTAGGCTTATATTATTATTATTATTATTATTATTATTATTATTATTATTATTTCTATACTACCCTTCATCCGAGGATCACAGGGCAGTTTACAGCCTAAAAACACATATACATAGTATAGCAACAAACAGAAACAATACCCCTCTCCCAGTTTCAAAGGCCATAGATTGTTTAATTAGCCAAAGGAGAAGAGGAATGCTTTCACTTGATGCCTAAAGATATTCAGTGAAGGTGCCAAGTGAACCGCCCTGGGGTGAGTATTTCACAAGTGGGGAGCCACCACAGAAAAGGCTTCCTCTCATTGTTGCCACCCTCAGATGATGATCACAGGGTCCAGGTCAGATCATGTGGGGAGAGGTGGTCCTTGAGGTTTTATGGTCCTGAGCCATTTAAGGCTTTATGGGTCAAAACCAAGTGGATGTAGGAAAGCCCTACACCTTGGAAATTAAAATAGAAATGGGGTCCTGTGATGAGAAGGGGATTTCCAGGCCGTGGCAGTAAGGGTCTCACGAAGAAATCTCTGAGGCCACTTGGTGTTCAGAGGGTCCTAGGAAGCTGAGGATGGATATAGGTGACATGCGAGTTCATTCTGCCTCAGATTCCAATCTGAATGCTAGTTTAACTAGAAGAATTTCCAAAATTAATTCCAAAATTGATGTAGAGATTTCTATGCCTTTCAATCCCTTTTATTCTTTTATTCTTTTTTGCACCATTTCCCTCTTACTGATGTTCTAATTATGAAACACTGCCAGGGAAACAAAGCAATCAGGATGTGATTGTATGTGTGATTATATCAATATTCCTTCCGGGTGTCATTTTGCCTGCGAGCATTTTGCGAGAGCGCATGTGAGCATCAGTTAAAGACTGAACAAACCCAACCTTGATGTGATTGTGTGCATTCACCAGACACTCAGCCATGCTTGCCTCTTCACCTGCTACAGAGTAAAGGGCTCTTATGTACCCAGGTTCAGTGCACTGGTAAGTCAAACACAAAATGACGTCCATAGTGGATTTGTGTTTAATCATTGTTTGCAGGGCTGTCAATCTTTTAATAGGTACTTGTTGGTTTGGTATGTGTAAGGCTGTAGGAAATGGCAGCTGGTTCCCTTCAGCTATGTTTTAATACAAAGGGTACTCCGGTTGCTAAGAGACCAGTACTTCAGGTTTGGACCTATTCATGCATACTGGATCGCTTATCTTGGTGAATTGGATGTTGACAGGACTGACGTCAGAAATAATAGTTGGGGGCAGGACAGAGATAACGAGTGGGAGCTGCAACAAAATGTTACTGTGTACAGGATTTCAGGCACAATCTTCCATTTCCACCTGGTTTTCTATTCCCAAACAAGCAGCTAGCACTCCAAAACCAGTGAACATGCTCAGACTCTCTTGGCTGTTTTAAACATACTTCTGCAAACCATTGTGATTTCTCAAGCCTGCTGATAACTTCCTCTTGTCTTCAGGGATGATAAGTAGCAGCCTGAGCATTGGAAATAATGGAACTCAGGTTACCTGATCTCCCGTTTCTAGAAGGAGGAAGAATAATCTTTTTCAAATATATGTGCACTCTGCTGTTTCAGTGTGAGCGTTTCTGTTCCTTAGTGGATTGGAGGTGGAGGTGGTGGTTTAATTTGTGCTGTGCTTGGAGTCCTCAACCATGCTATTTTCCTAATTAAAACAGGATAAGGCAGGCAAGCGATTATACATTCCTTGTTGTACAACAGTGGAAATGTCTCTTATCAGGGGTGCGGGGGAAATCACAGAAGGGCTGCAGCTCAGTGGCAGAGCCACTGCTTTTCAAGCAGAAGGTCCTGGGTTCAATCCCTCACATCTCCAGGTAGGGCTGGCAGAGAGACATGTGCCCCAAAACTGCCAGTCCGTGTACATAATACTGAGATAGATGGACTTAATGGTCTGATTTGGTAGAAGAAGAAGAGGAGGAGGAGGAGGAGGAGGAGGAGGAGTTTGGACTTGATATCCCGCCTTTCACTTCCCTTAAGGAGTCTCAAAGTGGCTAACAATCTTCTTTCCCTTCCTCCTCCACAACAAACACTCTGTGAGGTGAGTGAGGCTGAGAGACTTCAGAGAAGTGTGACTAGCCCAAGGTCACCCAGCAGCTGCATGTGGAGGAGCAGGGAAGCGAATCTGGTTCACCAGATTACAAGTCCACCTCTCTTAACCACTACACCACACTGGTGTAGATAAGGCAGCTTCCTGTGTTCTTACAGTATTTGAGGGAGCTGAAGTTTCTGGGCACTTCCATGCAAATGGTGTGCTTGCATTGCATCATGGAATCAATTATGCAGGGTGGGGCTTACCTGCCCGTGCCCCAAAAATATTTTATTCAAGTTGGCACCCCTGTCTGTTGTCCTTTTAGCTGGGTGTTCACAGGACAACATATCAGCACCCAGAAAATGAGCATAGGCATGAGCAAACCTGTCATTTTTTGTTTCTCTTAGTTTCTCATTTTCCCCCAATCTAAAATTCAGTTCTCCACTTTCCACATCAGTTTGTGCATATTAGGAGAAATTGCATTTTTTTAAAAAAAGCATGTGAGGAGAAATTCACACTAACATGCTGGTGAATTTCAGATGAAAATGCTGAGAACTGAATTTAGGATTTGGAAAACGAGAAACTCAGAGAAACAACAATTGACAGATTTCTCTGTTCTTTTATTTGAGCTAAGAACTGCATCAGAACATTTTGGAAAGGCAAAAACTGAGTAGATCACTAAAATCAATCTGCACGCAAGTTTGAGTGGTGCGGATTGAGCCAGTTTGTATCTAGCAGTGTGGCAGAAAGCAATTCTTTCTCAGCAATTTCATTTGGAATCGGGACTCATTAAATTCTTTGGAAAATATCTGTCAGGCGAGTGCCAACCTTAAGGTTTCAGAGCCTGGTTTTGCGGCTGTTTCTCAGCATTGAGAGAATATTCCAAGAAAGATGTTAGACAGATGGGCAGTGCTGCCTAACCCAGAAAAACATTGTAAATAATACATAGTGTTTTCTTCCAGTTTTATGTCTCTCCCCACCCTTGCCACCAGCCATAGTTACAGTTATGGCTGTTGGAGAGAAACTGGTCATGTGAAGTGATACTTTTACTGCCTCCTCACAAAATTCATTCTGTGGAAATGACAGAGAGCGTGCAATGCTTTCATGGGGACTGCTGTGCTGTCTGAACTGTTTATGCTGACTGGTAGTGCCTCTCCAAGTTTTGAGATAGGATTCTTTCCTAGCCCTACCTGAAAATTCTGCGGATTGAACCTTGGACCTGCTGCATGCAAACAGATGTTCACCCACCGAACTACCTCCCTTCCTAATTGTCTCTGCTTGCCAATAGCAATTCCCTATCACTGGTAAATCATTGCACTCGTGAATGCCCTGATTTTATTTTACAGTGGTACCTTGGTTCTCAAATTTAATCCGTTCCGGAAGTCCGTTCCAAAACCAAAGCATTCCAAAACCAAGGTGTGCTTTCCCATAGAAGGTAATGCAAAATGGATTATTCCATTCCAGATTTTTAAAAATGACCCCTAAAACAGCAATTTAACATGAATACTATCTAACAAGACCATTGTTCCAGAAAATGAAAGCAGTAAACAATGTACTGCAGTCACACAATCAATCATTCAGTAGCTGAACTAGGTTCCACACAGTCACAAAAACAAAACAAAAAGAGTCGCAAAAACAAAAATGCAAAATAAATAGCAAAAACAGCATAACACTCAAAACGGAGCACATTCGGCTTCCGAAAAAGCTTCGCAAACTGGAACACTAACTTCCAGTTTTACAGTGTTTGGGTTCCAAGTTGTCTGAGTACCAAGGCGTTTGAGAACCAAGGTATCACTGTATTTTATTTTCACCTCTATCACACTTTTATATGTTGGTGTGGATTTCACTTTGTCATTCTTTAGGTTCCAGATTCTTCCCCAGAGAGCGCCCACAAGTTAAATCCCTTGCCTATGGCACAAGGAGGTGAAATCTCTTGGGTCATACCCTGAGACTTGGCAGCCTTGACATATTAGAAAAAAAGGGATGCTTTTGTTTGGGCCAGCAGAGTCCCTAGTTTACTAGAAACATTGGACCGAGTCTCTAGGTTCTGTTTTGAAGCCTAAACTCTGTCACGAAGAGCATGTTCTGCCAGACTCCTTCAAAAGCTGCAGCCGTGACTCAACCCAAGCCCACTCTCTGCTCTAAACATGATATTGAGCCCTGGTAGGAAATCATCAAAGCCCTTGCAGGCTGTGGAGCTAAACAAGAGCTTCCCTATGGGCATTTTGAAAATCCGAGATACTTCTTAAACAAGCCAGAACAACGCTAAATCATTGACACACACAGCCAATAATCATGACCAGATTGCAAGATAATTGTTCCCCATAAGCAGTTTTAATGAGTGAAGACAGAGCTCCCAAACTCCACTGATTTGAATTTTTCATTATTGTTTGGCTTCCCTTGAAAATGCTCAAGGAACCTCAAGTTGCTTTTTCAAGGCATGGTAGCTTTCAAATCGACATTGCTTGGGGAAGCAATGGAGGCTTCCCTTGCAATATGACGATGGCCCAAGGCTACGATGTGTGTCATGAGTCTCAAGGCATCACATGGAATGCCAGGTAGAAATGGATGAGGAGGTGAAAGAGGAGGATGAAATGGGGGGAGAACAGTTAACAGAGCCCAGAGGAAGTGGGTACTTCCTAAATCCTCCTCCTTAGTCTATGAAAATCTGGGGAGCAGGGAGATAAGTCTTTACTTGGCACCAAGAAAATACCCTCTCTCTTGCCTCCAAGCCCCCCTCAGTGGATGGGCTGGGGGCTGGGGAAAGGCCTCCGAAGACCCAGGGTATGTTCACATCGAGAAGAATTCCAGAAGAGATTACCGTATTTTTCGCTCTATAGGACGCACTTTTCCCCCTCCAAAAATTAAGGGGAAATGTGTGCGTGTCCTATGGAGCGAATGCAGGCTCCTTGCCTTCAGCGATAGCAACACAAAGCCTCTGAAGTGCAGAGGGAGCGCTCCCACTGCGCTCCGCAGGCTTCAGGTTCCTTTCGCTGAAGCCAGGAGAGGAAGACTCTCTTGGCTTCAGCAGAGAGGGAGAGCTGCGCAGCGCCCCTTCAGCCAAGCAGGAGGAGAAATAGAAGGGGCTCCGTTTCTCCTGCCGCTTTGCTGAAGGGGTGCTGAGCAGAGAGGGGGAGAATTTTTTTTCTTGTTCTCCCCCTCTAAAACAAGGAGCGTCCTATGGTCCAGTGAGTCCTATAGAGTGAAAAATGTTATCATTATCAAAGGAAACCCTTCTCAATTTGCAGTTTGGAGGGTAGATGTAAGGAGACCGGGGGTTTTGGTGGTGCTCTCATACCATCTATGCAATAGTTTTCTAGGGACATTTGCATGGAAACTGACTAGGACTTGTTTGTCTCTACCTTTAAAGAGCACAATGATTTTAATTCCCTTATTTGGTGGTCATAGTCCCTGTCTTTGCTTGCTGCTTTTTGCTCCTTTGACTAGTACAACTGAATTTATTACTTTCGGTCACAGACCAGTTCCAGCTTACATACAGTATCAGGGAAGTCATAAAACACGATAGGGATATATTTTAATTTGCAATTGGGTATTACAGGGACAATACAGATATAGCAGCAGTTAAAATATATGTTAAATCTTAATCACTAAAATATAACCTAAAATTGTCATTTAAGGCCTTTGACTAGTATTATGCTTTATTCTGTTGGTTATTTTATATTTGAGTTTTATGCTGGGTTGGGTTTTTAACTTTCTTTGTGGATCTGGGGTGGGTTTTGTGGATTATGGCGATATGTTTCCTTTTTGTATGATGCCTTCAGAACTTGTTTAATGAACAAATATAAGTAATAAAAAAAGTGGGGGGACATGTGGGAGGGTGTTTTGGTTCATTCATACACCATTAAGCCATTGAACACATCTGTGTTTTCAAGCCAATAATATTTGGACAATTGGGGAGCAGGCCTTGAACCCAACCTGCTGTACTATATTCACCTTCAAGTTCTTGGAACTGAAAGCTTGCTTTAAACATGTTTGGTCTCTCTCACCCAGTGAAACCTTTTTCATCTTGATCTCGAGGACTCGCTCAAGAGATGGAAGAGTGCCACTGTTCCGAGCTAAGAACTTAACCAAGGGAGCGTATGGGTTTGACTCCCACGGGAAATATGGCTCTGTTGAATTGCATCTCGTTATTCCATTGCATCTGCGTGTTCTGCCACAGAGTTGCCAATCTCCTTTCCTAGAGAGAGAGAGAAGAGACTGCGAAGCAATCTGTTTTATTAGTCTTATATATCAAAGATGGGGGGTTTATTTTGACAACTTATGTGTTTAGTGTACCTCCTCCTTCTATGGCCTTGAGCACATGGTTAACTTCCAGATTGACTCTGCTTACCAAACATGCTGCCTTCCTGATCTGTAGCAAGCAATTGAGATGAGTTTCTGTTGTCGTTATGAACAACTTTTAAGCATTTCCCAATCTGGTGCTCTCTGGATGCTTTGGGCTACAGCTACCATCACTGTCAGTCAGCATGGCCAGTCATCAGGGACAATCAACCCACTCTCTCATCATTTAGAAAAACTTCCTTCATTTGGCTCCCTGAATGCTGCTGGTGTTCACTATTTGTAACCAGCTACTGGCTTGAAAGTATTGTTATAATTATTATTACCCACCCCTCACCGCAACGAGAATTCAAAATTAAAAACAGTTAAAACAGAGTACAGTCACAGTAATTGAGTGGTCACTGAAACCACACATCTCAGGTGTCAAAGAGGTGTGTCTTGAGCATTTGCCAAAAGTTGTATATAGTGGTACCTCGTTTTACATACACTTCAGGTTACAGACTCTGCTAACCCAGAAATAGTGCTTCAGGTTAAGAACTTTGCTTCAGGATGAGAACAGAAAACGTGCTCCAGCAGCGTGGCAGCAGCAGGAGGCCCCATTAGCTAAAGTGGTGCTTCAGGTTAAGAACAGTTTCAGGTTAAGAACAGACCTCCGGAACGAATTAAGTACTTAACCCGAGGTACCACTGTAGGAAAGAAATCAGAAACCCTTTGTGGGAAGGTTATTTCAGAACTTAGGGACTGCCACAGGTAATGCTGTCTTCTTGGCCAACACCACCGGAACGTCTGAGGGAAGTGGACCAACAAAGAGGACCCTTTCTTCTAATCTCCACCCCTGGGAATCCCCCCTGCCTTATTTTTGATTGAGAAAGTAATCCTAAAGGAATTCAGTGCACAATATTTCTCTCCCTTCACTGCAGAAATCCGCGAAGCTTTCCGAGTACTGGATCGCGATGGCAATGGCTTCATTTCCAAACAAGAGCTGGGGATGGCAATGCGCTCCTTGGGATACATGCCTAGCGAGGTGGAACTGGCAATTATCATGCAGCGCCTTGACATGGATGGTGAGTCCTCTTTGCTTTCATCATGGTTTTATGTCATGGGGGAGGGGAGGGCTGTAGTGCCTTTGCATTCTTCACATCATTTCCATGCAGAAAGTCCCAGGTACCATCTTCTGGTGCAGATGAGAAAGACCACTGTTTGAAACCCTGGAGAGCTAGATGGACCAAAGGTCTGGCTTGATCTAGGTTCTCCATCATTTGTGGAGAGGGTATCTGGTTGAAGGAATTGTGGGGTGGATAGCAAGGGAAGCAACTGGCTTTGGGGAAACAACCAAGCTTAGGAAATCCATGAGTGAAGTGAGATGAGAATTAGCATAACATGATTTTCTCCATGATGCTTATGTCTGTTCAAACTTCTAGAAACAATGCCTGAAGCTGCTCAAACTTTTATCATGCTTACAATGAAACTCTTCATATCTAGGATTAAACTATTGATTCCAGTTTACTTAATCTGGTGTCCTTTCTACATAGTATGTTTGTCCTCTAGTTTCTCTCTGCATATACCGTGTTCAGTATATGAAGCTTCACAAATGTTCACAGAGGACGTAACCTCCATCTGCCCAAAATTTAGCAGTCCATTCCCTACAATGGAATACTCCCCTAATATCAAGTGTATGTAGAAGCAAAGGAGAAAAAATGCTGAGAGCAGTGGTGCCCATTAGAAGTGGTTGGGCAGAAGACAGAGAGGCCAACAGTAGGTGGAACCAGAGCCAGTGACAGGTGGAGAGAACCAATGATGGGCAGAGTCAAAACATTCTAGTTTTTCCCCCATCCTCCTCCCTGTTGAGTTCTCCCAGGGGCAGCACTGAGACTAAGGAGGATGGAGTAGACAGCCAGGACCACCCCCAGGTGGATTATAAGTAAGACGGCAGGCAGGTGGGCTTGGAAGAAAGATGACTGAAGTTGGTGGGACAGCTCCCCATTTGCCTTTATGAACCAGTCTCCACTGGCTGAGAAATCTCTGACCAGATATTTCACTTCTTTCATTTTCTTGCTTAGTCTATGTAGATGTGGAGGTCTCAGTCTATCATGGGAGCTAGGCTGGTGAAGGAGGAATGGAATGAGTTATAATAAATTACACTCTGAAGAAATCTACTGGAATAATTGGACTTAAGTTAGTCTTGTCCATTAATTTCAATAGGTCACCTCTTGAGTAGGAATAACATTGATAAAGGGGGGGGGGAGAGAAGCATAGGGTTGCAGACATTTTTTCAACCTAAATTTTGCTAAATAGTGGTAATTATAGGATCTTTTGATTATGAGTGCCACAATATATTGGTGCATTTATTTCCCACTGAATTGGAGCGGGCAGGGGGCAGGAGCAGGAATTTAGACCAAAGTAGCTATTTTCTATTGCAAAACATTTGCGTCCATCCATTCGGCAAACAGGAAAAGCTAATGGGGGTGCAGATGGTTCGATGCATGCTGTAGGTGACAAACATACCAATCCATGCTGATTACTCTGTGCTCATTTCCAAGTACAACTCATTCGTTTTTGACAAACAGTTTCCACTGGCCTCAGGTGTTGCTTGGTAGATTCATACATCTGCTTAGCTATGGTGCTTTAGGTTTTGTAATGGAATTGGAAGTTTCATAACAGAATTGCCTTTCATCTCCCTTTGGTTCTGCAGTATGATGTATGAGCTCTCCTTCAGGTTGGGTTAGATGACTGGGACTAATTTTATATTAACTGTACTGACTATTCCACCATGTCCAGGCTCAAATCAAGGTGCTGGTTTCACTTGTTCAATGATATATGTCATCCTTCAGCCATCTGTTTCCCAGGAAGGTTTGCAAGGAGATAATTTTATTTTCTTTCTTTAACATGTTTATTACCTGCCCTTCTCCATGCAGTCCTGGGATGGGGCACATACAGAATCAACATAACATATTAAAATTCAAAACTGAACAACCATCAGATGAAATAGATCTGCCGAGGGGAGGGTCATTTTTTAAAATCTTCCTTTCATTTTCCACCATCAAAGGCCTGGAGCAAAAAGGTATGGTAGTTGACCCAGCAACTGGAGGCTTGCAATGTCTTGAGACGGGTAACCTTGAAGAAGGCAGCATTCAGCAAACTGGAAGCCATCACATGCAATGTCACCTCAATCAAAATTGCCCCTTGCACACCACAGGGCAGTGGTACTGCTAAGAGGGTCTCCCTTGCAGATCTTTATATCTGAACAGCTCTGTGTGGGTGAAGCTGCTCCTTCAGATATCTGGAGCACAAGTCATTCAGTCCATGCATCCATCCATCTCTTTGGTATGGGCAGTGACCAGTATTCAAAAATAAACATTGTCCAAATATATAAAACCACACCAAACAAAATAGAGCACCATGAGAAACTGATTGCTGCTTCCAGTAGCATCTTAGAGACCAACTAAGTTAGTTATTGGTATGAGCTTTCATGTGTAGCGCTGTGGGTTAAACCACAAAGCCTAGAACTTGCTGATCAGAAGGTTGGCGGTTCGAATCCCCACGACGGGGTGAGCCGCCATTGCTTGGTCCCTGCTCCTGCCAACCTAGCAGTTCGAAAGCACATCAAAATGCAAGTAGATAAATAGGTACCACTCCGGTGGGAAGGTAAACGGTGTTTCCGTGCTCTGCTCTGGTTCGCCAGAAGCGGCTTAGTCATGCTGGCCACAAGACCTGGAAGCTGTACACTGGCTCCCTTGGCCAATAAAGTGAGATGAGCGCCACAACCCCAGAGTCGGCCATGACTGGACCTAATGGTCAGGGGTCCCTTTACCTAGGTGATGAAAAGGACACAGCATACAGATGGAGGGGGAAATGGGACCTTAATGGCAGGTCCTGCCTCTGACTTCTGCTTTCTGAATCCAGTGCTCCAATTATTCAGGGTGGGCAGAATGTGAAATCACTATTGCCTCCTGTGAAATCACTAATGCCTCCTAAGAACTCCTATTTGGAATTCTTAGTAACATTTCAGCTTTAAGTGGGAATATTGTAAGACCCAGAGAACAATAGCCAGGTATTTATAAATAAAACAATTCTCTAAAGAAATATTACTACTCTTCAATGCCAATGCTAATACTTTTTCCAGGAATAGTGAATGAAACAAACCAAATTAAGAGAGAGAGAGAGATTTTAATTCAATTATGTTGTTTTTCTTCATTTCTTTCTGTATGTTAAATAAGTATATGTTCTTGCTTAAATAAGTGAAAAATATATTCAACGTATATAACATCATTAAACAAAAAATGTGTAAACAGTATACTATATGCTTACCTAGGATTATTGAATATTTCATTGAGATATTATCCTCATACTCCTGTCAAGGAAAAACAGAATAAACACCACTTCCATTAAACGTAATTTATAATGACTTTGAGTTTGTATTCTAATGTGATTAATCATTAATTATGAGAAGCAGATGTTGCAGACATGCAGCTGAATAAAACTGGCCACTGAGTCCACCAGGAATTTAAAGTGAAAATCCATAGTGCCTCATGTTTGCATAATATTGCATAATATTACAGAGACATATGGATCTGGTCTATAGTCTAAAAAAGAAGGATGTTACTCAGAAGGGTGTTTACATTCTACAAATGTAAAATCAATGGAACTTCTGAAGTGTTAGCAGGCAACTGCACGTTCCTCTCTTGCAGTTTCCAGCAACTAATATTCAGAAGCATGTCGCCTCTGAAAGTGGAGGGAGAACATAGCCATCATTAACTAGCAGCTGTTGATGGCCTTATCTCCCACGATGCAGAAAAAACTGGGCCAATCCTTCCTCAATCCTGGCTCAGAGAGCCAGTGTGGTGTAGTGGTTAAGAGCGGTAGTCTTGTAATCTGGGGAACCGGGTTTGCGTCTCCACTCCTCCACATGCAGCTGCTGGGTGACCTTGGGCCAGTCACACTTCTCTGAAGTCTCTCAGCCCCACTCACCTCACAGAGTGTTTGTTGTGGGGGAGGAAGGGAAAGGAGAATCTTAGCTGCTTTGAGACTCCTTCGGGTAGTGATAAAGCGGGATATCAAATCCAAACTCTTCTTCTTCTCTAGGACAGGATTTCCCAAACTTGGGTCTCCAGCTGTTTTGGGACTACAACTCCCATCATCCCTAGCTTGCAGGACCAGTGGTCAGGGGTGATGGGAATTGTGGTCCAAAAGCAGCTGGAGACTCAAGTTTGGGAAACAGTGCCCTAGCCCACGCATGGAGGGTGGGAAGGGGTCCTTTGAAAAATAAAGCCCACCTCCACCCCCCCCCCAGCCAAAACAAATGCACAAATAAGGAACCGGGAAGTAATTGTTCAGGCTGCAAATTGATTTGGAGTGGGTCGGCATCCACCTTAATTCATTTAACTTTATTTGTGGCATATCTCTCACATTCTCTTTTTATCATTGCATTTTCAAGTGATCTGCCGCTGTGTAAATTGTCTTTTACTGTGTTGTCGCTTTACATGACACACAGTTGCTGGTAATCCAAAGTGTCGTGTGACTGATAGAATCTGACTTGATGTCCCTGCGCAGAAGGGAAGAAGGTGTCCTTCCTATCTTTCTGAAAGAGATGCTTTGGAAGATAGGAGGCTCTGCTCTTTTGCAGATCTACTGCCTCTCTGTCCAGACCACGTCACAAATAAAACCGAGTTGAGAGCTTAGTTTTTGCGCATTATACTTGAAAGGCAGGGCATAGCTTTGGGAACGAGGGTGGCCAACATTTCTGCATCCCCTGGAAGGGCCTAGAAATGTCCTCCCTCCACTGTGTCTGTGATTGTTGTTTTTCATGTAGAAATGTTCAGTCATGTGAGCCCTCCTCTAAAATCTGAAGCAGGGGTGAGAAACCTGGCCTACAGAGCCATTTGGGGAATCCATGCCAACCCAGCCTTTTCAGTTCCAAAACTGGGCTGCACTCCTGAGCAAGTCCAGGGCTGGATTTAGGTTTGATGAGGCCCTAAGCTACTGGAGGTAATGGGGCCCTTTATATGTCTATCTGTCCTTTGTTAACAACAAATTGTCGCTGCTTTTTTTGTGTTGATTATATGCTATATGGTAATTTATGGACCTAATAGCTCCATACACAACACAAAACACTTTTGCTGTATGTAGGTTTTATTTTATTTTTTGTATTTTTATCTTATATTTTGGAAATGTACATCCAGTTTTTTCCCCTTTAAATGTTTTGGGAGACCTCAAGAGAGTGGGGCCCTAAACTATAGCTTGTTTAGCTTATACGTAAATCTGGCAGTGGGCAAGTCACGTGACCTTCACTATGACCTTACCCTGAAAGAGCGCTTGGGGGATGGGACAAGAGCATGGTGCGAGCACAAGTGAGAGCAAAGCGCCCAAAATGGCTGCTGCCATCTTGCGTGAAAAAAATGTGGATGTTCCACTTTTTCTGGGATACTTGGTGGATGCGCAACTGGTGTCATGACAAAATCTAATAGTGAAGGGAAATGGGTGGTACCACCCCAGCTGTCAACCCTGTGACAACTTGACAGGTGGCTTGTTCCACACACCTGTCCAAGCTGGACCATGGGGTAGGGGGGTGGGGAGGCCAGATAAAGATTTGGTTGCTGCAGCCAAACAAATTCCTCAGCTCTGGTCTTACATAAAGTGACTAACTATGTAGTAATGGGTAACGGTTATTATGGGATACAGTTATTATGGGATGCGGCTGAGACTCCACCCTTCATTTATGTTCATTTTCCTAGGCAGTCGTGTGTGGCCCTATTTTTTAAAAATCTCTTTTTGCTGGGTCTTCAAAAGTGAGTCACCCTACCTTATATTAATAATGCAATAAGGTGAAAAAAGGACCTCTTTAAACAGGTTGAAAATCTTTCTCCCTCACCACTAGTAGAATGAAAAGGATTCACCAACACAGACAGAACTAGGCCTAATGAAGCTTATACCGGAACAGTCATAAACTTGCATAAACTACTTGCATAAACTTGCATAAACTACTGCCCTCAGTTACAGGTCCAAGTTGTTGTAACCCTCAGCTGATGCCCTCTTTGGATTTTAGAACTGTCCCAATTATGTACATATTATCCACTCCATATCACTTGGTGACACATAGTATCCTTCTGTCGGAACCTAGTTTGGACAAGACTGTGATTTTGCTTTCCTTCAGCAACAATAACCCCCGTAATGGCGTGTTATGTAATAGCTGGAAACACTGAAAACAGCTGCAGAGCTCATTTGCAACCTTTACCGCCTATTACATGATTTTGTGGCATATTAAATTGCTTACGGTTTATTGGTTGTGTGTGGTCCAAACTCCTTAATGCCCTGCTGCTCCTCATGGCATTTTGATCTGTCGCTGACCACACAGAACCAACACGTGGGGGGGGGGGGGTTGCACTGGCAAAAGTTGGCATTGCTGGTTGATTTTATTAATTTACCTGCCACAAGTGTATGATGGAAACTAAAAATTAGGCTGAAAAATTAAGGTGAAAAACAAAAATTAGTTGAAAATGAACTCCTTTGCAAGTACAGTGGTACCTCAGGTTACAGACGCTTCAGGTTACAGACTCCGCAAACCCAGAAATAGTGCTTCAGGTTAAGAACTTTGCTTCGGGTTGAGAACAGAAATCGTGCTCTGGCGGTGCGGCGGCAGCGGGAGGCCCCATTAGCTAAAGTGGTGCTTCAGGTTAAGAACAGTTTCAGGTTAAGTACAGACCTCTGGAACGAATTAAGTACTTAACCCAAGGTACAACTGTATATAATGCTACTTTTCTCTCTCTCTGTTGAAACATATTGAAATTGTTATTTAAACAGTTGATCTCAACTGATATTAGTTTTGCAGCAATAGCAGACCAGGGCCTGCCCCACTCTGTTTGCCAAGTCCTTGCTGTTCCCACCCACCCACATCAATTCCCTTGGATTAATGCATTGATTCTTCCTGTTCCCACTTCATGCAACTAGTAACCTCACTATTGAATTTCCCAGTCCCATTTCCAATGTAATTTTGCTCTTCCATTCTGCAACCATCCTTTGAACCCCTTTTCACCTTCACTCCAATAATAATAATAATAATAATAATAATAATAATAATAATAACAACACTAATAATATATTTATACCCCGCCCTCCCCAGCCAAGACCGGGCTCAGGGTGGCTAACAACCAATAATAAAAACAAGTTGATTAAAATACAATTTAAAAGATTAAGATACAATATTAAAACATTAGGGTGCAATCTCTTCATAGGAGGAGAAAGGAAAAGAAAGAGGGGGAGGGGATCAAACTGAATCTAAGCCAAAGGCCAGGTGGAACGATTCTGTCTTACAGGCCCTGCGGAAAGAGATCAGATCCTGCAGGGGCCTGGTCTCAAGAGACAGAGCTTTCCACCAGGCCAGAGCCAGTGTTGAAAAGGCCCTGGCTCTGGTTGAGGCTAATCTAACTTCCTTAGAACCCGGGACCTCTAGGGTGTTGCTATTTATGGACCTTAAGGTCCTCTGTGGGGCATACCAGGAGAGGCGGTCCCGTAGGTATGAGGGTCCTAGGCCGTGAGGGGCTTTAAAGGTTTTTAAAGTCCACAATTTTCCCTCCTTTTTTTGGACTACCCCTCTGCAGACAAACCATTATAACCTCCTGCATTTTCCTGCTCCCGCACATTGCAGTTTGATACAAGCTTAAATAAAGCAGGTGTGGAAGGATGGGGTGAGGTGGGGGACACTGGAAGGTGTCAGTTTAAAACAAAGTTTTGTATACTGAGAAGGGAGTTGGGAGATGTTCTGTTACATCAGCTTTTTGGCGTTAGCTTCTGTGTAGGGTTGCCATGTTTTGAAGAGCCAAAAAAGAGGACAGATTTGCCAACTTCTGCTTTTCGCTATGGATCGCTATGGCTACCCATGAAAGAGAGGACGTTCCTGGAAAAAGAGGACATATGGCAACCCTATGTGGTTTTCCCCTCAATGTTCCTCCATCTCAAACCTCTGTCATTATTTGGAGCACCATTTTTTTAATCTCTGTGTTCTTCCATGAGTTGTTAAGAGCTACAATTTTTAAACCACTCTGGGAGTTGTAGCTCTGTGAGGGGACTAGGGGGGCGGGAATCTACTGTTCCCAGGATTGTTTGGAGGAAGCTATGATCATTGTGGTGGTACAAGAGTGCTTTAAATATTTGGTGTGGATGAGGCCCTTTTACTGGATTAGAATAATAGAATCATGGAATTGTAGAGTTGGAAGGGGCCACTACTGCCATCCAGGCCAACCCCTTGTAATACAGAAATCTTTCACCCAATGCGGGGCTCAAACCAGCGACCCTGAGATCAAGAGTCTCATGCTCTACCAAGTGAGCTATCCCAGTACAGTGGTACCTTGGGTTAAGAACTTAATTCATTCTGTAGGTCCGTTCTTAACCTGAAACTGTTCTTAACCTGAGGTACCACTTTAGCTAATGGGGCCTCCCACTGCCGCCACACGATTTCTGTTCTCACCCTGAAGCACAGTTCTTAGCCCAAGGTACTATTTCTGGGTTAGCAGAGTCTGTAACCTGAAACGTCTGTAACCCGAGGTACCACTGTAGTCTGATGAGTTTTCACCACTTCTTAGTTTAAATACATTTTTAACTGGCTGTTGATTTATTGCTGCATTGCTTTATTGATTTTTTTTTCCTGATAAGCTTTACCTGCTGTCTGCTTTTAATTTGTATATATTGTGTTTGGGTTTTATATGATGATTTATCATTAATTTACTGTATCTACGAACTGACATTCTTGGAGCAGCTTGCAATATATTTCAATTTCGGATGCAACTGAATAGATGAGAGTGTGATGAATGGAGCAAAAGCATCTGCAAGTCCCCCCCCCCCTTAGGTGTTCCATATGCTAACTCCACTTCTGAATCTGGGGGCCAAGGCACGCCTCTAAGGAAACAGCAGCTGTAGAAATCCAATGTTGGCCTCTCACATAGTGGGCCTTCTTCAGCAAACCCTCCAAGTGTCCCTATTTTCTAGGGACAGTCCTGGATTTACAAATGCCATCCTGGTTTCTGATTTGATCCCGGAATGTCCCACTTTTCCTTAGAACATTCCTATTTTTATCAGATAAATATTGAGGGGTATGTGACCCCCTAGCCAAGGAAATACTATATTTTTCCACGTATAAGACGATATTTTTCCACGTATAAGACGATGTTTTTTCTTTTAAAAAATAGGCAGAAATTGAGGTGGTTGTCTTATACAGGGATAGTGAATGCAGGGGGGGCGGTTGGGCAGTCAGGTGATTGGCAGCAGCAAGCAGACGGGCAGGTGAGAAATTGGCGGTGGCAACCTCCCCCCCAAAAGAAACTCAAGGGTGATCTCTTCCCCCAAAACACTCAACAATTCAATAAATATTGATTTCTTTAATTTGGGGTCCAAAAAAACAGGGGTTGTCTTGTACATGGGGGCGTCTTATACACTGAAAAATACACTAAGTTGAAGGCAGCTGTCAGCTGTCAGCAGAGGAAGAATGGTGGAGACCGCCTCCCCAGCCTGACCCTTCCAGAGAAGAGGAAGACAGTTCAGAATTACAACAAGGGTTTGAGGGAGGTCACAGCTCAGAGGCAGATGAGGGGGAAAGCTGTGAAATAATGGGAGAGGGGGAGGTAGAGGAAGCACCTGGGAGGGGGCGACAGCTGAAGGACACAGTGTCTTTAGAAAGCATTCCAGACCCCCCCCTCCCAGAACCCGGTGAGCCTTGAAAGTAGGAGAGCAAAGAGCTCAGAGACGGAGGGCCATCAACAGCACCCATGTGATGACAATGACGAATGAGGAAGTGGGGAAAAGGAGGGGGTGGAGAATCACTCGGGACAATGCCATTATCCAAGAGGCTGGGTTCCAAGCCTCCCTCTGTAAATATTGAATAAAAAAAGCAGTAAAAGGTAAGAAACTTTCCTTTGTCTTTATACGTTCCTGGCAACCAGCTGTGGGAGTTGCTTACAGCCGCCTGACAGCAGCCCTGTACAGTGGTACCTCAGGTTACAGACACTTTGGGTTACAGACGCTTCAGGTTACAGACTCCGCCAACCCAGAAATAGTACCTCGGGTTAAGAACTTTGCTTCAGGATGAGAACAGAAATCGCACGGAGGCAGCAGGAGGCCCCATTAGCTAAAGTGGTACCTCAGGTTAAGAACAGGTTAAGAACAGTTTCAGGTTAGGAACGGACCTCCAGAATGAATTAAGTTCTTAACCCTAGGTACAACTGTATAAGGAAGGGTTTTTTTAATGTTTAATGTTTTTATATATGTTGGAAGCTGCCAGAGTGTCTGGGTTTGTCTTCAGCTGTGGCCATAGGTGAACTGGAGAACTTGCTTCCACAAGTGACAATGATGGCTACCACCCTGGATGGCTTTAAAAGAAGATTAGACCAATACATGGAGGAGATGACTATCAATGCTCTACTACCACAGCTGGAGGCAGCAGTGCTTCTGAATACCAGTTGCTGGAAATCACAGGAGGGGAGAGTCTTCTTGTGTTGGAATCCAACTTACTGGCTTCCCACTGACGTGTGGTTGGCTACTGTGAAAACAGGATGCTGGATTAGATCAGTCATTGGCCTGATCCAGCAGGATCTACTGATGTTCTCATGTAGCTGATATCTGTGACGACCTTGGCTCCTAGTGACAGATGCAAAGAAGCTACTAGGGAAGCAAACCACCAACAGACCTCATGTTTCTCCTGCCATCATTTTCTTATTAATTCTTTCCCCCTGTTCTTAGTTCATATCTGCACCACTACTTTCCCCCAGATATCCTGGGAAACAGCAGTTTGTCCCAAGAGAGCTACTATTCCCAACACTCTTAAAACAAGCACAATTCCCAGAAGTCTTTGTGGGGGAGCCATCTGCTTTAGAACAAGCTGGGAAAGCTCAGTTGGTAGAGCATGAAACTCCTAATCTCAGGGTTGTGGGGTTGAGCCCAGTGTTGGGCAAACGAATCCTTCATTGGGGGGGGGGGTGATTTTTGTGGTCACTTCCAACTCTACAATTCTATGCTTCTAAGTATGGTGTGGGTAGGATCTTAGCTCCCCTGGCTGCAATTTGCAGAAAGATGTGTTATAAATTTGAGACACAAATTAATAAAAATCTCTTAGCATGGTAATGTTAATAAAAGCTTGTTGTTGTTGTCTGCCTTTCTTTCCAGGGGATGGTCAAGTTGATTTTGATGAATTCATGACAATCCTTGGACCAAAACTGGTGTCATCAGAAGGACGGGATGGTTTTCTGGGGAATACAATTGACAGCATATTCTGGCAGGTTGGTGGCAAAGTTGTGCTCAAAATGAGAAGATGTGAGCATTTCTGAGAAGTTATCTTTCTTTTCCTGATCCCCATTTCCCAATGTGTTTTTGTTACATGTTGAAGAACATTTTAGTGGAAGGATGTTAAAAGTGAGAGCTGTTTTTCAGCAGTGAGGGGCTGTAGGATGCTGCTAAATGCAGCAGGGAACTCTAAAACAAATACTGGGGAATTTTATGAAAAGGGCAATGAAGATTTTGAGTGGAGTTAAATTCAGGCTCGTCTGTGCTAACTTCCTTGTGGTGCTGTTTGTCTTCATAGGTGTCTAGGGGGAAACCCCTGAGATGATGTCAAGTGATATATAGTAGGGGTGGAATCCAACATAGCCCTAAGGTTGCATTCACATGGCAGTTTATTCTGTTTCTCTATATGCCAGGCAAAAACATGTTTTTTTTTCCCCCGTTAGGTCTCTGGCTTTTAATTATCTATAGCCTCCTCAGATGGCTGAGACATTCTAACCCTGCTTTTTAAAAATAGGATTGTCTTTTAGATTTGCATTTTTTTAATGCTGGTTTTCATGTGTGAATGTTTATATATTGTCATTTTAAGTTATTTTGGTAAAAACACTGCCAATAAGTTTAATAAATAAGTAATAAGCAATGTCAGAGAGTAAGTAAACCTACATACCTTTTTAAAGCTTGCCACATGCCCTACAGCAATATCTAAACTGTTTGTTTTCCAGCATACAGTGGAGCCTCAGTTGTCAAACGTAATCCATTCCGAAAGACCATTTGACTTCTAAAACGTTTGGCAACCGAGGTGCAATGGGTGGTCAGCAAAGTCCATTGAGAAAATAGAGAACCACGGTTCAGAAGCCGTTCAACTTCCAAGGCACATTTGAAAATGGAAACATTCACTTCCAGGTTTTTGGCATTCAGGTTCTGAATCATTCGGCTTCCGAGACGCTCAAAAATGTTGAGCTTCTGCAGCCATGAGCTCTCTGCTTACATGCCTACTCTTATTTGGTCCACAGTCAAAAACTTCTTACCTTCATGAAGTTCTTCCCAATGTTCAACTGGAATCTCCTTTCTTTTTAGCAATAAAACTGCTAGCAGATTTGCAAAGCTAAGCAGGGTCCATCCGGTATGATTTCAAATTGAGTGGGGGGGGGCTGTGTGTTGAGATTCCTGCATTGCCCCTTCCAACTCTACAGTTCTACGATTCTAAGGGTGGCAATGTGGTCTAAACCACTGAGCCTCTTGGGCTTGCCGATCGGAAGGTCGGCGGTTCAAATCCGCACAATGGAGTGAGCTCCCGTTGCTCTGTCCCAGCTCCTGCCTACCTAGCAGTTCAAAAGCAAGCCAGTGCAAGTAGATAAATAGGTACTGCTGTGGCAGGAAGGTAAATGTTTTTTCCGTGTGCTCTGGTTTCTGTCACGGTGCCTCGCTTTACCAGAAGCAGTTCTGTTATGCTGGCCACATGACCTGGAAAGCTGTCTATGGAAAAACACCGGCTCCCTCGGCCTGAAAGTGAGATGAGCGCCACAACCCCATAGTCGCCTTTGACTGGACTTAACCGTCCAGGGGTCCTTTACCTTTACCTTCTATGATTCTATGAATCCATTGGTTTGGGTCCTCCCCTCTGGAGCAGCAGAAAACAGGTCTGCTCCATTTTCCATGTGACAGCCCTTCAGATATTTGAAGAATCACACACAAATCACACACAAACCCCAGTCTTTTCCACGCTAAACATCCCCAGCTCCCTCCATAATTTATTATGTGGTTTGGTTTCCAGCTTTGATCTATGATTAGATCTTAGCAATTTCACCAAGATCTGTATCAGCGCCATGCAGAAGAGTGAGGATGGCAGGCATCTCTCTCTTGTTCCTCTTCATTAGTAAAATTGAAGCCTGTTAGTGCGCACAAGTGCATTAGCTGGGGACTGCATTTGCAAAATAACGCGCATAAAGTGCTGCCCTGGTCTGGTAATTGTCACCTTGGGATAAAGCCCAGTTGAGTAGCTGTTAGAATTAGATTTGTCACCTTACCAAATAAAATGTAATTGCAAGAGCCCAGCGGCTAGGCTTTCCTGTAGAAGACTGAATTGCATGGGGAGGAAAATCCTGTTAGTGGGAAGAGTTCTGAGGACCTGTGGGCTTCTAGCCATGATAGCTATGCTGTGACTTCACAGTCAGAGGCAGCAAAATTTCTGGGTACCACTTTCTGGAAAACACAGGAGGGGAGATTGCTCTTGTGCCCAGGCCATTGGCCTAATCCAGCAGGCTCTTCTTATCTTCTTATAACATACTGGTCAGGATGCTAAACAGGAACCCTGTTATCTCTTTGCAAGAAGGTACACCAGGCTCCATCAGATACCGCTAGGCCCAAGGCTACCCAGTAGTTAAACTATGTAATGATATAAGAGCTTCCACACACTATTTATGAAAACAGATATAGGTGGTGTGAGAACATATAGCCGCTTTGAGGATGCTGGATTAGATTGGCCTTTCACCTGATCCAGCAGGGCTCTTTATATGTTCTCTATTTAAAGAATGATGGGCTTTTTAATGTTTTACCATTAGATTTATGACCTTACGCTGCTGGCAAAGCGGCGTGGCTCCCCCCCCCCCCAAAAAAAAGCAGCCTGGGAGCACAGGGCATTGTCGCAACACCCGCCCGCCACTCCCAAGCCTCTGCCGAGCCACCGGAAAGAAGGGGAAGGGGGGAAGGCCCCTGGCAAAGCAGTGTGGTCCCCCCCCCTCAAGAGCAGCCCAGGTATTGCCTTTTCTCTCCCCTTAATGCAGCTTATTTGCGGGTATGGCTTATATTCGGGCCAATATGGTATTTGCAAATCTTTGTCATACAAGAGAACTTAAAACCAAACACACACACACAAACACATTTTTTTTCCTTTTTTTCTCTTTTTTTATTTCAGGATTTTTACATACATTATTTCCTTCCAGTTTTTAAATTTCCCATAAAATTTTTCCTTCCCCTCCATTCCCTCCCACCCCCATATCCGTTGGAAGGGTTCAAATAACTATCCTCAGCCACAGGCATAGCGTCTTTAGTTTCCACCGAATGTGTTTTGTTCCAGTAGTTTCTATCCATTTAAGATAGAAGTTCCATCTGTTCCTTATCGTGATGGACTTCTTCTTTTATTTGAGTAGGGAGATCAAATACAAATTTGATCTCTGCAGAGGGGACAGTGCTCCAAAAAATGAAGCATTTCCTCCTCTGCAGAGACCTAAGGTTCATCCTGTAACTGACAATCATGCTTCCAGTACCAATCAGCTGATTGGTGGTTGTGGCAACCCCCTTTGCATGTTGGCCAGTGTCAGTCCCCTGGAATCATGGCAGCAGGTGATGGACAAGTGGGTGGGACTGTGGAGGTGGCCGGATCCAGTTCCTCACTTCTGATGTGTATTGGCACACCCACCCACACGATTTCCCCAGCCAAAATACAAAAGGAAATTATCCATTATATTCAACTTCTATAATAACCTTCTCCGTCTGAAATGTTTGTGGATCAAAATGAATTGATCTTGTCTCTAGAGGCAAAATAAATAGCACACTATGGGAAGCAATAATGTGAAGTGCCAGCAGAAGCAAGACCATGAATTATATGCCCTCGGTTGCATTTGGCCTATGAAAGGATCATCTTTGCTCAGCTATTTTTATTTTCGAGCTGATTTAAATGTTATTTCAAAGCTGTGTAAATCTCCGTCTTCAGAATGGAAAGTGAACCAAAGTGGGCATTTTTCTGCTGCTGCTGCTATAATTTCTGAGAAGTTGCCCATCGCCTCTTTTTAATCAAATTCAAACCCGCAAAAGATTGAGTTGTTATGTGGTCTGAGTAGCCCATTTTGAAAAAGGGGAGGATGGCTGACCACACAGGCAAGTGGACCATTTGTTCCCACTAGGGCTGAGTGCCTGATTTGACCAAATCTCCAAATGAATTGGGCCAATTCCAGGAAAATCCAGGCTTTCCCTGAGTCAACTGTAGATAGCCCTGAATTGCCTTGGGCTATCTAGAGTGACCTGAACCGGTCAAGCGATGGTGGTCAGGCAGAGTCAGGCATCCTCTCCTCCCCCAATAGCCTCAGAGGCAAGAAGAACAAACAATTCGTATTGTATGGCTTTTTATTCAGTCATCTGGTTGCAAGACAAAGGATCCATGTCTCCATGCATAGGAGATCTTGGTTACTCTGAGTCCCTCCTCTTCCATCTCCCACAACATACTGGAAGCCTACAGGAAGTCACAGGAGTCACATCCCTCTGCATTCTCTGGGTTTTCTCCCCCTTTTCTTTTTTATTGGTTTCCACATATTACATTACAATACAGATGTACCAAAGCCAACACCATTTCTTCCCCATCCCCCCATACATTTACATTTCCTCAATCCATCATATTATTCTTTCCTCCTTCCTCCCACTTCCCTCTGCCCCCACTCGATTTCCTCCACATTATACATCTTACAATAATCTTTGCATTCTACAATCTTCTCAAATCATCTGTATATTCTTATTATCTTTCCTTACTAATTTTTATTCCGTCCAGTACTTCACATTTTAATCTAGGCATATTAGTGTATCTTTTTTTGAGCAATATTTTGCCATATATTCATCAAAACATTTCCACTCCCTCTGCATTCTGTTTGTGAATGCGGAGGGACCTTCTAGCCCTTGAACTGGGAGGGTTTTCCATACTCTCCAGGGAGGTCCCTGTTGTCTCTCTCTCCTCTCTAATTCCCCCCTCCTCACCCTCCACTATCTCATAATTCGGGATTTCCTCATTCAGCTGGACATCATCCCTGTCTCTCTCTGCTTCTGAAACTGCTGGAGACAGGGAGGTGAAACTTCCCCCACCTCCTTCTCTTCTGAGAGGAGCCGATCAGACTGAGGGCTCATTTCCCATTCCTCCTGTTCAGTCCAGTCCCTGACAGGCAGGAAACAGTGGCAGGCTTTGGGTGGGAAGAAGAAAGCCCAGGTAGGCAGAAAGAAGAAAGTCAAGTGGGCAGAAAGAAGGAAACTTTGTGAAAAGGCTTAGGAGGAAGGAAGGAAAAGAGAAGGGCTGGAGATATATATATATATATATATATATATATATATATATATATATATATATATAAAACATTTCAGGAAAATGCATTGGAAACCTCATAATGGGAAATCACGTTTCTGAAAGACTGAACTCTACAGCGCCATCTGGTGTCACATTGTTATAACACATTTATAACACCCCCCCCAATGTATCTGAGTTCAATGACCTCCCTGCCTGAGTGCATCTTCCAGGGAGTGGTGGTGGTGGATGTCTTTGGATGTGGGGTGTTCCTTTGCAAGTGGATTTTCTGAAGTGTAGCTGGGTTCCCACGAGGCAAGACACAGTGATAACAGCAAGAACCTTTATTGAACTAACAGAACTGGGCAACAGGGGCAAAGCAACTGCTTATATGCATTTCTGAAGGCCTGGGCCACTCCCACTCCCAATGTGATTGGCTGTCTAAACTTCCAAGCTGCAAATCATGACTCAGAGTTTAAGGACTAATGGCAGAGGCCCAAAACCTGAAATGTCCTGTGATTGGATATCATGTATCAAATCAGAACACAGGGGCTCAGAATCCTTAGTCCAGATTCAGGCTCAAGCAAACACACACCACTGAATGCATAACATTTTCCATCTCACCTTTCCTATCCATTGACTGCCTCTCCTTCTTTCCTGATGCCCCACCCCCTGAAGCAGCACCCCCCCCCCCCGAATCGAATCCTCTGCTCCATGGTTACTGAGTAGATTATTCAATTGGGGAGGAGGGGAGGCAGTGTGTTTCTTTGAAAGCAGGGTGCTCCTTTGGGGACTCCTCCACTCACCTGCAGTACAATCCTTTGCAAGTCTGTGAAGACTTAAACCAACTGTTCCCCACTCTAGATGGAAGGGGAGTAGATGCAATGTCTCATTCCCTCTTCTAACCATACACTGGATCGCAGCAAAAAATGATATTTCTATATATGGTGTGGGCGGACATGTGACTTTCATCTCTGAATGGCCAACTAAGTTAGTTCTTGGTATGAGCTTTCGTGTGCATGCACACTTCTTCAGATCGGTATCTGAAGAAGTGTGCATGCACACGAAAGCTCATACCAAGAACTAACTTAGTTGGTCTTTAAGGTGCTACTGGAAGGAATTTTTTTATTTTGTTTTGACTATGGCAGACCAACACGGCTACCTATCTGTAACTGGATCTCTGAATGGGTTTATCAGCACAAAGAAATATTTCTTGCATTTTTGCAAACTATACAATGCTATTAGTGTGTGTGTGTGATACATTAAAAAATAGGTAAAAATCAATTAGGTATTGCAATGTGCGGTATGCGGGTGTCGCTGTGGCCTAAACCACTGAATCTCTTGAGCTTACTGATCGGAAGGTTGGCAGTTTGAATCTCCACAACGGGGTGAGCTCCCATTGCTCTGTCCCAGCTTCTGCCAACCTAGCAATTCAAAAGCACATCAGTGCAAGTAGATAAATAGGTACCACTGTGGCAGGAAGGTAAATGGCGTTTCCATGCACTCTGGTTTCCATCACGGTGTTCCATTGCACCAGAAGCGGTTTAGTCATCCTGGCCACCTGACCAGCAAAGCTGTCTGTGGGCAAATACCAGCTCCTTCAGCCTGAAAGCGAGATGAGCGCCACACCCCACAATCACCTTTGAATGGACTTAATCGTCCAGGGTTCGTTTACCTTTTACCTTATGACCCCATACATGTTTATTCAGCTCAGAAGCAGTTTTCTATTTAGTGAGATATTTCCTGTTGTTCACCGTCTTAAAAAGATGTTAAGAAATGGCTTCTGCCAGAAGTTTACTCTACTAGCAAACCTTAGATCTGAAGTGGTGGTGGTGAGTGTTATTTTATTTGTGCCATCTATACCATTTAGAAGGCAATAGCGTATCATGTTGCATTTTTGCGTGACATATACATGAAGTACAGTGCAGAAAAAAGCCTTGGGGCAATGAAGACTATTGTAGTAAATATGCTTGCTTTCCCACTATGGAATAGTGTTGTAGTTAGAATGCTTGGACTAGAACCTGGGAGACCAGGGTTCAAATCACTGCTCAGCCATGAAACTCAACTGGTGACCTTGGGCCAGTCCCTGTTTCTAAACCTAATCTACCTCACAAGGTTGTTTTGAGGATAAAATAGGAGGAAGAGAACCATATATGCTACCTTCAACTCCTTAGAGGAAAGTGGGAATATAAATGAGAGAAATGAATAACAAAGATTAATGTAGAACTGAATTACTAATATGAAGTAGACACTACTAGGAGAGTAATTGCTGTTTGAGATCTATAAACATATTTGAGAAATAACATTTGCATGGAAATTTCCAGTTCTTTGAGAAGCCATGAGTGCTAAATGGTGCCTTTTATAATTTCTTAGTTGATTTCCAATTAAAACTTGCAAGTTTTCTCCGTTGGGAATTTCTCACACGTTTGGGCTAGAAAGTGAAGACTTTGCAAGATTATGTGTTCCCTTTGATTTGGAGGAAATCCAATTTCAGCATCCATTGAGATTTGAAATTCGGAGGCAGGGGGAGGGACATGCATGCAGGATTCTTAGATCTTGTAGCTTCTAAGTCATCCCAACTGTTTTCTCCTTTTCATCTTATTTTCTTCTTATTATTTTAGTTTAACTCTATGAGGTTAATTGAATTGACATAAGATTAGCATACAACCCAGTCTCTACTGGGGCATTATCAGGCTACAGAATTTGCTTAATAACATGCGTCAAGGGGCTTGGGTTTCTATAAACTTGGTCCAATAAACCTTATCTTCCTGCTAGAATCCAGAAAGTTTAATACCAAGTAACCCGTTCTACATTGGGAAGATGTTTGCTGCTAATGCTGCAGTTGTCCATGCACTGACAACCTCAAGGCTGGATTACTGCAATGGGCTTAGTTGGTGCAAGACATAGTGGTTAGTTTGCTTGTGACTACTACTGCCATCATATAGTACTTTACTTACAGGATGCTCACTGGCTGCCAATTTGCTACTGAGTCAGGTTCAAGGTGTTACTGCTCATATATAAGGATATACACAGCCCAAGACCAGATTGCTCGAGATACCGCTTTATTCCTTATACTGTATTTTCCCATGTATAAGGCGCCCCCATGTATAAGATAGGGCTGGCATGTTGTGAAAAGCAAAAAATTGGACACTATGACGACTCTCATTTTAAATACTCCTACTATATGTAGGCTATACAGTAGAAGCTGTGATACATTGCTGAGGGGGCAGGAGAAGAGAAGAGGAAAGCAAGTCTTCAGGCACCAGTTATGTCAATATCTCATCCAGAAAGTATAGCCACAGACATTTTAGCAACTTTGAAAAATCCACCTGGAAATAAATTTTACCCCTGAAAAAGAGGATGAGCACATCACCCCATAATCACCTTTGACTGGACTAGAAGATGCCCTAGAAGACTGGGTTATTGTTTTTACTTTTATTATGCATTTTGTGGTTTTATATCTTGATTTTATTCTGTGAACCTACCTGAGACCCCCGGGTATAGGGTGGTATATAAATTCAATACATACATACATACATACATACATACATACATAATATTTTTGAACCCAAAATTAAGAAATCAATATTTTAAACATCAAACAGAACAATTTTGAACTTTTTTTGGGGGGAGGGGGAAGGTCGTCCAAAGTTGTTGAGTTTTTTTGCAGAGGTCACCCAAAGTTAGGGTTGCCAAAGCCCGGACCCCTGTGTATTCACCATCTCTGTAAAGGACACCCCCCAATTTTTGACTAAAAAGATTATCAAAAATGTTCTCATATGCGGAAAAATATAATTGCGTGTCGAGGTCCCCAGGTCCACCCCAATAACTCACACATCACACAGAAATTTTTGTTTAAGTTTTTTGGCATAATTTTGGCCACAACTTTATTAAAATACAAATTTGTGAGTGGTTGTGTAGGCATTGGTTGTGACTATCTGTCCCCACCATGGGGGACAGACTGACATTCCGCACGATGCGAAAGTCAGAATGGGGGAATACACTTGGGGGTTACGCGGAGCAGGGAAACTGCCCTCACCCCAAATGCAACCAGGAGCTCATTGCTATGGCCCGAGCCCCCTTGACAGAGTGGACAAGCAATAGTTAGCTCCCAATTCCTTTGACGGAATCCCTTGCAGCAGCAGCATTAGAGGGGCAGGCACAGCCAATCCATGCCCCTCAACCAACCAAACCATAAACCAATGCCTAACCGTGAACCTTACAAGTTGTGACGATTTGCTACGCAGTAGGCAAAAACCAAATGGCCCCAGCCAATCAGCCAGATGGACAAAATTCCTACCAGGCCCCCGCTCCAAAGCAGACGACCCCATGACAGGCATAGCAAGGTCAAAGCGAACAACCCTATTCTAGGGAGGGAGGGACGGGCAATCCAATGCACGGGCAAAAAGAGGAAGCCCTAGCCTCGTGCAAGGAGTTTTACTATTTCTGGCTGTCAATCAATAAATGGCAACATTAACTTCTTCCCAACAACAAGGGAAGCCCCAATCGCATCAGTGGCCAACGATCAATTAGCCCGCCCCCCAACTTTGGAGTGTCCTGGCGGCTCCCACCGCAACACGTGCTCTCCATGAAGGAGAACACGCTATATCCAGCTGGTCACTTTGATTCTCCCAAAGCTATCAGAAGCTTGCTCTGAAGCCACTCAGCCTCTTCCTGATATACACGTGTGGTGCATGCTGCATTTCTGCTTGAGGTGAAACTCAGTGTTTTTCCTCTCTTATCTGCATTTTCAGCAAAGCATCAGCTTCTATCCAGATCTCAAGAGATCTCATGCACTATTGTGAGGTTTCGGCAAGATCTCACAACATCCCTCTGGAAACCAGTGCCTCTGCCAGGGCCGTTTCTCCACTGGCAGTGTAGGTGGGAGCAATGGAGTAGTAGTAGTAGTAATAATAATAATAATAATAATAATAATAATAATAATAATTATACCCCGTCCTCCCAAGCCAAAACCGGGCTCAGAGTGGCTAACACCAAATATATAACATACAGTCATACCTCATGTTACGTCCGCTTCATGTTATGTTCCTTCAAGATACATCCCGTGGTGACCCGGAAGTACCAGAAAGGGTTACTTCCGGGTTTCGCCACTCACACATGCACAGAAGCACAAAATGACATTACACGCATGCGCAGAAGCAGCAAATCGCAACCTGCATGTGCGCAGACGTGCCGCTGCGGGTTGCGTTCTCTTCATGTTGCGAACGGGCCTCCAGAATGGATCCCATTCGCAACCAGAGGTACCACTGTATTAGCATAAAATCAGGCAATCAATTAAAATACATCCTAAAATCAAATCAGAATCAAAGTGAAATCCAGTCAGATGGCAACCCGCAGATTAGGGTTGGGGACCTTAAATGCTAACCGGCTTAACGGTTTGTACTGATCTTATATGAGCATGTGAGAAAAGTTGGGGGGCCACATTCATACAGGTTCTTATAAGGAGAGAGGGGGAGTCAGACTGGACCCCGGAGGAAGAGGAAAGGCAGGTTCCACATCTAAGGCTCCTGCCGCTCAAGGCAGAAGCTTCACCTCGCCTCCTCAGTGGGTTGATTCTGCTGATCTTACATGGGACAGAAGAGTAAAAATCAGCATTCTGGGGAACTTCTAAGCAGGAGCCTTAAAAGTGTTGTTTCTTGGTTTTGTAGGTGATTTCCCAGAGGGTCACAGGACATCAGGGATTAAGTGCAGGAGAATAATACACCTGCCAGGGCTTTTGTTGCATTGATACGTGGTCTTGCCCGCCTTTATGGTCCTCTGCTGTGCCTTTTAGAACCCGAGTGAAGTGTCACTCAGCTGATTCAGGTTGCTGATGTCAAAATTAATCAAAATTCTCCCGATTTCATAGCAGTGTGTTTGCATGCAATACGTAGCACTGCTTCCCATCACGGCGTCTCCTCTCTAAATCCTTCTCTTGCTTGCAATGGTTATTTTTTAAAAAGAAAACAAGCAAGCCAAGCACACCTGCATTAGGGCTCCATTTGCGTGTGCTATGCTGTCAACTCCTCTCCCCCCCCAAAAAAAATGGTGTTTGAATTTTCTAAGGATGCATCATTCTTGCTTCAGGTAACCCTCCCTTCTCTGCAGCAGCACCCGACATAGTAATGAGGCGGTTACCATGGAAATATGAGCATGACTCGTTCTGCCGTGTGGCTCTTCTGATTTTTATGAACTTCTTTCCAGCTTCTGGAAAGCTTCCCGCGGAATGGGTGCAATAGCCTCCGAGATGAGAGCACTGCAATGCAAAGTGAAATCTCTCTCTCTCACACGCACACACATATGCACTCCGTTATTATTTCAATGAGCCTATTTTAAGGACAGCAAAAAGGGGGTGGGGTGGGAAATGAGTTGACTACAGGAACTGTTTTAGTTAGGAACACCGGAAAAATAGGAACCTGCCTTACGCCAGACCCATTAATACACCTAGCTCTGTATTATCTCTACTGATTGGCAATGGCTCCCCGGGGCTTTAGGGGAGAGATGGAGATGGACTGGAGCTGGGGGGAGATGGAGATGGAGATGGACTTTTGCTTGCAATCCAGAAGCTCTACCACTGAGTTGCAGTCTCTTCCCCCACCCCCCACAAAACCCCCCAGCCAAGACCAATGTATTCCCTTCCCCAGTACAGGTGTACCTCGGGTTAAGAACTTAATTCGTTCTGGAGGTCCGTTCTAAACCTGAAACTGTTCTTAACCTGAGGTACCACTTTAGCTAATGGGGCCTCCCGCTGCCGCCGCCACACGATTTCTGTTCTCAACCTGGACATATCTTTCTTTACAACACTCCTGTGAGGTAGGTTCAACAGAGAGGTTGCAATTGGCTCAAGGTGACTGATGTCTGTATATGAAATACAGTTTTATGTCAGGTTACATACGCTTCAGGTTACATATGCTTCAGGTTACAGACTCCACTAACCCAGAAATAGTATCTTGGATTAAGAACTTTGCTTCAGGATGAGAACAGAAATTGTGTGCCAGCGGTGCGGCAGCAGCAGGGGGCCCCATTGGCTAAAGTGGTGCCTCAGGTTAAGAACAGTTTCAGGTTAAGAACAGACCTCCGGAACGAATTAAGTACTTAACCCAAGGTACCACTGTATGTAGAATCGGATGCCCTATTTTCATCAGAGAAATGTTGGATTGCCTGCAAAATACCTGGTCAGCAAGAACAAAATGGGACATCACTGGGCCACAGTAATTATAGCAGTTGTTCCTCTACATTCCAGGAGCAACTGTGTGTTTGTACATATTTTGTTTCATGTACCATAAATAGTGTGCATTTGCAATGTCCCCAAAGCCAGTGGCTTCTCTTGGGCAACACTGAACTCTCAGTTGTTGAAATGCTTATGTTTTTGTTATATTGATTTCCAAGCTAAGTGAGTTGGCCAACTGAGGATGGGGAAAAAAAAGTATTCCAGTCTACTGGGCCTGCGACCTTAAATCGCTTCAATTAATGTCTGTCTGAGCATTGGAGTATGCGCTGGCTGGGACTCCCTATGGCCCTGAACATAGCCCAGCAACAAAATGTTCTGTTGGTCTGCGGCTTTGGGGATTTCACTTGCCAATGCAAATTGCTCAGTATCTCATCCTAGGTCCCTGTGTTTGGGAAGGAAAGGTTCGTTTACAATGATATTTTTGGTCTGCTGGCTGCTTTGCTTTTGATTGCTGAATAATCTTTGCAGTCTGAAAGAGTCCTCCAGTCATACTCCGATGAGGTTGGGGGGGGGGGCAGAGAAGATGAAATGGCTTTTCCTCCTTATGGAATTTAGGGGTGCAGATGGAGGGGAAGCTGCCTTGATAGAGCAGGAAAAATGCTTGGGAGGGTAGTTTTGTTTTTTGATTGAGAGTTTCTATAGGGAATTGGGGGGTAAAGGTAAAGGTAAAGGGACCCCTGACCATTAGGTCCAGTCATGGCCGACTCTGGGGTTGCGGTGCTCATCTCGCTTTATTGGCCGAGGGAGCCGGCATACAGCTTCCGGGTCATGTGGCCAGCATGACTAAGCCGCTTCTGGAGAACCAGAGCTGCGCACGGAAACGCCGTTTACCTTCCCGCCGGAGCGGTACCTATTTATCTACTTGCACTTTGACGTGCTTTCGAACTGCTAGGTTGGCAGGAGCAGGGACCGAGCAACGGGAGCTCACCCCGTTGCGGGGATTCGAACCACTGACCTTCTGATCGGCAAGTCCTAGGCTCTGTGGTTTAACCCACAGCGCCACCCATGTCCCAATTGGGGGTAGGGGAGTATTTAATTTATACAAAGTAAACTTACAGGTATAAGGTTGATATCTGTCTTTCAATTAAAGATGAATGTGTTGGACAATGACCAGGGGCATAGCTAGCTGCTCTGGCACCTGGAGCTGTGGGGGCAGGGTGATCCACCCATGGGGCCGCCACAGCGAACCACTCAGGGGGGCAGCGCGGTGAGCTGCCCACGGAATCTGCCTGGCGAACGCAAGCCTCACGCTGCCGTTTCGGGCAGCACGGGGCCCCGATCCACCGCCTCACTCCCAGGAGAGACACGTAGCTCAGGCACACTGCAGGCCAGGCCCCACAGTAAGTGCTGCCCCCCGCAGTGTCCCATTTTGTCACCACCTCAGGGATGACAGCCGGGGTGGGCTGCACCCCCTGAACCCCCCTTCCTACTCCCCTGTCAATGACAAGCTGCACTTGGGCAGAAGTGGCACACTTTGTTCCAGGACAGGGGAACTTTCAGCCTACAAGCCAGTCTCGGTCTGCCAAGGAATCCAATTTAACCCGCAAGACCATTTCTCCGAAACCAACCTTTCCTGTCAGTCAGCTGCCATTACTGGGTGTTATCAGCTGATAAGCGAGCACAAAGTTTAATCCTGCTGGGTGCTGGATTGCCAGCTGATAAGTGAAGAGTTCATTCCTGCTGACCTTGAAGCTGACCTTGTCAGGGTGTTCTCAGAACAGTGTCTGCCATTCATCAAATGCCCAGGTAAACAGGAATGTTTGAAAGCTCCTCCTGAAACTCAGTGAAAGAGACAGACACAGCTCACGGGGGGGGGGGCATTCCACAAATGGGGAACTGCCACTGAAAAGGCACTGCTACGTTATGGGTCCATGCCAACTGGGCAGCCCCCGGTGGTGGCATCACCAACTAGGGCTCAACTCTCTATCATAGGGTATGAGATGGTTGATGTTGGAGAAGGTGCTCGTTTAGGTCCTTGTGTTCCAAGCTATTTGGGGGTTTGTATGCTAGTACAAACACCCTGATGTAGTGTAACTCTACCTGGGGACCAAATGACAAAGCGCTAATTTTAAAATAGTATATTAATAGAGTTTCAAACTATATTGTAGAAAGGGACATTATATCAGCTGTAGAACATGTGCCTTGAATGCAGAAGGTCCAAGTTTCAATACAGTGGTACCTCGGGTTAAGTACTTCATTCTTAACCTGAAACTGTTCTTAACCTGAAACACCACTTTAGCTAATGGGGCCTCCTGCTTCCTCTGCGCCACTGGAGCACGATTTCTGTTCTCATCCTGAAGCAAAGTTCTTAACCTGAGGTAATATTTCTGGGTTAGTGGAGTCTGTAACCTGAAGCGTATGTAACCTGAAGCGTATGTAACCCGAGGTACCACTGTACTTGGCATCTCACACCAAAAGGACCTTGGGTGGCAAGAGCTGGCAAATACCTCTCCCTAAGACTTAGGTTTCTCAAACATGAATCCTAATATTAATGTAAAAGTTTTGATGTCTAAGTTTTCAGTGTGTGTGCGCGCGCGCGCATGTGCGCGCACGCAAGTGTGTGTGTGCAAGTGTGCAGTGCAGACTTTTGCTCTTTGTGGCAATATTTGTACATTCTAAACTCCTGCATGGCTCCCTGAACTGTTTGGCCATTCTTCATCCCATCTTGGAAAGGAGGTTAGAAAGCATCAGAGCAAATGCAAAACTCAGCCACCCTGAGAGTTTCAGGTCCCATTTCCACTATCAAATGAAAAGGTCTAAGTCAGCTATCAGTGCTAGAAAGCAGAAAATGGTTGTCCAACCACACTGAAGCCATTTGTATGATTCATGGACATGTCCTCCCACCATAGTGAGAAACAGATGACGGTTATTATTTCTTTTTAATGTCATCTGTCACTCCCAGGAGAGAGAGAAATGAGCCTGTCTTATGCACCATTGAAGATGGCTCATATGAGAGCAGATCTTTCTGCAAGTCAACCACCAGGGGCTTAACCCGTCTCTCCATTTCATGGCTAACAGTTTGCTCTCATTACAGAACTTCACCTCTTGCAGATAGGCAGGTGCTAGGACCTTCTGGTATCCCTTTAGGGCAGAAGGGATCTCTTTTGTGTTTTCCTAGGGAGGAGCAGTCCGGCTATGTATTCAGGGGGCCAACCATTTTCCCCTTGGCCAAAGTAAAAGAAGCTCCCCCTGTTGGTGGTTAACCCTTCCCGGTTAGAACCGGATAGTCGGTTAGGGGCCAATGCCTAAAGCCAATACCTCTCTCACCTGTAATCAATAAAGTTGTGGCCATTTTCGCCCATTAACTTATAATACTTGCGTCCTGTGTCTTTATTTCATTTCTCCTGTGGGGTGGAGGGAATAGCCACGCAATGCCACTACCGATCCTCATGAGGGGGTGGGGTTGCGGGCTCACGACACCTCCCACACTCCCGCGGGGCTGGCGTCAGCCTCGTGGGAATCAGGGATTCCCCAGTCACACCCCGCGCGCCAGCCAATCGGCTGGCGGCAGGGGCGGGCCTTTCAGAGGCCACATAAGGTCGGGGCAGCCCTTGGCTCGCCCCTTTCCTTCCTTGCAGCGAGCGCGATTCCCCACCCGCCCACTCCTTTAGGCTTGCCATCGACTTTGCTAGGGGCTTCGGCCGGTCGCCGCTTGGGGCCAGGTAGGAATTTTTCCATTTGGCTAATTGGCTGGTTCGGGAGCCACTTGGTTTTTTCGCCTACCTCTTAGCAATTCGTCACAACTTCCTCGGTTTTGGCGGTAGGCATTGGCCGGGGTATTGTCATGCAAATGAGATTGGGGGGGAGGGGCGCCATCACCTCCCCCAATGATTGAAGGGTAGTTCGTTAAAGGACTCTGAGGGGCGACGCCTCTTCCGAAACCTACGGAGGCTAGGGCCTAAAGCGCGCCCCCGAGCGGTAACCCCTCGGGGAGCGCCTAGGGATATGCATCTCGGGTAGCTCCCCCTGTTGGTGTTTAACCCTTCCCGGTTAGAACCGGATAGTCGGTTAGGGGCCAATGCCTAAAGCCAATACCTCTCTTACCTGTAATCAATAAAGTTGTGGCCATTTTCGCCCATTAACTTATAATACTTGCGTCCTGTGTCTTTATTTCATTTCTGCTGTGGGGTGGAGGGAATAGCCACGCAATCATTTATTATTTCTGTGTCTTGGTTAACTTGCACAGCTTAACCATAGCAGTAAACACAGAAAACTGCCGTATACCAAGTCAGGCTGTTCGTTACTCCAGCTCAGTATTCTTGACATGGGCTGGCAGCACATCTCCAGGGATTCAGACAATCTGAACATGTGTAGAGGGCAACCAAGATGATCAAGGGTCTGGAAACCAAGCCCTATGAGGAATGGTTGAAGGAGCTGGCTATGTTTAGCCTGGAAAAGAGGAGACTGAGAGGAGATAAGATAGCCATCTTTGTTGGAAATGTAAAGAGGTAGATGGTACATTTTATGACATGTGGTGGCAATGCAAAGTTATAAAGAATACTTTGGGAAATTATATATAATGAATTGAAAAAAAAATGCTTAAAACAACTTTTGTTAAAAAGCCAGAAGCCTTTTTATTAGGAATAACAGGAAGGGAAATACCCCCAAATTATAAAAATCTATTTATGTATGCAGTCATGGCCGCATGAATATTGATAGCCCAATGCTGGAAAGAGGGAAAAATTCCCACAAAAAAAGATTGGCAAATTAAGTTGATGGAATATGCAGAGATGGCAAAATTAACAGGAACACTCAGAAATCAGGAGAATATCAAATTTAAAGATAAATGGGAATTTTTTATTGCATATATGTCAAAGCATTGTATACAAGTTAATACATCAGCAGGATTCTAAAAACATTTGCACTATTATGATGATAGATAAGAATTAGATATATGCAGATGGAAAATATGACTTGGACATGCTTGAAATAACCAAAAATAATGGAACCATGGAGATGGTAGAGGGAAGTCACGGGACTGGAAAAATCCCACATTGTGTGATATTGTATTGATGTTTATTTTATATGATGTTTGTTATGGAAAAAAACTAATCTTCTTTTTATAAAAAAAAATAAGATAGCCATCTTCAAATATCTGAAGGGCTGTCACATGGCAAAGGGAACAAGCTTGTTTTCTCCTGCTCTAGAGGGTAAGACTCAAAGTAATGACTTCAAGTTATAAGAAAGGAGATTTGGACTAAACATCAGGAAGAACTTTCTGACAGGAAGAGCTGTTGGACAGTGGAACGGTCTCCCTCTGGAGGCTGTGGAGTCTCCTTCCTTGAGGGTTTTTAAGCAGAGTTTGGATGGCCATCTGTCATGGATGCTTTAGATGAGATTCCTGCATTGCAGGGGGTCGGACTAGATGACCCTTGGGGTCCCTTCCAACTCTTCAGTTCTGTGCTTCTATACGTCTATGACTTTCCCAGTCCTACCTGAAGATTAGGGATGGGAGATGCCATGTGATAAAATTTGGGGCCATATTCTGGCATGCAGGTGTTTCCCATGAATTTCACTGGTAAATCGTGGAGGAACACAATCATCCATGTTCATACAGGGTGGTGACATGTCTAGTGACATCCACTGTTGTGTCGCATGCCACACCCACTGGTACGAATTAAACTTAGTGTGGCATGGTGGTATATTGATTTTTTAAACAAAAAACAAAACACAGTTCCATAATGCAACAGGTGTAAAAGGAATATTGTTAAATGAGAGGGAAGCGCTGCCATTACAACCAGCAAAACTAACACAGCCATCCCCATTTTTGACTGCAACATTTTTGTTGTTTGTTGTTGTTTAGTCGTGTCCAACTCTTTGTGACCCCATGGACCAGAGCATGCCAGGCACTCCTGTCTTCCACTGCCTCCCACAGTTTGGTCAAACTCATGCTGGTAGCTTTGAGAACACTGTCCAACCCTCTCGTCCTCTGTCGTCCCCTTCTCCTTGTGCCCTCCATCTTCCCCAACATCAGGGTCTTTTCCAGGGAGTCTTCTCTTCTCATGAGGTGGCCAAAGTATTGGATCTGTCCTTCAGGATCTGTCCTTCCAGTGAGGACTCAGGGCTGATTTCCTTAAGAATGGATAGGTTTGATCTTCTTGCAGTCCATGGGACTCTCAAGAGTCTCCTCCAGCAGCATAATTCAAAAGCATCAATTCTTTGGCGATCAGCCTTCTTTATGGTCCAGCTTTCACTTCCATACATCACTATTGGGAAAACCATAGCTTTTACTATACAGACCTTTGTTGGCAAGGTGATGTCTCTACTTTTTTAAGATGCTGTTTAGGTTTGTCATTGCTTTTCTCCCAAGAAGCAGGCATCTTTTAATTTCATGGCTGCTGTCACCATCTGCAGTGATCATGGAGCCCAAGAAAGTAAAATCTCTCACTGCCTCCATTTCTTCTCCTTCTATTTGCCAGGAGGTGATGGGACCAGTGGCCATGATCTTCGGGGGTTTTTATGTTGAGCTTCAGACCATATTTTGCACTCTCCTCTTTCACCCTCAATAAAAGGTTCTTTAATTCCTCCTCACTTTCTGCCATCAAGGTTGTATCATCTGCATATCTGAGGTTGTTGATATTTCTTCCGGCAATCTTAATTCCGGCTAGTGATTCATCCAGCCCAGCCTTTTGCATGATGAATTCTGCATATAAGTTAAATAAGCAGGGAGACAATATACAGCCTTGTCGTACTCCTTTCCCAATTTTGAACCAATCAGTTGTTCCATATCCAGTTCTAACTGTAGCTTCTTGTCCCACATAGAAATTTCTCAGGAGACAGATGAGGTGATCAGGCACTCCCATTTCTGACAGCAACATTAGTGTAACGTATAAACTCAGCTCAGCAGCATAGCTATGGTTTATTAGCTTTAGCTATGGTATATAAGCTTGATTGCTCGTTAACCATGGTTTGTGGTTAGTTTATAAACCACAGGTAATGTTAACCACAGCTTACTGTTGTGTGTGAACCCACAGTCATGTTGCCATTTCAAAAGAAGTATCAGACTTTCAAGGGCAAGCTATACACTTAACGTAATGTATAGATTGCTGCTTACAGAGTGGATGCCAGGATGTTCATCTAGTCTACAGTCAAGGTACCATCATTGAAAAGATCCTGGACCCTCTCAAGATGACCTTAAAAGCAGCCATTGCTGTTTGCTGCTTGCAGTTCTAACCGGAATATTGTTTTTCTCTTCTCACTCGTGACCTGCCAATTTTCATGCCATCAGCTGCTTTACCACAGAATACTAATCACCAACTGAGGAAGGTGGAGGGGAAGCATTTTTCTGTAAGCAAGCAAGTTGGCTTGATTCACCCCCCCCCACTGCTGTCCCCCCCGCCAAAAAAAAACAAAACCCAACAACACACAACCCTGATTGTTAGGCAGTTCACTGACATGATGCTACTAAAAATAACAGCAAACAGTTGCAGTGCATGGTCCATCTTTAATCCTATGTCTTCCGCGACGCTCACCTGGCTGGCCTGTTGAGTTGTAAGCTAGGCAATTTGCAGCTTCATTTTTCTCTATTGTACTTCCTTCTAGAATGAATATAAAAGCAGTGTTACTCATGACAACCACCGTTCATAAAACGGAGTTGTGGGTTATTTTAAAATCCTGTGTTTGGCTACCTCTTGTGGATATTTCGGGAACAGCTTGCTCATTCTTATTTTTTCTGTGAAATATGCAGCCTTTACGTAGCAGCTGCACAGTTGCAGGATTTGACCTCTACATTGCTTAAGATTGTGGGTTTTTTTTTTCTCTCTCCCCACACTGAAGATCTGTAATACTTTTGCTTAATAGAATTTATAGAAATTTATAGAATTTATAGAAAAAGGTTTTCTTGGGGAAGCCACTGCAAATTCATAGAAAAAGCTTTTCTTGGGGAAACCACTGCAAATTCTCAGTGGAAGGTGGTGGACTTTCCTTCATTGGAGGTTTTTAAACAGAAGTTGGGTGGCCGTCTGTCAGGAGTTCTTTAACTGTGATTCTTCCATTGCAAGGGGTTGGACTAAATGAACATCAGGTTACTTTCCAACTCTACAATTCTATGCTTGTATAGTGTGCTTATAAGAAAAAATGCTCAGCTCAGGATGATGCCCCACCCCCCAAACAAAGCAGCTAGAAACTGCCATTCTGATGAGAAATTTTGACTATATATATCACCCTCCCATAGGAGGCTGTATTATCACCAACTTAGATGGCATTAGTAGATTAGACAAATTTATGGATGAAAAGGCTATCTGTGGATGTTAGCCGTGATGGCAATGCTCTGACCCTGTGCTTGGAGGCAGTAATGCTTCTCTATACCAATTACTTGAAAACAGCAGGAGGCAAAAGAGCTCTTGTGCTCAGATCCTGTTTGCAGGCTTCCCATAGGTGCATCTGATTGGCCACTGGAAGAACAGGATGTTGGACTAGTTGGACCTTTGGCCTGATCCTGCAGGTGGTTCTTATGAATGAAAAAATTGCTCACATTTTTTTAATGTATTTGATGATCCATACAAAAGGAAGAAGGTCCCAGGTCTATTCCTAGACATCTCCAGCTTGGGTTGGATGAGTTGGAAACATTTCTGCTTGAGAATCTGCAAGAGATTTTGCCAGTTAAAATGGACTTTTCTGCACTAGATAGGCTGCAAAGGGGGTTGGGGTGGATGACAGCATCCCAGTGCTACCAAACACATTCTTCGTTTTAAGATTTCACCACCTTCCACAAGCACTGTGATTAGGGGGTTCTTGGTTAAGGTGAGAACATTCTACCCTAGCCCTGTGCATTATGATCAGATTTGATACCTGTCCTGTGTTCTACCTATGCATTATTTTAATTAATAATTGCAACATATTTGAGACTGTCTGTCTGTCTGTCTGGCCTTCTGAAACAATGGTTTGAGCTGTAGATTGCTACAAAATAATTCAGGATAACCACTCTGTAGTGATTTGAAGTTGCCTGACCTGATCTGAACAGGGCACAAATCATCCCAAATTGCCCTGATTGAATTCAGGATTTGACCAAATCCTGTGCACAGCCCTATGAGACCATGAAACATTGTCATGGCTCTCTCTTGCCTGAATGGAGGGTGGAGATGGAGAGGAGCATGTGTACAAACCTCTTCCCTTTGTGCAGTTACCTACATTCGAGTCATGCTAGAAGTGGGTCTTGAGATCCTCAAAATAAAATATGAACAGAATTGGTAAAGCAGCACAGAATTTATTGAATACAAAACATTCTTGCAAGAGCGGGTGTCCAAAGGTGGCACTGAGCCTCTTGGGCTTGCTGATCAGAAGGTTGGCGGTTCGAATCCCCACAATGGGGTGAGCTCCCATTGCTCGGTCCCAGCTCCTGCCAATCTAGCAGTTCAATAGCATGCCAGTGCAAGTAGATAAATAGGTACCACTCTGGCGGGAAGGTAAACGGTGTTTCCATGCACTGCTCTGGTTTCGGTGTTCCGTTGCACCAGAAGTGACTTAGTCATGCTGGCCACAGGACCTGGAAAAACTGTCTGCGGACAAACATCAGCTCCCTCGGCTTGTAAAGCGAGATGAGCGCCACAACCCCAGAGTCACCTGCAACTGGACTTAACTGTCAGGGGTCCTTTACCTTTACCTTTTAAGCTTATATTCCTTATACCTGGAGTGCAGGTTCTCTCCCTTGTCTCCCCATTGGCTGGGTACTGCAAGGTTTACAGTCTATCACGACTGCATAATTATCCTATTAACATTTCCCTTATTTGATTCTTTATTTCTATGCATTTACATAGTGGCTTAAGTGACAGAGCCGCATCCTGACCACTAACAGGTGTAAGCGAATTCTATAGCTGCTGAAGCTTACAATAAACTGTCTTTCAGCCACAAAGTGTCCCACTTATGAGCATCCTAACCACAAGCCGTCAATATCTGAGTCAATCTGGACTGCTGACACTTGTCTACTTATTGCAACCACATTCTGACTACAAGCTTTAAATATCCCCAGTTGCCTGGACTTCTGACAGTTGACCAACTGTTACATTTGTATGTGAAAAAGCAACATCCTCATTCCTCACAGTCGTCAGAAAGTTGAGAGTCACATCCTTTACGCCACCAACGTTTGCCTGTTGCCTGCCTGTTATTGGCACGTAACTCCAGGAAGCCTGGCCACAAGATAATGTGGCCCTCAAACTTTGGCATGGGTATTTTTTTGGGGGGAGGGGTAGTTAAAGGTAAAGGTAAAGGGACCCCTGACCATTAGATCCAGTCATGACCGACTCTGGGGTTGCGGCGCTCATCTCGCTTTATTGGCCGAGGAAGCTGGCGTACAGCTTCCGGGCCATGTTGCCAGCATGACTAAGCCGCTTCTGGCGAACCAGAGCAGCACACGGAAATGCTGTTTACCTTCCCGCCAGAGTGGTACCTCTTTATCTACTTGCACTTTGACATGCTTTTGAACTGCTAGGTTGGCAGGAGCAGGGACCGAGCAACGGGAGCTCACCCCATCACGGGGTTTCGAACCACCGACCTTCTGATCGGCAAGTCCTAGGCTCTGTGGTTTAACCCACAGCGCCATCCGTGTCCCTTGGGGGGGGGGTAATTATTCTGATTCAAATATGAAAGGTAATGGGTAGTGTGTGAACGACAATTCAAACTAAGTTCTCATTGACTTCCCACAGTTTGACATGCAGCGAATAACTCTGGAGGAGCTGAAACATATCCTGTACCATGCGTTCCAGGACCACTTAACAATGAAAGATATTGAAAACATCATCATCAATGAGGAAGAGAGCTTAAATGAGAACTCTGGCAACTGTCAAACAGAATTTGAAGGTGAGGTTCTCTTGCATATATTAGGCAGAACAGTTTGTTCAGACCACTCACCAGGGCAACTTAAGTCAACTGTGTGGCAATCTAAAGGTATTCTTGCATAGGGACATGCCCATCTACTGCCCCAGAGAAACCAGGACATCCTGTTTCCCCCCACAAGAGCATGGCAGCCGTTTTGGGAGACTTGCTCTTGCATGATTTCGAGCCAAGATCTCTCACTGCAATCTCGAGTTGAATTTTGGGTACACAATTTCACATGGGTCATGTGCTGGAGCGCCGACCCAGAAGATGTCTCCCCAGATTGGGCCACATTGTATTGGAGGGTACGTAGAGATGCATCCAGATTTCAGATTCTAGATTTCCAGGCTTTGTTTCTGAAGTGAGGGTCCTGGACTCACATGGTTAAAGGCTTTGTAATTATGGGTTACATCCAACCCTAGTCATACTCAGAGTGGGCCCATTGAAATTAATGGATATGACTGCTACCGTAGGTCCATTAATTTCAGTGGGCCTACTCTGGGTTGTAGCCAACTCAATTCCAATCAAAGTAATTAAAATGGACGGCTGGACTACATTTTATATGCTGCGTAACGTGTATCAGTAATGATCAAATTGATAAGTACCGTACTTTTCCGTGTATTGGATGAGGTTTTTTGACTCAAAACTCATATCTAAAAACTGGGGTCATTCAATACACGGATAGTGGCATGGGGGGAGAAGCAGCCTGCCTGGTTGGTGGGTGTGTGGCTTCCCCCAATGCCGCAGCAAGCAAGGAGCGATCTGGGGACCATGGCTGGGGGTGCACAGCTTCTCCTGATGCCACTGTGCGCAGGGAGCGATCTAGGAACTATGGCTGGCAGCGCACAGCTTCCCCTGATGCCGCAGCAAGCGGGGAGCGATATGGGGTGCTGACTGGCAGGAGCACAACTTCCCCTGATCCCGCTGTGCAGGGAAGCAATCCCTGGATCGTTTCCTGAACGCTGCGGCCTCAGGGGAAGTTGCCCTCCAACCAACCAGCCGATGCCGCTACGCAGAGGAAATGATCTAGGGGGTGTTTCCTGCCACAGCTTTGTGGGTGGAGAGGCTCAACAACTTTGGGCCATCTCCCCTCATTTTCTTAAAATTGAGTCCCCCAAAATGGGGGGGGGGTGTATTATACATGGGGGCATCTTATAGACGGAAAAATACAGTAACTTTAAAACAAAAAGGTCATTATGCGCTCTCTCTCTCTCTCTCTCTCCTAGTGCATTCTCAAAAACAAAACCGACAGACTTGTGTACGGAAAAGCTTAATATGCGCTTTTGCTATGGCCTTTATTATCAGTGTCATGTTGATTGCAGCCAACCAGATCCTCCGAAGTGGCATGGAGTAGCCATATAACACTGTGAAACAAACAAACAAACAAAAACGATCCACGCATGCGCATGCTGTCCGGTGAACTTTCTCCCTGATCAACTTTAAAAACAAATGGGAAAAAAGGAGGAGAGATCGCATGGGTGACGGAATGGATAAGGACAGACGGTTCGATAGAGAACCCCAGGCCAGCAGCGTACCTGTAAATCAACTATATCCTCTTGGCAGGGACATAAAAGGGCTGTCTCAATGCTTTAATGGTTTTTGTTTCCTAACGCAATAAAAAACAACCCAGAAGAGCCCTGAATTTTTATTTTTGATTTTTTGGCGTGGTGGCAGGAGATCGGAATGAGGATTCACATTCACCCAGCGGTATTTTGTGGCCACCCAGAAAATGCGACACCAACTGGAGACAGTTTTGCCGCTAGCTATCTTACAGAAACTCTGAAGCATATCTATATCTATATCTATATATTTCTAATGGTTCAGCTTTCCCAGGAAATTGAAATCTATACCACCATAGTAAGCTTAAAAACCATCCATTTTTGCTTATCTTTGTCCGACTTCAATGGTTCTGTTTAACCCTGCTGGCATTGCGGGGGATTGTACAGGGACAATCAAACGCATAATTAACAAATTATGCAGTCCGGTGGATTTTGTTCATTTGTTAAATATAAGACTGTGGCCCACCACCATTTTGCTTCTTTTTAAAATTATTATTGCACTCCCTGTGTCCACTGCCCATTTTTTTCCATCAGGGTTTTTTAAAAAAATAATCAGATAAAGCACCCTGGAGATTTAAGGCCAATGCAAAGTCTTCCTACCACATTTTGAAACAGTGCTGTGATAGACGCCTACTTCATAAATGGCTTCATATTTAATGTACAGTCAGTCTGTTGACCTTCCTCTAGTCCGTCTTATTCAAATGTTTCTCAACCTAGTCACCATTTGCTCCCGTTTTTCAATGCCAATCCATAACTAGAGGAAATACAAATGATTTGGGGAGCGCAATAGCAGGCTCTTTAGGGCCTAAAACTCCATAATGGTTTGTCAGGGGGTTTATTGATCAGAACCTGGTAATCTGATATATGACAGTCCAGCATCTTGCTCTCTCAAGGGCTGACCAGATGCTTGTGAGAAATCTGAAAGTAGGACATGAGTGCCACACATCTCTGTCCACCTGCGTTTTCCAGCAACTGGTATTCAGTAGCACAATCTCAATGGCAGTGGCATAGCCATCATGGCTGGAAGCCATTGACAGCCTGGTTTTATAGCTGTCAAAAGGTTTCTTCCAAAGTCTGGTTTATAAGGAGATGTCCACTCAATAGGATAAAACTGTTTTGTACATCTGGGAAATGAAGGCCACTGTAGATGTACATTTCCTTTTGAGAAGCTGCAATCGTAGCCAATGAGTTTTGCCCAGCTGTTCAGTTCATTTGGCTTAAACCCACTGACCTGGGAGTAAGTCTAACTGGTTTCCAAAATCCATGGAGGGAGAGGGCTAGAGATGCCCACCAGCTATGATGGCTGTGCCCTGCCTCTACTGTCAGGGAAACTATGGCTCTGAATATCAGTTGTTGGAACCCACAAGAAGGGAGAGTGCTCTTGTGCTTGGGTCCTACCTGAGGGATTCCCACGAGCACGTGGTAGGACACTGTGAGAGCAAGATGCCAGGCTGGATGGACTGTGGGCCTGATCCAGCAAGGTTTCCTGATGTTCTTCTGAACCATGCCAGGAGCTGAATGAACCCATTGACAGGAGCAACTTTCATTTCCGCAGAACAGGTATTGCTCAAAAGTGGTGACAAAGATGGTGTTTCAAACAACTTCTGATACCTAGGTGTCTGTTGAGGAGTTCCCAACTTAAAGCTACAATGATATACCAGGTTTACTGGGAGTAAGCCTGACTGAAAGATTTCAGTCGTCTTATTTTTTTTACTTAGCATCCCCAATAAAAACATAAAAACTATTAGGTATATATATAAAAATGTAAACATATGGATATTATACAACTAATTATACTTATATTGACAAAATGCCTCCTATTCAGGCAGTAAATGCACCTGTGCAAATGTAGCCATTTAAGGCATGATATAAATGGCTAAAACATACCCACACATATTGGTATTATTCAGTCATAGTAGCAAATGGGAATGGTTTTAAGGAGCAAAATTATTAGCAACAGTAGAATGAAATGTGTGTGAATGACCCTCCTCCACATTGGCCATAGTTTTGTCCTCACTGGGAATATTAGAAAACCTTTCTCATTACATTCTGTGTGCATTGTGATCAGATTTGATCATAACACAGTTTTTGCATGGGGTTTAGTAATTTTACACCTCCTCCCCTAAACAACAACAACAACCCAGTTTGATGTCAAAACACAGTCCGACATCAATGTAATAGTAAATTTATAAAACCTAAACTGAGACAAAGATATTCATTCACTTTTCCTGCCCTAGCTGTTCCATTATGTGGTTAAATCCAATTATCATTGTTCAAACCCTGATCCTGCACAGGTGTGAAAAAAGGTTGCAAAACCAGTTCATTCTTGCTTGGCCAAACTAGTCTAGAGTTGAGCCTCACTGCTGCAGAAGTATCACAGTGCTACTTGGGAGAAGTTATAGTTCAGTGGTAGGCAATACCATTTGCATATACACGTAAGCAGAGTTACCTCCAAGACCCTGAACAGTTACAGGCCTGTGTAGACTCCAGGAAATGGAGGAAGGGAGGGAGGGATGGGCCAACCAAGGGTCTAGATCAGTTTCAAGAGCTTGCATTCAGCATATCACCGGCTTAAAATTTAATTGTACCCTAGGTTACTATTGATGAGGGTTTTTGGGGAGGGGGGTGGAGTAGAAATGTCTCATCACAGCCAGCTTCTCTCATGTTCAGCAATGTCCTTAGAAAGATATTTTGTCAGACGTGGAAACATGGGCAGGCCCAGTGTACCCTTCGTCTTAAGCACATTGTAAGTGTTTCTATTTATTATAGAAGATAGTTTCTTAGAGTATAGTTATGTCGCCGGGTCAGGTTGTTCTGGTTTATTCCAAGAATTATAAGGATTTTGTATTAGAACTGGAGGGGGGGGAATGGTTTGTTACCCCATTAAAGCCTTTGCCCTATTCTCACAACTAAAGATTACATTGTATGCATGGTGGGGTCAGGGAGAATCATGCTGCCCCCTCAAATTCCACTCATTTAGTTGAAGACCTGAATTCAGCCTGTATTTCTGTATAATAGGGCTGTGCACAGTCATCCCAACCCAGAGACTTCCATCCCCAAATCAATTCAGAGGTGTGTGTCCTGTTTAGTTACGGTTTGTAAAAATCTAGACATAGAGTCAGGTGCTGGGGAAGGAAATACTCCTTTCTCCCCTTTCCTGATTGAGAGCAAAGGGGCAGGGTGCTTTCCCCCCAAAAAAGCACCCCACAGAATTGAATCCTCTGCTCCACAGCTGTCCCCTGCAGGGAAGGCACTTGTGAACAACAGAGCCCTGCAATATAGCTTGTCTTTCTTCCCACCTCACCTTGCCTCTCCTATCTGCCTGATACCACAACCCACTGACATCTCCAGATCACCCTGTACAACCAGCCCTCACCTGAGTCAGTTCAATTTGGTTTGGGCTTCAGCCCAAGCTGGTGCACAGCCTTACTGTGGCAGATTCCCAGGCAGGTTTTCCAATTACATGCAGGTCCTTGGCTGAATGTGAAAAAGATTTGGACCTCGGACAGCATAGACCATCTCTCCCATTGAACGTGTGAAAAGGGCTCTCGTCCATTTTCATAGCTTTGATTCCAGCAATGTTCGTTTCCTCCTATGTCGACAAAACGTTATTTCAAACAAAAGTGCAGGGAAGGTGGGAATGGTGGCAAATAAACCTTGGTACAGATAAAATCAAAGGAATAAATTTTGAAATAATGTCCCTTGCATGCTACCTTTTTTTAAGAAAAGAACTTATTTTAATATATACACACATTATATATTATTGCACTGTACAAAGTATATAAAGGGAAGAAACTGCCATATATCCTGCCTATTTAACCAAACAGCACTGTAAATATCTTATCTGTATAAAAAAAAAAGTCTAATTTTAATCACTTATGCAATAGTAATAAAGTTGCTTTCTTCTTTTGAGTTCTGGTATCTTTCCACCACCCTTCTCTTTCAGTCATGAGTAGGAATGAGAGAGCAGTTTTACTCAGTTCACATTGAAACCTAAATCTGTTCTCCAGAACAACTGGCTGGCATGGGAAGGGACCCAGTCACAGAAGATGACTCACCAGTGAGGACAGGTCTGCAGATAAAAACATGGTGGATGACGAAGCATCACTCCAAACATAATCCAGAGACAAAGTCAAGTAACAGTCCAAGGTCAACATTACAGGAAGTTCAGTCAAAGTACAATACATCAAGGCAGGGGAACTAGAACCAAAGAGCTGTGTTGTTTCCAGCAACTGGGAAGCTCAGGAGTGAGCCTCCTAAAAACAACCCTAACCAGAATGAATGAATGAATGAATGAATGAATGAAAGAAACTTTATTTACATCAGCCATAGGCCATGGCAACAAAAGAAAATTGCTATATACACAGAACAAAAAAATAAATAAATCGATTATATAAAACACAGTTTAGGGGCCTGAATCAGCAATCAAACAGTGGACCTTATTCTGATTGCCCCAGCTAAAAACCTTGCAAGCTTTGCTGTCATCTGTTCCTCTTGATCTGCCAGGAGAAAAGACACGGTGGCAGTGGTTGGGCGACCCAGAATGGACAATAAAAGAGGGGTGATAATCTCGTTCCTCAGGTCTTTGTAAAGCGTGGATGCCAGGGGGGCATGTGCCACTGATTCAGTGCTGACATCTCCACAGGGACATGAGTGTTTTGTGTGTGGAATCTGTTGGAATCATCCCTCAAGTACAGCTGAAGGCAATACAGTCAGTCTTGCAAGGGTAAAAGCACGTCTATGTTTTGAAATTGCAAGGTTGCCCTAACCAGAGCTGCTGGCAGGGATCACTTACTCACGGGTAGGCCCAAGCAGACCAGTGACTCTGGATCTGTAGACACATTCTGTGCTGTAGCTCTTTCACCCGGACCTAGCACTCTCAAGGACTGGAAGGGAGCTCTCACATCTCCACTGACAGTTCTTGGGGTTCTTCATCAGAGATCTACCTGAAAGGCCCTTCAAGTAGATCCTCAGCATTGGATTGAGGAGGCCCTGCAAGTTCCTCAAGGTCCTCAACCTGTGGGCTCTTTGGTTCATCTATGTCTGGCACCTGGTCAGGGCTAGGCATGACACTGGAAGAGTAAAGAAGACCCCCTCAGCCCATACCTATGATTCTGTGGGAGTAATGGTGACGTTGCTGCAGTGGCCACCAAACCAGAGACCAGGTGGAATAGAGAACATGGCAGGGAAAATATAGTGCAGAAGTCAAACTTACTAACAACTTCAGAAAGCAAGCATGCTGATGGAATAACTCTGCGGTAGGCCTGTCTACCACCTCATTGGTGGTGCAGGCAGAAGTCACTAAGTGAACATGACTAGGTAGATCCAGGAAAAGAGAGAAAAGTGTGATGCCCACCATGAGACACTGCAAGGGGGTTCAAGACTGAAATACAATCTATTGGCTAATGGAAACAAATCTGGGAAAGGTCCACAACTTCTCATGCATGTTCAGCCCCCTGATGGATAAGAGCAGGCTTCCTCAACCTTGGCCCTCCAGATGTTTGGAGACTACAATTCCCATCATCCCTGACCACTGGTCCTGCTAGCTAGGGATCATGGGAGTTGTAGGCCAAAAACATCTGGAGAGCCAAGGTTGAGGAAGCCTGGAAAAGAGTGATCTCCTGGAGCACCAATGCAGTCAACATAGACTGTGCACCCTAAGCAGTATTGTACCACTTTAAGTCATCATGGCTTCCCGCAAAGAATTCTTGGAAGCGTACTTTGTTCAGGGTGCTGAGAGTTGCTAGGAGACCCTTATTCCCCCCCACAGAGCTTTAAACTCAATATTGTTTTAAATATAAAGTATGAGTGTGGCCCTGGTACTGCCGTTGCCGCTCTGCTTTTATATTTATTTGCATTTCTAAGCCACTTGGAGACCTTTGGCTAACAAATGACTAAGAAGTTTAATTGATAAACATAATAATAGGCACCTGCCTTTATTTCTAAGTTAGCCCTTTATTCAGAATAGTGAGAGTATATACAGTGGTACCTTGGTTTAAGAACAGCTTAGTTTATGAATGACTTGGATTAAGAACGCTGCAAGCCCGGAAGTAGGTGTTTTGATTTGTGAACTTTGCCTTGGAAATGGAATATGGGAAAGCATGCCTTGGTTTAAGAACACTTTGTTTTAAGAACAGACTTCTGGAACGGATTAAGTTCGTAAACCAAGGTACCTGTGTGTGTGTGTGTGTGTGTGTGTGTGTGTGTGTGTAGGCAGGCCATACAACTTGCATATAAAAGACCCCACTTTAAACCCCAACATCTCCAGACAGAGGCGCCAGCTTCTCCAGAAGATTGAGGGGCCCCGATGTGACATTACACAGCATTGCAAGGAGTCAGGGAATGCGCTCTGAAATTTGAGGGGGCGCTGTCCCCTCAAAAAATAGATTGAAGATGCCAAAACTGTCTTGGCCCCTAAGAGTCAGCCCCTATGTCTCCAGATACTGGAGACCTGGGTGGTTTCTATGCTATCAGGGGAGTACATGCTATCAGGATGCAGACTCACCTGTTCAAAAGCAGTAAACCCATTAAAAGAAGCAGTTAACCACCAGAGGGCAGAATGAAACAGTGAATGGTCAGTGTGGAACTGAAACCCCTCCTGTCTTTTCCCATTTATACACTTTGCATCATCAGTGTTTATCATACATATCGATAGAAATGCGATAGATTATATACTGTAATTTGTTAATTTCTGCATAATGTGCATTATTTCATTTACATGCACCATGTTCAATTATATTGAGCTCTTGGGTACATTCCTCCCCCCACTCCTTGCTTGCTGGAACGTGTATCTTCAGGGCAAAATACTTAGAAAAAACAATAATAGAAGAATTATTGTTGAAATACCATGTCAAGAATTAGTTAGCTTACTGTTAGCTTACCTTCCAGAAATGATGTTCCAAGCAGCAACAACTGTTATTCCCCCATGTTGGGTGCAAATTGTGGGGAAATAGTCACATCCTAAAATAATATTTGTTTTCATCCTGTGGTTCCATTAATTTTCCTATTTTGCCATGAAGACTTCCTTGGTGGTTTTTCATTGCTAGATACAGTAATGATGTTTTAGAAACTGCTATTTGATGCGTCTTCTGTATTTGAGTTTTTCTTTTATTCAACGAAAATTCTAAAACTTCTGATTCACGGCTGGGGGAAGATAAATTCAGTTGAGACCAACACACTGCCTACATTTTAATATTTATTTCAGATGCTGACAAAAAAAGCACTGGATGTATTTATGCACCAAGGCTGAGGTCAACAAGAGAAGGGCATTCCTTTTGACTTATAGCCCAAAACTGAACTCTGAAAAGCATGCAATAAATTCCTTAGAGATATCTTGGAAAGGAGCTTACAAAGACCGAAATGCTGGGCACCAGATAGCTATTTTCAGACCTATTCCATTTCACCCACATTTGTAATGCAGATAAGGTAAACATAATCTCTTAAAGAACAGAGCAGAAGTATTTGTGACTTATTTATTGGCACAAGAGTAAAAATCAGGACAATTTAACTATCAGCTTCAGGAGTTAAAACATAAGTTGTTAAATGTGCATCAGTTGCTGCATAAGATGGCTCCTTTAAGCAGAAAATCAAAACTCCAAATAAAATAAAATAAAATTGTCTTGGTAACCCCAATGTATAAACCAGGTTGGGGTTTATACATTGGACCCTGTTGATTCTCCTGCATGTCAAAAGTGACTTTTGAACATGACTCCTGTTCTAGTTGTGTAACTTGGGATCCAGGTGCAAAGGTACAATATTAGCAGTGGATAACTGGACAGGCAGAAAAAAACTTGACAACCAGGATTCACATTGTATGAATGAGAGAAGACAACACTCATCAGTTTGCTAAAATTTATTTGTAGGAGTACAGAAGGCATCCACAGTTTCTGTATACACTCACCACCAGTTTGAAAAATCCAGGACAACATGGGAAACAAAGGAAACATTTTTTTAAAAAGACTATATTCCTATTTTAAGGGGAAATAAATCTGATTGATCATTATGAGTCAAACCAGGCTATCACCCATTTGATCCATTTGCTTTAACACAGGGAAGTGGGGGGCAGGAAGAGCCATTTTATGGAAACATCAGTCACAAAGACCTTTAGAGCATCATCAAAGTCACTCTTTTTTTCTCTAAAATGAAAAGTGGCCATGCAGACAACTTGCACATAGCAAACAGGTCAACTAAGTGCATCTTTATGCAAGGTGAGTCTTTCCCCAACCATAGTACAACAAAACAAAGCAAAATCTTTTGAGTTCCAACATTTCAGGGCTGTTTACCTCAGCCATGCCATTTTCTGCTCACAGGTGAAAGCTGGATAAGTCATTGCCTGGTTGTTGTGGTGGGTACTTCCATCAGCATAGCAAATTGCCAGGGGTGATGGGAGCTGGGTGCCTTTCCATCTCCACCAACAGCTCAGACATTTACTTTAAACTGTAGACAGCCACCGCTATCACCACCACATATTTTTGCCTTTGGGGCCCATAAAAGTTACACCTTTGGGAGGGAGGGTGGAGAAGAGATGCACCATGACTTTTGTGCATGCTTGTAAATACACACCAATCCAGTCAAAACATAACCACTCATGGAGGACCACCTGGAAACAAGTCATGGAGACCAAGTCCTATGAGGAAAAAGTTAAAAGCCTTGGGCACATTGAGCTTGGAGTACTGAGGATTGAGAGGCCCTCCTCCATGTCCCCCTGGCCCTAATGTACAGTGGCGTCTGGTACTCATGCGTGCTGGTATGGAAAAAGGATGGGAGCCCAGAAGTAGAAGCAGAGTCAGTGAAAGGCAGAGCCAACTAATTCTAGTTTAATCCCCAACCTCCTCCTCCTCCTCCTCCTCCGTGCTGGAGTTTACAAGGGCAATACTGAGGCTGAGGAGAAGGACACTGACAAGTAATGCTCCCCCCCATTGGATCCAAGTACAAAGGAAAGCAGGTGGGGTGGAGTTGAGGACAGACATTGTTAGAAAATGAAGCTTAATTGGTTTACGACCCCAATTAGCTGCAGTTTATAGCGGTCCGGCACGCTCCTCAGCCAAGCTGCGCCGACCTGCGTCTCTCCGGTTTCGCCTTGCAGAGTAAAAAACACAGCGAAAAACTGTTGCTTCAGATCCAAACACACCAAGCTCTTGTGTGCATATTTATCAGTCCTTTATTACAGCAGAATATTTACAGCTCAGCGTTTCTCAGCATTTCTCAGATTCTCCTGGACTGCTAGCAGCCATGGCCACCGTCTCCCTCGGAAGCAGAGACGGAACAGTGAGGAACGACTCCTCCCTTTTTCTGAATCACGCGACAGGAATTGAGGGACGTCACACAGAACTCTTTAACCCTATGAGTTCTGAAAAAACCAACAGACATGAGGTTGGTAGGATGGTCTCATCAACCTAATGGACCAACTTGCACTGCTAATGTGCAAAGGCAGATGGCTACCATAGGTGGCTTTTCTGGTAGTTCTGCCCCACCTATGGAATGCCTCCCACCAAGAGGTTTTCCTGGTTCTTACAACCATTCCAAGACTTTTTGGATTTTTTGATCTTGTGGGCAAAATTTGCTCCTACAAGCTTTATAAGATGATAATATTATTGGTAAACTCTTCATGACATTTGAGGAACTTATCCCTCGCCGAAAAATTGATGCTTTTGAATTATGGTGCTGGAGGAGACTCTTGAGAGTCCCATGGACTGCAAGAAGATCAAACCTCTCCATTCTTAAAGAAATCAGCCCTGAGTGCTCACTGGAATGACAGATCCTGAAGCTGAGGCTCCAATACTTTGGCCACCTCATGAGAAGAGAAGACTCCCTGGAAAAGACCCTGATGTTGGGAAAGATGGAGGGCACAAGGAGAAGGGGACAAGAGAGGATGAGATGGTTGGATAGTGTTCTCGAAGCTACCAGCATGAGTTTGACCAAACTGTGGGAGGCAGTGGACGACAGAAGTGCCCGGCGTGCTCTGGTCCATGGGGGTCACAAAGAGTAGGACACAACTAAATGACTGAACAACAACACATCCCTTAGAGACTACAAATGGATTGGTGATATCAAAGAATACCGTATTTTTCGCTCTATAAGACGCACCAGACCATAAGACGCAGCTAGTTTTTGGAGGAAGAAAACAAGAAAAAAATATTCTGAATCTCAGAAGCCAGAACAGCAAGAGGGATCACAATCCCTCTTGCTGTTCTGGCTTCTGAGATAGCTGCGCAGCCTGCATTCACTCCATAAGACGCACACACATTTCCCCTTACTTTTTAGGAGGGAAAAAGTGAGTCTTATAGAGCAAAAAATACAGTAGCTAATAAATGAGCCATTTTTATGTGTTTTAAAGGTCAGAACATACGACCAAACTGACAGTAAAGGGGATCTGGCTAAATATTAGGCAGGACTTTCCAATTGCTCAACCTGGAAAAGTCTGAGAATATGGTACTCTCCTCTCCTTTGCTAGAGGTTTCTCAACAGTGGTTGGATCTATCAACTGTAGAAGCAGTTTATATGTACTGGCAAGGAGTTGGACCAAATTACTTTTTTTATTAAATTTATTTAAACAATTTATATACCACTTAACTACCATAGTCTCTAAGCAGATACCAACTGAGGGACTAATTTTAGGGTTCTATTGAGTTTCAAGCATCAAACTTTGTGTTAAGTGTTTACTCCTGAGTAGGGATGGAAGTATCCACCAATTTCAGTTCTTTCTGTTTTTCATTTTTCCCCCCAGCTTAAATTCTGTTTTCCATATTTCTGTAACAATTTGAGAGAAAGGGGGAAAAATCATGAAAATGCTTCAGCATTTTGGTGTACGTTCTTCCTAATAAACACATTTTTGTATGCACTTTTTGCAAGCAGCTTCTCCCAATAAAAGGCATTTTTGCATGTTATTTTCACTAGTATCTTTATTTCTAATGCACTGTTCCCTCCAATACATGCATTTTTTGTAAACATTGTTTGTTTGGAGAACTGCACTGCAAAATTTGGAGAAGTGCAAATTTCAAAGGACGTTTGTGTTTCAGTTTTCGTAATGCTGCGGAAAGTGCAAATCTGGATGATTCAGCTTTAGATACAAGTTGAATCCAATTTCTCCCTCATCCCTATCTTCGGTGTTTACTGAATTGGGCTAAATGTTGCTGGAATTTAGCCCAATTCAGTGGGAATCGCAGCTAGGCCTAATCTGTTATTGCTTAGCACAACTTAGCACAACGTGATACAAACTGAACTCTTCTGAAATAAATCATGCCTACAGCCTTGCTTTCTCTTGAAGTAAGAAATGTTTAGCTTAATGCACGAGCACGCAGAGAGCACATCTCAGCAATGGACAATTATCCTAGTAGCTTTGAAAGAACATTTCAGCAAAAAGGCTCCAAAAGCAATTGACATGAGAAAGTCCCTGCCTGTGGGGATGCAATGTAGGACTGGGCACCTATGGGTCCCAGGGATGGCAGGGCCCCATGGATGGCAGGACCTAAGGGAGTAGCATGGGGGGGTGTTGCCAGGGTGATGGCCCTGGGCACATTTTTCTGGGGGGCACTGTGCATTTGGCTCCTTTGGCAACCTGCCAGCCCTGTGTCACTTTGCTAGGCTGGGATCTGATCTGAATGAATCACAGGGTAAAGTGATCTCAGACTCACAAAGCAGCTCGGGGCTGGCAGGGTGGCATGAAAAGGATGCAACACCCATGCGTCCTTTGATCCCAGCCTTGCCCTTGCTTAGTGAGGCTGGGATCGAAGGATGTGTGGCTGTTGCATCATTTTCACACCACCCTGCCAGACCTGAGCTGCTTTGCAAGACTCGGATGATCCAAGGGCCACGTCAGCCGAGCTCCCCACTACATGGACTGGCAGGTGGTGTAGCATGGCCCTGCTTGGCTCCGATATGGGGGGGGGGGGTTCATGTCGTCTGTGAGGGCTGGGCTGCCATTGTGGGTTCCATTCACCCTCTACACCAGGCATAGGCAAACTCGGCCCTCCAGATGTTTTGGGACTACAACTCCCTAGCTAATAAGACCAGTGGTCAGGGATGATGGAAACTGTAGTCCCAAAACATCTGGATGGCCGAGTTTGCCTATGCCTGCTCTACACCCTGTTCTCCGGGTGTTTGTGTGAGTGCCCTGGACACTGGCAAACCACACTATGCCACTGTCTCTCATGGTTGCCCTTTTTGATATATATATATATATATATATATATATATATATATATATATATCCAACTCTATTCTCTGGAGAGCACCAGGCAGTTCAACTGTTTCTTAAAATTTAAATAAAGCTTGAAGGCATTGCAGGGAATTGACATGATGCCCTTCAGCTACCTGGCATTTACCACTTCCAAACAGAGCTCACATAAGCTTCTCTTGCCTACGCTTTGGGGGCTTTGCAATTGGGCAATATCTTCCGCCCACATTCTTTTTCTTACATCTCAAGTGAAAGGATTAGTGTCATCCCCCCCCCCCGCCACCCGCCAGAGCAATGAAATCTAAAAGTAGGAATTGGAGAATGGAATTAAAATATCACTGAGCTGCCAGAGGGATACAGAAGGCCTGACAGGTTGGAAATGTGACAATGTGAAAATGAGAAAATGGCAAAGTAGTTAATTTTAGGGCTCACAGCTCTACAAAGGGCAGAACCTTTCAACATGTCTAGGGCAGAAAAAAAAAGTCCAAGCATTAACGTTTACCACTGCCTTGCAGGTTGCTGGGAAATAGCCCGGGATTATCTCTTAAACTGACCAAATGATGTTACGTTTGCATGAAATATTCCAGAGAGGGCTGGGGACATGACTGTAAGATGAGGCTGCTAGACCAGGTCAATGGCCCATCTAGTCCAACATCCTGGTCTCACAGTGGCTGACCAGATGCTTGCGGGAAGCCCACAAACAGGATGTAGATGCTCCCTCACCTGTGATTCCCAGAAAGGGGAAATTAGAGGCATGACTCCTCCAACAGTGGAGGGAGAACATAAGCCATTTATAGTCTACTCCTCCATGAATCTGTCCAACCCCCCTTTAAATCCCCCCAAGTTGGTGGCCATCTCTGCCTCCTATGGGAGTGAGTTTCCTTAGTTTAACCCTGCACTGCATGATTTCTTTCTTGATCTTCCATCATTCAGTTTCATTGGGTGTGCACAAAGTTATATTGCTATGAGAGAGGGAGAAAAACTCTGCTCTGTTGTTCACTTTCTCCATGCCATGAGTAATTTTATGATTTCTTTATCTTGTCAGCTCTTGTTTGCCTTTTTTTTTTTCAATTGAAAAGTCTCAGACTCTGCAAGAGGAGATAGATGATATGTGAGTCTGTCTGCGAAAAGGAGCATTTCAGGGAAAGGCAGAGAGGGCAAATCAGGCCTATCTGGAGGGATTTGGGCATTGGACGATTTGGGTTCAGACAACCACGGATCACTGTAAGTTGTGTTGGATGGCCCAGGAGGATCCATAGATGGCCACCAAGACCGTATAACACAGGTCCTGATAGACCTACAATGGCTCCCATAATGTTTCCGAGCACAATTCAAAGTGTTGGTGCTGACCTTTCAAGTCCTACACGGCCTCAGCCCAGTATACCTGAAGGAGTGTCTTCCCCCTTCCATTGTTCAGCCCAGACACGAATGTCCAGCTTCGAGGGCCTTATGGCAGTTCCCTCACTGTGAGAAGTGAGGTTACAGGGAACTAGGTAGAGGGCCTTCTTGGTGGTGGTGCCCACCCTGTGGAACACCCTCCCATCAGATGTCAAGGAAATAAACAACTATCTAACTTTTAGAAGACATCTGAAGGCAGCCCTGTTTAGGGAAGTTTTTAATGTTTGATGTTTTATCCTGTTTTTAATATTCTGTTGGGAGCCGCCCAGAGTGGCTGGGGAAACTCAGCCAGATAGGCGGGGTATAAATAAATAATCATCATCATCATCATCATCATCATTGGTCATCAAGCAGAAAGCAGAGGCAGGCACAGTGGGGCAGGGGGGAAAACTGCAAAAAGGCCAAGGCCAACCTGTCATCACTGGCTTTGTCTTCCAGGTGAAGGAAGGCCCAACTTCCTGCTGGCTTGATGCTTTTACCACACAGGATAGGCCCATATGCTTAACAGCTGTGTCAATCATGGGTGGGTCAATCCTGAAGGGTGTGGGTGATGCTCCACAAGCAGGTTTCCTTTAGGAATGCTGCTTCCAGAGCATCACCCACACAGAACCGGTCCCCATCACCAGCACAGGATAGACCCTCCCACCAGAAAATTCAATTCAAATTTCATGAAAAGAAGAGATCCAAAGGACTGGGAACTTTGGTTCTGTGTCAGACATTTGCAGCACAGCAGGAGAGTCTGTTCTTCATTCTTGGGTAGCACACCTAAAATAGTTCTTCGGCTCTCAATCAGAACATCTGGTGCTGAATCAAACATTTCCCCCTTTTAAGAAAAAATAAATAAAAATTCCCAATACCAATTTACCCTAACTAGGGAGCACAGTCATACATGGTGGTACCCCTAGGACAAAGTTGTAGTTTCTGCAAACCATTTAAGGAGAAATTGGGGGCACTGCATGAAGGGAGGAGGTGTTGTGGAACAACCTGCCAGCTGAATTTTTTCATGGAGTGGGTGACAGTGGCATCTCGTGGCTGCCAGCTGCTATTGTTTTTCCTCCTTCACAGCAGAGCAGGAAGCAGACATACTCTCCTCACTCATCATCATGCAACACGGTCATGAAGCCAACCAAAATGAGGCCAAAACTTTTAGAGCCAGTTGGGAATTTATTTATTTTCAAAGCTGCTGGAAATCTAGCAAATGCCACTGGGGGCAGAAAAGCTAGGCTCTGGCTGTGCTTGGTTTTCTTTCAAAATGTCACAGTTTAGGGAAACAGTTGGAAGAGTCATGATGCATTCAGACACAGGGAATGTTGCTTTAGCTTTCCTGATACAATGCCAGCGCTTCTTTCCCATTTTCTCATGCTCCTTTCATACTGCAGTACCTGCTGTGTTACAGCACTGTTGCTTTCTGAGCAATACAATGACACGGCGTGCTAAATTTTGCACACGTCAGCCTGTGTTGTGTGATGCAGAAATAAACGTCATCGGACAACATTTTCACTCCCTCACCCTTTCCACACATGCATGCTTTGGTTTTCCCATGAGGCCCCCACAAAAATGGCAGGGAATGACCGTATGCTAGTATACATACCATTTTGCCATTTCATTCATGGTTTTCTGGGTTGCAGATGTAAACTTCCGCTATGTTCCACTAAAGTTCCAAAAGTGGCTTTTACGCTGCGTGCAAGCTCAAATATGCTACAGAAAGTAACAGGGAAATGTTACTGTGTTTTGTGTGAATGCAGCCAGAGTTAGGCCGAAAGAGAGTGACTGGCCAAATACCTCCTGGCAGGCTTTAGGGCTCAGCAAACTTTGGAAGGAGGGGGATATTCGTATGATTTCCCTTCCACTGACTGTTTATGTTCTTATGACATTGCGACTTTTGGCCAAACAGGCCTGCTCTTTTAAAATAAAATGCGCAGGCAGGGATTTGGAAATCAAATGAATGTGCAGACATCTGAAGATAAAAGCAGCCTTGCTTTCAGACAAAAGTTCTATCTTCCCAGTGGTCAACTGGATGCATCTGGAAAGCAACTGGACTTTCACATTGAATGGTCCCTTCACAAACATCTGGAATTCTACTGATGCCCCCAGCAACTGGTCATTGATTCTTGAGTTTACATAATTCCCTTCCAAAGCTATGTAAGTTGGTGGCCTTCACTTAGGGTTGCCATATGTCTGGAATTTCCCGGACATAGCTGGTATTCAGCCCTAGTAAACAGCATCTGGGCGGAAATCACTTTAATGTCCAGGAAATTCCGGATGTATGGCAGTCCATGTCAGAAATTCTACTTCACTGTATCGTCTGGCAGCAGCTTCCAGAAGTTAATTATGTAGGATGACCAGGTTTTGTGGTGACCCCATACCCCAATCAGCATGGTCAATGGTCAGGAATGATGGGTGTGTAGTCTACCAACATTTGGAGGGGCACAGCTGCCCTGTCCCCACACAATGATAAGAAGTAGTTTCTTACAGCTAGTGTGGTGTAGTGGTTAAGAGCAGTAGACTCGTAATCCGGTGAACCGGGTTCGCGTCTCCGCTCCACCACATGCAGCTGCTGGGTGACCTTGGGCCAGTCACACTTCTCTGAAGTGTCTCAGCCCCACTCACCTCACAGAGTGTTTGTTGTGGGAGAGGAAGGGAAAGGAGATTGTTAGCCGCTTTGAGACTCCTTAGGGTAGTGATAAAGCGGGATATCAAATCCAAAACTCTTCTTCTTTAGTCTAACCCAGCAGTGGGAACCTTTGGTCTTCCAGATGTTGTTCAGCTACAACTCCCACCAGCACTAGCAAGAATGGCCAGAGATGGTAGCTGTTGTTCAGTGACATCTGGAGGACCAAATGTTCCCAACATGTGGTCTCATCTGAATTTACTGACCATCAGCTATATTAGATAGCTTAGGAAATGGAGAAAATGTTCTCTAACCATCAGTGACCTAATCCCTCTTTTTTTTGAGGGGTGTGTGTCCTCAAATCCCTCCTTTTCTTACACCCCCAGATGTAAATCTGTTGCTAATGTCCTTTATCACTAGCTCCTGGTTAAGAAAGTAGATTGCCCTCCAGAGCCATGAACATGGCATAGCAGAACATTTCTGGTCTCTAAAGCACAATTGCACAAAATTAAACTAGGAGAAGCAAAGTTAATCTGATTATTGCACATTTAAAAACCACTCAAACACCCAATTAATCATTGTTGCTTTGGGTGGGGATTTGTCATGAAATTATTCCTTCCCTTCCCTCTTGGCATGTTTGTGGAAAATAGCACACTTCTCTTAACGACTGGGTGAAAGATGAAGTGCTGATGCCAAAAGGGGCCTTTTTGTAAGTTCTGCTGATTATAGCAGTGCACAGTTGGCATTCAGGATGTCCCCCTCACACATACATCAGGCTTCACAAAAACAACAACAGCAAGTTGTGCTTAGTATGGAGGAAAAGGTTCTGCAAGAAGCTTATGAAATGTGCCTTTAGTAGTCCAGGATTCTCCCCAAAGTGTCTCAAAACCAGCTTGAAGTAGGATTGAATGAATATTTCTAGGGATCCTACAGCAATCGTGGCCTTCACGGTTGATATATTATCACTTGGGAATTGCTCATCCTTTGATTCTCCTGCATCTTCTGTGGGCCCATTTGGAGAAAGTAATATTGCTCTGGAAAATGTTTAAAGCATTTATTACAGTTCTTCAGCAGAAATGCCAGTTGAGTGCTCACGTAATGACAACTGCAGACCTAGAATGTTTTCTTCCAGCTGGTTGAAGTCAGCAGAGAGATAATCAAAGTTCAATAAATAATTATTTTTTTGAAAAAGAAAGAAAATATTCTCTTCCCTTAAGAGTTTTCCCTGATATTGTGAACAGAGCAGAGGAGATGGAAGGATGTCTACCCTTGTGAAAGATCTGAATTCCATCAGTTCTTGAGCAAAGGAGAAAGGGCATTCTACTTGATGAAATTCTTAATTGTCCACCTTTGTCCTGTGCAGCTTCGAAGAATAAGATCCATACCTGACATGCCTTTATTCTCAACTTCCAAACAGCGGCCTGTCCCTTTGTTTAGAATTGCACCATTCTGAAAAAGAAAGGGGAAAGAAATCAATGTATGGAACCATCAGTAGGGATATTGGAGAATCCCAACAACAACTACAAATAAATAGAGATTTGAATTGTAAGTGTTGACTTATCCTATTTCTGGAACAGTAATCCAGTGCGTATGATTGGTACACACTGTTGGTTGTTGCGTTCAGTTTGCAAACAACACATGATGGATTACATCAACCATCCATTTGCACTGCGCTTCCTTTGCATGGAAATGAATGAGGAGGAATAATGCAAGTCATGTTATTTCACCATGAGATGAATAATATAGTTTTTTCACAGGAGATGAACTGCAGCAGAGCAGAAACAGAGCTGCATGTAACAAATATAGGGCAGAACGGAAAAGGATGTCCATTAGCCATCACTCTAAATTAAAACACACACCCCATATGTGACGCGGGTGGCGCTGTGGTCTAAACCACTGAGCTTCTTGGGCTTGCCAATTGGAAGGTCGGCGATTTGAATCCCCGTGATGGGGTGAGCTCCCATTGCTCTGCCTCAGCTCCTGCCAACCTACCTGTTTGAAAGCACACCAGTGCAAGTAGATAAATAGGTACTGCTGTGGTGGGAAGGTAAATGGCATTTCTGTGCACTCTGGCACTCGTCACATTGTCCCGTTGCACCAGAAGTGGTTTAGTCATGCTGGCCACATGACCCGGAAAGCTGTCTGTCCCTCGGCCTGAAGCGAGATGAGCGCCACACTCCACAGTCACCTTTGACTGGACTCAACCATCCAGGGGTCATTTGCCTACCTACCTATTACCACCCCCATTGGGAGACCCAGAGGGCACGTTCAGTGGTCTCAGAATCCCAGCTGGAGGACAAGCAAAGAAGTTTCTTCCACTTAGCTGGCTGGCACCCAAGCTGGGAGCACTCCATGCTGCAACTCTTTGTTGTTAGAGCTCACGTCTAATGTATCTACTTTGGAGATTTGGCTTCAGCAGGAATGCTTGTATGAAAATATACCTATATGTCTGTTGAAGTATGAACCGGATTCCACTAAATTCTTGTGCTTAGTGGGAGCCAGTCCAAGGCATCTTACTGGCTGCCCCTGTATGCCCCCATGTCCCCCCCACCCCAAACTGGCTTTACGGGGTTCAGGAAAACCCTCAGAACAGCACACAGGGGAGGAGAGGGGAGGTTGTTTCATCAGGCATGCTGATGAACCATCACCTCAGCATGACACCCTGTGACACTCTGCGAAATGATGGAAGTCACAAACCTGTATGAAACTCCAGCGCTTATGGAGACTGCTCTTGACCTTTTCACAGTCCAGGAGTTGTGGGAATCGGTTTTTCATATTATCCACCAAGCAGCGGGTATCAGGCAGGAGTGTCGTGGTCCCAAGAGCACCCAAGTGAAGATACCCTTCTTTGGTGTAGCGGGCAAGCTGGATGGGAAAAGGTGGGGAGGGAAAAGAGGCCGGGTTAGAGTCATGAATCTTATCTACTTCAGCCCCAGTATGTCTCAACCCCCGGTTTCTCTAAGGAAGCTCACACAGATTTCCTATGTTCACAACAGCCCTGTGAAGCAAGTTCAGGGGAGGGACAGAGAGCACTTTGAGGGGGAATTTGAACCCAGTACAGGACCAGCCTAAGGCCAACACCCTAGTCAGGACATAATACCATACTGGAAAAAAGAGAAAGGACTGGCAGCAGGAGGGAAGGGGTCTGATTTATCCTCTCTCTAGGGCCGGAGTCACATTCCTGTCTGGGAAAGATTCTCACAGCCAGACGTCTGTGGTGGGAGGGGCCAGAGGCAAAAGCAGGCAGAACAATGAATGTAATGTTGACCCTTGTTCAGAAGCCTAGCTGCCACTCCCACCCACAACTCTCTCTAGTCTTCATCCAGGCAAGCAGGGGATGTTGTCTTTGGCGCCCTCAATATTGGGCCTCTTGTTCATTACGTGTGCATGATGTCACGCACCACAGCTTCAGCACCCGGCTACACCAGAGGGCTCAGCCTCCTCTAGAGGACACAACATTGTTCACCGGCCTGCTCAATGTCAGGAGGCGCTGTGGGGATCGGTGTGGCCTGGTGCAGGGTCGCACTGTCCTGCACAGCATTGGGCAACACTGCGGAAACTAGCACAGCTTAGCAGAAGGCTGCAGTGGCCTATACAGTATTGGGAGATTTGTGTGATGTCACACACAAATGGAACACGCCAGGCCCCTTCAATCTTGGGGGCAACCTGACAGCTCTGCCGTCAGTCAAAAATACTTGAGGTACACATCAGGGTCAGCGAGCGGTGGGGCCCAGGGAAAGTTCTGGGAGCTAGACAGAGGGGCCTGGAGAGTGTCACAAGTCCAAAAAAGTCTGAGGTGTCCCACCCTTGTGGGAAAGAAAAAAGAGCCACTTGATAAAATAAACTGGTGGGTTGTTGTTTTTGCAACTCTACCCCTGTAATTCTTGTCCTTGGAGTGATGTGGACTGGGGAAGCTCAAAAATGTGGAAACTCCCCAGCCCCCTCCCCAAAGGTCTGGGTCCATTTCCAGATGGGTCTGATTCACTTTGAGCTAGACCAAATTCACACTTTAACACTGAGGGCAGGGAACAAATTGTGTGGTCCTCCCCACCTGTTTTTCCTCCAAGAAAGAAAACCTCACCTTACCTTGGGAAAAGTGACTACAGGTAGGAAGTGGTCCTACATAGGATAGGCCCCACAAAGTCTCTTTATTCACCCCTCCCCCAAGCTTTTAGTCTTTTCTTTTTATTAGGAAAGGTATGGGACGACTGTCAAGGAAGAGGGAGCCACACCTCTTGTTAAGCTACAAAGAATTCTAGGAATTCTTGTATCATTTTTCTTGGTTTCAGATTTGGCCACATTGGACAGATGCACATTGTGAATTCCCCTGAATTCAGATAGCTGCTGGTATCACATGACAGCTCGTGTGTATTCTAACCTGTGGCCCCCAACCATGGCACGGATACAGGATGGCTGTGTGGTTCTCCTGAGGTCCTTGATCAAGACAGACATCTTTCACCTTGTTGTTGCGCAGCTGTAATGAAGGCAAAAGACTAATCACTGCATACATCATTGAAGAATAATCAAGCATAATGCTGTGTACAGAGATGCAAAAAGGCAAACATATAAAACTGCTTTGGGACTTTGGTAGGTATCTCAGAATTTGGGCTTGTCCTGTCCATGAGTGTGCTGCACATCTTGAGTGTGTGGTGACTGAGCCAAAACCAATGCAAATGGATAGTGGATCAGGGTTGCAGATCATATGGTCCAATAAAGCCTGGAACAGACTACTGCTCCCAAGTCCCAATTGCTTCCAAAACAGTGGAGATCCTTAAAGGAATAGAATCATAGAATTATAGTATTGTAGAGCTGGAAGGAACCCCAAGGTTATATAGTGCAATGCAGAAATCTCCACTAAAGCATCCCTAACAGATGGCCATACAACTCTGCTTAAAAATCTCCAATGAAGGAAAGTCCACAACCTCCTGAGGGAGTCCATTCCACTGTCAAACAGTTCCTCCTGTCAGAAAGTTCTTCCTGATGTTTAGTTGGAATCTCCTTTCTTGTAACTTGAAGCTATTGGTTTGAGTCCTACCTTCCAGAGCAGGAGAAAACCAGCCTGCTCCATCTTCCATGTGACAGCCCTTCAGATATTTGAAGATGGCTATCATATCTCCTCTTTTCCAGGATAAACATACCCAGCTCCCTCAACATTCCTCATAAAGCTTGGTTTCCAGACCCTTGGTCATCTTGGTTACCCTCCTCTTCACATGTTCCAGCTTGTCAACATCCTTCCTAAATTGTGGTGGCCAGAACTGGACACAGTATTCCAGGTATGGTCTGCCCAACTCAGAATAGAGCATAACTATTGCTTCCTTTGATCTGGACACTATACTTCTGTTGATGCAGCCTGGAATAGCATTAGTTTTTTTTGCTGCTGCATCACTCCGTTGACATGCTAAGCTTGCCCCTAGATCCTTTTCACATGTATTACTAGTACATGAATAATTCACCAGCAGGCTAGTACTCGGTCACCTCTGAGCACTTCCTGACTTCTGTTTTTGCAGGAAGGCAATGGGGACCTGGAGGCCCTTTAGGGAATTCTGGTTCAAGATGTGCTGCCTATGGGGGTCCCAGTTCAGAGAGCTGTCTACCAAGGGGGTTCTGGTTGTTCCTCTTTATTAGGGATGCAAGAATGGATTATTTTCCATTCCACTCAGTATTTGACACATGCAGCACTGTCTCCATTCTGCTGCAGTTCATCTTCCACTCAAGGCTACACTTATCGTCTTGCTGTCCACAGTTAATTATATAAATTACATTGTCATTGCATTATTCCATCCCATTCAGTCAATGAAAAATGGGGTGAAAATGCAATCAATTATGTATCATTTGTGGACTGAAAGCAACAACACTGGATTTATTTCCACTGTAGCCATGGAACAAATATGTGAACATTGGCAATTGCTGCTCCCATTTCCATTTTTGTTGAAGTTCACTGAAAATCCAACTCCTAATCTGGTTGGATCTTTCTCATATACCTGCCAAGCAACTTGGCTGTGGCTTCCCCTTTATCTTACAGGACACTGATGATTTCATTTTTTTTTTAATTGTCTTGGAATAATGTTTACAAGCACCAACAATGAATTCCAATTACAGCATAGTTAAAAGAATGATCAAGATTTTCCTCCTCCCCCCCCCCGCCCACAAACACACCTTTAAAATATTAGTTGACACAAATTTGGTTGCAATCCTAATCATGTCCACTCAGAAGTCCTACTGAATTAAGTGGTCTTACTCACAGGTAGGTGTGGCTAGGACAGCAGCCTTAGTTGCCTTGGAATCATTGACATGGGTACCAACAATGGTACCTGTGTAAATCATCCTTCTAAGTAAGAGACAACAGGTGGAGAAGGTGCCTAGATCTCTCTTTAGAGCATTGGGAGAGCAGAACCGGATGCAGAAACCAGATTGGAGGGAGCACATAGCATGCTGCAAGTTTCTGAAGGTTAAGCATAGGTAGGAAATTGGATGGTACCTCCCTGTACTCTCACCTCCCTGTTGTGTTTCCTACTTTCCTGTCTCTCTCCACCACCATCTTTTTTAATACAAATTTTATTTTTGCATCTGCTATTTTACATAAACAAGCAAATTAAATACATAGATATATAATCCCTTTTGACTCCTTTCCCCTATTGTGGCTCTTAATATAATGATTCCCCCCTCTGCATCTATTTCATGGATGATTTCAGCCCCATTTGAAATTGTAAGTGAGAGGATTTGAATTTTCACAAAAACCACATTGTGTTATTTGGACATAAAATCTGAAGTGATGGTTTGCATTTGGAATGCACTGTCAATGGGAAATGATTTATGGGTTGAGTTAGTTTTGTCTCTTTCCTTTAAAATGAGAGCATCACCGTCTTCCTGAGCAAACAGCATTAGTGGCAGGATAGGTGGTTCAAACACTTCTAAAGGATGGGTTTCCCTGGCAATTTCCCAGGTGTAACAGAGGGTTTATCTGAGGTACAATTAAATTCACTGTAACTGAAATATGGGGTGAATGCAATTAGATCAAGTAATGCCCACAATCCACCTGATCCCCTCCAATCTGAAAGCAAGGAATGTGGTAAAAGATTATCGTGACCAGCCAAGATGATTCTAAGAACGGTCTTAAGAGAGTTAGGCACTTTCAGAAATCCCCCATGGATCTCATTAAAAATATTGGAAACAAACAGAAACATGTATTCCACGTGAATCCCTAGAATGGGCTCAGTGTCGTGCTTTCCTCTCCTAATTACCTCTCCATATGCAATGGTGTTATTGTATCTTCTCATTTCTGGGTAGACGTGGTCTAAGTACCATTGGAAGTTCTTGCACTTCAAGCTTTTTCTGAGTGCTTTTCGCTCTGAAACATCTCCGATATCAATTCCAGGATTCTGAAAGAAATACATGATTGGTCCTTAAAAGATTGGCGTGAGGGCCCCAGTATGACAATTTGGAATGTAATTCAGTGGCTGTCTGATTCACACTAGGAACTAATTTGAACCCTAATTTAGGAAAATCAAAGCTTCATGCCATCCTGTGTCTTTTTGTCTTTTTGTCATGACTTAGTAAAATCTGAAGTCATAGTAACAGCTCCTGAATGAACAACACTTGCCAAATTCCAGACAAATAGGTATGCAGAGTTTTGTGCTAGGCACCTGCAAGAATGAAACATTCTGAGCGGGACACGTTTTTAATGGATCAGTCTAGACTGTTCTTGTTATTGTTTGCATAAGTGCTTGAAATTTGCAAGCATGGGAGTCATTCATTTTTAAAATGGTTTTAATCTGAGTTATAAAGTATTTAATGCTGCCAGTATGTTGTCCTTTGTCATTAATTGTTGTTTGTTAATTATGATTACATATTTTGCCTTTTTCTTTTTTTGTTGCAAGCTACCCGGGGATGTTTATTGATGGGCAGCTATTTAAATTTAATAAGTAATAGTAATGAGGATCAGGTTATATGAACTCCCAACCTACTGATACCCAATTAGTGTTATACAAAAAGGGTTTAGGACCAGGATATCTACAATATAAACTCCTCCCATATAAAACTATATGCAATGAATTAGTATCTACTTGGTGCATCTGACAGGAGCATGGGACAGGAGCCTTTTTAGCTGTTATCCCTAGATTGTGGAACCAGTAGCATAATGGTGAGGACCAGGGGGCTGCTGCCCTGGTCACATAGTTGGAGTGTTTGTGCAAAACAGGCAACCCCCCCACAGAGATCCCCATGATTGTTCTCATGAGTGAAGCTATGTAACTGTACCTCCAGTGGCAGGTTCCACGCAATGTACACATGGGACTTGTAGTCATCCATCCACACCTCGGCCACCCGCAATGCGTTCCTCTTTGTGTAAAAGCCAATGTTATTGTTGTAAGGCTTCTTCTTGCGCTCAATGTGGGCAACTCGAGAGCAGGGAAGGACTTCCATGCTGCCACCGCAGAGCCATACCTAGAGAGGGAGAGGGAGAGAAAATGGGAAACAGTCAAGGAGTATGTGGAAGCCAGGGAAACCAAGGCAACATCTATGACCAGCTGCTTCACAAGAGGATCATATCTTATGTTCACCTGGCGCCTTCATTAGATATCTTTAGGCGCCAGGAGAAAACATCCCTCTCCATCAGGCCTTTGGCTGATTTGACTTAGATTCAAATGTGAAGTATGTATGCCACTTTGAGTCCATTGGAAGAAAGGTGGAATAAATCATCATCATCATTTTGATGGGTCTACCTTGAGTCCCCATCTACACTATACATTTATAGCCTCTATACATTTAATGGTCATGGCTTCCCTCAAATAATTCTGGGAACCATAGCTTGTTAAGGGTGCTGAGAGTTGTTACGAGGACCCCCTCCCCCAATTCCCCTCACAGACCTCCAATTGCCTGTGTAATAATGATAATGATAATGATAATGATAATGTTCCATATCCCCCTTTTTTTCCTGATGGGGCACAGGGCAGCTTATAGATAAAAACAAGAATTGCTAAAAAACATAGGGGAAATAAACAATCATTAAAAAATAATAATTAAGCATTGATAAAATTAAAGTGTTCTTCGAGAAGGAGGATTTCTGGGTAAACCACTCCAAGAATTGTAGTTCTGTGTGGGGATTTGGTATCATGGTGCTTTAAATGTGTAGTGCAGATTGGGCCCAAAACACAGAAGAAAAGTATCTGTTCACCCAGGCCATTACTTATCCTAATAAACAGTCAGCCCCCGGTCTGAATCATCAGAGCACTAGGAGGTAATTATATGCCATTATAGTTGATAACAGCAATGGGGACGTAAGAACACTTTTACAGTATTTTTTCTTTTGGGGGGTGGATATGGAAAAACTTACTTCATTTAATTACACAGTTGGAAAAGACCATCGTGCCAAACCCTGTTCAGTGCAGTGTTTCACTACCGCATCCTTGAAAGGTGGTCATCCACGCATTGCTGACAAACCTCTCATGAGGGAAAGGATCCCACTTCCAGAGACAATCTGTTCCACTACCAAACAACTCATACCAGTAGAAATATGCCTATGGATACTAGTTGCTGGCAATTCCAAATGGGCAGAGTGCTGGTGAACTCAGGTTGCCAAATTGGCAACGCATAAAGCCCATATAGCAGAGGGAGGAAAAATCCTGTTTGGGGAGAAGCCAACTCCCTCCACATCCCAATTGGCCCAAGGACCCAGCTGAACCTTCCCCAGCAACTCCCCAGGGAAAAATCATTTGGAGTCTTCTTTCCGGGGGCAGTTGGGGTTGGGCAAATTCGCTCCCACTTGAAGGTGGAAGTAATGTTGTGGCTAAGAACATCAGAGAACTCTGAATGAAAACAGAAATGTGAGCAGACATTGAATACATTCAGTATTTGTTGTTGGTGCTTTAGGTTTGCAAGGAATACGTAATTGATTACAGCCCCACCCCCCATTTGCATTGTATTTAAATGTTTCTCAAACTTGGGTCTCCAGCTGTTGTTGGACTACAACTCCCAGCATCCCTAACTAGCAGGACCTGCAGACCAACAACAGCTGGAGACCCAAGTTTGAGAAACACTGGTTTAAATGAATGGGGTGGTATAAAGAAAACATAACTTGAGTAATTCGTGTAATTTACGTAATTTTCTCACAGCAGAGAGTGAGGTGAATAATATACTTTTTGCAAGAAGATGAATTGCCAAGGGAAAGAAACAGTACTGAATTTCACAGGGCTGGATGGAAAGCAATGCTTTCTTACCTGTCCAATTGTGGCATCTTGTCAACAGTAAAAAGCCTACCCAACAGGAATTGCATTTTTTGTTACTCCACAGGAGCAATTCGTAGTGAGAATGTTTTCCTAAGAGACTCTAGACCAGTGTTTCCCAAACTTGGGTCTCCAGCTGTTTGGGTCTCCAACTGTTTGGGTCTCCATCATCCCTAGCTAGGAAGACCAGTGGTCAGGGATGATGGAGACAGCAGTCTGAAAACACCTGGAGACCCAAGTTTGCGAAACATAGCTCTAGCCTGAGATATTCCACCATCCACCAACAGATAGCAAAAGGGGGAAATGTGGGGAAGTTTCTTAAAAGTTCACTGGGAAGTCTCAATCTCCATGCAGCTATGTTTAAACTCATAGCCACCCGAACAAAGAAGTCTGCGGCTTCTCTGATGCCTCAACAAAAGTAAGAGCAGTCTACGTGGTCACCAAAGCAGAAGGCAGGAGCTCATGGGAGTTGTAGCTCAAAACATCTTGAGGGCATCAGCTTGAGGAAAGTTGGTGCATACAATACTAGATGGACTCTGTACAAAGCAACTTCATACAACCCTAGCAGTTAAATGAAAAGGGGTGGGGACTCACACCTTGAGATGAAACCTATTAATCTCCAATCCAGCTCTGGCCAGAGACCCTTAACATGCAGTGAAAGGAGAGCTATGATTTCCAGCTGAGTGAAAGTACTCTTAACAAGTAAGAATTCAATTAGAGGGTTGGAATTGGGTTTTTCTGTTCACCCGAATGCAGATGGCACCTCAATTTCTGCTCACACTTAACCGAGTGGAAAGAAGGAGCCTTAAATCCCAGGATCCTGAAAGCCAATCTAATTTTCTATAGACCCCATGTTCACCTACTGCTTCAAGAGAAAGGGCAGTGTCAATCTATTAGTCAGTCTATCAGCTCTGATGATGAGAGAGTGAATGCGGTATTTAAAGCCGAACATGATGAAAAAAATGATTAGAAGGACAGGGAATTGAGAGCAAGACATGACTGAAATAACAGGTGAGCAGAATTATCTCGGGCGGGAGTTCTCTCTGTACCGTGCTTAATCTGTTTTCTTACACACACACACACACACACACACACACACACACACACCCTTGTTATCAGTTATGTCATTTCTGGGTGTTTTTTGTGTTACAAGACTGGTTCTAAAATCTATTTATTTACTGCTGAATGTATGTAAAAACTAGCCAACTGTACAAAGGCAAAACTTACACCTGTTGCTTTGCCTGCTTTTGCCTGTCATGACCCCAGTATCCAGCACTGAACTGGAAACAGAGATGGAGACTACAGGAGCACCAAATGGGGAGCCAGGGCATGTTCAGGGCTCAGAGCTGATAGTGGAAGAGAGGGAGACCATTGCACCTGAGGTGACTAGACAAGAATTAGGCCCTCATGAACATCTTTCCCTGAGCATGAAGAACCAGATGTCTCCCACCATGAATCAGGAGGTTAGCAGCACCAGAAGGGAGCCTATGGAGCAAATAATGGTTGGCCCTTTAAGGCACTGAAGTCCTCTCAAGGGTTTGGATCCTGGAGGAGGTAGGCTGGAGACAGAGACATAGAAGGCTTCAATCTACCCCCAACCATTGCAGGAGAAAGCTTCTCACTTGGAGCTGTCCATGGTCCAGCAACCTTCAACCAGCCTCGCTGCTTTCCCTGTGGGTTCCACGACTGGACCAGAAAATGAGACTGCCTCTGGCCCCACCCATTTGCCTAGATGGTTAATGCAGTTCTTGGCCTGAAAAAGTTCAGCACCCCTACTGTAAGATACAAAGTCATGCATCCAGCACCGCTCTGTGCAACATTTAGTATACGCAATAGTAAAGGTAAAGGGACCCCTGACCATTAGGTCCAGTTGTGGCTGACTCTGGGGTTGCAGCGCTCATCTTGCTTTAGTGGCCGAGGGAGCCGGCGTACAGCTTCCAGGTCATGTGGCCAGCATGACTAAGCCGCTTCTGGCGAACCAGAGCAGCACATGAAAACACCATTTACCTTCCCACTGGAGCAGTACCTATTTATCTACTTGCACTTTGACATGCTTTCGAACTGCTAGGTTGGCAGGAGCTGGGACCGAGCAACGGGAGTTCACCCCGTCATGGGGATTCAAACCGCCGACCTTCTAATCGGCAAGCCCTAGGCTCTGTGGTTTAACCCACAGCGCCACTCGCGTCCCCCAAGTATCCTCACAGTAGGGAACTTATAAACTGGATTGTGGCCTATTCTTGCAAATGAAATCTCAGCAGAACCCGCTTATTGTATATAAGTTTCTAGTGCATTGGAGATAGTGGATTCTGAGTTCACTTTTTGGACATCCTGCAATAGACAATTATCGGACCACAAACTTTGGCCTATGCCTTTTGTAACTTCCCTGGGTTCTTGTTGTTTCTGTTTCTTCTTCTTCTTCTTCTTCTTCTTCTTCTTCTTCTTCTTCTTCTTCTTCTTTTCCATGCAGAAGTGGGGGAAGAGCTGTAGCTCAGTGGTAGAGCATCCGTCTTGCATGCCAAAGATCCCAGGTTTGATCCCCCGGAGACCCACTGCTAGTCCGTGTGGGTAATACTGAGCTAGATGGGCCAGGGATATGACTCAGTATAAGACAGCTTCCCATGTTCCTGTGTTCTGATATCTAGGCTATCAGTGTTGCTGCTTATGCAGCTATAGTGGCGCCAATTCTTCCCAGGAGAAAAATCAGCAGAATCAGGGTTATTAGAAGTTCAGAAAGCTATTTGGGTGGGGAGGAGACTCTCAGGGACCCCCCCCCCCCAAAAAAAAACAACAACACCACCCATGCACTAGCAGATGAACTGCAGTAGAGTGGAAACAGTGGTGCATGTGGCTAATCCAGGGAAGAATGAAAAACGATGCCTTCTTGCATCCCTACTCTAGGTCAGATTGGGGGAAACTTTTTCTGGATCTCCAGAGAGCCACTGACAATCAGTGCAAACAACCACTGAGCTACTATGAGATCACACTCCTTATAGGTGTTGGGCAAAGGCATCCAACAACTGAGGAATTCCAGTAAATGTTCACCTTCAAAACTCATCCACTTCTATTTGTCCTGCTGCTTTTTCCTGGGAAAATCCACAGATTGCCGTTAGTTCTGATTTAGAGCTAAAAGTGGAGAGGGAAAGGTAAAACTGCTTGAACCTGTGCCTAGAAAGTCCAGGACAAGGAGAAAACTGCTCTGACCCCCCATATTTTTAAGCCTGGAACAAGCAAAAGTATGGACTCTAAGAGTAACGTCCCTTTCCAAACTTCAGGCCAATCATAAAGACAGGATCACTGACAAGCAGTAAGCCCTTAATGTTACATTTTACAAAACCCTAATTTTTATTCAAGTAAAATTCAATAAATCAAACAGCTTTCAGTGCATTAGTCTGCCTGTATCAATCAGTGCTTTGCACTAAGTCTTCACTGTTTTATCTCCCCTTACCACAGAAGATTTGACTGTGGTGCTGTTTTGCTAAATAAGCAATGGATCTCATGCCTAAATGTCAGGAATAGATGGGATAACAGCTCTGAGCATAAAATGTGTCTGTCAGCTGGCAGAAACTGAAGTCTCTTAGAAATCAACTAAAGTTCATGGCACTTTGAAAAATTGCCAGGGAGAACTATGTCAGAAAGCAGCCAAGATCTGGGGCGAGGAATGCTTTCAATTATTTTGTTGTGGGGAGAGGGATTAACTTTTCTATTCCAGCACTTCATATGGAATATTTATTGTTTTTAGTCGTATTATGCTGCCATGCCAAGAGAGACTTTTTCCAGAAGGAGAAGAGGAAGAAGAGGAAGAAGAGGAAGAGGAAGAGAGAGAGAGAGAGAGAGAGAGGAGGAGGAGGAGGAGGAGGAGGAGGAGGAGGAGGAAGAGGAAGAGGAAGAAGAAGAAGAAGAAGAAGAAGAAGAAGAAGAAGAAGAAGAAGATTTTGAAAAGTTTCTTGTTGTTGCAAGAATCCAAACTTTTGGCAAGGATGATGCAATTTTTTGAATTTGGGGGTGGTTGTAGGGTAATAAACGTAGAGGGTTGGTGTTGTGTGGTTCCTTTTTGTGACAAAACAGGCAGCTTTTCAAACACCAAAGCACCAGTGATGAGGAACGTAAAGGAAACATGCTGATGGCTGATTTTATATACAACTTGGTCACAGGGGTCACGTTAATCTATTTCATTTGGTAAGATAAGGTACTGTATGTATTTCCTTATTTATCCACCTGGCATCCCCCCCAACCCCCCCCCCCCAGCAGACTAGCACTAAATGCAAACAGAGGGATGAATCTAACATTCTGTGTCCACCAGCACAAGCACATCTGTCGTGGATGCTTTAGCTGAGATTCCTGCATTGCAGGGGTTGGACTAGATGACCCCGGGGTCCCTTCCAATTCTACAGTTCTATAATTCTTGCAGAAGCAGATGGGAGAGTGTTAATTTTGCACAACAGAGCACTTTGCAGTAATCCAGTCTCATGGTTTACTTGTACATGGACTGCAGAAGCCCATCACCACTTGAAATATACAGAAGAAGCAGAAAGGCTGTTCAGAAGCTGTAGTAACTCTGTGCACTGGAAGATGGAAAATCTATAGTGGCCATTTAAATATTCTCCAAGTCCTCAGATGAAATAAAATAAAATGATGTTTTGATTTTTCTGATTTTTTTTTGCTACGGTAAAGATATTGGAATAGATTAGATTCACTTTATGAAGTAATAAATACATTGTAAATGGATGTCATGATGGCCACTTGAGGAATATATTGATCATAACAGCAGCCATGTAATAGGGCATAGTAGATTGGTTTTATTGGAATTCAGGTATTTGTTTAATTAAGGAATGATAAGCAATTAAAAGATGCTAATAAAATTGAGTGCAAAGTATCTACTACAGATAGGGATACCAGAGAATGGGAGGGGGCAATTGCCATTTATTCATCCCTCATCCAAACCAGAAATGAACCCAGTGCAAATGATCAGTGTTTGCCGTTGCTTCTGCTTTCAATCCGCAAACAACACACAATTGATTACTTCTGTCTCCATTTTGCCTCCTTTGCACTGAAATGAACGGCGTGGAATAACATAACAACAATGCAATATTCATGACTTCACCACAGTAGGTAATGGGGCAGATAATGTAGTTTCTGGAAGAAGATGAACTGCAGCGGAACAGAAGCAGTTGTTGCAGGCAAGAAATACAGGGCAGGGTGGAAAACAGCACCCTCTCACATCCCTCTCCATAGGTCAAAATGAAGCACCCATTTTGAAAGGTGCAAACATCCAAAAAGCAAAACTGTCATAGGACATCTCCACATTTGGCAGACATACATCCTGCCTTGGGTTTGACCCACACTGCAACAATGTATGCAGTAACGCTTTGCGAGTGACACCATCTGCCTTGAAGATCTGAAACTTTACTGCGCCTCCATTTAATACTTCCAAGCGGAATATTATTAGTATTACAAGTACAATTTCCGCTGTCAGCTATAAAGGTCGCTTTCTTCTCTCTTTTCTAGCCTGCTCGAGGATTGATATGGAGAGCAGTTGTTTGAAAAGAAAGGTCCTGCTGCAAAAAAAGAGAGAGAAGTCTGCTCGGAGAAGGCTTTCAGATCTCTAATCATTCCAGTATGCTAATTCCAGGCATCAATGGTCACCCCAGTAGATGCTGATTGCCTCTTGAACATCGTCTCTATCAAAACATAATTAATCTGACCAGTGACTCTACACAGCTAATAGCTTAGAACCAATTCAAGATTTGTTTAGTTGATATAGGCTCTAATCTTTTTGCAGAGCATGAAGGGCAAATATTCTGTGGCGGTTGCTCCACATATTCAAGCCCTAGCAGTCAGCGTTTTCCTGTTTTACCTTTTTCTACCTCCCCTGATGTGACAATGGATCCCCCCACCCATAAAAGATATTCATCCCTCAAGGAATGGGTCCCTTCTAAGGAAATGTTTCCCTCTTCCTCAAAGTGATGGTCTCCTTCTGAGAGACCTTAATTGTCTCCAACAGCAGGGGAGATGTCATTATGGGAGTGGGACACAGCTATAATGTCCCCAAAAGCTTCATCCACCATTCTCTCTATCTTTCTTACCTTTTCTGGGTCTGCCACCTTGGCCTCAGGGGAATAAACTTGTTCCCAGAGAGCCAGGAGCTCACTGCATTTTAGGCATACCCAATGAGGAGACCTCATACATATGGCAGATAATGCAAAACACTTCCAACATTCGTGTTTCTTTGCTTTAGTTTTAGTTGCATGGAGGCACCATTGGAGGAAACATTGTCTGGAGCCTTCCAATTTGGGTTCAGAAGGGAATTGGTCCCAGTCACTCTGGAAAATGACCTTGTTCGGGGCAGAGACTGCAGCTCTGGAGCTGCTGTCAGATCTCTGCTATTGACCATGGTATCCTCCTAGACTGCCTCTACACTGTTTAACAGTGGTTCCACTCTTACCTGCAATGACTGGCACCAGAGAATAGTATTGGGGGACTACATGAGATATCTTGGCAGCTTAGCTTTGGGTTGCAGTAAGACCTAATTCTGTCCCCAATGCTATTTGACCGCCATGTGAAACTGTTGGGAACAGTCACCAGGAGATTTGGGGGCACAGTGTCATCGGTATGATGATGTCTCTTCCATTAAATCTGAGCCAAGAGAGGCTATGCGTAAGCTGAACCACTGGCTGGATGCAGCGGTGAAATGAATGAGGGTCAATAAGCTGAAACCTGAATCCTGCTAAGACAGAGACAGTGCAGGTAAGTAGTTTCTAGGTCTGAGAACTGGGGAGTCTGTCCCAAGCTGGTAACTCCACATGGGCTTCAAATGGGCTGAATACCATCACAGAGTGAAAAAAAATGCCTGGCTTCTATTTCTGAACATGACACCATTCAAAGTACAACCCAGTCATGTCATAAATTCAGTGACACATCATTGTATTATAAAAATGATAACAGGGCATCATTGTTACTATAAGTGCACCCAGCGAAAATGTTTTACATGAATATAATAGAAGCTAGATTCATTGTTCTGGTGGGTGGATGGGATTCAAAAGGGCTGCTTGTGCATCAGGTATAATGGAAAATTCACATGCAGACTCATCAGCTATTTATATCCTTTGGCATTTATATATATGCTGCAGATGAGATATGCCTTTGTTTCTCAGGCAATTATCAGGTACAAATTAATTCTCCTCTTAACATCTCCATGTTGATATGGCTCCAGCACTTTTGCTGATTGTTTTAAGCCTTCTGCATGTGGCCAATTCTAAATTTAACAACAAAAAAAAGTCATTTGTTTGATTGCATAAGCAACATTCCAAATGTTAATCTTCCAACTGCGACTCAAGATGAGTGGGTGCATGGAGGGTCTGATCTGTCTCGTAATTGGAGCTGGAGGAAAATGACTCCCCCCTCCCCATACACATTTAGGGGAAACAGTTAATCTCTCGAGCCTAGTCAAAGCTGATCTGCCCCATTGCCACTAGATTTAATGTTGCCTGTTCCTTGATAATTCCTTCCCTTGAACTTCTTTCCCTTTGACTAACCTCTCAACCTGGGCTGAATTTCTTCAGCTTTGGTTGGCTGCAAACACGTGACATTTTATTCTAGAATCAAGAGAGACTCAGTGCTTGATTTTACTATGTAGCCCCCACAATCTAGAACTATGGCTTATTCTTTGCCCTTCCTGAAAAAAATGGTTTGATTCTAAAAATAAAAGCTCGTTGCAGATGGATTCCTTGTCGTCCCATAATGTGTCCATTTGGAAACAGGGGAAAACAAATGTTTGTGGGGTGTATGCATATCCATACCTTGACAATGTTGTTGTGGGGGGGGGGGGCTTAGAACAAGACTGCAATACCACCTCCTTCTTTATTCACTTGGAGAATGCGCAGGGAGGGAAATACATGGGTAACCTAACTGAGAGGAGGGTTTTCAAATGTGTATCAAGTCACCATTCCCATCCTTGTGAAGGTCAGGATCTATAAGCAATCTAGATTGGAAGCAGCATGTTGAGGAAGAGCATGAATGATTCCAGATTGAGGAAAAACTACATTTTTATGCTACACATGGGTTAGTGTTTACATAGCCTAGGTCTGAAATGAGTAGCTTCCTGAGAACCATTGAGTGAAATTTACTACAACTTTTTTTGCAATAAAGATCCTAAAAATGGCATGTAATACGCCACAAATCATATTTTTAGAGTGATGGCATGAGAGGCAGCAGTAGAAGGATTTCAGTCTTACTGGCTCCTAACTTCCATCATCTAATTGCAAGCTTCTCACTGACCTTAATTCCAAGCTCTATGTTCTCTCCACCATAAACATCCATTCCTGGATCAAGAAGTCCAATTTCTCCAAAGAACTTCCGGTTCACCACAAAAGAACAGCCTATCATAGCTGGAGTCCTAGAGGGAAAAGTAGGAAAGAAACACAAAACTTCCCATTATTCTAGTGGAGGAATCCTAGAAAACCCAAGTTCATTTAAACTAAACCGTAGTTTTCAATTCATGATCCAGTCGCAACACATGTTCGGTTGATTCATACAACTCATAGAATCAAAGAGTTGGAGGGAGGGATCGTAGGGCGTTGGGACTAGATGACCCCTGGAGTCCCTCCCAACTCTATAATACTGTGATTGTATGAATTTAATTCAACATCTGTTATAATCAAATGCATTTTCCTTCATTTTCACCCAAGAAAACTGAAACACCAACACGGACAATTGTATTGGAGAGGCTGAGCTGACTCCTCCAGCCCCACTCCTAGTTTGTATTTTTTCCTTGTTCTAAGAGACAGCAAAATTTATTTTATGCCGCAGATTTCACTAATAAGACCGTGGAAATGACTGGAATCTCACAAAGATGGATGGCCAACTCAAGCTTGATTTCAAGACACACTGCAGTGCTTCGTGGCTTGCTATTTAAGAATCCAATTTCACCGACTTAAGTTGTAGCACGATAACTACCATAAGCTGAAACAATTAATTTTCAAAGTGATAATAACATTAGAGGTGCCAGACTCTTAACAGCTCCATTATTCGTGATTACGAGCAAGAATTAAGACAAAGGGGAAGGAGACTGGCTTCCAGAAGAGAACAAGTTAACGAAGACTTTGGAAGGGGCTTGGCTGTGGGGGAACAGAAAGCAGAAGTAAGCTGGGCTTTCTGTTTGGGAGGAAAATGTATGGCTAAAAGGGTGTGGTATAGTGTGGTATAGTGGTTAGAGTGTATAACTAGGACCTGGAATAATAATAATAAAAGAATAATAATAAAAAAGCTAGGACCTGGAATAAAGGTAAAGGGGACCCCTGACTGTTAGGGTCCAGTCGAGAACAACTTGGGTTGTGGCGCTCATCTCGCTTTACTGGCTGAGGGAGCCGGTGTACAGCTTCCAGGTCATGTGGCCAGAATGACTAAGCAGCTTCTGGCAAACCAGAGCAGCACACGGAAACGCCGTTTACCTTCCCGCCAGAGCGGTACCTATTTATCTACTTGCACTTTAATGTGCTTTTGAACTGCTAGGTTGGCAGGAGCAGGGACCGAGCAACGGGAGCTCACCCCGTTGCAGAGATTCGAACTGGTGACCTTCTGATTGGCAAGCCCCACAGCGCCACCTGCGTCCCATAGGACCTGGAATACCAGGGTTCAAATTCCCACTCAGCCATGAAGCTCTTTGGTTGACCGTGAGCCAGTCATTGCCTCTCAGTCTAAGCTACCTCACAGGGTTATTATGGGGATTAAATGAGAAAGGGGAAAACCATGAAGGCCACCTTGAACTCCTTGGAGAAAAATGTGGGATATAAATGCAATTAACAGCATCAGCAACAACAAGTGCAAGCTGAACAAACTTGCTTCTTTATTATTAATTAATCCATTACCATTTACATATATAGGCGGTATCTAAATAAGGGCTCACCCATACGTCTTTTAATGCTGCCTTGCAACTAAGATTGAGGGGGCCCGGGATGCATCGTGCGCATTGCACACATGTGACATCACATGTTTGTGTGATGTCATATGCACAATGCACACGTGACATCATCAGGAGGAGGCCAGGCATAGTGGAGACCAGTGCAGCGCAGCTTCCTCTTTCATGCTCAGGAGGAGCCGGTCACTGAATTGCACCACGCTTGGCTCTGCGCTCAGTCTCCTCTTGCCCCTCATCCACATTGAGGGGGCCTGGCCCCCTGCCAGCAGATATTGAGGAAACCGAAAAAACCTCTGCCCCTATGAGTTGGTGCACCCAATGAGGGCCATCTTCAAACATCTAAAGGACTATCACATAGAAGATAAAGCAAGCTTGTTTTCTCCTGCTCCGGAAGGTAGGACCTGAACCAGTGGGTTCATGTTGAAAGAAGGTGATTCTGACTAAACATCAGGAAAAACATTATGATAGACGAAGAGCTGTTTGACAGCAGGTGGTGGACTCTCCTTCATTGCAGGTTCTCAAGCAGAGGTGGGATGGTCATCTGTCATGTGGAGATGCCTGCATTGCAGAGTGTTAGATTGATAACCCTTGGAATCCCTTCCAATCCTACAATTTCTATGAAATTATTTGACTGAACGAGATTTAGCCTCCCATTCTCTCAATGTTAATATGCACAGAAACACATGCACTCTTCACAGCATCATTATTTCTGACTATTTTGGGTGTGGGTGTGTGGAGGTGAGGAATCCCCAACATGAAAAATCAGAACTTTCCTCTTGCTTAGACCATCTAGTATAGTCATCATGTGATCCAGGAAGTGCACAATGAGGTCTGAAGATCCTCCCCCATTGTAGGCACTAATGGTCAAAACCAGAAGAGACCCCACAGGATCAGACAAAAGACCTCCCTAGCCCAGCATCGCTGGTCACCAGCCATATGTTTTCCAGGAAGCCTGCCAGCAGGTCACAAACACAACATCCCCCTCTATCACAACACCACTATCAATGCCAACAATCTTTATGGCAGGGGAATCAGGGGTGCAGAACCAGCACGGTGAAGGCAAGCGATGTTGTGGAGACCATCCTCCCCCACTCACATTCAATTTATTTCATTTCATCCACAGGTTCCAGTTCAGAGGCATGAATGCCATCCAGAAACACCATCTGTCCTAGGACCTTTGTGCAATTGATTGGGCTGCTGCAATTTATTATTTATTATTTATTATATAGTAGACCAGTGGTTCTCAACCTGTGGGTCCCCAGATGTTGTTGGACTACAACTCCCATCATCCCTGAGCTCTGGCCTTGCTAGCTAGGGGTGATGGGAGTTGTAGTTCAACAACATCTGGGGACCCACAGGTTGAGAAAGACTGTAGTACAGTTTACTTTTGCAAATATACTTTTTGGGGGAAACAAGCTTTCATTGCAGCTAGCCCAGAACCTCCTGGGCCCCCTTTCTTTGGGGCCTGCTGTATCAGCATGTTCTGTGCACATGTGTGAAACAAGCCACAGAGTTAGGGTCCATTTGGTTCCCCAATGCAAGTCAATGGGAAGACTGAAGGTTTGGTGTTCCACATATTGCTCTGGATATTGGGTCCGTGGCGAGCGTCCCTTCCCCAAGATCTGAATTGAATAAGGAGGCCAATCAAAAGTGCTGAAGCTGGCTCTGGAGCACAGCCTTGGTTAATACTGTCTCCCAATGTGCAAATACAGACTGGGTGCATAAATTCTCCTTGCTGTGCACCAATAACCTGGCTTAATTATCTGTTTCAAATGGACTTTTCTTCCTACTCTCACTAACAGCTTGGGTATCGGAGAAGCAAATTAAAAACACCAGAGAAGATCCCATAAAAGAGCTGTTAGATTAAGTGTATCTCCCACCCTTAATTCTGCAGGAGTTTAACAAGCCTTTACATACACATACACACACACACACACACACACACATATATATATATAAGCACGGGTCTTAGAAGCCTAATCTTACGGCTGAAATTCACTCTTCAGGCCTGCAAGCTTTTCAGACCTGCTTTAAAATGATATTGGTGTATTTATTAGTACAAGAGGAGTCCAGAAATGGAACCCCCTCCAATTTGGAAATTGGCTAAATGGTGCAGAGAGCTGATTGACCAGAGAACAGGAGATTGAGAGAAATATCTCCAGAAACCAGTCTCTATAAGTTTAAATGGGAGGATGTGGGTGTCTGTGGACCAGGAAAGAGTGGGACATTGGGACTGTCACAGAATTATAGAATTGCAGAATTGGAAGGGATACCAAGGGTCATCTAAAAATGTTGGTTGTCACTTCTCCAGGTGAGACAATTCTCCAGTAGCAGAGGCACCAGCTTCTCCAGAAGATTGGAGAGGCCCAAGTGCAACATCCTCTGAATATTGAAGGGGCCTGCCCCCCTAAAAACATGTATGTAGGGAGCCAAAACCACTTAGAGAAAATGCCTATGTCCAGCAGACCTTTTTGGCCACCTTTCATCGACATCTGAAGGCAGTTCTGTACAGGGAAGTTTTATAGTGTCCGATTTATTGTGTGTTCTTTTATACTCTGTTGGAAACCAGATTGGCTGGGGCAACCCAGTCTGATGGGTGGGATACAAGTTGTTGTTGCTGTTGTTCCACTGACTTAAAGCAGCCCTTGGTGGGACTCTTCCAATAACACTAGGCCTTGGGCACAAGAAACTAACCACAATTACCTTGAATTTCTGCTTAACCCTCAAGAAAAAGGGGCATTTTCGCTGGCCAGGTTTAATTCAAATCCATCAAACCTCCTTTGGGGAAGGTTCTCAGGCAGGGTGGAAGGAGAAAGAACTTGCCCATGTGAAGACCACCTGGTGGAAACCCTTACACATATGGTTCTTAATTGTAAACTATATGCTGATCTCCATCAGCAATTTCTAGATCAACTCTGTATCCACAAATGGAAACTAGAGTTGAAGGTCATACATTTTCTATTACTGGGGAATGATCAGGAGCTCACCAAGTTAGTGGCTAAATATCTCTATTTGTTTTTTTTTGTTGTCAAAATACACTGCAGACGTCTGATCTCTGTGGAGACCTAGAGATGTGACGCTAGACTGCTCTGCCTCCTTTCTTTTAGCAAAAGTTTTGTGCCACTGGGGAAGTGGTAATTCTGTATTGATTTGTTTTGGATGTTTGTATGTGATGCCAATAAAAGGTTTGATGATGATGATGAATAACACTAGGCACTGCTTGGTCTACTAAGCTGCAATGGAAGTTCTCCAGGAAGTAGCCAGGTGGATGGGTCTACTCACACGACATTTCGTACATTGCCCAAGTCAGTGACATTATTATTTAAAGGATTGTCTAGTTCTAGTTGCTTGACATTACTCTGAATGCCAGGCTGTAAAAAATAATGACAAAAATAAGAGTGGCTGGACAGGCTCCAGCAGTGGGGCCTGCCAGTCATGAGGCCCTGACGGGTGCCCAAGGATGCCAGGGGCTGACATGAGCTCTGCCTGTGCCGAAAACATTTATGCCACCTTGTAAGCCCTCTACATTCCCTCAAGAGTGATTTATTGCTGATTTCCCTGCAGATAATGAAGCCTGAGAAAGGTTGCGTGTGTTACGAGATTTTGGAACGGCAAGCAGAGATCAATAACTGAATATTTTAATATACATGGGGAGAAATGATTCAAGGGCTGGAAAATATATAGCAGATGACAGGCAGAATATGTTCCCGCTCCTTAAGTAACTGAACATTGAGAAATTCAAGGAACAGATAGTTTAGGAGGGAGAATATATGCAGGTCCCCTTTCAGATATAAATCTCGGCTGGCTGTGAACAGTTTGGATATGACAAGTGGAAAGGGGCCAATGTAGCAAGAGAATGATGATGCTGGAAAAACGTTAGATCTTTGGCACACAGACGAAGCCTGCTGGGATCAGCTGAGCTATAAAGTTCCCAGTGGGGAGCTGTGTAGCACAGCCAATCACCGCAGGCCTGCTGTCACCAACCATCAGCTGATTGGCACTGACAGCAAGCATCCCTTGACATTGCCAAGGGGCTCCCTGCTGTTCTTTGGCAGCTGCTATTATTATTATTATTATTATTATTATTATTATTATTATTATTATTATACCTCGGGTTAAGTACTTAATTCGTTCTGGAGGTCTGTTCTTAACCTGAAATTGTTCTTAACCTGAAGCACCACTTTAGCTAATGGGGCCTCCCACTGCCGCCGCACCGCCGGAGCACGATTTCTGTTCTCATCCTGAAGCAAAGTTCTTAACCTGAGGTACTATTTTTGGGTTAGCAGAGTCTGTAACCTGAAGCATCTGTAACCTGAAGCGTATGTAACCTGAGGTACCACTGTATTTATTAAATTGGTATACGACCCTTCCTCTGAAGATCACAGGGTGGTTTACAACATAAAAATATAAAATGGGGACACTAAATACACAATAATACAAAAGCAAGCCAATAATGCCCCCTCTCACAAACACATTAAAAGGCCTAGCCCTAAATAAACGTTTTCACCTGGTGCCTAAAAATATGTGATGAAGACACCAGGCGAGCCTCCCTGGCCATTCCACAAATGGGGAGCCAACCACAGAAAAGGCTTGCCCTCATGTTGGCTGCCCTCTGGAGGAGGCACACAAAGAAGGGCCTCAGGTGATGATCACAAGGTCCAGGGGCATTCCTTGAAGTACTGCAGTCCATGTTTCCACCTGTACCCACACCTGAGCCCAGGTACAACATCCGGTGTGGGAGAAACGGGCATGGCTTGGGGGAGATTATTATTGTTTTAATTATTCACATCTATTTGACACTTCTTTTTTTCACAAAAGCGACCCACTCTGAAACCAAGTATTATTTATTCAAACAATTTATATATGGCTTAACATCCATAGCCTCTAAGTGGTTTACAAAGAGAAACCTTTGAAAAGGCCTCTTCTCGTGTTGTCATCCTCTTGGAGGCAGCACAGCCATTGACAAGAAGTGCAGGGCCTGAGTAGGTTCATGTGGAGACAGGCGGCCTCCTTGAGGTATTGGGGTCCTGAGCTGTATTAGGCTTCATAGGCCAAAACTGGCACTTTGAATTGAACCTGGAAATTTATCGGAAGTCAATGTAATTGTGACATGATTGGTTTCACATGCTTAGATCATCTTGCCCCAGGTTAGCAACCTGACCACTTAACCTTCCACCAGCAGCAGTTTCATACCTTCCGATACAAACAGCAGGACACTGTCTTTTGGGGCTGCACTCCTGTGTGAGTCACATGACCCATGTGAGATCCGCCCCCAAAAGTGATTTTTGGGGGGCACAGCACCTCAAAACACTCATTTTGGGGTGCTGTGCAAGATTGCTGCCCCCAAACACACACTGCCACGTCTGTTCTGCTGTTCTGAAGTGGGGACAATGGAACCCTCTGTTGATTCCCAATGATGGTTTTTCTATCTCTATTCTTAATACAGAATGACAAAGCCTGAAGAGAACAAAGGCATTAGTGGATAGATCTTTAATTTCTTTTCAGGGAAAGGAGGGGAAAAGCAAATGGAAAATCTCTGCAAAAGCGTCAGGAGTATGCTGCCATTTGCATTTCTGGTCACAGATATTTTTGTTTCCCACCGTGATGCAGGTCAGAATTTAGTCATTTAACTTTGCTGCACCTCAAACTCAAGGCAGCATCCAATCTGTTTGAAGTGGTGGATTTTGCAGTCAACCCTGGCAACGTTCCAGCAGACTGTAGGCCCTGCGACGACTCAAGACACCAAAAAAAGCTGCAAGTGGGAGCAGCATGTGTGCACACAGTGTGGTGCTTTGAAAGGCTGTTAAAGGGGAAGTTGTTCCATCTTTTGAAGGTTGCCCTTTTATCTTCAGAATCTCACAATTCTGTGTTGAATTACAAACCAGATGAAGGATTTGGGGTGGGAGGTGTTGGGGTGTGTGTGTGTGTGTACCCGGGACATTTAAAATTTGGGACCTTATTACTCTCATTTCCCCGCTCTCCACATACACACCCACATAACACCGAATCACTCTCTCTCTTTAAGCCCAGCTACAACATAACATGTTTCTTTCATGCAAACAGATTTCAAAAAGATTACTGTGGAATATAAGTGGTGAAATGGATTGCGCAGGCTAAGCAAAGAGAGATGGAAAGTGGGGACCACAAGTAGATTTTTGCTGAGTTACTCAAAGAGCAAGAGATGACTTTTTCATCATTCTTTTTAGCAACCACAACACATCAGCGACAACATCTCCGAATACCAGGCATGAACAACAATTTCGCTCCCTCAACAACCCTCCAAGGTACACTGCCAGAGTCTTATTTCACAAAGGGGAATGGAGCAAAACATTGAGGGCCTATTTCCATGGGGTGGCTCACATGCTCAGGCCTCGGTCCTGTATACCTGAAGGAGCGTCTCCACCCCCATCATTCAGCCCGGACACTGAGGTCCAGCTCCAAGGGCCTTCTGGCGGTTCCCTCACTGCAAGAAGCGAAGTTACAGGGAACCAGGCAGTGAGCCATCTTGGTAGTGGTGCCCGCCCTGTGGAACACCCTCCCATTGGATGTCAAAGAAATTAACAACTATCCAATTTTCCCTGTTTAGGGAAGCTTTTAATATCTGATGAATTATTGTATTTTAATGTTTTGTTGGAAGCCACCCAGAGTGGCTGAGGAAACCCAGCCAGATGTGCAGGGTATAAATATGTTGTTGTTGTTGTTCTTGCAAAAAGCAGTTGTCTGAGGGGCGACAGCTGTGGTGGGGCTGAAGCCCACACTTCAGATGTTGTTGAACTGCAATTCCCATCATTCTGGATCATTATCCCTGATGGACTACTAAGGAAGGAGGAGGAATTCTATTCAGTTTGCAGTTAAAGGTGCGCCTACACAATCTGCACTTTTAGAAACAATGAGAACTGGAACACAGCCATCCTGTGCTTGTGAAAAAATTGACTCGTGAAAGCAAATCATCATCATCCTTCTGCAAAATTTGCACTTCTCTGAATTTCGCAATGCACTTCTTCAGCAACACAAAATGTACAAAGAAGCATCTACTGAGGTAAACTGTCCATAAAAATGCACATGATAGTGAAATTAAAATACAAACTTGCATTATTTTTTGGAAAACTGCTTTTTAAAAAAGCCATGTATGCTAGGAGAAATTGGCATTGAAATGCTTATGAACCTTCATGAGGACTTTTTTAAAAATTGCAAACAGATGACAACTAAACTGTTGTGGTTCTTGGAAAAACTTGGAAAAGCAAGAAACTGAAAGAAACCAAAACTGACAACCTAGCAACATGAAATATACTTTGAGTCAATGCAATCCAGTTCAGCCAAGCCACACAATTATCTTCCATATGGTTTTAAAGCCAAGGCCTCCACAAAACTAGAAATGTGGCAATCCTTAACATGTTTGCGGTCTCCCACAGGATACTTACTGCAACTTACATCCAAGTTTGCTCTTTCTGTTGGCTGCCCAACACTCCAATTCAATTGTGGTTTTTGGTAAAATAAAATAAAATAATTATCTAGCAGGATTAAGGCCCTACAGCAGGTGTTCCAATTAGGGTTGTCTCCAAGTTTCCAGGTGTCCATGGGCACCAAGTCTTCCTGAGTCTTCCTCACTCCCTTTCCTCAGGCTACACTCCTCCAGCTTCTTTGCCTCGCCTCTTTCAAGTCAAACAAGTATGGCAACCCCCTATTGTCAATTAAAAGCAATACAAAGATTTCTCCTTATCCCACTGCGTGCTTACTTTCCCTGGTACAGTATAAGGCAGCTTTCTATGTTTCTTCCTAGCTGGCAGATATGTGAGGAGATCAAACATGGCTGCCACTTTGAACTGAGCCTGTAGTAAGTGTGGGTGGTATTCAACCAAGCCTTGTTCAGAGACGACCCACTGACATTAACAGACATGTTATTTTCAGTGTGCCTACTGCCGGCAGAAAGGGACGTGGGTGGCGCTGTGGTCTAAACCACTGAGCCTCTTGGGCTTGCCAATCATCAGCAGTTTGAATCCACACAACGGGGTGAGCTCCTGTTGCTCTGTCCCAGCTCCTGCCAACCTAGCAGTTCAAAAGCATACCAGTGTGAGTAGATAAATAGGTACCACTGCGGCGGGAAGGTAAGTGGTGTTTCCATGAGCTCTGGCACTTGTCATGGTGTTCCATGCACTGGAAGTGGTTTAGTCCTGCTGGCCACATGACCCAGAAAGCTGTCTGTGGATAAACGCCGGCTCCCTCGGCCTGAAAGCAGAGATGAGCACTGCACCCCATGGTTGAATTCAATTGGAACTAACCATCCAGGGATCCTTTACCTTTACTGCCAGTAGAACCTAGTTCAATACCACCCAAAATGTATTCACTATTCACAACAGTCTTCTCTCTTCTATCACAACTTAGCAAATTCCAGGCCCCAAAAGTATGTTCAGACTGAGCTCTGGTTCCATGACTACCACAAGAGTAAGTCTGTTTCAAAGAGAGAAAGATGTCTCAGGCAGACTACCCAATGCCCCTATTTTCCAGGGACAGCCCTGGATTTCCAGAAGACATTCCAGTTTCTGATTTCATTGCAGAATGTCCCACTTTTCCTTAGGACTTCCCTATTTTCATTGGAGAAATGTTGGAGGGTATTGTCTCAGGTATGACAGAAATAATATATGGAATTCCCAGCATCTATTTCCTGCATGGTAAGAAGCCAAGGTCTCTCTAAGCTTGATACAGGCCATAACCAATCTCCACAGCTCCCTAGACAAAACCCAGGGGATCTAATTTCGAAGCGACAAAAAAGATTTTGCTAGTATGGTCGCAAAAACTGTGCCTCATCCATTATACATGGGGAACAGGCTGTGTTTCTCTGCATTCATTACTCCATTCCAGCCATCACCATTCCACAAAGAGTACATCATACATCAGCCCAAGAGATGTAACATTTATTTGTAATGTAACTCAGGAGTTGATGCTAGAAAACCAAGTTTTAATATGCAGTGATGTTACTGTGAGTGTGTTGTGTACGTGTGTATTTCTTTTCCTACAATTACTGCTGTAATGCCATGATTTATTATATATATATATTTTAAAAAAACATGTTTATGGGCTCATTTAGATACCCACAATCTTATACCTTTGGTGTTTATTTCTGGTTGACTTTAACTGGTGTTTAAGTGACCCCAATTCTTTAACTGTATTCTGCAATCACATTCCATACATGCTCATTATAAGGACCAGGATTAATCCTGAGAGATATTGGTTGTCATTTGTCATTTTCTTTCTTTTTATACATTTGTGTGTGTGTGTGTGTGTGTGTGTGTGTGTGTGTGTATATAGATTTGACAGTGTGAATAGATGCTTAGAAGTGTAAGGCTAGCCAGAAGATTTTTTAAAATAAATATTATTAACATGAACACATAGAAATAAAGTAGAAGTGATAGGTGTAACAGATAAAAATGCATATAGAAATATAAAAAATAAAACAGAGGTACAATGGAGAGGAAAACCTAGGAAACAACTAAGAATACAATACTGCATTCAGCTATCACATACGAAAAGAAAAGAAGAGAGAGAGGAGGTAGAGTAAATTCAGTTCTCAGTAAAACCTCTCCACATATTTATTTGTGGAACAAGAGGTTTAGTGGGTTGTTCAATTGAGTTAGCAAAGGAAAAAAACTTACACCATGCTGAGTAAAAATGATCTATTTTTAATGAAGCCTTAAGGACTCTCCATTTGTACGGATGAAGGGAGGTATACAAATTTAATAAATTATAATATAACATAATATACTAGTAATATTAATATTAATATGTCAGATGTTCTGACAGTGCAACGTTCCATACTTTCACCAGCCACTCCTCTTGGGAAAGAGTTGATTTGGACTTCCAGTGGGAAGCCACAGACAATCTGGCTGCAGCAAGAAGCCTAAACACAAGAGATTTATGTATGATGGGCAAGTTGGTACCATGCTGCCAGGGCTGAATCTGGGGAGAAAATTCAGTGTTTCCAGAGGAGAGTTCTGCAGATTTTTAATGGTTTAGGATGGGATTTCGAATGTGGTGCTATACAAAAACAAAACCCTCCCACAAAACTACTTCTTGCAACCTGTTCCGCTTCTCACTCCACTGTGAGTGTGGGGCTCCCCCTCCTCCATGGGTCCCATGTGCCCACAGAAACTCTGCACCTGCCTTTTATCAGAGGGTTCTGGTGAACCCTTCAGAGTCTCCTGCTAGACTCTAGAGGGTTCTCATTCCCAGGGCTGGATTTAGGTTTGATGAGGCCCTAAGCTCCTGAAGGTAATGGGGCCCTTTATATGTCCAACTGTCCTTTGTCAACAACAAATTGTTCCTGGTTTTTTGTGTTGAATATATGCTATATGGTAATTCATGGACCTAACAGGTATCTAAAGCCATTTGCACATGTTGCCATGCAACCAGTCCATGCAGAATGTAGGGACTCTGAGCAAACCAGTGATATTTTAGGGAGCAGACTAGAAGGCGGGGCCCATTACTTACATCATAGGAGCCTACACAACACAAAACCCTGTTGCTTTATGTAGGTTTAATTTTATTTGTTTTTTATCTTCTATTTTGGAAATGTACATCCAGGGTTTTTTTCCTTTAATTTTTTTTGGGGGGCCCAAGAGAGTAGGCCCTTAAGCTAAAGCTTGTTTAGCTTATACGTAAATCTGGCACTGCTCATTCTCCATCTTTGGGTAGCCATCAAGTTTCCCTGTTTACTTGGTTGCACATCTTTTGCATACCCTCCAACACCCTACTGTTCAAAATCGGAATGTTCATTTTTTTGCCTGCAGAAGCTCCCAGGTTCGATCCCTGATATCTCCAGGTAAAACTGGATAAAATAAACCTTTTCAAACCCTGGAGAGCCACTTTTTCCATTTCAAACTTTTAAAATTATTTAATTGAAGCTCTGCAAGGCTGCTTGCATCTCAACGCAAAAAGAAGGCAATATAAAAGACAAAGGAAAATGGAATTTACAGTGGCGTAGCGTGGGTTGTCAGCACCCGGGGCAAGGCAAGTAATTTGTGCCCCCTAACCCATGGATTTGCGCCCCCTAACCCGTGGATTTGCGCCCCCTAACCCGTGGATTTGCCCTAACCCCAGATGTTGCGCCCGGTGCTTATTTTGCACAGCAAAACGCCACAACTTATTTGTCCAAGTACAGAATTATGCATGCCGTGATAGGTAGCAGAAACTTTTAAGGGCAGCTTAAGCAAATTGTGGAAACAGAGAGATTATTGCAAGAACTACTTGCTATGCTAGTATCACATTGGGTGATAATGCTAGCTCATTTTCTGCCCCGGAATTCAGTGTGCACAAGAATCACAAGTTTACTGTATTCAGGGACCATGGAGGCAGAAGAGGCTGTCTCCCATCAAGTCAGACCTATGGATGTAGGAAGGCATCATTTTCCATTCGATCCTGTATTCGACACCCACAGCTCTATTCCCCTCACAGAGCTCCAATTCCCAGAGTTTTCTGAAAAAAGAAAACCACTCTTGGAATTGTAGCTTTGAGAGGGGGAATAGGGGTCTCCTAATAACTCTAAGCACCGTAGAATTCCCATGATTCTTTGGTGGAAGCTGTAACTATCCAAGCAGTATTAAAAAAGGTAAAGGGACTCCTGACCATTAGGTCCAGTCGTGACCGACTCTGGGGTTGTGGCGCTCATCTCGCTTTATTGGCCAAGGGAGCCGGTGTACAGCTTCCGGGTCACGTGGCCAGCATGACTAAGCCGCTTCTAGCGAACCAGAGCAGCGCACAGAAACGCCGTTTACCTTCCTGCTGGAGCAGTACCTATTTATCTACTTGCACTGGCATGCTTTCGAACTGCTAGGTTGGCAGGAGCAGGGGCCGAGCAACGGGAGCTAATAGTGCTTAAAAAGTACAGTGTGGATGTGGCCACAGTTAAAGTTAAAGTGTGATTATTCCTAACTTTGAATCAACACATAGAAATTAGCTTCTCCAAATTTTAGGCAACTAGATGTCCTCTCTTGACCACCACCCCCCTACTGTGATGGCCACCCTACTGTTTTGTACAAGTAATTTGGAAGTCAAGCTCCTTGAATTCAAGAGGGCTCACTCCCAAAGTAAGTGAGAACAGAAACACATCCTAAACAACAGAATATTGGATACTATCAGATACAGCAATGCTCATTACACTTGCATTACACAGCTGCTGCAACTGTTCCAATTTGTCTCTGACCTCTAATGGCCTTCTGCACGAGATAGGAAAAAACCCGTTTTCCTATTCCACAGATCATTGTCTTCCAGTTTGTAAATTCTTCCACGCTCCCACATCAAACACTATCTATTGTGCAATGAGAGGCTTTCCTGAGGCTATTCAGCAATTGTCTGCCACAATTTGGCAGCTATTTGCTCATTACCCCACCCCAGCTCCTACTTGCATACCTTCAGCTAGCTCAGAGCAATGAAATGTGCATTGGAAACCCAGTGCATGGCATTTAGGTGTACTACGTGCTCTGCGGGGCCAGCTGTACCCTTTTGAGAAAGCTTGGCAAACAGCACAAACCTTCGGGGCAAGAAGCACAGGCGACGGAGAGAATGCTATCCAAAAGTACAGGTGTGTCACTAGCTGAAGAACAGTCCTGCAGTCAAAACAAAGAATACAGCCACCTGCAGAGTTTTTTCTCTCTCCATGTCTCGACATAGTGCCCTGCTGTAAGGCACTAAGAATGACCTGGCCACACCAGCACTCTGCCCTCCTGCGACTGGCTTTCAGAAGCGTATCTGCACACTGAAGGCAGAACATAACCCAGCGCCGAGGGCCTTCTAGCGGTTCCCTCACTGCGAGAAGCGAAGTTACAGGGAACCAGGGAGAGGACTTTCTCAGTGGTGGCGCCCACACTGTGGAATGCCCTCCCATCAGATGTCAAAGAAATAAGCAACTATCTGACATTTAGAAGACATCTGAAGGCAGCCCTGTTTAGGGAAGTTTTTAATGTCTGATGTTTTAATGTACATACTTTTAATCTTCTGTTGGAATTCCGCCCAGAGTGGCCAGCCAGATGGGTGGGGTATAAATAAAATGTTGTTGTTGTTGTTGTTGTTGTAGATGATGATGATGATGTTTAGGGTTAATAGCCCTTGATAGCCTTAAGTCAACATGATTTTGTCTTAAGGGCACATCCTGACTTCCTTTCACTCCACGTTTTGAAGCGTTGATTGTGCTTTAGGCATTGGGAAAGCCTTTGTTTGGATGGAGGGGAGGTTATAGCCTCCACCTGCCCCTGCACATTAAGGGTATCTTGTTAAAGGGATCCTGGGGTGTGGATTTTGTCTGATGCCTGGACATGGGCTAGGACCATGCCACTACTCCAATGGGGACCCCTCGGGGTGTCCCTAATTGATGTAAGTCATAGGGCTCCTCCAACTGGTGGTTTACCCTTAGATGGACTCCCTGAAGATGGGCAGGAGTGTAATATAGCCTGGCTTCACCCCAATGCCCAAGCCAAACCGCTCACATCTGTAATCAATAAAGCTGTGGCCTATTTGAACCCATAAACCAAAATACTTGTTTCCATGTGTTTATTATCCATCAGGGAACTGCAGGCTGCAGGGCCTTGGCATGCAAAGCTCCATGTCCCAGCAGCACAACCCCCCCCCCCCCGTTGTGAAAATCCACTCTTTACTGCTGAATCAGAACAAACGGCAATCCACAGAAAAACCCAAATAGCTTTTTGTTCCAATTCAGCATTAAAGAACAGGTTTTCCTGGGGAGAGCATCAAGGCAAAACAAAAGAGCTTGGATGTGATACTTGGATGTGGACCTCGTCCTAAAAAGCATGGTGCAAAAGGTAGGCGCGCATGAGCTCTAATCCTCTTTTAGAGCCACTCAAACTGTTGGCCTCCATAACATTTTGTGGGAGCAAATTTCAGCGTTTAAGTATGTGCCGTGTAAATGAGCGCACAGGTGCTCCTGCTGTCTCAATTTACTAGGGCTATAATCTGTATTTTCTGGGATCTATCCTTTAAAGTAAACTACAGCTATGAGGACCGATATCAGACTGCAAGAAAAGAGGTTTGTAAGTAAACTGTGGAACTCACTCCCACAGCAAGTGGTGGTGGCCACCAACCTGGGCAGCTGTAAAAGAGAGGATTGGACACATTCATGGAGAATAACGCTATCGAAGGCTATTAGCTGCTATTGCTCTGTTCTGCCTTCAGAGTCAGAGGCAGCACAGATTAACCTCCCCAGGTTACATTCCAAGACACTGCGTGTTTAAGCGCAATCGTGTATAATTGAAACACCATTGGAAAAGCCTGCAAACATCCCGTTCCGCCCCCCGCCCCTGCCCCTTTTGGTGACTTTTCAGGTCACTTCTGGCTTCGGCACAGTCGCACACATATCAAATACGGCTAAAACATTGCAGCCTGTACTGCTTCTGAATGCCAGTTGCTGGAAAATGCAGGTGGGAATCATGTCTGGCCACTTTGGGAACAGAATGGTGGACCTGATGCACCTACTGTGGCCTGGAAGGTGTGTGATAGATTGGACAGAAGGATAATGCAATTTTAACAGTACAGTTATGAAATGGCTTATAGTTGCAAATATTAATTTGCAACTATACAAAATTTATCTGTGATGGACTGCTTGATCCTTTGGAAACCAATATTAATTCTATTTATATATTACAAAAAGAATCATGTGGGGTGTAAGGAGTGGCCAGTGACTTTTGGAATGAGAATTAGGGAGTTATAAGCCTGTACCTATTATTATCTGTGGACATACTGATGGGGTGGGTGACTGCTGGCTTGGTTATTGCAAAAGCATAATAGTTTCTGAGGAATTACTCCCACAAAGCACATCTGTGCCTGGAAGAAACACAACTACTAAACAACAACAAAAGTACTATTAGGATCTGCCTCACCGTGGGCCCTTTTTGTTCTGGCATCTAGTGCCATGTTCTTGTCAAGTCAACTTAAGGCAACAAAAATCCAAACAGATCCTTGCCCATTAAAACCCCATTGGCGGCATTATGCATGTAGCTTTTTTCAAGCGGAAGAGACTGCAGTGCATTTTTTTAAAGTTTTAGTTTTTTAAAAAAATGGTACTTTGTCTTATCGAGATCAGATTTAATAAATTATCACCCTTTAGCTCAAAATACAACTTTTCTCATGCTTGTGTATCTGTGAAAGCCCACCTGCTGGGAAGCAAAGGAAATATTCACATACTCCTTAACATCTCATTCTCTCTGACATGCTGCATGGTGCTAATAGTTCATTTGGTGGTAGGTTTATTCTAAATGGGGAATAAACCCCCAGGAATAAATTTGCAAGCCATCCCTGTTTGTTTTAGAAGGGATTAACAAGACCAATATGATACAATGAATCACCATGGGTTCACAGGAGCCCAAAAGGTCAGGTCTGCCTGAAACCTGGTTGAAACAAGCCTTAATGGCCATTGGTTGAGGTGCTGTGATGTCATGGAATGCTCACCTATTCAGAAGTGGTCTGTACCTAATTCACATGGCAAAGGACTTCCCTGTGGTTCCCTTACCGATATTTACATTATACTCGTTATGACCCAGTGACAGACAGCTCTGGGGAACTCATTCTGGGCTGCTAGCCTTACCCACATACTTGGGAGCATGTCCCATTGAACAATCGGTTACACAAATTCATGGAACATAATGTCATCAGCAGCTACTAGACAGGATACCTATGTTCACATTCTGCTATTGGATGTGTTATAGCAGTTTGCAGGGAATCACAGGTAGGCTCAAGTTCTAAACTAAATGAGTCCTGGTCCTGGTGCACCAGAATTCTTATGCACTTATGAAATGGTAAACATGCCTAGGATTTTGCTGTTAGAATTTTGTTCCTGTCTTCACCCCCATCACACACGCCCAGTTAAAATGAACTCAAGTTTGCAACATCTGCAGCACTAGAAATGTCACATCACTAATCTACTAATCTGCACAGTGGTGTGGGAGGGAGAGGAAACAGATACGCAGAAACACATTTCAATATAGCTCATCTGCTAAAATGGAAAAAATAAACCCTACTTTGTTTCATACATCTCTGTTACACAGTCCCAACTCATGCCAAAAAATCTCACCAGGAACAGAGGTGGAGAGTTCTGCCAAGCACACTGTTACGATGAATGGAAGTTGGATTGGGTACGCCCTTTAAGGTGAGGAATGTTGTACCTCCAGCTCCTTCCATCATAATTCTAAAATTGTACACAGTTCTCTCAGGCCATCTTTGTTTGTTTGTTTGTTTTCACTTGTTTTGCTCATGTGTAGGTTTCTTTTAAAAAAAATGGTTCAGAAATAGCAAATTGAATCAATGGAACAATCTTTTTGAGTCTGCTATCCACTTGAGCCAACCATCTGCTTTCTGCGTCTCAACGTCTTCCAGGGGATGTGTAATATTGATTGGAATCTGGCTCTCTCTCACACACATACACACATGAAATATGAACCTTCTTTCCCAGACAGTTCAAAGCTGGGATACAGCTAGGAACAGGAATGGAAGGATCTTTCCATTTTGGTTCTCATAGTTTCTCATTTCTCCATTCTTCAATTCAGTTCCTCGCGCTTCTACAGCAATTTATTTATTTTTTATATAAAAAACAAATTCTTCAGGAACATTATTCAGCATTTTAGTGCAAATTTCTCTCAGTAAAAATACTCCCCCCCCATGTATAGTGTACATTTCTTCTAATATGATGAATTTTTGTATGTTATTTTACTCATTTATTCATTGTGATGCACATTTCCCTCTAAATTACGCATTTCTGTGACACCTCTGGATCTGTTGTAAGAGGGCAGGAAGGTGGCTGAGGACAGACTGAGCTTTGGTGCCCCATTCACCTTAATGGATGAACTTCAACTGGCCTTCCCTCTGATCTTTAACACAAAGTTCTTGATGACACCACTTGCAAGGAAAGTATTTTGCTTTCCTCTTTTGTAATAGATCAAGCAAGCACTTTCCTAGAACCACCACCTGAAGTTCATTTCTGAATGAAGCATTTTATTTGATTCCAGACAATTTGCCCCACGAGAGAGATCCTGTATGCTTCTTCAATCAAAGGAAAATCATTGCACAGACAGTGTGCGAGAAAAATGCGTTTCAAATATACCAGACCTTCTCAGGAGAGTTGTTCTTCTTCCACCAGCCGCCACAATGTCTCAGCCTACAGAAACATTAACTCTATTCTGATGATCTTATCTTGCCCAATTCCAAGCTTTGGGGTTCATCTGTCTTCCTGTACACATGTGATGCTCTAATTTCACTTTTTTGTTTCCAACACGGTTGGACAGGCCGTGCTAATAGAAATGGGGAAGTTTTCCAGTGTTCTCCTCAGACTGAGCACAAGCTCAGGAGTGGGAGTCTCTTTCTACCCACTGTCATGCAGTCTAATGGCACACCTCTTCTCCATTTATTTGAATGGGGACAGGCAGACAGATACTGTACGGAGGGGTTGGATCACAGGGAAGAATGGCAATCTGCCTGTGAAGGACCCACCCCCTCTAATTTTGTCCCAGCAGAATCTCACCCCCCAGGGGGAAAGGGGGAATGAGGCTCCCAAAATATGCAGCAGAGGCAAAATCAGAGGGTGAGGGAGGAAGACTGATCTTATTCTATCCCCATATCTTTAACCAACAAGCGCTTCTTTGTTTTAATTGTATTTGTTTTGCCAAAATCTTGCAAGGGCATTCCACTTTGGAAATCAGGGCTGAAAAGAGGGTGAACACAACAGACTAATGAAGTAGGTGGGCATTGTGGTTCTTACACTTGTCTTCCCCATGAGTCACTTGAAAGTTGCCAGTGATCTCGGTGAACTGCTTAAAAGATTTGTCTGGCTGTTGCAGCAATTGAAATGTGCTGTGATTGACGATGTATGATTTTAAGCACATTTTTAATTGCTGATTTTTAAAATTGTATTTTATGGCGTTACAATCTGTGTTATATAGAACTCAAATTGCAACACAGCAAAATGCAATGGAAGAACTGAAAGAAGCAATAAAAATACAATTAAAAATCAAAATGACTATTTAAAGCAGACATGACACAAGACAGCTGACTTAACCTAACAGAACACCAGCGAGCCACAGATTTGGGAACTCCTGCAATACAGCCCGTTATGCACCTAAGTGCTTGTTCATGTGACAAAATCATCAGACGCGTGCCAGTATGCAAATTCTATATAAATGAAGGATTGCTCTCACTCGTAATCCTTTCCTATGGCATACAGCCAACATGATTTTGGTTCAGTTGGTTGACAGCACTCCAAGCCTGTGGCATCTAGGTTGGATCTGCTTTTTCAAAACTGTTGCTAATCTCCAAATATCACACAGTACATCCCAATTCTTTTACTGCTACACTCAACTCACATTTGGAGTTTTAAGACTTTCAGAACACAAGAAGCAAGATGGCTCCAAGAACAGCAGACTATGCAAGGCCTCAAAAGTGCTAATGTTTCCATTCCATTCAAAGTAATCTAGAATAAGATATTGGCTACATCTTGCACACTTCCTGTGGAAAGTATCTGCAATTAAGCTGTTGGAAAATCTGACTGTTCTGCTAGAGATTGCATGGAAAGCTGGAAAGGATTGTACAGCCACTTGCCATCTTTAAAGTGTTGTGATTTATCCTCATCGTATCTCTCCTTGACATATCATAATGCCTGCTCCTCACCTTTCCCATCTCTTATGGAGAACAGTCACAGAATCATAGAATTGTAAAGTTGGAAGGGATATTGAGGGTCATCTAGCCCAAGCCCTTGCAATTCAGGAATCTTTTCCCCAACGTAGGGCTCGAACGCATGACCCTGAGATTAGGAACTGCATGCTCTATGGACTCAGCTTTTCCAGAAGAGATAAGATCTGCAATGGACAAAGGTCAGTAGGAGCTCCATTGTCCCTTCCCAATTTCTCCACTTGTTTCTGGGAGATTTTTGCTGAATTCTCCAGTCATAAAGACTGGCCGACACATCAATGTGACAAGTAACTTATAATCAGAATCTTTAATGTGGGTAAATCTGAATTCACAGATTCTCATTGAAATGCCTGCAGTTTCACATCATGCTGTTCTGCAACCAACCTGATTGGGAGTGAAGGGTCTCCAGCATCCCACCAGTCCTTCGGTGGGCTAATGTACATGCACCACAGTTCCCAACTGTATCCATGGGCTGAATTTTCATAGCGCTGAACCTCAAAGGTGTCCTGCTTGATATTGTCAATAGAAGGAAGGATGACCCTTTTCCGGTTTTCCTGGATCCGTGAAAGAACAGGCTCAGCCCTGAAAAGGAAAGCAAAACAGCTTTGAAGGACGTAGGCATCTTGATCCTAACTGGGGTGGGGTGGGAGACGAGGAGTGGCAGCTGCTCCTTTGCTTCTGAAGGCCTACCTGCCCACATTGACTAGGGCAAAAGGTAGGTGCTTGTGGATTACTGCACTCGTGCCGTGGGGTTTCCCCCAGACAGACCCCTAGGAACATCACACTCATCGCTGAATGACATAAGAACTTTGGACTGTTGAGTAAAACGAAATTTCAAATCTAGCACGGCAATAGATTCTGACAGGGTATAAATAGAATCATCTATGTATGATATTTGCATTTGAAATGTAATGAGATGCATCAAAATTCCGACAACCTGCACAGCCATAACCATACAAGTGCAAGGCTTCTTCTTTTTCTTTCCTTTCCTTTTTTTTTTTTTTTTTTTTTGCATTCAGGGCTTTTACACAGACTGCTTCAGGGAAGGTATTTACAGTGGCTATGTTTACTAAGAAGCAAGCCCCATCGAGTTCAGTGGGACAGCCCCCCCCCCAATTAAGAGAGTACAGAATTACAGCCTAAATCCGTAATTGGTGTTCGTTTGCCTAATTTGATTTATATACCCTGCCCTTAACAGTCCCCTGTTGTCAACTGGCCCCAAAGCTTTCCTCTGCTTTTGTGAAGATGAGAGACCGTGTACTTGAGTCACCTTGAGATATCATGAAATGTAGGTAGCTGAAACACTAAGCCCTTCAGCAGTATCACTCGCTGTTTCCACAAAGCATTTATGATGGTGTTCTCAGGATAATAATAATAATAATAATAATAATAATAATGCTTTTGTATAAGCCAATTCTTATTGCGACTGTGAACACTAAGTGTGTGTGGGGGGGTGTAACTTAAGGAAGGCCACATCTGCATAACATTTTTAAAGCACTATTATACCACGTTAACAGTTACAGAGTCAGGGAGCTATTGTTTGTTAAGGGTGGAATTGTTAGTGTTGCTGAAATTTATGTGGAGACCCACATTTGTCTCACAGAACTACACTTTCCAGAGTTCCCTGGGGAAAGGGATTGATTGCTAACCATTATAGGAATTGTAGCTCAGTAAGGGGAACGGAGTCTTCTAAGTTGGGAACTGTTGTTGTTGTTGTTGTTGTTGCTGCTGCTGCTGCTGCTGTTGTAATAATAATAATAATAAGCAACAACAATAATAAATGTGTATGCCATCCTTCATGTGTATATCTCAGGGTGGTTCACAACATAAAACTACAAGATAAAAAACACAAAATGCATAATAAGAACAAATCAATAATCCCCTTGCCCCCTTAAGCCAGCATGGTGTAGTGGTTAAGAGTGGTAGATTTGTAATCTGGTGAACCGGGTTCGCGTCTCCGCTCCTCCACATGCAGCTGCTGGGTGACCTTGGGCTAGTCACACTTCTCTGAAGTCTCTCAGCCTCACTCACCTCCCAGAGTGTTTCTTGTGGGGGAGGAAGGGAAAGGAGATTGTTAGCTGCTTTGAGATTCCTTAAGGGGAGTGAAAGGCGGGATATCGAGTCCAAACTCTTCTTCTCTTCTTCTTAAACTACAGTTCCCAGAATTCTTTGTGAGAAGTATTGACTATTAAAGTAGTATGCATATGATTCTATAATTCTACCCCAACCCCAACTTCAAAATCTTGGTGGAAGGTGTGTGTTTAAATTTGGGGGCCGCTTCGTAGCTTCCATTTGGTTCTGGACATCTACCTTGCACACATACATTGGAATTCAGAAGGGGTCAATGATCTTTGGAGGTCCTTCTATGTCTTATGGCTTTGAATAAAACAATGGAGTCCCCCATTTAGACTCATATGCTCCATCCCCATAACCATCTTGGCTGTGAGACTCAGAAGACCTGCTCCCTGCCTTGTAGGCCTTTCCCCACCTGACTGATTCCGGCTACAAAAGGTGAGGCTGCAGACCCAGGTCACTGAGTCTGAGCTTCCACCGCCGCTACCCACCATGAACCACCATTGGCAGGATCAGCAGATACGTTCCATGCTTACGATGACATTTCATCTCATAAGAATCATAGAGTTAGAAAGGACCTCCAGTCCAAACCTCTACAATGGAATTTAGAATCTCTTATGGGGATCGAACCTGCAACCGTGGAGCTGTCTGCACCACGTTCTAACCAACTGAGCTATTTATTCCCTTGCTAATTATGCTGCTCTAAATGCACGTTTTATATTTGACTTCCTTCTCTGATGTTTTATTCTGGATTGTTTTATTTGATGTAGGTTGTAAACAGCTTTTAGATACCCCACCCCTTAAAAATATAAAGCAGTATCGAAATGAAATGAACAACAATAAAAACAGCAACATAATCCAAAGCAAAGTTCTGCTGTAATTGTAAAGCTCTCTGTGTAGTAAAACACAAGGGGGAATTCAATGCTCCATACATCAAAGAAGCCCTTTCAAAACACAGGAGTTCAGTCAATTATAGTGTCCTCCTTGCTCCACCTGCCTTGCATGAGTGAGAAACCCAGTTCTGAAGAGCAAGTGACTTGAGCGATAATAGCATTTAGCTTAGCTCGGTGTACAGGTGCGAGCATTGAAAATAAGCCTTCTGAACACATCCTTCAGCTTTATTGTTCAAAGGAAAGCTCAGGTGACTCCACTCAAAATCTGTCTCTCCTCCACCTTGCTTGTTGTGTAGATATGCCACTATTTTACTCCTGGGTGCTTTCTGCATCTTTTTCAAGGCACACTATGAAACATGCATTATAGGCTCACGTGTCACACATATTTGATGAATAGCAAGGGAGATGGAATTTTCTTTTTTCTTTTTCTTTTTTGAAAAAAAGAAACATAACCTGTTCTGTTGTAAAAACATAGGGAAGAGGAGGGGGGAGCAGCACTTCTCTTTCAGCACACAGAAGTAGAAACAGCATAAAGCCCTTTCAGAGCCTTGACACTCCAGAAACAGAAGGGTGTGTGTGCTGTGGAAGCATTTTGCAACATGTCGTTGACACAAATTAGTAGTCAATTTATTCTGGACTGTTCATACAGTGGTGCCCACCCTGTGAAACATCCTCCCATCAGAAGTCAAGGAAATAAACAACTACAGTGATACCTCGAGTTAAGTACTTAATTCTTTCCCGGAGGTCCGTACTTAACCTGAAACAGTTCTTAACCTGAAGCACCACTTTAGCTAATGGGGCCTCCTGCTGCTGCCATGCCGCTGGAGCACGATTTCTGTTCTCATCCTGAAGCAAAGTTCTTAACCTGAAGCACTATTTCTGGGTTAGCGGAGTCTGTAACCTGAAGCGTATGTAACCTGAGGTACCACTGTATCCGACTTTTAGAAGACACCTGAAGGCAGCCCTGTTTAGGGAAGTTTTTAATGCTTGATGTTTTGTTCTGTTTTTAATGTTCTGTTGAAAGCCAGCCAGAGTGGCTGGGGAAACCCAGCTAGATGGGCTGAGTAGAAATAATAAATTATTATTATATTATTATATTGTACAGCATTTCTCCTTATTAAGAACTCAAGAGTTTTATCCACTGCTAGACCCATTCAAGTGAATAGGTGTGGCTAACTTAGGCTTATTACTTTTAATGGGTTTACTCTGAGTAGAACTTAGCTGGTGACAATCCGTAAGTATAGGCAACACCCACCCATCCAGGGCACCACACACATCTGTGAAGTCTTATCTATTTGAAACACCTCTGAGAAAAGCCTGGAAATACCCCGTTGCACCCCTTTTTGTGATGTTTCTGGGTCACTTCCGGGTTTGGCACGATGTGCATATGTGAGGCCGCATACTGAACATGTGTAAATTGGCAGGTTGCCTTTACATAAGTAGAGCACTGTTGAATCAGACCAATGGCCCAACTAACCCAGCACCCTATTCTCACAGGGGCCAACCAGATGTGCATCAGAAGACCACAAGTGGGGCCTGAGGGTACGAGTATTCTCCCCACCTGTGATTCCCAGTAACTGGTATTCAAAAGCCCTCACTGAGTCAGAGAACCATACAATTGTAGAGTTGGAAGGGACCCTGAGGATCATGTAGTCTAAGCCTAGGCAAACTCGGCCCTCCAGATGTTTTGGGACTACAAATCCCATCATCCCTGACCACTGGTCCTGTTAGTTAGGGATGATGAGAGTTCTAGTCCCAAAACATCTGCAGGGCCGAGTTTGCCTATGCCTAATGTAGTCCAACTCCCTGCAATACAGCAATACGCAGCTGTCCCATATGGGGATCGAACCTGCAACCTTGGCATTATGAGCACCACATGCTAACCATCTGAGGCATCTGGGATGTCCATAGTACCTCTGGCAGCGGAAGCAGAACATCGCTACTGTGGCTCGTTGTTTTGTGGGGATTCCTGAAAGATAATACCACCTTATTGCTCTCTGGCAGGGGATTCTTGTGCTATAGCACAACAAAAGTGGGATTAAAAACAACAACACCTGGAACATCTGCATTATGAAAATTTGCAGGATTGCAGCAGAATGTGACAGGTAAAAGGTAAAGGTAAAGGACCCCTGACAGTTAAGTCCAGTCATGAACGACTCTGGGGTTGCGGTGCTCATATCGCTTTACTGGCCGAGGGACCTGGCATTTGTCCGCAGACAGCTTTTCTGGGTCCTGTGCCAGCATGACTAAGCCGGTTCTGGCAAAACCAGAGCAGCGCACAGAAATGCCATTTACCTTCCCGCCGGAGCAGTACCTATTTATTTACTTGCCCTTTGACATGCTTTCGAACTGCTAGTTTGGCAGGATCAGGGACCAAGCAATGGGAGCTCAATTAGAAATTTGGCCAAATGTCTTCTCCAAAACTTTAGCAGATACAAATGGCATTGAAAGCATGGCCTTGCATAACTATCCCAATGCCATAACAAGCACAAATTATCATGAATGCACGTTTATGTCTGGAGAAGTCCCAGGAGAGGCATTTTAAATGGCTTTTTGCTGCCTCCCACTTATTCTTAGTGTGGGAGACTTAGGCTAATGTAACCATTACTAACTTAAAGGGCGGAATTCATTGTTCCACTACTACAAATTTTCCATCCATGCAAACATTGCCATAGCTGTCAAGCATCCCTTATTTGGAGGGACAGTCCCTTATTCCAGTGCCATGTCCCTCTGCTGACCCTTATTGACGGATGTCCCTTAAATGTCCCTTAAATGATGTCCCTTAAATTTCAAAGAAAGCAGCTCCTCTCCCTCCCTCCCTCCCTGCCGGCCAGGGAGGAGGGAGGCTCCAACTGTGTTGCTTGGCTGTGTTGCTCACCCAATAAGAAGTCTAAGAACGACTGGGGGGTGGAGCTTGCATGCCTTGTGCTGATCAAATCGGCTGCGTTGCCTGGGGACTTGCCTTTGCTCAGCGCTTCCCAGAGGAGAGGTGACGGTGGTTCGATTGACTTATGGGGGGAAAGAAAGGAGCTGGCTGACAAAAATGGTGGGTGACTGGCGATCTCGTGGCGAGGGGGGGGGGAGGCTGTGTGTGTGTGGCTAGTTAATGCAAGCTGAGGGGGTTTTTGAATGCTGGACGCCATTTTGTTGCACTTGCTGCTGCAAACTTTGCAGTGCAAAGCCAGGCCGGGGAGCCATCTTAAGTTGAGGCTGCATAGGCCTTGTGATGCATGTGATTCAGATTCTATTCAGTTGAACCTCTGGTTACAAAGTTGGTTGGACAGTGCTCTCGAAGCTTCCAGCATGATTTTGACCAGACTGTAGGAGGACAGGAAGACTGGAGTGCCTGGAACAGGTGAGGCTGCAGGTCCCTTATTTTGGCTGCTGATCCCTTATTTTCAAGGCTGCTGGTCTCTTATTTTCAAATCTGTAAGTTGACAGCTATGAACATTGCAGCTTGACAGGTGGAATTATACCCCCCCTTCCCCAGGTTCTGGTGGTTCTCCCACCCACCTGAAGCCAATCTTGGGGTGCATGGGGTGCACCAAAAGAAAATGGATGGAAGGCCCAGTTGCATAAGCAGAGGTCCTTGCAAAGGGCTTTCACTGGTGGGGTATGTTAGGTGAACCCCATCCAGTGTATTCCTGTTGTGAGATCATGAGGCTGAATTTGAGACAATGAGGGGTAGGGATGGAGGAAGAATGTGCTCTTGTTTTTACATCTTCATACAAGCCAACCTAATTTTCACTTCCCTGAATTCTGTGATACGGTTCTCCAACAACAACAACAAATGTACATATTATACGGAAGCGCACCCAAAAATTCACGTATCAGTAAAACATATTATTTTTAAAATGTATTGTATTAGGGAGAATTGCTTGCCCAAATACATATATTATGCAAATGCATTTACAAATGCAGCCTTAAATGGAAACAGATTCCCTAGTTGCCAAACAGTGGCAGACTTTGGGCTCTCAAATTTCAGCAGCAACCTGTGTGATGCTAAATTTGGCGCCCGACCCTGAATCTATTATTTATTTATTTATTTATTTATTTATTTATTTATTTATTTATTTATTACCCACCAATCTGGCTGGGTTTCCCCAGCCACTCTGGGCAGCTCCAAACAAAATATTATTATTATTAATAATAATAAGGCGATAAAATATCAGACATTAAAACTTCCCTAAATAGGGCTGTCTTCAGATGTCTTCTAAAAGTAAGATAGTTGATTATTTCCTTGACATCTGATGGGAAGGCATTCCACAGGGCGGGTGCCACTACTGAGAAGGCCCTCTGCCTGGTTTCCTGCAACCTCACTTCTCGCAGTGAGGGAACCACCAGAAGGCCCTCGGAGCTGGACCTTGGTGTCTGGGCTAAGTGCTGGGGGTGGAGACGCTCCTTCAGGTATACTGGGCAGTATTGTTCTGGCACCCCCTGCATGTGGCGCCCAGAGGGACTGCAGTGGTCACACTATCCTGAAGCCACCTCTGTTGCAGGATGACCAGCACATTGTTCTACTAATGACAAAATAAAAAACTCCTTCCAGTAGCACCTTAAAGACCAACTAAGTTAGTTCTTGGTATGAGCTTTCGTGTGCATTCTGAAGAAGAGTGCATGCACACGAAAGCTCATACCAAGAACTAACTTAGTTGGTCTTTAAGGTGCTACTGGAAGGAGTTTTTTATTTTGTTTTTACTATGGCAGACCAACACTGCTACCTATCTGTAACTTCTACTAATGAGTTAGCCCTGGGGCCTTAAACGCTTCACGTACCAGCCTGCCGTGAACTCCACATGTGCGTCGAAGAAGCCAGTGATCTGGCCCAAGGCAACCTTCCAGCCTTCGATGCGAGCTCGGATGAGGCCTTCCCTTTTCTGATTGCGGACCACCTTCACCAGGCCAGGGTATCGCTTGTTGACATACTCTTCCAGGGGTGCCTTCAACTCCTCTAGAATGAGAAAGAGAAACCCAAAGAACTGGAGTGACGCAGAGACTTTGGGAGTCAAAGCAGAAGCTGAGATGTTCTCATGTAGGACACCATCTCTGGTTCAATCAAAGTGCCACGTGCCAGAGCAGGGTCTGTGCACACCTGGATTGAGAACCTATAATCTTGGCTTCCAACTGCATATTTAAGCAATGGTTCAGATTTTTTTTGACATAAATACAAGAAGAATCAGACTAGTCTACAGAACAAGAATAATAAAAAGCCCCAAAAAGTAAAAACCAGGAGAAAGAGAGAAAGAAAATAACTATAAGGCCATTTACCATATTTATATCATATATTAAAGGTAAAGGTAAAGGGACCTCTGACCATTAGGTCCAGTCATGACCGACTCTGGGGTTGTGGCGCTCATCTCGCTTTATTGGCCGAGGGAGCCGGCATACAGCTTCCGGATCATGTGGCCAGCATGATTAAGCCCCTTCTGGCAAACCAGAGCAGCACACAGAAATGCTCTTTACCTTCCCGCTGGAGTGGTACCTATTTATCTACTTGCACTTTGATGTGCTTTCAAACTGCTAGGTTGGCAGGAGCAGAGACCGAGCAATGGGAGCTCACCCCGTCGCGGCGTATCGAACTGCTGACTTTCTGATTGGCAAGTCCTAGGCTCTGTGGTTTAACCCACAGCGCCACCCATGTCCCTATATCATATGTTAGGGTTGCCATATTTCAAGAAGTAAAAATCTGGACACAGTTGCTCAACTTCTTTGGGGCGATAGTCCCAAAAGTTATTGAGATTTTCCTGAGCAATCGTCCAGAGTTGTTGAGCTTTCTTTGGGGGGGAGGCAGTCGTGGACAGTGGGCTTCTGAAATCATCGTCTAGGAGGCAACAAGCTGCACAGCACTTCCACCGGGGAACAGATGAAATCCCGGACATTTACTATTTAATTAATTTTTCCCCTGGGTGACAATTTAGCACCCACCTCCCAGACATCACCGGAATTTTGAGAGGCAGACTCTCACATCTCCCATTTACAAGCATACTTCTTCCCTCACCTTGGGAATCTCTTTCCCCCTTTTGACTGTCCCCTTCTTGTGTCTGTCCTCCTCAGTCCAAGGTAAAGGACTTCTTCCCCAGTCACCCACCAGCTTTTCATCTAAACTGCTCTCACTTTTCATCTGCCCGCTCTCTCTTTGACATTCCCAAAACAAGCCATGGCAGGCCACTGTTCAACAGGTTCAGCACTCCATGTCAAATAATATACATTGGGGAAACCCCCACCCACTGAATTTCTGTCTGCTGTGAAGCTGTTAAAAGCATGGAAGTGTCACTACAAAAACCAAGGGAACAGCAACCCAACCTACTGCAACTGGTTTAATTCAATTATAAATCACTGCTGCATCACAGCAAACTACTTCATTGCAGTTGAAGATGGCAAATGGACTGAGGCATGATTTTCATTCAATAATTAGAAAAGATGGGGCTAATTTGAGAGAAGCACTAAATCAAAAGGGTTTTTTTTTTCATTTGATGCACTTAAAAGTTATTTTCGTTCCTCACACAAAGTACTTCGCTGCAGTTAAGGCTGGGAAATATATATTAAGCATTCTTCTGCTCCAGCCCTAAACATTCACCATTTCCATTAGGAAGAGCAGCATAGAAAATAGTTTGTATTTGATGTTCAACATTGGGGAAATCCAATTCCCCGTTTTCATTTTTTAACTAAAACTGTAAGAGAGGCAGAGAGACACACACACACACACACACACAGAGAGAGAGAGAGAGAGAGAGAGAGAGAGAGAGAGAGAGAGAATCCTTAGATCTTCAGAGGTGAAATGAGGGAGGAGATTTAGATACTCATTCATGTAGGAAGCCAGTTGCTATCAAGGCTGTAAAAGTAGCATAGAGAAAGTTAATAGAGAAAAGTTTGTCTCCCTCTGTATGGGAAATGTGTCCGGAAGACAAAAATATATCGAGGAGTTAGTGATCTGACAAGGTTACCCTTCCTGCCTCTGTTCCTTCTCCCTCCCTCGCTCTTATTAAGTTTTTTGATGGTTTGAGAACAGTCTTCAATGCCCTGAGGAGGTGAAACCACCCCCCACAGCTGCCTTAATCAGTGTGTGTGTGGGGGGGTAATGCTGGGAACCTTCAGTGCCGGATTTACGTATAAGCTAAACAAGCTATAGCTTAGGGCCCCACTCTCTTGGGGGCCCCAAAAAAAATTAAAGGGAAAAAACTGGATGTACATTTCCAAAATTTAAGATAAAAAACAAATAAAATAAAACCTACATACAGCAACAGTGTTTTGTTTTGTGTAGGTTCCTATGCTGTAAGTAATGGGCCCCGCCTGCTAGCCTGTTCCCTAAAATATCACTAGTTTGCTCATTTCTACATATAGGGTGCCTACATTCTGCATGTGCAAATGGCTTTAGATATCTTTTAGGTCCATAAATTACCATATAGCATATATTCAACACAAAAAAACAGCAGCAATTTGTTGTTGACAAAGGACAGCTGGACATATAAAGGGCCCCATGACCTTCAGTAGCTTAGGGCCTCAGCAAACCAAATCCAGCCCTGGGTACCTTCTTTGATGTTGGACATTTTTTTTGAGAAAGTGAGGCATTGGGAGGAGGTTGCTAATGGATGATCTGCACGTAGCCAGCCTGGCAAGCCACACAGGCTATCTATAAATTAGGACGGTTTGGGCAGAGTTTCTTTGAAGCTTGTGCACGGACTGATCGGCTGTGCAAACTGAGGCTACTTGGGGGAGCTGCTTCGCCGCTTTTGGGGGGCTTCCAAGCGGCAGATTGAAGTGCTTGCTTGGTATGTATACATTGCTTGCTGTTTGAGAAGAAGATCTTTAATCTTCTTACTCACTTGTGTATTTTGTATTTCTTCTGAATCTCTATTTTTTAATAAAAGAACAACCCATCTTGCCTTGGGCAAGACACCCCTCACCCACTGCAACTCAAGAGGCATTCAGAGAAGCTGAATGTTAGGAGATTGCAGACAGTACTTCTTCATAAATTGAACAATTAAACTATGGAATCCGCTCCCACAAGAAGCAAGTGATGACCACCAATTTAGATGGCTTCATGAAGATTAGTCAAATTCACGGATGCTACTTGCCATGACTGTTATGTACTGAAGTTCTCACCCTGGGCCAGCAGGGGGATACTATAGATAGTTATGCAAATAAGGGATCAAAAGTGACGTTCAGTGATTGGATAGTTTTAGAAAATTGTTACAGTTACATTGTACTGGAGCTCTATATAAGCAGGCTGACTGAACCCTTCAGTTCAGTTCTGTCCTGGCCTGTGAATAAACAAGAGCTGTTTGAAGAATCGCTGTGTGGTCTGATATGTTCACCCACAACCTAACCTCTACTACAGTTTGCTTCTGAATTCCAGTTTCTAGAACCACACTGGCAGAGAGCGTTGTTGTGCTCATGTCCTGCGTGCAAGCTTCCTGCTGGGGCTTCTAGTTGGCCAAAATAAGAACGGGATGTGGACTTCATGGCCCCCTGGCCTGATCCAGCAAGTTCTTCTTGAAGCAATACAAAACCTCTAACCATGAGATTACTTGAGGTGCAGATTTGGGTTTCTTTCACCCCTGGCACCATTCAACATCCTATTATGAGCATCGAAAGCTGCCCTACAAAGAGAGTGGGACCACTGGTCTATCTAGCTTAGCATTAACCAGCAGTGATGCTCCAGGATTTCAATTAAGGATCTCTCCTGGCCCTAGTTGGAGATGCTGAGAAGTGAACCTGGTATTTTTTGCATGCAAAGCATGCCCTCTTTTGCTAATCCAGAGCTCAGTGGGTCTGGCTGTTAACCAGAAGGTTGGTGGTTCGAGCCCACCTACGGATTGTTGTGGGTAGATTTCCTGCATTGCAGGGGGTTCTACTAGATGGGCCGTAGGGTCCCTTCCAACTCTACAATTCTGAGTCTTCCCAAGTCTCATTTCTTACTGTGGAGATGGCTTGATGCAACCTCTCCTGTTCTGGGAGGGTTTCTGTCAGCACCTGCGTCCACGATCAGGTAACTGTGACATCAGGCGATTGAATGGTGGGCACATCTGACCTGTCAAATTTGGCCCCCAAAAGGGTGGGGAAAGTAACAATCCAGTTCTCCACTCCAGGAGTACGGGAATGAAATTTGTTGGTCCATGAATCTGATAGAATTCCTGCTCCATGATTGCAGTCATGGGATTTTTGTCTTTCACATGACGGTGACTTGAGCCACACCTGCACCATCCATTTAAAGTACGGCTATACTGCAACTGTTCCTCATCTCCCCCCTCCACTACACCCCCACAGCACTTCTGACAATGAGAGGTATCATCTCTCAATCAAATCCGCCTAGAGATTCTCATCTATAGTCAATGCCTTTTGATATTAGGCATCGCATTCAAGTTGCAATGAAATGGCTGGTTTCTGTGTGGTGCTTATCTATTATCCAAGGTGCAATGGATATCAAGGTTCCATGTTATGTATTTAAAGCACTATGTGACCATTTTAAATGCCATGTCTTCCCCTAAAGTATTTTGGGGGCCATAGCTTGTTAAAGCTTCTGAGGGTTGTCAGGAGACCCCTGTTTCCCTGGAAAGACAGATTGATGTTTAAACCACTCTGGGAACAGCACCCATAACAAACTATTTTTAGGACTCTTCAAGAGAAGCCATGACTGTTAAAATGGCTCATATGGGTGGGAAATTGGCTCTTTAGTTCCTGCACAGCCCAAAAGGTTTTTGTTCCACTCTTTTCTCCAAATACTGGTGGGGGGGGGGGGGAACAATCTCACTGCAGAACTTCAAGAATTATTCCAGTTTCTCTTTCTCAGAGTCTACTGCCGGTAAAGACATTTGCAAGGTCAACATGCTTTGGAGATAAGTGGCAAAGCAGGCTGCTACTTCAAGAGAATGTAGGAATAAGAAATAAAAGGAGTGGTAAACAGCAGAGCAAAACCTCATGGACTCAGGCTGAGATGGCGTCAAATGAAATGGGTTCAGGGCTCACACTTTGAATGTGCAGACTTCTTGTGTGTTCAAATAAAGCTGTATTTGCAGGACGCAGTTCCCCTCACGCCGCATAGCCATTGCCCCCCATTTATTGCTCTGCCTTTTATGCCAAAGCGGAGATGCAGGAACAAAAGGGGAACGTCAAAGCAGCTGCGTGGCAGATTCCCACTCTGCCCCTCTAAACGGAAGTCACTTCCCTTCTGAGGAAATTCAAAGAGGCAGAGATTATAAATTGTCTCTAAGTCCCATAAGGCTGGTGTTGGGTTTCTTCATAGCATTGTTTTGACATAAGGCAATGCCATTAATATTTCAAAGGGCAGGCTTATGGAGCAGGCTTAGCACCACCCAGGCTGCAAAAAAACACACAAGGTTTAAGTTGTTCATGAAGGAGCAGGAGGCAGCTGAAGGTAGAATACAAGCAAGATAAGTGGGAATTCGCAGTGCAGTGGGATCCCAGGTTGAATTCCTGGCACCTCCAGGTAGGAATGCGGAAGAACTGAAAGACTGGAGTGTCCCTGACAGCCTGGCCCCATCTGTGCTATTCATCTAAGCATCATTATACCACTTTAATGGGATGCGGGTGGCTCTGTGGATTAAACCACAGAGCCTAGGACTTGCCAATCAGAAGGACAGCGGTTCGAATCCCCGCGACAGGGTGAGCTCCCGTTGCTCGGTCCCTGCTCCTGCGAATCTAGCAGTTCAAAAGCACGTCAAAGTGCAAGTAGATAAATAGGTACCGCTCCAGCGGGAAGGTAAACAGCATTTCCATGCACTGCTCTGGTTCGCCAGAAGCGGTTTAGTCATGCTGGCCACATGACCCGGAAGCTGTACGCCGGCTCCCTCGGCCAATAAAGCAAGATGAGCGCCGCAACCCCAGAGTCGGCCACGACTGGACCTAATGGTCAGGGGTCCCTTTACCTTTACCTATACCACTTTAAACCACCATGGCTGCCCCTCCCAAAGAATTATGGGAACTGTAATTAGTTAAGGGGATGAAAGTTGTTAGGGGGCAACCTATTCCCCTCACAGAGTTCCAATTCCCAGATTCCCCATGTAGATGGATGGATTGTTAAAGCAGTCTAGAAACTAGCTCTCTGAGGGGATAAGGGTCTCCTAACAGCACCCTTAAACAGCACCCTAACACAAGCATTTCATTGTATTTGGAAAGATGCCCTATCTAGAATTCCCTATGCAACCGAATGATCCACAGATCATGGGTAGGCAAACTAAGGCCCGGGGGCTGGATGCGGCCCAATCGCCTTCTAAATCTGGCCCGCAGACAGTCCAGGAATCAGCATGTTTTTACATGAGTAGAATGTGTCCTTTTACAGTGGTACCTCAGGTTAAGTACTTAATTAGTTCTGGAGGTCCATTCTTAACCTGAAGCTGTTCTTAACCTGAAGCACCACTTTAGCTAATGGGGCCTCCTGCTGCCGCCACGCCGCCAGAGCACAATTTCTGTTCTCATCCTGAAGCAAAGTTCTTATCCCGAGGTACTATTTCTGGGTTAGCAGAGTCTGTAACCTGAAGCATATGTAACCTGAAGCGTATGTAACCCAAGGTACCACTGTATTTAAAATGCATCTCTGGGTTATTTATGGGGCATAGAAATTCGTTCATTATTTTATTTCAAAATATAGTCCGGCCCCCCACAAAATCTGAGGGACAGCGGACCGACCCCCCCACTGAAAAAGTTTGCTGACCCCTGGTCTACTTTTTATTAATAGCATCTGTAGCACCAGGCGTGGGGAAGAGGCGTAAGGAAGGAACATATCAAATTTACCCTTCTCATCCCCTGTCCCTAATGCACTCTTCTACTCCTAGGAAGGATGTCACCTCCTTCAACACCGGGTGCTTCCTAGTGGGTTTCTGCATGGCCAATCCTGTATGATTCATGAGGCAAGGAGATAAGAGGGCAAAATAAAGAAGTGTGGTTTGAACACAAGGGAGTGCCAAGATGCTATAAAAGGCAGCCGACAGTTGCGCAACTTGCAGGTAGCTCTGGAGTCCAAGTGAGCATCCACTAGAGGCTGGTCCATTAAGGCAAAGGGTGACTACTTTGAGAATGGCCTGCATGCGTTGTCCTCCAAAGGGATGAGCTCACTCACCTTCGTCACTGTTGTCATCTACGAGAATTATCTCCTTCAGCAGGTGAGCAGGTGTGTGATTCACCGCACTGTGCACTGAACGCAGGATGACCGACAAGGCCTCGTTCACGAAGATGAAAATAATAGAAATCTGCGGGAGGTCCTTTGGGTATTTCAGCTCTTTACACCTGTAAGGCAGAGAGGGAGCAAAGCAAAGTTAGCCAAAGACTTAGGACTTGGCTACATTAGTAAAAAAAACAGCATTCTGAATGCGCTATAAACATGGAACACCAGATAGTGCTGGGGAGCAAAAAACAACAACAACTAGGTGATAACCTAGGTCATAACCTTTTTCTTTTGTTATAACAATTTAATTTCTGACTTATTTATAGCGTGTGTTTTTTTCCTGTGTGTAGATCAACCCTTAAAATACTTTCTATAACCATCAGAAACAGAACATCCACAAGAACTGTTATCGCATTGAACCAGGGATGAATGGATCGGCCAATTTGTTTCCATGTCACTTTTGCCTGTGTTTTTTTTTTCATACGTCTGTCCCAATTTTGAGCCAATCTGTTATTGCTTTTTTAATCTACGTAGAAATTTGCATTTAAATACATATTTTCCAAACCTATTTTCTTGCAAATTACATATTTGAGCAGAGAAACTGCATCAGAAAATTTGAGGAGGGCAAAAGCCAGAGGAGAAACTGGGTTCCAATCTGCACATTAGTCTGAGAGATACTAATCAAGTCAGTTCCTGTCTGAAATCATAGCTGAAATCCAATTCCTCAAGCATCCTGGAAAGGACCTCCTGGGCTTCCCTCCTGCATGGTTGCAGGATCAGGTCCAACAGTCAAGCAGGGCTTGCTGGTGAAAGATGTCTGGGAGATGAACTGGATGTAGAAGACTTTGGGAGAGACACCGCTGTTGACAAAGCTGGCTTGTTTCCACTAACCGTAGGGATAATGAACCATCATTTATGTTCCTACAACATGCTAAAGTACATCAAGCATAAAAGAGAAGCAGAAACCTTCCATCTCCTCCTCAGGGCTGCAGTGGATGAAAGGAGAGTACATGAGCTTCAAAGCTGCTCATCCTCCTACCACTAAACTATGGCTTAGCATGACATCTAAAACCAGTTCAATGAGTTCAATTTTCACTCAGATTTAAATTTGACTGAACACTGAAGGAGGACAAGTCTAGCAACTCACAGATAGATACCAGGGAACAGGAACTGACCATGTTAAGTAGCAGCAGATGGGATGCATAGATACTGCATGCAGCAAACTGTACAGATTTAGAATCCTACATGACACTAAGAGCTGTTTGACAGTGGAACAGACTCCCTCAGGAGGTTGTGGGCTCTCCTTCCGTGGCTGTTTTTAAGCAGAGGTTGGATGGCCATCTGTCATGGATGCTGTAGCTGAGATTTCTGCATCGCAGGGGGTTGGATTAGATGACCCTTGGTGTCCCTTCCAACTCTATGATATCCACTAGGGTGTAACTATTAACCTCTAACGACAAAAATGGGGACTAAGGAGAATGTTGGGGGGGGGGGGGATACCTGGTAGGTTTTATCGTATGTAACACCACTGCAGCAATACATCTCTCAGGCGACTCCACTTTTTCCACTTATGCAGTAAACTAAGTGCCCATAAACATATTTCAACATTTGGCCTTTGAATTATGGCAAGCGTTGCTGTGCTTTCTGAAGTAAAGCACCTCTGGGGCTTCTCCCCAACAGTTCTATGCGCCTCTATGACTTGTGGGATTAAAGACCTAAGCAGGCAAATGGCCTTCCTGGTTATAGAGATAAACAACATTGGCCCTCCTTTGAATACTGTTATATTGATGGAAAGTCACCTGAACTATGCCAAACTTTCATGGAGCAGGCCTAGCTACTAGCAGCAGCAAAGGCAGCTCAGTTTTAGCAAGTTAATAAATTTTCTTAATGCCTCCACTTTGCATCCCACAGAGATTTCTGGTACCATATTAGAATATAGGAGACAGAAGGATGAGAGTGTTTTGCCTGGAATAGCTTCAGAGCTCATGTTAAGAATTCTTTTAAGTGCTTGCCATTTTAACAGAGAGGTATACTACCATCCTTGTTTGCAAGCAAATTGGTGTGGTAGAAAATTCCCATATTCAAGTGGTCAGGGATGCTTCCTATATAGTTGGCTTAATGAGATCAGAGCACCAGAACATTGCTTGGAGATCCCAGTGTAATGTGGATTAATTCTTCACACACAGGTCTGGAGAACCCATTCCAATCAGCATGGGGGTGTTCGTACAAAAGGGGCACAATGGCCCCTTTGAGGTCTTCCCCACGAATCAGCTGAGCCCCCCACTCACCTCCCCCTTGCTCATGAGATGTAGAGGATAGCTTCCTTTCTCTCTCTGGAAAAGTACAGAGAGCTGAAGGAGGAACTTAGAAGAATGACACTCTTTCCCACTTCCTCTTTAATCTTGGTGGTCTCCAAGGTGAGAGCAGAGGCAAGCACAGCGTGGCTTCAGTGGCCAGCTCCTCCTGAGCACACAAAAGGAGGAACCACCTGCCATTGAAGACTCGCTGCACTGGGCTCCACACTCGGCCTCCTCCCAATGATGTGATGTCATGTGCATGACATCACATGCGCACGATGCACAATGGGCCTGGTCAGTTTTGGGCACAGCTTGGCACCTCTGGCCACAGCTCTGTCAAAGAGTGCATATGTTGCATAGCAAAGGTCTCCTGTTTATGAAGCAAGGCATTTGTAAATTGGAAAGATTTCTAGTAAATAAAAATAACAATGCACACCACCAATTGCCACAAGGTGTTAGCGGTGAGAGGCAAGCCCAAAATAACTTCAAATCATCCAGAAATGCAATACAGCTTTTGTCCACCACCACTTACTCTTCATAATAAAGAGCTATTTGTCGGGTTGCTTTTGATTCTTAGATGAAAACAACCCTCTTTCAAATATCCATTCATACCCAGAGTGTTAGTTATTGCCTCGATTAAAGCGGCTGAGTTGAAGGATGCTTGATTAATTTTCTTCCACACAAACACCGAGATCAACCAGAAAATTAACTGAGCTGTGCATAATTACGAGGAGCATCTGAGAAGTCGTTAAGAGAGAGAGAAACTTCAGAGTTATATTTATGAGACGTCCCTTTCCCAGCTTCCCTAAGCTGAATGACATGCTTTGATTTAGATGCTTATTTTCTTTTGTGCTTTGCTCGTTCCTTTACGCCTGCCACCTTTCAAAAGGAAGATATCCATAGGAAGTCAGTTTATGTGTAATTTATGAAGCACCAGGTAAGAAATCTTTCCTCTGAACAAAGATGCTCTTCTCCCCAAAGACTTGATGATGAAATCCTTTGACAGAGTTGGCAGCAACAGAAGCAGTGCCAGAGTTACGTTACATGTAAGGACAGATGAATATGGCCGTTTCACTTTCTCTCGGCTCCTCATTTTCTCAATCTTAAATTCAGTGCTCCAGTTTTGCAGCAACTTACAATTCCCTCCCTGCCCCAAAACACTCCTCATGAAAATTCAGCAGCATTCTAGCAGGGATTTCCCCCCTAAACATACCCATTTTTGTACACAGTTTGGACTAACATGCATATTTTTGCAAATAAATTTCCTTACGCATTTTTCATTCTATCCTCATTAAGGTGCGCACTTTTTTGCACACCCAAATACATGATTTTTTTGTGTGCACATCGGCTGGTTGGAGAACTGCATCATGAAATTAATACTATCTCCCCCTGAGTAGGAAGAAAAGACTTTCCCATTCAGGGTGGGGTTTTCCCTGTGCCATTTTGACTCTCACTCCATAGCTGCCTGCAGGTATCTGCACATATATTGTAGGCTCTCTTCAGGCCTATTCATGCATTCAGGGCAAATGCATGAAGCCTCAACATGGGTGGGTGGGTGGAAATTGGCAAGCCCCACCACTAACACCCCAGTGCATGCTCAACACCACACACAAGAGGTAGGGACTCTTGGCTCTACTTGTGTTGGAATAGATAGAGCTTTGACCTGATATACTAAGACTGTTATCATGTTCTTATGAATCAGAAGGTTCAGGGTAACCCTAGGGCAGGGGTCAGCAAACTTTTTCAGCGGGGGGCTGGTCCACTGTTCCTCAGACCTTGTGGGGGGCCGGACTATATTTTGAAAAAAAATAATGAACGAATTCCTATGCCCCACAAATAACCCTGAGATGCATTTTAAATAAAAGGACACATTCTACTCATGTAAAAACACCAGGCAGGCCCCACAAATAACTCAGAGATGCATTTAAAATAAAAGGACACATTCTACTCATGTAGAAACACACTGATTCCCGGACCATTCGCAGGCCGGATTTAGAAGGCGATTGGGTAGGATACGGCTCCTGGGCCTTAGTTTGCCTACCCATGCCGTAGGGTTTGCAGTATTAAAAAGATTTTAGGGAAGGGAGAGAGAGTCTAATGAGGACTGAGCAGTAAATGCCAAGTTAATGTGAGATGAGGGGGTGCAAACCTGGGAGGAGAAAATGAGTACTCCAGCTAAGAGTGCAATATTTTGCTACAGGTCCCACTTAAATGATATATTAATTGGGCCCTAAATATGGGGTGAGAGATTAATGGAAAAAGAATGGAAGGAATAAACAGCTTTCTCTCTCTCTCTCTACTTTTGTATGGAAAACTATTTGGTATGTTGTCAAGGGGATAGGTTAAATTTTTTTGCTTGGTCGAAACTCTTCTTTTATAGCACATTCCTTTTTTAAAATTGTCTTTGCAGCGTGGGGTTTGCAGAACCTCGTTTTGTATTCATACCTTAACATGCTCTCATTGTTACCTCCCACATGCAGGAAGAATTCACAATCAACCTTCAGATCCATTAAGAAAACTCTATGGCAAAGTTCAAAGGAAGATATCCAAACAAAGAAGTATTGTATTGGCAGGAAGGAGTGGGAGAGAAGCAGCAGTGAGAGAGTCTATTGCTTCCAAAATTCTGCATTCTTGTTGAATCTGGGTAATCAAACTTATATAGCTATATTCTTGCCTCGAATGCCAGAAGAGGCAAGGCAACACAACAAGGTGTGTAGGGGATGGAATCTATTTATTTGCACCCAATCATGCAAGGTTGTTGTTTTTTTTAAAGCACATTTTCCAACTGTACAATTTCCCCATCAGACACCCCCTGCAAAAAAAGGAAAAAGGAAAAAAGAAAAAGTAGAACACACACAACATACGCTTTCCTCCTTAGGAGAGGAGTCAGTAGATCTACTATACCTGTACAGCCAAGATTCATTTACCAGTCTGCCTTAGTTTAATAACTACCAGGCACACAAAAGGGAGTACTTTAAGGGCATGCTATGAAAATAATGGTGAAGAAGAGGAGGCTCATTCAAAAAGAAGGTGTTTTGTGCTGCTTCTTTTAAGTATGGAAGCTGAATGAAATCTATTCTTATATAATAAATTCTGAACATGCTATCCTTGTTATTGCCTGTCATTTAAGTGCTTAATCAAGTACAGTGATACCTCGGGTTAAGTACTTAATTCATTCTGGAGGTCCGTTCTTAACCTGAAACTTTTCTTAACCTGAAGCACCACTTTAACTAATGGGGCTTCCTGCTGCTGCTGCGCTGCCGGAGCCCAATTTCTGTACTCATCCTGAAGCAAAGTTCTTAACCTGAAGCACTATTTCTGGGTTAGCGGAGTGTGTAACCTGAAGCGTATGTAACCTGAAGCGTATGTAACCCGAGGTACCACTGTACATACAACCAACATGAGTAATTCCACCCCCATTTTTTTAACTGCTAATTTTTACCCCTGATTACCACATTTTGTTCGTAACATGCACACACACAACCCTTGCCACTAACCATAGAAGAGAAGGAGAAGAGTTTGGATTTGATATCCTGCTTTATCACTACCCAAAGGAGTCTCAAAGCGGCTAGCATTCTCCTTTCCCTTCCACCCCCACAACAAACACTCTGTGAGGTGAGTGACGCTGAGAGACTTCAGAGAAGTGTGACTAGCCCAAGGTCACCCAGCAGCTGCATGTGGAGGAGCGGAGACACGAACCCAGATCACCAGATTATGAGTCTACCACTCTTAACCACTACACCACACTGGGAAAGCAACTCAGAGCTGCATCTGAGCAAAGCCATAAGTTGTCCTTCAAGCGGCAGCTAGCAGGATCACAATCAAGAACAGGAGCCCAGGCTCCAAGGAGGAAGGAGCGGCCAGATCCATCATCGCCCAGCAGCACCAGAGGTCAACACAGGACTACCAAAGGCCAAGGCCAGCAGCTCAGCAGTTCCTGAGCCCAAGATCCCCAAATAAAATCTCTGGTGCCCATTATCTACAGAAAGAGCACCCCTCTGATGTACCACTGCTGATATCTGGCTTTCAACATTGTGATATATCACCAGCTAAACATCGCAATATACTGATATAGCACAATGTCTGAAATAAGGATGGAGCTACGTAGAGGCATTGGGCTGGCTTCACGGTTCTTCCTGCATTGTGATTTTTGCTGCTGCCTGCTATTGTGATTCTCTGCCCCCTAAAGGAGCCAGGGGAGGAATGAGCTGGCAGAGTTAACAGGGACTGCAGGAATCGAGAGAAGCATTGGCTGGTTCATGGTTTTTCCCACACTGTGATAGCATGCAAACACACACACACACACACACCACCACCACCACCATCATCACAATTTGCAATATATTGCCTGATCAAAAATTATGAAACCAATTTCATGGTAAGGACCAGAGCCATTTTTCCCATTGGGTTTACTGGTGCATTGCGCCAGCCTGCCAGGGGTGCCCCAGCGAGTGGGGGAGCTGCGCGGCTTTGCCGGTGGCCTCCCCTTTCCCTCCTGCATGCCCGCCAGCTGCGCTCCATCAACCATATGGCTGGCAGGCATGCAGCTTGCCTCCCAAGCCTCCACGGGAGGAGAGCGATCCCCACAGAGGCTTGGGAAAAGGTCGGCAACTCTGGGAAACGGGGGGTGGAGCGCCGGACGGATCTTTGCACCACGGCGTCGGATATGCTTAAGACAGCCCTGGTAAGGATTTTAAACCAGTTTTGGACAATATATCAATATGTTGCCCAACCCTACCCATTAGCTGGGACGCGGGTGGTGCTGTGGGTTAAACCACAGAGCCTAGGACTTGCCGATCCGAAGGTCGGCAGTTCGAATCCCCACGACGGGGTGAGCTCCCGTTGTTTGGTCCCTGCTCCTGCCAATCTAGCAGTTCAAAAGCACGTCAAAGTGCAAGTAGATAAATAGGTACCGCTCCGGTAGGAAGGTAAACGGCATTTCCATGCGCTGCTCTGGTTCGCCAGAAGCAGCTTAGTCATGCTGACCACATGACCAGGAAACTGTACGCCAGCTCCCTCAGCCAATAAAGCGAAATGAGCGCCACAACCCCAGAGTTGGTCATGACTGGACCTAATGGTCAGAAGTTTCTTTACCTTTACCTTTTACCCACTAGCCACTGAAAGCCAGGGATACAAGGTCAGTCTGGCAGCACAGACTATGCGCTGAGAGGGACTTGTCAGAGCAGAGAAGGAGTGCTATTTTCTGAGCCTTCTGCTCCTCAAGAATCAGCAGAGCTTGGCAGGGAGGTAGTGATCTGGGACCTGGAAAAGCAGGGATGAGGAGATGTTTCATTCGGTTTGCATTTAAATGCAAATCTACTTAATCCACAATTTCTGAAGCAACATGTCAACCTTCTAAATCTGTATTTCTGGCTTTTGCTATGCAGTTTTCCAACCATATTATACAATATGTGTATAAATGCACATATGAGTGAAAACAATCCACAAGCATGCATTGATGTGGGGGAAATTGCTCATCATCAAAGCCAGAAGGTGAAGCCAAAGAACAATTTGGCCACTAGCCCTGGTGACCATGCTCTGCATCCTCAGTTAGAGACAGCAATGCTTCTGAACAATAGCTGCTGGAAATTGCAGGAGGCAAGAGGGCTCTTGTGCTTGGGTCCTGCTTGTGGGTTTCCAGAAAAGGCATCTGGTTGGCTGCTGTGAGAACCAGATGCCAGATTAGATGGGCCACTGGAGTGATCCAGTAGGCTTTTTTAGGCTCTTAATTTTGAATGTCTCAGTCAGGAACAACTATCCTTGCCCAGGCAAAATCTCAACCTGAACTGGAAAGCTTTTGTAGATCTGTAGAGGTGAGTGAAAGAGGAGAGCGCAAAATATGGTCTGAAGCTCAACATCAAAAAAATGAAGATCATGGCCACTGGCCCCATCACCTCCTGGCAAATAGAAGGGGAAGAAATGGAGGCAGTGAGAGATTTTACTTTCTTGGGCTCCATGATCACTGCAGATGGTGACAGCAGCCACGAAATTAAAAGACGCCTACTTCTTGGGAGAAAAGCAATGACAAACCTAGACAGCATCTTAAAAAGTAGAGTCATCGCCTTGCCAACAAAGGTCCGTATAGAAGAATTGATGCTTTTGAATTATGGTGCTGGAGGAGACTCTTGAGAGTCCCATGGACTGCAAGAAGATCAAACCTCTCCATTCTTAAGGAAATCAGCCCTGAGTGCTCACTGGAAGGACAGATCGTGAAGCTGAGGCTCCAATACTTTGGCCACCTCATGAGAAGAGAAGACTCCCTGGAAAAGACCCTGATGCTGGGAAAGATGGAGGGCACAAGGAGAAGGGGGTGACAGAGGACAAGATGGTTGGATAGTGTTCTCGAAGCTACCAGCATGAGTTTGACCAAACTGTGGGAGGCAGTGGAAGACAGGATTGCCTGGCGTGCTCTGGTCCATGGGGTCACGAAGAGTTGGACACGACTAAACGACTAAACAACAACAAGAGGTGAGCCAACTTTAAGCCCAAGAAGGTGGCGTGATTACACTACTCAACCTCTAGCCTTCATGGCTCACTACGATGTGTTTTGGTTTTCTTGATTCTTATCCTCGCAGCTCCTGACAGTATTTATCATCCAATCTACATTGATGGAACACAAGGTGTATTGCACCTGAAGTAAATGGATTCTGAGGCTAACATCAAGCAATGTTTCCTTCCAAGGCTACTTTGTACTTCTGAAATTCCTTAAGCTGAAGAAAAGGTCAAAACTACTTTTGCTGAAAAGAAAAACACAGGTTTTTTTTGTTATTATTATTCAAGAAAATGGCAGATCACAAAAGAGGAAGGGAGGCTGCCAGCCTCCTTGAATCTGTTGGTTTTGCAAATTGCCTAGTGGTTTCTATGTGTCTATGCATGCTTTCAGAGCTATGATTAGATTAATACACAGTTTCAAATAAGCCAGAGGGGGGCTTAGCCAGTTTCCCCTGCTAATAGAGCAATTTGAAACCCATTTGAGCTAAATTCCTTAGACTTGTATATATTTTAATCAGATGCTAAGATGAGTTAAGCATTTGGGTTCCCCCCATCATTTGCTTTTAACTTCTACAAAAGACTCATATTCTCTCCCCCACCCAAAGAATATATATACATGTAACTTGCTTTCTGAAAGGGAGGGAGAAAACAGGAAAAGCCGTATCTAGTAATACCGTGGCATATTTTTTAACAGAATTAAGAAGAGTGTGTGGTGGAGCATGAGTGAAAGAATGACCTATAAGTACCCCACACAGGCACATTCAAGTCTTCTTCAGACATTCAAAATAATGCAAAAGGTCTCAAACTGAGCAGAGGTGCATGGGTGCATGACCAAAACCCCTATGCGCTGCCACTGTTCTTTGAAGGATGAATCTTTGGGGAGACTCTGTGTTCAACCAAACAGTCAAGAACCCGGATTGTCTAGGATTCCCAACATCAAGGATGATCAGGAGAGAAGATCAGCATGGGAGGATATGTGCCTGTGTGCAGGCCTCTCCTAACTTTATGTTCACACATGCTACATATTACCTGAAACCGGCACGTGGGAGAAACAGCTATGAAAGTGCAAGTGTGGGGGAAATTAGAAATACCGCCCCCCCTCTATTTTAGCTTTGCGACTCCAGAGTTTGGCAGACATGGCTGGCTGCTGTTTCCTTTGCCAAAAAGCACTCTGGGTGCTTGGCTATTGTGGGGAGTTTTGTGTTTGGGGGGGGGGGGTATCAGAACAGGTACTGACAATCACTGCCTAGGGCATCTACCCCACCATTTAGTGCTATTGAAGTTGCTTGCTATACTCACTATCTTGGCAGCCGCTTGCCTTCTAATTTTAAAAAAGCATGTTTGTTCTTGTCAAAGAGAATAGCATGACTGTCCTAAAATAGGTTAACCTTTTGATATATAAATTTGGTACTCGCAGGGGGGTGAAATACCAGGCTGTGTGCCGTTCAGAGAGTCTGCATGCCTGAATTTAGATATGCGTGTGTTACGAGAGAGAGGATGGCTCTCTAACAAGGACAAAATAGGGACAGAGATTTGCCAAGTCCCCAGAATGCAGGGAGCTGCCACTGGTAAATAAGGCAAGCTGGAGAACGTGGCAGAGCTAGGTGCCATCAGCATATCGAGGGCACTGAACACAAACACTTTGGGTGGCAGCAAGCACATTTCATAACCCAAGAAACTGTTGTGGGTACCACATACAGCCATGCATATACACAAACCCACACATTCCCTGACCACACTTATTCCTCCCTGCCGCCAGCAATTATGCTTCATTCCAGCAGAGGTGAGGCCACATACCCAATAGTACCTTTTTTTCAAGTCTAATTGCCATGGAGAATTGTATCTTCAGCCAGGGAGCGTAACCCATTCATCCCCCAAATCATTCCTCCATCTTAGACCCCATCTGCACTGCATGTTTAAAACAATATCATGCCTCACAGAGCTACAATTTCCAGAGTGGTTTAACAATCAAATCCTCTTCATGCAAGAATTGTAGCTCCATAAGGGGCAGCTGCAGAGATAAGAAATGAAGAGTTGTTCCATTGTCTGGAGAGACCACTTCCTGATTTGCATGGAGAAGCCATTTTCAACAGAGCCCAGCAATCAAAGCATGCAGTTGTATTGATACAGCACTAGGTGTTGAAATTTTGCTCCCCCTAACAATTTTGCACCCAGGGCAACCACCATTGGTCTGAACCAAACTCTAATTCGTTAATAGCTACCCCTAGCAGCAAAAGACCACATAACTGAGGCATGAGGACCATATCCTGCAACAAGCCCAGATGTCAATTCTTTTCCCAGGACTTGCCGATCGGAAGGTCGGCAGTTCGAATCCCTGCGACGGGGTGAGCTCCTGTTGCTCGGTCCCAGCTCCTGCCAACCTAGCGGTTCGAAAGCACATCCAAGTGCAAATAGATAAATAAGTACCACTCTGGTGGGAAGGTAAATGGCATTTTCGTGCGCTGCGCTGGTTTCGCCAGAAGCGGCTTAGTCATGCTGGCCACATGACCCGGAAAAACTGTCTGCGGACAAACACTGGCTCCCTCGGCCTGTAAAGCGAGAGGAGTGCCACAACCCCAGAGTCATTTGCGAATGGACTTAACTGTCAGGGGTCCTTTACCTTTAGCTTTTAATCATGCCACACCCAACCAGAGCCGCCCATAGGGGTGGAGCACACCAAGGGGCCTCCGGGATCTGCCTGCCTCCTCCCACTCAGCCACCCTACAGCTGGGGGAGAGGCAGCGGGAGGATCGTTTGGCAGCATGGAGCACCCAAGCCACTGTGTCTTTCCCAGGAGAGACCTGTGGCTCAGGCCCCATAGTGAGTGCCACCCGGCATTTTGTCACCCCCCTCAGTGGTGACACCCAGGGCGCACTGCACCCACCGTATCCCCCTTCCTCCGCTGCTGCACCCAACATCCCCACAGCCCTTCCCTATGGCTAACATTTCTCTTCCTCTCTTTTTCTCTCTCCCACCATACATCTAATAAAGTGGATTCTGGTCCATGAAACCTTGTGGTTTTTTTAGTGCAACAGACTAACACAACAGTCTTTCTGGGAGAGGCTTACTACTGAAATCTGTTAAAGGGGGCCAGAGCTTGGAAGAAGATCTGAAGGTAAAGACAAGAAACAGTACTTCTGAGTGGAGAGAGAGGCGTATGATCATGCATAGGAAATAAATCTTAGTTGATTAATCATGTGAGTTTTACTCAACTAAATAGCATACCTTGCAGACAAGGGGGAAAATGTACTTTTTCTTTTTTAAAAAAATGACATTCAGGTGAGGGAAGTGTACAGCATAACATTCATCTTAGGAGAGGCATTTGCTCCTTCAAGAGGAAGGAGGTTAGGCTGTATCCAATTTCTACTCAGAGAAAACCCACTGAAATTAATGGCCCTATGCTAGTCATGCCCATTAATTTCAGTGAGCAAAAGTAAGTTGGTTTTACAGCCCAAAGCCTTGAAACAGGTTTTGTAAGTAGTTCAGGGCTTGCTCTTTCCTTTTGCTTTCTTCAAAGAGAAGCCAGTCCCAACATTTAGAGTTCCAAAGGTGGGTGGGAGGGATAGAAGAGCAATTACAAAAGAACATCTGCACAGTTGAAAAATTCAAGGCATGCAAAAATTCAGTTCTGCCAAGTGCATGCAAGCTGTTAGGTTAACAGAGCTAAAAATGACTAATGGTGATGTGAGATGATGCCAGGAAGCTGCCTTGCACCATTGGCCAACCTAGCTCATGTATTCTTAATGCCAGAGGTGGGAACATGTGACCATCCAGGTGTGATCAGACTCCAAGTCACTGACCATTCTGGCTAGGGCTGATGTGAGGGCCACAGGCTTCCAACCCCTGCTCAACAGTGAGCGGCAGTGGTCTTCCCAGGATTTCAGATGGGAGTCTTTCACAGCAATACCTGGAGTTATCTGGGACCTTCTTCCTGAAATGCAGTGCTCTACCACCAAGACACAAACCTTTCCTCCAGGCTTCACTACAACCCCAGACCCTGACCAAGCTTCCCTGGCCAAAAACACCTTGCACCACCTGCTCTACATTGTTTTGCCTGAAGGCCTCCAATGCTGTGTTTCTGTTGCTCCCACTCTTTGACAGGAAATAAATTGTTACACACACAACCCCTTTGTGGGAAGCCAAGCGCTGGTCTCTCCCAAGGGGAGGGGGTGGGGAACCATATGGGCAGGTGGGTGACTGAGCAGCTTTTTATGCCTTTTTCCACCCCCTCCTCTTCATTGAGCTTCTTCATACCCCATAACTCTACAGTGGTTCTCTCTCCCCCACCCCTTTGCAAGCCACCATTTCTGGGAGCTATCTAGGGATTTTTCTTGAGTGCGGGGAACCCAACTCCCCATTTTTGCTGACTTCACACTGTAGGGTTTTCCTGGCTTATTTGTTATCTGTGTCTTTGGTCTGTTTGGCATTCAGTTTGGAAAGGAAAGGGAATTGAAGAAGGGCACCCTGAGGCATTATGGGACTAATGTCACACTTGAGTCACATTCCCAAGACTTCAAGCTTGCTGGTGTCTTTGTGGGGGTGCTCTTTAGCCCACCTTGCTCACCTTGGTGAATGCTGGACAGCAAGGCCTGGGCACACATTTTGGATTCATGTACCCAAAGCTCACACAGCAGGGAGGGTGAATTTACTCCCAAGTCCTTGGCTGGAGAGCCATGGAATCGCCATCGCCATCATTATTATTTTTAGATTTTAAATAACTTTATTGAAAGTTCAAAAAGTACATAATTATATGTGAGACATAAATAAAAGAGAGAAAAAGAGTAAGAGAAACAGAAGGGAAAATAAAGGGGGGAGGGGGGAAACCCAAAACTGTATATTTTACAAGGTTGTTATTGTACTCCACCATATCTAAACCTATTACAGTATTTGTAAGAATGGATTCCAAATATCATTGAATTTGCCCATGGCAAGTCTGCATTTATATGCAAGTTGTTCATACGCTACGAGTTTGTATAAATCTTCAATCACCATCATTATTTTATTATCTGTACCGCACCCAATTGAATGGGTTCCCCCAGACACTCTGGGCGGCTTCCAGCATACACAAGAACATAACAAAACATTAAACATTAAAAACTTCCCTATGCAGGGCTGCCTTCAGATGTCTTCTAAAGGAATGTGGCTTCCACATGTCCAGGGGGTTTGAGGGATGCTTCCTTCTGGATGTTAATTCAAACTCACCTGCCTGTACTTGCATACTTTGGTTATTTATTACCAGGTGTTTTGTTTTGGTCCATTTCATTCCATTTCATAAATGGGGCCTCTTCCAGAGTGCGTTGGCAATGCACTCGTCCTGCCCCCCCTGCTTAAAATAAATAAATAGATCCCCTCACTCAGGGTTTCGTTGGAGCTCATGATCCCACTTGGGTAAAGCTTCAATACAACACTCACTTTCATTAGAGCCATCGGGAGCGGATGTCCTCGCCTTCTGTGTGGATTTCCAAATATTATGGAATGAGACTCCAAGCAACAGAGTACATGTCCACACTTTACACTGCAGGTGCCCTTTGCGGGATTGCGCATGGTGCTACAGTTCCCAGGGAACTTAATGGCTAACAGGGGCTGGCTTGCCACTCCGTATTATTATTTGGAAGTTCACGCCCAGCTTCAGTAGTCAAGTTTCATTGCTAGGAGGGGGGCCAGTCCCAATTATATATATAGAGGGTGGAGCCAACAGTAGCCAGGTAGTTGGCTCTGGAGATTCACCCTCCAACCCCTCCCTTAGTTTAATGTTTTCTTGTTTGCAGGTTAACTTTTTCTTCCTGTTTAGCGGGCGCTGCTACAGTCTTTGACTGGTTGCTGTTGAAGGACTGGGAAGAAATTTTTCCTGCATTGGCAGGTTTTGTCTTCCCCGTAGCTATTCGTCCCCACTTTGGCGATTTATGGCCTTGGGTGGAATCCTTTAGTCCTTTCTTCCCTATATGGGGGAGGACATGAAGTGGTGATTCACCCCCCCCTTGTGGCATCGATTCCAGGATCCCCTCTTAAAAGAGGTTATATAATGGGTGTCACTGGCCCTACACCAAAAGGCTGTCAGTGAACTACCCTGCATGCAGGGATATGGGCTACACTGCCTGCTACACATATGTCTCGCAGAGCACCCCCATATTCCATTTACCCTGATATTCCCCAGTTCCCCCAGCTGGAGGGCTGGGGTACACACCCAAGGCCTAAGCCAAGGTCTTCATACATTTGGAAGTTTAATAAAGTTGTGGCCTAATTTAATTCCCTAACATGTTGTCAGAGTCTTTATTCCTTTCTTATGATCCCTGGGGGCTGGGGCTGTCACGGCCTGGTCACACAATCATGATCACGCACAACTGTACTGTGCCAAAACTTCCCTCTCTAAAAGCCCTGTGCATTTGTAGTAATATTAATATCTGTGCATTCATTATATATAATGTTAGGAATGATAAGTCTTCCTGCATGCTCCCTCACTGAGCTATCACATACCCTCCAACCTTTCTCCAAAGAAAATAGGGCCTCCTATTCCATAATAATGATTATTATAATTTTATTATTAATACCCCGCCCATCTGACTGGGTTGCCCCAGCCACTCTGGGTAGCTTCCAACATATATAAAAATACAATAAAGCATTAAACATTAAAAATCTTCCCTGGGGGTTATTGGGACTGGAAGGGCAGAAGAAAGGAAGCCCACCTGTATGTGGAGTCAAAGTCGATCTATTCATAGGGAGATTAGACAGTAGACTAACATTTCATCGAATTATGAGAGAATGTTGTCTGTTTTGTGACCATTCATTCTGAGGTTTGATGTTGCAGTTTCCAAGCATGTATTGCATGTTGAATAGGAGAAATTCACACCAAAATGCTGATAATTGTTTCATGAGGATCTTTTTCCCCTTCCAAACACAGACACAGACACAGACACACACACACACACACACACACACACACACTGCAGCAAAAATGTGGAGAACTGGATCAGGGATCAGAAAAATACAAAACCGAGAGAAGCAAAATGGACAGATCCATTGGTCCCTAGTATAAAATGAGGGACTTACTTGGTTGGTCGATAATCTGGTATAGTACGGTCCAGTGATATTTTCTCACTGAGGTACGAATTGTAGCCATATTTCTCATGTGGTCCCTTGGCTTTCTCTTCCTCCTCAGGGGAAAGCGTGGCAGGAAGCCCACCTTTCCCATGGCCACCATAGCCTTCAATGAGCCCCAGTGATTTGGACAGACCTGAAGAGAACAAAACAGGATCAGTTTTCAAAAATTGGAGTGAACCGTTGCTTCTTTATCCCAGAATCAAAGATGTAACCCAGGCGTTGCTAAACTTTCTGGGCCTGTGAACACATTTCATCTTTTTTGAGTGAGTGTGTGTTGGGATTCCCACTCCTTCCCCTGGTAATTTCTGTCCCTCACCTTTCCCCAGATCAGCTGTCCCTGATTCACACACACATTTACTTCACTTTTCCAAGTGATTAGGGTAAAAGCAATATCCAACAGAATTAATCTGAGCCTTGAAAAACACAACGAACTGAAAGGAGGAAGGTGGAACCCTCTCTAGGGATGTAAGGTTTCATTTTCTTTTCCACCTTGTATTTGTCACACGCAACATTGTTTCTGTTCCACTGCAGTTCTTCCACCAACACCTACATGATTCACCACCACCACCATGGTCATTTGTATGCTGCCTTTCCATAGGTAAAGTTCTGCTCAAAGTGGCTTACAACTTATATCTTTTTAATTACAAACATAACAAATGCAGTCATGAACAATAAATAAAATGCATTAAAAAGCACACAACCAAATCCTAAGATCTAAAAGTAAACATAAAAAATTAGTATCAACAACAGCAATGAAACTCCCTAAACAGTAGCCCAACTCCAGAAGCCTCAGCTTTTGTAGCTGGAGTCAGTCGGGGCCCTGCCCTTCTGGAGCACTGGAAGCCAAAAGAGAGAAATCTCCCAGCTGCGTCCTGCCTTTAATGGGCAGTCCACCCCCCCCCCCGACCCACTGGATTGGCCGGCCCGGCAAGTGACGCAGCTGGGAAACCCCAATCGCACAGGTCTGGCCTCTGCGCCCATGGAGGGGTCATGAGAGCCCGCAGCACAAGTTCCTCTTAAGGTGGAAGTGGCCTTGCTGTCTGCTGTGGAAAAAATTATTTGACCTATGTAAGCTACTGACTGAATATGAAGATTTATATATGTACCATGGAGCTATAAGTGCCTGAACCCTGTCGAATGACTGAGCCCATGTGTCTGGGCTGAAATTAATTTTGCAATGGCACAACGGAACAGGGACTCTTAGCAATACTAGAACTTGGGGACAATCAATGAAGCTGAATGCTTGAAAAGGCAGAACAGGAGTACTTCTTGCAGGACATATTATAATTATGGAATTTGCTCTCACAAGAGGGAGACAAGCATCAATTGGATGGCTTTAAAGAGGATTAGACAAATTTATGGAAGATCTGGCTATAGGTTGTTTTGAATTAAGTCCTAGGGCTGAGCCATGTCCAGTTTTCAGCATCAGTGATATACTGATATAGCACAATGTATGAAATAAGGATGGAACTATGGAGAGGTAAACTGGGTAATGTCCTGGCAAATGCTACAGTGGTGCCCCGCAAGACGAATGCCTCGCAAGACGGAAAACTCGCTAGACAAAAGCTCTGTTTAAAAACCTCCAAAGGAGAGTTCACCACCTTCCCAAGGTAGTCCGTTCCACTCAGCTAAAATGAATGCAGATATAATGGCCAATTTAAGCTTTCAAACAAATAAATAGGACACAGCATGCACAATACACAAGCCTTGGACTTTCTGCAACACAAAGTGCTTTTTGCTCCACTCTCTTTAAGGAAAGAGCCAAGGGGCAAGAACGAGTGTCAAAGAAAGAAAAGCCAAGCACATTAAGAAGGGATGGAAAGACAAAGTAATATTTTATGACATGCTTCACTGTGCATTATAGAGAGCAGTAGCACCTGACATTTTTACATTTATTTTTAGGAGAGATTCACACCTCCCTCATTGTCAAGCACTACTGAGCACTTTGATGGATGATTTTTATTCTTAGTGGTGATATTTATTTTCCCATCGCTTCGGCTGAGGGACCCTGCGACCCCTCCAGGCAGGCCTTTTGTGTCGTTCCGTTATTTCGACAGGAGGTGAACAAGAAACAAAAGAGCGCAATGCCACAAGAACTGGATTCATGCGCTCCCCAATGTGATGTTGCAATGCTGGTGTTCTCTTCCTTCAAGGCACTGTGTGTGAGAGAAAGGGCGGGGGGAGGAAATGTCAGGGACGGTATGTTCACCAAATTAAATATGGTTAGAATGCAATCAGTTTCCATAAGTAAAGGTAAAGGTACCCCTGCCCGTACAGGTCAGTCTTGACAGACTCTGGGGTTGTGCGCCCATCTCACTTAAGAGGCCAGGGGCCAGCGCTGTCCGGAGACACTTCCAGGTCACGTGGCCAGCGTGACATCGCTGCTCTGGCCAGAGCCAGAGCCAGAGCCAGAGCCAGAGCCGCACACGGAAACGCCGTTTACCTTCCCGCTGGTAAGCGGTCCCTATTTATCTACTTGCACCCGGAGGTGCTTTCGAACTGCTAGGTTGGCAGGCGCTGGGACCGAGCAGCGGGAGCGCACCCCGCCGTAGGGATTCGAACCACCGACCTTTCGATCGGCAAGCCCTAGGCGCTGAGGCTTTAACCCACAGCGCCACCTGCGTCAGGGACGGTATGTTCACCAAATTAAATATGGTTAGAATGCAATCAGTTTCCATACTTAAACACAAACCGTCCAAATCATCTTAAAGTATATTCTTCTTACCCAAACCTCCAGTTTAGGCCGTCAACTGAAAAACGGGCATTCTGGGGGTTTGGTGTGGGAAGGACTTATACCTATTGCAATCCCTGTTTGGCTCAGTAATATGATGACCCACTGGTGGAGGAAGAGGGGGGCGGGGGGAGCACACTTCTCCCCACAGCGTGATCCCGGTGGGGTGCCATCGCACCACACCCCTGTGGGCAGCACACCACGCACCCAGGACGCATGCCACGCCCCTGCAGGTGGTGTGCCACACCCCCAGGATGTGCACAAGCCACACACCCCAGTGCCTGCTCCTCACCACTGTGATGACCTAGGGCTCAATCTTCAAAACATTGGTCCACATGCATCTGCCAGCTGAGCTAGTAGCAGCCCCTCCCAGAGGCTCCTGAAGAGATCTTGCAACATGTTCCTATAGTCATGGATCAATCGGTTGCCTTACACAGCAATTCCAGCTCCTGGAATCCGTGAAATAAGTTCAATGCATCATAAAGCCAGTCCACTCCTATCAGGAAAAGTTCCACTGCACCACAATCCTTTCCAGGTCATTTCCTCCCCATCCCACATCTCAAAAGGCACCCAGAGCCATTGTCACAAAAACTTAAGTGTTCTCAGGTGAGATGCAACCGTTTGGATATGTGCATTCCCATTCTGCCCCAGCCCTGCACGTCATCCAACTCGCCACGCTCCCCGTTGCCGGATCAGCCTGTCAGAAGAGATTCACTAAGGCAGTCAAAGTGTCACTTTGTTTTAAAGTGTATGCAACAGCAGATCCGCAAAATGTACACAGGTGCTCTTGGTGGGAGGAATACATTAAGTGCCTGGCATCAAGATTGGAAAAGACAATGTGACTCCACAGTGATTGAAAAGTTGTCTTTCAAATACCTGGCCTTGGAAAAGGAGGAATCAATCCTAAGGCTTCCCTGAAGGAAAATACCTTGATTCATTCGAGTATATGGCAGTTGATGGGTACTTCAACCCCTCCACCTTGAAAACTAGGGAGCTTCTGCAAATGGGATGCTTGAATAAGCTTGAACTCTCAAGGCACCTCTCAAGGATTTGCAAGGAAAATGAGAAAAACATAAAGGGTTTCAGGCTCCTTCCTCCGCCACACTCCCCTACCAATAAACAAACAAAAGGAAGACTCTTGCGGTTTCAAACAGAGAGGAGTCACTAGCAACGATGTGGACTGACAATGCTGAAATTGGCTAATAAATAAATAATAATAATAATAATAATAATAATAATAATAATAATATAATATTTATATGCCATTCATCTGGCAGGGTTGCCCCAGCTACTCTGGGCTACTACATTCTAAGCCATGGGTAGGCAAACTAAGGCCCAGGGGCCGGATCTGGCCCAATCACCTTCTAAATTCAACCGTGGATGGTCTGGGAACCAGCGTGTTTTTACATGAGTAGAATGTGTGCTTTTATTTAAAATGCATCTCTGGGTTATTTGTGGGGCATAGGAATTTGTTCATTTTTTCCCTTTCAAAATATAGTCGTCCCCCCCTCACAAGGTCTGAGGGACAGTGGACCGGCCCCCTGCTGAAAACTTTTGCTGACCCCTGTGAATCTAAGCCTACTACAAAACCAGTTCCTCCGTCATAAGAAGACCAGTGACCCATCCAGTCCAACATTCTGTTCTCACAGTAACCAACCAGATGCACATAGGAAGTCCACAAGCAGGACATGAGCACAACAGCACTCCATTCATCTGCAGTTCCCAACGACTGGGACATAGTGCCTCTGACAGTTGGTAGCTATCCCTGACTCTTGTGGGGGAAAATTCTATAGTTCAGCTGTGTGAAAAAGTACTTTCTTCTGTCTCTCTTGAATCTTCCAACATTCAGCTTCCTTGGGTGACCCAAGTTCTGATGTCATGGGAGATACTAAGAGTCCCTGTTCTGTTGGGCCATTGAGAAATTCACTTCATCCCAGACACAAGGGCTCAGTCCCTCAGTCATTCAACTAGGAATGCCAGTGTTCTCTGATAAAAAAGGTTTTTATTAGGGTTTATAAAGAAAAATACAAAGATTTTTATCAAATATCTTTTTTTTTGTCCAAATTAAAACATTAATCAAAAGAAAAGAAAAGAAAGAAGTTAAAGTGAAGTTCTTTAAGCTCAGGTTCAGACATGTTCTTCAAGGGCTCATGAAAGCCCACCTCAAGAAAGAAGTGAACTTGTATTGACTTATATGTTATCTTTTATTAAACCACCTCAAGGCAGTTTACAATAAAAAACCTTTATAATACAGTTAGAATTTTAAAAACATAAGCCAGCAGTATTAACAGTCAGTGCAATTATTGTAACACACTTAAGGCCTCAAATTTCTCCATCTTGAAATAACACCCACACCAGGGAAGAATTAAATCAGCAATACCAGGGAATTCATGTACAGGTGGCCTCAAGCTCTGATGTGCGCTGCCGCCAGGTCTCTGCTCCAGTCCTGCAGTGAGAGCTGGAGGACGGTTGTTTGACAATCTGATCTGTTCAAGCACAAACTCCTGCAGGCTAACTGCTTAATTCTGCTGACCCATCCCTGCTGAACGTATGTGGGCTTGGACACCTTAATTAAGTCTCTGGTGCCACAGAGTTGAACGTGGGATTCAAGGCTCCATTGAGCACCACCAACAACATCATGCTTAGGCATGGTGACGGTAATGATGGTAAGCCCAGTTGCTGGTCATGGGCTCTGCTGCGACCAGGCCCTTGCCCCAGTATGCCACATATTGGCACTGGTCTTGAGAATTTCCTAGCACATAGGAAGGCAGCAAGCTGCCTTATACTGGTCCGTCAAGCTCAGTATTGTCAACACTATATGACAATGGCTCTGCAGGATTCCAGAGTCTCTCCAGCTCAAGCTGGAGGTGCCAGGAATTGAACCTTCATGCAAACCAGGTGATCTGCTATTGAGCTGCAGCTACTGAGCTGCAAAGCAGGTCCTCTGTTACTGAGCCATGACTACTTAGCTATAATGCACTTCCCTGGAATTTTGAGATCAAACAGGAGCTCACCTCATCATGCAGATTCGAACCGCCACCGTTCCAATCAGCAAGCCCAAGAGGCTCAGTGGTTTAGACCACAGCACCACACACATCCCTTGGTCCTGCACATTATATCATAGGGATGACCCAGGGCATGAGAACTTACTAGAGGCAGATTGAAATAGAACATGTCAAGTGATTTGGTGAGTTCTCTGAGATTCTAGGGCATGCTGATCTTAACCAGAAAGCATAGACCTGTTGCCAAGTATGGAGCAAATCTTACAAAAGCTTGGAGGAGCAAGCCATGCACCCAGCCACTGGTTTTCAAAACACAAGTGAAGCAGAAGGATTGTTGTTGCTTATATTAAGTAATAAAAAAATACAAGATAGGGATGTTTAGTGTATCTGAGCACTTATGAAACCCCAAGTTCCCTCCTGTGTCATCCTATCTCCAGATTAACAAAAGACCTGGGGGGTGCTCGAGGTTTTGACTCAGATTTATTATACAAGCTGTCCATCTAGAAGCTTTTGTACACCGGTGATTTTTGTCACTGAGAGAGCTCTTAACTTGTCTCTCTTTTTTCCTACATCCAAAATACATGGTACTTCTGTTTGACTGAGTGATGGTGGCACTCTGCAGCAGCACTGAAAAGAAAACACAGCCTAGTATTCCTCCATGTGAAGAGAATGTTTATTAAAGAGCTTTTTTCTGTACACTGCAGAAAGTCCACTAAAACTGCTGTTACTAATTAGATTATTTAGCAGTCATGTTGTGCCTGATGTTGCACAGATCATATAAGTGACACAGTAAGTTCCTAGAGCTTTTCTGATCTTATGGCATCTTCAGGCAGGAATGGGAAAGACTCTTTCGTCTGAAATTCTGGAGAGTCATTGCCAGTTGCTGGTGGCAATGCTGAAGTATGTGATCATCCAACCTCTGCTTGAAAACCTCCAGTGACTTTACTTTCCCCAAAAAACCACAGTCCTTCCTGTTGGGAATAATCCAGACTGAAATTCCCAGGTGTCAGAAAAGGTTATTTATGTATGCAACAACTGCGGCCGGTGTTTTGTTAGCACCAAAATGGAAAATGAGCGAGGTCCCAACCAAAGAAGATTGGCAGCTTAAGTTGACAGAATATTCACAACTTGCAGACTTAACATATAGAATAAGAGAACAAGAAGAACATACGTTTAAGGAAGATTGGAAAACATTTATTGAATATGTGGAAAATAATTGCATACACTGGCAGCATTAAGATAAATTCAACAGTGTAAATAAGTTTTGATGGATGTAATAATGGAAAGCTGATTGGTGTAGTTTTTCTAAAATATTCAGGGATATAAGGTATGCAAAATGAGGCATGGAAAGAGAAGAAGGGAAGTCACTGATATCTTAAGTATGTAAATGTTTATTTGAAATTGTAAAACAGATAATTCAATAAAAATCAATTTAAAAAAATAAAAATGAAAACCTCCAGTGAAGGAGAGTCCACTACCTTCCCAGGTAATTTCATTCCGCTGTTCAACAGCTCTTACCACCAGAAAGTTCTTCCTAATGTTTAATAGGAATCACCTTCCTTCGAATTTGGATTCATTGGTTGGGTCCTACATAGATCACTGGTTTAATTCATCATACAGTAAGGCAGCAATACAAAGCAGGGTTTGTCGCTCAGTGGTAAAGCATTGGTTTTCCAGGCAAAATTTCCCAGTTCCATCTCTGGCATATCAAGGTAGGGCTGGGAAGGACTCCTCCCTGAAAAGAGTAGAGAGCCACTTCCAGTCATTGTGCAAACAAGGCTAAGCTAGACGGACCAACAGTTTGGGCATGTGAAGGAAGAAGAGTGAGGGTGAACATGGCACAGCACTATTATCTGCCGCATCTGTTCTGTCTCTTGCATGCACATGTTAAAAGGTGGGGGAGAAGCTTCTCAGTCATATGGCACCACTTCTGTTACGGCTGAGAGCCTGGTCCATTTCATTTTAGGAAATCAAAGTGCTGCGGCAATCCAAAACTGAGCTCTGAAAAACAATCACATTCAGCATCTCCGAAAGATGTAGAGGAAGGAAGAGGATATAAAGCACCACGCACAAAAACCCTCCCTTAACTACATCAGAGAGCTGGACCGAAGGCTATGGGGCAGTTAAGTGCTTCATAATATTTATCTTCTCTGAGTGAAAGGAAATACAACAATTCATGGCTGGTGGAGACGGAGGGATCAAATTTCTCTCTCCACTCAAGGAGATTAACGTCATAAAAGATCCAAGCCATCATGCGTCATTACAGAGACACATTGCTAAGTTGTGAAGTAAGGACGCTTTTGGCATTTTCCATGAAATAGGAGTAATAATATTCAGTGGGGTTTTTTTGTTTTTGTTTTTTAAAATGAATAGTTGGAAGAGTGAGATTTGCTGCAAGCTGAAATCTGATGTCCATCGTTGTAGCCAGGAAGAGAGCTTCTGGAGATTTTCTTGATGTGGAAATGAGTCAAGGAATGCAGAATATTGTGGCAATGAGTGAAGCCACTTTGTTGATTCACTCCTCCCCTTAAAACAATTAACTGGAGTGCAGATCAGATGCTGTGATGTGCCACAGCAAGGCCCACCCAGCAGGTAAGATGAGGCAAGGTGGGAGAAGGTTCCGGCTGACTGAAGGTAAGGCAGATTTCAGGCTAGGTTCTGGGGTAGTTGTTGTTCTTATTTAGTCGTTTAGTCGTGTCCGACTCTTCGTGACCCCATGGACCAGAGCACACCAGGCACTCCTGTCTTTCACTGCCTCCTGCAGTTTGGTCAAACTCATGTTGGTAGCGTCGAGAACACTGTCCAACCATCTCGTCCTCTGTCATCCCCTTCTCCTTGTGCCCTCCATCTTTCCCAGCATCAGGGTCTTTTCCAGGGAGTCTTCTCTTCTCGTGAGGTGGCCAAAGTATTGGAGCCTCAGCTTCACGATCTGTCCTTCCAGTGAGCACTCAGGGCTGATTTCCTTAAGAATGGGTAGGTTTGATCTTCTTGCAGTCCATGGGACTCTCAAGAGTCTCCTCCAGCACCATAATTCAAAAGCATCAATTCTTCAGTGATCAGCCTTCTTGATGGTCCAGCTCTCACTTCCATACATCACTACTGGGAAAACCTCGGGGGGTTTAGTAGTCTGGGGTAGTAGTCTGCATCTTTTTTTTGTTCAGATGCAGGGCCCACTTTTAACCCAAACATGCATTTGGGGACCCATTTCTTGAACCTTTGCCATATATGTGCATGGTGGTAGTGCTCCTGTTGTGAGCCACCTTGGATCAGACAATGACCCACTGGTGGGTCCTGCCCCACCAGCTGAATTCTGGGGGAATGTGGAGCTCTGAAGTTGCTCCAGCAAGGAAGAAGGTGAAACAGAGCCCTGCTATGACTGCATAGCAGCTTCATTGTCAGTACTGCAGGATACTTCTGTATTTACCCTTCTCCAGTAATCTCCAGCTGTAATGGAGCAGGAGCCACAGGTCTTTCTAGGTCTTCTGCAGGAGAGTCCTCCTAGTCAGGGGAATGACAGTGCTGCATCCTCAGGCCAAGGAGTCCTTGGCCCAGTAGGTTCATCTGAGAGTGTTTATGAGCCTGCCCCCGCATGCCCTCCCCCTTCTGCTTCAAAGTCCTCAACCCCAACCTCTGAAGCTGTGGAATCTGACCAGAGGCAGAGCTAGCTGTTCTGGCACCCATGCTGTGCACCCAGGGGTGGGGCTAGCCACCCAGGGCATGGGACAAGCGTCCCAGAGGGGCGCAGCCCAAGGTGAGCATCCCGGGTGTGTGTGGCAATGTCACCCCCTCAGCAATGACACCCAAGGAGGGCAGCACGCACTCCCCTTCCTCCGCCAGTGAATGATGGGTGAGGACCAAATCCAATTCCCAAAACAAAAGAAGCAAACACACCAAAAGGCAGAAGAGTTTAACAACTTTGGACTTCAGCCTTTTATCTTCAACTAGAATTTCCATTTTCTCCAGGTTTCTCTCTCCCCTGTTCCTATTTATTTGTTTGTATTCATTTCTGGATACCTTTGCAATTTCCAAATCGCCCGCTGATTAGTAGAGCATACGAATGAACAAAAGTGGCCCAGATTGAAATGTCCTCATTTGCATATTTAACTAGGCCCTTAACTAAAATTCTGATGGATTTTCATGATGACTTGTGTGTGTGTGTGTGTGTGTGCGCGTGTGCATGGCTGGGAGAGTTAAGGAACATTGATTCTAACGCACCTCTGAATGTATGCTTTACCCTAGTATTGGTTTTCAGTATACCAGCTCAGAGCTGTGGCATGCAACATTGCAACTTCCTCTCCCTTTGTGACAACACTCCTACCCTTTCCTATTTGGTGGAGGCAGTTCCACTGTGGCAAATGGAATAGTGCACCACTAAGCTCAGCCTGCCCACCTCCCTCGCTCCTAACTTATAACCAGTCCAGGGGCAGATCCCAGCACTGAAAGTTGTGGGAACAAATCCAGAATTAGTTGGCTTTCTCCAATATTGGCTCCTCTTCTTTCTTAGTCACAGTATTGCCCTTGCAGAACTCAGCGGGCAGAAGGATAAGGACTAAACAGGCATGACTTGGCTCTGCCTGTCGTTGGCTCCGGCGCCACCTACTGTTGGGCTCCCAGCCTTCTCCCCCACTGGTACTAAGGAGCACCAGCCTTCGCTTCTAAGGAACACCTGCACTAAGTAAGAACTCCCTCACGTTATCCGCCATTCCTGCCCCCACATACTCACAGTCGCTAGAAGATGTTTATTCTTTTATCAGGAGCACTTCAACCTGCTAAGAAGAAGGGAAAGTGATCTTGAAAGATCTGCCATTAATCATTGGGCTGACAGTGTTAAGTGGGTCAGGTAGGTGGAATTTAGAGTGTAACCGTTGGAGGCAGATGACATCAGATGCCAATGAGATATATTTAATCATGCACCTTCCTGTTCAAACAAAACCCAGACTTCTACATTTTAAAATGAAAGATGCAGTATCACAATTTAAACAATTTTGGAAATATACTTCTTTAAAAAACCACCTGGGCTCTGCAGTGCTTCAGATGGAGCAGGGCACTCACCAGTCCCACCCAGGAAATGTGGACAACACCAAGTAATAATGAATTAAGCCACATGAGGGGAGCCAGTGAGTCTCCAGATGTTTTAGATTGCCCTGACCAATGTTCAGTGTGGAGGCAATTTTAGGGTAGCATGACTGGTCTGGCTGCACTGGGTGCTGGGGGGAGGGGCAGCACAACGGAGGAGGAGCCCACTGAAAACTGATGAATAAATTTGTGGAGCAGGAGGGTCACAAGCTACTGACTCTTGTTGCATTGTATTACAGTGGTACCTCAGGTTAAGTACTTAATTTGTTCCGGAGGTCTGTACTTAACCTGAAACTGTTCTTAACCTGAAGCACCATTTTAGTTAATGGGGCCTCCCGCTGCTGCCGTGCCGCAGGAGCACAATTTCTGTTCTTATCTTGAAGCAAAGTTCTTAACCCGAGGTACTATTTCTGGGTTAGCTGAGTCTGTAACCTGCAGCGTATGTAACCTGAAGCGTATGTAACCCGAGGTACCACTGTATTGGCTTAAATACCACACAATGAACAAAGCATCTCAGCAACAAAGTAAGCACATTTACGAAACAGCTTGAAAATACTTAGCCAGCATTTGAAAATGACACACAATAACACACACACACACACACTCGATTCTTATTGACTTTCTCTCACACACACATGCAAACATATGTAGTGCACAAACACTAATAAACAGGATATAGATGATAAAGAACAACTAATCTTGGAATATATAAAAAATGAATTACAGAGTGACTATTGCAGACTGTCAATACGAGGACCAGTATCCTTTACCCTAATATTTTCTTTTCCTTGTTCAGCAAACTCAAAGGTGAAGAAACACATTAGATGGAGGCCAGCCACGTTCCTCAATGTTTCTGAAAAACAATGAAATCATGCCATTCTGCCCAAACCAATTATTTCTGCACTGGCCTTGTTTCACCTTAAACTTACATGTCACATTTCCAAGCAAGGCTACCTCCCAGAGCTTTTGGTGCCAGAAATCCCTAGTGACTCCGCAAAGTCATGGCAAGCCTGTGCCACCAATAATAAATGGTTTATTTAGCTCCCACCTTCTTACCCTGCCTGAAAAATAAATTGAAGAGAGCCAGTTGCAGAGAAGGTCACATTGTCTTGCAATTAGGGCTGGTAGGACTCATCAGTTTGGGTTCATTTTTGCAACTAAATTCAAATACCTACATTTCTGCAGCAACCCTCATAGCAAATTATTCAGCATTTTAGTTTGAATTTATCCAAACAGATTCCCATGCAGTTTTGATGAGTGTGCACATCTTTACAAGCAATTTCCCCTAATACAATGCATGTTTTATTTCAATTTCACGACACTGACTCACATTACGAGATATGCCATCTCTGAACATCTATTTCACTGTCATAGATGATAGCCACGGATAGACTTTTCCTGTGGTCAGACTGGATCCAGAAAAACTGCATAGCTGTTAGGGCTGTACACTGGTCTCCCCAATGCAACCTGGGGGATACCTGACCCAGATACAACCCCAAATGAATTCAAGAGGAGGGATAATATTTAATTAGGGTTTTTGAAACCCTAGACTTAGAACATAAGAAAATAAGACCCACAAAGCTTGACTGGCAGGTGAAGACGATGGAATACTTGGAACTTGCAAAAATGACTGGGAGAATAAGAGGAAACACAAATCAGAAAGGGAGTAAAGAATGGATAATATTTAAAGAATATATAAAACAATATTGTGAAAATGCAGGTGTCCTGGCAGGTTCAGATTGAATCTTGAATATTAAGGAATGCCAGAAACTTAAAAATCTCTTCATGATATGCAATAGATATAACAGGAAGTGTGTATAGGCTAAGAATATGTAGAAAGCACAATAAGGTGAATCAGAAATCAAAAGTGTGTGTGAAGTTAGAATATTTGTTGTTAGTGTGTGTGTAGTTGTTATTGACGTACTGTTCTTTTTCTTTGTCTGTGCTGTTTTGTGTAAACTGTTTTGCAATAAAAGAAAGAAAGAAAAGAGTTCTGTAGTTTAACTATAAGCTGTGTCAAGAGTTACTTTCTTTTATCTGTACTGAATCTTCCAGCACAGATTCACTGGATTTCAAAAAATACCTGGTGTTATGACAAAAAACTTTTCTCTACCCACTTTCTCTGTGCCATGCATAATTTTATAAACTTGTATTGTGTCGCTTTCTTGCTCACTTTTTCTTTAAACTAAAAAGAAAACCCCAAATTCTGCATCCTTTCTTCCAAGAGGAGTCAGCCCATCCATTTGATCATTTGGGTTGACTTTTCTGAATCCTTTTCCATCTCTACAATATCCTTTTTGAGGAGTAGTGACCAGAACTGTGCACACGGTTCCAAATTCAGTTGCACCATAGATTTGTGGAGCGATATTATGAAATTGGCAGATCTACTTTCAATTCCTTTCCTAACACTCCCTAGCATGGAAGTTGCCCTTTTTCACCCAGATTAAAGATACAGAGAGAGAGGAAGAAGGAAATGCTGTGTCTCATTCTCTCACCACCACCATCACGCTAGGATTGGGTGGTTTCAATCCTGCTGGGTGCTGCTCTGGAAGCAGCTTCCTTGTGGAGAAGGCTCTTGCTAAAGAGACACCTGCAAGGATCGGATCCTTTGCTCACTAGCCAGAGAACAGAGCTGGAGGGACACACTGCCTCCTTCTCATTCCTGCCCAAATCCCCACCCCTAGCTCACTACAGTTGGCCCATCCCATCCCAAGTCAATCTGGGATTGTATCCGCCCAACTCAGGCAAAGCCTAAAGGTGTGCAGTGAAATTAGGGGAGCAGTTAAGGCCAGAGGCACCAGTTTGCAAGGGTAATTGGGGAGGGCGACATTGAGCGTGTGACAACATGACATCCTAATGTTGTGCACATGAGCACTGTGCCTCCCTAAGCCAGGCAGAAGCTTACTGGGCTTTGGGAAGGAGGCACCAGGAGAACATTTAGGGGAGTAGCCTAGTTCTCCTAGTCCAGGCATAAACAAACTTGGCCCTCCAGATGTTTTGGGACTACAGTTCCCATCATCCCTGACCACTGGTCCTGTTAGCTAGGAATCATGGGAGTTGTAGTCCCAAAACATCTGGAGGGCCGAGTTTGCTTATGCCTGTCCTAGTCCACTGATCACACACCACTTGGCAATATCCCCCCCCCCAAATCAGCCAAATTTAGGCATAGACTAGGCACAGACCTAGTCATTCTTTTGTTTGAGAGCCAGTATCTTTTATCATAAAATGTAGATCTCCTCCCTCCCCAAACATACTGAACAATACAGTCATTGCAATTGTTTGAAAGAGGAGGAAGAGAAACCTGAGGGCAGACATAGCGCGGCAGTGGAGAATTTATGAGGGAAGAAGGAAGGCAGAACACATCCCATTTAAAGCAAAATGATAGTGGGAAAGGGATAATTTACTCCAAGCCCATTAGAGGGTCATTTATAATGCTTTCTGCTTTCTTCCGATTACCAGTAATTAGAGGAGAACGGGGGGGGGGGGGGGGAGAGAGAAAACAGAGAGACAAGAGTAAAGCAGCAAAAATATTTGTTCGTGGGTAAATTTAAACAACACGGTGCCACCTCCCCCGCAGTCAACACCACCTCACACATTTCCAAAGCACAAGAAGACAGAACTCAGGCATTTCTGCGCTCTGATGATGGATACACGATGAGGAGAGAATTACAGAGCTAAATGGGACCAGAACGCAATCAAGTTCAACCTTTCGCATCAACCCACACACTTCCCCAGAGATTAACCCATGAAGACCACAACTGTTCTGTTGTGCTGCACAGCACTGCTCAGCACAGAGACAACATCCTATGAAGCAGTTCCTGCTTTGTTTTTTGAATTATTATTATTATTTCCCTCGAAGTCTAATTAAGGACTCCAGACAGAATCACCATTTGCTGGGGCCTGTTCCCAATAAATCAAGAATTCCCATCCGCCCTCCACATCCAAGGCTCACTCTCATCCACTCCCACCAACCACATAGATAATGAATTCCTGAACAACCCATTATTGGAGAGCAGGTATTTGACCTATGAAAACAATTGCACGCAGAGGACGGTGGCTGAGATGTTCAAGGGTCTGGGAACCAAGCCTGATGAGGAGTGGTTGAGGGAGTTGTGTGTGTTTAGCCTGGAGAAGAGAAGACTGAGAGGTGATATGAAGGCCACCTTCAGGTATCGTAAGGGCTGTCACATGGAAGATGAAGCAAGCTTGTTTTCTCTTTCTCCAGAGAGTAGGGCTCAAACCTATGGATTTAAATTAGAAGGAAGGAGATACCTACTAAACATTAGGAAGAACTTTCTGTTGCAATGGAAAGAACTACCTGGTCAGGCTGTGGGCCTGAAGATTCACTGGAGATTTTTAAGCAGAGGTAGATGGCCATATGTCAGGGATTCTTTAGCTGTGATTTCTACATTGCAGGGAGTTGGAACAGATGAACTTCGGGGTCTGTTCTAGCTCTACAATTCTCTGAGCGTGGAAGCATTAGAGCTATGTCTGTGTTTTGTGCTCTGACGTTATTCAGAAATGTCCAATTGGCTTGCTTTTTAAAGCTAAACATCTGGAGGTCCTGCTAGCCTTGCCCCCCACTGAAATCCCACCCCTTTGATTCATCCCTCAGCAACCCTGCCAATAATTATACACCACTCATTTTCTCCTACTGGATAATACTGTCAGCTGCTGCAAATGAAAGCAACTTGTAAATTCCAAAAAGCAGCTGCGTTTCAGTTTACATATTGTGCTAGAAAGTGCAGGTTCACCTTTACATGTGAACGGAATCTCCCCCCATTTTGAATCATGGGGAAATTAGAATGACAGCTATGCCACCCAGTCCAACCACTTGGGACCATGACTTCTGTCAGTATCAGGTAAAATATATATGGGCAGGGCTCAGTGTCATTTGTGAGGCAGGGGCAAGGACACCAGCTTTTGTCCAATTATGCGATGCACTGGTCTTGGCCCAGGCGAGAGTCAAGTCCTCAAATCATGGACAGCCTGACAGGTCTGAGGAGATTTTTTACAGGAAAGCTGTGATAGGACTTTCTAAAAACAACAACAAGAATAAGTGACCTGTTATTATATTACCCCAAAGCCACAACCTTCACCCACCCACCCACCCGCTGTCTCTTGTTAGTCTCTCAGCAGCAGCTGGAGAGAAGGGAGATAAAATGTGTTTTAAAAGAGATGAATTGCCTTCCTATCTTCTGGCCTGCATGCTGGATCACAAATATTAAAGCTCCAATGTCAGGCAACATTATCATCAACTGTGTGTGTGTGTGTGTGTGTGTGTGTGCATTATAGATATATGTCTATCTATAGATAAACGCAGGTGGCGCTGTGGGTTAAAGCCTCAGCGCCTAGGGCTTGCCGATCGAAAGGTCAGCGGTTCGAATCCCTGCGGCGGGGTGCGCTCCTGCTGCTCGGTCCCAGCGCCTGCCAACCTAGCAGTTCGAAAGCACCTCCGGGTGCAAGTAGATAAATAGGGACCGCTTACCAGCGGGAAGGTAAACGGCGTTTCCGTGTGCGGCTCTGGCTCTGGCTCTGGCTCTGGCCAGAGCAGCTTCGTCACGCTGGCCACGTGACCCGGAAGTGTCTCCGGACAGCGCTGGCCCCTGGCCTCTTAAGTGAGATGGGCGCACAACCCCAGAGTCTGTCAAGACTGGCCCGTACGGGCAGGGGTACCTTTACCTTATAGATAATGAAACATAAACAAACACCCCCATCTCTCCCCCCCCCCAAGGCTTTGCGTCCTGCTCTGGGGAAATACATATGGCAATAATTTGACCATATTTATTTCAATTGCCAGATGAGGATAAAGCATGACCTGGTCAAGTTCAACTGCAGCACCACATTAACCTTTGAGAAGCCGCAGAGAAAATGTGGTGTTTGGAAACTTCTCACACTTCTTGCATTCAGCTAAAGTAACAAAACGAGCCCACAAGGCCAAGAAAAATAGAAGGCAAATTATCTCAAACATGGTCTTCGTGAGAGAAAATTATCCATCCCCATCTCAATAAGGATTCTCACAGAGCCAGACAAGGTGAGAAAAATGGCAACCTTGGAGGATCTTGGAGGAAACTGTTGCCTAGAAACGACAAACTGTCAGTAACAAAAGGCTGCTTCCATAATGGGTCAAGTAAGAGCCAGTGGCTCCGTCCCACTTCTTTGTTTCAGAGAACCTCAGTAGGAGTTGCTTCCTGATCTACCACTAGAGAAGGACAAGAAATGCTGCCTGTGTAACCTTTGTGCCATTAAAATCATCAAACAATTTCTCTTCCTGTACTGGATTTGAGTGTGATTTTATTTTGAGATCCCTTTGCAAGCCACCAAGGTGATACAGAGGTAGCCTGGGACTAGACAAATCTTTTCACTTGTGATTTGTCTCAGTTTCCCAAACTTAAATCAGTTTGCATTAAGCCAGCATTTTAGTGCTAATTTCTCCTAAAATACACATTTTTGGGGGAGCAATAATGCATCTTCTACATCATCTTCACTACCATTTTATGCACACTTTCTGCTAACATATGCATTTGTGTACACATTATTTGTTTGGAAAACTGAAGTGCAAAACTGTAGAGAAGTGCAAATTTAGCTGAATTTCAGTTTACATGTTATTGCAGAAAATGCAAATTAGACATGTTTGCCTGAAAATCTGAATCAAACTGAACTTTTGCACCATCACTGCACAAGGCTCAGGGGGAGGAGAGATTATTGGGGTTCTTTTCCTGCACTTCCCCACAAATATTATCAGTAGAAAACATATAAGCACAAATTTAAGTATTTATATCATTATTATATGCATGTATTAGTTTAGTTGCAGGGACGCAGGTGGCGCTGTGGGTTAAAGCCTCAGCGCCTAGGGCTTGCTGATCGAAAGGTCGGCGGTTCGAATCCCTGCGGCGGGGTGCGCTCCCGCTGCTCGGTCCCAGCGCCTGCCAACCTAGCAGTTCGAAAGCACCTCCGGGTGCAAGTAGATAAATAGGGACCGCTTACCAGCGGGAAGGTAAACGGCGTTTCCGTGTGCGGCTCTGGCTCTGGCCAGAGCAGCGATGTCACGCTGGCCACGTGACCCGGAAGTGTCTCCGGACAGCGCTGGCCCCTGGCCTCTTAAGTGAGATGGGCGCACAACCCCAGAGTCTGTCAAGACTGGCCCGTACGGGCAGGGGTACCTTTACCTTTACCTTTATTAGTTTAGTTCAAGTATATCTAATGCGCTGCCTACCACATGTTGTTGGACTCTTAACTCCCATCAGTCCCAGCTAAGGTCCCATCTGCAGTATCTCAGATTAAATCAAAGCAGTATCATACCATAAACATGGCTTCTCCCAAAGAATCCTGGGAGCTGTAGTTTATTAAGGGTGTTGAGAGTTATTAGGAGACCCCTATTCTCTCAAGGAGATACAATTTTCAGAGGGGTTTAACAGTCAATCTCTCTTCCTGGGGAACTCTGAGAATTGCAGCTGTGCCGGGGGAATAGGGTATCTCCTAAAAACTCTCAGCAGCCTTAACAAACTACAGCTCCCAGGATTCTTTGGGGGAAGCTGCAATGGCTTCAAGAAGTGGGGTACCGCCTTAAATGTATCATGCGGATGGGGCCATAATCAAAGGCCAGGGATGATGGAAGTTGCCATCCAACAATATCTAGATGACATCACATTGGTGACCCCTGGTTCAGTATCCAACATTTAATGATAAGCTGATTAATCATCATGAATAATGTCAATTCACTAGATAGGCAAACCACTTCAATGGAAGAACATCTTACAACATCAGAAAATTATAAATCATCATTTTCTCTCTCTAAGTAATATTGACAATTGCACAATTGCTCAAATTAAGAATAGATAACATCAAATATTTGTTCAATGCAAACGCAAGTCCTTTATTAGAATGATTAATGAATCATTTAGTACTAAAGAGGCAACTGGCTTGAATTACTTCTTCCTTGCCTTCATTTAGGCAAACTTATCAATGAAACTGTCAAAAGAGATTTGGCTGGTAAGCTATGAAAATAATAATCTATATATGGTCGGTAATTCTATCCTTTCTTTCCACCAGTTTTCCTGGAACAGGCATTAGGGTGATCACCCTGTAATTTTCTGCATCCCCTTTTTAAAGGTTAGTGTTACATTGGCCACATTCCAGGTTTCAAGAATGGAGGCTGAGCTTTGTGTTGGGATACCAGTAATAATAAAGAGGCCAGAGAGTACACATGGGGTAAAGTAGGACCACTTTAGTAAACTATATCTTAAGAAAGGATGCACTTAGTCTCACACAATTGCACAGAGGGAAATGTACCCTGTGTGGGAAATCATCCAAAAATCTATCAAGTTCTGAAGACCACTTACTAGGTGACTCTACCCTACAGGCAGTAAAAGTTGACTCAAAATCTGATTCTTTCCCCTGCCATTCCCCTTCAATTGAGAAGAGGACCTTCCTGATTCTTGGCCCCATGGAGCCACACAACCCCAAGTGAGTGGTACAGGTTAACCCCAAAAGTGATTCATACCCTGCCCCATAGGTCACAGAGCCCTGTGTGCAAATCTCTGGAGTCATTTGTCACCTGAAGGTGCCTCAGGGTGCTTGGCACCTCTTCCCTTTCCCACCCACCTTCCAGTGACTAAACCAATTAAACAAATCAGCCTAATTAATTGATATCCACCAATAACTACACTTACCCAGCACTACAATGTGGAGTAGTCGGAAATATATCCTATTGCTAGCCAATCGCAGAAGGAAGCAACCAGTTATACTCACATTGCATACTGACGGAGCAGTCTGGGTGCTGCTTTTGAAGAAGGAAACTGGGATGTGAAGCCTTAAATACCCTCCCATCCACTCCTCTCCTGTGCTGGAATGAGCCAGCTTCAGGAGACCAGAAGGAGCTTCTTGCCAGTCTTCTGGTCCCACTGCAAATGAGTTCTCACCTGGACTCCTTTTGGAGTGGGAAAGGGGGAGCATTTCCGTTATAAGATCAGCCATTTCACATTTGACTTCTTAAAGAATCCTGAGGTGGGTGCCATCCAGATTCAACAATGTGTCAGTTTTCATTTTATCATTAAGTCCTAGAATACCTTTCTCTTGCACTGCAATTTGCATCAGATTCTCAGCCTCCCTGTGAAAGCTAATTCAAGGCATAGGCCTTACATTTGCTGTGAAGACAGAGGCAAAGAATTCATTCAGCTTATCTGCAATCTCCCTTTCCTCCTTTAGTACACCATTGACTCCCTTGTAAGGCAAAGGTCTAAGTAGCTTCCTAGCTGCTTTTGTTATTCTGATATATCTAAACACAGTGGTACCTCTGGTTACAAACTTGATTCATTCCGGAGGTCCATTCTTAATCTGAAACCGTTCTTAACCTGAGGTACCACTTTAGCTAATGGGGCCTCCCACTGCCACCGCGCTGCTGGTGCGCGATTTCTGTTCTCATCCTTTGGTAAAGTTCTTAACCCGACGTATTACTTCCGGGTGAGCAGAGTCTCTAACCTGAAGTGTTTGTAACCCGAGGTGTTTGTAACCTGAGGTACCACTGTATATCCTTTCTAAGGAATCATTTCCATTTTCCTCAGTGTGGCACTGTCATCCCCCTCACCCCCAACACCTCATTCCACAGGGCAGCATGGGAGCTGCCATCTGGGAGCAGGATCCGTCACAACTTAAAAGAGGTGGGTAGTGTGAATGCCAGAGGAGTGCTATTGAGCCCAGTTGATTCCTTACAATGGAGATGGGAAACATCTGACCCATAGGCCATTGTTTGCCTCACCAGGGGCTCTAAATTGACCCACAACTCCAAGCCCTCTGTACCTCAGCTGCCACTGATGCCTGCAAATTCAAAGAGCAGTGTGAGCAACTCATAAAGCCCTTTCAAAAACAGCTCAATGCTGCTCTTAAAACCTCTGGAAACTGGATATTTAAAGGGCAGCCCAGGGCTCCTGGGGGGGGGGAGGGCTTTCAAATCGCTGTGTGCTGCACTTTGACAACCAACAGTCAGAGTTTCAAAACAAACCATCCTCCCTTGTCACTGTTGTTGGAGTTTGCCTTATATATAATGCAGTGGAGAGCAGAGATAGTCTGGTAAGATGGCTGGTTGGAAGAATAAAGAATAAGGAAACATCAAGTTTATTACCCCCGAGTCCTGGCAAACAAAGCCATTCCAGTCACAAGCTTAAAAGTGGCCATCACAGAGCCAGGAGGTTCACAAAAGGCAACGTCTAACATGAACTGAAGCGACAGCAGGAAGGAAGTCAAGTTGAAGAGGAAAAACCATCTATGGGTAGTTACTCAAGAAGGAACCAGTGAGGGGAAAATAGGTTGGCTTTCTTTCTCTCACCCACCACTCGCTCAGGGCTCTCCATGCTTGGAGGCTTTTAAGCAGAGGTTGGGTGGCCATCTGTCATGTATGCTTTAGCCTGAGATTCCTGCATTAAGATTCCTGCACTAGATTACCCTTGCACGCCATTCCAACTCTACAAGTCTATGGTTCTATGATTTTACAAACTATGATGTCAGATGATTGCCAGACGGGAAGCCCCACCCACCTGTCAAATGTGGTCCTCCAAGGATGGGGATATAAGCATCTGGGCTGCTGATCAGAAAGGTTTCCCCACCCCTCCCTTACAATAACCATAAGTAATTTACAGCCCAAACCTAGACGGCATCTTTAAAAGCAGAGACATCACCTTGCCAACAAAGGTCCGTATAGTAAAAGCCATGATTTTCCCAGTAGTGATGTATGGAAGTGAGAGCTGGACCATAAAGAAGGCTGATCGCCGAAGAATTGATGCTTTTGAATTATGGTGCTGGAGGAGACTCTTGAGAGTCCCATGGACTGCAAGAAGATCAAACCTATCCGTTCTGAAGGAAATCAGCCCTGAGTGCTCACTGGAAGGACAGATCCTGAACCTGAGGCTGCAAGAATTTGGCCAACTCATGAGAAGAGAAGACTCTCTGGAAAAGACGCTGATGTTGGGAAAGATGGAGGGTGCAAGGAGAAGGGGACGACAGAGGACGAGATGGTTGGACAGTGTTCTCGAAGCTACCAGCATGCGTTTGACCAAACTGTGGGAGGCAGTGAAAGACAGGAGTGCCTGGCATGCTCTGGTCCATAGGGTCACAAAGAGTCAGACACGACTAAATGACTAAACAACAACAACTTACGGCCCATTGGTTTCCCTCTATCTGACCTATGGCCTCCCCCTCCTTGGAGCAAACGTGTGACTTCTTTCAAGCCTAATTGCTCCCTTGGGGGGCATTTTTTGGGGGGAGGGAGGGTTGTGTTAACCCTCCCAATCTGGCCATTTTGTCTGAAAACTGCATCCAATGAAAGGCTGTTTACAAGCCTAATTACTTGGTGGAGAGCCCTTTTTCTGAGGGGGTTGTCACAGCTGAGGCGAGCTAAAACCGAAGAAAGATCGTGGAGGGCAAAATGCATTCATTTGCTTCCACGCTCATTTGGTTTCTGCCAGGGAAACTTCTGAAAAGGGCCAGAAAATGCAACTTGTCAACAGAGATCTTTAAAGATAAATAAAATAAGGAGTGTCTTTAAAAATCATTCTTTCTGCCTTTAAGTAGGTCACTCTGTTTTCGCTATGGAAATCAGAATCTCTTCAAAAAGCAGACTTGGCTCTGCATCTCCCTTATCTACTTAATGCTGGAAGTCTGGGAAATCATCTCTTAAGAGAGGAGGAAAGGCTAGAGCTGTGAAAGAAACACATTCAATTTACCCCGCAAACATGTGAATGCACCTAATTTTCCACTTTTTAAATGTTCTGATTAATATTTTTTTTAAAATGTTATTTCAAAGGGAATGGAAACTGGATGGAGTAGCTTTAAAAGATGGGGGGTTCTGTTGGAAACACGGCAACCCTGTTTTCCATGAAAAACAGCCAACATGGGGTAATGGGTATATGACGAGAATGAAATAGGCACACACACAAAAGAGAAGAACAAGCTAACTAGCACCTATGCATTAGGTATGCTTGAGGGGTTTAAATTCTGGGAATACTAATGTGAACTGACCTGATCCACAGCTCTTGAACTAATGCGCAAATTGAAACATAATTATCTTCCCCATTTTTCACTTCTCTGACGTCTGCTCAGGAAAAAAGTACCAGATGTCGTATTTTAAAATAAAAGACGTTTTTAGAAATGCACCCATTAATATGCTACTTTTCCCCCTAAAAAAGAAAATGTGTACTTTGTTAGATATTTCATCTCAACATATGCACTTATAAATGCACTTTATCCTAAAATACACCAGTGGTGTTTAAAATGCATACACTGACGTTTAAATAACAATAATATGGATTTTAATGTAAAATAAAAATAATAATGCAATATTTGCCTGGGGAGATTGTAGCCAGGGCTGTCGCAACCAACAGCCACACGAGCCTTTGGGAGGCAGAGATGCAAGAAGGCATCAGAGGAGGGAGGGAACGAAACAGGGACAGAGGCCATTGTTGCCCATGGCATCACTGACTATCATTCAAGGCACCCCAGGGTGCGATAGCACACTGGTGAAAACCACTGGGCTAAGGGCAGTCTTTGGTCACCCTACAACTGCATTGATTTGTGGATCTCTAAAAAAGGTAAAGGGACCCCTGACCATTAGGTCCAGTCGTGGTCGACTCTAGGGTTGTGGCACTCATCTCACTTTATTGGCCGAGGGAGCTGGCGTACAGCTTCCAAGTCATGTGGCCAGCATGACAAAGCCGCTTCTGGTGAACCAGAGCAGCTCTTATGCTGATCAGTGGGGCCACAGGGCACTTATAGGTTCACATGCCCAACCTCTCATAGCAAGGAAAAAGCATTCCTTCCAGTCATTGGTTGATTCAGTTAATATTCTTTATTTCTGCTTTTTTGCAGATCCCCTATGTTGTTACATTTAAATAAATATAGCATTTGTTTCCACCACAGTTATGGTGTCTCAAGTCTTCACCATATGGGCATGATGGCAATTTCTCTTAAAAACAAACTTGGGCAGGGCGCCCCTTCAAATAGAGAACTGTCCTCTAAAATAGGACAAACATCCCTGTATTCCATATTCTGGTCCACTGTGGGGGAAGAAACACAAGAGAGCAATATAATGCCAAGCTCCTGAGCTTGAAAAGTGCTCCTTCCTCCTTGAAGCATCCCTTTTATGGTCTGCAAAAGAAATGCAGGATTTGTCAGATGGCATCAGGAGTTCAGCTGTTCCACATGCCATGTGAAATCCTTGTCCCAGTTTGCACTTGGTTTCGGCACAACTTTCGGTCATCATGCCACTTCATTACTGCATTATTTTTAGATAATTGCTACCACCATGTTAGAACATGGGTCAATAACCCTATGATTTATCACCAGAAGTTGGAGCAGTAAGAGAGATAAAATATCCAACTAGGATTATAGGAAGCTGCCTTATACTGAGTCAGATGTTGATGCTGATGATTGTTTAGTCGTTTAGTCGTGTCCGACTCTTCGTGACCCCATGGACCAGAGCACACCAGGCATTCCTCTCTTCCACTGCCTCCAGCAGTTTGGTCAAACTCATGTTCGTAGCTTTGAGAACACTGTCCAACCATCTCGTCCTCTGTCGTCCCCTTCTCTTTGTGCTCTCAATCTTTCCCAGCATCAGGGTCTTTTCCAGAGAGTCTTCTCTTCTCATGAGGTGGCCAAAGTATTGGAGCCTCAGCTTCATGATCTGTCCCTCCAGTGAGCACTCAGGGCTGATTTCCTTCAGAATGGATAGGTTTGATCTTCTTGCAGTCCATGGGACTCTCAAGAGTCTCCTCCAGCACCATAATTCAAAAGCATCAATTTTTCGGCGATCAGCCTTCTTTATGGTCCAGCTTTCACTTCCATACATCACTACTGGGCAAACCATAGCTTTTACTATATGGACCTTTGTTGGCAAGGTGATGTCTCTGCTTTTAAAGATGCTGTGCCTGGCATGCTCTGGTCCATGGGGTCATGAAGAGTCGGACACAACTAAATGACTAAACAACAACAACAACAACACAGTTATGAATTACCGGTCTCTGCAGCCACAATGATTCTCCAGCGGTTTGACTCCTCCCCTGGTGGTGCACACCATTATCTGGATGCAAACAGCAGCAATGCTCCTAGGAGTACAATTTCCCCCTTTCAGTAGTCTAAGGTTAGCATGGGAATCAGATTTTACCCCCTCACATTGGTCAAAGATTTGGTCCTCTAAACCACATATTCTGCATAGACAAAGGGGAATTCTTTAAAGAAAGTTCACGGGTGCCTTATGATTCCAGTGTGCCTCAATCATGTTTTGAAAACATGTCCCCCTCCCTGCAGTGTTGGTGGGGTTTTAGCATATAGGACACCTACTGCCATGTGTAGGGGGGGCTGTATTCATGTAAATAAGAGTTGAGGTTTAGTGGTGATGGAAATTGATTTAATTACCAGTTGAAGAATCTTACTAGACCCTCAGCTTTGCTTACATTCCCTGTTTGTGGGTGGTAACTCTAATGTTCCTTGTAAAACTCTGATTACTCATTCGCTGCTCACCGACCACTTGGTCACAGCTCAGGGTTGGCAGGGTACTTTTACATATGCTGGTTTTACATACAAACTGGTTTTAAAAGCTCTTGTTTATTTCCATATATGAAAAACTGAGTCATAAGCTGTGGGTTATTCAGGGAGATGTGGATCCAGTGGAATTTGCAGCCATGTGATGGCTACTTGCAACTTATATGGCAAAACAAACACAGGAATGGCAAATTCCATCTAAATGTGATGTTAAATGGAGACTATATTGCTTTGCAGATTGTACACATTGCCATTGTACTCTCTGTATGCCATTTATCTTGCTGAGTTTGATCTATTCCGAGTTCGTTCTGTTATATGGCTCCATGTATGCTTTAGTCCTCTTTTATCAATAGAATTTTTGTAAACGGGGTGAACTGCTTGAAGGGAAATAGAAGAATCAACACACACACACATCTAACCAGGTACAACATGTACATACTGATATAAAAAGCTAAAAATGATGTGTTCCTTTCCAGGCATCACAGCAGTTTTAATTTCTGTAAACCATCATTGCTTACGTATATAACCATTTTAGATAAATGTATTTGTTTAGGCTTTCTAGATCTTCTTAGCCCTAAAGTGTATGCCACATTACCCTGCACTTCAAAAATAGATGGACTAATTGGCTATTCTAGTTAATATTTGCTGACAGTCCAATTCTTTTGCATTCCCCCCATAATCACCCTTTTAAGTCATCTAATTTTCACATTATTTTCCATGGGCTGAACTACCATCATTCACTGAGCCAGCCCCTTATGCTTCACTATAGCACTCAATAGCTTCAACCACTGTCCTAACAAGGTGTATCAATGAAAAGAAGCTTTATGTCAGACTGCCAATCAATCAGTGCAAGAGCAAACAGTGCAAGCAGCAGTTTTGACTCAAACTTCCCTAGAAAAGAGGCAGTTTCAATAAATTTGACAGATGCTGTTCTTATGTACAGGGCAGATCTCAGACCCATTGAACCTAATGGACATGACTAACTTGGGGCCATTAGTTTCAACTGGTCTATCCTTACTACAAATTAGCTGGAGAGAATCTAATGTATTACAGTCTGCAAACTGATAGGCAAAACTGAGATAGAGCCGTATCCTAACTCCCTTTGAGACAGTCTTAACAGTATGGGCTCCCCTGTTCTGTAGAAATGCTCATGCTTTGCTGTTTCTTGTAGACATGCATCACTCCAAGCACATGGCTCAGAGGAGCCAACAGGCAAGAGGTTGTCTCTCTCTGAAAGTCGACCCAATGCATGTTAAGAGAACCGGGCAGGGCTTCTGAATGCAGGGCAGCAAAAATGCCTGGTTTCAGCACTGTCCCTGGCAGAATCTCTGTGGACAGCTCCCTGCTCTCCTGCTTTCCTGCATGAGCAGCAAACTGAAATCCAAGAAGTGACTGATTACCAGTTCTAATGAGCACTAGCCACTGCTGTAGAGTGAATGACAAAGCAACCAGGAGATATGGGCAATCACAAGCAAAGCCACCCCTTAACTAGTTGTAAGCAGCAAGGCAGGCAGGTGGGTACAGGCTGAGGACAGGCTGAGGTTGTGGAGGGGCCCCATTCACCCTCCATTCAGCCTCCATTGACTGATGACAAGATCGCTCAGCAGCCCTAAAAACAAACTCAACAGCTATAGGACCGGAAAGATTCACACTGAAGGCACATGGGACCCAGAGTGACATAGTGGTTAGAGCACCATCTTAGGAGAGGGGCGGCCCTAGTTCAAGTCCCCACTCAGCTATGGTGTATTTTAATATATGTGGTTCTAAGGTGACCTGCAATAGTTATAGCTCCTTTGCCTGGTCAAAGGAGTTTCCAGCACCTATATACGTAAGCACCAACTTGGACCAAACCTGGAACTCAGGAGGCGTTACAGTGCTATTGAGTGATGTCCCAATTCCTTCCTGAACCATTGGGTGCAGAGTCTCACTCCTTAGAAAGCAGATTCTGACTCAACACCAGGAAGAACTTTCTGACGAGAGCTGTTTGACAGTGGAACAAACTCCCACAGGTAGACTCTCCTTCCCTGGAGGTTTTTCAGCAGAGGTTGGGTGGCCATCTGTCATGTATGATCTAGTTAAGATTCCTGCACCAGGTTGGACTTGATGACCTTCCAGCTCTAGAATTCTGTAATTCTATTTGATGCAGTTGCTTTTGTTTTTGGGGTGCTCCATGGCACTCTTGTCACTTGGCCCTCAACTTTCATTACTCAGTAGGAGCTCAGCCGGGAAAAAAGCTGGTTTAGGAATTCTTAGGACTACAAAACCTATGATGCAATACAACGATTAAGTATCTATATATGTTGTGGGTGGAATACACCAAGTCTGTAAAGGAGTCTAAACGAAGAGAGAAATTGTTAATATTACCAAGAATATAATCACAAAGGCAAGTGAGGGACACCAGCCCATTGAGTTCCACAGAAGTAACTTCACTGCACATTGGGGGTGGAAGTGGAAGGATTTTAGCAGCATCCATTAGAAGCTTCCAATGAAATGGGCCTGGATTCAAGAAAAATGTCCAATCCTGAGTTATGCCCAATGGTCAAGGTGCAGAAGAACTTGATTGTCCCCCTCAACCAGCAAGAGCAACAGAAGTGAGCAAGAACTCGAGCATGCACACATAATACAAAAGCTCAAATAGGTGAGCTATAAATGGAATATAAAGAATTATCCAGCATCTAGATCACAGATGTAAACATACACATAGAAGGCACAAGGGTATCAAAACTGCAACAGTTTTTTTTAAAAAAAAATTAAAAAAATCAATCTTTATAGCTAGCTGGTGGAGCACATTTTTACATCCTACACTACTTAGCCTTGCCTGAGAAAAGTGAAATGGAACTCACCAATCCACACACATGGAAATATACAATACACAATGGAATTCATCCAGAGCATCCCTGTGTGAATTCTTGCCCTTGTGAAACACTAGCAAGCATTTCCATTCTGCTCCAAACCACATAAGTCTGCAAGCCCCTGATCACCAGAATAATCTGGTTGGTGAATAGTTTTCCACTCTCCCCCTCGAAACTCAGAACATGAAATCCATTCACAAGAGCAGGCAGCACTCAAATATTAATAATAAGTAAAACACCCAGTAAAAGATGATAGATGGAAACAAATTGTGCATGCCTATGAGCCTCTCCTTGTGTCCTTTTCACTGAGCATCCATCATGCCTGATGCCCATGATGCTATAGGGGCAGTTATACGTAGTTGTGTTTTCAAAACCATTTGGGAAGGTGGTCATACTGCTCTGTTTGCAATAGGTGCATTTCCCATTAAAATCCTGTATGTTTTCATACCAAAATGTTCTGGGGTTGTTGTTTTGTTCAACTTCTGTTGTACTATGGTGCTAAAGTTTCCCACCAAATGACTAACGGTAGGACTGGCCCTGTAGTCTCCACTAATATCAACAATCTCTCATCTTCTGAAAGATTCCCACTTCCCATTGCAGTTTACGGAATGGCAGCCTGGTGTGAGCTGGTCCCAGTGAAGTTTGCTTTCCTAGATTCTACCTCTTCTTTGTAAAATACAGGTGTATCATTTTAATGGTGGATGAGCATGTATAAACAAGGATCAACAGGATGATTGCCTCTCCTCTGAAATGCCAAGCCGATTCGCAAAGAAAACACCATTCCATCCCTGTGCAACCATGCATTAATTTAATGCTCAAAACTCAAGAAGAAAACAGCTAAAGTTCAGGCACACCGCACAGAAAGTTAAAGGTGGTGGGGTGTTGTTTTTTGCTTTTGTTTTTTTCCAGTGCGTGCACCAAACTGCTTTTAAGCTCTGCAAGAAACAAAGCTATCAAAAAACAGCGCTTGGCATCAAGATCACGCCTCAATTTGCAAATCCATAGGGGATGCTTAAGAAGAGAGGGTGGAGCTGGTGGCCTTTGAGTCAGCTTTTAATTAGATCTCTCACCTAGATTCCTTACAACTTCCAACCATGTTCCTGCATCCCACACAGCAGCTTTAAAGCTCCCTCCCTACATCTCAAAAGCGTTGTACCTTGTGAGATTGTAATAGAAATATCTCCACTGTGCCATAAAAAGAAATGTAGCTTGAGGATTTAATTAGCAGCTGTCAGGAGTAACCCATACGTATTGCTGAATTGTTTAACTTGTTCCAAAAGGTACAAATCACTACATTGTGGGGAGGGGGAGGAGTGATGTTTCAGAAACTTGACATCCCTTCAATCCCCGTCTTTTTCTCCCCAACACCATGATGTTTCTGGTAATCAGAAACTGCTGCTCTACTCCATGGACACCATACATAAAATATTAACACCCACATCACCAACCTGTAAATGAAGCCAATATTAAAAACCCACACAAATAAACCCCACAGATGCATCAGAGAAAACAGAAGAGAGGGGAGGGAACCTTGCCCCATATGTGCCCACTTGACCACTTTGATCTGTGGAACTGACATTATTACAGGTGCCATGTAATTTTCATTCCTCAGCTGTCAATCTTTAACTGTGGCAGAACCTATACACTTTGGAACTCCCTGCCGATTGACAGCAGGCAGCTGCCTTCACTGCACACTTTTCTTGCAGCTGCCTAAAACATTCTTTGTTTAGACAAGCCTACACAGACATATATAAGGTTAATGCATTTCAATTTCTGTTTTCTTAATTTTAATTCTCTTCAAATGTCCTTCGTTGTTTTTAACACTCTTCAGTGTTGATGCTAATATTTCTTGTAAACCGCTAAGAGGTTTTACTACAGTGAAGCTGCATATGCGTCTTGTCAAATGGAAACAATAAAGAAAAAAATATCTGAGCGAGTGCTGCTTGCAGAAAGCCCCAAGTCATCTTCCCAAATCCCTCTGCGTCTTAAGTGTAAAGGGTCAACTGATGGTGAGCACCTCTAAGTGGGGATCAATTGTGTTGTGGGCTCTTTAAAACAGAGATTGCAAACATGGGAGTCACGGTGTGGATCAGAGCCCTGGGTGATGGTGGTGGCACAGGAGGCAGATAAGAAGTTTAAAATCCCTATCTGCATCAGGGCCCTGATCAATATGAACCTCCACCTCTGCATTATTATTATTATTATTATTATTATTATTATTATTATTATTATTATTATTTTAAGCCAAATAAATTTTGTGATTTGCATCTTGTCTATGACCCTGAAACTTTGGAGAGTAGGACAATTACCTGCTTCTGAAAAGCAGGTGATCACAACAGGTGTTGTGCAAAATCCTCTTGGGCGCCTGCAATACTACTGGTTTATTATTTATATTTTATTTTTACATTTATATCCAAGGAGCTCAAGGTGGCATACATGGTTCTCCACCTCCGCAATGAATACCCACAGCCCCCCTGTGAAGTGGTCTTCTACTTCTTCTTGGGCAATCACTGGTAGCCATGTAAGATTGTCTTCCATGAACATGGTTTTAACAGTGAGTCCATAAGTGACTGTGGAGGCCAATTCTGGCTCCACACATCCTTCTACAGTGTGGACATGGTTTCCGGGTGGGAGTTGATCATGGTGAGGGTTTGCCAAGCATGCCTTCCTCTTAGCATGTTCCTCCCTTTCGTCCTGAGTTCGAGCGTCTTCAAAGCCCATGACACCTTTGGTAAAGGCTATTCTCCAACTGGAGCACTCACAGGTCTGTGTTTCCCAGTTGTCAGTGTTTATACTATATTTTTTTAGATGCTGATGAAGATATTAACAAAAAATTGTTTTACTCTCACCTGGATACCATCCTATCAGAGACGCCTAAGAAGGATAAAATTATCCTCCTGGGTGATTTTAATGCAAGAGTTGCGCAAGATTTTTGTCTGCGGCCCCTGTGAGGTACATTAGGCTGAGAGGCAGTGACTGGTCCAAGGTCACCCAGCAAAATTTATTGCCAAGTAGGATTTTGAGCCCTGAGTGCTCACTAGAAGGACAGATCATGAAGCTGAGGCTCCAATACTTTGGCCACCTCATGAGAAGAGAAGACTCCCTGGAAAAGACCCTAATGTTGGGAAACATTGAGGGCACAAGGAGAAGGGGATGACAGAGGACGAGATGGTAGGATAGTGTTCTCAAAGCTACCAGCATGAGTTTGACCAAAACTGTGGGAGGCAGTGGAAGACAGGAGTGCCTGGCGTGCTCTGGTCCAGGGGTCACGAAGAGTAGGACACGACTAAACAACAAGAACAACAACAAGGATTTTGAACCCAGGTTTCCCAGGTCCTAGTCCAACACTAACCATGATGCTGTGCTGCTCAGGCATATTAAGCCTAAAATGGAAGACATTGGGAGGTGATCTTGCACAGCCTCCAGGCACCTCCAGATTATCAGTATTTGGCAAGAGAGAATCAAGTGCCTACTGGAACTTTAGGTACAGGGTTTAAGTGGGTGGAAGGGCTCTGTTGCTCTCAGGAGTACCAACTTGAAGAAAATATCATGGGGACAGGTAAGCCCTGCCCCACATAATCCATCACATGATGCAGTGCCCACACACCATTTGAATGGGAATGCCCATCAATTTTGTGAGTGCCCGGCCCCCTCAAATATTTTATTGTAGAGCCTGAAGCCTCCATGGCCCCTAGGAGTTGGCTGGTATGGTTGCCCTAGTACAGTCACGTCCATCTCTATAGCGACTGTGATCTACTCCAAGTATAATAAAACTGGCAGTGACCTACCCATTGTCATTGCCAAGAGTTGTCAAGCTTTTTTAGGGGGGAAACCCAGAGTTGTTGAGCATTTTTTTTTATTCAACGATGAATATCGCACACAGCACTAAAGCGAACATTACTTCCGGTTGCCAACAATGCCACTGTACACTGCTGAGGCAGTGGCAGAAGATGAAACTAGCGCCAGGGGAGGGGACACACAAGATTACTTGCCCAAGATTGCCCAGGATCAAGCAATCAACCCGCAATTGACCAGGGACACCCAGCGATTTACCTGTAAATCTCGATCGACTGGTTGGACTTGTCTGCCCTAGTACAACAAAACCACTTTTAAGAAATAATAATCTGACCCTCAGTGCTTTGGAGCCAGATGGATTTAAAAGTGTTGGAAGAATGAATGAATACTGGGAAGGCATGTGAACACCCCCACAAGTGAATCAGGATAAAATGAAAGTGAATGCCCATTGTGATATAACCATCCCACGAACAAACGCTGACTAAAGGCTGGATATAATGTAACCTCCGTGTAAGCTTTGTGCAAGAGAATAAAAGAATGCTCTATAAATAAGTCATCTGGAGGGGCCTTCCATTGAGGTATGGTACTGTTGATTCTGATCACAGGACTGTAACCACTGGAGTCTGAGCTAACACACCAGCCTCCTGCTAGCAGGAGGCATCATGCAAAAGGTGGTGAACTTTTATACACAAAATCCTGCTATGCGTCCACAGAACTTCATGTTATATAGTAGCAGACAAATGACATGAACAAGACCTACATAATTTGTTGAAGCAGAACGGCAGAGATCATTCAGTTTGTAACTTAATGGTTAATTCTGTTTTCAGTAGTCAGCTGATGGGGGGAGGTGTTTCTAAGCAACCAGGTGGAGTGGCATGATGCTTGCTGAGGTAACATGTCCCCCTATTGGCTATGTAGTTCTGAGGGACTCTTTCCTTTGTATGTTTGTTTGAATGTCTCCCTGCTATGCACCACGCCTGAATTAAATAGGTAAAAATTGCTGTTCATTTCTCTTCAAATCATACATTGTTTTTGTTCAGTTTCCTCAGCAAAATCTTATAAGGATTTCTTGTATTGTGTTTTAATTTGCTGGAAGCCACCCAGAGTGGCTGGGGTAACCCAGTCGGATGGGAGGCTTGTAAATAATAAATTATTATTAGGCTTATAAATAATAAATTATTATTATTATTATTTTCTTTCTAGATTCCATCTGGATTGTTAACACATGGTTTGCTTCATGATGTGACCGAGCTCTCCAAATTCCATCTCTTGTGAGGTACAGCTGCCTAGACACCCCACTGGTGTTTTTCTACAGAGAAATAGTGCCACCATCGTCCCTGTCTTAATACTTTAGTCTGAAAACGTGGACAATCTAATTTACAGTATTACAAAATGGGAAAGTGACAGGCTTAAGTCAAGACCGCTCCCCTTCTGAGGTAAAGCCTCATTATTCATATGCAGCTTTCTAATACAGAGACATCTGTTGAGGGTTTCAAAGGAAATGGATGGGGGCCAAGACAGGATCACAACTATCCCAGAATTCACACATACACACAGGGGGGAAATACTTAGCATATGGTTAAGGTCATAAAATAACGAAGAGAAGAGGTACCTGCTGGATCAAACCAAAGGCCCATCTACTCCAACATGCTGTTTCCACAGTGATCAACTAGACACCCCCATGTGAAGCCCACAAGCAGGTAAAAGGTAAAGGTAAAGGACCCCTTTACCAGTCAAAGGCGACTATGGGGTTGTGGCGCTCTTCCGGAGCCGGTGTTTGTCCACAGACAGCTTTCTGGGTCATGTGCCCAGCATGACTAAACCGCTTCTGGTGCAAGGGGACACAGTGACACAAACCAGAGTGCATGGAAATGCCGTTTACCTTCCCACTGCAGTGGTACCTATTCATCTACTTGCCTGGCGTGCTTTTGAACTGCTAGGTTGGCAGGAGCTGAGACAGAGCAACAGGAACTCACCCCATCACAGGGATTTGAACCACCGACCTTCTGATTGGCGAGTCCAAGAGGCTCGGTGATTTAGACCACAGCGCCACCCGTGTCTCGTTGCAATTCCCTCAACTAGTACTCAGAGGCCACCTGCCTCGACAATGGAGGCAGAACTTGTGCATGTTTGCTCAGGATTAACCCCCACTCCTTAAGTGTGCATAGGGCTGTGGCCCCAGGCATTTCAAAAAAGTGCTCCATAAATCACACATGAGTGATTATCTTATCAGGACTGGGGGAGAGGAACACATGCTGGAAGCCATTACTCCAGGGTAGGTAAATCTGTTTTACTCCAGGGTAGCTTCCTTTCTATTGCCAAGTTGCTGAAGTGATAGAACATAGTTGCCTCCTGGCAGATTCTCCCTCCCCTTTTGCTACCAACAGACGCAACAAAGAGTGAGCATTAACTTTGCCTGTAGGGAGTCCGCATCAAAAAAGCAAGCGCACAATGGCTGCAGTTGAAAGCTTGGTGAGGTTCTCTAAAGCTTTCTGTGCTTCAGAAGTAGGTAATTGTGCTGGGTTTTCACACAATCACGTGCACAGAGATAACACATGTCGAAACCACTGTGTGTACAGATAATCCCCCTCCCAATGATGATTTTAAGTGGGGAGGGGAACAGGACTGTAGTGAAGGCAGTAGGTATCTACAAAAACATACGGGGAAGGCAGCCACCACACTTCAGAGCACACATCTTACTTCAACTCACGGAACATGTCCTGCTCATTCCAAGCTTGGAATGCTTTGTTAACATCTGGGATACCTCACCAGACTTCAAAGGAAAAGAGAGAGAGCGCAGGATTTAACATATAGGAGCACAGAATGCTGTCTTCTACCAAGTCAGATCATTGGGCCCACCTAGATCAGGAGTGAAGAAGATAATGGACTCCAGATGTTGGATTATAGCTCCCATCATCTCTATTTGTCATGGTGCCAGGGACTGTTGGGGGCTTGCAGTCCAGCATCATTGGAAGGCCACAGCTTCCACACCTTTTGATGTACACTGACTCCCAATGGCTCTCCAGGGATTTAGATGCAAGTTTGAATCTGAATATGCCAAGGGCAGAACTGAGAACATTTGCAAGCAACACACGTGCTCTATGATTGGGCTGCAGCCTCTTCTCAAAACATTGGAAGTTAAGAACGTAATATGAACCTGCAGGATTACGTCAAAGGGGGTCCACCTAGTTCCTCATCCTGCTCTTACAGTGCCCAACCAAATGCCCACAGAAAGCCCACCAGCAACAGCTATCTGAGTGGATAGCTCAGTTGGTTAGAGTGTGGCACTGATATGCCAAGGTTGCAAGTTCGATTCTCATATGGGACAGCTGCATATTCCTACATTGCAGGGAGATGAACTATATCAATCTCAGGGTCCCTTCCAGCTCTGCAAGTCTATGATTCTGCCTCTGACTGTGCAAGCAGAACATACCCATCAGAGATAGCAACCACTGACAGCTTTCTCCTATATGAATTTGTCTGATACTTTTTACCAGCCATTCAAGTTGGTGGCCATCACTGCTTCTTGAAGGAGAAAATTCCATAATTTAACTATGCACCATGATGCCTTATAGTTGTCCTAAGCATTTATACCATTAGGACTATTAGTCCATATAGCCCCAGCATTGTTTACTCTGGCTGGAAGCAGCTCCCCAGGCCCTCAGAGAGGAACTTGTCCCATCACTTGCTATCTGATCTTCAAGCAGCTGGTATCAGTGGTGGAACCTGGAGCCCTAGCCATGTATCTCACGCACACTGGCCTTTAGTTATATTATCTTCCCAATTCATCCCCCATCATCCAGCTGTTTCTTTGCACTGCAGCCTAAAGCAGGTCTAACCGTAGCAGAGGTACAGATCAAAGAAAGCAAGTTCCTCTAGATTAGGAGAAAAAGAGGGTGCACACCTACCATTGAGCTGTCTGTAGACAATGTCTTCGAGAAGTGACAGCCTTTTCAAAACTGCATCCTGAATGGGGTTTCCAGCACGGGCAGTCAAGTTGGACACTTCTGCCCTGGGGTGGATTTCGTGGAAGGAATCCCCACTCTTCACGACGATGGGCCTGCACTTGGCCAGGAAGAGGACGAACCCAGCGACTGCGATCAAGTTTAAGACCAGCAGGACTTTCACTCTCCTCAGAGAAGCCATCAAAGAACTGCCCAAAGTGGGAGATGCAACTCAGGTGACTACTTGGGCAATAACCAAAGGAGAAGGGTGGAAGCAGAAGCCGGATGACCTGCTCTCTGGCTACTTTCACTAGGAGCAAGAGGAGGAGGAGGAGGAGGAAGGGAGGAGGTGAGAACACATTTCCCCATCAGCTTGTCCGTGTGAGAAGCCTCCCTCCTTTTTTTCCAGCTTGCACAGCTGGGCTATTCACAGCAAGGGGAAGCGACAAATGTTTGCAGGTGGCGATAATCTTGAAAGGCAGCTCAGATCAGCTCTGCCACTCCAGAAATAGGTGCACCTGCTCCTGGAAAGAAAGCCAACCATTGCTCTCGGTGGGTCCCAGTGAAGCAGGGAGGTTTTGAAAATGTCCTTTGAGTTTCCAATCCCTATTGGAAGGAGATACCGGAAGACCTCTTCAGCAGCTGCCCCCACCCCCCTCCTTGCCAGCAAGAGCCCCTTGACACGACTGGATTTCGGAAAGGCAAACAGCTCAGACTTGCATGAAAACTCTTGCAGAAAGAAACAATTCAACTTCGTTGCAGAGGCTTTGTACTGCTCCCGTGGTCTTTGAAATGGAACTTACTTGGCAGCAGAAGATCCAAGTGTCCCAAGGAAGGAGGCCCCGGGATTGTGGGTCAACCCTTGAGGTCCTTTAAAATAAAGCAATAGCTGGACAAGGAAGAACCTTATCCAATACAGGATCGGCTCAGTTCGCAAGGGACTCAAATGTTGCAGGAAAAACAAGATAGAAAGCAGGGAGGAATGGCAAGAGAACACAGTATAACTTTCACAGGGAGGGGGAGACACAGAGGGGGAGAGAGGGGGAGGAATACTAAGTGGGGTTACTGGGACGCTTCCAGACTTTAGGAAGGGGGCCAGGTGGTGAGAGGGATGACATTCCCCCAAGAAAGGTTGTATCCTGCTTCTCCAACAACTGGGGTAGGGGCAGGCAGGAGCTCACAGAGTCTCTCCAAAAGGAGAAAGAGCAAACAAACACGCTTCTCTTTCCCAATACCTTAAGAACCGGGGGGGGGGGGAATTAAGGGCTCAAAAAACCCACTAATTGTTAGGAAATGCAGAGCGGGGGGAGGGAAGAGGGAGGAAACGTGCAGACAGACAGTGACAAAAGACTTCGTAGGGAGGGGTAGGGAGAATCTGCAGAGAGACAGAAGAGGAGAGAAAGTGACTTTAACAAAGATACGGATAAAAGGAAGCGAAAGGAGGAAGCAAAAGGCAGCAACCCCCCGTTCCCATTCCTCTTGGACCCCCTTCTGAGATGCTTTTAATTGGTCTTTAGGGCGCAGCGCCCGCAGCTAGAATGGGAATCGCCTGCGCTCTGGATGTGAAAGCGACATCGCGGGAAAGGGGGGGGGAGGCGGAAGCAGGTGTTGCTAATAATAGGACCCTCCGCCGCCTTTCTTCGCTTTCGCTCTCCCCTCCCTGGTCGCAGCCCCTCGCCGGCTCGCCAGACGCGCATTCCCTCTCCCGCCGAGGGGGGTTCGGTGCTGCGGCTGCCCCCCACCCCACCCCGCAGCTCGCCTCCGGTGCGCAAAGGATGTATATCTAAATGGTGGCGAGGCTGGAGAAGAGGATGTGGAGGAAGAGGAGGATGGGGGGCGGTACCCCGGGAAATCAGGTCATCGTGGCCTCCACGAAGCTGTTCCGAGGGATCTTCCGGGGCCCGAGCGAGGAGGAAGATGAGGAGGAGGAAGCAGCGGCAGCAGCAGCAGCGATGGTGGTGATCGTGGCGGTGCCTGCGCGGCTGATAGTCCTGCGTTGCGCTCCCCGGCCGCAGCTTCCCATCGCAGCCGCCGTTGGAGCCATCCGCTTTCACTGTGCTGGGAGGAAAGGGGGAGAACAAAATCCCCCTTGCATGGCTCAAAGGAGGCGTTGCAAAGAAAACCTGGGCTGGGGAAAAGAAGGGGAATTGGCCACCGGTTCGCGATTGGAGGCCGGGCTTGGAATGATGCTCTCAAATGCTGCATGCAGGCAGAAAGAGAGGGGTTCTATGGAGGAGGTTTTAACCCCCCCCCCGCACCTCTAGGAGTTAGGCTCTCCGAACACCACGACACAGGCGCACACCAGATTTTGCCGAAATTACGGTAATTCTATTCGCCCAATCCTGCTGGTTGCCAACATTTAAACCAGACCGGGCAGCTTTCCTCTTAAGCACAGTTTAATCTGCAAATGCCCAGGTTTTAAAAACTCCCTGAGATGGTGACGAAAGCTTCCCTTGCTGCTTTGGATCGATCCAATCTCTCCTGCTAGGGGACCCAGCCTTTAGTGTAGCAAGTTCGACAGTGGAATTTGCTGCCAAGGTGTGTGGTGGAGTCTCCTTCTTTGGAGGTCTTTAAGCAGAGGCTTGACAACCATATGTCAGGAGTGCTCTGATGGTGTTTCCTGCTTAGCAGGGGGTTGGACTCGATGGCCCTTGTGGTCTCTTCCAACTCTATGATTCTATGATTCTATGATTCTAAGCTCTGCCCTGTGGAACTCCTTGCCAGGAGAGGTTTTGGTAGGAATCATTCAACACCTCCTTTCAGACAGCTCCTAAAAACTTTGTGATACAGACAGGCCTCTGCAATCTTTTTAAAGCAACCAATATTTACTGAATATTTCACCAGTGCTTTTAATTGCAGTGTTATGTGCTGTATAATGCCTTGCTGTATTTTTTAATGAAAGTGTGGCCTGCAAATTGGGGCAGGGCCCGGTGGTGCTTTGTGAAGCTGGGAACATTCCAGCCTTGCAAAGCAGCTCAGGTCTAGCGTCGCTCCAGTGGTGTCGGTGGCAAGGGCCGGGTTAACATGCAGTGGGCTCTTTTCACCCTCTGCCCTGCAAACACACACACACCCCACACACAGATGAGCCCCGGGTGCCATTAAAGCATGCTCTGCCACTCCATGGGCGTTGGATGCTCACCAGTGGAAGGTACTGCCAAGGCACAAAGAGGATGGAGCAAAAACCAAAGTTGAGTGGAGCCATAAGAAGACCCTGCTGGCCAGTGGCCCATTTAGTCCACCATCTTCTCACAGTGCCCACAAGTGGGACAGGAGGGCAGCCATGCCCTCCCCACTTACGTTCCTCAGCAACTTATATTGTAGGCATCCTGACTCCGATCCTGGGGGTAATTTACAGAAGAAGAGCCTGCTGGATCAGGCCAATGTGGTGTAGTGGTTAAGAGTGGTAGACTCGTAATCTGGGGAACCGGGTTCGTGTCTCTGCTCCTCCACATGCGGCTGCTGGGTCACCTTGGGCCAGTCACACTTCTCTGAAGTCTCTCAGCCCCACTCACCTCACAGAGTGTTTGTTGTGGGGGAGGAAGGGAAAGGAGATTGTGAGCTGCTTTGAGACTCCTTAGGGCAGTGATATAGTGGGATATCAAATCCAAACTCCTCTTCTTCCTCATCTAGTCAAGCATCCTGTTATCACAGCGGTCAACCAGATCTAGGAAACCCGCAAGCAGGACCTGAGCACAGCAGCTCTCTCTGCTCCTGCAGTAACTGGAATGTAGAAGCGGGCTGCCTCCAACAGTGAAGACAGAGCATGGCTGGCAGGGATAGCAGACCTTGATAGTCATATCCACTGTGATAAACACTCATTCAGACATATTTACACTTATTCACCCACACAAGCACCACAAGTGAGCAGAGTGATGGAAGAAGAGAGACCTCTGCCATGATACTTAATCTTTTTCATGAAAAAAGAAAAAAAAGTTTCTTTTTTTAAAAAAAGTTAAAACTTCTTACATTATATATATAATTATATATTATTATATTATATATATTGTATATTACACACACACACTTCCCAAGTGGTGCATAAATCCATATAATATATGGATATAACATTATATTATAATTATATTATATTATTTGCCTTTGGTGGTGCTCTTTGCTGATTATATTCTAATACATTGTACACTATGTTGATACATTTTTATGACACTGTAGATATGCATAATAAACAAAGACATGACTGAAATACAAACCCATTTGAAAGTGGCCTTTCCCTAAAGTAGACAGTTTCCTCTAAAAAAAAGAGTCTGAATTCCAGAAGTGGGTGGGGCAGAAGAGCTGCTTTCCCTACTGTTCTGAAAGCCTAAGTGGTATGAACTGGTTAACTAGCAGGGAGCCTAGGGACAGAGTTTATGGATTTAATTTACGGCCTCTGCAAACTTTCTTCCAACAATCTGAGAACTGATGAACAACACATGTTTTAATGGGCTTCACCCAAGTCGGCATAATCGTCATGATTATTGGAGCACAATCAATGTTCACTAGCCTTTACACATTCAGTAGAAGAAAACAGTGCCTTTCACTGAACTTCCTGTTCACTTACCAAATTTGGTGGGGGGGGGGGGAACCTCCAAGAGCTACATCTCCCTCGTTGCTCAGCGTTTGGGGGGTTGAAACTCCTGGCTCCTATAATCTGCTCACCCTCCTGTTTCTCCTTGAACCAATCAGCAATGAATGGGAAGTCTGAATCTACATTCACTGTGCTTGTGCCCTTGAGTGCTCACCAAGGCAGCCAACCTAACCCATCCACTGACCTGCCCACAATGGAGCCAGCATAAACTCAGTTAGGATGCATACCATACATTTGAACCAAGCAGCTCCCCCCTCCAAGAGAATCCTGGGAACTGTAGTTTCCCCCCCAACAGAGCTACAATCCCCAGCACCCTTAACAACAAAAATTCCCAGGATTCTCTGGGGGGAGCTATGTGCCTTAAGTGTGACTCTGCTCACCAGCTGACTACCAGATCAAAAAGCCCTTAGATTGGTAATAAAGAGATCACACCTTCCCCTAAAAAGACAAACAATTGTCACCTGTGGGAAGGAGGAATAGACAGTCAAATTCTATAATGTGTGAAATAAGATCCACTATTCGCTGTGGTGTAAACTACTGAGCCTTGGGCTTGTCAATCAAACGGTTGGAGGCTCGAATCCCCACAACGAGGGGAGCTCCTGTTGCTCAGTCCCTGCTCCTGCCAACCTAACAGTTCAAAAGCACATCAAAGTGCAAGTAGATAAATAGGTACCACTCTGGTGGGAAGGTAAACGGTGTTTCTGTGCACTGCTCTGGTTTCACCAGAAGCGGCTTAGTCATACTGGCCACATGACCCAGAAAAACTGTCTGAGGACAAATGTCGGTTCCCTCAGCCAGTAAAGCAAGATGAGTGCCGCAACCCCAGAATTGTTTGTGACTTAACTGTCAGGGATCATTTAACTTTACCCATGGGTAGACAAACTAGGCCCAGGGGCCAGATCAGGCCCATTCACCTTCTAAATCCGGCCTGTGGACAGTCCAGAAATCAGCATGTTTTTACATGAGTAGAATATGTCCTTTTGCTTAAAATGCATCTCTGGGTTATTTGTGGGGCCTAGGAATTCGTTCATCCCCCCCCCAAAAAAAAAATATAGCCCAGCCCCCCACAAGGTCTGAGAGACAGTGGAACGGCGCCCTGCTGAAAAAGTTTGCTGACCCTGTCTTTACTTTTAAGATCCACTATCAACCAACAACAAGCCCTTTCCTGAGCCCCATCTGTCATATCTCAGATCAGACAATTATGAACTCTTGGCGCCCAGGACGATAGCTGCTCCAACTCCTTCTGAACTTTATGAGGCCCATCCCTTTGACCAAATCATTCTCATGAAAGTGGATCAATAACCCATTCAGGACAGCACCTCTGGCCAAAAGATGACATGAATTCAAAACCCACCCACCCACACACACACACACACACTGTCATCCCTGAACATGCTGGCTGCGGCTGATGGAAACTGGAGTCCAACATTTGGAGAGTTACAGATTCTCCATCACTGCCCAACAGGGTTAAAAGAAAGGTAAGTGACCAAGGTAGGGATGCGGGTGGCGCTGTGGGTTAAACCACAGAGCCTAGGACTTGCCAATCCGAAGGTCGGCGGTTCAAATCCCTGCGACGGGGTGAGCCCCCGTTGCTCAGTCCCTGCTCCTGCCAACCTAGCAGTTCGAAAGCACATCAAAGTGCAAGTAGATAAATAGGTACTGCTCCAGCGGGAAGGTAAACGGTGTTTCCGTGCACTGCTCTGGTTCGCCAGAAGCGGCTTAGTCATGCTGGCCACATGAGTCGGAAGGTGTACACTGGCTCCCTCAGCCAATAAAGCGAGATGAGTGCCGCAACCCCAGAGTCGGCAGAGACTGGACCTAATGGTCAGGGGTCCCTTTACCTTTACCTTAAGTGAAATATTTGGGATCTGAGCACTGTTGCTTTTTTTTTGGGGGGGGGGGGTGAGCAGGGCGGTTAATGTTGGAGGAAGAATACCAAAGCTACTTTTAGAACAAAAAAATGCTTGAAATGTGGATATAAAAAAGACTTCGGCTTCCAGAACTGTCAGCCCCAACTCAATTCTTCTGCAGTAAAATGAGCTTAAAACTGTTCTAATCACATCCAGACTTGTTTATCTCACAAGAGCAGCCACGTGGCAGTCAAAGCACTGGGGACAATGTGAGTCTCTAGCATATTTTTAACTGCATGGAATTTCTGGGGTGGGGAGAGGGGAGAACAGAAAAGAGCAAGCCTCTGAAACTTCCATATGGAAAGGAAAAGAAAAGAAAAAACAACTGTTGAAGTTGGATGGCTTTGCCATATATGGATCCAGCATTTCTGTTGCCACCTTTTCGACGGTGATGGCTTTCTCCACCATGTGCACACATACTTTTCACGGTGAGTCTCCTCAAATATATCCTTTTAGCTGTACCAAAGTCACACAACACATTCTATAAATGGAATAAGTAATAACAAAAATTCTCATTCTTCCAGATGGCGTCCGCACTGGCCTAGCTTTGCCAACTCCACACACACAAACCACAGCCAAGACTCCTGGCCTGTTTAGCAGATTGTGACAGATAGAAATCCGCCTGGTAAAGCTCTACTTGCTAAATCTCAAGCTTTCTCAAGCAGTCAGGCAGTCCGGTCCAATCAATATTGATTGCTTGTAGGCACGGGCCATTGCAAACGCAGTGAAATGCCTATTGGCACACACATAAAACACAGATAAATATACACACTGTTTTAAATGCAGTCAGTTAAAAATTAAGCTTAAAACTTCTTGGAGTTACTCGTAGATTTGATTTGCTCAGCTTAATGAGTCACCTGTACAAACTGCGGACATTTGGTTCAAGATTCTCACCCATATTTTCTGTGCTGCAATTGCAAACAGTGCAGCTTTATAGAATTGACTCTCATATTCACTGGCGGGCAAGTAAATTAATATGGGTTGTATCCAGTGCAATTCTTACTCAGACTAGACTCAATGAAGATAATGGTCATGGCAAAGGTGGGACCATTAATTTCAGTGGGTCTACTCTGAGTAACACTTAGTTGATGAACCTCTGTTCTGTTTTGGCCATTGTGGCACAATTTCTTTCTAGGAAAGATATGCACCAGGCAGTGCAATGCACAATGTACAAAGTCCTCTATAAAGACTGCTTCTTGCAGGGATATGATTATACCTGTCACCCAAATACGTACAGTGGTACCTGGGGTTAAGAACTTAATTCATTCTTAACCTGAAACTGTTCTTAACCTGAGGTACCACTTTAGCTAATGGGGCCTCCCGCTGCTGTCGCACCGCCGCTGAGTGATTTCTGTTCTCATCCTGAAGCAAAGTTCTTAACCTGAGGTACTATTTCTGGGTTAGCAGAGTCTGTAACCTGAAGCGTCTGTAACCTGAAGCATCTGTAACCCGAGGTACCACTGTAGAGGAACCTTGCCAGGAAAACGTTTGTCAGCACGCTTTCTTCCCTAGAACCAAATCCCTCTCTGACTTAGAATCCTAGAATGTTAAGAGTCGGCACAGAACTTGGAGGTCATCCAATCTGAGCTCCTGCTCAATGCAGGTGCTACAGTGCAGGATGCAACCACAGCAAGTTCCACCAACAGTAGGCACATGGGGGGAGAGAGAATACCATGGATGCCAGCCACAAAAGAGCTGCTATCATTGTGCAACATAACAGAATGGCTGCCATATCTGAAAGAGAGAAAGGCAAACGACCATCAATACCCCCTGACATAAATGAGAAATAAACCACACATAACAATCAGTTGGAGATACGTATATTCCACCCCAGTGGAGGATTGCATAACTTCCTCTCAAAGGTGAAGAATTGGGTGACGGAGTTCATCTAGGCTACTTTGGCCTTTGTTAACTGCCCATTTCCCCTTCAAGGATCACTACCTTGTTGTGGCAAAGGGGCTTGAATAACTCAAAGAAGCTATGAGCTATGCCATGCAGGGCCACCCAAGACAGACAGGTCATAGCTGAGAGTTTAGATTAAATGTGATCCACCTGGAGAAGGAACTGGCAATCCACTCCAGTATTTCCATGGACATAAAAAAGGAGATGCTTTGAGAAGAAAGTGAGAGTTTCCAAGGCATGCTATGGTTCATAGTGTCATGGAGAGTCGAAATCGACTAAGACGGCTAAACAACAACAATTGTCCATTTAGGTTGTCTGCCAACATCTGTGTTTTGAGATGAGTGCCAGTCTTTTGACCAATACCTGTTGTTGAGCCTTCATTCTGGGTGTGGGGCAAAAGCAATAGCCATATTTGTTCCTGGAGAGAAGCTCTCAGAGAAGATGGCCAATCCTGGCATCCAATGAAATGTGGCATGTTTCAGAGGGCGTGTTCAACGGAGGAGAGACTGAAACAATAGGAGCTGAGCAGGAAGACCAAAACAGTCTCTCTTGCATTGTAGATTTTTGAGGATGTATTTAGTAAGATCTTTTGTGGATGCCATCGGCACCTCACAAGTCTGTTTGCTCCACTGCTGAAAAGCTCTTACCATCAGGAAGCTACCATCAGGACCTAATAATTAGCTGAAATCTTGCTTCCACACAGTTTCAGCCCATTGGTTCTAATCCTGCCCTCTAGTGTGTGTGTTTGGGAGGACAATGGACCTCAAGCCCATGGGACAATCCTGCACTGCCAAGCCATCCTGAGGCCATTTTCACCAAATGATGCCCACCTGCCCATCTGCTAACATCTCTCATTATGTCATCTAATGGGTGGGAGAGCAGGGTTAAACCCTGCAGGGGGTTGCACAATTTTGTTCTGAGCAGGAACATGGACACACAGCCAAAGCAGCAGGATTTAACCCCCACTTGCTAGCTGATGAGACAGTGGAGGTTTAAGTCCTTCTCAGTTCAGCCAGATCCCATGCAAAGCCCTCTCTGATTCAGGAAGGGATTTGCCTTGCAATCCCCTGCTAAAATGAAGGTTGTTCCTCCTGTCTTTAGCAAAGCTTCTGAGACAAACCCCATTGGATTCACATTGAAAGCCCTGCTAAAATAGTGGGGGGGGGGATACCTTTTGTTTTAGCAGCCCCTTTCGAGATGTTTTGAAATCCTTGCCTTTGATGTTATTGTGATACCAGGAGATTGACAGGTGGGTGTCCCCTCCCACCTGTCGAATTTGACCTGCAAGGCCGAAGGAGCCAAAGAGACAGAGAACAAGCCTTTGAATGACAGCTCTTCAGATATTTGAAGGCCGTTATCCTGCCTTCCCTCAACCTTCTCTTCTCTCAGCTCTTTCAACCATTCCTCATAGGACTTGATATTCAGAGGCACTTCAAAATCCTGGTTGTCTTCTACGCTCTTCCAAAAGTAGCTGTATTTTGCTTAATACTGAAGGCTCATATTTTGTCTGATTCGTTTTTGACTTTCCAAGGCACCCGTGCCTCCTAAAAATATCAGAGCTGACAAAAAGCAGACATCCCTTGGGCTTTAAAACCGTGCAGGGCCTTTGTAACAAATATCCCCTTAGCAAATCCCAACTGCTTGCAGATGTTCCCGGTCTCCTGTTTCTCTTTAAATCCTCCATTTCTTTGTTAGGAAGAGCAATGGCTGTGGAGAATCACAGCCCTTGCACAGTTAAGAGTCCACAGGAGAGAGATAGAGCTTATTGTTTTGTACCTGTCTCTCCGGTTATTGCTCTGATAAGTTTCTACATTTCCCTTAAATTTGGAATGGGGTGAGGAGGAGAAATGGCTTCCTATAGATATTATCGTTTCTACCCCACAGTGGACAGAATAAAATAACTCACAAATAGGGGTGGGCAAATATCTCAATTTCAGTTTCTCTTAGGGTTGCCATATTTTGAGGAGGGGAAAAAAAGAGAACACTATGACTGTCATTCAAAGCAAATAAATGCAATTTGTCTCAAAATTTTACCCCTGAGAAAGAGGACACATGGCCACCCCAGTTTTATATTATTCCAATGTTGGTTTTTTTTTAAAAAAAAAAATGCTGGAACTGAATTTAAGTCATCATGAAATTTCATCAGCATTTCAGTGAGAATTTTTCCCAATTTGCACATATTTGCAAAGCAATTTCCTTTAAAATGATGTGGTTTTTTGTTGGTTATTTTTCATGAATGTGTATAATTCTATGGAAACTTTATCCAAGTTGGCTTTCCAGTATTCTGCACTACCAGTTCTGCAAGAGGGAAGGGAGATCCTTTCTTTCCAGTAGGCCGGATTCTTCTCTCTCCAATCTTGGAGGGCCAAATTTGACAGGTGAGCAAAGCCCCCAACCTGTCTATTACCTAACATCATAGAGACAACATGTCATGCTGCATTTTGAAGCCCTGGCTGTTGAAACTACAAAGCACAGCACAGGGCTGTTTGAAAGCCCTTTTGCAAAGAGCTCCACACTGCTCTTTAAAACTCCAGTTTATTTAGGTTTAAAGATCAGTGCAGGGCTATTTACAAAGGGGCTTTCAAAGAGCCCCACACTGCAGTTTGGCTCCACATGCCCATTCCCAGCAGGTGCACACACCCAAACTAAGCAGGATTGAACCCTCTCCTCAGCAGAAGGGCAGGGGTTTCAATCCTGTTGTCTGCAGAGGTCTCTTTTGCCATTTCTTCCCTATAGGAAACACACTAGAAAAACAGAGTCCACTCAGTGGCATCAGGGGAAATGGTATTGTGGGCAAAAATTGACCCATAGGCTGGATGTTCCTCACCAGCCCTCACTGCTCCCACTCACTTTAACATTCTACACTCCAAGCAGTCACCTCCCACTCCCCTCCAAACACAAGCCCCAAACATGGTTCATTACACAAGAGAAGACAGGGGGAAAGTCAGCTGTTCATTACAGCATTTTACACACTGCCCATAAAATTAACCAGGTTATGTGTGTGTCAGTACCATTAAACCCAGATACAAGGTCATCACCCATCTTCTAAATTGCCCACCCTCATAGATGATGGCATCAAAGAAAACAAAAGCAGGTGTTCTATAACTCTTCCATGCAGAATAAACACATTTCCTCCTGTTTCTTGACCTACTTAACTCTCTTCAAAATCTGCCTTGGGTTTTTTTTTTCTTTGTTTGTTTTTTGCTGTGTTGCTGGCTTCTTTAATTTTTTATAACCATCTTTAAACCCTCTCTCTGAAATTTATTTGCAATTTCTTCACAGACAAAAACAAACAGTATGCTGCTTGTAGTTAATATGCCGGCATCAGACAACCAGTTAGAATCATCAAATTGGAAGGGGCACAAGGATTATCTAGTTCAGCCCCCTGCAACAGGGGCACCGACTTGGGCCCCAGGTTATGAGTGCCCAGCACATGCACCATGATGTCACATGTCATGTGACCTTGGAACCTGACTTCTGGTGGCACTGGAAGGCAGGTTCTGAGGTCTTGCAAGGCCTCAGACAGCATCTCCAAGGTCTCGTGAGGCCTCGGGCCTCCATTGCTTTGCAGATTTTTTTTCCTGTTTGCAGCAATATTAAAAGCATGGGAATTAGACTATAAAACTTTGCTTTGAGCAAGTCCTGCTATCGAAGGAAGCTGGCTTCCCCCTGCTTCCCTCACTTAAGAAATAATCAAGCAACAACTTGTAAAGTAAGTTTAACAAGAATATTTACTTACTTTATAATCATGCATTGGTTCACTGAAATGGCAGCAGTAAAAGCTATGAAGGCAAAATACTTATATTTACAGTATAACCAGCTTCAGGCATGTACCTAAAGTTGGAGCAGGCAGAGGCATGTTTGTATCCAACACTGGTCAAAGTAAGAGAGAGAGGAACAGGAGAGGAGGGGAAATGACATCACACAGAGCCCTCTCTACCAATTATTTTTTCTATGGTTTGAGAACCTACCTATCAGCAATACAGTACATCTCTGTGGACTTAGCCCCTTCTCATGCTAGCTAGCAAGAACATGCATTTTAAAGGTTTGGCTGCTAATCTTCCACAGAGCCCTGGCTTCAGAGTTCCAAAGGCTTCCGGTCAACCTCCGTATCCATTTATTCCTGACCCTCCATCCCTTGCTGAGGACCAAAAAAACAACAACTCCACAACCCCGCATGGTTTTATAATACATGCTGTTGCCTTGTGGTTTTTAAAATTACTATCACTGCTGCTATCAGAACTTGTGTTAAATGCTGCTCTGTGCTATGGAGATCATTTTCCTATAAGCCGACATGGAGTTCAATGAGATTCCTGTACTGTTTTACTGTACAACAGCTCCTGAGTTTTGTAACTGTAGTGGAATTAATTGTTAGATTCGTTTTTGACCTGCATCCTGCTGCAGCAAGTTCCTCTCTTGAGCACTAAATGGAGGCTTTGAATTATGACCGTAGGCTGTTCGCACATAACACTTTTAAAAACACAGGGTTCACTTTCGGCAGACCCATGACATACATTGAAAGCACACCCCCACCCACTGCACATTTAAAGCAGATGGCTTCCTCAAAGAATCCAGGGACCTCACAGAGCTACAATTTCCAGACCCCTTTACAACCTACAGTAACCAGGATTCTTGGGGGAATCTTATTTTTCACTGGCCCTGTTTTATCTCCACTTCTCTTGGCACTCACCACCTGTATTTGATCTTTTTTTTAAAAAAAAAAAATGGCGAATTTTATGTCCCACTTGGTTGCAATCAAACCTCAAAGTGGTTACAGGGAACATGCTGGCAAAGCAGCCCCAAAGAAATAGGTATGACATCATCATGTAGCATAGCTCCCGAGGGCTGCCGGGAATGGGAACCAGCAGTAAACATGACACATTCTGGCTGCTGTTGGTGAGTTTTGTAGCCCATGCTGCAAACTCAGGGCTCGTCCAGACTTCCGCTTGTCTCCTGCCTAGAAAGCATGGGTCTGAGTGTTTTTCCCTTTGCCACTTTCCCCCATCCTTTAGCGCTAAATCAGAATAAACAGCAATCCATGGAAAACTCTTTGCCATTTGTTCCAGTTCAGCACTAAAGATTGGGTTTCCCAGGGGAGAAGCGGCAGGGCAAATGGAGGTGTGGATCAAACCATAGACAACTCCCTCCCACACAAATTGAGAATCTACCCTGCTTTCATCGTCAAGGTAAAAACAGAACTGCAAATGAATGGTAAGTTGTGGTGAACTGCAGACACAACAGTTGCAGAATCAAACTTTAGAACGGGGTAGGGAACGTTTTTCAGCCAAAGGCCACATTCCTTTCTAGGCAACCTTCCAAGGGCCACATGCTGGCTGTAGTTAGGGGCAAAAAAGGGTGGTGCAAAAAAAGTGAATGTTGCCTTGCTACAGTAGCCTAATCGGTTCACACCCGCACTTCCTTCTCTGTTCTCCACCCAGGCAAGCGAGCAGAATCATCAGGATTCAAGGACAAATTTCAGCAAGCCAAAATCATTCAAGAAACTTGCAAAGCGGGGCAAGTGAGGGTGTGTGGCTCAGAAGAATGCACAGACTGGGTAAGAGGCAGACAGAGATGGGTGGAGGGGTCTGAGCCTCCTCATGCCTGCTTTAGAAGTTCACCTTTGTGCCAACCTGACTGGAAGAGTCCGTGAGGAGGAGTACCAGGAAGAATGGAAGAAATTTAAAGACTATTTAGCTAAGTATGTTAAGATAACTTAATTGGAAAAGCTTGCAAATATTAGATAGGCTTAGGATTTAAGTATGTAAGGATAGGATTTAAGATGTTTAAACCTAAATTAGAAAGAATGAAAGATGTTAAGTGATCAAGTTATTTTATTTATTATTTTTTTTTTGAGAAAATTGATTTTGGAAAACTGTTAAAATGATATATAATGAAATTCAACCAAAGGCATTCAAGGAAGTCACTTAGTAATGTTACCAAGATCTATTCAGGATGTATGTATGTTTGTTTGTTTGTTTGTCTGTTTGTTTTAAATTTTTGGAAAATTAATTTTAAAAAATTGAAAAAAAAAGGAGTTCACCTTTGTGAAACTCAAAAGGTGTGGAACACAAAGCAGAGGGAAACCAAGGAACAATCAGAGCAGTCCTTTGAGAAGATCCTGTCTGGTTGGATCGTGCCCCTGACCTATCTAGTCAAGCAGCCTGTTCTCACGGTAGCCAACCAGATCTCAATAGAACTGCTGTGTTGGAAATGAATTAAGAATTTTGTTTGCAAGGCAGCATTCTCTGGACCTGCTGTGAGATGAGTCTTCTGACTAGCCCTGGGACATAACAGAATGCTGGTGAACATGTACCTGTAAGCCCACAGACAACAGGTGCTTCTAATCCAAATCCTGGTCTTTGCTTCATCAGTTGCTAAGAGTACCTCAGTTGAAACAACTTAGCAACATCAGATGAAAAGATTGTGGAGCTGCATTCTGTCTAACTGCCTCCCCCAACAGCAACCCAAGGAAGAAAATGCTTAAGAAAGCTTGTAAAACTCCTCATAAATTTTATTGCACCACAGGACTGCAAAATGCTTGCTGCAGTGGTGGGTGAAAAACGAATACTGGACCAATCACCTTCAGAGAAGCTATTCTTGCTGAAATCAAAAGCAGCACAGAATTTGATTAGTGGTGATAGAGTGTTTGAAAGCTCTAAAATGTTTGGAATTTATTTGCAAACCCACGTTAAGTGGGTGGAAAGATGTTGGAATGAGATTTGACATGTTTTTGTATTGGTATTTTGGTCTGCACTGCTTTCCTCTCACTTTCATTTATCCCTGAAATATGCACATAAAACTGTAACGGGCCTTGAACAGTAAATAAACCAGGGCCTTGTCACATGTTACATTGGCAGAGCCAAACTGGATGTGATGCTGGAAGAGCCATATTTTTAAACCAGGATCACATCAAATCAGATAAAAAAACTAAAGTTGGAGTATGTTTGTCCAACAGCAATTGGGAAGAAATTAGATTAGTAGTAGTAGTAGTAAAATTTCTATACTGTCATTCATCTGAAGATCACAGGATGGATTTGCAATATATAAACACAAAAATACATACCATAATATGAAACAAAAACAATACCCTCACCTTCTGCAATCATAGGCCCAGAAATGCCCTCTTTGAGCCCTGTCTAAGAACTCCAATTGGTGATCCTACCTCAAGGGATGTTGTTGGGCCCTGTAAAGAAAGAAGTAGGCTGAGCAGAGCAGATTCAAGTGGGATTAACTCTGGTCCAGTTAAGCAGATGTGGTAAAAGTTAGCCAAGCTTCAGTAAGTCTAGGTATAGGTAAGTCTAGGCATTACAAAGCTAAGTCAGTTCACTATTGCCTTAGTCTTGGCAGCAATCAGAACCACGGATAGCTCCAGCTGCAATCTTCTAGCTGAGCTGTGTAAAGATGTTGCTTCAGCAGAGGACCAGAATCATAAGAAGTCCTTAAAAGGTTTGCAGGTTCCAATCATCAGTGGTTCCACCCCCTGGAAGGTCCTTTAATGGGCCTATAACTGATTCTGTAATTACAAGTTTCTGTGTAGCTATGGAGGAGGAAAGACTACCAGGGAGTCACCCCCAGACTTGAAGGATGATGGGAGAACCACATTCTCAGGCTTGGGAGAATGTAAAATGGAGTGTCAAGTATTTTCCCATGAGCGGAATGATCTTTAATTCGTCCAACTATGGATCCACCTCAGGGGCATGCTGGGATCCAGATGCAGGAGAAATGACAGTAGAAAATACTGAAAGGTAACCATTTTATCCTGCTGCCACCTGTAATCAAGGAGCCCACTAGAGTGGGGGCTTCCAGAGCGTACTTGACCGATTTGAATCTTTAACAAGAACACACAAACTGATGGTTTTTACAATCAGTGGAAGACTGGCAACCAAATTCATCCGTTCCTTTATTTATTTCAACTATAGGTCACTGTTCAAAATATATTATCTTCCCATGGCAACTTACACAACAAATAAGAAGTTTAAAACTGTATAAAAGCAACACACTGGTAATAATAGCAGCAACAAAACACTTCACTTCTTCTAATCCAATTCCACCAGGCAGCTGTCCTAATCAAAACAGGGAGGCTTACCTTTTAAACGCCCCCACTAAAAGCAATTGGGAAGAGAAACATTTAGAGCCCAGATGAATGCTAGCAAGGAAAGGAGTGAACTTATGTTCCACAGCCACAAGTCAATCATGGAAAAGTTCCTAACCCTTGTGCCTGCCATGCAGCAATGCGGAAAAATGGTGCTTACTGTAGCTTTCAACAACAAACAATAGCATGTTGAGAAAGTGAAATCATTGTGCAATTATCCAGTGGTGAAAACCAGGGGTTGGGAATCTTCTTCAGCTTAAGGGCCACATTTCTTTCTGGTCAAGCTTCTGAGGGCCAAATGCCAATTCAAATGCCCAGATTGGACTGATTGGAAGAGTGCATGCCTGTTGCGTCCTCCTGATACCCTGCTAGCCCCACGCTGCTTTGCGAGGCTGGGGTGTGGGGATCACACAGGGTCCCCGGACGTTTGACGGTCTATTGATCCCTGTGCCACCACTGATTGCTTTCCCGCTGCCACCAACCCATTTCTCTCGGGTACACATGGAGTCCAGACAGTTGTTAACATTAACAAATAATCAAGTTTATTTTATAGGCATGAACAAGCTTACGGTTTCAGTTAATTTTTCTTGGCAGTTTCTTAATCTTAGTTCCTTTACTGACCTATACGTTCCTAACAACTTCAAACTGATTATCCCAGCTATCTATCTGACTCCACCTAACAGTTCCTCTCACTCTCTCACAACACAACTCGACCAACCCACAGACTTATCCTCCCTCTTCCCTCTCCAACTCCCAACCCTTATCTGACTTCCACACAACTCCGACTCTAACTCTAACTCCACCCCTTGGGTTCCCACTGGCCAATCACATCACACTCATTTAACCCTTTCCTTATGACCCACCTAGGAGGCAAACACCACAGTGGGATCAGACTCACAAAGCAGCACGGGGTTGGCAGGGACAGTGTGAGGAGGAAAATGTACCCTAAAAAAAAAAAATGCCTGGGGCAACTGCCCCTCTCGCCCCACCCATGTCATGCCTGTGTGGCCAAGTGGTGATTTCTTGTTTCCCAGTTCCTAGGTTTACCACTCTAACCACAGCATTACACTTGCTCTCACAAGCACGTCCCGTTTTCATTTTGGAAATGTCCCTTGAATAAGCAAAATGCTAATGATGTCATATCAGCTTCTGCTTCATAAGGCCTAGGGCGAAAAGCCATATTCTGAATTATTTCTTTACCCTAATTGAATGCAGAGAATCCTGGTATACGAAAACAGATCCACCAAACATTGCAAGGAAAACCTACTTTTTCAGCAACAGCAACAACAAAAATAGCTTGTAATCACACCAGGGGAGAAAACAAGCTGCTTACACCCTTGGCATTCCTTCTGTTCAGCAGGCACAAGAGGAACACAGAGCTGACTCACTCCAACACAGCTCTCACTGACTTGATAAATATTTAACGCCAAGGAGCTATCAGAGATCGGAGGGAGGCCGTTTCTGGGAAATGTGAGCATGATCCACATGTGCCAGGTAAACAAAGCCCTGGAAGGATGGCTCACTGCTGTGAGAAACTGAACAGAGGCTAGTCCTATCACTGTGTAAACTCAACAGTTGAGTATTGGTCCTATCCATCTGGCCAATTGTCAAGCGGAAAGTGAAGCTTCAGAAAGTAGCGAGTTTCTTACAGCTTGCACAAGTACATAAACATTAGCCGATAGGACGTGAGCATGGATCATTTGCCATGCAGATTGTGGGCGAAGTTCATTCCTACAAGGCACTGGGGTGGAGTTAGGAGGTTTCTGTATACACAATTTGCATCAGAGCCAATTAGCAGATTTCAGGGAGAAATCCAACACAGTCCACTTAGGGTACTGCAAATGATGAGGTTCCTCCAAGCCTGTGAATACCTAAGAACATAAGAAGAGCCCTTTTGGATCAAGTCAAATGCCCATTTAGTGCAGCATTCTATTTTCAGATATCTGCTAGGAAGCCTCCAAGCAAGAAATGAGCCCCACTTGGGATTCCTAGCAACTGGTATTCTGAGCCATACTGTCTCCAGGAGTGGACCAAAGTTGGCCATGCTCATTAATTTCAGAGCATCTCTTTCGTGTTTGGATGGAATTGTTCAGGCTGTATTTACCACCACTTGCATTTTGTATTCCATAGGAACGTACAAAGTTGCTTCATACTGAATCAGACCATTGGTCTATCTGCCACAATGGCTGGAAGAGGCTCTCTAGGGTTTCAGGCAGAGGTCCCCCCACCTCTGCCTGAGATCCTATGTTCAATCCCCCACCCAGGGATTGAACCCAAGACCTTCTGCATGCAAGGCAGATGCTCTGCTTCTGAGCTACTGGCCCTTCCAGTCTGCTTTGGGGTGATTTTATTCACTCAGTGCTGCTGGCTTATTTTATTGTTTTAATGAGTTGCGATCTTGGGTTTCATTGGGTTGTGGCCAATGAGATTTTAATCAGGGCAGACCCACTGAAATTACTAGAAAGGAATTAATCATGCCAATTAACCAATAGGTATACTCTGAGTGTGGCAAACATTGGATCAAAACCCCATTGTTTGCTTTGTAAGCTATTTTGGGAAAGTACATTCCCCGAAATGGTGAGATTTATTTTATTTATTTTTTTGAAAAAAAATCTGTTAAGTGGAAAAACAAACATATTTGCAGCTTTTATCGTCCCTGATGCCTTTCCATTAACATATTGTAGGGGAGCTGAGCAGAATCTGGGATCTCAGCAGCCCAGCAGTAAGTAGCGTACCATTTCCAGTTTCCTATTTTCGCTGTAACACTCTTCGTGTTTTGTCTGCAGATTTTCAGTCTGGAAACAACAACAACCTATCATATTATGACAGCCTCTTTTGCACCATCACTCTCTGCTGTTTTGTATCATCTGCACACTAGATTGGAATAATGAGAGTGTCTAAGCAGTCTCTTCCCACAGAGCTACGCACACATGCACACACAGCTACCTGCATGTATGTGACTGGGTGAGGTGTGGGGTTTTGGTGGTGCATTTGTCCTAGAGAGTTGCAAAATCCAGTCATGTTGCTTTGATTCCCCCCGCCTTGTGTGGGCAAGTTTTAATAACAGGAGAGCACCGACAAAGGCTTTTGTGAAATGTTTCAAAAACTGGAGGAGGAGAGAGAGAGAGGAAAAGTCTCCACTTGAGCACTCCGTTCAAGTTGTCTGACAGGGTCTTTTTGTGGTAGGTAATACAGTCAGAGGAGAGCCTAATACCATCTACTTCCGCATCCTAAACACAAAGCAGGGACCTTCAATAAACTGACCCCTTGATCCCATCTCCCCCGCCCACCCCACAAAACATCACAGACCAACCTAAAGTATACGGCTCACTTAAGTATCATTGATTCAACAGGACACAAGTGCAACTTTTTTCAGGTTGGAATCAAATCTGTTGGATCTTCAAACCAATGGACCATGGGTAGCCATATTGGCCAAGCTATGCCCACCTGTCCCATACTTGAGGTCTTATATGGTGTCACCCAAACAGGTTGATGGATGGCCATCTGTCATGGATGCTTTAGCTGAGATTCCTGCATTGCAAGGAGTTGGACTAGATGAGCCTTGGGTCCCTTCCAACTCTATGATTACAGGTCTTTCAAAGCCCCTTGCAAAGTGTTCTGCAAGACCTGGCAATCAGCTACCTATCAAGTCCTCCTGTATGTTCTGAAGGCTCAACAGCTGTGTGTTTGCCTGCACTGTTTGATTTCAACATGTGCAAGCAAATAAAAAGTGTCAGCTGACATTATTGTGCTGTCAGGTGATTGATAGGCATGTAACCCCACCACTGCCACCTGCCAAACTTGCCCCCACCCCTTGAAATAGATGTACTCAATTGTTCAGTTATGGCAACACTTTGATCCAAACTACCTGCCTGCTCTTATGGTCTTTAATTGTATTAGGGAGGAAAACTGTTCATCTCTCTGCCTCACCTAAAATTAAAGGCATTCATCTACTTCACATTTTTATCTTGAACTGGCTGACTATTTTTATGCTGTCTAAACCTTTCCTCTAAGCCAAGGATGGAGAACCCGTGCCCTACAAATGCTATGAGGCTTCAATGCCCATCTGCTCTGACTGATTTAAAAATCATATAAAGGTTAAATCAGTTTCTAGGTTCAGATGAGAATATTAACTCTAATACTACATTAGTGTTAGGGAACCTCTGGACCAGGGGCTAATCTTGACCCACCAAACCACTCCAACCTGCCCATCAGCTGTTGTCACCAGCAACATCAGCTGATGGATGGAAGGACATTGGCTGTGCACCCTATTCCCAGCATGGATCAGGCATCCCAGGCAGCAGGATTTAATCCCTGCTCATCAGCTGATGAGTGTAAAGAAAAGCCACTTGCACTTCTCCTTTATGATGGTGGCAGATGAGCAGGGTACTCCCTCACCCCATTCCTACCGCCTGCATAAAGGAGAAGCAGAGCTGCTTCAAAGAGTGCTTTTGCAAAGGGCTTTGAGACAGCCTCCCTCCCCGCTCCCATTTCAGTCTGTTCCAGAGCCTTAGATGGGAGTGCGGGGGCTGCCTTAAAGTCTTTGCAAGTCTCCCCACAATCCCCTTTTTAAACCTCAAAGATTGGCAGTTCACAGGATAGGGAAGACTTGCCAAGATGTGCAAGGGATTTTGTTCCCCAGCCCTGCACTACATCATAGGAAGCTGCCTTATACTAGGTCAAGCTATTTCCTCATTTAGTTCATTACTATCAACTCAGATTGTAATTGGCGGTCCAGACTCTCCAGCAGAGGTTCTTTCACATCACCTGATTCCAGATCCATTTAACTGGAAATGCTTAAGATTGAAGCAAAACATGTGGTCTACGCGTAGAACTATGTCCCCACTCCTAAAATGTACAATGATCTTAGCCTGCAACAGGGCTTGTCAGGAATATGAAACCAAAGCTTCTCATACTCTGAGTGAGAATCATATGCCTAACCTAGCTTTCTCCTACCTGATGTCTTCCATTCACGTTGGACTCCAGCTCCCATCAGCCTCAGCCAGCATGGCCAATGGTCAGGTGTGTTGGAAGTCATCATCCAAAAAGTTTATAGGGCACCAGGTTGGGAAAAGCTAGACTAGACCAATAGCCTACTAGACCATTATATGCTCTGTGGTCTTCAGGTTGCATGAAGATTTACTAGTTTTTACACATGAGATTAAAATATGAGGCAGCAAGAGATATTGGGCTGGTTCAGAAGATACTCACCCCAACTGACCCAGCATGTGAGCACAAAGCTAATCTCCCATGTTGTATGCAGTGTCTCCACTTCTTCCACTTCTGCCTGTTCATGTGGGGGAAATAATCCAAATGGCATCTCTGTGCATGCACAACTGTGTGGTTGATTTAATTAGGGAATCAGCCCCACAATTTTGTGGGGTTTTTAAATCATTTTTATTAAATTTTACAATTTCAAATACTCATTTTACATCCTTAAGATATCAGTGACTTCCCTTCTTCTCTTTCCATGGTTCATTTTACATATCTGAACTCCCTGTATATTTTATAAAAGCTATACCAATCAGTTTTCCATTATTGCATCCATCAAAACTTTTTTACACTGTCAAATTTATCTTAATGCTGTCAGTGTTTTCAGATGTACACAATTCTTTCCCATATATTCAACAAGCGTTTTCCAATCTTCTTTAAACGTACGTTCTACTTGTTCTCTTGTTCTATGTGTTAGGTCTGCAAGTTGTGCATATTCACCTTAAGTTGCCATTCTTCTTTGGTTGGGACCTTGCTCATTTTCCATTTTGGGGCTAACAAAACATGGGCTGCAGTTGTTGCATGCAGAAATATGCCCCACAATTTGTATATTTCTAAACTCTAATTGGATAATCTATCCCTTCATGTACAGGTGGAGACAGCACACCGGGGAGATGTTGAGTTGTAAGAATGTTGTCTTCTTCTTTATAATATTTATTATGTTTTCCATTTTAACAATCCAATAAAAACCACATTAATAACATTCCAAATTATAAAAGAATCAAACAATCCAAATTTTATGCCAAATTATAAGTCTTTGGTTGGCTTCCCATGCTCTGAGGTTCAGGAGGTGATAATGATCTCACTTTTATGCTGCTTCTCTTAATTAGCCCAGGTAGTTCCAATAAAGCAATCCGATTTAATCCTTCGTTTATTTTTAACAGCTTCTGAGTTAGTCTGGCAAGCAGGTTAGACCAATAAAGAATGTTGTCTTCTTGGGATATCTTCATAGCTCCAGTTATTATGCCTTGCTCATGCATCCTGGATCAGCTTACAGCTGAGCCTATGTTGTTATGAGCCTAAATCTTGTCCATACTCTCAAGTGAGAACCACTGTTGTTGTGTTTAGCGACAGAAACCTGATATTGGGTTCAGGTTATTTGAAGGACCATCTCAATCTTTTTTGTCCATACGCCGAGATCTACTTCAGGGATCCTTTTGGGATCCGCACACCTTTATCCGTTGGGTTGGTATGCCCACGAGCCAGAGCCATCACAGTGGGCAGCTCCAGAACTATGAATTCCTCTCCAATAAAGTTACACTTCACCCCTTCATCTCTTTTTTTAAAAAAATAATATTTATTACTTTTTAAAAAGAAAAAAGAGACAAAAGAGGGGGAAAAAGAACAAGAACAAGAAAAAATAAAACAATACAATACAATATATAAACCATACAAAACATAACCTTAACACATTGTCTAACACAATGAACAAAACAAAACAAAACAAAAACAATTTAAAAACATACATCATACCTTTTCCATATTCTAACTTTCATTCCCTTATATCATTGACCTCCTCTCACCTCCCTCTTTGTATTCCACTTCCATTAATTGTTTCAGCAATTCCTTTCCATCTTTCTCCATTTTCTATCATTAAATGTCTTAACATATTTTTAATCTTATTTCCATTAAAATTAGTATACTTATTTAAGCTTAACTCCTTATAGCATTTCTACTAAGGCCATAAAAAATTCATTCCAACATTTTCCTGTCACTCATTAATTTTACAATATTTCTATATATAGACTTTAAATCTTCCAATCTTCTTCCACCATCTCCTCTCCCCAGTCTTGGGCTCTGCCAGACACTTCCGTCCACTCCATACAGTCCATCAACCTGGAGATCTTATGTCCGAGGCTCTTAACTCTTTTCCACTTCCCTTCCACAGTTCTTCATATTCTTTGATGCTAAAGAGCAGATCTCGAGGAAACTCCAATCCAATGACACCTCCACTCCCTCTCGACAGGTCAGCCAAATTTCCACAATTAAAACTAGGATCCATAAAGTATTTCAGGGCATATTTCAAAATTCCTCCAACTCCAAAGGCCCCCCGAGCTCCAATCTCCTCCTGACCCAAGTCCATATTCCAAAAATCAGTTAATCCCTGCATAGAGGGATCTTTCCAACTTTCCTTTTCCAGTCCAGGCCAGGCTCCGATCTTCAGAGTCTGACTTTTTCTAGTTTCAATCATAAAGGGCCTCAACTTATAGTATTCGATTTGCCTCTGTAAGACTAAGGCTCCCCCTTGTATTGCTTTAGGTTCGATAACAGCAACTTTCACCTTCTCCTTTTCAACAATTTGTCCTGCTAAAATAGATTTCTGTGCCAAATCCTGAATAATTTCTGTATTGGTGCTCACTTTTGGTCCCAAAATGTCAGTTTTAGTAATCATAACATCCATTTTTTTATGAAGCTGTTCCAACAAATAGTTTATCTTGCAAAATGCAGTTACTAAGGCTTCTCCTGTCAACATTCTCGAATATCCAAGGTCAATCTCTAGTTCCCACACTTCTTATCAAGCAGCTGGAGATTTCCCAGCTCCACTCTTGTAACAGTTTCAAAAGCTCCCTCTAGAGGGAAAGTCTCCACTTGTATCAATCCTTTCAAGCACAGTTCAAAAAGTAAAGTTAGTTTGAATTTTCAGTTACTTTTCCTCCCTTTTATACGCAGAAGCGGACAATGGAAACAATATATTTCTCTTATTCAACCGACTGTCAACATCCGTTCTCTTCGCTGTCAATGAACTCTCCCAAAACGTCAATCACTGTCAGTCCGTTCCCAGGTTCAGAGCAGTGGGAATTTAATTCTAATTACTCTCTCCTGCAGGATACACGGTCCAAAATTTCCCCCCTCTTCTCCTGCTTCCAAGGGGGGTCTAATAATTTCAACCGATGGAAGTTTAATCCTTTACATAAGGCTTTCCAAGACCTTAACTTGTAAGCTCTTTGATTCAGTCTATTTACAAAAGGGACGCAGGTGGCGCTGTGGGTTAAAGCCTCAGCGCCTAGGACTTGCCGATCTAAAGGTCGGCGGTTCGAATCCCTGCGGCGGGGTGCGCTCCCACTGCTCGGTCCCAGCGCCTGCCAACCTAGCAGTTCGAAAGCACCTCCGGGTGCAAGTAGATAAATAGGGACTGCTTACCAGCGGGAAGGTAAACGGCGTTTCCGTGTGCGGCTCTGGCTCGCCAGAGCAGCAATGTCACGCTGGCCACGTGACCCGGAAGTGTCTCCGGACAGCGCTGGCCCCTGGCCTCTTAAGTGAGATGGCGCACAACCCCAGAGTCTGTCAAGACTGGCCCGTACGGGCAGGGGTACCTTTACCTTTACCTTTTTATTTACAAAAGGGGAAGGCGGACTTCATGTTTTGAACCTTCCCCGTTCGATGTCAAATTAAGGTATTTAAAGATCCAATTTTCCGTACTACTCACGGGTTGTTGTTTAAAGTCCAATTGTCCACAGGAAAAAGTCAGCGCTCTCCGGCAGCAGCAATGCAGCTTCACTCCGTGAAAGAAGCAGTCAATTCAAAGCACCGCGCCGCTCACCCCACGTCACTCCGGATCCCCAGAACAGGGTTTCCCTGCGAGTAGGGGAGGCGCAAAGGGTGCCAGCCGAATCCCAAGTTCACAGGCTTCTTCCGCCTGTGATTTCAGTGGGTCTCCGCCTTCGCCGTGGCGGTTCAGACTCTACTTTTCACGGAGCAAGTTCCTCCTGTTCGGAGGAGCTCCGCCATTGCCGGAGGTGCTAACCCAGAAGTCCCACCCCTTCATCTCTGGCATGATTTAAGTAGGCCTTAGAGAACTTCCTCTTCCCAGCTGCTTTTAATACCACAAATCCTTGGTGTCTCCAAAGCAGCCTCTCAATTTAATCTGTACAATGTGTTCTCCTGTGTCTGATTTTTCACATAAGGAAACAGGAAAGTGCCTTATACTGTATCACCCGCTAGGTCTATCTAGCTCAGTATTTCCCACACTGACTGGCAGTGGCTCTCCAGGGTTCCAGGCAAAGAGGATGTAGATGCCACTGGGGATTGAACCCGGGGACCTTCTGCATCCAAGGCAGACACTCTGCCACTGAGCTTCAGTCCTTCATTTTAATATAAAAGCCTTCTCTCTCATTGTACACCACTTTGTGAAGTCATAGCTCTACAGAGTCACTTAAACTACTAAACACAAATGCATACAGTGGTACCTCAGGTTAAGAACTTAATTCGTTCCGGAGGTCCGTTCTTAACCTGAAACTGTTCTTAACCTGAGACACCACTTTAGCTAATGGGGTGATTTCTGTTCTCATCCTGAAGCAAAGTTCTTGACCTGAGGTACTATTTCTGGGTTAGCGGAGTATGTAACCTGAAGCGTCTGTAACCCGAGGTACCACTGTGTGTGTGTGTGTGTGTGTGTGTGTACACACACACACACACACACACACACACACATATGAATGAAATAAGGAAGCCAATTTAAGGGATGAGACAAGAGGTAAAGAAAAAGGGCAGCCATCTGATTCGGATCGTTATTTGTCTTTCCTCACACAACGCAGAACACATTTGCATGTCATAAAAGAAAATTACTTTCTTACAGTCTTCCGCGAATACCAGTTTGATTTATTATCTTTTACATTGTGTGTGTGTGTGGAGGGGGGCAAGAAACAGCTACATCCAAAGGTGCCTCTATCCTCATTCCATGATAAGGATCGAACTATTCAATATGCCTGCCCCAAGATTTATTTCACTGTTTATTTCAGCAACAAGTAGTAAGGAGCTCTGTCAACCCAATTACCTCAAGTAGTTAAGCACGTTGAGACACCTGGAAGGAAGAAATGTGGGGTGGTTACCTAGAGACGCCACAGAGCAAAAGTGTAAATAGGACTTCATCCTGGGGAGGGAGGAAGAAAGAATAAGATTGCATTAGAAGAGTGGACTCTGAAAACAATATGAGTGGGTGGGGAGCGTAACTATGATGAATAGCATACTCATGAAAGCAAACAGGTACTAGATATGAACTCAGAAGGATGGTTGGGGAGAAATTCAATTCAGCTGGAATTTTAAGACAAACTGACCCCATTCACACTTCCTGAAGCAATCCTTGAGCTGAGACAAAGCCATCTTTCAGTATTCACACATCTCTGAATTTCTCCAGTCAAGTAGTGTGCATAAAAATGCATATAATAGAATAAAATCTGAACTGAAACACATACAGTCATACCTCATGTTATGTCTGCTTCACGTTACGTTCTTTCGGGTTACGCCCCTTGGCAACCCGGAAGCACCAGAAAGGCTTACTTCCGGGTTTTGCTGCTTGCGCATACGCAGACGCGCAAAATGACATCACACACATGCGCAGAAGAGGCAAATTGCAACTTGTGCATGCACAGACGTGCCACTGGTGGTTGCATTCTTTTCATGTTGCGAACAGGCCTCCGGAACAGATCCCATTCGCAACCAGAGGTACCACTGTACATTAGTGGAAAGGAGCACACAAAAAGTTAAGGAAACCGCTTTCCAAAAACATGTTACTTAAAGAAGAATTGCTTACCAAGGACCAGAATGTTCGAAGACTACACAGTGACAAAAAAAAGGGGTGGTGATCAGTTCCTCCTTGTTGGTGAGGATAAGGTTGAGGATAGCTGACCTCCTTGTTGCTTCTTCCACCTTCTGTGAAACAAAACTGTCGGTGAGGCAGTTGAGGAATTTGTTGGATGTCACATTCCTGGCAGAGATTAAGTCCCAACAGGTATCAGGGTAGTTGAAGTCTCCCATGATTATTATATCTCTCCTTATTGTACGTTGGGGAATGTGCTCTAGAAAGGCATGGTCCAAGTCTTCATTCCAGCTTGGAAGTCCATAGCCGACTCCCACAGTAAGGTCACTGTTGTTTCCCTCTCCTACAATTTTTACCCATATACTCTCAATAAGGATTACTTGTTTCACCAACCAGTGTTCAGCATTAACCACAGTTTAACGCACAAAGCATCGGGGTAAAGCCAAACTGCTACCGCTATTGGTGCAAGCAGGAAGGAGGCAGCCGGAAAAGGAAAGGTAATGCTGACTGGTTCAAAATTGGGAAAGGAGTACGGCAAGGCTGTATATTGTCTCCCTGCTTATTTAACTTATATGCAGAATTCATCATGCGAAAGGCTGGGCTGGATGAATCCCAAGCCGGAATTATCGCCGAAAGAAATATCAACAACCTCAGATATGCAGATGACACAACCTTGATGGCAGAAAGTCAGGAGGAATTAAAGAACCTTTTATTGAGGGTGAAAGAGGAGAGCGAAAAATATGGTCTGAAGCTCAACATCAAAAAAACGAAGATCATGGCCACTGGGCCCATCACCTCCTGGCAAATAGAAGGGGAAGAAATTGAGGCAGTTGGAGATTTTACTTTCTTGGGCTCCATGATCACTGCAGATGGTGACAGCAGTCACGAAATTAAAAGACGCCTGCTCCTTGGGAGGAAGGCGATGGCAAACCTAGAGAGCATCTTAAAAAGCAGAGACATCACCTTGCCAACAAAGGGCCGTATAGTTAAAGCCATGGTTTTCCTGGTAGTGATGTATGGAAGTGAGAGCTGGACCATAAAGAAGGCTGATCGCCGAAGAATTGATGCTTTCAAATTATGGTGCTGGAGGAGACTCTTGAGAGTCCCATGGACTGCAAGAAGAACAAGCCTATCCATTCTTAAGGAAATCAGCCCTGAGTGCTCACTGGAAGGACAGATCCTGAAGCTGAGGCTCCAATACCTTGGCCACCTCATGAGAAGAGAAGACTCCCTGGAAAAGACCCTGATGTTGGGAAAGATTGAGGGCATAAGGAGAAGGGGACGACAGAGGACGAGATGGTTGGACAGTGTTCTCGAAGCTACAAACATGAGTCTGACCAAACTGCGGGAGGCAGTGGAAGACAGGAGTGCCTGGTGTGCTCTGGTCCATGGGGTCACGAAGAGTCGGACACGACTAAACGACTAAACAACAACAATGCTCCATTTGTGATATACCACCAGGTGAAGGCGCCATCATACACTGGCCCTCAAATCAGTCCTGGACAATGTATCCATACATCGCCCAGGCCTAACACACATGACAGCAGCCATTTTGTGACTGGAGACCACAGCGCTTCCTCAATGTTCTGAATGAGCCCACCAGCTCACAAATAGGTCAATGAGCCTGCCTTAAATCCATTGAAGGAGAAAATTGGGTGGGGAGAGTCTCCGAAGCATCCCCTACTCTGGAGAACGCTTTCACAAATTCTGTCCAAAAATGCCTCAAATTTGCGGTTCAAACACTGATCAAAAAGCATTTTGGCACTACAGTTCTGTATCCATTAAATATGAAAGCTGGGATGGAGGCAGCATTGAATCCCAGCAGAGGCAACCTCAGAATGAGGTGTGTTTGCATAGCACTTGAAAGCTAAAGCATCGATCTTCAATACAAATTACATTAACTTGAAGCAGGGGGTTTGCCAACAATAGCAAATAGGGTCCCACCCCTTTCCCCCCTAAAAAAAGAAGCCTTAGGACAAATCCTCAAAGTCTTTTAAATAAGAGATTTGATTATATGCCTGCTAATGGGTGTTAGAAGACAGAAGTGCCTGGCATGCTCTGGTCCATGGGGCCACGAAGATTCGGACACAACTAAACAACAAAATGGGTGTTCTAGCTAGGCAACCTTTTCTACGTTCTCATACAAACCCAGAAATCTACCCAGTGTGCTTAGAGTGTTGGACTAGGACCCAGGAGCCAAAGGCTCAAAACTTTGCTTATTGGGTAGCCATAGGCAAGTCACAGTCTCTGAGTCTAACTTACTATTGTTGTATTTTTATTTTTTTATTAAATTGGAATACCACCCTATACCCGCATGTCTCAGGGCAGTTCACAACATAAAATCATAATATAAAAACACAAAATACATAATAAAAAAACAAGAACAACTCAATAATCCATTAAAATTTGGCTATTTCTCAACCAAAAGAGCAACACGAACAGTCAAGAAGAGGAAGAGGAGTTACTGTATTTTAATATTTGGTTGGAAGCCGCCCAGATGGGTGGGTTATTATTATTATTATTATTATTATTATTATTATTATTATTATTATTAACATATCAACCACCCCAGCTGCAGAGGACCTGAAGACTGCGATACTACCCATGGGATTGTCGCAAGGATAAAATGCTTAGATGGGCTTTGACAACCTTTGCTTTCTATGCAGACTGGCCACTGTCATCTGTCTGCTTTTGTTGTGGTGCAGTCCTAGGCCAGCCTACCCAGAAATGCATCCATCTGAGTTCAATGGGACTTACAGGGACGTGTGCATGGCAGGGACCTCTGGGCCATGAAAGGTCTCAATTAATATCCATGATCCACCAGAGAATAGTGGTTGCTCTGCCTGCTCAGTGCCTGTTTGCACTGGCCAGTTTCTCCTACACTGAGCAATATAACGAATATATTCTGTAGACTGGTGGGCATCCATCCTGGCCGTCTTGCTTCCTGCCATAAGTAGTACAGGGCAAATGCCTCCCGGCCAGAAAAGGAGCATCATTTCCCCATTTTTAAGAAGGGGGACAGGAACGACCCTCATAACTATTAGCTGATTAGCTTCCTAGGTATTTCCTCCAAGCTTTAAGCTCAGCATCTTCTACAAAAATTATTAAACTGGTTGCAAACAAAGAACAGGCAAAAATTAGGAGAGGTTATAGCACTATGGATCAATGCTTTACTCTAAACCACATAAAAAATACCCCCATACTTAAGCATTTTAAGAATAATCTCTGTGCAGCCTTTCTTGATCTTTCTGCTGCTTTTGACTCTACAAATCGAAACAGTGGGAGAAATTATCAAGTTCCAACACAGACCACAGACTTTTGCTATTGATTCAAGAATTATATAGCAGTAAGGAAATGGGGGCCAGAGTTGTTTTAAATGGAGGTATGACAGAAGGCTTTAAAACTTCAAGACTTCAAGAGGAGTGAAACAATGATATATATTGGCTCCCACCCTTTTAAACATTTATATTAATGAATCGGTACCACAGCTGGCTTCTGCAAACTCTCCTTTCCCAGTGATTAAGGATATTCATTTTCTTGTAGGTGGATGATCTGGTGCTTCTTTCCTTTTCCTGTCTGAGTCTCAAAAATTTCTTTAGTATGTCTTGCAAATAGGAAAGTTTATCCATAAACCACTCTAAAATTCAGAGTGTGGTTTTTCACAGACACCTCCCTAGGCATAAATGGTTTTCAGACCAGCAAGTTATAGAACAAACCCACTCATTTAGATATCTGGGTGTTCACTTTAGTGAAACCTTTTCGTGAAAATGGCATATGGAGGCATTGAAATCTAAAGTACAGAAAACAATAGGAGCTTTGATGAAATTTTATCATAATAAGGGAGGTCAACCGACCGAACCTGCCCTAAATATTTTTGATAGTAAGGTGATAACCCAAATGCTTTACGGTGTGGAAATTTGGGGCTCAGATTCTAATTCCATCAAAGCCTTAGAAATAGTGCAGAATAAATTTCTTTAGAAACTTTATTCCCTCTCTTCAGGTATCTCTGGAGCTCTCTTACATACAGAATTGGGGTGGCCAAGAACTAAGGCAATGGCTGGCTGTGCCCAGCAAAATTATATCAAAATGAATTGCAAACTCAGCCAACTGAATGTTTTCTTGCTTTGTGTTATATGGAATGGGGTAATAACCAACAATGGAAGTCTATACATCAAGACCTCATAAATAGTTATTACTCCTCAGAATTGAATTCTGCTCTGACCATGAATGAGAGAACTTCAGGATTGGCTCTTCTGGATAGAATCTAGAAGGGATTTCTGAAAAAGAAGCATTTTAGAGCAAGTGTCAATCACTTCTTCTACCTAGGCAGCTATCTTTCCACAAGGGCTAACACTGATGCCGAAATCCAGCACCACTTGAGCTCTGTGAGTGCGGCTTTCTCCTGATTGAAGTGCAGAATGGTTGAGGACTGGGACATTCGCAGGGAAACCGAAATGCTTGTTTACAAAGCTATTGTATTACCAACCTTACTATATGCTTGTGAAACATGGACCACTTATAAACGCCATCTCCAGCTCCTCGAAAGATTCCATCAACGGTGTCTCCGAAAAATTTTACACATCACTTGGGAAGACAGGCAAACTAATATCAGTGTACTGGAAGAAGCAAAGATCACCAGTGTTAAAGCAATGATTCTTCAACATAAACTTCATTGGACTGGTCATGCTGAGCGGATGCCTGATTATTGTCTTCCAAAGCAACTACTCTATTCCAAGCTTAAAAATGGAAAGTGTAATGCTGATGGTCCAAAAAGAGGTTTAAAGACTGTCTCAAGGCAAATATAAAAAAATGTAGTATAAACACTGACAACTAGGAAACACTTGCCTGCGAGTGCTCCAGTTGGAGAACAGCCTTTACCAAAGGTGTCATGGGCTTTGAAGACACTCGAACTCAGGACATAAGGGAGAAATGTGCTAAGAGGAAGGCATGCTTTGCATATCCACACCGTGATCAGCTCCCATCTGGAAACCTATATCCCCATTGTGGAAGGACATGTGGATCCAGAATTGGCCTCCACAGTCACTTACGGACTCATTGTTAAAACCGTGTTTATGGAAGACAATCTTACTCGGCTACGAGTGATTGCCAAAGACGACAATAAACTCTTTGAATGATTTCTGAACTGTTATAAAACTTTGCACTGTCTACCAGTTATCTTTTCGCTATGTATGCAGAAGCAGAATGTGCCAACTGCACCCTCGAAGTGGACCTCATATCAATTAGACCAGCCTTGAGCCAACAAAGCTTATAAGGCAAATAATTGCAAATAGTTCTTCCTGGTAGATATGCTGTGGGCAATAACCACCTTGAATAAAGACTTAGTGCCTGAAAGGAGGCTTCAAGATGACAGTAATGAAGGCCAAAAACACAGAAAATGATTGACGTCACTTTAACATTCCTTTGGCCCTGCAGCAATGTTTTCTTTTGAAGCATCAGATTCTACCTTAGCCTTCTTTTGTTAAGTATTTCAGTCTCATTATATTTAACTTAAAGCAGTCATGGGCAGGTTTCCAAGACTAAACACCAAAGGGATTTATCCTCTGAAGAAGTCACAGGGATAGGCGTGCCACCCACCTTGGTTTCTAACTCCCATAGTGAGGTTGAGCCCTATGGCGAGAGGCTGGGGTGAGGTCAGCACTGAGGTCCCCATCCTTCCACAATGATCAACTTAAAGTGTTTGGTTTCAAAGCATTATTTGAAAGAACCCCACTCTTTCATGACCACCAAGACCATATAACACCGGTCCTGAAAGACCTACATTGGCTCCCAGTATGTTTCCAAGCCCAATTCAAAGTGTCGGTGCTGACCTTTAAAGCCCTAAGCGTCCTTGGCTCAGTATACCTGAAGGAGCATCTCCATCCCCATCATTCAGACTGGACACTGAGGTCCAGTTCTGAGGGTCTTCTGGTGGTTCCCTCACTGCAAGAAGTGAGGTTACAGGGAACCATGCAGAGGGCCTTCTCAGCAGTGGTGTCTGCCCTGTGGAACGCCCTCCCATCAGATGTCAAGGAAGTAAACAACTATCTGACATTTAGAAGACATATGAAGGCAGCACTATTTAGGGAAGTTTTTAATGTTTGTTGTTTTATACTGTTTTTAATATTCTGTTGGGAGCCACCCAAAGTGGCTGGAGAAACCCAGCCAGATGGGCGGGGTATAAATAACAATATATTATTATTATTATTATTATTATTATTATTATTATTATTATTATTATTCCCTACCAGAGAGGAATGGCAAGCTAAACTGATGGTCTATGCTGAAATGACAAAGCTGGCTGGAAAACTCAGGAACCAAGAAGACTATAAAAAAGAATGTGAAAAATTTATAACTTATCTAGGAGACCACTGCAAGCAGATGGAAATATTAGCAGGGTTTTAATCCCAATTGTAATATAACAAATACCATGAATAACTTGGATTGATATAAAATATAGAGTAACTTTCCTCTTGACCGTTCCCTCGCTCTCCGATGGAGGCGTGGCCACCCCTGACTCATCTTCTCTCGCTGGTGGTGAATATGTGGGCTCTGATACCTGGGACTCCTCCCCCCCACTACGCTCTGGTGGGGAAGCTGGTCCTGATTTCCAACTGCTGCTCTGGGAGTCCCCGCTGGCCCCTTGTTTCTGGGGTGTCCCCCTTGGGTCCCCCCTTGCCCTGCCCATCGGCGCCCCCTTCTGTGAATCTTCCGATTCGCTGGAGAGGCTCATGGAATCTATTGGGCTGCTGTCATCCTCTCCTACGCTGCCCTCGGATTGCTCCCCCTCGCTCTCCATCTCCTCTCCTCCCTGCGCTCCCGCTGAGTCCCTGACATCCATCCCCCCTTGAAGCCCCCTTCCCCCCTCCCCCTCTTCTGGTGTGGGTTCCGGGTGCTCCAATGCTGTGGGGGTGCATGCTGGATACAGTTCTTCCCCCCTGGCATGCTGCCAGTCCGTGACGGGTACATCGACGTCGATCTCCTCCGCCTCCATCTCGTTGCCGGTGTGCTCGAACCCAGGGTCCTCCCCCAACTTGTCAATGCCCCCTTGTCCCCCCATTTCCTCTGGGGAGTCTGCGTGCCAGGGCCCTCTGAGCAGTCTCCTGTGCCGCCACTCCTCGGGTTGAGCGTCCCACCAATAAGAGTGTTCCGCACCCAAGTCTGAGATCGACCCCTCCGGCGAGGTAGTCTCTGGAACCGTCTCCTCAGCCGAGGAGAACCCCTGAAACGTACTGGCTGAGAGTGTGGGGGTGAAAAGATATTCGTCAAAATAATCCTCCGGCATGGGCCTGTGTGGGAAGAGTGCGTGGAACTCGTCTTTGAGGTAGTGCTCCTCCACCGCATAGTATGGCACCCAGCTGTTGGCGCTGGCCGGGGCACCTTCCCTTGCGAGGAGATATTCGACCCCCTCTTCCCCCCATCTTGAGTCCAAAATCTCCGTTACCTCATTGAGTGGCTCCGCCCTCGGCGACCCCCCTGTCGTGGGTGCGTCTCTAAGCGGACTGGGAGCTGTCCCTGGCTCCTGAAACCTGTGAGGTGCCTTGTAGGGCGTTAGCACCAATCTATGAAAGACCGGGTGCATTCTGGAACCCTCCGGTAGTGTCAAACGGAAGGCCACTGGGTTGATCTGTGCCTCGACTAGGTAAGGGCCTAGCTGCTTGTGTCCTAGCTTCTTCTTAGCTAAGGATCTGGCAGGCACTGCCTGGGCTGCTAACCAGACCCAGTCCCCTACCCCACTCTTCTGTGTTTGTCTGCCTGCATCTTGTATACGTGTTTTGCTAGGTCTAACTGCCTACGGAGCTGTTCATGGACCTCCTGTAACTCCTCTGCCAATGCCTCTGCTCCCTGCGGCTCCCCCTCCCCCTCTTTCTCTAAGCCCGGGAAGGTCCTGGGATGTCGCCCGTTGTTGGCGAAAAACGGTGTCACCCCCGTGGACACGTGTTGTGTGTTGTTGTAGGCAAACTCAGCCAGGGACAGGTAGTCCACCCAGGTCGAGGGCTGCTGGTTAGCGTAGCATCTCAGGTACTGCTGCATGATGGCGTTGACCCTCTCCGCTTGTCCATTGGTCTGCGGGAGTCTTGCCGACGCTAGGTTGACCTTGACTTTCAGGATCCCCATCAGCTTCTGCCAGAAACTCGAGATGAACTGGCGCCCCCGGTCGGACAGGATAGACCGTGGCAGGCCGTGCACCTTGAACACGTGGTCTATGAACAGCTTGGCTGTCTGTTCCGCTGTGGCCACCTTCGCGCAAGGAATGAAGTGCGCCATCTTGGTGAACATGTCGACTACCACAAGTACTGCTGTTTTGCCCCTCGAGCTGGGCAGATCAGTGACAAAGTCCAAGGCCACCCTCTCCCACAGTTCGGACGGGGTCTGTAGCGGTTCCAACAGTCCCGCTGGCGGTCTGTGTACTGGCTTGGCCCTTTGGCATGTGTCGCACCTCGTGACGTAATCCGCGACTTCTCCCCGCATCTTGGGCCACCAAAAGTCTCTGGCTACTAATTCCACCGTCTTGTCCTTGCCGAAATGTTCGGCGCTGGGTGCGTCGTGTAGCTGTTGCAGTACTCTCGCGCAGAGTTCATCTCCCGGCACGTAGATGGCCCCCTTGCGGAGGAGCAGTCCGTTGCGTATCTGGAACTCGTCGTCCTTCGCCGTGCCGCTGCGCACCTCCTCCATCTTGGATCGTGCGAAGGAATCTGTTCGCAGCTCGCGCCGTATCGCTTCCAGGTCTACGGTGGCCGAAGCACATGCCCACGCCTTAGGTGCGAAAATGTGTTTGGCCGCTACCGCTGCTGCTTCCTCCAGATACTGCGGCTTCCTGGATAGCGCATCAGCCATGATGTTGTTGTCTCCGGGGATATATTCTATCCTGAAGTCGAAATCCGCAAAGAACCCCGCCCAGCGGATGTGCCTCTGGTTTAGGAACCGCGCCGTGCGCCAGTATTCCAGGTTCTTATGGTCCATGCGAACTTGCACCGTGTGTTTGGCTCCGATGAGGAAGTGCCGCCACGCCTTGAAGGCTGCATGAATGGCCAGCAACTCCCTGTCCCAGATGGTGTAGTTCTGCTCCGACTTGCTGAGTTTCCTGGAGTAGAAAGCACACGGCCTCCAATCCCCTTGCGGGTCTTGCTGCAATAGGACTGCCCCCACGGCTCTGTCGGAGGCATCCGTCTCCACCCTCATGGGTCTGCTGGGGTTCACGTGTAGCAGTTGTTCCTCGGAAGCGAAAAGACGCTTGAGTTTCTGAAAGGACTGCTCCGCCTGCTCCGTCCAGATGAACTTCTTCTTCTTGGAGCTGAGGGTGTCCGTGATGGCCGCCGTCTGCATAGCGAAACCCTTGATGAACTTGCGATAAAAGTTAGCAAAGCCGACAAACCTCTGGACCTCCTTCCGATTGCGCGGGCTTTTCCAGTCCAGTACTGATCGTACCTTGGCGCTGTCCATGGCGATTCCCTTGTCGGACAGCTTATAGCCCAGGAAATCCACCTCCGTCATGTCGAACTGGCACTTCTCCAATTTGGCGTAAAGCCTGTGCTCCCGTAGTCTTTGCAGGACTTCCTTGACATCTCTCTCGTGAGCCTCCTGCGATTCCGAGAAGATCAGAATGTCGTCCAGGAAGCAGACGCACTTCTTGTAGAGGAGCCCCGCTAACACGTGATGCATGAAGGCTTGGAAGCAGTGGGAGCCATTTTGTAAACCGAAGGACATAACCCTATACTCATAGGTGCCCAAGGGCGTGAACATGGCCGTCTTCCACTCGTCGCCCTCCCGCATGCGTATAAGATTGTACGCCCCTCGTAGATCCAACTTGGTGAAGATGCGTCCCTTCCTCACCGTCGCGAGCAAGTCGTCGATCTTGGGCATCGGGAAAGCCGTGGGCTTGGTTTTCGAGTTTAAGATTCTGAAATCAACTACCAGCCTCTTTTGGGGCGTGTCTTTTTTCCTCACAAAGAACACAGGACTGCCCCCCACTGCTTTGGATTCTCGGATGAATCCCCGCTTCAAATTGTGATCTATGAACTCCCTGAGCTCTTGCAGTTCGTCTTCAGACATGGAATACAGTTTTCCGGTTGGCAGCGTTGCCCCCGGCAGGAGGTCAATCTTGCAGTCGTAGGGTCTGTGGGGAGGCAGCTTGTCCGCTTCCTTCTCGCAGAAGACCTCCAAAAACGCCTTGTACTTGTCGGGTACCGCTTGCAGCATGCCCAGTTGTAGCTGTGGGTCATCCTCCTGCCCCTCATCCTCCTGGTTAGTCATGGTGCAATGTTCTGCGCAGTAGGAGGAGCAGAAGGTCAATTTACGCTGGTACCATGCCAATGCCGGGCTGTGCCTGTCCAACCAGCTCATGCCCAACACTATGGGCGTGTCTGACAGTTGGGTGACATTGAAGCTGATGACTTCGCGGTGATTTCCAATTTGCATCACCATGGGCGGCGTTTGCTGTACCACGTGTCCCCCCAGCAATTCTCTTCCATCGACTGTCACTACTTTCAGGGGCATCGTGGCCGGCAGGAGCGCTATACTATGTTGCTTGATGAAATCCACTCCTATAAAGTCTGCATTGCTACCAGAGTCAATGGTAATAGGGACTTCCATGGTGAGCCCATTGGGAAGCTGGAGTGTTGCGGTGAGCTGCACCACTGGTTTGGGCGGGAGGGGGTCTGTGGGCTGTAAGATTCCTGGGGACTGCTTCACTGATTCGTCTGGCTGGGCCCCAGCGGCTCTGCTTCCAGCCAGACTTCGTCGTTTCCCTGCTGTGGTTCTCTCTGCTGAACTGCTTCTGTTACTTTTGCTGAGGCTGCATTGTGCTTGTGGAGCCTCTGGGGGCAATCTTTTGCCATATGCTGAGCACTTTCGCAGATGTAACACTTCCTGTTCCCTCTAGGAGGCTTCACTTTGGCTGCTCCTGGTGCTAGGGCTCCGGTTGCTGACTGAGCCTTGGCACCACCTATCTCCATCGGCTCCTCTCCCCCTCCCAGTGGAGGCGTGGATTGAGCGCGCGCTGAGTCTCTGGGAAAGAAAGGAGGTGCTCTTGCTGGCGTGCGTCCCCAACACCCTTCGTCTTTGCTCCAGGGACGTTCTTCCAGCCTCACACCAATCATCAGCGCTTTCTGGACCACTTCTTGAGTGCTCCGTGGTCTCTCCCCCCTTGCGATTTCGTCTTTCACAGCCCCGTTCAGCCCCTCCCAGAACAGGTCCCTGACAGACGCTGAATCTTTTTCCCATCCCAGCGCGTTGACCAATGCAAAAAAGCAGGAATGATATTGCCTTACAGTGGCTCTGCCTTGTTTCAAACCGTGAATCTCTTTTCTAGCGACATCCACGTCTATCTCTGATAAAAAACAATCGTCCATTGCCTTAATGAAGGCTTTTGCGTTTTGGAGAGCTGGATCATTATCTCTCCACAGATTGCGCAACCACGCTTTAGCTTCTCCATGGAGATGCGTTAGTACGAAGCCTACTTTCTCCTGCTCATCTCTAAAGTCCTTCTCCAGCAACTTTAGCGCAAAAACTACGTCTGCTCTGAAGTTAGGATATTGCTGCAGATTCCCATCGAAATGCGACACAAGGCTCCCTCCTCTCTTCCCGAGCCCAATCCCCTCTGATTTGGCTCCTGGTGGCCCCTGTTTAGTCAACATTTCCAACCTGATTTGCAGATCCTTGCAGACAGCATCTGATTCCTCTTCTCTCCTCCTTGCCGCTAGTATTTCTGCGTTAAGTTGTGCCACGGCGTCTTGCAAAGCTGCCAGTCGTTCTTCGGTAGTCATCTTGTGCTGCTTTTGTGAGCTCGCGAAGCACCAATCTTCGCCCCTCGCTGCGTCCTCTCACGTTGCGAGGTTCTTTGAAGGAGACGGGACTTACTGTCAGAGCTGCCTCCAGGTCCCAGCTCACAGAGGACCAACGCTAGGCTGTAGTTATGTACAAAAGTCTTTATTGAGGTTCAGTTTCCATTTCAAAGCCGCAGCGTGCAGCTCTACGTCTCAACCCCAGACCGGCGAAGTCCCGTCTGAGTCTCCTCCCCTTCCACACCAGTTTAAGACTCTCGCCTTGCTCCACCTCTTCCTAAGTTCCTTTCTCCTCTGGGCCCACCTGCCCGCTAGGGTTTCATCCTTTCTGGACTCCTCTGACGCTGACCCTGATGATTCTTCCCCCTCCTTCCGGCGGGCTTTAGGACCTGGTTCCCTATCTGGGCTACCTTCTGTGCCCCTCGCCTGTACATTTGAACTTGGCGCGCGCGCCCAGCCTGCAACTTTCCTCTTGACCGTTCCCTCGCTCTCCGATGGAGGCGTGGCCACCCCTGACTCATCTTCTCTCGCTGGTGGTGAATATGTGGGCTCTGATACCTGGGACTCCTCCCCCCCACTACGCTCTGGTGGGGAAGCTGGTTCGGATTTCCAACTGCTGCTCTGGGAGTCCCCGCTGGCCCCTTGTTTCTGGGGTGTCCCCCTTGGGTCCCCCCTTGCCCTGCCCATCGGCACCCCCTTCTGTGAATCTTCCGATTCGCTGGAGAGGCTCATGGAATCTATTGGGCTGCTGTCATCCTCTCCTACGCTGCCCCGGATTGCTCCCCCTCGCTCTCCATCTCCTCTCCTCCCTGCGCTCCCGCTGAGTCCCTGACACATACGCTGGGGGTTACAGACTCCGCCAACCCAGAAATATTACCTTGGGTTAAGAACTTTGCTTCAGGATGAGAACAGAAATTGTGCTCCGGCGGCACGGCAGCAGCAGGAGGTCCCATTAGCTAAAGTGGTGCTTCAGGTTAAGAACAGTTTCAGATTAAGAACAAACCTCCGGAACAAATTAAGTACTTAACCTGAGGAACCACTGTAATCAGGTCTATTGTCTATTGTATGAGATACCTTCGTTCAAGATATCATGCAGTTGGAAGGGAAGAGAGGGGAGAGAGATAGGAGGGTAACATTATTTCCTGCTTGGCAGGGGGTTGATAGGAGGGTAATAGTGTTTCCTGCTTGGCAGGGGGTTGGACTCGATGGCCCTTGTGGTCTCTTCCAACTCTATGATTCTGTGATTTCATTCTTTTTCATAGTATTTGTGTATGGTACTGCGTTAGCATCACCTGGGTAGGTCTTTTATTTGTATCTTAATTTAATTTTTATTGGTATAGTGAGACATTAGAAGGCCCAGTTGTTATGACCTCTGGTTGATACAATAAACTATCAATGATATCTGAACTGATATAAAACTTTGCACACTGTCTACCAGTTATCTTTTCGCTATGTATGCAGAAGCAGATTGTGCCAACTGCACCCTCAAAGTGGACCTCATATCAATTAGACCAGCCTTGAGCCAACAAAGCTTATAAGGCAAATAATTGCAAATAGTTCTTCCTGGTAGATATGCTGTGGGCAATAACCACCTTGAATAAAGACTTAGTGCCTGAAAGGAGGCTTCAAGATGACAGTAATGAAGGCCAAAAACACAGAAAATGATTGACGTCACTTTAACATTCCTTTGGCCCTGCAGCAATGTTTTCTTTTGGACCATCAGATTCTGCCTTAGTCTTCTTTTGTTAAGTATTTCAGTCTCATTACATTTAACTTAAAGCAGTCATGGGCAGGATTCCAAAGGGATTTATCCCTTGGAGGAGTGACAGCAATGAGGATTCTTCCTACCTTGGTTTCTGACTCCCATATCATCCTGTTCTCACAGTGGCCAAAGAGATGCCTATCAGAAGCTCACAAGCAACACCTGAGCACAATGGCAGTCTCCCCTTCCGTAGTTTCCAGCAACTGGAATTCAGCCTCCAACTGTGGAGACAGAACCTATCCATCATGGCTGGTAGGCATGGATAGTCTTCTCCTCCATGAATTTATCCAATCATCTTTTCAAACCATTCAAGTCGATGACCATCCCTGCCTCCTGGGGAAGCAAATCCCATAGTTAAGCTATGCACTGTGTGAAAAAGTCGTTTCCTTTGTCCTGAATCTTCCAACATTTAACTTCATTGCAAGTTCTAACACAGAAAAGGAGGAAAGTCTTTTCTCTAGCCACTTACTTGACACAACGCATGATTTTATACAGGTCTCTTGCTAGCCTTTTCTCTAAACTAAACAGCCCCAGATACTGTAACCTCTTCTTATAGGCAAGTTGCTCCATTCATGCTGGGGAATAACTTGGTGATGGGTTCACCTCTGTTACAGAGGAGGAACTTCACAGCAACGTAGTTCACAGAATTAAGCTCACTGAGTGCTGATGGTAAGACTCTTAGGCTCTGCACACATTTCCATGCCTCTAGCACCACCTGGCGACCATTTCACTGTGCAAACCTTACCGTCAATAAAATAGATGTGAGAGATGCAAATCCATTTTAAAAAAGAAGTCGGAAAAGGCAGAGTTTGGGTTTCTTTCACAACTGGTTGTAGGCTGAGGTTGATAGGTCAATCTCCCATTCACCCTAATGGCTCAGGCTCCACTGAGTCTGACCTGCATTGACTTACAGCAACTCTTTTGGGACTCAGGCAGAGGTTGTTCCCAACACTACCTGACCTGAAGATGCCAGAGATTGAACCTGGGATCTTTGGGATGTCAATATTCTTGGAGCATCATGCAGCAAAAAAAAAAAAAAAAAAAAAAATACTATATAAAAAAAAACATTGAAAACAATCAATATAAAACAGAGAAACGTAAAACCATACCAACATCAGATCAATTGTGGCTCAAAACAGAAAACGGAAGAAAGCCTCTCATCGTTCGGTGGGCATTATTTTTCGCTCTGTAGGACACACCCGACCATAGGATACACCTTGTTTTAGAGGGGGAGAACAAGAGGGGAAAAAAATCTCCCCCTCTCTGCGCAGTGCCCCTTCAGCGAAGTGACAGGAGAAATGGAGCCCCTTCCATTTCTCCTCCTGCTTAGCTGAAGGGGCGCTGCGCCTTAGCTGAAGGGGCACCTACCCTTCAGCGAAAAGAACCTGAAGCCTCTGGAGCACAGCAGGAGCTCCCACTGCACTCCGGAGGCTTCAGGCAGCTATCTTTGAAGCCTGGAGAGTGAGAGGGTTCGGTGTGCACCGACCCTTCTTGCTCTCCAGGCTTCAGCAGAAGGCAACCCGAAGCCTCCAGAGCGCGGCAGGAGCTCCCACTGTGCTCCGGAGGCTTCAGGCAGCTATCTGGAGAGCGAGTGGGTTCCTTTCACCTTCGGGTTCCTTTCGTAAGACTCTCCTGTCTTCAGCGAAAGGAACCCGAAGCCTCTGAAGCACGGCGGGAGCGCTCCTACTGTGCTTCGGAGGCTTCGTGTTGCTATCGCTGAAGCCAAGGAGCCTGCATTCGCTCCATAAGATGCACACACATTTCCCCTTAATTTTTGGAGGGGAAAATGTGTGTCTTATAGAGCGGAAAATACGGTAAGTACACATAGGATTTCAGTGATAATCCCAATACCACTGGAATTATAATGTAACGGTGGCATAGTGTAGGTCGCTGGCACCCGGGGTAGGACAAATGTTATGCCCCCCAGTGGATTATGAAGCTGGAGTGGGGGCATGCATGGGGGGAGGGCACGGACCCCACATTGAGAGTGAATGGAGCCCACCTCCAATAGGCTCCTTGCCAGCTGCCTCCATCCACCTGCCCATTAGACCAATATACCCACTGCCGTGTCTCAGCCACCAGGGCTGCATACCTGTCATGGGGGTGCCAGATTGTGCCCCTCAAAAATGTGTGCCTGGGGCCATGGCCCCCTTTCCCCCCCCCCAACTATGCCTCTGTAAAGCAATATCCCTCCAAGCCAGAGTTCTCCTCTATTCCCCACCCCATCACCTCCCATCAAGGCTCAATTCCCCTTGTAAGGTAACCAGAAAGAAAGCACAAGGCCCCTGAACTTATACAGAGTGCCTTAGAGTGGCCACAGAGCACTTCAGGCACTGAAAACAGCTCCCTGAACATGTATTGAAATCACCTTTTTTATTGTCTGCATGGATACTGCAGTAGTTCAACAATTTTAGAATAAAATTAACAACATATTAACACAATACCAACAACTATGCCAACACATAAATCAGCATAAAAACCATCATGAAACGCCACTCCTTCCCCACTTAAGACACTCCCTCCCCATTTAAGACTCCCACACACAATGCTGACAGAGAGAGGAGGTGAAATATTGACATAAGTATTAAATCAAAGTTCCCTGGAAAGACAGATTGGTTCATAAACAACTCTGAGAATTGTAACTCACTGAGAGGAAAAGGGGTCACCTAACAATTCTCGGCACCCTCAGCGAATGACAGTTCCCTGGATTCTTGGGAGGAAGCCATGACTATGATTGCCCTTCAAGCTTGCTCTGTGGGCATAGGGACAATAAATGTGTTTAAGATGCTGCCCCGGGATATTAAAAGTACAGTGGTACCTCGGTTGAAGAACAGTCTGGTTTAGGAACTATTCGGTTTACAAACTCCACAAAACCAGAAATAGTGTCTTGGTTTGAGAACTTTACCTCGGTCTACGAATGGAAGCCAAAAGGTGGAAGGGCACCAGTGGTGGGAGGCCTTGTTAGGGAAAGCGCGCCTTGGTTTAAGAATGATTTCTGTTTAAGAACTGACTTCCGGAACAGATTAAGTTTGTAAACCGAGGTACCACTGTATACCACATTGAGTGTACATCAAAATGTTTCTATGTGCACCAGAATAATTGGACTGACGTCAATGCAATGAACCCCTTTTGAATTAATGAGATGGTGGAATGCACTTTGCCCACAAAGCACAGATCAACAGGAGAGAGAGTGCCTTTGCCTCAAAATCTGTACCATTAAAAGCACTGGAGAGAATTATTCCCTAAAGCGGAGATGCAGATATTTGTCCTTGCTCTTTTGCACCCATTAAAATGGAAAGGGTAGCAATTCTAGAATCCTCACCCCCCCCCAACCGGGGTTTCCCTAACTGTTCCAATTAACTATCAGACTTGTATTGCAATTTAGCTTAAGTGAGCACTGCACTTGAACCCACTACGGATAACTCCACTCTTTTCCCTTTCTCAAATTAAACACCTTGCATGCTAGGATTTGAAATCTTTGCACCACACCACCATCTAGCGGCTTCACCAAAGCATAGCAGCTCATATCTGTAAAGAGAAATAACACAGTATGTGGCACTGGGTGCTTCCCCTTACCTTAGAAATTGTGGCTGAAAGATACGTGTATTGTATTGCCATTAGCAACAGAGGCTGCTTCTTTAAGGCAATTGCCCCACCAACTGTAGCTTGCCCCCAAGCCAGCCCTGATCTGCCCACCTTCACCTTTGCAACTGGTCCAGACTGCCAACTTTCTCCTCCTTCGTCTGCCATGTTGCCCTTGCAGAACTCAACCATGGAGACAATGGGGACAAAACTAGAATTAACTGGAACAGATTCCACCTACCATTGGACTCCCTGCAGTCCGCTGTACAAGTCCTAACGGCCATGAGCCACCACTGGTTATGAAGGAATGGATGATGGGAAATGTTGCAGACATTCATCCTGGGGAGCTGCTGGAAGTGAGTGTAGCTTATGATAAACCTGATGGACAAATAGTCTGAGATGATAGAAAGCAACTTTTTATTGAAACAGGAGGGTGCAGACGAGCAAGGGAGAGCTTAATGTTTGGCTCACCTGAAACTCTTGTCCCTTAAGTGGTTGTCCCACATTCAGGTGGTCTGTGGATTGTGATGAATTAAGAGCCACCTGGCAATCTTTGGTGGGATATTAGAAGCCAAGAGGCTGCACTCTTTTTTAAAATTCTCCTCAGAAATCAGCTTGAGGTCATTATTCTTTAACACACTTATTTTATTTTAGGCATTTCTTTATGAACAGTTTAACTGTGCGTGTTTGCCTATGAGATGCTTTTCAATGCATAAGTGTGTCAGAGGAAGCTGGGTTTTAATTTGATTTCATGGGTCCTAGTGCAGTTGTAAACATTTAGACTGTTTTAAACAATTCGTTTAAATATAGGTAGTTAAGAGTTTATTGGTTACTGAGGGATTTCTCTCTCTTACTCTCTCACACACGTCCCACCCTGGAATATTAAGGTTAAGTGTAGGTAATTAATAAACAGTAATAATGGTGGTGATAATTAATAATAAATCTGCATGCTGCACCTTTCGGGAAGGAGCTTGGAGTTCATAAAGGGACATTTAACCCCTTGGAATGGGTATTAAGGAGTGTTGCGAGGTGATCTCTCTATGTGCCTACTCTCAGGAGGAGGAGAGGAGAGGAGGGAGGCAAAGAGAAAGGGATGGGTCAGGCTTGTGAAGAGGCATAGGAGTCTAATCTACGAGGACATGACTTCCTGGGGGTGAGTTCCTGAGCTCATTAGGCCTAACACTCTGCCAAGTCTGTGCAGATCCTGTTCTTGCAAATACAGAGTTACCTTCATCGTGCATTGTGTGATTTACTGCTGGCTCGCTCCTGTCAATTGGACACAACCATAATGGTTTAGTCCAGGGATCACCAACATTTTGGGGCCTGTGGGCACATTATGAATTTTGAGAAGGTGTCATAGGCTGCACTCACAAAATACATTGTTGTTCAACAGAACCAGTTGTTGTACAAGAAGTTTCTGCTAGCACAGCGGTTGCATTATACTCTTTGTTGCACATCCTTTAAACCCTGCCATTTTCTAGTACAAGGGCTCTTGCACTAGTGAACAGAGAACATTGAATATGCCTGCTATTCTGCTAAGTGATTAGTCCAAGGTCACTAAGAGACCTTCATGACTGAGGTGAGATTTGAACTTCAGGAGTGACTGGACTGTCCTTTGTTATGCCAACCACCAGGTATTCCAGAGCAACGATGGGCTACCTGTATTGGACCTTTGAGGTCTCTTCCCATGCTAAATTTCTTTGATGCTGGGTCTCCCCAGTCCTTGTTCAACACTCTAACCACTGCCCCACATTGTTTCTCTTTCAACCCACATATTGATGGGACTCTGTGAAAGCAGAATGTGGACAGAAGAATACTGAAGAAACACAAGAGAGATGGTACATTATCTGAACCCGATATGTCAAATCTGCATTCAAATGTACAGCTGCAGTAGCTTTTGGAAGTATGAAGTTCAATGCTGACAATTATGGCAGTGGTTAGTAATACAGTGGTACCTCGGGTTAAGAACTTAATTTGTTCTGGAGGTCTGTTCTGAACCTGAAACTGTTCTTAACCTGAAGCACCACTTTAGCTAATGGGGCCTCCCGCTGCTGCTGCATCGCCACCATGCAATTTCTGTTCTCATCCTGAAGCAAAGTTCTTAATCCAAGGTACTATTTCTGGGTTAGTGGAGTCTGTAAACTGAAGCGTCTGTAACCTGAAGCGCCTGTAACTTGAGGTACCATTGTATCATGGATGTATCTCTGAGCACCAGCAATGGAGATTTCACTGTCCTCCCAAGCCATTTATTTATTTGCTTATTTTAGAGAAAGACCGCTCCCTTTCAGAAAATGTCTTTAATTTATAAAGTCTGTTCCCTGGTGGCTGCAGCATAGTTCACCATTTCTCCCTCTTCCTTCTCTTGCTCCCACAACAATTAAACCATCAACATGAACTTCCCTGTCAATGGAACTGTCTCCCCACTCCGAGCCAAATAACACTATTGCTTTGATCAGGAGTTCCCAGGACATCAACTTCTTTCCACATGACGATATGCAATTTTAAGCACTACTAAGAGCACATGATTGTTTTATCTTTGGAGCGATAGCGGAATAAGTTACCATTATTATCCTTGTAAAAGCAAAGATCTAAAAATCAAGGGAACAATCTGCTTGCAACCTGTGTTTGAGTCAGACGTCGTCCTTCCCTTGTCTTGCAGTCCTCTTTCTAAATTCTTGCTTCTTTATTTCTCTTGAATAGCCAGCAGTTGAAGGCTGGCCAAAGCTCAGAATGAGCTCAGGCTTGAGTGAGAGAAAGATCATTCTTAAAGGTTTCTTCAGCTATGTTTGAAGCAAGAGGAAGAACAAATAGCAGGTTCTCTGCGTGGAGAAGTTGCAGAAACTGTCCTAACAGCATCCACATTATAGAAGAAGAAGAAGAAGAAGAAGAAGAAGAAGAAGAAGAAGAAGAAGAAGAAGAAGAAGAAGAAGAAGTTTGGATTTGATATCCCACTTTATCGCTACCTGAAGGAGTCTCAAGGCGGCTAACACTCTCCTTTCCCTTCCCCTCCCACAACAAACACTCTGTGAGGTGAGTGGGGCTGAGAGACTTCAGAGAAGTGTGACTGGCCCAAGGTCACCCAGCAGCTGCATGTGGAGGAGTGGGGAAGCAAACCCGGTTCACCAGATTATGAGACTACCGCTCTTAACCACTACACCACACTGGCTTTCTTTCCACTTTGATCAGTCTTGGCTTTCCTCAAAGAACCCTGTGAGCTGCAGTTCATTTACTATTTATTAATTAATTTAATTAAATTAATGAAATTTATATCCTGTCCTTCCTGCTGAGTGTTGTTAGGAGACCACTGTCTTCCCCTCACATGGCTCCAATTCCTCAGAGTGGTTTAACAAGTATTCCCTCTTCCCATGGAACTCTGTGAATTGGAGCTTTCTGAGGGGGCAAAGGGGGCTGCTAACAAGACAGCACCTTTCACATACTACAATTCTGAAGATTATTTGGAGGAAAGCCAGGGCTAGAGGCGCCACCTTCTCCAGAGGATTGAGGGAGCCCACTCAACATCCTGACATGGCATAGGGGGGCCCTATGAACACTGAGGAGCCGGCAACCTTGGTTAGGTCTGTTTAAAGTGGCTCAACACTGCTTAAAATGTCGGAGATCAAAGAGAGACAGTAGGGATGCATGAAGCAATCACTTACCAAACTGGCAGGTACTCTGATGAATGTGACGTTTCCTCAGCATCACCAAAGCTTGAGATGAAAATGGAGAACTGATTAAAAACCACTCATCCAGAATATAAGCAAGTACCGTATTTTCTGCTATGAAAACAAGAGTACAGCAGCCGTTTGTTCCATTTCCCTATTCTTCCACGGTGTGATGGCCTGGGATTCGGACTCAGAGGCTGAACCTGAGGAATCCCAGCCTGCACAGGAGTCCCCGCCTCCAGAACCAGCTGAGCCGGGGCTGGGGCCTGAGCCTGAAGGGTCCTCACCTGTGCTGGATCCTCAGGTGCAGGCATCAGCTGAGTCTGCTCTGGCCCCTGAGGTTATGGAGGACCCATTGCCTGCAGGTGCTCCACTCTCAGCCTCGTCAGGGAAAGAGAAGGTTGCCTCTGGGTCTGGTAACCCTCCAGCCTCTCCTGGGCTGCAGACTCAGGGCAGAGAGGCGGAGGGAACTAAGTTCCTGCAAGAGGAGTGCTTGCCTCCAGGCCAGGAGAGGCGAGTCACCTGTGGACTGGGGCTGCCCTATGCCTCGGGGCAGATAAAAGCCAGTCAGCCTCAGTCCCAGGTTGTGGGAGCAACATTGTTGGTAGCCTGTTCCTGCCCGAGTTCCTGACCTCACCCAACCTTTTGCCTTGGACCCCGCCTCGCCTTTGATGGACAGCCTCCATACTGGACCCTCGACCTCAGACAGGACTGAGACCTCACCTCTCAGTTAGCGCCCGGGACCAGCAAACACGGTTGGCTTTCACATTATATTTGGGGTGTCGCACCGTGTAGAAGCTACTTCTGGAAATCTAGCACGATATATTGGAAGTTTGACACTCACTTCCACGTCGAGTTGATTCTGGAAATAATTCGTTTGCAGCCCCATTCACTTGGGAAATTGTGGGAGTGAAGTGGAGGGGAGTGCTCTGCCAGCATACAGTTCTTCCCTGTCATTTTCATGGCTGAGTTATTGGGGAATGCCTGTGTGAAAGGGATGGGCAAGTAGCAACATAGTCTACTGAGGACTTTGTCATGCCACACTCACTGAAGTGAAAGACATTGAAGCATGACATGCCAGATCTGAAATTCACTGCATGCTATGATTTAAAAAAGAATTTCATGAAAATGCTCTACAGATGGTACCTAACATCTGTAAAACTGGCCAAAATGTATAAATCTAGGTCAAACATTTGTTGGAGATGCAGGGAGGCGAAAGGCACTATGATCCACATGTGGTGGAACTGCAAAAAAATAATAATCAGGGAATTTTGGGAAACAATATATAACGAGCTTAAAAAATAATAATGTTTAAATGTTCTTTTCCTAAGAAGCCTGAAGCCTTCCTGCTAGGCATACTGAGCAATGGAATTCCAGAGAAATATAGGAGAATTTTTATGTAAACAATAGCAGCAGCTAGAATTCAAATGGCAAAGGGATGGAGACTCCACTCCATCCAAATTAGACTGGCAGAACTAAATGTGAGAATATGCAGAATTAGCAAGACTACCAGCAAGATGACACTCTGAGATGACACTGACCAAATATTTAACAGAGAGTGGGACATATACAGAGTTTATCTAAAAGAAGATTGTAAAAATATAAATTCTCTGACAGGCCTGGATTGACTTTCCGCATGAAATAATAGAACTTTATAAAATTATTATAACTGAAACAACTTAGGAGAGATAAAGATAAGTGTGTAGTTAATAAATGTAACTTAGGAACCACAATGAGGGGGCTGGAAGTCATGTGGAAAATAATCATAATTTTGTTACCTATAACAAGTATCAATTTTGAATTGATTTTTCCCCCTCTGTTGATTGATTTGTGTGGTTTTGTTTTTAAAATCAATAAAGCATTTTTTAAAAAAGAAGAAAGACATTGAAGCATGATATGCCAATATATTAGTCAAGAAGCCCATTCCATAACACAACAGGTACTGCAGAGTGAAAGGAATGCTAGCAAACAACTATTCCCCATGTCTGAATACACCACTCTAGCAGGAGTGGAAGACTTCAGTTCTGTTGATGGTCACGTTCTGGCAGGAGCTGCCTACTGGGAGTGGGCGGAGCCACAGCTGGGAATGGGTGGAGTCAGTAGATCCTATGGGCTCCCACCAACCTTCCTAGGCCTCCTCTTGAGGGTCACTCCAAACAAAGAAGCGCCTACCAGTTTAGTTCACATTTTTTAATAACATGGCACAGATTTACATTACACAAGTCTTCGCTCATGAGGGAACATGCTGTGGATTGAATGTCGCTTCAGGGTTTTTTGTATTTTTTGTTTCCTTTTCACATAGGATCTAGAAAGGACTTTATTACATACAGGAGAAACAGCAAAAAGATTTGTATATAACAATTTCTTTACAATACTGAAAGCTATCACTACAGTGCCAGTGTACATCCCCCCCGCCCCAGGATTTTCTTACGTCTTTTTTTTTGTCCGTTTTGTCTTGTTCTTTATAAAACACTGCACAACATCTGGAGTTCACAAAATCTGAAGTTTACAACTAAAACTTTTTTAGTTGACTACTAAAATAGAATTCTGATCATTAGAAACAGCTGTCTGTAATTAGACTTCTCTTTTTCTTTTTTCTCAAACAGGAAAACAACTTGAGATACCACTTTAATACACTAGAAGACCAATGGAACTATTTTTTTTTATTCCATACATATATATTTTTTTTACAGTCCAGTAGTAGACAAGATATTGTAAGCTTCCTGATAAAGTCATATTCTCTCCAAATTATTTCGAAACAGAACACAACGTAAAAAATAAAACTTATGAAAACAGGGGTTTTCAAAAAGGCTAAAACAATTTCCATTCTTTAAAATTAATATATATTTATCTTTTATCTTGTGATTCCATTGCCACTGTGGTTAGAACATGCTGAGCTAATAGCAGAAATTACAACCAAAAATAAAAAATAAAAAATGAAATGAATAAACTAATCCAATAATTGATTGTGCAAGAAAGAAGTATCAACATACAGTGCAATTGTTTCTGAAAAGCCAGTGCAATCCATACAGGCCTACTCAGAAGTGAGTCCCATTGAATTCAATGGTGTGGACTCCCAGGTAAGCATATATACCATTGCAGCCTAAATGTCTTGTTTAATGAAGCAGATTTCTGCTGACCAGGGGAAATGGGAAGAGAGGAAATATGCATCCAACCCAAAACAAGAGGCATGAATGGCTGCCCCTCCCTCAGTCCCCACAACACCAATCAAATCCAGAATAACCAGACATTTCCAAGAGGAGCTGTGTTAAAAATTATACTGTGCATATCCCTAGAAGTGCCAGGTTCATAACACCCTACATTTAGAAATAAATTGGATCAATGTTACTGTGGTGCCTATTTATGGCCTGCCACTCTGCAGAATAAGCCAACAAGCTTCCAGAAGTAACAATATATAACAAAAGGAAACAAGAACACATTAGTTCCATTGTTTATTTTCTTTACAGCCTGTTCCTGGGACACTGTTAAAACCAGGGCTTTTTTTTGGGGGGGGGGGACTCACAGGAACTCAGTTCCGGCACGTCTCAAGTGGGTGCCATTGCCATTCTAAGAGAATGAGGGAGTTGTTCATGGTGAGTTATGGCACCTCTTTTTCTAGAAAAATAGCACTGGTTAAAACCATCACATTTTGAGGAGCAAGGTCCAATGTGGGTGTGGTTTGTCATCACTATAGTCTAGGTGCAGCTAATTTCAGAAAATGGATGGAGTCACCAGGACAAGGCCCAATATCTTGGGGCATCTGAGACATCTCTTTCCTATTCCCTCCGTCTCAACGCTCCTTCAAGTTCAACTGGTGGTGGTTAAGAAGTACCCCCCCTCCCTTTTTCCAGCAACTCATGAGTTGCTTGGCAATTTAGCACCTTTGGGAAATGGCTTCATCCATCTGGGAGAGGCAGTGGCAGGCAGGGAAGAGTAGGAGGTAATTAGAAACCAGCCAGTGGGGTATACAGGTAGTGACTGCTCAGCACCACTCTATGAAGTCAAATGCCTCATTTGCTGAATGGAGTTATGTTAGCCCCAGCGTTCTGGCAACCCTATAGTTGGACCAGAAATTTGAAGGTGACATCAGGGACTGGAGGAATTGCCCACTGGCCTCAATTAAGAGATCACTGCACATACAGCTGAGCCATGATGTAGCACCCTTACACAAGCAGGCACCATCATTTTTGAGACTTCCCGGGAAAGATACGGGGCTTTAGCAAAAGAGAGAAAACGTAAAACCATGGACAGAAATTTGGTTTTGGCTCTTGGAGACACGAGTTCAGGCCTGGCCTGGCCAAGGATTCATTAAGTTGCTTTGAGCAAGTCCTGGCCTCAGACTCAAGCTCATGATTTGCAAAATGTGAATCCTAGTAACCCCGGTAGGGCTACAACAAGGAGGACGGACATGATCAAATACTGTACACACTTTGCAACTGAAAAGCACAAGACAAAAGTGGTAATAAGCAGCAGCAGCAGCAGCAGCAGCTGATACTAAAGTTCTGTTTGCTGAAGTTTGGATGGCTTACTTTTTTCATCAAAAAAGGTGGCAAGCAGGTGAGAAAAGTATGTTCAGGGAAAGTATGACTTCTAAGTGGGTGGTTGAGTTTGTTGACAAGGCTCCTTTGAGTTTAAAAGAGGCTTTTGTGAAAAGCCCTAGAATTCATTGCATAGCTGAAGGGATTTAGCTGTCATATAACAAGAGAAATGCTGCAGGCAACTCAGCAGTGGCCTTGCACGCCATTAAAAGTCTGCAAAGAGCACAGTTTAAGAAGTATTAATGTATTATGTTACTTAGCTTTCTTTCTATTTACATATTTACAAAGTAAAGCTTTAATCTTACCCATTTTGCATAAATGACCCATTAACCCATGAAGTAATATGGGGGCGGGGGGGGGGGAGGAAACATCTCGCAAGGAAAAGAAAGATCTACAGTTTCCATCATTTTAGCATGGGGGGGGGAGGGGGAGAAAAAAGAGGGATAACTTTTTTTAGAGCCAAGATACTGACTTGCAGCATCTTACTCCTGCTGGGGGGTGGGGTGAGGGTTCAAAACAATTAGGGGGGCATAAAGAAAATGCATCAACTTTTTTGTCTAAAGTTTCTGAAAACATATAATATACAACCCAACATCATATCATCATCATTATTTTTTTTAAAAAAACCAACAAATATATTTGCACAATTGAGTCTATACATTTTTATACAGTTGGGTCATAACCAAAGTCTAAATTTGTTGAGTAAGAAGATCTGCAATGACATTCCATTTAACAAAATGTCCTCTCCTGGTCTGATTCTGTTTGCCTTATCGTGCTTCTATGTCCTTGAGTGTGTGTGAGGGTGGTCTGTCCCGCATTTCTGACGACAAAGGGGTAGTCCTGCGCGGGGAGCTAGGTCTAGGTCCCAGAGTCGAAATGAGAGGGGGAGGGGCACTTAGAGCCGCCGTTGGAGGGCTTTTATTGAGGATCCCATTCTGAAGTCCTGAGGATGGGCTGACCCTGGGATAGTGCATGCTTGGAAGTCCTGGGGTGATTAAGCTAGGGTGAGGCAAATGGCCGTCCAGAGCTGCAGGGTGAACAGAGTGAAGCCGTACGTGCTCATAGTCCTCTCTGAGCATGTGCAACCTCTCTCTCTCGTCCAGGTGGGCCCCCCTCTCATGCTCACGGCGAGGGTCGACTGAAAGTGGGTGGTGATGGTGACTGTAGTCATGTGGTTCTCTGTCCCTGAACGACCTCTCTGCATCATATAACCTCGGTGCAGAAAGACGGTGCAATGGGTCATTCCTCAGGAGAAACTCTCTGCCCAAAGGGTCTCTCCGGTGGATATCCAAGTCTCGGTAAGGATCTCTCAATGGATCCCTCATTGGGTCCCAATGGAAGGAAGGGTAAGGGAATCGTTCGCTGCCTGGAATTGGGCTGATCCCCATAAAAGGTGTCATCATGCGAGTCCTGTCTAGACCGCTGATATTGTTCATGGGATGGATGCCGGTGACACCCACAGACATGGGCATTGACACCAAAGGGCCTGGATGAACATTGGAGGTGGGCATTGGTGGTGGTGGTGGTGGTTCAGACGGCCTGTGTGTCTGTGGAGCTTCAGGTGGGATGTCATGATCCTCCTTCCTTTCCTCCTTCACTTTAACTTCGCTGGATTTCTTCAGACTCTCATACACAGGCTCATTCTTTTTCTCGGTATCTCGGCTAGAGGTGCTGTTAGGTCTGGTGTTCTCCACAACAGCAGGCCTGGTATAGGGTGAAGGTACCCGGGATGATTGCTTAGACTCTTCCAGTGGTCTGCTCTCATGGGTTAGACCTTCTTTGTCTGAAATATAGTTGTCCTTTGCCTTGTGCTCATCAACGTTAACATCTTTCCGAGGTTCGGACTGATCCCTCTCGCGCTCTTTGGGTTTTTCTTTTTCCCGTATCTCTGGGTTCAGGTGGCTCCTTATCTGCTCAGCTGAGCTACGGCCATGTCCAAGGGAGCTCACAGAATGGACAGGTGCAGGAGAAGGATGGCTGGAGTGTCTTTTCTCTATACTCTCCCTAGATGAAGGAAAGCACAACAGTTATCTGTTGCAGGACACTACAGAAAGTAGAGGTCTAAACCCAAAGCTTGCAACTCATTTCTCAATAGCATACACCAGGTGTGGAGAACCTTTGGCCCTCCAGGTATTGCTGAACCACAACTTCCATCATCCATGGCCATCGGCCATGCTTGCTAGGGCTGATGGGAGCTGTAGTTCAGCAACATCTGAAGGATCAATTGTCATCACACCTACCATACACTGAAGTTTCTTTAATTTCAGTAGAGTTGACAACTCAGAAGTCCAAGTGAGTTACAGTGAGTTAGGATGGCAACACACACTTTGTTGTGTCCCAGGACGACAACAATATTTTCTATAAGAAGAGTCCTACAGTGTAAGATAAAATTTCTATCTAGTCCAGGATCCTGCTTTCAAAAGTATCCAGCCAGATACTTTCTCACAAGTTCAACTGGCAGGTGTCAACCATCTGACATGTCTCCCAGTAACTAGTTTTCAGTGGGACACTAACTGTGAACATAGAAAGCTGCCTTTCAACTGGGTCATATGGTGGTTCCATTTAGCCCAGAATTGTCTACACAGTGACTGCAAAAAGCTCTCCAGGCTTTCAGATAGGGTGTCTTTCTCAGTGGAGATGCTAGAGACTGAACGTGGGACCTTCTGCATGCAAAGCAGATGCTCTACAAATGAGTCGTGGTCCCTATCTATCTATCTATCTATCTATCTATCTATCTATCATCTCCTACCTCTTCCCACCACCCCAGGAAATAATAGATAAAAGTAATTAAACTATAATGGAATTAAAATAATGCCAAAACAAATCTATTAAAACTCAGATAGTATAATTAAAAAAAGGAGTTGGTTCCCTAAAGCCTGAAGGAACAGTCTTCACCTACAACAAGCAGGAGCATGTCTCTAGTAAGCCTAGCAGCAGCCACTGAGAAGACCCACTCCTGCATCCCTATTAAACATGCCCATGCGAGAGGTGATCATGAGAGAATGGCAGTATCACCACCTGGGCTGGTTATAAGTAGATGGGCAGGCAGGTTGGCACTGGCTCAGAGCAGACTGAGCTTGTTGGGGCAGTGCCCTATTTGCCCTCCTGGACCAGCCTTCACTGATCTGGAGTTTTCTCGCAGAGCCTGCCAATCAAGGGGGCCAATATTATGGCTGCTGTTCCGTTCTATGTCTGAAGAGGGCTCTGCAGCCAGTCAGTGTGGCCGATGATTAGGGAACTTCTGAGAAGACCTGGTAGTTGCATAAGTAGGAATGACAAGCCTCTCGGCTCCTTGCCCCGGCGTTGCGCTCAACGATGCTCAGAAAAGTGTTCTTTCATACCTGTCTTTGTCATCTTTACTAAGAGAAGAGTCTCCTTTATCTACATCTCTATCTCGCTCATGAGCTGCAGCAGACGAACTGCGTTCCAGCTCACCTGGCTTGAGCCAGGGCGGAGGGGTCGGGAACGAAGGAGGAGTTCGGTGCAGGCGGTTCCAGGGCTCATGTGGGTTGCTAAAGCTCTGCATACTGGGGCAATCCTTGTGGCCGAACATAGTGTTGGGCGCTGAAATGGTGAAGGGGGGAAAGAAAAAAAGAAGAAGCAATATGCTCAGTCGATGGTACTTACCAATCAAACCCAACCTTTTTTTTTATTTTTACAGCACTCAGAGTTTAAAATGAATACATATATTGGGGAGCTGGAAAAAGGAAAGGAGATTAACAGATAAGCATTAGCATTGGGTAATCCTCACATTCGGAAGGCAACTTGCCATTCAATCTTATTTGTGCATTATGCATCTGTGAAAGAGACTGCCTTTTTGAGGGTGGCACATCAGCTTTGGAATACCCTAACCCGAGAGAAGGTAAGATGGGTATTGGCCCTGTATCCATTCTGGATGACTTATTTGCCCAGTATTTGAAATGATACGCCATCATTTTGGCTGGTTGGGTCATTTCGGTCTTCAGATTTCGTATTGGGTTGTACCTAATCAAGTTCTACTCAGACCCACAGGACTTAATGGACTTGAAGCTAGTCATGTCCATTGATTTCACTGGGACTGGACAAGTGAAAACCAGTAATTTTTGCTTTTCTTGGAATTCTCTGACATCCTCACTTACTAGTGACACAAATACTGGAAACCAAAGATGGCCTCCGATAATTTGGTGCAGTTGGAATATTTGGGGTGTATTCAGAATCACAGAATTGTAGAGTTGGATCATGAGGATCATATAGTCCAACCTCCTGCAGTGCAAGAATCTTTGATCCAACATGGGGCTTGAACCCATGGCCCTGAGATTAAGAGTCTCATGGTCTACCAGCTGAGCTATCTCAACTAACTTCTGCTCCACTGAAATGAATGGAGCTAGGTTAGTCATTAATTTCAATGGTTCTGACTTGCAGTGGATACAGCCAAGTCAACTAAGCTTCATTCAGAGTAGATCCAAGTTTGCAATACCCAATATTTTCAATGGGTCTACTCTGAGTTGGATTAACATTGGCTAGAACCCCACTTTGTTTTAAACCACTTATACTGTGGCTTTTCTGTTCACAGTGAGCAGCTGACACAACTAGAGAAAACCAAAGGAATAGATACGTTAAGAAATAAGCAAGCACAATGGTCATTCATCACAAAAACCTCTGCAGTGGCAAAAAAAGAGACACAAACACAGTAATACAAGGCAAAGGCCCATTGGGACGAAAAAAAACAAAAAACCAAGAAGAAGATGACAGTGGGAAACTAGGAACAAGATTGGACCTGCCATGGCTTCCTGCAAGGAAAACTGAGAATTGCAATCTATTACGGGTGCTGATAGTTGTTAGGAGACCTCTATTCCCTTCATAGAGCTACAATTTCCAGAATAGTTGAAAATCAATCCCTTTTCCTAGGGAACTCTGGGAAATGCAGCTCTGTGGGGGGAATAGGAGTCTCCTAACAACTCTCAGCATGCTTAACAGACTAAAGTTCCCATGATTTTTGTGTGTGTGTGTGGGGGGGAACTATGGTTGATTCAAGTGCTATGATACTGCTTGAAATGTATAGTGCAGATGGGGCCTTGTATAAACCCAAATCCAGAGTCTCTTCAGAGTTGAAGATGAGCCAATTTAACACCTGTTCCTTGATTTTGGGTTCTCTCAGCTAGCTGTTTCTTTTGCCCACACTGTATCCAAGACCAATGTGGTCAACCACTTGCTAGAATTTGTTTTCCAACTCAAGGGAGTAGGCCCTGTCAATGGCCTACACTGGAAACATCCCTCCAGGCTCCATCTCGTAATTTTCAGAAACATGAAAGCCCATTTTTCAAAAGTTGTGGATTTCTCTGTTGGTTAGCATGATTTGCAAGCAAATCCCGTTGTATAAAAGCCCTTTTAAATATGACCACTTTTTACTTTAGTAGCTTGCGAATGTACCAGAACTTTCCACAATGTTTTTACAAAACATTCATAAAAGCAGGAGTGCTATATATGCCATATTACTTGAACCTTTATATTTTGGGGACCAGGGATGTAGGTGAAATTTTACTGGATCAGGCCTGGAAACAAGGTATAGCAGCTCACCAGAAATAATGCAAGAGCATCCTAAATCTACAAATTATTCTCCAGAATGGGATTGCCCTTTGGTATCCTAGGGTTGGCATACAAAACTGAGTGAGGTGTATATCCTAGATCAGAATAGCTTGGCCTCAGTTGTTTTCCTGGGCTACTTCAACACACACTACTTGGGGCTGTCCTTGATGTCAGTGAGTCTACTCTGAGTAGGCTTTGGTTGGACTCAACTGTGCATTTAAATGTCTGAAAAGAGCCTACCTTGGGTAATGTCTCTTCTGAAAATTCTCTTTATGGTGAGTTTTCTTTAAATAAATAAACCCAACCTACCCCTGTTAACATTTAATACAACTCACCACATGAATTGGGGACCACTGCTTGCCAACACTATTGATGAAGGGATTTCATGGTGTGATGGCTCCCCCAATGCACATGGTGAGTTCTTTTAAATTTTATGACTCTCATGTGTATATACAGTTTCAGTTATTATTTTTATATAAGCAATACGACTTGGAATTTCACTACTTCAGACTGCAGGCAAGGCATCACATCAATGAATGTTCCTTGCATACAGAAGGCTAATATATCAAGTGAAAGGACAACATGCTGGTTTCCTATATGCAGGAGACTTCTTGTGTATGTGTAGAGGAGCATGCATGCATGTTGAGCCCTCCACCTATAGACTGAAGTGCTGCAGGAGTGAGGAACCTGTGTCCCTCTATAACTTCTTGGACTCCCAATTCCTACCAGCTCACCCAGCATGGTCAAGAGGGTGGTCAAGTCCAGCGCTGCCTGCAGGGCCATTAAGATCCTCATACCTGCCCTAGACTCAGGTTCTCCATACCTGTGAGAACTAGGCCACAGAAGAGGGTTTCAGGAGGCCCAAGGGTTTTGAGAAACAGAGGCAGTCCTTTCCTTTTGGGGAGACACCAATTAGCCATGGTTTAGCATCCTTGATGATAATGCAAACCAAACACAGCCACAGCTGGGAGAATTTACTCACTAACGGCAGGGTTCCCGAGTCCCCCGAAGGCATTGCCGCTCACGGCTGCAAGGCTGGTGAACATCGTGGGCCGATTAAATGTCTCTGAAACCAAATGGAAAGAGACTAATGGGAAGGGCGTTACCTATGATGGAGCATTTATGGCTAGATGTGTGTTACAAAGAAAACACAATGATCTATTCCAGGCTTCCTCAACCTCGGCCCTCCAGATGTTTTGAGACTACAATTCCCATCATCCCTGACCACTGGTCCTGCTAGCTAGGGATCATGGGAGTTGTAGGCCAAAAACATCCGGAGGGCCAAGGTTGAGGAAGCCTGATCTATCCAATGCAAGCTCGACTCTAGACCCATTGACATTGATGGACATGGCTAATATAGGTCAATGGGTCTATTCCAAGTAAAATTTAGGTGGATACAGCATTCTTCCCAGGGTCACCCATGGATAATTTGGGTAGGTGATTCCTTTAGGGTGGATGCCCTATTTTCATCCCAGTGTCCTGCCTCATAACCCCCAATATAAGAAAGAAGTGGCCTCTCCCCAGTTCTACCCAATATTGTCTCATAACGCTTATATCCCTTGAGTTCCACTCTGCTTGTTTCCTAGGAGGAACAGCAGATTTTGAAATGTCAGAAGTAGAATATGTGTGTGCACTCTCTCTAAATAGCAAAGGCCTTGTTCTCACATAACGATAAGCTGCAGTCAGGAATAAACCCTGGGCAGTTTCCAGTACACTCATTCCAGTAGCACAAGGATTTACTCTTGCACAACAGAACCTTCTTCCCTCTCCGCCTCCACATATATGCTTCCCAAAATCTCTTTCAGCCCTTATTACAGAACAGGGGGAGGAAGGGGGGAATTCCAGGGATCTTTTAAACCAGGCAAAGGTTCTCCTATTGATTCTACTGGCAAAACTCATAATTTTTTTCTTTCCCAAAGAGGGCAACTGTAATCCTACAGCAGCTGCACGCAACCTTTGGCCTTTCAGATATATATAATCCTCACACCTGCCTCTTTTCCCCTGCTGGGTATTTTTTCCTCTTTTGGCTCTTTTTTAAAAAGTGTATTTTGTTTCACTTCCTTCTTTAAGGTGCTGCCCAAATGACTGTGAATTGAAGAACGACGTGAAAATAATAGAAATATAATAGCACTCCTGAATATGTGAATGTCACGAGATGCCCCTGCCCTGATGAAGTGTATCTGCAGGGCTGAAATGCAAAAGATGAAGCAGAATTTCGAGGACTAGGATTGCAGGGAAATAGCTGGACACTCAGACAAATTTCCTAATTATAAGAGCTATTTGATGAGAACTGATGGCCTCTGGAGATGGTGCGATCTCCTTCACTGTCGGCATTTAAATGGGGCGGGGGGAGTGTCAGATTGATAAACCACTTTGGGAGTTGTAGCTCTGTGAAGGGAATAGGGGTCTCCTAATGACTCTCAGCACCCTTAAACTACAGTTCCCGGGGTTCTTTGGGGGGAAGGCATGCCTGTTTAAAGTGGTATGATACTGCTTAAAATATACAGTGGTACTTCAGGTTAATAACTTAATTCATTCTGGAGGTCCGTTCATAACTTGAAACTGTTCTTAACCTGAAGCACTACTTTAGCTAATGGGGCCTCCTGCCACCGCTGCTCCACCGCCGTGCAATTTCTGTTCTCATCCTGAAGCAAAGTTCTTAATCCAAGGTACTATTTCTGGGTTAGCGGAGTCTGTAACCTGAAGCGTCTGTAACCTGAAGCGTCTGTAATCCAAGGTACCACCGTATGGTTTAGATGGGGTCTTAGAGGGAGCCCATGTTGTGGCGTCCTGGTGCACTCTGGCTCCCTTCGGGCCCAGTCAGCATAGCTATTGTACAGCAACATCTGGAGGGCATTGTGTTGGCTCCTTCTGCACTAAATCATGTAAAAAATGCTCTCAAGGATGATGGGCCCATTGCCACAGTTGCTTGGCAGCTTATTACAAGTTGGTAATGCCTACTTACCTAAATGAGCAGCAGGGTTGAGGAAGTTGCTGTGATGGGGGTGAGGGCCAAAAGGGGGTGCGGCTGGGTGGGCAGCACCTATCAGGACAAATTCAAAAGCAAAAATAAAACAACACTTGAATAGCAGGTTCAGAGAAGATACACAGTGCCAACATATCACAATGCTGAAAGCAGGTCCTGTCTTCTAGAACTGAGGGGTATACTGTATATCGAGACCTTCCCTTGTAGCCCAGTAAACAGTTTGATGAAAAATGGCTGACAAACGTGTTTATAGTCACTGGACGTCGTACACAGGTGTTTCTGGCGAAACTGGGATTGCATTCCAAATTTGGTTCACCTAGATGCTGTGTTGGTCTTGTCACCTGATCTCATGCAGATGTATCATTAGGACACTTCCAGCATGTCTCTCTACAGGTGGCTTTCGAGAGACTCCTTTGCTGGAAGTATTTAAGCAGAGGCCGGACTGCCCTCTGCCAGGGATGCTACACTCGCATTGCACATTGTAGATCCTGGGAAAACCAGCTTTAAAGCCATGGTTATGCACGGTTCTGAAATTGCATGGGGAGTCTGCACAAGTTTGGAAGGCTCATTGTGGCAGACATTCAGCTCCCCACACGTAGAGGGTGGTGAGGCTCCGCAGAAGGGGGGTGACTAAGGGTGTGGGCCCACTCTCACCCACACTTGATTCCAATTGGAAGTGGAGGGGAGCAGGGAATCATTGGAAAGATTTGCCTGTTCGGAGCTATCCAGGGTCCTGAAATTCCAGCCTGACTCTTCCTGACTAAGACAGCTTCAGGCATCCCCAGGGACTCATAGTCAGCACAGATTATTCCTATGCATGTTTTTGGTTTTCCTTCAGAATTGCTCTGAGAAGACTGGCCACATTCCTTACTTGCTTTTTCCACCTTTTATTTAGTCACACAGCACACATGGAGTTTGCTCCCGAAGGAGGCAGTGACAACTACCAACTTGGATGGCTTTAAAATAGGATTAGACAAATTCGTGGAGGACAAGACTAACAAAGGCTACTAGCCATGATGGCTATGTTCTGCCTCCACTGTTAGAGGCAGCAATGCTTCTGAATGGAATGCTTCTGATGGAAACTGCATGAGGGCAGAGGGCTCTTGTGACTCGGTCCTGCTTGTGAGTTTCCTCACAGGCATCGGCTTGGCCACCACAAGATGCAGAACTAGGTGGGTCTTTGGCCTGATCCAGCAGGCTTGTACTATGTTCTTCAATAATGGATCAGTGATATGCATACTCACTGGCTGCAGAGAAGAGAGTGGAGGGCCGAGCTAAGTCATGGGGATGGTGGATGGCCCCAAAGAGACTAGGACCTGGCGGCCGACTCAGAAATTCAGGTTTCAGGCCAAAATCCAGTTTATGGGGATCTGACTGCATCTGTTTCTGTAATAGGAAAAACAAACAGGAAACAAACCACAATCATGAACAAGACATTGGCCCAGCCCAGTGGAATGCTCTGCCAACAGAGATTAAGCAGATAGCTTTGGTTTTAGTTTTGAAACATCTGCTGAAAACTTTTCTATGCCACCAAGTTTATGTGTGGAATTAAGAAAATATCTATGGGTAAGAGTTGATCTTTGATTTAAATTTTTTACATGGCTTTTATTGTATGTATGTTTGAGGTAAACTGCTTTATTAATTTTTTTAATAGTAGCATACAAATATTTTTTATAAATAAATCAATAATGAGCAAAATACAGGGGAACATAAAGAGCTACCTTAGACTAGGTCAGACTACCTAGCTCTGCTCTAACTAGCAGTGGCTGTTGGGAAGCAAAGGGTCTTCTCCATCATCTGCTATGTGATCTTTCTAAACTAAAATGCCAAGGACTGGACATTGCACCTTACTATACAAAACACATGCTCTGGCTGTGTAGCTTTGGCCCCTCCCCCTAAACATGCTCCTTTGTATTCCCTTAGGAAGGTTTCACTTGCCCAAAGGGACTCACCTTCACTTTCTGTTGATGATGGTATATTTGCCAAGCAATATGGACATGCATAGCGCACCATTTTCCTGGTTTCTGTAAAAGAAGCAAAAACACAAGAGGCTACGAAAATGACACCACTTAGCCATAACAGTAAGATCTGGGCCTCTTCTCATTTAACAGCCATTACTTTTTACATTAAATGCCCTGCCTTTCTTCCATTATGAATCTTAAAATGGTAAAAATCTCATGGTTGTAAAATCTCTCATGGTTGTAAAATCTCTCATCTCACTCTCATGGTTGTCATCCAATCCAAGCCCTGGCCAGACCATGACCTGCTTTGCTTCAGTTGCACTATGTCAAGCACTTTCAAAGCTATGCACTAAGAAAATAATGAAACAGACTGAGCTGGTGAAGGAGACAATTCAGACATTAGAAGTGAGCATAGAGTGGTACTCTGCAAACCAGGAATAAGAAATCTGTAGCCTCCAGCTGTTGTGGGATTCCAGCTCTCATTAGGTCCAGCTAGCAATGGTCAATGATGATGAGGATCAAAGTTCAACCACATCTGAAGTGCCACTGGTCTACAGTAGATCCCTGTTGTAAAGCTCTTACTGATTTATTGGTAAGTGGGAAAGTGGAATCTGGCTACTTAGTGAGGTTAATTATATTATGCCCCTACATGACACAGTAAATTCACTTTCCCATGGGTCCGAATGCTGCATATGATTGGTGCTTCTATGGCTGCATTCATCTCATGTTTGCTTTATAAGAGGGAACCCTATCCTAAATGGCGTTCCACATACACTCAAGTCAAAGTCCCAGTGAGACGACTTTACTGTATCAATGTGGCAAATGTTTGAATGCACACATCACGCTCCAATAATAATAATAATAATAATAATAATAATAATAATAATAATAATAATTTATTTGTACCCCACCCATCTGGCTGGGTTTCCCCAGCCACTCTGGGCGGCTGCCACAGAGACCAAAAATACATTAAAATCCAAGACTTCAGTAGTTAAACATTTTGTTGTGGGGATGCAATAAGCACACCTTTATAAGGACTTGGCAAAAATGTGAATTTTGTGAATGGGGTGCATCTGCACATTTCTGCCTTTTCCAGAAAGGTGATACATTCATGTTCCATATCCTGACATTGCAATTCTACTCAGTGTACCCTTGAGAAAGGCAAGCTCAAGTTCTCCTAATCTTAGCTATGAGTCCTGGAAGACCTGCTCCCTGCCTTGCAGGCCTTTTCCCACCTCGGAGGGCAGGTTTCTGACTGACTCCATCTACAAAAGCTGAGGCTGCTGAACAGACCCTTAGGTTGGGGTATTGTTCGAAGAGGGTTGTTGCTGATATTGATATTAATTTTTTGCATCTTTAATCTTTAGATCTTACTGTGATTTATGTGGAAATGGTTCAATTTGATTGTGTATTTTTGGATGCTTTATTTATTATTTATTACATTTGTTACGTTGTAACTATGCATTTTTTCATGTTGTAAGCCACCTTGAGCATGGTTTTAACAATGGAAAAGTGGCGTACAGATAAAATTACGTATGCATATTTGTATGTATGTATGTCATCAGTTCTTTCCAACTGGATATACAACCTTCAAAATGGCCTAATAACCAAGCAGCTCTCCTTATTCCAAGTTTCACTCTCATCTTCCACATGCAACCTCTGTCCTTATGAGGGTGTTATAAGCTGGACATAATACGAGTCCTACCAGATTTGACCAAAAGCCTATCTAGCCCTACATATTGCTTTTCACAGTGGCCAACGGGATGCCTCTTGGAAGCCAAGATGCAAGATATGAACAGTCACTCCCCAGCACCTAGGGCAGGGTTTTGGACTACAACTCCCATCACCCCAAGCTAGCAGGACCAGTGGTCAGGAATGATGGGAAAGACAGACAGACAGAGGTCAACCAAGACTTAGTGGCCTTCTTACCCTCAGCATAGGTCTGAAGGGATCTGTCAACTGCAAAGAGAAAGAAAGAGGGAAAGTCAATAAAGGAAAGCTTGCCACTCAAACAGTTGCTCATCTAATTTGCACTGCTTCACTTGGGAGAGTGGAAATTAAAATATTAGCATTTTCATTTCATTTGTAGTCTCTTTCAAAGTCTTAGCAGGCATGTTGCTTCATCTTGACCAGGTGTGGGGAGGTTTTTTACTCTCCTGATGTTGCAGAATTGCCGCTCCCATCATCCCTGGTTATTGGGGTTGATGGTAGTTGTAGTTCTGCAACATCTGGAGGGCTGCAGGTCCCCCACACCTGATCTTAAGGGTAAATTCCTGCCACGTTCACTCCTTTCCATCTCTGCTGCTCCCTGTTGTAAACAACAACTCCCACCATCCATGACTAGTGGTTCTCAACCTGTAGGTCCCCTGATGTTGTTGGACTACAACTCCCATCATCCCTGAGCTCTGGCCTTGCTAGCTAGGAATGATGGGAGTTGTAGTCCAACAACATCTGGGGACCCACAGGTTGAGAACTGCTGATCCATGACTATTAGGCCATGCTGGCTGGTACTGATGGGAGTTAGGAGTCCAACAAGATCTGGAAGGACACAGATTCCCCCGCTCTGCTCTGCAGGATTTATGCTTCCAAGTATTGACAACCTACCAAACATGGCCCCCAAAAGGCATTTTGACCTGGAGTTTGCCTGATAATTCACTCAATTTAGCACTGTAAAATAGGAAACAGTGCAGTAATTTTTTTAAGTGAACTTTTGATGGACCTTTTGAAGATACAGAGGAAGGCAGTATTTTGGAAGAGGCTTACTTGTCCATACACAATTGCTAACAGAAAAAAATCAGTAACTATTACAACAGGAGGAGCAACCCTCCCCCCCCCATTTTGTTGGACCATAACTTCCATCATTTCTGAATGTTATGAGGGGTCTGATAGGAGTTTGAGTGAACCACAATTTTGTTGGACCTCAACTTCCATCACCTTTGAACATTATAGGAGCCTTCACTCAGCAACACCTGGAGGACTCCACTTTGGTTAATGCTGGACTGCACATACCCCTCCTCTTTTAAAACCAGCTCCGAGTCACCCAATTATAAAAAAGCAAGTCAAATGATACAGACTGGTATAGACTGGTTGCTCTGTGGTGCAGATTTTCACACTGGAACAAATGTGGATAAAAAGGATTCATACAAAAATACTTTTTGACTCCCTTCCCACCCCCTCAAATCCATTCAAACCCATGCTGAATGGGAAGGCTCCTCTTGGGTCACAAGAAGAGGCCTTTTCTAACCCTGCTACCTGAAAACATCATTTAATTAGAGGTGTCAAGGAGTCTTCCCAAGACCATACATGGTCAGGTGATCCACATCGCAGATGGCTAACATCATCGTCCTGACCCTGACTTGAAGACATCTGGAGGACAAAAAGTGTCATCTGTGGAAGTACTGAATCTAAACCCAGACCTCAACACTGAACCTGAGCTGAAGTGTTTCAACCTTGACCCTCTCTCTAAAGCAGAAACCCCTGGAGGCAGAAACCCATAAGACAGAATCTCCCAAGAACATTATGCTGTTCAAAGCCTGCAAACATTTGAAAGAAATGCAGAAGGTTGAGAAGTAAGAGCCTCTAGGTCAGAAGTCTACACCTTTAATCCTTTCTTCTATTCTGGATGTGGGTGCAGTCTTGGAGGTGAAGACTGGTCCAAGAGCAATGAAACACCTCGGCTGAGCTCTAGATGTAATCACAACACCCTGTCTGCTTGGAGCTATCTGTGGTCCTGATACTACAGTATTATGATCTCTGGCATCCTCAGGTTATCTGTCACATCCTGTGCACTCCCACTCACAGCCAGCCCACTTAAGAAAAGTTAGATCCTGTGCTTTATGTTTTCCAAATTCCACACTTTCTCAATTTAAGCTCAGATCAAATAGCAATAAAGGGCAGAGTTAGGATAACCACCTCAGCTTCATTCATCATTCAATGGTTGAATGATTTGGAGGGGCTGTAACATTTTAGAACTTACCCTGGGATCTTTCTGCAATAGGGTGTGTGGAACAGCTCCAGGTCTCGCTGCAACATCAATAGGATTCGAAGTCTACAAATGTCACATACACAGAAACAACGACAGTGTAAATTTATGTGCAAACTTTTAAACTTTTAGAAGACCTCAAAAGAATTAGTTAGGCAGTAAGTGAGGGTCTCCATAAAAAAAGAAAGGAACTGAAGATTATTTTTCCATCTATTCATTTAGTTACAGCAGAGATGGAAACCTGGTGCCCTCCAGATTTAGGGACTACAACTCCCATCAGCCTCTGCCAGTATGGACAATGGTCAGGAATGATGGGAGTTGGAGTCATGAAATATCTGGAGGGTCAAGGCTCCAAACCTTTGGACTACAGTTTCATATACTCTGAAATGTCATTTCCAGAGTGCCTTGCCTTGGTGCACACAGAGTCATAATTTCTGTCCTAGGTTAAAGACTGTCTTAGGTTAAAGACCTCTTAAAATGAGTCACAGATCTGTTTAGCTTTAGAGAATGAGATCTTGGCTCTCTAAGTTTCACCATGTTTTCCTATTATATTTGTGAGTATTCAAATCTGTTCTTTTTGTGTGTTACAAGATGCCATTGAATAGCCTTAACTGGTGAAAAACCCATCACTCTCTCGCTGTTGCACAAAGCAAGCTAGTAAGATACACACATGTCTTCTATCAGTTTTTTCTTTTCTAACCCGACAAACAAACTATGTTGTGTTCACAGGTTTTCAATTCTCATGTGTTGCTTCTGCAAAGGGCTCACAGTTGTTGTTGGAGACAAGCCTCCTCCCTCTGTCGAGGTGATAATGCATGCTGCAGAGTACCCATTTCAACACACACACACACCTCAAAACTATTTATTTTCCAGGTCCAAAAGTAAATATACCCTTGAACCACTAGGAGTCCCCTGGAAGCACTCTGAGTGTAGCTTCTTACAGCATCTCCTGGACCACAACTTCCAGCATTACCTACAAAGTACCTCCCATGCTAGGGTTTTTTGGCCAAAGTTATGGAGCTTTCTTTTGCAAAATTGCAAAGAAATTGAACATTTCTTAGCTATTTCTGAGGAAAATTGGCAAAAAATGAAACAGCCAACATGGGCTGCCATGCGTATGGATTTTCACGGACATTTCGCCAAATTCCGCTCTGACACTGCTTGCGGATGCAGTGTTCAGGGTATCCCATACAAATTTCATGGACGTATGGCAACCCTATAGCCATCCAGCATAATAAAAAATACAGGCTCACTGATAGTGCAAGTGAGAAGCAGGTGAGAAGGGAGGGGACGCCAAGCTGGAGGTGGGGGTTGGGAAAAGGGGAGTCAAATGGATTATTGCTGGGATTAAAAAAAAAAACAAGCTAGAGAGGGACAGTGTGAGGGACAGCAGCTGAACAGTGAACAATTTGGGTTTGCACCAATAAAGGGGGTCAGAGAGAAGGGGAAGCAGCTCGTATCCAGACAACTGGCTGTAGTTGTGGGTACTGAAATAATTTCAAGTGTTGGGAAACAGCAGAACGTTGGGGCATATAGAAAGCCAATGAAAGGGGAACATGAGACCATGAGCCCTGCTGGATCAGACCAAAGACCCATCTAGCCTGGCATCTTGTTATCACAGTGGCCAACAAGATGCCAACTGTCCTCTCCCAGAAAATGGCTGAAGGTCTTGGCAATCTGACTGAGAATGTGGATAAGGGATTGAAACAGATGGAACACATAAGCCATCAATCGCAAACTGTTGATTTTGACATCAGTAGAGGCAGGTGTCTCCATTCACAAAGTAAGAATCACCAAAACCGTCTTTCCAGAATAGAGATTTATAATGTAGTCATGAGAATGTAAAAAACCTGACTTGCGAAGAGCCCCACACAACATTTAAAAAAACAACAACCATGCACGCAGCCACATACTAGTAGATGGTTAAGCTCAAATGGATTCTTAATAGCCTAATTATCATACATATGAGGGCCTTTGCTAATGAACCACAATCTACATATTTAAGAAGCTTGAGTGGTGGAGCGGGGATAGCTTTCAGATTGGACAAACACAGCTCAACATATAGCCTCAAAAGATTAAATTTAAAATACACTGGTGAACAATGAGGATTACAGTTCTTTAAGCAGAATGCATAAGACTGACGTCAGTCTACCCCTGAGCTGAGAAATACAATACCTGGTATAAAAGAGCAGAAACAAACAGTTTAGAACATCCCTGAATACCTTGAGTTCCATGATAAAAGAAAGGCAAGATATAAAATGAAAGAATGGAAGATTGCACCAAATGTTCATAAGTGAACATTTTCAGATGAAAAGATGCTTTTTCAGGGCTCCTAAAATGCCCCCAGGGAAGTTTTACTGCCTACTTTTGTTTACTGCTAATTCTAGGCCGCTGCTTCAGCCCAAAGTATGCCCCACTCTACCAGATTTTGGTTCTTCTGTGCAAAGCTAGTCAATCAGCAATCACATTGAAAATGTAATGGCAAAACAGCCCAATAGTTTTTCTAACTGGGCCAACATCACCAAGAAGTATAGACTTTCCAAGGTATGTTTATTGAGACTTTGCCAATCAGTGGAGAACCTGTGATTATCCAGACATTCTTGGAAACCAAGTCCCATCATCCCCAGTCAACATAGCTAATGGCTAGGGATTATGGTGACCGCAGTCCAGTAAGGACCCGAGGTACTACACCACACCTCTGATATAGGGCTTTAAAAGCAAGAACCAGCACCTGGAAGCCTACTGGAAAGCCACCCCACCCCTGCCTCTCCTGCCGCCTCAGTAAATGAGAGTGAATCAAGGGAACACATGATGAAGGTTCATGCAGATCTCTTTTCAACTGATTTGCCCATCATCCCCAAGAGAGTTTGAGTCCCAATCAAGCTCAAAGGAAACTCTGGGATTTTGTGCCCCACGTTGACCCACGGAGGAAATGCCTTCCTGTAGACTCATTCATCTCTCCCAGCAGAGCCATCTCCAAAACCAAAGATGGGGAACATTTGGACCTCCAGGCTACAGCTGGACTACAGCTCCCAGAAGCCTCAGCCTGCATAGCCAACAGTGAAGGATGATGAAAGTTGAAGTCCTGTAGCATCTAGAGCAGCGGTTCTCAACCTGTGGGTCCCCAAATGTTGTTGGACTATAACTCCCATCATCCCTGAGCTCTGGCCTTGCTAGCTAGGGGTGATGGGAGTTGTAGTTCAACAACATCTGGGGACCCACAGGTTGAGAAAGGCTGATCTAGAGGGTTGCAGGTTCCCCATGAAGGCCCAAGACAAATAAAAGCACTGCTCCTCACCTGGAACTGCAAGAAACCACAAAGCTACAAGACACATGTCCATAATAGGAAAGAGTCTACACAACACACACAAAACATATTTACAATTTACCTTGGGTTGAAACGCCCCTTGTAGTGAGCCAAAAGGACCAGTTGGAGGAATCATTGGAGGGATCCCTGATACAGCAGGAGGGTACGAGTGGAATAACTGTGACAAAGGGAGGATAACATCAGCAAAGGACCCCACACACATTTTCTAATTGCACATCATGCAATTTCAACTCAGAAGAAAGCAAAAGAGACACGGAGGCAGTTTATGAATTATGCAGTTCACATGATTGCTGCTGTTAATCAGTCAGTGATCCAACTGCATAAAAATCAATGTTGGACCACTGATGTTGGGTACTTGGTAAAGGAGGTGGCGATAAGCCTAGGAAAAAGACAAAGGCATCTGACAACAGCAATGAATAAGGGATATAATGGACATTCACAAAATGTTAGACGACAAGATGAACAGATTTGTGTGGAAAGAACAGATTATTTGAAAGCGTAAGGGGTAGAGAGCTGTCTCAGAATGGATTTTTATAATGAGGGTTATTATTATACTGTATTATAATACTGCATTACAGAAAAAAGAGAGGATGCAATGGGAAGGAACTGGAGGAGAAACGTGATCTCATTGTCAATTGCATTAGTTGTAGCAGTTAAACAACAGGAGCAAAGGAAGCTGCCTTAATATTGAGTCATGAGACTGTAAGAAGAGCCTGCTGGATCAGGCCAGTTCTCACAGTGGCCAATAAAATGTCTCTGGGATAAGCAAGAATGACCTGAGTGCAACAGCACTTTCCCCGTCTGTGGTTTCCAGCAACTGGAATTCAGCCTTCAACAGTGGAGGTAGAACATAGCCACAGATAGCATGGGCCTCCATGAATTGGTCTAATCCTCTTTCAAAACCATCAAAGTTGGGGGCCACCCCCGACTCTTGTGGGAGCAGATTCCACAGCTCAACTGTGTGAAGAAGTAATTTGTTATCTGGTTTGAGTCTTCCAACTTTATTCCGTGAGTTCTAGGGTTCTGAGAGAGCATAATTTTATAAGCTTCTATCATGTCTCCTCTTACTCCTCTTAGTACTTTCTGTAAATTCAGATGACTCTAATGTTGTAACCTTTCCTCAGAGGGCAGTTGCTCCATCCCCTTGATCATTTCGTTTGCCCTTTTCTGGTCAAACCCTTGGCTCTATCGAGCTCCAGGGTCTCGCCCTGAAGTCTTTCCCAATTCTGTCTGGAGATGCTAGAGATTCAGCCTGGGACCTTCTGCATGCAAGTTATGTGTTCAACCACTGAGGGGTGGCCCTACCCAACATTCACGACAAGGCATGGGTAGGACGTTAACAGAATCCAATGTGGGATGCATGCCAATAGTGGTGTGGTCAAAACAAAAGTGGGTGCAGCCAGAGGGCACAACCTCCCGCCCACCAATACAAACAAACAAAAATCATATACACACAGGTAGTTTGCATCTTATGCTTATTTTACTTACCCAATTGCAGCTTTGCATGGGGGTGGGGTGGGGTGGGATAAATAAATGGAGAGCAGAGCAAACTCATTTTCCATTTACTTCCCCCCCCCATACCTGTGCAAAGCTGCAGCCATGAGCTTACCCAGCTGTGAGAAGGCAGTGTGAGGGCTCTGGCAGCATCCCAGAGCCCTTGCGCCCCTTCGTCAATTTTCCTGAATTGCCCTACAGCAGTTTGGCTTGGGAAAAGCCTTTGGCCAACAGATGAGGCCTTTTTCTACAAAATCGCAGTGCAATTCCCTTGCAAAGGCATTCCACTGACTCATGATGCCTGCCTGAGCCAAGGATCTAAAAAAGCACAATAGTCAGTTTCATTGTATTGTTCCATGAGGTGCACCTAAGCACACTGAAGCATCTCTCTCTCTCTCTCTCTCTCTCTCTCTCTCTCTCTCTCTCTCTGCAATTAACATCATTAAGAAAATGCAACAATTTTAAGGCTTTCACTGAACCACCTGGCCCAGTTCCTCTCCCCACTCCTTTCATAGATCATTGCCATCTTTTAATTCTATTTCGCTTCAACGTGAACTTCCAATGGTGCAGAAAACGTTTCCAAGATTAGATGATATTGAATAGGGGAGCTCTCAAGAACCCATTAGGCAGGCAAGCGTCTTGGGTTGCAATCACTTTTTAATACTGAAAATGAGCATGTTAAAGACTCTAGCATCCATAACGCTTACTGTTCTGTATTAACATGCCAGTTCACAAAAGCGAAGGGAAGTTAGAAATTTCATTGTATGCTGGTTGTTAACATATAGATGGTGGGAAAGGATGGAGACCTTTCAGAGTGTCTTGGAACTGCCACTGCTGCTTGAAGGCTTGGATTCCCATGTTGTCAACAAAAGTAGAGAGCTATCAATGTCCCATCTTAGCTGGGCCCCAAGTTGCAGGACAACTTTTAAGTAACACAGCTTCTGTAGGTTCAGGAAGCACCAACAGCCAAAGCCAGACCATGATCCCATCCTAGGCAAACTGGGGTTCAAGTGAGGGCTTAGACAAGAGAAAAGTTGAATGGCAGCCCAAGGTCCACTGGCAGGCAGAAAGTTTGATGCAAGGGACATACAAATACATCCCAACAGCTTTTCCAGCCTGGTGCTGAGACTCTTGAACTGGAGCTGCCAGAAGCACACCCAAGGCGCAGCTGAACTCGCATCTTCTGTCATCAAAAGAGAGGCGTCATCATAAGAGGACTTTATTTGTGAGGAGACCTTGACTCCTGAGGAGTCTTCTCCCGAAAACTGGAACGTCTCCTCGTGGGAACATGTATCCACCTGCCATTTAAGGTACTGTCTCTTGTGGGCTGGCGGCCAGTTCAAGTCTCAGTTTCTGAGTCTGAATTGGCATTCTAGTAAAAAGGCTTCAGCCTGTGATCTGGTGGATCAAGGATAGCAAGATCTGTCCCTCTGCAGCCTGCCTGAGTAGAACTCCTGATAGCAATTAGTTGAGTTGTTACCTGCAGAACTGCTTTACCTGTCAGTAGCTAGATTAATCCTTTAAAGTCCTCATCACCTCTCTCTCTCTCTGAAGCAGGAATGGAGAAACTGTGGCCCTCCAGATGTGGCCAGATTCCTTGGCCTGTGAAGCTTGGTCCCACCACTACAATTGCCTTCCACTGGCTGACAAAGACTTTAATAGTTTAGCAGGTTTTTAGTTTTCCCGGTAGACGACCTTTTATTTGAGGTTTACTTTTACTTTTAATTATTTATTAAAGTATTTTAAGCCACATTTCAGGGTACATTAGTAATTCTTGAAAGAGCGTCTCCACCCCCAGCATTCAGCCCGGACAGGTCCAGCTTCAAGGGCCTTTTGGTGGTTCCCTCAGTGCAAGAAGTGAGGTTACAGGGAATGCCCCCCCATCAGATGTCAAGGAAATAAACAACTATCTGACTTTTAGAAGACATCTGAAGGTAGCCCTGTTTAGGAAAGTTTTAAATCTTTGATGTGCTTTTAATTCTGTTGGGAGCTGCCCAGAGTGGCTGGGGAAACCCAGCCAGATGGGTGGGGTAATAATAATAATAATAATAATAATAATAATAGTTATTATTATTAACCAACCACATTTTTAAATGGTCTCATTTTTGTAGATTGTTCCTAACTTTTTAAAAAATGTTTTCAATTGTTCTCAACATGGTTTTTTTAATATTGTTTTAATATTTTGACATTTGCCACCCTGAGCTCCTTTGGGAGGAAGGAAGGGCTGCAAATTTAATAAATTTAAATTATGCAGCAAAAGGGGGGAGTAGCATTTTTTAAATGAAAGAACATAATAACCATAGTTAAAAATACAGATGCCATACGGTTCCCGAATCACACTTTCAGCATCTTGTGTTAAGAAAGCACATTCCAAACCGAAGGTAAAACCGCCAACAAATGTTTTAAGAAAGGAAGAAAAAGGAGCAATTCTACTTTGCCTACAAATTTAGACCATAATACCTTTTGATCTGGCCCATTAAGTGAAATCCACTGGTTAATGCATTTTTAATAATATGCCAGTTAAAAGTTTCAAGTGCTTTAATCTTGTAGCTTTTAACCTCTGTTAACCATTGAAATGGAACAAGCCATCAGGTTAGATATATCTGAGGCAATGAAAGAGAAACACAAATGACCTAACACTCATTTGGATTCTGTGATTTCTCACCTATTGGAGAAAGGGAGGGTGTATAACCATTTGGATCAACCATAAAGCTTGGCTTTCAGGGTGCTGTCAATTCCTTGAGATTCCTTTGGCACAAAGGCCCCAAGATAGATATCTGTGCCTCTTCAGGCCTGCACAGGGATCTTGCATGTGCCTGGAGGTGCCCTAGTCCTCTGAGTGGAGGGAGAATCAATTCATTTGGGGCTTGGTGTTGTTGTGGTCTAAAGGTCGGCGGTTCGAATCCCCACAACAGGGTGAGCTCCTGTTGCTCTGTCCCAGCTCCTGCCAACCTAGCAGTTTGAAAGCACGCCAGTGCAAGTAGATAAATAGTCACCACTGTGGTGGGAAGGTAAACAGTATTTCCATGTGCTCTAGTGTCTGTCACAGTGGTTTGCTGTGCCAGAAGCGGTTTAGTCATGCTGGCTGCATGACCCAGAAAGCTGTCTGTGGACAAATGCCTGCTCTCTCAGCCTGGAAGCAAGATGAGCACTGGAACCCCATAGTCACCTTTGACTGGACTTAACCGTCCAGGGGTCCTTTACCTTTTTACCTTCATATCAGGGCAAGGACGTTCCTACAGAAAACCAACCCTAGGTCTTTGCTGGTTCAGTGTGGTGTTAAGGTAAGCTGCAAATATTTTTATGTGGTCTTTGTTAGAAGGAAGGTTTTGCTGTTGTTAACTTTATTTCGTTAGTTTTCATTATTGCATTTCGTATTTTTCTTTATGAAGTTTTGCATGACGCCCAGATAATTTTTTTCTAATGGAAGGCCATATAAATTTAACAAATCTTTCATAGCACTTTGCATTTTTTAAAATTACCAAAAATGCTATTTAAAACCAATATTTTAGTGTGTTTTTCTCCTAAGAAACATTTTTTTTGCATGCAGTTTTGACATTTTTACATGCAACTTACCCCAGTAAAATGCATTTTGTATGCTATTTTCAGTAATACAGACCTTTTTATAATACTTTCTCCATATTATATGTATTCTTGTACATGTTGCTTTGTTGGAAAACTGCATTGCAAAATTCAGAGAATTGCGAATTTCAAAGGTAAGCCTGTGTTTTGGTTTGCATATAAGTTGAAGAAGTGTGAATTAGGTAGTTTCTCATTCAAATGCAAACAAATCCCTCATCAACCCAGGACTTCATATATCTTCATTACCACATTGGAAGCTAGAGAAATGGTCACAAAGATCTGCTTGTGGCATTGAAATGAGCAGAGAAGACAGCAATAACAGAGAGAATCTGGGCACCTTTGTAGTCTCCAGTTCTTGATTAAAGAGTTAGATTTAGGCATAGCTTCAGAGTTTGCTTTTTCTTTTTAAAAGATATCACATCTTTCAGAAGACGAAAAGCTAAAGCAAATGACAATATCGATGATGGACTTTTTAGAGTGATGGACAGAAAGGGAGAAGGAGGGAAACAGAAAATGGGATGTTCTGCCACTGATCTGAGTGGTGATCTCAGCCCACCAATGGGAAAAGAAGCAATTAATACATTTTAAGGCAGTAAGAAGAACTCACACTGTGTCGGTAGAAAGGGTCAACTTTTGTAGGGTATTTGTCAAACTGCAAAAAGGATCAAAACACAAACTCATTATGTTGTCTTTCTAATGGGGCATACATTTCTTTGATTCAGTCAATGGTTGGGAACTGGTGAAAAAACTGGCAATCGATGGAGATGTGGGGAAAGGGGAGGATATACCTAAAAATGGCAGGTGTTCAGAGATGAAAGTATGGACAGCAGTGAGAGCAGGAAGAGATCAGGAGCAATTTAGATAACAAAAATTCCAGGTGCAAATTAAGTAGAATGATTGGAACCAACAATGTAATACTACAATATATTCCCTACATAACAGGACTGCTCCTGACCAGTGTTCTAGCCAGCCATTCTCTGCAAGGAGGATATTTTCCCTGGGCTCTCTCCCCACCCTGTTCCATTTTCCCATTTAATGTTTTTCTTTCCAATCTGTCACTCATTTGCCTGCATCCTTTTGTGTGTGTGTGTGTGTGTGTGCCTGTTCCCAAACTCTGCAGTTCCCTGAGCATACTGACAGCTCCTTCATGTTTCTCAGTGAGTCCATTTGGACTCCATGTCCTCCAACACTCACCACTTGAGCTTGCTATCTGAGGGGGAAAGGCCATGGGTTCCTGAGGCCCATATACCTCTTTTTCACCTCTTTATTTAGGCAAACAAAGCAGTGATACCAGCAGGCTGAGGTTCATTCCAGACTAGTCCCTCCACTCTGTGAAATATCATCGTTTCCTCACTCACCCTTTAGGAAGAATGCACATGCCATTACCGAATGGCTGTATATCAATCTTTTCTTCTCATCCTCCCCCTCCCCCAAGCCTGATTTCTGACCTTTTATTTTGGCAGTAAAATGCAGTCGCAATGTCCAGTGTGGAACAGCAGCGTGAAATAATCAAGACATGGCAGAGTTACTGTGCTTTTAACTGAAAGCTTCCTGTTCTGCAAGTTCACTGCTTGCTTTTTCACTGCAGCTAGAGCATGCTGTCTCCAACATGGCGTGGAGCTTAGCATGGTGGGAAGATGCCAAATGAGTGGGGAACTGGAAGATGCCAGGGATTGAACCTGTGAAGTTTATTATGTTCTACCTCTGCTCCATGGCCCTTCCTCAAGAGTTTAAGATTGGTCCAGAATGAAGGGACCTGTGTTCTGAAACATCTTCAGAGCTCTAATAAATTCTATTAGTAGGCACCAACCAGTAAATGCGGTGGGGGAGGGGGCAGCCTGCCTTGCACCCGCTAAGTGTTTCTGTTGCCTTTGAGTTTAGTGGAGGACACTGTCCCACTGCCAGTTTGAAGTAAGACTCGGATGTCAGTCAACCAGCTGGCCATCAACCCTCTGGGCTGATGTTGCTCGCACTGTGCCACATTGTTAGTACTGTACTGCCTTCCATGACAAAACATAGAAAGCAATTGCATTCGAAAGGAGGGTTCAAGTTTAGCTTTTTGCCCTCACTTTCAATCTGCACCACATTTTTTGCAAACAAGGGAGCCACATGCATGGGAGCCTCTAGATTCTGACACGGAACTTCCCAGAAATATTGAACGTTTCTCACTTTCCGAATTCCCCGAGTTGCAAGGTGGGAGGAGCATGCTTCCTTCCTCCCAGAATCTCTTCTTTCACACGGACATCTTCCCCCATCGTCACAATTTTATCACCATTTTGCAAAAGGAAAGAAAAAGATCCAAAGAGAGTTGTGCTCTACTTATCCTCACATTTCTGCCTGGGGTACGCACCATGGGAGGTGCCGGCGTTGGCATGATGGCGGTGGGTGGGATCGCGTGGGGGAAAGGCGTGAAAGTGTGCTGGTGCGTATGTTGGTGGGTGTGCTGGTGCTGGTGCTGGTGCTGGTGGAACTCCGTCCTCAGGTAAGGCGGTGGGCCCAGCGAGGCGCCGCGGTCGGCACTCTGCGAAGCCAGAAATCGGGTGTTCAGCTCCTGGCGGAGAAGATCTTGCTCTGAAAACCAAGACAATGGCAACATGAGGTTTTATCCTTCTCGTTTATATACCACTCAGTCTTTCCTTTTTCCTTTTTTTTTAGGGGGGGGGGGAATCACACTTCCACAATGTGCAATTGATCTTTGTTAATAGATGGATGTTTCCCTTCATCTCTGTTCCTCCATTAGTGCCAGCATGATGATGGGGAACCTATGGCCCTCTATGTGCTGATAGACTCCCACATGAAACAGCAGCCACCGGCATGGCCAATGATCATGAAGTTTGTTGGACAGCAACATCTGGAGGGCCACAGTTTCCTCAGCCTTGTGCCAGAGTTGTGTTTCCCAAACTTGCATCTCCAGCTGTTTTTGGACTACAACTCCCACCATCCCTAGCTAGCAGGACCAGTGGTCAGGGATGATGGGAACTGTAGTCCCCAAACAGCCTGAGACCCAAGTATGGGAAACCCCATGCTAGAGGAAGAACAGAATAGCTTGGTTTTCTGTTTTAAATTCTCCTACTGGAATTTGGTACAACCTGCTTGCATAAAATATGTCCAAACCCAAATTTAAGGAGGATACGTATTGTGGGTGTGGACAGACTTCTGGCTTGTCAGATCGATTCTTGTTTTTTTGCCCCTGTAGAACCCTAAGATCTCCCAGCCAGAATAAGCAGTGGTGGGCTGGTGCCCATCTGGACTGGTAGGATCATCAGTAACTGTAGCCGAAGCCAATGGCAGGCAGAACCAACTAATTCCAGGTTTCTCTCCATCTTCTTCCTCTCTGCTGAGTTCTCCAAGGACAAGACTGAGACTTAGGAGGAGGATGCAGACAGCCAGGACCGTACACTGGGTTGTTTGTTTGTAAGTAAGGAAGTGGGCAGGTGGCAGCAGGCTGTGGGGGAGACTTGTAATTTGGTGATGGAACTCCATTCATCCATTCATGAATCAGCTTCCATTGCTGAGATGGGTTCCTCCTTCCTTCCCCTCTTACTCAGCCCCCCAACTCATCTCTCTAATTCCCTTCCATCCCCCTCTCCATCCCTCTCTCCCAGAATGCACTGTCCCTGTGTGTATTTATGTGTATGTATGTATGTATGCATGTATGTATGTATGTGTGGGACGCAGGTGGCGCTGTGGGTTAAACCACAGAACCTAGGACTTGCTGATCAGAAGGTCAGCGGTTTGAATCCCCACAACGGGGTGAGCTCCCATTGCTCGGTCCCAGCTCCTGCCAACCTAGCAGTTCGAAAGCACGTCAAAGTGCAAGTAGATAAATAGGTACCGCTCTGGCAGAAAGGTAAACGGCGTTTCCGTGCACTGCTCTCGTTCGCCAGAAGCAGCTTAGTCATGCTGGCCACATGACCCGGAAGCTGTACGCCAGCTCCCTCGGCCAATAAAGCGAGATGAGCGCCACAACCCCAGAGTCGGCCACGACTGGACCTAATGGTCAGGGGTCCCTTTACCTTTACCTTGTATGTATGTATGTATGTATGTATGTATGTATGTATAGAACCGTAGAACTGCAGAGTTGGAAGACACCACAAATGCCATCTAGACCAAACCCTGCAATGAAGGAATATTTTGCCCAACACGGGGCTCAAACTCACAACATTGAGATTGAAGAGTCTCATTCTTTACCAGCTGAGCTATGTAGCCCCATTGCATAAAGTATCTAAGTATATGCACATTCTTACCTGAGTAAGCACTTCCAGCAGGATGACCTGGAACTTGCAATGTCCCTGATGTCAGAGGAGGAGGAGGGGGCAATGCCGTGGGAGGGGCAAACATATTGGGGTGATGGGCGTGCGCAGGAGGTTGGAGGGTGGGGGTAAAGGTATTGAGCGGGCTGTGGTTTGGCAAAGAAAGGGGGAAAGGGGATGCTGAGGGGTGGTGGCCTATATGTGGAGGAGGTTGAGTCTTGGCAGGAGTGCTGCTTCTGCTGCTGCTGTTGGTGGAAATAAAAAAGAGGTGGGGAGGAAATGTTAGGAAACAGAGCTCCCGGAAGGTGTGAGAATCACCAAGCAAGAAGAAAACCCAACATGGTACCATGAAGCGCAACCAAATCTTTCTCTTCCTTGTCCCACCTGCCCCAAAGCAATAGATGGCCTGATCTTTTTCTCCAGGAATGATGATGCAACGTGGCTCTATGATCTGGTCAGCTGCACCAGGATGGAGGAGTCTGGAAAAGATGCAGATCTTCCTTCTACCAGGCCACCAGCCTATCTAATTTTCCATAGTCCACTCTGACTCACAGACTATTTCCAGGATCACAGGTAGAAAGGAAGGTTTCTGGGCCTGAGCTAGGCTTTCTTCATTCACACATTTATATCCAGTGTTTCTTCTGACATGGAGCCCAAGCTGATGTGTGTGGGCCTCTTCCAACAGAAAGCTGCCCAGGCTCTTCTTGAAGTCCTCCAGTGTGGCAGTGCTCCCCTCATGCCTCACCCCAGTAGCTGGCTCCATGTCAGACTACTCTTGCTGTCAATCAATTCCTCCCAAATCTACTCTCCTGTAACTTGAACCCATTGGATCTCATCCTCTCCTCTAGACCAGGAGCAGATAACAAGGCTTTGCTCTCTCTGTGTGTTCAGTCCCTGAACAGTGCTCCGCACCCTCAACCTTCTCCTCTCTAATAATGCCCAGCTCCTTCAGTATTCCTGACTGAATCTATTTTATTTTGTCTATACTCTTCTTAAAGCAAACCACACCAATCTGGACACAGTACTCCAGATCAATGGTAGTGGGTGTCAATTCAGTGTTAGAAGCTCAGGTGTATAAGCTAATCGCCAAATGGCACCTTAAACCTGGGATGCAGTCACCACAATGGAATGTCTAGGCACACCCATCTCCAATTAAATTTGTTGTTGTTGCTTTCATTTCCATACCACTTTATAGTTTAAAGAAGAGATCTCAAAGCTCATTGAAACATTTTTAAAAACCCAGAATAAAACAAATGCAACCTTCAAGGAGAATATGTCGAAGTGACATTTCATTTTCCCCATATTAATTTACCTACTTAATTTATAGGAACTGCCCCTGAACAGAAGGGCTCTAGGAAGCCAGAGTGGTGCAGTGGTTAGAGTGTTGGACTAGGACCTGGGAGATTCGGGTTCAAATCTCCTTGCAGTCATGAGGCTCCCTTGGGTTGGTGGGGCAGTGCCCCATTTGCCCTAACAGACCACTCTCTGCTGCTCTAGGTAGCACCTTCAACAACAGCAGATGCTAGGAAAATGCACCCCAAGAGGACTCACCTCAGACTGTTGAGGCTTAAGCTGCTGCTGTTATATGCCGACAACTGCTGGGCGAGGCTGCGGGAGGGAGGGCGGAGCTGGGCAGATGGCAGGTTTTGACGGGCAGGCTGCCCGGGAGAGGGTGGCCTTGGCAGGCGCTGTGTGGGAGTCGGGGGGCCTGTGGAGTGCTGAACCTCTCCCGAGGCCTGCAGTCTCTGGGGGGCTTCAGGTTGCAATGGGTGATGAGGCTCCTTTGGCTGGATGGCAGCAGGACTAGGAGAATGTGCCTCTGAAGCGGGTTCCAAATGAGGCAGGGTCCAAGCCTGAGAAACCTGAGGAGAAAGCTCTTTAGCTGCGACAGGGTCAAGCAGCGGATCTCTCCCGCCCTCCTGGCTCTTCTCTTGACTCCGTTCTAATCCCGATATTTTGGGGACTGCCAACGCCCTGGCATCTTGGTCCTCATTTTCCGTTAGTATGCCAGCTCCTATATCAGTATCTGGAAACAGGAAGAGATGACACAAAAGAGGGTTAAGGTTACACCATGCCAAATTACGTGACGAAAGAAATCATAAACTGAAGCCAGGGTTTCCAGCACATCTTGAATCCAGTCTTCCACTACCTGCATTCAACTAGTGGCATTGAGGTTATGTTCTCTCCCCCAAGAAAAATGAAGTTGGTAGAAATAGAACACTCACAAACAGTCCAATTTTGGTGTGAAAGAGAAGTGGAAGGAAAGAGGAGGGAAATGAAGGACTGTAAAGCTGATTGGAAAGAGATCTGTTGTAGGGATGAGGAGAAAATTGATTTGGTTTGGATTTAAAGGCAAAGCTCCCTCATGTGCACTTCCTGAAAGCAAGACGTAACTGAAATGCAAAATTCACACTTCTCCGAGCTTTGCAAGGCAATTCTCAAACCAAGCTATGTGTACAAAATGTGCAAACTTAGAATAAACTGTGGATAAGAATGCCTGTATAAGTGAAAATAACATACAAAATGCATGTTATGTTAGGGAAAACTGCTTGCAAAAATGAACATATTAAGCAAAATCTGCACTAAAATGCTGATGGGTTTTCAGTAGGACTTCTCTAAATGAAGTACCGTATTTTTCGCCCTATAGGACGCACCGGCCCATAGGACGCACCTAGTTTTCAGGGGGGGAAATCAAGGGAAAAAATATGATTCCCCCCCCCCGCCGCAGCTCTGGGAGCAGCGGACAGGCTGCACGCAGCCTGTGCGCTACTCCAAGACCTTCTTCCTGCTTTTGCGGGAGGTGGCGTAATTCCCCCACCTCCTGTAAAAGCCCACAGGAGCCGCGTGCGACTCCTGCAGGTTTTTCGACCAGGAGGGAGAAGGGACTGAAATGGCCAGTCAGTCCCTTCTCCCTCCTTGGGGAAAAGCCCCCAAGAGTGGCGCACTCTTTAAAGGCTGCGCGGCTCCTACGGGCTTTTCTAGGAGGTGGGGGAATTCCCCCACCTCCTAGAAAAGCCAGCAGAAGCCGCACAGCCACTTTAAAGAGCGCGCGGCTTTTGCCTGTTTTTGCGGGAGGTGGGGGAATTCCCCCATCTCCCCCAAAAGCCCACAGGAGCCAGAAGGGACGTACTCCGCCAGTCAGTCCCTTCTCCCTCTTTGGGGAAAAGCCTGCTTTCCCCCCACCGCCAGCCTCCAAGCCGGGTTGGAGAGTAGCGGGAAGGCGTCGCACACCTTCCCGCTGCCCCCCATCCTCTGGGGCTGGCGATGGGGGAAGCGCTGCTTTCCCCCACCACCAGCCTCAAAGAGCAGACTCTCCTGGCTTCAGCAGAAGCAACGCGAAGCCTCTGGAGTGCAGGCTTCGGAGGCTTCGCGTTGCTATCGCTGAAGCCAAGGAGCCTGCATTCGCCCCATAAGACGCACACACATTTCCCCTTCATTTTTGGAGGGGAAAAAGTGCGTCTTATAGGGCAAAAAATACGGTAATTCTCAAAATGATGTGGAAATTTGCAAAATTGAACTGGGAAAACGAGTAACAGAGAGAAACCAAAATGGCCAGATTTGCCCTGTAACACTGTCTTCACCAAAGGGGGTTAGTGCAATTTGGTCTGTCCAGGTCACTTAGATACAAAAGAAAGGAGATGACCACAATCAGCTCTCTGGATGTTTTGAGGATGCTGTGGCCAGATCTGAATTTAATCAAAGTGTTGGAGCTGAGAGGGGTCTGGCAACCAGTTCCTCCCTCAGTGCAATTTCCCTGATTTAATTCCCCCACCATCACCACCAAAAAAACAACACCTACTCTTAGAGCCACAATAGAAAGCATGCAGCTAAAAAGGAAAGTGTCAGGATTCCTGGATTTCCCTGTTTATCTGTTTGTTTGCTTTTGCCAATGTGAGTTTATTCAGAAATAAATCTGATTGTGTGTCCAATTTATTTGAGCTTCATTCCCATGTAGGGGTGTTTAGGACTGCAGAGAAAGAAAAAAATAGGGGTCTAAGAGATAGAAGATGGGGATGCTGCAGAGAAAGGTAGTTGGAGGGGAAAGAGAACACAAGAAATATCTGATGGATCAGGCCAGTGTCCCATCTAGTTTTAGCATCTTGTTATCACAGTGGTCAGCTAGATTTCCCAGTGGGAAGCCCAGAAGCAGTGTTAGAAACTTGGATATATAAGCTGGGCACCAAATGGCTCCTTAAATCAGGGTTTAAGTTGCCAAAAGAGAATGTCCAGTTGCCATTTGGGGGTCAGTGGTATTTTTCAATAAAACTTTTGGGTTTCTGAAATTCGTCCTGATTGTGCAGATAAAATATCATGGATAGAATTCTAAAGCATGTTAGTGTGTGAAAACAGACAAGATCCATGAATCCCCCACCATGCACCTCCAGATGGTGGAGATGTTAGGCACCCAGGAATCTTCTCTTGGTCGCATGTGGCCAACAGCCAGGTGCAAAAATTCGCCTAATGACTAATTTTGAACGCTGCCCAGAAGCAGGACCCAAACACAAGAGCACTCTTCCCTCCTGCAGTTTCCAGCAATCGTCATTCAGAAGCACCACTGCCTCAAACAGTGGAGGTAGAACATTGTGATCTTGGCTAGCAGACATGGATAACCATGACTTTGTCTAATCCTTTTCTACAGCCATTCAAGTCGGCAGCCATTACTACCTCTTGTGGGACTGATTTCCACAGGTGATGTGCTGTGGAAAGAAGGACTTTATTTTGCCTGCCCTGAATCTTCCAGCATCTCACTTCCCTGGATGCCATGCCAATCACAGAGGGCAACAACCAGTACATAGTGCCATCAAGAACCACCTTTCCAGAAATAAAAATTGTAATATTGAAGGAAAGGGAGGGGGAGAGATCACAATAATTAGAGAGTTATGCCTTCCTGTTAGAATCCCCTGTGAAGAAACTTTCTCCCTCCATCCCCACAAAAAAAGGGACAAAGCATTTTCCAGTGGAACTCCCTGACACACAGAGTGTTCCACTATCACCTGGATGTTAGATGCCTGGTCTCTCTCAAATGCCAGATATTTGTCTGATTCTTGAATAGGAATGTGAAGCATAGACTCCAATCTTTCAAACATTTTTTCTTTAAAGCTTTCCTTCTTCAAGGTAATGATAAAACAACTTATAATTTAATATAAATCTATTTGCTCCAATAGGGCCTGGTGCAGGGGGATCTGGTAGAAGGCACCATTTTTCATTGCGCTCATTTTTGTTGCACGCAGCACTGCTTCCATTCCACTGCACTTCACCACCCAACAAAAACCACATTATTCATTGCACGGTCTGCTGCAGCAAAATTACATAACTTATGCTGTTATGTACAAAAACCACATTGTCCTTGTGTTATTCCATCCCAGTCATTTCAATGCAGAGGAAAAACAATGCAAATGGCGGGCGAGGAGATATAATCTTATTTTTTCTTTGCAAACCGAAAGCAACAACTACTGGGAAAGCCAGCTGTATTTGCAGGATTGATTTCTGGTACCAATAAGTGAACATGGGCGATTTCCACTCCCGCTGTCATCAGAATTCTCAACTGCAGCCCCAAACTGCAAAATTTAGGAGCAACTTAAGAGCATCACAGCATCAAACAGGACTTGACTGGGGGTAAGAACTGCAGCGTTGGTTCCTTTTACCAGATTATATGGGTATTGGGTGCTGGAGACAGGCTATTTCTTTGCCCATTTATTAAAGTTCTTTTAACAAAGGTTTTGCTTGTGTAGGCTTCCAAGCTCCTTTCCCAGAGGGCAAACTTGGAGCGTGGCCTTCCACCTGTCACCTTACCAGAGGCTCGTGACTTATCCTGGCTGCTGAAATTGGTGAAGACATGTTGAGGGAAAGCTCCATATTGGTTTTGCTCAAATTAGCTCTGTAAAAATGGGGAGGTGTAGCGATGAGAAGGGGGTTGGCAGCCCGTACAAAGATTCCATTTTACGCTTGTCGTTTTGGGTAAACATTCATTACGGATCAGGAAAGTCTGCATTGACCTCAGCCCCCATCCGCACCCCCTTTCACCAGGCCTCAGCAGGATCGAAGGCCTTGTATTACGGAAAACCCTGGTAATTGGGAGCCTGGCTGGCAGCGCCAGGCATTGCTCAATGAGCAAATCAGACTTTATTAAAAACAGCTGAATTTTCTTCGGCCACAGTCTCTAAATAATGGAAGAAAACCATGCAGCAGGACATGGTAAATGAAACCCTATCGACTGCTCTCACGGGGAACTCGTTTTTCTGTTTCTAGAGACAGAGAGCTGTGCCCATTGTTAGTCCTACTCAGAGTAGACCCACTGAAATGAAAGGGCACAACTAAACGAGATCCACTAGCTTCAATAGGCCTACTGTGAGTGGGATTTAGTTGGCTTCGTCCCCCATCTAGTCCAGCTTCCTGTTTCAACAGAGATCAAGCAGATTACTACAGAAAGCCCACAGGTGGGATATGGGGACAATAACTCTCTTCTACAGTGGTTCCCCCTCAACTGGTATTCAGAGGCATAATGGCTCTGGTCCTGGAAGCCAGAACATCTCGTCGTCATTGGTACGAATCTGCCTAATGTTCTTTTAAAGGCATTTAATTTGGGGGCCAACACTACATCTTGTGGCAGCAAATTCCATAGATTAACAATGCACTGTGTATAGAAGTACTTTCTCTTGCCTGTGTTGACTCCTTCGACATTGAGCACACTGCCACAGACAGGGGAGGGAGATCAGAGCCATTGTGGGCATAAGGTGCATCCCCCCCCCCCAATGCAGAATGATGCACAAACCAGACAGAACACACCTATGAATGAACCCACATGAAAATTAGATGGAGGTTTTCTGCTTTGCTATGTTTTAAAGCCAATAAAGCATTTAAAAAAGAAAGAAAAAGAAAATGACACGGAGTAGAAAAAGACTGATCCATTCATCCCAACTTGTGTCTATTAAATGGTGATGTTATTCTTTTGTATAAAGTAGCCCAAACTGAACTGTTTACTGCTCAAACAGAAAATTCAATTTGGCTCATAAATCATCATCATCATCCTCATCCTCATCACACCTTTTTCCCACACTGAGACTCGAGGCAGCTTACCAGGGGTGCCCAAACTTTTTTCAAAGAGGGCCAGATTTGATGAAGTTAACATGCATAAGGGCCGACTTTTTTTTTTACGATTTTACCCCCAAAGTTGTTGAGCTTATTTCAGTATTGAACTTCTTGAGCTTTTAAAAGGATTTGACCCCAATAAATAAACTGCCACAGGGGTCGGATAAAACCAGCTGGGGGGGGGGGCAGATTAGCCCCCCAAAATGGACTTTGGACATGCCTGGCTTACACAAATTAAAAGACAGATAAAATACAAAAAGCAAAAATCATATAAAGGATAACTACTAGGCCTGGGCAATATATCATCCAGGACCTGTATGAGGAGCAGAATGTGATGTTGGCGTCACTCAGCGGTATATTCACTGGTGAAACTGCCACTGCTCCCAAGTCCCTTTACTAGTGACTTCCTCCAGCAAGTGTTGCTAGCAGTTGAGGCAATTTCACCCAGCACCTCGTAGGCTGAGGCCAACATAGCTTGTTTTTTCAACATCATAGCACCAGAACGCTGTTTGGCTGGCGATATACTGCAATGTTGAAAAGCTGATATCACCCAGCCCTAATAATTACGCAAAATTAATTAAACTCTAATAGAATTAAAACAATATAATAAACAGATCTATTAAAATATAGGTAGTAAAAGCAGCACAGCACTATTAAAAGCCTTTTCCTTTAAAAACAAAAAACAGTTCTGAAACAACTCTTGGAATAAACGATTGTAAGGGCAACAAGGAGGGAGTCAGTCTAATTTCTCTAGGGGGGGAGGTTCTAAATTCTGGGAGCAGCCACTGAAAAGGCGCCCTCCTGCGTCCCCACCAAGTGTGCCCAGGGCTGGATTTAGGTTTGCTCAGGCCCTAAGCTACTGAAGGTAATGGGGCCCTTTATATGTCCAGCTGTCCTTTGTCAACAACAAATTGCCGCTGTTTTTTGTGTTGAATATATGTTATATGCTAATTTATGGACCTAATAGGTATCTAAAGCCATTTGCACATAACAAAATGTGTATTTTATCAAAGTAATTGTTGAACTGAAATACAATTAAGAAGAAGCATATTAATATTTTGGAAATGTACATCCAGATTTTTTTTCTTTGCTTTTTTTGGGGGAGAGTGGGACCCTCAGCTATAGCTTGTTTAGCTTATACGTAAATCCGGCACTGAGTGTGCCTTTGAGGGTGGTGGAACTACAATCACTATACAGATTACAGTAAAGAAGAACAGGATCAGCAGATTTTGTTGTTGTAACTGCACACAAATATAATCATTCATTACAAGAACTACCAACAGTGGAAGATTGGCAGATGAAGATGATGGACTTTTCGGAGCTAGTTGACCTGACTGGAAGAATCCGCAACCAGAAAGAAGAGGAGTTTCAAGAGGACTGGAGGAAATTTAAGGACTATTTGAATAAATATTGTAATATAAAAAATTAGAAATTACTTGAAAGAAACAAATAGGCCTAGGATTAAACTAAGTTATAATTAGATAAATGGGATTTAGAATGTTAAGAAAAGTGAATAAGATGGACTATAATTGAAAATTGTTTTGGTTTAATAATGATATTGGAAAGCTGTTACTTTTAAGTACAAGGAAACTCAGAAGGGAGGGATTTGAGGAAGTCAACCAAGATGTTTAAAAGGTTGGATTTGTGAAGAATTAAGTTTGTTGTTATTGTTTATCTGTTTATTATTGTTCCCTTTTTGTTCCCTTTTTCTGTTTTTGTGTATCATTTTGCTTTGTGGTTTGTGTTATCATTGTGGAAAATCTAATAAAAAAAATATTTTAAAAATATATATATATACTCATTCATTGTTTGGAACCTTTTTGAATTGTCCACTTAACAGTGCAAAAGGTGATATTTGGGATTGTAGTTTAGAGGGGGGCAAACAACAGCTCATGGTATTCTTGGGGGGACGCTATGTGCTTTAAATGTGTGGTTTGGACGTGACTCAAGTCAGAGGACTGGTCCCACTAGCTCAGCATTGTCTACCCTGCCATATGGTTAGTCTTTCCCAACCACACTGGCAGAAATCCTTAAACGGCAAAAGCCTGGGGTCGATCTTCAGCCCCTTTTGCATGCAGAACATGTCCTCTACTGTTGAGCTTCCCAGACATCCCATTTTGCCATCTCTGGGAACTGCAATTTTTAAAAGGAGATTAATACCAAGTTATAATAAGCACCTCCAGCACAGCCCTCAAAGACGCTTTGCTCCCCCAGCATGGGAAATGAGATTACAGGCTCCAAGTGTGCTGGAAATGCCACATGAAGGCAAAATCTACGAGCTTTGCTTGCCGACATTGCAGGAGCCTCTGCTGAAATGCAAACACGCAACCGCCTCCATCAATTATGGTAATAAAACAACGTGTTTTTCATCCTTCAGCCAAGTTCTGCTCTAAAAACTGGCTCCCTAGAGTGCAAATCCTTCCAAGAACATAATACCCCTCTGTTGTTTCCTTCTTGAATTTGTTCAGCTGTCATTTGGGATAGACAGTAAATGGGCAGTATGGGTTTAGCTTCCTAACTCTTTGTGACACTCTGTGGAGGGAGAAGATGGAAAGAGGGACATAAACCGTCTCAGCCCTGGACAAATCTATATTTTAAACAGCTGGTTTCCTAACCACAAGGGGGCCATTTCCCCACATGCAGATAAACAGAGCGCATTATTAAATCAAAAAGTGGTACTTTAAAAACAAAACAAAGCCCTAATTCTAGGAGCTACTAACTCAGGGCGGGAAAGCCACACATTAAAAGCAGAAAGTATTAAAGCAAGCATCCAATATTGGATATTGGTGTTTTCTGAAATAACTTCCTCTAAAAAGAAAGCTAAATAAAAACTTTTTTTATGGGGGAGAGTCTGTTATGGTTGAAAAGCTCAAAGTCAAGCTTGCCTTCAGTGGCGTAGCGTGGGTTGTCAGCACCCGGGGCAAGGCAAGTAATTTGCACCCCCTAACCCATGGATTTGCGCCCCCTAACCCATGGATTTGCGCCCCCTAACCCTAACCCTCAGATGTTGCGCCCGGTGCGGCCGGCCCCCCCTGCACCCCCACGCTACGCCACTGCTTGCCTTACAGATCTTTAGTGTGCAAAATCCTATATAGTCCACGGGGTCTCCTTCAAGGTTTTTGAAGTACAACTCCCATTGATATCCCCCCAATAGCTAGATAAAAGCAAACATAGCCTCCCATCTCCAGACATGGGCTTCAGCTTCCATCAGCCCCCAATTCTCAGCCTGACCAGAGGTCAGGAATGGTGGGAGTTGTAGCCCACAACATTTGGCTATCATCGCATCAACTGTCCCTGATGCATAGCAAGTATTCATGATCATCCAAAAGGGAAGGTGGACAACTTCACAGGCTAACAAGCAACTCTCAAAATATCTCATATGCAAAGTAAGAGACAGCATATGTCAAAGCGGAGATAGCCTGGCTGCAGTAACCTATGCTGTGATAACTTCTACAGTGTTTTGTATGTAGGTTTGCTTTAGAAGGCGGGACATGGGTGGCGCTGTGGGTTAAACCATAGAGCCTAGGACTTGCCTATCAGAAGGTCGGCGGTTCGAATCCCCGCAACAGGGTGAGCTCCCGTTGCTCAGTCCCTGCTCCTGCCAACCTAGCAGTTCAAAAGCACGTCAAAGTGCAAGTAGATAAATAGGTACTGCTCTGGTGGGAAGGTAAACGGCGTTTCCGTGCGCTGCTCTGGTTCGCCAGAAGTGGCTTAGTCATGCTGGCCACATGACCTGGAAGCTGTATGCCGGCTCCCTCGGCCAATAAAGCGAGATGAGCGGCACAACCCCAGAGTCAGTCATGACTGGACCTAATGGTCAGGGGTCCCTTTAACTTGCTTTAGAAGATGGTTTGGAAACTGCAAGTGATCTAGAATGCAGCCTCAGATGCTGGAGGCACCCAGTTTTGCCTATCCTTGCTCACAACAGGTCTTTGCAAGGTCTTAGGTAAATGAGTTCTTTGCCCATTTCAGACGCTTTTAGCAGGAGGTACCAAGGACTGAATCAGAAACATTTGGGAAGCAAAGACTGTGTTTTGCTCCTGAGCTTTAGCCCAGGGGTACAGAGTCTTTGGCAGGGGGGATGAGAGTTGTAGTTCATCTGGAGAGCCCAAGGTTCTCCACACCAGTGGCATGCAGTGTAATTCTTTGTAGGGGAACATTTAGGGCCAGAGGTGCCAGCTTGTGAGGGCAATGGGGGGGGGCAACATTGCACATACAATGTTGTACATGTGAGCATTGTGCCACCCTCCCTAAGCAGTGCAGAAGCTTTCTGGGCTTTGGGAAGGAGGTAACAGGGTTCTGATTGAATGCTGGAGCCCTGCTGCTTCCTTCCCAATTCTGCTTTGGGAAAGTGGCAGGAGGGCTCTTGGACCCCCGTTGGACCATCATGCCTTCCTCCCTAAACCAGGCAGAAGCTTCCTGGGTTTTGGGAAGGCGGCACCAGACTTTAATGCTTTAATGCTCTAAATTACCGGGAACATTTAGGGGACAAGCCTAGTTGCCCTACCGACTACAGTGGTACCTCGGGTTACATACGCTTCAGGTTACATACGCTTCAGGTTACAGACTCCACTAACCCATAAATAGTACCTCAGGTTAAGAACTTTGCTACAGGATGAGAACAGAAATCGTGCTCCAGCGACGCAGCAGCAGCAGGAGGCCCCATTAGCTAAAGTGGTGCCTCAGGTTAAGAATAGTTTCAGGTTAAGAACGGACCTCTGGAACGAATTGAGTACTTAACCCGAGGGACCACTGTACACGCCATTGCTTCACACCTGTGCTAGCCTGTTCGCTAGCAGCAATTTGATGATTACACTCATGGTCTTTTCCCTGGTTTCCCTTCACACACCCCCTTCACTCCTGTAATGATCAACACAGATATCCCATCTGATGTTGGAAGGCTGTTAACAACATCTACATGAAGTTCTATAGCTGCCACTAGCAACAATATTATCTGAACAACTTATAGAACGAAAAGCAAAAGTTTATGCTACAGGAAGCTTGCTGCACACCTGCTGATTCCTGTTGTGCAATCTGTTGCACTACAATCTTGCTCAGCAACATTTCATCAGTGCAAGAGGCATACCATTAAGTGACTTTAACTTAATGTTTAATGGAACCCAATGGTCTTGTTAAAAACAACACCAAAAACAGTGAGAGCCCAAGGTTTATTTGGAACACAAGGTTGTTTAAAAGTTTGCTTGATAGCAAGGCAGGCAGATAGAGACACCATCAGGGTCTGCATTAGTCAGATGGTTCCCCGCCCCCCTGCCATGGGTCAATGGATGCGATTCTGCCCCAGGAGAAGGAAGGAGGAAGGCTGGTAGTGGGGTTGCTTGTGTTTTATTTTTAACTGCTGGTGAGTGAGGTAGGAGAAGTGCAAAACTGTAAATTGTAAAAAAATGCAAACTATTTAGTGCCTTGGCAAAAAGATGGGATATAAATCCAAAAAAACAAAGCAGCAAACAAATTAATAAATAGCAAAAGGTCTGGAGGAATAAAAATCTATTCACCTGTTGTGAAAAATGACACAGAAAAAGTGCCAGGTGAGCCTCCCTGGGGTGACAACTCCATAAGCGAAGTCTCACCACAAAGAAGTTCTCTCCTTCCTAGATATTTGGTAGTTGTCACCCAACAAGACCTCAAAAGAAGATCTTTAGATCTGGAAAGGTGTTTCTCGGAAGAGTCTTGCCGCATCTATTCACGACATCAATTTCTTCTTCATTGTAACTGAAGGCAAGAGTTTACTTGCTTCGGGGAAGCTAGATCAGCACGTCTGATGCCTTGACAGCAAACAAAACAATCAATGCCTTCACATTCATACTATTGACTCTCCTCCAGCAGCCCAAAGGCATGAAGTTTAAAATTTCATCTGAAGGAGGTTCAAACTGCACCATTTTCCAGAGTCTGCACATTTTACCCAGGCTTATATAGAAATTCCCCCCGCCTCCCACCCAGACTTCTAGAGAGAAGTCAAAGACAATAGGAATGCAGTGGCTAGAAGGCAGGAGCCATAGAATTGAAGAGCTGGAAGGGACCCGAAGGATCATCCAGTCCAACCCAGTCCAACCCCCTGCAATGCCACATAGAGGGAAGTGGGTAACCACTAGGGAGAGGTCCTTTTCAGTAGCGCCATCCTGGTTATAGGGCATCCTTCTCAGGGAGATTCAGCTGGCACCATCTTTGAGATCGTTTTGGTACTAGGTTGATAGGGATGCGGGGGAAATCTGATTCGGTTTGCATTTAAAAGGTGAACCTACCAAATTCACCCTTTCCTAAACAAGATGAGAACCAAGACACAGTCGCCCTTTGTAATCTGCACTTCTCCAAATTTTGCAATGCTGCTGTATGGCCACGTAAGGAGCACAAGAATGCATACAGTAGGGTGAAAGGTGCATATAAATGAATATATTAGTGAAAATAACACAGGGGAAAGTGCCTTGCAAAAATGTGTGTTAGGCAAACTTGCATTCAAACAAGTGTATATTAGGAGAACTTCACACTAAAATGCTGATGAATCTCCATGAGTTCTATAAACTTTTAAAATAAATAAATAAATCAGACTGGTGTGGAAATGCAGAGAGATGAACTTACAACTGGAAAAATGGGTGAAATGGCTGGATTCTTCCATCCCTACAAAGCAAAAACCTTTTTGTTTGCCCAGACCTTTAAATAAAATCTTGGTATGGACCTCTGTGTTGTTGGTTTTTTAAAAAAAATAAAATAAAAATCTGTTTTTAAACTGAGGGCATGTTCTTTTTCCTTATATTCATGTAGCATTCATTTTTCTTTTAAAAAAATCTTACTTTGCATTTTAGCGCTGTGTGTGTGTGTGTGTTTGTGTGTGCTTACATATTTATTGTAAGCCACCTACAGAACACTATGCTAGGGGGTGGCATAAATAAATTTAATACAGTGCATCTGAAACACTCAGGACTAGAAGCTTGGTCTCCACCATCAAAGCTTGCAAGGCAACTACAGTGGTACCTCAGGTTACATACGCTTCATGTTACATACACTTCAGGTTACAGACTCCACTAACCCAGAAATAGTACCTCGGGTTAAGAACTTTGCTTCAGGGTGAGAACAGAAATCGTGCTCTGGTGGCGCGGCGGCAGCGGGAGGCCCCATTAGCTAAAGTGGTACCTCAGGTTAAGAACAGTTTCAGGTTAAGAACAGACCTGCAGAATGAATTAAGTACTTAACCCGAGGTACCACTGTTCCTGACTATAGTTGAGGCATTAAAACAGCTAAGTTATGGCAAATTTATGTTTAAGACATCCACCACATAGGTGCACAAACGCACACACACCCCAAATAGGATTAATGATTCGAAAACCACATGCTGCTAGAGGCCATGGGGAGCTACAGATAGCAAATACCTAATTATTCCCTCCTGGCTGTTCAGGTGTCAATCGACCTCCCGCTTATATTTCTCAGCTGCACATTTCGTTTGGCAAAAAGATCTCCTTGGCTTTGTATAAACTTACCAGCCTAATCCTCCTGCTTCATAAAGGCCACATTAGCTTTGCATTTAGCATACACGCACACCTCCACACTTCCCTCCTTGTCAGGCTGGCAAGAGAAAGCTCTTAATCTTCTTGAAGAGACTGAGGGTGCGTAGGATGGCTCCGAGAAGATGTCAAGCCCCACGCACGGTGATAAGGCAAGGTGGCATTAAGCGCCACTGTTGATCTTGGCAGCTGCCACCAAGCTTAAACTTCATATCATCATCAAACATCTGCAACCTCAGCAGGGAGATTTTCTTAGTCTCCCACCACTCCTTATTAATTTTATTTATTAAATTTATATCCCACCTTTGCTCCTAGAGGATCCCAGAGTGCCAACTGCACAAGTGATAAAACAATCATAACATTAAAGCTATTCCAACACCCATCAAACCCTAGTATTGAAGAAATGTAAACAGGGAGCAATTAATCCCAAAGTAAGGTTGAGGGCAGAGGGAGAGAGAACAAGGAGCTGTAGAAATAAATAATGGTTTTACATCCTCTCGATAAAGTTCTGCAGTGCCCATAAGACAAGAGATGTAGCCCATGCATTTGCATTATATGAGAAGATTTTGCCTCCTCCCACATTTACCTGACAAAACACTCATCTCACGATCCAAGTCCATCCTTTCTAAGTGCCCTTTGCCTGGAGAAGTACAGAAGGAGGATGCTATGGACGAAAGTGCATTTTTGGCAACGTCCCCTCCCTGGTGCCTACGTTAATAACTTTTTCAGAGCCGGGATGGTGGGGAGATGAGGGAACTGTAAAAATAGGTTGAAGTCCTTTCAAATTACGTTATATCGTTTTAATTCAGTTTAGATTTCTGGATTTTCTTCCCCTCCGCTGTTTTAAAGCTGTGGTTTTGTAACGGTGATGTGTTAATTGAATTTGGATTCTTTCTTGTTTTGGTTTTGGGTTGTTTGCCTTTGTATCTGTAAGCTGCATGGAGAACTTCAGCTACACAGTGACCTATAAATTGCTATTTATCAGCCAGACACCATCTCCCTATAACAATAACAATAATAAATTTTTATTTATACCCTGCCCTCCCCGGCCAAGACCAGGCTCAGGGCAGCTAACACTGAATATAAATACAGCAAAAACATTAAAAACAAAAAAACAAAAAAATACAGTTGATTAAAATATCTTAGAATATAGTTTAAAATGCAGTTTAAAATGCATTTAAAATATTGTCTTTTTGGCATCTTTCGAAGACATTCTACAAGCGCAGGGTTTGTTTGTTTTTAATCTCAGTTGGTATGGCTCTTGGATATGTTCCTACTGTATTATGAAGTCATTTTCAAATGTTTCATAGGAAGTGACCTGAAAGATCACCTCACCCTTTATATACCCAATTGATCGCTGTGCTCTGCAAGTGAAGGCATCTTGCAGATCCAACAGTTAGGCACCTAAATTGTAACTCCATCCAGTTACACATCAGACAGCTGCCATCTCTGTTGCCTTTTCAGTGCCTACTGAATAGCTTGGTTGGTAGAGCACGTGGCTCTTTATCTCAGGGTTGTGGGTTTGAGTCCAAACTGGGCATAAGATTGCTGCACTGCAGGGGGTTGAATTAGATGGTGATCGTGGTCCCTTCCAACCGATTCTATGAAAACCCAATAAGTCCTTTAAGACGAGCTCTTCCCCAGTCTGGATCTTGTTTTAAGATATTTTCCAAGTTTTATGGAAGATGGAAACTTGTTTTCTCCTGCTCCGGAGTGTACAACCCAAACCAATGAATTCAAGTTACAAGAAATGAGATTACGACTAAACACCAAGAAGCACTTTCTGACTGCAAGAGCTGTTCAGCAATGAAATGGACTCTCACAAGAGGTGGTGGACCTTCCTTCCTTGGAGGTTTTTCAGCAGAGGTTGGAAGGTCACCTGTCATGTATGATCTACTTAAGATCCCTGCATGGCGGGGGGGGGGCGGGTTGGACTAGATGATTCCTGGGTTCGTTCCAGCTCTACAATTCAATGATTCTATGTGTTTGCTTCCTTGGGTTCCACTGGAAGGAAGGAAGGGTTATAAATCGTAAGCAACAGCAGCAGCAGCAACAACAGCAACCTGTTTCCCTTGTCTTTTCCTTAAAGAAACAACAACCCAGGGAAATGAGAAGCTTTATGTTCTTAGCCTAACACATTTGTAAAAAGGAACAACTGCTCCCACTCTCCCAGCTCAACATCTGTTCTAGGAAATCAGCTGCACAGCTAGATGTCACCAGAGACACCTGCCTCTGCATGTACTGTAATGAGGATCCTGTTTTCTAGGGCTGTCATTCTGGGATGTCAGCACCAGCGACTCTTCAAACAATTCACCCTGATATGCACCAGGAGTGAGCTGACTGTTGCGATCGGCAAGCCCACAATCCTTGTCAGAAACTCCTCCGAGCCGAAGGTGTGATGCACCCAATTATTTGTTTGTCAAAGATCTAGAGGCTGAAGGGGGTTCAGCACACTTTGTCAAATGCTATTTTTGGCCCATACTGCGACAGCAATGTATAATGAGGTCCCCAGGTGGCTGCTGATCAGGCCAGGTTGTGATGGGGATGAGCAAAGGGGTTGAAAAAATCCAGATGGCAAATTAGTGGGCTCGAGTCAGATAAGAGGAGTCAAAGTTGCTGGCAAGGATAAGCCACCATGACAACTATGGTGTGTAGGAAGGATATTAATATATATTTTTAAAGACAGTAAGAGGGGGAAGCAAAGACAAAGACTGTTATCCTTCCAATCCCATATCCACATGGTATAAAATAAAGGCTAATTTCAAAATAAAGAGATAAACCAGATAGTGGGACATCATTTGCAGGGTTTGACAAAGCAATTTGCAAAGTCCTGAGTTACGCAGAACCCTTAGCAGGCGACAAATGTGTTCTTTGCTTACAACGAATGGACTCAAGACCAAACTACCCAAGTTTCAGAAGATCTATAATCAGTTCTCTGTTTTCACCAAAAAGGGGCTCCAGTTTGGATGGGGCCGTTAGGGTCCTTGGCCTTCTCCATCCTTATGCAGGGAGGTTTCTCTTATGTGGAGGAGGCAGCATAGCTGGGGCTTGGAGGAGTCTGAATACCTCCATTGAAGCTCAGAGAAAGGTCACAAGGCAGCAACTACAGCTAACAAGGGTACTTCCCCGCTGCCCAGTGTCTCTAACCCCCCACATTTCAGTTGGAGGGTTAGTATAGAGAAGGAAGAGGTGCCAAGTCACGTGATTGCCTGAAATGGGATTAGTAGTAGAACATCTGCTATTCATGCACAGGGTCCCAGATTCAATTGTTAGTGTCTCAACATAGGACTGAGAAACCCTAGGGAGACAACAGTGAGCAAGATGGACCAATGGTTCGACCCAGTGTAAGGCAACTTGCAATGCTCCTATTGGGGTGAAAAATCTTACAGGCGTTTTAATGATGCAATCCATACTTGACATTTTCAATCACTCTGAATTGTCACCTTGCCAGGGTATGCATATGTGAGCCTGTTTGAGTTGTTTCATAGAATCATAGAATTGTAGAGTTGGAAGGGAACACTGGGATCAGCTAGTCCAACCCCCTTGGAATGCAGGAATCTTTTGCCCAACATGGGGCTTGAACCCATAACCCTGATATTAAGAGTTTCATGCTCTACCAGCTAAGCTATCCTAGAGCTGGCTTGTCAGGTGGATAGTCATGGCTTAAGAAAAAGATTGTGACTGTCAAAGCTATTTTCAGTTTCTTTCATAAACACAGGGAGCTGTTCCTGTCTGGATGGGAGGCCATGCATTTCTTTTCCCTGTGGAAATATATTTTCTATACGGGTAGCACAGAGGTATGTTTATTTAACTAGGTCTTGGGTTTGTTTTGGAGTAGCTTTTTTAAAAACTTCTTCTCAATCTGGATTGCATTCAGTCAGCTATCACTCCAATTAACTAACAATTATTTAACATTAACAGTAATTACAGACACCAGTTAAGCGCCTACAGATGTCAACTGTTAGCTTTTTGTACCTAATCACTCAATGAAATGGAGAAAGTTCAACAAACATCAATTAGGAAACCAATTAGTTTGAGTTAGAAGAGTGCACACTATCATGAGTGAGCTGATTCGATTTATTTTCTTTTGGCAGGAAAAGGCGCATTGGCCAACAAGCCTCTATACACTACTGAGATAAGGTAAAGCTGCATTACACAATGACCTTTTCAAAAAAAAAAACCCAAAACATTTTCACTATAATGTAGGAATGACATGATCCGTCATAGGTATTCTGGTACAAATCTCTATTCCAACCTAGTATAGCAACAACCTTCCTAACACACACAGTCCATTGTCCAGCCCATACTCTGATATTATTAGATTGATTTTCCTTATTATTATTATTATTATTATTATTATACTGCCTTATACCCACAGGTCACATGGCATTAGGTTTGCAAACAGCCTCTCTTGCACTGCCTTCAGGGCCAAAAGTTTAGCTAACTAGAATTAGTTAAAACAAAAAAAATAAAATAAAAATCATGTTTATCTTCTATTTCCATTTCTTTTCAAGATTCTCAATTAATGGATGCTGCCTGATGGAGGCAGATGGGCTGAAAGTGCAATGAACAAGCTGATACTGAACTTGTATTGTCCATCAACAAAATATGAGGGCTTCCCCATGTCCGTGCTTGGAAAAAACAGCCTTGTGTGCTAGTTCAGGCTTGCAAATAGCCACTTGCCCAGTCAGCAGATTGCCTCCAAGCAAGTTGAAGAAGGCTTTGTCAAATGGAAGAATAGCTTCTGTTATTCTTGTTAGACATGAAAAGGCCCACAAATGACAGACAGTGTGATCTATTTACTCCCAAGGGGCTTACTCCTGGAGAAGTGGGCCACAATCCTATAAACACATCGACCCGGGAGTTAAGTGCCACTGAAAGCACTCACTATTTACAGTGATACAGTTAATGTCTGATCTTTGTAACTGATACCCTGGACATTTCATCACCTGTCACTGTTATTAGAGAGCAAGGGTGGGGTTTTCCACACTAATAGTAGGTTGTGCCTACTATCTATGGGGAAAGATTCTGTGGGTATGGTGTCACCCCTTACATACCCTTGTGTTCCTCCAGCCAGTAAATGTCAGAGTTATGAGCATGCATAAGATAGCCTTTTTGCTGCATTTTTTGGGGGGTGTATTTAATGCCTAGGGTTCCAGAATTCTACTCTGGAGATTAGAGGAGGAACTCAATGTCTACCTGAGCCATGGCAAAACAGGTTGTTGTGATGGAATTTTGTCTGCAGCTCATGTTCTCTGCCATGGGCAGTGCTTTGACTCAGTATTATTGTCTCTACCAGCCAATTTTCTCCTCCTAACTGAGGTTGCCAACTGATAGCTCTCACCAATCCAGAGGGTTTGGGGACAAAAGCAGGTGTCTTCCAAGCCACACCCATCAGCCACCAATGCCTCCACACAGAAACCAGGAGGATGTTTGTACACATGTGTCACAAATGAAGATATTGAGGATCCATTCCTGATCTTTTGCAACAGTCCTTTCTTTCTTGCAGTAGAAGGGGTGGGGGTGGGAAGCATGTTGCTCTCTAAATACATTATTCTGGAAGACTAGCTGAATGTTGTGTGACAGAATGCCAAAAAAAATCTCCCCAAACCCTGTCAACTGCTTTAAATGGTAAGGGCAGAAAGACCCGCTACAGTATGTACACTGGTACCTCAGGTTAAGTACTTAATTCATTCCAGAGGTCCGTTCTTAAACTGAAACTGTTCTTAACCTGAAGCACCACTTTAGCTAATGGGGCCTCCTGCTGCCGCCATGCCGCTGCCGCACAATTTCTGTTCTCATCCTGAAGCAAAGTTCTTAACCCGAGGTACTATTTCTGGGTTAGCAGAGTCTGTAACCTGAAGCATATGTAACCTGAAGCGTATGTAACCCGAGGTACCACAGTACGTATTCATAGGACTGCAGTTAGATAACAAAAAAACAAAAAAAAAAGGCTAATGACTAACAACATTTTTTTACTGGCAAGTAACAAATCAACACATTTCCAGCTGGTTATATGTATCCCGCAAAATCAACATTTCAAAAAGTAAAAACTGATAACCTTAAAAGAAATGAATCCTGAAATTCTGCCAGGATTTCATGGCAGTTGTGCCGCTTTAAGTGCAAGTGATGTGTGTGTGCTTATGAACATAACAACCTCTGTGTTGAATGATACCAAATGTGCAGTGTTAGAAACTCATATATCAGCTAATTGCACCTTAAACTTAGGTTACGGTCACCACAGCAGAATGTCTAAACAACCATTCCCCCCACCCCAATGAGATTTGTTGCTGTTGTTAATTTTGTTATTATACTGCTTTATATTTTAATGAAAAAGATCTCCAAGCAGTTTGAAACACATTAAAACAGGCATCCCCAAACTCGGCCCTCCAGATGTTTTGGGACTACAACTCCCATCATCCCTGACCACTGGTCCTGTTAGCTAGGGATGATGGGAGTTGTAGTCCCAAAACAGCTGGAGGGCTGAGCTGGGGGATGCCTGCATTAAAACATCAAATAAAATAATCCAAAATGAAACAAATTCAGCTTTCAAGGAAAATATTTCAGATCCTTCTCTAAGTGACATTTTGCTTTCCCCATATTTATTTACCTGCTTAATTTATATAGCTGTCCCATGTTGTTGTTTAGGTTTAGATTTACATTAGAAAAGTAAAAAGTAAAGGACCCCTCGATGGTTAAGTCCAGTCAAAGGCGACTATGGTGTTGCAGCGCTCATCTCGCTTTCTGGCCGAGGGAGCCGGCGTTTGTCCACAGACAGCTTTCTGGATCATGTAGCCAGCATGTCTAAACCACTTCTGGCGTAACAGAACACTGTGATGGAAATTAGAGCGCATGGAAATGCCGTTTACCTTCCTGCCACAGTGGTACCTATTTATCTACTTGCACTGGTGTGCTTTCGAACTGCTAGGTTGGCAGTAGCTGGGACAGAGCAACAGGAGCTCACCCCGTCGCAGGGATTCGAACCGCTGACCTTCCGACTGGCAAGCCCAAGAGGCTCAGTGGTTTAGCCACAGCGCCACCTGCATCCTTCATCACAAAGATCACAGGGCAGTTGACAGTTGCTTTTTTGAACAGTAGCCAGCCAGGAATTTCACTAGCAGGAAGGCAAATTAGGAGTCCATGAGGGCATGGCAACCTTTAGCCTGCTTTGCTGCATCCTGTCTCATAGGCTCTTCACTGGGACCTGGACAGGAAATCCTTGTGGGTTCATGAAGAGGAGGAGGCTTACTAGGCCCAAGAGCAAGATGTCCTCCGCTCTCCAAGATAATTCTCATCCTGTCAGTGTTACAGCTCTGAATAAGCCACTTGGGGAATTGCCATCTGGATGCACCCTGATAAATCAATCATGTTTCGAGCTGGGCTTTCAGAATGTTTATACTCTGTACAGACAGACACAAAATCTGGTGTTGATAAGTCTTTCCTGAGAAAGTCAAATAAAAGCTTAATCTCTTAAATAAACACTGCCGTCAGGACAGATAAAAAATTATGCATTAGTAAATATTACCATTTTTTTTTGCTGGCAGTAGATTAGACCAACTTGGCTAAAATCAACAGGCTCAAATTCTTAAGAAATCAGAACAGATATCACAACATCCATTTCTCACAAAATCTTCATGGTAGTATAGATACATAAACACACACACACACACAAGCTTGACTAAATGTTGTACTACTACCAAGGCAGAGAAGACCCAAATATCTTAGTATTTTGTCAGCAATTCACAGATAAAGAGTTTTATTACTTCTCTATCAAGGTCACAATTCTGTACAGCAGGGATGAGCAACCTGTACCCTTCTTGGTGATGTTCAACTACAACTACCATCATCCCCGAACAGTGGCTATCACAGCAAGAATGGCCTATCAGGTATCCATCTACATCAGCCCTGATTGCATCAGTGTTTATTAAGGCCCAGGTAGCATCTCACATCCCACATCAGCTTAAGATGATTTACAGTTGTGCAGGAAGTTTACTCACACAGAGCAGGTTCCTAGATACAGATGCTCAGGCACCCCAATACTCCCCTTGCTCCATGCTTGCCAAACTGTAAGGTCCATCCCTTGTTGATAATTCCCAGTATGATCCCTCCACCAGCGGTGGATGCTGCCCATTGGAGTGGTGGGGCAGAAAGCAGGAAGTCTTCCCAATAGTGGAGCGAGAGCCAACGTCAGGCAGAGCTGGCTAATTCTAGTTTTGTCCCCATCCTTCTCCCTGTTGACTTATACACTGAAACTGAGAGGGCAGCTGACATGCTCAGTTACCTCCTGAGTGGGTTTGCAAGTAAGATGGGAGACAGGTGAGGGCTGGTTGAGGGCAGGCTGAGGTTGGTAGAGAAGGACCCCCAATGGACTAGCCTCCACTGCCCATCCCCCAGGAAGTAACTCTTTTTAGCAGTGCTGAGAAATCAAAGTCAAAACAAAATGATCTGTAGTACAAGGAGCCCCTACAAGTGCAGAATTCAGCACTGAGCACTAGGGATGGGAGGAGTAGTTCCATTTGGTTAGCATTTTAATGAGAATCGCCTGAATTCTCGTTTCTTGTACCAATATGCAAAATGAAACACATCTCTCCTTTGAAATGTGCGCTGATATGAATTGTGTGCACAGCCAAACATTATTGGCAAAAATGAATATATTGGTGGGGGGCGGGGGAAAGGCACAACAATGGATATATTGGTAGAAAAACCAAAACATAAACAATTCCTTGTATTAGGGGAAATTTATTGCAAGAAAGTATATATTATCATTAGTCAAAATTTCATACTAAAACATGTGGTCATTCAGGGGAAAAAATCATACTAAAATCCTATTGAATTTTCACGAGGATTAAAAAAATAATCACAAATTGTTGCAAGGAACTGAACTTAACCTTAGAAAATTGAGGAACAGAGAGCTGAAAATGACAGCTTTTCCCCTCCCTACTAAGCATAGAATCTAGCATTTGGAATCATTTGTTTTGAAGAAATGAAGTTTTTGGTTCTCGTAGCACAAATTTCAGGAACCAGGGAAAGCGGGGGGCAGCAGAGCAGAATTTTCAGTGGTCAGAACTTCTAGCACAAAAATATTCATCTTCTCCCAGGCCTTGGCTAAGTAAACAACCTACAACCTTTTAAACTGGGGGGACAGTGTTTTCATTTGTTATTGTGTTATGTATTTTTGTGTTTTTATATTATAACCTGCCCTGTGGTCCTCGGACGAAGGGCGGTATAGAAATTTAATAAATAAAAAACCAAACTATCATCAATACAAAATTTTCATGATTTTCCAAGTTAAGGAAGTTGCAACCTTTTCTCTCAGACACATAGAAATGAGCCCTAAACTTCCACTAGATTTCCCAAAAGTGGCTTTAACACAGGGTTCAAATCTGGGACAGGAATGGTAGGTGCCACATGGTGCCTGGAAACTGGGTTCAGGGTGCCAAAACAGAATGTCCAGTTGCATTTGTGCCCCATGGATCTGCCAGCTCGCACAGCAGCCAAAGGGGCATGTCCTGATGTATATTTTGCTCTAGGAGGCTTAGTTTGGTCAGAATCGAGTACAGTGGTACCTCGGGTTAAGTACTTAATTTGTTCTGGAGGTCCGTATTTAACCTGAAACTGTTCTTAACCTGAAGCACCACTTTAGCTAATGGGGCCTCCCGCTGCTGCCGCGCCACTGGAGCACGATTTCTGTTCTCATCCTGAAGCAAAGTTCTTAACCTGAAGCACTATTTCTGGGTTAGCGGAGTCTGTAACCTGAAGCGTATGTAACCCGAGGTACCACTGCACACACTTCCAGAGTTAGCGCTAAATGATTTGTTTCTAGTAAATGAACCACCATAGCTGTTGGAGGACTGTGAAAAATTGTGTCCTGGGCTTTTAAGACTCATCTACCCATATACTATCTGAAACCCAAGGTCCATTGGTTGTCAGATGTGATTTTTTTAAAGCTCTCCTACCCCACTATATTGCCTTCTCCAACTTTTCCCAACTTGGTGCTCTTCAGATGTTGTTTGATTTCCATTATCCCAGACCACTGGCAATGGTGCCTGGGGCTGATGAAAGCTGTAGACACCAGTTTTGAGAAGGTTACCCTAACCTGATTGACAGTGAATGTATGAATACAGAAAGCTGCTTTATACAGAGTCAAACCATTGGTCCTTCTAGCTTAGTAATGTCTGCAGTGGCAGAGGCTCTCCGGGATTTTAGGCTTGGGCGTCTCCCAGCCATAGCTGAGGATGCTGGGGATTGAATCTGGGATCACCTGCATCCTAGGTAGATGTTCTACCACTGGGCCATGGCCCTTCCCCCATGACTCTCCAAGTCCTGGGACAGAGGTCTTTCATATCACCTGCTCCCTTTAACTGGCAACGTCACTGGTGCTACTTCCATGCAAAGTCATTTGCCCTGCCACCGAAGGGCCAGTCATCTGTGTGACACAATTAAAACCTCTCTGACCTTCATTCATTCACAACCCTCAAGGCACAGAAGCAAATCAAAGGAAAAGCTTCTCAAGTTACATTGAGGAAATAATCGCACTCCACCTGAGCATTGCTAACCACCGGTTATCCTTGCAAGTCCTAACTAGCAATTTGTTTGGCTAAGGTTTTCTGGCTTTCCAGTTGACCTCTTTTTCCAACAGTGCCGTTGCCAAGGCATTTTGGACTTCAGCTACCATTCCAAGAGAATTTGACGTTTGTGAAGCTGAGCCACAGAGCTCTCGAGTTTCTCTGGCTTCCAGGCCGCACAGTTCTCAAAAGTGCAACAATCCAGGATGGTCTCTTTGATGGCAAAAAGAAGATGTCAACAAGCAAGAAGGGGGGGAGGGGAGTTTGCAACAAAAACCTGTTTGAATCCATCTGGCAATTCCTGAGTGTGTTTGGCCAAGTGGCTGGCTTCCAAAGTTGAGGAATTCAGCATGGGAAGAGGACACAGTTTAAAACACAAAGAGAGAGAATGAGAGAGCTCACAATGGATGCCCAGTCATGAAACTAGATGAAATAAAACCTTTGTGAAATGGATAGAGAGGACAGCAATTTGCTAGGTTGAGAGATCCACTGCAGTCTTTACAGGAGAAGGTCGTGAATAAGGATTGTGGGTGCAGGGAGAGGTTCAACTAAGTTTGTAGTTAACCCTATTCACACATCCCAGGGTTGGAATACAGCCACCCTTCAAAATCCATACTTCTCCAAACAAGTAACGTGTTGTTGTGGTTGTTGTTGTGGTTGTTGTTTAGCCATTTAGTTATGTCCAACTCTTTGTGACCCCCATGGACCAGAGCACAACAGGCACGCCTGTCTTCCACTGCCTCCCACACTTCGGTCAAACTAATGTTAGTAGCTTCAAGTAACGTGTACAAAATTGCAAATACTAAAGTATGCGTATGTGAACATTCTATGTATCTATTTATAAAAAAATATTAATAGACCGTTGAAAACACATATCAATTAACCACTGTGGCATTTTAAATCTGAAACAGAAGGTGACTGTTGAATCTCTGTTGGCAGAGCATTTCACAATATTGGGTTAATACCACTAAAGGCTCGGGTTTTTTATATATCAAATGAACCTTACTAGCTTGGAAAGTGATCAGCAATCCTCCTGCAGATGATCTTGGTGATCCCTGGCATATCCTGACCCAAAATTGTTCAGGGTTTTGTAAATCAATACAACAAGCTACTGAAGTATGAAAGGAATGTCAGAAACCAGGGCTGAAGTACTAGCATTATAACTAGGAAATCTAACACACTGAACCCCATGTGCGAATGCAGCTATAGTTAGAAGTAACATGGAAGCCAAGGCTTCCATCCCATAATGCCTGCCCTTTGCCATTAAGGCCACTCTGTTCCATCAGACTCTCCTCCTATTTGCCAGTACTTTGAAACCAGCGTTAGAAATTCAGATACTGTATATATCAGCTAATCACAACATGGCACCTTAAACCTGGGTTATGGTGGCTGCAATGGAATGTCTAGGCACCCTTTTCTAACAATGACATTTATTGTTATTCGTTTCTATTATTACTTTATATTTTACAGAAAAAATCTCAAAGCTGTTTACAACACATTAAAACATCTAATAAAACAATCCAGAATCAAACAAATTCAAAGGAATTCAAAGGGAAATATTTCACATCCTTGACATTTGGCTTTCCCATATTTATCTACTGAATTTATAAAGTTGACCAAAAGCAGAAGAACTCTTAGAAGCCCGTATGGTATAATGGATAGAGTGTCAGAATAGGACCTGGGAGATCAGGGTTCAAATCCCCCCTCAGTCATGAAGTTCACTGGGTGACCCTGGAGTCTGTCACAGCCTCTTAACCTCCCTGACAGGGTCATTGTAGGGGTCAACTGAGGCAGGGGTGTACCATACACTTCTTGGAGAAAAGTTGGAATAGAAAAGCAATAAATAAGCTCTTCTGCTTGCCTGCTTAAGAAAGCTGGAAGAGTCAGCAAAATGAAGTTGTCAGTCGTCAACCTGGCATCCAGAGATCTCTACGCGGTCCCAACTGGATTCATGCAAAATGCACCCGGCGCCTGGCTAATTTCTAACACTGTTTGAAACCATAGCCAAAAGAGCTAGACTGTTCCCACAAGTTTGGCCTCAGCCCAAATAAGAGCCCTGCTGGATCAAATCAAAAGTCCATCTAGCCCAGCATAGCGGTGAGACAGAGGTTTCTAGCAGGCCCACAGTAGAACATGATGGCAACAATCCTCTTCTCCTATAGTCACCCCCTCCAGCAAGAAGTATTCAAACATATCCAAACCCTACAAGATCCACCCCCTTCAGCACAATGCTCTCTGTCTTTCAGCTGGGATATGCATCTTGCTAACAGATGGCTGATGTACCAGGGCAGAAGGATCCATAAAGTTTACATGAACCTCCTGTAAACATAAGCCAAACATTGAGAAAGCCCTAGCGCAACCAAAACACGCTCTCAATCAAAGGGAAACTGCACCCCAGCACACAGACCGAAAACCTCACCCAGTTGAGAGCAGAGCTGTCAGTTTAAGAGACTGCTCTCCAGTTATTTATTTAAAATGCATGAGCTTTGCACTTTAACTGTCTGAAACATCGAAGGGTGTTTATTTCAGCTTCGGAGACACCGCACTTGAACTCAATTACGCCAAAGAAAGTGACACCACATGATTTGGATCAAAACCTTGAAGGATGCCCCAAGTGTCAAATTTCCATGCAAAGTCTAGAGGAACAGACTAGAGGAACAAGCTACATTTTACATATTGAATTGCAGGCCCCTGGTGACAGACTTCCCAGTTGGCACCATAGCCGCTAAAAGTACTGAGGATAATGTTATCTACGTATTACTATTACAATATACTATATATAATATTATTACAAGGTGACCCTTAATCCAGAAGAATCACAGCTTCAGCAAATCATATTAACAACAATTTAACTAGGCAAGCTGTATAAAAGGCTGCAGCCAATGTACAGAGATTATACACTGTAGGTGGGGATAAAAGGAAGAACTTCCCTTAAAAACAAAATCAATGAACACACTGATCTCAGGCACTTGGTAGAAGACCTCTCTAGCATCTCACATGCATCTGGTTGGCCACAGTGAAGAAAAGGTTGGGTTTGTTTTTAACTTAGGAAGGGGGGACACCTTGGTAAGCAAAGCCCCACACCTGATGAAATTCTAAAGACATTCTGAAGAGTGCTGCAGTTTAGGCTGAACAAGGATAAGAAAACTTGCAGGTATTGGAAGGTATGTTTCAGCACAGAACAGAGACCCTTCTGCAATGTTGGAGAGTGAGTAGAGCTCGACAACATCTGGTTTTCAACATCACGATGTACCACCAGCTAAACATCACAATACATCAAAGTATCACAATGTCTGAAATAAGGATGGAACTATATAGAGGCAAACACAGTGAGCAACCACCAGGAATGGCTAACTCATGGCTCCCCAGATGTTGAGCTCCAACTCTGATCAGCCCTAGTCACCTTGGCCACTGGCCAGGGATGATGGGAGGTGATTTATGTTGACAATTTATATACCACTTAATTATGATGGTATTTAAGCGGCATACAAGAAACTTGGTACGATGCAAACAAAAACCAGCTAAAATTGTAAGATCAGACTACAGTTAAAATGTCTGCTGGGATAATGATTTTGAAAAGGCATTCAGTAGGTGCTAGCAGTTTATCTGAAAGGAGTTTCATAAAACTGGACATACAATACTGAATGCAGCACAGCTCCTGGTGGAAATGAGCCACGGGGGACCACTAACAGTGACTCCCTCAAAGACCAAGCAGGGATATAAGCTTGTTCCTACGGTATCCTGCAGCTAAGTTGCTAAGGGCCCTATAAATTAATATGAGAACCTTGAAGCTGGCTGGAAAGCATAGGGATAGCCAATTTAAGCTTTTGAGCACTGGACATATGTGATAGATTAGGTATGTTTCAGTCCAACAACACCTGAAGGCTAGCCACCACTCCTGGTGTAGGCAGTTCTGAGTTAGACGGACCATTGCATTTCTTATGTTACTATGATCTAAAGCAGAAAGAGACGCATACTTAAGCCATCAGTCAAGAAAAGAAGAAGAACAAAGACTTGTACTCTCATTAAACACCCATAGCAAATGTGATCTCTCCTGTGGCTGTTTTACTTACCTCTGGACATAAAAGCTAACTCAAAGAGGCCTTGAATTTCAAACACAAACTGCAAGCTTCTCCATGCAATAGGGGATAGGAGAAGATAGAGAAAGAGAGCTGAAAACTGCAAGACAAATATCTACCCCATTCCAAGCCCCCTACACCTACCTGGAAGCAATTACCCATGGAAGGCAAGAAGAAGCACATCTCCCCCTGGGTTTGCTTCCTGACAACTGGAATTCTAATCCTTTACAACAAAACTGCTCCCTTATGCTTTGAAAAAAAGGGGGGGAGCCGCTCTCTCTTCTCTTAATCTCGCTTGGTAGTAAAAATGGAGTCAGCCTGATTTTGAAGCACCTGAATTTTCATGGATTCTTTCCTGGTCATTCATGTACACAACAGGAATTACCTAATGGCACAAAGATGGAAATTCTGGTGGCCGAGAAGAAAAGTCACCATTTTGATGGAAATCAGGAGCAAAATCGTAATCTGCCATTGGCAAAGAAAGAAAGAAAGAAAGAAAGAAAGAAAGAAAGAAGCTTATTTGTGTACAGCTTCCCAAGCAAAAGGCAAAGAAAGACCTCGTGTTGACTTTAGGCTAACACAAAGGAATCCTTAATCCTTTCATGGGAACTAAATCACCCCAGCACAAACCCCCAAAAGACCCAAGAGAAGCAAGTCTCCCCTGTCAATGTGAGGTTCATTCACAAACAAAGAGATGGCATGAATCAAACTAAGTAAGTAAACAAAATAAGAACCTGAGGTGGGGTGGGGGAGAGAATAAGGAGAAAGGGGGAAGAAAGGAGAAAGGGGGAAATGTGCCCCTTCTCTATCCATCACTGCCTGTTCTTCATCTGAAGGAGAGCAGCGCCTTCTTCCTGGTCACTGTCTCTTCCTCCGAAATGTGGCTTCCATTTCTGTTTGACTCCTTTCTCAAGATCAGGCACCCTTGCATTCCACACACTCAAAAGAAGGCATTAGCAAAATAGAGATGTACTCACCATGTTTACTGGGGGGCATAGAGTGGGGAGATTTGACCTGTTTGAACAAATACAGCCTTCCCACCCACCCCATTTGCCATCCCCGATTTTGACCTCTTCTCAATGTAAGAAGAAGCTCATCTGTGTATGCCAAGACAAATAAATCTATTTAGCTTTCCCCCCCTCTATCTCCCCCATCCCTCTAAAAAGGGGTAGGGAGGGGAAAATCCCTTAGTTCGGAACTTCAAAGGGATGCTAATACATGAAACAGGACCAGTGCTCCATTATGCAATTAAAAATAGATATAATTCAATATACATCAAAGTCATTTCAGAAGGAGCAGCGTAATTGCCAAGAGGATCACAGACCTAATGAGTGGGCTTGAGCATTAAGCCTTGCATCTATTCCTAAGGCTAGAGAGAGAGACTGGCCGGGGGGGGGGGAGTGCACACAGAATAATCCATCACAAAACGCAAGCTACACATTAAAAATAAGCCAGTAAGCAGTATGAATCACGTACGAGAACAAAAAACTTAGAACATCACAACTTAGTCACTCTTTAAAAATATGCCGGTAAGAAATATGGATCACATATAATAGCACCAGAAGACCAGTATCTAAATAGTAGAAAGTGACAGTATTAAAATAAAAAGCTTTCCCCCTTGCATACTCCTAACAACTAACTGATCTGTTTGCTAACCCACATTTCTTTTAGACGGGAAGCAAGACCCATCCATTCCATTGGAGTTTTACAGATGTATGCATAGGGTTGCAATTGGAGACTTGAGAGGGATAATGACTTAAATCAAGAAATAATTAGGTTTCCGTGTCAATGAAGCATTCACCTTGCCACGCCCACATCCCGAAAGGTAAACTCAAAGGAACTTACGAAAACAAGATTAGGAACAACTGTAAGGCTCTCAAAAATATGTATAAGAAAATATGTATAAGAAAGAAGATCCAACTCAACTTGACCCCACTAAAACATAAGGAGAAAATTAAGACCCAAAGACCTGTGTAAATAAAAGTGTTGTTGCCTGGTGTCTAAAAACAGGTAGTGATGGCACCAGGTGTGTCTTGCCAGGGAGAGCATTCCAAAAACAGGGAGCCCCCCATGGAGAAGGTGTCACACACACACACCTCCCTTGGAGAGGGAATATTTAGAAAGATCTCAGCCAAGCATCCATCCATGGTTCTCAAGCTATTCTGGAAACCAAAAGCCCTTTTCGTTTCTGTTCTGACCAAGCTTCGCCAACCAAGTCATCATGACCATCAGCAGTGCCAACCTAATCTTGTAGGTTCCACGCACCTAGCACAATCCTGCATTCCTACACCATTCGTGGAGGCAGAGGACATTTCAAGTCCAAACTGGAGATGCCAGAGCTTGAACCATCCATGCATGCGGGGTATCGTTCTTATTTGTTATTATGGTATGTATTGGGGGGGGGTTATATCGTAAACCGCCCTCCGTGATCTTTGGATGAAGGGCAATATAGAAATTTAATAAATAATACTAATAGTGCCAAGCTGATGTTCTACCACTGAGCTCTGCCTCTTTCCCCAATCAGAGCATATGCAAGAACATTAGGGCTAATAAGCGAGCTAAATTTTGCAGACCCCTCTCATATCTCCAAGTACCTATGACTGAATACAGGGTTTGGCCTTTTGACTTGGGGGGGGGGCATGTGAAAGTGGGAGGAAGAGAAAGGAACAGTAGTGTTGAAAAGGCTGGCATATGATCCATGAGATAAGAGCGACTGCAATTAAGACCATGTGCTCTGTTGCACAGAAATATTTACAAATCACCTCAGAAGCAAGTGATGCGTGTGTTGAAAAAGCCCAAATAGCTCATGGTCACAAATTACAGAATGTGTTATAAATAAATATATATATATATATATATATATATATATATATATATATATATATGTATGTGTGTGTGTGTGTGTGTGTATATATATACATACACACACACACGTATCTGCAGTAAGACTCTACACCAGTCTGCACATGAACACCAGGATGTTTTTAACTGCAATCCCCATCACCCCCAAATATGAAGATAAGAAATATATGTGGTTTTTCAACACTCACACACACACCAGTAACCCAAAGTACATTTTTGTACCTTTTTGCAAAGAAACAACATTTTATTTAAAATTTATGGACAAAGTCCTTCAGCACAAGAGCAATGAAAGCCCAGGGTTTTCTTCAAGCAGATCTTGCAACTGTGCAAATTCCCCATCAGACACCCCACTAATAATAATAATAATATTAATAATAATAATAATAATGTTGAATGAGCACAACACATGCATTGCTCCTTGTGTACATCCTGTATCGGTGGCAGTTTCTCTGTAGGAGTGACTAGTTTTATCTACCATACAGCGATCATTCATTTATGCTTCTGCCCTAGTTCAGTAACTAACAGGTTCAAAACCAAGAGAAGTTTCAGGGTATCTGAGAGGATGATATGATGAAGCATGACCTGCCCAATGTTAAAGGTGAAGAAGAGGAACTTCTGGCCAAAAAGAAGAAGGTGTTTCCACATGGCTTCGGCAGTTTTAAGTATATAAACTAAGCTTATTCTGCCCTTAAATAAATTGTGCATTCGCTGTTCCTGGCATTGCCTGTATAGGCATCTCAAGGTATGAATCCACTTTCTACTGAGACAGGTCACTGGTTCACCTCGAGTAGATTATGGGCATCTTGTCTGCTTCGACTGCCCACAGCTCTCCTGTGTTTTGTTTCATGTGGAAGGGCCCTTCCCATCACCTGACCCTTTTAAACTGGAGCTACTAGGGATCAAGCAAAAAAAGGGATCATCCCACCATTAAGATGCAGCCCCACCTCTACAAAGGTTGCCAGGCTTTTTCAGGATACAATACTCTGCAAAAGAATGCCCTCTCTATGCTACTTCGTTGGCTCAACAAAATCCAAGAGAGGTGAGAAAACCAGAGGTTAAAAGGAGTCTCACCACATGAATTAACCAATTTACCAGCCTCCAGACTATCATAATCAAAAATCAGAACACTGCATGCTAAATTCTGACCCCACAAAGCACCACTGCAATGCTTGCTACGATCTCCATTATAAACACAAACATTTGGAAGGAATTAATGGAACAATGCATTTGCTAAACCTGTGTTTCTGCCTGCCTCTTATTGATTGATCCCACCAGACAAAGCTGCAGGTAACAACTGTTGCCACGCACATTCCAGGTATCATGTAACAGTAACTGCCTGCCCTACAAACTGGCTATTCATAATTCTGTATCCATCACACAAGCTGATCAAGAGGCAAAGCATATTAAAAAATTCCCCAAATCGACACGTTATTGAAATGAGCTCAAAACCGAAGCCTTTTTAATGCTGTTTCTGAACATATTATGAATTCATGCCTGGCCATCCAGATATAATTTATGAAAGATTTCATACACACCGGACATTAAAAGCACTATTATACCCACTTTAACAGTCACAGCTGGGAACTGTTGTTTCTTAAGGGTGCTGAGTTTTTAGGAGACCTCCTATTTCTCTCACAGAACTACAATTCCCAAAGTGGTTTAACAATCTGTCTTCCCAGGGAACTCTGGGAATTGCAGCTCTATGAGGGGATAAAGGTAAAGGGACCCCTGACCATTAGGTCCAGTCGTGGCCGACTCTGGGGTTGCAGCGCTCATCTCGTTTTATTGGCTGAGGGAGCCGGCGTACAGCTTCCGGGTCACGTGGCCAGCATGACTAAGCCGCTTCTGGCGAACCAGAGCAGCGCACAGAAACGCCGTTTACCTTCCCGCTGGAGCAGTACCTATTTATCTGCTTGCACTTTTGGTGTGCTTTTGAATTGCTAGGTTGGCAGGAGCAGGGACCGAGCAACGGGAGCTCAGTCGAGATTCGAACCGCCGACCTTCTGATCGGCAAGTCTTAGGCTCTGTGGTTTAACCCACAGAGCCACCCGCGTCCTATGAGGGGGATAGGGGCCTCCCAATAATGCTACAGCTCCCATGATGCCTTTTTTGTGGAGGGCAGTCATGATTGTTATAGTGGCACCATCATGTTTAAAATATATGTGTGGTGCTGGTGTGTTGTGTAGATCTCTAACATTTTTTAAAAAAAATACTTTTTCGGAAGAATAGCTCAAAAATATCAAACAGCTGGGAGAGTCTCAGGAAATACTGGAGATTCTGAGCACAAAACCTTTGGTTTAATTTGTGACTGCACATACAAAGATGTGATACAGCAAGCATGCAGGCCTGGAATTAGATCTAGGAAGATTATACTCTTACCTTTGTTTGCAACAGTGTTGAACAACTTTTCAGAACTGGAGTCAGAGACCTAAAAAAAGAAAAGAAATACACATTAGATCATTAAGTCAAGTATATACCAACATAAAGGTAGTGTAGGGGGGAGATATTTATTGTTTTACACTTCAAGGGCACAAAAAATAGATTTTAAGTCACAGACAGAAACATAGCTGTCAACGTTTCCCTTTTTTTAATGGAAATTCCCTTATTCCGAATAGGATTCCTCGCAAGAAAAGGGAAAAAGTAACAGCTATGGACAGAAATAAATTTTGGTAGAGGAGAGTGAAATATGGATTTCAAACTCTAAATGCCCAGAAGATGGTGCTATTTGGCCATGTCTTAATTCCTACAGTAGATCTGGCAGTGTTTTCTGGAGTTTAGGGAGAGAACGCTGAATATTTCTGCGGGTCTGTTTTTAATTGTTGCATATTCAAATCAGCAGCAACATGCACGCACACACAAACATATATATATTGTGTGTGTGTGTGTGTGTGTGTGTGTTTTCTCAATACAATACGAACTTTAAGCAATTACAAACCACATTGCAATCCGAGAGAGATATGGCAATAATCATTTGTATCCCGTTCCATCCAAGCAGACCTGAGAAGGCATACAGGAAGCTATCCATCTGAAGGCACACCCTCTAAAGTAGGTTAGACAGAGGCATGTTTAGCTGCTCACAACTGAGCGCAGATTTAAATTTTCACGCCGATGATAATCACAAACAACCACAATGGGTTCTCCATACAAACTCCTTGACTTCCTTTAAGGCATATTAGGCCAAGGATAGGAAAGTGGTGGCTTTCCCATCTCTGCCTTAGTACCTGTTCATTAACCAAACTTGGAACATTTCAGAACGTCTGCATATCACATCGCTGTGTGCAACCATCACTGCTGTGGGATGTTTTATCAGACCAAGCCGCAGATAGTTGCCACCGTATCAATGATGCATTAATCTTGGTCAAAATAAGCAGGATGAAAAACCCCTTTTCACAGTTGAATTGATAACTACTATTATAACAATAAAAATACTATTGTGTGTGTTTCTTAGTCATGATGCCAAATTTGAAATAAAATACGAATGGTTTTAATCAGCCATTCCGGAGCTTTGTTTACAAGAGAGCTCATTTGCTGTTCGACATTATACAAGCAGACTGGAAGCCACCTGAACACTAATCTCACCTCTTAAATCTCTCTAAAGACTTCCTGAAAAGCAAACCCACCCCCCAATAATAAAAAGAGAAAAGCAGTCTCCATTGAGCAAATCTATGCAAATTGATACGCAAACGCACACGTTTTAGGATATTTTGCCAAACGAAAGGCATCCAGCTGATTTGTTAGCACAATCTTCCTCAACCTGGTGCTCAGTAAATGTTTTGACTATAATTCCCAGCAGCTTCAGCCACAACCAGCATCGCTGACCATTAGCCATGTTGCTTGGGACTGGCAAGAGTTGGAATCCAGACAGCACATTGACTAGCCCTGTCATAGTGCAATCCTATGCATGTTTTCTGAAAGTGAGTCCCGCTCTCTTCAGTAGAATAAGCGTACACACCAAATGGCAGGCTCCCACGGTTGTAGCCACAGGAATATAGTCTCTCTTTCTAACCCGTCTTGTAATTCACAATTGCCTTCTCATTTGAACCCTCTTGTTTCACTCATGGAACACGTTTACTAATGCAAAATATGTCAGGTAGTAGTATATTGTGGGGCTCAGATTTAACAGCTTCTGCGGCCGCCAGATTACATTCCAAAGCTTAAGGATTCACGAGCATAGCTGCAGTCAAGATCCACCATCTATATGCTCATAGGAAATTGCTTTCATGAGTGGGAAAAGATACCATTCCAGCCATTAAGATTTCCTGCTAGCAATTAGTGTGAGAGAAAGAGAAAGCTTTGTGCATGTGAAAAACAAATTAAGAACTCGACAAAAGCCAGCTACAGTATTTGTGCTCTATGCGTCTGCAAACAATGGATAAATGGTAAGTTAAATTGAATGTTAATATGTAGCATATGAAGAAATTAAAGCCACACTCATACATTTGTGAACATCAGGGATACTAGCTATTTGTTTCTACAGCTGACCCTACACATGTTAACTTATAGGTAAGTTCTAAAAGGGATCACACTGAAATAAATTTACACAGAACTGCATCCTTTATCATTGAAAAGCCGACCGAAAAGACCAAAAATGTTTTTATTTACTGGTAATTCTTCATTTGGTGTCTTGTTGTTTTTAAGGCTTTAGTCTCAGTATTCTGAAGTGATTTCAGCAGATTAAAACTCCTTGTGTTTAGGACACAGCAATACAAAATACATTCCAACCCCCATTACAAATGTTGGGTGTATTACCTGCAGACAGATTCATCCTGCAGAACAGCCAAGCAAATCAACCAGAGAGAAGTTTGCCTTCAAGAGGAGAGGAGTCACCCAGTTTCACCCAATTTGAGAGGTTCCTCATTGCTTTCCTAACCTTGCCATTCAACCGGATCTGCGACACAAGATCCACACTGGCTTCATCCACTGCCATGCGTTCAAATCCAGCTCTCCCCCACAGATCCAAAACAATCCAAAACAATCTTGTGTGCTCATCCTCCCCTATTTAATTTGCAACTTTCAATAGTTTAAAGGAAGATTACAGACTGAAATTATCATAAACGCTATGTTACAGTATTTTGATACTTTGAATGCACAAGATAACTTGCCTTTAACACATCCACCCTACTTCGGGGAGGGGGGGGGAGAGCTCCCTCATGTTTGGGATGACAGCAAATAATTAAGAAAAACACCATTTATCTATGGAAGACTCCTGCAGTCTCTGGCAGAAACCCTTTCTCAATACCGCTGCTGAGGTTGCTCGGGATGTTTGCAAATCACAACAGAACACAAAACAGATATTCCGTCCAACATTGCGCTCAGAGTCATATCAACTTTTAGTAGCATGCTCCCCAACACCATTTAAGAAATAAATTATTGAGGGGAAAGAACACCTGAGAGGAAAGAGGACACATGCTTTGAACTTTTGTTTGGACTATTTAGGGGGTGGGGAACAGGAGGCATTTGGGAACTCCTTTACAAATCCGATTTCCTCCTTTAGTCAAATTGCAGAGTGCAAACCTCTATCCTTTTATTCTGAATGATTTCCTATTTTCTTCAGCAAAGAGAAGCTGGAGAAGCCAAGATAAGAAGGTGTCAAATGGGTCCCACTCTCAAATGAACTCAAGTTTTTTATATATACAAAAATAAATAAATAAATAGGGAGAGGCATGGGGGATGATGGGCAGGAAATCAATTTATTAGCAGCAGGAGGAGGAAATTTACTCTCTCTGGGAGAGGAACAGGCAATGGGATCTGCAAAGTTCCATTTATCAAAGGCCATTTTTTTCCAGATGGGAAATTATAATTCTGACACGGGTAGGATTTCATGACCAATAAACGGGGCCTCTTTTGCAAGGTGGCAGGAGGGGGACGGGACCCTTTCATTTCATTTCTTCTCAAGGCCTTCTTTCAAAAGGCGATGGAAAACCCGTGCCCTGCTTGTTTGCCATTGGGGAGCCAAGTGTGTTCGGATGCGCTAATGCCAAGTTCAAGACACATTTTGACAAGCAAGTTTCTCGACAGACAGAGATAAGGAATGTAAGACTCTGCCTCATCCTAAGTCAGAGCATTGGCTCCATCTGGCTCAGTGCTGCTTACACAGACTGGCAGCAGCTCTCCAGGATTTCAGACAGGGAGTCTCTCTCCCAATCCTACCTGGGGGTTGAAACGGGACCTCCTTCATGTGGGGCAGATGCTCTACCCCCAAGCTATGGCCCTTGCTCCCCCAGCAGCGCCTTCAATCCAATCCTGCTTTTGACAAAAGCCTCATCAGCTCTTCTGGCTACAGACATTGTGCGGACAAAGATGAGTTTGGGGAGGGAGCCACCGTCTCCCTCCCTCCCTCCCTCCCTCTTTCATTTTCTCCTTGCCTTTAAGGTTAAACCTTTTAGCTCCCAAGCACCCCCCTCCTTCATTCCCCTTGGACTCCAAACGTTAAAAGTCAGCAAACCTCCAGGCTAAGGAAAATCAGTTCCTCCTCTCTTCCATCAAGGAATTTATTGCCATACAGGGGGATGTATTACTCAAAAAATATTTCCTGTCCAGACAGAAAAGGGGTTGGCGCTTTGCTTTCTTGGCATGAGCCAAGGCCAGGCACTTGCAAAAACATCAGCTCTGACATGAAAGGCTTTTTGAAAGCGGGATCCAGCCACCGCAAGCCACCTCCCGCCTAAAGGGGGGGGGGGGAGAAAGAGAGAATCCTCCAAGCCATAATTAGGGGCCGAGAGACTGCTTTGCATCAAGGAAAGCCTGCCCTCGCAGAACAGAGACTCTGCACGCTGCAACCTATTAGCTGAGTGCGCAGAGATCCTCTTCCCCTGCTCTCGGCCCATGAGCACAAAACCGGGAGGGGGGAGCAACACCCAGCTGCTTTTCCATTCATCCTCCCAACCCAGGGATCTATTTTTTCACAATCCTAACCATCATCCCAGAGAGCAAGAAAGCAGCCACTCCGTTCCTCAGACACCCCGTTCTTCCGACACCACACAGATGGAGGCAAAGCAGAGACAATGGAAGTTCTGGTTGTTTTTAGAGACCCGAAAGAAGGCATACGACATATTTTGTGGGCATATATCTGGTCCAAGGGACCCACAGCAGGTCAGGAGATATATGTTTTTATATATCTCACTCCAAGACCGCTGCAAGGACACCAACATATTGAGGGTGATGGTACTTTACCATTCCATAATCCAATCTCTGGAGAGAGAGAAAATGACCCATCCACACAGCCCAAGTGAATGTTAAAAAAGAAGGCCACTGTGGTGTATGGAAGAGAACTCTACATTTTGACCTTGGTTCAAATCACTGCTCAGTCACAAAGCTTACTGGGAGACCTTGGGTCAGCCGGTACCTCTCTTTCAACCTAACCTACCTCACAGGGGTATCGTGAGGACTGGAAAGGGAGCAACAGTAAGTGTGTGTTTTGTGTGTCCCCCTGGACTTCTTGGAGGTAAAGCAAGATAAAAGGAGTAAGTAGTAGTAGCAGCAGCAGCAGCAACAACAATGACAACCCCTTTTTCGCTGTGCCAGATGATAGCCGCTGTGTTTATCTATATTGGAAGACCCAGACAGCAGGAGGATTGACCAGGCATGGTCTGAAAAACAGACAATAAGGCAACTTGGCTGAAATCAAAGCAGGTCTGAGGAATGGCAAGACAGAAAAGCCATGAACTAAATTTTGGAAAGAGGTGCCCACACCAGGCAGGAAAGCCTGCAGTGAGATCACCCCATAACAAAGTAGTGTGCTTGACAGGCTATGTGGAGATGCAAGAGAAATTCTATTTTGGGTGGGAGTGCAACAGCGCTTTATTTATTTATTGCTATGTACCTTCCATAGGCAAGCACCAGCGAAAAGGAAAGAAGGGGGACCACTTTGGAGTTAATTCCTTATGCACAATACCAGCCTAGCCTCAGTCAGGATGTAACAGCAGCAATATGGTATCATAATGAGGATATGCATGCCATATACACTGAGGGTGGGGACAGTTCACCCAAAGGAAAAAGCCACCAAGCCCATCAGGTAGAGAGAGAGAGAGAGAGAGAGAGAGAGAGAGAGAGAGAGAGAGAGATTTGCAGATGTCAAACTCATTCTGTCTCCGAAACCTTTCCAATCCAGGTTCCACACTCAAGCACAACAGGACAGAGCAAGAAATTAAGTGCCCCCCTTCAATTATTTAAAAAGCCAGTAAGCCAGGACATGGAAACTGTTTGCTCATCTATTCAACAAGAGCCCTCCAGATACTGGAACACTGTTCCCAAACAGACTTCCAAGAGCAAACTGGTTGTTGTTGTTTTCCCAGCGAAAGAGGACACCCTCTTCTGCACTGATGGATTGGATTGGATTGGCTTTGTTTTCTTTTAGATGAGGAAGGGACAGAGGTGATATGACTTGTGGCTGTGGGACAAACCTGCCCAGGCCTCCCCACCACCACGAATATTTTTCTTGAGGGTGGTGGGCAAAAAGGCACATCCCCCATCCTTTCAACTTGCGCCATTTCAGCTTGGACTGCAAGCTAGCCACAAGGAATTCAGATTCCAAGAAGAAAACAAGGGAGAGAAGCACAGTAACCACAGCCTCTGCAAGACCATGGTTTGTGGCAGGTCTGGGGGGCAACTTTCAATGCACAAAGCCGCTGCCCCCATACACACACACACACACACTGTACTAAACCAAGTAAGCCTCCCTCTCACCAGACACAAACGGTGCGTGAAAGAAAGCAAAGGTACAATCCACACAGATACACAGAAACGCACCACACCTAGCGGGTCGTTCAAATTCTGCCCCGAGCGCAATTGCATGAGGCCATTTACCTGATCGCGCAAAGGGTTAACCCCAATTGACAGCCCCCAAGTTCATGCTGTTTTGTTTTGTTTTTTAGAGGGGCGTGGTGGAGATTGATTCTCCGACAAACTCGGATCCGTCTGCTCTGAAGAAACGCTTATTCCCAAAAGAAAAACCAAACTATTCCATCCAAGAGCGAGCCTTTCCTTGTTGTAGGTCTTCCAGAGTGCACGGCCATTCCGGGAGGAAGAGTTGTTGCGACGGAGTGGGTTTGCGGGGTGGGGTGGGGGGCGTAATCGCCGGTCTTTCGGTGGTTAGGGAGGAAGAAGAAGCAGCCGAAGGGCTAAAGCGGCTAAGGAAGAGGAGGGGCTGGGGTGGAAATCAGGGGCCGTGCTGGGAGATTCCAGCCGGCAGGAGAAAGGGAAGCATGTGCGCACAGGGCGCAAAGAACCCCTTTTGGCACCACGCGCTTTGGAGAGGCTCCGGGCGCCCAAAGACGGCGACGTCGACTGTTCCGGTGTGGTTGCCTCTCCTCCTCCAGAAGGGAAGAGAAAAGGGTGCCGGGGAGCTCACAGATCCACCGCCTCTTGTTCGCGCACACAAAGCGCCTCTCCAAGCTGCCCCCCTCCCCGCTTCAAGTGAATTCCATGGGCACCGAGGCGCGCCGGCAGCGGAGCGATCCCATAATCCAGAAAGTCCAAAAGCGTGGCCCAAAGCGAAGGCGCCCCCCTCCCCGGACGGCCTGGGGCTCCGGAGCAGAAGCCGCCGAGGAAAAAGCAGCGCCTGTCCGCCGGCTGCCGCGCGCCCGCTCCCTCCGACGGCTCCGCAATCTGGCACGGCTGCTTTCCCACAGCCAGCCAGCAGCGCCGCCTCGCCCGCCCGCTCCGCCCCGGCGCAGGCTCCGCCTCCCGCTTCCCCGCCTCCGCCGCTTGGCTGCGCCGCGCGCCTCCCCAGTCCGGCTGCGGCCCGGAGTTTCGTTGGAAACAGCTCCCGGGGGGATAACTGTAAGGCAGCTGGCGCCCGCGTGGCAGAAAATATCCCCGCGCGCGACGAATCCCTGAAAATAATTTAGCAGAAGGGCCCCCCAAGCCGGAGAAGTGGGTTGAGGAAGTGAAGTAATACACCCGAAGTGTCTTTGAGTCAAAAAGCACCTAAGGCCACGTAGATCATAGAATTGGAAGGGACCCTGAGGGTCATCTAGTCCAGCCCACTGCAAAGCAGGAAGATGCAGCTGTCACAAACGGGGGTCAAACCAGCATCCATGGCATTATCAGCACCATGCTCTGCCCAACTGAGCACTCCAGGCTGTCAGATCTACACTTTACATTTAAAGCACTACAATACCATGTGAACACTCTGGGTTTCTCCGCCACCCAACACACCAATGAATCCTGGGAACTAGAGTTTTCTGTGGGTGCCATAGGAGCCAATTCCTAGGGGCTGAGGTCCCTTTGCCCCCCCCCATAAAATAGTTGAGGGGCTGCCCTCCCCCAAGTTGATGGGCATTGTCATTCAAATAGTGTGGGTATGCCCCAACATGTGATCAGTTATGCGGCGCATGGTTTACCTCTCCCCACTCCATATTTTATTCAAGTTGATGCTAACACTATTTTAGGATGCATCACCAGAAGTACGTATAGTGTCCAGATCAAAGGAAGTAATAGGATCACTCTATTCTGCCTTGGGCAGGCCACACTTGAAATACTGTGTCCAATTCTGGGCACCACAATTTAAGAAGGATATTGACAAGCTGGAACATGTACAGAGGAGAGCGACCAAGATGATCAAGGGCCTGGAAACCAAGCCTTGAAGGAGCTGGGCATGTTTAGCCTGGAGAAGAGGGGACTGAGAGGAGATACGATAGCCATCTTCAAATATCTTAAGGGCTGTCACATGGAAGAGGGAGCAAGCTTGTTTTCTCCTGCTCTGGAGGGTAGGACTTGAACCAATGGCTTCAAGTTACAAGAAAGGAGATTCCAACTAAACATACGGAAAAACTTTTTGACAGTAAAAACTGTTTGATAGTGGAACAGACTCCCACGAGAGGTGTTGGACTCTCCTCCCTGGGAGATTTTTAAGCAGAGGTTGGATGCCCATCTGTCATGGATGCTTTGGCAGGGGGTTGGACTAGATGACCCTCTAAGATTCTATGATTCAATGACACCCCTGATGGGTGCTGAGAGCCCTTAAAGGTAAAGGGACCCCTGCCCGTTAGGTCCAGTCGTGGACAACTCTGGGGTTGCGGTGCTCATCTCGCTTTACTGGCCAAGGAAGCCAGCATACAGCTTCCGGGTCATGTGGCCAGCATGACTAAGCTGCTTCTGGCATACCAGAGCAGTGCACAGAAGTGCTGTTTACGTTCCCACTGGAGTGGTACCTATTTATCTACTTGCACTTTGTTCTTTTGAACTGCTAAGTTGGCAGGAGCAGGTACTGAGCAACGGGGCCGTCGTGGGGATTCGAACCGCCAACCTTCTGATCTGCAAGCCCTACACTCTGTGGTTTAACCCACAGCGCCACCCCGCATCCCTTAGGAGAGAGAGCCCTTAGGAGGCCCCTATTCCCTTCACAGAGCTGCAATTCCCTGAGTTCCCTGGGAAGAGGGTTTTGTCATTAAACCACTCTGACAACTGTCACTCTGTGAGGCAAATGGAATCTCCTAAGAACTCTCAGTACCCTTAGCAAACTACAGTTCCCAAGATTCTTTGAGGAAAGCCATGACATGACTCTTTAGTGGTATGATACTGCTTTAAATGTATAGTGCAGTTATTTATTTAACAAATTTTTTATACTGCTTGAGTGTAGTAAAACCTGGTTTACAATAAAAAATAACCAATAAAAATAGTTTAAAGCAATTAAATATATTTAATGTTAAATTAAATTGCCAGTAAAATAACCAATAAAAATAGTTTAAAGCAATTAAACATATTTAAAGTTAAATTAAATTGCCGGTAAAAATGAATAAATAAATGCAGCCACATCTACATCTGCGGATAGGCATGCCTAAACAAGTATGCTTCAAGCAGGCACTGAAAAGAGTGCAGGGGAAGTGTTTGCCTGGTGTCAATAGGCAGGGAGTTCCAAAGTGTAAGGTAAAGGTAAAGGTAAAGGGGCCCCTAACCATTAGGTCCAGTCGTCACCAACTCTGGGGTTGCGCCGCTCATCTCGCTTTACTAGCCGAGGGAGCCGGCGTACAGCTTCCGGGTCATGTGGCCAGCATGGCTAAGCCGCTTTCTGGCGAACCAGAGCAGCACACGGAAACGCCGTTTACCTTCCTGCCGGAGCGGTAGCTATTTATCTACTTGCACTTTGAAGTGCTTTCGAACTGCTAGGTTGGCAGGAGCAGGGACTGAGCAATGGGAGCTCACCCCGTTGCAGGGATTCGAACTGCCGACCTTCCAATCAATCCCTCCAAAGTGTAGGTGCTGCCAAAAAGAAATTAATTTCTTACAACTGAAATAGTCAAGTGGGCACATACCGGGTAAGGCAAACCTGTGAGTAAACTTTAATAAATTCTAAATTACTTTATTAAATTTAAGAGTCGTGGGCTCGCCTTGCTGGAGATCTGCCCCAGAATTCGGACAACCACATTCTACCACCACTGCTGGAGGCAATATGCCTCTGAGTACCAATTGCCGGCAACTTCAGGTGGGGAGGGTGCTGTTGCACCCATGTTCTGCTTGTGGTTTTCCCACTGACTTCTGGTTGGCCTCTGTGAAAACAGGGTGCTGCATTGGCAAGGCTTATCTGGTGCTCTTATAGGTTGGGGATGTTTTTGCTCTCAATTTCCTGCCTTGAGCCCCCAACCTCCAACCAGCAATGTCTCACAAGACTTGTTCCAATTCTACATTTAAAACTGTTTTAGTTTGGCTGGGGCGTGCGCCCTGCAAAGAATCAGATTGTTTTGACTCCTTAAGAAAACCGAACCCCGAACCCCCTAACAGGGTCTACATTATGTGGCCGTGCAAACTTTAATTGTTCCCATCTTTCTCATGAAAGCATTGTTTTAGGAAATGTATCAGAGTGCAGATGGTAGACCTACTTTGTGTTTCACCACCGAACAAGAGCTTAATGTTTGCATTACATGGGAAATGGAACTGCTTTGCAGTGGATAATAGATCCTCTTTGTGCTTCACATCTACACCACATATTTGAAAAAGATTTAAGAAACATGGCTTCCCCCAAACAACCATGGGAAATATTATGTGCTGGGAATTTAAAATTGGTGTGGGATGATGAACTACAGTTCCCAGGGGGAGAGATCCTGTGTTTCCTGACAATGACAGGAAAAGGTATTTTAAGGTGTGGTGTGACCTAGGGCTGTACAACTGCTTTGCCTGATTCCCAAGGTGAGGTGGGGGTATTTGGAAAGAAGTAGAGGCCCCTTGAGGTGAGGCTAGATGAGGTGAAGTAATCTGAAGATCTTCAAAAAAACCACCAAAAAAACCCCACCCAATTTCCACATGGATTAAAAATATCCCCAATCACAGTTTGCCACATAAATGTTGAGAACTGAATTTAAACCAATGATCCAACAGTGAAACCCCCTGCGATGCAGAATATGCAGCTGTCCTACACAGGAATTGAACTTGCAACCTTGGCATTATCAGCACCTCGCTCTAACCAATTGAGCTATGTATTGAGGGCCCTCCTGCTTATTCTGCTAAATGGGACCCAGGTCACCACTGCCTAAACCATTACTACTAGTCCTGTGCACAGTCTCCTCCCTGACAGGACCCAGGAAACACCCACCCCATCCAGGATGTAGCCTGGATCTGGTCCCAAATCAGTTTTAGGGATAGGGCTTATGTTTCATTAGTTTTAAACCCAAGTTCAACAATTGGCCAGGAGGGGAAGGGGGACAGGCAATGTTGCAAACTCAAGCCCAACGCAGAAGGGTTCAATCCTGCTTCACACACTTGCAAAGGAGCAGTTCTCTGGATTGAGTCCTCTGCTTAGCAGATTAGTGAGCAGAGGGCTCGATCCTGCTGGGTGCTGCTCACCCAGCATACTGTCTGCATCATACACACCAACAAGACAGCTTTCCCATGCAACACTCATTGCCTCATAGCCCTGGATTGTTTCAGGCAGCCCAACCTAAAGGTGTCTCAACCCTAATGGGCCCGATTGACCCAACTGGAAGTAATTGTTACTACCTGAAAGAGTGTTGTGTGGCAAAGCAGAGAGTTTATTCATGTCTGGGGACCCCCAAACCCCAGTTCTATCATAAACCAGTGCTCTGAATGTCTGGAAGGAAAACCTATGGTCCTCAAGACCAGTAACTCCCTTATGGAATACCCATAAATGATGGCCGTCTTTGGTCCAGGATTTGATGTTTTGAATCTGTGTGCAGAATACACAGAGATCTGTATATACTGGAGCTGGCTGTCTCCTTTGTGTGTGTGTGTGTGTCTCATTTTGACAAATACTCCTCTCTTTCTCTTTCTATCTCTCTCCCCCCCTCCCACCTCCCCTACCCCCGTCTTTCCTAGGGGGCTGTGACTGACAGATTAATATATGTCTAGCTACGTGTCTTCAAAATCAAAAGGAAGGTGCTGTCAGAATTGCTTGTCAGAAAACGAGATTAGGTGCACTCGTCATTTCAGAGATAAGGTTGCATTTAATGAGCACAAAAAAGGCTGCTTGTGGGGGGAAGAAAAGGCAGTGGGTAGGGGTTGGGATGGGAAGAAGAGTGAGCCCCCCCCCCCGGGTCAGCTGAGTGCTTTTTTGTATGTGGTTTGATACTACAGCACCCTGTCAAGGCTGTGATAATGGCTTTGGGGCCTCTTGCACCTCTTCAGCATCAAAAGGGACGGTGGAGTGGTACCCTGGCTTTTAAACTCTTCTCGGGTGTCTCCTTAAGGGGAGAAGGAAAGGTGAGGCGTGAGAAAGGGAGGCAAAACAGATGTATATATTTTAAAGGAAGGAGCCTGAAAACATCAACAACCGCGTGGTTAAATGGATCGCTGCTCTTCCCCACATAGATATATATCACAGTGGGGTTTCTGTGAAATATGGAACTTGTCTAACAAGTGAAGGGTAACTAATGAGAAACAGAGCACGATCCCATTGAAACCAATTGTGTTTTGTTGTGGAAAATATTTATCAAGTGCTCATTTCCTTCAAGCCCCCATGCTGCGATTTGCTGGTTATCTAACAGAGCCGTAATCAGAGCTCTGTTTGATGTGGTGTTCTGCATCCCTTCCCTTGCCCAGCTCTGTTGCTGTTTTGCTGTTGGGATGTTACTGTTAAAACCCCGCCCCTGAATAGTTCCTCATCCTCCCACCTTCCACAAGGTGAGGGTTCATATTTAAAGAAGGAGCATGTTTCTCCTGTCTGTTCCTTTGTAGGTCTGTGGGCTTACTCTGCTCCAAGTTGCACACCTTCCGCTTTAGCTCAAGAGGATTTCTAAAATCCATTTAGGGATTTCTGGAGCATTTTTCAGCAGCTGACAGCTTTATACATATAAATTTATATATTTCATAAAATGTATATTCCGCTTGAGATTGTTAGAATGGAAAGCCTCAAAATGGTATACAAAACCAGCTTTCAGTTCTTTCTGTTTATTTCCATGGCAAATACGCTTCTGCATATTGTTGAAATGCTGCAAAGTGGAATCTTATATGGCTCTGCACCCCCACCCCTAAATCTGACCCAGGGCCTGATCTGGTGGTGAGCAGAGGGTTCAGACCTGCTGGGATCTGCTTCATCTGTGCATTCCCCTCAGGGTTCCCAAGACTCACCACCTGATGAGTGGGATGTTAAATCCTGCTCAGTTTGGCTGTGTGTTCCTGTTCTCCTGCCAGGAACAGGTGCCCATAGTCAAAGTGTGGGGCTTTTTGAAAGCCCTTTTTCAACCAGCCCCAGGCTGCCCAGCCTTTGAAAAGGCTGTTGTGTGCCTCTTCTTGGTATGAAAACCAGGCCTTATGAGGAATGTTTGAGGGAGTTAGGTATGTTTAGCCTGGAAAAGAGGAGACTGAGAGGAGATAGGATAGCCACCTTCAAATATCTCAAGGGCTATCACATGGAAGATGGAACAAGCCTTTTTAACCTGCTCCGGAGAGTAGGACCCAAACCAATGGCTTCAAGTTACAAGAAAGGAGATTCTGACTCAGGAAGAACTTTCTGACCATAAGAGCTGTTTGACAGTGGAACCTCAGGAGGTTGTGGACTCTCCTCCCTGGGCGGTTTTTAAGCAGAGGTTGGATGCCCATCTGTCATGGATGCTTTAGCTGAGATTCCTGCATTCCAGTGGGTTGGACTAAATGACCCTCAGGGTCCATTCCAACTCTACATTTTTATTATTCTATTTTCCTACTTGCTGCCGGAGGCCCTGCCTTCTAACAGCCCTGGATCACTCTGGTACATGGGTAGGCAAATGAAGGCCCAGGGGCCGGATCCAGCCCAATCACATTCTCAATCCGGCCTGTGGACAGTCCAGGAATCAGTGTGTTTTTACATGAGTAGAATGTGTTATTTTATTTAAAATGCATCTCTGGCTTATTTGTGGGGCCTGCCTGGTGTTTTTACATGAGTAGAATGTGTGCTTTTATTTAAAATGCATCTCTGGGTTATTTGTGGGGCATAGGGATTCATGTATTCCCCCCCCTAAAATATAGTCCGGCCCCCCACAAGGTCTGAGGGACAGTGGACCAGCTCCCCTGCTGAAAAAGTTTGCTGACCCCTGCAAGTCTGGTGGACCCTGGTGACCCAGGGTTGTCTCATCCCAATCTGTCCAAAGCTCAGATCCCCCTGAATCTGCCCAATTCACTTTGGGATCCAGTACTCAGCCAGATCAGGTGTACAACGTGTGTGTGTGTGTGTGTGTGTGTGTGTGTGTGTGTGTGAGTGTGGAGAGAGAGAGAGAGAGAGAGAGAGAGAGATATGGGATTCTATGTGCATCAAAACATGCTTGATTCAATCAACAGCCACAGAAAGATGGTTGTCAGGTTCTTGGGGGGGGGGGGTTTGCAATTTTTATTTATGTGTCTAATAATGCTTTCCTGCACCTGTCCCCCAGCAGGTCCTTCCTCTGATCCTGGAGGGGGGGCAGCACATAGTCTTCACAACTAGCAGCCCATATTGTTGCCTTATGCTGTCCATGAATTTGTCTAATTCTCTTTTTAAAAGCCACTCAATCCAGTGGCCACAAGAGCTTCTTGCAATATCACAACAGTTATTATCATTATTTTTATTCATCGCCCAGCACCCACACATATCTCAAGGCAATGCAGAGTTTGGAATAATTAGCTAAACCACATCTGAAAGCCATGCACAATGTGAAGAAGCCTTTTCTTTTGCCTGTACTGAATTTCCCACCATCCAGGACAAGATGGTTGGACACTGTTCTCGAGGCTACCAGCATGAGTTTGTCCAAACTGTGGGAGGCAGTGGAGAACAGGGGTGCCTGGGGTGCTGTGGTCCATGGGGTCATGAAGAGTCGGACATGACTAAACAACAACAAAAGGGAAAGTGGGACAATCTGGGATCGAATCAGAAACCGGGACGGCTTCTGTAAATCCGTGAGTGTCCCAGGAAAATAGGGACACTTGAAGGGTCTAATGTCCTGGGAGGGTGTTTTATACAACCATCTGCACTTTTGTCTCATCCGGCTGCAGTGGAAAGGCCTTGAGCCTGAAAGTATCAGCCACACTGAGCTATCTAAGGATTCCCTAGTGGGAAACCGGGAAGCGGGGCATGATTGCTCAACTCTTTTCATCTTTGTTTCCATTTGAAAACTCCCCCACCCCTCAACCCAAAGAACCCTCATAAAATTGCTGGCAGAGCAACTGCCTTGCTGTTTGGCTAAATGAGAATTCCAGCGTTTTATGCTAATTCACTTTAGTTTTCTTTGAACCTGCAGTTTATGGCCCTCCGCTTAAAACTGCAATCTGTTCTGGATAAAAGGGAGGGATTACAAAGTGTTTTTTAGTTTTGCAAAGGCTGCAGAAAAAAATATAACCAATGTAATGTGGTGGGGGGGGGCGGGAGTCTAGGGTTGCCATTAATACTATGAAACAAAGGGTACTGTTTTTGCCAAGTTGCAAAGAAGAAGCAGGAGACTTTTACCAAAGCGCCTATTGTTCTTGGTTATCGGTGCTTGCTAAAAACTGACTTCTAGTCCCAGGCTTTTGCTGGTTGTTAATGAGGTTAACCTGACTGGCCACATCCACACCATACATCTGAAGCACTATGATGCCACTTTGAACAGCCATGGCTTCCTTCACCCAAGGAATCCTGGGAACTGCAGTTTGTAAGGAGGGTGACAGTTGTTAGGAGAAGTTTATTGCCCTCACAGAGCTACAGTTCCCAGAGTTCCAGTGACTGACTGCTGAAACACTTCGGAACTGTAGCTTTGTGAGGGGAGTACAGTGGTACCTCAGGTTAAGTACTTAATTGGTTCCGGAGATCCGTACTTAACCTGAAACTGTTCTTAACCTGAAGCACCACTTTAGCTAATGGGGCCTCCTGCTGCCACCACGCCGCCGGAGCACAATTTATGTTCTCATCCTGAAGCAAAGTTCCTAACCTGAAGCACTATTTCTGGGTTAGCGGAGTCTGTAACCCTCATCACAGGTAGCTCAGGAGAGGAATAGGGGTCTCCTCTCGGCACCCATAGCAAACTACAGTTCCCAGAATTCTCTCTTTTTTTTGGGGGGGGGGTGGAAGCCATGACTGTTTTCAGTGGTACCAAAGTGCTTTAAATCTATGGTGTGAATATGGCCTCAGCTGCAGTTGAATTTATTGGGGTTCCTGGTTTTTATTAAAGATTTTTGTGGGTTACAAAAAGCATTGTCTCAAGTCACAGAGTCTTTTCTCACATTGAATGCAACTGATCTGAATTTATTGTTCCTATTGAATTTTTTGTAGTGTTTCATTGTGAACCCCCTCAGGATAATTTCAGGAAATACGGTAAAATGTATTTTTTTTAAAAAAAAAAAAATAGAACTTGCAGATTTGCTGTATGCTCTTTTTCTTTTATCTTCTGCTCTTTTCCCGCAACATGCTGAGCAGAAGCATCAACTGACAGGGATGAGTACAGTGGTACCTCGGGTTAAGAACTTAATTTGTTCTTAACCTGAAACTGTTCTTAACCTGAGGCACCACTTTAGCTAACGGAGCCTCCCGCTGCCGCTGTGCCGCCAGAGCACGATTTCTGTTCTCATCCTGAATCAAAGTTCTTAACCCGAGGTAATATTTCTGGGTTAGCAGCGTCTGTAACCTGAAGTGTATATAACCTGAAGCATGTGTAACCCGAGGTACCACTGTATATGGGGGTTTGGATCAGGTCAGATGCCTGATCGTGAGGGGCCAGGCAGGCCAGGAGCTAGAGCACTATGGACAGCTCCAAGTGACAAAGGTTGAGAGCAGACAGAGCCCTTGTGAGCCTCTTCCCCCAGACTACCTCTCCTGGGCCCATCCCTTTGTGGCTAACTTTCAGTTCCTAAAGGTTCAACTCTCTGCCCTGAAGACGGACACTACTCTTGTGTTCCCTAGCTTCCTGTTTGGTGCCTTCTCTACCCTGCTGGACCAGTGAGGTCCTGTGTGAGGCGTTTGGTTCCTCTCACTCAGGGGAAGCCACCAATGAGGGCCCAGGCTCCGACTTTACAGGCCACCGTAGTCCTGGCAGTTCTTATAGGGTCTCCCACCCACCAGCCTCAGGCTCAGTGGTCTTCTGATCTCTATCAGCAGGCTGACAACCCTGAATGTGGTCTTGCTCCTTAGCTGGAGACCATGCAGCCTCTGACACAGGCAAGGATGCCTTTCCAATGGTGCAGGGACCTAGTTCCATTCATGGAGAGGTAAACTGCCTGCTATCTGCATCAATGCTCATCCACACCACCAGTGCACAGGGTAAGTCTTGGGCCAAATTCCACCCCATACCAGGATCATCTTTGGTACTATGTATCTACTCATTTCTTCAGCTTTTGAATACTCTGTTCTTTTTGATTGCAGCTGTACCCCATTTCATGACTTTTGCATCACTTTGATGCATGATTCACCCTTGTCAGGTAAGATCAAAATGATAATAATTGCAGCACAGGTCTGTTCACAAAGCTTTCTCCCACACATAGACACACCATTCATCAAATAGGCACCAATGTTGTATTTTTGCTGTTGAATCATAATTCTAGAGACAATTGGCAACCCTCCACTGGCCATATAGCAGTAGCACCATCTTGATCTGTCTCTCCTACGGTTGAACCTCAACAGCAGACTCCATTCGCCCCCAGCCCAAAGTTCCAGTTGGCCTGTTAGGGTGGTGAGTGTGGTTATTTTCAGAGGGGTGGAGTAGGGGCCTCTTTTATTTCATCAATGGAGCACCAAAATCAATGGTCTAGGAACATAGGAAGCTCTCATATTCCAAGGCAGACTATTAGTTCAGCCCGGACACTGAGATCCAGTGCCGAGGGCCTTCTGGCAGTTCCCTCATTGCGAGAAGTAGCGCCCACGGTAGTAGTGCCCACCCTGTGGAACACCCTCCCTTCAGATGTGAAGGAAATAAGCAGCTATCCTATCTTTAAAAGACATCTGAAGGCAACCCTGTTCAGGGAAGTTTTTAATATTTAATGCTGTACTGTTTTTAACACTTGATTGGGAGCCGCCCAGAGTGGCTGGGGAAACTCAGCCAGATGGGTAGGGTATAAATAAATTATTATTATTATTATTATTATTATTATTCATAAAGCCAGGGCCGGCCCATTCATGAGGAAAGCTGAGGAACTGCCTCAGGTGGCAGAATGCGCAGGGGCAGCAGATCCCAGTGATTATCCTGATTACCCCCTTGTTCCTGATTTAGATCTTCACTCACCACTTCTTTCTGGATAGGGAAGTGGGGTCCTATTTTGGGGTCAGCCCTGCACATGTAGCTCAGTATTGTCTTTACTAGCAGGGAGCAGCTCTCCAGGATTTCAGGTACAGCAAATTCCAAGCCCTACGTGGAGACACCAGGGATTGAACATGGGACCTACTGCATGAAAATTAGAGGTCCTGCCACTGAGCTGTGGCTAGCAGGGGAAGAGAGAAGAAGAAAAAGAGAAAAGAGGGGAAAGTGGAAGGGGTTTTGGAGAAACAATAGAATATACTGCACAGGAACACAGAAAACAGCATTAGACAGAGTCAGGCCCTTGCGCCTCATGTGGGAGTTCCAGGTGGTGCTAAATTCTGCAGCTAGACTGCTTACTGGGAACAGACTTACCACCAGCAACACTAATTCCAGCCCTCTTCCCTGATCTGAGACCGGGGGAAATCACTTGATTTGAGTTATGAATGGAGTGGTGTCTACAAATATGGACAAGGCACAGAGACAGGTAATCACCAAAGATGGTAGACTACCAAAAACTTTTTTTGACATGATGAAAATATGGACTTAGTTGACATTTGGAGAGTGAAGAACTCTCTGGGAAGAGAGGGAACTTTCTTCTCTGAGGCTAAAATGACATGGACAAGAATTGACCAAATTTGGGTAACCAGGGGATTGGCTCCGAAGTTCAGCAAAGTGGAGATCTGCCCCAAAACTTGTTCTGACCATAATGCTGTGAAGATGGAAATGAGATTGACGCTAACTGGTTCCTTTAGATGGAGGATGAATGATACTTTGTTTAGGAATGAAGAGGTGACCAAGAAGGCCCAAAAAACTCTAAGAGACTATTTTGAGATAAATATGAATACTACAGTGGAAAAAAGAGTAATTTGGGACGCAAGTAAAGCGGTTATGAGAGGATTCCTAATACAACAGAATGCAATTAAGAAGAGAACTCAGAATGAAAAAAAAGATAAAATCCTGGGGGAAAATAAAGGAAGGAGAGAAGAAACTGAGAGCAAAACCAAAGTCACAGGAGATTCTGAAAGAGATAAAGTTATACCAAGTACAATATACGAAGCTGATGAATCAGGAAATAGAATGGAAGATTAAACAGATGAGGCAAAAGTCATTTGAATCAGCTAATAAGTGTGGAAAATTGTTGGCCTGGCAAATGAAAAAAAAGACAAAAACTGGATACTATTACAAATTTGGAAGTGGAAGGAAAGAATATACAGAACCCAGTGGAGATCAGGAAGTGTTTTCAGAGGTATTTTAAACAAGTTTATACACAGGAGAAGCAGAAAGAAATGGACATTGATCAATTTTTGAAAATAAATGGACTACACAAAATCTCTCAGGAAAAACAGCTAATGGTGAATTACAAAATAACGGATCAGGAGGTGGAAGGGGCCATCCAGAACATGCAATTAGGTAAATCTCCAGGACCAGATGGTTTGACTTCAAGATATTACAGATCTCTGAAAGAATGGTTAATACAACCATTGAAGGAAGTCTGTAATGAAATATTGGAAGGGAGAAAGGCACCAGAGTCGTGGAAGGAAGCTTACATTACACTTATACCGAAAACAGATACTGAAAAGACACAGTTTAAGAATTACCGCCCCATATCGCTGCTTAATGTGGATTACAATTTTTTTGCAGATATTTTGGCTAAAAGATTTTAAAAGGTGTTAGTAGAAGAAATTCATAAAGACCAAGCGGGCTTTCTCCCGGGCAGACACTTGTCTGACAACACGAGGAATATAATTAATATTCTAGAAAAACTACAAGTGAGTATCAATACCAAGGCAGTTTTGATATTTGTGGACGCAGAGAAAGCCTTTGACAACATCTCTTGGAGTTTTATGAAGAAGAATCTACAGGGGATAGGGGTAAGTCAAGGTTTTGAAAATGGTATAGGTGCAATTTACTCAGAACAAAAGGCAAAATTAATTGTGAACAATGTAGTGACAGAAGGGTTTAAGATTGAGAAAGGGACACGACAAGGTTGCCCAATTTCTCCATTGCTCTTTATATCGTCCCTTGAGGTTTTGTTAAATATGATTAGAAAGGACCAAGAGGTTAAAGGTATACAAGTGGGAGCTAAACAGTACAAACTGAAAGCATTTGCTGATGACTTAGTATTGACTTTACAGGAGCCAGAATCTAGTACTAAAAGGGTATTGGAACTGATTCAAGAATTTGGACAGGTAGCAGGTTTCAAGTTGAATAAGATGAAAACTAAGGTTTTAGAGAAAAAATTAACTGTGAATGACAGAGAGAAGTTTCAGGAGGAGACAGGACTAACATTGGTTAAGAAAGTGAAATATTTAGGGGTTAATATGACTGCCAAAAATGTGAATTTATTTAAGGATAATTATGAAAAATGTTGGATTGAAGTGAAAAAGGATTTAGAAATATGGACAAATTTGAAGTTATCATTGTTAGGCCAAATTGCTGTGATAAAAATGAATGTGCTGCCAAGGATGTTGTTTTTGTTTCAAACATTGCAAATTTTGGATAAGATGGATTGTTTCAAGCAGTGGCAGAAAGATATTTCTGGATTTGTTTGGCAGGGCAAGAAGCCTCGAATAAAATTTAAGATATTAACTGATGCTAAAGAAAGAGGTGGAATTGCCCTGCCAGACCTTAAACTGTATTATGAATCAGCTGCTTTTTGCTGGCTGAGAGAATGGCTGCTTCTTGAAAACACTGACGTGTTGGATTTAGAAGGTTTCAGTAATGCTTTTGGCTGGCATGCTTATTTGTGGTATGATAAGGTAAAAGTACACAGAGTTTTAAAAAATCATATTGTTAGAAAAGCATTGTTTAATGTTTGGATAAGATATAAGGATTTGTTAGAAAAGAAAACACCAAGATGGTTGTCACCAATGGAAGCGAAGGCACAGAAAAAACTCAATATGGAGGCCAAATGGCCGAAATATTGGGGAATTTTGGAACATGATGGAGACAGAATAAAATTGCAGAGTTTTGAAAAATTGAAAAATAAAGTGCGAGATTGGCTCCATTATTATCAAATAATGGAGGCATACAATTTGGACAAAAAAGTTGGCTTCCAGGTGGAAAAATCAAAATTGGAAACAGAATTGTTAGATTCAAAAATTAAGAATTTGTCAAGAATGTATAACTTGCTGTTGAAATGGAACACTCAGGATGAAATGGTGAAATCTGATATGATTAAATGGACACAAGATGTTGGACATGACATAATGATGGCTGACTGGGAACAGTTATGGACCACAGGTATGAAATTTACGGCATGTAATGCCCTAAGAGAAAACTTAATGAAAATGATTTATAGGTGGTACATGACACCAGTCAAGCTTGCAAAAATTTACCATTTGCCTGATAATAAATGTTGGAAATGTAATGAGATAGAAGGTACATTTTTTCACCTTTGGTGGACATGCCCAAGGATTAAGACATTCTGGGAGATGATTTATAATGAAATGAAAAAGGTATTTAAATATACCTTCCTGAAGAAACCAGAGGCCTTTCTCCTGGGCATGGTCAGCCAATTGGTGCCAAAGAAGGATAGAACATTTTTTATGTATGCAACAACAGCAGCAAGAATACTCATCGCGAAGTGTTGGAAGACACAAGATTTACCCACCCGGGAAGAATGGCAGATGAAGTTGATGGACTATATGGAACTGGCGGAAATGACTGGCAGAATCCGAGACCAGGGAGAAGAGTCGGTGGAAGAAGACTGGACAAAGTTTAAAGATTATTTACGGAAATACTGTAAAATTAATGAATGCTAGAAAAATGTTGGAATGAAGTTATATGCCTTTAGTAGAAATGTTAAAAGGAATTAAGTATAAATAGATTAATAGAGTATTAAAGGAAAAATAAGGTTAGAATGTGCTAAGATAATTATAGGATAGAAAACAGAGGACGATGGAAAGGAATTGCTGAAACAATTAACAGAAGTGGAATACAAAAAGGGAGGTGTGAGGAGGTCGCGGAAATAATAATAATAATAATAATAATAATAATAATAATAATAATAAAAATTATTTATATCCCGCCCTCCCCAGCCGAAGCCGGGCTCAGGGCGGCTAACAATAATCAAATAATCAAACAATCAAAAAATCACACATTCTAAAAATATTTCATTATAAAAATTAATTAAAATCAAATTAATGGCAACCGATTAAGCAAAATTCTGTGCAGGTTGCCAGAGGAGGGAGTCAGGCTGCGCCCTGACCAAAGGCCTGGTGGAACAACTCTGTCTTGCAGGCCCTGCGGAAAGATGTCAGGTCCCGCAGGGCCCTAGTCTCTTGTGACAGAGCGTTCCACCAGATTGGAGTCGCAGCCGAGAAGGCCCTGGCTCTAGTTGAGGCCAGCCTAACCTCTCTGAGGCCTGGGACCTTGAGGATGTTATTATTTGCAGACCGTAGGTTTCTCTGTGGGGCATACCAGGAGAGGTGGTCCCGTAGGTACGAGGGTCCTAGGCCGTATAGGGCTTTAAAGGTTAAAACCAGCACCTTAAACCTGATCCTGTACTCCACCGGGAGCCAGTGCAGCTGGTATAGTACCGGATGAATGTGATCTCGCAGCGAAGACCCCATAAGGAGTCTTGCCGCAGCATTCTGCACCCGCTGGAGTTTCTGGGTCAGTCTCAAGGGCAGCCCCACGTAGAGCGAGTTACAATAATCCAGTCTGGAGGTGACCGTCGCATGGATCACAGTGGCTAGGTCAGGGCGAGAGAGAGAAATAAGTGAATGAAAGATAAGATATTGAAAGTATTTGATGTGTTTTAAACTGTTTTTGTTTTGTTTTGTTAGTTTAATGTGTTAGTGTTATGTAGTGTTTTTGTATTGTATTGTATTGTTCTTCTTTTTTGTACAGTGGTGCCTCGCAAGACGAAAAGAATCCGTTCCGCGATTCTCTTTGTCTAGCGGTTTTTTCATCTTGCGAAGCAAGCCCATTGACTGCTTGGCGGATTAGCAGTTTTTAGCGGCTTTTAGCGGCTTTTAGCGGCTTATCGGCTTAGCGGATAAGCGGCTTAGCGGCTTAGAAAAAGGGGGGGAAAGGGAAAAAAAACTGCAGGAACTCGCAAGACATTTTCGTCTTGCGAAGCAAGCCCATAGGAAATTCGTTTTGCGAAGCACCTCCAAAATGGAAAACTCTTTCGTCTAGCGAGTTTCCCGTCTTGCGAGGCATTCGTCTTGCGGGACACCACTGTAGTGTTTAAATTGTTGGAAAAGTAATAAATATTAATTATTTTTTTTAAAAAAAGATATAGCTATCACTAGCAGAGGGTAAAGAGAGAGCTATACCCTCCCTTTCCCCCCTCAATGGAAGGGGCGGCCCTTGATGTGCTAGAGAACATTTGACCCATGGCTTAATGTTTAATTTGATTGTGTCCCCTTCACGGAACACAGAACTACAGCAAATGCTGCAGGACCTTTTGCAAGGCCTGAAGCACAGAGATTAGAACCCTGTAAGAAGCAAGCTGTCTTGACATTTTTCTCTCCCCCCAGAGCATTTAAGATGAAAGGCCTCATCTCTCACTTGAAATGGCGGGGAGGGGGCGAGTTGCCCAGAAGTCACACGTGTCCAAAACCATTATATGTATATGTCCTCCACACTGAAAATCATCTTTTCCCCTTCTCTGTTCCCCCCTCCTCCCTCCCTCTCTCTCCTTCTCTCTCTTGTCTCTCTGTCACACTCTCTCTGTCTCCTTGCTCTGCCCCATCCTTTACAGCTGAAACAATTGACTCAGCACCACACAAAAAGATGCAAAGTTGCAGAGGGCTGGCGGGAATCACCAGCAAAAGGTTTTGTGTGCTTGTCCTTTGGGAATGCAGCGGCGGCACCTGTCCCAGGATTTCTCCCACTCCCCAATCCTTTGGGGAGAGTGGGGAAAGCAAAGATCTTGATAAAAAATCTCTTTAAATAGAAGGAAGGTGGGGTGGGGGGGGGAGGAAAAGAAGAGGTCCCTGGACTTCAAAGTCAAGCCAGTTTGTTGGGCAGCTTGATTCCAGCTCTCCAGTGTCTTGATTCTATTTGCCTCAGTCAGAAAATATACATCGCGCCTTGGCCTATCGCTTTTCACAGGCCATCTTCATGATGTCATCATCGGCAACAACAAAACCTTTCACATTTTCCCTGTTCAGCATTTTTTTTAAAGAGCTCAAAATATGCAAGTTATTTGAACTCAGTGGTATTTTCCTGTGTGCTAGATAGCTTGTTGCACGGCTAGGTTCCCTCTATATGGCACCTCTCTCCTTTCTAGGAACCATCTCTATTCCTTTAACCCTTCCATTCCCTTGGGTGAAGTGCAATTCTAGTGCAACAAGAGATGCAGGGAGTGGGTTGGAATCACATTACCCACATCAGGAGACCCCCTATTACCCTCAGAGAGCTACAGTTCCCATAATTCTCTGGGAGATTTTGATTTAATGTTAAACCACCCTGGGAACTCGGTGCAACAAGAGGGACATGTTGCCATGCTTAGAGCAGTGTTTCCCAACCTTGGGCCTCCAGCTGTTTTTGAACTACAACTCCCATCATCCCTGACTAGCAAGACCAGTGGCAAGGGATGATGGGAATTGTAGTCCAAAAACAGCTGGAGGCCCAAGGTTGGGAAACACTGGCTTAGAGGAACCACAAGGTTCGCAGAAATCAAATGACAACAACAACAACGAGGCACCTAACCACCACTACCCCAAAAAGAAAATTCCCAACCCAATAAGAACTGAGCATGCTGAGTCATCATGGAATATTTACAGAAAAGAAAAATGGTGGTTGTGGTGGGGGAGTAGAATGCTCTTCTTGAGCTTCTTTCCACTCATAGTACCTTGGAGGACAGCAGTAACTCCGAACAAGAGCACTTCTGCTCGGAGAGGCAGATACATTGCAACATTTGGTCTCCCCCCACCTTTTTTGTTCATTGTAAACTAAAAATCTCCCAGCACTCAAGCCTTTCCTCATGAGGAAGGTGCTCCAACACTGATATTATATGTTCTTATAGCCAAGCTAATTTTTGCTTTCACTGCTCCACCCCATCAATTAGCCTTTAGCAGTTGAAGATTCATTTTGCTATTGTTTTCTTCACTCCCCCCACTAAGAAAAAGACCTTCATCTCAATTTCTTTGTGTATTGCAAAGAGGCCCCTGCTCCAAATGCAAGTCTATTTTTCATTTGCTGATGCCTCCTCTTTGCATTCCCATTTTAATAAATGCATTATAAATTAGCAAGTAGGAAACAGTAAGGAAACGATGCTTTACTTTTAAATGCTAATTACGAGGCACGGCACAGTTAATGTGTGGGGTGTTCTGTCAATTTTTAATGTTTATGCCAAGTGTAGTCTTCAATTTAACATGAGCTTTTAATCCTTTGAGTACTGAATTGCCTTTTAATGCTTCCAGCACGACATTGTGTTTGCAGAAAGTCAGGCTGGAAAAATCGTATTTGGTGCGGCTGGTGTACGTGTGCGCGCATGAGTCTGTGTGATGGAGGAGAGGCGCATCAGCACAAATGCCTCTGTTTGGAACAACAACTGGGGCTGGTGATGCACTCCAGTCACGCTGGCTCAGAATTTGCCAAGCTGTTCCTCAGAATTCGGCAATAAGCGGTAGACTGCTGGTGGAAACAGGGGCTCTGTTTAACTGCTATAATCACAGAATTGTAGAGTTGGGAGGAACCCCAAGTCCAACCCCCTGCATTACAGGACACAGCTAAAGAAACCTTGACAGATGGCCATCTAACCTGTATTTCAAAATCTTCAACATCAACTTCATTGGACTGGTCATGTTGTGCAGATGCCCGATTATCGTCTTCCAAAGCAACTACTCTATTCTGAACTTAGAAATAGAAAGTGTAATGCTGGTGGTCAACAAAAGAGGTTTAAAGACGGTCTCAAGGCAAATCTAAAAAGTGTAGTATAAACACCAACAACTGGGAAACACTGGCCTGTGAGAGCTCCACTTGGAGAACAGCCTTTACCAAAGGTGTCATGGGCTTTGAAGACACTTGAACCCAGGACACAAGGAAGAAATGTGCTAAGAGGAAGGCATGCTTGGCAAATCCACACCATGATCAACTCCAGCCCGGAAACCAATGTCCCCACTGTGGAAGGACATGTGGATCCAGAATTGGCCTCCACAGTCACTTACGGACTCATTGTTTAAACTATGTTTATGGGAGACAAGAAGACAATCTTACTCGGCTATGAAGAAGAAGAAGAAGAAGAAGAAGAAGAAGAAGAAGAAGAAGAAGAAGAAGAAGAAGGAGAGCCCACATCCATCCAATTCCACCACTGTCAAACAGCTCTTATCATCAGAAAGTTCTTCCCAATAGTTAGTCGGAATTGCCTGTGATTTGAACCCGTTCTGGTCCTTCCCTCTGGAGCAGCAGAAAAAAAATATTGCTCCATCTTCCATGTGACAGCCCTTCAGATATTTGAAGAGGGCTATCATACCACCTCCCAGTCTTCTCTTCTAACAGTACACAACTTCCTCAACTGTTGTTATGTTCCAGTGAGTGGCCCTTGGAGCAGGCGTCCCAGTTGCAGAAGGTCTAAACTCACGGTTGGAGTTTGTGGGTAAAACAAGCTGGGGTGAAACATAGAGCATCAGTTCAGATCTAATATGTGATCGAGAGACCAGGCCAAGCTACAGGCCAAGATCAACAATACTGTAGGGAGTCTAGGCACAGGGAAGCTCAGCAAAGCTGGGTATTGGAATCAGGATTAAGGAAACCAGCACATCTGCTGTTCCCAGCAAGTGGAAGTCTCCAATGGGAGTCTCAGGCCTCCTAGACCTCACCTGAACCACAGCTTGGGATAGTGAAGGAGTTCCAGTGATTACTTGCACACAGGGAGACCCCTGACCCCTGGAACTTTGCGTTCCAGCATTCTTGAGGATGGGAGGGGTGACTCCTCTTCCTCTTCTGCTGAAGGCAATGTGAATGCAACAACTCTGGAAGCTTACAAGTTCCCCACCTCTGTTGTGCCACATTCACAGGTTTACAAGTTTACTAGGGCATCAGCTTTTGTGGACCTAAGTCCAGAACGTATTAGCCTTTAATTTGGTACAAAACACTTTGTGGTTTTTTTACAATGGGGAGTGTGTGTAATCTCACTGCTGACAACATGTAATAAGTATTTGGGTCCATTACACAGTCCCAGTACTTAATATAATGATTCTTAGTAATTAGGAGCTGGAACGACAACTAGTTTTCAATCAGAGTGTTGTCAGGCAGTCAGGTTCCACCCAGCCCGTTGCCCATTATCCAGGATTTATCTCTATTACCACCCCAATGTTTCCTTTAAAGAAATGTTTCCAAATGCACAATCACTGCAGGCAGTTTTGCTGTTGTCATTGTTAAGGTTTCCGATTAATGTCAAGACAAGTACAGTCGTACCTTGGTTTTCGAACAGCTTAGTTCTTGAATATTTTGGCTCCCGAACGCTGCAAACCCAGAAGTGACTGTTCCGGTTTGCGAACTATTTTTGGAAGCTGAACGTCCAACAGGGCTTCCATGGCTTCTGATTGGTTGCAGGAGTTTCCTGCAGCCAATCAAAAGCCAAGCTTTGGTTTCTGAACATTTTGGAAGTTGAATGGACTTTGGAACAGATTCTATTCAACTTCTGAGGTACAACTGTACCAGAAGGCTACAAGGAAGGCAGGACAAGGTGAGGAAGGGATCCTAAATGCTTGACCAGTGACCATATCTCATGATCCATGGGTAGCAGCCTATTCATAACTGCCCCTAGATTTTAAAAATAATGATGCCCAAGCTCCATATTTTGCCATCAGATAAAGCTTCTTAAATAAAGAGGGGTCAAAACACTGTAAAACACCAAGGTTCACATAATTCCCCTTTTAAATGAGCAGCAAAATAAGACAGCATGAAATTATAGGACTGTGGTGGTTTCTCGTAGAAGGAAAATGACCATCACATGCCAGAAAGTCAGGCAGGCTGAGGTTTTGCAAAATTACAGCAGTTGACTTCCTCGTGGTGACAAGCGACACAAGAACTGGCAAGACCAGGTTGTTGTGTGGTTTGGGATGTTGGAAACAACGTCAGCACATTTTGAAACTGCAAGATCAGAACTTATCAAATCTGGATCGTTCCAGTGCAATTCAAGACGATTTGGAGGTGTATTTAACCACAAAATAGTATGTCCCACAACATGTTCCCCAGTTAGCATGAAAAAGTTGTGGACATCTGGTCAGCTGAGTGGAATCCTCCTATCTTAAATGAATCTGAAATGTATTTATTTATAATCAAAAGTATTTATACGTCTCCTTTTATCAAAGCATCTCAAGGCAGTTTACAATAAAATCCATGAAAAATTAAGGGCTGTATCCAATACTGCTGTTCCACTATTGCAACAGACTTCTGCATCTGCAACAGAACTTTCCACTCTTCTCCCTTCCCCTCAAAATCTTCTCAAGAGAACTGAATGACCCTCTGGATCAGGAATCTGTTCCTGCAGTACTTTGAAACTATGCTTAAACTTAGTCTTCCTCTACTCTGAAGTAAGCCTCACTGGGTTTGCTGGATTGTTTATTAAAATATTTGTACACCTCCATTAGATTTTAAAAAAATTATCAAAGTGGCTTACAGCAACCATGTAATGAAAACCATATAAAATTTTAAAGTCAGAGACTGTCAATTAACTATTATAGAAAGATATTTTCTTAATTGCTTGCACATGGTTGGCAGGATGGAAAATTTTTCAGCAGCCATTGAGGGGGCTACTTTCAAATAAATGTAGAGAGGATTTCCCCACCTCTACCCCAATACCACGGACCATTATAGCTACTATTCTGGAAAGCAAGTGAAATAAGTTCCTTTCTGACTTGCATGTTGCTGCTGTGTTTTGTGCAATGGCTTCAGTAGTTCAGAGGCAAAGATTCAATACTCTCCCTGTCTGCTCCATGCATGACTCAGGCTGGAGACTCCAGGAATTTACAGAAGCAAGCAAGACTCCACTACTACCATGGACAGCTCCATGAGAGCAGGCGTGTTGCTCCAGCAGCAGTTGTGCTCAGACTGAGCCATAAATAGGATCTGCAGCTCTGGTTTAGTTGCAAGATCCATATTCACTTAAAGTGGCCCTAACCACTTTATCAGCTGTCAGCTCAGATGGAGTGGGGAAGACTGGTTTAGCTGGGGTTCCTGAAATGGAGTCCTCTGAGAGAAGTACAATGTTCATAGGTGGCAGAACAGGCTCTGCTTGACCAGGCACCAGGGGTGCCAACTTGAATAAAATACTGGGGGACCCAGGTAAGCCCTGCCCATATAATCAATATCATGATACGGTGCGCACACACCATTTGAATTGCAATGCACATTAACTTTGGGGGCCCCGGCCCCCTCAAATATTTTATTAGGCGGGGGGTTGAAGGGACCTCAGCCTCTAAGAGCTGCTCCTATATCATTCATATCACATCTATATCATTCCTAACTGAATCCAGCCCCAGACCAGGTTGGAGAGGACCTGGTGCAGCCCTAGTGTTCAGAAGAAGAAAGCCTCTGGATGTCACCTGCTAGGGAGGAGCTGGGACAAGTAAAAAATAATAAGTGTTTTGCCGTATTCTGTGTCCAGATTGTGTGCTTCTCAAAGATATGCCAGATGGCCACTGAGGGAATCAAGGCACTGTACTCAAGAAGATCTTTAGTCTGACCCAACACAGCTCTTGTTACATTATTGTCATATCACAAGAGTGGCCGACAGTGTCAAAGACAGGGCAAGTCATTTGGTTTCCCTTTGTCTGTCAAGGGCAGCAATGAAAGCCTTTGTCATCTTGCCCCAGTTTGGGGAATCCATTGGTTTTTACCCTCGTGAGACTAATTATACCATGTCATCTCACACTGCACCCTGGGCAATGTTTTGTGAAGTTGGCTTTATGCTATTCAACATCCATCCCCACCACTGGTATCTTACTGTCATGACAGCTGAAGATGAATGATTCCCTGTTATAACTGCTGCAGGAACAAACCGGTCCACCTGCCAAACAATTATTAGCCTCCAGCCCCTTCCTCATCAAAGCAGAAAAGCAAAGGGCTGGGGTTTTTTTTTCTGCTGGAAGGAGCCATCAAGGCATAAAAGAGTCCTGCTGTATCAGGCCAATTGTCCATCTTCTCCAGCTTCCATCAGTAGCCAACCAGATGCCCATTATAGAAAACATACAAGCACAACCTGAACACACCACTCTCCCCTCTTACAGTTTCCAGAAAACTGGAAACTGGGCAACTGAAGACAGTCCTCTATTTGGAGTACTGCCCTCAGTTTGGGGGTAATCCTGGATACAACATTGTCACTTGAGGCCTCAGTGGCAAGGACTGCCTATTTTCAACTCCAGCTGGTTCTCTAGCTGCATCTCCTTTGGGACAGAGATGACTTGACCATGATATTTGATGCTCTCATAGAATTGGAGACTTGGGAGGGACTCCAGCAGTCATCTAGCACAGATAACTTCCAGACTGGATAACCACAATGCAATTTAGGTGGGATTGCCCTTGAAGATTTGGAAAATGCAGCTGGTTCAGAAGGCGGCAGCCAGATTACTGGCTGGGGTTGCCTTTAGAACTCATATAAACCCTGTTCTGAAATAGTCACATTGGCTGTCAGTTAATTTATGGACCCAATCCAAGGTGTTTGTGCTTTTATTTAAAACCCTAAACAGCTTAGGCCCAAAATACCTGAGACTTCCTCCTTCCCAATAGGCCCTCTTAGGTGTTCAGATCAGCTGAAGAAGTCCTTTTGATAGTTTTGTTCCCCTCAGAAGTTCAAGGTGGGGGTGGCCTGGCAGAGGGCATTCTCTGTAGCAGCCTTTAAGTTGTGGAACACCTTCCTCAAAGAGGTGGATCTGGAAAACGCTGAAGATGTACATAATGAGGCCCACTGGCTTAATGAAAGGTTAGACAAACTCATGGAGGCTTTGTCATAACTGAACCTAAAGAGCAAGTAAACCATTGAATGAATAGCAGCTGCTGATGGGCAAGTGATGGAGGAGGGTTCTTGTCTTGGTCTAAGAAGCTTTTAAGGCTTCTTAGAAGGATCTAGCTGGCAACTGAACTGAATCCTATGGAACTAGGGGTGGTTGAATCGGTCAGTTTTGATTTCCCTGTTTCTCATTTTTCACATATTAAGTTCTCCACATTTCCAAATCATTTTGTGATTTACGTGCATATATGCAATTGTGCCTAATATACACATTTGTGCAAAATAATTTTCCCCATTTTAATGCATTGTTGTATGTTATTTTCACCAATACGGGCATTTTTTAAATGCACACATTATATTAGCATATGCATTTTTGTACACATTATTTGGCCGGATAACTGTATTGCAAAATTCAGAGAAGTGCAAATTCTGAAGAATGAATGTGTTTTGGTTCGTGCAATCTTTGAGAAAAAGGTAGGTTTGCCTTTAAATGGGAAGTGAGTCAGATTTCTCCTCCATCTCTATATTGGCCGCTTGGGCTGATCCTGGAGAGATCTTCTTAGGGATCTACTTCCTTCCAATTGGCCTTCTCATTGCCTGCCCTGCCATAGCTGCCTATGTTTGTGTCTATGTTTCAGGGTTGGCCCATTAGCACACATATCTCCATTGGCCCTTTATGTCTTAACCTCCCTGCAGAACTAGGTTGCAGAGGCATAGGGTGTCATCAGCTTGCAATCTTTCCCTGGGAGGTAATTAGTTTCCATTTAGAGGGATGACAAATTGATCAGGCAGGGATCTTGCCGAGCCTAAGAGTGAAGCTAAATGGGGCTGGCGGAAGCCCCTGGCAAGTCAGACTTGTAAGCCTGTCAATGCATTTTACAGTTTCAGAATTTAATCACCCAACAGCAGGAGAGGGGAGACATTGCTACTAGGTGGAAAGTGTGGCGGCGGGGGGGGGGGGGTCAGAAAGAAATATGGGGAAGGAGGAGGAAAAGGAGGAGGAGGAGGAGGAGGAGGAGAGGAGCAGGAGGAACCAACACTTCTTCCTGCAAGTTCATTATCGCCTCTCTAAAGCATGACGACTTGTGAAATGGGTTAGATGCACGGATGCCTCTGTTAACGGCCAAAGGAGGAGGAGGAGGAGGGATGGGGAGAGTGTGCGTGGGGCTGGGGCTGGGGGGGTTGCACATCATTAGGAACGGAATAAACGATACCAAGGCACAGAGCAGAAATGATTTGATTAGCAATTTCCAGTTTTGAAAAGACCTGGATGCAGACCAAATGACTATACAGAAGGTGCGACGGAGTTCTTAATTGCTGTAGCTGCACAGGGAGACGCAATGATTTGTGACACATAATACAGCACAGTACGCCGACGCTAATAACTGTTAATTAACTGTGGCAGTGATATACTCTCAAAATGCACATATGAGTTACCATAATTTCTCGATTAAAAGGTACACTGTTAGGAGCCAAGAGAAGGAGGCTTGATGGGTGTATGGGGGTTGTTTGTGGGGAGGGGGGAGAGAGAGATGGGAGTAGCGTCATCATTTATTTTATTTTTTTAATGTAACCTTCCTTTGGAGCATGGTTCATCTCCTGTTTCGGAGCCAAAGCAGCTAGGAAACGCCAGGCATGAAAAGATCCTCCTGCCAAAATGCAAAACAGTTCCTGAATGAACCTTTCCCTCCAGAGAAGCAGTTATTAATTCCGAAAGGCTGTTCCTGCACCACACCATCTGGCAGGCAGCAAAAGAGTTCAGGGGAGGCTGTTCCGCAAAAGGTTCCGCCTGGATCCCGCTCGCCCCAGTGACATCACTCACGTGCAAAGGCTAGCCAGAGGCCCAGCCCCACCTCCCCTTCATTTTCAAGTTTTAAAATGTTTTGAGTCATGGCATGGCAGTGAATGCACAGAAGTGGATGGACCCACGGAGCCTCTTAAAAGAAACGTACAACTTCCAGATGCAACAAGGAGAATAATGGTGGAGGCTGGTTCATTACGGAGAGTGGAGCATTGCTCCACCAACTTCTTCCAGCCCCTACCTGCTTGACTTCTTACATACAATCAGACCAGGAGGGCATAGGAGACAACTCCTAAGGGTCAAGGTCTCTTCAGCCCACACCCCCAATAAAATATTTGAGGGAGCCAGGGCCCCCAAAGTTGATGGCTATTGCCATTCAAATGGTTTGTGTGCACCACATCATATGATCAATTATGCAGGACAGGCCTTACCTGCCCCCCATATTTTATTAAAGTTGGCATCCCTGCAGGAGGGTAGCCCTAGATGCCAGCTTCCTCCTCGACCATGTTCAAATATATAAAAGGATGTCACTTAGAGGAGGGAGAAAGGTTGTTTTCTGCTGCTCCAGAGAAGCGGACACGGAGCAATGGATCCAAACTACAAGAAAGAAGATTCCACCTAAACATTAGGAAGAACTTCCTGACAGTAAGAGCTGTTCGACAGTGGAATTTGCTGCCAAGGAGTGTGGTGGAGTCTCCTTCTTTGGAGGTCTTTAAGCAGAGGCTTGACAACCATATGTCAGGAGTGCTCTGATGGTGTTTCCTGCTGGCAGGGGGTTGGACTCGATGGCCCTTGTGGTCTCTTCCAACTCTATGATTCTATGATTCTATGACCACCTTAATCTCAGTTGTTGCCCCTGAGAATAGGGACAAACTAGAATTAATGGGTTCTGCCATAGACTCCACTGGAATTCCAGCTCTTTCTGAGAGTATCTATACCCAGGAGAGCCCCATAGCTCAGTGGTCCACTATGAAGAAGGAATGATAAGAAGTAGCATGACTGGAAAAGACCTCCATCTGGGAACAGATGGTGAGCAAAACCTTTGCAGGACATCCTGGAGAGCTGCTGCCAGACAAAGGAGACCGTATTGAGGTTGATGGACCCATTGGAGGCTGGTTCCCTGGGGCAAATGGGGCTCTGCCCCACCAGCTATGTCTGTCTTCAGCAAGCCCCCACCTGACTGCCTTCTTACTTATATCAAGTCCAGCAGTTAAGCACATAGCCAATCAGTTTCCACCTGCTCCTTTGTCTTAGTGTTGCCCTTGTAGAACTCAGCAGGGGGAGGCTGGGGACAAAACTAGAATTAGTTGGCTCTGCCTGCCATTTGCTCTGGCGCCACCTACTGTTGGGCTCCCTGTCTTCCACCCAGCCACCACTGGGAGGACTCTCATGTCATTCTCACACATGCTTTACATGCATGCAGAAAGTCCAAGGTTCATTCTCTGATGTCTCCAGCTAAACGAACTTCAAGAAGTGCTCCCCCTGGGAAGGGCTTTTGCTACTCACAGAAGGGGGGAAAAACCTTATTTATTATGGATCATTGTATCATAAGAATATATCAAAGTGGTTTAGTAATACTATCTAGATAATAATTAATTAAAAACAACAACCACTTGACAGTTTAAAATCAGAGACCGTCAACTAAGCATTGTGGAAAGATGTGTTCCTACTTGCCCGCCTAAGTCTGGAGAGTTTTCAAGCAGGCATTTAAAGGTTGAAACAAAAGGCTGAATCTCTGTTGGTAGAGTATTCTACAGGACTGGACCGATGACATTAAAGTCTCTATTTTGTGTTGATGTCAGATGAGCCTTGCCAACTCGGGGGACAACCAATGACACTCCTGCAGATGATCTCAGTGATCAAGCTGTGACCTAGGGGCTCAGGCAGTCCCTAAGGTACCTTCGACTTAATTGTTCAGGGCCTTGTAATTCATACAAGAGTCTCAAACTTGGCTGAGTAGTAGATGGGCAGCCAGTGCAGATGTTTTAACAGTGATGTCACAAGTTGTTGGCCATGTGCCCCATCAGAGTTCCGGCAGCCACCTTCAGGGATATAAGGGAACTGTCAGAGAAGCACCCATGCTAATTGCAGTGTGTTTATAGCACTTATATGCAGCTCAACCTCAGATATGCAGATGACACAACCTCGATGGCAGAAAGTGAGGAGGAATTAAAGAACCTTTTAATGAGGGTGAAAGAGGAGAGCGCAAAATATGGTCTGAAGCTCAACATCAAAAAAATGAAGATCACGGCCACTGGTCCCATCAACTCCTGGCAAATAGAAGGGGAAGAAATGGAGGCAGTGAGAGATTTTATTTTATTGGGCTCCATGATCACTGCAGATGGTGACAGCACCCACGAAATTAAAAGACGCCTGCTTCTTGGGAGAAAAGCAATGACAAACCTAGACAGCATCTTAAAAAGCAGAGACATCACTTTGCCAACAAAGGTCTGTATAGTAAAAGCTATTGTTTTCCCAGTAGTGATGTATGGAAGTGAGAGCTGGATGCTTTTGAATTATGGTGCTGGAGGAGACTCTTGAGAGTCCCCTGGACTGCAAGAAGATCAAACCTATCCATTCTGAAGGAAATCAGCCTTGAGTGCTCACTGGAAGGACAGATCCTGAAGCTGAGGCTCCAATACTTTGGCCACCTCATGAGAAGAGAAGACTCCCTGGAAAAGACCCTGATGTTGGGAAAGATGGAGGGCACAAGGAGAAGGGGATGACAAAGGACAAGATGGTTGGACAGTGTTTTCGAAGTTACCAGCATGAGTTTGACCAAACTGCGGGAGGCAGTGGAAGACAGGAGTGCCTGGTGTGCTCTGGTCCATGGGGTCATGAAGAGTCAGGCACGACTAAACAACTAAACAACAACATGCAGCTCAACCAGTAGCATTTCTAAGTATACATCAAAATAAACCATACAGGGAATGAAACAGCACACATTCATTTAAAACAAACTAGCACAAACCTGAACACAACTTCAAAATGCCTCCTGGAACAAGGAAGTCCCTGTCAGGCACCTGAAGTTCAGCAGGGAGGGTTTCATTCATTCAAGCTTGGGCATGCAGCACTGAATTTGTGGAGGTGCATCTGAGTTGGGGGGACCACCAACAGGACTGCCCCAAAGATCTCAGTGATCTGGAAGGGCTAAAAGGGACTAAGCAGTCCTTAAGATACCCTGGACCCAATTTGTTAAGGGCCTTGTAAATTATTACAATAAATTTGAACGCAATCTGGTACCATTTATGAGTAGTCCGTCCAAACATTTAAGGACCAGAGTTAAGTGCTGACCCCGTTAATAGTCTAGTGGCAGAATTTTGTACCAGCTGGAGCTTCTGCACCATGCACAAGGGATTCCCCGCATAGAATGCATTGAAGCAATCTAGTCTTGAATGATTCACAATGGCCAGGCTACCTCTGCCCAGGAATGGTTGTAATTGGCACATCAGCCATAGATGGCAAAAAAAAAAAAAAAAAAAATACTCCTAGCCACTGGGGTTACCTGACGCTCAAAGATGGACCAAGGAGCAGCTCCAAATGATGAACTTGTTCTTTCAGAGGGATAGTAACCCCAATCGGGACTGGGAAATGACCAAAAGCAACTATTGCACCAGGACTCATTTGGTGGACTGTTTTATTGGTGTACACATTCCCTTGAGTGCATTGATAAAACACTGCAAAAAGGCATTGATTGCACCAGGGGTGCTTCAGTTGAGATTCCTGCATTGCAGGGGTTTGGACCAGATGACCCTCAGGGTCCCTTCCAACTCTCCAACTCTATGGTTATATGATTCTAGGACTGTCTATGCAGTACTTTATTGATGCACATGTGCATGAAAGTGCAGCAATAAAATATCGGGGTAGGGGAAGCAACCCAAATACTGCACTGAGGATCTTTCCGTGTGATGTTTAACAACACGTTTGCACCATATACTGGAGTCAATGTGAGTATCGGAAGAACACTATTTACACATCACCAAAAAAGAGGACAAATATCCACATTCTAAAATATCCACATTCTAATTTATATGTATGACTATAATTTAAATAAGAAGATTGTATATCTTGCTAGAGGTGGATTTAGTGCAGCCACACTGGGCGCACAGCCAAGGGGGGTGCCCAGCAAGGCATTGGGAAGGAGGTGTGAGAGCTCTGACAGGGTCCTGGAGTCCTCCTTCCTTCTTCCCAAAGCTGAACAAGTGCCTACTGGGCTTTGGGAAGAAGAAGAAGAAGAGGAGGAGGAGGAGGAGGAGGAGGAGGAGGAGGAGGAGTAGTAGTAGTTTGGATTTGATATCCCGCTTTATCACTACCCGAAGGAGTCTCAAAGCGGCTAACATTCTCTTTTCCCTTCCTCCTCCACAACAAACACTCTGTGAGGTGAATGGGGCTGAGAGACTTCAGAGAAGTGTGACTAACCCAAGGTCACCCAGCAGCTGCATGTGGAGGAGCGGGGACACGAACCCGGTTCAGCAGATTACGAGTCAACTGCTCTTAACCACTACACCATGAAAGGGACCCTGCCAGAGCCTCACGCCTCCTTCCCAAAGCTTGACTTAAGCCAGCACCACGAGGGCTGGAGGGAGGGTGTTAAATGTTGGCTTTGCACAGGGTGGCATATTACCAAGGTCTCCCCCAGATCTTGCCATAGTGTAGTAGACTGTGACTAGGTGACCTGTGTGTGCCTTGCTAGTCTACTATCCTAGTGTTGACGGGCAACTTCAACGCCCCACTCTTCCCTTCTTAGGGTTTGTTATCTCTAGACTGGACTTGAACCTTCCTTCCAACAGAGGACTCTAATTCTAATCAGACTGGAATATAGGAGGACCAGAATGCAGGGCAGAGTAAACAACAGGAATAATAATGGGGTGGAAATGCGACTACCCCCCCCCCCATTTTCATTACCTGTGAAATACCTCCATTTATTTATTGAAATATTGAAGCTCCCGAGATACCAAGGCTATGGACACACACAGCACATTTAATTTTTGGCGGCAACTCTCTCTCTTTAATGATATTTCCAAGAGTTATGGGTTTTTTAAAAAGTCACATCTAAGATTGCTTAATGAGCATTGGCCACAGAGCAGAGGAAGCCAGGCCTGGTATGGTTTAGTCAGCTGTTAGCTTTATCGCCTCTCCTCTGTAGTAAAAGTGACAAGTTGAACACATTACAGGGAGCTCAGATGTGTTATGTAGATGAAGCCTGCAGCAATAGGCCTCTCGATTATTTATGACGTCTATATAATACAATGGACCGAGATTTAAACCATTGTGGTGCCGTTTGTTTTCCAGGCTTCCAAAAGTACGGCAGATTTTGTGCCGAGAATTGCGTCTCTGTTACATATTAATCAAAAGCCCTGTGCGCGCAGCTCTTACTCGGCAAACGAAAGGGAGAGAAAGATTAAAGTGCTTGGCTTTTTCCTCAGCTGTCAAGGACAGGCCATAAAATCATAATAAAGGCTTCTAAATAATGCGCAATCTGACAGGCCTCAGTTCAGCCGCACACTCCTTTATGGGGGTTAACTACAAAATAACTCCCAGTGAGTGATTGGGAACAGGCATGCGGGTAATACTGTAATGCCAATGGCTACATAACTCTTTGCAAAGTTCATTTGGCATCACTTCTACCCAACTTGGCGGAGGCAGATGGTTCTTCACACCCAAGACAGCACACACAAAAACAGGGTTTCTCAAAGAAATTATGAGCTGGAACAGGCCAGGCTTCCATAATAGCCTCTGGCTGCAACTCCAGACACAGTCACCTGGTTGTAAGTCCCACAGAACTCAATAGGATTTACTTAAGCAGTGGTAGCTCTGAGCATTATGCCTCTGAACACCAGTTACTGGGAATCATAGTGGGTTCTTGTGCTCATGTCCAGTTTGTAGGCTTCCCACCACAGGCATCTGGTCAGCCATTGTGGGAACAGGTATGTGGGACTAGATGGGTCCAGTGGTGTAGTGTGTGGGGGAGGAACCATAGGGGCAGTTGCTTCGGGTGCAAAATTGTTAGGGGTGCAAACTTTCAACACCCAGAGCTCAATACAGCTCTGCACTTCAGTTTCTGGACTCCGTTGAAAACAGCTTCTCCATGTAAACCAGGAAGTGACCTCGCCAGACAATGGAATGACTCTTCTTTTCTTAGCACTGCAGCTGTGATCTCCTGGGTGATGCAGACACCATTAGGCAGTTGACTGTGCATGCGTACTCCATCCATTCCCTCTGTGAGGGGAAATAAAGGATGCTGTGGGTTAAACCACAGAGCCTAGGACTTGCTGATCAGAAGGTCAACAGTTCAAATCCCCGCGATGGAGTGAGCTCCCGTTGCTTGGTCCCTGCTCCTGCCCACCTAGCAGTTTGAAAGCACATCAAAGTACAAGTAGATAAATAGGAACCGCTCTGGCGGGAAGGTAAACAGCATTTCCATGTGCTGCTCTGGTTCACCAGAAGCGGCTTAGTCATGCTGGCCACATGACCCAGAAGCTGTACGCCGGCTCCTTCATCCAATAAAGCGATATGAGCACCACAACCCCAGAGTCGGCCATGACTGGACCTAATGGTCATGGGTCCCTTTACCTTTTTAACATCTTACAGCCCCCTTAAGAAACTGCAGCTCCCAGGATTCTTTGGGGGAAGCCAAGGTTGTTTAAAGTGGTACAACACTGCTTTCAACGTACAGTGCAAATGGGGTCCTTGTTTAAAGGGAGCTAGAATATCAAGATGTGGATTTCCCCCTCTGAACCATTAGATTCTTAAAAAAATAATAACGATGAGATGAATTGTGGAAGTTATTGGACTCATGGATTTTCATTTTTATTTCCCCCTTGAAGTAGAACTGGGCCTGCCAGGCAGACTTTCAAAATTTCATAAGCCTGCCTTTGCTTTATTATCTTTGCAGCTGCTGGAACCAAAACGCAGCAGGACTGTGGGTGGTCTGCCTGCTTCTCATAGTGATATTTAGACATTAGTCTGAAGGTGTCGGGCACATGCCAGAGAAACACCCAATGTTGTCCATTTTCGTTGACAGAACAGCACAAACGTCTCACTGTCACCTCGAGCATCTGGGAGTTGTGGAGCCATAGGTGTCAGCTCCTATTGTCTGAGGTCCCTTCGCCCCCTCAATAAAATATTTGAGGGGGCTGCCGCACCCCAAGTTGATGGGCATTGCCATTCAAATAGGGTGTGCGTGCCACATCATGTGATCAGGGTGGGGTTTACCTCCAATATTTTATTCAAGTTGGCACCACTGTGTGGAGCACAATCTTCTGAAGTTCACAGCACAATCCTTTACAGGCCTACTCTGATGTAAGTCCCTCTGAGTTAAATGGAGCATACTCACAGGAAGTGGTTCTGGAATTACAACCTTGGTAGCTTTAAAATAAGAAGATAAAGAGAGCCCTGCTGGATCAGGTACGTGGTCCATCTAGTCCAGCATCCTGTTCCTACAGTGGCCAACCAGATGAAGCCCAAAAGCAAGATCTGAACGCAGCAGCACTCCCCTCCTGTAACGTCCAGCAACTGGTATTCAGAAGTATACCGCCTCCAATGGTGGAGGTTAGAACATAACCATCAGGGTTAGTAGAAGCCATTGATAGCTCTTTCCTCCAAGAACTTGTCCAATCCTTGCCATCACTAAGTTGCCAGCAAATTCCTTTAACTGTACACTGTGAGGAAAAGTACTTTCAGTACTGGATGTAAACAACTGGCTGCACAGATGGTGTCACTGGGAGATACGGCTTCTAGGATCAGAGTCTCTGCTTCCTTAAGAAGATGGGTTCTGGAGTGGATTTAGGACCACTTGACCAGTTCTGCCACACTAGGTGCCAAGCCTAGGGGGCATCACAGGGTGGCACAACTATGACATAGTGAAGTGAGCAGAATGGAAGGTGAGAGGTGGGGTGCTGAATTTTGGTCTTGCACAGGGTGCTGCTAAAACTTGATAGACCAAAGTCTGCACCGATGGGTTGTACCGCACAGCAGTTGCCTTGGGTTTGCTTATTTCCTCTCTTCCCCCCCATGTCATGTCTACTTACATTCTAGCATCTGAAGGGAAGGGATGGTACTGTTTCATTGATAGGTAAACTGATCTAGGAGCCTTTCTGGCTGAAGCATAAGGTATAGATACTTTGAATAAACGCGCAAGTTATTGCCAGGATGGTTATAACAATCCTACAAGGTCACATGCACACCATGCTTTGATAACACTTTAATGGTCATGGCTCTGTAGTTTGTTAAGGATGCTGAGAGTTATTAGAAGACCCCTACTCCCCTCACAGAGCTACATTTCACCGGGTTCCTTGGGAAGAGGGATTGATTGTAAAACCACTCTGAGTATTCCAAGTCATCCATGGCTGGGCTTAGCCATCAATCCATCCATATTTTCATTAAACCATTAGGTTGCTTTTAGTGAATAGGTTATTTAAATGCCCCTTTTGAAGTTTCAGAGCACACACACACACACTATAATTCTGTGCACAGTAACTCGAATTTAAATTCAAAGCATTCGGCATTTAAGTGTGTATAATGGTATGTAGGAGTGTGGCCAAAATACCCAGTTAAAATCAGACAAATGGGTAAATTATTCATGTTAAAATCCACAATCTCTTCTGGAGGGAAGCCCATTTTTAAAAAAAGTCTTTGAAAGATTACTGAAATAAGCATTAATGCCTCCCAATTCTAGCATGGCAAAGTTCTCTCTGGATTTTGGAGTTTGAATTAATATAGCCTCATTTCCAAGCACAACCACGAACCTCAGGGCTCTCTGTTTCTAAATTATGTACAAACTACTGGGCATCTGTACAGTGGTACCTCGGGTTGCATACGCTTGAGGTTACATACGCTTCAGGTTACAGACTCCGCTAACCCAGAAATATTACCTTGGGTTAAGAACCTTGCTTCAGGATGAGAACAGAAATCATGCTCTGGCGGCGCAGCAGCAGTAGGAGGCCCCATTAGCTAAAGTGGTGCTTCAGGTTAAGAACAGTTTCAGGTTAAGAACGGACCTCCGGAACAAATTAAGTACTTAACCACTGTAGTTTGCTAAAGTTTGAGGAAGCCTGGATTATAGTTTTATGCATTTGTTAACTTGGAAAAGCACAATAAAAGTAACAACAACAACAAACTTTGTGAAGCTCTTCCCATTTTACACCACAATCCTTGGCTTTGAACTGCAGTTGGGCTTTAAAGCAAAGAGCTGTAAGTATTCAAAGCTATGTGCCCTTTTCTCCAGAGGTTTGCCTTGCCACATGCGCTGCCATGCCTCCTGCAAACCACTGACAGGCTCATGCTGATTATTCAGATCATCACCGAATGATTCTGATTGCCTTTCATTTCAAGGAGATAATATATAACATTGAAATTCAGATAAGCCTCTTCTTCCCCCCCCTCCCAACATCCTCACTTTCTTCTGCCTGATAGCTGCAAAGTCTTAAAAGATCATCGAAAAAGGAGCAGGTCACATTCTGAGATGTAAGTGCCAACTGTATAATTTTCTGCTCTCTGAGGAGCTTTAAATCCTGGCACTGCTGACCTGCCAGCTGGAGATGGGACCTTACATTTGCCCTTCTTATCATTGGCTAATAACCATTAGGGACAATAGTGAGAGCTCACACCTGCTGCCCAGTAGGAGCACAGTTGGAGCTCAACAGGCAGCTCTGAGATGAAATCTTGCCCCCCCTTTCGCTACAAAGGCTGCTCTCTGGCTCTTGGACACAGATACACTTCCCTTCACCCAAGAGGGATCAAGGGGAGGGATGGGTGAATCTGTCCATTTCAGCTCGTCTCAGTTTCTTCAATTTAGCCACCCACATTTCCACATCAGTTTGCACTAAAAAAAGAGAGAGGGGAAGTCCTCATGAACATTCATCAACACTTTAGTGCGAATTTCTCTAATATACACGTTTCCTGTAGCATATTGATATTTTTGTATGGAAGCAATTGAGATTTTTGTGAAACTGGGGGATTTGGCTCAAGCCAGTGGCCCATCTAGTCCAGCACACTGTCCCCACACCATGACCAACCATATGCCTATGGAAAGCACCCAAGAAGGACATGAGTACAACACCCCTCTCCCCTCCTGAAGTCTCCTGCAATTAGTATTCAGAAGCACCATGCCTCCAAGTCATGGTGGTAGAACAGCCATCAAGGTTAGAAGCAACGTACAGCTTTTTTCTCTCCATGCATTTGTTTAATTCTCTTTTAAAGTTATGCAAGTTGGTGCCCATTGCTGCCATAGTTTACTTAGTAAACTTGGTAAGACAATGCTACTTTTGAAAATGTTGATAGCCCTATGGTAGTTTTTGTTATGTGATTGATGACACAGCCCACCAATTGGGAACCACTGTCCTAGAACATTCAGGAATCCATTGAATTTAATAAGTTTCTGAGGGTAGACCAAATTCAGGATGGATAACTTTGTGGCCCACATGATGTTGCAAGACTAAAACTATCTTAATTCCTGACCACATTTACTGTTGTTGCGTTTTACAGTGTTTATTCTTCTTCTTTTATTGCAATTCTGTGGTTTTTAAAAAACTTATCGTAGCTTTTATTCTGAAGCTTCCCATAGATGTGTTGCCATGAAACAAGCAAACAAATGAATGAATACATATATGCACTTGACTGCTATGCAGTTATTTGACACCATATTTCTGATTTGATTTATTATCTTATTATGCTTGTAAGTTACCTTGAGGTTGTTTGACATGAAAGCCAGGAAATAGATTCCATAAATGCATTTGATCCCTCTGAAAAGTCTAGCCCACCCAAAAACCTAACCCTTCTTCAGGAGATTTTGCTGTTGCCCTAGAACTGGCTGATGTCAGGGACTGTGCTGAGGAGGGCTGCACTGAGGAGGAATGGTGGAAGCCACCCCTTCCCCCTGCTCCTGCTCCTGAATCTTCCCAGTGGTTTGCAGAAGGGCATAGTTCTGAAGGCAGAAGCTGGGAAATACTGGATGGGGAATAGCTAGAAGAACACTAGAAGAGAGAGAGCTAACAGATTCAGTCTCTGGACAGCATCCATCTCCCTTCTCCAAGGACACGGAGAGTTCAGAAAGTGTTAGAACAGAAAGCACAGAGGGTACAAACTCAGATTACAAGATGTAGGAGTGACATAGATTAATAGGGATAGAGGGGAGGAGTAAACCTTAATTGGGAGCACCGCCATTTGTAGGAGATGTGTTCTTTGTTCTCGCACTGTGATTATTAAAGATTCTAACTGGTAAGAAGTTCCTTTTGTTTGATCTTTTGTTTACTGCCACAGGGGAGGAAGCAGATTCTCCAAAACTTGACAGCTAGTGCTAATGATGGTTATTTGTACCCCACCTTTCCTTGATGGAGCTCAAGGTGGCTTACATAGGTTCTCAATTTTATCATCACAATAACCTTGTGAAGTAGATTAGGCTGAGCAACAGCTCAAGGTCTCCCAGGGAGCTTCATGGCTGAATGGTGATTTGAACACTGGTCTCCCAGGTCCCAGTCCAACACACTAACCACTACACCACACTGGCTTTCCACTGGTAGCAGCCAGTAGCTATATCCCCACAACTCCCATGACAAGATGATTTTGTGTGAAAGTTTTGAAAGTGGAAATAATATTCAGTGCCTGGAATCAGGGTTGCTAGGAAATTCTGACAAAAACATAAATGAGAGCAGAAATGGCTGGTGTTGCTTATCCATTCCATGTCCAAAATGGAAATCAATCCAGCTAATACAATAAATGCTGTATATTGCTGTTGCATTCAGGCTGCAAAAGATACATAATTGATTACTTCCCTCCCTCATTTTGCAATGTGCTTCTTTTGCATTGAAATAAATGGGGTGGAATAGCAAAATGGCAGTGCAATTTATGCAATTCATAATGTAGCTTACGTAAGGAAGCACAGCAAGATGAATAACATCATTTTTGGCAGAAGATGAACTGCAGCAGACTAGAAGCAGTGCTGCATGCAACAAGTATGATGTGAACCACCCAGAGATCTTTGGATGAAATGTGGTATACAAATATAATATCTTAGGGCCTCATATTGTATGACAAAGCTGTACTAATTTTAAAATGTTAGGTAACTGGTTTTAAAATAAAGGCAACAGGGGAAATAGAGTCTTAGAAAGACATTAGCTTTCTGATATGAAAAGATATACTTAATGGTGACACATCATTCTTCATAAATCTATGCAGAAGTAATGGTAATATAGCTTTCACATATGCTACATAAGAAATCATAAGGCATTTTCATTTAAAAGCATTTCATATGCAAATAGGTTTATTGCAAGATGTGTTTTAGTTAGATTGTTTTAAGTTGCATCCTTACCTATGCACAGATATATATGCAAATATAAATGTTTATTATTTCTATATTCATTGGATATCATCCAATGCAAGTCTTACTGAGAGTAGAACCATTGAAAATAATGGACACATAAAACTTATTTTGATACAACTCTTCATGCTTTTTGTTAGCAGTAAACACGGGGGATGGGTAATGCTTTATGAAAAGAGTAGCTCTTTCTATGATAGGTTTTCCATTCCCTAAGGTCCCACCTGAACTAGATAGTTAAAGCAGTATCATAAAGCCATAGAATTGTAGGGTTGAAAGGGAGTCCAAGAATCATGTAGTTGCACCCCATGCAATGCATGAATCACAGGTAAAGAATCCCTGAAAAAGGTCATCCAACTTTTCTTTAACAGCATCCAGTGAAGGAGAGCAAGCCACAGCTCTCACAATCAGAAAGTTATTTCTCATGCATAGTTGGAATCTCCTTCCTTGTAATTTGGATCCATTGTGTTGGATCCTACCCTCTGGAGCCGCAAAAGAAGAAGAAGAAGAAGAAGAAGAAGAAGAAGAAGAAGAAGAAGAAGGGGCAGCCTGCTCCATTTTCCATGTGTCAGTCCTTCATATATCTGAAGATGGCTATCATATCATCTCACGGTCTTCTCTAATCTAGGTTAAACATACCAAACTCCCTTAACAGTACCTTATAAGGCTTGGTTTCCAGATCCTTCATCATCTTGGTCACCCAATACCCTGTGGTGTCCATAACTGGACATGGGGATCTGTCCAAGGCAGAATAGAGTAGAACTATTGGTGGCGCTGTGGGTTAAAGCCTCAGCGTCTAGGGCTTGCCGATTGAAAGGTCGGCGGTTCGAATCCCTGCGGCGGGGTGCGCTCCCGCTGCTCGGTCCCAGCGCCTGCCAACCTAGCAGTTCGAAAGCACCTCCGGGTGCAAGTAGATAAATAGGGACCGCTTACCAGCGGGAAGGTAAACGGCGTTTCCGTGTGTGGCTCCGGCTCGCCAGAGCAGCGATGTCACGCTGGCCACGTGACCCGGAAGTGTCTCCGGACAGCGCTGGCCCCTGGCCTCTTAAGTGAGATGGGCGCACAACCCCAGTGTCTGTCAAGACTGGCCCGTACGGGCAGGGGTACCTTTACCTTTACCTATTACTATCACACAACTTTAAACTGCCATGGCTTCTCCCAGAGAATTCTGGGGATAGTCTGTTAAAGGAGCCGAGAGGTGCTAAGAACGACAGAATCATAGAACTGTAGAGTTGGAAGGGACCCTGAGGATCATCTAGTCTAAGCCCCTACAATGCAGGAATATGCAGCTGTCCCATACGGGGATTGAACCTGCAACCTTAGTGTTATCAGTGCCACACTCTAACCAACTGAGCTATCCAGGCCCCCAGTCCACCTCACAGAGCTATTATTTCCTATTGTGGCTTAACAAGCAACCTGCCTCCCCAGGGAACTTTGAGAAAACGTAGCTCTGAGAGGGGAACAAGGGTCTCCTAACGACAGCCCATCATTTCCCATGACGGAGACTGTATTGCTGGCGGGAGACCTGGAAAGCCCTTGTGGATCAGCCAAGCCGTACACAGCTTTTACACCAACGAGCCTCCGTGCCCCCAGCTCCCCATATCCTTTTTTAAAAACAAGCTTATTTGTCCCTACTTTCTGTGCCTGCAAAGCAGCAGGAGTGGCCCAGCCCCAACGCCGCAGTGAAGTATTAACTCATACTGAACACAGTTTGTCTCCAAGGACCTTCCTGGCCCCTTCGTCATCCTATGCTGACATTTTAATCGTGCTTTTGTGGAAGCCGGCTGGCAGTATGTCATCAGGAATGGCGCGGCAAGGGGCCAGGGAGGGCTGCTCACTGTGGCGGCTGCCGAGGGACGCAGCCTATTCTGACAGACTGAGCAATAATCTGAACTTACTGCACTGAGCCAGTGGGACACCAGCAGGGCCGCTTTATCTTCTTCATTAAAGTGTGCTCAGGAAAAAAAAAAATCCATTTTCCTTTAAAGTCTCAGGAACAGATGGAGTAAAATTAATTGCGCCATTAAGTCCCGATAGACAATACCAGAGTGGTTTTCTTTCAACGGTGCATGTGTGTTACAAAGTGCTCTTCGTAAAAGGCAATTACTGCAACATTTGCCATAAAATAAAGGTTGCTTTAATGGGCAATAAACACAGGCTTCAAATTTTGTATGAAATGGGTCTCCAAAGGGCGCTGTTATACGCTGCTCAAAGGCACAACTGACTTTAGCATTGCAGCTCTGGCTCCAGCTCAACTAACAGAGAACAATGATTTCTAAGACCCTTGGATGGATGGATGGTTATATATACACACACACAGAGAGAAAGAATTATGCATGCAACGGTACCTCATTGCAAGCCCTTTCAATCTACTCCCACCCCCATCTCTTTTTATCCTGCTCAGGAAAATATGAAGAGGAGAGACTCTGGCAGCTGGTCTGCTGGCTTCATCGACTGCTTTAGAAAGAGTGTACAAGGCAGCAGAGGCATATGGAGAACAGACAGGAAGAACAGGTAGATGGGGGGGGGGAGCAGCCCACTGGAGAATCGGTTGGCTTCCAGATGGAGGAAATAACAAGGCTTGATTTCCTCACATCATTGTCCTGACAGCTAGACAGAGGACTCAATATTACGATTCCATTTGGGATGGTGGGGAGAAAAGAAATCCAGAGGCAACCCACGCCAGCCTCAATAGATTCCTCATAGCTGTAATCTAGTGCAGAGGCTCAGAGTTTTTTTGGTGTGTGTGAAAGCAAAACAGCAAATGAAAGCAACAATCCTGATCATTTGACAGGACAGTCAGGGTTGGGGGGCCATCAACATGGCATTATTAACATGCAAGGTGATTGATGTAAACAGTATAGGGCTTGAAATTATAATTTAACAACTGGAACCTGTGACACATTGTTTGATTATTCATTCATTCATTCAAAACATTAATATATAGCACTATTTCATAAAGAAAATAGCCCAACTTTAAATAAAACAGATACAATGAAAACCATATAAAATGAGTTAAAATCAGAAATCAGCTAACTATTGTGGAAAGACATATCCTGAACTGCCTGCATACACCTGATGGAATGGAAAAGTTTTCGTCAGGAGTTTAAGAGTTGGAACAGAAAGTGCCTGCTGAATCTCTATTGGCAAAGCATTCCACCTTACTGTACTGGTGACAGTAAAAGGGTTGATTCCTTGTTGATGTTAAACGAGCCTCATTAACTCGAGGAATGACCAGAGATACTCCAGCAGATGATTGTTGCAGGGGTGCTCCTTCTTTCGGGGTCAGGGTTGCACCAAGCAGGGCATTCCACCCTCTCCCACCTTCTTCCGGCTGTCTAGTTTTCAACTGGCACTTGACATTCCATGGCTACTGAGCATGCTCAGTCATCATTAGGCTGTTGGGTACTTCTGCAAACTCCTGGTGCCCTAGAGCAGGATTATAACACACTCCTGTCTCCCAGTGTCCCAATTTTGCTTCCACTCAGTTTCCTTTGACTGAGGGATTTATATATGGGATAGGTGTGCATGAAGAAATTACATGCATGAGGACAGCATCTACCTGATACCCTGTAGGAGATGTTGCTGCTCAGATCAGCCAAGATTGAGGCAGGTCATAGAACTATAGCATCCAGGAGAACATCCAACATGACCTGAAGCATCTCAGGCAGGGAATCCTTGGTGCAGCAGAGAGGTCGCTACACAAATAGGAGTCCTGTACTGCTCCTATTGCCCATCTTCCAGAACATGCTAATAGGACAACCTGGTGGAAACTAATGTCTTTCTAAAAATCACTGCAACCTGCCCCCCTGCCCACAGAACCTGGGTTGCTGTGTGGAAGAGAAACCTGTTGGACAAGCAGCTGTAGCAAGAACAGGCCCATCTGCCGTGTCCAACCAGGTCTCTGTTACACATGCCAGGTCAATTCTTCCATCCATGATCAAGTCATGGAGCCCATACTGCCACCACCCACTTAAGCAAAAATGCAGAGCTAATTCAAAGAGCACTTCTGCAAAGAGCTTCCAGACAGCCCTTGTACTCCCATTTCAGTCTCCAGTCTCAATTATGTTGAGAGATTCAGGATAGACAAAAGAAAGTACTCCTTCATACAGCACCCAATTAAACTATGGGATTAGCTCCTGCAAGAGACAGTGAAGGCCACCAACTTGGAGGGCTTTAAAAGAGGATTAGACAAATTCATGGAGGATATTTCTCTCAATGGCTGCTAGATGGAATGGTTATGTTCTACCTCCACTGTTGGAGCCAGCATGTCTTTGAATATCAGCTTTTGGGAACCATAGGGGAGAGATTGCTATTGCTTTTGTCTCCCTGCTGGCACCTGGTTGTTCACTGTGAAACTGCATGGGCCAGTAGTCTGATCCAGCAAGGCACTTTTTGTGTTCTTAAGATTCAGGTGTTCAGTTAGGGCCACAATTTTGTCACGCTAAGGAATTTGCAACGTGAGAGGCAATTGGGAAAGAAGTGCAAATTCCCCTCAGCATGAATTGTAACTTAACTGACAATTGTGAGCATTGCATGCTTGGGGAGGGGGCATATTGCTGGTCCCCCCCCCCCCCGTAAGTCTTGTAAATTGGCTTGCAATCTTTTGTCCATACACCACCTCACAATGCCTCTTGGGAATATTGTTGTGGCGCTGCCGAGGCTGACCCCTCAAGTCAGCACTGATTCAAGAGGCTGCTTCACACCTTGGGGTGGGGATAAATTAGATTCAGTTCACATTTAAAGGTGAACTTTAAGTTGCACTTCCTGAACTCTAGGTGAAATCTATGTGAATTGAAAAGAGCCATCCTTTGAAACCTGCACTTCTCTGACTTTTGCAATCCAGTTCGCCAGCCAAGTAGTATGTACAAAAATACACAGAATGTGATAAAGTATGTATAAAATACATATATTAATGAAAGTAACAAACACAAATGCATTATATTTTGCAAAATTTGCTTGCAAAAATGTGTATACTGAGAAAAATGTGGAGAATGCTGATGAATTTCCATGAGGATTTTTTTAAAGTGCAAACTGATGTGGAAATGTGGAGATCTGAATTCAAGATTGGAAAAAAAAATGAGTGACTAAAAGAAACTGAAATTGACAGATTCACTATTTCCCTGAAATAGCCAGGATTCGGCAGTCTAAAACTGTGCCTGGGCAGAAATTGCCACAATGTCTGGAAAAACCCGGACGTATGGCTACACATGTAGATTTTGGCTAATTTCCTTTAAAAAAAAAAGCTCAAAAAAATATTTTTGAGATTTTGCAAAGTAAAAGCTCAACAACTTTGCCCAAAAAATACTCAGCAACTTTTGTGTCTGGATTTTCACCTTTTGAAATATGGCAACCCTAAGTTACACTCCATTGATAAGTTGAGACACTCTTAACCCGGTGGTCTTATGGACGGTAGGGAAGGGGGAGGGAGCAGCAAGATATTCAATTACTTCAAAATTTGGAACGCCAACCCTACTGTTTTAAATGACCTTCCTCCTGATTCTGCTGAGAAGGATCCCAGAATGTTTCCCCAAATTCCCAAGCTGACAGTGCCATGTTACCCACATGCTTCCCTCTGATGCACAAACAAACCAAGCAGACCAAGCAAAATGAGAATCTTCCCATAACTTCTAGTAAAACCTTCCAGTAGTAGATGGAGCAAATGACGACACAGATCCATCTGGCCTCAGCAAAATACAGCCAGTACATGCAATCCTTAAGCAACTGAGTTGCATTTCTCATTTTGAAGATTTCAAGCAAATTTCAGCCAACTATAAGGTTTAGGAGTTGAAGTAATCAACATCTTGAACGTTTCCTGTTAGTGGACACCAGCTTAGGATGCAGACCACGTAGGCACGATATTGGCATATATGTTCATAATCCAGCCTGGTTTTGCAGTGTACAAATTTAAGGGCAAGGGAGCTCGACTTGCAATACAGCAGAGCATTGTGAGTTGTTAAAATGCATATTTCAAACCCTTTCTGCTCAGACGTTGGCAGCATCACTAGCATTCAATCCTTAGGGATGTCAATGTTTGGTCAACCTTCCCATTCCTTTCCTAGTGCCAGGATACACTGAAAGATCTAAGGTAGGGTGATAATAGACATATCCTCTTCCTAGAGATTTATTCCAAGTGGCCCAATAAGAGTTTGCTTAAAAATCATAAGAAATTAGCTATGGGAAGGACCTGGAGTCAACAAAGCCCACACAGATTGGTTCTCAAATTTCAGTGCTGTATATCACAGCATTCATAGATTTTTCCTTCCCTCAAAAAGGGACACTCATCTAAAGGTCAAATTACATTTGGCACCCACGAAAAAGGCAATTTGCTGCTGCTCCTCCTCCAGCGCCTTCATCATAATATCTTAATGTACAGGCTTTCTTGCTCAAGAAATAAACCCAAGTTTACCATCCAAGATGATAAGAGCACATAATTTAATGATTATAAATATGTACTAAAGGCGAAAAGATCTATGCAGAATGAAAGGTCAGAAGGATTCAAATCAGAACCTTCTGCCACAGCAAAAGGGCATTTCTTAAGGGAGATTACACCATCGGGAAGAGATTGTGTGAGTCAGTGGCGAGGAAGCAAGCAAAGGGTTAAGTGTTCATAGCCATTAAGGGCATCCTTCAGTTTGGTGTTTATTTTCCTTACAGAACATTAAGCTCAGTGGGACAGTCAGAAACCCCCACAGTGGGCTATTAAAAGAATCAAGCTGCAACACGCCAACATCACAGCTCCCTCCGTTCTGCAAGAGCTTTGGTGGCAGTTTAACACTATCAGCACTGACCACTGAAAAGTCAGGAGAAGGGGAGACCTTCTAACATTTCACAGATGGGGGGAAAAAACCACCAGGCTCCAAGTTTGAGAATTCATTTGCCAACATTTTCTACTTTATCTAGCCGCAGTGTGCATCTTGCTCAGTGAGTCGCCACTTTAATTCACCACAATCCCCCAGGGTGATGCTAAATCACCGACCAATCAGGAATCAGGTAGGGCAGGCATCTTGAACCTTTTCAGATCCACAGGATCCACTTTTAACCCAAGTATACATTTGCAGACTCATTTCTTAATATTTGACCATATATTGGTGGTAGAGCTCCTGTTACAACCGCCCCTGGTCCAGGAAACAATACACCAGTAGGTCCTGATCCACCAGTTGAAGACCAGTGATGTAGGGAACACAACAGTGTCCAATCCCAACCTAATTCACACCTTCTGAAACAATTTGCAATCCAAAACACAGCCGCCCTTTGAAAGTCACAGTTCTGCTGCCAAGTAATGTGTACGATAATGCAAATAATATGGTAAATCGTGTAGATAAAGGCATATATTGATGAAAATAACATACCAAAACGCCTTATACAGTAGGGACAACTGCTTTGTAAGTATGTATACATTAGGCAAAATTCCATGAAAAGATGTACATATTGTAGGAGAAATTCATACTAAAATTCATAGTAAAACATTTCTTTTCATTAGGACTTTAAAAAAAATTAAAAAATTGTAAATTGATGTGGAAATGTTGAGAACTGAACTTAAGATTGGGGAAATGAAAAACTGAGAGAAAGCAAAATTTGAGATATTCACCAATTCATACCACCACATAATGATGTCGCACGGTCATGGGCTTCTTGGACAGGAAGCACTGGATACAAACTCAATAAACAAACAAACATAGGACTCTCCTAACATTTCCCAGCACCCTCAGAAAACTACGTTTCCCAGTGATTGTCCCTGTTTTCAGGGAAGAAATGCATTATACCAAGGAGAATCACCTTAGGGAAATGTGTATATTAGAAGAAATGTGTACTAAAATGCTGAAGAATAATTCCCACTCCCCAATTGACATGGGGACTTGAGATTGGAAGACCTGAGAGATGGAAAGAAACTGAAAGCGGCAGTGAAAGTCTGTGACTAAAACTGGTGCCATGAGAGAAGATCTCACCGCCACCACTGGGCCCCAACCAGAACCATCAAGCAAATATGGCAGATGAAGAAAGAGAAAACTTCCATTTCACTGTGGGGAGAAGTGTGTTGCGCTCGAGGGAACACTCCCTTCCCATTTAACTGAACATTTTAATTCCTTTCAAAGCATCCTCAGCTTCAGTTGTTGTAGCAGATAGATTTACTGTTGGTCCCAAGTGGGAAGTCAAACCTTTTAAATGGAGATATTTCGCTAACGTTAACTGTCGATGCTGAGGTGTATGTGTGTGTGTGGGGGGAATCAATCTGACTTTGTGGGAGGGTGAGGGCTCCCGCCTTCACTTCTTGAAGGAGAAATAATGCTTTTTAAGAAGAACATTACATCTGAAAGAACCTAGATTAGTAGAGTCTAAAAAGATGAAACGCAGCCCCCAAAACAAGGAAGGCAGAATTAACTGGAGTCAAGGTGCTACAAAACCCTCCAAGAGCAATATTTGGTAGGTGGGGACTGGCTCAGGGCAGACTCAGGTTGGTGGAACCCAACAAGTCTCCACTGGGTCACACCACCGATGGACATCTGCTGTAGCTTGCAACTGCCTATTCGGATTAGCAACCGCTCTTCAAAGGCTCAGGCAGCAATCTTTTCCATCCCCACTACTAGGAGTCCTTTGAATGAGAGATGCCAGGGACTGACCACCTCCATTGCTGGATCAGAGGAAATCCCTTGAGAAAACCTTTCCAAACATTTGTTTTGAAGGAGGAACTGATGGCGCTTAAGAACTGCTGCCTGATCCCACTAATTAGATTTCCACACAGCGTGAACCTTTGTCATCTGCTTCTTCCTCCCCAAGTTTCAGCTCGTCAGGAGGATGGTCTGCTGACTGTTCATCCGACTCTGACAACCTGAGGGCCTTGCCTCCATCAATGGGAGCTTTGTCATGCTTTTCAGTGAAAACAAGGAAGGGCTCTTATATAAGTAGCACACACATCTCTTTCTTTTCTTTCTTTTTTTAAAAAATGCAACCTTATTTAAATGTAAACACAACAGCTTGATTCAAAATGTAAATGCAGTAAGCTGCAGAGGAGGGGGGGCAAGTTGTAGCCCTACATATTTTGTGGGACTCCATCAAGCCCTGGCCAACATGGCCAATGGTAAGGGAAGGTTGGTGTCATAGGGATTTAATCACTGCACATGTTCCATTAGCATAAGGATTTATACTTGTATATTGGAATTTACTCCCTCTCCTTCCCCTTGTGTGCATTCTGCACCATCTCCCAATCTTCTCCAGAGAACTGGGAAAACACCTACAACAAAATTTCAGGGTGAACATGTAAAGGAGGGGAGAGTTCTGTTGCACAAGCCTAATGCCTTGCTCTAACATAATGAGTAGTACTACACTGGATTCAAGCCACAAACCAGCCAAACCCAGAGGGCCACAGGTCCCACCATCCTGCAACCCAGGTAGTGACTTGAGGTGAGCCACTGGATCCATGGAATGAGCAGGAGTCAGAACCAAGGAGCAAGCCATACCCTGGAGCTGCAGGATGAGGCCAGAGGTCCATACAAGAATGCGCTTGACCTCATGAAGGCTTTGCCTCTCAGGCAATGGCAAAGCTCAGACAGGAAATTTAGGTAGTCCTTCCTGTCCAGGATGGTCCAACACCCATCTTGAGTAGCTGAGGTCAATCCAGAGCTTTGACTCACAAGTCCGATGTGCTCAAGCCTGCAGTCTTGTGGCTCATCGCACAATTTTAGCCACATAGAGGTCCAAAGATTCCCTAGCAACTCCTGACATTTATAGATGAAGAAAGATGCTGTAGAAAGGGGCAATGTATTGGTGGCCAAAGACTGCCTTCTCTAGTCTGGAGGCCTCCAGATGTTTTGGGCTTCAATTCCCACCAGCCCCAGTTGCCCCAGCTGTGCTGGCTGGGTTAATGGGAGTCATAGTCCAAAATATCAAGAGAGCACCAGGTAGGTAAAAGTAGCCTAAGCCTTAATGTGATGAAGTAAGAGGAGGTAACAAGTGATGAGGGACTACCTTGGAACAAGAAAGGCCTCACAGAGCTCTCCTAAACTAAAAATGGTGCAGGGAACATCATTTCCTGATGGATATTGAGAATCTAGCATTGGTCTTGCTGTGTGGGAATAAGCCTTCCCCACTGCCTGGCACTCTCCCATTCTCAAAGCCATACTTTTGAGAGTTGATATTTCATTCCCTTCCCAGCTGAAATCTTAAGTCATCCTCTGGGTTCATATCAGCAACGTGTTCCAGGCATGGGGAAAATAAGTAAACATTAGCAATTCCCATCCCATTTCCATCAGAATTCTCCAAAAGCCCTAGAAAGAACATCTATCATTGATGATCAAATGCCAAGGCCTGATCCAACTGTTACTTTAGGGATTGGGGACAGCCTACATAGTCATTATCTTGGGGGGTGGGGCTCAGAATTCAATGTTTTGCTTGTGTTAATAGAAAACAATAGCAGCCCAAGAGGGGGCACTTTCCATGGCAGCCCTCAAGCTGTGGAATTGCCACCCCAGAGAGATGCCTCCACCATCCACATTATATTGTTTTTGCCATATGCTGAAGATAAGCTTCTTCACCCTGGCCTTTGACACCACACACACACACACAACTGTAATTTGTTTTACACTGGTTTTAATATTGTATTTTTAAATAGCTGTAACCTGCCCTGGGTCCTACTGGTAAGAAATCTAAGAAGAAGAAGAAACATTACTATTATCAACAGCACTTTACCACTGGGCAACAACAACTCTTCTTCATAGTACGCACAACTGTGATGAAGATCTTGAATTTTCAGAATATATCATTCCAACTTCTTTAAGTTGTCCCCCTCACTCAATGACAACATCACCGGCAATGTTTATCCACATCCTCGGTGTGGGGCAGTCATGGACCCCAGAGCTGGATTCTCCTTCCTCAGGGCATGGAGGTCAAGGATTCTGAACCAGAAGGGAAAGAGCACAGAGGGCCTCCTCCCACCATCTCTGGGGATAGTGCTTCTCCAGCATGAGGATGCAGCACTGCTGTTCCCAGTCTGAGTACTCCATTGCAGAAGCCGAAGTGAGACCCCTAACTTTCCAACTCCATTGCAGTAGGAAAGTACTGGAGCATGATTGATGATGGCTGGTGCCTACTGGGATGTGGAAGTAAGGCCAAAGGTTGGAGGCAGCGACAGGCAGTGTGGGATGTAAGCACAGGAGCAGTCAATGACAACATTCCTAGAGTGTACATGTTAGAACATGGGGAGGGATGTCTGTCCAGCAAGCAGGTAAACTTCCTGGGGACGGACTTCCTCTGCATGTGACCAGAGGTGGGTGTGGCCTCACCTGTGCAGGTAATGATAAAAGCACAGGGCAGGCAGCCATTCTCTCTCTTGCCTCTCTCTCATCTTCATCTTCTGAAGGAGCAACATGCCCCCTTGGCTCTCAGCCAAGAGAGGACAGTACTATCTTCCTATAAGATAGATTCTAAGTGTATGTAACCTTTTTAAAGCTGTATGCCTTCTGGGATCATATTGTGAACAGAACGTGAGTAAACTCTTTTATACTTTTATAAAGACTGTGTCGTGTCTTGTATTTTAAGAGGGAACAAAAGGGGAAATTACCAGAGTAATTATTATAGAGGTTCTAGCGAACCTGTGCGAGTGTTACCGTTGCGAACTTAAAGGGGAATGTCATAAACTCTGCTGATATTTTGGGAACTTGTTAGCACAAGTTTGATAAGGATATAATTAGTCAATATATCCTCTCCTGCACCCCTGAACATTCCCACAGGCAGAGCCAACTCATTTCAGTTTTGTCCCCTTCTTCTTTCCTGCTGAGTTGCACAAAGGCAAACCAAGATTAAGGAGGAGGATGCTGAAAAGCAGTGCCACACCCTGGGCTAGATGTGAAGAAGAAGAAGGAGAGGAGGAGGAGGAGGAGTCTCAAAGCGGCTAACAACAATCTCCTTTCCCTTCCTCCCCCACAAAGGTGAGCAGTGTGGAGGCACTGAAGTTGGTTGGGCAGTGCCCCACTTGCTCTAATGGACCATTCTCCCCGGTCACTATCTCCACTGAAAACTGAGTGAAAAGTAAATAGAGGCAAACAGAAACATGAGAAACTGCTTTGTCCAGAAACTCCCAGGTTCCACCCCCTAGCATCTGCTGCCTGAAACCCTGCAAACCAATTCCAGTCCATGTGGACAAAACTGAGCTAGATGGAACAATTAGAAGGCAACTTCCTATGCCCCCAGCTGCACCTGGCACTGATGCCAATGTGCTATTGCAGCAGTTCTCAACCTGTGGGTCCCCAGATGTTATTGGACTACAACTCCCATCATCCCCGAGCTCGGGCCTTGCTAGCTAGAGATGATGGGAGTTGTAGTCCAACAACATCTGGTTGAGAACAGCTGTACTAAGGGAAGGTGCAGACCAGAGCCAGTGTACTGTTGTCTGTTTGTCCCACTCCAGCACAAGTCGTTCCCTGCTCTGACTGACCGGCTGCTATTCTTGGGGATCTCAGGCTAAGAATCATCTTTTTCATCACTTAGTACCTGATCCACGGTACCTGATACCTGATACATGGGTGGCGCTGTGGGTTAAACCACAGAGCCTAGGACTTGCCGATCAGAAGGTCAGCAGTTCGAATCCCCGCGACGGGGTGAGCTCCTGTTGCTTGGTCCCTGCTCCTGCCAACCTAGCAGTTCGAAAGCACCTTAAAGTGCAAGTAGATCAATAGGTACCACTCCGGCGGGAAGGTAAACAGCGTTTCCGTGTGCTGCTCTGGTTTCGCCAGAAGCGGCTTAGTCATGCTGGCCACATGACTCGGAAGCTGTACGCCGGCTCCCTCGGCCAATAAAGTGAAATGAGCGCCGCAACCCCAGAGTCGGTCACGACTGGACCTAATGGTCAGGGGTCCCTTTACCTTTACTTTACCTGATCCTTTGAACTTGGGGGAACATTCTGCATCCCAATCACCTGCTCTTTGGGGCTCCTGAAATGGAATTTGTGTGCTATTTGGAATTTACTTGCCCATCTCAATGATGCCAGTGCTGCCAATGGAAGATTAAACAGTTCCCTCCTTTCTGGTGGCATCATGCCAAAGAGACATAGAAAACTGGAATCTGGATTGTACTCTTTTTTTTTTTTTTTTTTTTGGTCTTCAAGGAAGGAAAGAAGGAAGGAAGGAAGGAGGGGATGATTCTCCAGCCCCCGCCTCCTCCCTCCCTGCTACCCCTGGCGCGCTACTCAGGCGCTTCTCTTTAACGAGCAGCTCCAAATGACAGCTTTAATCACTGCCTCTGGCCACTGAAAGAGGACGCTAATGATAGGAAAGAACAGAGAGCCATTTGCATCAATCAGCTAGGGTCTAAATCACTTTTTATGATAATGCGCCGAAGCGGAGAAGAGTGTCTCTGATGTCTCCTGCATGATGATGTACTGCAGGGCTGTCTCCTCTTCTCAGACCTCCACATAAATCTCTGAAAGATGCCCCCCACAGCCCCGCCCTGCGCCAGGCAAAGATGGGCCTATTTTCTACACCATTAATGATCTACCACAAGGGTAGAGTCAGAAGAGGTTAAGCAATCAGTTCGCTCGGCTCCTGCTTTCCGTGGGCAAAGCCCCACCTCTAAGAAAACCCGATGGTGTGTGGCAGGGCAGGAGGGGGATGCGGCGGGGGGGGGAGAGTGAGAGAGAGAGAGAGAGAGAGAGTGAGTGAGTGAGTGAGAGAGAGAGAGAGAGAGAGAGAGATCTCTTGAACTGAGCAGCAAGAAAAACCAAATCTTGCAAGCCAGAATATCCAAGGCAAATGTTGCAATTCTATTTCTGTGGTTTGGGGACTAACAGATGGGCAACAAAAGCAGGCCCTGCAAGCCCTTGTGGTCACAAAGAAACCTAAACTGCAAGCATAAAATATCCATCATCAGTGGTCTGATGGTTGCTTCTGTGCTTGAACACAGAACGTGGAACCACCAGCCTCATTTAGATATCTCTCTGGACATATGGACAGCCTACATTAATTTAAATGTTTAAGTCAAGGTGGAGGGAATCGTTTCCTTGTTGATGTCAGCTGACAACACTGAGAATTTTTCTGTTATATTTGCAAAAGTTGCACACACACACACACACACACACACACACATGTTTATAAGTTATGCACAATCAAACTAAAATTCCTAGCTTGTATTACTGGCACAGACTGGCATGGTGGGCACAAATAAAACCACCACCATCACATAGAATTGTACAGCTGGAAGGGACCACAGAGATCCTCTAGTCCAACCCCTGCAATGCAGGAATCCTTTTCCCAATGTGGGGCGCGAACCCATGAGCCCTGAGATGAAGAGTCTTATGCTCTAGTGATTGAGCTCTCCCCCCCCCCCAAGAGCATTCAGGGTTTTGTTACAGTGAGTTTCATGGCCTGAGTGGGCATTTGACCCTGGTCTCCAACATCCTCCTGGTTCAGCACTCTAGCCAATACTCCATGCTCCCCCTCTTATGCTATATGGGGCAAAGAAGAGCAAGATCTATAGTTGATGCCAAAGTAATGGAACACTGAAAGTCAGAGTGGAGCAGTTGTTAGAGTGCCAGCCTAGCACCTGGAACCCAGGCTGAAATCCCCACACAACCATGGAGATCACCGGGTGGCCTTGGACCAGTCGCTGCCTATCAGCATAACCTACCTCACAGGGTTGTTGTGAGGATGAATGGAGGGGGGGTGATAAATGTGAATACAGTGGTACCTCAGGTTACATACGCTTCAGGTTACAGACTCCGCTAACCCAGAAATAGTACCTCGGGTTTAGAACTTTGCTTCAGGATGAGAACAGAAATTGTGCTCCGGTGGTACAGCAGCAGGAGGCCCCATTAGCTAAAGTGGTGCTTCAGGTTAAGAACAGTTTCAGGTTAAGAACGGACCTCTGGAACGAATTAAGTACTTAACCCGAGGTACCACTGTACCACCTCGAGCTCCTCGGATAAAATGTGGGATATAAATGCAGTGATAAATAAATAAATAAATTGCCTTACTAATACAACCACAGAGTTGAAAGAGACACCAAGATTCATCTGGTCCAACCTATGCCAATCAATGCAGGAAATCCATTACTACAACATCCCTGATTGGCCGCACTAACCACCTGCTGCTCAAAAACATCTAGCAAAGGGGATCCCAACAGATTTTGTGGCTGTCTGTTCCACTGTCAAACAACCACCAGAACATTCTTTTTAATGCTCAGTCTAAATCCATTTTCCTTTTTTTTTTTTTTTTTTTGGAGAGGTGTAATATGAAGCTAAATTTCTTTTCTTGTATTTTGAATCCATACATAGATATGCAGAGTTAGAAGGGTCCTCAATGGTCATCTAGTCCAATGCAATACAGGAATCACAGCTAAATAATCCCCGGTAAGACTAGATGACCCCCAGGTCCAAAGCTACAATTCTGTTATTCTAGGGGGATGAAGATACCAATGGCATCTAGGCCATCCAGAGCCCCAGCATGCTAGTTTTACAAATTAAGCCTTCGTCACAGGATCAAGCTGTTAATGCACTAGTCAAAGAAGAAAGATGATTTTGCCAGCTGTAGCCTTGGTAAGTTTTCTTTTTAATGACTCTCTCTTAACAGCTTCCCCCCTCCATTACATTGCTTTTTATTACCAAAAGGAGTTGGGGAGGGGAATAAAATCTTCAAAAGTCCATTTGATCCGCCAGCATGATGTTCTCTGTCCACCAGGAGTTCATTTAAAGCACTGCCGTGAAGACAACACTGTCTGCGCGGCTCATTTTCATGTCAGCCGCATACAATTCCTTAATGTTGCCATGCTTTGCTTAAGCGGAATGCCTGGCGCATAAAAGCTGGAAATATACAAGCAGATCAAATGCACCCTTTGAAGTGTATTACAATGAAATATCTCTTAAAATGCACACACGCTGCAAACACACAAAAGAGGGGGGGCCGCCTATTAAACAGCTAACAATATCTACATTGCATTTCGTTTTATTCCTCTCCCCCTCTGGTGAGCCAAAAAGAATAAGCAGGGAGGTTGATCCCTTACAGCTCTAACCTGTGTATAAATCCTGTTTCAGCAATAACAACAAAAACAGCACTCCTTTTTTTTGTGTGTGTGTGGGGGGGGAGATGCATCTAGCCTTCAACAATGCACTGGCGAAGAGTGGAAACTGTGCCGACAGATCAAATGAAGTCTTTGAGGTTTATATCTTAAAGTAAGGGAACCAATACATCAAGATCGATCCCAACACTGAACTTGGTGGGGTATTGTGTGGGGTGCTGCAACACATTTTTAAAGGAAAACCTGATTTCCTTCTTTGGGTCTTATTATTCAAGCACAATGATATCTTATTATTCAAGTTTCTTCTTGGGGAGCAAAGGTCCCAATCAAATAGAACGTTAAGACCAGTTTCTCATTCCCCCACTCCTAAGCTCCATTCTTCACGTCAGTTTGCAATAATAACAGAAGAGGTTTGCATGGAAATTCACCAGTATTTTACTGTGACTCTTTCCAAATATCCACAGTTTACCATGCAATATTTTGCTTCATTTGCACATTTCTGCAAACTAGTTTCGCCCCAATGTAATGCATGTTTTATGCACACTTTATGCAGATTTTTGCACCCAGTACTTGGCTGTGGAACTGCATTACAAAATTCAAAGCAGGGTGATTTCTGAAGGACAGTTGTGTTTTTGTTTGTGTATTGTTTTGGAAAGTGGAAATTGGGTAGGTTCACTTTTAAATGCAAAGTGAATTATTTTTTCCTCCATTCCTAATTATGGTTGTTGCTTAATTAAAAGAAAACCTAGTTGGTTGAGGGACCCATCCTAGGCTTCCTGGGAGAGCTAATGTGAGGCTATGGAGCGAGGTGGGAATGACCTAGCTATCAGGTTAAGTTCAAGGTGCTGGTTTTGGTGCATAAAGCCTTATACAGCTTGGGAGCCAAAATGGTTAATCATATAGAAGTTGTCGTTGGAAAATAAAATCCCTAAATACTGGAGCACCTTCTTCTTTAACCTGAAATGTAGTTTGTTTTCTTCCAAACTTTTGCATTGTTCTCCTGACAAACAAAGAGCCAGTAAGTCTGTTTCGCATACATTGCAGGGTTGTATTTTTTTCACTGTTTTATCTTTTTGTAAACCACGTTGAGGTTTGGTTTGGTTTTTAACCATCAAACGGTGTACAAAATTCATGAAATGCATACATACACTTCACAGCCTGCCACTTTACCAAAGTTTCTGGCAAGATTCATAAACTCAGACAATGGATTACCTGGATCTAGGTCACCAACATCATTTTAATGGCACTCTTATTTTCTGAATCTTAACTGGATTATAACATGTACTCAAACGACTTGGCTCCCAAACAAATCGGCTCCCAAATGCCACATACCCGGAAGTAAGTGTTCCGGTTTGCAAAAGTTTTTTGGAAGCTGAATGTCCGATGCGGCTTCCACGTGAGTGCAGGAAGCTCCTGCAGCCAATCGGAAGCTGCGCCTTGGTTTTTGAACGGTTTCGGGAGTCAAACGGACTCCTGGAACAGATTAAGTTTGAGAACCAAGGTACCACTGTATTACAATTGTGGAGGGGACCTCTTTGGATGCAATCCTTATTTAGTTGTGTACAGCATGCAAACATCATATCCCATCTGAGAAGGGAAAATACTATTCCCCGCTGACTCCATCGTGCCCCTCCTGCTACCCCATAGATTGCTTTGATCGTAATATTGCTGGATTTCCGATGAATAGCACAGATCAAATCGACATACACTTGAACGCTTCTCACTCATCCATTTAATTTGCCACTAGTCACCTACGGTGAAGCTAATTGTACAGAAAAGTCAGAGTATTGAGAAAACATTACTCATGGCAAGCAACTACCCAAAGGGATTCTGGTGCAAGCTTACTTCTTAATATAATCTTTAAAACTCAACGGCCCCAGAAATATTATACATTTATTAAGCATTGCGCTTTGTGAAGAAAAATCTGAAAATGGGGAGGGGCCATGGATTGATGGTGAGATTCATACTTGGGTCAATGGTCTGACTCAATGTGAGGAGCCTATATAGGCTCAAGCCACCCAGTTGTATGAAGCTGGCTGTATTCATACAGCAGTTCATTCAATTCCCCCGTTTGCCTAACTGTTAATTTCCATATTATATTTTAGCTTTTATGTAATGTAAAAGCCACTTCCAGAAAATGAATGGAATACAGAGCATGTTTTGCACTGATTTCCATGTTATTTGATTCCATTTTAAAATATCCATTTGCAACCCCCTTAAGCCTTTACACTTGTGGGAGTAAAGTGACAAAATTTGGGGTGGTTTACTGGCATACAGTTCTTTCCTATTTTTTTCCATAGTGGATGTGGAGAAATGGTGAGAGGAACCAGCTGGGGAACCCCTAAGGGAAGAAGGTAGTGGGATGAAGGTGTGTGGCCAGAGAGAGAAGAGGGAGAAAATTGGGTGAAGGAGGTGCTGGAAGCTGAAGAGGTAACAGGGTTTTGTGAGCAGGGAGAGTCTGTGGCAGAGAGAAGTCTAGAAGCTGAAGCAGAAGCGGGGGAGGAGGGAGGCCAAGACACAGAGATGAGTCGAGCTGGTGAAGAAGCCAAAATGTATTCCCCTCCTGCTGTGACAAGCTTCCCCCTGCCTCGGACTCCCAAGACCAGGAGAGGTATGAAGTGTGAGGAGCAAAGACAGCCATGCTGGTGTGTAGTCTCAGATTGCTTGGGAAAGACCTGAGGAAGGAGGAGACGTATGCAACTGTGGGAAGCTGGGGACCATGCATGCCATTTTGCATAAACAATTCCCCCTAAAATAATGTACATTTGCATGTTATTTTCACCAATATGTGCATTTATATGAACACTTTATTTCCCTATATGCATTTTTTTTGTTCACAATGCCTGCCTAGAGAATCACATTGCAAAATTCAGACAAATGTAAATTTTGAAGACTTTCTCTGTTTGTGCATTGTTTTGGGAAATGCAATTTAAGTAGTTTTGTCTTTAAATGGGAACTGAATTCAAGTCTCTCCCCCACCTTCCCATTATTATACTGGGATGGTGGTTATACCATCCATTGGAGTCTGGTCCATTGGAGTGAAATTGGGCCAAACATTTTCCTCTCCTGGATTAAAATTTAGTCAGGAGCTGAGTAGTCAAATAAAAATACTTTGTATACTTCCCCATACACAGCAGATTTTAGCCAGGCATGTATATTTTGCTCTGCCTCCTCCCTTTCTCAAATTCTCCATCTGCACTATACATTTAAAGTAGTATCATGCCACTTTAACCATCATGGCTCCCCCCCCCCCAGACAATCATGGGAACTGTCGTTTGTCAAGACTCTTCCCCTCACAGAACTCCAATTCCCAGAGTTCCCTGGGAGGAGGGATTGGTTGTTACACCACTCTGGAAATTGTAGCTCTGTGAGGGAAATATGGTTCTCCTCACAACTCTCAACACCCTTAACAAACTATAGCTTCAAGAATTATTTGGGGGAAGCCATGATGGTTTGAGTGACATCATAGTGCTTTAAATATATGGTGTGGATATGTCCTTAAATAGGAATACTATCCATCCCACAATTAAGGCTTTTTTCAGCTAGAACTCACCAGAATTCAGTTCTGGCATCTCTCAGGTGGGTGCCATTGCCATTCTAAGAGAACAAGGGAGGCATTCATGGTGAGCTCCAGCACCTCTTTTTCTAGAAAAAAAACACTGCCCACAATAAAGGAGAAGACTATGGCTATAACAAGCTGCAGCTCCCAAGATTCTTTGGGGGAACCATAATTATGGAAGTGTTACGGTGCTCCTTTGAATATATAGTGCAGAGAAGGCCAGAGAGGAGAGTTCAATCTGCTTCTCGCACCTCTGAGAAGCCAACTGGTAGGAACCGGAGGAAAACCAGATAAGAGCTAATCTTGTTTGGGGGGGCCACTAGGTGGCGCATCGGAAGATGGCTGACAATAACATCTCTCCGACCCACACGAGGTAATTTGGAGGCTATGATGGGGGTAATTAGCCTCCTTAACCCCCCCAGGATTATGGGGGGGGGACGGCCCTTGCCTGCTGTGCCCTATACCACCCCCGAATTTGTGGGGGTGGGGGCACTAGGCACAAAGCCCTCCTGTGGGATTTTCGGCACTCCTCGACGCCGTCCCCGATTCGCGCCACTGGTTGCAATGATCTTTAAAAGAAATAATTTGGACATGATTAATTGCACATACATCAAGGAAAAAGGGGAGTAAATACTGCTGACAGAAGAGATCTCTGATAACAAGACAACAATAAAATACGAGAAGAACGTCAAGATACGGTAATGACTGAGGGGGGAGGGGGGGAAAAACCTGCCTCTACCTTTTTATGTGATTTAACAAGAATCCCCCTCCCCTAATGAGTCAGAAATTAAGGACTTAAGCTGTGGATTTAAGGCTGTGTGGAGATAAACTTTCGATCCAAAGCAATGTTTCAAGATGAAGCTGGAAAGCTAAGAGTTTTGGAGTGACGCAGTCAGGAAAAAATGCCGTTCGCCATTTTGTGAGGCATTGTGGGAGCTCTTGGGTCTGGGAGGAGAAAGAGAGAAATAGAGTTGTTTACATATCGTGAATCAACTCCTCGGTGGGACTTAAGAGCGACAAATGCCAAAATTTACGATGGATAAAGTGATGTTATCTACGAAGGAGATATATGGAAACCATCTGGACTTAGTGGAGGAACGGGAAATCCACACAGGATTATTACACTTGCTATCGGCTTAAGGAGACTAACAGAAGAGATCGTAAAGGAAAAAGAGAAATTATACGAACAAGATATGATGTGGCAACACCAAGATAAGACTGGATAGAATTATGAACTTTGTTTGGACTGATTGGGACTGATTTGGACATTAACGCAGTAATAAGAAGATGATCTGAATTCCCCTTTGGATCTTGAAGTATGGGTTCCCACAACAAAATTTAAAAATTTGGCTTTGTAATTCGGAATTTATATAATGTGATTTAATTTGATGTGATTGGCCAGTTAATAAAAATTATTTAAAAATAATAATAATAAAAAAGAGCTAATCTTGTTTGAACAAATTAAAAAGAGCCTTTAGAGGAAATGCCACCCCACTGGTTCAGCCATATATTACCTGTTGCTAAATCACTTGAAAGCAGATGGAGGCGACCCAGGTGACAACAATGGAACATGTAACCGCAGCGGGACACCCACCGCTCAGAAACAAAACACACATTGCACTGGAGAGTGTCTTGAGACTTGGACACCACAGGGGAATGGAGAGCAATTTTAGACTCCTAACCAAAACATTCCATGTTTGATCCCTAACAAAGCAGTTAAGATCAACACCACCACCTCCCCCAGAGAGAAAAGTGAGAACCAGCGACAGGAGATTACTCTAGAGGAACAGAGTCTAAATTGAGGCACACTGGTGTTGCTTCTCCTGTCTCCTGATTTTCCATATTATAGGGCAATTAACCCCTTGGGCTCCTCTTACTGGCTGCCAGCCAGCCACAGACGCCTGTGTGCACAATCAGGGCCTCTCGCATCACCAGCAAAGGGAGAGGAAGCGCCCGTGTTGAGTGCCGGTCTCTCAGTTAAACAGTTGCTGCTTGTGTAGCATGCCACAATGCAGGCTTGATATAGCGCAGAGCTAAACCAAAACTGGATCCTATTAGAAAAAAGTGAGACTGAGAGAGCATTTTGACAATAAAATAAATTTGAGGGATGGGATAACTTAGTTGATTTCAGTTTCTTGTTTTTCCAGTTCTCCACATTTCCACATCAATTTGTACTGCATCTCTCTCTCTCTCTCTCTCTCTCTCTCTCTCTCTCTGTCTCTGTCTCTCTCTCTGTGTGTATGTATAACAAGAAAGGGGTCCATATGAAAATCCATCAGCATTCCAGTACAAATCAATTGTTTCAGTTCATGTATCATTTCAGAAAGTGTGGATCTTATAGCTTCACCTTTCATGGAAACTGAATCAAATTCCTTCCCCCACATCCCTAGATGGGAGACATAATTCTAGACCTATGTGTGGGTTACTTATTGGAATGAGTGATGGAAGCACTCGTACCTTGGTTTTCGAAGAGCTTAGTTCTCGAACGTTTTGGCTCCCAAACACCGCAAACCCAGAAGTGAGTGTTCCAGCTTGTGAATGTTGATTTTGCAGAGTCCCGAGCACAGCGGAATGATGAGCAGTACGTGCCACATACTCTACATTATTTTACTTTATTTACACTTCAATGCTAAGAGCTTACAAACAAGCATCTTGCTTCTGCAAGGAGCAGAGAGGCATCCTCTCCCTCTGAAGCACGGAGAGAACTGGGAAAAACAGGAAACCAGTGTACGTCACATCCAGTCTCCTTTCCCGTGAGAAACTCCAACAGCAACTCTGAGTGTGGAATGTAAACATTGCCTCATGACAAGCACTTCGCTGCACAGTGAAGAGAGCAGAAACCAACAGTGAACTACTTGGGGAAGCTGAACATCCAATGTAGCTTCCATGACTTCCGATTGGCTGGAGAATCTTCCAGCTAATGATTGGCTAATCAGAAGCTGCATTTTGGTTTCCAAACATTTTGGAAGTCAAATGGACTTCCGGAACGGATTCCATTTGACTTCTAAGGTACAACTGTATGGAAATTAAACTTTTTTTTAAAAGCCCTTTCTAGAGTCTAGGAGAAAGGGAAGAGTTGAAGGAAAAGCACCATCCCATGGCTCCTGCTAAATTGCCAGCAGGCAAAGTAAGCTGACTGGGGTGGGTGGCACTGCCTGAGCTGCCATGATCATGAAGAGAAAAAATGAGGAGTGTAGGCACTGTGAGGGTATCCTGGGTGATATGATTCTTTTTTGTGCCTGCCCTGTTGTTATTATTTTTATATAGAGGTTTTATATAGAGCCCGTAGGGTGGCACTGTGGGTTAAACCACAGAGCCTAGGACTTGCCAATCAGAAGGTCGGTGGTTTGAATCCCCGCGATGGGGTGAGCTCCCGTTGCTCAGTCCCTGCTCCTGCCAACCTAGCAGTTTGAAAGCACGTCGAAGTGCAAGTAGATAAATAGGTACCACTCCGGCAGGAAGGTAAATGGTGTTTCCGTGTGCTGCTCTGGTTCACCAGAAGCGGCTCAGTCATGCTGGCCACATGACCCATAAAAACTGTCTGTGGAAGCGGACAAACGCCGGCTCCCTCGGCCAATAAAGCGAGATGAGCGCCGCAACCCCAGAGTCGGCCACGACTGGACCTAATGGTCAGGGGTCCCTTTACCTTTACCTATAGAGCCCATGGATCAGTCTTGGCCTGCCAGTGTCTTCCGATTAGCCCGTGAGGCGACTTTCTCCCCAGACCACTTCCTCTTGCCCATCAGCTGCTGTCCATGAGTGACATCATCAGCTGGCGAGCAGAGAACTTCAGTCATGCTGGGTGCTGCGTTGCCAGCATGATCTCCACAGCGAAGCTTCCACTGTATCAACCAGAGATAGCCAACGTGGTGCCATTCAGGTGTTTTGGACTATATAACCTATGAGCCACAGCCCATGTGGGTAAAGGTGAGGGAAGGATGAGAGCTCTAGTCTAAAACAGCTCAAGGTTGCCCACATAGGCTACCCTTGATGTAAAAGGATGGTTTATTGGGGGCGGGGAGTAAATGTTGGTTTCCTTCTGGTATCATGGGAGCAATTCATACTGAGTTTTTGTTCCTCCTTGTATAAGAGGGCCAGGAAGCAAAACAGCACAGCTTTTAGACTTATCACTGCAGATTGCATCCTTCATCCTAGAGCAATTCCACGCCCACCAGCTCTTTCCTGACTCCAAAGCTTCTCCCTTGAAATTACTCATCTCGCTCAGTCATTAACAGAGATGGTTTAAACACTCAAGAGAAATGTGTGTTTGTGTTTGAGGGGGGGGATGGGTTGTGTATTTTCTTCCACAACATGCCCAAACGAAGATGAGGAAAAAAATCCCACCACTTTCGCCAAGCTTCATTCTATTTTCTGAGTTGAATGGTATATCCATCCACATGGGAACAAAGAAGAAATTTTGTGACAAGAGTTCTCTATTGAAGACACAAAGTGCTCAGCAACTGAATTATCCCTTGGGTTAACTTAAAATGTTCCATTCCATTCTATCCATTACTCAAAAGTAGGGATGGGTGAATATGCCAAGTTTGGTTTCTCTCAGTTTCTCATTGTTCCAGTCTGAAGTTCAGTTTTCCATACTGGCACATAAGTTTGCAATTTCTTAAATTAAAAAGAAGTCCCCATGAATCTTCCTCAGTGTTTCTGAGCTAATTTCTCCTAATATACTCAGTTGTATGCAATTTTGCCAAATGCACACATTTTTGCAAAGCAATTTCTCTAATATAATGCATTTTTTTAAAATGTCGTTGTCACCAAAATGCACATTTCTATGCAGACTTTACCATGGCATTTGCACCTTTCGGACATGTTATTTGGCTGGAGAACTGCACTGCAAAATTCAGAAGAGTGAATTTTGCAGGGTGGCTGTCCTTAAGTGTTTGCATTGTTTCGAAAGGTGTGCATTTCTTCATTTCACCTTTCAGGGCAAACCGAATCAAATTTCTCTCCCATCCTTAGAGGTATATCACAAAAACCCTCCTGTCTGCCTTTAAAATTAATGCAGGTTAGACCCATGAGACAAAGTGAAGTAAGGCATTCTTGGCAACTAAGTGCACACTTTGAATTTGACACAGGTCTCCTCCATAAAATGGGTGTCCATCTTTGGAACACTGGCCCAGACTCCTCTAGATTGCTTTGTAGAGCCCTGCCTTAGATGCTGAAGCTTCATTTCAGACACTGCAGAGGGAAAAGGCCATTTGATACGTTGCTGCGCCGAGTGACAGTTTCTTACAAATAGCAAAAGAGAAACAGATTTCCAGCAACCTTTCCACCAGACCCTGCATGGTTCTGCCAAAGTATCAACGGTTTGCCTTAAAAGGAAACACCTTGATGAATATTTTTCCTCCATTAAGAGAAAAACCTTACACTTGGGTAAATGGTCAACATTGTGCTCTCAAGCTTGACTTTGCTCCAAGGGCTAAACTGATTCCAAGTTGTGCCAATGAAGCTGCTTCACTGGAATTGGATGTTGGCTTGCTTTTAATTCCAACTGCAAGCGACTTTGCTCAGATAATAGACCTAACATAACACTTCTCCCTGCTTTGCCGTAAAGCCCCAAGAAACAAACACCATGCTCTTAATTAAAAGTGAAAAACTTAATGCATCTCCGATGTTTCTAGTGCCACCGCTAATTCCACTCAATTAGGACAATAGACTTCCCATTATTACTGAACTCTTAATTGCTGGAAAGTTATCCTGCCTTGTAATTGCTCACTACTAAGCACGGTCGTGCTTACGGATGTACAATGCTATCATATGAGACTCAACTCTGCCCCCCCTCCTCACCTTGCCCAAACAAAGGCATGCACGATAATAGCAATAATAAATTTATTCCGACAGTGTATCACCTTTACCTTCTCCTTGTCCGCGCTTAGAGAGCAGATCTATTTTGTACAGTATCGACATCTTGGGATCAGTGCCACAGTTATTTGTACATGTCATGTAATGGACTCGCCGCAACCAAAGTAATCACTGTAGCTGTCATGTCAGTTGAGGGAAGGAAATGCCAAAAAAAGAAGATGATGAAACAAATAGGATCACATAAGAACACACTGGATCCACTGTTCTAAAGCCATCCAAAATGCCACGTCAAGAGGCTAAGATTGAGCTGGAGCCACAGAAGTGAGCTCTATGAAACATGGGATTAAAAAAAAGCCCCACAAGCAAACCAAAACTCATTCCCCTTGGACAAAGGACTCTTGTATGCCTCTTCTTTGCAGCAGATGGACAGAGAGAATTCTTTCCAGTGGTGCCCCTTCGACACCCAGAGTGCAGATGTTTTGCTGGGAGTTTACAGGAATCAGGCAGTCCTCCCTCCGTCAATAATCCCCTGCCACTAAAGGTGGCAAGCAAAGATCTTGCCTTCTGAGCTGATCATGCTGATCACCGCCCCAAGTCATCAAAAGGACATCAAGCATTATTCTCACTCTCCACAAGGCAAGAGATGTCTAAATCCCCATGATAAGGCAGCATGAAACTTGAACTGCCTTGTCCCTTCTTTGCCAGCTGAGATCTGCTTCGCTCTAAGCCCCAACTAAGTCAGCTTTGTGCTAATTTGCTGAGGCGTGCACACACACGCACACACACACACACGCTAAAGGATTATCTCCAGCGCCAGACCTAAGCAATCTACTCAAGCCCCACTGATTTGTCTCCCTTTACAAAGCAGAAAAGGATGCACAAATCAGAACTTGCTATTTCAAAAAATTGAATCCTGCAAGGTCAACAGTCCTGCCATTGAAGGCAGCTGAAAAATTAGCTACCATGAAAGGTCAAGCAGCACTGAGCACTCTGCACATGTTCAGTTGCTGTGCTTTTGCCAACCTAGATTTAGGACGGGCATATGCCCTGCTTAACAGAGGATCATCCTCTATTTGAATGGGTGTCCACTGCAAGGATCCTCCAGAAAGTCACCATTTTGCAGGAGAGATTCAAGCGCATGCCTGAGTTTTTGTGCAATAAAGTGAAATAAAGCACGTTGTCTCCCAAGTGCAACAAATCCACTTTAAAACAAACTTTTTGCAGTATGGAAACTGATGAGGAAAAGCACTGAAAAATGTGGGATGAGGAAATGATTAGTGAGATGACCTATAAACACCCCGCAAGCATATCAGAATGAATGCTCACTGTCACATAAATAAACAAATTAGAACAAATGCTCAGTGGATATGATGATGATGATGATGATGATGATGATGATGATTTATATACTGCCCTTCATCTGAAGATCTCAGGGAGGTTCACAGGTTAAAGCACAAATAAATATGCCTCCATATAAGCTTTGCCTGCATCCAAAGGCATTTCCTGCTTATTTTTGTATTATATTCATGTTTCCACATGACATCAAAACCACTTCTGGAAATATAGTGGTACCTCAGTTTTTGAACGTAATCCATTCAGGAAGACCGTTCGACTTCCGAAACGTTCAAAAACTGAAGCATGCATTTCCGGAAGCATTTACATCCGGAAAACTCAATACAGAAGCCATGTGGCACGTTAGGCTTCCGAAAAGCATTCGAAAACCAAAGCAATTACTTCCGGGTTTTTAGCGTTTGAAAGTTGCTTATTTGTGGGTGCAACTTATATTCATGTCAAAACGGTAATGTTCTGAAACAGATGGGTGGTGATGGCAACCATTGGACAGAGCTCTACTTGCTGCCACTTAATTTCCCCTGCATTTTGCCTTGCATCCAATACGTTACAAAAATCTCCCCCACCCTGATTTCACAGTTCATGAATGGGAGTTGGGGTCAGACTATAGGCAGCAATCTGAGATGAGTCAAGAGCCAGGAGCTTAAGACAAGCCAGAAGCTAATTGCAAAGAACAAGACAGGTTAGCAGAACAACCTAGAAGTCAGGACCAAAGGATGGACCAGTAGACTGGATTGAGAAGCAAGCCAGAAATTGGGACTGACAGCCAGCCATGGATAAAAGAACACGCAGATGTTCAGAGACCTTGTTCCTTGAGCTGGAAGCCCTTTTATACTCCATCCAGCCTAGGAGGTTCATTAAGCCCCGCTGAGTGGACAGAGGCTATGCAAAGCCAGAAGATTCTTCACTGAGAAGGCTGCCAACTGCAGTTCAGCAGTTTACCACATGGGGTAGTCACATTCAGGTTCCAGATATTCCTGGCAATGGGACAACAAAACCAATGGAGGGATTTTGGCTCAGCCTTTATGAAGTCTGTGGCTGAACCTCTGCATCTCATCACTGTCTGAGTTCTGGAACAGTATGAGCCATTGCTCATCAGAGTTTCTGTGGGTGCCAGTGTCTGGTCTATGATGCCAGGTGTTCCCTTCATTTGCCAGCAGAGCTTCTGTCAAAGCCCTCATAAGCTATGTTGACAAACGTCTTTATACTGCAGCTTTGGGTGACATCTGGGACCCTCGGCATTGGCCTTCTCACCATCCTTTGGCCTGTGTCCCTCTTCTATGCTGTGCTCTTGGCCAAGTGGATAGTGAAGAAGCCATCTCTTTGAGAAGAGCTAGTGTGCTGGTCCTGGGGGCTAATCGAGAGGCGAGGTCCGAGTCCAGTCTGAGGTCAATGGTGCAATATGAAAGCAGTCCGTGGAAGTTGAAGCTGGGTGCAGAGCAGGGCGTCAGGTGAGGTCAGGAGCTCCGGCAGGGAAGCAGGTAAGGGATCAGACTGGAACTGTCAACCAATGATGCTGCTCCCACAACTTGGGACTGGGGCTGGCTGGCTTTTATCTCCCCTGAGGCATAGGGGAGCCCCGATCCTCAGGTGACTCACCTCTCCTGGCCTGGAGGCGAGCACTCCTCCTACAGGAACTTAGTTCCCTCCACCTCTCTGCCCTGAGCCTCTGCAGCTCAGGAGAGGCTGGAGGGTTACTGGACCCAGAGGCAACCTCGGCTTCTCCTGCGGGGCTGAGAGTGGAGCACCTGCAGGCAATGAGTCCACCATCACCTCAGGAGCCAGAGCAGACTCAGCTGGTGCCTGCACCTGAGGATCCAGCACAGGTGAGGACCCTTCAGGCTCATGCCCCAGCCCTGGCTCAGCTGGTTCTGGAGGCGGGGACTCCTGTGCAGGCTGGGATTCCTCAGGTTCAGCATCCGAATGCAATTCCCAGGCCATCACAGCTAGGATGCTTGGCTGGTTGACCCAGACATGGACCTCAATGAGCTCTATCTTGTCAGGAAATAGATATTAACAATAAGTTTTATTACTTCTGTATGGGATTCTCTATCAATATGGTCAGAAGTACTCACCTGAAACATAAAAGTGAGCACCTTTGACCAAAGTGATAGATGAGGTGATAATCAGGTTAACAGAAGTGCATTGCCAGTATGACACACTTGTGTCATATGGGAGGGCTAAATTCACACACAGTGCACTGAGCCCAGAAAATCCTTTTGGCCCCTCATAGACCAAAGCAAGCTCTAGCAGGAAGCTCCAGTGTTTTTCCTGTTGCATTTGAAGTTGGCCTGAATTTGCATCCATACATATAAATCAGAACATGCAAATTTGTACTCCAAATCTTTTAAACACCAGCAATAATCCTTGCCTCTTTCTCTCCTCTGGATTCCACCTCTAGACACCTTTGAAGTCTCAGGTAGCCTTACTCCTCTGATTGTGAACAAGGGTGGGAGATTCATAGAAGTTTCTCAACCTCCGTTTCCCATGTGAAAAAATGGGAATGATCCAGAGGCACATCAACATGGGGCGAGGAAGTGCCCTCCTTGACTGGCTGTGAGTGAGGAATAGCTGACCACTGTTCTGTGAAGCACACAACTGCTGCTCCACAGTGAAGAACTTTCCATGCTCTGCTTTGGCTCCATCCACTGGCCATTGGATCATCTTCTTGAATAGATTGTTGTAATGCAATATATGTGGGGCTGCTCTGGAAGGCAGTCAACAAACTGCAGCAAGCACAAAATTAGGCCACCTGTTCGTTGATCCAATCAGCTTATCAGGACCACAGCAGTTCTGAAGGAGATGCACTGCTTGGCAGTATGCCACCCAGTCAAATTTAAGGTGCGAGGGATGACCTATTGAGCCCTTAGGGAACACAGGTGGGCTGTGGTCTAAACCACTGAGCCTCTTGGGCTTGCCAATCAGAATGTCAGCAGTTTGAATCCCCACAATGGGGTGAGCTCCTGTTGCTCTGTCCCAGCTCCTGCCAACCTATCAGTTTGAAAGCACACCAGTGCAAGTAGATAAATAGGTACCGCTGCGCCGGGAAGGTAAGCAATGTTTCCATGCGCTCTGGTTTCCGTCACAGTGTCCCATTGTGCCAGAAACAGTTTAGTCATGCTGGCCACATGCCTGGAAAGCTGTCTGTAGGCAAACACTGGCTCCCTTGGCCTGAAAGCGAGATGAGCGCCACAACCTCATAGTCGCCTTTGATTGGACTTAACCGTCCAGGGGTCCTTTACCTTTACCTTTTTACCTACTGAGACCTTAACAGTTTTTGACCTAAATACTTAAAGAACCACCACCTCCCATATCAAACTGAATGTGAGTCAACTGTAGCTGATGAGTATATAAATCATTTTAAAGAATAAAATAAACAAGTGTAACCTTTCCACAGCATGAAAGACTTCTAAACTACTTCTACACCCCCAAACTCTGTGTTCACACTGCACTGTCTTCCTTCCCTCCTTCCCTTTGACTTCACATGCCTCTGTAGGAACTGCCACAAAATGTTCCAGAGACAACAGAAGCTGCCTGACAAATATTTCAAAGAGGTTCCATCCTTTCCCATGAATACAAACTTCTCTCCCTGATAATACAAGGAAGGAGTCAAGGCGAAATAAACTCAGATCTCCAGACTGAAGCTTCTTTCCTCCCCTTAAAGAAAAAAAAGCTCTAGAAATCTCTGCACGGAGAAGGAGGCTGAAGGTGGGTGGGTGTCGATGGAGGAGAACAAAAGCACACAAAGTGCTGGAAGGAAGTGACCTTTCATATCGAGCCATTTCTCCCACTGGACAAAGTCCCTGCCCGTGTGTTACTTTTTGATGCAAATGCCTATCAGAAAAGGAACTGGTGGGTAACAGATTAAAAAAAAAAGGAATAGTGATGTCAGAGGAAGGGGGGACTGAAAGCTTCAGAAAGGCTACGTCTTCCATTAATCTCCAACACAGAAGCCTCAGTTTCTGAACAACCCCAACACACGCACACACACACACACACACACACACACACGGAGATAGATTTATTCAAACAGGATTGTTCAAGCTATAGTTGTGGCTAGTGATGTTGCTGAAGGTTATAAGTTGAGTGTCCCAGGATTTGTTCTTTTCTCTTCAATGGGTTTCTTACCACTGCTTTGCACTTCTATTCTTCTCTTCGAGGCAGTAAACATATTTGCATATGGAACATTTCTAACCCTGGCTTGAAGACTGCAATAATCAATCAGATTTACCATATGTGGAATACACATTTGCCCAGTGCGCAATGCTCAGATCTAGGTTCGAACCAAAGCACTGTTTCCTGACAAAGTTATTCTCATTCTCAGAACATTATAACTAGGGATGTAAGAAGAAAGAGATTTCCCTTGTCTTCGTCAGCGTCAGCATGGCTTGGCTTCCACCAAACAATACAATATTCATCTCACTGTCCACTAACATAGTTTAAATACCGTATTTTTCCGTGTATAAGACTAGATTTTTCCCTAAATTTTTGAAGTTTAAAATAAGGGGTTGTCTTATACATGGATAGTGCATAGTGCATTTTCTTAATTTTGGGTTAAAAAAATAGGGGTCGTCTTATACATGGGGGGCATCTTATACACGGAAAAATACGGTAATTATTTATGTAAGTTGTGAATAATAGCTACTGGGAATCACAGGTAGTGGCCAGGGTCTGGCCAGGAAGGGCTACTGGCCTGATCCATCAGGGTCTTCTTATGTTCTTATAATTATGGGCCGAATTACACACCTAGCCTGCTAGTAATTCTTGGGCGTATAATGACAAGTTTTTGTGGACTGTGAAATAGAAGTTCAATAAATCAATGGACAGGCAAGCAACGAAATGAAAAGAGAGCCCTCAATTGGATGTCCTGTTGGGTGCTGGCAGTGCTCATTTTCTTTTCACAACACTCCTTTGGGTTGAGAGGAAGGGAGGCACACAGACAGACAGACAGACAGATGGATGGATGGATGGATGGATGCAGGGAGGGAAGAGGCAATCTTCAGCTACTGAGAGGAGACTTGAATCTGGGTTTCCATTCTGCTAATTTGACACTCTAACTCAGCCCATGTGGAAATGGGGCCTTTCAGATGTTTTGGGCTACAACTCCCATCAGCTGCACCCAGCTAATGGGAGCTGAAATGCAGAATATTTCCAGGGTGACAATGGCATTGGCCCACCCATGAGGAAAGGTGAAGCGACTGCCTCAAGCGGCAGTATTCACAGGGGCAGCAGATCCCGAGACCAATCTTTCTTCCTGCCTTGTTCCTGGCACACCAATGTATGAGTCTTTGTACATTGGGTTACATTCCAGCTACGCATCTGCATTATACATTTAAAGCAGCATTGTACCACTTTAAACAGTCAAGACATCCCCCAAGGTATCCTGGGATCTGTAGTCTGTTAAGGATGCTGAGAGTTGTTGAGAGACCCCGTCTCTCCTTACAGAATGCTCTACCTCTCAATCCCTCTTCCCAGGGAATTGTAGCTCAGTGAGGGGAGTCAGGCTCTCCTAGATAACTCCATGACTATAATCACCGCATTTTTGAAGGAAAGGCCTGTTTGAAGAGGTATCTGAGTGCTTTAAATGCAGCGTGAATGTGGCCTTAGTCAAAACAGACTTTGTTCCTTAATCATACATTTTTAGCGTTTTCTTGTTTCATATTCTATCCTAAACTGTATATGTTTTGTGAGTTGTTTTCATGCAGTGGAACCTTCTGATGAAGATGGTTAAGAAATATTTCAGATTAAATAGACTCAAAATGCATTGGACTGAGAAACTGTCTTCTGCACATTCTTTGGTTTTCTCGAATGTGTACCAACCGTGAGATGGGGGCTCAAATGCAGCTTTAAGTGATGTGTGAATTACATGCGAAATCTATCTGTATTTTTGATTTTATATATATTATTTTTTCTAAGCGAAATGAAGGGCCCTTTTGTCTGACACCAAGATACAGTGCTGTGGTTTTTATTCTGTCAGTCTGTGGTTTGAGTTTCAACGTTCAGCAGGGAGAGAAATGATAGCTTTGTATACCAGGAAATATTTGCTGGAAACATGAGGTTTATTGAGGGTTCTGTTTTATTTATTATTAATCCTTAACCAGCCTTATTAACTCTTAACTGTTTGTGAATTAGTCTGACAGGCTTTCCCCCCCCCTTACCTGCCTAAACAGAGATCCATTCTTCTCAATTGGGAGACGTTTTGACCCTTTGAGATAGTCTGATACACCACCATGTATTTTTAAATGGAGCATTGTGTAGACAACCAAAGTAATTTCCTTGTGAAGTTAGTTTAAAACGATTCCCCCGTGAGTTTAAGAAAATGCTTGTCTAGACTTTTCCTCCCCTTTCCTCCCGCTCCTTACCACATTTCATTAATGCAAAGTATAGGGGGGGGGGGTTGTTATACTTCAGCTTTCTACATTTCGACCACTGAAGGGTGTGCTGGAGAGATGTTATGTCATCTGTAAGCATGATTGTGCTTAAGCAGTGCTTACACGATTGGGTGTATGTGTGTGTCATTTTTTATTTTATTTTTTGCAAAAAGCAAACATAGCCGACCCACAAGGGGGAGAAAAATCCCCATTTATTAGGCCATCGGAAAAGTCGCAAAATAGGGGGCAAGTTTTTGAGTTCTCCACAACTCTTCATCAGGCTGGGCTGAGGGAGGGGGGAAAAGTTGGTTTACTGCTAAAGCCACAAAGCCTGCATTGGTTTCAAGATGGAGTGTAGGTAGAGGCAGCAGGCTTCAGAGCCAGTGTGGTGTAGTGGTTAGAGTGTCGGACAAGGGCATGGGAGACCAGGGTTCAAATCCCCACCCAGCCATGGAGCTTGCTGGGTAACCTTGAGAGGGAGGAGAACCAGATACAGTGGCACCTCGGGTTAAGAATTTAATTCGTTCTGGAGGTCCGTTCTTAACCTGAAACTGTTCTTAACCTGAGGTAACAGTTTAGCTATTGGGGTCTCCTGCTGCCGCCGCACAATTTCTGTTCTTATCCTGAAGCAAAGTTCTTAACCTGAGGTACTATTTCTGGGTTAGCAGAGCCTGTAACCTGAAGCATCTGTAACCTGTAGCGTCTGTAACCCAAGGTACCACTGTATTCATATTGAGCTCTTTGGAGAAGAGGTAGTATGTAAATATACACATAATAATAAATAAATAGCAAAATAAAATAAAATCATAGAATTGTAGAGTTGGATGGGACCCTGAGGATCATCTAGTCCAACCTCCTGCAATGCAGGAATATGTAGCTGTCCCCTACGGGGATCGAACCTGAAACCTTGGCATTATCAGCAAATAAAACAGATTGTGCATATTTTAGTTTATAGCCTATTTTAGCTCACAGCTAAGTAGGAATGAAGAAAATGTTATGCTATTCATATGTTATCCTTTACAGAGGAGAGTCCTCTATTTGGAAGGGCTGCCCAGTACAATGATAAAGAACCGTAAGGGCACAAGAATATCCCCTGCTTTTGGTTAGTTTGAAGGCCCATCTAGTCCAGCATTGTCTTCTCACAGTGGTCAGTCAGGTTCCACAAAGGGAAGCCAAAAAGCAGGAAGAGTTCACTTGTGGTTCCCAGCAAGTGGGAAACACTGGGCTGTGAGCACTCCAATTGGAGAACAGCCTTGACCAAAGGTGTCATGGGCTCTGAAGATGCTCAAACTCAGGACGGAATTGGAGAATCGTGCCAAGAGGAAGGCACACATGGCAAATCCTTACCACAATCAATTTCTGCCTGGAAACATATTGTCCAGAATTGGCCTCCACAGTCACTTACAGACTCACTGTTAAGATCGTGTTCATGGAAGACAATCTTACTCGGCTACAAGTGATCGCCAAAGAAGAAGACTGCCTTTGACGGCAGAGGTAAAAACAGCTTTTTAACAACTATAATAATATATAAGTTGAATCCATTTTTTATATTCTTTTTCTTCCTCTCCCTGCCCCCTGTGTCATTGCAGCCACCATTGATGTGGCCATTGATAGTCTTATCCACCCTGATTTTCTCTCGTCATCTTTTAAAGCCATCAAAATTGGTGGCCATTCCTGAGTCTTGTGGGAGTGGATTTCTCAGTTTAACTGTGCGAAGAAGTGCTTCCTTTTATACACCCTGAATCTCCTGCCCCTCAGCTGAGGATGACCTCAGCTTTTTCCGGTATAGTATTCTAGAATTGTGAGGCAGGATGAGAAAGTTGAAGAAGAAGAAGAGTTTGGATTTGATATCCCGCTTTATCACTACCTGAGGGAGTCTCAAAGCGGCTAACATTCTCCTTTCCCTTCCTCCCCCACAACAAACGCTCTGTGAGGTGAGTGGGGCTGAGAGACTTCAGAGAAGTGTGACTGGCCCAAGGTCACCCAGCAGCTGCATGTGGAGGAGCAGAGACACGAACCCGGTTCACCAGATTACGAGTCTACCGCTTTTAACCATTACACCACACTGGCTCCCTCTGGTACTCTCTATCTGCTTTGCACACATGATACCTAATCTTAATGGGATGAGATGTTCTGTATAAGATTGTGTAGGTCTTTAATGCTGAACAAAAAACCCTGCACTTTAAATAACACAAGAAGAGCCTGCTGGATCAGCTCAGTGGCCCATCTGGTCCACCATCCTTTTCTCACACTAGCCAAACAGATGCCTACAAGAAATCCACAAGCAGGACCAGAGCATAACAGCACCATCTGCTCCAGTGATTTCCAGCAAGCCTACTGCCTCAAAACTGTGACTGCAGAGTAAAGCCATCATGGCTAACAGCCTACTCCATGAACGTGCCTATTTCTCTTCTAAAGCCATCCAGATTGGTGGCCATCGTGGACTTGTGTGGGAGCAAATTATGAATCTTCGTGGCTCATGATAGACAAATTTTGAACTGCATCTTAAGAGTCTGTACGCTGAAGCCCTACCAGTCACATCTGGACACCATTCCTCCAAAGGGGGTGCAAACACACATTTGATTCCCTCCCCCAACTTTGCTGAAGAAATGAGAAGATATAGAAGGAAAAGGCCCTGGCAGAACATAAGCTGGGCAGAGGCTTCACATAGACTTTTCTGCATTAACATTCTACAAGCCTTTTCAAGTCTTTTTTGGCCTTGACTAATTTGCATAGTGTAGGGTCAGGAAGGCTCCCTGATTTCACCACCATTCTACTGTTTCAACGGGGTCACAGCAGTGACATATGAAAATAACCCAACTTTAATTGATACCGGAGCTGCCAAGCGGCTGAATTTAAAACTCCCTTCAGCCCCCTTCCTTGTAAGTCTAATGTTAATGTATGGCCCCATTTGCTGAAAGGTGCCAGAGACCATAACGTTCTTTTTTGCAGTTGTAGCAATTGAGGCTTTGAAAAATTCATGCCATGCTCTCCGAGCCTGACAGTTTCTCTCCAGTGCTGGTGCTAAATTTCTAAAATGAGAAGGACCAGGCCTCAGACTCTGACCTGGATCCTACCCTCTAATCCCTGACGTGTGGGAGAGCTGACTGGAGTGGCTTAGCGAGGAAGGAAGCAGACTTTTGTTCTGGGGAGGGGGTCGCAGCAAAGTAGGAGAGGAGCTGCTTTGCATACACACCAAGCCAAAGTTCCATCTCTGCCACCTCCTTTTAAAGGTTAAACTATATCTGGTGACAGCTGCTACCAACCATTATGGGTCTAGATGGGCCAACGGTGTGATTTGCTTCCTATTTCTCCATGCGGATGACACTGACAAAAATAATAATAACGGAAAATAAAGTAGGAAAATAAATGAATGTGGACTTTAGGTTCGCTATAGGAACACCAGCAGAGCCATGCTAGATCAGGCCAAACACTTCCCTAATCTAGCACTGACCAGACTTATTGATAAGATTTGTTACCCTCCTTTCATAATAAAGTTGCAGGGTGGGTTGCAATAATGCAATCATACAGTTAAAAGACATGTAGAGCAGTTAAACAAGGTGTCAGGGACTGGACAGAGGAGGAATGGTGGAGACTGCCTCCCCCTCCTGAACCTTCCAGAGAAGAGGAAGATAGTATAGATTTACAACAGTGGTTTGAGGAAGGTCACGGCTCAGAGGTAGATGAAGATCAGAGTTGAGAAATAATGGGAGAAGAAGGGGGGGGGAGCAAAGCCGGAGCAGTTGGCTGACACATTATCACTAGAAAGCATTCCAGACCCACCTTCTCCCAGAACCTGGTGAGCATTGAAAATAGGAGAGCAAAGGGCTTGTAGGCAAATGGCCCTAAGCGGCCACCCTAAGGTTGAGTGGTGCTGTTGACGATTGAGGAGGGAAGGGGGGTGAAGTTTACTCGGAGCAACGCCATTACTCCAAGAGGCTGCATTTCTAAGCCGCTCTCTGTGAATATTGAATAAAAGAACTTGGTAAGAGATTTCCTTGTCTATCTGTTCCTAGCAGCCTACCATGTGGGGGTGGGGATCAGATTCCCTGACACCTGACACAAGATCATTCCAACCCAAGCAGAACAGTATAGAGTCAACCAAGGGGAGAGGGGGTCTCTCAAAAGGCAATACCTTAGCTGTCAAAAGGTGTATCTCCAGCGTATGGTGGAAGCTGTACAACAAAGGTACTAGGGCCACCTTTCTGGAAGGAAGTTCCACAGTTTAGGTGTTTGTTGCCACAGAGGAAGTCCTGTCCTGGGTCACCACTCCCCGCACTCCAGAGGATGGCAGAACTACCCTCTGCCTTCTGGAAGCTGCTCTGTTAGATAAATTGGCCACAGTCCACCAATTTCAGTCTGCCCTCAGCCAGCCCAGACCTGCCTGCCTTCTTACCTGCAACCAGTTTAGAGGGTGACGCTGGCTGTCGGTTTTGCTCTCAAAGAACACAGAAGGTAAGAGGATGGGGGAGAAAACCATAATTACGGTAGTTGGCTCCTCCTTTCAGTGGTTCTGGCTCCACCAGAGCTTCCAGCCATCCACCCTGCCATTGTGAACCTGAACTTAACTATGGTTCAGAAGCTGGTTAGCTATGGTTCAGAAACTGACACCACCAGAAAGCTACTGAAATGTGAGCAAAGAGTAGGAAAAGATGTCAATCTACTGTCAAGGCTTAGCTGCTTTTGCTGGTGCTTAAAAAAAATGTAATAGACCAAGGTTTAAGTTATTGACTGTCAGACACTTCAACTTTAATGATGGTTTATTAACTGTAGAGAACATCAGCTATGGTTAACATAGCATGATCTGGTGTTAACGGCAAGCCAGCTCTCCGCTTATTTGATTTCTGGACTTCTCTCAACATTAGGAACAAGCAGTTAGTCTACACACCTCAACAATGGGTTTGCTCTTTTTTCACCTGATATGACACACACATGGAGAGGAGCCAAAACTCACTGCTCAAACATGGCTTTGCATGATGAAGGTTCCAGGTTCAATTCCAGTTGACTCTTGAAATAAATTATATTCTTAAATAGAATTTTAAAACTCGATTCCTATGATGAGGTAACCAACACTGCAAGTGAATCCTGCAAGCTTTTAAGGCAGCAAAGAGACTTCTGCTTCAAGGTTGGGAGGATAAATAACATTCCATATTCTACTCAGTGGTTTAAAAGAACTTTCTGCCCATTTTATGCCTGAATGTACATTTTCTCATCAATCACATTTGGATATAAAATTTAGACATATAGGTTGGAAGTGCAGCAGTAGGGATCATTCAGTTTGCAATGCAAGGGTTAACTCTTTTATCAGTAAATCAACTAACCAAGATGGTAGGGGTGGAGGTGTTGCTTAGCAACCAGTGAAGGTGGCATAGCCTTTAGCCAGGCAGGAGGTTCTCTGATTGGCTGTGAAGATGTTTCTGGTGAATGACAGTTTATATCTAATTCTGCTCTTAATGAGGTCTGCCTTAAAAGAAAAAGAAAAAAGAAAAAACCTCTTTGTTTCTTTCTCCACAAGTTATATATTATTTTGTTCAGTTTTCTCAGTAAAGTGCTATTGTGATTTTCTCTCTCTCACTGAACTCCATCTGCCTATATTAATAAATATGTTTGAATTAGAATTGTTGTATTATTCTTATCCTTTATGTGAGCTGGCATTATTTCATTTTTCTTTCTGTTATGCAAGCAACTCCTCGTTTATGCATGACCGTGTAGATGTATACCGCTGCAAACTCAGAAGTGGCAATGAAAAGGGGCAAAAATGGCCCCAAAAGTGCATGAAAATAGCAAAAAAAAAAAAAAAAAAAGGTGCGAAAACAGCACCTGGCAATCCTACAAGTCTTTGCAAGGGCAATCCCAGGAGCCCTTGAACTAACCTTTGAGGCCTGTGGAGAGTTGGAAGTTTAAGCAAGGAGGTTTGGAGGGAGGGATTGTAGTAGAATTTGGTGGATCTGGTAAGTGCTGTTGTTGTTTTTAAAAAAGGGTTTCCAAGGGTTTCCAGAGCTTTAGAGGGTGCTTGCCGGCTTTTGCAGTGGTGTTTCCAATACAGTGGTACCTTGCTTCTCAAATGCCTTGGTACTCAAACAACTTGGAACCTAAACACGGCAAACGCAGAAGTGTTCTGGTTTGTGAACTTTTTTTCAGAGGCTTAAACATGCTCCATTTTGAGTGTTACGCTTCCGATTTGAGTGCCACACTTCCAATTTGAGCGTTACGCTGAGATCTGTCTGTTTTTGCTATTTAATTTGCATTTTTGTTTTTGCAGCTCTTTTTGTTTTGTTTTTGTGACTGTGCGAACCCAGTTCAGCTAGTGATTGATTGATTGATTGATTGATTGTGACTGCAGTACATTGTTTATTGCTTTCATTTTATGCATCAATGGCCTCACTAGATAGTAAAATTCATGTTAAATTGCTGTTTTAGGAGCTATTTTTAAAAGTCAGGAACGGATTAATCCATTTTTCATTACTTTCTATGGGAAAGTGTGCCTTGGTTTTGGAATGCTTTGGTTTTGGAACGGACTTCCGAAACGGATTAAGTTTGAGAACCAAGGTACCACTGCATACACATTTTCACTTAAACGCACGGTGCCTTGGAACATAAGCCTCACGAAAATGGGGGAACTGCCTTTATTTGCAATAATTGCAAATATGCAGAAAAACATCCATCTAGAACACTGTGGAGCCACATCCCAGTTCTCTTCGTCTAATGTCTTATAAAGCAGACCAATATGTTTGGACAGAGATAAACAGAGTTGTTTAGCTACATTATTAGCTACATCCATTCAGTCGAGGGGCTTTTGAGGACAGCTATCTCCCATCAGCCCGCAGGAAAGCCCTTGAGCACAAAGCGAGTGCAGGCCAAAGCCACATGAGAAAGGACACCCTTTCAGATGCTATCTTTGGATGTGAAAACAGACTCTGGGAAGAGTACATTATAGCTGGTTATTTGTGAAGTCGCAGCTAATGGATACGAGGATGTGCTGACATCTGACGCAAGACTGACAGGCCCGCAGTTAACTGTCACCCCTTACCAGACTTAATAGCATCGCCAGACACCCTCCGAGCAAATGAAGAGAGGAAAGATGCCTGTGTGTGACAGCATTCAGAAAGAATGCTCACGAATGCCACTGCAGTATTGGAAATGTCAGGTGCCAGCGAAAGAGCCCTGATCAGATAGACAAGCATCACGCCGCACGCTTTTAAGGTTATTTGAAACCTGTCATTTCTGTTAACAAGCTAACCGCAAGTGGAATCAGTCTCGAGTTTGTTTTTGCATGCTACAGATGCGTGGGGCGGGGGGGGGGGGGAGAGATGATGAAGAACAAGGTCTGGACCACTTTGCTCCCCCTGCTTATTATCAGCTGACGTTGGCTCAAGAGCAGAGTGGGCATTTAATTCCCCTTTGCGCCTGCTCATTAACGGCTGGCAATGCAGAGCTGAGCTGAGTGGACATTGGCACACACCGTCTGGCTTTCCAATTTCTCAGAGCAGGCCAAAAAGCAAAGCGGGTGGGGGGGGTGACCCACATCTCAGTAGATTTAATTAAAACCACAGTGAGCAGATGGGGAAGAGAGAAAGCAAATGCAACCAGAGAGCTCTCATCTGTCTGGGTCTTGCCACTATAATGAAGCCAGGGCAGCTGGAGCTTCTCTTCCTAACTCACACGACCCCTATTTGTGAAGATTGACTTCTGGTTACGCAACACAGCAAAGTTATGTTCTTATATACATAGGAAGGACTGCATCCAAGCTTGCATAGCTTGGATAGCTCAGTTGGTTAGAGCGTGGTGCTGATAACGCCAAGGTTGCAGGTTCGATCCCCATATGGGAAAGCTGCATGTTCCTGCATTGCAGAAGGTTGAACGAGATGATCCTCAGGATCTTTTCCAACTCCACAATTCTATGATTCAATGATTCCATCTCAGTGGCAGAACATCTGTTTCACATTCAGGAGGTCCCAGAGTCAATCCCTGGCCTCTCCAGTTCAAGCTCAGAAAGTCTTGTGCTTGAAATCTTGGAGAACCATTGCCAATACGACTGAGTTCAATGGACCAATGGGTTGACTTAATAAACGACAGCTTCCTATGTTCCTACAAGGCAGCTTCCTGAAAGCAAGCCCCTTGAAAAGGGGTCCAAAGTAGGAATAACATTTTCTGCATCACATACTTCTCCATTGTGTCCCAAGACAGATGGATGCCAGCCAATCTTTATGGGTCTTCTGCTTTGCTCCTCTCTGTATTGCACCCTTCTAAAATTCCATTTTTAAAAAACTGGGAGATTTCCTAAAGTGAATTCCAGAAGTGCAGAATACGCAAGTGGTTGTAACTTTCATTCATTTGTTTTCGTCGTTAGCCTGGGCCTTGCTGGGCACAAGTAAATACCATCTTTGGCAAACACCTAAGCAGCCATGATGAATTAAAGTGGCGGACCGTTCAAGTGTCTCTATTTTCCAGTTCTGGATTTACATAAGCCATCCAGGCTTCTGATTTGATTTCGGCTGTCCCTATTTTCATCAGAGAAATGTTGGAAGGTATGGAGTTATGCGAACCTCTGAGCCAAGGAGATAAGTAACTATACAATATTTAGAAGACATCTGAAGGCAGCCCTGCATAGAGAAGTTTTTTTAATGTTTAATGTTTTAATATATGTTGGAAGGCACCCAGAGTGGTTGGGGCAACCCAGCCAGATGGGCAGGGTATAAATAATAAAATTTGTTGCTGTTGTTGTTGTTGAATAGGGCATTCCTATTTTCATTGGAGAAATGTTGGAGGGCATGAAATGGATGGCAATTATGGAAACACGGAACTTGTTTCAAGTTTCAGACCAAAAAAAATGTTTCTTCACATTGTGTACAGTTAAACTATAGAACTCGCTCCCGCAGGAGGCAGTGATCACCAGGGCCAGATTTAGGTTTGATGAGGCCCTAAGCTACTGAAGGCAATGGGGCCTTTTATATGTCCAGCTGTCCTTTGTCAACAACAAATTGTTGCTATTTTTTTGTGTTGAATATATGCTATATGTTAATTTATGGACCTAATAGGTATCTAAAGCCATTTGCACATAACAAATAGGAGCCTATATAACACAAAACACTGTTGCTGTATGTAGGTTTTATTTTATTGGTTTTTTATCTTATATTTTGAAATGACATCCAGGTTCTTTTTCCTTTAATTTTTTGGGGGGCTCCCAAGAGAATGGGGCCCTAAGCTATAGCTTGTTTAGCTTGTACGTAAATCCAGCACTGATGATCACTACCAACTGGGATGGCTTTTTTAAAAAAAAGGATTCATGGAGGATAAGGATATCAATGCCTACTTTTCCCTTTCCATTTTCTCCATGTCATGCAAAATTTTAAAAGCTTCTATTATGTCACATCTTAAAGGTAAAGGTAAAGGGACCCCTGACCATTAGGTCCAGTCGTGGCTGACTGGGGTTGCGGTGCTCATCTTGCTTTATTGGCCAAGGAAGCCGGCGTACAGCTTCCAGGTCATGTGGCCAGCATGACTAAGCCACTTCTGGCAAACCAGAGCAGCGTACGGAAATGCCGTTTACCTTCCCGCCAGAGCGGTACCTATTTATCTACTTGCACTTTGATGTGCTTTCGAACTGCTAGGTTGGCAGGAGCTGGGACAGAGCAACAGGAGCTCACCCCGTCACAGGGATTCAAACTGCCGACCTTCTGATCGGCAAGCTAGGCTCTGTGGTTTAACCCACAGCGCCACCCGTGTCCCATATGTCACATCTTACTCACCTTTTAAACTCAAAAGTATCAAACACTGCAAACTTTTCTCATGGGAGGAGCTGCTTCGTCCCCTTGAGCATTCTGGTTGCCTTCTTCTGAACTTTCCCCACCTCTACCATATCCTGACACCTGCCATCAGATACAGGGCCAGTGGGCCTGGCTTGGCGGAAACTGCCTCATGGGTCAAATGAGGAGGCTCTGTGGGCCGGAGAGTTCCCCCACCACTTGTTTATCTGAAAGCAGATGCTGCAAACATCCTCCTCTGCTCTGTGAAAGAGGAAGATAGGGGAGGCAGTAGGGCATAAGTCCTGAGGGTCATTCATGTGGCAGAATGCTATTTCCAACCTGGGAGGAGAGAGGGTTGCGGGCTAATCCCTCCCACACATGCGGGGGCTGGCCCTTTGCCCCCGCGTGAACAGGGAATCCCCGGGCGTGCCTTCCACCCTACCTGCCAATCGGCAGGCCGGGGAGCCGGGGCTTAGCCTATTTAAGGCCAGGCATGCCCAGGGACCGCCCTCTTTCCCCTTTCCAGCCGAGCGGTTTTCCCATCCCACCCACCCTTTAGGCTTAGCTAGCTATGACCTTGCTATGGACTTCGGTTGTTCGCAGCAAGGGGCCTGGTAGGAATTTTTCCAATTTGGCGCACTTCGAGCCTTTTGGTTTTTTCGCCTACCTCGTAGCAAACGTCACAACTTCCACGGTATTGGCGGTTAGGCATTGGCAGGGGTTAATTGTTATGCAAATGAATGGGGGGAAGGAAGCGCCATCACCTTCCCCCAATGGAAAGGGTAGTCTGGTAGAGGACTCCGGGGGGCGCTGCCTTGTCCGAAACCTAGGGAGATAAGGGCCTCCGGCACGCCCCCGAGTGGTGACACCCGTGGGATCCTAGTTGGCGTACTTCAACAGGACTCCCACGGCTTGTGGATAACCCTTCCTGGTCTCCATGCCGGGTAGTCGATGGGAGCCAATGCCTAAGGCCAATACCTTTCAATTCTGTAATCAATAAAGTTGTGGCCTTTTTATGCCCATTAACCTTAAATAATGTGTCCAGTGTCTTTATTTCACATGGAGGAGGGGACTTGCCACACAAAACTATAGTTTTCTATTATGTATGAACCAGGTCTAAAAATTCCTATATTAAAAATATAATCTGCTGTCTGAAAATTGGTAGTTAATAAAAAAGAAGTCCAAACTGATTAAACTAGCAAATTAAGTTTACAGAACAGTAAACTTCGTTACTGCATAACACTCAGAAGTAAATCCCATTGCTGTCAATGAAGCTTACTCCCAACTAAATGTGTATCATGGGGATAACCAATATTGTGCTTTCTATATGTTGTTGGACTACAGCTCCTTTCATCCCTGACCATTAGCCACACCAGTTATGACTGGTTGGTGCTGGAGTTCAACAAATCTGGATACCTTACCTTGTGGTGCAGTTTTTGAGCCTATTTTATTTTATTTTTATTTAACAGATTCATAGCCCACTCTTCAAGGAAATAAAATCTCCCTAAAGTAGCTAAACATTGCAGATCTCATTTATATCCATGTATTATGTTGTGTGTTAACCAGCCTTTAAAAACAATACATTTTTGTGTTGCTATCCATCAAAAAGGGACGTGGGTGGCACTGTGGTGTAAACCATTGAGCCTTGGGCTTCCCGATCGAAGGTCGGCGGTTTGAATCCCCACGATGGGGTGAGCTCCCATTGTTCAGTCCCAGCTCCTGCCAACCTAGCAGTTCGAAAACACATCAAAGTGCAAGTAGATAAATAGGTAGCACTCTGGCGGGAAGGTAAACAGCGTTTCCGTGCACTGCTCTGGTTTCACCAGAAGCAGCTTAGTCATGCTGGCCACATGACCCGGAAAAACTGTCTGTGGACAAACGCCGGCTCCCTTGGCCAGTAAAGCAAGATGAGCACCACAACCCCAGAGTCATTTGAGACTGGACTTAACTGTCAGGGGTCCTTTCCCTTTCCCTTTTATCCATCAAAAGTTGGGGGGCACCTTAAAGTAAAATGAAATAGCTCCTCTCTTTCCAGAAGGTGAGAGAGAGAGAGAGAGAGAGAGAGAGAGAGAGAGAGAGAGAAGAGGAGTGATAGAGTTGCTCAGAAAGAATGAAATATATGCTCATTTTAACAATATTTTCTTGCAAGTCTAAAGAAAGCATTGGGCTGAGGATCCTTGTTTACAAAAAGAATTAAGTCAAGGAGCTTGCAGGCCTCAAGATGTAATGCCCGGATCCTGAGTGGGGATACTACCCACGGCCCTCCGACCCTGCAAACACCTCTCCATTGAATCAAGTTATGGACTGGTGTTAGTGGTTAGGGGCGGGGGGAGAGAGAGAGAGAGAGAGAGGAGGGCATTTTGCTCAGCTAAGTTCCCTACTATATTAATCTCATTATTCTTTGAACCGTTTAACCGGCAATGCCAAATGCAATTTGTATTCTGCAGCAAAGCAAATGCTCTAAACTGATTATCGCAATATGAACCATGGCAATCCCCGATATTGAGGGCCCTGAAAAGCTGCCTTTCCTCCTGAATAGGGTTCCCATATGCCTTCCTGAGTTTCATGATACAATGTTGCGTCTCCTTTTGCGAGGGATAAATTAAGCGTGTGAAAGTCTTAGCAAAGCCCTCATTTTCCAGTTAATCAAATCTCCCCCTAATCAAATTAGCACACATAATTCCTCTGCATGCATGGCACAAGGGTGGAGGGGTTGGGGAGGGAAAAGAAGAATTATCCCCCACCTTTGGAGTTGAAAGAGAGGAAACAGTGGGGTGCTATTCTCCTCTGCTTGAGTGGACCTAAATAGGGGGACTTCTCCAGAAAGACAGGCCAGGGCAAACTTTGGCAGCATTTGCGATTCCCAGCTCATTAAATCGGCTGCCTCTAAGGCCACCTCCAGGGACCGCTGAAGCGTTCTGTAATGAGATACTTGTTTAATTTCCTTTCAAAGGCTGGACATCTGCGACAAACCACCCCGTTTCCAACCCCACACAGACAAACCTATCAATAGACTTTAGGCCTCTCTCCGTTTTGATGGAGTGTTTTCCATTGAATAAACCAGATAATAAATTTTGAAGAGAAAGGAACAATTGCCATTAACTCGGCACTCTCCGAAGAGTCGAAGTCCATCATGAAAATTCAATAGCAGCTGAGCTAAATGGATAAATGTTCACAGTCAACCTTTTTTAATTGATTTCCCTTCATGAAATGATCTAGTCTCTCTGAAGCTAGCCGTTCCCGGAGACCCTCTTTTAACCTCTCTTTTCATTCCGAATGCGTTTAGGAGCCCTGAACAAAACGGAATAGCTGAAATATTAATCTCCCTCAAGAGCAGAAGAAGGGGGGGAAGAGAGAGAGAGGGAGAAGAAGGAGAAGGAGAAGCCTAGAACTTTTCAGAAGCACAATGGCCCAAGTACGACTGCTGCACAAATCCCAGCCAATTCAAAGGGAGCCCTTCGGCCCTGGTGGGCCTGCTTCCCCCCTCCCATACCCATGTCGAGGTTTTCAGATCAATTCCCAAGAGTGTCAGCAGGCCATAAAAGAAGGAGCAACACTTTTCAATGCCTTCAGCGCGCTGCCGATTCTGACCTTCGGTTGAAACCAGCCACCATGTCCTGACACTGTCAGAAAACTTCAAGGCCTTTCGCAGCATAATAGAAATTCAGCGCTTATATAGTTATGTCTCTTTTGCTCAGTCACTTTTATTTAAGCCATAATGAGCCCTGAAACAAGCATAATGAAAGCTGTCTCAACAATATTTTCACTTTAATGCTTTATTATGTCTTTGAATATGTTTTAAGGAGTAATATTTCAGCACTTGGGTTTTTCCTCCACCGCTCCCCCCCCTTTCCTTTGCACTTGGGAGTTTGTGTGTGTGTGTGTGTTGTGCACACCACACACGCACACACACACACACACATGTAGATAATCAACTGTCTGCTAAGATCCTAACCATTTCAGCAACATGCAAGGGAATACATACAATGACATAATTTTTCTTTCTCTCTCTCGAACCAAGACCACAGAATATTCAAAGCAGTGCTTTGACAAAATGCTCCCTAGCAGGGGTACCAACTTGAATAAAATTTGGGGGAGGCAGGTGAGCCCTGCCCCTCATAACTGAACACAGGACACACAGAGAGACAGCATTTGAATGGCAATGCCCACCAGTTTTGGGAGCCCCCAGACCCCTCAAATATTTTATTGGAGGACTGAAGGGACCTCGGCCCCTAGGAATTTGCTCCTATGCTCCCTAGCTCTTCTATCTCCCTGTTCACAAGATACAATATTTTTTTGGCATTTCAATGATTTCGTGATGATGAACGTGCTCTGGAGTGTTGGAAGGTGCCATTTCCCTCCCTTGTTAGTCTCCCGGGTGAGGGCAGGAAGCACTCTCCCCATTCCTACTTCACTGAATAGTGACATCATATTATGACATCATGAAGCCAAATCTTGCCAGTAGTTAGGACTCCTTGGAGTACAATTTCTACTGCCAGCTAGACCATGAACAGGCAAAGAGAGAGAGAAAAGAGTAAGGAAGTATGTGAGGAGAAAGGACTTCCCCAGCAATAAACAAGGGCAGTTTGGAGAACACATCTCTTCTCCTGGCATACAGAGATAAAGCAGAAACAATGAGATGGAGGCATAGGCTTGATGAGGAATCAGAAAGCTGAGAGAATCGGAGGAGAAGGAGTGGAAATGTCAGGATGTGTTCCATCTTGTTTGCAGATTGTGCTATTTAAGGGAACAGAGATAAGAGGGTGGCGCCTTCTAAAGCAGCATCAAAAGAAAAATGAAAGAAGTAAATGGGATTTGCATTTGGGAGCCCTCACATTGGGGGGGGGATGTAAGGGAACAAAAACTAGGAGATTGGTTGAACATAAGGAAAGTAAGGGCAAGAGGACAAGCTCAGAGGAGGTGTCCAGTGACGAAAAGGATATCTTAACTCTTGTAGCAATGGCCTCACCCAAAATCCTCAGAAGTAAAAGTATATTGGCACTCTCAGGACCAACTGGGAGGATAAGCACAGAAGGACTGGGACCAGGTAATAGCAGCAATACAGACTCACAATATCTCATTCAAAATCATCAGTCAGTTAGACATTTTCTTCTTCTGCTGGCCTGCTTGACCACTGCCTACTTGTGACAGATTTGGATCTCAGAAGTTGTCTTAACCTGAGTCAGATGATTGGTCCATCTAAATCAGGATTGCTTATACCAGCCTTTGGCAGCCTGGTGCTCTTGGATAAAAACTGATGGAACTTATGGAACTCATGGTCCAAAACATTTGGAGAGAACAAGGTGGGGGAAGGCTGCTGGCTCCTTAAGGTTTTGGACAGTAGTCTTTTAGAGCCTTACCTAGAGATGCTGGGGATGGAACTATGGCATGCTTTGATGTATGGCATGCCAATGATGTGCTGTACCACTGAGCTATGGTCCCTCCCAGGCCTTATATTTGCCGTATGTATAAATAAAGGCAGAGATGTGCCTTCAAAATCAAACAAAACAAAAACCACTATCCAGGCTGACACCAACTTATTCTCCATTCTACTTAGAGAACAAGCAGAATTGTTATTCTACTTGGTGATTTTTATGCATGGACCCATCTAGTTATAAGAGTTCAAAGTTCTTCAAAGAAAGATTTACATTTCCAGGGATCTCAGTGCAGAGAATTTTGAACTCTGTTCAGCACAGGCCAAGCAAGACCGTCTGGTGGCGGGGGGGGGGGGGTAGGGAATCAAAATGCCTGTGAGCTGAGCCATTGATTTTCATGAAAATGTTGAAACAATGTAGAAAGCTAGACGACCTCGAAAGCCAAGTAGCATGGCATCAGTTTCCTAGGGAGATTTTCCCACCCCATTGTGGGGAAATCAAACACCCTATTTTACAGAGTCTTAAAACTGGAAGAGAATTGAATTGTCATGCCCAACATCTTCCTGGACATTCTAGACCATAGTAGAACATCAGTAACATGTGTGTGCATGGTGTAAATGTGCTTGCTGGAGACAACCTGTGGGCAACATGCATAGCAAGCAGAGTCTGAAAGTTGCACAGGCAAATCAGTCTATTTCTGATCTAGACTAACCTTCGCCTTTGTCTGCCCATAAGTCCTGTCTCCCATATCTGAATAAGTCAGTTATGTAAAGAAAAGCACACAGATTCACATTTGAGTACTTTTTTTTAACTTAATTAATTATTTCCAACAATTTGTACACTCACTTAAACACAATCATCTCCAAGTGGTGTGCAAGAGACCCAATGCAATAAGACTAAACTTGAATTAAGATGATAACATTGGAGTTCATTTTTTTTAAAAAAAACAAACTACTGGAAGAAAAAGGAGGAGGAGGAGGAGGAGGAGGAGGAGGAGGAGGAGGAGGAGGAGGAGAAGGAGAGGCTATCTTCAGCAAGCACTGGAAGTTCAACATGGAGAGGGCCTGTCTGACCTCAATTGGAAGGGAGTTTTGTAAAATTAGGCCCACAATACTAAATGCAGCATGACTCCAAGTGGTTACGAGGAACAAGCAAACCACAGGGGACCATCAACCGTCAGTCCTACAAATACCTCAATGATCTGGCAGGGACATAAGGATAAGGCAGTCCCACACTGGAAGAATGGCAGATGCAGCTGATGGACTATATGCAACTGGCCGAGATGACTGGTAGAATTCGAGACCTGGGAGAAGAGAGGGTTGAAGAAGACTGGAAGAAATTCAAGATTTATTTACAAAAGTATTGTAATTTGGCAGAAGACTAAGAAGGATGCTAGATCATAAATAACTGCCTACCATTGAATTAGATTTGAATTTGACGATAAGTGAGATTGAGGAAAATATAAAATTTCTGGAGAATTATTAGATTAAATTAATTGAACGAGATTTAAGAATGTAAACAAGATGATAAATTGCTGGAAAAAGGTTATAATGATGTAAGTGGGAGCGGGAGACGTGAGGGAGTCCAAAGAAGTTATGAAAAAACCTGTTATGATCCATGTTATATTGTTTATCATTTTTGCATTTTGTATTTATTTAAAAATTTCAATAAATATTTATATATAAAAAAATAAGGATAAGGCAGTCCTTCAGGTATCCTGGAGCCAAGTTGTTCAAGACCTTGTATATTAATACACAAACCTTGAACTTGGCAAAATAGCACTGGGCAGCCAGTGTGAGCTTTTGAGAACTACAGTTCTGTGCTGGCAATAGCCTGTCCCCATCAGCGGTCTAGCCACAGTGTAAGAACATTTTATCCTTAAAAAATGCTTATATCTAAAGATGTTTTTCATGTATTTTTGAGCTGGGAACAGTATGAGAACAAAAGCCAGTGAATAAATAAGTTCCAGGAATCTGCACATTAGCTGAAGTGGGCAATTAGGTCAATTCATATTGGAATTCATAAAGATTGTATTCCTCAAGTTTCCATAGCCCTCAACCTTCTAAAAGTCCTGATCAAACAGATCGATTCCTGCAATCCATTGAAGCATAGGTGTGCTCTAAATGCTGGTGCTCCAGGTGTTACTGAACTGCAATGACCATCATTTCAGGCTGTTGGCCATGTTTGCTGGAGCTGCTGGGAGTTGTAGTTCAGCAGCATCTCAAAGGCCAAACGTTCCTCACGCCTGCATTGAGAGTGCAACCACTTGCCATTCCACATAGTTCTCAATCTCTTCTTTGGCTTAACCAGCTTTGTATTTCAGAAGACAAAAGTACTTGTAATATCAGGGTTAGATTCCAATTATGTGATGTGGAAAGCTGGTCATGTGTATTCAATCCGACAGCGGCCAACAGGAACATAGGAAGCTGCCTTATATTGAGCCAGACCATTGGTCCATGCAGCTGAGTATTGTCTACACTGACTGGCAGAAGCTCTCAAGGATTTCAGAAGGGGACATGACCAGTACTAGCTGGAGATACCAAGGATTGAACCTGAGACCTTCTGCATGCAGAGCAAATGCTCCACACCACTGAGCTACAACCCTTCCTCCATCTTCAACATTTTTCATTGTGCCAAAGCAGAAACGCCAGCATCTTCTACTGTAGAATACATCCTTTTTAAAAAAGAACCCATTTTCTTCCACGCAATGACACAGAGATATTATAACAGCTCCTGGGAAAGGGGGGGAGGAGAGAGGCAATGAGAAGCAACATCCAAAGAAGCAGTTATTCCACAAGGCTATCTGATTTTTTAAAAATAAAAATAGTTGAGATGGATGAAGGCTTTAGCCTTTATCTCAGTGGCTGACCTTGCTAATACAGTATGTAGATCCTTTGGCAGCTAATCGGCAGTCTGTAAAAGCAAGGCTTCCAGCTGTGGGCAGTGATCTGTGGCAGGAATGAATGAGTGGGTTTTAGCAGCCAGGATCTGTAGGCTACTATCTGTAGCTGACAGCTGTCACCCTCTCAACAGAGGCCAAAGCAGAGCCCTCCATTTAGAAAGCAGCATGGCTGATCAGATTACTCAGGCTGTAAGTTAGGACTGATTGCACAGCACTGGCGTGAGCGAGTGAGTACTGTGGCAGGGGAGAACAGGGGCTGGAAAGCAAATTCTACAAACAAATTCTGCATCGCCTCTGGAAGTTATTGAAGGGCAACTGATGTCCACAGATCAAAAGACTATCTGGTTTGACACCCGACGTCTGCCTATCCAGCCACCGCCAGTGGATCAGCCCATGAAATTCTGTGTTGGGGGCATGCGTCTCTTTGGGGACAAATGAAAGATGGAACCAAATAGGGGTTTTCCATTTGGTTCAATTTCCACTCATTCCAAAATGAGTCAGAAATGGGTATACTAAGAATGGATTTGCTTCTCACAACTCACATTTGTCCCCATTTCCCAGTCCTTTTGGGTACAAAAGAGCTCTGACCTTCTTTGGCAGCAGAGGCTATTTCATTGCTGGCTCTTGATGGTTGCTATTTTATTTTCCCAGAATGCCCTGGAAAGTTGTGTTGTTCCAGGACATTCAGATACATTTTCTGCCACAAATGGGGGCTCCCATCTTTTTATGTGGCTGCTCTTTACCCAGCCCCCTAACAAACCCGAAAGCCTTGGGAATGGACACCAAAACATTGAGGGGCAGTTTATCCCTATGCACTCATTGATGATTTACTTGTATTAATTCAGATTATGTTTATGATGCTAATGATAATAATGATATTACTGCTCTATACTTGCCAAGTGTCCCACAAAAAAAGCAGAAACACACATACAACAGTTTTAAGTATAAAAGCGAAAGTAAAGGTGTCTGATACCAGCCATTGTGGGATTCTATTACTCTGAAGTTTAAAAGCAATTTTTAAAATGAATAAATGTGTATGTTTACAAAATACAATGCTGGTGTAACACTGTGGTTGTTGTTCTTAGTGTTGCTGTACTTATTTTATATATAACGGGACGCGGATGGCGCTGTGGTCTAAACCATTGAGCCTCTTGGGCTTGCCGATCAGAAGGTCGGCAGTTCAAACCCCCATGACGGAGACAGCTCCTGCCAACCTAGCAGTTCAAAAGCACGCCAGTGCAAGTTGATAAATAGGTACCGCTGTGGTGGAAAACTAAACGGCATTTCCATGCTCTCTGGTTTCCATCATGGTGTCCTGTTGTGCCTGAAGCGGTTTAGTCATGCTGGCCACAGGACCTGGAAAGCTGTCTGTGGACAAACACCGGCTCCCTTGGCCTGAAAGCGAGATGAGCGCCGCAACCCCATAGCCACCTTTGACTGGACTTAACCGTCCAGGGGTCCTTTACCTTTTACCTTTATATATAACACCATGCATCTCTGCCCCCAAAGAACTAACAAATAATAATGATGATGATGATGATAAACCAAACCAACATCGACAGGAAATGGAGCCATGGGTAAATAAGGGAAATTTTTCCATTCATTTGCTTAAGATAGTTAATCTTAGTTGGGTTTAGGAGAAGGACTGGAGAGCTGAGACTGGTAATCCCAGTAGGTCCTGAGACAATGCTTCCTCCAGCAGAATTAAACTTACATCCCATTTCAAAATAAATTAGGGATGGGAAGCTCATTTGAATGAATATAAAGCATGGAATCAAAGCACTTGAAGGATGTCAAATGTTTACGAGGAGAATCCAGAGAGCATCACACAAGTCTTTCATGGGAACTAAGGTGCTCTGAAGAAAGCTTCCCATTGGCTGATGGGCACAAGTTTGAAACCTGCCAATATTTCGCTCCCGGCAATTGCACAGAAAACTGTGTGTGTGTGTGTGTGTGTGTGCGCACACACACACACACACATACACCACACACACACACACACACACACACACACACACACACACAGCCCCTCCTGTTAGGCAGGTGTTGCACTGGACCAGCCTTGGAAAGAAAGCTGCAGTGTTTTTTTAATACATAATCGACAGACGCGTCTGCGAGGATTTGAGGAAATCTGCGAGGAGCTGAGCGCTTTCCCCACCTATTGACATTTACAAAGCACATTAAATCATGCATGAGGAGCCTCAGGCGGATGCAGTTCACACAGCAAGGCTCTGCATTCCCAGGGAGTTTAAGCTGACCAGCACGCTTTATTAGAACTGACAGTGAAAGACAGTGGTTGCGAAATCAGGAGGAAGGATGTAATGCGGAGATGACAGCCAACATGTCAATGGAGGTATTATGCGAATCAGCCTTAGACCCACCAGATGCCTTGGCAGTGGAGGTTGGTCCATTTGGACAAATGGGGCACTGCCCCAGCAACCTCTGCCCACCCCAGCCAGCCTCTGCTTGCCTGCCTTCTTATTTGCAATCAGTTTATCCTTTCAGCTTTCATCTCGGAGCTCATCCACACTTCCTTTTCCCCCTGCTGCTCTCCCCAGGGAAAACCACTCTTTAGCAATCAATTGGAGCAAATGGCAATTCGGGTATTCTCCAGATTGATGTTTGCTCCGATTTGGCACTAAAGAGCATGTTTTCCCTGGGAAAGGAGAGGGGCAATGGGAGTAGGGCTCAAACCCATGCTTAGGAAACCTAGATTGAGTGGGAAGCCACTCAGACCAGTGCTTTCTAGGCACAGGATGAGCGGAAGGGTGGATGAGCCCTTGTAAAACACAGCAAGGGGGTGGATAAGGAGGACAAAACGGTTCTGGCCAGGGGCACCATCTCGCCCTCAGGATTGTGGGTGCCCATCGCCATAACGCAGGCGTGCAATGCAGATCCATGTTGTGGCACTCGCCAGCGGCTCCTCTTCCTCCTCCTCTCCACCGCCAACAAGGCACCCTTTTCTGCAGGGAGGGGCTTGGACTCAGAGGCAGAGACTTTGCATCCGCATCCAAGCCCCCCCCCCCAAAAAAAAGGGTACCTCGCTGGCTGGCTGTGGAAGGCAGAGCTGAACTGCTTTTCTGTCAGAGGCAGCGCTGCAGAGGCTGGCTGCCTCTCTCCGGCTTTGCTCACTGACTTTGTTGGGTGCCTGCCCCCCACAATTATATTATTGTGGGTGCTGAAGCACCCACAGCCCCCTGGAGTTGACTCCTATGGCTCTGGCTGTCTTTGGCTCTGGGCTCCCCTCTTTCTGCCTTACCTCAAGGGACACCACCCACCACTGTTCTTTGGAATACAACTCCCATCAGTCCCAGTTGATCATGCTGGCTGGGGCTGATGGAAGCTGCAGCCCAAGAAATCTGGAAGGCACCAGGTAAGAGGAGACTGATGTAGATCAACCAAATTCTTATTAAATATGCTTTCCAATTCCTCTTCCTCGTATCACAAGGGAGATTTTCCCTTGCTTTTTTTTTTCCTTCAAGGGAGCTGCTTCTCCAAATTCCTTCCACTATCATCTTCTGTTGTTGGTTTTTCTGGGGTGGTAGATATGCTGAGCTAGCTTCTGAAGATAAGGCAGAAAGGATTAAACACCAATGCAGCTCAACCTTCACCCCAGCAGGGCCATATGCTTAAGAGATAAATGCTTTCAAAACATTTTTCAAAAGGTTACTTTCCCCTGATAGCAGCACAAAAGTTTATTTTTCCTTTTTCTTTTAAAAAGGAGATTGTTATCTACAGCTGGCCTGTTGGAAAGCCATCTAACTAGCAGTTGTAAGATTCGAGGCACGGAAAATAAAGTGGCGCCCACAATTCCCTATTTGTCTTTGCAAACACATCTTAATGGCAGGGGAAAGTGGATTTCCCTGGCTCTGTCCCGCTGTTGTTTAACAGGTTCACTCAGCCTGCACTTTCAACTCTGCCAACGTTCTGATTTAACATGGAAAACTTCTGAAACCACATCTGGAACTGGTTCCCCTGGAGTTGGCCTCAGCTATCATAGATTCATAACGTCCAAAGAGACATCAGAAAACTAACCCCCTGCAAATCCACTCTGGGGGCCATCCAGAACCTGCTTAGAAACCTGTATTGAAGGAGAGTCTACCACCTTCCAAGTCAGTGCGACCTCTTATGTCCATTGCCAAACACCTTGTAAGATCAACGCATTATTCCTAACATTCAGACAAAATTCCCTCTCTCATCATTTGAACTTGTTGTTTCCATCCATTCTGTTTGTTAAGCTTCGGAGGAAATCAGCTCCCTCCCATGGGGCAGCCAGAATCAGAGAAATTGTAGGAGTTCTTACCAAGCTATTTATTCAATGATTCACAGAGAACGACGAAGGAATGCAGCCTTCCTAAAAATGGAGTTGCTCCAACTGAGCTCCTCTCCTCGCCCTTCCTAGCAACAGCAGTTCCCCTTAAGGTGGCCCCCAGGGGCTAATTGTCTCTGAGTCCTTTGGTCTTCAACTTTCAATGCATGTTGAGTTCTGGGAGAAGGGGGGTCAGAAATGCTCTCCAGTGATAACATGTCATGTGGCTGCTCTGTCTCTGTCTTTCCCTTCTCACCTCCCAACTCTTCTGTTTACCTATTTCCGAGGTGTGACCTTCCTCAAACCACCACTGTAATTCAATACAGTCGTACCTTGGAAGTCAAATGGAATCCGTTCCGGAAGTCCATTCAACTTCCAAAACGTTCGGGAACCAATTCACGGCTTCTGATTGGCTGCGGGAAGCGCCTGCAGCCAATCAGAAGCCACAGAAGCTGTGCCAGACGTTCAGCTTTCAAAAATCATTTGGAAACCAGAACTCTCACTTCTGGTTTTCGATCGTTTGGGAACCAAAACGTACGAGTTACAAGGCATTCAGCAACCAAGGTATGACTGTACTGCCTTCCTCTTTTCTAGGAAGTTCAGGAGGAGGAGGGGCGGTCTCCACCATTCCTCTGCAGTTGTCCCCCTCAGTCTAGTCCCTGGCACCGTCTGAGGTGGCAGAAGTGGGGGAGGGGGGAATACTCCATCTTCTATATGTCAGGCTTTCATATATTTGGATGTCACTTTGCCTGTTAATTACCTCTTCTCCATGTTCACCACATGCACCTCCTTCAAGGACTTGGTCTCTAGGTCCATCACCATATTTGACACCCTGCTGTGGGCATGTTCCAGTTTGCCTATGCCCTTCTTAAACTGCTATGCCCTTGTCTCTCCTCATACCACCATCGCCATCCTACAAATGCTTAGAATTAATCACTTGGCAGGCCCAATAGTCAAGTAGGTGCTAAGACCTCGGTGCCTCAAAAGAACCCACGGGAGCTGATAACTGCTCTGCCTCCCCATGTGGTTGCATGACTGATAGTGGGCAGCTATTTTAATTTCTCGCAGTGCCCCAGAATCATACCACATCAGGCACTCTGGGGAATGCAAATGGCTATCCTTCAGTGCCATATACATCTATGGTTAGAAGTCCTGTGATGTAGGAAGGGGCCCACCAGGGGGAGGAGCTTAAAACAATAGGCTTGATTACCCAGTTCCTCCCAAGTGAGGGGAAGTGGACACAGCTAAACCTGGCTTATTCTATGGTATTAACCCCTTCATGTATTAATCAGACTTAGGAATGTTGGTTTAATAATAATAATAATAATAATAATAATAATAATATTTATTTATATCCCACCCTCCCCGGCCAGAACCAGGCTCAGGGCAGCAAACATCAAAATATATAATACATTATATGATTTCCTGAGTCTGGTTATCCCACATAATCAAGAGTTTTAAAGCCCCGTCAACTGGTATTCAGAAGCATTGCTGCCTCCAACTATGGCGAAAGGGTATAGCCATCTTGGCTAGCAGCCATCATTAAACATCTGTTCCTGCACAGCCCCAGTTTGCTCCAGAATCAGCTCAGTTTGGTTTGAGACTCAGTCTTTGGATGAATCCTGTGCACAGTTAGGGTTGCCATGTGTCCTCTTTTTCCAGGATGCACCCACTTTTCCAGAAGTAAAATTTGAGACCGATGGCATTTATTTGCTTTGAATGGCCATCATAGCACCCTCTTTTTTCCTCTTCAAAACATGGCAACCCTACTACTGGACAGCCCTTCGAACAGAGATCCCCACAACTCATTTAGCTATGTATTTATGCAAATACATAAATATTCATTGTGTGCAATTATACAACTAAATATTTAAATCTTCAGTCAAAAAGCAGGAAGAGAGGGGCTTACAAATAAGTAAAAAGGAGGCATCCCCTGCCCTCAGGCTTACAATGAAAGAAGACACAACACAGAAAGGGAAACTATAAAGGCAGCAAAATTCTTTTTGAAACTAGTGAAGTGTGATCTCTTCCCCTTCATTTGAACAGCGACTGGATCGCTAGGAACAAAGTGATCCCCTTTCCGCCAGCGTTCCAAACCGGCTCCTGGTTTTTCTTGCAAGATGTGCGTTCACAGCAGTGCCTTTGAGAGAAATGTCATGCAAGGGTTGGGGGAAAGGAAGCTTGTTTTTTCTCTTTCTACATTCAGTCCTTGTGGGTGGCAATGGCCTCAAAGGCAGCCTTCTTTCCACCTGGCTTGGGAGGGTGGGGCCCTGACTGACTCCAGCTAAAAAAAAGCTGAGGCTGCTGAAGAGGCCAGAGATCATCTTGGCTGTGAGTCCTGGGAAGAAGCCAGAAGCAGCTTAGTCATGCTGGCCACATGACCCAGAAGCTGTATGCCGGCTCCCTCGGCCAGTAAAGCGTGATGAGCGCCGCAACCCCAGAGTCATCCACAACTGGACCTAACGGTCAGGGGTCCCTTTACCTTTACCTTTACAAATCACACCTGGCATTCCCACACCTGGCCTTCCCACTGCAAATGCATCCTCATGTTAATATGTTGAGTCAATTCCATCCATCAAGGACAGTTACATTTGAGAGAATTAAAAGTAATCAAGTAATGTAGTCCACATTTGTCTACTCTGAACAGCAGCCAGAAACTCCGAGAGGTCTTTTCCAGTCAAGTTACTGCAGAGTTGTTTGACTTGAAGTTCTGGAAGCTGAACCTCTGACCTTCTGCCTGCCTCTTACTATGGCTGAGCAGTAAGCCTCATATTGTCTATATATTATTTGGATACTCAGCACCTGACTTGAAGCTGGGCAGACCATGTGATCTTCTGCACACAAAGAATATGCTCACCCACTAAGCTGTTGCCTCTTCCCACCTGTGGAAAGGTAGAAGTATCCCTGAGGAAGTGGCATAAAATTATGGATAAGCCTAAGATGGAGTCCCTGAAGAGGACATAAATTATCTGGGACAATTTATTATCCATAAATTATCTTGCATAAGGGCAGGCTTGTGACATCTCTGTTATCTTTTGCATAAAGCAAAATCCAAACCAATTCCATAGTTAAGAACATAAGAAGAGCCTGCTGGATCAGGCCAATGACCCATTTATTGTCCAGCATCCTGTTTTCCCAATGGCCAACCAGAGGCATAGGTGTAGCCCACAAGCAGGAATTGAGTGCAATAACACTCTCCCACTTGCCTGATGGATAGATTGAGTTTACTTATATGCCACTTTTCCACAATGAGCAAACATCCAAATCTCAAATACAGTGGTACCTCGGGTTACAGACAATTCAGGTTACAAATGCTTCAGGTTACAGACTCCACTAACCCAGAAATAGTACCTCGGGTTAAGAACTTTGCTTCAGGATGAGAACAGAAATCATGCGGCAGTGGGAGGCCCCATTAGCTAAAGTGGTACCTCAGGTTAAGAACAGTTTCAGGTTAAGAACGGACCTCCAGAATGAATTAAGTTCTTAACCCGAGGTACCACTGTACACAAAATACAGAGCAATTGGTTAGCAATTTGAAAAATGTCAAAAAATCAACAGTTTAAGAAACACAGGATAAATTCAATGTTCAAAACCACACCAACAAGGTTTAAGTACATAAATACAAAGCAAAACTAGAGCTAATCGACAATAAAGCTTTTGGTACTGGTCTTCCTGTACTCCAAAGAACCTGCCTTAAGGAGAGAGGTTGCTCTCAGTCTCTTCCCCAGGTTCTTGGAAGCACCAGTTGCTGGCACAGGTCTTGCTGTGATTCCCAGCAGCTGACATTGCTTACGACAAGATATGCATTGAAAGCCACTGTCCAGGATTTTAGAAATGGGACATGCCCAGTCTAGCTTGGAGAACCTGGGGGTTGAACCAAGGACCTTCTGCATGCAAAGTTGATGTTATCCCACTCCATCTTTCCCTGCCTTAAAACAGTCGGGCCACTGCTCTATCTCAGCGCTTCTAGCAATTCAACATGTTCCCGGGTTGCATCCTCTCCATATTACGCAGTCATCATTTCTTCTTTGGCTGGTATGTCTGGCAAAAGCAAAGGATAAAGATGCGCCCCCTCCCCAGCACACACAAATGTTGATCGCTACCGTCAACATCAAATCTGACTGTTCCCGACAACTCCTGTGATACGGCAACCTCGGGGACTGGAAGCCACATCTGTGAGTCAATGTAGTAGCAGCCATCTGTATGAACTGCATTATTTAACGGCGTTGGCACAGATTAACATTTGCTGTAACCTATGGTAATGGGCTCAAGGGGCCTCCCATGTCTGCTGCGAGATGGCAGCTGATGTCTCCTGTTCCGTTCTCAAAACAGGATGCTTTAATTTTTAATGGAGCACATGTTCAATTGGCTGTACAAACAGGCTAATCTGCAAAGCATGTGCTCGGGAACAAGCCAAAATATGCAGCCAGAATAACAACGCCACTTCACCGCGGCGGGGAGGGAGGCGAGGAGGCGTCCCTGCGTTGCGGGCGCCTCCGGTGACAGAGGCCGGCAACCAAGAGGAGCAGGCGGCATGTGTCGCCAGCAGAGGTCCTGCCAGCTAGGGAGGAAATCTTCGTAGCGGCATGAGCTTGCGGGGTAGAGTTGACAGGCTTCAGGTGCTGAGTGTGGCGGCATCTTTGTGGAAAGACGCAGCCAAGGCGCAACTGGAAATGGTGTGGGATATTTAAAAACACAATCAAACCAACAATTCGTGTTTCACTAGATAGGCACACGACAGGAGCTGAAGCTCATAGAGTTGACCTGTAAACTTGCTAGAGAGAACTCCGTGAGAGACACTCCCACTGTGCCCTGACAGCGGGAGGGCAGAGCTATATATTCTCCTACCTGCCTGAGTACACCCTCTTTTTTCGTCACTTTATCACCAAGACAACTACATGAGAACATCTGCTCAGACACCATTTTAAGCTAAACGTACGTATGTCTTTGTAACCAAATTACCATTTTAAGCCCGCCTGAACAAAGCTCCTGTATCTTTTACTCTTCAGCAAGTATTCTGCATAAGTAAATGTTATTTTTTACCATTTACAAGACTGTTGGTGTGATTATTGTTTTATGGGGAGGAGGGGGAAATACCAGAAGAACCCAGTCTGCTTTAATATAGCCTGGATTACTTGGACTAAAAGGACTGAAACTAGCCTATCTAGGCTTCCCTTTATGCTGCAAAGCTGGGCACTCTGTTGAACTCACAAACTTGAGGAAGTAAGGATAACAGCTAATAAAAATATCCTCTCCTACCATCTATTCACATCTGGCTCAGGACTGACTCTCCCCATATAAACCGTCCCAGATTCTGATCATCATCGGAGGTCCTTCTTTATGTGCCTCCTTCACATGAGATCTAAAGGGTGGCAACATGAGAATAGGGCCTTTCTTCTAGTGGCTCCCCATTTGTGGAATGCTCTTCCCAGGGAGGTTGGCCTGGCGCCATACACACACACGGCACTAGGCAAAAACATTCCCCTTCAACCAGGCCTTGGGCTGATTAATATTCCACAGCCTTTTAAATGTGTCTATGGGAAGGGGGGTTACTGTTTTGCTGTTTTGTTTTGTTTATTTTCATGTTTGTACACTGTATTTTATTCAGTCAACTGCCCTGAGATCTTATGATGAAGTCTACAAATGTAATAAATAAAACAAACAAATAAATCCCAACAAATGGAACTGAGAGCACACTAAGACTCCATCTGCATTGTACCTTTCAAACACTACCATGCCACTTTAAATAGGCATGGCTTCCCCCAAAGGATCCTGGGAGCTGTCACTTGTTAAGAGTGCTGATGGTTGCTAGGAGACCTCAGTTCCCTTCACAGAGCTACCATTCTCCAAGTTCCCTGGGAAGAGGGACTGACTGTTGAACCACTCTGCGAACTGTAGCTCTGTGAGGGGAATAGGGGGGTCTCCTAATGACTCTCAGAACCTGTAACAAACAGCATTTCTCAGGATTATATTGGGAGGGGGGAGAGCCAAGACAGATTAAAGTGGTGTGATCCTGGTTTAAATGTATGGTGCCATCTACATAAACAGCTGAAGGGAGCTGGAAGCAGCCTAGTTAGTATCTTCTGAGTTCAATCAGGCAGAAGAGAGAGAGAGAGAGAGAGAGAGAGAGAGAGAGAGAGAGAGAGGTATATTTCACTTCATACAGTCCCCTGACAAACTCCCCAATCTTCAACAGTTGTGCATGCACAGCGCTCTAGAAAACATTTGGAGAAGAAGAAGAAGAAGAAGAAGAAGAAGAAGAAGAAGAAGAAGAAACTGAGATTTCCTAACCCATTGGTTCCATCCTGGAAACCAGACTGCATTTTAATGCAGAAGCTCCAAAATCCAGAATTTTGGAAGCCTCCCTCCCCTAGTAATCCTGCTGAGTTCAGTTGCAAGCACAAAGGGGGGATTTTGCTTGCTATTTCATTCTTTAATTAGCTTATCACAAGAGAAAAGAAGGGGGGGGCGGACTGATGACTAAACCCGCGCTGATCAAATCAAATATTAATCGCACATAAACTGCAGATCAAAATCAGCCGGGGGTTTCAACGCATGAAACAGGCAGATAAATCAGTGTGGCTCTTTTCCCCTCAGCATGCGGCTCCCCTTTTCTCCATCTACTGCCAAATTAGAAACTTCCTACAGAAAGCATAGCCTGTTTCTCTCTCTCTCCCCCCCACCCCCCGTTATCCCACACTCCCAGAGTACAACATTAACAAGACACTAGAAGTCTTCCCTCCCACGACACGCACTTGCTCTTAAATATTGAAAGTGGGGGGCAGAAATGAAGCCGGTCCTTTAAATCTTCCTAAATCCTCGTCTCCGATTGGGTTCATTAATAAACATTCTGGTTTTGTTGCAGAGAGTGACATATGGCATAATCCTCTAACAGGAAGAAGTATTTTGCATTTTATTGTAGAAAACAAACATGCAGACAGGTTCCAACAGATGGCTTTTTTAGCTTCTGGGAGAAAGGAGGGGTGTGGGAGCTTAATAAGGCTTGAAAACAAGATTCTCTCCCCCTTTCGCTCTTCCTCAAGAATAAATTTTAAAGAATCTGGAGTTGTTCTGCTCCAAGCATTTTGGGCAAATAGGAACATAGGAACGACTGTTCCAACTAGCTCAGAATTTTCTACACTGGCAGGCAGAGGCTCTCCAGGATTACAGACAAGGAGTTTCTCTTAGTGCCACCTTGACGTGCCAGGGATTGAACCCAGCACCTTCTGTATGCAAGGCAGATGCTCTCCCCACTGAGCTACGGACCTTCAAATCAGTTTACATCATCTAGAAATGGTAAATACCAACTTGCCTAGCGCCTCTTCTTCACACACACACATGTGGTGTTTCCCTCAGCTAGTGCTCAAACAATAGGACTTAACCAAGTTAAGGGCACTCAATGAAATCCAAATGTTTTACCCCAGCCCCAATTTTAGCCAAACCATGCCCTCTCTTGTACCATAAAGGTAAAAGGTAAAGGGTAAAGGACCCTTGGACAGTTAAGTCCAGTCAAATGTGGCAATGGGGTTGCGGCGCTCATCGCACTTTTCAGGCCGAGGGAGCCGGCGTTTGTCCACAGACAGCTTTCCTGGTCATGTGGCCAGCATGACTAAACTGCATCTGGTGCAACGGAACACCGTGATGGAAAACAGAGCGCATGGAAATGCCGTTTACCTTTCCGCTGCAGCGGTACCTATTTATCTACTTGCACTGGCATGTTTTCGAACTGCTAGGTTGGCAGGAGCTGGGACAGAGCAACGGGAGCTCACCCATTGCGGGGATTCGAACTGCCGAGCTTCTGATTGGCAAGCCCAAGAGGCCCAGTGGTTTAGATGCAGGTGGCACTGTACCTTAAAAACAGTGGCTAAGGCACCATTGTAAAATGTCAGCAGCACTCTGCCGTATTCCTGCACCCATTGCTCCTGCTAGAATTTCTCTATCTCAGATAATGCCACCCCTTCCTAGAAAGAGATATTTTTCATGAGTAAGTCTCATACTGCATTGGGCCATTGGGCCAACTCATTGCACTGACTCTCCAGGTTTATCAGACGTTGTTGTTGTTGCTGCTGCTGCTGCTGTTGTTAACATTTGTATACCACCCTTCATCCAAAGATCTGAGGGTGGTTCACAACAGAAAAATACAAAAAGACACAATGCTCAATAAATCAAAACCAAAACAAACTTATAACTTCCCTCCCAACAAACATCTAAAAAAACATAGAATGTTAATCAGCTGGTTGAAAATAAACATTTTCACCTGATGCCTAATGATATGTCTCATTTTCACCTGATGCCTAATGATATGTCCCTGGGGAGAGTATTCCACAAATGGGGAACCAATGCAAAAAAGGCCCATTCTTGTACTGCTACCCTCTAGACCTCTTGTGGAGGAGGCACACAAAGAAGGGGCTCAGATGATGATCACAGGGCCTGGGTCAGTTTGTATGGGGAGAGGTGGTCTTAGAGGTATTGCAATCCTGAGACATTTAGGGCTTTTATAGGTAAAATCAGCACTTTGATTTGGACTTGGAAACTAATTGGCAACCAGTGCCATTGGGCAGGGGGTGGTATTCTACACTCAAGCTGTCTTGCCCCAGTGAGAAACCTGACCACCAAATTCTGCATCAGCTCAAGTTTCTGAACCAGCTTCTCTGGTCCTGCCCAGTCGTTGGGGTCAACGGCATAAATGAAGAGCAGTTGCACCAGCCTCTCTTGACATATGGCTTGAGTTCAAGATGTGCTGCATGGGGGGAGGGTAGGGGTCACCTGACATTATGGTGTTGTCAGCCCCTGCCCACCTGCCAAAGTGGGCTGCTGCGAGTTGATGACCTCGGGATCCAGCTGGCTGCATGGAATAGATTGTAATTTCAGTGCAATTTTATATGTCGACTTAGAAGCAAGCTCTCCTGACTTCAATGGGACTTATTCATAGGTGTGTATTGTATTCTAGTTGATTGGTAAAACCCACAGGGAAAGAACCAAGGCTGGTCAAATCTTGCTGGACCACGGACAGCTCCAAGTGAAAGACTTATCCTGACAAAGGTTGGGAGATAGAGGCCTTTTATACCTCTGCCTCCAGGCCACCTCCTCCAGGCTTGAGAGAACTTTGGAGCTGTAAAGTGTGGTATAGTGGTTAAGAGCAGTGGACTCGTAATCTGGTGAACCGGGTTCGTGTCTCCGCTCCTCCACATGCAGCTGCTGGGTGACCTTGGGCTAGTCACACTTCTCTGAAGTCTCTCAGTCTCACTCACCTCACAGAGTGTTTGTTGTGGGGGAGGAAGGGAAAGGAGATTGTTAGCCACTTTAAGACTCCTTAGGGTAGTGATAAAGCAGTATATCAAATCCAAACTCCTCCTCCTCCTCCTCCTCTTCTTCTTCTTCTTCTTCTTCTTCCATCCCTCTGGTCTGAAGACAAGTACTCCTCCTCCATTCTATAGCCATCCTCCTAGTGTACTCCCTGTACTGCTGGACTGTTGATGTGTAGTGGGAGGCATCGGGTCCTTCAGAATCAGTGGAAGCTGTCCATGAGACTCCAGCCCTACAGGTCTTGATGGTCTAGGACCATCCTAGCCAGCATGACCAGTGGTCAGGGATGATGGGAGTTGTAGTCCAACAACATCTGGGGACCCACAGGTTGAGAACCACTGGTCTAGGAGGTTCATCTGGGGGCTTCTGTCCAACCGCCTCAGGTGCTGACTCAGAACTGGCTGCTCACCTGGTTCCCCCGCACCTTCTGACCCTGTGACCAGATCACAGAGGTCATGACAGTAAGTAGATATTGTATTCCAGCCTTGGCATTCTGCAAGCGTAAACCAACTCCCACAATTGTGACACGTTGGAATGTATGCAATCTTGGCTTTGGTCCAACGTAAACCTTGTCCACTTCCTCAGTGTTGTATTTTTGTTGTTGTGTACCTCCCCCCCCCCATGTTTCCTTCCTCCTCCTTGGGTGTTCCATTCATGCACAGTATGCACCTAAAGTATAAGCTAACAAGTCCAGCTGTACTTTGAGAAAAATACACGGCCACTCTCATCCAAAAAAAAGTCCATTAAGTCTCAAAAGCCTGACGTTTTGAAGCATAAAAGCCTAATCAAAAGAAACCATGCCTCAGCTCAGCCAGAAATGGGGGAAATAATATTCCATTCAACTTTATGTGAAAAAAGAAAATAATTGGAGCAACATTTGTTTGAAATTGGAGCATGGAAATGGCTGTTTGCCATCCACTTCCAAAGGAAATCATGATTTTTTTTTTCAAGGAGGGGAACCAATTTTTAATATTTGAAGAGTGTTTTTATTTTGGAACATGTTTTTCTGTATTTTCACAAGCTGCAGGCTGAAAAGGGAGATGCAGGGAGAGTGGGTAATGGCGTACAATCATGGCTCAAGCAAGCCACGGTTCTAATTGGCTCTGGGAAATAATGAGGTTTCAACATTTTTCTCTGATAGTTTTGCATTCATTTGGCACCCCACAGGACTAAAAAGAACGAGGGTTGCCTTCAGAAGTTATAGGAAGCAGAAACAACATTCCCCCTCCATTCCCTACATTTTTATAGCAACGATTGCAACAAAATATTGTAAGCTGTGGGGATGCTTCAAAATGTCTCATCCTTCACAAGACTCTGGGTTTTGGAGCTCCAGACAACAGGATCATTTTTTTTAAAGGGAAATGATACATTAGCAACCCTCAATGGTTTAGCTGGTAGCCCCCGTCTCCAATTTTAGACAGAATATTGAGCATGCCCCAAGCCGCATCCTTTAGAGCACAATCCTGTGAACATTTACTCAGAGTCCTACAGAGTGTAAGTGTGATGTGTTTGCTAAAAGAGCTAAATTAATCTTATGCTGCATGAACCAGACCCTCCAAGTGTCCCTATTTTCCAGGAACAGCCCTGGATTTACAGAAGCTGTCCCAGTTTCTGATTTCATCCCACTTTTCCTTAGGATGTCCCTATTTTCATCAGGGAAATGTTGGAGGGTATGGAGTTATGTGACCCCTGAGCCAAGGAGATACAGTGGTACCTCAGGTTAAGAACTTAATTCGTTCTGGAGGTCCGTTCTTAACCTGAAACTGTTCTTAACCTGAGATACCACTTTAGCTAATAGGGGCCTCCTGCTGCTGCTGAGTGAGGTACCACTTTAGCCATTCCGCCACCACACGATTTCTGTTCTCATCCTGAAGCAAAGTTCTTAACCTGAGGTACTATTTCTGGGTTAGCGGAGTCTGTAACCTGAAGTGTCTGTAACCTGAAGTGTCTGTAACCCGAGGGACCACTGTACAACCTTTAGAAGACATCTGAAGGCAGCCCTGTATAGGGAAGTTTTTTTAAATGTTTAATGCTTTAGTATATGTTGGAAGCCACCCAGAGTGTCTAGGGCAACCCAGACAGATGTGTGGGGTATAAATAATAAAATTGCTGTTGTTATCATTGTTATCATCATTATCGCCATCGTCATCATGGAATAACGATGTCCCTGTTTTTATTGGAGAAGTGTTGGAGGACACAGTGTCAAGATCACAAGACCTAGTTCCTGTCTATTCCATGCAGGCAAGAGTGAATCTGGGGTGCTGTGCCCAGCTATGGTCACCACATTTTAAGAAGGATACTGACAAACTAGATCACATCCAGAAAAGGGCCTTTGTGGTAGGAGGAAGCGCAGCTAGGTGAGGACCAAGCAACTCAGAAGGCCCCCTTGCCGGTCCAACTCAGCTGTGCCAATTTAACATCCCTTTCATCAGGCTCCTGTGCAAAATTCCATAGACCTATGGACCACACAGGTGGCGCTGTGGGTTAAAGCCTCAGCGCCTAGGGCTTGCCGATCGAAAGGTCGGCGGTTCGAATCCCTGCGGCGGGGTGCGCTTCCGCTGCTCGGTCCCAGCGCCTGCCAACCTAGCAGTTCGAAAGCACCTCCGGGTGCAAGTAGATAAATAGGGACCGCTTACCAGCGGGAAGGTAAACGGCGTTTCCGTGTGCGGCTCTGGCTTGCCAGAGCAGCGATGTCACGCTGGCCACGTGACCCGGAAGTGTCTCCGGACAGCGCTGGCCCCTGGCCTCTTAAGTGAGATGGGCGCACAACCCCAGAGTCTGTCAAGACTGGCCCGTACGGGCAGGGGTACCTTTACCTTTACTATGGACCACGGCACTGCATTTTGCATAAGTAAAAATGGCCAGTGGCCACTGTACTGCCATTCACCCACTGCTAACATGTAACCAGGGAGGTGAACAGTGGTGGTGTTGGTGGAGTGAGGGGAAAAGGTGCAGTCACTTTGGGTCAGATGTTCTTTGTATGTTGGGGGCACATTGGGGTCACCACAAAAGTCTGCTGCCATTGCTGGTTAGAAGTCCCCAATTTTCCCTCTCTAGGCTTCAGCGCTGTTTGCTTTTCATACTTCCATGTCAGAAAGGTGAAGCCCATACTGTGGCTCAGCAGCTTTTTCCACTTCCTTTCTTGCATTAATTCCTTCTTGATATTTAACCTTTAGATTTTTCAGAGCCAGGGAATGCATAATGGCTCCTTGGAAGCATATCATTCTAAGGCAACTCACAAGAGAAAGGTCTTTATGTGACTTTTCTCAGAAAATGTGCATGATTTATGGGCCTTTTTTCACTTAACAGGTTAAGTATGCTAACTTCTCTTCCAAATATCCTTTATTAGTAATGGGGCCGATTACAGCTGCCTGCATCAGTTCTTGAGACCCTTAAATTGTAAGCGGAGGAAAGGAGAGGTACTAGCTGGAAAATCTCATTTCATTGAAAAGCTTGGTTTAACTTTAATAGGGTTTGCATATATATCATAAATCAACTAAGCTGAGGGCACTAGGGAGGAGGAGGAAGAACTTCTGTCTTCCACTCCTTCTATTTTAGATGGTGCCTCGTCTTTAGTTCATGCTGTTATGCAGAGTATAAAAGCATGGCTGTAAGTTTGTTTTGCTGTTTTAAAGTCCTAGAATCAAAAATAAGGTAAGAGCCTTTCTGGGCTTTGATGGCATACCTGAAGGTGCATCTCCACCCCCATCTTTTAACCCAGACACTGAGATCCAGCTCCGAGGGCCTTCTGGCGGTTCCCACGCTGCGAGAAGTGAGGTCACATGGATACAGACAGGGGGCCTTCTTGGTGGTGGCGCCCACCCTGTGGAACACCCTCCCATCAGACGTAAAGGAAATAAATAACTGTTTCTTGTTTTGCAAACTAGGGTCCCCAGCTGTTTTTGGACTGCAGTTCTCATCATCCTTGAGCACTGATCCTGCTAGCTAGAGATGATGGGAGTGGTAGTCCAAAAACAGGTGGAACCCCAAATTTAGGAAACACTGGGCTAGATGATCAAGTACAAAAAATAATAATATAATAGCATAAATTGCATCTATAAAGGCATATATTAGTGAGCATGGTGTGCAGAAACACATAATATTAGGGGAAATTGCTTTGTGAATATTGGGCAAAATTGCATCAAGAATGTATAAAAATGCTACAGAATTTTCATTGGCATTTTTCTTCTGTTTAAAAACTCCAACTGTTGTGGAAATGTGGAAAGCTTCACTTACCATTGAAAAAGAAAGAGAACCCAAGAGAACATCACCCATCCCTACCCTCACTGGGAACCCAGTAAAATTCAAGAAAACTCCTAGCCTAAATTCAAATATCTGGGCATGAAAGATTTACACTCAAAATGCAGTGTTCTTATCCATCCAGTAATGGAGATTACACTAATTTACTGACTGTTTCCTGTGGGTTGTTTCATATATTTCAGCAGTGCACAGAATACTTAGCCTGCTGCCATTAAGTTTAAACAAAAGGTATTGCATTCAAAAGTCTATGGCAGTGACCAGGCACAAAAGGAAACCAGTGGAGTCATTTGGGAGCAGATACTAGTCCCCTCAGATCACCTTAGCATTTTTTGCAAGGTTGAGGCTACATTCTCTTTTAGAAAAAGAATCTGGGGTGGTGGAATGCTGAATATTAGCAAACCTTAAATCCTATAATACGTCCTCATATGCTTTTCAATATTTTTTTGAAAGGTGTTAGGGATACAGTGTTGATGGTTCATCATCTATGTGGATCTAATGTGATTATACTCTCCTGTAACTCACTGTGCCTGGAATGATTCTAGACTTCTGGGCCATCATTAATAATTTTCTCTAGACATTAAGACTGAGCAGAAAGTTCTCAGGGGAAAAGAGAAAACCTGACAATATTTTTTGAAGATTTCCTTTTTAAAGCTCTGACTGAATTGTTGGGGGATTTCAGTCCTTGCTTGGGGGATATTCAGCAAAATGGTCTCTGTTGTCCAGTTTTAATATTGTCTCCTACTTAACAGTGAATGAAGCAATAGGTTTGGCCTCTCTTCCTTCCTCTTCTCCTCTCAGCAGAGAGTTTTTGAGAGGCAAAAAAATGTTATCAAATGTCACTCCTCATGCCAAAGCACATTCAGGAAAGACATACAGTAATTATGAGGTTTTTTTGCTGGATTTTACACAGAGTAGACCCATTGAAATGAATGGCATCTGGTTGGCCACCATAAAAAACAGGATGCTGTACTAAATGAGCCATTGCCCTGATCCAGTAGGCCAGACATAGGCAAACTTGGCCCTTCAGATGTTTTGGGACTACAATTCCCATCATCCCTGACCACTGGTCCTGTTAGCAAGGGGTCATGGGAGTTGTAGTCCCAAAACATCTGGAGGTCCAAGTTTGCCTATGCCAGCAGTAGGCTCTTCTTACATCTTAATAGACCCAAGTTACCCATGTCCAGTTTTGTTGTGGGGCAAGGCTAACACTCCCCATATGTGTTATCCCTTCCACACTCAGGGAGGCTTTCATGTGGTACGAGATAAACTCAGCTCCATTATCCCTGACCAAGTTTGTGGGTTTCCCTGTAACTTGTTGCTCACCATGGCAATGTACTTCCTGAATATATTTACTGTTTCATTTTTCTCCTTTAGAAAGTACACAACACAATACCTTCAGAAATCATCCATCTTCAAAGGACAGGTTCATGTGTTTTTCTATACATCGGTCCGAAAAATTGCACAGGCAGCAAAATAAGTGAGCTAAGCCTAGCAGGACAGCTTGCTCTATGGTCTTAACCCCTTCATGCATTAATTAGACTTAAGTATGTTGCTTATATGAGGCTGGTTATCCCACACAATGTTGGTTTTGGTGAGAGCTAAGGGTGGAAATCTCTGCCTCCTTAAATCCCCATGAGTCAGAACCATAAGTGGGCCACACCCTCATTTAAGGTTAGTTCCCTTATTGGCAGGAGGGGAGAGTGCTGTTTGGCTCAGGTCCTGTCTTTGTGCTTCTCACAGGCATCTGTTAAGCCACTGTTAGAAGAGGATGTTGGACTAGATGAGCCCACTGACCTGATACATCTCGTTCTTCTTATGTTTGATGCCTCCTTGTGCTACAGAAACACCCCTGGTTGCAATTTCCCATTACAGATTGCCAGTGCTTATTCACAAAGGGTGGGCGTTAGGAGGCACGGAAGGTAGCGCTCATCTTTATTCCTGAGGGTGTTGAAAAGTGGCAGATGATGGGAAGGAGCAATGCAGCGGGGCCAACTCTCCAAACCGGAATGGAAGAGGTACATCCTCACACTTTGTCCGCCCACAACCACCTCCAATTCTTCCACATCTAAAGAGTAAGCCGGCCTCCCACGCAAGGGGGGGGGGACCAAGGTGGGAGCATACGGTTTCTGTCTGCGTGGTGCAGAAACTGATTAAAAATGCTAACAGCCATGATCGTCCAACGACGAGACTCTCCCTGGAGACTCATCCAAACAGATGGTGATTAGTTTGGGATGGCCGGAACAATCACGCGTACCATGTTGCAGTAACACCCACAGACTATCTGTCATCATCCCAGGAGGCCGTTAAAGCCTGTTTACTTCATACAGTTAACTTGAACCATAAGCTTTACAAGGCTCTTTGATACATTTTTAATCACTCTCCTCATAAACCTATAACATTTTTTTTCCCTCCTGCAAGGCTGCACATTTTGCTTCTCTTTTTTCGTGTGCATGTATATATCACAGATGCCACACAGGAGACTAGGAGAAGGCAGAAAGAGATGCCCTTTGGCATGGCCAACCTGCTCTAAGAAACTACCAGGAGCTTGGCCAACTGGCTAAAACCCACATGGGTAAGGGCCTTGGCCTGGCAGTCGAGATGGACCTAAGGGAATCATTTTGGCATCTGTTCGGGGAAAGCGCAAGGAAATGACTGCAAATGGCTGTATAGGCCAGTGCTGGATTTAGAAATCCAAGGGAAGCAATTTGCTGCAGAGGGAAAGGAAGAAGCCAGAGAGACTGGGAACCTCGAGTAGAAGATTCACATCCACTATATCCATGAAGGCCCAAGTGAGAAAGCAATGGGCTTGTTAGAAACACTATTACAGTGGTACCTCGGGTTACAGACACTTCAGGTTACAGACGCTTCAGGTTACAGACTCTGCTAACCCAGAAATAGTACCTCGGGTTAAGAACTTTGCTTCAGGATGAGAACAGAAATCGTGCGGCGGTGGCGCAGTGACAGCAGGAGGCCCCATTAGCTAAAGTGGTGCTTCAGGTTAAGAACAGTTGCAGGTTAAGAACGGACCTCCAGAACAAATTAAGTTCTTAACCCGAGGTACCACTGTACTATTACTATTACTATTACTATTACTATTACTATTACTATTACTATTACTATTATTACTGTTATTGTTATTATTATTATTACTACTTACACCCCATGCTCCCTCAAAAAGGAACCAGGACAACAAAGAAACACACGATCAATAAATTAAAACATCTAAACATCGGTAGGTAGTGGACTCTCCTTCCTTGGAGATTTTTAAGCAGAGGCCGGATAGCCATCTGTCATAGATGCTTTAGCTGAGAATCCTACACTGCAGCGTTTTGGGCTATCTGACCATCAGGGTCCCTTCCAGCTCTACGATTCTATGATTCAGTGATTCTCAATATATTCCATTTTAAATGCGCAATGCTACATTTGTTGAGCTAAGAACTGCGCCGCAATATTTCAGAAAGTTTAAAATCTGATAGTTATGTATATGCTGAACTGCACTTTCGCCTGGGAGATGTGCATTAGGCCACACCATTTCATCATCATCATCATAATTTTTATTTATACCCTGCCCTCCCCGGCCCGAGCCGGGCTCAGGGCAGCTAACACCAGTAAAATTACAATAAAAACATAATAGAAAAAAACACCAATTTAAAATACAGATTAATGTGCAAAGGCAGAATTCCTCGAGAGCCAGTGTGGTGTAGTGGTTAAGAGCGGTGGTCTCGTAATCTGGGGAACTGGGTTCACGTCTCCGCTCCTCCACATGCAGCTGCTGGGTGACCTTGGGCTAGTCACACTTCTCTGGCGTCTCTCAGCCCCACTCACCTCACAGAGTGTTTGTTGTGGGGGAGGAAGGGAAAGGAGAATCTTAGCCGCTTTGAGACTCCTTCGGGTAGTGATAAAGTGGGATACCAAATCCAAACTCTTCTTCTTCATCATGCTGACCACTTAGCTGGGGCATCATGCTCTAGTCTAACGCCAGCTCTCATGGGGCTGGGCATGCCAGCAGCTGCAGGACCATGGATAGCTCTGAGTGGGCAACATGCATTAAAATAAGTTGAGAGCAGATCGAGACTTTGTCAGACAGACATATCTTTTCCAAAGCTCTACTGCTTGTGGCTTCAGCTTCGTAAAGGATCGTCCCCCTATCCTGAAGACAGGCAATTCCTCTGTTTCAAAGCCTCTCAGCAAGTGTGCTCCCTGATTCCCTGGACCAGCGAAGTACCATGGGAGGCATTTTGTTCCTCAGAGAAAGACATTCATGAGGGCCCTGGCTCTGGCCCAGTGGCATGGGAGACTCTCCTGTCTGTCAGACTTAGTGGTCTCCAACAACTGCCATGCTCTGTAATGCAGCAAAGCAAGGCCCAACCGGGATGTAAGACAAGGTTCAGGTGGGACACAAGGCAAGCCAGGCTGTGCTCTGGCGGAACACAGAGCTCTGAGGTTGCTCCAGCAAGGAGCAAGCTGAAACTGAGGCCTTACTCAGTAGTAGTAGCAGCAGCCTCATTGTGAGCCCCACCCATGCTGCAAGATGCTGTTCTACTTCAAGGGTCCTGCCTTCTCCACTAACCTACTGTGAAGGAGTGAGGAAGCCTCGGGTCTTCTTGGCTCTTTTGCAGTGGAGTTATTTGAATCAGAAGGTGGCAGTGCCATGTCTTCAGGTGTGGGGACACATACACACACACTGGCCCTGCAGGGTCACCAGAGATTGCTTCTGCATGTCCTTCTTCTTCTGCTTCAGAGTCCTCAGCCTCATTCCTTGAAGCTGAGGAATCAGACTCCAGAGTCATGACACTACCAGGCTCAGAGTTTGGTCTGTGTTCTGGTCTAGCTCCTTACCCAGAGGCCCTGCAGCCATGACATGTGGTTTCTGTACATGGAAGGCACCCCCCCAAAAAAAAATGTGGCCCATGGTTAACCATAAAAACCACAATACCAGAGGTGCTGCTCCCCAAACTTTATGGGGAGTTTAGCTTAGCCACCCGCTTAGCTACTGCACTTGTGCAGTCATTAATTTTTCAGAGCCTTTGTTGGAGCAGATAGGAACCTTCTGGTCAAAGGTTTCCTTGCATTAGCAAACACTCTATTGAGCTCTACCACTATAGATGCTCATCAATCATTCATCCAAAAAGAAAAGGAAGCAATATTTATATATATATATATATACATATGGTGGCCGGGGGAGGGGGGCTGCAGGGAATTAATCTCCTCATATTGACAAACTATTAAACATTAAAGAGGTGGAATGGCCCCAAAGACAGCCCAACCACCAAACAAAAGACTTTAGGGAAGCTTTTAAAAGCAGGGGTGGCATTTCAAAAAAAATGCAAGCTGTATTGTCAGGTGCTCAGGTGAGGATAGGGGCAAGTATCTTTGGTAGGAGGGAGGCAAGCAGGAACAAGCAGCCAAGCTGGAGCTCTATATTAGGAGGGCTGGGGTTGAGATCCAGGTTGCCTAGACGGCAGGAAGGTGGCAGCACTTGGAAGTTCTGAATTACAGACCTTCCAAGTGTCCCTATTTTCCAGGGACGTCCCTGATTTAGAGAAGCCATCCCAGTTTCTGATTTGATCCCAGAATGTCCCACTCTTCCTTAGGATGTCTCTATTTTCATTGGAGAAATGTTGGAGGGTATGGAGTTATCCAACCCCCAAGCCGTCTGAAGACAATCCTGTATAGGAAAGGTTTTTAAAATGTTTAATGTTTTATTATGTTTTTATATATGTTGGAAGTTGCCCAGAGTGGCTGGGCAACCCAGTAAGATGTGTGGGGTATAAAAATTACCATAATGGAAAGAGACGTCCCTATTTTCATTGGATGAATGTTGGAGGGTATGGAATCAGTTACTACACTTAAAGCATAGGGGTATGTCTTGAGTAGGATTACAGTGGTACCTCAGTTTAAGAATAGTCCTGTTTAAGAACAATTTGGTTTACGAACTCCGCAAAACTGGAAATAGTGTGCTGGTTTGAGAACTTTACCTCGGTCTAAGAATGGAATCCAAATGGTGGAAGGGTACCGGCGATGGGAGGCCTCGCTAGGGAAAGTGCACCTCAGTTTAAGAACGGTTTTGGTTTAAGAACGGACTTCCAGAATGGATTAAGTTTGTAAACCGAGGTACCACTGTATAAGCTTTTTTTCAAATGTCCCTTGTGGCAGTCTTTCTAGCCAGCAGATTTACTGAGCAACTGGTAGGCAATAGCTGTAATAAACCAGGTTTGTACAGAACACTTCAGCTTGTTATTTTCTTGGTCTTGTGTTTTATTTAAAAGGTGTAATGGGTAATGAACAGGTGGTGTAGAAGTAAATTCTTAGCACACAACACAGTTTCTATTCCACTGAAGTTTGTCTTCTACCCAAAACTATGTTATTCATCTCGCTGTCCAGCGTAACAAAAATAACTTACATAATTTACGTAATTAATTACATAAATTATGTTGTCACTATGTTATTCCACCCTATTCATTTTGGTGCAAAGCAAACATAATGCAAACTGGGGGGGGGGGGGAGGAGCATAATCAATCACATATTGCTTGCAAACTGAAAGCGATGACAACAGTGAATACCAATCATATTATCTGTATTGATTTCCATTCTAGACATGAGACAAATAAGTAAGCATTGGCAATTTCTGCTCCCATTTTTGTCAGAATTCCCTGACATCCCTAGCGCTGAGCTGGAGTTCCCAGTGGTCAAGACGGAAGCATTTTACCTCTTATTCCACCAGAGTGCCATTCTGACCATAACTCTGGTTGAATGAGATCAGGACTTTAGAGCCCCTCTACTAGAGCACTGGGAAGGAGCCATGGCTAAAATGACAAAGCTCATGCTTTGAATGCAGAAAGTCTAGGTTCAAGCCCAGGCACCTCAAGTTACAGGGCTGGCCCTAACATTAGACAGAGTGAGGCATACTCCTTTGGCAGCAGATTGTACTGATGGAGCGCAAAGGTGAGATGCTGGAAGGCAGAACTTGGTTGTACCCGCAAGAGGCCATTTTGACTGTGAGGTCTGCAAGGTCTGCTCCCTGATTTGCTGCTTAATCCTGCTGGGTCCGGGACACTGGAGCCCTGGCTGATTCCAGCTACAAAAACTGTGGATGTTGAAGGTAACAAGAGACCATCTTGCTGCTAGTCTGGAGAAAACATGCTGCTTTGGATGGTTAGAGACTATAGCAGCCAACTCCTAGGAGCCAAGATCCCTTCGCCTGTCCCCCATAAAATATTTGAGGGCGCTAAAGGTTAAAGCCTCAGCGCCTAGGACTTGCCGATCGAAAGGTCGGCGGTTCGAATCCCTGCAGCGGGGTGCGCCCCCGCTGCTCGGTCCCAGCGCCTGCCAACCTAGCAGTTCGAAAGCACCTCCGGGTGCAAGTAGATAAATAGGGACCGCTTACCAGCGGGAAGGTAAACGGCGTTTCCGTGTGCGGCTCTGGCTCGCCAGAGCAGCGATGTCACGCTGGCCACGTGACCCGGAAGTGTCTCCGGACAGTGCTGGCCCCTGGCCTCTTAAGTGAGATGGGCGCACAACCCCAGAGTCTGTCAAGACTGGCCCGTACGGGCAGGGGTACCTTTACCTTTACCTTTAAAGAAGAGATCAAATGGCCACCTGTCATGGATGCTTTAGCTGAGATTCCTGCATTGCCGGGAGCTGGACTAGATGGAAGTTCCTTCCCACTCTACAATTCTATGATTCTATGCAAAGGACTGTAGGTTCACTCTCCTACATCTCTACTGTAGGGAGGGTTGGGATATAACCTTAGAGAGTGCCTCTCATTCGGTGTAGCCAAAAAGGAGGGTGAAATTCCTCATCTTTGATGTAGAAGAGTGAATTTTGGAATGTGCAAATTCCCATACCCCTGGCAACTCTCAACTTTCTACCTGTGATACAGCTATTATAGGTACAAGAGTTCTGTCCTAAAGGGAACATGGGCAAAAATACACAAAGAAATGACAGGGAGATAATAGCAATAGGTGATCTCCCTCTAAAGATGCCTTGTAATTAATTCACCCATCTCCATTCAATAATTCTTGGGGGGTGGGGGAAAGTTCTTTTAAACTTGGCAAGCTGCTACCATTCAGTGTGGACAGTGTTGAGCCAGTGGTCTCGTAAGTCAGAAAGCAGGATCCTATGATCCTAGAGACATTGTCTTACATCCGTAATATGAGAGAGGGAGGGAGAGGGAGCCCATTTTGTAGGTAAAAATTGTGTTGCTTAGCTAGGAGCTAACCCCTACGACATACATTACCGTCTTTCTGTTCAATCAGCGCTCTAGTACAAGAATCAGTTACATTCAATCATCTGAAAGAGCTATTAAAATGCTGATAAAAAATTCATAAAGTAGCACACTGTAATGAATCAGGAGAATTCAGCAAAGTGAGACCTACCCTTAGAGCAGGGCAAGAATGAAGGTGAACGATCATTCGGGCCTAGCGGGCATGAAATACCCTTTTGGAAGATGAATAATTCTGTTTGGGGCTGATAAGTCGAACTAATTTATAATGCTGTTTTAGGTCCACTGCTGAAATATTTCAAATCCCTCAACTTTAAAATGCATTGCCTGTCAGAAGCTGGTCTCTTAACAGTTTCCTCTTAACATTTTTCAAAATGTAACCTAGACCAATTTGCATGATTTACTGCTTATTGTATTATAGCATGCATGATTTAAAATGGGAAATAAAATTAAAAAGAGGAGAGGAGAGCAGAGGCAGGTATGTGTGGAGAGGCAGAGAAGTGTGTGTGTGGAGGGGAACGGACTAGGAATTGCTGCATTGGGGGCGAGGCCCTACTAAAAAGCTCTTATTTAGATCCAAATTAAACACGAGGCAAAAGATTTGTTTTTGTTTCCTTAATAATAATAGCAGCCAAAGGGGAAAGTGGGTCTGTATCTCGGTGGGATCATGGAGATGGAAGAGCAAAGGTTCATCAGTTTTATCTGCAGCATTTTCCCAATTAAAAAGATGCTCCTTTCAAGACAGCTTTCCTTTGAGGAAGAGAGACTTCCCTACGGCTCAGAGGCATGGCTAGCATCTCCCAAGAGCCAGGCTGCATTCTGTATTGTGGACCTAGTTTCATGCATCTATCCCCCTCTGCCAGACCGCCACCTTTTTTCACAGCCCCAGATCACTCCAGGTGGACCCAATCCAACCTTGGGGGAGCCGGGGCTGCCTCAGTTCGAGCCAACTAAATTCCGGTGAACCCAATTCAGTTTGGGATCTGGGATTCAGACAAATCTAGGGCAGACCTCCTATTTCAAAGCAGACGGAAAGCACTGCTCTCTTTGATCTGCTCATATCTCCAGTGGTCCACACATGACCAGCCAGTTATGCTGCTTTCAGCTTCTTTCAAATCGTAATTCAGGAGACTCAAACTTTTTTTGTCTTGATTTAGTGGGGATGGCAACAAAAATATTGCCAATCTCTCAGTTTCCACCAACACAAGGAAATGTTTTGAGGAAACAGGAACCCAAGCTCAGTCCCGCAGCCTGCCATCATGCAACAATCAAACACAATAACAGAACTGGGATTATAAAGGTCTTTGTTTTCAGGTATTTTTTCACCTGTTTCCTATTAGGCAGATTACTTACACACACACACACACACACACACACACACACACACACACACACCACTTCATCTGTCAACACTTGAGAGCTTAAAGTAGAGTGTGCCTCTGTTATAATTGCTGGCACTACTGGAAGCCAAGTTTCGAAACCTTGTTTAGAATGGGAAGGAGGCCAGTGAGCTGAAACAAAAATCCTGACAAGATGGAGGTTCTGTGGGCTGGTGGTCCCTGTTTCTAGGAATCAGGTTCTGGATGGGGTTGCACTCCTGTTGAACCTGCAGATACACAGTCTGGGGCTGCTCCTGGATCTAGCACTGTCACAGTTCCTCTGTAGTGAGGAATGCCTTTTGCCAGGTCCACCTGGTTCACCAGTTACAGCCATTTCTGGACAGGGATATCCCTACTAAATTGACCGAAGCTCTGGTAACCTCTCACTGGGATCCCTGTACCAGGCTCTAGGATGGTTTTGCTCTAGGATGGAAATGGTTTGGAAGCTACAGCTAGTGCAGAATGTGGCAGATAAGCTAGTAATTGGTGTCAGCCTATTGGGTTCGTCATGGACTACGGACCATGCCGCTTTGCTGCTGAGGCCAAATCAAAGTTCTCTTAATGATCTGAGCAACATAGGACCTATTTGAAGGAGTGTTTCTTCTTCTATCAGTCCACCCATGTGCTAAGATCAATTTTGCACACTGTGGTAAACAGGATGCAGGACTCGAAAGGAGTTTGGTCTAATCCAGATGCCAGGCTCTTTTTATGTTCTCAAAACCTCATTGACCTTCTGACTGAATGGGAATTGATTTGAAGCTCCTCCGTCCTACAGGAACACTCCAACCACTGCATACTGCTGGCTCCTCATTAGGTATGAGAATGAAATCCAGTTCATCTTGCATTTAAAGGCAAAACTACCTAATTTGGACTTTTGCAACATTATTGGAATCAAAACACAGCCATCCTTTGAAATTCACACTTCTCTGCTTTTCACAGTGCTGGTGATGTGTAAAAAAATGCAAATACTAGGCAAAATGTGCATGAAGATGTATACGGGGTGCAGAATGTAGTATTATTATTATTATTATTATTATTATTATTATTATTGAAATTGCTTAGCTAAAATGTGTGTATTCGGGAAAATTGCATAAATATGTGTATTTTACAAGGAAGTTGCACTATAATGCTGACAAATTTGCATGAGGCCCATTTTTTTTAACACAAATTGATATTGAAATGTGGAGAACTGAATATAACATTAGAAAAATGAGAAACTACAACTCACACAGTGTGATGCCCATAACAATTCAATCATAAAATGCAAACTTTACTGAATACGAAAATGGGAGACTATTTGTTCTAAGTAAGGTCTCATTGTTTTCAGCCAAGATTTGTAATTCTTGTTTCCTTCATATCTTCACAAATAAGAGGTTTGGTTTACTTCCCCATACAAATCTTACACCAACCTAATCAACAATAACAACAGCAACATTAACAACAAGAATTTTGTGTTGGTATATGATGGTCTCACTGGACTGGAATACCGCTGTCCCTTTTTGCTGCCCATGGCAACCATTTTGTGCTGTCACACACAGCACTTTTGTCAAGATATGAGTACCACCACCTCATTCTCAACCCCCCAAAAGCACTGATGGTGCTAACAGTGTTAGAAAGTGAGACCCATCTTAACTGAAGAATCAGAGCATTAGGGTCTGAATGGCCTAAAGCTGACATTACATTTGTGTTTCATCAGCACAATGGGGAAACAGTTTCCCTGCAAGTCTTTGTGTGAATTTAAGCGAGCAGTAAGGTTGCTCACACCAGATAAAACATGCTGATCCAAGAGAATGAATGAATGAATGAATGAATGAATGAATGAATGAATGAATATGCCTCACACAGAAGTGTGTGTGAGCGGGGGGGGGGGGGAGAAACTTTGATGAAATTGTGCAAAACGTAGGTTGTGAAAAGTCACAGTTAGGACTGGAATCACCAAACAGCTCTGTGAAACTGAAGACTGGGTTTTGTAATAGATTTTTAGAAGCGGTGTGTGAGTGTGAGTGTGAATTTGTAGTGTATTCTTCCTCTTCACAAGGGTGCTGGTGTTCAGGGATCCAGCCAGTCACTCCCTCCAAGAGGACCAGGCATCCCACTCTTCTCCCTCTCCTTGATTCTCCCTGATTTTTTCTAGGGAGATCTCTTGGGTTCCAGGAAGATCCCCCTTCAATTTTTTTCTCCTTCAATCAAGCAGTATATAAATTTTGTAAATGAATCAATCTCACCGAGATCTCTCTCGTGAGATCTCATGATATTTTAGTGGGAATTTATGAGGTGTTGCTGCAAGAAGTTGCCATTGCTGCTTCTCTGCTGGTGAAGGAAGGAGTGGGGCAGTCAGGGCATTGCCTCTTGGAGTTCTGCCGCCTAAGGCAGCTGTTTCAGCTTGCCTCATGAGCGAGCCAGCCAACCCTGAAAGGGGGTAAGGAGAAGTGTACAAGGAAGGGAAGAATCTGCTTTTTAAAATGCTAAAACACCAGCAGATATGGTCATTGCCAACTTCTGGAAATCACTTAAAGGGCTTACTTTATAAAATCTTGGTATAGAGGCAAGTGGTTTATAGCCTTGCAAGTCACAACTGAAAAGAGGAATACATTTTAATGACACTTTATTGCCTTTATTGCCTTTTTCAAGAATTAAAAAGTTCAAAAATTCAATGTGTGCCCCCATTCCAGGCTACAGCAGGTCCGGTGAGTTTCTCAAAAGACTCGCACAGGACGACGAAGAGAAATGAGGCCGGGGAGAGGCTGACGCTGCAGCATCAAGGCTGCTGGACACGCCCCCCCACGGCACCTGGTTGGACGTCCACCGGGGGGGGGGCGTGAGCACCAGCCAGGTGAGCTGGAGGCAGGGGGCTACGCCCCCTGCTAGGGGCGGTGTTCAGGCTCCCGCCCACAACCGCTCCCCTCTCTTTCAGGGAGGAGAGTCTTTCTCAAAAGGGTCTCAAAAATGGCAAAATTTTGACACCCCTATACTCTCTGTTATTTCTCTGCCCTCTGCACACACCTCTTGTCTTCCAGCTGGCCGAACTGCTGGCGGAGACACCCAGTTTGCATTCTCCTTGCACACCATCACAGCAGCCTTGCCTGCCTGCGTTGACCCTGCCCAATTAATTGCAAGGCCTTCTTCGTCAAAACAACCAGCAAAAGGCAGCTCTCACCCTCACCTAGCGCTTTACAGTTTAAAGACTAGAGAAGCAACTGATGTAAATAGGAATGACAACTAGATTGGAAGTCTAGCTATCACACATGTTTGTAAAGGAAGACAGGGGTGGGTGGGAAAAAACCCAGAAGAACTCCTCCTCGCCATGCCATTCTCCTGGAATTGCTAGTTAAAAGATGACTTTTGCTGCTGAGAGTGTGGGAGAGGATGGATGAAAACAAAATTTAGGTAATTGAAAGAGTATTCAATTCAGGCAAGCATGCTGGCTGGTAAGCACTTAGATCATTAAAGCTGCTAGCTAACGAACATCAAATGCAGGCCAATATTAATGAAGCAGATGTATTAATTTCCAATTTCTAAGGAAGCGAAGCAACTGGATGGCTAGCCTTCTTTCCCTCCCTCTCCCTCTCTCTTCCTGACAGCAGTATTAATGAGCTTTAATGCCCCACAGGCACTAATAGGATGCTTTGGGAATCTAGAAATACTGCAATTTGTACTGAGGATTTAGACATAGCCCCACTCTACCAAAAGAAAAAAAGAAAAAGAAAAGTCCCTCTCTGCTCCAGGGAGCAAGCATTTGATCAGTCATTTCCCCTGGTGGAATAGCATAACAGAATAATAAATGGCAAGCCTGCGATTAAATCAAGCTGCTGGCTTGGAGTGTCAGGAAGTGTGTGATTGTCACTAACAATCTAGTGCTTGTTAACACCACCAGAGTATAAGCAAACAGCAGTCAACACCCCCCCCCAAAAAAAATCCCGTACCCATCCACCCTGTCTTCTCGTTAATAAATACACATGCATACATGCAGAGAAAACAAATCCTGGCAGTATTTTGGTTGTTGTTCTTGAATCATATTTTTGTCTGCTTTTTTTCTTCTTTTTTTAGAGGGGAAAAAACGCACAGAAGAAAACCAAAAGGCGAAGAAACAAAACAATGAACCATCTGCCATTGCATGAAGCCAGCCAATTACACCCAAGAACATCTGATTGGAAAACGTGTTTGTGTTCAAATGCAATTTGATTTGATGCAATGGGAGCGGCAGAATCGGTTCGAGTCCCTTGCGGTTACACACACAACTTTGCTTGAACCACTAGATGTGGCATTAATTAGAACGAGGTTCGATCCAGCGGAGAATTGTATGGAATGGAATGATGGGGGAACAGAACTGCCAACATTGTGTAGGTCCCAAAGCTTGACTAGGGAACTTGTGTCAGAGGCCTTTCACCTCTCCTTGGGAACTGGGCCATAGAGAGGGGGAAATCCCCTGGAAGATACCATATTTTCCTGTGTATAGCACTCCCCCATATATAAGACCACAACAACAAAAAATTAAGGGGTAAATTGCCCAAAGTTGTTGAGCTTTTTTTTGGGGGGGGGGGAATTGCCCTACAACCTGCCCACAACTGCAAATTGCACACATTGCCCACAGCCACCAATTGTCTGCATGCTCACAGCCCAAAGCCAACCTGCCCACTCAACACAATCACAGCCTATTGCACTCATGCCTCACCGCTGCCATATATCGTCCGCCCAATTGCCACAGCCAATCATCAACAAGCCTTGCTGCAGCAACCAATCACATGCCCAATCGCCATTACCAAGCTCCTGCTGGCTGCTGCCACCAATCGCCCGTCTCCCCTCTGCTTTCCATGTATAAGATGACCCACAATTTTTGCCTATTATTTCTAAGGAAAAAAATATCGTCTTATACACAGAAAAACATGGTACATATGTTAGAGTGACTAAGGTGCATTAACCAGGATCACCCATATGCACAATGAGGCGACTGCTTTGGGTGGCAGACAGTGTTAGAAACTCAGATATATAAGCTAGACACAAAATAGCTCCTTAAACCAGGCTTCCAGTCACCAAAATGGAATGTCTAGTTGCCATTTCGGGGCCAGATGGCTCCAAAATCATATTTTTCAATACAGTGGTACCTTGGTAGTTGAACGGCTTGGCTTCCAAACAAATCGGCTCCCTAACGCAACAAACCCGGAAGTGAGTGTTTCGTGTTGCGAACATTTTTCAGAAGCCGAACGTCCAATACTGCTTCCGCTGTTTCCGATTGAGTGCAGGAAGCTCCTGCAGCCAATTGGAAGCTGCACCTTGGTTTTGAAGCATTTCGGGAGTCTAACGGACTCCCGGAACAGATTAAATTTGAGGACCAAGGTACCACTGTATGAGTTTTTGGTTCCTGGAATTCTTTCTGATTGTGCAGATAAAATATCATGGGTAGAATTCTACAGGATTTTTTCTTATCAGAATTTCTAGATATCAATTACCATAAGCAGGGCTTTCCCTACCACTAGAGAGAAAGAGAGACAGCACATTGTTGGATATTAGACACCCTATGCATGTTGATGGGGGGCATTTTCTATTCCCACCCACCCCACCCAGGCACCTAAATATCTTGTTGCTTTGGCCACACCTATCTGTTTCTGCAGATCACAACCATCCTTCCCAACCCATCTACATCACCAGTACAGCTACGTGCTTCCTTCCCTTCAGTCAGCTTTCCCAACACTCTTATACCTTCTGGGGACCTTTGTTCCTTCGGTTGTTGTCAGACTCCCATTAGCCCCAGCCATCATAGTCAATGGGTCAGGAATGATGGACATTGTGGTCCTGAATCATCCATAAGGTCACAGGCTCCCCACCCCTCACCCCTAGCTATGCATTTCAAGAAGTTGTGGAGAATTTGTCTGGCTGGTCCTGAGGACTTCATGTTTTGTTTTGATTTCTTAAATTCTCTTCTACCTGCATATCTATGATGCAATTTTATTCACACACCCCTTCCCCTGCAAAAATTAAGCACGAGACCCACCCTTAAGTGATGACTTCATGGAGGTTATTTTTACACCAAATGCCTTCAGATGTTCCTGGGATTATTGGATGGGAAGATATCAATCAAGCAATTGAACATGTCCATTCTCTTTAAGTGAATGATGGATCTTTCTTTTCCAGCCTGTCTTAAGCTTCTTTGCTATGTAAGTCACATCTCCCAGCTGCCTATTCATACTTCATTCACCCTCTTCCTTACCTATAATCCCTGTTATTTTTGCTGTCGACTCCTCATGCCTCATTAGATATGTTTGACACCTGCGCACAGAATACCTTTTCGCCAGCAATTGCTGGACAGGTTTTGACAAGAGCTAACGATAACTTTCCAAGAGGTCTTCAAAGCTCACATTGTGTTTTTGGTGGGTTAATACAATTTCCCCTTCTCCGCTCAGTACAATTCAGATGTTATCCCATCTCTCTTTTTAGCTGCGACCAAATTCTTTGTCTTACCTAAGCCCAGGTGGGTATGAAGAGGGGGTGGGAAACCCTACATAGCTTATCCAAAATATATGAATCAACAATAACACTTTTTGTAAAGCTCAAAAGAGTTGCACATGTGCCGCCTACATGAACAGGCATAATTTAAGTTGACTGTTGCAGTTCTGAAGGGCTACTTCTGTCCTGCCTCCCACCCCCCAAACACTCCAGCAGATGCTCTTACTTGTAAGCAAGGAAGTGGTTTTTCTTAAAGCAGAGTAAATGCAGAAACTCAGCAGCAGGACAGGATCCAATCCAGCCCCACAGCTCTGACAAGGCAAAAGGTTGGTGGGCTTGGACCAGCTCTAGAAGCAAGCACCAAGATTCAAGAGTCCAGGATTAGTGACAATAAGTTCCAAGACTCATGGGAGCTGAGAAGCTTTCCCAACAAGTTTGCACACCCAACCGCCAAGTCTTAAAGCTGTGGTAGGGCACAGCCCTTATTTATGAGAATTATTATTCCTGAGTAAATGTCTAGCCTGCAGGTGAGCACTATGTCTAGGTAGGTGTGCCTCCTCCATTCTCTGGGAGTGTAGATTTGTCCTAGAAGACAGAGTCGGACCAGCCTCCCTTTCTAAATGTTTTAGCCCTCACTGGTAGACTCAGATCCCCGACTCGGTTTTTGCCAAAGGTTTGAATGCATTGATCAGTGTGATGCATAAATTAGGTTAGAAGACATGCAGGTTCAAAGGTGACAGAGTAACCTAACTGCATGACTAGGTATAAATGAAGGCATTGTCTTAACACTTGACAAACACCCTGAGCTCCCCTTGCTTTCTGTTCTCTCCCTGAGTGGCAAGGTGCAATGCCACTGGGAGATGCCACCAAGGTCACATCAGTCTGCAGTGGCATGTCACTCAGGGTGTCTGGTGGCATCAATGCAGGCTTAGCCTGACAGTCTGCTCTACGACCCAGTTCCTCCATTTCTATAAGCTCATCCCATTCATCTGGCTAATCCTACAGAGATGATTTCAGTGGGGTTTATAAAACTGAATCATGAATCACGCTAGGGTGTGGATCAGAGCCCTCTCCAGAGACTGACACTGCTCTCTCCTGCACAGGAGGTGAAAGACTCCTTTCTTAACATTGCGGCTTGACACATTCAGAGGGTGTCCATGTTTTCCAGCCCTGCCCTCTTATTTCTCCTTGTCTTCCTCCAGAGTGTGCAATCCCAGGTCTGAGCCTGAAGGTGCTGAAGAGGTCACGACAACTTCCCACCCCATGGGTCAGGTTCACATTTGGTTTAAGTCACATACATAGCCCCCAAATTTGAATGGAAGGCTGAGAAGGGTGGAGTGAATATATACTTTATTCATTAGCAGATCCTGGCAATGTTGGGTATGTAATGGAAGGGGAACATTTTGCAACACGAGGGAGCTAAAAGGCAAACCTCAGGACCATCCATTGCATGAGTTGCCACTTGCGAGGTACAGCCTGGCAGGTTAAAATGGAATGAGCAAGATGTGAAAAGACAAAGGACGGCCTCTCAGAGATGAAGTCTCTTTCTGGTGACCTTTAACTGGCTTAACACTATATTATGCGTGCCTGCTTCCTTGACAACCACAGCAAAGGCCAAACCACGCTGAAGGTGTCCTCTGGTTGCTCCTCACCAAATGTTAATGTCCTGTGAGCGATGCATGGAGACATCAGAAGCACTTCAACTTTCCACAAGCATCTCCTTCACACCTCCACCGAATCGTGAAGGTGGCAGGCTGCGACATTAAAGGAACCCATCCAAGTTTTTCTCAACTTACCTCAAAAGAGCTCAACACTTTGCAGAAAGTTGACCATGCATCATCATGGTCTTTGCTATCACTCGTGGTCACCCTCTGCTGCAGAGGAGGGGAACCTGTGGCCCTCCAGATGTTGCTGGAGTACAAGTTCCACCATCCCTGATCATTGCAAAGCCCCAGGCTAAACAGGAAGCCTTTCTAGCCCGTCCAAATCAGGAGGTGCCAATGGCCAGTACTGAGGTAGGTGGACATGGTTAGTTAGGAGCCCTTTTCAGGACAGGGAACCAGGGTTGTCACCTTTGGTTGGGCAAAATATGGGACAGGTTGGGGGTGGATATTTGGGGGCACACAGACACTCATGACCCTTTGTGGAGGGAGGTTCCCCACATCCAGCCTCTTGCCTCTTACACCACCTTGGCTCCACTCTTCCCCTCAACTCACATAGATGGGCAGGGGCCAGGGTTAGATGGCTGTCTCCCATGGGCCATTTGAGCCAAAGCTCCAGCCTCTTGCCCATACTGGTGTTGGAAGAGACTTCAGCATGGAGGAGGTGGAAGGAGGAGGGAGGAAGAGAGGTCAGGTCTGGGTGGCAGAGGGGGGCAAGCAGTGGCAGACTGTACCATGTTAGACCGGTGGGCAGGGTCTGAGGTGGAGCACCAGAGAGAGGGAGAGGAGGTTGCTTCTTCCCCCTTTTCTCTATTGTCGGTCTCCTCATCAGCCACACCAACAGCAACACAACCGCCATTTTGGGCCAGCTGAGCTCAAATACGTGAAAAAAGGTGTCCTGCTTGAAGTCCAATCAAGACAGGGGGCACTTTTGTCCAAAAAAGAGGGCAATCCTGTTTTTCTAGGGGCAGGAGGCAACCCTATAAGGAACACTCAAACCTCCTGTCACCAAGGTTTACCACATAGATCATAGATCACAGATCTGCTGGGTCTCACTTCATGCCCTTGCAGCCCCCAACACAAATGTGGAGTACTTTTAGTGGATCGCACTGGAGTGAATGTTCACATTTATTGTTAGAAATGCAACAGCAGAGAACATTCTGTGCACACCTAAAGGGTTAACATCAACTACCCAAGAGAGGGGCTAGTAGAGGTGTTGCTAGGCAACCAAGCATAGTGGCATAACGTTTGCGAGGAACATGTGCTCTGATTGGCTATGTACCGGTAGTTCTCAGGGAGTGTGTCCTCTGTATGTTTCGTTGCATGTCTCCCTGCTAGGTACAAGGCCTGAACTAAGAAAAATAAAACGTCTCTGTTCCTTTCTCCTCAAACTATACACTGTTTGTGTTGAGTTTACCTCTGTGAAATGTTATCTGGATTTATTTTCTCTCTCCAGACCCTGTCTGCATTATTTAAGAGAGCTTGCTAAAGTTTTTGAGCAGCTGCAGCCCTGGTGATCCAACATTCAGGATCCACCTTAAATTCAGCCCTGGTAGGGTCACAAAGGCCTCTACCTTCTTAGACAGTCCAGTTATGATTCCTATCAGAGCTTGTTGCCTTGTCCTTGGAGGACAAAGCAGGAAATAAATTAAGCTCTCCATCCATCAGGCCATTCGGAAGATAAACACTGTCAGGCACATTCTAACACTTCTTTTAAAAAGTGTTATAGTTTGTTTTCAACCACCTTATTCATAAGAGAAAAGCCTCCTTCATACTAACTCCCTGTGCCTTGAGTTACGGCCTCCCAAGTACCTGAGGTAACTGTGATCCTTTTGTTCCTCAAATAGGCAGCCCACCAATCCAAACAAGGTTCCGATGGTGTCTATGTACACTGATCCGTCCCTCTGCTTATGTGGCTCTCTGTTTTTGGGTTAAATAGACCCTGCCAAATGGTGGGGTGGGGGGTTTCCTGGTCTGTGGAATAAGGCAGTCGAGGTCAGCTTCTCAAAAGGGCTTTTCTTAGTTCTCAATGTGGATTCAGGCCAACTCAATTTCCATATTTCTAACTCCAGTGGGAACACTGGTCATTATGGTAAAAAAAGAGGGGGGGGAACAGAGAGGTAAATAAGAAGAGGGGAAAAGTTACCAGGTTTTTAAATGCTCAACTCTGCATTAACAGAAACCAGATGTTTCGGTGCAAAATTACACACCCAAAATTACAGAGACAGCTTCTGGTTTGAGCTGGAGATGAACGGAAGTCCACCATGTTCTCCTATTTCCTTATCGATCCTCTGCTTCACTTTGCTCCATGGACTCCAGAATTGGAGCATGACTTCTAGACCCCCGAAATTTGTGCCATGTTTGACTGACGTGCATGTAGGCACCAGTGAAACACCGGCAAAAGTAAGATTCTCTATACCGCTGTACATGCAAGCAGAACATCACTGATGCAATGTCACAGAAAGCCAACTCCCATCATCCCTGACCACTGGTCCTGTTAGCTAGGGATGATGGGAACTGTAGTCCCAAACATCTGGAGGGCTGGAGTTTGCCTATGCCTGCTTTATTACCTCCCTTATTACTTATTACCTCCCGCAGCAGAGACAACACACCTGTGAGGACTGGTTGCCGGGATCATGAATGGGAGAGGACTATTGACTTCATACCCTGCTAGAGGGCTCCCCAGAGACATCCAATTTGCCACTCAGATGAAGAGCAATCAACACTAAATGGACCTCTGCTTTGACCAACAGGTCCCTTCTGTTGTTTCCAAGCAAGCAGCCCTCTCAGGTCTTTCCCTGAGTCAGAGGGTGGCCTCTTCAGGAAGAATGCCTGTGTATTTTTGTATTTTTTAATCCCCTCCTTCCTCCCAAAGGAGCCTACAGTAGCAAACACTAGAGTGATAAAAGGCTACAATTAAAACTGAATTAAAAACCTATTTACAACTTTTAAAAGAATAAAATAGAAGAATCTAAAAAAACTGTAAAACTCGCATATCCGCACAACTAATGATTTCAAGGTTCTCAGGAGCAGTCTGTTCTGACTATCAAATGCCTGGGTAAACAGGAATGTTTTCAAGTTCCTCTTGGTATTTAATAATCAAGAAGTGCCTCACCAAAGAGGACATTGCACAAAGATGAGCCACTACCAAGAAGGCCCTGCTACAGGTCTTTTTTTTTTTTTTAATGTCTTTGAGTACTTTAGGTCCTTTGGCCCCAAGCAAATTAGATGGGTTCTACCAGAACTGGAATAGAATCAAATGGTGAGCTTAACATAAAAAGTGGGGCAGAAAGACCTGTAAACTGATCCCTGGGGAAAAGTCAACAGCCACAAAATTTCACAGCTTCCTTTCTACCTGAAGGTTTGCATTGAAATCTGAACTGAATTTCTTCCCCATGCCTAGTTATAGGACCTGGTTTCCAGACCCCTCACCATCCTGGTTGCCCCATTCCAGACGTACTGTAGTTTGTCATTATGGTTCTTAAAACATCACATTCCAAATTGAATCAGAAATAAAACAAATCCCAGTGGCTAATTCTGCAGAAAATAACAACGAGCAACTTCCTTACATATATTCAAATTCATTTCTTTTAACCAGCCTTTGCAACCTGGTGCCCTCCAGACATTTTGGACTACAACTTCCATCAAGCCCTGCTAGCACAGCCATTCTTTGTACACACACGCCTCCACTCTCCTTTGCTTCTCTAGACTTTTTGGCATGCCTCCAGTTCCCCAGGAGAGATTGAGGGCCTTGTAAAACCCACTGCGCAAACAACCAATTCCTGTTCATTTATCACATTTAGCATGCACACTTCTTCCACACACTCGTGCACATCGCTCTCTCTCTCCCCCCCCCCCCCCGTCTCTCCCTTACGCCAGAGCCTGCTAAGCCATTTCCCTTCTCCCAATTACAAATTAGTCCATTAGGCTGTCTGCAGTAGGCCCTCTGTTGCCACTTGGTAATAGCTCCGGAGACTTCCATCATAATCGGAATGGCTCCCCATGCATTCGTGAGGGCAGATGGAGGCCGCTCGTGGGTAATGAGGTATCATGCTACCAAAGGGCACTGCTTGGGGGTTCATTAGTTAGCCACAGCTGAATCGCGCGTGCACGTGTATGGGAGAGAAAGAAACAACAAGGTTTTTAAAAGCCCCCTGCCCGTGGCTCCCTTCAGCATATTAAATTAATACTTCACAAAATCTCCATAACCACATTTTCTTTCTTCTTCCCTTGCCTTTGTAAACTTTATTTTTATTCTCTCTGCACAAATTGCGGAAAACAGAATGACAGCACCAAAACAGAACAGCAGGAACAGCAGGAGTGTTTTGCTGCACGGTACATTTACTGTACCACAGCTTCCACCAAAGAATTCTGGGAACTGAAGTTCGTTAAGGGTGCTGTGAGACTTCTTTTCTCCACACAGAACTACAACTCCCAGCATTCCATGGGAAGAGGAGAGGATAGCTGAATCACTCTGGAAATGGTAGCTCTCTGAGGGGAATAAGGGTTTCCCACCGGCAAAGCATGTCTTCATCATGCCCACCATAGAGGTGTGTGGATGTGCTGGGGTGTGGGGCTTGGCAGCCCAGCCCTCACTGCCACCATGATGCCAGCCCCGATCTTCTTTGCGAGGCTGGAATGACCCCACTAGGGTGAGAAACATTGCCTTTCTGTGCAAATTGGACTTGTTATTTCGAAATAGGCATTCATACATAAAAGCCAGCATATGCAATTCTTATGCAAATCTGGGTCCTCTTTTTGACTTATTTCCAACGATCTGTCCCCCTCCCTCTTCTCTCTCTCTTTTTTTAAGCAGTTCACACAAAGCTTGCCTAACACAAAGTTGACAGGCACATCTACGGAGGTGATTGGAGTTCTTGAACCATGTTCTCCCCCGCACGAAAATATGCATTTATGAGCTTTGATTCCTACACAGTGCTCCTGGTGAAATTTTGATATGGATTTTTTGAAGATGTAAAGAATGGATAAGACATTTAATCAATGTCATAAAAAATGTAAAATCCATTGGTCTTCTAAAATGAAATTAATAATCTGTGCAATAAGTATCATTAGGAGATAAGTGACATTTTTTAGGCTTTGATTTGCACCGCATAGCAAATCTTGCTTCCATGCATTTCAAACACCTTGAGCTCCATCCATCTTGATTAAAACATACCCAAACCTTGGTGACCCCATTGGAGTGGTCCATCAAATTCCATCCCCCCCCCCACACACCTTATAATATCCTTAGGGATGGGGGGGGTGGGATACATCATTGCCTGCATCCTTTGCTCATAATGAGGGGGAGAAAGGAGGCATGGCTCCATATCATATTCAAATTAAATCTGGGATTTCAATACTCCCTGATTATCAGGAAGCCTTGTCATTCACTAATAAATTTCTCCTTCATCTCACGCTGAATAGGCCAGACATCTCACTTAAATACTGAAAGGGGGAAAATGAAGAGGAGAAGAAGATCTTGCTAAATGGCTGGGAAAATGCAAAGTTTAAAGCAATCTCCTTGCAAACCAAGCCAGGATCTTTCCTTTGTGAAGAATGGGAACACCTCAATGGCGTGCAGAGTGCCTGCTTTGAACACCAAAAAGGTGCCCAGATACACCTCATCTCCATTGAAAAACATCCTCAAGAAGCGGGGTGGGGGTGGGGAGGCTTCAAGTTAACTAATTAATTATATTTTACATATTTCTGGGCGGCTTTGAGGGCTGAACCTTTCTGAAGGTGGCTCCCAAGCAAATAAATGCAATGCAGTGTGGTCAACATCAAAGTACAATTAATGAACACCAGCTAAACTTTATATTTATGTATTGTTAAATTTCTATTCCGCTTTTCCTCCCAAAGGAGCCTAGGGTGGGAAAGACTTCTGTCTTTTTTTGGGGGGGGGGGAAATACAAAATTTAAAATGAAATAATTCCCTATTCAAAACATTTAAAAACTGTTTCAAAACACATGAAAACACCACACTTCATAAAACACCTAAAACAAATTTAAGAACAGAAGTAGCACTGAACAGGCCTGCCGTAATAGAAATGTTTGCGACAGGTGTCTAAAATGAATACGTCAGTGGTGCCTGCCAAGTATAACTAGGCAGGGAGTTCCAAAGCACAAAGAAAGGCAGTAAGACATCTCAGCAGCAAGTAGCTCAGCCTTAGAACTTGGGAGAAAAACTGCCACTCGTTGTAACCAATAACAAGGAAGGGCTGTAGCTCAGTGACATAGAAGAGTTTGGATTTGATATCCCACTTTATCACTACCCGAAGGAGTCTCAAAGCAGCTAACATTCTCCTTCCTCCCCCACAACAAACACTCTGTGAGGTGAGTGAGGCTGAGAGACTTCAGAGAAGTGTGACTAGCCCAAGGTCACCCAGCAGCTGCAGGTGGAGGAGCGGAGACGCGAACCCAGTTCACCAGATTACGAGTCTACTGCTCTTAACCACTACACCACACTGGCTCTCTCCACACATAGCATCTCCTTTGCCTGCAGAAGGTCCCAGGTTCAAGACCCAGCATCTCTAGGTAGGACTGGGAGGACCCCAGCCCCAAACCCTGGAGAACCGCTGCCAGTCCATGCAGGCAATAGTCAGCTAGGTGGACCAATGGCAGGCATGGATTTAGGGAAAGTCTGATTGGTTCCCCAGCACAGGGTGCATGGGCCAATGGAGCGCTGTCCCGCCTGCTTCCCAAAGCCTAGTAAGTGCTGGGCTTTGGGAAGGAAGCAAAATGGCCCTGACAGGGTCCTAGAATCCTCCTTCCTCCTTTCCAAAGCTTAGTTAGTGCTTGCCCAGATTTGGGAAGGAGGAAGGAGGGCTCTAGGACCGTGCCAGAGTCACAGATCTCTTTCTAAAAGCCCAGTGCTTCACATACCTCGCTTTGGGAAGGCGGCTTTGGGCTGGTGGGTAGTGGGTGTCCAATTTTAAATTTTCTTTCCCCAAATATTTTTTAAAAAAGAAGTGTTTCCCACCCTAGACTCCTTTGGGAGGAAAGTCAGAATAAAAATTAGTAATACATAAATACAGTGGTACCTTGGGTTACAGACGCTTCAGGTTACAGACTCCGCTAACCCAGAAATAGTACCTCTGGTTAAGAACTTTGCTTCAGGATGAGAAATCGTGCTCCAGTGGCACGGCAGCAGCAGGAGGCCCCATTAGCTAAAGTGGTGCTTCAGGTTAAGAACAGTTTCAGGTTAAGAATGGACCCCCAGAATGAATTAAGTTCTTAACCCGAGGTACTACTGTATAAAGTTTAACTGGTGTTCAATTTTTTTGCGGTAGGAGCTGGGGGCCCCAATGTCCCATAAGAGTGAAGGCAAATTGCAGAGCCCAGTGCAGTACATCTCCAATGGCTGGTTCTTTCTCCTCTTCCTCCTACTGTGAAGAGGTAAGGTAAAAAAGATAAAGGACCCCTGACAGTTAAGTCCAGTCAAATGTGACTATGGGGTTGCGGCGCTCATCTCACTTTCAGGCCAAGAGAGCCAGCGTTTGTCCACAGACAGCTTTCCGGGTCATGTGGCCAGCATGACTAAACCGCTTCTGGAGCAACAGGACACAGTGATGGAAGCCAGAGTGCATGGAAACGCCGTTTACCTTCCCACTGCAGCAGTACCTATTTATCTACTTGCACTGGCTTGCTTTCGAATTGCTAGGTTGGCAGGAGCTGGGACAGAGCAATGGGAACTCACTCCATCACGGGGATTCGAACCACCAACCTTCTAAACGGCAAGCCCAAGAAGCTCAGCGGTTTAGAGCACAGCGCCACCCATGTCCCTGAAGAGGAAGGAGGGTCAAAACAGCCTCCTGCTGGTGGCAGCACCCACAACAGGAGGAGCAGGAGCCGTCAACCATTGAAGATGGCTCCTCCCAATGTCCCGACATCACTTGCTAAATGTGAGGACATCACACACATGTGACGTAACACCATGACATAATTCCCCTCCCCCAAATAACCCTCTCAAATTGGCACCTTTGCATATGAATAAGCGTACACAGTTTTTATACAAATCCCCACTGTACTTTGGGGGGGGGGGGCATTTCCTCTGTTTTCGGCCAATGTGTTCACACATTGGTTTGTGTTAACTGGCAGAAACATGCCAGCTTTTCCAAATGTAACATGTAACTCCATGTCTGGTTAGAAAAGTTTATGAAGGACTGCTAGCTCCCATTTCCCTTCATTTAGCAAATTAATTCCCTAATTTCTCCATTAAAATGCTACCTTAATTAGCAACGATTTAAAGAAGAAATGTGGAAGATAAAAGAGAGCAGGAAAAGAGAGAGCAAATGAAACAAAGCCAAGCCATTAAGAACACAAGAAAAAGCCAATGGCCCACTGAGCTCAGTATCGTGCTCTTACAGTGGCCAACAAATTGCCAATGGAAAACCTGGGAGTAGAAGCCAAATCCAACAGTGCTCTCCACACTCAAGTGTCCTAACAAATGGGGAACTGCCTTGGAATCAATTTGGTGAAGGGTTCTACATCAATACTCCAGACAAATAAATACATTTGTGATGCAATCATTTTGTTACCATAAAATAATGTCCAAATTTTGCTCAATGAATGAAGGAAGGAAGGAATGGGCAAATAGAGACCCTTGCTATATATAGGTTGGATCTATGCTTGAGTGCCCATAAGACTATAACTACATAAAAAAATTCCTAGCCATAAGATCTTATTAAGAAGGTACATCTCCCAAGAGCACAAAGCCATCATGCTGTAAATTTTATTTAATTTCCCATAGGGTTTTCCACCTTCATACATATAATTAGAGTGCAGCACAGAATTCGGTGTGTGTGTGTGTTCTCAATAAACCACACCAGGGAATGGTCAACATTTAAGATGACAAGCTTTAACAATTGTTTTCAGGCAATTCCCCCCCCCCCTCCCAGCAATCCTAGTGAGCGCTCCAGGAAGCTAGTCTTTAACTTCCTCTAACTAGAATTCAGGACAATGAATGAATTGAATTTATTACGGTCCCAGACCAGACTCACATACCATACTAAACAAACCAGGAAAACAATAAAATTAAGTTTAAATTAACAATCAATATAACAATAAACAATAAAGTTATAGCAGCAGTTAAAAAATGGTTTAAGTCATGTTTAGCCTGGAGAAGAGGAGGTTAAGGGGTGATATGATAGCCATGTTCAAATATATAAAAGGATGTCACATAGAGGAGGGAGAAAGGTTGTTTTCTGCTGCTCCAGAGAAGCGGACACGGAGCAATGGATCCAAACTACAAGAAAGAAGATTCCACCTAAACATTAGGAAGAACTTCCTGACAGTAAGAGCTGTTCGACAGTGGAATTTGCTGCCAAGGAGTGTAGTGGAGTCTCCTTCTTTGGAGGTCTTTAAGCAGAGGCTTGACAACCATATGTCAGGAGTGCTCTGATGGTGTTTCCTGCTTGGCAGGGGGTTGGACTCAATGGCCCTTGTGGTCTCTTCCAACTCTATGATTCTATGATTCTTAATCTCTACAATATTATCTATAATTTGCTTGTAGGGCCTTAATCTTTATAATAGCACAGCTAGTTCCCTAAGTTTTATGGCAACTGCGCAAAATTTGTCCACCTTTAACATAATCTCTGGATCCTTGTCCTCTAATATCCAGCAAGGCATTGAAGACTTTCCTCTAGCATATCCCTGCATCTGTGGTGGACTTGATATCTGCCTTCAGGGATGTCTTTGATTTGACTGCAGGAAGTCGATATGAACTACTGTAGAACCAAGTAGGGTCAGGTGTCCACAAATTATTAAAAAATTACAAAGGTTCCTATGATGGGTGTCACTCAGTCCTGTGCAGAGATGTGTTCAAATTCATCATTCACTGAAAGGCAACCCTTTTATAGGATGTAATTATGGTACATACTACAACTTCTGTCTACTAATGCCATTCCTGTTGTGATGCCCCAGAACAACTACCTCCCACTTGCGCCTGAATTCCTGCATATATATTGCCAGGAGACCCAAAGTGAATGAAATACTTTCTGGAGGAGTTCACCTGTGGCTCCCAAAAGCTGACAGCGTGCCACAGCAGCTACATCCCAGGAACGCCTTTGATTGGCCAGCTAAACCAGGTGAGGGTAGTCGATGGGTCTCAAACCTTCAGTGAGTTAGGGACTTCTCCGCATGGTCTCAAGGCCTGACCTGAAGTTTCTGGTATTTAGCACCCTTCTCAAGCCTTCTGGGAAAGGATTAAAATTTCAACCCAAAGGGATAGATTCTGGGACACTGAAGGACAACAGGCTTTCCATATGAACTTGCTCATTTTCTGGTAGCATTACTGGAGCACTAAAGAGCCTAGGACAAGGGTACCCAAATGGACTGCCTTCTCCCATGTTGCCTGTCAGAGAATATCTGGGGTAAATTCCAATAAATTGGGGTCCTATTCTGTTTCAAGAAGTGGAATTTTGCTGGCATGACTTGAATCCTGACATATATAGGAACATAAGAAGCTGACTTACACCGAGTGAGACCTTTGGTCCACCTACCTCAATATTGTCTACACTGATTGGCAGTGGCTCTCCAGGGTTTCAGATGGGGGACACTCCCAGCCCTACGTGGAAAGGTCATGAATTTAATCTGGGACCTTCTGCATACAAAGCAGATGCTCTAACCATTGGGCAATGGACCTTGCCTCTCCCAGGCGCACACTTCAATCTACAGTTCATCAATATACCTTTCAAAATGTTGCACTGGAAGTGCAATTTGCAAAAGGACAGTCTGAAGCACTTCAGCACCTTGCCTTAATCTAAAAAGAGCCGGCCCTATCGTTGGGCACAGGGAGGTGGCCCCAGTGAGCAGCTGATTTGGGGTGTCGCAAAAGGGCAGGAAATGGCAAGTTAACTTGCTACTGTCACCAGGAAGGGGGACAAAATAACTTGGATCAGTCTTTGATTCCGTGCATCTTTGACATCAGGGTGGGCTGGCCCCGATTCCAACTTACGCTTCAAAGAGGCTATGCCTAGAGCACAGCAGGGAATGTGGCAGAAAAAGAATTTATGATCCGATTCCGTGACTTAGTGCAAAAGACTGGTGAGCTGTTATGTGGCTGCTGCCCCAGCTAGCTGTGAACTTATGAAATGCATTTGGGGAATAATTAAACCGAGGGGGGGGGGTTGTTTTCAGCTAACTCTTGAAAACACCACATCACCCTCACTTTCCCCCAAAATAAAGCTATCACCTCATTATCAGCATCCTCCTCTATATTGCTCCTGACCTTTAAGAACGGAGCTGAAATCTTTAAGCGTGCCCATGAAAGAAACATGTGGGAAAGTACTTCAGCGAACGAAGGGTTCGAAAACAAAACAAAACCCACCTTGCAACCATTAAGCAGAAGAAAGGATTTGCTAACCAGGCAGCTTTGAGGTCCAAGTCATTACAGCTCATTCAAAGGAGCTGAATACCTTCTCCAGTTACTTGCTGGAATTCATAAAACATCTGAAGGTGTTTTATGGGCCCTGTAAATGTGGAATGTTCGTGCGTGCTCACCAAGAGTGTAAGATCCTAAATTCTCTTACTATATATATTTTTTGGCATCAGTGTTTATTCTTGCATGATGAAAAGCAGAGATGTTTGTGCCTAACAAAGTAACGCTGCAAGTTGACAGATGTCTGCTTGGAAGGCCCCATCTACACGATGCTTTTGAAGCAGTATCAGACCATGTTAACAGTCATGGCTTCCACTCAAAGAATGCTGGGAAGTGTTGCTTGTTAAAAGGGCTCAGAGTTGTTAGGAGACCCCGATTTTCCTTCCAGAGCTACAATTTCTGAAGTGTTTTAACAATCAATCCTTAGGCCCAGGGAACTCTCACAACTGCAGTAGAAACAGACCCAGATTGCTGTGGGTTGTGTTGAGTGTGCCAGAGTAATCAGGGAGGGGGGTGGGTCCAAGCAGGAGGGAGAGGCAGGCATTGTGGGAGGGGATTACCACAAAACAGCAGAGAGTGACCTACCAGAATGGCCATGCCTTCCAGACACTCCAAGTGTCCCTGTTTTCCAGGGAAAGTCCCAGTTTTAAAGACGCCATCCCGGTTTCTGATTTGATCCCAGAATGACCTGCTTTTCTTAGGATGTCCCTATTTTCATCTGAGAAATGTTGGAGGGTATGGAGTTATGCGACCCCGGAGCCAAGGAGCCAAGTAACTTTACAACCTTTAGAAGACATCTGAAGGCAGCCCTGCATAGGGAGGCTTTTTAATCTTTAATGCTTTTATATATGTTGCAAACTGCCCAGAGTGGCTGAGGAACCCAGTCAGATGGGTGGGGTATAAATAATAAAAGTGCTGCTGCTGCTGCTGTTGAATAGGACATCCCTCTTTTTCATCATATAGGGACACAGGTGGTGCTGTGGTTTAAACCACAGAGCCTAGGGCTTGCAGATCAGAAGGTTGGCGGTTCAAATCCCCGCAACAGGGCGAGCTCCTGTTGCTCGGTCCCTGCTCCTGCCAACCTAGCAGTTCGAAAGCATGTCAAAGTGCAAGTAGATAAATAGGTACTGCTCCGGCAGGAAGGTGAACGGCGTTTCCATGCACTGCTCTGGTTCACCAGAAGCGTCTTAGTCATGCTGGCCACATGACCCAGAAGCTGTACGCCGGCTTCCTCAGCTAATAAAGCTAGATGAGCACCGCAACCCCAGAGTCCCTTTACCTTTTCCCTTTTCATCAGAGACATTTTGGATGGTATGGTCTTCCTAGAGAAGGTAGGAGTACCTGCCTGAAGCTCCTTCTTTTCACTTGATGCCCTGCCTGCTGAAGCATCACCACCAAGGACGGAATCCATGCTATGAGATTCAGTCCTGTGAGGCGCAGGATGTTGTGCCTTCATGTGGGTCTTCCCTATTGAGACAGTGCTCATGACCAAGCAGCACCCTGCAGGATCAAACCCTCCGGCTCTCACATGGGAGTGGGGAAAGAGATGCAGTATCTCCACGTCCCTTTCTCCTGTATGTTGTATTAGGGTTTAAAAACACTTAAATAAACATGAGCACCACCTCCAAATTGATCAGGGGCTGCATATAGGGAAGGCAGCCCACAGCCCTCATTGCTGAGCCCACAAGGAAGCATGAAATATAGGAAGAGTGTTTTTGTGGATGGGGAATTCAAGGATCCCAGTTGATTGTCATCTGTTTGGAAGCTGCGGTTGGAGACTGAAGCGGGGCTCAGACAGAAGAGCTCCTCCAGCCTCTTGAAGGAGATTTTTACGAGGGTTGCTTTTTGCCAATTAACTGCCACTTTGAGGCTTATCAGTCATCAAGGTCTGAGCGTTGTTCTGGTTTACTGCAGCTCAGCAAAAAGTCTTTGATAAGATTCTGCAAATGTGACAGCAAGGTCGTTTCAATAAAAAGGCTGGAAGGAGCCCATTTGTAAGTGCATAATAACATCCCGTACAATAGCTGCAGTGAAATGCACAAGGTTGTTTTTTTTTTTCTACATAAAAAAAAAAAAAATCACCTAAGCGTTTGGTAGAACTAATATATACAAAACATGAACTTATAAGAGTTTTCTGTGGTGGTTTATGAATAGAGCTGTCATAGAAGGACTATAAAAACACACACACATACACACACCAATTTTAAAAGACCTATTCAGTAGCAATGGAACATATTGGGTACAAAAGCTGGCGTTTTCATGGCTGCTCTATCAGCTGGGAGGTACAGAGAGTAGAAGGCTTACATTAAGGGTGGATTCGGATGTGGGGGGGGTATTGTGTTCGCTTTCCTGGTTTTAACACTGGCCCTGTTTTTAACGTTCATTCTGCAACGCATTACCTGTTGCATTATGGAACTCTGGCTGTTTGATTGATTAAATTGTAGGAAAGAACTGCAAGGCTGTACATTGTAACCATCAACTGCCCTGGAAAGAAATGGGACATCTTCTCTTGCAAGAACAATTTTGCATGATTTGGGGCTGAATATTTTTTCTAGGGGTGGGGCATGGCACTGAAAAACATGTGTTTTGGGGCACCGTGCAAGATCACTGCCCCTCCAAAAAAGCATTTTTTTCCAGGGTATTGATCTTGTGTGGCACCCCAAGACACATATTTTGGGGCACCGTGCCTAGAAAAAAGCATTTTGGGGGGGGCACAATATCACACAGGTGTGGACCCAGAAAATGGCACCCTGGATTTGGGCCATGTCGTGTTGGAAGGTATGGTATACCACCCCAAAGTTCATCCCTTCCCATGAGTTTCTGAGTTAATGGGGTTGCCAGTGGATTTGGTTTTTTTCCTGAATACAATTAACATGGAACTGCACACAAAAATTCTGCAAGTTTCCCTTGATTTCCAAAAGTGATTTTGTGTTGTGTGAAATAAATAAATAAAAAGGGTCCTTCTAGTTCAACATCTTGTTCTCACAGTGGCCAACCAGATGCCTGTGGGAAACCAGGGAGGATAACATGAGCTCAAGAGCCCTATCCCCTCCCATGGCTTCCAGCAACTGGAATTCAGAACATTGTTGCCTCCAACTGTGGAAGTAGACCATAGCCATCATGGCTGGTAGCCATTGATAGCCGTATTCTCCATGAATTTGTTCAGTCCTCCTCTAAAGCCATCCAAGTTGGTGGCTGTGGCGTTCGTATGGAGCCCCCAGCCATCTCATGGACTATTGACCCATACGCCACAAATGCGCTGCCACCAACTAGGCCCTCCCCAGTAAATCACTTAGTCTCAGTCAGGTTCTTAAGTTAACAAAGAAGAGTGTGCAGTGGTACCTTGGGTTACATACGCTTCAGGTTACAGATTCCACTAACCCAGAAATAGTACCTGGGGTTAAGAACTTTGCTTCAGGTTGAGAACAGAAATCGTGTTCTGGCGGCACGGCAACAGCTGGAGGCCCCATTAGCTAAAGTGGTGCTTCAGGTTAAGAACAGTTTCAGGTTAAGAACGCACCTCCGGAACGAATTAAGTACTTAACCCGAGGTACCACTCTAGTTTATTGCAAACACAAATAAACTTTAACTGCATTCAAACGTTGTTACTCTTCTTGGTCTTATTTTATCCTGTGTCTAACTCTTCTACCTCCCCTCACACAAGAACCAATCGCACTGTCTCTTTATTTCCAACTGCCGGCCAACTGCTTTCCCAACTGCCTTTCCCAACCAACCAACTAAAACCAACCAACCCAAACCTCGGGCTAAGCCCTTTTATAAACATGTAGGCTCCGCCTCTGGCTTTTCTATTGGTCTACCTATTAACTCTTTCTCTCCCTCTGTACAGACATTTTCAAAAGAATGGGCAAACACCACAGTGGCCATCACTGCCTCCCTTTTTTCTGCCCTGAATCTTCCAACGTTCAGCTTCACTGGTTGCCCACAAGTTGCAGTGTTATGACAGAGGGAGAAAAACCTGTCTCTATCCACTTTCTCTATACCACACATAAATTTATGCACTTACATCACTTTGCCTCTTATGACATGTTGTGGTGAAACAAAACAGTGAATGTCAAATGTGCTGTTCCCCCATGAAAACAGCAGGAAATATTTGTATGTCTGTTCCAAATTTTGTCTCATCATTTTCTAGGCTAACAGGGTTGCAAACTGATTTTTTCCTGAAAGCAATTAACACAGAGATGAGTGCAAAACTTCCATCAGATTTTGCTAGATTTCCAGAAATAGCTTTGGTGCCGTGTGAAAGATCACCTAAGATGCAAAAATTATCAGATAAGGAAACACTGGGAAATGAAATAAAGTGCTGTCTGAATTCAACCCATGACAGGGATTCTCAAATATTTTGAAACCAGGCTTAAGCAATGTCCTGATAATCTTAAATTTGCAGAGGAAAATATCCTTTTGAATCATATACGCAATGCATTGAATCCAACAAAGGGACATTATGAATGGACTCTCTGCGTCTTTACTACAAGAAAAAGACTGGTATTGATGAACTGGAAAAATAAAAATGCAGCTCCCTTCCATGATTGAATTGAAAATATGTACAAACTCAATGCACATGAACAAGTTGCATACAAACATAGACTTGCCGTGGACAAACAATATTTGGAATTGATTTTCTTTCTCTTTTTTAAATACTATATTAGGTTAAGGCCTGGTTAACTACAATAACAACTTTTTGTAATGTATACAAGTTGTTGTGGTTGTTGTTCTGTTTTGTTTTCTACATGGGTGCTATTTCTTTTTCTTCTTTTTTCACTTTTTCTTACTCTGTGCACTTCTAATTATGTACTTTTTATCTTTTAATAAATATAAAATAATAATAAAAAGAAACCAGGAGTAGGCAAGTAGTGAAGGCAAGGCACAGTGATATTGACCTAACAGAATTTGACAGCAGGGTCAAAGCAACTGCTTATATATATTTCTGAAGGCCTGGGCTACTCCCACTCCCACCATGATTGGCTGTCTAAACTTCCAAGCTGCAAATCATGACTTAGAGTTCAAGGGCCAATGGCAGAGGCCCAAATCCTGAAATCTTCTATGATTGGATATCATATATCGAATCAGAACACAGGGGCTCAGAATCCTTAGTCCAGACTCAAGCTCAGGCAAACACAGACCACTGAATACATAGGAAGATTATTATTTTTTTGAGATCCGAGTCCCCAGGCACTTCTAGTGTTGCCAGGAGAGGTATTCTTTTTTACCCCTTCCTATCTGATCTTTTTACTCATAGCTGCCAGAAGAACCTTAGGCTCTGCAGTTTGTGAAGGGTGCTGAGAGTTGTTAGGAGACCCCTATCTCTCTCACAGAGCTACAGTCACCACAGTGGTTTAACAGTCTATCCCTCTTCCCAGGGAACTCTGGGAATTGTAGTTCTCAGAGAGGAATAACAACTATCAGCACCCTTAACAAATTACATTCCCCACAATTCTTTTGGGTAAGCCATGACTGTTTAAAGTGGTTTCATAGTCCTTTAAGTCTATGGTGTGGACATGGCCTGACATAATATAAGCAAACCTCCATGTCCTCCCTTTCACATCAAGCAAACAAATTGTATATTTCCTGCTCCAATTTCATTTGAGGACATTTTTATCTTCCTTTTTCCTCACAAGGAAGCAACCCTGAGCCATCTCCAGCAGCAGAAAAATTCAAAATTTGCAGGGTTTCTTTTTCTCACACAGAAGTAGTTCAACTGAAATTCTTTTTTTTCTTTTTTTTTTGGAAGAGCATCATTTTTGTGCTATAGAAGATGGAGTGACAGACACAGAGAGAACGGTAGGCCCCTCTCCCCAATACAAAGCCATACTTCCAGCTCTGCTCAGTTTGGCAGAAGGCTAGAAAGCCTTAATGAGAAACTTTGATTCCTGAAAGCATAATAGGCATGGGGACTCAGAGCACACAGAGAAAAGATTGTATTTCTCTGCTAACGAGAGACAGGGGTCATGAGTTAAGGTGTTTTTGGTTTGAGTTTGGGTTTCTTTCTTTCTCTTTTTTTAGAATTGAAGCTTGGAAGAGACTATCGTTTCTTTTTGCAAAAAAAAAGTCCTCAAAAACATACAATGAAGAATCTCTTCTTGGCACACTGCTTGGATTGACTCAATGATGAAGTTTCAAGAAGGTATATATATTTGTCAACTACATGGTAATGTAGATCCTTTAGCAACACTGCTTAAAATTATTCTTGGGGTGCTACGTGAAAGCAGAACCTGTTGCTAGGGAAAGGTCACACTCCACAGGATGTCTTCCTAGCTTAGATCACATCTACCCCTTATTTTTAAAGCAGTCATGGGTCTCCTTTAATAACTCCAGCATACTGTCCAACTTTTTCATTTCAAGAACCAGGACATTCTTGGGCAAGCGCTTTTTGCAGGGTGAGAGGGCAGTGTGTGTGTGTGTGTGTGTGTGTGTGTGTGTGTGAGAGAGAGAGAGAGAGAGAGAGAGAGAGAGAGAGATTGCGGCACCCAGAATGACTGCCATGATCTTGCAAGAAAAGGAAAAAAATCAAGATGTCCCGTTTTTCCGGGGCACTTGGCAAGAATGCTCTGGGAGCTGCAGTTTGTCACAGGAGCTGAGAATTGTTGGAAGACTCCTCCCACAGTTCCCAGAGTTCCCAGAAACTGATAGTTAAACTGCTCTTGAGAATGGTAGCTTTGTGAGGGGAACAGACGGTCTTCCTAATAAACTGTCCTTTTTCAGGATTCTTCGAGGGAAGGCACAGCTATTTGAAGTAGTATAGTATCGCTTTAAATGTGTAGTGCAGATGTAGCCTCAGCATGGAGCCATTTAAATGAATCAACACAATTAACACAGGTGCAGTGATTTCAGTGGGACTGTCTAGATTAGAACCTCGTTGGACACAGCCCCTGGTAGTTCAAGGCCAATCTAAATGGGATGTTAACTGATTGAAGGCAAATAACATGCACATTTTTTTGTGGTGGAAATAGTGGTAAAAGAGACCAGCCTTGGAAGCAATGCAGGTGATGGTAGCAGGGCTGGGTTTAGGTTTGATGAGGCCTTAAGCTACTGAAGGTAATGGGGCCCTTTATATGTGCAGCTGTCCTTTGTCAACAACCAATTGTCACTGTTTTTTGTGTTGAATATATGCTACATGGTAATTTATGGACCTAATAGGTATCTAAAGCTGTTTGCACATGTTGCCATGCAGAATGTAGGCACCCTATATACAGAAATGAGCAAACCAATGATATTTTAGGGAGCAGGCTAGCAGGCAGGGCCCGTTACTTACATCTTAGAAGCCTACACTGTTGCAGTATGTAGGTTTTCTTTTATTTGTTTTTTATCTTACAATTTGGAAATGGACATCCAGGGTTTTTTTTCCTTTAAATTTTTTGGGGGCTCCCAAGAGAGTGGAGCCCTAAGCTATAGCTTGTTTAGCTTATACTTTAGCCAGCCCTAAGCTATAGCTTGTTTAGCTTATACTTTAGCCACCTCATGAGAAGAGAAGACTCCCTGGAAAATACCCTGATGTTGGGAAAGATTGAGGGCACAAGGAGAAGGGGAAGACAGATGATGAGATGGATGGACAGTGTTCTCTAAGCTACCAACATGAATCTGACCAAGCTGCGGGAGGCAGTGGAAGACAGGAGTGCTTGGTGTACTCTGGTCCATGGGGTCATGAAGAGTCGGTCATGACTAAACGACTAAACAACAACAAAGCTTATATGTAAATCCAGCACTGGATGGGAGACAGGAGTGCTCCCTTTTCTCCCTGACACAGTCCTGACAATCTCCTTTCAGAGACTGCCCTTTGCATTCCAAAGGAAATTCCCAGTGCTGCCAGCGAAGATTGTCCTAACTGGAGGCTAATGTTCCTAATTGCCATCTGGAAGTGGGGAATTTTTGTTGGTACCGTAGCAGGGAGAGTAAGAGCTAAAGTCCCCCCCTCCCCAATGTGAGAGTTGTGAGCTTGATCAAGTGTGTTATGGTAAATAGCAGCCTCGTGCAAATGAACGAGGAAAAATAAATAAATCAAGAATCATACAACTGGAACAGGTCACCCCGGAGTCATCTCTCCCAAATTGCTGCAATGCAGGAATCCTGCCCACAGATGCCTCTGGGTGGGTTCAAACCACCAACCACCGGATTAACAGCTAGATGTGCTGACCCATTGCACCAAGAAGGACAAGGCTACTAGTCGTGATGGCTACTAGTCGTGATGGCTATATTTCCTCCAGTATCAGAGGTAGTAAGCTTCTGAACACCAGTGCCTTCCTGTCTTGAGTGGCACACAGTTGATGCACCCAGGTCCTGCTTGCAGACTTCCAGCTGTGAGAACAGGGGGCTGGTCTAAATGGCCATTATGCCCCCCCCCAAGCAGGCATCATAACAAAGCTACTACTTCTGTGAATTTGTGGCTTTGAGTTCTTTTTCTCCATTAAAAAAAATAAAACAGACTTTAGGGGGAGTCATTCTTATTTCCATTTGCTTTAAGAAAAGTGGCTGGTTGGTGCCATTTACAATAAGTGGACGTTAATTAATGCTAAATTACAATGGAATTTCTGTTGAATTGGATATGACATCTACATTAATAGCCAGCCAGTTCATTCTGATTAATGTTATCACAGCCGTTAAGTGCTGGGATTTATAATCATTTGCCAAAGCTGCTAACTGAAAGCTCTTTAGTCAGTTTTTCCTTGAACAGAAACACGCATAAAATGTAATGAAAGTCTACCATTAATTTAAATAAGCATTTTGTTACATATAAATTGTGTGCATGAACACACACACACACACACACACACACACAAACCCAGAGAGTTTTCTGTTAAAAAAAAGTCTAGACTGACGTATTCCTGGAATGAAAATGGTGAATGGAAAGCTAAATAGGTCTGTGCTTGGGTTGCATATTGGACAAGAGGTCATTTGAAATATTAATGTTAAAAAGAAAGAAAGAAAACATTTGAAGGAATACAAGGCATTTGTTTGTATGCAGTTTTCACAAATGTGTGAACTTTCACACCCACTTTAGCCTAGCATTAAAATTTTTGTACACATTACTTGACTGGAGGACTGCATTGACAAAATTTCAGAGTAGTGCAGATTTTGAATAATGGCCGCATTTCTGTTCCTTTCGGGAAGTGTGAAATAGGTAGTCTCAATGTGAACTTAACTGAGTTTCTCTCCTAGCCCTAGACGCAAATGAAAGTTGAGGGCAATTTGTGTATGCTCTGTACAATATTTGGAATTGCAGGAAGGGAAACAGATACTATAGGGAACTCTTAATGTACTCCTTTCCAAATCAGAAACAGGACTGGCTGATTTAGAGATCCTAACCGAGGACAGAGATTCAGATTTGCCCATTGATCTGACCTGGCATTGACACCCCCTATTCCATCTGCCCTTCCCTTAGATTCTCTCTTCTATATGTTCCCATTATTCTGTTTTCTGGGACCCAGCTTCTCAGAAATCCCCTTTTGAAAAGGCCTCAAATTCTAGCTGGCAAGGTTAAGTGGTACCTACCGTGATGCTGCCCCAAATCCCCAGCTGATGATCGAACTGCTACATATGTCACGGATACACGATATCCTCCCAGCACCTGAAACTGGTTTGCAGCTACGAAACAGAGTCACAACTATGCATTAACCACAGAGCTATCCAGCTTCCCTGCCTGCAGGAGAACTGACAGAATGGATAAGTCGCAGGATAAAATCACTTATCAATGAATCTAATGCAACTGGATTCTAAAAATGATACCTTAGAAAAAGAACACCATCTCTATGTGGCCCAATTGCTCCAAGTACTGTAATAAGCCAAACCAATTAGGCTGCTGCTGTTATGGAAGAGCAACTTCCTTGAATGTGGTCCACAAGGCCTAATTCACAAAACCTCTTTGTTTTATGTGCATCCTCATCAACATCAAAAGATACAGGCCACAGCAGACATTGAGGCCTGGAAGCCATGCACCTGGAACCACATAAACTAAGAAAAGATGCCATCAAAATCCAGACCCTCCAAGTGTCTCTATTTTCCAGCAACGTCCCTGATTTAGAGAAGCTGTCCCGGTTTCTGATTTGATCCCAAAATGTCCTGCTTTTCCTTAGGTTGTCCCTATTTTCATTGGAGAAATATTGGAAGGTTTGGAATTATCCGATCTCCTGAGCCATCTGAAGGCAATCCTGTATAGGGAAGTTTTTTCAATGGGTAATGTTTTATTATGTTTTATATATATGTTGGAAGCTGCCCAGAGTGGCTGGGGCAACCCAGACAGATGTGTGGGGTATAAATAGCAAAATTATCATTATGGAATGGGACGTCCCTGATTTCATTGGAGAAATGTTAAAGGGTATGTAAATCTAGGGATGCAGCAAACCTTCTGTGATCTTCAATTTCTAGAAATGAAATTGCAGTTGTAAATTGCAAGTATGGTGAAAGGTTTTTGGACAGGTAGCATGGCTCCAAAATAATGGAGAAAGATTGATGGCTGGGCAGCCATGGCAGAGATACCATAGCTACATCCTGTCAGGGACTGGCAGGAGTTGGAGGATGAAGGGGTTGAGGAGAGAGGGGATGAGGCAGAGAGTGCAGCTGGAGATGTGCTGGAATGGGAGGGTGAGGAGAATGACTCAGGGGAAAGGACCAGTGACTTGTGGGGTTCAGTACCACCAATGGAGAGAAACCTTCCCCTGTCTGCAATTCCTTCACTGACACCAGCTGTATCTGAGAGGTTGCTCTCAGCAGAGACAGAAGTAGGGGATCAGGAGCTGGGTGCAGGTCAGCAGGTTATTGTATTTTAGTGTTCTGTTGGAAGCCGCCCAGAGTGGCTGGGGAAACCCAGCCAGATGGGCGGGGAATGAATGAATGAATGAATAATTATAGCAAGAGCTAGGGGAAAGGGTGCAGGTTCAGGAGTTGAGGGAAGAGCCCTCTATGGCTGCGGAATGTTGAATTTTTCAACTTTCAACTTCCAAAAATGAGGGGCACTAAAAAAACACATTGTAGCATAACCTGGGAATTCAAAAGGTATTTTGGTTAGATTAATATAATTTGGTTTTGCTTGGTAAGTAAAATGTGTGTAAAATTGCTCAGAAATCATTAAAAATGATTGCCAAGTACTTGCAGTTATATATATTATCATTACTTAGCATTACCTGACATTTTCAGAAGGTAAAATTAAAATTCATTGGTTTTCTAAAAGCAATTCATGTGCTTCTTCATCAAACATAGACCTACCAAGCTAAATGTTGCCCAATCACAAAACGTAATAGCAGGTTTGAATTCCTCATACCCCAAAACATATTTTTAAGACCTTTCACTGAAGAAACGTGAAAGAATTAAGTTTCACACACACCCCTAAAATGATGCACCCTACTCCAGGGGTCCCTGGATTCTTGGAACCTGTGGAGCACTTGGATTAGACTCTGCCTGAGACCTTGCTTCCTAGAGCCCCCTGAACCCTCCAGAAACTATCTCCATACCTGATGAGGAATTTGAGGAGGTACAGTTATAGCAGCCTCCTTTGAGGAGTCAACATCTACTCTAATGCGTCAGCAAAGTGGTTGGTTAGAGGGAATTCTCTGGTGCTCCAACTTTCCCTGCATGGCACAGATTATCAGCAGTGATAATCTTAGCAGTGATTTGCTTAGACAGCTAATTGGAGATGTGATTTGCCATTTATCACTTGAACAATAAACAATAAAAATCCTGCCATATGTCTTTCTATGTCCTGGTGGTAGCTGAGACATCCTACATTGAAGATCATGCATTGAGCAGAAAGCTGGACCAGGTGGCCTCCAATGTCTTCTCCAATTTCTCCAACCATCAGCTGCTTCTGATGTCTTGCAACTTTCCGCCCAGGTTTTCCCTGAGCCATAAGACTGAATTCTGCTTTTATTTGTTTGAATTCTTGTTTTCATGTGATTCCACACTACAGTTCTAGGGGTTTTATGCTGTATTTTTGTTTTCATCATTTAATCGTGTTTATGTTGTATACTGCTTAGAGACTTTCCAAATATTGAGTTGTTTATGAATGCTGTTGAACAAGAGCAAAGAATCTCAGTAACCTGAACATTTTGGCCAGGTTCTTAGACAGTCTCTGCAGTCTCCCCAAACCCTCAATTCTTTCCCATGCTAAGAAAAACAAAACCAAAGTTCTGATTATCTTCAACCTTTTTTTCCTTCTGAATTGTTCTAAGTGCACATAACTGTGCTTAATCACAGAGTCAAATATTTCTGATCTGCAGTGAGGGAGAGAAACCTTACTATTTAGATTATCACCAAACTGTAGGAATCCTTATTTAACCAGGGCTAAGGAAGTCCTTTTCAGCCTGAGCTTACAGAGGCAGCTGGAGGGTGGGATGGAAGCCATGGGTAGACTCTTGGAATGACTGAAGCATGGTGAGTAAATATGCCTGGGGACAGTGGCATAGCAGGAGTTGCCAGTGCCCAGGGCCACGTGGAGGGGTGGGGTGGGGAGGAAACGGACAGAGTACGTATGTGCGTTTAACTGCCTAACAGTGCCTGCGTCACCCAGGAGATCACAGTTGCATAGATAAGAACAGAAAAGTCATTCCATTGTCTGTAGAGGTCACTTCCTGGTTCGCATTCGTGAAGCCAATTTCAATAGAGCCCAGTGACAGAAGTGGCTGGGTGCTCTCTGCACTATGCCGCTGCCTGGGAAAATGTGTGCACATTCAGTAGAATATTTGTAGGGGGGCTGTCATATATAGGACCCCTTAAGACTTTTAAGGATTAGTCACTCCAACTGTATAAGAAGGACAGGGAGGATGTCTTGAGGATAGCATTGAAAAGAAGTAAAACAAGTTAGAAAACCAAAAGGGATCATACTTCTCTACTGAAACAGAATCATTACTGGTAGTTGAAACAGGCCCCAAAATTAATTCAGTCCTGGAGATGTACTTTCACTTCCCATGCCCCAAAAGTCCAATATGGCGTACCTTGGAAGTCAAATGGAATCCATTCTGGAAATTTATCCGACTTCCGAAAAATTCGGAAACCAAGGCGCACCTTCCGATTGGTCCCTGATTGCACAGGCGCACCATAAACAATAGCGGAAGCCATACTGGACATTCAGCTTCCCCCAAAAAAGTTCGAAAACCAGAACACTCACTTCCGGTTTTTGATCATTCAGGAGCTGAAACGTCCGACTCCCAAGGTATTCTGGAGCCAAGGTACCTCTGTTGTTGTACATTTCGGTTCTCAAATGCCAAAAACCCAGAAGTAACTGCTTCTGTTTTCAAACATTTTTCGGAACCCAAATGTGGATTACATTCGAGAAATGAGGTACAAAAATTTAAAATTCGGCTTTGTAATTCGGAATTTATGTGATGTGATTTAATTTGATTTGATTGGCCGGTTAATAAAAAAATATTTTTTTAAAAAAGAGAAATGAGGTACCACTCTACTGAGATGGAGAATGAAATGAAGGAGGTATCCAAAGCAGGATGTGTCGTAGTGATTTGTGACTTCATTTACCATCAAGCGGAATGGCTACATGTATGTTGTATCATGGATCACTGCCTTGCCATGGCGAAGGGGTTTGAATAACTCAGAGAAGCTATGAGCTATGCCGTGCAGGGCCACCCAAGATGGACAGGTCATAGTGGAGAGTTTTGACCAAACATGATCCACCTGGAGCAGGAACCGGCAAGCCACTCCAGTATCCCTGCCAAGAAAACTCCATGGACAAAGACAATGTTTTCCCAGTAGTGATGTGTTTTCCCAGTAGTGATGTATGGAAGTGAGAGCTGGACCATAAAGAAAGCTGATCGCCAAAGAATCAATGCTTTTGAATTCTGGTGCTGGAGGAGACTCTTGAGAGTCCCATGGACTGCAAGAAGATCAAACACATCCATTCTTAAGGAAATCAGCCCTGAGTGCTCACTGGTAGGACAGATTGTGAAGCTGAGGCTCCAATACTTTGGCCACCACATGAGAAGAGAAGACTCCCTGGAAAAGACCCTGATGCTGGGAAAGATGGAGGGCACAAGGAGAAGGGGACGACAGAGGACAAGATGGTTGGACAATGTTCTCGAAGCTACCAGCATGAGTTTGACGAAACTGCGGGAGACAGTGGAAGACAGGAGTGCCTGGCGTAATCTGGTCCATGGGGTCACGAAGAGTCGGACACAACTAAATGACTAAACAATAACAACAAGTGTTCCAGTCAATCTAAATGGAGGAAGTGTAGAACTAGGCAGTAGCAGTGCCTAGGATAACAATTCAGGATAACAATTCAGAGAGGCCAGAGAACTGCATGCTGAAACAGAAGCAGAGGTTGGTGGCCATCTGTCAGTGATTATTTAGCAGGGGTTCCTGCTTTGCAGGGGGTTGGACTAGGTGACCCTTGCGGTACCTTCGAACTCTACCATCCTATGATTGCCTGCAGAGGTGAATGGAGTGTGCATTCATTGCTTGCCATGATCAGCACCTTAAAAGGGAGACTTGAAAGCCGACAGGTGGAGAGATAGTCTGCCCGGGCATGGATGCCCCTTCTACCACATGCTGCTCTCATAGTAAGGGCTTGCTTTGATTTGCCTTGCCTTGTATTCAGTCTCTGCCCAATAACTTGCCTTTCCTCACTTGGGAGGAGATCAGTGCTTGCATCCGAATGGATACAAGACGCTCCTGCCACGGCCTGCCTTCCATGACAGTTTAGCCTAACATCAGAGGAGGGCCTTGCCACCAAAGGGGTAAAAATCACAAGGAGAGGGGGGGGAAGGAGCAGAGCCTGTTTTTCCCGCTGACATTGAGTCTCCTTGGTGTGGGCAGTTAGGCCCTCGGAGGTATCCGTCAGCATGCCTGCCTGAAGCGCCGGCAGGAGTCGGGGAACTTGCTGGAGAAGCTAGTAAAATTTTAATGCACTCTGTAGTGCGGTCATGTCACACTCACTCATGGCAAATAATCCCCGATGCCTGCAGAGGTAAAATGGAGCTGTAATGTGCTTTCCTCCTAACCCGAGCTGACAGCAATGATGTACGACTACCATTAGCGGAAAATATCACTTCAACTAACCCATGATCCAGCGCCGCTAAGGGTCATATTATCCATGAGGAACAAATTACATTCCCAAAGTAAATACAAATTTTCGACACAAAATGGGACCAAAGAAAGAAAGAAAGAAAGAGAGAAAAAAGGGGGGAGGGAGGGAGGGAACAGTGTGTGCCTGCATTGTGGGGAGGGAAGGGAGAGTGGGGCTTGTGTTACTGATACCTATGACAATGAGTTGCTAAGGGGGAAATATGTCAGGAAACAGAATGTACCACCACCTCTGGAGAGAATGTGATGTGTATAAAAGCTACTGAGCAGGCGTTCAAGCCCGTGAGCCCCACATACCCCCTCTGTCTCTTTACCCCATCCTACATCAAGAGCAGAACCTAATAATAATAATGATGGTGATGATGATGATGATGATGATGATGATGATGATTTATTATTTGTACCCCGCCCATCTGGCTGGGTTTCCCCAGCCACTCTGGGCGGCTTCCACAAAGACCAAAAATACACTAAGATGTCACACATTAAAAACTTCCCTGAACAGGGCTGCCTTAAGATATCTTCTGAATGTCAGGTAGTTGTTTATCTCTTTGACATCTGATGGGAGGGCGTTCCACAGGGTGGGTGCCACTACCGAGAAGGCCCTCTGCCTGGTTCCCTGTAGCTTTGCTTCTCGCAATGAAGGAACCGCCAGAAGGCCCTCGGCGCTGGACCTCAGCGTCCGGGCAGAACGATGGGGGTGGAGACACTCCTTCAGGTATACTGGACCGAGGCTGTTTAGCAACACTGCTATGCTGGCCTTGAATTTTATCCCCATCCTTGCACCAGTAGTCCTCTCCATACAGTTCTCCCAAATAAAGGCAAGAAACACCAGACAAGAGGCTGGACCACAGGGAGCCCTGGTGATGACCACTCAGGTGATGAGGGACCAACGGCAGAAAGTAGCCACAACACTTTGGCAGAACTGATGTTTTGCATGCAGGAGGTCCCAGGCTCCGTCCCCAACATCTCCAGGTAGGGCTGCAAGAGACCCCCTCACCATAATCCTGGAGAGAGGCACTGTTAGTCAGGGTAGGCAAGGCTGAGCTAGACGAATCAATGTAGTATACGGTACAGTAACTTCCTGTGTCCTCCCCACCACCTGTCCTCACATTATTTCTCAACATGGTTGGACATTGCATCTTGGGCAATCTGACATGGCAATAGCTCTGTGCACATAGCAAGTGGTACTCATGCCTGGGGGAGGAGTGAGAGGCGGTGAGCAACTGGTGGCAAAGAAGCCAGTCACAATGTCCAGGCTGGGCAGTGTCTCTGAAGGCAACACAGGTGGTCAGGATAGGGGTCAGGAGCCCAGGTGTACTGTTGGAAGGCTTGGCAATGGACCTTTCTGATCCCCTGGTCCCTCAGCCACAGTCTGCTCAGGCCAGCCTCTGGTACCTGCCCACGTCATGTTTTGAAGGACCCCCCTTTATTGTTAACAACTCCTGTCATTTTCTGATGCTACCCCAAACCCCCACCCCGAAGAAGGAAGATCTGAGAGATCGCCGCCCGTCTGAATGAAAGGAAACTCCGACTTGTCAGTTAAACAAAGGAATAACACACAGCCTCTCTTTATGGCGTGTACTTTACCTGTCATCCAACAGACCATTATCATGTCACGCCAGAGTGCTCTTTTCTCCAGGTCACTTTGTTTAAAATGACATGGATAATGCACATGTCAGCGAGCTGACAGTCTCGACCGTCCTTCAGAGATTCTTTAAAAAAAAAAAAAAAAGACAAATGCCTGTTCTTATCTGCAGGCCTTGCCTCGGTCTATCGTCTAAGTCAGGAAGAACATGATTTCTCCAGGGAGCACTTTTTTCATTTCCGATTTAAAGAAATCAAATAAGCGCCATTCGTCTTCATCTGAATATGCTTGACCCATTCAGATGATGATGTGTCACTTCGCTCTCTCTCTCAAAGGCAACGTACGCTGAATTCACAATGAATATACCAAGTCCCATATGCCTGCAACGGGCAACCACAACAGACTATATCTGCCTATATACAATACTTCTGCACCCACAACCTCCTTGGATAAGGGAGCTTGTTTTTTAAAAGATGTAGAATGACTTTGCAACCATTGAGTCAAAACCAGTATGCAGAACAAAATGAAATCATTTCCTCCCCCCAAACATCTCATTGTCTTACAGTGAAAAATGTGTCAGCAATGTGGCTGAGTTCTGGATTGGGGAGGGTGCATTCGCAAAAATTAAGCCCCAATCCTGTTCAGAAACAACAAGCATTTTCTTATGGTCTGAGCCAAAACCCCTCTGAATTCTCTCTTGACTTTAGAAATTATTTTTATTCATCGGATTTGTTAGTCACTGTTTACCATTGAAACAAACCAACATTTTCATACAAACACCTGCAATTCATAAACACACCCTTTAAAAGGGGGGGGGAGCAGCAGAAAGCTTTGGCAACACACTAGCAACAGAACAAAATCAGTTCAGTCCAACGAAAGCCTAGGAGAAAAGGTAAATCTCAACAAATAATGAAATGACAAGCAAAAAAAGAAATCAATGAAGGTGCAAGGTGGGACTTACTGGAGAGAGCATGCTACAGACCCACAACTGAAAAGGTTCTTGTCATCAGGGACAGCAATCTCAAATGAACCAGGGGGCAAAAGTCAAACCGAAAGTCAGTCTGAAAGAGCAAGTCAGTCTAAAGGCCAAGCTCAGGAGCTGAGACAAGGTCATAGCTTAGAATTAGTAAGCCTTGTACCTTCATGTTCTGATATAATTCCTGATCTACGTCAGTGGCAGACCTTGGGGTCTCAAATTTTAGCTGTGTGCTGTGTGACACTAAAATTCAGCACACCTCCACCTCGCCTTCCATTCTACATCATAGTTGTGGTGCCCCTTGCAGCACACCCCCAGCTCCATGCCCAGTGTGGCCCAGTGCATGTGGAGATAGGCTCTGGCAGTCTGAGGGGTCAAGACCAATAATGGGCCCAATGGTCAAGAAGGTGGTTTCTGCATGTGCTGTAGAGGGAAGTGAGGGGCAGATGGGGCTTGTCAACCTGGGAAGGGAGCCCATCTAGGAGAAGGAAAACTCTTATCCTAAACCTCCACTGCTCTGCAGGACATCAACTCTACACAAATCCATAGTGGAGTCCCTAAGACAGTTGGATGGTGCCTTGAATGCCTTCTTCAAGCAAGACCTGCAACCAAGCTGGTATCAAATATATTGCTCTGCTTTCCTTTGGACCACACCAATGAGACCAAGAGTGGGGTTATTTCGTCTGGGTAGTCCTTCATACCCATTACCCAGGCTTGCACCCTGGGGAGGTCACTTCGGTGCTAACACGACAGCTTGACTTCACCCCCAGGCACACAATCCATTGTTTCTTGAGACAAGATGGATGCCAAAAATACTGTATTTTTTAATTCCTGAAAGGTCCTTCGAGACCTAGATGGTGAAAAGTGGGAGAGTTATATATTATACTTTGTATTTTTCTCCACTATCTTCCCTCCCCAAATCCAATTGTCTTAAATTATTGTAGCTGGGATAATAGTCTACATGCAAGATCAGATCACCATGGTGGTTATAATAATGTTGCAGTCTGGAAGGTCCTTAAAACAGACACAAAAACAAACAGTATGGAGCAGTTATTGAACAAAAGCCATTGTGGTATAATTTGATCATGAGTGACTTAAAAGTTCAATGAACCAACAGCAGAATCCTGATGAGTAAAAAGTGGAATAACAAGAATTTATTGGTAAGAACGGTGGATACAAACCATAGATAACCTAACAAAAATGCATCACTTTCCATCCCAAGCTGATCAGATACAGTTGCTTTCATTGAAGAAATCATTATACCAACATATATTGCCATTGAAGTTATCGTGTGTGTGTGTTGTTAACTTATATTTCAATAATGCAACAGGTTTGAGAGAACATCTTCCATTCTTTATGACGATTTACACCACCCCAAAACCATTAGGACTGGTAGAGGAGGTTGTTGTTGTATTCATATTTCACCTACCTAAATAGTTCATAGGTAGTCATTGATCAGCCCCTGATGACCAATGGTTTCACAAATGACATCTGATTATGAAATGTTCTCACACAGTGTATCATTCCTATTGCATGCAATCAATATATCTCAAGATGCAATATATCCCCATGTATTTTTAAAAATTAAATATGCTAGTAGGAAGACTTCCTGTCCTTTTGTTCAGATATCAACATTCAATAACTAGCTACAAAATATTGTTGAAAGGGCAGGTGTCAATCTTTCAAACAACAGTAATAAAAATTAGTACAGTTGGAACTGTGGAACACATTCAGTAGTTGACCATAGCTACGTTTTTCTTAGATGTTATTTTAGGATTAGGTAAAACAAAAAATATATGTCAGGATGGCATGAGCATAAAGTGAAATGAAATTAAACTACTAGGAAATTATCTTAATTTCTCTTATGATATGATCATTTAAAGACAGACAGACAGACATCTTCCGAATCATCGTAGAGATTAAAAGTTACAGCTTTTGCAAGAACAGCTATGATACTTGGATCTGAACTTGAATGATCTCCCCCCCCCCAAAAAAAAAAACACCCCATAATATTTTGCCATTGGTTCATAACTGCATGTTGGATCTACTTTCACTTAGTGCCTTGGAATGAACTGTTTTGGTTCAACAAAGTTAACTGAATTAGTTCAAAAATCTCTCAAATGTTCCTGTCATGTAAACTAAAAGAAGTTCATTTCGGGGGCAGAATCTTGAATAATTTCTAGTTCACCTTGAAGTTCACTCTCTTACATGTGCCTTTTCCTCTTCAAACACTTTGGGAATTTGTGCTTAAAATCATAATTGTTGGGGGGAAATAAATTCAGCAATTTATTGTCCACTCTTCTCTCTCTGTGTGTGTTTTACTGTTTTCTGAGTCTTCTTAAGTATATTTTATACTTCAGAACGGCAAAAGGCAGCATTCTAAATGCTGCCAGAATTTTCTGAGGATCATTTTGATGAACTTGGATTGAACTGTGAAGAATTACAGTGGTGCCTCGCAAGACGAAAAGAATCCGTTCCGCAAGTCTCTTCGTCTTGCGGTTTTTTCGTCTTGCGAAGCAAGCCCATTAGCGGCTTAGCGGTTTAGCGCTATTAGCGGTTTAGCGGTTTAGCGGATCAGCTGATAAGCGGCTTAGCGGCTTAGCAGATCAGCTGATAAGCGGCTTAGTGGCTTAGCGGATCAGCTGATAAGCGGCTTAGCAGATCAGCTGTTAAGCGGCTTAGCGGATCAGCTGATAAGCGGCTTAGCAGCTTAGCGGATCAGCTGATAAGCGGCTTAGCAGCTTAGCGGATCAGCTGATAAGCGGCTTAGCAGCTTAGCGGATCAGCTGATAAGCGGCTTAGTGGCTTAGAAAAAGGGGGGGGGAGGGAAAAAACCCCGCAGGAACTCGCAAGACATTTTCATCTTGCGAAGGAAGCCCATAGGAAATTCGTTTTGCGAAGCACCTCCAAAATGGAAAACCCTTTCGTCTAGCGGGTTTTCCGTCTTGCGAGGCATTCGTCTTGCGGGGCACCACTGTAGTTTATTTTGTAAAGGGATGAACATGACCTGGAATTAGTTCCCTTTTGGACAGGCTGAACTTAAAGTAGAACTAGTTCCCTTTTAAAATGAACTTGTCAGGCTCTGTTATCATCACCTCCTAAGATGCACACAGGGATCTTTCTCAAATAATGGTTGATAAATCTGTACAGACTCAGCAAAGAAGAAAGGATGTCTGACTCCAAAATTGTCAGAGGCCCTTGTAGGAAGAAGATTAAGGGTCCAGTAGGGTATGGCAGACTAGTGAATAATCTGCCTCTGTACCTTGACCAACCACAGGACATGACCCTTGGTGGAACATTTTTTAAAAAGGCATGATGGCTCGAGCACATCAAATAGAGGCTGCATTCAGACAATAATAATAATTTGAGGACAAGGGATTGATTGCATTTGTTTTCCTGCTTTTAATGCCAATGCTTCTGCCCTGATTTCTAATGTTCCTTTTACATTGCAGTACCTGTTGCATTATGGAACTGTGGCTTTATGAACACTATGCCACCACGGTGGGAAAGAACTGTATGCCAGGATACCGCCCCAATTTTTTGCCCTCTGAGTCATGGTCGTGAAAACCATGGGGTTTTTGGAAACCATGGGGGAAAGTACAGAGAAAAATTCCAAGGACTGTCTGGGTTTTCAGGGTTCCAAATATTGTGTTTTCTGGAAATAATCAACATGGAAATAAGTAAGGAAACACTGGGAAGGCAGGATGAAGGGACATCTGAATGCAGCCATAAGGTGTAGACCACATCAAAATGTGCTTCCTCATTAGCTAGAGAGAAGATGGAAACAGATCCTGAAACACATCAGAAACAACACATCAGGAGCATGCATTGGAAGTCTGTCTTTACCTTTTCTTCTTGATCACTATCGCTGTCACACTGTAATAGAAAGGAAAAGGAAAACATTAGGGTTGTGGGTTTTTTTATAAAAAGAAGAAGAAGAAGAATGCACAAAAAATTGTATGTTAATTCCAAGGTCTAGAGAGTTCTGAAAATACATACGAAGCTTTTCCACAGGGCTGAAAAAAGTATCTGGGCCCACGCATTGCACAGACCATGAAAAATGGGCTAGAAAATAACAACAATTCTAGGAAGTGGCTGCCATATTGCGGCAAGTATGAGACTCCAGCCATGCCATAGGGACAAAGGAAGCTATCTTATACCACACTGCACTCTTAATCCATCCAGACAAATGTTGTTTACATCAGGGATGGGGAACCTGTAGCCACCGAGATGTTGTTGAATTCCATCTTCCACCAGCACTGACCATTGGCAATGCTGACTGTGGCTGGTGGGGGCTGGTGTTCAACAACATGGAGGGAGCACACATTCCCCACCCTTAGTCTACACTGACTGTGGTTCAGACTTCCCCAGCCCTGCCTGCAGATGCCAGGGATTGAACCAGGAAACTACTGCTTGCAATGCACGTTTTCTGCTACTGAGCTAGGGTCCGTCAAAGAGCTATACCGGTCGCATCATGTTGGTGTATCATTTCATTCCCATTTACGTGTTTGTGCATTGAGCGTAGTAGGCTTACTTGGGGAAAAAGAGCATCTCTCGCTCTCTCTTCTGCCACCTGCCCATCCCACAACTCATTACATCTCACTGTGAAACTAATCAACACCATCTGAATTTTCCAGGACAATGTTTTCCTGCACTGCGGTGATGCTGCAGAGAGTGCGCTAGCAGCAATGCAATCCCCGGGAACCATCATTTCCATTGCCAATGTATTAAACTTCCCTGCCTCTTCTGACAGTCCAGTTCTAATTTCAAGGTCCACTTAATTCCTCCATCAAATCATTACCGCTATACCCAGCAGCACCTTGTCTCTAGAGCTAAGCATATGGTGAAAGACCGAGACTGACTGATATCCATTATGGAAGCAGTACAGGTGCCAAGCCGATTAAAAAAAAAAAGGAGGAGAGCAAAAGAGGAGAGAATATCCAGCCTCTCGTCTTGCCTGTTGACTGACAGCTTCATGGCTTCGCCAAGCCATAGGGGTTTGCCAAGGAAAGTCCAACCAGGCTACAGCTCACATGGCTCAGTGTGAAAACAAGTTCCATTTGTGGCAGTAAATTCCCACACTGACCCAAGGACTTTGCCGGTTCTCTCAGCGTGATCGGGCCATCCAATTTACAGCTCAGTCCTCCAGAGCCTGCCATGCCAGTGCCTGGCAGAGATGAACGATGGTCAGAAAAGACCCTCCAGCTCATAAATTATGCAGAGGCAATAAACACACTCGGCAAACAGCTCCGAATGTTCACCCGGCCAGGCTCCTGGAGGAAACGCTGGGAGCCCTGAACACACAGCCAGGCATCTCTGGAAAAAAAGTGTTGATAAGAATGAGGAGGCACAATGAGACAGAGAAAACCCACAGCTGTGAAGAGTCACTTCACTCCAACAGCAAGGCTATATATGGGCACAGTTACATAAGGGATAAAAGGATCTGCCCATTTTGATTCTCTTGGTTTCTCATTTCCCCTAATCATAAAGTCACCTCTCCATATTTCTGCAGCAATTTGAGTGTTGCTTTTGTTTAAATCCTCCTAAGAATTCATCAGTGTTTTGATGCAAATTTCTCCAAATAAGCCCATTTTTGTATGCACATTTCTTAGTAATGTGCTTTTTTGGGAGGGAAAGATGTTTACCTTAATATATGCATTGTTGCAACATTGTTTTGTTGGAGAACTGCATCACACAATTCAGAGAAGTCAAAATTTCAAAGGATGGTTGTGTTTTGCTTTGTTTGTTAATCCCACGTCCCAGGGAATGGGGAACAGGGTTCACCTCAAATTTCTCAGCATCAATCCTTTTTTTTTCAGGGTGTACTCAAGGGTACACAGTACCGGCACTTTTGTTTTTTGTTGTCAAAATGTGTGACACTTACTGTAACAAACTTCATGATGAGTACCAGCACCTACTTTTCTAGAAAAAAATAACTGCTCAGCATCCTTAGCAGACTATAGTTCCCAGAATTCTTAGGAGGAAACTTTGACTTTTTAAAGAGGCCCACAACTCTGCAGCAACAGAAAACTAAGTTTGACTCATCATCTATAGGACAAGTCTTCAAATATTTATAGATGGCTACAAAAATCTGTATAGTTAAAGCTATGGTTTTCCCAGTAGTGATGTATGGAAGTGAGAGCTGGACCATAAAGAAGGCTGATCGCCAAAGAATTGATGCTTTTGAATTATGGTGCTGGAGGAGACTCTTGAGAATCCCATGGACTGCAAGAAGATTGAGTGCTTACTGGAAGGACAGATCCTGAAGCTGAAGCTCCAATACTTTGGCCACCGCATGAGAAGAGAAGACTCCCCGGAAAAGCCCCTGATGTTGGGAAAGATTGAGGGCCCAAGGAGAAGGAAACGACAGAGAACAAGATGGTTGGACAATGTTCTTGAAACTACCAACATGAATTTGATGAAACTGGGGGAGGCAGTGGAAGACAGGAGTGCCTGGCATGCTCTAGTCCATGGGGTCATGAAGAGTCAGACACAACTAAACGACTAAACAACAACAACAACAAAAATCGTATGACCTCTTAAGTCCTCTTCAGGAATTCCATATAAAAGAGGCTTGGGGGACCTTTTTCCAGCCTAAGTGTCACAGTCCCTTGTGGTAAATTTTCTGAGGGCCACATGCTAATATTGGGTAGGGTGAAAGGCAAAAGTAGGTGGACCAATGAATGGTACTCTCACAGCTTTCTGCAGTGGGCTCCATTCCAGCCATGTCCCCACCTGTATCTCTCCATCTTCCAAGCAGGGAAGCAAGATACCTTATTACAGCCACCAGCGGATGGACCAACTCTTTGAACCAGTTTAAGGCACATTCATGCATACCCTGAACAGATGCTGGCTTCCAACATTAAAGAGAAGTTAACATATAAGCCTACCCACAGTTTGGAGCAGAAGGTGACATTTACAGAGCGTAGCATTGTTGTTTTACAATGACACCAGGTGGGTGCATCGTTCAATGGCTATTGCAAGGGAAACAGAAAAAGAAAAAGAAAACGCACTTTCATATTTCAAATCCATTTATCATTGACACCTAAAACCTTCCGCAGCTCAGATCGGGAATTGTAATGCACCTCTCTCTCCCGCTCTAAGAAATCTGAAGGAACTGGAGGGGGAAGCCCCCCACAGACCTCATCTAATGCTCTCCTTGCTACTAACAATATTCTCAGTCATCTATCTGGCAATGACGAGCTGACAGCTTAGGAAAAGGGCAAAGATTAGATTTTAGCTGCACAATTAGATCGTTGCTTCTAAAGGGGGAAGCAGGGAATTACCTTACAGATGAAAACAGACGCAGGCAAGGAACACACCAGCATGAGTGGTGGAATGAATGGTCCTCCTTTGGGAAAGAGTCCTTTACAGCTTTGAGGCTTGCTAGCATATCAGCCTGGCTAGCCCATCTGACAAGGAGAACAGCCGAACCATTTCACCAGTGTTTTAGACCCCATATGCACCATACATTTAAAGCAGTCAGCATCATACCACATTAAACAGTCAAGACTTCCCCCAAAGAATCCTGGGTACTGTAATTTGTTAAGGGTGCTGAGAGTTGTTAGGAGACTCCCATGTCCCCTCAAGGGGTTACAATCCCCAGAGTGGATTAACAACAAATCACTCTTCTTAAGAAACTCTGGGAATTGTAGCACTGTGAAGAGAACAGGAGTCTCCTAACAGCTAACAGCAGTCTTAACCAAACTAAAGTTCCTAGAATGCTTTAGGGGGAAGCCATGGTGATTACAGTGGTATAATAGTGTTTCAAGTCTACAGTGCAAGTGTCGCAAAGCTGTGACTATATTAGCCAGTTTTGCCAAATATATACAGTCATACCTTGGTTTTCAAACAGCCTAGTTCTCAAATGTTTCCCAAATGATTGAAACCCAAAAGTGACTGTTCTGGTTTCAGAATGTTCTTTTGGAAGCCAAATGTCCAATGGGGCTTCTGCAGCTTCTGCAGGAGCTTCCTGCAGCCAATCAGAAGCCACACTTGGGTTATGGAAGGTGAACGGACTTCTGGAATGGATTCAATTCAACTTCCAAGGGACGACTGTAATTGAACTTAAGATGGGCAGGGAATGAGAAATTGAAAAACTAAAACTGACAGATTCACTCTTCCCTAGTCACTATTACCCCTGTCTGCATCTGCCTTTGGAGGATGCCTTGTTAAGATGTTTCATATGAGCTGCTAGAGTTGTCATACTTCAGGGTTCAGCTTCCCTCCCCAGACTCCAGCAGTTAAATCTCTTAGGGGTAGTGGAAAGGGATGGATGCGTTTCGTCCCTATTGCACATGCATCCACACAAAGCTAAGGCACGGTGCAGTCTGTGGCCTGCAGTTTCACAAACACTGAAGCTACAGAGATGTATTTTTGAACTGTCAGCCCAATTCCTGGGACAATTTTGCAAGAGCAAATACACTTCTAGCTTTTAAACCACTGGGAGAGGAGTACTTGCAGGCTGAATGAACGCAGAAGGGAGAGGAAAGACTGCAATATGAGATGTTGGAGAATTTGGATGAAAAAAAAGGCACAGGAGCAGAAATTGCAAAGTGTCAGGAGTTAAGGTTCCCAGCCTGATAACACAGTAAGCGTAGGTAATTAAAAAGGAGGATTTATTGCAAACACAAAGAGATAGCTCTGGATGGCTCTAACAAAGCCTCCGGTATCTTTACTCATGATGACCCTTCTGAAGACTCCTTCCAGCGTCGACAGAAGATATTGAACTTACGACCCTTACGTTTCTTGTTTTGCTTCCTGTCTAGCAGCCCTCCCATTTGCCGACCCTTTGGACTTATTGGATCAGCTCCAACCTCTTCCTGTTCCTATAGGCTGTCTCTGAGTCTGTCCGTGCCTTTTTGTCTTCCTGCGAGCTTTGGCTGTGTTCTAGCCTGCTCTCAGCTACTGCCTTATCAGTAGCTGAAAGCAGTCAGGAAGTCTGCAGCTGCTGGCTCTCCCCTGCCTGACTAACATCTAAGCCTCCCTGTTCCTGGCTGCTTTCTGAAGATGGCTGCAAACCTTTGCTAGGAGCTGGCTCATTCCTGACACAAAGGTTTATTTACCCCGTGTTGGCATAGGGTAGACATATGCTGAGCCAGTCAGTGTAGTGGGCAGGCAGCCCTGGACATCTAAGAGAATCTCAGGCCTGTTATTGCTCAATTTTGGGTAGCTGAATGCCACTTGTCCCTCTCTTACATCATGGATGTAAGCTCTGTATTATTTTATTAACACTATTGCTACAAGCCTGTCACGGCCTCCGGCTATAACAATAAACTTCTGAACTAGAACGATTTGTCCCATGTCAGGGATGGAAATAAATCCCAGGAATAAGATCAGTATTTGCTGCTGTTGTTGCTTTCAGTCCTCAAATGAGAAGTAACTGATTACTCCCCAACTCCCATCTGCATTGTGTTTCCTCTGTATTGAAATTAGTGGGATAGTAAAGGTAAAGGTAAAGGTACCCCTGCCCGTACGGGCCAGTCTTGACAGACTCTGGGGTTGGTGCGCCCATCTCACTCAAGAGGCCGGGGGCCAGCGCTGTCCGGAGACACTTCCGGGTCACGTGGCCAGCGTGACAAAGCTGCATCTGGCGAGCCAGCGCAGCACACGGAAACGCCGTTTACCTTCCCGCCAGTAAGCGGTCCCTATTTATCTACTTGCACCCGGGGGTGCTTTCGAACTGCTAGGTTGGCAGGCGCTGGGACCGAGCAGCGGGAGCGCACCCCGCTGCGGGGATTCGAACCGCCGACCTTTCGATTGGCAAGCCCTAGGCGCTGAGGCTTTTACCCACAGCGCCACCCGCATCATTTTAAAATAATGTAAAAGCAATACAGTGGTACCTCAGGTTAAGAACTTAATTCGTTCCGGAGGTCTGGTCTTAACCTGAAACTGCTCTTAACTTGAAGCACCACTTTAGCTAATGGGGCCTCCTGCTGCCGCTGCACCGCCGGAGCACGATTTTTGTTCTCATCCTGAAGCAAAGTTCTTAACCCGAGGTACTATTTCCGGGTTAGCAGAGTCTGTAACCTGAAGCGTCTGTAACCTGATGCGTCTGTAACCCGAGGTACCACTGTATAACTTACATGATGAATTATGTGAATTACTTAATTTTGCTGTAGTGGACAGTAAGGCGAAGTACGCCATTTAGGGCAGAAGAGAAATTGCAGTAGACAAGAAACTGTGATGCATGCAATGAATGCAGCATGAAATGGAAAATGATGCCTTCCCATATCCTTGGCAGTGGCAGAGCATGTGCCCGTGCTGCCCATGGCGGGTGCACTCCGGAGGGGGGCGGGGCACGGAGGGTTCCCTCCCAACTGCGGGATAGCCAATCGGGTACATAGAGCAGTGCGTGCACCCTGCAGCTGGGGCAGAGCAAGCCGCCCATGGGGGCAGAGTGAGCTGCCGATGGCAGACACTCAGCATGCCACCCACCCACGACTCCCAAGCCTCCCCCAGCTGTCAAAACAAAGGGGGAAGGGGGGAATGCTTCTGGCAAAGTGGCGCAGCTCCCCCGTTCCCCTGATGGCTCGGGGTAGGCTTGGAAGTCACAGGCAGGCAGCACACCAAATGTCATCTCCCTCAGCAAAGACACCAGGGGTGGTCCACCCCCACCGCACCCCCTTCCTCTGCCCCGATCCTTGGTAATGTGTTCTTGTGTGTAAGCCTTGGTATGAGAAGTGCATAGTGTTACCACAAACAGACACACACAAACAGATCAACAGTTGGTTTCAGAAGCAAATGGCATGTGTATCGTATTGACCTGAATGCAGACTACGGTTTTCTCCTCGAAACTGGCTTATAAGAAACCTATGTGTGGTCTTTATTTGGGGATGGCCTATATTTGGGTAATATGGTATGTTAGCTTTCATTTCCTCCTCCCATTTAGGGGTTCATACAATCCCCAAACAACTGAAGTGCCATATGCAACTTGTAAAACAGGGTTCCATTTACTCAAACATGTTCACATTCTCAAGTATTGTGTCTGCCTTTCATCCTTTGAGATATTTTGCCTCCTGCAAAAACCTCTCTGTTTTCTTTTTACAGGTAAATTAGAATAATCTTCTTCTCATAATGTGTTTTCCGTATTATCTTTTTAGATGCAAAAATGAGACAATTATCTGCGCGTATTTCTTTCCTTTATAGGGAGAGAGAGAGAAGAAACAACAGTCTCCAGGAGGCAGGAGTGGTTTAGACCAGGAAGGCTATATGTAATAATAATAATAATAATAATAATAATAATAATAAATTTTATTTATATCCTGTCCTCCCCAGCCGAAGCCGGGCTCAGGGCGGCTAACAACACTAAAGTAGTGCAACATTCTAAAAACATTATAAAAATTAATTAAAATCAAAATTGATGGCAAGGAAATCACATCTTCAGTGTCTCAGACAAAGACCAGAGCGGGGACAGAGTTACAGCAGGATCTACGCCATCCAGAATCAAACAACACAGAATAGTTATTCTTTGCGGTAGGAAAATATAACATGTCCCTGTTGTGCTCAGAGTGCCATTGTGATTATGTGAACAAAATGGCACACTACCCACTAAAGAAAAGTGAATCTGTCAATTTTAGTTTCTTCTTGTTTAGTTCTCCACATTTCAACATCAGTTTGCATTATATTAAAAAAATCCTTTTGAAATTTCATCAGCATTTGAGTGCGAATTTCTCTGAATATAAACATTTTAGTAGGCTAGGGTCGCCATATTTCAAAAAAGTGAAAATACGGACTGTTGAGCTTTTTGTTTTGTTTTGTTTTGTTTTTGTTGCCCAAAATTGTTGAGCTTTCTTCCCGAAATCTCAAAGGAAAAATAAAATGAGTTGAGCTATTTTTCATGAAATTAGCCAAAATCTACACTACTGGCATGGGCTGCCATACACCCAGATTTTCCTGGACATCTCAGGGATTTCTGCCCGGGCACTGTTTACAAGGACTGAATACCTACTATGTCTGGAAAATTATGGTATGCAATTTTGGCTAACATTTTTTTTTTGGGGGGGGGATGTGATATAATGCATTTTTGAAAGGGGTGGGAGTCAAGGGAGGAGAAGGGATAGTAAATTACCCAAGTGCAGGAACTAAAACCAGGGTTCGAAGTTAATGAGCTTGATGAACTAATTTTTAAAGTGGAATACAAAAAAGGGAGACGTGAGGAAGTCAGGAAAATAAGTTAATCAAAGAGGAGAGGGAAAAAAGAGGGATTTTTGTTTTTTCTTTGTTTTTTTTTCTTTTTCCTTTTGTTTTTATGTTAATTGTGAGAATTTTTTGTATTTTTGTATTTTTGTGTTTATGTATTCTCTTTTGTGTTTCGTTATTGTTTGCTTTATAATCTTTCTTATTGTTAATAAAATATCATTAAAATAAAAATAAAACCAGGGTTTGCCCCACTTAAGTCTTGAATCTTTGAGCGGAGGTGCAAATGCAGTGGAGCCAAATAAGTGGACAGGAGAGAAATGGTAATAGTCAAAGGCCCAATTGGTCCATCATCCTCTTTCCCACAACCCCAATGAGATGCCCACAAGCGGGACCTGTATGCAACAGTCTTCTCCTGCTATTGTCTTCCAGTAATTGATATTCAAAGATATGTTGCCTCTGATCCTGGAAGCATTTTATTTATTTATTTATTTATTTAATATACCACCTCTACCTTCCAAGGAGCTCCTCCTCCTCACTGCATCCCCACCCAGACCCTGTGAGGTAGGTTAGGCTAAGAGATTGTGACTGGCCCAAAGTCACCCAGGGACCTTCAGGGCTGAGTGGGGATTCAAACCTTGGTCTCCCAGATCAAAGTCCAACACTCTATATCCGTTACAACCCACTGGTCATTTCTCCCTCCATTACTATGCCTAATCCCCCTTTAAAGCAAATGGAGACCATGTACCATCACCTTAACTTATATTTCCTCCAGGGAGCTCAAGTTCTTAGCCTGACACTCTAACTACTACATGACATTGGTTTCATTATGGAGCAGAATGCAATAATTTTTGCTGGGACTTTGCACCAGATCAGACCAAATCTGAGATCCCAAATAGAGCCAATTTGGATAGACTTGGGATTTGGCTGGATACGGATGGAGCAGCTCTGCATCAACCTCACTCAGTTTGAGTCCATTTGGAGTGAACTGGGGCTGTCAAATAGGGGGTGGTCTCATGGTAGGTGAGGAGAATGAGATATATCTCCTTTCCTTCTCCCAACTGCATGTTTAACCAGGGTTTAAAACTCTGGGTAAACATACAGTCTGGAGGTGGGTGGAAGGGAAGGCATGTCTCCTTCTCCTTACCCCTTCCAACCCCATGACTTTGCAAGGCTTGGTTTGGGGCTTGGATCCATGTCAAGCTTGCCCCAGATTACCCCAGGTCAGATCTGGCCCTGAATATGATTTGAATTTGTGCATGTGTGTGTTAGGTAAAGGTAAAGGGACCCCTGACCATTAGGTCCAGTCACAGACGACTGGGGTTGCAGTGCTCATCTCGCTTTATTGGCCAAGGAGGCCGGCATACAGTTTCCAGGTCATGTGGCCAGCATGACTAAGCTGCTTCTGGCAAACCAGAGCAGTGCACAGAAACGTCATTTACCTTCCCACCAGAGAGGTACCTATTTATCTACTTGCACTTTGACTGCTTTTGAACTGCTAGGTTGGCAGGAGCTGGGACTGAGCAACGGGAGCTCACCCCGTCACGGGGATTCGAACCGGCAACCTTCTGATTGGCAAGCCATAGGATCTGTGATTTAACCCACAGCACCACCTGCGTCCCAATGCATGTGTATGTTATGTCCTTCCATATGTCTGTTCTGAATTTAGTGGTACTGGATGATACACTGGGGTGATAGATAAAAATGGATGCATGTAACGGGTTAAAATAACACATAGGCCCTTCTGCTTTTTTCTCCCACCCCAACCGTGTTGTGATCCGTAAGAAATCACCCTGAACATTTGCTTCTTTCTTCTCTGCCTGTGAAGCCAATTGCTTTGATTGCAGCGATACGAGATTGCCGGGATGACTTGCCCTTGCTTGCGAAGCAAATGGAACATGCTAATAGAACTTATCACATTACCCGATGCAGAAGTGCCATAGCTCATTACTTTAAGATAAAGGGATATCATTGCGGACGGGAAGCAGGATTGACTTTCGGAGGCCCGACTTGATGATGATTTAATCAACTGCTCTCTTTCACTTCTCATCTCTGCGCCTGTCGGTTTCGCAGGTGCCGTTAAATGAGACACTCAGAAAGGGAGCGCAGGGAGAGAAATTGCTGTCATTACTTCTCAAGAAAGAAAGTATGCAAATCCTCGACAGACAGATTGCGTTCATAATGGGCCCAGTAAAATACAAGGAGCACGCTTGACAGGTGAGGGCAAGTTATTTGTACGTCCTTAAAGGGAAGCAACTGTCCTCATTTAGAAATTGTGCTTGAGAAGGTGGGGGGAGAGGGAAATGGCAGGTGAAAACCAGGCATTGCAGATCAGAAGCTGGGAAGGGAGTCCTCTAATGCCAGGGTGGGGAAATCTCAGACGCAGGGGCCAAATACAGCCCTCCAGACCTCTTCATCTGGCTTCCATTGGCCCTGCTTCCAGTGTTTTTCCAGTGTTTTTCCAGCCATAACGTGTCCCAGAGTGCCTTGAGTGTGTGTAGAAACTAACCCATTAGCATCTGCTGATCTGTCCATTTTTGCCTCTGAGCCTTGCTCAGACTCCTGGTATGTGGACCCCAGAAGCTTGTCCGGAAGGGAATGCGGCCCTCAAGCTTAACAAATAACACTCCTCCTCCTCTAATACAACACCATGGTGTGGCAAGCATTACTGCTTGCTAATCACCCTTCTTTTATGCATTCCGGTCAACAATGAAAGTGGGAGATTTTTTGTCACAGCTCTTGCAAGGAGACTCTTGTCATCAACAGAGGTATACTGTCCAGATCAAGGGAAATAGTACGATCACTCGATGCTGCCTTAGTCAGACCACGCCTGGAATACTGTGTCCAATTCTGGGCACCACAATTTAAGAAAGGTGTTGACAAGCTGGAACATGTACAAAGGAGAGCGACCAAGATAATGAAGGGCCTGGAAACCAAGCCTTTTGAGGAATGGCTAAAGGAGTTGGGGATGTTTAGCCTGGGAAAGAGGAGATGGAGAGGAGGTAGGATTTTGTTGTTGTTTAGTCATCTAGTTGTGTTTGACTCTTCATAACCCCATGAATCAGAGCATTCCTGTCTTCCACTGCCTCCCGCAGTTTGGTCAAACTCATGCTGGTAGCTTCGAGAACACTGTCCAACCATCTCGTCCTCTGTCGTCCCCTTCTCCTTGTGCCCTCCATCTTTCCCAGCATCAGGGTCTTTTCCAGGGAGTCTTCTCTTCTCATGAGGTGGCCAAAGTATTGGAGCCTCAGCTTCACGATCTGTCCTTCCAGTGAGCACTCAGGGCTGATTTCCTTCAGAATGGAGAGGTTGGATCTTCTTGCAGTCTCCTCCAGCACCATAATTCAAAAGCATCAATTCTTTGGCGATCAGCTTCCTTTATGGTCCAGCCATCTTCAAACATCTAAAGGGTTGTCACATGGAAGATGGAGCAAACTTGTTTTCTCCTGCTCTGGAAAGTAGGCCTCGAACCAATGACTTCAAGTTACAAGAAAGGAGATTCTGACTAAACATACGGAAAAATTTTCTGACAGTAAGAGCTGTTCGACAGTGGAACAGTCTCCCTCCTTGGAGGTTTTAAAGCAGAGGTTTGATGGCCATCTATCATGGATGCTTTATCTGAGATTCCTGCATTGCAGGGAGTTGGACTAGATGACCCTTGGGGTCCCTTCCAAGATTCGAATATATATGCATAAAATAAGTTCATCCACATTTTAGTGTGAATCTGGTCTAATAAACATAGTTTATGGAGAACTGAACTTAGTATTGGGAAAATGAGAAATGGGGGGGGGGGACCAAAATTGACATTCATCCATCCTTATTAAACAGAGACAAGTCCAAGGAAAATAGGGACCGTCTCTGGTCAATGCAAATAGCTGGAACATATGCAAGAGGCACATATATTTTGCATTTAGGTATCAAAGGATGCATGAAGCCAGAACCTCTTTGAAATACAGCACACACACTTGTTCATTCGCTCTGTGGCAGTGGCAGCGGGTGGGGGGGGGGAGAAGGGAGAGATGTCAACCTGGCAATTGGTTTGTATGCATACTGCCTGTTTACATCTGTTAGATTTACAGTAATCCTTGCTTTCCCCGAGGTCTTGCATGGACAATTTAAATTATAAATCATCCCAAGAAGATAAAAGCTGCCATAAATAATAAAGAGTAAAATAGATCACAACTATGCCAGTAATGAATTATAAACCAGGAAGAAAGGGTGGGTAGAGGGAGGGAGAAGGGGAAATACATTTTATAAGATAGGGCTAGATGGAAGAGTTGTTTCCCTGTGTTATTACAATGAGACTGAGACAAATTTAATGGAAATGTGAAACCTGTCGGATATGGATGCCTAACATTCCATCCATGCCTATTCATATATCACTTTAGCTCAGTTATATGCTGGATGTTGCTGGACTACAACTCCCAGAATCCCTGACCATTGGCTGTGCTGGCTGGAGCTGATGGGATCTGGAGTCAAACAACATTTAGAAGACCACAGATGGATTAAACCACATCCCTGGTTTAAAAATGCCCAGGCTGTAAAGTACTATAGTTTTTGAAGGAAACCCCCACCCCAAAGAAGAATGCACTCCCTCGGGTTTTTATTGGGTTGTGTCCAACCAAAATCTACTCAAGAAAGACCCATCGAAATTAATGAACCTATGTTAGTCATGTCTATTAACTTCAATGCGACTACCACTGAGAAGGCCTAGCCCCATGGTTCTTATCTGGGAGACAGGTGCAGTTGGAAGGAACAAAGGAATCACAGAATCATAGAACTGTAGAGCTGAAAAGGACCCTGAGGATCTTCTAGTCAAGAACTTCATCATCTTGGGCACCCTCCTGTGCACATGTTCCAGCTTGTCAGTAGCATTCTTAAACTGTGGTGCCCAGATCTGGACACAGGACCTCAGGTGTGACCATGTCTGAATAGCGTGGTACTATTACTTCCCTAGGGATAGAGGTGGCGCTGTGGGTTAAACCACAGAGCCTAGGACTTGCCGATCAGAAGGTCGGCGGTTTGAATCCCCACAATGGGGTGAGCTCCCGTTGCTCGGTCCCAGCTTCTGCCAACCTAGCAGTTCGAAAGCACGTCAAAGTGCAAGTAGATAAATAGGTACCGCTCCGGCGGGAAGGTAAACGGCGTTTCCGTGCGCTGCTCTGGTTCGCCAGAAGCGGCTTAGTCATGCTGGCCACATGACCTGGAAACTGTACGCCGGCCTCCTTGGCCAATAAAGCGAGATGAGCGCCGCAACCCCAGAGTCGGTCACGACTGGACCTAATGGTCAGGGGTCCCTTTACCTTTACCTTATTACTTCCCTGGATTTGGACACTATACTTCTGTTGTTGCAGCCTAAAATAGCATTAGTGTTTTGTTTTTTATTTTAGGTTTTGATTTGTTTTGTTTTGCTGCTGCTGCTTCACAGTGTTGACTCCTGTTAAGCTTGTGGTCTACTAATATCCCTAGATCCTTTTCACATGTACCACTGGCAAGCCATGTGTTCCCCATCCTTTATTTGTGCATCTGATTATTCCTGCCTAGGTGCAGAACCTTACATCTGTCTCTATTGAAATTTGTGTTGTTTGTTGAAGTCCAGTTCTCCAACCTGTTAAGGTCATTTTGAATCCTGACTCTGTCTTCTGAGGTATTAACTACCTTTCCCAGTTTTGTGTCATCTGCAAATCTGATGGGCATCCCCACAATCCCTTCATCCAAGTCATTTATAAATTTGTTGAACAACACCAGGACCAGGACAGAACCCTGTGGCACCTTGCTTGCCACTTTTTTCCAGGACGATGAAGAACCATTGATGAGCACTATTTGGTTTTAACCAGTCAACCAGCTACAAACCACTTATCTCAAATCACTGAAATGCACCAATCCTACTGGTGGGGAAGGGAAAACACTCCAATTCCTGGATTTAAAACCTGAAACCCCCCTTGTCAAATCTTAATTTCTGGAGGACTAGATTTGAAGGTAAAACAGAGGAACAAGAAGACAACAGAATAGGGAAAATGAAGAAACCTGCCCTTTCTGAAATCTACAACACCCCTCTAAATTCAAGATATATGTGGGCCTGTTGCAGCATGCAATAGCAACACACAATATTCTCCCCTTATGATCATCCACAGGCTTCAGCATGCCTATGAGCAAATGGCAAAAGTCCCACATGAACTTCCCATCTACGTGGGGTTTGCAGCCATTCCTGCTAGACACAGCCTCTGGAAATGTAACCTCATGTCGCCAATGCAATAAGATTCAGAATCTGTACTGTACTGAATAAATCCCGCTGAAAGCTAAACACAATCACCCATTGCAAATAAATAATAATAATAATAATAATAATAATAATAATAATAATAATTTATTGCTTATACCCTGCCCATCTGGCTGGGTTTCCCCAGCCACTCTGGGTGGCTTCCAACAGGTGATTAAAAATACATTAAGACACCAATCATTAAAAACTTCCCTAAACAGGGCTGCCTTCAGATGTCTTCTAAACATCAGATAGTTGTTTATTTCTTTGACATCTGATGGGAGGGCGTTCCACAGGGCGGGCGCCACTACCGAGAAGGCCCTCTGCCTGGTTCCCTGTAACCTCACATCTCACAGTGAGGGAACCGCCAGAAGCCCTTGGTGCTGGACCTCAGTGTTCTGGTTGAACGATGGAGGTGGAGACGCTCCTTCAGGTATACTGGGCCGAGGCCATTTAGGACTTTAAAGGTCAGCACCAACACTTTGAATTGTGCTCAGAAACGTACTAGGAGCCAATGTAGGTCTTTCAAGACCAGTGTTATGTGGTCTCGGTGTCCGCATACATAAATACATACATACATACAACTGACCATGAAATGAAGGAAAACCACCCCACTTGAGGTGGCAGCGTTTGCTTATCTACATTGGGAACAAGTGTTTGAGTGTAGATCTATGTCAGGAATGGGTGTTGGGGGGCATCAAATCATGCCAGGCAAGTACAGACCTCAGGAGACTCCAGAGGGCTATTTCCTCCCTATGGGTGGGAGCAAAGGAGCCAACTCCTAGGGACCAAGTTCCCTTTGCCCCCTCCGATAAAATATTTCAGGCGGCTGCCCCATAAAAGTTGATGGACATTGCCATTAAAAATGGTATGCATGTTCCACGTCTTGTGACCAATTATGCATGGCGGGGCTTACTTGCCCCCCCCCCAATATTTTATTCAAGTTGGAAGCCCAGGATGGGAGGCAAGCGGCAGCATCTCCTCTTCGCCAGGAGTCCACCATATACGTGGGTGCCTGCTGAGATGGAGGCAGATTCAGCCTTCAAGAAGCAGACCACAGCTGTTGTTGCCACCACATCTTAGGCAGCTTGTGATGCATTCCTTGGAGGCCAGATCTGCAGCCCTTGTGTATTCTGCTGCCTGAGGTGGTCACCTCACCTTGCCTCATGGGTGGGCCGGCCCCCGGAGACACAGATTCTGCCCTTTATTCATGAGGTAGCAAATGAGGACGCAGGTGGCGCTGTGGGTTAAAGCCTCAGCGCCTAGGGCTTGCCGATCGAAAGGTCGGCGGTTCGAATCCCTGCGGCGGGGTGCGCTCCCGCTGCTCGGTCCCAGCGCCTGCCAACCTAGCAGTTCGAAAGCACCTCCGGGTGCAAGTAGATAAATAGGGACCGCTTACCAGCGGGAAGGTAAACGGCGTTTCCGTGTGCGGCTCTGGCTCGCCAGAGCAGCGATGTCACGCTGGCCACGTGACCCGGAAGTGTCTCCGGACAGCGCTGGCCCCTGGCCTCTTAAGTGAGATGGGCGCACAACCCCAGAGTCTGTCAAGACTGGCCCGTACGGGCAGGGGTACCTTTACCTTTACCTTTACTAGCAAATGAGCGCTTCACATTCTTTAACCCCAAACCCAGCTATTCTTCAAGATTTGCAATTCTCCACATTTCACAATGCAGTTCTCTAGCTAAGTAATTTGTACAGAATAAGACATACATGTGCAAAAAATTTGTGCAGGGCTCAGCAGGGAAAGGGTCCTTTGCTACCTTGTAAACAGCAACCAGTGGTGGCACAAGGGGTAGGGGAGAAATCAGATTCAGTTCACCTTTAAATGCAGATCTACTACATTTGTGATTTCCAAAACAGGACACAAACTGAAATGCAGCAATCCTTTGAAATTCACTCCCCTTCCCATTTTTATTTTTGCAATGCATATGAAAAGGGGAAGTGTGCTTAAAAATGACACATTAGTGAAAATAGCATATGAAAAATGCATTTTATTGGGGAAAATTGCATACAAAATGTGTGAATTAGTAGAAACTAATTCTAAAGTTCTGGAGGATTTTTCAGGAGGACCTTTAAAATAATAATAATTGCAAACAGATGTCTAAATCACTGAAGCATAGAATTGCAAAGTTGGAAGGGGGGCGAAGGGACACTGATTGACTGATTGATTGATTGATTGATTGATTGATTGACTGATTGATATGTGTGCTTTTCTTTATGTAAATCTACCAAAAAAATAATAAAATAATAAAATAAAATAGGATTAAGGGGCTTTCTTGGGATGGCAGAAGACATGTGTGCTGTGTCCTGTTGGTGTAATGGTGGTCGACATGCTTTGAGCGGCAGTGGGGGGACAAAAAATTGGGGGTCAAGGAGGGTCAGTGAAAAATGTTAATATTTTCATCTGAGGATTTATTTATTTGTTGGGGGAGGGGGTTTCAGATGGAACTTACCATAACTCAATTCCGGCACCTCTCAGAAGGGTGCCATTGCCATTTTCAGAGAATAAGGGAGGCATTCATGGTGAGTTCTGGTGCCTATTTCTCTAGAAAAATAGCCATGGGAATGTTGGAGAGTATGTGACTCCCTCTGAGAGCCTTTTTGACTTGAGAGTGTGGTACGTACTGTTATGTATTCAGTGGCCTGTGTTTGCCTGAGCTTGAGTCTGGACTAAGGATTCTGAGCCCCTGTGTTCTGATTCGATATATGATATCCAATCACAGAACATTTAAGGATTTGGGCCTCTGCCATTGGCCCTTAAACTCTGAGTCATGATTCTCAGCTTGGAAGTTTAGACAGCCAATCATGTTGGGAGTGGGAGTGGCCCAGGCCTTCAGAAATGCATATAAGCAGTTGCTTTGCCCCTGTTGTCGAGGTCTCTTAGTTCAGTAAAGGTTCTTGCTGTTATCACTGTGTTTTGCCTCATGGGAACCCACCTACACTTCACATATGTTCTAAACAAATAAAATAATAATAATCTATCTTGGTCCATGGGAGCTTCCTCGGTTTCTAAGTTCTCCCTCCTTGAGAATTTTAACTCAGCCTGGCGATTGGAACCCTTTACCAGATGCATTTGTACGGCTGCTACAAATTCCGACCACGGCGCTATCTGTGTTTCTGGTCTGATACAGAAATGCAGTGCCGCTTTAAAAGAAGCAGAAGCAGCAGCAGCACGAGAATCAGCAGGCAGAGATGCTCAGAGACCTGAAGGAGTTAAAGCCTGCAAAACAACCGGCGGTCCCAGGACATCTTGAAGGATGGCTGCCACCGCCGCCACAGTCAGACATGACAGAGCCAATTTGACAGGCTGCCATCAAGGGCCTTCCTAAGAAGCCTCGCGCCCTGATGGTTTCCTGATGTGAACAGCCACATTGCAAAATGGCTTTCCTCTCCTGCTGCCTTTGCCTCCATCTGCTGCTGGGCCCCGGCACTGGCGGCCGCCTGCCTGTCACAGCATGCATTAAAATTAGCCGGGGAGGAGGCACTCCGTCGTGCTAATTACATTTTAATCATTGGAAATGTGTTGGCAAATCAAGCTTCGATTGCCATCTCGGAGCCTGCACTCCTCCAGCAGAGCGCAGGGCCTGCCTGCATTAGCCGAGGCCTGCTGGGCCTAGTTCATTCGCACAAGATAGAAGAGGAGGCCTCACGGCGCACCGCTGAGAATGCTTTGGCACATTATTAGAAAGCCACAAGGCATGTTTCAAATCATCGCTGTGTGAGATCTGCTCATTCTCACATCCCTGGGTAGCCCCGGCAACTGGCTGCACGCTTTCGCTGCAGACTTCGAACGCCGGCTTTTACCTCCCAAAATGGTTGCCGTGTGAGTGGTAGCATAAAATAAAAGAACAACAACAACAATGGTGTTCAGTGGGAGGAACAGTATGCTCCAAGTGTTCCCATCGACAACGGACAGTGCCTGTTTTCCAGTCCCTCCCCGTCTGCCCCAATTTTGGCATTTTACAGAGGATGCTTTGTTAAGACAGATTTGTGGGAGACAAGGATCTCGGTGGGTTCTAGTTGTGGTGGTTATATATCATTTCCGGGATCAGAGGTGGCCCGATTCTGAATTTCAGTCCCTGAGGATCAAAAGCAGCAGAGCGCCTGTAGTCCTGTTTGCAGGCTTTTCATCAGCAACTGCTTAGCCACTAGAGAAACAGAAGGAAAAACTAGACAGGCCTTTGACCTGATGATAATAATAATGGTTTCCCCAGCTACTTACAGCATATATAAAAACCTAATAAAATATCAGACATTGAAAACTTCCCGCTACAGGGCTTACTACAGATGTCTTCTGAAAGTTGTGCAGTTCTTTATCTCCTTGACATCTGAAGGGAGGGTGTTTCACAGGGCAGGTGCCACCTCTGAGAAGGCCCTCTGCCTGCTTTCTTGTAACTTTTCTTCTTGCAATGAGGGAACCAAAAGAAGACCCTCAGATGAGGACCTCAAGTGTTTGGGCTGAACGATGGGGGTGGTGACATTCCTTCAGGTATACTGGGCCAAAGCTGATCCAATTTGGCTCTTCTTATGTGTGGTTAGAGTGCCAGAGTAGGCCTTGGGAGACCAGACAGGGCCTGCCTGCCCATGAAGCAAGGTGAGGCGACTGCCTCAAGTGGCGGAAGTCCACAAGGCGACAACTCCGTAGGTTCCTCACCACCTCTGCCTCTGCTGTCAACAAAGTGCTGCCACCAGCAGCACATGGTTTGGGTGAAATCTCACGAAATCTCAAGTTCTTGAGATATTTCGGCAAGATCTTGGCACTGCCGTTGGTACTTTATGGGTGCCACCATCCAATGTAAGTTAGGGAGGCTTCAGTCATGGTTAGACAGTGTGGCATCTTCCTGTTTTGCCTCAAGTGGTGAAATGGAACATGCCGCCTCTGAGACCAGGGTTCGGATCCCTAGTCTGCTATGAAGAATACAGGACTACTTTGGGTCAGCCACTGCCTCTCAGGCTAATCTACCTCACAGGGGTGATGTGGGGATTAAATGGGGAGGAGAAATGTCTGTGCCACCTTGATAAAAAGGTGGGATATGAATGCATCAACAACAAAAAAAGAACAAAATGGAAGTTTCTAGAGTTGTCATTTAAAACAGGGTGATTAACAAGATGATAAAATGTTATCCTAAGCGCAGAACATCTCCGGTGCTGTTGCCGCTGATCCCTCCAATGGTGGTTCATGGCAGGGAAAGCTCAGGCTCGATGACCTGGGTCTGCCCTAAGAGGCAGCCAAGATGGTCTCCTGCTTCCTTGGCAGTCTCAGCTTCTGTAGCTGGAGTCTGTCAGGGCCCCACCCTCCCAGGCCAGGAAGAAAAAGGCCTGCAAGGAAGGGACAGGTCTTCTAGGTCTTTATCTGAGTCGGAGAAGAATTTTTAGGTTTGCAAAGCCCACACCTTATTTGAGGCAGGGTTTTGTGATCCCTTGATGTTTGCTTCCATGTTTGGCCTTGGTGTAAAGAGGGAAAGAAAGAAAGAAATAGGGAAGGGCTGTAGTTCTGCATCTTCTTTGCATGCAGAAGGTCTCAAATTCCATTTCCAGTACCTCCAGGTATGGCTGGGAAGATCTCCTTACTGAAACCCATGAGAGCCACTGCCAATCAGAGCAGACGATACTGAGCTAGATAGACCAACAGTCCCTCTTGGTGTAAATCAGCTTCCTGTGTTCTTATGAATAGTCAGTTAGTCTGCCTGTCCTTCTCCTTCCTCCTCTTTCAGAACACCTGAATCCACTGGCTTGGCTTCCACCAGCAAACAGCCTTCATTGTTCATCAGATCATTTATAGCATTGTGCAGAGCAGGATAGGCAAAAGATGAAGCCTGCTGAACCTTTCATTAGGCTTGAGATACTTTATCTGAAGCCTTTGCAAAGCTGCCGAGAAGTGCCATAAGGTGCCTGGAATACTAGCCAAGAGAAAACCTTCAGGGCCACACACGCTACTGTTTCCAAAGCTGTTCTTTCATCTGACGTGCCAGTCGAAATTACTTCTGCAAGATGGTCAAACACAACCCGGGTGGGGTTTTGAATATATCTGATTGCTACTGGCATACTGTGTGTGTGTGTGTGTGTGTGTGTACACACACATATACTAACCTAGACAAAAGCAGATTACACTTTATTGCAAGAACAGCCAGTTCTTATCTTAAGCATACTGCACTATTTCCAAATGGCATGTTTAAACAAGGTAATTACAGATAGCACCAATGTCCATAGATGTGGGGTAAAGGATGATTCTGAAATCCTTATTTTAATGTCTCCCAAGATTTTGGAATTCCAGATTACCCAGACTTCTTCTAAAGGGAAACTACAGCTTTCGGAATATTTCAATCCTCCATTGTTGTTGTCGTTGTAATGGTTGTCGTCTAACAGTTGTCTATGACTCAGCTTTGAAAACAGCCCAGTTCAGGTGTTCAGAGAAATTATCACAGGAGGATCATAAGAGATAGGTGGGCTCTCCTTTTCCAGAGATATTGAAGCTGAGAAAGGGTAGACCTGTGTCAAGGATGCTGTGGTTGATTCCTGCATTGCAGAATAGGGAGCTTGACTAGATCAGGGGCTCCCAAACTGGTCCTTGTCATGAAGTAGTGATCCTGTGAGCAAGTATCGCTGGGTGGGACCCCCCCCCCCCAGGCAGGTGGGGGGGCTGGCTGGTTGCCAGAATTCCCCAGCCCCCTATAAATCTTCAAGTTACCCTGCTGGGGGAAGGAGAGAAGATACCATGTATAAGACTTGCTGTTTGATGCTCTGTATCTGGTGCCAGAGAAGAAGCCAATAAAGGCTGGTAACCTGTTTGGTGCCTGCATGTGATTAGTAGCTTGGAGGGAGTACTTGGGAAAGCAACCCCCTCCTTGACAGTCCTTAAACCACCAGTGGATGCCAAGCTTCACTCAAATGATCCATGGCATGTCTGTAAGGAACAGTGGGAGCAGCAACAGTGAACAGCAGGTACAATGGCTACTTGTTTGTTCTAAGAACTTGGCAGTCCACCCACAAAGTGAGCAATTATGGCTGGCAGTGTGGGAAGGTGGGAAGGGAGATTCTTTGTGAATGGGCTTAGATGGATGTACAAAGAATCCACCTCCAGATGCTTAGTCTCTCTGTGAAGTCGTCAGAAGTGTTTGGGGCAGGGTGAGTCGGTCATTCTTTGGCTGTCTGGCTAGGGCTTATTGCATAACTCCAGTATCCCTGACCATTGGCTATGCTGAGAGGGATTAATGGGAATTGTGGTCTGAAACATCAGGAGAGACCACATTGGCTATCCTTGGGATAGGTAAAAGGACCCCTGACCGTAAGGTCCAGTCATGGACGACTCTGGGGTTGCGGTGCTCATCTCGCTTTATTGACCGAGGGAGCTGGCGTACAGTCATGTGGCCAGCATGACTAAGCCGCTTCTGGCGAACTGCAGCAGTGCACAGAAGCACCGTTTACCTTCCTGCCAGAGCGGTACCTACTTTTCTACTTGCACTTTGATGTGCTTTCGAATGGCTAGGTTAACAGTAGCAGGGACCAAGCAATGGGTGCTCACCCCATCGCGGGATTTGAACTGCTGACCTTCTGATCAGCAAGCCCTAGGCTCTGTGGTTTAGACCACAGTGCCACCCGTGTCCTTGGGATAATATATATCAAATAAAAGATGCAGTGAACAGATGCTTTATTTATTGGCCCAAATGAATGCAACCCTATAATATCCACTCAGTCCTAAGTCCTACTGATTTCAAGGGGGCTTACTCACAGTTAAGTGGGTATAAAATGGTAACACTGTATATTTTTAGCACATCATGCAGCTGTATCATTGCTTTCATATTTTCACTTCTGCACTAAGCAGCATGTTTCAAATTTGCCACCATATCCATTTGGAACTCACTACATTTTTAATTGGTCTTTGTGTTCCTGGCTCAGATGGAAAATCACTTTTGCATTCCTCCACCTCTCCAAATTTTGATGTAAGTGGCCAGTTTGCTTTCCGGTAGTATCATTCAGGGGTGAGTTGATTCGCAAGCACTCAGCTTTCTATTTTAATCTTGTGGTCTCACTCCTTCGACTGTCTTGATGGCAGAGAATAAGATGTTGGCAGCTTTTAAGTAAGGAAATATCTACCTATGATTCTATCTGCCTATCTATCTGTCTACCTACCAACCTATCATACCCCCTTCGGTTAAGAAAAATGACAGCTAAGGGGACACATGGGGAAGGGTCAAAACTCAGTAGTGGAGTACGCACTTTGACTGCAGGTGGTCTCTCCCAGCCACACCTGGCGAAGCAGGGAATTGAAGCTGGGTTCCCTGAATACAAAGCAGATGCACAACCAGTGAGCATCCCTCCCTCTCTGAACACGTCCCCACTCTCCGAACAGAGGCAACTGCTGAGATTTAAAATGGGATTGGACAAATTCATGGAAGAGGAGGTCTAAATGCAATTTCCATGCTCAGAGGGAAGATGTTGTTAGCCACACTGAGTGCTGTTTTATAATGGAAGTGCGGGATATAAATTACTGTAGTAAATATGCCTCTTAGTTCCAGCTGCTGGGGAGCAACAGTGGAAGAGAGAAATTGAAGTCATCCCCTGCTTGTGGGCTTCCCAGAGGCATTTAGTTGGCTACGAGTTGGAGCTGTAGTCTGAGCCAGCAGGGCTCTTTATTATGTTCAGCAAAATCCAATCTAGTGGCACTCCAATTCAGGATAGCAGCAATCCAAGACAATGGCATACCAGTGCCTAGTCTCATCAGAAACTGCGTGAAATCCCAGCCAAGCAGACCGAGAATTCAGAAGTGGGTGTTTTGACTCTGTAGTAGGCACATAAGAAGGCATCATTTTCCATTCCATCCCTTATTTGTCACATTGCAGCAGTGTTTCCATTCTACTGCAGTTCATCTTCCGCCAAAAAAATTACATTATTCATCTCTGCAGTGTTGAAATTACATAATTTACATTATTCAGAAGAATTATGTTATCATTACATTATTCTACCCCATTGGTTTTGTTGCAAAGGAAACAGTGTTTGGGTAATCAATTGTGTATCATTTGCAGACATAAAGTATCAACAGCAAATACTAATCACTTTCCCTGGATTGTGGACATATGGGATGAACAAGCGAATATCAACAACGTCCATTTCCATTGGAATTCTCTGACATCGTTACTCTGCAGTGCTGCAAGAGTTAATGAATCTAACAGGGGGCTGTGGGGAGGGGGAGAGAGAGACCAAAGTTTTCTTCAAAACAAATCATCAAGCAAAGATTCCTCTTCTCAACAGATGTAAAGGCAGTGCCCAAAGTAGAAGCTGGCAGAAACAGATGGCGCCGAAGGGCAACTTTCTCTTCCAGCGCTCTTGGGGACCAGGCTAGGCGAGATGGGAAGTGTGGAGGGGGCTGTGTTTTCCATCAGCAGGTGGGGGGGGGAGGAAGAAAGATCTATTTGTCACACCAGCTCCAACTGGGTTCTCAGCACAAAAGTTAATATCTGAAACCAATGAGGCATTACTGCCCTGTGATTTCAGCCAAACAGTGGAAAAATACTCTGATGAGCAGTATGAATACCGGGTTCTTGTTTCCAGCAGGGGTGGTGGAAGGAGAGCCACATGGCAAACGATTCTTTCTTTGTGAATGCACGAAGCTTTTGAATCCCCTTTTCAAACATGGGGAGCGGGGGAGAGGAAGGGAATATGAGCCACGCTGAAGAAACGTGTTTCATCGTCTCGAACCATCAGGGAGGAGAGCTTTTTTAAAAAGAGAGAGCAAGGAGTCTGATTCTTTCTGCAGTTCTCCACAGAATAACATCAGTAAGTAACCTTATAAAAGGAGCATCTCTGCTATGCTCTCGGAAACACAGACACACAAGTCAACACTGGCAATAAATCCCCCTGGCTACCATAGCTTTTCCAATTGCCAATCTGTGTGCCACATTAAGGATCATTTTTATGAGCACTTCTTCAGCTTCCAAGGTTCCACCTTCATAAATGGTTAAAAAAAATATATCCCCATTTATCTTTTTTTGTGCCAAGGAATCAAGGTCAATAAACCATGCTGGCGCCCCTCCCTTCTCTCTCTCTCTCTCTCTCTCTCTCTCTCTCTCTCTCCCCCCTCTCTCTCATGTTGTCATCCATGCTTTAGTGAATATCTGAATGAATTTTTAATATTCCACAAAATGCTCTGCTGTTCTATTGTGTTGCTGGGAGTCTATAAATTCTGATAACACCCAGGAGTTCTCACAGCAATACCCAGCACTGAAGAAACACCGTTTTAAAGTTTAGTCATTCTTATGGAAAGTAAAAGCTTATATCGGTGACAGGTTGACAGAAAGAGATGGGTTTTTCCCCCCCATTTCACAGAGTTCTACATACGAACGCTATGAAACATGTCAGGACTTTTTCGGTGCCTGTGAAGACAGAGATGGCATCCGTTCCCAGTGGTGGGGCCCTTCTAACCAGTAACAGGGTAACATTTCAAGATCTGGAATTCTGATTGACAACCAAAAGAAAAGCAGCAAAGGGGTATTTGTTTACTCTGTTTCACAGGATGATAGTCAATGGCTTGCTTTGACACATAATGCATATTTTAGTGCTTTGAGGAAAATAAGCAAACCCACATTTGCATTATTTTTCTTAACAGGTTTATAAATTTGGATAGCTGGATATCGTTTCTAGTAATGGGGTATGGATGTTCTCACCACATGACTCCTGTGCTCCTTCCTGAACCAATTCTTTTCTTGGAAAAATGAGCCACTTCCCAAAGCTTGAATCTACTGCAACCACTGCTCCTGTACCAGTAGCCAGAGGTGTCTCTCCCCATCCCCAGTACACCATTATTGTTGCATCCCAGGAGCCACGGAACAGCTCATTTCCCAGGTTGCCTAGTACTCTCAGCTCTCATGATATATTAGATGGTTCATTAAATTCTTGGCATTTGAGGTATTATATCAGTGCTCTGCATGACAAGGGACAGAGGTGTAAGTGTGTGAGAGTCTGACCTCCCTTCCCTTCCCAATACTGTATTTGCCACTGCAACAGTAAATGCAACAGCCAGCTAAGTGGGACTTAAGTGGAAGGGATGAGTTCTTCTCCAGTTGAGGTTGCAATCCAAGCCAGAGAGGAACTCTGAAGGGAATGGTCCTTGATTTGGCTTGCTCTCAGACATTACAAGCTAGGAAATTCAAGAATTATTCACACCCTTCTCTTCCTTAAGGGTTTTTAGGAACAGGGTTGGGGATTGACACAGGATTCTCAGCCAGAAAGCCTTGCAGGCAAAACTTGGTGTGTCGTGGGTACTACCTAGCCTGAAGTACCAACTCTGCCACCTGACTGAGCTAAGCTCTATCCACCAAGCCGTGAAAACTCCCAGCTTGGAGCTTATTTCTCTGTGTGAGGAACCTATCTCACCAGAGAAGACCTTGACTTGCTAAGTTCCTATTCTGGGGTAGGGTATTATTAATGATTATAATGTAAGTTCTTACCTGCCTTTCACCATAAGATTCCAGGCTTGGGTTAGAACAGCCATAGGCAAACTTGGCCCTCCAGATGTTTTGGGACTACAACTCCCATCATCCCTAGCTAACAGGACCAGTGGTCAGGGGTGATGGGAGTTGTGGTCCCAAAACATCTGGAGGGCCGAGTTTGACTATGCCTGGGTTACAAGGAGCTAGCATCCTACCCCCTGGTTCATAAGTTGAGAAGAAAAGAGTCCATATCTAAAGTACTGGCTATATAAGCCAAGAAAGGTAGGTATTTAATGGCCTAGAATTTATTTCCTTACTATGGTTTGGTTCTCATCTAAAGAAACAATCCATGTAAATGTATGGATTCTTATGTACAGAAACTGAGACAATCTGCCTCACCAACTTAGCATGTAACAGCTTGAGAGAAAGTCACATCATCAATACTTCCGTCCGACTTTGAAATGAGTAGGGATCTGCTGCTAAAGCAAGAATGGAGAACAAAACAAACACTTTATCAAACAATTGACTGGCACAGCATTCACAGGCAAGCCTGACAACTCCTTCAAAGCAGTCAAGTTCCTACAGCCCATGTCAAATAAGGGCAGCCTTAGGATTTCCCACAGAGCCTTGCAGGTGAGAAATGTCAGCATATAAACCAGCAAGAGCTGTCGGCTGTCATCAAGCGCGGTGCCAGAGCAGATGCCTGCTGCTCAGCCAAATGTACCAGGTGCGGTGCGGAAACATTTGCACAGTTTCTCCAGAATGCCAACAGGAATGGAACAGCATCTCCCACATTTCAGTGGGACAGAAAAAAAATGGGCTGAACCCCTGCAGTTTCACCACTCTGATGTCACTGCCTTTCCTACCATGAAACCAGGGGAAGTCTCAACTGTGTTACACTAGTGATAAAGAGCAGTCATCTTGGGAACAGCCACAGAGCTGGCTGGAGATGAAAGATGCTGAACAAAAGACCTCCAGTCCTTAATGCATCTCATAAAACACCCCCTATTGAGGCTATAGCTGCTGAAAATCTACACAGACAAGGCTGCTGGCAGAGAGATATTGGCTGTGCCTCCAAGGGAGTAGATCTGGTGTGGCCAGCAACCTCCCTCCCAAGAGCTTAGGAGCTCTTTATCAGAGAGAGGAAGTCTGCAACAGAAATGCCAGCAAAGTTCTCCAGTAAGATCTGCAAAGACCTTGGGCCAATGATCCAAATAGTTCACTGGTCCATTAGAGTGAATGGGGAACCATCTCACCAATCTCAGTTGCCCCACCTGACTGCCTTCTTACAACCAGTCAAGAAGATCAGTTAATTTCCACCTCTTCAATCTCAGTGTAGCATTTGTAGAGTTCATCAATGGCAAGGAATTAGTCTTAGGCCCTGTCTTTGTCTTTGATTGGTTCTGAGTCCACTTACCCTTGACCTCTCTGCTTTCCACCCTACCACTCCCAGTGGGCACTAGCCACCGCTGAGAGTGTTTGACCTGATGTTTCCCAACATCTCTGATTAAAAAAAAACACCCTACAGATAGCCAGCAAGGTCAACTGCCTTTTCTATTCTCTTAGAAACACCAAAAAGGCCCCAGGGGATGGATGCAATAAGATATTTCCACCTGGATAAATGAGGAATGGAATTTCCCTTGCACTATAGCCTTCACTATCCGTATCATATAAGAGTGTTTCTGCAAGCTTAACCCTGCAGCTTGGGGTGAGCCAGGAGCTAAGAGCCACTAGGCAAGCTAGATGTCAGCACCAAAGCACAAACCAGAATTAAAGGATAAACCAGGAGGGAGAGCCAAGAGCAAGTCAGAAGAACCAAGGGTGTAGGCAAGCACACACCCAGAAAGCAGGAACAGGAAGCCCTCTATATTTCTTTCTACCCCAGAGAGCCAAAGGTCAGTCTGTAGCTGAAAAGCCTGTAGTTCTGTGATTTTCATCACAGAGAAGCTATGACACAGATCCCTGTAACTTCAAAAGTGTCTGTTGGACTCCCAATAATCTGGTAGGGCCATGTATGTCCTCCATCCTATCAATCAAAGGACCTCACAACATCTGGACAGTTTTATCCTAAAGTATCTCCTACTACGTTTCATTAACTGTGTTGTGTTCTGTATTTGAGGCACTTTTTCTGTGCCAATAAAGGAGATTGGTTGATTGTTCTTTGTCCCAGTCATACTTGTAACGACCATATCAAAGGTATAGCAGCTAGGTTTGAGAGCTTTTGTGTTGAGGTTCATTCATCTAGTATTTCAGGAACCATGAACACCTTCAGACCCATTCCTTCACTGGGTCTGCCAAAGAAGACCCCTGGAAGACTCTATCACATGCACTGATGCTTGTATCTTTGCAAATCCTTCTCAATAAATTAGTGTTTTGAGCTTAGCAAATGGCTCATTGTTTCCCAGAAACCACTGGATGCTTTGTTTTCCTGGTTGTGACTCTCAATCTCTCTCTTTAAAAAAAACACCAATTCTATGGAATATACTGCTGGCATTCCAAGCCCATATGATATATGTTTCCTGTCAGTGCTGAAATAACAGCAAATGCATCCGAACAGACTCCACCTGCCAACCAATATGTTCTGAATCCCTCCGGCAGAGCAGACCCACCGTCAGAAAGGAAAACTTCCACCCAGCCAGCAAATGGCAATGCTGAGCAATACAGGCATGCAAACACAATGGGTGTGGTGGGAGGGAAATGTGTGTATTTGGCTTCATTGCACTGTGCTTTCATATGCATTATCACAAAGATAGTAACACAGCCTGCTAATCATATACATCACTAGAATTTACTGAAAAGTTAGCTTGTTGGTGGTTGATTCATGGGCTCTTGAAAAGAGATGAGAGGAAGAGGAGGAGGAGGAGGAGGAGGAGGAGGAGAAGAAGAAGAAGAAGAAGAAGAAGAAGAAGACCCCACTCATTTCTGATAAACAATCCTTTTTTTCTGCAGGAAGTCGCTAATGCGTGAGAGCTGCCTCTAGGTTGCCAGAAGTGTCATAAAAACTCACAGGCCAGCTCTTATCTGAACTGAATTGATCAATTTGATTCTTCTCTACCACCTATAGTTTTCTCATCATCCAGAGGAATTACCAGGGTAGGGAACTGGATTTCATTCTCTCTCTTCCCCCCCCCCCTCCCCGCAAGGTGATGGACTGGTTTTTATATTTATTTTCCCAGAAGGGAGAGAGTGACTTAAGAAAAGAAAGGAAACAAATGAAATGGAGTCGGTTTCCGAAGATTTCAAGGCAAAAGTTGAGCTGTGCTACTGTTTCGAAGAATCATAGAATGGGAAGGGACTCTGATGGTCATCTAGTCCAACCCCTTGCAATGCAGGAATATGTACAGGTAGATGTCCCATACAGGGATCAAACCTGTGACCTTGGCTTTATCAGCACCACGCTCTATCCAACTGAACAGTCGCCACTTCTGCTGAAGCAGGCCTGTAGGACTGATTAACACTTCTGGACACCAGGCTCTAAGAGACTACGAGGCATCCTTGGTTGGCTACATAGGGACCCAACACCCCAGAATCACCAACTGCTAATGCTAGCCCTGGGTCCCCACTGTTAGTCCCAAGCACTGAGTGGACCTTCAGCCACTCTCTCTTAGCTTAGCCTACTTCACAGGTTTGTTGCAAGGGTAAAATGAAGGAAGAGGAGTCGTGACTGACTCTGTTCATGACTCCATGGAATAAAGGTTCCCTTTCCTTATGAATAAATGCAAACATAAAATAAAATGCTCCACTGAGGAGCTATGAAGTCAAAATAATCACTAGAAATGCTGGAACACCTTTTCTACTGCCAGTGTGCATAGCAAATGGCACAGGATGAAGAGTCAAGCTTCTGTAGAGACGTTTTCCAAACAGAATTGCTGGTTCCAACTTCTCATCAAGCTCTTTTCTGTACCCTCTAGGGAAGCGATGTGGAACCTGCAGTCCTCAGATGTTCTTGGACTTCAGTTTCCATCATCCCTGAAAATTCATAAGCTGCCTTGAGCTGATGGAGGTTGGAATTCCCCACTCGTGCTCTATAGGTCAAATTTAAAAGCAGGGCTAATTGCTTCCTGTTAAATAAATGCAGCCCTTTTGATCCCCTGTAAAACAATAATAATTTAAAATCTTGTTTCAGCTTGGGTATTTTTACACGGTCACAGTTTCAAAGTGATGGCCACCAACCAGGTTGGCTTTAAAAAGGGATTGGACAAATTAATGGAGGGAGATAAAGCTACTGGTGGCCACAAGCCACAATGGCTCTGCTCTGCTTCCACAGCTGGAGGCAGTAATGCTTTTAAATGCCAATGGCTGCAAAGCACAGGAGCGGAGAGTCCTCTTGGGCTTGAATCCCGCTTGCAGGTTTCCCACAGGCATCTGGCTGGCTGCTGTGCAAACAGGATGCACAATAAGATGAGGCCCTAGCAGGGTTTTTTCTTATGCTCTGACTTCAAAAGGTGGTGAGCCAGCCCAGCTGCATTTGGACTCCTCCACGTTAGTGAGGCTCCAAGCTTATGCCCCATAGTCTTGTCCTAATAGCATGACTATCAACTCTCACTCTACCTCTCGGGGTCTATTTTTGTCTTGTTACAAACTCCAGATGCGGAGATAATGGCTGGAAAGGTGGGTCTCCATTTCCAGCAAAATAAGAGAAAAGGTTATACTCTTTGTGAAAATGAAGGATTTATCTATCATAAGGCATAAGTGGGCCATATTCCTGGCTCTCAGCCTAATGCTGGTGATGAAGGGCCACCTGAACCTGAGGGTAGCACATCAGAGCCTGCTGAACAAATTCCAACTGCACAACAGACCATAGAACCAGAGTTGGGGCTTTCATAGGTTTAGGAAAGCAAGTGCCTCCTACACGAACATGTCAGATCAGCAACACTGGGAATGCACCAGGCAGGGGGCCATGGAGTGAAGGAGGAGCTCCCATCTACAAGCTAGAGGGTTGGCTCTTTAAGCATCACTAGTGGTCCAGTAAAAGGTACACAGCATAAGACGGGGGAAGTAGAGGCTGAGGCTTAAAAAGGCCCCACCCCACCCCAACCCTTGTCAGAATGAGCTGCTGGCCAGGAGCTCTCCTTGGTCCTGAAATATGCCTGCCTTGTGCTGCCATGCTCTGTGGGCTCCTTCTTGGGAGCAGAAAGGGAAAGGATCCCCCCCCCCCCAATTAAAAGGAACTATTGACTTTTAAAACAAAACAAAAACAAAAGCACTGCTGTTCTCAGTGTTCCCATGGGAGAACATTGTTATCAAGCATCCCATGAGGTGTGGGAGAATTGGAGAATAGTGAAAGCTCCTCTTTTTTAAAAGTAAGAGGAAGAAGATGACAAGGCTAGCACCAACCTTGATTATGGCATCTGGGCAGACAGTGAAAATGGCTTTCCATGATTTTTAATATGATTGAAGGTTTGACCTCTGTCCCTCTTGGTTTTATTTTATTCATGTTATTTTTGTTTCATGTTATTATTATTGGTGTTACAGTTATTATTGTTATTTTGCTTGGTAGTTTGTTTGGTTTTGGTATTGTTCCTCTATGTAAAATACTTTTAGTGACCCAGATTAGGGCTTGGAAATCATCATAAAAATGTTCTCTCTCTCTCTCTCTCTACACACACACACATATATATATATATATATATATATATATATATATATATCTTAATGAGAGGACTAAGAAGAGCCTGCATGCAAAAATAGAAATGGGGAAGAAATTCAAGGGTTTTTTTGTATTTTAATGAGAAACTAATTCACACTTTTCAAAACATTATACAAATTAGAACACAGCTATCCTTTCATAAAAATGCACATATTTGTGAAAATAACATACAAGTGCATTGTATATGGGGAAATTGGTTGCAAACCTGTGTACATTAGTAAAGGTAAAGGGACCCCTGACTATTAGGTCCAGTCGTGGCCGACTCTGGGGTTGCGGTGCTCATCTCGCTTTATTGGCTGAGGGAGCCGGCGTACAGCTTCCGGGTCATGTGGCCAGCATGACTAAGCCGCTTCTGGTGAACCAGAGCAGCGCACGGAAATGCCGTTTACCTTCCCACCAGAGCGGTACCTATTTATCTACTTGCACTTTGATGTGCTTTTGAACTGCTAGGTTGGCAGGAGCAGGGACCGAGCAACAGGAGCTCACCCCATCACGGGGATTCGAACCGCCGACCTTCTGACAGTCCTAGGCTCTGTGGTTTAACCCACAGCACCACCTGCGTCCCATGTGTACATTAGTAAAAACTCATAAAAACTGTGTTTATTAGGAGCAACTCACACAAAAATGCTGATGATTTTTATTAAGATTTTTTAAAATTAAATTGCCATGGGAATGTGGAGAACTGGATTGGAGAAATGGGAAAATGAGAAGCTGAAATAGACAGGTCTGTTCATTCTCTGGTCAAAGGCCCATCTAGCCAACCAGATGCCCATGGGAAGCCCACAAACAGAACCTGAGTGCAACAGCAGTACCTCCCCACCTGCGATTCCCAGTTCATTGGCCAGTTGCAAGACATCTTATAGGCAAAGTCACATCCCTGATCTGTTAACATGGGGCTGCAGCTCACCCTATTGCTCGCTCATGGCTCTGAAGGGCTGTGGGGCTTCATAATGAGGCCACATGCTTTTTCCTGCCAGGCAACCAGTGTTTTCTTGCTCCCATTGTCCAAGATGCCAGTAGGATTGGACGGAAAAGCGACATCTCAGTCGGCTCCCCTTGGGAATTAAGTGGGCCATTCCGGACACCGAAACAGTGTCATAATAGCTGGACTGATCTTTTGTGACAAAGCTCTCTGGTCTACCAAATGCACAACGCGAACACAGGGGGGGGAGAGAAACACACGCAGAGGATGGGTTTCCAAAAGTTGCAAGAAACACAGGCAGCTTGGGTTGGAAATAACAGATTCAAGACATCTCCGCAAATGTGTGCCTTCCTGCCAAAAGAGAGAGGGCAATCCCTCAGGTCTTAATTACCCAGCCTCCTTTACGTGCTGCTAAGAATAAAATTCCCCAAAGGGTCCGTTAAGGATCCAGCCTGAAAACCTTGGCTTCTTGCGAGACACTGAGGAAGAAATTAAAGGGCAGCATAGCCGTTCCCGAATAAGAGCAGATATTATAGTATATGTGTTTGTGTCAAATGCCATGTTCCACATTTACAAGCCGGTGAGTCCTAAGTAGCAATGCAACAATCATTAAAAGAAACCATTAAAACACACACACAACACAACCCTTGTTATCCAATACTCACACTGCAAAGGCTTTCTATCCACACATTTAAGGAAATCTAGAGGGAGCCATAAAACCCAATTCAATTTAATTGGGTGCTCTCCTGACAGAATAGTTATTAATAAGTCTGCGTTGTACAAACCTTCTCCGAAATCCCAAATGCAGCCAAGATGTGTAAAGGAAGGGGAGAGAGAGCAAAAACAACAGCCCACATTTAATACTCAGCAAACAGCACACCAGCCAATCAGTTGGCTTCCTCCCTCTGCGGTGCCCTCTTCCCCTCATCTCTCGATGCCCTCTCCCCGTCTGCCATTTTATCTAATTCTCAAATTAGAAAAGGGGGGGGGGGAGAGAAATGCCATGAAAGGTTCCCATAAATTATTCACACGGTATTAGATTGTATGTCAGCAAGTCTTGCAGTGTTTAAAAAACTTAACTAGAAGCCAATTAAAACGTAAGCTGAGAAAGACGGATGGGGCACAGTTGATCTGGTGTGAACTTAAGCGGCTCCTAACAATGCACACTGCAGCGGCTGGATCTACTAATTTGACAGCTACTTCCACCAAGCACAGTGTGTGTGTGTGTGTGTGTGAAGTATTTCTCAGAGGACAAGATGTTGAGGACAAACAAACAAGCCCCCCGCCCCGCCAAAGCTTCTGGATGTCAGGCTATATGTTTCAGATAGAATATCTTCTCTTTTTGGCAACTCAGCATTGGGAAGCCATGTAAAGGTAAAGGTAAAGGTACCCCTGCCTGTACGGGCCAGTCTTGACAGACTCTGGGGTTGTGCGCCCATCTCACTTAAGAGGCCAGGGGCCAGCGCTGTCCGGAGACACTTCCGGGTCACGTGGCCAGCGTGACATCGCTGCTCTGGCGAGCCAGAGCCGCACACGGAAACGCCGTTTACCTTCCCGCTGGTAAGTGGTCCCTATTTATCTACTTGCACCCGGAGGTGCTTTCGAACTGCTAGGTTGGCAGGCGCTGGGACCGAGCAGCGGGAGCGCACCCCGCCGCAGGGATTCGAACCGCTGACCTTTCGATCGGCAAGCCCTAGGCGCTGAGGCTTTAACCCACAGCGCCACCTGCGTCCCGGGGAAGCCATGTGCCATGCCCTAAAAAGTCACTTGTTCTCTCAACACTATCCTAACCCTGCTCATCCCACCACTGTCAACCAGAGGCACCAACTTCTCAAGATGACTGAGGGGCCCCACGCGCAACATCGTGCAATGGTCACACACACAATGCAAGGAGCCAGGGATGGAGCCAAATGCCCTTTGGAAGGGTCCCAGCCCCCTCCCCAATTTTTTTGGGGGGGACCAAAACTACCTTGGCCCCTAGGAGCTGGTGCACCGGCTGGGTCTACTAGAGGAGAAGTTAGAACACAATGTGAGAGGCTAGTGATGGAGGAGAAATTTCTGCTTGAATTTACCCAGTTTGTGATTTCCAAAAACAACAGGTTGACTGAAACACGGTCTCCCTTAGATATCCACACTGCTCCAAATTTAGCAAGGCAGATCTCTAGTAGAGTTGTGTGCGTCTCTGCTAGAGCAACTGTTGCATGAGATTCCTGTGTTGCAGAAGAGTAAAACTCACCCATCTGCTAGTGCAAGAGCCCTTGTACTAGTGGACAGAGAATGTTGGGCATGGCCCATAGGTGGCAGCTGGAGCCTGGTGCCATGATGCCACATTCTTACACTGTCAAATAGTCAATGGCTTAAAAGGAATGTGGCTTCTCCTAGTCCTAGGGAAGGGAGGTTGAGGGGAGTCTGGATTGCACCAAATGAGGTCAGGTTATTCTTTGTGCCTGAACAGAGCACACTCGGCACATGATCAAAGTATCTCATTCATTCACATGGAATCCTGTTATAGAACACAGATGGCTTGGGTGTCTGAAATGAAGCTCTGAAATCTTTAATAGTAGTCGGCTCACTTTCTTTTGATTTAGAACCAATTATTGTATGTCCAGAATACCACACATCTCTTTCTAGTGTAGGAGTATTCTCAGGAGCCCTGACTCTGTCCCTTATCAAGACCGCAGTCTTTAAAGAAATCTATACGGCTGTGCTAAAACAGCCACAGTCCTGTCACAGAAGTATTCTCCGATAAATACCTTGGCTGGATGTTTCCTACTTGCTAGCGAAACATGCATTAATCTGAAATTGATCTTAGCTAAGAGTTAAACACTCCTCACTTCTTCGCGAAGAGTCAGACGCTTAACTCTCCAATATTGTCAATTACCAGATAATGGCATCCATTTCCTCATGCCTTGCTGCTTAACCAGGAAGATCGATAATTAAGAGTACACAATACCATTAAACACCTGCTGATGTGAACCTGCTGGTGCATTGAAACACTCTTTTTTAAAAAGCAACACATACGTATTACAATTTCCTGTACCCACAAGAATCAAGAGTTATACAAAACAACCAGGTGCTAACCAGCTTCTGGTGTCTTCCCTGATGTTGAATAGCTGGAAATGACAGTGGGAAAGAACTGCTGGTGTCTCTTATTCCATTGGAGGGTGATTTGCCAATGAGAGCTAATGGCAGGAGAGGGACAGAAGCAGAGCTCGGCTGGATCAGGTCAGTGGTCCATCTTATCCAGTATTCTGATTTCACAGTGGCCAACCTGATACTCCAATGGGAAGCCTGCAAGAAGAGTGTAAGTACAGTAGTGCTCCCCTCTCTTGTGATTCCCAGAAACTCATATCCAGAAGCAAACTGTCTCCAACAGTGGAGATAGAACATAGCCACTGAGGTTACCAGCCATTGACTTCTGCTCCATAAATTTGTCTAATCCTCTTTTGAAGCCATCCAAGTTTATTGCCATCAATGCCCCTTGCACAGTTTAACAATGCACTTTGTGAAGAAGGACTGTATATCCAGATAGCTAGAGAGCTCTCAAGTGTTATGACCCCTCATTAAGTAGTCATTAGAGTTTGGTGGTCCCAGCTGAAAGATGTGTGTGTGTGTAAAACAAAAGTCTGCCATGTGTGAGACTGAGAGGCAGGGTAAGAGTTGGTTAAGAGTATATTGGAGTGCAGAACCTCTTTATGGGGAATCTGGGATCTATCCTTTGGAGGAGTCCCTATTTGTTGCAACTTCTGTTATTCTTGCATACTTATAAACAAAACATGGATGGGGATGTTGCTGGACTCCAGTTCTAGCCTGTCCCAGCCAGCATGGCCAATGGTCAGGAAAGCTGCAGACAAGGCTCTGGATGAAGCTTGGCCTTCTTGTCACCAACCCCACCATCTCACTGGACTTGTAAGGCACGCCTCTCACCCCACCCACCCCCCAGCCTGATGTCTCATGAAAAATCCAGGGCTTCTCAAACTGAGCACCATACCTTTGTCATAAGCATGGGTTTATCAAAAATAAGTCATACCAGAAGAATCTAATTTCCTTTCTCTTTTTTTTTGATAGAGTTACAAGCTTGGTGGATCAAGGGAATGCTGTGGACATAGTATATATTGATTTCAGTAAGGCTTTTTAACAAAGTCCCCCATGATATTCTTGTGGGGAAGCTGGAAAAATGTGGGCTGGATGTAAGTGGATTTGTAGCTGGTTGACTAACCAAATGTAAAGAGTGCTCATTAATCGTTCCTCAACATCCTGGAAAAAAGTGACAAGTGGAGTCACTTATAATAATAGATGAGAAAGCAATAGGCTTGTTAGAAACATCATCATCATCATCATCATTTTATTTATACCCCACCCATCTGGCTGGGTTCTCCCCAGCCACTCTGGGTGGCTTCCAGCAGAAAATAAAAACATAATAAAACATCAAATATTAAAAACTTCCCTATACAGGACTGCCTTCAGGTGCCTTTTAAAAATCGTGCAGTTCATTATCTTCTTGACATCTGATGGGAAGGCATTCCATAGGGAGAGTGATACCATTGAGAAGGCCCTCTGCCTGGTTCCCTGTATCTTCTCTTCTTGCAGTGAGGAAACCGCCAGAAGGCCCTTGGAGCTGGACCTCAGTATCTAGGCTGAATGATGGTGGTGAAGATGCTCCTTCGGATATACTGGGCCAAGAATGTGCAAGCACTGTCTCCTTACACATTGGTTCAGAACAGAATGTGTACAGGTTTGGAGTGGAATCCTCTGCAGATCTCCTGCCAATCACCTAAAAAAGTTTCTCCTGTTTATTAAAGGATGGTGTGTAGGAGGCGGTTGATAAACAAAATCTGCCACAATATTATTTATTGTTTTGACCTTTCCATACAAGCTCCAGAAAGGACCTTCTGACTTATTTTCTTCGTAGGCTTGCCCATAGGGATCGTTTTAATAAATTTGATTTTCTGTTGGGTAGTAAATAGAAGGCAATAACTCATTTCAGGGGTTTTTTGTTTGCTCAGTTTCGTCAATCTGAATGTCATGTTGTCATGGTGATGTGTGTGTGTGCATGTGCACACTTTTCTATGTTTCTTAAATAAGTAACCGTGATTTGAACTTCAGTGTTATGCATGATCATTTTTAGTCTGAAATGTTCATTTCATGATATACACATGCTGTATACCAGAGGGCGGCAAACAGGATGCCCTCCAGATGTTTTTGGACTATACCTTCCAACTGGATCTGATGGCAACATCTGGACCACATCTGCTGGGATTCACAAGTGGGGATAGAACTATGGGACTTGGGTCTTGCTTGCAGAAGTTGGGTTATTATGGGCTTTTAGCCTGATCTTGAAGGGCTCTTCTTAGGTACATATGATTAGACTTACTAAATTAATTACCCTATGCTGGACTATTATGAGCCTTCAGCCTGATCTCGCAGGGCTTGTCATGTTTTTATGACTGGACTTACTTATAATAATAAATTTATTATTTATATGCCACCCATCTGACTGGGTTTCCCTAGCCACTCTGGGCAGCTCCCAAGAGAATATTAAAAACACAATAAAACATCAAACGTTAAAAAGCTTCCCAATACAGGACTGCCTTCAGAAGTCTTCTCAAAGTCAGATAGTTGTTTATTTCCACAGGGCAGATGCCACTACCGAGAGGGCCCTCTGTAACTTTATTTCTTGCAGTGAGGGAACCATCAGAAGGCCCTCAGAACTGGACCTCAGTCTCCGAGCTGCACGATGGGGGTGGAGATGCTCCTTCCTTACCCTACTGAGTCCTGGATTCATCACTCATGAAAGTTCAGGTCTATATATTTGTCCTATGGACAACTGGAAAGGACAGCACTTGTTCTCAGGTCCTGCTTGCCTGCTTCTCATAGTTAACTGCTTGGCCGCCGTGAGAACAGGTCTCTGGACTAGATAGATCACTGGCTTATCCAGCAGGCTCCTATTATATTCTTAAATCTTCTTATAACCCTAGCTATGTAGTTGTGGTGTATAACAGAAGAGGGAAAGGGTTTGCTCTCCACTGTCCCAGAAGGTAGGATTAGATCTTAAGTTACAGGTAAATTCTGAATGTATGTTAGGCTTATTTTGACAATAGAACCAATGATTGAGGGAGACCGTGGACTATCCCTCAACAGAGGTCTTCAAACAGAAGCTGGACAGCTGTCTACAGGCTTTAGTTTTGGGTTGCCTGCATCCAGTTGGAGAGCAGCCTTTACCAAAGGTGCCATGGGCTTTGAATATGCTCAAGCTCAGGAAGAAAGGGAGAAACATGCTAAGACAAAGGTACGTTTGGCAAACCCTCACCATGATCAATTCCTTCCCGGAAACCTATGTCCCCACTGTGGAAGGACGTGTGGATTCAGAATTGGCCTCCACAGTCACTTACAGACTTACTGTTAAAACCATGTTTACGGAAGACAATATTACTCGGCTATGAGTGATCACCAAAGAAGCAGCAGCATCAATTTGGACTAAATGGTTAACAAATCACCCTCAAAGCTCTATGGCTTTAGGGTTTCGCATTCATACCATTCCCCTCTTATGTCCAACAAGTGTATGTTGAGGCAGGGGTAATTTAGAGCACACCTGCTAGCCAAGCGCCTAAACACAGATGTACCCACTAGAAACATACTGAACATTCGGTATCCATGAAAAAGGTCCATACAAACAATGATGGCTGGTGATCATTAGGACTGGCAGGCCAGAAAGTATGGAGGCCAACAGTAGGTGGAGCCAGAGCGAACTAATTGTAGGCTTGCTCATATCATTTCCTCTGCAGAGTTCTACAACTGCCATATTGATATTAAGGAGGAGGAAGATGACAACCCTTGGGTTAGTTGTGAGTAAGATGGTAGGCAGATGTGGACAGGTTGCTCATTAACATCAAATAAATGGCTGCTATGGGCAATGACTAGTGTGCATATTCCCATGTTCATTAAACTCTCCTAATATTTCAATAGTGTATCAAGTATTTGGAGGCTGGGAGGGTTGGTTCTGGAAAATTCAGAATAGGAAAATCCTTAAAATGCCACATCAATTTTACATGCCATTCAAATACTTTCCCTCTTTCCCTCAGTTGCCAGATGTCACTGAACGGAAATGTTTGACTGAGGGGAAGAGGTGGATTCATAGAAAGTGTGCTAAATTGAGTTTAAAGGTTACATTAAATTGAGAGAGAAAAATAATCAAAACATGGCATCGACATGCATTTTATTGAGATATCAGTAATTTAAAGCCAAGGGAGTAATCCTAAATTTGTAAGAGGGGTCCTGAGATCCTTATTTGATTAAAAGAGTTGTAAATGCTGGATGAACTTGGCTTTGCCACGTCAATGTCTTCTTAAAGGCTCCCCTATTTTTCGCGGAGGGGGAGCTTCCTCTGCTTCTCTGACTCCACAGAATAGTTAGTCTAACTGTGGGTAACTTTATCCTTTGTAGTACCCATAAGTCTGTTAAAAAGATTATGCATTTCTGGAAGGGCTGCTTTAAGAAGGAAATGAAGTTGGTTTTGGGGAGGGGGTGTTTTGTCAAAGGAAAGTATGAGCATTTGAAGCTCTCTGCTTTCAGCAACTTCTGTTCTATTTAATAGCTTCCCGAGTCAAGGAGGTCTCAGGTAGACCTGAGTTATCCAGACACAAGAGCAATTAGCTGCTCCAGACAGTATGCCTGGTGTAATGTAGTTCACTTTACTTCACATGGTGGAACAGCTTCCTTTAATGTGCCACTTTCCCCTTTCCTATTATTTCATTCCCCTGTCTCTTGGCAACTGCCAGCCGTGACACCTGACCTCTGGTTGCTCCTCTTATTCACCATCTCAGGTGCTATTAGAGAATTAAATTCCTTAGCCATTCTCCAGAGAACCAGCTTGGGGTTCTCCAAATGCAAAGACGAATTCAGCATTAAAAGTCCTCATGGAGTCTGGGGTATGCTGTGTTGAAGGATCCGGGCACTCTTCCTGAGACAAATCTGCAAAATCAATCCATGTAGGTGGTCTTGAGAACTGAATACCTGCTATCAAATTAAAATCTGATGAGTCAGAGAGCAATTCCATATATTAAGTGCCCCCCTCCAATGGGTCTACTTAATAGAGTTTTGTGTAAGGTCAATCCATTTGCTGCAACAGTGATGGAAGGGGGGTGACGCTCAAGAGACCCATCAAGGGTAGCATTTTAAGAATTCCCCCAAAATACTATTTTGAGTGGCATTTGGGGAGAAAAAGGAAGGAAGGAAGGAAGGATCAGGTACAAATGATTTTGGTTGCATTATAGCTAGCCACAAATAATTTTGCTATTTTATCCCTGGAGAGAGAGAGAGAGAGAGAGAGAGAGAGAGAGAGAGAGAGAGAAAGAAAGAAAGAAAGGAAGGAAGAAACTGTAGTTAACTAAACAGGAAACTGTAAATAATGGCCTGCCTGATAAGGATAACCATGACTAATAGAATCATTTGCTTAAGATTTTATCAGTGTATTCCAAGAAAGTAGTTTCTGCCAGCTTATTTATCTGTCCTTCATTACATACTGCCACTCAACCAATTAAATCCCATTGCACTAAATATCACCACAGTCATTTGACCAGTTATTCAGTACAGACAACAGTGCACAATTACGACTACAATAAAGCATGACAACGTATGTTAAAAGGCATATTTTAAGGTAAAACATGTTTAAAAATGAGTATGTTGAGATAAAATGCATACATATTCTGTGATAAAATATGCATTTAATGCAGTTATACACATTTTGGTATGCAATTTCTTCTAATATACACATTTTTGCAAAGCACTTTCCCTAAATATAATACAATTTTGCATGTTACTTTCACCAATGCATGCATTTTTATGCACACTTCCCCCTGATATATGCATTTATGTACACATTACTTAGCTAGAGAACTGAATCTCAAAATTCAGTATGAATTTTGAAGAATGGCTGTATTTTGGTCGGCATATTGTTTCAGAAAATGTTAATTTAGTAGCATTATTCAGTTAACTTCTGAGTACCTGTCTGTCCCATATGGACTTATGAAGCAGTATTAATCAACTGATCACAACCCTTTTCTTAAAGCCACTAATTATTATTGTTGTTGTTGTTATTAACAACAACTACTTGTATCCTGCCCTTCATCAGTAGATATCAGGGTGGTTCACAACATAAAATCACAATACAAAACCCACAAAATACATAATATAAATAAGGACAAAAATAAACCAATAATCCCCCCTCCCACAACATATTTAAAAGGTCATTGGGTGTCATTCAATCAACAAATGCTTCAAAGCAGGTTTAACCCTCACACAAGGAGAACCTAAAAACATAGAAAGCTGCCTTAGGCCATTGGTCCATCTATCTCAGTGCTGTCTACACTGACTGTCAGTGGCTCTTTAGAGTTTCAGGCCAGGAAACTTTCCCAACCCTACCTGGAAACAGAGCATGGAACCTTTTGGACGCAAAGCAGATGTTCTCATTGAATGGATCTTCTTGGAATTATTATAAAACAGAGGGAGCCTGCAACAAACAGTTGTACTCATTGCCTCCATGTCATCCTTTCATCTTCCATTCCCTCTCCCCCCAACAGCGCAGTACAAGGCACATCAATGCAAGCCTAACTCAAAGTCAATTATTAAGACAGTAATTCCGGGAGTAAACCCCACTGATTGCCATCCTGAAGCATCCCTATCCTGATTTACCACCTCCATATGGGACAAATGCACATCAGCATTGTGAGAGCTCAGGCACATGACATTTCAAAATCTACAGTTCCTACTGGACATGTAAGAGAGCAGATTTTGAGGGTAGTGGGAAGCTGGAATTATCATGGAACATACCGTATTTTTCGCCCTATAGGACACACTTTTTCCCATCCAAAAATGAAGGGGAAATGTGTGTGCGTCCTATGGGGTGAATGCAGGCTTTTGCTTAAGCCTGGAGAGCGAGAGGGGTTGGTGCGCACCATAGCTTTAACTTGGGGACAATAGGGACTCCCTAACAACTCTCAGCATCCTTAACAAACTACAGCTCCCAGAATTCCAGGGAAGGAATTCTTAGTCGTGCCAGCAAGATTTTGCAACCTAGAGATACTAGAAATTGAAGCTAGGACCTTTGGGCATAGAATGTTTCCACTCTTCCACCAAGCTCTGTACTCATAAAGGTCAGCCTTCTTTATGGTCCAGCTCTCACTTCCATTCATCACTACTGGGAAAACCATAGCTTTAACTATATGGACCTTTGTTGGCAAGGTGATGTCTCTGCTTTTTAAGATGCTGCCTCACAAGGTGATTATTCAGTATTCTAAAACCCTGTGCTAAGATGCTAAATCTTGTTGCAAAATTTCCAAAACATAAAAAGAGCCTGCTGGTTCAGGCCACAGATGCATCTTGTTTTCACAGTGGCCAACCGGATTGCCTTTGGAAAACTCACAAGGAGGACTTGAGGGCTAGAGCACTCTCCTCCTGCTGTGGTTTCCAGCAACTGGTATTCAGTTTTCACATGCAAAACCAAATCCTAAATCCTAGCCAAGATGCCCCTCATACTGGTGTTAGCAAACTTTTCACATGGACTTCCTGACTGGCCTGCAACCTTTCTGCAGGCCAAAGATTCAGAGCCTCTGTGCTGCATCATTTAGGGCAAGGCTTGCCATGCACTGATTCAAAGCCACCCATGACAATTCCATCAAAACAGCAAAAGGATAACCTGTGAAGCCCCTGTATCCAAGCTCCCTATACCAGGTATCTGCAAGGAGAGCCAATTATCTCTCTCCACAGTTTTTATCTATCGCCATCCGGTTTTGCTGACAAGTAAGAAGTGGTGCTTTTTAAAAGAAGCAATAAATTGCATTATTCAGTCATTAGTGGCTAAGAAACAGAAATTAGAGGACATTTCCCTTCCCCTCAATCCCTTCCCTTGTCCTCCTCCTCCTCCTCCTCCTCCTCCTCTCTACCAGGTACTGCCAACTATTGATTTGAGGCAACATAATCCTCTGAAAGGGGTGGAATAGCAACCTGAGACAGCACTTTGAAGGATTGTTTTGTGGGGAAATTAGGCCCAGGGCTCCTCAAAGAAAAAGAAAAAAAAGGATTTTTTTTAAAAAAAATCCCACCTTCCCTCTGTTTGATCTTCACGTTTAAGTGACTCACCCCTGACGGCTTAACGCCGTGTTAAATCTGCTCCTTGTTCTTAAAATATCATTAATTACAGTGTTAAGAGGTAAAAGAAGAAGTATTGATGGCATTCTCTTGCCCCAGCTCAGGTAATGTTGACTTTCCCAACATTTTCAGCCCTGAAGGTACATAGGGGGGGGGGGCGGAGGAGGCCCCACCAAGACCAATTAAGGCCTTCACAAAGAGTCTGAAAGAAGACAAATGGAGGCAAAAACGACCTCTCACAAGGAACCTTTGTACAGTTGTAAAGCAATTAGAATGGTCTCAGGGGCAAGCTGGGATGGAACCTTAAAAGGAAAGGTTGTATAACATGTCTAAACTTGGAACAATCCCTCTCTGGTTCATATTCTCTCTCTCTCTCTCTCTCTCTCTCTCTCTCTCTCTCTCTCTCTCATTTTGGTTAAGTGTATAAGTGAATGCTTTATTAGCATCAAATATCAGCTGATAGCTCTATATCCATTTCCTCCTCCTCCTCCCCCCCCCCAATGCTAAAAAACATAGAAGGGAATAAGGATCCCAGGTGGATGACAAATGTACTAAAGAGCTTTTTGTTATTTAAAAGTGGAAGGCATACCTTGATGCTGATTCCTGCTCCCCAGAAAAAGAAAACACACACAAATCTTGTTTTCTCGTTTTCTTCTGCCTTGCATGCAGAAGGCCCCAGGTTTATTCCCCAACATAGAGCTAGGTGAGATCTCTGTTTGCACCCTTGGAGAACTGCTACTGGTCATTGTAAAGATAATACACAGGACAGGTATGTCTCCCAGTGCTTCCCACAAAATGGACATATGAAGAGAAGGTGCAGGGTCTGGTTCCCATTTTTATAGCCCTTGTTTTCTTCTAGGAGGAGACTTGAACTGAAAAGAAAACACTTTCCCGAAATTTGAATTGCTGATAAGATTTCAAGTGGGGCGAAATCAAGAGGGTGTCAGAATCTCATCACCCAGGGTGCCAACTTGAATCAAATATTTTTTTTGGGGGGCGGGTAAGCCCCACCCTGCATAATCGATCACAAGACGTGCACACACATACACAAACCATTGGAATGGCAAAGCCCATCAACTTTGGGGGGCCTGGCCCCCACAAATATTTTATTGAAGGGACTGAAGCAGGCTCCTATGCTCATCAGTATTATGAGATAAAACAGAGGACATCCATTCATCCAGAATTTTACCCCCCAGTACAGTCCTATACATAACGAAAAAAGAGAGCTGCACTTCAGTGAGACTTACTCATGGGAAAACATATACACAACTGCAGCTTTATAAAGTTATTTATTTATTTATTTGTCTGTTTGTTTAAGATGGGAATCCTCCCCAGTCCTACCTGAGGATGTCAGGAATCGGACATGGGTCCTTTGGTTTCCAAACATGTGCTCGGCCATTGAGTCATGGTCTAAACCAGTGTTTCCCAAACTTGGGTCTCCAGCTGTTGTTGGACTACCGTTCCCATAATCCCTGACCACTGATCCTGCTAGCTAGGGATGATGGGAGGTGTAGTCCAACAACAGCTGGAGACCCAAGTTTGGGAAACTCTGGTCTAAACAATCAGGCTCACACATGGAATTTATCTAATGCATTTTGCACCAATTGGATTTTCTGGGCACCATGCTAAGGGCACTATTGGTGGACAAAGTGGAACATAAATATAGCAAGCAGATAGCCAGCTGAATGCTCCTTCTTCCAAAATTGAACTTAACTGCTGCAGTTAAGCAGGAGTGTCTTTGTGACATACGAACAGCACAAACATCCACACACACCCCATCCTAGATTACCTGTATTGGGGAAGCTGATGCAGAGCTCATTATATAACACCACTAAAATATATATTCAAAAATTATCTGAGCGCTGCATACACACATTAATTAAAAGGAAAAGGACAAAGGGCAGAATGTCCATCATTAATAATGAGGGCAGTCATTTAAACACTGCTTGCGAATGTTACACTGATTATGATGACCTTTACACCGAAAAAAGCGGGAGAGAGAGAACTTGGGGGGGGGGGGGATGAGGTGCAAAAGCTGGTGAAATTACACAAAGGTTGCTAGAGATCCTCTCACCTATGATTGCAAGCTCCCTTCAAGCCAGAAGACATGAGCTCACAGTCACTTTCGCTCAGATTTAATGACTCCCCAATAAAGTATTCTGGGGTTTCAAACAGTGGAGACAGAGAAAGCCCATGTCAGTTGCATTTACTAATTACATGGCTATCACGACCCTCCCCTCCAAGGAAATAAAAGTATACCCTTCCTCTGTATACTGCAGAGCTTTAGTCGCTACTTAATTAGAAGCTGACTCATGCTAAAGGTGTACAAAGAATCTCCCTTACGTGTTCAATGAATGTTTGACAGGGCAGGAGGAGTGTACACAATGGCCACACCCCTCCCACACCCATGTGCCCGCTAGCCACATCCCACAGCCCTCTTGCACTCAATGTTAGCTCTCTGGAATCTTGTTTGTCTCACCACAGCCTGATATCAGCTCGTGTGGATGCAGAGGTTGGCTTTTTCACTAACAGCACTGGTGTTGTGGAATGCACCCCCTGCTGAAATATGAGAAGCCCCATCTGTATTGGCATTCTGCCGGCTTTTGAAGATGCCTCTGTTTGCATAGGCAATCCTTTGACCACTTGACCCAAGTCTCCTGTCTTAATTGTAACAATGTATTTAATGGGATTGTATCTATTGGTATATTTTAATCATGGGCATTTATATTTTAGCATTTTAAAGGGGTGGTTTTATGCAGTGGCGAAGGAAGGAATTGTGACACCCGGGGCAGGCGTCACTATGTAGGGCGCATGTGCGGCATTACTACGTATAGCGCATGTGTGCAATGCTGCACATGTGCTGTACTTAGCAGATTGCTGCCGGAGGCGGGATCCTCTGCTCGCAGCTACAGCCGTGAATGGCAGATCCTCCAAAGATGGCTGCAGTGGTGCGAGCACCCATTGCGCCGCCGCAAACTCTCCACAGGGTGACTTCTTGTCACCCCTGCAGATATGGAACCCGGGGCGTACCGCCCCCACACACCCCATTACAATGCCACTGGTTTTATGGTGTGCTTGAACTATTATTCTGTATGTTTAATTATGCTGTGCTTTTATATTCTGCAAGTTGCTTAGAAGCCATTTGGGAATGAAGTGGTATATTAGAATATCATACCTGTATGTCAGGACTGTATGACCTCTCAATATTCCTAATCAGGTGGAGGAGCCATACAGCTTTATGCACATGAAAGCCCCTTTCTCATAAATGCCAAATGTGTGGGCAATGGGTAGTTGTAGTCAGCTGACATATCAGGGTTGAAGAGGGTTGGCCAATGGGCACAAGCCTACCATCTCCTCTTGTTGTCATTGCACAGCACAGGAAGCCAACCCTACTGGAACGATGTAGTCTGTTTATTGTATTATTTTGGAAGGAAAGGTAGGATATGCATTTCATAAATAAACACCAGTCTCCTGCTGGTGTGGAGAACTTTGCCCCTCCAGATCTTGCTGAGCTCCCACCATTCCTGGCCACTGATGTGAGTAGTAGTTCAGCAACATTTGGGTGGTGGCGGCGGCAAAGTTTCTCCACATCTGGTCTACCTGGCAGCACATCTCCAGGTTCTCAAATGAAAGTCAGGCCACATTCACACCACATATTTAAAGAAGCACAATGCCACTTTAAACAGTCATGGCTTCCCCCAAAGGATTCTGGGGGCTGTAGTTTGGTAAGGGTGCTGAGAGCTGTTAGGAGACGCCACCCCATTCCCCTCACAGAGTTATAGTTCCTGTTCCTAGGAAACTCTGGGAAATACAGCTCTTTGGGGACAATTGTTGTTGGTTAGTCGTTTAGTTGTGTCCGACTCTTCGTGACACCATGGACCAGAGCACGCCAGGCACTCCTGTCTTCCACTGCCTCCCACAGTTTGGTCAAACTCATGCTGGCGGCTTCCAGAACACTGTCCAACCATCTCGTCCTCTGTCGTCCCCTTCTCCTTGTGCCCTCCATCTTTCCCAACATCAGGGTCTTTTCCAGGGAGTCTTCTCTTCTCATAAGGTGGCCAAAGTATTGGAGCCTCAGCTTCAGGATCTGTCCTTCCAGTGAGCACTCAATCTTCTTGAGGTCCATGGGACTCTCAAGAGTCTCCTCCAGCACCATAATTCAAAAGCATCAATTCTCTGGCGATCAGCCTACTTTATGGTCCAGCTCTCACTTCCATACATCACTACTGGGAAAACCATAGCTTTAACTTGGGGACAATAGGGACTCCCTAACAACTCTCAGCATCCTTAACAAGCTACAGCTCCCAGAATTCCAGGGAAGGAATTCTTAGTCGTGCCAGCAAGATTCTGCAACCCAGAGATACTAGAAATTGAAGCTAGGACCTTTGGCATAGAATGTTTCCACTCTTCCACCAAGCTCTGGACTCTTAAAGGAACCTTCATGAGCGATTTCCTTAAGAAGTCTTTCGGCCTCATTTCAACAGCCCTCAAGTGTCTCTCTTGAGGAGGAGCTCCCAGATTCAAATTTAGTTTTTGCTTTCATCAATGTTCTCAGCATTTGCAGTTTGTTGTGGCCAGGCTCACAACGCAATGATGGGCTTTGCCACTTCTGTGTGGCCTGCTTTCACAAGGAAGAGCTTTCCAGTGCTCCTCACATGGAGAGGGTATAGCTAAGGTCAATCTGCTAAGTTCCACGCAACCAAAACCCCAGCACATTATCATCAGATATAGAGCTGGTAATTAGCCAGAATCATAGTAGGCCTATTAAATGTATATTAAGAAGGCAGATACGGCATGCAGAGCCTCGAACGTTCAGCAGGGAAATGATTGAGAGCTTCAGAGCTAGCTGTAGAAAGATAACGCTGATGCCGGCATGAAACTGCAGAGCTGATAAAGAAAGCGGGGAATACAACTGAGCATTAATTAGGTACAAGCAAACATCTTTGCTAATAGCTCATATTCTCATTCCCTGAAAAATGTCAACAATAGATATTAGTTCCAGATGCTGATATTACATTTCCCATGACTGAGTTGGCAGGGGGAGGGGTGGGTGGGGAAATGCCAGGTAAGAACCAATCGGGTGCTAAGGTTGGATTCTTACGTCTAACTGAGAGAGATACATTGAGAGTCTTCCACTGTGAATCATCCCCAGATATCCTTCTCCTCAATTGCCCAACCTGAACATCCTGTTTTCAATTCTGTTTTCCCTGTTTTAATTGCTGTGCGGTTTAAGTGGGCTTGCTTTGTTACACACTTAACCATGGGTACTTATTCTAAGCAGCTTTCCATTTTAAGATTTTCGCTGTCCCACGCTGTGTACCCTACGCAGCCTTGTGTCTAGAGGGAGGTCAACACAAGACAGAGACTGTTGCCTGGACAAGATTTCTTCTATGCTGGTTAAACATCTGTCTTACAACAGACAAAGATCCCCTCCTCAGCAAAGTTTTGTTAGATCCCTTTCTTTCCCCAGGGCTGCAACAATTGAACACAAAGGTACAGCAACTTGGGCTGTCAATGGAACTTCTGCGTTCAATGTCCCCACCATCTGCCAAGGCAAAAACTAGGTTGCGGGACATTGAACGCCAGGAACTAACAGTAGCAGCAGAAAAAAACATGCTCCCCTCTTTACTTACAACATTCTTGGGCACATGAAACTAACCACAACTATCTCAAATTTTTGTTTAACCCTCAAGAAAGAAGGGCATTTTCTCTGGCAAAGTTCAACTCAAACCCATCAAGCCTCCTTTGGGGAAGGTTCTCAGGCATGGTGGAGGGATGTAGAATCTGCCCATGTGATGACCACCTGGTAGAAACTCTTATTAATATGGTTCTTAAATGTAAACTATATGCTGATCTCCGCCAGACTCCTTGCAAAAAAAAGAAAAGGGGGGGGGGGAATCATCTGGCCAGGGCTTACCCACATAACCATCCAAAGGCATGTCTTCAGCATCTGAGGACAACTGTATAGGGAAGAGGCTCCTATTACATTACATTGTCTCTATTGGCTTTTAGTGGATATTCTTATCCCATTCTATGCCAGTTGGATTCAAACTTGTTTTTATTGTTGATGTTTTAAGTGGTGTTTTTATTGGGAATCATTTTGGGACATCTCATGGGAAATGATTCACAGAGGAAGCGAAAATGCTATTCTTATTCCAATGTTTTGACACGGCCTTTGCCATAAGGTCTGGGCTACAGCAATTTAGAGTTAACTATCACAACAGTTTAAAACAAATTATAGCCCATGGGGTAGGGTGGGTTCTGAAAATACCTATCTCAGGGGACAAGGACATGTGTCTTCAGCAACAAAAAAGAAAGTATAATGAGCATCTCAGATGTGCCTCTAGAGCAGGGGTCAGCAACCTTTTTCAGCGTGGGCCGGTCCACCATCCCTCAGACCATATGATGGGCTGGACTATATTTTGAAGAAGAAGAAAAATGAATGAATTCACATGCCCCACAAATAACCCAGAGATTCATTTTAAATAAAAGCATACATGCTACTCATGTAAAAACACGCTGATTCTCGGACCGTCCGCGGGCCGGATTTAGAAGGCGATTGGGCCGGATGCGGCCCCCGGGTTTTTGGTTGACTACCCCTGCTCTAGAGCAACATTTCCCAAACTTGGTTCTCCATTTGTTTGGGGGACCACAGTTTCTATCTTCCCTGACCAGTGGTTCTGCTAGCTTGGGATGATGGGAATTGTAGTACAAAGGCAGCTAGAACCCAAGTTTGGGAAACCCTGCTCTAGAGGAAGGAACTTGCACAGAGAATGCTCTCTCCCTGGCCACCTCAACACTTCTGAGGGAGCTGGAACTACCGAGAGAGCCCCTCTGCTTCTTTTAACACCCAGGAAGTTTGTGGGGAAAGAGATGGACTTTCATATATGCTTGTGCCTGTGTATTCTTGTAATTGGCTTTACACTTGTAAACCACTTAGAAACCACACCTTACCCACGTTTGTGTGTAAAAATTATTCTTATTGTTGTTACTGTATTATTATTATTATTATTATTATTATTATTATTATTATTATATTACAGTACCTTATCTTAGCCTCCAGGTACTGGTGGGGAGAAATTCATTTTGGTTCACATTTTAATGCAAAAGTACCTAATTTACACAATCTGAAACAATTTGAGAGCTATCCATCAAAACCCACATTTCTAGATGCAGTTCTCCAACCGAATAATGTGGGCATCGTGAGGAAGTGTGCATAAACGTACATACGTTAGCAAAAACAGCTTTCACAAAAGTGTTTTATTAGGAAAAATGGCATATAAAAGAGCGTGTCTTAGGATAAATGCACACTAAGATGTTGATGAGGAATTCTCACAAGGACTTAAGAATAATAATGACAGAAGTGTGGAGAACTGAACATTTAAGACAGCAAAAATGAGAAAAGGATGCCAACAAATTTACCTGTCCCTGCCTCAAGGTGGCTAGGAGCATGAAATGGGATCCTAAATAATGCTGAACCCTAAGACGTGCTATGGAAATGTCAAAGAAAAACTGTCATCCTTGAAGAGTGTGTGGACTATTTTGTATGTACAGCTTGTGTGGGTATCGTATCCATTATACCTGAAGGAGTGTCTCCACCCCCATCGTTCTGCCCAGACACTGAGGTCCAGCTTTGAGGGCCTTCTGGCGGTTCCCTCACTGCGAGAGGCCAAGTTACAGGGAACCAGGCAGAGGGCCTTCTCGGTAGTGGCACCCGCCCTGTGGAACGCCCTCCCATCAGATGTCAAAGAGAAAAACAACTATCAGACTTTAAGAAGGCATTTGAAGGCAGCCCTGTTTAGGAAAACTTTTTATGTTTGACAGACTATTGTATTTTAATATTTTGTTGGAAGCTGCCCAGAGTGGCTGGGGAAACCACTATTATTATTATTATTATTATTATTATTATTATTATTATTATTATTATTGCAATGGGAGCACTGTCCCACCAGTCTCAGTCTGCCCTCATACACCCCTCACCTGTCTCTCATGTTACTTACTACCGGACCAGAGAGTGTGATTGGCTGTGAGGTTCCTTCTCCTCTGCCTCTGTTTTGCCCTTGTAGAATGCTGCAGGAAAAAGGTTGAGGGCAAAACTAGAATTAGTTGTCTCTGCCTCTCACTGGCTCTGACTCCACCTACTGTCTGGACTTCCTGTTATCAGTCATACCAGCTATGACTCTTGGGGTGTGTGTGTGTGTGTGTGTGTGTGTGTGTGTGTAGAATGACTGCAATCCCATTAAATCTGCATCAGTAGCTTGCAGTCCATTTCTGAACACAATGTAAAGAATGGTGATCATCTTGAAATTCTTACACTTTCAGGTACGGGTGCCTGGGGGATTGTCTTATCCCACAACAAAATACCTGGACATTTAGTCTTCAATCCGATTGCACATATCTGTGAGTAAAGATATTTGGATTGAATGGGGCTTGCTTCTGAGGAGGCAAGCACATAATTGCACTGGAAGACCTTTGTTGACTGAGGTCATCCTCCAGGTGCCTCTACTGTCCAAGGATGAGTTGGGTGGGAGAGGGACTTCTTGGTAGTGGCCCCACGCTTCTGGCACTCTCTCAGCAGGGAGGGCCCATATCCAATATTCTTTGTTAATGCAAGAACCCTTTGCACTAGTTGTTGGGAGAGTTTAAAGGTTGCTCAACAAAGGAACCCAACACAACTGTTACATTAGTAGAAGCTTCTTGCACAACATCTGATTATTGTGGTGCAATCTGTTGCACAACAATTTGGTCATGTCCTTGTACAGCGACATTCTGCCAGCACAATACCGCTAAATGATTTTAACTTAGCTTTACATTTGATGTAAAGATTGAGGTTGAATCCTGACAAGACAGAAGTACTGTTTTTGTGGGGACAGGAGGTGGGCAGGTGTGGAGGATTCCCTGGTCCTGAATGGGGCCTGGGACCAGGTGCGCAGCCTGGGAGTCATTTTGGACTCACAGCTGTCCATGGAGGCACAGGTCAAATCTGTATCCAGGGCAGCTGTTTACCAGCTCCATCTGGTACGTAGGCTGAGACCCTATCTGCCTGCAGACTGTCTCGCCAGAGTGGTACATGCTCTGGTTATCTCCCGCTTGGACTACTGCAATGCGCTCTATGTGGGGCTACCTTTGAAGGTGACCCAGAAACTACAACTAATCCAGAATGCGGCAACTGGACTGGTGACTGGGAGCGGCCGCCGAGACCATATAACACCGGTCTTGAAAGACCTACATTGGCTCCCAGTACGTTTCCGAGCACAATTCAAAGTGTTGGTGCTGACCTTTAAAGCCCTAAACGGCCTCGGTCCAGTATATCTGAAGGAGCGTCTCCTCCCCCATCGTTCTGCCCGGACACTGAGGTCCAGCTCCGAGGGCCTTCTGGTGGTTCCCTCACTGTGAGAGGCCAAGTTACATGGAACCAGGCAGAGGGCCTTCTCGGTAGTGGCGCCCGCCCTGTGGAACGCCCTCCCATCAGATGTCAAAGCGATAAACATCTACCTGACATTCAGAAGACATCTGAAGGCAGCCCTGTTCAGGGAAGTTTTTAATATGTGACATTTTAGTGTAATATTATTATTAATAATAATAATTATTATTAATTATTATGCATCCCATTATCTTAAATGTTTTCAGTCCTTTTCAGTTTACCACTTTTTTCTTTCTTTCTTTTTTTTTACCAATTATATATATTTTCCATTTTGGCTGATGTTCTTTTTAGAATTCCACCTTTCAACACCACAAAAAAAAAAAAGAGGGAGCGCAATCTAGCATGTATTTTGCATGTGCTGATTAATACACATCCATGTCACCTTAAAAATAATTACTAGAATTTAAATTCCACAAAAGGCAAGCCAATTTTATTCCCACCTAAATCGCATTTACAAAAAAAAAATCTCGAATTAATTTGAACACTACCCCAGATCACTCAAATTCATTTTATGCAGCTCATTTACTGCCCAGATAATATAGATTCTGCTCCAAAATCAATTTCCTTTCAATTAATTGTCCCATTCAATTCAATAATCAGATCATTACTGCTCAAATAAAATTAAATTCAAAATAAGTAGGGTTCCCTTTGCAATTCCGTTCATGTGGGGGGTGGGGGATTCTTACTCTGAGACAACATGACTGTTTTTTCTTTCTTTTTTTAAGAACTAAAGGCGAGCCAGAAGCTGAGCAGCTGCTGGTGTGCTAGAGCTGAGCAAACTGAAATATTAGTGCCTGGCTTGGGCAGGGAAATCACATCACTACTTCTTTTCAAAGGACAGCGTATAGAAAAAAGGAATCATCCAGCTTACATACAGACTTACGTAGGATCAGCCATCTCTTGCCCCCAATCAATGTCTCTCGAAAGGAAACAGAAGTGATGTCATATCCCTTTCCAGAGCTGTAAAGTCATCTCTCCTTTGCAGCCTTTCAGCTCTGTGCTTCCAGCCTATGCACTCTGCCATAATTGAAGGGTGCGGACAGGAGTGAGCCAGCAATAAATTACACTGAGCAAGTTGATGTTAACTCTTTACTAGCAAAAAGGACAGGAGTGTCAGACCTAATGAGCACAGCGACTCATCTCCAGTAGGTCTTGTTCCCATGGAGCAGTTGCTGAGACTGAAGGTCCCCACCTCCCTAAGGTAAAGGGACCCCTGACCATTAGGTCCAGTCGCGGATGACTCTGGGGTTGCGGCGCTCATCTCACTTTATTGGCCGAGGGAGCCGGCGTACAGCTTCCGGGTCATGTGGCCAGCATGACTAAGCCACTTCTGGCAAACCAGAGCAGCACACGGAAACGCTGTTTACCTTCCCGCCGGAGCGGTACCTATTTATCTACTTGCACTTTGACGTGCTTTCAAACTGCTAGGTTGGCAGGAGCAGGGAGCGAGCAACGGGAGCTCACCCCGTCACGGGGATTTGAACTGCCAACCTTCTGATTGGCAAGTCCTAGGCTCTGTGGTTTAACCCACAGCACCACTTGCGCCCCCCCACCTCCCTACAGCTGCCTAAATTCCATCCTCTCCAGGGTTTTCCCCAAGCAATCTGAGACTGTGCCTGTGTGAAGCTAACTTCCCCTCCACTCTCTGCATGCCTCTTCTGGTTCTGAGTGACCAAGGGGAAGGGGAACTTATCACAGCAGGAGGGGGAGACACCCCTACCTCTTGACCAGCCGGGCTCATCTCTGCTTCTTTGCCTCCTTCCTCTCCTGCTTCAGCTTCTGCCGTGGACTCCCCCCGCTCACTAAGCCCTGTTACCTCTTCAGTTTCTGACACCTCCTCTTAGTTGTCTCCCTTTTCTGCCTCTGACCACCCATCATCAGCCCACCACCAATCCTTTGACTCTGAGCCTTCTTCCCTTGGGAGTTCCCCAGCTATTTCCTCCCACCATTCCTCTGCATCCAACCGGTCTGTGACAAACTTCCCAAAATTCCTTATGAAGAGAGAGAGATTACCCATGCGGAGGTAATCTGCCTGAAGATTTACCCCACTACTTAATGATTTGCCCAAGCTGCAAGGATTTAAGAGCAGCCTTGTCCAAAGATTTAACTTCTCTCAGTTGAGATATCGATTGGGTATCTGATTAACTTTTTATTAGAGAACAGGTCCCCTTGCCCTTATGAAAACATGGCCTGTTTTGCCATTAGAGCAGCAATTTTAAGGAGAAAGGTTTGTGGGGATGGTAAATTAAATTCTGCAGGGGAGCAAACTGTTATCTGACAGAACGCCTGGTTTTAACACTTCTTTTAACTGTGTAATGTATTTTAATTTGGCTTGTGTATCTTATTTTTGGTAATGGCTTTGGCTACACAAATAACTAATCTTTGCATTTGTATTCCCTTTCCAGGGTCAGACACTGAAATTTCAGTTTGTGAACACAGATGGTTTAGGGCTGTCCCAATCTCCAGGAGAAGGCTCAGAGCCCTGGACTTTTGGCTCCTTAGCTGGAGACTCTGCAGGATCTGACTCTGAGTTGATACACTGGGGAATTTTTTTTTTCTTTTTTCATTTTCTGTTGCATGAGAATTTTCAACTGTTCTTATATGTTCTTTCAATGCTGATTTCAAATCTGAAATCAAGTTTCCTGTACATGCTATAGTTATCTTTCAATTTCCAACTTTTGCCGATACTGTATGTCATATTTACACTGGGGATAAGTGGACACTGACACATTGATCTACCCTAACCACATGGTAATTATTGTTTTGCAAACTTATTTTTTTCTTTATTTTTATAGTTTTTTAACCAGCATCGAAAGAACATATAAGAACAGTTGAAAAATCTCATGCAACAGAAAATGGGGGAAAAAATTGTTCCCCAGTATACTGTGTATCCCAAGGGAATACATTTTTTTGCATACCTCCAGCTGTACATAGATATACATGCCATTTTCAATGCTATACATGTCATGTTATATAAGTCATTTACATTTATACTCATATTGTACCACTTTGGCTATGTGTTTAGTAAAATATTGAATTCTTGCATTGTGAAAAACAAAGATTATGGTGAAAAGTGAAAAACATGAATTGCAAAAAAAAAAAACCCTAGAGCTTACAGAACAAAACCAGCTTCAGATATGAAATCAGCACGTCAAAATTAGGTTAGAACAACTGCAGGTGTCAATGCAACAAAAATTTGGTTTCCTAGTGAGGGGTGGCCCATCCTGTTTTGCCACCTAAGTCGAAACGAGAATGTGCCACTCCCTGCCCCTCATCTTACCATTGCTGGAATGCCCCCCCCCTTCTCACCAAAAGGAGTGAGAGCCAGAGCACTCAGCAAAGTGTTGCTGCTCATCTTCTCCGCCCCAGGGATAGAGAAGACAAGCAAGAAAGCCATGAACCAGAATGTCCCCTCTCGCTGGTGAGAGGGTGACATTCTGGCAGTTGCAGAAGCAGGTGGAGAACTGTCTCTTGTGCTTCCATTGTCTGAGGCAGGTGCTTCACCCTGCCTCATTTGTGGGCTGGATTCTGGGGTCATGACACACCCCGACTGCTTTTTGCCTGCAGAGCAAAACATCCATACTTATGCTCAACCAGTGCTTGAATGAGAGACCAGTGCTGGCCCCAGGGTGTGTGAAAGAGTGTGCCTGGCTTTTATTAGGTGAAGGGATTTTGGGCATTGTGCCCATATCTCCTCCTTTCTCTGAAAGAGCCCTCCTCTTCCTGTCTACCATCACCATTGGCCATTTGCTTGCCCTCTCTCCTTTATGCTCAGTCTGTGGAATTGCTGAGATGGAGAGCATAAGACAAATGGAGGGTTGTGCACTTTCTCCTCATTCGTTTCATTCTGGGCATGCTCAGATAGGACATCTGGGTAGGCAGCAACACCAGAAATTATGACAAGCAAGGCCAATGGGCAGTACATGGCAGCAGACCATGTGTCCAAAAATGCCATCTTTTGACACCAGCCCTACAATAAAGACTTCAAAGGAAGTATGGGAAACCAATGCAACAACAACAACATGATGATAGATAGATAGATAGATAGATAGATAGATAGTATCAGAAGTCTGTCATAATAAACCCAAATGGGATCTTTTAAGCATAACACAGGCTTTTAAAAATCATCTTTGGCTTCAAATCTCTAAAATCCTGGATTATCTTTTGATCTCACATTGAAATTGAATTACACAAATACTGTCCACATAGCTCTCTGTCTGTCTGTTTCTGTCTCAATCTCAGTTCCTCTCTCTCTAACCTGACCCAAGCTTTCATTACATCTCATTCAAACATTCACAATAAACAAGAATAAATCACAGTCATAAAGCTAAAGGATATAGTATATGCTAACTACGGTAATATGTGCCTTAAAAGATGGTTTGCTGTCAATTTTATTTTGGGTGTCAGAACAGATGTACTTGAAACTGGGTATTGAGATGGCTGTTTTTGGAGACATCCATGTGAGAGGTATAACAGTGGAATTTGAAAATATGTATAAGGATCATTACGTATGCAGCTTAGAGAGTGATCCCTGTGATCTAATCAGCAGTGTTCAAGCCTATCCCAATTTTTATCTACAAAATATTGGAGGCTTTGCATGGACAACGTATTTTTATGCTGGATAAGAAATTGCCTTCAGCTCACAAAACAATCACTTTAAAATAATAATAATCACAACGTACATGAATGCTTTACTTATGACTTATTCAGACAGGTTTTTTGCACTCCTGTGATTGGGGTAGAGGGGCCACCAACAAATAATCCAAAACAGAGGAATTGTGTCTCAAAAGAAAGAAAAGATAAACTTGCATAAAAGCTGTGAATTCTGATTTACATGCATAGAAGCAGATTTAGGAAATTATATTAATTAAATAGAAATACAATGCATCTCGCAATCCTAGAAAAGACTATGGCCAGGTCAGTGGTGTGCCTGCATAGCCTTCTGCTCAGGTGCTAAACACGTATTGTTTCAGAAAGTGTGAATTAGGCAGAGTCACCTTTAAATGAGAACGGAGTCAAAATCCCAACTCCTATCCTTACCTGTGGAAAAGTAAGTAGCAGAGTCAAAGCCAGCCAATATGGGGCCTGCTCTAGACGAGCGCAAAAGCTGAGAATGTATACTGTTCCTTTAAAGGAGGAAAAAATCTAACAAAGCAAACATTCAAAAAATCATTGGAATTCCTCTGAAAGACAGGCCAAGGACATCCCATCTCAAGCATTAAGATTTGGTTGCACACGAGATGATTAGACTCATCCATGCTAATTACACTAGAAAGAACTAATTAGAAAAATCCACCATTCAGCTAATGAGGGCTGGGCCCTTCCAGAGCTGCATGCTTCATTTCTCTGGTTTAAAATATTACTCTCCTTGCACCCTGCACATCCCTCTCTGTAGACGTTGGCCGCCATACTAATTCTACTAATAAATGGGGGATATTAAGGATCAGCTAAATTCTTGCAAGAGGCAGCAGTTCATCAAAGGCTGCAGGGCACATTGTTGTGGTCACACCCTTTCTGCTTCTATAGTCTATAGTCTATATATTCTGCATATACAGGAAGCCTTGCCTATATTATTAGCCTTGGCACATAAACAGCAGGATCCTGTGCCTGTCTACTTAGAAGGAAGCCCCCTTAGGTTGTTATTATTACATCTATTTAATTTAATAAACTTAATTTCAAAATAAGGTCGTGTCTCACGGTGGCGTACGACATCTAATAAAATTAACTAACAGCATGTGCAATATTGCATAAAACTATATACCATAGACAACAATGCGGTATTATAGTAAAACACCATCTTAATAAGCAGAAAGGTGGCTTGTGTCCAAAGGAGTACAACATATTTCACCAGTGCGAGGATTTTTGCTTGCAGAAAACACAATGTCCCCCCCCCCAACACACATACACTCACTCACCCTGACATCCTTGAAATCTGTCCTAAGGTTTTTCTCCCAATCCTATCAAGATTGTGTGGGGCACATGTGGGAGGAGCAGGGGATGTTCCATTGCAGAAACCGAAATCTTTCTGCTAATGGATCAAATGCATTGGATACCACTCAATAAAATCAGAAGAGCCACTCACCAGAGAGACTAAAACAGGCCACTTAGAACAAAACATGTACTCTACCTCTAAAATATTTTTTTTTTTATTAAATTGATGTCCTCAAGGCCTGTCTAAAAGACAAAGGGGGGGGTATCAATCCTATTTCCAAAATAGTTCAGTAATTTTGTAGTCACCATTGAAAAAGCCCTGTCTCTAATACCTGCAAATTTAACCTCCCTGGTTGGAGGGTTTTTGTAATTGATAGTGATAAAAGGGATTTTCAGATGGGCACAGGCAGTCCTTTATGTAACTTCGTTATGAACCACCATGGCTTTAAGGGTCATCACTTCCACATTGAATTGGGCTCAGCAGTGACTCAGTAGCCCAGTACAACTGGTGCAGAATAGCTGTGAAACAAGATCTACCATAATATCATTTGCCATTGGCAAATCAGCTTAAGCCAGGGATCGCCAAACTTTGAGGACCAGTAGGTACATTTGGGTTTTTGAGGAAGTGTTGTGGTCTCCAGTCACAAAATGACTGACATGGAATGTGTGGCATAACACAAAATGGCTGCTGTGGGGGCCAGTAGGAGAGCAAACGCTCTGATTTTTTTTTTTTTAATCAGTCAAGCAGTGTACATTCCCTCCAACATTTTTCCGATGAAAATAGGGATGCCCTATTCAATTTATCTATTATTATTATTACTACTACTACTACTACTACTACTAATACCTCACATATCTGACTGCGTTGCCCCAGCCACTCTAGGCGCTTCCAACATAAAGTCATAGTAAAACATTAAACATTAAAAAAAACTTCTCTATGCAAGGTTGGTTTCAGGTGGTTTGGGGATCAGATAGCTCCATACCCTCCAACATTTCTCAGATGAAAATAAGGAGAAGTGGGACCTTCTAGGATCAAATCAGAAACTGGGACGGCATCTGTAAATCCGGAACTATCCCTGGAAAATAGGCACACTTGGGAGGGTCCGAGTGTATGAATTTTATTAAATAAATACGTAAATGAAATCAACTTTGCAAGACCAGGGTTATCCCATCAAACCAAGTGTCTTTGCTAAACCCTGCTCCCATGCAACAGAACGGAGTGGGAATGATGGAGTTGCTATGTTCTGGGATGCTGACCCCGAGACACCAAAGGGTTGGGCATGGCTCATACGTGGGGGTTTGGAATAACTCAGCTATTTGCCAGGTTTTAGAGGAAACCGTTGTTAGCCTATCCAGTGGTGAATTGAAGGGGGGGAGAGAGGGGATGACCATGTCTTGCCTTAAACTAGTGTTCCACTAAGCCTTTGAAGCTAAGCAGACAAGGAGGGGATAGGCAGGAAAACCCACACAGGAAGAATAATATCGTGCACAGAAAGCTTCTCAGAGATCTGAAGATGAACATCATCATCAAGGCTTACCAAGGATTCATTGAGGAAGTGAAGTGATGTAGTAGGAATAATGAAACGCTGCTAAATCAGTACCTTTCATTATGCAATAAATTCATTAATGTAACCACAAGGAAAAAAGCAAGCTTGCCTTGGCGTATATTTTCAGGTGAACCACGATGAAAGCTTCCTTCTGTATAAATAACTGAAATGATCAGTGTTTTAGTTCTGTGGTAACTACATATTTAGATGCTGGTTTTAAAGTTTAATTATCATAAAATAAGATTTTATGTGAGAAGATTTGCATAATTTTTTAGAGAATTGTTTCCTGATAAACTCCAACGCACTATCAATGGCTAAGAAGCTAGATTTTCAGAACAAACTCAGTCTATGGCCCCATCTGCACTGCATTCAAAGCAGTATAACACCCCTTTAATAGCCAACGCTCCCCCACCAATATTTCTGGAAAGTGTAGTTAGTCAAGGGCTCTGAGTATTGTTAGGAGACCTCTATTCCCCCCAGGGAACTCTGAGAACTGTAGCTCTGTAAGGTGAAGAAGTGTGTCCTAACTACTCTAAAAGATCATTAACAAACTACAATTCCCATAATTCTTTGAGGTTTTAAATGTATACTCCAGATGTAACCTAGAATGGTCACCCGTCTCAGTAAAAGTCAAGAATGCATTTAAAATATGGCAAGGATCTGTCTGTGTACTTAAACATGTACTCTCCTGTGCTTTTCATTTTCTTTGTCCATAGGAGGAATGTTGGATGAATTTGATTCAGTTCACTTTTAAACATGAATTTACTTAAACAACAAGAGAACTGGAAACCAGCCAGCCTTTGAAATTTGCACAACTTTGAACTTTGCAGTGCAGTTCTCCTGCTGAATAATGCATACAAAAATGCATATGAGGGTAAAGTGAGCATTAAAATGCATATATTAGTGAAAATAAAATACAAATATGCATTTTATTAGGGAAAATTGCTTTGCAAAAAATGTGTTTATTGTGTGTGCAAAATTGCACACAGAAATGATACATTCAGAGGGAATTAACTCTGGTGATATTTCCATAAGGATTTTTTTGAAAAGTAAACAAATTGTGAACAGATGTGAAAATAAGGAACTTAAGACTGAGAAAGTGAGAGAAATGAAAACTTATGGATTCACCCATCTCTAGCCCAAGGTACAATTTTTCTCATACATGGAGAGGTCTGTCTGTCTCCAAGCTGAATGGTGCTGAGCTATATGTAAGCCAATATATGAGAAAAGCCCTAAGACACATCTGGCCAACTATAGTCCAGTAGCAGCACCATCCTATAAACATCTGCTCAAAGTAAGACCTCACTGAGTGCAGTGTGGCTTACTCCCAGACAAGTAGGTACAGGAATAGAGCTTAAGTCTTTTGTGTATCATAGGAAGATTGTTTATCTGTTTTCTGTGGAACTAAACTAGAACAAAAGTAGATCAGGGCATCCAGCCTTACATCACCACTGTATCTTGGATTCCACTCAAATAGTGTCATTTGATGAAGGTGTTTTCTCTCCCCCTTCCCCCAAGAGCTGCTGTACAACAGCCAAAACCTTCGCTCATGAGGATGATTGACACAAAAGTCATACCAATGGGAATGATCAGGAAAACAAGCCCCTGCTGTCAGATGGCTTGTTCCACCGTTTTAAGTCTTTTCCTGCGTTCACATTGAATCAATATTGAAGCAAAATCCATTTTAAATATTCATATCCAAAACAATCTGCAACAATATATAAAGGAATCTGTTAGATGCTGTATAATAGGGTTGCGTGCCAGGCATCAGATGCCCATGCGCTGATATCTTGAGAAGTAACCAAATGCACAGAGAACAAGTAGATTTTGCTACTTAAAGTCCTTCCCACATTGTTCCAGAGTCCATGGGATTATAACGAACCATCTTTTTCCTGAAATTTTTTCATGTCTCTTTTCTTCACTTAAAAAAAAATCCTGCTATTTCGGTTCATTATGTGACTACTCTCCATTCCCCATGTTCTGTTTTCTTCCTGTAAAAAATTCCGAATGTTAGCTTCACTTTATGGTGGAAAGTAGGGGAAAGAGAGGACTTCTCTTTCTTCTCCAGCAGGGCTGTTATAAATTAAAGAAAAAGGGAAAGTACTCACAGTTAGTGTTGAGCGTCCCAGGGGGTATCACCCATGGTGAGCATCCCGGAGGGGTGCTACCCATGACAAACATCCCAGGGGGGATGCATCAATGTCACCCCCCCAAGGGATGACACCCAGGTTGAACTGCCCCCACCCCCTTCCTCCACCACTGCTCACAGTGGTGCTGAAACAATTGTGTCATGGGACTCCAGATCCCACCTCCAACCTGTCCCTGCTTTTTTCAGCTTGAGAAGGGTGGAGTATTCAACTGGAGGACATCACAAGTAGGGTTTAATTACAAAAAGCCCACAGACGAGGCACAAACGTGGCAGGGCATGAGCACAACAGCCTTGTCCTGCTTGTGGTCCTCAGAATCTGGTGTTCAGAAGGAGACTTTACACAAGTCATCCATCCCCTCAGTTCGCCACTTTCTTATTGGTTATGTAAGAAGAATCCTTTTTTTTTTTTACAACAACAACAACAAAAGATACATCAATGTTTTACAAAATATTCCGCAGATGAAGTGTGCAGGAACGAAAGAGCTTCAAAGATTACGGGGAAAGGAAGAGCTGTGAAGCAGAATGGGCTCGATGATTTGTGAAAAAATTAACGAAGCAAGACGACATCGCGAATTACATCCCTAATGACCACTGTGAGTTGGTAAGGGCCATAGCTCAGTGGCGGCACACCTGCTTTGCATGCAGAAGGTCTGAGGATGAATCCCCAATGGCATCTCCATGTGGAGCTAGGAAAAGGAGTCCTGCCTGAAAGTCACTGCCAGTCAATGTAGACATCCCAGTGACTCCTAGAAGACCTACTCCCTGCCTTGCACGCCTTTTCCTCCTGGCCTGGGAGGGCAGGGCCTGGACTGACTCCAGCTACAAAAGCTGAGGCTGCTGAGCAAACTCTTGAACTGGTGTATTGGGGTTTGTTTTTTTTTGGGGGGGGGGTTGTTGTTGCTGTTATTGACATGAATTTTTTTGTTATCTTTATTTATATCTTTTGATTTATGTGGAAATGGTTCAATTTGCTTGTGTCTTTTCTGATGTTTTATCTATTGTTTGTGACTACTTTTGTTACATTTGTAATTAATTTTTTTTCATATTGTAAGATGCCTCGAGCATCATTCCAAAAATGGAAAGGTGGCATATAAATAAAATTATGTATGTCTATATGTCTGTATTGCCGAATGAGATGGACTGGTGATCAGACTCAGTATAAGACCAAGGTTCTTATAGTCCTAATATAACTGGCGGTCGCAGCAAAAACAGCGGTGTGTGTTTAATCTATTTTTAGTTTATTGCTGATTTTATTTTTCTCAATGATTTAAATTGTCATCGGTAATTGCATTTATTTATAACATTATTGTTTTATTCTTTTTTGGTAAACTGCTTTGAGCTTTTTCTTTTCTTTTCTTTTCTTTTCTTACAATCAAGTGGTGTATACATTATGTGAAGTAAATAAATAAACTGTGTTGAAAGGTTTGGCCACAATTTTGCATCCTCTACAGTGCTCTGGACCTAGTGTTACTCCAAGGAATTCTTGGTGGCAGGAGGGGAAAGATGGATCTACCACTTTTGGACAGTGCAGGAAAAAATAGAGTTCTCGATTGTAATGCTGCAAGTTCTTCCTGGACTATATCCTCGAATCCTGGGCTTGTGGGGGGCGTAGTTCAGCGGTAGAGCTCATGGTCTTGCATGGAGAAGACCCCTGGTTCAATTCCCAGCATAGGGCTGGGAATGGACCATGTCGGAGAGCCATTGCCAGTCAGTGTACACAACACTGGGCTAGTTAGATCATTGGCTTGACTTGCTCTACACTAGTTACCAAGGTTCTTAAGTAGGTTATTGCATGATTGAATGGTCTCCCTTTTTTAAAAAAATCAAAATCTTGTGTATCTCCTTGTACATGAAAAGCTGATGCATTATAGACAAGGGCCCCCAGTTTATTTGGAAGGCTCCTAGTAATAGTGGCTATGTAGCCGTCACTGAAGAACACAAGGAGAGCACTATTGCCCTCATCTCTTGCTTGTGGATTCCCCATAAGCATTTGGTTAGCCAACATGCAAAACAGGATGCTGGATGAGATAGGCCTGTTGTCTGATCAGGGCTTGTTCTAATTCTTTGTCCTTAAGGGATTCCCTTTCTTACAAGCTGCATTATGCTCCAGGGGCAGCCCATCCTGTTTTGCCACCTGAGGCAAAATGGGAAGGTGTTGCTCCCCACCCCCCAAGCTTTGTTTACCAGGGTTGTACGGCTGCGGCTTCCAGTGACAGGTCTGAGGCATCTCACCAGAACCTGAAAGCCACAGCTGCTTCTCCTTGCTTCCCCATGAGTGGAGGGGCAGGTGGGATACCACTCCCACCATGGGAGAAGCAAAGAGAAGTGGCAGCAGTGGTGAGATCTCGGGCAAGCTCTGTGAGATGTCACAAGATCTTCCCCAAAGCTGCCACCACTTCTCCTCACCTCTCCATACCACTTCTCCCCTGCAGTGATGGCTGGGGCAGGGCAGGAGCCTGTGGGGACACCACCCAATGCCATTCCACCACCTGAGGCAACTGCATCCATCTGCCTCATGGGTGGCTCGGCTCTGCTCCTCCTACTCCAAGACTGAAGGGGTCTAGTCTTGAAAGGACACCATCATGGGCATTTTCTTGGTGGTTTGTTTGTTTTTTTGAATCTGTGTGGATGGGTAAGATGGGAAGGAAATGCTTTTCAAAATGTTTTTTTTTTTGGGGGGGGGAGAAACATGATATCCATCAGGATAATTAGAAATATTCTTTCCACAGAACAATGGATTCTGCTTATGGTGCACCAGTTCAACTATAGATTTTATGTTTCCACTGTGGTGTGTTTTTTTAAGATGCCTAATGCAAAAATTGTGTGTATTTCGCCAGGCAGTCCCCAAATAGATATCTTCCATTATCTGTTATGTCAGCTGTGCCTGAAAGAAAGATCAAGTGAGAAACAGTTTGCACCCCTAATAGTAAATCCTCAACATGCAATTAGGTGTTCACGTGGCAATCAAACCATGCCTATATTTCATGTTTGCCTTCCTTTTCAAAGCCTCGACTAGAGGGGTACTTACTCTGTCAAATCTGCTATAGTAATCAAAACACTGAAATTACTTCTTTCCACACTAAATATACTGGAACTGGTTGTTTGATTAAATGGAGAGCAGAGTGCGCAATTTGCTAAATTACAAGTATTCTGAACATGTAAATATAGTTTAATTACTGCAATTAAAGAAGATTACTGGAGATTGGCAGATGGGAATGTAATACTGTTTTAATTAGAGTTTTTAATGCACTGTAACATAAGCATAATATTAACCCTTTATCCTAGAAAGGGATGGTTGCTCTTTGAGGAAGGAGGGGCACACACAGACAAATACAGGAGAATGCTTTGAAAATATATTGATGGGGGAGCAAGGGCCAAGACACCAAGCAATTTGCCCATGCTCAGAAGGCCCAGCATTGTATTCCCTGTGCGTGCACAAAGGGGTGTGTGTGTGCATGTGGTTTCAACATTTCAGACTTCATTCATTGTATTCAAAAAAAGCAAAACAAAATACAAGACAGATTGTTCTTAACAAACACACAATCCTGCAAACAGCTAATTGGCCATAATATGTGCCACAGAGGGAAGAGTATTGTTATTGCTATTAGCTTATAGTTTCCTCTTCCTGAAAGCACAGCCAAGACTAACAGCAAATACAAAATACAAAAATCAAATCAGGAGGGTAAGCGCTATTGTGCAACTAAGTTACCAGAAACCTGTTTGTGCATTCTGTTGTGCAACAATGTCCCACTGGCACAAAACATTCCCCTCACCCCCAGAGGAACAAGTATACTGCTAAGTGACTTTAATTTATTACCACATATTATTTTTAATTTCTCATAATCTGCCTTTCCTCTTATGAGTGTGCAGGCTAGATAACAACAAAGAGGCAGCATTAAAAGCAAAGGCAGGACCACAACATTGCACACAAAATACAAGTCGCAATAATAATCAACGTTACATTGTGAAGAACTAATTGTGTTGATGCTAATGGATGTGTGAAGGGTAATAACCCAAAACTGGAGCGCTGCATAACTTTGGTTCAGTGAATTGTGCAACAAATAGCCACTCTGAATTATACATTTAAAGCAACATCAAACCACAGGCAGCCTCCAGTTTACGCACGTTCAATGTATGCACAACTGTGTATGTGCACATTCAGTATGTGCACAATATGCGCACTATTGTGCTGAATCCAGAAGTCATAAAGACATCACTGAAACATAACTAAACATGACTAAAAGGAGGAACCAGGGTGGTGTGTGTGTGTGCTTGAAGACTTTTCCAAAGGATTTCAATTATATGTGATTTCACCAACTTGTGAAGTGCCTCAGAACGTAACCCCCGCTGCCTGTACTTGAAAATATACTGAGGACTGTAGTTTGTTAAGGGTGCTGGGAGGAAACCTCTATTCCCCTTACAGAGCTACGATTCTGTGAAAAGGCATTGATTTTTCAAAGTGTGGTGGCTAGAGCACCTCGATTTTTTTAAAAAAGGTTAGGTTCATTTGTTTATTTTAATTTCCCTTTTCCTTTCAAAAGTGCTGAACACCAGAATAGGGAAGCTGGATTTTGTTTTCATAAACTATCATAACAACAGTGGCCTACTTTGCAGATTTATTAAATACATTTCTCATTGGTTATGAGTGAATACACATGTCTTCTCCCAGACTCACTCCCAACTAATGACTGTGTCAGACTGGCATTCCACAGAAACAGAGAGCCATGTTTCACCCCACAAGGCATCAATTACTCTCAAAAGTGACCAGATGTTCATCCAAGAAGGAAGGGAAGAAGAACAGTTGAAGTGGTGAGCTGGAGAGAGGGAAGTTTCATCAGCCATCCATGCTCTCGTAATGTCCCGTTTGGATTACTAGTGTAATGATTTGTATCATTATCATTTATTAAATGTATATAATGGCCATTATCTGAGGATCACAGGGCAGTTTACAGTACAAAAACACAAAAACACATAATGTAGTAACAAAAATAATAATAACCCACCCACCCCTGTTTAAAGGGCTATAGATGGTTCAAGTAGCCAAAGGCCTGGGAGAGTAACATTTTCACCTGGTACCTAAAGATATGCAACGAAGGCACCAGGTGAGTCTCCCTAGGGAAAGCATTCTACAAAGTGGGGGCCACCGCTCCCCATGCCTTTCAAAAAGTTCCAGCCTTTCTTGGCTAAGTTCCAGGTGATGTCTATAGCCCTATGCAGTTTCGGATATTATGTCACCCATTACAGGTATATTCCCAGTCAATTACTGATTAAGCTTTGCTCAGTATCTTATCAGGAGGTTCCTACCACACGGCATAGGAATCAGTCCTTTAGTGTTTTGGAATTCCATCCCATTAAAAATTAGACAGGCTCCATCTCTGCTGTCTTTTCAGTGACCAGTGGAGGTCTTCATCTTTCAACACCATTTTAAAAAATTGGGGTTATCCCTAAGGTTCCCGCTCCCTGCTTTTCCCCCTCCCTCAAACAAGGTTCAGCTTGAAAAAGGAAGCCCTTTATGTTCTTTCCTGCCCAGAGAGATCCACTGGTCAGCCTAGGTGGGCGGAGACAGTCTGGAAGATTCTTTACTGAGGAGACTTTCAACTGCAGTTGAGCTCTTCAGCACATGGTGCAGATTCCAGAAGAGCCCAACGCCAAGAATTTCCAAGGAGGCTGAAATATTGCAAATCATAAAGTTGTATGCGACATCAGAAGAGTGCTGGACTTCAATTTCTTAGGGAGGATGAAGAAGTAGGGGGATACGTGGTAGAGAGGGAGCAACAGATAATATTGTCACGGTCTCCACTTATTGTTCTTCAACCTGAAGAGCTCTATTTCCTCCATAAAGCAATATCCCTTGAATGCAAGACACAATTTTTTGCCATCTCAAAAGCGATGGCTTGCAACATTTTATCCATTTAAGTCAATAGCCTATTAGAAATTCTAATTGAAAGTTCAATATTCTGCGTCAGGTTTTACAATAAAGGTGCTTTTGGAAAGCCATTTCAGGTCTAAATCTCTTTATCATTTGGTATTTTGAAGCCTAACTTTGTTCTTGTTAGGCGGATCAATGGCATTAATTTACAAAATGGGGGGGAAATGTCACCCTTCATCCTTTAAATCTCAGCACGGCAAAGAGACGCGTAAGTGAATCCAACCATTGCTCTCCCATATTAGCAGAAAACGGTGCCATGGGAGGCTTGACCTACAAATTTTAATTACTGCATGAAAAATTCAGTTCCTGGAAGATGAATAGAGACCTGAGGGAAGGAAGAAGAAAAAAGCAGAGGTCCAGCTCTTGACTGACTGCTGAGATTAACTCTTTCAAAGCTGGCTAGCCTAAGGAAGGTCTGTTTTCATTATTTGGCCAGAGCTGATCCATCTGCCATGACTCTTGTGGCTTTCGTTTCCCTCCACAGGCTGTATTTGTTTGAAATGACCCTTGCAATATTCTCACCATACATTTAAGGCACTATGATACCACTATAGACAGCCATTGCTTCCCCCATGGAAACCTGTATTCCCCTACAATAATACTGTTTAACCAACAGTTCCTCTTCCCAGGGAACTCTGGGAATTGTAGCTCTCTGAGAGGTGTAGGGGTCTCCTAATAGCTATCAGCTCCCTTGGCAAACTCCAGCTCCCAGGATTATTTGGGGAAGGTCATGGCTGTTTAAAATGGTATGATACTGCTTTAAATGAATGGTTCGAATGAAACCCCTTTTGGGGTCCCTGCCTCAAAAAGTCCCAAGGCACCTCCGGAAAAGCATCTGCAGAGCTGTTGAATAAATGAAGGGACAAACTTGGATGTAAGAGCTTTAAATGGCTTGATCCCTACTATTATTCATTTTATTTGGATGAATTAAATATTTCCCTTTGCATAAGCCACAGGACAGTTTACAACACAGGAAATAAAAATTACTTGAGCTTTTAAAAACACATAACAGCAAATTACTGAATGACAATTATTAATTGCAGGAGGAACAAAAATAAATGAATAAATAAAGTGCCTCAACCAACCACCTAAAACTACAGAGGGATGGAGCTGGACACACCTGTGAAGGGATGGAGTAGCACATATGAGGAGCTGTCACTAAAAAGCCTTTCCCTGGAGTACCCCACCAGGTTCCTAGTATTGCAGAGGGAACACCCCCGGGGGGGGGGTCTCCTTTGCTGATCTTAATCTTGGAATATGTGTGTAGGATGAACATGCAGCTTGGAAGCTGAACTGAGTTCTGAATCTCTGGTGGAGAAACAGACTTTGCCCTTGGTTATAATCACACTGGGGCTCTTGAGTTTAAGAAAATAAGAAAACTAAGTTTTATTAAAGGAAATGCTCCACTGGACATTCTAAATGATAGACTTAGAGGCATCCTCTATCAGAATAGGCTTTGTTTATGTTCTCAGGACGTCAATTGTATGAAGCATATCCTACTGCATTGTGGGCAGTATGAGCAAGTAAGGGATCAACTGATCAAACTCTTACTAGCAAATTTGCCAGGAAAATCTGAAGCCTCCCATATTAAATACCTTCTGGAAGATAGGTCAAATGATATTACACTGACCGTGGCAAAGTTTCTTTCGGAGGTCACAAGAAACAAAGACCATCATGCGCTAGACATAAAAAAAGGTCTACCTTAGTCTTTTTTGCCTGTTATTTGGTTGTCTTAACTGTATCTTGTTTTGAAATTGTTTTGTGGGTCTATGGACCGCAATATACAAACATACACACACATATATATACATACACACACATACAGTGGATGCTCGGGTTGCGAACGTGATCCGTGTTGCACTTTGCAATCCGCAGCATTTGTAACTCGTGTCTGCGCACACGTGGGTTGTGATTTAGTGCTTCTGCGCATGCACGACCACCGAAACCTGGAAGTAACCCATTCCAGTACTTCCGGGTAACCCGAGGTATGACTGTGTGTGTGTGTGTGTGTGTGTGTGTGTATGGAAATGCAGACTTGATACAAAAGAGCCTAGTTCTACCTAACTAGAGTGGAGATACAAAGACCCATGCTTGCTCTTTGTTCTCAGCAGGAGAGACATGTCACATCTCCCAAGGTGAGGATGAAAGAGGAGAAGAAGGAAATGAGGAAAGCAATTCTGAGAGTATCAGTCTAGCACCTGAAAGAAGGTCAGCAGAAGTTAAAGGACGGTCTAGGAAGCTTGGAGGTTCTGCTCCATCTCCACTTTCTCCCCATGCAGACCCACCAGTCTTCAATACAAGCCAAGTTGCATCCCAACACTTCCTACACAAAAGAGAACAGGCAGGGCAAGATGGAAGAAGGCGTTCTTGCACCTATTTGGATCCCAAGCCATTTGGGGCTTTAACCACCAATTGCAGCCTAGACAGAGCCCCATTTCCCTGGTTTGATGGGGGAATCACAGCACTGATGAAGCTGGAGGCATGGCACCCTAGACCAGCTTATAAAATCCACCTGTGGGGCACAGTGTGCCAGAGCGGTAGCCCCACAGACTGACTCACAGTGGCAATGATCACATTCTGAGACTGCCAGCTCACGGCGAACCTTGGGAGATTGAGAAACCTCATCAGGACAGGAAGGGTTAAAGCAACCTGAATCGCCAACCCCCTGCAGCTGTGATACAAGCCAGCTGCTTTTAGACAAATTGAGGGGAAATAGTCCTTTCAGCTCAGCAGGCACATGACCAGCAGCACAAAGGGACCCTTCTAGAAATGCCTTGAATACCCCCATTATCCCAAGGATCACTCACGAAGCTCCACTTTTCATGCCCACCGCCACCTGTGATTAACTTTTTTTTTTTTTGCTAGCGTCATTAGGGAGGACTTTGATGGCAGACGATTGTTTAAAGGCCTGGCTGTGCAGGCCTAATGGGGGTGGAGAACATGGCTCCATCGTTCTCCAGTTGCTCCATCTATCTCACTAATTTATGAGAAGCAAAAAAGGGCTGGAGGGTGGGGTACGGGGGGAGCCACAACAATAGGAGGCCAATAAAAAGAAAACACTTAGCATAAAATGGATTCAGTGTTCCTCAAACGCAGGAGTATCATGTTGAGGGGAACTTTGATATGCGATCAGACGAAAAGGCTGCAGTCATTTGAGCCCGGGACAATGTCTTTTATACGGGTTTCTTTTTCTTTTTCCTTTTATGCATTTAGCAGAGTCAAAGAAACAGGGGAGGGGGGAAGAGGAGCCAGAAGCAGGTGGGGAGGGGACGAAAAAACCCAAAGCCAGCTAATGGGAGCCTCTGCTCCTTTGTTCTTGGTGCAAGTACTTCAGAGTGAGAAAAAGAAAGGAAGGTGGAGAATTTGTGGAGAAACGGAATCAAAGCAAGGGAGCCTCTCTCTGCTGTAAGAAAGGAATAACTGCAGCGTCATGCAACTGTTCTGATTGGTTCCAGCCCCACCCTACCCTACCATGGCCACACACACACAGGGGCATGTGGTGCAAGTGGTTGGGGTCTGAAATGCGACATTTAGCCAGTAGCTAGAACAGGGGTTCTGAAACATTTTCACGGTAGAAATACCTAATGAATACCAAAGGAAGCTGCCTTGTACTGTGTCACTCCACTGGTCCAGATAGCTAAGTACAGTCTGCACTGACAGGCAACAGCTGTCTGGATTTCTTCCCTACCTGGAGATGCCATTATTGAACCTGGGCCCTTAAGAAGTAGATGCTCTACCACTGACCTATGGCCCTTCCCTATACAGTGGTACCCCGGGTTACATACGATTTAGGTTACATATGCTTCAGGTTACAGACTCCACTAACCCAGAAATAGTGCCTCAGGTTAAGAACTTTGCTTCAGGATGAGAACAAAAACTCGTCCTCCGGCGGTGTGGCGGCAGCGGGAGGCCCCATTAGCTAAAGTGGTGCTTCAGGTTAAGAACAGTTTCAGGTTAAGAAAGGACCTCAGGAACGAATTAAGTACTTAACCCAAGGTACCACTGTAGTGGCATCTCCAATGAATAAAACCAGTGATGAACCACCCCCAAAATCAAGAAGTAATGTAAAGCTTCCTTATGCCATGGCTTAAGCTTAGCGGATGCTAGGAAGGAGAAATTCATTTCCGGATGCATTTAAAGCCAAGTCTATCAAATCAGCACTTTCTGAAACAATATTCACACTTATCTGGGATTTTGCAATGCAGTTCTCCAACCGACGTTTACAAAAATGTGTACGGTAGGGGAAAGTTTGCATAAAAATGAATACATAAAAATGACTTGCAAAATGCATTCCCTTAGGGGACGTTGTTTGCCAAACTGTGTACATTAGTCACACCTGCATATGAAATGTGTTTATTAGGAGAAATTTGCACTGAAATGCTGATGAATTTGCACCAGGATTTTCTTTTAAAAAATTCGCGAATGGCTGCAAAATGAGGGGAGAATTGAATTTAAGATTTTGAGGAAAAAATGAGCAGCACATGGATCTTTCCATGCCCAGGGGAGGCAGCTCCATAAAGGCAAATGGGGCACTGCCACACCAATTGCAGCCTGCCCTCACCTCTTCCTTCCTTCCTTCCTACTTACACCAATCATGGCGGTGGTCCTTGCAGTCAGCTTCCTTTTCCTTAGTCTCAGTGTCACCCTTGCAGAATTCAGCAGGGAGGACGATGTTGGATGCAAAACTAGAGTTGGCGGGCTCCTCCTCTCATTGACTCTGGCTCCACCTACTGCTGGGATCCCTCCCTTTTGCCCCAGCAGTCCCAATGGGCACAAGCCACCACTATTTAAGCTCTTGTTCCTTTCACCTTGTTCCTTTCACTTAGCTTCCTCCTGCTGCCATCTTTAATAGAAGATATGGGACTTTGGCTACATACGCACCATAAAATTAAAGCACATCTTCCGCCCCAAAGAATCCTGCCAACTGTTGTTTACCCTGCTGTTTACCAACTACAGTTCTCATGATTGTTTTTTTAGGGGTAGGGATGGGAATGGTCTTTAAACGTGCTTTAAATGTTCTATGTGTACACAGCCACCCTCTTCAAATAAAGATTCAGCATACCCAATGGAAGAAGAAACAACAACACATTAGGAAAAGGAGGAAGGAATGTAAACAGTGATGAAAGAAATGCCCAGAGGCTCCTGCTTTTGGTATGTTCTCATGAGCTTTCAACTTCAAACTAGTCAGATAAAGTGCCCCCACCCCTGAATGACATCACCTGGGGATCTATCATTTGCACCTTGAGACCACTTCATTCTGCTTCAGCTTTCAGATACATTTTCAGCTCCTTTAAAAATCTGGCTTGGAAGAAGATGTCTCTGTGTCTCTCTCTCTCTCTCTCTCTCTCACACACACACACACACAAAGAAGTGAGACTTTGCTTCTCTGTCTCAAGGACCAGTGCATTCATTATCTAATGCAAGTGGTCCAGGCTAAAGGGAGTCCTCCTAACCTGGGCACAGGCAAACTTGGCCCTCCAGATGTTTTGGGACTACATCTCCCATCATCCCTGACCACTGGTCCTGTTAGCTAGGGATGATGGGAGTTGTAGTCCCAAAACATCTGGGGGGCCGAGTTTGCCTATACCTGTCCTAATCTCTCTATCTAGGCCCCAGGACTATCCCTAGGCCACATCCTCTCTCTGCAGGCCACACCCTCACTGACCATGCTCTATGCTCTCCTTGAGCAATTTTGCATGTTTGGAATGTGTCCTTAACCTGTTATAGCACAGAGGTGGGTTCCCTAGATGGATAATGGAGAGACACGTGTTTGTGTGTGGAAACTTCTGCTTCTTGCGTGAGTGAAATGCAGGTTTCTTTGCAAAGATGAATCAGACCTGTTTCTCCACCAATTTATGCCTCTGGCCTCATCCATTCATCCATGAATGTTGCCCATGTGGATGAAAAGATTCTCAATCTGTGGTTTCTCTGGATATACAAATGTATCAGTGTAAATATGTGATCTGAAATTTGTGATCTGAAATACACCGCCCGCCCCGGAAACAAGAATGGATGGGTTTTTCTCTTTGCTTTCCCCTAGTTTCATGAGAGCAGTAGACCATCCCATCAACTACTGCTGAGAAAAGGACATTAAAGCTACCCATTCCATGACTATATTACTAATAACACTGGATAGCAAAGCAGATGCCTACATTACTCAATGGATTATTGAGTTTGACACCTTCCAAGCACACTCAATAGTAATACAGTTTCAGTAACATTTCGATGTGATCAAACACTCATTTTACAAACCATGTGTGTAGTGGACATTCTTAGAACTTGGTAGATTCCAGGGTTTATCCTTTCCTCCACCATGGTTTAGTTTGGGAAGAACAACACCAGACTCCTCAATTGTTCATAATCAAAGTCTTGTCAGACAGTAGTGAGATATCAAAGGGCTGTTCAAAGTCCTACTGACTCAAGCCAGAGCCCCAACCTTGAATTCTCAAATCAAAAAGAGAACAAAACTAAAGCTATACTTCAAAATGTGCAAGTCTCCAAATTTTGTGATGGAGTCTCCAGCCAAAAGAATGTGTACAAAAAATATGCATTGATCAGAGGGAAATGGCCCCCCATACATACATCCTATTAGGGAAATTTGCTCACAAAAATGTGCATATTAATCCCAACAGCATACAAAATGCGTTTATTAGGAGAAATTCACATCAAAATTTGATGAATTTTCATAAGGATCTCGTGAAATAGCGAACTGCTGCACAAATGTGTGTGGCTGAATTTCAGAAATATGGAAAAGTGAAGCTTGAAAAAAGTGACGATACGATTATTGTCATTGTCCCTTACAGAACAACGAAACTGAAAATCTACATCAGACATTCAGAAACCAACAAGCCTGCTATCCCAGCTATCCCAGCCTGGTTAGCCCCCTAAAAACTCTGATACCCCATAATTAAATACAATATACTCCCATAGAGACTACCTTACTCTGCGTTTAAAACCAAAATCACATTTGAATAGAAACTGTTTCTCAGGCGGCTAATCCTAGTCTTTATAACCCTGTACCTTCTTCCAGAAGGCAGAAGCTGAAAGAGATCATTTCCAGGGTGCGCACTATCCTGCACTATCTCTGCAGCTTTCTTATGGCACCTGGAAGCACAGATTTGATCCAAGGTGGGAAGAGTGCACCCAATTATTCTCTCCGTAGTCTTTATAACCCTGGATAGCATTGTTTTTCCCTTGACCGTGTAGCTCCCAAACCACACAGAGAGACCATAACAAGGTAAGAGAACCCAGAACTGTCCATCTCTGTCAGCTTTTGAAAACGAGGTGCGTGTCCAAGGCATGGGGGACGGGATGGGACCCTAACAATGATTGCTCTAAAGATCTCAGTAATATAATCACTCAAGGTGTTATAAGGAATCAGATCTGGAGTCAGTGACTCAGTTCTCCCAGCTCCGTGGATGAGGTGTGGCTTGTCTTGCATCAGAACATGTTGTTGTTGTTTAGTCATTTAGTCATGTCCGACTCTTCGTGACCCCATGGACCAGAGCATGCCAGGCACTCCTGTCTTCCACTGCCTCCCGCAGTTTGGTCAAACTCATGCTGGTAGCTTCGAGAACACTATCCAACCATCTCATCCTCTGTCGTCCCCTTCTCCTTGTGCCCTCCATCTCTCCCAGCATCAAGGTCTTTTCCAGGGAATCTTCTCTTCTCATGAAGTGGCCAAAGTATTGGAGCCTCAGCTTCACGATCTGTCCTTCCAGTGAGCACTCAGGGCTGATTTCCTTCAGAATGGAGAGGTTTGATCTTCTTGCAGTCCATGGGACTCTCAAGAGTCTCCTCCAGCACCATAATTCAAAAGCATCAATTCAAAAGCATCAGAACATGGTAGAGAGCTAAAGCCTTGGGATATCAGCATGGACATGGGACGTCACAAAAGAAATGTGGGGATTCAAAAGAGATTTAAGGGTCTCTTGATTTTTACCCATCAAGTGACATGGTCTCCATTTTCTATATATATTATTTCTATTTTGTTAACAGCCCTGCATTCTGCACTTCTCAGCTCTCCGGGGACCCATTCTTAAGAGGCAGCAGGTATTTAACATACAACCACCCACTTATTAAATATAAATGAAATACCTACTCGAGGAAGCCAAGGCGACACACATCTAGCTTGGTACACAGGGGGGAATCCACTTCTGAAGCTTCCATTAACTTTAATAGGAACTAGAAGACTTAGTGTTAAATTATATAATTCCCATTACCCCATTACCCGGTCACAAATGCATCACCCTATTTTTGCTTGGAACACGAAAAGCAATTTTGTAATGGTCCTTTAGCAACTGCAAACGAATTAAGTAAAATAAAAAAAGCATGAATGACATGAATGAACTCCAAGCAGACTATAATGTAAGGTACATTTAATATAGAACTGTATCTTAATAAGAGAGTTAAAGCATTCCTTCCACTCAAGAGACACTGGGTTCTATCCAACATGAGATAGAATAGGCAACTTGAAACGAACAGGCATGACTACCACTGGTTCATTAATTTCAAGGGGTCTACGCTGAGAAGAGCTTACTTGGGTTCAATTCCTGAAGGTTGTGTAGAGTCAGTTGGGAACTTTAAAAAATATATCTCATTTTCATCCTACAAATTGCTCAGAGCAGTGCAGGGATGAGCATATTTCCTGCTTGCATCAATTTCACATGTGTCTATTTATGTGCGTTCCATCCCGTTTCTGCCTTGTTCTGCATTATTGTTGTTTTTACAAATCTGCTCCAAAATGTGTATGTAAATACATGCTTTTGAGCATACCTTTCCATCGGAATATACATATATAATCTTGAAATACACATTTTTAACCTGTTTTGGTATTTTATTTTTATTTTTTAAGTCGGGAACGGAATTGGAAAAAAGTTGGAGAAGTGTCCTACCCAAAGGGTAATTATGTTCCCGTTTGCCCATTAGTCTGGGAGAGGTGGATCAAGTCCTACTACTCAGAGTTGGCCCATTGAAATTAATGAATCTAAGTTAGTCATGGGACGCAGGTGGCGCTAAAGGTTAAAGCCTCAGCGCCTAGGACTTGCCGATCGAAAGGTCGGCGGTTCGAATCCCTGCGGCGGGGTGCGCTCCCGCTGCTCAGTCCCAGCGCCTGCCAACCTAGCAGTTCGAAAGCACCTCCGGGTGCAAGTAGATAAATAGGGACCGCTTACCGGCGGGAAGGTAAACGGCGTTTCCGTGTGCGGCTCTGGCTCGCCAGAGCAGCGATGTCACGCTGGCCACGTGACCCGGAAGTGTCTCCGGACAGCGCTGGCCCCTGGCCTCTTAAGTGAGATGGGCGCACAACCCCAGAGTCTGTCAAGACTGGCCCGTACGGGCAGGGGTACCTTTACCTTTACCTTTTAAGTTAGTCATGTGTATTCATTTCAATAGATCTACTTTGTGTAGGACTTACTTGTCCTATATTCATTAAGCATTTCTAGCGTGTGTGTCAGGCTTCAGGGAATTGGCTCTCCACCCCACCCCACCCGTGGCAGTAGATAAGCAGAACAAAGGATAAGGAGTCTTCTTACCAGTTAGAAACTTTAATAAAAAACAGTGAGAGAACAAAGAACCCATTTCCTAGAAATGATGGTGAGTCTGTACCCTCTGTGTTTTGTGTGCTTTCTGTACTGCTATTTTCTTAGCTTTTCTTGACCTTGGGGAGAGTGGATGAATGCTTTCCAGAGACAGTGAATCTGTTAACCGTCTCTCCCCCAGTGTTTTTTCTCATAGCTGCTTCCCATCCAATATTTCCCAACTTCTGCCTTCTGAACTATGTCCCTCTGCAAACCACTGTTCCAAATCTATACTGTCCTCCTGCTCCTGGAAGATTCAGGAGCAGGAGCGGGGGGGGGGGGGAGGCTCCCACCATTCCTCCTCAGTGCAGCCCTCCTGAGCACAGTCCTGACATTGTGTGACATCAGAAACTATTACCTAAGAAACCAGTACACAGCCTATGCATGAGCACAGATTAGGTAAAAAAAGATAAAGGACCCCTGGATGGTTAAATCCAGTCAAAGGCGACTATGGGGTTGCAGAGCTCATCTCGCTTTCACCACAGTGTTTTACCCACATCCTGGTAGCACAGATTACAGGGTACAAGGCTCTCAAGTGCATAAGCGGAATTCCAGGATACAGGACTGGACACAAAGTAAGATGCTGTCTCAGCATCTTATATGTTCTCTTGCTCTTCTTTTGAGCAGCCAAGCAGTGCCTGTCACTCACATGGATCACGTCCATGACACAAAGATTGCACCTGCAAGCAAGTGTACCACTGGAAGGGCTTGGTCTGCTCTGGAGGTGCCACCTTCTCTGGAGGATTGAGGGAGCCACTGGGTTCCCTGCCCTGGTCCACACTGGAAGCAGATCTTCAGGGTTTGATGCTGGGGACACTCTCAGTCCTACCTGAAGATGCCAAGAGTTGAACCTGGGACCTTGTGCATTGAAAACAGATGCTCCACCACTGAGCTGTGACCCCTTCCCCATTTGTGATTAATTTTGCTATTAATTCTATTGCTAAAGACAATGAAGGTGGTGTGTGCTCAATCTTTGGTTACCCTTTCCTCAGCCCGACCTTGGCCAAGTCGCAGACAATTGTGTGGCTGGGTCTCCTGTTTGAATCTGTCTAAATCTTGGCTCTGCGGAAAGCGTTTCCTAGCCTGTTTAAATGAAAATGCCTTTTTTTTTATTGGTCTGCCTGGCCAGCTTCCAGCCATTCCACCTTTAATTATGGGATGCCACAAAACCAGCTTGTGAACACAGCTCCCATCCCTGGCCCTGTTCCTGTTTCCACAACACCACCATCTATTTTATTTAATCTGATTGGAAGGAAAAGGCAAGGGGAGGGAGAGGGAGGGACAGAGATGAAGGTAGGACAAAGGGTGATTCTCTGTCAGTGTGGAAATTCTTAATTGGTTCGTAAGCTGGCAAAACAGGCTGTAGCATTCTTCTCTGCTCACATTTAAATTCAGCCTCAGGTTATATATCCCTGGTTTGAGCAGAGTGAGGGAACGGAAAGACGAGAGCCAGACAATAAACACAGAAGACATCCTTTAACACACCTTCCAAGTGCAGATACATAGCCAATTAGCTCACATGAACTATTCTTCCCCCCTCATGGTGCTCCACAATGGTGTGCGCATCGCCCATTTGCATTATCATAGAAATTTGTTGGCTGTTGCCTTGGTAACAATGACTGTTCCCTGGTGCATGCTGGGGGAGTTTTGCACAAGGCATGCTAAGGATTCGGACACCACGTATCGGATTCATAAATTATAAAGCTACAGGCCAGGGAAGGGCCTGTGAAGATTCCGTCTTGGTTGTTTTATTCAAAGAAGAGCCTGCCATTCCAATCCTTTGCGCGTTTAGTCAGAGGGTAAGTCCTGCCATGTTCAAAGGGGCTCAGTAGCAGATGAGCATGCACAAGGGTGTCATCTGATGTCCAAGGAGCATTATGGTCTTTAACTGTGTGTTGTAATAACAAGCATTCCTCCAACCAAAGAAGAATGGGTAAGTAAGATAATGGACTATGCAGAACTGGCAAAATTAACAGCAGAATTAAGAGAATCTTATGATGAGGGTTCTGTGGGAGAATGGATCCCTTTTCAGACTATTTAAAGAAATAATATAGTATGCTGAACTCGAAAGCAGGATTTAGGCTATGAGCAACAGAAGTGATTAGACTGGTTATGATTTAATAGATATGGTGCAGCAGAAGGGGAAAAACAACAACTCTACCGAAAACAGGGTGGGAAGTTGATAAAAAATAAGAGAAATGATGAAATTATATTTTGACTGTATATGTTAAAAATGTTGGAACCTAATAATATACAGTTTTTAAAAACCTAATAATAAGCATTCAACTTTATTGATGGGAAAAGGCAATCATAATTGCCTCTTCTTCATCATGCAGCCTCTGCCACAGGCTCTTAAACCAGTTTTCTACAACCTGATGCTCTCCACACATTCTTGGACTACAGTTCCTTGCTTCTGGGCACAAGGCACTAAATGGGATTGTCGGGATGCAGCTGCAGGCATTCTGTGAGGGAATAGGTTCTCTAGACAGCCTTTCTCAACTTTGGGTCCCTAGATATTGCTAGACTACAACTCCCGTCATCCCTGACCAGGGCTGGATTAACCATTAAGCAAAATAAGCACATGCTTAGGACATCAAGGGAAGAGGGGCACCACTGAAATTTTCCATTTAACATTAATGGTCACAAATTGCTCAGCTGTGCATTCATTTTCTCAGTTGAAGTATATTTAAAAAAAAATCCCAACAGAATAACTATGCAACAAGGGAGGCTGGATTCTTTATCTTCACCATGTATAGAAGCAGATGCGTTACATAAAATTACTTTTGTGTATCTGATCAAAGACTTTGCAATTAGAAAAAGTAGGAGGATTTCCCCACAAAATATAAATCAAATGGTATACTAAAATAAACATTATTTTTCCATCTTAATGTAGGTTTCAGTTATATATATATGTTTATATTTTGAACTAGAGAAATATGGGGGCACCATATAGTGCTTAGGGCCTCTAAAGGTCTTAATCAGCCCCTGTAATTGACCATTGGTCCTGCTAGCTAGGGACGATGGAAGTTGTAACCCAAAAACATTTGCAGACCCAAGGTTGAGAAAGGCTGATCAAATTCCAGACAGCATTGAGACCCAGGTTCAGGACTAAAACTATCTTGGTTGCCCGGATGGATAAACTATATCAGAAGAAGGATGTGTGTGTGTTGCAACCCTGTTGCTCTTTTGCATCAACTTTTGACACCACACCGTTGACCAAGATATTCTCCTGGACCATCTATGGGAGGTAGGTATCAGAGGCACTGTTCTATATTGGCTCCAGTCTCAACTCCAGGGACACTTTGAGAAGTAGCATTGGATTAATAATAATAATAATAATAATAATAATAATAATAATAATTTATTTGTACCCCGCCCATCTGGCTGGGTTTCCCCAGCCACTCTGGGCGGCTTCCAACAAAGATGAAAAATACACTAAAATGTCACATATTAAAAACTTCCCTGAACAGGGCTGCCTTCAGATGTCTTCTGAATGTCAGGTAGTTGTTTATCGCTTTGACATCTGATGGGAGGGCGTTCCACAGGGCCCTGACTATTAATGTTTCTCAGCCCCCTGACTATTGAGCCAAGGGGTGCCACAAGGCACTGTATTGTCTCCAAATTTATAATTGGCATGAAGCCACTGGGAACAGAGATTGAAAATTTGGGAGTATTGGTCCATCTAGCTCAGTGTTATCTGGCAGCAGCTCTCCAGAATTTCATAATGGGTTCTCTCCCAACCTGGAAAAGTCAGGGATTGAACCAGGGGGGTTTTGCATGCAAAGCAGACACTCTGCCACTCAACTGCCCCCTCCCCCAAAATTTGATTCCAACTTGACATGGGTGGAAGGCAGAGTTTTGGCAGAATCAATGAATATGGCATGTGAAGAGCCTTGAGCAATGTATAATTTGGGAAGGGGGAAAACCTTGGACAGTAGTCATTGGAATGTAACTGTGAATGTTTCAATTTCGTCAGTGAAATGCTGTAAGGCAGCCTTGCCCAACCTGTGGCCTTCCAGATGTCAGGGATGATGGGAGATGTAGTTCGGTGACAGCTTGAAGATAGGGAAAGCTGCTGCTAAGTTACAGATTGTATCCCTGCTGCCTCGGGGTATGCTGCTACCCACACACTGAGTAGCCTTGCCAATCTCCATCCATGCTGGCACTCGGCTTTGTGATTTATACCTAGAAATAGGTAGTTCTGCACACACTGAAAAGCACTTCATGCAAGTAATTTCAAATGATGTGTCACCCGAAAGAACTCTTCCACTTCTTTAAACACTTCAGATCTGTTCTAGCTGCTGTCATGTCATCGCTTGCCCATGCCATCCCAAACAACACACAATCATGATGAAAGCTGTTTTAGATGAAACACATTCGCTCTTCTGAAGACTGTCCCCTGTCAAAAGAAAAACACAAAACCAGTCCCAACCCACTCCATTTCCAGAAATAGCAGCTTTCCACATTTAGGCATCATTTGTAACTTGGAACAAGGATACGCTTGTAGAACTATAGAGTGGAGATAAACTAAGAACTCCAAGAGGATGGAGTAACTCACTGGTGAGGATGCATTGCAGCATTCGGGGCATTTAAGTTTAGAAGGGAGAGTAGGAGTCAAAGTGTATACAGGTATGCCTGGCAAAGAAGCATAGATTCATAGAGTTGGAAATTGCTCCAAGAGTCATGTAGTCCAGCACTCTGCAATGCAGGAATCACAGCCAGTGCTGGATTTACGTATAAGCTAAACGATAAGCTTAGGGCCCCACTCTCTTGCTGCCCCAAAAAAATTTAAAGGGAAAAAAAGACACCTGGATGTACATTTCCAAAATTTAAGATAAAAAAACAAATAAAATAAAACCTACATACAGCAACAGTGTTTAGTGTTGTGTATGGACCCATTCATAGCTGTCAACTTACAGATTTGAAAATAAGGGACCAGCAGCCTTGAAAATAAGGGATCAGCAGCCAAAATAAGGGATTTTCCAAGGAGCACAGCTATGTTCACCTTCTGAGCCCCTCCGAGCCAAAGGCAGAAAGCCCAGCCAGCAGCCAAACGAAGCCTCAAGCGGTGGTTCCCACAGCGCAGCAACCCGGCAAAGGGGATGCAACAAGGAAAACCACCGTCACCTCTCTGCTGGGAAGTGCTAAGCAAAGGCGAGTCCCCAGGCAACGTGGCCGATTTGATCGGCACAAGGCATGCAAGCTCCACCCCCCCAGTCATTCTTAAGACTCCTTATTGGGTGAGCAACACAGCCAAGCAACACAGTTGGAGCCTCCCTCCTCCCTGGCCATCAGGGAGGGAGGGAGAGGAGCAGCTTCCTTTGAAACCCAGGAAATTTAAGGGACATCATCAGTAAGGGACAGCAGCAGGACACGGTGCTGGGATAAGGGACTTTCTCACCAAATAAGGGACGGTTGACAGCTATGGACCTATTAGGTCCATAAATTACCATATAGCATATATTAAACACAAATACCAGCGGCAATTTGTTGTTGACAAAGGACAGCTGGACATATAAAGGGTCCCATTACCTGCAGTAGCTTAGGGCCTCATCAAACCTAAATCTGGCCCTGATCCCAGCTAAAGAATCCCTGACAGGTGGGCACCCAACCTCTATTAAAAAACTTCCAGTGAAGAAGAGTCCCACACTTCCAAGTCTAACTAATGTTTAGTCAGCATCTCCTATCTTTTAATTTGAACCCATCTGTTCAGATCATACCCTCTGGAGCAGCAGAAAACAAGCTTGCTCCAACTTCCATGTGACTGCCCTTCAGGTAACTGAATGTGGCTTTCATAGTTCCTCTCAGTCTCCTCTTCACAGTCCTGCTCTTCCCCCTGACACAAGTGAGCTGAATTGCTGAATAAGGCTAGTCTCAGACTAGAGCCAAGTCTCAGCATGGCTTACTTTTTCAAGCTTTTCAGTGAGTGGAGCTCTGACCACAGAACTGAAGGGTTTGCTGAATTGGTTGAAGATGTCAAAATACACCTCAAAACAATTAGCTCACATTGATGCCGTGACACAAAATAAAATGGTTGCCTGAGAATAACGCTCAACTGGGCAGCTAACAGGAAGGAGTCATTTTCTTTGTTTCAGTGAGGAATATGTCCTCCTTTAATTAGAGTCCTACTGTTTTGTTTCTTTATTATTGTTATCAATAGACATCATCTGTAACTTGGAAGAAGGATACAATTGTTGTTGTTGTTGTTGTTGTTGTTTAGTCGTTTAGTCGTGTCCGACTCTTTGTGACCCCATGGACCAGACCACGCCAGGCACTCCTGTCTTCCACTGCCTCCCGCAGTTTGGTCAGACTCATGCTGGTAGCTTCGAGAACACTATCCAGCCATCTCGTCCTCTGTTGTCCCCTTCTCCTTGTGCCCTCCATCTTTCCCAACATCAGGGTCTTTTCCAGGGAGTCTTCTATTCTCACGAGGTGGCCAAAGTATTGGAGCCTCAGCTTCACGATCTGCCCTTCCAGTGAGCCCCCAAGGGCTGATTTCCTTCAGAATGGATACGTTTGATCTTCTTGCAGCCCATGGGACTCTCAAGAGTCTCCTCCAGCACCATAATTCAAAAGCATCAATTCTTCGGCGATCAGCCTTCTTTATGGTCCAGCTTTCACTTCCATACATCACTACAATTGTTAGTAACAGTAATAATATTTTTTATTTAAATATATTCAGTTGTAGAAAATAAAGCGATGAAAGAAAAAGAAAGAAAAAAGAGCAAGAAATATGATAAGATACTACTGTTTTGTTTCTTACTATATTTGTCGCATCATCATTACCATCTCCCCAAATGGAGAAATCCACAATATGCTAATGGAAGGTGGTGCTGATGTTGCTGTTATTCCTAAAGGAGAAAATACATGACTTTCAGATCTTCTTCTTTCTCTGTTTTGTCTTCTACTTAATGATTCCTTGCAATGCTTGAGTTGTAAGTGGTTGGAAATCTAATCAGCAAATAAAGGTCTTCCTTCACTCGCCAAAGGAAAGGAAACTGGACTTTATAAATCTTATGGATTATGTTGTGTCTCTGTGGGGTATCTTCGGTCTAAATGACAACGGCCCCCAAGAGGATTAGAATATATCACCCTGCTCCCTGGCCCCAGCCCCAGCCCCAGTGCCAGCAAACAGGCTCACAGGGCAGGAATCTGCTCAAGACGGCACATTGATTATTGCACATGCTGCCTGGTGAGATGAATTGACCTGGCGTGTTTGCATGTGCGCGCCTGGGAGATCAGTCTTTTCAGTGACCAGGACAGCTGTGTTCACGAGGGGATCACCAATCATCCTGCGAGGAACTGCTTCTGTCCTTCAACAGGCAATTAACGTGAGTCCATTACTGCTCCCCGGAGGCCCCTGGGGGGCTGCAAAAAAGGCATTGACTGAAAGGTCACAAACCTCGCGGGGGCAAGAAAGAAGCTGTGCCTGGAGAAATGGAGTGGAAAGCTGTAGCTATTTATCACCTGCTAGTAATTCCAGAGTGGGGGAGGAGAGGGAGGTTAGAAGCAGGGGTGGGGTGGGATGGCGGGGACAGGGAGAAGAGAGGGTTGTGCACTCAGTGTTCATAACTGTGAGCATGAGGCAGTGATAAGCGCATAAATAAAAACTGTAGGAGCATGTCTTATTTGGGCGATGTGGGGAGAGAGCATTAAGCCTGCTTTTCTTGAACGCTGAGGTGGGCAAGGAAGTGACAAGCACCAACTAAAGTCATATTTCAGCAATGATGGCAGAGTAGGAGAGCATCAGTTGATTAATTCCCAGCCACTGTGCGTCAGAGAAGCCAAGGCAGGGGAAAGACATTCCCTCTGCATGAGGTCTGCTGCTCTGAGCCAGAGATGTAGCCAAGAACTAGCAGAAGTAATTTAGCACTAAAACAAAAACAAAAACCCGAGAAGTAGAATTATACATGCATGCAAACGTTTTCTCTTGGGGTTGTGTAGGAGCCAAACAACATGAAAGGTAGGGCTCCACAAGAGAAATGACAGGCTCTTTTGTTTTCACAGGAGACCTTGAGACAAACAAGCAATACAAAAAAGCAACTCCACACCCTGGCCACTAGCGATTTGGAAGCTTCCAATGCCATGTGTCTAAATAAACCACTAACTTAAATTGGCAGTTTTATGACTAAAACACAACATGGTCAAATGACACACGGGTGGCCAAGGGAAGGCTGGTTTGGGCTATGCAGAAGACCTCATTTGCTGTGGTTTGGAAGTAAAAGGGATCTTTAATTGGTTCACGATGTGCATCTGGACAGACCTTCACTTTGGCAAAGGAGGAGGCTTTGCACTCACAAAAGTTATGTGGTATTTTTTTTTTGGGGGGGGGAGATAAGGACTCTAGTAGAACTGTTTGGTCTGTGCCATATTTCTTGGAGAACTTTCAAGAGAAATAACCTTTCTCTTTTTTTAAGGAGCAAGGTTCAATTTGCCAAAACAATTAGCCATTCTACAGCATGTTTGTTCATCTTGCAGTGTATTTGTGTCCAAGATAATTTCTGTTTATGCTACCTCGTCCTACTTTTATGCTGTTCCACATTGTTTCACAATGATCTAAGAACCAGGGACAGATAGGGGATTCTAAATGTTGCTTCACAATTTGGTGTGCAAAGAGCTTTGGCAGCAAACACCTACGGGCAATGGCAGGACAAGAGCTGGAAGGAAAAGTGTCAACTGGATTATATAACTAGGGTGCAAATCTGGCCAATGAAGGGCTAAGAACAGCACAAAACATTCAATCCATATAAAATGGGGTGTTTTATACACTCATTCTGCTTGTCTTTTTTGGGTAGGGGGGAATCCATGACAACCTTGTGGACTAGAAATTTCACAGGAGGTTTATTCAAGATTCCAGGCAGGAGGTGTCCGATTTGGTCACAGTGACACATGCCTTAGTTACATTGTGCTTGGATTTCTGTAACACACCATACATGGGGCTGCCTTCGAAAAGTTCTCAAAAACGTCAACTGGCTCAAACAGCTGCAGCTGGATTGTTGACTGGGATTAGTTATAGAAAACATACAACGGATTTGCTATAACTGCTACACTGACCACTACCGGTCTGTTTCCAGGTACAATTCCAAGTGCTAGTTATCACCTATAAAGCACTATATGGCTTAGGTCCAGGCTATTAGAAAGACTGTATTCCCTCATATGAACCTGACTGGATTCTGGGATCTTCAGGGGAGGCCTGTTGTTGCGGTCCCATTACCCTCATAGGCATGCTTGGTGGGGACACAGGTGAGGACCTTCTTGGTGGCTGCTCCCAGATTTTGGCACTGCTTCCCTAGAGATGTTAAAAGTAGCGCCCTCCTTGTGGTCCTTCTACTGGCAAGTAAAGACCTTCTTGTTGTTCCAGCAGGCTTTCAGGAATGGAATACTTTTAAGGAGAAGGCTGGTGCCATGCTGTTTTAGTTGTGATTGTCTGCATGTTTTTAATAGATCTCTCAATGTTTAAATGCTTTTTAATGATTGCCACCCCCCCCCCGTGTCTTTAGCCCAGGACTAACTCAGAAGCAGACCATTGATGAATATTGGGTGTTAGGCATCAACAGCAAGAGACAACTGTTTTCTACAAGCCCTGTTTGTGCACGTCTTGGAGGTATCTGTTTGGCTGCTATTGAACAGTGTGTGGTGGACTTGATTAACCCAACGCACTTCATGTGTGGCTACCCTTTGCTCCAGCCTGGAAGCTCCTGCTGGTGTAAAATGCAGTGGCTGGATGGCTGGTGAGGCCATACTACCACCAGCACATAACTCACATGCTGAAGTTGCACAGGCTCCCAAATTGGCTACTGGACCAGTTGCAAGATTGTTGTATTGATTTATGAGGCCCTTAACAGCTTGGGTCCAGAATGCCTTAAATGCCGCACCTGATTCCTGATTCTACCTTTCCATTTCATCAGACATTTTAAGTCAGTTTCCATATGCTTATTTACCGAACTTCGCCTTTAACCTGCAGTTAGTTTCTTTTAAGGGCCATATTACTTTCACTGATGAAATGTCCTATTGACTGGTGTCCAACTGATATGGTAAGAAGTGGTCTTGAAATATTGGAAATAACTAGCTTTAATAACAGGGAAGGACTGCTGATACTAGGGAGGTTCAGACAACTACACAATGTTCATGGCGGGATGCATGGTATATGTGTGTATTTGTGTCAGTTAACATCTGGAAAGGGCTTTAGTGAACCAGTCACACAAAAGACCAGCTTTGCCCCCAAGACTTCTTCAGGCATGGAAAACAAAAACATTGTGTTTCCTTGTGATGACTGGTTCAGATGACTGGTTTATTTTGGTGTGAAGACATTTTGATTGAGGATTCTGTTTCAAATGGATGAATGCCATTATGATTGCATTAAGATGCTAAGAGTGTTTTATCCAGTGCTCTCTCTCTGACACACAGACGTCACACCACACACACAAACAGAGAGAGAAAAGTCAAAGACCTTTCCATCAACTCTAGGTCTCAAGATAAATTAAAACAACAACAACCAAAGAGCAAATGAACGAATAATATAAAGAGAAATGAGAAAGCAGGCTTACATAAATTAAATCAAAAGGTAGCAATAAAAACAAAGCATTGGAAACCTCCATTGTCCATTTAGCATACTACTGTGAACTCTGACTGGTGTTGGCTTTTAAGAGTCTCCGACAAGAACCTTTCCCATCACCTGCTAACATATTTCACTCTCTCCTTTAAATTAGACAGCTTTAGAAACCATATTTCAAACACCTCTGTTGTTTTTTCTCAAACCCCTTTCTAGTTATAACAGCTGACCTGTTAGAACTTTAATAGCTGGTCCAGTTGCTAGATCAGGAACCTGTCTATTTCAGACTTTCCAGAATAATGTGAATTCAAACTCAGACTTTCTTTAAAAATTCACACTCATATGAATTTTGCAATGCAGTTCTCCAGTCAAGTTGTTGTCAATGTTGTGTTTTTAAATCACGTGCAATGGTAAAGTGTGCATTAAAAATGACTATATTAGCGAGAAGAAAATGTTAAAGGGATTGTAGTACAGAAGTTGTTTACAAAATTGTGTATGTTAGGCACAATTGCATTAAAAAATACAAATTTTTGTTTTTTTTTTTAATATTCTTTTTTATTAAGTTTCATTTATCACACACACATAAAGAAAAAACAAAACCATCTTAGACAACAACTAATACAGAAAAGAAAAAATTTACATTAAGCCCAATACTTATTAACTTAAATAACAGAAAATAGTGACAAAAAGAAAAAAGAGAAAAGAAAAAAAAGCACCACAGCAATAAAAAAATAAAAAAAATAAAAATAAACTGATAAATAGCACATACTTGCTGACTTCCTTCCCTCCTGATTTCGGGTTCTTAATTTTAAAAGTTTCGTTTTTACAGCTGATGTTGGGTTATTTGGTCTATCTATACATCGAAAGTTTCATAACAAGCCTGCTATATTTGGTAGGTTACTATAATTACCTTCAATATATGTCATAAATTTAATCCAGTCGTTATTTAACTTTGTATTCTTTTGGTTTCTAATTCTCTGCGTCATTTTAGCTAATTCGACGAAGTTATATAGTTTCGTTTGCCAATCCCTCATCGTTGGTATATTTCTGTTTTTCCAATTTTGGGCAATTAACATTCTGGCCGCTGCTGTTGAGTATTGAAATAAGACTCTATCTTCTTTCTTAATTTCTTCTCCGATGATACCTAATAGGAAGGCCTCTGGCTTTTTCGGGAATGTATATCTCAATATTTTTTTTAATTCATTATATATCGTATCCCAAAATTTTTTTATTTCCTCACATGTCCACCACATATGTATGAAATTGCCTTCTTTTGTTTTACATTTCCAGCAGGCCTTATTTCCAGTTTTGTACATCCTACTTAGCTTCTCTGGTGTAATATACCATCTATATATCATCTTCTCTAGATTTTCTCTGATTGCAACACTCGCCGTGAATTTTAATCCCTCCTTCCACAATTTTGACCATTTTTCATATTCTATGTTGTGCCCCAGGTCTATCGCCCATTTTACCATAACCTCCTTAATTTCTTCGTCTTTTGTGTCCCATTCCAGTAATAAATTGTACATTTTGGATAATAATTTAAATTTATTTTCTATTATTTCAATTTGAAATTTTGATTTCTTTTCATTCATTCCAATTTTTTTATCTTTTGACCAAATCGCGTTAATTTGATGGTACTGTAACCAGCTTGTCAACTTTCCCTTCAGCTCCTCATATGGCTTTAATTTCCAGCTGTCTTCCGATCTTATCAGTAAATCTTCATATGTTAATTTCTGTTCCTCCATATTTATTTTTTTAATAGTTACGATGTTTACTGGGGACAACCACCAGGGTGTTCTCCATTCTAACAGTTTTTTATTTTTTTCCCAAACTTCGTATAATGGGCCCCTAATAATGTGATTTGAGAACCCTTTATGAGCCTTCTCTTTATTTGCCCAGAGGTAGGCATGCCATCCGAACCTGTTGTCTGCACCTTCAAGATCCAATAAATCAGTGTTTTCCAAGGTTATCCAGTCTTTAACCCAGCATAGGGAGGAGGCCTCGTAGTATAGTTTCAAGTTAGGGACTGCGAGTCCCCCTCTCTCCTTTCGGTCTGTAAGTAATTTAAATCTTATCCTTGGCCTCCTTCCCTGCCAAATGAATCTTGAGAGGGTTTTCTGCCAATCTTTAAATAATTTTGACCCCCTAATTACTGGAATATTTTGAAACAAGAACAGCATTCTTGGAAGGACATTCATTTTTATTGTCTCCATCCTGCCCATCCACGAGAGGTTAGCTCTGTTCCAAACATCCAAATCTTTTTTAATTTCCTTCCATGTGGTTGTATAATTATCTTCAATTAAGTTTATGTTTTTTGGTGTAAGCCATATTCCTAAGTATTTTATTTTTTTTACCACCTTTATCCCATGTTTTCTCTCTAGTTCTTCTCTTTCCTCAGCACCCAGGTTTTTTGTCAACATTTTGGTTTTTAGTTTATTCAGTTTAAAACCGGATAGTTTACCATATTCTTCTAAGATCTCCAGCGCCTTGCCCAAACTACCTTGTGGTTCTTCTAAAGACAACATTAGGTCGTCCGCATAAGCTCTTAGTTTAAATTCCTTCACTCCTATTTTAATTCCTTGAATCTCTCGTTTCGATCTTATTCTGTTCGCCAGTACTTCCAATACTATAATAAATAATAGCGGAGAGAGGGGGCACCCCTGTCTTGTACCCTTCTCGATTTTAAATATGTTTGTAAGATTATTATTTATTACCAATTTGGCAAATTGGGTTGAGTATATTGCCTGTATTCCTTTCAAGAATTCACCCTCTATTCCTGCCACCTCCAAAGATTTTATTAGGAACAACCAAGAGACATTATCGAACGCCTTTTCGGCATCTATGAAAATCAATGCCGCAGGTATATTATTATTAATCTCCAAATATTCAATTATGTTTATAATGTGTCTCAAATTATCTTTCATGAACCTATTTGGGAGGAAACCCGCCTGGTCCTTATGGATTAAGTTTGTTAAACATTTTTTCAGTCTGTTTGCCATGATATCTGCGTATATTTTATAATCGTTGTTCAATAGCGATATTGGCCTATAGTTCTTAATGTTCAATTTTTCTGTATCCGGTTTTGGAATCAACGTTATAAAAGCCTCCCTCCAGGACTCAGGAATCTTTCCTCCTCTTAGTATATTATTCATGGTCTCGCAGAGCGTTGTTGCCAATTCATCTCCCAAAACTTTATAATATTTTGCCGATAAACCATCCGGTCCCGGTGCTTTCCCTAATTTCATTTTTTTAATCGCATTCTGGATCTCCTCTATATTTATAGGTCTATTTAGTTGGGATTTTTCTTCTTCCGTTATGACCTTTCCTTTACAATTCTCCAAATACCTTTCTATTTGGGTTAGGTCTTCTTCTCCTTTTTTATATAATCCCTCGTAGAATTTAAGAAAATTTTTTTGTATCCTTTTTGGGTCTTCTATCACTTCTTCTTCTACTTTTATTTTATTTATCACATTTTGCTTTTGCCTTTTCCTCAATTGCCAAGCCAATAGTTTTCCAGTTTTATTTGCTGATTCGAAATATCTTTGTTTCGTTTGCTTGACTTTCCATTCAATTTCTTGATTCATTAACATCGAATATTGTGTTTGTAATATTTTTATAATTTGTATACTTTGGTCATCTTTTGGGTTCTCAATTAATTTTTTTTCAGCCTCCCTTATCTGTCTAAGGATTTCTTCCTTCTTTTGCTGTCTCATTTTCTTCTTATAACTATTTTGTTGGATAAAGAAACCTCTTAGGACCGCCTTACTGGCATCCCATACCACTTCTAAATTTGTTCCTGTATTTAGGTTCAAGTCAAAATACTCTTTTAATGTGGCTTTAGCTTTTTCTACAACCTCATCATTGTCTAACAAGTATTCATTTAACCTCCATCTAAAACCCCCTTGTGAAGTGCCCTTTAATTCCAGTGTTATTGAATTATGGTCAGAAAGGGTTCTTGGTTGGATTTCACATTTAGTAGCTCTTAAGGTTAACTCCCTTGAGGTCCAAATTTGATCTATTCTGGCCCAGCTTTTATGTACCTCTGAGAAAAAAGTAAACTGCTTTTCCGTTGGGTGCTTGTGTCTCCATATGTCTATTAGATCCATATTCTCTTCCAGGTCTTGGAATGATTTTGGTAATTTCCCTTGGTTTCGTTTTCCCCTTTCTGTTTGTCTATCAATCTCTGGTGTTGGCACCGCATTGAAATCTCCCAATAATATCGTCCTATTGTTTTCTAAATTCATCAAGACTTGTTCTAATTTCTTAAAGAACTCTGGCCTATTAGAATTTGGGGCATATATATTTACCACATTAATCTTTTCCCCCTGAAAGTTGATTTGCACCCCTAATATCCTTCCTTCTTTATCTTTATATATCAATTTAGGTTCCCATTTTGCGTTAACATATATTACAACTCCCCTTTTTTTTTCCGTCATGGAGCTTATAAATTCCGTTCCTAAATTCTTATTTGACAATACGTGTTTGTGCTTTTTGGCTACATGTGTCTCTTGAATACAGATTACATCCAATTTTTTCTTTTTCAAAACATTTACAATTTTATTCCTTTTAGTTTTGTCATTCAAACCATTTACATTCCATGTTAGAATTTTAAGATTCATTATCGTATTTATCTACAATTAAGTCAGTAAATTACTAATTTAAGTTTCTCCGATTTAAATTCGGGTGGTTTTACTTTCTGTTCCTTCTTCCTCCTCACCTACTTCTTCGTCTCCTATCTCTCCCCCCCTCTCCCCCCCACCCTCCCCCCCCACAACCCCCAGTCCCACATCATCCCCCTCCTCCACCCCTCCACCTCTCCCCCCACTCCTCTCCTCCGTCTTCCCAAGATCTCTCTCATATCTACGTAGGAATTTACTGACTTCCTGACTTTCAGTAATCTTGAATCTTTTTTCTTTGTAAAAAAAGGAAATCCCTTCTGGGAATTCCCATCTGTGTTGTATACCATTCCTTTTTAGGATGTTGACTAGCTGTTTGTACCCTTCTCTCTTTCGAAGAAGTCTGATCGGAATTTCTTTGAAAATAATAATTGGTCTTCCATCAATTATCAGTTTCTTCTGGTAGCTTTCTCGCAGTATTATGTTTCTCAGTTCTATCGATTTAAAGATTACTAGACAGTCTCCTGGAACCTTTTTCAATTTGTTTTGTTTAGATCTTATTTTTATTCTAAAAGCATTTTCTATAGCTTGGGCTACTTCTTCCTCTTTTAAGGTTAGCCACTTTGCCAGTTCTTTAATCATTTTTCCTTTAATGTCTTCATTGATTTCCTCCCCTACTCCTCTAAATTTTAAATTTGCCTGCTTTTGTTTCATTTCCATCAATGCTAAATTGTCCAGAACTTGGTCCTGACTCTTACTCAAATCTTTAAAGTTCTCCTTCATTTTCTCAGTTTCCTTTCTCTGATCTCTCATCTCTCTTTGCATTTTTTTGTTAGAGTCTTCTACGGACTTTGTTCGAGTCGTTAGCTCTTTTATCTTATTTGACAATTCTCCAACCACACCTTCTATTTTTTTATCAATCGACTCCTGCATCTCTCCTAGCTTTTTCTCCATATGGATTTCATTCTGTTTAAATTCTTCTTTTATTTTCAGCCATAGTACGTCTAGGTCTTTAATTTCTTCTTGTCGTGAGGTTTTTCTCTCTATCGGTGTGCCTATTGACTTCTTCCCATCCTTTCCCGCCATCTCCTCCACCCCCTTAAATTATGAACAAAGTTTTAATTTAGTTTCTTATGACTCTCCCCTAAGGGGCGCACAATCTTCTACAAGTCTATTTGATTCAAATGCTTTACAGGTTTGCCTTTAAGCCGGCTCTGAGTGCTGTATTTTAAATCAGGTAAGACTGCCTTATTCAAAACGCAAGTCCTGTTTTTTTTTCCTCACAATATCTCGTCTACTGCTCAACTAATTCCCAGCAATTAGGCAAAATTGTAGGCTTATTAACCACTCCACTATTTGGTAGAGCACTACCACCTAGAAGTTGTTACACTTGCGTGTTAGGGGAGCACTCAGAAGAAAGAAGAAGAAAGAAAAAAAAAATTAATTAAGAAAAAAAAGAGGGGTAGGGGAAAGAGGTAGGGAGGGCGGATGGCCTGGGGGTATAGAATCAGAAAAGGTGGGGAAGGCAAAGAGAGAAAACAAAAACCCAGAGTTAAATAAATGAAAGAGTTGTGGTTACGTTCCCTTCCTTTGGTTAGACTTCAGCCACTTGTTTGGCCTAATCCATTTTCACGTACTGGGAGTGATTGTTGAGAAAATTCTCCAGGTTATACTCTTGTCAAGGTTGGAAAGGGGAGAGGGGGAGGGCAGAGACAAAGAGAGAAAGTGGGGAAAAAAAAAAAAAAAACCAAACGGAGGGGGGGGGCAGGGGAGGGATCCGGGGAGCCAAAGGGTTCAAAAATTACAAAAAAGAAGTGGTGCGTCGAGGAAGAAAGAAGAGTTTAGATTTGAAGCCTTTCGAAGTCTCTTTATAGTCCACAAATAATTCAGGTCCCGTTGTAGTCTGCCAATAGTCCACGGAAAAGAGAAAACAAGTTTCCTAGCTTTGCGCTTCTCTACTGGAGCCTTCAGGTCACAGTTATCTTTTATTAATCCAACAAAAGGAGAGGGGTCGTAAGTGAGGCTTCTGTTTCTCCTGAGAACATTAATCCACTCACGGGTCAGTTGAAACCTGGCAGCGTTGTTGCACTGTAGCAGCCTTCGCCGCGCGGGTTATTTTTCCAGATATAATCTTTTTAATTAGGTCCCTTACGGACCGGCGGGGTACATAAAGACCAACTGGGTTACTATAGTTCAAAAACATGCTCTAGCGGATCATATGGACGTGGGTCTTATGCAAATATTCCCTCCCGTTGTTAAAAAAAAACAGAAGACAAAGAACCACAAGATCTATAAAGAAGGAGGAATAGAAAAAAAAAAAGAGCCGCCGACCGGGCAGGTGGAAAGGGAGATATATTTAATTCAACGCCATTTACTTCGACCCTTTTACTCCGTTCTCCCCTTCTCCCTCTTGTTTCTTCCACTCCCAAACTCTGTCTTTCGGTAACCCTTTATATCCTCCTCTTATATCCGCCACACTTCTTCACTTCACCCAAAATGCAACAAAGTCTTTAAAAGTTTTCTTTAGTTTAGCTACTTTCTTTCAGTTATTTTCTCGCCCCGCTGAGCTGCCGGCAGGGACTTTCACTTTTCTGTTGCTACAGCGGGCAAAAGCAATTCATTGTTTCACTCTTCCGATTTCGGTTTCAGCGCCATCTTAGATCCGAAAAAACAGGTCGAGCTCTTTTATTTAATCTCTTAACATCCTTCGCTCCTTGGTTTCTATCTTTTAAATTTCAGTCCCCACGTTTGTCACACACCACCAAGGGCATCTGGATTTAAATTTGCAGAGGTTTCACGCTTTTTCAAAGGGAGCTAGAGGCATTACCGCATGAGGTTCGCAGAGCTTACCGGAACGCGTTTCTCGATCCGTCGCTTCCCGGACCTTCCCCAAAAAAAATAGAGAAAACCGAGAAAGCTTCTGGACCACTCCAACGCTGCTGGTTGCGCTTCTCTCAAGGGGGCCCCCCTTGAGATTTGGGGTCGCAGTGCCTATGCGTTGCCCCTCAAAAACCCCATGAAGTTCGGAGAAACTTCTCCGCGCTCCCTCACTGCTAGCGTTCCAAACCGGAAGTCAAAAAAAAAAAAAAAAAATACAAATTTTTGGAGGTTTTGTAAAAAACAACAACTTTCCATCATTCTTTAGAATGGAGATGTAGCAACAAGCTCAAAGCTTGATGGTTTTTTTCTCCATCCTCAAGAGCAAACATTCTTAAAACCCTGATCCCCATGCCTGCAAAGCTTGGTTGTAATTTCATAACCCTGGAAAAGACACACTGTTGTCCGTAACACAATCAGCATAAATATATCTACTTGTTTTGTGTTTGAAAGCCCACACAGACATTTCTTTCTCTCATTCCCCCCTCCCTTTCCTCCCTGATAGCTGCAGAGATTAAGCTGGTATTAACCTTAATGGGATGAAATGTCTAAACCTTGCAGATTACCAGTGAATGATTGACTGGAAAGTCTGGAAGATTATCCAGTGTGGATTTAAAGTATTTGTTTCCATGCCACCTGCTGACCATGGTATACTTCTTTATGAGGATTTGTCCAAAAGGTGACAAGTCAATGTTTAGTTCCAGTATCCTGCAGGATGTCCGTGGGAGACATGCAGATGTAGATACTGGGAAGAGAGCAGCAGAGACCATTTGGTCTGTGGCATAAGGAGTTAATTCTGTTACGACAGCACACTCTGATTGGCTGGAGGTTCTAGTCAGTTGAGAGTTAGCTGTCAGTGAGGAAGACTGTTGAGATTTGGCAGATAGAACAGTTGGAGGGGAAAGTAGTTCTGAAGGCATCTCACGCCACTTGTGTAGGCCTGACCTGAGAAAGATGGACATCTCTGATTATTATTCTTATTATGTACCTTTTGTTCAGTTTACCTATCAGCTTCTGTTCTCTCTAGATTCCACCTGCTTTATTCCAGTCACTCTGTCAGAAGTATATAGGATGCAGATATACAGATGTATTGTGTGCAATTCTGGGCACCACAATTTAGGAAGGATGTTGACAATCTGGAACATGTGCAGAGGAGGGCAGCTGTGATGGTCAAGGGCATGGGTAGGCAAACTAAGGCCCAGGGGCCAGATCCGGCCCAATCGCCTTCTAAATCCAGCCCGCGGCCAGTCCGGGAATCAGCATGTTTTTACATGAGTAGAATGTGCCCTTTTATTTAAAATGCATCTCTGGGTTATATATGGGGCATAGGAATTCATTCATTCCCCCCCCAAAAAAAAATAATAATAGTCCAGCCTCCCACAAGGTCTGAGGGACAGTGGACTGGATCCTGCTGAAAAAGTTTGCTGATCCCTGATCTGGGGTCTAGAAGCCAAGCCTTATGAGGAATGGTTGAAGGAACTCAATATGTTTAGCCTGGAAAAGAGGAGACTTAGAGGGCATATGTATGATAGCCATCTTCAAATATCTCAAGGGCAGTCACATGGAAGATGGAGCGTGCTTGTTTTCTCCAGCTCAGGGGGGTGGGGTGGAGGAAGGACTTGAAGCAATGGCTTCAAATTACAAGAAAGGAGATTCCTTCCTTGGAGGTTTTTAAGTGAAGGTTGGATGGCTATCTGTCATGGATGCTTTAGCTGAGATTCCTGCATTGCAGGGGCTGGACTAGATGTCCCTTGGAGTCCCTTCCCTTCCCACCAACTTCCATACGGTTGCAAAACTCTCTAGTGCATTAAACATGGTGCACTTCAGTGGAATGCAAAGATTGGTGATCTCCATTGATGCCAAGGAATTCCACCTGATACCCATATTAAATCACTCATCCCTTCTACAGTGTGGTCAAAGAGACACAGTTTAAGGCTTGGGAAGGGGGTGGCATACAGGCTTAAGAACTTCTATATCAATACCTGTCCACTCACAGAAGACCAATTAGGAGATAGATTAGCCAGAGTTCTTGTTAACTAGATGAATAGCTAACAGGGAGATTCAAGAGCAAACGACAGGAGTTCTCATGCTCTAGAGGCTTTGGGTACAGCGGGATGAATTGAGGGGGTTTCATTTCAAAGATATACTGTGCATGAACAGAAGAGCCCATGGAAAATATGGTTAACCTTTGGGAAAGAAGATATTCCACCCAGTCAATGGGACAACATTTGGAGGACGAAATGCTGCAATTTTGTTTCTGTATATATCAGAGAAAATGCTTTAAAAACAATCTGCATATGACATTATATCCCAGTAAGATTAAGAGATATTAGGGCTGTGCACAACCCTCCACTGATCTGATTCAGGGTCCAATCTGGCACTTCAGAGTGTCCTCAGTCTAACCCAGGTTGATTTGGGGCTGATTCGTGATCTTACATATGTTTAATGAAGATGAAAAAGCCTCATTAAACATGTGATGGGGGGGAGAGGAAGAGGCCCTCCGGGTGTTAAGCCATAGCTGTCAAGTGTCCCTTATTTGAAGGGACAGTCCCTTATTCCAGCGCCATGTCCCGCTGTTGTCCCTTATTGATGGATGTCCCTTAAATGTCTCTTAAATGATGTCCCTTAAATTTCAAAGGAAGCAGCTCCTCTCCCTCCCTCCCTGCCAGCCAGGGAGGAGGGAGGCTCCAACTGTGTTGCTTGGCTGTGTTGCTCACCCAATAAGAAGTCTAAGAATGACTGGGGGGGGTGGAGCTTGCATGCCTTGTGTGTGGCTAGTTAATGCAAGCTGAGGGGTTTTTTTGAATGTTGGATGCCATTTTGTTGCACGTGCTGCTGCAAACTTTGCAGTGCAAAGCCAGGCCGGGGAGCCATCTTAAGTTGAGGCTGTATAGGCCTTGTGGTGCATGTGATTCAGATTCTATTCAGTTGAACCTCTGGTTACAAAGTTGGTTGGACAGTGTTCTCGAAGCTACCAGCATGAGTTTGACCAGACTGCAGGAGGACAGGAAGACTGGGGTGCCTGGAACAGGTGATGCTGCAGGTCCCTTATTTTGGCTGCTGGTCCCTTATTTTCAAGGCTGCTGGTCCCTTATTTTCAAATCTGTAACTTGACAGCCATGTGTTAAGCAAGCGTTTTAAATCCCAGCATAGGATGTGGTTTGTCAGGGGAAGAGATGTGCATTTCTTTCTACATTCAAAAGCCGATCGCAAGTGCCTTCCGAACCCCAGATGTTCCTTATCTTGCCTGGTGAGCCTCTCACTCTTTCCATCGGAAACACAAAAGGAAGCAGCAATAGTTGCAGTCTGCATGTTTAACCATGGTCAAGAATTACCTTTTTAATATTTCCTTTACATCAAAATGATTGTAAGTCCCATAACTTATGTAATTTGCATTAAACACCAGACAGTGTGATGGAAAACTTCATGTTTGGCGGAAACTGACATGCAGCAGAGTGGAAACAGTGTGGATTGTGACAAAAACAAGTCAGAACAGAAGATGCCTTGTTCCAAGTCAGTGTAGCGTCTACTTTGAATTCTCGCAGTGCTCCAGGGTTTCACGTCACCTTTCCCAGTTGTTCCTGGAGATATCAGAGATTAAGCCTGAGATGTTCTGCATGCACAGTGTTCTGCCACCAAACTTTCAGCACGCCCACTATAAAGCACGTATAATTGATTAATGCCTAAACCATTGTTTACTCTTTTGCCAACAAGGCTGGGTTTTATTTTGTTTTTTTCAAATGAAAATATTGGTCCACCACAGTGACCTTTGTCCTGGCTCCTCCTTGAGATTATAAACTTCATTGCAAATTTCAGTACACTGCCCCAACGTAGCTTGAGTTACATGGCCAGGCGTAAGCTAAGACATTGTTCCACACCCTAGGCCCCGCTCCGGAAGAGTGGGGCTGGCACAGTCATTTGTGCAATGATTTTCCTGAGTCTCGGTACTGGCTAACACAGAGGAAACTCCTACAAGTAGGCAGAGTTTGGGAGTTCTGTTCATGCTGGTGAAACCACCTCAGTGTCCTCAGAGAAGGAGGCAAAGACAATGAGACTAGCTAAATGTCAGGTCTATCATTAGGTTCATCCACCGAGAAGAATGGTTCCTTGTTGCTGGGGGCAGAAGAGCCTAGTTCATGTCTAATGGCAGTGATATTCCAATCAGATTATCCAGTGACATTGAGGTAGGTCACTCTTCTGACAGCCCATTCAGTCCTTCCCCTGAATCCAGGTCTCCGCCTCCCATGCTGCTTGGGCCTCCTAGAGGGTCAGATTCCTTCCAAGATTCCTGGTCCCTGTACTCCAACACACTAATCTTCCCTTGGTTTGGACTCCCCCAACCTCCTCCCACTTCGCCTTCTTGTCTGATCATCCAATCTTCTGAGCTCCTTAGGACTCGTAACAAGATTAGAATTTTTGGGTAAAACATTAGGCAGGAAGCCAAGTGGCTGGGCCGATCAAATACCTGATCTCTTAACCTTGGGGAAGTCTTCACTAATTAGGGAGGAAGAAGAGGAAAGAGGAGGAGAAGAAGGGGAGGCAGATTGTTGTGTTTGTTTTGGCATTATATTTTTGAAATATCATAGCCAAGGTCTTCAAATGGAGTATGTACAAGGTTATTAGGAACTTTGCCAGTAAGCAGGCATTGAGCCAGGCATATATCTGAACTGAGGGCAGCTCTGGGAGGTCTCTTCCAACACCAGTTCTTAAGAGTGAGCAATAACTAGGGTCAGGAAGGCAAGGAGAGGGCAGCTGTATATTTGTCCTGGGAGAGTGTCTACAGAGAGCAAGGCTAGATCACAAGGTAAGACTGATATGAATGACTATTAAAAGGAACGTGCTGCTGTGAGTGCGTTTCACTGGACTGCAAGATCTCTGCCAGCTCCCACTACATTTCTGAGCAAAATTCAAAAGGCTGGCTAACATTTTTCCCCCCTGCCTTGATTTTCCTCCAGTACTGGAGCCCAGGAAACTTAACAACAGGAAATTGGGATGCAACTAATAAATGTTGATATAACATAAAAGCTTTCAACATCAGCATCACAGAGAGATCTCGCCTTATCTCAAAGGTCTGCTGGAAGAGCCAGGTTGCAACAATGACTCCTGAACGCTCCATCTGCATGGCACTGTGCTCTCATTCATCTGGCTAGAGGGAGAGTAAGTGACTCAGTCTGAAGGACAGGAAGGAATAGCCAGACTCCCTGCCCCCAGTGAGGTTCTTCTTCACAAAAAAGGGAATTTTTGCCCCTACTCTTGCCACAGACCATCTTCAGTCTCTCCCTTAAGCCCAGTTCTGTGTGACCAAAGAGGGAATCCCTGAATCCTTTGTTTACCCAGCCCTCTTCCTTCAAAGGGAGGCATGAGACTCCTGGACTTCAGCCTGCCAAAGTCAAGTGCCTGAAAGCCAATAGAAAATATTTTAAAATAGAGCAGGCCAGTGAGAATGGCATTTTAACTTTAGATGGGGCAAACACACACACTAAGTTTTTCAACTCTGAAAAGACAGATCTATGCCCTATTGTTTCTGATCAATATCAAGGCTAAATGCAATTAGGAGAAGGCAGAGGTGATATAAGCTCAGGGCATCTGGAAGGAGAGTGAAATATACTCAGAGTCGCAAAGTGATTTCATGCTCTTTATTCAGCTCATAGTGGTGAGGAGGAATGAATGAAAGTCCCCTCAAAGTATCTGCTTTATATACATTATTTACACAATGGGCTGCACATGATTGGCTAATTCTGGAATTCTACTGTAAGCCAATCAGGTTGTGGATTCACTTATATCTGGAGCATGATTGGGTGGTTCCTGCCAACCAATCATACTGCTGCATTGTTCTAGGACCAATCAGACTGCTGCATTCTGAAGCCTATTGTTCTAGGACCAATCAGACTGTTGCAATTTGGATCCTATTGTTCTAGGACCAATCAGACTGCTGCAGTTTGGATCCTATTCAACTCAGTACATAACAGAGAGATAAGGAGGTCCAGTGGGCAAAAATGACATGTATCTATCTACACTTTGGGAGAGGGGTGTAATGTGAAATGTAGCCTTATACAAGCTTTTCCACAGAAAACTTTGTCCAACAGATAAAAGCGCTAAGGACTGAAACCTTCAACCACTTATTCATTCTAGACTGTGGTCCTAACTCATTAACTTGGAACAGGATTCTAGGAAGCTATCTTCCACCTGTTGTCCTTATAGACCTCTATAGTCTACACTAGATATCTTCAACCTTTTCCAAACCTAGCACAGACTTTTAACCTGAAAATACATTTCGGGAACCCATTTCTTAATCCTTTGCCAAGTATTTGCAAGGCGGTAGTGCTGTTGCTGTGACCCACCTTTGACCAGACCATGACCCACTAGTGGGTCACTCAAGACCCACCAATGGAAGCCCAATGGTGTACATTGACTGGCAGGGGCCTCTCCCAGAGACCTCAGAGACTGAACTTGCGAACTTCTGCACACAGCGCAGAGGATCTACCACTAAGTCCCATTGAGCATAGGGAGACATACTTCTTAGCAGAAGAGTATAGGATTGAACCAAACGCCTGTTTTTTTCATGAGATGTCGTTGTCAGCAAATGTTGGTGCCCATTAGGACTAGTTGGGCAGACAACAAGGAGGTGAACAGTAGGGGGAAGCGGAGCCAATCACAGGTTAAGCCAACTAATACTAGTTTTGCCCCCATCCTCCTCCCTGCTGAATTCTTCAATGACAACACTGAAACTAAGGAGGAAGAAGATGACAAGCAGTACCATCCCCTGGGCTGGTTGTAAGGAAGAAGGCAGGCAGACTAAAGATGGATGATGGGGCAGTGCCCCATTCATCCTAATGTTCTTGTCGCAAGCCAGCAGTCCAGATCTGATGCTCTGCAGATCTTGTTGGACCAGAACTCCCATCACCCCAGACCATTTGTTATGATGGCTGAGGCTGATGGGAGTTGTAGTTCATAACAGGTTGGTAGTAGACCGTTTCAATATTTGTATGTTGTTTTGATTTTTCATTGCGATGGAAAGATGGGACATAAATGCATTAATTTAAATCAATCAGGCAACTGGGGTCTGCTAAAGAGATCAGTGCTATAAACATCCTTTCCCCCTTTTCTTTTCTTTTTTAAAAAGGTCAATTTAAATGAACAACATTTTTAAAGAGAAATAATTTTGCACTGGGACTTTAAAAGCTCCCTGTAAATAGGATTTATGGTTTCCGATAATTGCATTTCCTTTCCGTTTGTTTGCAAAGTCACTGAGTCGCCAAGCAAAATGGAAGAAAAGGGGATGGCAATTATAATTTATTATGCAGTAATTGTTACCTAAATGTTTTTGAATAAGCAAAAATCACATCTGTTTAGGAGTAAGTTGCGAGCCAAGAGAATTCCCTTTGAAATGGGAGGCAGTGTTCTCAAATTCTGTAACTGTACACATAAAACAACGTATTTATTTCCCCACTGAGTCCATTACATTCCCAAGTCAAACGGCATCTTCTTTTCCCTTCCCATATTAAAGCCTTTGATTTAATGGAGGTTTTAACTACTAGTTCTTTGGGGAATTTTCACTAGGCTCTGCACAGATTAGGTTATTGGAAAGTATAGTTATTTGCTTGTAAAGTGGCAGTTCCGTGTCAAAATTGATTTTCTCCGGTGCTGCAACAGTAAGACAGATAAGCCTCTGCTTTGCATCCAAAATAACATGATCTCCCAGCCTGGATAGTTTTTCTTTTCTCTCTCTCTCTCCCCCCCACCCTTTCTACTTTTCTTCTCAACGTAAGCACTTCATTTAAAGTGCTGCTTTGCACAGGGGGCACAACTGCACTGCAAAAACACAAATACAGAGGCATTGCTGGGACCTCCGCAGGCTTGCTTGCCTCCAACCAAGTCTTACCATATGGGGAAGGCCATAGCTCTAAGCACTGAGTACATGTTTTGCAAGCAGAGAATTCCAGTGTTCGGTGGAGGGCATTTTTTGTTAAAGAATCTCACGGTCAGAGCATTGGGTCATCCAGCTCCACGTAGGCTACACTGATTGGCCCAGGAGCTCTCAAGGATTTCAGACAAGAGTCTTTTGCAACCCTAACTGGAAATGCTGAGAACTGAACCTGCATTTACATGCACAGTTTACCCTAATATGTGTGGGGTTTTGTTTGTTTGTTTGTTTTACACATTAAAACTTCATTGCTAAATTCATGGAAAGGCAAATTCCGAAGGGTGACTGACCTTCAGTCCTCATATTGCTTCAGAAAGGGCAAATTATGTAGCTTCGACTTAAATTGTGGCCTGAAGTGCATTTCCCCCCATCCCTAGCCTGGATACAGCCTTGTTGGTACAGCAAAGATTTCAGCAGGCACCTAAAATGAGACAGTGCGGCATCTCCTCTTGGATGCAGAACTGCATTGCAAAATTCAGAAAGGAGCAAACGTTGAAGGATGGCTTTGTTTTCCCTTGCCGTATTATTTTGGTAAGCGCCAAAAATGTGAAATGAACTGAAAATCTTCCCCACCTCTAATGATGGCTGTCTTAAAGCCTAAAAACTGTCTGCTTTCCAAATGTAGGGCATTCTGCATGCTTCCCCTTCTATCTGTTTAGCTGGGCTGTCCTTGCAGCTCTCTCTCTCCCCCCACAGCTTACAGAATTGTTGTCCCAAGTTCCCGAGAGATTAATGTATTTACTGACTTCTTTAAGACGTTGTACCAATCAATGTTAACCGTCTCTGACAGAGACATAAAGGATCTATTAAATTAGATCCAAGGCCCTATTAAATTACCCGGCGAGAAGCAGCGCGGCTCACCTTATCTAGGACAGAAATTAATGCATGTTATTAGAGGCTTGTATTTAAGGGAAATTCTCAGAAGGAACTGAGAGCCTTGCAAAATGGGGTGGGGGGAAAAACGAGTGTTGGAAGAAAAAGAAAAGGCGCTGGCGCCATTAAACTGCCTCTGCAATTTCTATGATGCCATCCTTTTTGTAGAAAAAAAAGGCGAAACCTCCAACAGCCTCCCACCCACGAGTTCCCCTTTGCTAATCAGATTAGTGACAAATAAAATTAAACCATTAAGGCAATTAAGTAATTCTTAGTTAACATTGGATCAGTTGCTTGCATGCAAATGTTCTCGTTTCCTTTCTATTAAAGGGGCTGATCAAATGTAATTTCCAAGTTCCCTAGGAGTCATTTGTTTCTCAAGAATTCACGGGTTTCCATTTGCTGCCTTGCTGGACCTCGTCTGCTCAGCGGAACATTGCTTAGCTGAAAATTCATGACGGGTTTGGGGGAGAAGAGATCCCCTTTTTAATTAACTCTTTATCCAGGGTTGTTAATGCAGTGGGTTGTACAAGCAGGGGCGCCGACTTATAAAAAATATTGGGGGGGCGGGGGCCCATACCGACTTATAAAAAATATTGGGGGGGCCCAAGACCTCCAAACCGCTGCTGCTGGGGGAACGAAAGGGGCGAGCCCCGGGCTGCCCCGACCTTAAGTGAACCTGTGAGGGCCCGCCCTTTGCGGCAGCCGATTGGCTGCCGCCGTGGGCGGTGAATATTAATGAGCTAGGGGGAATCCCCGCTTCTCGCGGGGCTGACGCCAGCCCCACGAGATTGTTGATGGGTCGAGAGCCCGCAACCCCACCCCCTCTCTAGATCGGGAGTGGCTTTGTTTTTCTTAAATTATTGGGGGGGCAGAGCCCCCCCAAATGAATTTTTGTGGGGGCTCGGGCCCCCTCAGGCCCCATGGAGTCGGCGCCTATGTGTACAAGGAATGGTTGAGCAGCCTCTCTGAGTTACGATACAAGCCGGCCACTTTTTCACCTCTTGGATGAATGCAGAGAGCATCCATCAGATTTCACACTTCTCTGAGTGCTTATTTATTTATAAAAGTATCTACATCTCACCCTCTCACAAAATATCAGGGTGGTATAGAGCAACATTTAAAAAATGTTAAGAGCAGTACAGAACAACCATTAAAAAGACTGGCCACTCAAGAAAACTGTAAACAGTTGCAAGGACCTGTCAGCATAAAAAAAGGTCTTTAAGAGATGCCTGTAACTTAAAAGTGAAAATGCCTACCAAATCTCTGCTGGGAGAGTACTCCACTTTATAGGGCTGGCCGTTCAAAGTACCTCACTTCTGGTTGAGGCTAGATGGACCTCAGTAACATAGGAGATAACTAACAGCACTCCTCTGCATGAACTCAAGGCTCAGGCAGTCCTTGATATCACCAAGTTGCTCAGGGCTTCGTATATCAACCCAAGAGACTTGAACCTAGCATATAGATGGCTATTGTAAACATGCTGTCTGCCACCCCCATGCCCCGGTATTACTCCATCCCAAATTTTGCCGTTCCGTATTTCAGATATGATTTCTGGATTGGGACTTGGCAGGCTGGAATCCATTTTGGAGTCTGATTCCCAAGATGTATTTGTTGGGAATCTGAGGTCAGATACCCATGTAAGCGGAAGTTTCCCCCAGTTTCAGTCACCGCACAGAGGCAGCTTAAGATCCAAAATGGTTTGCTGCTATAGAAGATAAGGCTTCAGTAATACAGTTCCAGACATTGATATATACATATAGCTTGTAGTCTTTGCAGATACAGATATATGCTACAAGTGCAAAGTATCTCTGTTGCTCCAAAACTTCAAGATGTAACACAGACTCTGACTTACTTCTCAAGACTGACTCCAACACACAGCTGCACAAGACCCCAGACCCAATGAGCTGACATGCCTTAATCACTTATATAGACTGCACTGGGCTACTGCCATAGCAACTGGCTTGGCCAACCATGCACCTGTTGGCTTATCTCATACATGGGGTAATTTGTGCTCATGAAGGAAATTAACCCTTTCTTCCACGTCTAGTTCCTCCAAAAGTATTTTGTGGCCTTTGTCTAAGACTTCATTAGTGTAGAAGGGTGCTTGTTGAAGGTCAACACCAGCACTCTTAGTTGGGTCCGGAAACGGGCCAGGAGCCAGTGAAATCTTGGCATAATAATGGCGCAGTTAGCAATCATGCAGCTGTTTCTTGTACCATTTGAAGTTTCTGGACCATTTTAAGAGATAGCCCCGTGTGCAAAGTATTTCAGGGATCCAAAGGGTGTGGGAGTGGAGCTGAAAGCAATAGGAAGATTCAAAGGGGAAACATATAATTAAAATCATTTCTCCCTCTGCAAATCTCCAATTGTGAAAATGTCCCCACATAAACTAAGAAAGGGATCAGAAGGTGCTGCGACGAAACAACGTTTCTTGATAAGCAAAATGCATCTCACCACTGAAGCCATTGAAGCCCCAACAGCCAGGGACAGTGCTGTGAGCCTTTCTGCCACCACGATCTTGATTTGATATTTATATTCCATTTCCCCAACAATCAAAGCTCAGAACAACAACAAAGCATTAACAGACAAACGGGACACATCCTAATCCAAAAGAAATATACGATTTGAAAAGTACAGCAGGTGCAAAAAAAAAAAAAGAATCAAAACAACATGAAATAGAATCACAAAATACCAATCAATCACACCGGGTTGACAATTAATGTCAATAAACCCTGAGGCTAGAAACAGAAAAAACCATCCATCAGGATCCCCTATCTCTCCCCTGGGTTGTACAACTCCTCTGTCATCTCTCACCTACGGGGGGCAGGTTCCACCAGCAGGATCTCACCCTTGGACAAAGGCCACTCTTCTCCCCTACTGCAGCCAACCAGTCAGCAGACAAAATATTCTCGTAATCTGGGGAACCGGGTTCGCGCCTCCGCTCCTCCACATGCAGCTGCTGGGTGACTTTTGAAGTCTCTCAGCCCCACTCACCTCACAGAGTGTTTGTTGTGGGGGAGAAAGGGAAAGGAGAATGTTAGCCGCTTTGAGACTCCTTAAAGGGAGTGAAAGGCGGGATATCAAATCCAAACTCTTCTTCTTCTTCTTCATTACCCAGTATACCTGAAGGAGCATCTCCACCCAAACCGTTCTGCCCGGACGCTGAGATCCAGCGCCGAGGGCCTTCTGGTGGTTCCCTCATTGCGAGAAGCATAGCTACAGGGAACCAGGCAGAGGGCCTTCTCGGTAGTGGCTCCCGCCCTGTGGAACGCCCTCCCATCAGATGTCAAAGAGATAAACAACTACCTGACATTCAGAAGACATCTTAAGGCAGCCCTGTTCAGGGAAGTTTTTAATGTGTGACATTTTGGTGTATTTTTGGTCTTTGTGGAAGCTGCCCAGAGTGGCTGGGGAAACCCAGCCAGATGGGCGGGGTATAAATAATAAATTATTATTATTATTATTATTATTATTATTACTACTACTACTACTACTAATACTACTACTACTACTACCCCCATATTATAACAACCAGAGCCTGGCGTGTGGAAGACTCTACAAACCTGGTTATTGTCACAGTCACACAATTGTTGGGGAAAGTTAGGAAACCTAAGGCAATAAATCCCACATCTGAATGCAACTTTCTTTGGCTCAGACTGTCATTGGCTATAGCTCCACCTGCTGCTGGGCTCCCTCTTTCTGGCCCACCGGTTCCAGTGGACACCAATCACCACTGCGTGTGGACAGACTCAGATGCACACATTCAACATTTTCTGTTTATTATTTTCTCCATGGTCTCTCTCTCTCTTTCAAAACAGCAAGCTTTCTCTTTGTTCTTTCACCCCATTTCCTGATGCGTCAGCATCCTTCCTTCCTTCAGTGAACTGCAAGGTGTGCCCTATGGGCGTCTCTCTCTCTAAATCATCCATGATGTATTGTGCGTGCCTTAAATGAGTCTGCTCCATTTACACAATTGCCCTATTAATTTCCTCCTCGTTGATTTACACCACTTTCTGCAGAAAACCATCCCCCCAGGCCCCACTTCCCCACGTGCTTGCAAGAAACTCTGGTCTGTGTTTCCTACCTCCCTGTCACATCTCCTCACCATTTGTCTTCATTCATCCATCCCTTATCTTCTGTCTCCCTTCCCCTCCCACCGTTCTGTCTAACTTCTGTTCATTTTGCATCCCCTCCTCTCCTCTCCCTCCCTCTTTGCTTTAGTGCGGCTAATAAATCTATGGCAAGAAGGTTAGAATCTCAGAAGATACAGGTTTAAAGGCAAAGTATAACGCCGCCAATAAAATTCAAGAGTCTCCAGCACAAGGGGAACAGGCAACAGAGAGACTCCCAAAGAATTTACTACAATCCTGAGCAATGTGAGCATAAGTTAGGGATGTGAAGGGTTAGGTGAGTTGGGGCAAAGACGGTGCAGCATCTATTTTACATCACAGTTAAATAATGGCATCTCCAAGTAGGGATGGGGGAGGCTCAGTACAGTGGTACCTTGGGCGTTGAACAGCTTGGCTCCTGAACAAATTGGCTCCCAAACACCGCAATCCCAAAAGTAAGTGTTCTGGTTTGTGAATGTCTTTTGGAAGCCAAACATCTGACACGGTTTCCGTGGTTTCCGATTGAGTGCAGGAAGCTCCTGCAGCCAATCAGAAGTTGCGCCTTGGTTTTTGAATGGTTCTGGAAGCCGAACGGACTCCTGGAATGAGTTAAGTTTGACAACCAAGGTACCACTGTATGGACAATGTGTTTCCTGGAAGTCCGAAATAGATTATGAATTGAAATAATTTCCCATCCCAACCCACCAGGAACTGGAACTCTTAGATTAGCATTTGTTGAGGTTGCCCAGACCATGAAAGAAGTTGTCACAGAATCATAGAGTCATAAAGGGAGTTGGAAGGGACCTTAGGGTCATCTAGTGCACCCCCTGGAATGCAGGAATCTCAGCTAAAGTATCCATGACAGATGGCCATCCAACCTCTGCTTAAAAACCTCCAAGGATGGGGAGTCCACCACCTCTCGTGGGAGGCAATGTATTCCACTGCCAAACAGCTCCAATTGTCAGAAAGTTTTTCTGAATGTTTAGAAACATTTGGAACATCTTTGAAAAGAAGGAAGGAAGGGAGGGAGGGGAATGCACTGAATGAGAATCAGTTTCACAAAATACACACACACACACACACACACACACACTCCACTGCAAAGTGTGAAGTGCAATCTGAATTCACTTTAGCATTACATTTTTGTTGCAACGCTTTTTCACACCTATGAGGAAGCATATAGTCTTGCACAACATAGCATTTACTTCTGAGTAAGCATTCAGAAGCTCAGACAGCATGCCTAATGAATGGCTGGGGCAACCCAACCAGATGACCAGGGAATAATAATAATAATAATAATAATAATAATAAGCACTAGCTTCTATTTTGGGTGCTGGAGGTTAGCTGCAAAAAGCGGGCCCATATTCAAGAGAGCATAAGAGCTGCAGTTACAAATCAGGGCAACCGAGAGATCTGTGTTCCACATGAGAAATGTGATGTAACTACAAAGCAATTGCAGGCTTAGGGAGCAATAATTCAACCGTTGATCAGCTGAGTTCCAAGCTACAGTTTCCATGTGTATAAACTGCATTTTTAAAAGGGCCGTATAATGCAGTTCAGAAATCACTCATTTTTGCCCTCCCACAAACGAAAAGTGCATGCAGTTCATATTGCATACAATTATTGACTCGTCGTGGTTCGTTCATGGAAAAACCAATCCAGTGAGTGCAGCGGGGGGGGGGGGGAGCTGGAAAAGAAAGAAAACAGGGAGGAGGATTCTTTGAGCCCCTTTGGCTTATTGGCTGGCATCTTGGATGAAGGCATGACAGATTGGCTGGAGCCCTGAGCATAGAATCATAGAATTGTAGAGTGGCAAGGGACCATGAATTGTAGAATGGCAAGGGCCAAAGAATGCTCCAACTACCGCACAATTGCACTCATTTCACACGCTAGCAAGGTTATGCTTAAAATTCTACAAGGCAGGCTTAAGCAGTATGTGGACCGAGAACTCCCAGAAGTGCAAGCTGGATTTCGAAGGGGCAGAGGAACCAGAGACCAAATTGCAAACATGCGCTGGATTATGGAGAAAGCTAGAGAGTTCCAGAAAGACATCTACTTCTGCTTCATTGACAATGCAAAAGCCTTTGACTGTGTCGACCACAGCAAACTATGGCAAGTTCTTAAAGAAATGGGAGTGCCTGATCACCTCATCTGTCTCCTGAGAAATCTCTATGTGGGACAAGAAGCTACAGTTAGAACTGGATATGGAAGAACTGATTGGTTCAAAATTGGGAAAGGAGTACAGCAAGGCTGTATATTGTCTCCCTGCTTATTTAACTTATATGCAGAATTCATCATGCGAAAGGCTGGGCTGGATGAATCCCAAGCCGGAATTAAGATTGCCAGAAGAAATATCAACAACCTCAGATATGCAGATGACACAACCTTGATGGCAGAAAGTTAGGAGGAATTAAAGAACCTTTTAATGAGGGTGAAAGAGGAGAGTGCAAAATATGGTCTGAAGCTCAACATCAAAAAAACGAAGATCATGGCCACTGGGCCCATCACCTCCTGGCAAATAGAAGGGGAAGAAATGGAGGCAGTGAGAGATTTTACTTTCTTGGGCTCCATGATCACTGCAGATGGTGACAGCAGCCACGAAATTAAAAGACGCCTGCTCCTTGGGAGAAAGGCGATGGCAAACCTAAACAACATCTTAAAAAGCAGAGACATCACCTTGCCAACAAAGGTCCGTATAGTAAAAGCCATGGTTTTCCCAGTAGTGATGTATGGAAGTGAGAGCTGGACCATAAAGAAGGCTGATCGCCGAAGAATTGATGCTTTTGAATTATGGTGCTGGAGGAGACTCTTGAGAGTCCCATGGACTGCAAGAAGATCAAACCTATCCATTCTGAAGGAAATCAGCCCTGAGTGCTCACTGGGAGGACAGATCGTGAAGCTGAGGCTCCAATACTTTGGCCACCTCATGAGAAGAGAAGACTCCCTGGAAAAGACCCTGATGTTGGGAAAGATTGAGGGCACAAGAAGAAGGGGACGACAGAGGACAAGATGGTTAGACAGCGTTCTCGAAGCTACAAACATGAGTCTGACCAAACTGCGGGAGGCAGTGGAAGATAGGAGTGCCTGGCGTGCTCTGGTCCATGGAGTCACGAAGAGTCGGACACGACTAAACAACAACAACAACAAGGGACCATGAGGTCATTTACTCCAACCCTCTGCAATGCAGGAATCTTTTGCCCAACGTGGGACTCAAACCCACAACCCTGAGATTAAGAGTCTCATGCTCTACTGATTGAGCCAATTCCAGCAGCAGCACTTTTGTTAGGAATAAGTATACATACAGTGTAGCAGATAGGGTGTCAGACTAGGACAGGGCAGACCAGGGTTCAAATCTCCACTCAGCCATGAAACTTGCCTTGGGTTGGTCACCACCTCTCAGCCTAACTAACCTCACAGCGCTGTTGTGAGCATAGTAAAGAGGGGGGGAGTCATGTATGCCACTGTGAGCTTGATAGAATAAAGGTGGGATATAAATACAAGAACACTTGAATTTAAACCATTGTACTGCTGGAGAAAGCAAGGCTGGCTCTCCACTGGCACTCCTGAGAAAATAGCTCCCCCACACATAACTTTAATAACTGGTGCCCGAATTACTCACCCTCACTTCTCTTCTTACTCTGTTTACTTTTTGTGCTGGGTCTCTTATATTGTAACTCTGAGACCAGGGGCTTCATACATACATACATATATATATATCAGCAATATCTGTGCACAGAATATAGGTGACTTTTAGGAGTCAGATTTGCAGAACCAACAATACTGGTTTGGGGGAGAAGGGGGGAAGAGAGAGAATATTATTTACAAAGCTTTGATTACATGGTTCATCAGAACACTGAGGGGAACACATAGCCACCCATGATGAGGGGCAGATAATCCCGACAATTTTCATTTCCCCAATCTTGAATTGGGTTCTCCACATTCTGCAGCAATTTGCAATTAAATAAACAAACAAATACAAATCCCTCAGTGTTTCTGTGCAATTTTATCCTAATATACATATTTTTTGTATGCAGTTTTGAATAATATATGCATTTTGCAACAAATTTTACCTGATAGCATGCATTTTTTTGCATGAACTTTTATTTTCTTTTTTTGTATGAACTTTTATATTTATTTATTTATTTACTTACTTACTTACCAATGTATAAATTTATATGCAAACTTTCCCCTAATATACACACACACTGGTTGGAGAACTGCCTCACTCAATTCAGAGTGGGGTGAACCTCTGGGGATAACTGTGTTCTGGTCCACATACAGGTTTGACAAGAGTGTGTATTAGGCAGCTGCTAATTAAAATGCTAACACCGTCCAAGTCTTTTCCCATCTCTGCCCAGAACCCCCATCCTGCCTCTGTAGCCAGAGGCAGACGGAAGAACGAGCCACCTCCAAGCAGAGATGTAGAAGGAGCGTGGCACCATTTTAACAAGCTAAATTTCCTGTCGCACACATGGCTGCTCCCTGCTGGCGCAGCCCTCGTTTTAGCCTGATGAAGTCAGTGTGATGAACTCCCGAGTTTTAGCCTGCCCTTGAGCCTCACATCTATCTGATCTTTCATTCTGCTAGCCGCACATTTCTCGCTAAGCACACACAACTCCCCGGGCCCCAGCGGAGACGGCTTCGCTTCGGCTCGGCATCAATATGTTCGGCGCTGAATTCATTTCTGCAGGGAGCCCGGTAAATCTGAACTTTCCAAAATCATTTGGCCCCTATTACTGGTAAGCACTGCTCTTAAATAGGTTGTAACTCCGACTAATAGGCTCTGTAATCGGAGCTGAATTGAACAAAAGACTCTGCTATGGGCGACTATCAGTCATTTTTATTGCCAATCAAATGCCTGGGTATAGGAAGGAAAAGAACCTCTCCTTTTTTCACTTTACACACTCCTAGTTTGCTGGAAAACCTTACACAACTTAAACCAAGCAACCCCCCCCCCCCAATCTCCCCACACCTACACATTTTGCAGAGATTTCAAACAAGGACATTTGCCACGGAAGGGTTTTCCTCATAGTTTAAAACAGACACTTAGGCTCTCCTTATTTGTCAAGGACAGTCTCTATTGCCATCACACCGGCGAATATGACTTGAGACACAAATAACTGAGCTGCAGGAAAGGTTACATTCAGTGCTATTTTTCTAGATAAAAAGAGGTGCTCAAACTCACCATGAATACCTCCCTTGTTCTCTTATAACTGCAATGAAGAAGAAGCCAAGTTACAGGGAAGCCAAATTACAGGGAACCAGGCAGAGGGCCTTCTCGGTCGTGGCACCCGCCCTGTGGAATGCCATCCCACCAGATGTCAAAGAGAAACATAACTACCAAACTTTTAGAAGACATCTGAAGGCAACCCTGTTTAGGGAAGCTTTTTAATAGGTTATTGTATTTAATGTTCTGTTGGACGCCACCCAGAGTGGCTGGGGAAACCAGCCAGATGGGTGGGGTATAAATAATAAATTATTATTATTACAATGGTGCCCAGCTGCACTGAGTTCCAGTGAGTTCCAGCTGTAAAAAAAACCACCCTGTTACATTTCTAAAAAAGATACAACAGTGTTGAGGATCTGCAGGAAACCAGTTAACCAAGATTAAACCAAATTAGCCTAATCAGCACAGTCGGGGCAGGCAAGTTCCCTAATGGGGGAGGGAACATCTCCCTTCCCTCCTTCTGCACATGTTTTCAGGTGTCACCTGTGACCCCACCACCAAAGATGGAAAGGGATTCTTCTTCCTTGCTATGAGAGCCTTGGGCATATGACTTCTCAAGTGCACTGTGGGGCTGCCAAATTGTTGTTCACCCTGGGGTGTATGACAAGCCTAGCAGACACCCCCTATTACCCCACAAAGGAATGCAGTGTAGGGTAACCAAGGAGTGCCCTAACTCCTTAGTGGCTAGGGAAACCCAGTCGGATGGGTGGGGTATAAATATATTATTATTATTATTATTATTATTATTATTATTATTATTATTATTGCCTCAGGATTTCCCCCTGAAAATCTTTAGTTTTTCTTTCCTACCCAAACTAGAATCATAGAATCATCTAGTCCAGGCATGTCCACTGTGTCGATCGTGACCCACTGGTCAATCGCGGGGTGTCCCTAGTCGATTCTGGCCAATATTAGAAGCCTTAGTTATACACCCATTCCTGGCTCCCTAAAAAAACCCCCAGCAACTTCAGCTTCCCAAACAAAGCTCACCAAATCTGACAATGGGTAGATCACTCCCCAGGGACGCGGATGGTGCTGTGGGTTAAACCACAGAGCCTAGGTCTTGCCAATCAGAAGGTCGATGGTTCAAATCCCCATGACGGGGTGAAGTCCCGTTGCTTGGTCCCTGCTCCTGCCAACCTAGCAGTTCAAAAGCACATCAAGTGCAAGTAGATAAATAGGTACTGCTCCAGCGGGAAGGTAAACGGCATTTCCGTGTGCTGCTCTGGTTCTCCAGAAGTGGCTTAGTCATGCTGGCCACATGACACAGAAGCTGTACACCGGCTCCCTTGGCCAATAAAGTGAGATGAACACCGCAACCCCAGAGTCGGCCACGACTGGACCTAATGGTCAGGGGTCCCTTTACCTTTTAGATCACTCCCCATTTATCTCTACTGTAAGTAGATGGCAGTCTCTTGGGAGTTGGACGTGCCTGATCTAGTCCAACTCCCTGCAACGCAGAAATATGCAGTTGTCCCATATGGGGATCGAACCTGCAACCTTGGCGTTATCAGCACTGTGCTCTAACCAGCTGAGCGAAACTGTGTAATTTGAAGCCAAATTGAGCAAATCTAAACACCCCTCCAGAAGCATGACTCCCAACAGTGGAGTAGGCAAAAAAGAGGAGTCCTAAGGCCAATCAGGGGCTCCCCCATCCCCCCCATCAAATCTTACTTAGTCCCTTAAACAGGTAACTACCAAAGCCCACGTTGCAGAGGGAGGGAGGGCACTACAAAGAGTAAAAATGGCATCACCCCACATAGTGAGTTACCTGCATCAGGCAACTTACTATTCCACTTTTGTTCTTGTTTGTGGACACTTTGGGGTCTGTATCTATTGCATGTAGGGCATGGGTCAGTGCTAGCTCTTATGGGCTTAAATTATAAGAGGGCAGGTTTCGGTCAAAAATTTAGAAGGAATTTCTTGATGGCAAGAGCAGCTTGACCGCTTAGCAATAGGAGTGAGAGGTCTCTCCTTTGTTGGAGGCAAAGGTGTACCCAGGGGTTGGCGAAACTGGTCCCCAGTGGAGGCACAGGCCAGTGGGAGCCAAAAATTCACTCTCAGACTAGGTAAAGGTAAAGGACCCCTGGGCAGTTAAGTCCATTCAAAGGTAACTATGGGGTTGCGGCACTCATCTCACTTTCAGGCCGAGGGAGCCGGCGTTTGTCCACAGACAGCTTTCCGGGTCACGAGGCCAGCATGACTAAACTGCTTCTGGCACAATGAAACACCATGACAAAAACCAGAGCGCAGGGAAACACTGTTTACCTTCTCGCCACAGCAGTACCTATTTATCTACTTGCACTGGTGTGCTTTCGAACTGCTAGGTTGGCAGAAGTTGGGACAGAGCAACAGGAGCTCACTCCATCACAGGGATTTGAACCGCCAACCTTCCGATCGGTTTAGACCATAGCGCCATCCACGTCCCTACCTATCAGACTACGGAGGGTATGACATACATGTGTGTGGCCTGCGCAAAGTCTCAAGAGATGGCTGGAGGGCCACATCTGGTCTCTGGGCCTGAAGATTCCTACTTCTGCTGTATTTTGTGTTTTTCTCTGCTGTGATTGTAATATACTGTATCTGACATTTATGGCCTACAACACGCAAAACATGAACATCTCTTCTTCTTTTTCTTAACAAGGCATCCGCCACCAAAGGCAAAAGTAGAAAAGGGGGGATAGCAATTTACCAGGGAATAGAACTAGAACATAGCAACAGCTGGAGGTCATACGTTTTGAACAAAAGGATGAACCAAATCACTTAATTATATATTTCCTCATCTTGGTCAGATTTCCATGAAGAAAATAACTCCTGTTGTATCATTTTGCCTTGTGTTTTAAAAAAACAAAACAAAACAGAAAACCCAGAAAAAGTGGGGTGGGAAATCGCTATCAAAACCTTATCACCAAAATTGATAGTGTTTACTTAAAGCTTTTTCCAACTTTGCTGACTTCAACAGATATTGAAGACACTAATAAATCTAGCCCGAAGATTCTTTGCAAGGTCCATCTCTTCTTGATGCAAAATGTGTCCTCTATGATCTATATCAAGCTAGAGAAAAGAGGATCCTTATATGTAATTTTATAGGCATTTTTCTCGTGTGTCTTGGTTGGTGTTTTTTGTAAGCAGTACAAAAATTATTAGGTAGTAAGCAGAAGAGAAAGTAATGCGGCACACGGTTTATAGTGTCATTCCTTTTTCAGCTAGGCTTAACGTTATGTTAACTGGATCCCAATCAACTTCTGATAGTGTAGACGTGGTTCCTAATCCATGTAGGGGAACGTGGAGCTGACAGATGTAACCCCTGGCATCTCCAGGTAGGGCTTGGAAAAATCTAAGGGTATGAAGAGATCACAAATCCTGCACATTTTTTTATCATCCACAGTACTATAGAGCAGGGGTCAGCAAACTTTTTCAGCCGTGGGCCAGTCCACTGTCCCTCAGACCTTATGGGGGGCCGGATTATATTATGGAGAGGGGGAAAATGAATGAATTCCTATGCCCCACAAATAACCCAGAGATGCATTTTAAATAAAAGGACACATTCTACTCATGTAAAAACACACTAGTTTCTGGACTGCCCATGGGCCGGATTTAGAAGGCGATTGGGCCAGATCCGGCCCCCAGGCCTTAGTCTGCCTACCCATGCTATAGACGTTGCCATTACAGGAAAACTAAATCTGTCCTTCTGAAACTTGGTAAGATTCATCCCTGCAAAAAGTCTGTAATTCCTATAAAAATATATATTTAAGATGTCAAACTTTGAATGTGCTCAGCATATACACACTAAAACCCTAGAGCTACTTGCTTGCAATTTGGCAGGCTTATTCTATTTTTTATTTTTTATTTTGTAATAAGTGATTATTAGTTTTCAATTACAGTCCAATATAATGATACCAATTTGTAATGCAGTTATTAATACCAATCATTCAAATATCAAATTATATAATTTAGTTAACGTGCCCCCCCCCCCGCATGCTAGATTGGATGGTTTCACAATTTTCTTTATTTCTGCCTTCCAAAATCGTATTAGTTTCAATCACATTCCAATCATAATAATAATCCCTTATACAACAACAGCAATATTAATAACTTCTATTCATGTTGACACATTAAATGATTTATAAAATTGCAAGCGAGGAACACAAACTATATCCTTGTTCGTCCTTTGTGTGGCAGTTATTCAGTCTGTGGTGTTTCTGTCTGTCCTTGTATGATGTTATGTCTTTCTTTCCCCCAATTGTTGCTGTTATCCATCATGCCTTGGGCGGAGCTGATATCCCATTGTTGTTCCAGAAATTTCTCTATTACTCCATCCCATGCTTTATTGTTTTGCACTAAGAACTTTAACAACAGCTGCAAAAGTCGCTCTGTCCCAGTAAATAAACTGTTGTCACCATTCTTCCTCTCAGCCTGGGAAGAAGAGAGGTCTGTTGAACGGTAGATGATTCAATAAAGAACTTTATCAGTTCCTTGGCAGCTCACAGAATCCCTCCATCCTTCCTTCCAGCTGAAGATATATGAGCAATTATACTTCCAATTAAATTCAATTCCAAGGCCTCTTAGCATTATTCAGTTCACTTCATAAATAATAAGGGATGGGGAAGAGCCAGCTCTAAGTTTGCCTCGTAAACCTTTTGCAAAATAGAGCGTACCTCCCTTCCCCCCCCTTTTTAACACACACAGTTCCGTTTGATGTTATATTCCATATTTATAATCCAATTTCTTCCATCTTTGCTTGTACAAATATAATTTGAACTAACACTTAGAGGGTTGCCAAATCATAAATGTACAGAAGAAAACTTTAAATAAAGAAAACATAGGCTCCCCTATGTCTTATCTCAAGTTCAAACCTTAAAGTCCTTGAACTTGGTTTGTTCCACAGTTTGTGATCTCATCTCTTCTAGCACATGCCTGTGCTTTAGTCCAATTAAGCTCTAATTAACAGGAGAAGCTCTGCTTCTTAATGGCGGCATTGGAGGGTTTCTGCCAGGCAAAGTGCTTTTGCACTCAGTGCCTCCCTGCCCCCCGTATTCCATGCCGGACTGAGAGCCAGGTACCAAGATGAACTGTGAGTGAAGCCCATTCCTTCCATCCCTGGGGAGGAATTGGCAAGGATGATTACCCTCAATCATCCTTGTTTTGCCTTCACCAACTATACCCTGCTGTCGTGGGGTCTGCCTCCATTAAGGCAGAGCAGTACCAGAAGCTTAGACTTATTCTCACCTGGAGGGGCTACTGTGACAACAAATTCAACCCACTTTGTCACAAAAGTTACTGGGCTTTTAAAAATCCAATAGTTGTGGTAGTGGGGAGAGAAAAAGAGAAAACAAAGCTTTACTTTTCCCAAAGTGAACTTGACCTCAGATACTGAGCTGAATCAGGCAGTTTCTGAAGTGTTTTACGCCAAGGCAAGATGCTGGGTTGTTTTTTTTTAAGCACTGAACTGGGGTGTGAGCCAAATCTTTTGGCTGGTGCACAAATGTCGGAAAAAATGTCCTAGGCACCTGCTGTATATAAAATAGTAAGTTAAATAGGTTTATTACTTGACTTAATATGGTGGTTTCTTAGGTGCCTAAGTTTTGTTCTGCAAGCATAGATATGTTTTGCAGTTCCACTGCAACTGAAGTCAATGGTTCAAGACGTTCTCTGATGTATGAATATGTATGAAGTGAGAGTAGGTTACGGTGAAGGACATCTCCACCAGATTTTAGGTACTAGTAGGGATTTAACAATGACATCCTTCTGGCAGCTTTTTTAAAAAAATAGTTGAAAGCCAACAATTGTAGAGTAAAAGGAAGATAGCACCAAGAAAGCAGAGGAGAAGCTTCAGCGACATGAAATGATGTGAGAGACAGTGGGGAAAGGATTTGAGCTGTCACCCTTGGTGGGATTTTACAAGGATGCCCCTGTTTAAATATGTGAACTGATGTAGGGTACAGAAAACACACCACACCACCCTGAGGACATGGCAGGCCCAATAAAAAGGAGTATCTATGTTCTATGCAGGCAATCCTTTTTCATCTGCATCCTTTTCATCTCTTCCCTCCCCGAATGGGGGCAAGGAATAAAGGAGGGAGGTTTTAGGCCTGGTGGTGGAGGAGGAGAGACAAGGCATAGGTCTATCCTAATAGGGACGGGAAGCATGTACAGTGTTGGATCTCGCAACTAACATGCTTGCTACATTAAAAAAGCAAAAAAAACCAAAACCTGAGACACGTTTCCTTTAGCCAGTTAGTGGTTTTGAAGTAATGATGTAAAATTCATTTCATCTCTCCTTCTCTCTGTCTTTTATCCAAAGCCTCGCTCTTTCATACACAACATCGAGGTTGTCATATCTGAGGAATTATTAAAATAAGACGGAGGCGGCTTGAGCTGAGCAGAAACGCTGCTTTGAGCCAGCATCCTCGGGAGACTTGCGAGCTCAATCTCATTAGCTGTTGCCGGGAATCGTCCTCGCCACCAGGTTCAAGGTGATGAAAGATTAGGCCGTTTGGCCTCAGCTCATTCCGTATGCGCCGCACGCCGCTCTCTACCCGTGAACACGAAATTACATTGAACCTGGGGAGTCTAACTCCATTAATTTTAAATGGAAGATTAATTTAACAATATGCGGCAGATATTTGTTACAAACCTATCATGTAAAAGTGACGGTTGGCAATAAATTGTAGTGACTCACGACTGGCCGGTGGCTCAGGCTCAAATAAATCAGACACCATTTGCACATAATTGCTGTTTTTTAAAGACAGGGAGAAGAAAGAGATATGTTGCTTTGATGAAAGATCGGGCAACTTCATTCAAGGAACCAGCGGCAGATATTAAAAAGCGCTGCCACCTGCTTTGCGGAAGCATTTTGCTGAAGGATGCCACCATTAGACTTTCATTCAAAGCACAGGAAGGCAACATTTGAAAAGAAGACTGTGTGTGTGTGTGTGTGTGTGTGTGTGTGTGTGTATGGGAAAGTACAACCTTATTTATCTAAATACCCAAGGGATATCTGAAGCATACAAATGCCCAGGTCCAGAAGGCAGCAGCAAGGATATTACATACCCACCAACATTTCTATGATGAAAATCATCATCATCGTCATGATTTTATTCTATATATCTTGCCCACCTAACTGGGTTGTCCCGGACACTCTGGGCAGCTTTCAGCATACAGTGGTACCTCGTGTTAAGTACTTAATTCGTTCCAGAGGTCCGTTCTTAACCTGAAACTGTTCTTAACCTGAAGCACCACTTTAGCTAATGGGGCCTCCCGCTGCTGCTGCGCCGCCAGAGCACGATTTCTGTTCTCATCCTGAAGCAAAGTTCTTAACCCAAGGTAATATTTCTGGGTTAGCGGAGTCTGTAACCTGAAGCGTATGTAACCCAAGGTACCACTGTATATAGAAACATAATAAGACATTAAACATTAAAAAACTTCCACACATACACACACACACACACAAAAAAAAAACCAAACCACACACAAAAAGTTATTTTAAAGGTCTTCTTCACCCAACACTGAAAAGGACCACAAAGATAGTGCCAGGTAAACTTCCCAGGGAAAGCTATTCCACAAGCAAGGTGCCACTATTCAAAAGGCCCTCTTGCTGGTGCCATCCTGTCTCACATCATTATGTGGAGTCACCTGGAACAGGTAAGTCCACAAGAGCAAAGTGGGTTTTATGGCTGTTGTATCTAACAGCACAATCCTAACCACGTCTGCTCAGAAGTAACTTCTGTGAAATGCAAATGAGCTTACTACCAAGTAAGTGGGGTTAGGAGTACTGCAGAACTGTCTACCCTGTAAATTAGTCTTTGGAAAATGCAGTATGCAAAAATGGATGGATATATATATATATATATAATATACACACATACATACACACACACATACATGCTGCATAAACAATACGAAGACGACTCAAGGACAGTTGATGCTCTGAGCAGTAGGAGGAGCAGGAGGAGCTTGAGCTGTCTCAAGGAAACCAGAAGGTTAAGTGTCTGAGCACACTTGCAGTCCCTGGAAAGCATGTTATTTGAATCGCATTCCTTTGGAAACTCTTGAGCCTGCCGCTTCTGATGCACATCACTGAGGCAGCCTGAGGCGCAAGAGCAGCAAACAAGCGCAACATGGAATCCTTCCTAAATGCAACCGTTTAAATAATAGAAACACTTTTGAAATCCATTTGGAAGAAAGGAAGTGGGACACACACACACACACACACAAGCATCACTTGCAGGGCACAGGACACAGCTGGATATCTCCCTCTTTTGCCACCTTCCATCTGCTTCAGTTTTCCCACCCTCCCGCCCTTTAAGGTTTTTGTCCCTTTTGACCTTGCTATGGACCTCAGTTGGTCGCCGTTGAGGCGCCTGGTAGGAATTTTTCCACTTGGCAAATTGGCACCAGCCACTTGGTTTTCGCCTACCTCATAGCAAATAGTCACAGCTTTCTGGGTATTGGTGGTTAGGCATTGGAAATGATCTGTAGATGGAAAGAGGGGAGGTAGCACCATCACCTGCCCCAAATATTGAAGGGTAGTCCATTAAAGGATTCCAGGGTATGTGGCCCTGTCCGAAGCCTAGGGAGGTGAGGGCCTAAGGCAAGCCCCCTATCGGTGACCCTGGGGAAGCTCCTAGTTGATGTACATCAACAGGAATACCCTACTGGTGGTTAACCCTTCCCAGATTTCCAGCAGACGAGCTGGAGTCAGATATAGTCAGTTAGGTCCAATGCCTAAGCCAATACTGCTCATCACCTGTAACCAATAAAGTTGTGGCCTTTTTTAACCTTAGTAATTGTGTCATGTGTCATTATTTCTACTTGGAGGGGTCGGGAACTCGCCGCACAATCTAATCCTTTGCGATTGGAGTGCTCCCCTTCCAGAGACACCAGCTTCCGGAGAAGAATGTGGGGCTGGCAGCACGCGGTGTGTGACGTTTGTGTGACATCAGGGTGTTGGAGGATCTGAGGTGGAGCTGAACATGGTAGCAATGTGGCAGGAGGGCAGCTTCAGTGGCCCTGGCTCCTCCTCCTGCCACCACCTGGGCCTGCTTCCCACATCCTTCCTCTCCACAGCAGCAGGGCAAGAAGGAGCTGGCCTGGGGCTGCGCTCAGCTCTGTGCTTGGCCTCATCTGCCGCTTTTGGACGGGGGGACCTGACCCTCTCCTAAAAAAATTTTTTTGGGGGGGTCCTAGGAGATGGTGCTCCTGACCCCTCCTGACCCATGGTGCTCCTGACCCTCCTAAATCCCATTTTGACTGCAAAATAGCATTCAAACCCCTTTGAAAAAAAGCAAAAGAAAAACTAGCCCCACCCTCAAATTATTTTAGGGATGGATCTGGTTTGGGGGTGGCAATGACAGTGAATCTTTGTGAGCTAAAGGCCACAGAGCATGGCCACAGGGTGGATTCGGTGGAAGGGGGTATCCATGCACAGCCCTAGTACAAACATGTTACAAGCAAATCAGAATGAATGTTCATTGTCACCCTGCAAACAAAACAGGATGGACACTTAATAAAGCCTAGATCAGAGGTCAGCAAACTTTTTCAGCAGGTAGCAGGTCCACTGTCCCTCAGACCTATAGGGGGACCGCACTATATTTTAGGGAAAAATGAATGAATCCCTATGCCCCACAGATAACCCAGAGATGCATTTTAAATAAAAGCACACATTCTACTCATGTAAAAACACGCTGATTCCCTGACCATCCGCAGGCCGCATTTAGAAGGCAATTGGGCCGGATGCGGCCGCCGGGCCTTAGTTTGGCTACCCATGGCCTAGATTAAACCTTGCTGGGGCTCTTGCTTGAACAGTGGTTGAAAACTGGTATTCCTTTAGTCAGAGGATGGGACCAGAGTGTCCAGCAGTACAGTGGTACCTCAGGTTACAGACGCTTCAAGTTACAGACTCCGCTAACCCAGAAATATTACCTCAGGTTAAGAACTTTGCTTCAGGATGAGAACAGAAATTGTGGCGCAGCAGCAGCAGGAGGCCCCATTAGCTAAAGTGGTACCTCAAGTTAAGAACAGTTTCAGGTTGAGAACGGACCTCTGGAACGAATTAAGTTCTTAACCCGAGGTATCACTGTATAACGTAAAGTATTGATTTATTGCTATCCCTTCATTGCAAAATGCTTTGAGTTTAGAGCTTATGGGGAAGTGGTATATTTTTGGGGCAGGGGAACCTGCTCCTAGTAGTCCTGTGCCAATGAGATGAAATGGGACGTAAATGAAATAAATGCAAATAGTTCAAATGCAAGCAAACCCATGTATCAACAAGTCATGAAACCAGAACAACAATCTAGAAAGATTGTGTACATTGAATGGGCTGCTGTGCTGCTTGTCGCCTAACACAATTAATCACCTCCAAAGAGGAGGGGGAGAGAAGAGAGAGGATTCACTGTAGCTTTAAATCCAGCGTGACACCCCTGTTGCCAGCAACAGATGCCTCCAACTCTTTTATTTTATTTTATTGGTGCTTTAATGCAGAATTTCTTATGGGACCATATCACCTAATTAGAGGGATTGATAACTGCACTGCTCCATAATGAGGCCAATACATTTCAAAGTCATTAAAGATAACTAAGGCAATAAGTCTGTGTTTAAGCAACGCTTCTTTGGAATTTGTGAGTCCGGGGTGGGGGGCGAGGAAGTGAGAAAGAAAAAGCAATCTTTACCTATTCAACTGTAAATGCTAGGTTATTGGAATCTTTAAAACAGGCAGCATGTAGAAAATTGCATGGCCAAATCTCCTTTTTCCCAGTTAATGAAGAATTAAGACTCCCATTTACCATATTAGAAGGTTCATCAGAGGCCTCTCCTTTCCGTAGCGGCTGTTTGACAGCAGTGTCAATTTAGCTGAGCCCAAATGCAGAAGTGCATGACAGTACATCATTCATAACTGTCACATCTATTTAGCGCTCTCATTGTCACAGCATTAACGAAATTCAAGCCCTGTTTGGTGGGGGGTGGGGTTGCAAGTTTCCTATGAAGTTTACACACTCGAGTGCCAAGAGACATGAGCTAGCTCAGGCATAGGCAAACTCCAGCCCTCCAGATGTTTTGGAACCACAATTCCCATCATCCCTAGCTAACAGGACCAGTGGTCAGGGATGATGGGAACTGTAGTCTCAAAGCATCTGGAGGGCTGGAGTTTGCCTATCCCTGAGCTAGATCTAAGGTTTTCAAACTGGATTCTGATGGACCTTCGAGATCTTCAGCAATTGCGATGTATGTTCCAGCTAGAAATGAGAGAGCTCAAAAAATGCTCTCCCCATTTTAACTCACAATTGATCTGAGCATTTTGCCACCCAAACTGGAAAACTCCAGATCAATTTTCTGAGCCCAAAACCCATCCCTGCACCTCTTCCACGGGGTCCCAGGGAAGGATGGAGTCATGGTCAGGTTGGGAGAGTTGGGGAACAACTGTGGCAGAAGCATGTGGGCACATGCTGCATTTATGTGTACAAGGAGGGAGCATAAAAGGGCTGTTTTAAGTCTCTTCTGCTCCTTGTTCTGCCTCTTTGCAGCTTGCCAACACCCACCCAACCTCTTTCTGTTGCAGGACAGAAGATAGTATAGCAAAATATTGAGCTTCTGTAATTGAAACTCTCAAATGGAGGATGGATCACTGCCTTGTCGTGGCGAAGGGGCTTGAATAACTCAGAGAAGCTATGAACTATGCTGAGCAGGGCACCCAAGATGGACAGGTCAGAGTGGAGAGTTTTGACCAAACGTGATCCACCTGGAGCAGGAACCGGCAAGCCACTCCAGTATCCCTGCCAAGAAAACTCCATGGACAAAGTGGGAGACAGGAGTGCCTGGCGTGCTCTGGTCCATGGGGTCACAAAGAGTCGGACACGACTAAATGACTAAACAACAACAACGGAGGATGTGAGGAGTCTGAAATGCAATGCACATTAAACATTTTCTCCTACCCCTTTGTTTCTTGCTCCCTCTGCCCACAAATCTGCCTGGGGTTTCCTTTTTCTTCCCCCTGAAAATATCAGATAAGGACAATCTAGATGAGTGCATGGAGGAGCCTTTAAAGGTGATGGGCAATTTCAGTTGACTGCACCTCTCCATCACTGCACAATGTCCTAGAACTCTACATCGGAGGCAGTGGGGGAAATTAAAATGGTGGCTAGACTCAGTTGCCCTGACTTTGTGTCTTTCCCACTCCTCTGATGGATGAAGAGGCTTTTGTGTGTGGGAAGAGGAAAGGAAGCATTGTCCAATGGGGTCAAATTACCGACAGAAACAATACCAGAGGTGTGTGTGTGTGTGTGTGTGTGTGTGTGTGTGTGTAAACCACCATTAACTTCTGCACACTTCAGAAAACTTCAAGAACTCAAATAGATTGCCTGACCCCCTGGTAAGTTCCACTACAACGTACAAGCACAAATTGTTTGCCTCAAGCTGGGTGAAATATACATTCAAATTCAGACTCTTGAAGGAAATTATTAAGTAGAGCTATATTAGCTTTCTCTGAAGCTTTCTCGCTTTCTGTATTGCCACTATATAGACCAATTATGTTACCTTTCCATGCTGAGAAGTGATTGTTCTGCTAACACAGATCTGGTAAAAAAAACACACCAAAAAACATATAAAGCACCACTGCTTGAACCTTAGGGGATTTTTCTTGTGTTATTTTTTAGTGTGTGTGTGTCTGTGTGCATGTGTAAAAGCTGCTCCCTTGCTACTTCCATCAAATGGAAAACATCTTCCATTAATCTAAATGCAAAATTTGTTTCAGCCATCAGAAAAATAAATATAAAAAAGCAACTTGAAAAATGTTAAGCAAAAAGCAATAAACTTTTTTTTATGCTCCTTAGACCACTAATGCTTTGGAGTTCTCATATTCATTTTGGAGAAATGAACATTTTATGGTTCACAGAGGAATCACTACATGAATAATATCTGAGATTATAATGCATCGAGCAAGAGGGGTAGATTAAGTTTATGTAAACTATTTAATCAGACGTGAAATTCTCTCTAGAGAATAAAAGTGTAGGGGGGTGTCTCTGGCCTTATTTAAGTTTCAGAAAATGCTTTGATGTACTTTGTGAACATAAGATGCTGCTTTAATCTGAGTCAGACTATTTGTCCATGTAGCCCAAGTCCCAGCAACCCTGACCATTGACCACGCTGAGTGCAATAGTGATGGCCACCACTTCAGATGGGAAGGGCTGTAGCTCAGTGGTAGAGCATCTGTTTTGCATGCAATAGCTCCAGGTAAGAACTGGGAAAGATTTCTGCCTGAAACCCTGGAGAACAGCTGCCAGTCGGTGCTAACAATACTGAGCTAGATGGACCAATGGTCTTCCAGTGTTCCAGGAACGGCTTTAAAAGAGGATTAGCCAAAGTCAGGGAAGATGAGGCTATTGGTGACTTCTAGCTCCTTCCACTGCTGAAAGCAGCACGCCTCTAATAATTACAGGTGAGAAGACTGTGAGAAGAGTGTTGTTGCACTCAAGCTTTTGGTTGCAGACCTCTCATGGGCTTCTGGTTGGTTGTTCTGGTTGAAGAGGATGCTGGGCTAGATGGACCTTGGCTTGATCCAGCAGGGCTCTGTGTAATGGTTGTATGGGGGTTGCTCGTGCGTAAGTTGCCGCCACTCCTGGCTAGGTAGCCTGGTTAAACCTTTCCTGGCTGGACAGCCCTTCACCTCGTGGCTGTTCAGTCACTAGCAGAATCCGTCAGTGGGCGTTTCTTAAACTTCTTCCAGCACAGAAGCTCTTTGACGCCAAGTCTACGCCTACTTTCCCTGCGCGGAAGTCTTCTGCGCAGGGTGGGTGTGGGCAGAGGAGGACCTGTGCTCTCCCCGCTAGTCTCCAGCGAAGAGTCCTGGAGACCCCTCTCCGATTCCCCCATCCGCCCCCCTTTATCCCTGGTGTTACGCTGATTTCCTTCCCCAGCCGATGAGTTCCCTCTCTCCCTGCTTGGCCCTTCTCCGGCATCGCTTGGGAGCCCTGCCTCCACTTCTGGCTCCGATGTCAGTTCCCTGACACTCTGATCTCAGGGAGATGAGAACTGGACACCAGCTTCATCTGGAAACCCACAAGTTACCCATCCCTGAGCTGGCAGCAGCTCTACAAGGACTCAGGTAGAGGCCGTTCCTTGCCCTGCTACCTGATTAACTGCTTAGATGGACTATTCATTGACTTGCATGGGGATACAAAAATGGTTGCAGTCCAGGAATGTGATGTGTGCTGGAAAAGGGTCCTTGCTCTGTGCTCTACTATGAGCAGGGGTACAGCTGGTGGGGGAGAAGGGTTCTTCTCTCTATATATTTTTCTCTCTGGAATTCAAGAAGCTCAGATCCCTTCTTTGGTTTCACGGACTGGCAGGATGCTGATGAGTGCACACTGGGGGCAGGGGGGCTGGAGTCTGACTCAGGAGAGGGGGGCAGTGGTTTGGGGGGCCCTGTACCAGCCAGGTGGCAAGAATCAGAGGCAAGGGAAGCTTCAGAGCTGGAGGGTGGAGCACAGGATAGGTCAGAAGAGGAGGAGGAAGAGGCAGGTCAAGCAAGTGAAGGGCCAGGTGCTTCCCCATCTTTTCCTTCACCACTATACCCCAGAACCAGGAGGGGATTGAAAAGGGATGAGCAGAGGAAGTTTCTATACAGGCACAGTCTCCAGCTACATGTATGCAGCCCATTGTGGGAAGGTATATAAACTGGTGGAGGAGAGTGGTCCCCTGTTGCTGCAACTGCTCAATAGAGTACAAACTTAGGAACAGCTGCCTAGCTGAAAAAGTGACTGGAAGTGTTGTCTTTGACAATAAATACTTAACTATCTGATGTGCATTTCTTTGGCTGAGAAGTGCCATGACATTTGGTGGCACCCCACTGCTGTATAGAAACACCAAAACCATTTCATCGGGCTCTGGGGCCTATCCTACTGATTCTTTACTCCTGGTTTTGTTACATCTTACTGTTCTGTTTCATGACATATCTTTGTTATAACGTTTTGCATCCTTTTGTTCTGTTTTGCTCCTTATACATTATACATGGTAGCTGCCCTGAATGTTCTTTAGAATGGAAAGTGTGAGAGAGAAACGTGATGACACTTCATCGTGTGATAAATGTCCTGAAAACCCACTCCACAATGAGTAATGGCTGGTGCCTATTGGGACTGGTAGAGAGGAAGACAAGGAGGCCAACAGCAGAGGGAGCTAGAGGCAGCAGCAAGCAGAGCCAACTAATTCCAGGTTTGCCCCCATCATCTTCCCTGCTGAGTTTTACCAAGGCAACACTGAGACTAAGGAAGAGACAACCAGGGTCATTTCCTGAGCTGGTTGTTAATAAGAATGAAGAAGAAGAAGAAGAAGAAGAAGAAGAAGAAGAAGAAGAAGAAGAAGAAGAAGAGTTGTTGTTTGGATTTGACATCCCACTTTATCACTACCCGAAGGAGTCTCAAAGCGGCTAACATTCTCCTTTCCCTTCCTCCCCCACAACAAACACTCTGTGAGGTGAGTGGGGCTGAGAGACTTCAAAGAAGTGTGACTAGCCCAAGGTCACCCAGCAGCTGCATGTGGAGGAGCAGGGAATCGAACCCAGTTCACAAGATTACGAGTCCACTGCTCTTACCCACTATACCACACAGGCAGGTGGGGGGTGGCTGGGGCAAAATGAGGTTGCTGGGGCAGTGACCCATTTCCCTAAGGGCTATTTCTGAGGTTCCAGTTAGCCAATCAAAACTGACATTTTTTTTAATCAAACTCTGGATGGGCTTATGGGCATGGATATGACTAATATGCAGATCATAGAATCACTGAACTGTAGAGTTGGAAAGGTTGTCAAGGGTCCTATAACCCAACACTCTGCAATGAGGGAATCTCAGCTAAAGCGTCCATGACAGCTGGCCATCCAGCCTCTGCTTAAAAAACCTCCAAGGAAGGAGAGCCCACCACCTCCTGAGGGAGTCTGTTCCACTTTTTTTGAAGAGCTAGCTAAGCCTGTGTGCAAGGACTCCTTTGCCATAGTGAGCAAGCATGTGTGTTAAAAATGTGTGAGCCGAAAAGAAAATGGAGAAAAGCTCCTTCAGTTAGAAGGAATCAAGCAAGCCCATGCTATTTCTTGTGAAGCTGTATCATCTCACAACCACCACCTTTTTTTGGAGGCATCATCTACTTGGCACTTAGGTAAAGGTAATGGTAAAGGACCCCTGGATGGTTAAGTCCACTCAAAGGCGACTATGGGGTTGTGGCGCTCATCTCACTTTCAGGCCGAGGGAGCCGGCGTTTGTCCACAGACAGCTTTCCAGGTCATGTGGCCAGCATGACTAAACCACGTCTGGCACAACAGAACACCATGATGGAAACCAAAGTGCACATAAATGCCATTTACCTTCCCGCCGCAGCGGTACTTATTTATCTACTTGCACTGGTGTGCTTTCAAACTGCTAGGTTGGCAGGAACTGGGACAGAGCAATGGGAGCTCACTTCGTCGTGGGGATTCGAACTTGGCACTTACCCACCATTTCAATGGGTAGAATAAAGGCCCTGGGGAGGCTCGGCAGAGTAATGGGCATAGTCTTCAAGCAGGATCCCTGGGAAACAAGACCATCTTCATGAAGCTTAGCCTACGTAACATTTGAGAACCTCTAGGAACAGAGGAAATTGCCTTATTTTGAGTCAGACCATTGGTCCATCCTGTTCAGTATTAGCTGCTCTGAATGGCAGCAGGTCCCCACAGGTTCAGGCAGGAAACATTTCTGAAATATACTTGGAGTCCTGTAGTGATTTCATGCTCTTTATTGCAGCTTGTAAAACAGTGATTGGATTGCCCCCCAAACCTCAGGCTTTTATATACATTATTTACACAATGAGTCCCATCTGATTGGCTGATTCTGCTTCCCTCCTGGAGCCTGATTGGTCTTTTCCTGAAGGCCAATCAGTTGTTGCATTCTATGATCCTACCAGCCTAATAGGCTGATTAACTTCCTCCTGGAGCCTGACTGGTCTTTTCCTGCAAGCCCAATCAGTTGCTGCATTCTAGGATCCTACTTGCCTACTGTTCTAGGATCCAAGCTTAGTACATAACAGTTTCCTAGCCCTACCTGGAATTGCCAAGGATTGAACATGAGACCTTTCACATGCAAAGGAGATGCTCTGCCGCTGAGCTATGGTCCTTCAGCACTCCTTCCCCCACCCCCAGTTCCTAAATATTCAAAAACAGGCCACCCAAGACGACATCTGCCACAGCACAATCTGAATAAACCGTAACTCATTATTCTGACAAGTTCCTGGCTTGGCGCAGAGCAAGGGGAGACCTGGCATGAAGGATGATGAGACAAAGATTGGGTGTAACAGACAATGGGAAATGAAAGGGAGGCATCGATGTCAAAGGAGCACACATGGCTTCTCCTCAGTGGACTTGCCAGATCCTTGATGCAGTAATGAGTTATACAAGGATGCCAATAACTGGCTGTCAGTTCAATTGCACATCACTAGAATATGAGATCAATTGGCAGAAGGATCTGATGAGCACTGTGCTTAGGTGTAGGCAAAGGAGTCTGCAGTGATAGTAGTTGCATGCACACTCAGCTCATTGGCTCAGATGACGGGGCTGTGTTTTAAGTTGCTCTGCAAGCTCCAAAAGAATACAACAGTGAGTTGCTAACAGGTATTCACCCATGGAGGGATGCGGGTGGAGCTGTGGGTTAAACCACAGAGCCTAGGACTTGCCAATCAGAACGTCAGCGGTTCGAATCCCGTGACGGGGTGAGCTCCCGTTGCTCGGTCCCTGCTCCTGCCAACCTAGCAGTTCAAAAGAATGTCAAAGTGCAAGTAGATAAATAGGTACTGCTCCAGTGGGAAGGTAAACGGCATTTCTGTGTGCTGTTCTGGTTTGCCAGAAGCGGCTTAGTCATGCTGGCTACATGACCCGGTAGCTGTACGCCGGCTCCCTCGGCCAATAAAGCGAGATAAGCGCCGCAACCCCAGAGTCAGTCACGACTGGACCTAATGGTCAGGGGTCCCTTTACCTTACCTTTATTCACCCATGGAAGCATGCAGCACCTATATTTCAACAGCTGCACTGGCTTCTGGTTCACAGAATCACAGAATCATAGTGTTGGAAAGGAGTCATTGAGTTCAGCCCCCTGCAATGCAGGAATCACAGCTAGAGAATCCCTGACAGATGGCCATCTAGCCTCTGTTTCAAAACCTCAAAGGAAGGAGAGTCCACCACCTTCTGAGGTAGCCCATTCCACTCTGATAGCTCTTACCATTGGAAAATTCTACATAACGGTTAGCCAGAATCTGCTTTCCGGACATTTGAATTGATTGGTTCTGGTGTGGCCTCTTAACTTCCAGAAAACAAGCTTGCCATGTCTTCCATGTAAAGCCTTTCATATATTTGAAGATGGCTCTCAAGTCACCTCTCAGTCGTCTCTTCTTCAGACCAAACATACCCAACCCCTCAACCATTGCTCATAAGCAACTCCCTCATAATCATTGCTTGGTTTCTAGATCCTTGATCATCTTGGTTGCCCTCTTCTGCACACATTCTAGCTTGTTAATATCCTTCTTAAGTTTCCCCTCAGCTTCAGCCACTGTAACAAATGGTCAGGGAAAATGGGAGTTGTAAGGCAACAACATTTGCTGAGCTACAGGGTTCCTATCCCTCTTACAAATGACCCCACTCATCTCTGTTTTGGGGCCCTGCTGTTTTCCTTTGGTTTAAGAGTATTGTACCCTATTTTCTATTGCCCTGGGACTGTCAAGTGAAGGGTTAGTAAGAAATCTCAGAAATCAATAAATAAAACGAGGACATAAATATGGACCCAACCTCTGTGGTGTCATGTGACAGTCTGTAAAAGTATTTATTTATTTTCAAGTGTGTACAAGGGCTCTCTACCCAAAATAGAGATATTTGCAAAAGTAAACATTCTGATTTGTTACATATGCAATTTTGCATATGGAAGCTTTTCTGCATAAATTTTTGGAATAATCCTAGTAGGGATTGACAAATATGCCAGTTTTAGTTTCTCTTTTTTTACAATCTTCAATTCAGTTCTCCATATTTAGGAAGCAATTTGAATTAACGAAGAAGAAAACCCCTCATTAAAATTTGTGATAATTTTAGAGTGGATTTTCAAAGTAAACACACATGTTTTATATGGTGTTTTGACTAACAGCCACATTTTTGAAAGCTCTTTCCCTTAACATAATTTATTTTTGTATCTTATTTTCAAAGCTTTCTCCTAAATTATGCATTATTATTATTTTTTACACTTTGTTTGATTGAAGAACTGCACTGCAAAATTTGGACGAGTGTGAATTTTGAAGGCTAGCTGCATTTTGGTTGGTGCAATGGTTCTTAATGTATGAATTAGGTAGTCTCACGTTAAAATGTGGACAAAATCAAATTATTTCTCCCCCATATCTAATTGCTAGCATCACTGCAACTCCATGGAAGCCACACAGCTTGCAGTTAAGCTGGAGGTGCTGTGAGCTTTCAGTGGAACTGCAATTTGAAATCGTTAGTATGCAAACATACTTTTTTTAAAAAAAAAAAAAAACACCGTAAAATACATTATTTTCAGTGACGTTCACAGCTTGCTCAGATTTGCTTTCCATCTCCATCCCTTTTGTCCGCCTGAAGCTCTACATCTCTCGTTCTGCCCTCTCCCAACCCTGGCCCTTGTTAGCGCTCACCGTTAACCACGGCATCAATGTTGTCAAACAATTTTGCGGTGACACCCTGTCTCAGGCAATGTTAGGCCACCGTCAACAAGCGCCGGGTAACCAGGGATGACAACGTATTACAGTCCTGCCATAACCAATCACTGTCTCACCCAAGGAAAAATGGCAGCTAAATTATAGGAGCGAATGCAACAGTGTATGGATTAAATTGCCAGAGCAACTTGCTAAACAAAAATGGGGCAATAAACAGAGAGGAGATTTCAGAAGGAAAAACAGCATCTCTGCCTTTTAAAATGGGGTAGGTTATTAAGGGCTTCTTTGAAATCCATCCACATCCCCCTTGGATGCTGTGTTGTGAAATAATATTCTAAGAATATGGTTTAGTTAGGGATACAACATCCGATCTGCTACTCACCTTCACATGGACCTTTAAAAAAAATGCAAACATCTTGAAATAATGCATGCAGTGCTTCTTTTTTTCTAAAAAAAAATGTTTAGGGGTACTCTCATTTTGACTCAAGAAAATCACCATTTTATAGTTCAAATCAGGGGAAATAAATACAGTAAATGGACGAAAGTACAAAGATTCACAAAATGTTTAGGGGTATGCATACCCCTGTGTGTCCCCCCCCCAGAAAAAAGCACTAAATGCATGCAATTATACTGCTAAGATCATGCTAGCATCAGTGCCTCCTCTTCCTCCTCCTCCTTCTTCCTCCTCCCTCTTCCTCACTATTAATTATTTTCATTTATGAATCACCTCCTATGAAACATCTCAAATCAATTTATCAGTACAATAAAAAACATATACAAAACGATTGCATATCACACACACACACACAATTAAAAGCAAGTGCAGAAAGAAAACAAATTCAAATAAAATCAGATACTGACTGGGTACAGTGGTACCTCGAGTTACAAATGCCTCAAGTTACAAACTCCGCTAATCTGGAAGAATTACCTCGAGTTGAGAACTTTGCCACAGGATGAGAACGGAAATTGTGTGCCGGCGGTGCAGCAGAAGCAAGAGGCCCCATTAGCGAAAGCACGCCTCTAGTTAAGAACAGCTTCAGGTTAAGAATGGACCTCCAGAACGAATTAAGTTCATAACTAGAGGTACCACTGTATTAGGATTCTTCCTCTTCCTCCTCCTCCTCCTCCTCCTCCACCACCACCATTGTGGGTAAATCAATTTATTTTATATCCATTTCACTTGCACATGTGTTGTCTCATAAGACCATCCTGTTTCTTTATTTAAATCTGTGTTCACAGGTAAATGCATATCTGGATGGCGTGGAGTTTACCCTTTTTAAAAAGATCTATGATTCCACCTAGCAACTAGCCAAAATTGGGCAAGCTACAAGGCAGGGTCAATTCGTATTTCCTTTTCTTCATTCTGTCTTTTGTGTAGTGGCAGCGGGTTTTCAGCTTTCCAACCAGGCCTCAAGGACCCTTTTGAGCTGCCCTAGCCATCCGCCAGAATCGAAGAGAATGCAGGAGGCAGAGTGCATTTATTTGACCTGCACCAGAACCAGGGGTGACCCCCCAAACCAGCTAGGGAGACAGCTTGCCACAGTTTCTAGCACCTCCACTGGCGGGGAACGCAGCTGTTGCGTGGCGAGTTCCCGCCTCCCCCCAGGAAAATAAAGACACAAGACACAAGAATTCAGGTTAATGGGTCAAATTAGGCCACAGCTTTATTGATTACAGAAACTGAGTGGTATTGGCTTAGGCATTGGTCCTAACTACTAACCGGCTCGAATGCCGGTAAGGGTTAATCACCAGTGGGAGGAGTCCTGCTGAGGCACGTCAACTAGGACCTCCCCCCGGTGTCACCTCGTGGGGGCATGCCGTGGGCCCACACCTCCTTAGGCTTAGGACAAGGCCACGCCCTTGTTTGGGGGAAGGGGATGGCGCTCCTTCCCCCGCTTCAACTGCATAACAATAGAACAGTACCCCAATGCCTAACCGCCAATACCGAGGAGTTGTGACGGTTTGCTACGAGGTAGGCGAAAACCAAATGGCTGGTGCCAATCTGCCATTTGGGAAAATTCCTACCAGGCCCCTTGACGGCAACCAACTGTGGTTCATAGCAACGTCAGAGAACCTACCTAAAGAGGGTAGGATGGAAGGGAAAAAACCAGGTCAGATGTAGCGAGGGAAAGAGGGGGAGCCTCTGCTGCAGCAGATCTAAATAGCTGAGGCCCCGCCCCCAGAGCCAGCCGATTGGTTGGCCCGGGGTATGATGCGACCGAGGATACCCTTTGCTATCGCGGGGGCTGGAGCCCGCAACCCCACCTCCTCATTATCACGGAAGTGGCTTTGTCAAAATGGTATCTGTTCAGGGTTGCCCTGAGGCGCCCTGTGACTTACTGTAACAACTTCATGGTGAGTTATAGCACCTTAAAAAAAAATACTAAAAACGCACAGCTTGTCTATAATATCTGTGTATCCAAGGAGAATCAGAATGGATTCCACACCTAAGAACTTAAGACGAGGCTGCTGGATCAGGCCAGTGACCCATCTAGTCCAGCATCCATTTCTCACTGTGGCCAATCAGATGCCTGTGCCCAGTTCCATTAGCTTCCGCCCAGTTTAAGTAATATTTATTGGCTAAATGTGAGGCAACCCTTGCCCTCTTGGATGTCAATAAAAAGGAGTATTATAATTAGAAGACGGGGAGAGGGGGGGTAGGAAAAGGCGCCTGCTACTCCTGGCCATAGACGATTCAGTGCGGCTGTGGTTTATTAACCTAACATACTGCAAATCTAATTAAAAGTCAAATACACAAAACCCTCATCAAAATCCAAATGTTCTTTACAGAAACATCAAGGAGGAAAGGAGCGTACAGGGGACAATACCTCCAAGGTAATCAGAATTCATCTTTAGGGACTCGTACCTTATTACTCTCAGCTCATTATCAGTACTCTGCATAGTAAAGCAACGCCGAGAGATTGCATCATTAGCTTTTTCCAACACCATCCATTACCACACAACGTGAGATGCTGAAACAAAGAAGCCAGCCGATACGTATAGAAAAAGCTTTGGGGGGGGGGAGAGATTGGATTTCTCTTCTTGTTTATTTATTGCAGGCATGTTCAAAGTCCGTTTTGGGGGCTTAATCCGGCCTGCTGGTTGGTTTGATCTGGCCCCTGTGGCAGTTTATTTACTGGGGTAAAATTCTAAAAATACCTCAACAACTTCAATCCCCAAAAAAAAGGTTAACAACTTTGGTCGGCCATCACAGCCCTTCACTTCATCAAATCTGGTCCTCTTTGAAAAAAGTTTGGACACTACTGATTTATTGGAAGTGGAATACACCTGCCAACCTGGATAGCAATGCTGAAACTTGCCTTTTATGTTTGGAATCTAGGAATCTAGCTACGCAGGAATCTAACTACACAGTAAGGTCCTGGTCAATCTTCCTCAGAGAAAAAAATGATAGTATCAATCAGGGACGTCCAACTCCAAACAGAATGCAATCTACTCACAGTATTTAAAAAATGGCAGTGATCTACCCATTGTCGTTGGATGGACCAAAGTTTTTGAGCTTTTTTTGGGGGGATATCACTGGGGGTGGACTGAGATCTACCACGATCTACCAAGAAGAACACCCCACAATCTACCAGTAGATCATGATCTACCTGTTGGACATGCCTGGTATAGATTATAAACTGCAAAGACATGGCCTTTTCAGTGGTGGCTCCATGTTTGCAGAATGCCCTCCCTGTCATTATTTACTTTCATTTGCAAAATAAAAATATACGCATTTATATGGCTGAAAGATGCTATTCCCAACTACCTGTAAATCATTGGCAAAGAGAAGATGACTATTTATAACTATTCCTACAATATTTTTTAAAATATATTGCTGTTGATGTGTTCAACCTGAACTAATTTGGAAGGGATAGATATACACAGAAGAAAGAAGAATTAGCAGCACTCTGCTGGTCCACCTCCCCAGCAACTTTATGTGGATGTTGAAAAGCATGGGGCATGAGATGGAACCCCATGTAATAAAAGGGGGAGCCCATTGCCTAAAAGGCTCAGGGGTGCACAGTAATTGCCACCTATTGAGAGATGAACCCCCTATTGTTTGTGTTTGTGTTGTGTGGCATCAACTTTGCATGCAGGAGGTCCCAGGTGCGGACGCTTGGCCTGAAAACTTGGAGAGCCGCCATCAGTCATTGTAGTCAGTACTGAGCTAGATGAATCATGGGTCTAACTCAGTGTAAGGCAGCTCCCCTTCTCTCTCTCTCTCTCTCTCTCTCTCTCTCTCTCTCTCTCTCTCTCCCCCTCTGTGTGTGTGTGTGTGTGTGTGTTATAGATATTGGGGAAGCTCTAGAAATTTATAAATGCGGGGATTTTGGTTATTTGTGATATGAAGAGAGAACGCAAGCCGCAAAGGAATTCCTGAACTTGCTTATGCAAAACAACCTGGTGGAGCTATGGCTATCAGAAGAACAACTGAGGGACATTGACAGTACAAGAGAACTCCTTCCCCCTTGCCCCAGAGACTGGGAATTTGGAAGGTTGCCAGGGTTACTGTGGGGACAGGGGCACCAAGGGTTGCTGGGAGGAACAAGAAGGAGGAGAGCCAAGATCCATTTTGGGCAGACAGGGAGAAGGATGCTTCTTGAAATGGCCATGCCATGAGATTTGGACTCCCCGCATGCAGACTGAAGCTGCAAATAGGGGAATAAACCATATTTCTTAAAGCATGGAAACCTCCGCCGCATCTTCAGTTCTCCAAAGGAGCACAGATCCTGCTTGGGTGCCTGGGACCCCTTGAGCTCTTGCCTCCGCTTGGCAGAGAGAGGGGCAAGCACATGACTTTTGTAACAGTATGTACTTACAGTGGTACCTCGGGTTACATACGCTTCAGGTTACATATGCTTCAGGTTACAGACTCCGCTAACCCAGAAATAGTACATCAGGTTAAGAAATTAACCTCAGAATGAGAACAGAAACAACACAGCAGCAGCAGCAGCAGGAGGCCCCATTAGCTAAAGTGGTGCTTCAGGTTGAGAACAGTTTCAGGTTAAGAACGGACCTCCAGAACAAATTACTTAACCAGAGGTACCACTGTACAGAAGTGGCTTGAGAATGGAGATGCTACAAGGGGAGCCACAAAAATGATACAGAATGAAAGACAAGGCACCAAATGTTGGTGTTGCACAGGGTGCCATTGAAGTTTGAGGTTCCAAGGTCTGCCACTGGTACACGTGCATGTTTATGTGTACATGTATGTACGTGTGAGTGTGAGTGTGCATAGCCATGATGTTCTGGAAGGCGCCACTGCATATCTAACCATTCGACTCCAGAACTTTCTGCAAAGAAAGGACTGCCCCTCTGCATGCATTCCAGTTGTTTTGTTACCAAATCGTTGCTACGGGTGCACTTTGGGGGCCTCTTGCTTTAATTTATGCAATTGCTTAAAATATTTTGTTAGGGCTGAGTGAGACCATCTGTGCGAGGAGGAAAAGATGCCTAAGGGTATCATCAGCAGAAACAGTAATGCTGAATGCATGGAAGGGAAATTGTCTACTTAAGAGTCTGCATCCACCGCTGTGACCTTTCAAACACACAGTCATTTCCATATATTGCCCACCAAAGAAAGAAAGAAAGAAAGAAAGAAAGAAAGAAAGAAAGAAAGAAAGAAAGAAAGGATAAAGAGAAATGCAGGATGTTTCTCCTAATCCAAACACAGTAGCACCAGAAGGACCAAAATGCTTCATGTTCAGCTTGTCAAGGATCATAATCCTATAGGCCATATGCATACCTCTTTGCTCAGAATCAGCTGACCTTTCATGGAGGTCAAGAAGACAGCCTGAAGCTGCTAGCTGAAGTCTGGAAATGGAAGAGGACTAAGTTGGGACAAGGTAGAGACCTAAAGCAGAGACATCACCTTGCCAACAAAGGTCCGTATAGTTAAAGCTATGGTTTTCTCAGTAGTGATGTATGGAAGTGAGAGCTGGACCATAAAGAAGGCTGATCGCCGAAGAATTGATGCTTTTGAATTATGGTGCTGGAGAAGACTCTTGAGAGTCCCATGGACTGCAAGAAGATCAAACTTATCCATTCTGAAGGAAATCAGCCATGAGTGCTCACTGGAAGGACAGATCCTGAAACTGAGGCTCCAATACTTTGGCCACCTCATGAGAAGAGCAGACTCCCTGGAAAAGACCCTGATGTTGGGAAAGATGGAGGGCACAAGGGGAAGGGGACGACAGAGGACAAGATGGCTGGACAGCGTTCTCGAAGCTACCAGCATGAGTTTGACTAAACTGCAGGAGAAAGTGGAAGAGAAGACTCCCTGGAAAAGACTCTGATGTTGGGAAAGATGGAGGGCACAAGGAGAAGGGGACGACAGAGGACAAGATGGCTGGACAGCATTCTCGAAGCTACCAGCATGAGTTTGACTAAACTGCGGGAGAAAGTGGAAGACAGGAGTGCCTGGCGTGCTCTGGTCCATGGGGTCACGAAGAGTTGGACACGACTAAACAACAGAGACCTATTAAATTGGTGTAGAGAAAAATGAGAGATTGTGTGCGTTTCCACCAACCCTCAGACTAAAAAGTTTGAGAAATGGGTTGGTATAATATTCCCAGGGACAGGCAGATCCATTTATTTTGGTAGCATGTTAATTCTGCATGTGCAATTTTCCGGGGAGGGGGAATCTGAGATTTGTTTTTCTCCCCCACCTCTGAAAAAGAAGCCCACTTTGCAGAACTTCTCTGAGTATTCTATATGCCTCACATACGCACAATGTCTGGACAACCCTAGATGCAAAATGGTAGCCAGGCTGCCATTGACAGTGGCAGCAATGACAGAACGAAAAATAAGGAAGGCATCTTCTTCCTGCTGCTACTAATGGTGATCCCCACGCTTGATAAACTATCAGAGAATTCGTCCTGCAGACATTTGGTGAAATATGCTCCCTTCCCCTGGCAGTGGAAATGGAGTAATAAAGCATCTAACCATTTGTTGACTTTCCATGCTATCCAAACTCCATTGCTTGAGACAACTGTCTCACTCTGTCTAATGGTAGGGCTGGCACAAAGTGACAGATCAGGTGGGGGGGTGATCCTTACCATGGAAAAATTCACCCTGTAACTGCAGAAGAGGATCTGTGATCTGTGATCAGGCAGCCCACACCCAACATTATTGCACAGGTGAGCACTTGCTAGCCAGAGGAATTTGGGAGCATGAAATACAGGTGATCTGTTGGCTTCTGTTTTCTTTAGAGACTGAAGTTGTTTCAGAAACATAAACTTGTCTTCAGGGATGGCAACCTTGCTCTTTAAGAATGACGGATTGCTTCCTACAAGTCTTAAATTAACATTACAAAGGCTTGACCTTGTGTACATTAAGTATTCCCTGGGGACATAGTGGAATATTTCATGAGTTGTTTCGTTTTGCTGTCTTTCGTTTTGATTACCTTGGGGATTTATTAAGACACACATTCCACACACCCATACAACTCAGGTCCCATATTCTGTTTCTTGGAGGGGCGCAGCTCATGGATGAATTGAGAATGCAAATTGATGTTGAAACTGCATTTAAAGTTCAAAGATGAAAGACTTTTATTTAAAGGAAACACTTTGAAATAAAGTAGCAAGCCCTTTTATCTGGGAGCATTTTCCTCTCCTAAAAAAAGAGAGAGAAGGGGAGGGGGGAAGTAATTAGATATACCCAAGGTACATAATTTAGGGAAATGTTTGTGCAGGGCTTTCTGGGGGGGGCATGAAGGGTGGTGGCAATAAAGGTCAACAATCTATACCAATATGAGATTTCGTATTATGCAAATTGTAGAGACAGGCCCTCTGAACTAGATCAGGACCACAGTGGGAGATAATGGGTTAAAACCTCTCTACACCTCCCCCAATGTCAGGGTCCACCCTCCTTTCCGAATGAAAAAGTGTGCCCTCTAGGACAATCTATGTTGCTAATAGATTAGCATCTGGTTTAGGGTGTATGGGGTGTTGGGTAGTATCCCTGGTGGGGGACACATCACGCTCCTGCTAGGGAAGTTTGTCCACCTTGGGTCCCCATCCTGCACTCAGCTCCTCCTGTGGCTCCCAGAAGCTGTCAGTATATGACAACAGCCACACTCCAGGAAATGGCTTTTGACTGGTTGACTAAACCAGGTGAGGGTAGCCAATGGGTCTCCAACCCTCAGCGAGGTAGGGACTTCCTCTGCATGTGAAGACAAGCTTCAGCAGATTGAGTGAACGAGACCAATAGTGGGCACACTGGTCAAGAAGGTGGTTTCTGCATGTGCTGTACAGAGAAGTGAGGGGCAGATGGGGCTCCTCATCCTGGGAAGGTAGGAAGGAAAACTCAGATCCTAAACCTCTGCTGCCTTGCAGGATATCTTCAGCAGAAGAAAAAGACTAAGGAGTAAACCCTACACAAATCCAGAGTGGAGTCACTAAGATAGTTGGATGCCTTGTACGCCTCTTTCTGACAACTCCTGCAACCAAGCTGGTGCCAAACATGTTGTCTGGATAGCCCAGGATCTCCATACACATTGCCCAGGCTTGCACCCCAGGGAGGTCCCTTCAGTGCTTCTAATGCAGCAGATTGACTTCATCCCCAGAGGCACGCTCCATCATCTATTGAGACAGAGAGATGCCTCAAACCTAGTTTATTGTTTCCTTCCCCCAAGTTTAGAGGAGCTAAGTGAGGGCCGGGAAACCTGTTTCTCTCCAGATGTTGTTGGACCACAGATCCCAAGAACATCTGGAAGGATGCAGGTTTCCCCTAGCTAAATGTTCTCAGTGGCTTCTGCCTTGCCTAGCACCGGCCTGGCACCAGGTACTGTGAACAGGCTGAAGGGCTTGAGGAGCATGCAGGACCCCTTGAATCCAATCTTGAATATTTCCTGGAGGGTCTTCTGGGTTGAGAGATGATGAAGAACCCTTGGAGCAGCCTGTGGAGAATGTGCAGCACTCCTTCCCCAGTCCTTGAGAGTGCAGATGCCAAGACTTTGGGTCCAGACTAAAGAGTGATGACCAAGTGCATGCCTATGTACCCCAAAACAGCAGTCTATTTGTGAATAAGGGGTCTGGATGTGAGTAAGCAATCCCTCAGGCCTGCGCAGAGCTTGTCTGAGGCCTGGGACAGGAGTCTCCAGTAGGCTTGGAGGCCTGGGGCGTTGTTGGCATAACAGTGTAAGTCTGGCAGACCCCTGGTGGGGCCTGCTGGCCTGTTTAGCCCTCTGGGGCAAGTGTACCTGGCTGCCCCTCCCGACAGCATGAGCCAGCTGCTACTCCTTCGCTGGGAGTGCGGTTAGAGTGTTGTTTAGGAAGCCAGAGTCCACAAGACCTATTCTGGAGCCCAAACTTCATTCGACATTGTACTTGGACTGCTGCACCACTTTGCCTCTGTATCACACCATGACCTAGACTGATACTCTACACTTGACCTTGGTTTGCTTGCACTATGCTGCCTTTGCAGCCCTGTTCTTTGGGGGAAAGGCTTAAATCTTTGTACTAAATACAGGGCTTAAATCTCCTGTTACTGGGACCTACCTTAGGCCCTGAGAGGATCCCCCTAGAGTGTGACAGTGGTGTTTGCTTAAAGCGTAAACCTCTGAACAGATTGGTTGGATTTTAAAGACGTGAGCCAATAATTTTTGTTCACATTAAGTAAAGGGATATGGATTGTGCTCCCTTTAAAAAGACTAGCCAAGTTCACTCTTTACGTCTAGGAGGATCAATGCAGTTTGTAGCAGTTGCTATGAAGTCTAGAAGCAGCCACGCTCTTTTACCTTTGAGATGTTTGCAGACACACTGCTGGACTTCTTAGCACCAACTTAACACCAAAATACGGCTGGTCGGGGCATTTATGATTATTAACCAACTGTAAACACACCTCATTGGGCAGCAAAGGAAGTGATATCCTTAGAACCCGTTCTGCAGAAGCAAGACTTGACAAGGGAGGTGGGGGAAAACCGCCCCAAATTCATCACAGCTCGCCAAGTCTGTTGGAGGCCCATAATGAAATACAGTTCTGTCAATCTCAGCCCCCGGGTAACATTTTCACTTCTGTATTCCATTTTCAGTTTAGGTCGACATTTCGTAAAGACGACAGCAAGCAGCATTCCACGTCCCAGGTGACCCGATCGGCTCCGATTTAGTCTTTGAATGTTGCAAATTAAATTCCCTCATCAGTCTTCTAATCACTCTTACCAGATGGGGCTTGTGCTCAATTTTGGATCCACAGGAAATTTAATGGTTATTGTTTCTGTTTAAATAGGAGATTATTGCATTTTAATAAGTTCTCTTTGGGACTCCGAGCAACAATGGAGCGCTATGAATTACTGTAGATAGCTGTTACGGCATGCTGGGGAAAAATCAAGTTACTAAGTGTGACAAGTTGCTTTTTCTTTTCCTTCCAGCAATCGCTCGGAGTGTATTTACCACCAAATTAAGTATGTGCCGTGGGGATAATATTTTTATCCTGCCGAGGGGGGAAGGAGCTTGTCTGTGGATTTTCATTAAAATGACACATCTGTTCAGCAATTTCATAAAGTAATTCTGCTGAAAGTTTTATCAGCTAATTTTAATTATTCACTCCAGTGGGTTGAATACAGGATTCATCATGTTGAATTAATACATTTGACGGGAATTTCAGAAAAGGGGGGGGAGCAATTTGGAGGAAGGGGTGGAAAGAGAAGACTGAAGGGGGGGGGAGAAGCAATCAACAAATTGAATTGTCATGCAATATGGATTAAATTGAGATTCTTTAATTAGGATAAGCCTAAGATTCAGTATTTTAAAGGTATTAGAAAGCTTAGCAATACAGTGGCGAAGATTAAGAAAATGCAATTAAATATTACACTTTAGATACATTCGGTGTATCATATGGGCAGGGAAGACAAGAGGCCTATTCAAATCAGGATTTTTAAGAGAATGACTTTCCTAGGTTTTCAAATGGCGAGGAATATCAGAGTCGGCATGCAGCGTGGCTCCAGAAACCGCCTCCCACACAAGAAATCATAAAAAGGGAGGGGCAGAGAATAACCAAGATAAATAACAAATGCTAGATATAAAGGAAGCAGCCTCGTACCAAGTCAAACTAATGGTCCATCTTGCTCAGTATTGTCTACAGTGCCCATCTCTCCAGGGTTTCAGCCCTACCTGGAGATTTTAGGGATGCCAAGCAGATGCTTTACGACTGAGAGCCAGTGTGGTGTAGTGGTTAAGAGCGGTAGTCTCGTAATCTGGAGAACCGGGTTCTCGTCTCCGCTCCTCCACATCCAGCTGCTGGGTGACCTCGGGCCAGTCACACTTCTTTGAAGTCTCTCAGCCCCACTCACCTCACAGAGTGTTTGTTGTGGGGGAGGAAGGGAAAGGAGAATGTTAGCTGCTTTGAGACTCCTGAAGGGGAGTGCAAGGCGGGGTATCAAATCCAAACTCCTCCTCTTCTTCTTCTTCTTCTTCTTCTTCTTCTTCTTCTGAGCTGCAAGATGAAATCCATTGCAGTCGCACCTTGGATCCCAAACGCCTTGCGAGTCGAACGTTTTGGCTCACGAATGCCACAAACCCGGAAGTGAGTGCTCCGGTTTGCAAACCTTCTTTGGAACCCAAACATCTGAAGTGGCTTCTGATTGGCCGCAGGAGCTTCCTGCGGCCAATCGGAAGCCGTGCCTTGGTTTCCGAACATTTTGGAAGTTGAACGGACTTCTGGAACGGATTCTGTTCGACTTCCGAGGTACCACTGTAGTTGAAAAAAACCCTTCTGATGAAAGAAAAAGTGCTTCTCTATTTAGCATGAGATGTAAGATGATGAAGAAGAAGACAACATTTAAAACTGCAGGTGGCAAACCTATTTGCGATGCCGCCCCCCCCCCACACAGGTGGGAATGCTTCATTGAGAGGTACCTGCGGCATCTCATTTTCATCCTGTCCAACTGTTCCGGAGCCAAAACCGGGATGTGCATCTTCAGGGATGCATGTCTTCTAGGGTGTACTCCCAGGTAAGCCAAGTGAACTGTGCCACACTCTTAACCTCCCCACCCCCAAGTCCCATCCCATTATTATTATTATTATTATTATTATTATTATTATTTACTGCAATGCAATTTTACTCAAGTAATCCACCAAGGATTTGATCAACGGGAAACGATGGAAGAAAAATAACCTCCCTGTTTTGCAGTCATGTCAAGGGGCTGGGAGGAGATTTAACCCTTTGGATCCAAGCTTTTATGGGCTCTCCTTGGCATATTCCATTGGCCTACCCCAATCCACATCAGTTTGTAGCTATTACTGGTATTTTAAAAAATAAAAGGTCTTCTCCTAATTGACACATTTTCATACGCAACTTTGCCGCAAGACATTTTTCTACATCATTTCTCACCAAGGTGCCTATTTTTGTGCCTTGTTTGTTTGTTTAAAGGTCCGCACAGCAGAATTTAGAGAAGGGCAAATTATCAAATTATAACATTGAATATTGGTTTGGAAACTGCATAAAAATGTGGAGCAAACCAATTCTTACCCCCATCCCTACTAGTGGCTGACATATTTCAGTGCCCTTCTCCCAGTGCTATTTTTTTCTTTTAAAAAAGACCACCATCCTTGTTCTCTTATAATGGCAATGGCGTCCACCTGAGAGATGCCAGAACTGAGTTCTGGTGAATTCCGGCTGAGAAAAAGGCCTGCCTGCCCCAAATACCATGGAACAATGCTACATCCCAGTCATTGGAGTTAAGAGAACAGAAATCATGCCACTGAGGTCAGAACCCAAGCATAGAAAAGGAGTGTAAATGCCACATAAAAATTATTGATGAAAGCACTGTTCAGCTATGTATGGGTCACATCCACACCTTTCAGGTTGCCATATTGCAAAAAATGAAAATCCAGACACAAAAGTGTTTTGTTTTTTTCAAAATCTCTGAATAAAATGGTATCTTGTAGCTATTATTTTTACGAAATTTGCAAAAAATAAATAAATCAACACCTCCGATATGGGCTGCCCTATGCCTGGGTTTCCCCAGATCTTTCAAGCGCTTTTCGAAAATTCTGCCCAGACACCATTTTTGAAAGGGAAATTCCGGACGAATGGTAGCCCTCCACACCATACATTGAAAGCACCTTTAGCATGTATAGCTTCCTCCCAAGAATTCTAGGATACATAGTTCATAGGGCTACGGTTCCCAGGATTTTCTTTGGGGGGGGGTGGCCAGGTGTGTAAACCTCACGGAAAATTCCCCATGCAGGTATAGTCCAAGCACATTTAATGCACATGATTTCCTCCAAAAGGGAACCATAGGTTACCCACCACAGGGCTACAGTTCACAGCACCCTTAACAAACCACCGTTCCGTTGTTGTTGCTGCTGCTGCTGCTACTGTTGTTGTTTTGGGGAACCAGGTGCTTTAAATACATGGTGTGGATGTAACCACGTATAAAGAAGAGACGTGGGGAGGGCGAGGGAGGAGAAATATGTCAAAAGTGCAACCACTTCTGGGCATAATCAACAATTTTCCATCACGCACCAGCATTTTCTACAAACTCAATTTCCCTGTTTTGTTGTGGATTTAAGCCACACACAACCCACAATGAAGTAAATTTTGGCCATCTGATTTCCTTTGCACATGGCACATGGCAAGGAGCGCCTTTCTGTAGGAGAAGCAGAATTGCGGAGGCAAACAGGAGCTCTGATGGATGGCAGGAAAGCCTTTTTCAATACAGGCTGAGCAAGTGAGAGGAGGGGAAAGTTACCCGGGAAAATGAATATTCTTTTTACAAAAATACATTTTTTTATACACACATACACACACATATACACTTGTTGGAGGCACTTTATCCTGCTGCTTAAATAAGTATTTTGTATAATTTCAAAAGCTGTCATTTTCTGAAGTGTAACCCATTAAGGCAGTATGAGGGAGTTTTACTTGCAAGTGAAAATATTGTGAAAAGTCATTCTGAACCATTAGCTGGCCTGTTGATAGCTTTCTCAAAGGTATGCCTGGATTTCACTGTAATTACAGCAGAGTTCCATTATGCAACTTTTTCTCTGGCAATTGGGGAGCGGGTGCTAAAAGGGGAAAATAAGGGATTTTTTTTCATCTCGAGTGTGGAAATGTTGCTTTTGGGGGGGGGGGAGTTGGCGGCTGGGCAGGCAGCTTACCATAAGAAACAGTCATGACGTCAGACTTATTTCTTAAAACATGGGGTGGTATCCACTAAGCTTCATGCAAAGCAGACCTGCTGAACCTAATGAACCTAAGGTAGGTCCATTAATTTCATTGGGTCCACAATGAGTAAAGGTTTACTGAATGCTACCCATAAGACTGTATCCAACATTATCACTAGCCAGAGTTCCCCTATTTAAATCAATGAGCACAACTTAGGTTTAACAATTTAAGGAGGTCTAATCTGAGCAGGCCTAACATTAGATGGAATCCATAGTTCGGCCATGGGCATAAATGACAGTGATGGCTGGCATGTTCCCATAATGACTTGCTGCAAATGATGCCATGGGATACCAAAGCACTATTCAAGAAGCACTGACTTGAGGGTGAAAGATGTTGATGCCCAGTAACACCTCTGGAATACCACCAGGTAACTTCCTGCCTCTGAGAATCTGTAGAATTTCTCCTGCCTCCTGAAGAAGACCACATATGTACAATTATACCATTTTAAACCATTATGGTTTCTCTTACTTATATTCCTGCCTGATCACATGGAGATCTTTGTAGGTGGTCCCCCATGGCTCAGGTGCACAGTTTGTAACAATTAGGTACCATGAGTTCAGTGTTGTGGGTCCAAGCCGGTGAAACAGAACACCAAACAGGGAGGGGTAGCCACTACCGCAGAAGACAGAATGAGTATTCAAGATGACCTTAACAAACTGTAGAACTTGACCCAAACTGACAAAATGAATTTCAGTTGGGAAAAATTTAGGTTCTACAATTAGTTAGGAATAATCAGATTCTGCTATCCTAAGTAAGAAACAGATTTAATAGAATCCATAAACTGTGATATTGTGCCATGTACAAGTCAATTAATTGATTACCATTTTTATAATTTAAAAAAAAATGTCGTAAAATCCCACAGTTGTATACTGTATCCTATCAAGTATATTGTGTGCAGAATTTATGGTATTTTCAATTAAAAAAATGCTTCTCTTTCAAGGACATCAAATTTATATCAGTTTTTTAAATCCACCATTTGGTACAATTATTCCTGACCATTTACACATCAAACTGGGTGACTCCTTTTTTTCCTGCCCAGATAGTGAACCTCCTCTCCCCTGGCATGACATTCTAGACTTATCATTTTCATAGATGTAGTTGAGTGGGAAACAGTTAAAAAGAGTGAGAAACTGCTATCATGCTCCGCTAAGGTATAACTCAATGAGCAAAATTGACAGGAAAATTGTGTACAAACAGCCCACCAACCCATAATGGGTTTCCTCTCCTTTGAACTTCATGCCTACTCTTCAAAGAAATCTCTTAAGCGGTTGTCATGTTCACATCAACGGTGATGGCAGACATGAATTTTGCTGTGACACACTGTATTCTTTCTTACGGTGGCTTCAAAGATAACATCAGCATTATTTTCAAGGTGTAACAAGGGAATCAGGAGGTCAACATGATGGGTAGCAGTCAACGTCAGTCCTGATTTAGCATGAAGGCACCTCTCTTTGCAGCATTCAGCAGCCGTGCAAAGCCAGATGCAGGCCGTGCAAATTCAACTGACAGAGGAAGTTAGACTCTGTGGTGTCAATTAAGTGATAACCTAAATCAGCACAAGTTAATAAGCCCTTTAAAGAAACGCTGTTTGAAAACTTGCCACATAATTCTGATTTGTTTAAAGATGGGCTCCCTTATGAATACATAATTTTTTACCACCCAAATATTCAATCACAGGCAACAGCATCCAACATTTTTATACCTGGCAATGCCCCTAGATCTATTACTGTTGTTGCTTATCTGGATAAAATATAGTTTCAGCGATAAGACAGACTCCCAAGAGTGTAGAATTGTCAGTTATTTGATTCCACTCCTATAGAAACACCAAGGTGGAGAACATCATCCATACAGGAATGTTTAAAACAGGCATCCCCAACCTGTGGCCCTCCAGATGTTTTGGCATACAACTCCCATGATCCCTAGCTAACAGGACCAGTGGTCAGGGATGATGGGAATTGTAGTCCAAAACATCTGGAAGGCCGAAGGTTGGGGGTGGCTGGTTTAAAGTGTGGGATAGGCAGCCTCATATACCCAACATGCTTAAGTCTAGTTAATGTACGAAGGGGTTAAGTCATAGAGCAAGCTATTCTGCTAGGTTTAGCTAGGTCAGCCCTCTCTCACCTTGGGAGGAAGGGTTATCAAGCTCTTTGTTCTTCCATTCCACCATGTGAACCCTACCAGTAAGGAGGTCTGAGATGGTTGCTCCAAGCTCAGACCGCTTGGCTCAAGCAAGCTATTTTTGTGTTCCTGTACAAATAAATTAGAAACATTCACCACTTTGGAACCTAAGTTTTACTGCCTATGTTTTCTCGACTGCTGAATGGAAAAGCATGTGAATCTGACCTTTGAAGAGTTTGTAAGTACACCATTTTTAACTTACCAAATGTGTAGTTTCTTTCTATGCTAAGGGAAGAGGGAAACTTAGATGGGGACATTTTAATGGTCTAACAGCCTATATTTCCACACTTTGCTGCGCATTTTGTGATTTTAAATCTCTGCTAGGGTTCTCTCACCAAATATTACTTGCCCCAAAACTGGATATATATATATATATATATATATATATATATATATATTTCCTGTAACACTAGGGCTTGAGTTGATGTGGTGGTGAGAACAGAAACTGGTGAAACAATTTCACAGAGAGAGAGAGAAGGAGGAAGGAAGAAGAGGGAAAAGGAGTGGCCTAGTAAGGGCATGACAGCAACCCAATTTTGTTAGCATTTTAATGAGAAACAACCTAATTCACACTTCTCAAACCAATACGTGGGTGAAAACATAGCAATAATCTGAAACACACACTCCTCCAAATTTTGTGATGTAGTTATCCAACTAAGGATTAAGGAAGTAAGGAAGTTAGGGACAGAGGGAGGGAGGAAGGGAGGAAATTGTGTGGAAATCTTAATTTAAGGTTGAAGAAACAAGAAACTGAGAGAAACCAATATTGCCAGATTATTTCATCCTCATGCCACACCCAACATTGGCTTCAGCTTCCCCCATCCCTCATTACAAACATGAAGTCCCAAACATATTACCTGCAAGAGAATGTGGTATCAAAAGAAAACAGGTTCTCTATCCCTTATTTAAAGGAACAGATTCTGCTGAATGATCCATCTCACCCAGGTTCTCAAGAGAGTCCCAGTGGTCTTGGCCATCTGCCCTAAAGTCCTGCCCTGAAGGTACCACCGGCAGTAGCTTTTGGGCTATGCTTTTTGTCAAGCCTGAATTCTTAAGTCTATGTTTCTGTGCCAATGTGGAATTATAAGAATTACAAAATACAAAGTGATGGTAGGTGGTGGACAAATAAAATTGGGTGTTAATGAGGCATAATACCGATTTATGACAAGATGCACAGATCTCAAACCACAAGAAAAAAGGACTCTCACACACAGGGGTGTGTGTCTATGTTTCTTTTTGTTAATTTAAAACAATTACATGGAAGGCACACTTGCAAATCGCTGGTGTCTCTGTGCATCCGAATGGCTTTGTTGAGGAGCATGTGTTGTGCGCTACACTGTTTATTAACAGGAAATGAAGCCAAAAGCTAAGAAGAAAATGAATGCTAAATTTAAGATTATGTGAAAACAGAGTGAATTGGTGAATTGATTTAATTGGAGCATGAAAAGGGACACTTAAATTAGCTTCCTCTGGGACTGGAAGGGAAGACGATAGGAACACACACCAACTCACAGGCATAGTGGAACAATTTCTCTGTAAATTTGACATTTCAGAAGTATTTACATCTAGTTGAACCACAAGGCCAGCAACATAAACTTCTGGTGTCAATTTTCCATCGTCTGCCTCTGAATCCCAGCTGAAGCTAATGCTAACATGTATTTCATGAAGATAGACAATTTCAAATAATGAAATGTTTTAAACTATGGATATGTCAAGGCCCTGGGCTCATAAGAGAGGTGGGCAAGTCTCTCAAGTCTGCCTCAGTGCCTCATTTCTGCAGCATTAAACTCAGTTCTCTACATTTCCTGAAATTATTTTTTATTCTTATCAAGTTCACGTGAAAATTCGCCAGGATTTAAGTGCGAATTCCCCCTAATATACAAATACGTGGATGTTTCTACAAGCATTTTGCCTTGACAGAATGATATCTTTATGTTGCTTTGACTCACATGTGTTTTTTAAAAGCACACTTTCTCCTAATCAATGCATTTTTTTAGTAGCAGTAGTAGTAATACTTTATTATTTCTACCCCACCCATCTGGCTGGGTTTACCCAGCCACTCTTGGTGGCTTCCAACAGAAGGTTAAAAATACATTGTACACATTGTTTGGTTAGAGAACTGCATCACAAACTTTGGAAAACTTTGAATCTGAAAGGATATAAACATGAAAACAGCTGGCTGAATCAGGGTGGTGTCCCAGCTAGCCATGAATCCTGTTACCAAAGTAATGCAGTTGGAGTCCAGAGAGAAAATAAATTCTAGTAATATTTTGCTTATGCACTGCTCTTGTTCAGTTTGCCACCTTAAGGAAAAAATAAACAGAGGGGCTTTCCCTTTCCTAGCAGTTCTGCTCTAGTCCATAGCATGGAGACATAAGACATAACACTCACTGGAAAACTCCCTCAAAGCTACACAGCCAATCAGAGCACATCCTGCCTCACAAAGGGTCATGCCACCTCCCTGGTTACTAAGCAACACCTCCACCCTCTCCCCTTTGCCATTGGTTAACAGAATTAACTATTTAGTTGCACATGGAATGATCTTGACTGTTGCACTTCCAACATGGTGGATGCAGCTGGACAACAGTCCAACGTGAGTCAGAAACCATGGGACAAATCACTAATCAGGCTCAAGTGGCCATTCAGAAGGCAGGATCAAAGGAGAACCAAGAATGCATGAGGAGACCAGACTGCAAGAAGAGTGGGTTGTCTTCAGAAAGCTCAACTAGAAGCCTTTTTATATGTCTAGATGGATCCAATGGCCAGTCCAGGTGGATTCAGTCTAGGGCTTGAAGGTACTGGGAAGCTGCCACCTCCAGTTCAACTGGCCACCACCATATGACAGAGCCACACACAAATCCTGCAATTCTGGGCAGACAGGCAGGTATCAGGTCACTTGCTCATTTTGCATTGGGAGCAGGCAAGGGACGGTATCACCCAAACATTTTTTTTGAGCTAGGGTTTAAAAACGCCTTTGGTAGACCCTCTACAACATGATGTGATGTAATAAAGAAGGAAAGAGAATGGAGACAAAGTAAAAGAGAGCAGAGTCTTTGTTCCAGCCCAGTGGAAGTAGCGAGCAGATAAGTGTGTTCAGCCCGGCTGCCATACGGCGCGCTCTGCATTTACACATACAAGACAAAACATGCCGAACAAAAACTGTTGAAAACAACAGAAGGAGCAATAACAAGGATAATATATTAACATGTGTGGTGTCCGCCCCCCCCCCCCCCCCCGCTTTTGCTTCTTCTTTTTTTAAAATGGTACTCAACAGCTTTTGAAGACACACATTCATGTTTGGTGGCTCAGGCATAGGAACAGATGTTGCCTCTAAAGTGTGAGGGACTTTTGCTTTATTCGCTCCTTATCCATTCAAAGAAAACTAGGTGCTATGAGGTAAGACATGAGTCTGCCTCACACTCTGGTGGCAGCCCTTATTTCTGGGACGTGCCCATGTTAAATCACAGCCCCTGTTTTTGCCTTTTGCAGATGCCCGGTTTGGAAGAAATGAGGTTCTTGTATGTTGCTCGAATTGCCCTTTCACAGAGGCTGCAGTCCTACCCTCACTTAACTAGGAATAAGCCCTGTTGGACTCAATGGACTTCAGAATCAGCATATACAGACCAGCACAGACCAGTTGTTTGTTCAAGCATCAGTATTATATCTTAAAGTCCACAAACTGATGCAACTGGCAGAAAACTGAAGGAAATCATACTAGCTCAGGTAGTACAGCATGAGAATTTTAATCATAGGCTCATGGGTTCAAGCCCCATGTTGGGTGAAAGATTCCTGCACTGCAGGAGGTTGAACTAGATGATCCTTATGGTCCCTTCCAACAGCCTTGGTCCTGTATACCTGGAGGAACGTCTCCACCCCCATCGTTCAGCCCAGACACTGAGGTCCAGGGCCGAGGGCCTTCTGGTGGTTCCCTCATTGCGAGAAGTGAGGTTACAGGCAGAAGGCCTTCTCGGTGGTGGCGCCTGCCCTGTGGAACACCCTCCCATCAGATGTCAAGGAAATAAGCAGCTATCCTATCTTTATAAGACATTATTATTTAATGCTGTAATGATTTTAATATTTGATTGGGAGCCACCCAGAGTGGCTGGGGAAACTCAGCCAGATGGGCTGTGTATTATTATTATTATTATTATTATTATTATTATTATTATTATTATCATCATTATTCCAACTCTACAATTCTGTGATTCTCTGACATATTTATCCCACCCTGGTAGGGATGTTGGAGAAATCCAATGGAAATGGGAGCCAAAATGGCCAACATTCACTTATTTCTTCCATGACAAGAATGGAAATCAATCCAGTGATTACTATTGGCATTTTTTGTTGTCACTTTCAGCCAGCAAACAACACGATAGCATTTCCAGCCAATTTGCAGTGTGTTTCCTTGGCACTGAAATGGATGGGGTGTAATAACACAATGACCATGTAATTTGTGCAATAATGTAAATTCCATAAGTGATGCAATTATGCAATAGCAGACTACAGTACAATTAATATGGTTTTAGGCTGAAGACAAACTGCAGCAGAATGGAAGCAGCGCTGCAGGCCTTGGCTTCTTACTAAAGGTAGATAAATAAAATAAATCCCAAATTGCTGATGAAAAACTTAATTTCTTAAAGTATATTGCCATTCCCTTTAACAAAACAAACAAATCTGCAGATGCATGTCTGATGTTGTATGCTACCCAAAAAGAACAAATGGGTATTTTTAAACATTGGCTATGGAAAGCTATTGAAATTCAAGTGTTCTCTCATTCCTCTAAAGAATACCTTTTTTTTTTTTTTTTTGCTGAGAGGTCAGGACCTGGTGCTTTTTTTCTCTCTCTCTTCCAAAGAGCAGTTGGGGGGGTGTAAATAAGAGTAAAAGGCCACTTGAACCCTCAAAGATTGGATCTAAGCAACTGTCCCGAAGCCCATTTAACACAAGGCTGTAACATTTTAAGCATCTCCTGACCACTGTCTCCAAAGGGAAAGCTCATGTCATCCCTTCCATTTTCCCATTGTACACATCATTTCCTGGCGAATTCAGGATTTATTCCCCAGCTAAACCTTTCTTGACAGGTTTGTTATCTGCTCACCCAGTCGGTGAGCCCCAGAGAGTCAGGGCCTAGCTGTTAGAGAGCGGGAAAGAGGAGGAGGGGAAAGAAAAGGGACTGGGAAATAGGGCAAGTAAATGTCAAGTGAACTGCCAAAGATGGATATTATAGCTGCTGGGGGCCTTGGGGAGTATCATGCGTCTTTTGTGTCTATTTTACAGTCTGTGCTTCATGTAAGACGGCAGGGCTGAGCAGAGTATTGATTTACTCCTGGGCATCTACACACCACTTTAGGATTACAGGGTCGACCAAGAAAAATATCCACTGGCTTAAACCAATAGACGCTCCTGTATACAAAACGAACTCAAAATGATGATTTCCAATCTACTTTCTTTCTTACTTTTCAGCCATTCTGTTTAATTAAAACATCTTATTATGCAGTGGTCCAGTAGGTTAAGACATTTGACTTCATGTTCAATAATATCATAAGGCTTCGAGAAGCAAAAACAGGGCCCTGGGACCAAGGTGGTTATGTGGAAGCAGTTTCCAACAGAACTTGTATCATGGGTGGGATAATTATGTACACATAGTTGATCAAGGCAGATACCGGCTTCCTATATTGGCCTCATCTAGATTTCAGAGTCCCAAATTATATAGAGCTGTTTCAATAGAGTTGGGGTGTGGAATCGATTTCTGGCAGGTGGGTTATATCATCTCCCCACCTCAGGTGGGCCAAATTTGACATGTATGCAGTGCACCAGACTGATGTCTGGTGATGTGATGCTGTCAGGATGCTGTCAGCGGCTCCCAGCTGGTTGCCCAGGAAAGTATAAAGACAGAGAAAAGTTTCTGACATTCCTTTTTTATTCTAATCTTTACAGAGAAAGAGGCCATAGAACCAAGCCTCTTGGATAACGGCGTTGACCCAAGTGAATCTTCATCCCCCCCCCCCCATCTCTCCCACTTCCTTATTCGTCATTCTCATCACCTCCTCTACGGGTGCTTCTACGCACCCTCTGTCTTTAAGCTCTTTGCTCTCCTACTTTTAAGGCTCGCAGGGTTCTGGGAGATGGAGGCTCTGGAATGCTTTCTAAGGACAACGTGTCAGCAAGGTGTTGCTCTGGCTCTCCCAGGATTGCCCAACTTTCCCCCTCATCTGCCTCTGAGCTGTTATCTCCCTCAAACCCCTGTTGTAAATCTATACTGTCTTCTTCTTACTCCCCCCTGGAAGGGTCCGGATGGGGAGGTGTCCTCCACTATTCCTCCTCTGCCCAGTCCCTGACAGTTGCCCACTTGTCAGGACTTCAAAGAACAGCACAGGACCATTTGGAAGTCATTAGGAAGCTGTTCCTTTAAACCTCGGCCAATTAGCAGTTTAAGGAGCAGCACAGGGCTGCTTCAAAGAGCAGCACTGTGAGGGAGAAATGGTTTTACAGTGATTTGGAAACTACTTCCCCCTCCTTGAGCAAGGTGTGCTCCCATCACCCATCAGCTGATGGATGAGTAGGAATGCACCTTGCTCCAGCAAAGGAACAACTGGAAGCCTATTTTAAGCTCCTGCTGATGCCTTTGAAGCCCTGACCTTATACATCCCACACCAGGCATCATGAATGACATTAAGTGAAGGGGGAGTGTGGGTGGATTCCTCAAAGTGGCCTCTCGGGCCAAATAGGAAGGCCTAGCAAGATTTTGCCTTCAAGTCAGAAGTTGTCCACGTCCCAGCAATAGAGAAACTGATGTATTACTGTGTCTCCATAGTTGAACAGAACCTTAAGGGAAAATGGTATAAGGTGGGAGGAAGAGCTGGGCCTAATGCCAGCTTGACTCCCTGCAGGCTTAGGATCCTGAGAGATAACATTGGCATATTTCCCTGCACATGGGGCAAATCTACATTCATTGCTTATAATTTTAAGGAAGGATTGAGGAATGGTTTTGATAACCATATGGACACATGACATCCAGCTTTTAACATTCATAATGCATTGTGTGACCAGACTGCGACAGCCCCAGCCCCCAGGGATCACAAGAAAGGAATAAAAACTCTGACACGTGTTATGGAATTAAAATTAGGCCACAACTTTGTTTAAACTTCCGAATGTAGGAAGACCTTGGCTTAGGCCTCCCAGCCCCCCAGCCGGGGGAACTGGGGAAAATCAGGGTAAATGGGATACGGGGATGCTCTGTGAGACGTATGTGTAGCAGGCAGCCCAGCCCATATCCCCGCACGCAGGGTAGTTCACTGATGACCTTTCAGTGTATGGCCAGTGACACCCATATATATAACCCCTTTAAGAGGGGGACCCTGGAATCGCCGTCACAGGGGGGTGAATCACCACTTCACACCCACCCACACACAGGGAAGAAAAGACTAAAGGATTCCACCCAAGGCCATAACCGCCAAAGTTGTGACAAACTGCTACGGGGAAGACAAAACCTGTCAACGCAGAGAAATTTCTTCCCGGTCCTTCAACAGCAACCAGTCAAACACCGCAGCAGGCCCCGCTAAACAGGAAGAAAAAGTTAATCTGCAAACAAGAAAACATTAAACAAAGGGAGGGGAGGGAGGGTGAATCTCCAGAGCCGACTGCCTGGCTGTTGTCGACTCCACCCCCTATTTATACTGGGGCTGGCCCCACCTCCCAGCAATGAAACATGACTACTGAGGCTGGGTGTGAACCTCCAAATAATAACACTGAGAAAGCAAGCCAGCCCCCTATTTCTAGTAAGTTCCCTGGGATCTGTAGCCCCACGTGCGATCCCGCAAAGGGCACCCACATATAAAGTGTGAGTGCTCATTATTAAAATGTGACACCGGAGGGCGCTGCAGAGCAACCAGCAACTGGCAGTAGTGAAACAGCGTTTTCACGAAAAAGAAACAGAGGTAAGAAACTCTTCATTTTACAGGCATGCCCTGTGACATTTTAGAACGTTGTGTCTAGAATTGTTTTAGTAACCTTAAACAGGTTGGTGGAGATCCAGCCATGGTCTCAGTCGCCCCATGTGTTTTTTAGGTTCTTAATTTTGAATGCTCTTAAGCTGCAGTTAATAAAGTAGCGCTAGTTATACTCCATATCTTGTGTCTTGCCTCTTTATTTCTGATCTCCTAATTAAAACAGGTCCAGTTGGTGTGGATTCAAGAAGTCTGCTTCAAAACATGAGTCTGACGAACCCCCTAGATTCCCCTAGTACCCTGGAGAGCTCCCACCTTGTTTCTCAGTATAGACATCATTGGATTGTAGTGTAGATGCTACTGAGTCAGGCCACACCTGAACAAAACATTTAAAGTACAGTGGTACCTCAGGTTACATACGCTTCAGGTTACACACTCCGCTAACCCAGATATAGTGCTTCAGGTTAAGGACTTTGCTTCGGGATAAGAACAGAAATCGGGCTCCGGTGGCACGGCGACAGCAGGAGACCCCATTAGCTAAAGCGGTGCTTCAGGTTAAGAACAGTTTCAGGTTAAGAACGGACCTCTGGAACGAATTACGTACTTAACCCGAGGTACCACTGTACTATTATATCACTTTAAATGACATGGCTTTCTCCAAAGCATCCTGGGACTTGTAGTTTGTTAAGGAGCATTCCCTGGGAAGAGGGATTGATTGTTTCTCAAAGCGGTTTGTTTCTTATGAGCCAGATCAAACCCCAAACTTCTATCTGCCAGGTCTTGAGGACACTTCTTCATAGGTGATTTATCTGACCATATCAAAAAGGACTTTTATTACAGCCTTTTCCTTACAACACTGGTGATTCGAAGCACATAAGCAACCATGCCCCACCATTAAACTCTTACAACATCTGGCTACTGGTAAACCATAATGATATCAACACAATGCAATAAACCTTCATTTGGAACATCTTGAAAGAAGAAAACCTTCACTAATGATATTTTAATGAGGAAATACATGCACTAATTACTCGATGTCTACTGACTGGTCTGTAAGATCCAGAACCAAGGAGATGTAAACATCATTTGATACGTGCTTTGTGGGGAACAAGAGAAATCACGCTATCTCCCTCTCTGCCGTTTGTGTATGAATTTGTCGGAGTTGAAAGACTCTGAAATAAACCAAAGTGCCCACCATTAAAGAAATTTGAAACGTATTGTCCTTTAATGTAAAAGGGGGGGGGGGAGACGATTATTGTAGAATGAGATAAGTTTCCTGCTTTCATGCCTCACACAAGTGTGTTCTTTAAGAGGCTGGTGTTAAAACACTGAAGTGATTATTACTAGAAAAGTATTAAAATGTAATATACTCCAGTCTACTAAGCAGTGCTATCTGGGAGCATGTATACTCACAAGCAAAGCATTCACCCTCCAACATATCAAAAGTGATAAGAGAGGCAGACTTAAATCTCTCTGATGGCACAAGGCTGGCATGACATATACACTAAGAGAGCTGTCCGTGGTCCTCTCAGTAGGGTTAGGTGAGAATACTTCTCCACTGATGAATTGTCAAATGCACCTTAATGCAGGATTGAAATGCACTCTAATATTTCTTTGATCAAGTAAAAGCTCTGTTTGGAAGCAAGTGGTCCTTTTTGAAACCCAGGTCATAAGCTGCATATGGCTTTATATAGGTCAAATGTTTGGATGTTTGCTGTGTGTCTAAAAATGTATAGGGCATATTGCAACATGGGTGACATATGTTCCAAACGGATTGTCCTAGTTAACAATATTAAACTCTTCTTCTGTTCCCTACCAAAAGAATATGAAGGTGAGAGATCAACAGCCATTGTGCAGCCTGTGGCCTGTGCACCAATAAGAGCCTTCCCAAAATTAAGTGTCAACACCAATTTAATCTCATTATTGCCCTGGGTACAAGTCTTCATTCAGCTTGTGTCTGCAATTTCTAATTTATATTCTCACACTCCCCACTATTTCACCTTGCTCTCCTGAATGAATTCATGAATGAATGGATAAATAAACAAATAAAGTCAGATAATGTTTTATTTAAGAATCTGATCCCAGGCATATTAGTGCATTAAACATGCACTCCCGACAGAGTCAGCTTGTTGCTTTTACACTGATTGAATTGTCAATCATTTCTATTCAGTGAAGACCTTAGTTGCAAAGACCCGTGTCTCGAGAGAATAGAATGAGATGGGCTAGCAAAATGACATCCCCTGAACACAATCTTTGTCAGCCCAAAAAGTAATTCTTACATCATTGCTGTCATTATTCCTAACACCAACAGCAGTGAACATGTCTTAGCAGACCATTTCCTGACTCATAATATTAGTACTTTTTAAAAAAAGTTGACATTGTAATATGTACATTTCCCACAACCTGGCACAATATGAGCACAACCAGGCACCAGAAGCCATTTTGATTTCCCAAGTCCAATTATTCCGTACTGTACAAACCTGTGGAATAGGTCTTCCCACCTGGGGACAACAGATGCCTTAAACACATCACGTTTAATAGATCCCCAAAGGTTCTCTTCACTTCGTTGCTTCTAACTAATAGGCTGTGATCACTCCCAAACCACGGCCACCTCACTGCCCCCTTCAGACGCATCACTGTGGACACACACTTCTAAAAGACCTCAATTCTTCTCAGAGTCGGGTTGTTGAAATGAGAGGTGCTAAGTGGAGGGGAAGAGTGTCGTAGCAGTTATCTCCCAGCTAAGAATAGAATAATCTGCCAAGAACTATAATGTATTACTAGCAGATGAATAAAAATACCTCTGCCCCAAGACCTGGTTCCCCCCAAACCAGGTTTTAAAGCTTTTAAAATAAATAAATAAATAAAGTAAAAATTGATGTAATGCTGCTTTGTGATGTGCTTATAATAATAATAATAATAATTTATTATTTGTACCCCGCCCATCTGGCTGGGCCTCCCCAGCCACTCTGGGCGGCTTCCATAAAAACCAAAAATACACTAAAATATCACAGATTAAAAACTTCCCTGAACAGGGCTGCCTTAAGATGTCTTCTGAATGTCAGGTAGTTATTTATTACTTTGACATCTGATGGGAGGGCTTTCCACAGGGCAGGCGCCACGACCGAGAAGGCCCTCTGCCTGGTTCCCTGTAGCTTTGCTTCTCGCTATGAGGGAACCGCCAGAAGGCCCTCGGCACTGGACCTCAGCGTCCGGGCAGAACGATGGAGGTGGAGACGCTCCTTCCTTATGTTGGCTTTACGTTGACTTTTGCATTCTAATGGGTTTTTTAGACTGATGGTTTTAAAGTTTTGATTTGTAACGAAGTGTATTGATTTTAAATTTAGGAAACTTCTGGAGGATGTTGTCTATTGAGTGGGTGGTACATAAATGCAAAAATAAAAACAAACAATTTGAATAAATATGAAAATCCATTTGAATGCTGTAAAATCAAACTGTTCTAAAGGTTAACAAAATTCAGAGGGAGAGAGGGGGAGAAAGAGATGGCTTTATAATTTCTGTGAACCAGCTGGTCCTGAATTTCAGAAGAGGTTTTCTGGAGGAAAAAGAACCATTTTAAAAGGGGAGAGAACTTAACTGTGGGGGGTTTGTCACAACTTTTGTCCAGGTACATCAGCTACTGATTATATACAAATCAAAAAATGTCAACAGTACCAAAAAGGGTTTCTTCCACCCTATTAGAAATGGATGATTAATCCTAGGTAATTGCTAACATGATAATCTCTGTGCTTTGTTTTGTTTTGTTTTTAAAAATGGAGCAAAGCAAGAATCTTCTCAACTCTTTAATTAAAATCCAAATAAGAAACAGCACGGTATTTCAACCTTCTAATTAAAATGCACAGATTAAAAAAACAAACAAACATATGGCCATCAAAAGGTAGAAAAATACAAACATAATCAGTTGCGGAGAAATGGAAAAGCTAGCATTCAAATCAACAACAACCAAAAAACTGGATTGCTAGAGTGGGAATGATTTATCTCCCCAACTTTCCCCCTGGAAACTAGGTGTCTGTGGCTCACTGGTAAGATTGGTTTCTAAGGCCAGAGCTTGGGTGTCTAACATCTCTTTGGATGGGAAAGATTGGTGTTGGCTGCAATAGTATACCCTGCAAATTGGAGCTGCAGGAGCTCACTAGCACCTTCTGGAAATGCATACCCCTAAGACCATTGCAGTCCAGTCCCATGGACTGCAAGAAGATCAAACCTATCCATTCTAAAGGAAATCAGCCCTGAGTGCTCACTGGAAGGACAGATCCTGAAGCTGAGGCTCCAGTACTTTGGCCACCTCATGAGAAGAGAAGAGTCCCTGGAAAAGACCCTGATGTTGGGAAAGATGGAGGGCACAAGGAGAAGGGGACGACAGAGGACGAGATGGTTGGACAGTATTCTCGAAGCTACCAGCATGAGTTTGACCAAACTGCGGGAGGCAGTGAAAGACAGGAGTGCTCTGGTCCATGGGGTCACGAAGAGTCGGACACGAATAAACAACTAAACAACAAGAAGAAGACAATTGCAGGTAAACCTCTCACATGTTTACCAAGCAGGCATCTCCTTGCTGTTGATTGTACACACCAAGCCCCTTTCACATGTTCAACTGAAAGAACAAGTAATGGAAGTTGATGGGACTAGGGAAGGAGCAATTTGTCAGTCCTGGTTTCTCTGCATTTTTTATTTTCCTTAGCCTTAAATTCAGTACTCTGTGTTTCCGCAGCAATTTGCAATTTATTTATGTTTTTAAAACCCTCAGGGAAATTCAACAGCATTTTAGTGCCAATTTCTCCTAACATACACAGTTTTGCATGCGGATGTGGACTAAAGTACACCTTTCTCCAACTGCTTCCCCTCATATAATGCATTGCTCCCACTAACATATGCATTTTAAGGCACATTTCCCCCCAATATATGGATTTTTGTATGAATTCATTGGTTGAGAACCAACTGCAAAATTCGGACAAATGCATTATTTCAAAGGAGAATTGTGTTTCAGTTTGTATATTGTTCAAGAAGTGCAATACAGGTAAAGGTAAAGGTACCCCTGCCCGTACGGGCCAGTCGTGTCCGACTCTAGGGTTGTGCACCCATCTCACTTAAGAGGCCGGGGGCCAGCGCTGTCCGGAGACACTTCCGGGTCACGTGGCCAGCGTGACGAAGCTGTTCTGGCGAGCCAACACCAGCACAGCACACCGAAACGCCGTTTACCTTCCCGCTATAAAGCGGTACCTATTTATCTAATTGCACTTAAGGGTGCTTTCGAACTGCTAGGTGTGCAGGAGCTGGAACCGAAAGACGGGAGCTCACCTCGCCTCGGGGATTCGAACCGCCGACCATGTGATCTCATTAAAGTGCAAAAAAAAAATATTGCTCAAATTTCTTCCCTATCTCTATTTGGAGCTAACCAGCACACACAAACATACACACACACACACATCTCAAGGAGCCTCCCACCAGGTATAAAATTAAAAGCCTTCAGCACTGCATTCAGCTGCTCTCTGCAATGATTTACTAGAATTAGAAATTAGTACAGATTTCTGAAGAGTGAGTGTTCTCCTAGTCCTATTCACACAAGCCAGTTACTGAGCCTCCTCAACTGGGAGAGTTGTTCTGTTTGGAGCTGGGACTTTGCCGAAGTAACAACAACCTTCCTGGATCTGGTGTGTGTTTAGTTTGTTTGGCTCCAATGACAATCCTTCTGGCACAGTTACTGACTTCCTCTCCTGACACCTTCCACCTATGGAACAGCTTTGATACCCCATCATGCATCCATGGAACTGAATTTATAGAAGTGTGCATGAGCATCTATGGGATGGTGAGGTGTAATGCAAACAAACAGAAGGAACTAACCAGGATAGAAAGCTGCACTTCTTCAGAATGACATTGATGCCCCTCAACAAGCCAGAATTCAGGAGTATAAGAAAGGCGATATGAGGAGCACTGCTGGATCAGACAAGTGTCTCATCTCATCCAGTATCCTGTTTTCACAATGGCCAATCAGATGCCCAAACGGAAACAGTGGCAGACTCAAATTTCTCAAATTTCAGTGGCACCCTGAGTCTCAAATTTCAGTGGCACCCTGTGCGATACCAAAATTCAGTGTCCACCCTGTCTCTCACTTTCCATTCTACATGATAGTTGTGGAGCCCTTTGTGGCACCCCAGAGACTCCCTGCCCAGTGTGACCAAACCAGTTGTGCTCCCCTAAATCCACTTCTGATGGGAAGTCTGCAAAGAGATGACTATGGGAAGCTCGCAACAAGATACCTATGGGAAACCCACCTGAGCAGAACAGCACAGAAGTGGGATACGGGACAGAACATTGAAGAAACAAGGACTCAAATGGGGAGACTCTTCATTCTTTGCCTCTAACTCACACAATTACATTTGCACAACACATGGCTTTTTATATTCAAGTTTGTGGGTGGGGAAAATAGATGGAATTCAAATAGATCATTTGAAAGAGCTTTCAGAGATTGCTCTGCACTTGTCTGTTATATAAAAGGCATGATAGTATCATTTAATTACATCTGGCAGTTAGCTGCAGGTACCATGTGTAAGCCCAAATTAACCCTGCAACTTCCTTCTTTGGCCAAAATAGATTTTGATGTTCTTAGTGGAGACTTATTTTTGTCTTCAAAAATCAAATCTGTGCCTAACTCTGGAAAATAAAATGGCAGGTGCTTAGTGATGGGAAGTGGGATGGGGCGGGGGTGGGGGAAATGATTCAAAAGTTTATCCTTCTGGGAATACCCAAGTATTTGTTCCACCCAATGCACTAAGGCTGTTATATGCGACTTCCAGATACAGTTTGCATTTGAAATAAGATTTCCGAGGGAAGTCAGAACATCCTATATTTCACGGATATCAATGTTACAGACTTTTGCAGAGCCCCTATTAAAATGCATTAAAGACTCAACTCAGGTTGTCTTCATGTTCTGTCACTATTCTTAAGCTGTTCAGCAGCTACTAAGCCAATCTGGCGGGAGTTTTGCCCCCCTTCCCAACGTTCCTTTGATGTTCCCACCATTATCTTTTTATAGCATAATCACACATTTTGGTACATTGTAGATCAAAGAGAAGCTGCAGCTTTTAAGGCTAAGCCTGGACATGGTGCCCATAACTAAGTGAATTCATTATATTTAATAATACTCTCCGAGGAATGGAAAGGGGAAGAAAATCATATGAAATAATAAACAGCAAGGTAAATAGGGGGGAGATCATTAAAATAAGCTAAATGTGGAGCAGGTTGGTGCAGCAAGAGCCTCAAATGAGTTTTTCTGCTTGCCTTTCCTCTGACTCGAACCTCTGTCACGGAAAGGTAGATAATTGGCCGTATCAGACATAAATTTGACAATGTTCATGGGATGTTTATGGAAGCAACTGTCAAGCTGCTCTTGCTGGAGTTAAGGAAATGCTTTCAATTTATATTGTGCTTTTCTGATGTGCTCAGAAATTAAGACATTTCATTCAGAACAGTCGCATGAGAAGCACCTTCGGTTCCACTGCCTCTCTAGTCAGGATAAGAAGAATTTCCTCGTCCTGTTTCTTTTTTGTTCTGCTGGTTCTGTCAGGAGCTACTGGGGATCTGCAGACAGCTGATCCGGCATGATGAGTTCAGTTTCTCAAAGACCTGGGCTAACTCCACCCATCCAGGCTGGCCAATGGATCCTCCTGAACTGGCAGTTGTGTAAGAGGGCTTCTTGTTTCATGTCCTGCTCCAAGGGATGCTCTCAGGGGCTAAGGACCCAGCTACAGAAGATATGTGCCTTAACCAAAGTAAACATCAACAAGGGTAGGTTTGCAGATGAACACAGTTCATCAAGAAACAGCTAAAATGTCAATTTCAGCCAGAAGAAGGACCTAGAAGCTGCTCCAAGGAGCCAGAGACCGGTGTTGTTTCCAGCAACTGGAAGGCTCAAGGGGGAGGCTAAACACAGCTCCTGGCAGTGGAGGAGTATCATGGATTGCTTACACATGCATAGACCAACCACTCATGGTCCATAGATGCATACTGTTGTTATTGCTCTTCAGCCCGTATCTGAAGATTTTGGTGGTGGTACTCTTGATGACTGGGAGTTGGTGCCTTTATCTCCTTCTCTGACAGTTCCATGGGTTCTTCACCAGGTCACAACCCAGAGGGCTTTACCAGTGAATCATCAGCACTGGATTCAGGGGGCCCTGCCTGGTCCTTGATCTCTGGGGTTGTTTGGTTCGTTCCCTGAGGGCTCCATGGCTCATACTCCATGACGCCCTATTTCAGTCCTGCTTGAGCAGCAATAGCTTCCTGAGCTCTAGCTGTTTCAGACCGCTGTATTCTGGCTATGTCCAGGGAATTCCAGGTGCATGGCAATGTTACTCTAGCTCAGGCATCCCCAAAATCGTACCTCCAGATATTTCGGGACTACAATTCCCATCATCCCTGACCACTGGTCCTGTTAGCTAGGGATGATGGGAGTTGTAGTCCCAAAGTTTAACCATGCTACTTTCTTTTATCTGTCCTGAATCTTCCAGCATTCAGTTTCATTCAATGTGCAGATGTTAGAAGCATCCCTAGTCTGGACTCTTCAAGGCTGATGCATCCCTAATTCCCTGCCTTCCCCCACAGCTACTAGCAGCCTCTCCTCTTATTAGGCCACTTATGAGATCAACCATTGCCTTTTAGAATGTTCTGTAACATCACAGCAGTTAAGCCAATGCCTGAGGAGCACAGGACTGCAACTTTATAGCATTCTCTCACTCTCACTCTCATACCAAAACTGGCTGCTAAAAGAGAACATCAGGGGTGTCAAATGATCCATTAAAAATCCAGCCAATAATGTGGTTCTAATAGTTTTCCTTGTGTGTTTTTCAGCAAATCTTACAGGGCTGGTTCTGCTTTCTTCCAAACACTGTGTTCATCTCCCTCCTTCTCCCTCTCTCTCTCCCTGCATCTAGATGAGAGAGACATGTTGAGCTTGCAACATGTCTCATACATTTCAAGCAATGTTTCAAATCCTATAGCTTTTCGTTTCAAATTACTCACACCCTGCCGTCAGGCTTGGCAGCCAAAGCTGTTACTGGCTTGCTTTCTCTCCATGGGCTTTGCAAAGTTTTCCCAGTTACATATTGTTCTGATGAACTTCTCTCCTGTGGGTTTGGACTCATGAACATAATATGCCACACACGCACCATTAATGTTATTGTGGCGCAAGAGAATCCCCAAACATCCACTCCATTGGAAAAGCACCAGTTTGGAAAAGAAGATGAAACTGTGTCAGATGTCAAAGTTTTGTGGTAAGCCAAAGAGAATGAGTAAAGGAGTTAAGTGCCTTTCAAAGGCGGCTTAGACCAATTCATGAATGATGTCTCATCAGTGATTATTGGTCGCCATGTCAACACCACTGAAGAGAAACTGATGTGGAGAAACAACAGGAAACAGAGAAACATGGGAAACTACCTTATACTGAGTTAAAACCATTGGTCCACTGAATTCAGTATTGTCTACATGACTGGCAGTAGCTAGCCAGGATTTCAGACAGGGATGCTCTCCCAGTCCTATGTGGAGAAGTTGGGGGTTGAACCTGGGACACTAGGGTGCAGAGCAGATGCTCAGACACTGAGCTTTGGCCCTTCCCTACTGCATATCTCCACCCCCATCGTTCAGCCCGGACACTGAGATCCAGCGCCGAGGGCCTTCTGGCGGTTCCCTCATTGCGAGAAGTGAGGCTACAGGGAACCAGGCAGAGGGCCTTCTCGGTAGTGGCGCCCGACCTGTGGAACGCCCTCCCATCAGATGTCAAAGAGATAAAGAATTATCTGACATTCAGAAGACATCTTAAGGCAGCCCTGTTCAGGGAAGTTTTTAATATGTAACGCTGTATTGTTTTTAACACTGATTGGGAGCCGCCCAGAGTGGCTGGGGAAACTCAGCCAGATGGGCGGGGTATAAATAATAAATTATTATTATTATTATTATCATATGGTTGCATCCATCTCAAGAAGGGAACCATAGAGCAGAAAGGGGCAGTATAGGAAGATCCTTAGACATAATCAGATAAGGGGTCCTTCAAATCAGTACTGTTTACATCGGGAGTAGCCAATGTGTTTCTCTACAGATTTTGTTGGATCCTACTTCCACCAGTCCCAGCTAGTATGGCCAGTTAGGAGGGATGTCTGTTGATGGGTGGGTGGGTGTGATTTTTGGAAAATAGCATCACAGGTAACTTGGATTCCCCTGGTGGGCCAAGACTGGCCCAAAGGGCTGGAAGTTCTACACACCAGCTGCATGAGAAAGCTTGCAATACTCCTATTACTAAGCAAATAATTCAGCCCAATGCCAGATTAGCATTATTAATGTGAGGTGTTTGTGTTTTATAGATCTTTTTTTCATAAATTACTGATAATCTTCTTGACAGTTGAAGCTGGCTTAGAAAATGGAGGAACTCTGAAGTAGGGTCTTTAGAAAAATGCTACAACCCTGAGCAGCATACGTACTTATTGGGGGAAAGCCACTTCCGAACTGGAGAGGAGGTGGAGTTGCAGGCTTCACGCCCTCTCCACGTGTGTGGAGGCTGGCTCTCAGCCTCTGCGCGATTGAGGGAATCCCCAGTCACGTCATCCCCTGGCCAGCCAATCGGCTGGCCTGGGGGGGCATGGCTTGCTCTATTTAACACTGGTGCGGCTGGGGATCTCCCTCTTTTGCCGCCTTAGCTCCTCTGGTTTTCCCACCCTTCCACTGGTTGCAGGGTCTGAGGGTATTGGCGACGAGCTTTTGCTCGAGTGGCAGTTAAGCATTAGTATGGGTATTGTTATGTAGATGAAGGGGGGAGGAAGCACCATCACCTCCCCTGCATATTGAAGGGTAGTCCGGTAAAGGATTCCGGGGGGCATGGCCCTGTCTGAAGCCTATGGAGGTGAGGGCCTAAGGCACGCCCCCGAGTGATGACCCCGGCGGAGTTCCTTGTTGATGTGTATCAGTAGGACTCCCCCTATTGGTGGTTAACCCTTCCCAGACTTCAAGCAAACAGGCTTAAGCTGGAGAGTCGGTTAGGACCAGTGCCTAAGCCAATACCGCTCATCACCTGTAACCAATAAAGTTGTGGCCATTTTTAGCCCATTAACCTAATTAATTGTGTCATGTGTCTTTATTTCCACCAGGGGGAGGCGGGAACTCACCCCGCAAAGAGGGATTACTCATGAACCATGGCCGCCAAGAAATTAAGCCAAACAACATGGTATCCCCTTATCTCCCATATGAACGGTGATCTTCATGACACATCTCAGGTGTCAATTGTGGGCAGATGCTCAAGCATAAAAAGCTCTTGGAGATTGTGGTGTTTAAATTTTTAAGTGCAATATATTATTTTCACACTGCAATACCTTGTTTTGTTTTGTCATTTTGAATTGAGCAACACTCACACAACGGTCTAATAAATATATTGTAATATATTGTTATAATTAGAAGATCACCTTTCCTGGGGGAAAGGTGACATTTTAAATCCTGCTGATCTCATTTAACATTCTGATCTGGAGCAGAAATTCCCTGGGAAATGAAGCAAAATTTGCAACACACCTCCTCCATTTTGTGTACTGGAAATTGAAACACTTGGCACTGCAAAGCATCTTCTTGCATTTAGGGGAGATGCACTGGGGATTTTCTTTTTGAGATAGAGAAAGAGAGAAGCATCTCTTTGGACTGCATAATGCCATTCTTCATGATCTTCTGATCTCCTTGATAAATGCTACATAGAGGTTAATCTTCACAAATCCATGGTGTTATGACCTTGTCAAACCAAGCTATATATCAGTTTGTTTTGAGAGTGCTAGAGGAGAATATACAAATGAACCAGTACCAGCCTGAGTAAGCAGGGATGTTTTGAAGTTTCTCCTAAAAGTTAATTGTGAGGGAGCCAACCATACTTTACTAGGCAGGGCATTCCACAAATGGCCACTGAGAAGGCCCTCCAAGGTCCCTCCGGCCACTAAATAATCTATGGTCATTTATTTATTTATTTATTTATACATACATACATACATTTTTATACAGTGGAACCTTGGTTCTCAAACGGCTTAGTTGACGAACCAAATCAGCTCCCGAACGTTGAAAACCCGGAAGTAAGTGTTCCAGTTTTTGAACTTTTTTTGGAATCAAAACATTCCAGAGATGTTCACACCAAGAGAGAGGGGGGAAAACCATAAGCGAATCGTGAGTTCTCTAGTTCTATTTTTTCCACATTAACCCAATTAGTTGCTATATTATATCTTTTTCATATTTCTATGCAAGCTGCTTTGAGTTTGGACTAAATAGTGGCAGATACATACTTTAAATAATAGGAGCCTTTTTTCTTATATTATTTTAAAGGATAATCAGCCATGCCAGGAAGTGTCAGAATATTCCAAGGGAAATGGGAGCAGAAATGGCCAGTGTTCCCTTATTCATCCCACATCCAGAACACAAATGAAGTGATTGGCATTTGCTGTTGTGTTGTTGCTTTCATACCACAAATGGTATGTAATGGATTGCCCACACCACCCCATTTGCACTGCCTTCCCTTTGCACAGAAATGAACAGGATGGTATAGTGTAATGGCAATGTCATGGCGCATATTACTCAAGTGGCATAATTTCGCTGCAGCAGGCAGCAATGTGAATAACACCGCTTTGGCAGAAGACAAAATGCAGCAGAACAGAAACAAGGCTGTGTGTGATGAATGCAGGGCAGAGTGGGAAATGATGCCTTCTTGCATTCCTAATCATGGCTTCGGGTTTGTTTTGCCCTCTTCATGTGGCTTCCTCCTAATTCCTCCCTTTGCTCTAAAACAGTGTGGCCAGTTCTACCAAATCCCAGAATCCAAGTCTCTTGATGCCTGAAAGAGAATTATCTCTCTTCCTTTTCATATTGAATTCACAGACCATCATGTTTCTCTACCCCCGCTCCAACTTTTCTCAGATAAATATGTACATTTTTTCCCTCAGTGCAGCTTCTTTACACCCCATTACCGCAGTTACTTCCTCGCTGATATAATCTTGCAAACTACCGGCCTAATTTCCCATATCACAACAACAAAACAAAATCTAGGAGACTTATCCATACCATTTCCATATTGAATATTTGCAAAATACATACTGCATGTCTCCCACATCCGCTGCCTCCCCCCAGCCCAGCCCACCCTGCTGTAAGGGCATTTCATCAAAGTAGATAGACTGATAAGTAGCCATGTTGCAAACATAGGAAGAGCCCTGCTGGACCTGGTCCAGCATCCTGTTCTCACAGCAGCCAACCAGATGCCTCTGGGAAGCCTGAAAGTAAGGCCTGAGTGTAACAGCACTCTCTTCTCCTGCAGTATTCAGCGACTGGTATTCAGAAGTACAGTGGTACCTTAGGTTACAGACGCTTGTGGTGTAGTGGTTAAGAGCAGTAGACTTGTAATCTGGTGAACCGGGTTCGCTTCCCCGCTCCTCCACATGCAGCTGCTGGGTGACCTTGGGCTAGTCACCCTTCTTTGAAGTCTCTCAGCCCCACTCACCTTACAGAGTGTTTGTTGTGGGGGAGGAAGGGAAAGGAGAGCGTTAGCCGCTTTGAGACTCCTTAGGGTAGTGATAAAGCGGGATATCAAATCCAAACTCTTCTTCTTCTTCTACAGACGTTTCTGGTTACAGACTCCGCTAACCCAGAAATAGTACCTCAGGTTAAGAACTTTGCTTCAGGATGAGAACAGAAATCGTGCGGCGGCAGCGGGAGGCCCCATTAACTAAAATGGTGCTGCAGGTTAAGAACAGTTTCAGGTTAAGAACGGACCTCCAGAAAGAATTAAGTTCTTAACCCGAGGTACCACTGTATTGCTACCTCTGAGAGTGAAGGCAGTTGATAGCCACCATGCATAGGAACCACTGGCAGTATTCTCCTCCATGAGTTAGCCTAATTCTCTTTCAGAGCCACCCAAGTTGCTTGCCACCACTGTCCCTCGTGGGAGCAAATTCCAATGGTTATCTATACCCTGTGTGAATGAATATTTTCTTTTTATCTATTCTGACTCTTCCAAGACTCTTCATTAGGTGTCCATGAGTTGCAGTGTCCCAAGAGAGGAAAGCTTTCCTTCTTCCACTTTTGCCATGCCATGCCAGATTTTATAAACTTGTATCATGTCACCTCTTACTCACCTTTTCTAAATGCTCAAAAGTCCCAAATGATGCAACCTTGCATAGAATCGTAGAGTTGGAAGGGACCCCATCTAGTCCAACCCCCTGAAATGCAGGAATCTAAATTAAGCACCTATGACAGATGACTATCCAACCTCTGCTTAAAAACCTCCAAGGAAGGAGAGTCCACCACCTCCTAAGGGAGTCTGCTCCACAGTCAGTTCTTTTCCTGATGTTTAGTTGGAATCTCCTTTTTTTGTAATTTCCTCATATTCAAGTTGTGTTGGAGCCTCTGTACGACCGAGCTGTAATGGCTACTCCTCCTAAGACCTAAGCCTTTGAATGAGACTTCAGGCATGCTCTCCATTGAGCAGAGTACTCAGACAGCAGCAGCAGGAGCCAGAAATATGTGCTACGTTGCTACTTTATTTCTAACTATGCAAGACAGAAAAGAATATGCGTCTGCTCTCTGTGAGAGACAGAAAACAACAAAACAAAGAAACAGGAAACCAGTAACTTCAACATCCACCTCCCGCCTCCCATGAGTCCAACAGTCTGGAATGTCAACAGAGTCTTGTGACTCCAAGAACTGCACAGTGGCATAACAGAAACCTAACAAGTTGCTCCTTCTGCCTGATCATTTTGGCTGTTCCTTTCTGAATACTGTCCAACTCTACAATACCCATTTTGAAGTGAGGAGAGCAGAACTACACAGCATTCCAAATGGAGTGGCCCCAGAGCCTAGTGAAACACTGATGCTGTTGACATAATACTATTTTCAATTCTTTCCCTAATGACCCCCTAGCATGGAATTTGCTTCTTTCATAAAATGGAAGTAGTCACACTAAATCTCCAATTTCCAGTTGAGGCCAAGTGGACTTCAATGCAGTCAAGACCAGCTGGTCATGCAGTGAAGCATTAACCATGCTCTGGACCCAACCAATCAGCCCTGCTATGCTAGATTGAATAAGCCAGGAGGGATAGAGTCAAGAGGGCACATGGTCAGATACAATACCACCAGCTGCCCTGGCTGCCAGTTTGTATACAGCCCAATCTGAGGTACTCATGTGTGCTTAAGGCCCTAAATGACTTAGGACCCAAATATCCAAGATACTTTCTTCTTCCCTTCAGGCCCTCTCAGGTGTTAAGGTAATTGGGGGAGGCTCTTAGTAGCTCCTCCACCTTCTGAAGTTTAGGGAGGTGGCCTGGAAGAGGTTATTCCTGACTTGTGGAATAACCTCCCCACAGAGGTGTGCTGGGCACCTTTACTATACAGTTTTTGGTAAATGTGTGTTTTCAGAACACCCGATTCTGGTGGCTGTAATCTGTTTTAACTGTTTGAAATACAGTCGTACTTCAGCTTCCGAACACCTTGGGAGTCAAACGTTCCGGCTCCCGAATGATCGAAAACCAGAAGTGAGGGTTCCGGTTTTCAAACATTTTTGGGGAAGCCGAACAGCCAGCGTGGCTTCCACTATTGCTTCCGGCATGCCTGTGCAATTGGAAACCGATCGGAAGCCGCGCCTTGGTTTCCAAACATTTTGGATGCCAAATGGACTTCCAGAACAGATCCGTTTGACTTTCGAGGCATGGCTGTACAGTGATTTTAAAATGGTTGCAACCCGCCCTGGGACTTGCTGGTGAAGGACAGGTAATAAATAAAGGTGAAAAATAATGCTAATGATACTAATAACAGTGGCCTGGTGGCTAGTGACTAGGCACATTGGGTGATTGTCTTTTCCATTTGCATGTTGATAGATTCACTTTTGTTAATATCCTTATCTCACGCTGCTTGTGGCACACTGTGGTCCAGGTCGTGGAGAGCACTGGAACCATGTTTCAATTACTTATGAGAAAGAGAGGAACTGTTGCATTCATCTTCCAGGTAAGGGCATGCAAATCTACACATCCCCAGAGCCGCACTCGGTGGGCCAAGCTGCTGAGATCTGTTCCCATTTGCTAATCACCCAGACTCATGAACTTTCACAATCATTATAGCTCAGATACACTCGTAATGAATCTCACCCAAGTAATGCAGTTTGCTGAGGAAGTAAGGTCTTGGCAGGTAATAAAATTCCTTGATAATAATGCAAAGCAAATAGGTTTATTGCACTGAGAGAGATATTAAACTGGGCAAAAATGCACCAGGGGAAGTGATATTTTAGATGTACATATTTTCAGGTTATTAAATTTTTAAGAACCAAATACACACGCAAGTCATAAAGCTGATATTAACAATACAGAAACCATTTTGAATGAAGGCTTTAGGACCCCAACCACCTTGCATAATGCGATTGGGATGCAGTTGGTTGAAATGATGGTATAAAAAACAACAATTCACTTACCCATCCATTATTTTCCATGGAAGCTATTCTCAACATTGAATCACATTTGGGCAAATCACATTTGGGCAAACTCCCCACCCCCACTCCCGAGAAGGTTGTCATTCAGTTTCCACAATAAATCCATTTCAACCTCCCAGGACATTCTGTGAGTCACTTTAGAGTATTCATCCTGGAGCAGAGGACTTGCAAAGGGAGGCTACCGTTTGGAACCAGCAAATTACAATATAACCAAAGGTTCAGTGCTATCACTTTAGGATTGAACAAAGAGAAATAGCACATTGTGTTAACTGCCTGACCAACCAACACTAGGAATTGTCATCAACAACAGTTTTGAAAAGTGCTGTACTTAATCACATAATTATTACTATCCATTTTCTTCTGCATTGCATTTCCTTCTGACCTTCCTGTTTACAATCCCACCCTCTCACCCCCCACTCATGTACCTGATGAAGTGGACCACACTCCAAGGAAGCTTATGCCACCATAAATTGATTAGCCTTTAAGGTGTCCTCTGCTTTTTTGTTTTTTAAAAGCATCCATGAAAACTCATCAGCATTTTAATACGAGCTTTCTCTTAACGTGCACGTTTTTCATATGCCGTTTTGATTAATATAACCATTGTTTGCAAAGCAGTTTTGATTTTGTTTTTTTACATTGTTTTCATGACAATATACATATGGATGCAGACTTCCCCCTTCATGCATGCAGTTTTCTGCACATTACAGGGCTGGAGAACTACACTGAAAATTCAGGGAACTGCAAATTTCAAAGAATCATAGAGTTGTACAGCTTGAATGGGTTCCAAGGGTCATCTAGTCGAACCCCCTGCAATGCAGGAATTGCAGCTAAGGAATCCCCGATAATGGCCATCTGACCTCTATTTGAAAACCTCCATGGAAGAAGGTTCCACCACTTTCCAAGGGAGTGCTTTCCACTGCCAAACAGTTCTTACCACCAGCAAGTTCTTCCCCATGTTCCTTTCTTGTATTTTTGAAAGATGAACCTGAAATTGTTCGGGGAAAATGCTTACTCCTGGTATTATCTGGGCAGCCATCTGTCAGATATGTTGCAGATTCCTTCACTGAGCAGGAGTAGGTCGAATCAGATGCCCCTCCAAGTCCCTCCTAACTCTAAAATTCTGTGAATAGTTTCTGTGTCTTTTCTTTCCCAAATGGGCACCTGCTATAACTCCCTGGCTCACAATTCACACCAGATCGGGAAGCAATTGAGATGTGTAGGTCAGTGTCCATAACCGTTGTACAAACGGCTTCACCATCCCTCCCAGCCCACTTAGATAAAAAAAACACAAAGGTAAATAAAGGGTCAATGGAGTAGAGTCTTGCAAAGGTAGAAACTTGGAAGGACAAATGCAGGTGGTACTTGCCTTTCCCAGTCACTACCTTGTTGGGAAGACCAAAGCAGCTCTGGAACAGAAGGGTTACTCTGCAATACCCCAGATCAATTCAAAGAGATGCTTTGAATGCTGTATTGTGTAATCCCAGAGTGGTCTGGACCTCTGCCTCTCCCCCTCCTCCCCAAGACGTGTGCTGAAATGTAGGTCTCCAAACCAAAAAAGAGTGAAAGGGGGGAAAAAAACATTGTTTATAATAAAGACTACATTCTGTAGCAATTTCCTAGATTCCTGGGGTTAGAAATCTAGATTGCCAATGGATAAGTGAGCCTTAAAATCACTTCCCCGCTGACAAAAATTCATTTCTTATAACCGTCTCCATTTACCAGAATGTTGAATCTTTCCCATGGGGAAGGAACAAATGAAAATGTTATTTCGCTGCTCATGAACTCATACCTTTCAGTCTGCTTTTTTCACTGCTGGCAATTCTATTCTCTTCCAAATTTGACTAAAGCTTGTGACCTGAGGGAAATAATGTCTATATAATAATCTTCTGAAAACTCTAATTCTGTGTCATGTTTTTTTCCCCTTCTTCTTCTTTTTCTTCTTCTTCTCCCCTCCCCTTCTTACAGATGGATGTTTCTTTTGCAGTTTATGAAAATCGTACCAAGCTATGAAAGGTAAGCAATGCGATGTGCCAGCATTAATGCAATCATTTTGTCTGGAGAACATGCTGCTGCTAATAATTATGGTGAGAATAATAATAGAGCAACATAGGAAGCTGCCTTGTACCAAGTCAGACTATTGGTCTACCTAGCTGAGTATTGTCTGCACTGACCAGAGGCAACATCTCGCCAGGGTTTGTGGTCAGAGAATCTTCCCTCAACTCCATCTGGAAATGCCAGGGACTGAAACCGGGATCTTCTCAGTGAAAAGCAGGAACCACACCCTTTTCTTTAGATCCAAGACTTCTCACAACCAGCAAGACTTCAGATGATAACCCCAGGACCCACTCCTGCACTTCTTTTATTTACTTAAAAGAAGCATTCCACAAACATGGAGCCACTGCAGAAAAGGCCCGTCCTCGTTTAGCCACACACCCCAGATTTCTCATGGAGGAGACACACTAAGGAGGTCCTCAGATGATGAATGCAGAGCCCGGGTTGGTTTCTGTGGGGAGAAGGGATCCTTCAGGTATTGTGGTCCTGAGCTGGCATAATGGGGCACCTGTAGCCCATACCACCAATTGAAGTGGTATACTGGGCACATGTGGGGTTAGGTGATCTCGATGACTCTTCCAACATTCAGTTTCACTGGGGGTCCATGAGTTATTTGCAGAAGCTGCTCCACATTTTGCCCTCCAGTCAGGGAAGCAAGAAGCACTTTCAGAGTTTCAGTACACATCCTATAAGGCAAAGCACACTTGAGGACTTGAAATAGGGCTGGGGAGATTCCCAGGGGCCAGTTAGAGAGGTCTGGAGGCCCTCAGCCTGAGCTTCTCCAGCCTTGCTTTACACAGTTTATGCTTTTATAACTCTGCCTGCCCATAATCTGACCTCACCCACATGCCCAGTTCAACATGTGCAAATTGGGCCAAGTACTGTGGCTTCAATGTAGGAGGGAAACAAGACAAAACCATGGTCCACATAGACAACCACAGGCAACCTGAGTGATTTCCCCAAGGTCACACATATCAAACTACCGACAGTGCAGAGGAAAGAACCTTTATCTTCCTGAGCCCCAAATCTCCAGCCTGGCTAAAGCAGAACAGATTTGCTCTGTCAAATTTTTAATACAATATATACCAATTCATATTCCAATATATCCCTAAAGCCAGCGCTTCAGAGTCTGATTTTTCATTAAGTTTCAACTTTGTTGTAATGCCAGGATTGTCAGTCATAAGAGGGACTTTTCTTGATAATATTATCCATTCTCTCTCCCTCTTTTTCTTTATGACATTGACTCAGAAGCCAGAGGAGAGAAGAGAGAGATGGGATGTTTAGCCCTTCCCATGCCACTGCCTGGACCTCAAAGATACATGAGATCACCTTATTGGAGATAAGCAGATCAGGTCTCTTGTCAGTGCCTGAGTGGCATAGACTATAAGGGAACCTCATGCATGAGGGCCGTGGGATAAAAGTTGCATATCAATGCTGTAAAATAAAAATTAAAAAATCCAACTAAGTATATCCAGCCAAGTTCTACTTAGAGTAGACCCATCAGAACTAATGGACATGTTAGCCATGTCCGTTAACTTAAAACAATAGAATCAAAATTGTCAAGTTGGAAGGGCGCCTAAGGGTCATCTAGTCCAACACTCTGCAAGTTGGTAGACGTGAGACTCTTAATTTCAGGGTAATGGGTTTGAGCCCCACATTGGGCAAAGTATTATTGTATTGCAGGGGCTTAGACTAGATGACCCTTGGGTCCAAATTCTACAATTCTATGAATTTATACAGGAATATCAAGTAGATCATACAAGACAGATGGCCATCCAAGTTCTGTTTAAAAGCACACCAATGAAGGGTGGCCACCACTTCTCGTGGGAGTCTGTTCCACTGTTGAACAGCTTTTACCATCAGAAAGTTCCTCCTGGTGTTTAGTTGGAATCTTCCTTCTTGTAACTTGAATCCATTAGTTCAGGTCCTTCTCTCCAGAGCAGGAGAAAACAAGCTTGCTCCATCTTCCCTATGACAGCCCTTTAGATATTTGAAGATGGCTATCTTTTCCAGGCTAAACATACCCAGCTCCCTCAACCATTCCTCATAAGGCTTCGCTTCCAGACCCATGATCAACGTGGTCACCCTCCTCTAAAGAAGTCCCAGCTTGTCAGCTTATCCTTCTTAAATTGTGGAACCCAGAACTGAACACTGTGTTCCAGGTGTGGTCTGACCAAGGCAGAATAGAGCGATACTGTAACTTCAAGGGCTCTACTGTGAGTGTGATTAGCACTGGATTCAAGCTCATGATTCCAAATAAATAATGTTTGTTTTTTTAAAGCAACTGAGAGATTGGCAAGATTAGGAACAGCAATCCTGCTAGAGGAAAGCACATCCTGCTTTTGATTTATTTTTTAAAAAAATAATATTTATTAAAATTTTAAATGTTACAAAAAGAAAAAAAGATAATTCCAAGTTAAACAAAAACTTAACAACACATCACAATAAAGAAAGAAGAGAATAGAAAATTTTTTATATAAAAAAACAGAAAAACAGAAAAATAGAAACAATTAAAAAACACAACGAACCTTCCCATAACTTATCTTTCATTTACTTGTTTCCTTGACCTCCGCGCACCTCCCTTTTTTGTATTCTAGTTCAGTTAGCTATTTCAGCAAATCCTTTCCATCTTTCCCAATTTTTATCCTATAATTTATCTTAATATAATGTAACTTTACCTTTCCTCCTTTCATCCATTAACAATCTATTTTGACTTAATCCTTTATAATATTTCTGCTAAAGCCACATAACTTCATTCCAGCCTCCTTCTAACATTCCTTAATTTTACAATGTTTCTGTAAATAAACTTTAAATTTCTTCCAATCTTCTTCCACCGACTCCTCTCCCTGGTCTCGGATTCTGCCAGTCATTTCCGCCAGTTCCATGAAGTCCATCACCTTCATCTGCCATTCTTCCCGGGTGGGTAGATCTTGTGTCTTCCAGTACTTTGCAATAAGTATTCTTGCTGCTGTTGTAGCATACATAAAGAAAGTTCTATCCTTCTTTAGCACCAAATGGCCGACCATGCCCAGGAGAAAGGCCTCTGGTTTCTTCAGAAAAGTATATTTAAATACCTTTTTCATTTCATTGTAGATCATTTCCCAGAAAGTCTTAATCCTTGGGCACGTCCACCAAAGGTGAAAGAATGTGCCTTCAGTCTCTTTACATGTCCAACATTTATTATCGGGCAAATGGTAAATTTTTGCAAGCTTGACTGGTGTCATGTACCACCTGTAAATCATTTTCATTATATTCTCTCTTAAGACATTACATGCCGTAAATTTCATACCTGTGGTCCATAACTGTTCCCAGTCAGCCATCATAATATTATGTCCAACATCTTGTGCCCACATCCTGCTTTTGATTTATTCCAGCAACTGCTTTCATCTGCATGTAATTTGAAAGCACTTCTTTCAATAAATGTTTCCCTCTAGTAGTATTATGTGGCACTAGGTATGGGGAGGGGCACCATCTCTCCCCACCGCCCTGTCAAGTAGAATAAACAAAGCTAGAAGCAACAGTCAGCAGAATGGCCCAATAATATCTCAGAGCAGCCTTTCCCAACCTGATGCCCTTTAGATGTTTTGGATGGCAACTTTTATCATCCTCAGTCAGGACATTGGTAAGGGAAGACTGTCCCAGAGGATGCAGCTGTTGGATTCTTGGTTGACCATACATAGCTATTTTGTTCTTTTCGCTTCTTGGTGTGTAAAATTGCCAGTTGGTGGTATTCAGCTAAGTTTTATTCTGTGCAGATTTACTGAAATTAATAGACATAACTTAGTCATGCCCATCAAGTTCAACTCAGAGTAAAAGTTGGTTGAATAGCAACCAACATATTTAGAGATGGGGGAATCTGTCAGTTTTTGGTTTCTCTCTGTTTTTCGCTTTCCCCCAGTTGTAAATTTGGTCCTCCACTTTTCTGCAGGCATTTGCAATTAAAATAAAATTCCTTATGGAAAGTTGACAGGATAGTCATGTGAATTTCTTCTAATTATTGTACTGTACATCTTTCGTATGCACTTTTGACCAACGTGCACATTTTTGCAAGAAATTCCTCAATATAATGAATGTTATTTTCACCAATGCATGCATTTTTAAACACGCTTTCCTCTAATGCATGCATATTTTTGTACATGTTTCTTTGCTGAAGAACTGTATCACAAAATTTGGGGAAGTGCAAATTTTGAAAGATAGCAGTGCTTGGTTGGCGACTTGGGTAGATTCTCATTTAAGTGCAAACAAAACAGAATTTCTCCCGCGTCTCTGTATTCATCCAATAGTGTGAGTAGACTATTGGCCTTCTCCTGAGAATACTCACAACCTCTCAGGGATTCTGGGCAGAAGCATCCCTAGCCCAACCTTGTAAGTGAACACTCCTCAAAATGAGCTCTCTCTTCATTTAGTAGAACTGTCTTTTTCCCTGATGGCCTTAGCAAAGAAAACTTCCTGGGAAAAGTACACGTTGCCAGATGGTTAACTATTGAAAATCTATACTAAAAAGATTAATGTTACCCCCATTGCAAGGATCAGTCAGTTGTAGAGATTTGCTACTATACGCTGTGACATTTGTTAATGGCTGGATGGCTCTGACTCAGAGGGGGGAATAATTTGGCACTGAGAGATTTTCAAAACATCAGGACACCAGATGCTCAGCTATCTGGGATAATTCAATATGTGTGTGTGCACATGTACATGTACAACCTAATAAAATGATTTTAATTGATTAATCATATGAGCTTGGATCAATTGACCTACCAATTAAATGTTCACAAATGTTTCAGCTTACTAGGAAAGGCAAAAGCACTTCAGGCCTCTTAGTTTTAAAAAAAAGGGGGGGAAAGAAGTATACAAAATTATACATAGTGTGCAGAATCCCCCCAACTCCTAATACTAGAGCCCAGTCCTATCCTCTGGAGCAGCAGAAAACAAGCTTGCCACCATCTTCCATGTGACAGCCCTTCAGATATTTGATGGCTCTCATCACCTCCAAGTCTTCTGTCCTCCAGACCCAACTCCCTCAAATGTTCCTCCTAAAGCTTGGCTTCCAGACCCTTGGTCATCTTGGCCACATTCTTCTGAACACTTTCCAGCTTGTCAAAATCCTTCTTAAATATGATGCCCAGACCTGGACACACAACTCTAGGTGAGGGTCTGAGCACGGCAGAATAAAATAGTACTACTATTCCCTTGGCCTGGACACTTTAATTCTGTTGATGCAGCCTCCAGTTGCTTCTTCTTCTTCTTCATCATCATCATCATCATCATAATCACCACCACCACCACCACCATGACCATTACTTTATTTATTTATATTTTTGCTGCTGCATCACACTGTTGGCTCATGTTAGGCTTATGGTCTGCTAAGACCCCTAGATCCCTTTTACATGGATTGCTGTCAAACCCATCCTATATGTGTGCATCTGATTATTCCTGCCTGAGTGCAGAACCTTACATTTGTCCTTATTGAAAATCTTGGAAAGAATTTGTGAGTGGTGCCTAGCATCCTGCCTGTCCCTGCACTTTGTTTTAATTTTAAATGTTGTAAGCCAGCTGAGTGGTACTTTCCTACCAGATGGGCAGGACATAAATGCTTAAATAAATACCTGCATAAAAATATCCACTGGGTAGCACTTACGTGATATGTGACAAGCACATAATGCATACATTGTCATTTTCAATGGAGGAAAAATAGTGGACCTATCACATATGCTGCCCAGTGCTCAGCATGGCAGAAATAAAGAAGTCAAGAAACCCAGCACAATTGTGTTCACCGACATGCACAATGTGGCTTCCTTTCCAACAAATCTCCACAGCTCAGTGTTTCATAACTAACCTATGTAGAATAAATCAGGGAAGTACTTGGGAGAGACTGATTAAACCTGTTGGCAGTTTGGGACTTCCACACACACAAAAAGCAATCAAAAATCTGCAATGGAAAAAGTTATTTATCCAAAACTGGCTACAAAGGGAATTTCGTCATTCATCAGTGAAATATTTAACACACATAAAATTAATCCATGCTGTTGCCAGACACAAAACCCTTCTCTTCTGGGTGGCTGTTGATGTCAGCCAAGCAGAAGATCCACAGGAGAGGGTCTGGATAGAGGGCTCACATCCAAGGCAAGAAGTGGAGCCAGAGACAGTATGATTGCATCAGGAATCTCCAGAGAGAGCTACTGGCCTGACACATTAATGCAGGGTGAGGGAGATGGATGTTTCAGCACCGCGTCATTGTTCACATTTCAGAATCTCTCCATAATTTTGCAACACCGCTGGCCCTATCAGAAGATGGACTGACATGCAGGAATCCTGCTGACAGCGGAATTGGGCCTCTTGAGATCTGAGATAAGCTCCATGGCCAGATGGATGGAGAGAGGCCTTGCTGGTTCTGAAGCTGGAGGAGATGCAACTAAGAGAAAATAGGGAAGGCAGACCGGACAAAACTGGGTTAGGCAGTCTCAGTGCAGTGGCTACAGGTTACTACCAGAATGAGTGGGCTGACCCAGCTAGCTTCAGTTGCAGAGGTCAGTACAGTTAGGCAGCTTTGGAAGCTCAAGAGCAGCTGGGAGCTGTGTGGGGCTGCTCCATGTGGTGAACCTTTGACCTATAGGTGGCAGCTTCTCAATGAACTGCTCTCCAACCCTGGATTGACTCCACCCACCCATGTTGGCCAATGGATCCTTCTGGTGTATAAGAGAAGTTCCTGTTCAAGTTGACGCTTGCTCAGGAAACATGAGCCACTTTGTTATTATTTAGTTCCAGTTCCTTGACCTTCCTTTTGGTTTCCCCCTGGTTCTGACTTGCTCCTCACTCCACCTCTTGGCTTGCTCCTGCTTCATGGTCTGCTCTTCAATCCTAACCTCTACGTTGCTCCTCAGTTTCTGGTGCCTGACTGCTGCTCAGGGCCCAGTCCTGCGACCTTGGGAGGGCTGACCCCTGACCAGCTGCTGCCTCATAATATTGTAGCAGCTCATTAACATAGCAGCAATGCACAGTTATACCATGGAACTTACTTCCACCAACTTAGGTAAAGGTAAAGGGACTCCTGACCATTAGGTCCAGTCGTGACTGACTCTGGGGTTGCGTCGCTCATCTCGCTTTATTGGCCGAGGGAGCCGCCGTACAGCTTCCGGGTCATGTGGCCAGCATGAATAAGCCGCTTCTGTCGAACCAGAGCAGCGCACGGAAATGCCAATTACCTTCCCGTTGGAGCAGTACCTATTTATCTACTTGCACTTTGACGTGCTTTCGAATTGCTAGGTTGGCAGGAGCAGGGACCGAGCAACGGGAGCTCACCCCGTCGCGGGGATTCAAACAGCCGACCTTCTGATCAGCAAGTCCTAGGCTCTGTGGTTTAACCCACAGCACCACCCGCATCCCTCCACCAACTTAGATGGCTTTAAAAGAGGATTAGAGAAATCAATGGAGGAGAAGGCTATCAGTGTCTACTAACCATTATGGCCATGCTTTGCACACACAGCTGAAGGCAGCAATTGCTTCTCAATACCAGTTACTGGAAACCACCTGCTTGCAGGTTTCCCACAGGCATCTGGTTGGTCACTGTAACAACAGAATGCAGGAGGAGATGGGTCATTGGCCAGATCCAGCAGGCTTTTCTCATGTTCTTAAGTCTTTATTTCTGCCATGGGAGACTTCCACCATGGTGTTCCAAGTGCTCGTCTTGAATTACTTTCTCTGAAAGCTGCATACAAAATCTTTGACATTTGTTCCTTCTCTTGTCCATGGACCTGCAGAACACCAAGCCCTTAGAAACCTGATGGGCATTTACTTCCCTTCCTCTCTCCTCCCCCCCCCTTCCTTGAGGAAATGACACGGTGACATGGGTAAAAGGTGATTTAGATAGACTGCTGTGTCACAAATTGCCAGGAACTGATTTAGAGACCTTGCCTTTGTCAAGGAAGACAGTTGGGTGTCTGCTTTAAAGAAGTACTGGGAATATTTTCATCAAAGGCTTGAATTGAAAAACAGTGGGAGGTAAATATCTGAGAAGGCGCCAAGAAAAACCGCTAGATCCACGCAATTACCATTAGCAGGGGACAGCGCCGGTTCAATGAAGTAATTCAATCTTGTGTCCTACATTTTATCAGACAGCAATTGTGTGCTCTGACACAAATTGTTGAGGAAGAGGATTGGGGACTTTTGCTTTTTCCCCTCCCACAATGCAGTTCACCTTCCTTTCTTACTTCGTATTTCCTACCTTACCTCACACCCCCAAACTGAATCATACAAACCAGTAGGGTTTTTTGGGGGGGAGGGGGGAAGATTGGGTGGGTGATCAAAATAAAATGAGGTGCTGCTACACCTGTCTTGATAAAACTGCCATGGGTGCCGGCACAAAATGGCCGCCATGAGCAGCAAAAAAGTACAACAGGACTTCATACAGGTGTATTCTGTCACACACATTTAAAAAGTACTTGTGCAAACCTACCATCCTCTGGTAGATATTTCCACCTTTGATATGACCTTTCCTTTCTCAGCGGCTTGTCTTCCTATCTGCTGCCCAGAACGTCCCCATACAGCCATCAGTTAGGAAAACAGACTTAGGAAGCGATCTTACACTGAGGCAAACAAGTGGTCCAAGAAGCTAGGTTCCTGGTTCCTCCCACTTCTCATGAGCAAAAGAACCAGTGGTCCATCTTCTTCAGCATCCACTTCTCTCAGTGGTCAGCCAGAAACCTACAGTAAAGCCACAAGCAGAACCTCAGGGCTACAGCCCTCTCTCCATTTGTGATTCCCAGCCATTTCCCACAATCCAGAAGCATCACTGCCACTGACAGTGGAGGCACCCAGCACAGCCATCAGGGCTGGTAGCTGCTGGTTGCCTTGTTCTCCATGACTTCCATTGCTATGGCTATTTAGGCATCCAGTTCTACTACTGTCCAAAAATATGGCTTTCGTCCTAGACACAACAAAGGGAGCTGGTGCTTCAGAACAGGACATTTCAATTTTCTGAAGCCAAGACTGTCAGAAAAAGAAGGCTTCGTCTCCGACAGCCTAACTGCTTTGCAATCACCCTAATTTGGCCCAAAGTGAGTTTCCAAGTGTCATAATGTATGTCTGGCAATCAACGAATCAAATCTGGTTTAATTCCTAGGTTCACATTCGTGCTTGGTGTCACATGGGAAAAGGAAGGTGTGGGGTGGTGAGAGGGAAGTGGCTTAAGGTGGGGGGGATGAGCAAAGAATATATTCATTCCATCCCAGTGAATAATAATAATAATAATAATAATGGCCTTGTTGTAATAAAACTAGCTTGACAGACTGAATCTGGAGTGACAGCTAATCTCAGGCTGCTTCCTGCTTGAATAAACCTTGTAATCTTTCCAAGAGGGAGCTGACAAAAAAAAAGTCAAGTTTGATTATGCTAAAAAACTGCATTTGGGCTCTTTGAAAAGTGTGTTTAAACAAAGATTGGCTGAGAGGTTGGCAAGAGGTTGTGTGGGGTGGGGGGCTTGCTGGGAATGTGACTTTGGCACTGCTAGGATTTTGACATTTGCTAACAGAGACTCCTCCCACCATTTGTGGCACTGCTAGGACAAGCTTGGAAGAAGGGGAACTAGCTCACAGGCAGTGAACTGTGATAAAAGGCGGCAGGGATTTTACAAAGAAGCTTCTTAAAGCTTGTGAAGGGGAGGAGCTGCGGCTATCCCAAGGCATCTTTGGATTACAGTGGTACCTCAGGTTAAGTACTAAATTCATTCCGGAGGTCCGTACTTAACCTGAAACTGTTCTTAACCTGAAGCACCACTTTAGCTAATGGGGCCTCCTGCTGCTGCCACGCTGCCGGAGCACGGTATCTGTTCTCATCCTAAAGCAAAGTTCTTAACCTGAAGCACTATTTCTGGGTTAGCAGAGTCTGTAACCTGAAGCGTATGTAACCTGAAGCATATGTAACCTGAGGTACCACTGTAACTATTCTGCCTATAGAGAAAAGCTCCTGTTGTTGTGGAACAAGCACTGAGGCTTCATGATCAAAGGTGCAAAACAACTGTCTGGATCCTGCTCAACCATGACAGAGTAAAGACCACCCCAGAGGACATCACAGAAAACTCCACCATAGCCTGGGGACCATGAAGAACCCAATGAAGTCCTAAAGCAGCCAGAAGCACCAAGCTTCATGAGCATCTCAACTGGGATCCTCTGACAAGGTCACTCTCACCACAACCTGAAGACATTTCTCCTGTGCTCCATGGCTTCTTACTTTGTGTCCTCCATGTACTGCTGGATGACTCAAGTCCTGTGCAAGGCATTTGGTTCCTCAGCAGTAGATGTCCTTGCATAAATGAGAGTGGATAGCTCAGTTGGTTAGAGTGTGGTGCTGATAATGCCAAGGTTGCAGGTTTGATCCCTGTATGGGTCAGCTGAATATTCCTACATTGGAGGGGGTTGGACTAGGTGATCCCTTCTAACTCTACAGTTCTAGGATTCTATGTCCAGACTCTGGTTCTGTGGGCCATGTTGGCATGGAAAATTCTTCTGGGGGCTGCTGTCCCTCAGTCTCAGACGCAGCGGCCATCTGATCTCCACCAATAGGATCAGAGGCCTGAACCTAGTCTGGCTCCTTACCTAGAGATTCTGCAGCTAGAGCATATGGTTGTTATTCATCATATACTGAATACTGAATAGTTCATTTATTTTTTATATATATTCTTGTTGCTTTTCATTGTAAACCACTTTTGAGTATTTTTAGAGAGAGAAAACAGGTCCAAATCTAATCACAAGAGTTTGCTGAACTTCCTTTACTTGGCCATTTCTTCATATGGGCTATTTAAATAGACCCTCTCAACTCTTTTTTTAATAAATATATATATACACCAGGGGCACTGCTACTGCTGACAAACATTAAAATTAATTGACCCGGAGATAGGTTTTATTGTGCGAAGTGTATTTACGGGATAATGGTGGCCCATTATATATGCAGTTAACAGGGCACTGAATTTTCAAAGGCTCCTGGAGTATAAAAAATGAACATGTACAACATTTCAGATGAGCAAAGTTCACCATCATTACTTGAAGTGCCAGCCTGATTACCCGGTTTCCCAGCTCCATTTCTGATGAGCTGCACTAAGGTTTACAAATCCTTTAAAAAAGGCAAAAATCAATCAAAGAGTTGTCTCTCCAGGAAATCATGCCGAACACTCTTGCGGGCATGTATGATGCTGAGGTTCCCATCCCATGTGTGCTTAAGTGGGATTATGTCATAGGACTGTAGAGTTGGAAGGGATCACAAATGTCATCTAGTCCAAACCCCTGCAATGCAGGAGTCACAGCTAAAGAATCCCTGACGGATGGCAATTCAACCTTTCTGTAAAAAACTCAAATGAAGGAGAGCCCACCATGTTCTGAGGGAGTCTGTTCCACTGTCAAACAGCTCTGACCGTCAGAAAGGTCTTCCTAATGTTTAGTCAGAATTTCCCTTCTCAACATTGGATTGGGTCCTCCCCTCTGGAGCAGCAAAAAAAAAAAAACAAGTTGAAAACATGATAGCTAATTTCCCTTCAGAAACTAGACAGGCAGTCCTATTGACATCAGAGAGGCTTACTTCTGAGTAGGCCCAGGCTGCACCTCTTTTTCAATAAACAACATACCAACACACATTTTGTGTTTAGGGAAGCCAAATATGAATGAAAATTCAATACACCTTGATGCCTATGGGTTAAACTGAATGAACACACACACACCACAACGTTAATTTCTTCTGCGTGTTACAAAACTGCTAGAGTCTTAAAATGACTACAAAGAGAAGAGAAGATCTACAGATCAGGCCAATGGTTCATCTTTCTATATCCCATAGTGGCCAACCAGATGTCCTAAGCTCTATTCCCCCAACAGTGGTGTGATGCTAAATTTTGAAGTGATTGTCATGGTGCTTCCATGGCCATAACCCTCTCTATGTCTGCAAGAAGAGTCTAGAAATACAAGCATCTCTCTATATATATACACATACACTAAAGGCCAAAATTGTAGGAACCTTTTGGGGAAAGTGTATTTCCGAGGTTTGATGGCTTATAACACCTGATTGGCTCTCTAAATACTCATGCTCATTGGCTACATTCAAATGAAGAAAAGCTACTGCATGTCAACCTAAGCAAGTTGTGCTTCCTTTTCCTGGTTATTTGACTATAACTTTTGATAGAATACAGGTAATTGAATAAACTTTGTTGCATTACATTCTTCATTAAATTATCTTTCCATTGATATATAATTTTATAGTATTACTAAAAAAAAAGAGTGGTGTTATGAGTCATCAAACCTCAGAAATATACTTTTTCCAAAACGTTTCCACAACTTTGGCCACTAGTGTAGTTTCCTGGGAGAGAGGTCCATTGAACTTTGCATTGCTTATTTCCAAGTGCCTAGATTCACCTTGTGAAGCTCAAACTAAAACTCTCCAGCCAACTGAAATGCAACTTTTAGCTTTTAATTCTAAATGCAAACTTGCTTGTAAGGAAGTGCTACAGCATCAAAAGTCCCAGCATGAAGTAGGAATCCCATCAAAGGAAAGGAAAGATGTATCCACTCCCTCTGTTATTTTCCTCATGCTGCTATAATACAACCCCCATGGTTCCTGACCATTGACCATGTTGGCCAGGCCTGATGGGAGTTGGGCATCTGGCAGGTACCACATGGTCTATGCCAGGCATGGCCAAACTTGGCCCTCCAGATGTTTTGGGACTACAACTCCCATCATCCCTAGCTGACAGGACCAGTGGTCAGGGATGATGGGAATTGTAGTCCCAAAACATCTGGAGGGTTGAGTTTGCCTATGCCTGGTCTATGCTAACCAGTCACAGAGACAAACTTAAAACCCTCATTGTGACCTCATTCAAAGGAGGTCTGCCAATTGTTCTGGTGCTCTGACAAATGATGTCATCAATCCTGCTCTGGTCCATGCCAAAGGTCAGTGCAGTCCAGCATCATGTTTCATATGAGGGCCAATCAAATGCTTTAAGGAAGTCCATGATGTGAGCTTGAAGACAGTAGACCGCCTCCACTTTTGTTCCCCCCAAATTGGGATTCTGTTGAACACTGGCATTACAACTGCAGTGATTTTAGGGTGTGGAAATTTTCTAAGGTCAAGAGCAGAAAGTTATTCCTAAAACTGAGGGTTTTCTCTTCTCTTCTTCCTGAACCAAACCTTGGAAGATCTGAGGTCAGTTGACTGGCTTTCAGATTTCAGTTTGATGTTTTCAGTCATTTGAATTTCGCTGAATTCAAAATCAGTGCAACCATTTCCTGCTGCAGCAATTTAACACGGGACGACATGAGCTTACAAGATGTTCTCCTGCAATGCTGTTCACCAAAGGTAATTACTGTGTAACAAAAAAGAAAAACAACAAATAACTGGCATTCCATCATTAGCTGAGCTAAGGAATTAAGGCCTGTTAACAATGATTTATGGTGCCAAGTGGTAGCTAACAAGAACCAGCCTTTGCAAAAGATATGCACAGACACAAGTTGAAAAGACACGGCAGTGTATTAACTGCAACACTTCCAAACAGCAAGTCACCAGGGTGCCTTTGTGCAAGCTCACTCATTTCAGAATGGATAAGAGTTTTCACATGAGCAAAATGCATTGAAGTGTTCAGCTTCTGGAGATAAGCGAAGTGTCTGCAACACCAGTTTGTCTTGTTTATTGTTATCGCTGATAACAGGAAAATGCCTTGCGAAGCTAAAACAGCACCACTCTCTCCTTCCGCAGCAACCCCCCATGCCTAGATGTCTTGTTTCTACAGTCATATATATTCATATATCGATATACTTACTTGTCCAAAGATATACCAAAAAATGATACATTACAAAGTACTTTTTTATAATACACCTAAATACTTACTCTAAAAAAAGAACAGAGGCAAAAAGAATATTGTAAAAAAGGAAGGAAGGAAGGAAGATAAATCAAAGGAAGGGAAAAGGGAGAATAAAGAAAAATAAAATGATTTCTGGTTCTCTGCCCTGCAGCTAAATATAGTATTCACTCATTGACATCCAACCATTCTATCTTCTGTAAACCAATTTCCCCCCAGCTTCAAATCTAGATAATACAAGTTCATTTTCTTTTTCATGAAAAAAGTCCCAGTCCCGAATAAATGTCAATAATGATATTTCTCTAATTAAACACATTGACTTTGCCATTTCAGCCAAGTCCAACAGTTTTATCAGCCACTCCTCTATACTGGGTAAGGCTGCATCTTTGTGCATACAGCAATGTCTCCACTGTATTCATATATTGGAGCAATCTTCCATAGCCTTTGTTTCTTCAGTCTTAAAGCAACATGTCATATGCTCTGTTCCAGCAAGGAATTCAGACCTGCAATGAAATGTTGCAGCATGGAGTGCTCCTGTTCAGGTTCCCAACCAGTCTGTTCCATTCCCTCTCCTCTCACAAATTTTCCATCCGTCCACCCTCAACAGTCAGACTGTTCCTTGCCTACTGAGCGTGCTTAGTCTTCACTGGACTGTTTGAGGTCTCAACCCTATGCAAGGATAGCCACGCCAAGAACTGAGATCTCAGCTATACATGACAGCAATTTGATTACGTAGAAGCAAAAATTAAAATAAAATAAAATAAAATAAAATAAAATAAAATAAAATAAAATAAAATAAAATAAAATAAAATAAAATAAAATAAAATAAAATAAAATAAAATATGGTTTTGGACATTGTTCAGAATAAACAGAAGAGACTATATATTGAAATGAAGAAAATGTTTAAATGGGCTATTCTCAAAAGACTAGAAGCTTTTCTTATACATACAATGGGGAAGGAAGTTCCAAAGAGGATGATCAAACTATTTACGTAGCTAGAATATTATATGCACAGAAATGGAAAGAAGAGAAGATTTCAACGAGGGAGTAGAGGTTCTCGTAAGTAACCGACTATGGAGAAATGGCAAAGCGGCCAGCGAAATTAAGAGATCAAAATGATGAACTTTTATAGAAGAATGGAGGCCTTTTGTGGACTATTTTTTTAAAAAAAGAAATATTGCAGTCAAATGAAATTGTGGGCAGGATTTGAGATAAAAGCAGCGGAAGAAAAATGACAAAACAGAGAAACTTTTTTTGCAATAGATAAAGACATAATGCAGTAGAAAAGGTTTGAATAAAAACACTGTGGGTGGGAAGTCAACATATGAAACAATGTATTTGCTTTGATGGTTGTGAAAATTTTATACACACAGAGAGAGAAAGAGAGAGAGAGAGAAAATAAAAGAATACAGTGGTGCCCGGCAAGACGAATGCCTTGCAAGACGAAAAACTCGCTAGACCAAAGGGTTTTCCGTTTTTCGAGGCGCTTCGCAAGACGAATTTCCCTATGGGCTTGCTTCACAAGAGGAAAACGTCTTGCGAGTTTTTTCCCTTCCCCCCCTTTTTCTAAGCCGCTTAGCTGCTAAGCGGCTAATAGCGCCAATCCGCTAAGCCGCTAATAGGGGTGCTTCACAAGACGAAAAAACCGCAAGACGAAGAGACTCGCGGAACGGATTAATTTCGTCTTGCGAGGCACCACTGTAAGCAGAAAGGATGACTTAAGGACCTTTCTGTTTCATTTTTCACATTTTTCCTGTTATTGCCAAGAGTTAAGCAACAACGGCTGTTGTGAGTTACCACAAAGGTAAAAATGACAGGGCATTGCTTTGTCTACTTTTGACATGCCCACTAGTGCCATGTGAACCCTGGAATGTGGCCACCAGGATGAAAATGTTACCCCCATCCCTGCCTTCCTGGCTATCAGATTGTCCACACTGACCAATGGTCTGACTCAGCTTTCTAGGCTGCTACATATTTGAAAAGATGCAAATATGCTGCAGGAAAAGAAAGAGGCGCAGAACACAGCAAAAAGTGTGGGAATCAAAACCAAAGAGGGAAGGCTAAAGCTGAAGCAATATTCACCCTGGAGGTGGCGCAATTTCCCTTTCAAAAGGGGGCATGGGAAATGTTGAGCTTTGGGGAGGAAGGATGGGAGAGAGATTCCCATGGGCACTCCAGTCTGGGAGGTGTATTTATGTATTTATTTGCAGTATTTAAAGTTCACTCTTCATTGAACCTTTTCAATCCCGGAGCAGGGAACAAAAAGAAGCGAGGTAAATGAGCAAAATGACAACATAAAATAGTATTTCCAATTTAACAAAATATCGGGCCTCGAGGTCAGCAGGGCTGTCAGGTCGTGATGTGCAGGTGGATTTGCGGACCTCCTCAGTTCCGCTTCTCCTTACCAGCTGGCACAGTGTTCAAGTTCCTCCAGGGTCTTGGGAGGTAGGTTTGTGGAACCACTCCTTATATAGGGGTCTCTAGGCCGAAAGTCAGGGACGCGGGTGGCACTGTGGGTTAAACCACAGAGCCTATAACTTGCCGATCAGAAGGTCGGCGGTTCGAATCCACGCGATGGGGTGAGCTCCCGTTCTTCGGTCCCTGCTCCTGCCAAGCCTAGCAGTTCGAAAGCAAGTCGAAGTGCAAGTAGATAAATAGGTACCGCTCCGGCGGGAAGGTAAACGGCGTTTCTGTGCGCTGCTCTGGTTCGGCAGAAGCGGCTTAGTCATGCTGGCTACATGACCAGCTGTACGCCGGCTCCCTCGGCCAATAAAGCGAGATGAGTGCCGCAACCCCAGAGTATGCCACGACTGGACCTAATGGTCAGGGGTCCCTTTATTCAATTATTATTACGGTATTGTATTGTATTGTATTGTATTGTATTGTATTGTATTGTATTGTATTGTATTGTATACCCCGCCCATCTGACTGAGTTGCCCCACATACATTAAAACATAATAAAACATTAAATCTTAAAAAAAACAAAAAACAAAGGACACTTCCCTATATAGGGCTGCATTGAGATGTCTTCTAAAGTTTGGAGAGTTGCTTTTCTCTTTGGCTCAGGAGTCACAGAACTCTGTACCCTCCAACATTTCCCCAATGAAAATAGGGACATCCTAACTGAAAGCAGGACATTCTGGGATCAAATCAGAAACTGGGGCTGCTTCTGTAAATCCAGGACTGTCCCTGGAAAATAGGGACACTTGGAGGGGCAGAGAGAGAGAGAGAGAGAGAGAGAGAGAGAGCTAGCTTTAACTGAAAATCCCCAATGTGGTGCTTCCACTTTGGAAGCAAGAACTAGTAATTCAGAATTCTGAGACCCAGGAAAAACTAAGATGTGATTTCTGGAAGCACGCCTGGCTTACTTCAACACAACACACACACACAGTGTTGTGTCACTGTTTGAGAATGTGAAATGGTCCGTGCTTGGCCTGTTGTGTCTGAGAGTGCAAGCACAGCTTCCCCGCAGTTCCTGCTCTGAAAAGACGGTTGCTCTTCCTTGGGGGTCCCTGCCTTAACACAGCTGTCTCCTTGCTCCGCTCTCCAGGGAAGGGCTTCTGGAATGTCATGCAACAACGCACCATGCGGAGTCCCAGCGGCATCTGCAGCAACAGCGCAAACAGCTGTTGAACTCGCAGCCTTTTAGGTCCGTCTTTACGAAGGCAGCCGAGAAAGCTGCGTCCTAAGGGAGCGTTTCTGCAACGTATGCTTCCCAGCTCTCGCCAGATTGGGTGCAGATTAAAGGCCTCCCCAGCTGAGAACTGGAGAGACAGATTGTTTGGTAGCTGATGAGCAAATGTCAAAACATCTCAACCACTCTCATCATCATCATCAACTCGCACCAACCTCACCTTCCAGAATTTGCAACTAAACAGCAATCCAATATGGGAATTCGCCAATATTAAAAATGAATGTTTGGATAAAATGACACTGCCTGAACTGTATATTTAAAGCTGAATTATGCCACTTTAAACTGCTGTGGCTTCCCCTGAAAGAATCCTGCAAACTGTAGCTTGTTAAGCACGTTAAGAGTTATAGGCACCTCAAAGTTCTAGCAACCCCCCCCCAACCTTCCTCTAATGAAAACAGGGGTGTCCTATTCTATTATTAGTAGTAGTAGTAGTAGTAGTAGTAGTAGTATTAGTAGTAGTCAGGCATGGCCAAACTTGGCCCTCCAGATGTTTTGGGACTACAACTCCCATCATCCCTAGCTAACAGGACCAGTGGTCAGGGATGATGGGAATTGTAGTCCCAAAACATCTGGAGGGCCAAGTTTGGCCATGCCTGGTAGCAGTAGTAGTAGTAGTTGTAGTAGTATTTATACCCACCCATCTGACTGGGTCGCCCTAGCCACTCTACACCCAACATGTATAAAAACATAATACACTATTAAACGTTAAACAACTTCCTCTACAGGGCTGCCTTCAGATGTCTTCTAAAGGTTGTATAGTTACTCATCTCTTGGTTTGGGGGTTGCATAACTCCATACCCTCAACATTTCTCCGATGAAAATAGGGACATCGAGGGAAAGCAGAACATTCTACGATCAAATCAGAAACTGGGACTGTTTGTTTTTATATATGTTGGAAGCCGCCCAGGTGGCTGGGGCAACCCAATCAGACAGGTGAGGTATAAATAATAAAATTATTATTATTAAGGAATAGGATGTCCCTGTTTTCAACGGAGGCTATGCATTTCATCTTGACAGGAAAAAAATGAAATAAAAAATGATGCATTTGGCTGATTCATTTCTATATCATGCAGTTATAGTAGCAGTAAGAAGCAGCAGCAACATGCTAAAGATAAAATGGCTCTTTACCAGATTCACTGTGTTTACTCAGCAGCAAATATTCCAGTCAGAAATATATGTTTCCTTCTTGACAGTAATGACTGCTTTCCCCCCCCAAAAAAATCATGTTTGAATGCTAATGATACATGGATGCAAAAAATTCCAGTTTGCCTGCAATTGGATTACTATAGTCAGATAACAGATATTGTGAGAGTTTCTGTGCAACTTATAAGTACTCACTCATTCTTCCAGATATTTGATTTGCCCTCCGCCCCTCCATTTTCTTCTTATTTTGTCTAGCGCAGGCCTAAGTTCCATCTGGCTGATGCAAGAGCCACCATTCATAGAGTGATAATCTTACCTTCTCCGAAGTATTTTCTTCTTCAAAGAAAATTAAATGGCAAGAGCCCGGATAGGTTATTTTTTCATACACTTACATCCTGATTGAGACACTCAAGTAGCAGAGCCACAGAAACTATAGCAGGAGCTAAAATTATGTAAAACCGTCACAAATAACTCCCCTAGCCCCATAACGAAATACACATTGAAACACTGGTGTCTAGGCCTGGCACAATGGCTGCATTCGCATAGCAGTTCATTCTGTTTCCCTGACGTTTCCCTATCTGTCAATATCTGCATTATATTTGAGCTCTCAGCTCTCACCTGTGTCTCCTAGAAGCTGTCAGCAAGTGACGGGGGCCAAACCCCAGGAAATGGCTTTGATTGGCTGGCTAAACCAGGCGAGGGTAGACAATGGGTCTCAAACCCTCAGGGAGTTAGGGACTTCCCCTGCGTGTGAAGACAGGCTCCGGCAGATTGAGCGGAGGAGACCAATTGTGGGTCCAATGGTCAAGAAGGTGGTTACTGCATGTGCTATAGAGAGAAGTGAGGGGCATATGGGGCTCATCAACCTGGGAAGGTAGGGGATGGAAAACTTAGATTCTAAACCTCTGCTGCCTTGCATGATATCTTCAGGAGAAGAGAGTGGAGTCCCTGAGACCATTGCATGGCCCCATGTATGCCTCCTTCCAGCAACTCCTGCAGCTAAGCTGGTGCCAAATGTATTGGTCTCCTTGTCTTTGGACCACGTCAGCAAGGCAAAGAGTAGGGTCTTGTTGCCTGGACAGTCCAAGACCTCTATACATACTGCTGAGAGATCACTTGGGTGCTTCTAATGCGGGAGGCAGCAATTATGAGTTAGCAGTCTCTGCAGCCGCAGCAGACACTATGATTCTCCAGAAGTTTGGCTTCACCCCTGGAGGCACACTCCATTGTCTCTCGAGACAGACGGGTGCTGACAACAACATAAATTAAAAGCCACTTCCTGAATATGGCACAAATTTAGTGCTCATTTCTGTGTTGTTTTGCTTCCAGAAAAATAGACATTTGCAGATAACCTGCAAATGAGTGCCAGACTTGCATTATATTCCACTCTGTTTCTGGAAATGGCTTTTATATAATGTGAAAAGCAATGACAAACCTAGACAGCATCTTAAAAAGCAGAGACATCACCTTGCCAACAAAGATCCATATAGTTAAAACTATGGTTTTCCCAGTAGTGATGTATGGAAGTGAGAGCTGGACCATAAAGAAGGCTGATCGCCGAAGAATTGATTCCTTTGAATTATGGTGCTGGAGGAGACTCTTGAGAGTCCCATGGACTGCAAGAAGAACAAACCGATCCATTCTTAAGGAAATCAGGACAGATCGTGAAGCTGAGGCTCCAATACTTTGGCCACCTCATGAGAAGAGAAGACTCCCTGGAAAAGACCCTGATGTTGGGAAAGATTGAGGGCACAAGGAGAAGGGGACGACAGAGGACGAGATGGTTGGATAGTGTTCTCGAAGCTACCAGCATGAGTTTGACCAAACTGCGGGAGGCAGTGGAAGACAGGAGTGCCTGGGGTGCTCTGGTCCATGGGGTCACAAAGAGTCGGATAAGACTAAAGGACTGAACAAAAACAACAATAATGTGAAAGTTCAGATATCTGAAAGTTCAGATATAATGCAGAAAGTAAGTCATAGAAATGTCAGGAAAACGGAATAAACTCCCGTGTGAATGCAGCCTAAGCTATATACACATATCGCCTTTGAAATGCACAAGGGGCTGTTTCTTCGCTGTGCATTTTAGCACATAGTGATTTACACTTTGTACATATCTTTGCGTAATCACAACATCAAAAGCAGCAGCTACTATCCAGGTTGTCTAAACACACATGAGGGCATGTTTCCAAACTAATACACAATAGTGATCGTCATTCTCCTCCCCTCAATTGGTGTTACCACAGACTTTTTTTAAAAAAAAAATGCCTACCCACACTTGTGTATATCACAGCCTTTCAAAAGAGAGAGGCTGAAAAATGGTGTGTTGATATACTGACGCCAGCTTAGGTTCCATGGTGGAAGAAAGCTGAGGGAGAAATGCAAAATAAATAAAATAAAACAAATGAAGGCATTATCAGCACACCTATAAAGAAGACTCAAGAGGCAAAGTCGATGGTAAAAGAGTTATATTTATTAAATATAACAAATTAGGGGATCCGCGTAGCCCGAATAAACAGGTTAGCCAAATCACTGGAGTCCAGGCAGGTGAGTTATCCAATAAGAAATGATGGAATCCTTTTTTTAAATCTCCTGGGCATGTTTACAGCTGCAAAATGTGGCAACACAGCAAGGATTTAGAAAGAATTTCTCCCTCCTTGCTATGTGACCCTTGGATATGTGAACCTGACATGCACACTGTGGCCCCACTGTCAAGCGTTCATGGACTCCCCACACTGAATTCCTACTCGGCCCCCAAATAGGGGACTAGCAAAGCCCACAGTGTAAAGTGGGGGAGGTGGGTGCTACAAAGAAGAAGGATGAGTGGGGGCACTGCCAGCTTAAGGAGGCTGGCAAGCACCTCTTTCTTATTAGGGGTCAGGGACTGGGCAGAGGAGGAATGGTGGAGAACGTCTCTCCATCCTGACCCTTCCAGGGAGGAGGAAGAGGATGACCGTATAGATTTATAACAAGGGTTTGAGGGAGACAGCAGCTCAGAGACAGAGGAAGGGGAAAGTTGGGAAATCATGGGAGAGCCAGAGCAGCACCCTGCTGACACGTTGTCCTTCGAAAGCATCCCAGACCCTCCATCTCCCAGAACCCAGCGAGCCTTAAAAGTAGGAGAGCAAAGAGCTCAAAGACAGAGGACACATAGCAGCACCCGTAGAGGAGGTGATGAGAATGAGGAATAAGGAAGTGGGAGAGAAGGGGGTGGAGATTCACTCAGGGTGCCATTATCCAAGAGGCTGGGTTCTATAGCCTCTCTCTGTAAAGATTGAAATAAAAAAGGACTGTAAGAAACCTTTCCTTGTCTTTATACTTTCTTAGACAACCAGCCGGGAGCTGCTGACAGCGTCCCAACATTTGGTTTATAAGTCCATGTGCCTGAAACAGGACCTTGGTTGGAAGAATCTACTCCAGGCTTCTTCTCAGAGGAAGAGGGGAGTGGTAGCTGACCCCCATGGTGGAAGCAGATAGTGCAAATAGATTTAAGCATGTGCAAAGCTCTCCTAGTAAAATCAATAGGACTTCTAAGTCTTAAAATTGTGACTGGGTTATGTTGGGTGTGCATATATTCAGATGTGCACAGGGAAGCCAGTGTGGTGGAGCCCAGTGCAAACAGTGATGGGCAGACTTTTTTCACCTTGCATTTGGAATTGGATGATTATATATGGCGATGCTCTGCAAACTACACATACTAAATTTGAGATTTTAAAATTAGGGAGAAATTTGATTTGGGTTGCATTTGAAGCCCAAACTACCAAATCCACCCTTTCTGAAATCATGGGGGAACCAAAACGCAGCTAGCCTTCAAAATTTGCACTTATCCAAATTTTGCAATGCAGTTCACCAACCAAGAGATGGCTAGATTAGGGTGTAATGTGCATAAAAATGAAAATATCATTCTAGGAAATGTTTTTATTATGAGAAATTCACACTAAAATGATGGGGGTTTTTTAATGTATATATAGATGACAAAATGTAGAGAACTAAATTTAAGATTCAAAGCATGAGAAACTAAGAGTACTGAAACTGACAGTTCCGTTTATCTCTAGCTGAAGCTGAAAATAAAGTTGGAGGGGAATGGAGGCTCACTTTATAATACACCTGAATATTTGGAACCCAAAATGGCACTGTGAATTTTGGTGACGCTACACCACCCATTTCTAGACACCATGATCTCCCAAGAGTGAAGATGTGAATTCCTATGGGGGAAGGGAAGGAAGGAGTAGGGAGGAGAGATGGATAGATAGAAAGAACCAGCATGCCTGCGCTCACACAAAGTGGCCCATGCTTTGGGAACGGCAGCAGGGGTGGGAAAAGAAAAGACAGTGCCACGTTGTTAGCACACAGCCTGTCTGTTATTGACAGCTTGAGCGGTCTGCAGATTTCGTGACAGCTGCAGCTATTGACACCTCATCTTGTTTTCAGGAGGTGTGCACCATGCCCAGGATGCTAAAAAAAGTTTATTTTCCTCAGTAACTGATGACAGACGGATGGATGGCTGTTGGTGGAAGAGGTGTTGTTGTGAAGGAGACGAACGGTACAGAGGGAGTCGGTCTAAACGAGGCTGTTGACATTTTGGCAAAAACTAAGGCGGGATGACTAGGAAGCCAGTTAAGAGTCTATAGGTAGGTCCCATTGCTGTAGATGGGAGTGATGTAAAGGTTAAAAAGAAGAGCACTCAAGGTGGTTGAAGTGAATGAGTAAATAAGTGGATAGCTAAGCCCATGGGTAGAAAACCTGTGGTCCTCAGGATGTAATTGGTTGCGCGAGTTGGGCATGTTTAGCCCGAAGAAGAGACGACTGAGATATAATAGCCATTTCCAAATATCTAAAGGACTGCCACATGGAAGTTTGAGCAGGCTTGTTTTCTGCTACTCTAGAGGGTAGGACCTAAACCAATTACAACAAAGGAGATTCCAACTAAACTTTCTGACAGTAAGAGATGTTTGATAGTGGAACAGACTCCATCGGGAGGGAGTTTTTAAAGCAGAGGTTGGGTGGTCATCTGTCAGGGATTCTTTAGCTGTGACTCCTGCATTACGGGTGGGGCTGTTAGACTAGACGACTTTTGGGATCCCTTCCATCTTTACAGTTCTATGATTTTATGATTCTGTCTCCATTCAGTCCCAGCAAACATGGCTGGTGCCCATGGTTGATGGGAGCTGTAATCTTGCAACATTTGGAGTGCCACAGGTTCCTCACCCCTGGCTTAGCCAGTGGATGGTAAGGAAGGGGTGTAGCTCAGTGGTAGGACATCTGCCTGGCATGCACAAGGTCCCAGGCATATTTAGGTATGGCTGGAAGAGACTCCTAGAGTCAAAACCTTGGAAGCCCACCACCAATCTGTCAGAATTCAGGGCCGGTCAGAGGTATGTGCCTATCTCTCCAGGCACCGGCTGAATTCTTTCGACCTCCCTCCGGCGACTCCCGGTAGGAAAAAACACACGAGGTCCGTTCCGGCGATTTTCCTCAGGCTGTGAGAAAAACACACCAACTGCTCTCCTCCTCCCTGCTCTCCAGCATATCCCCAGGGAGGGGAATCAGACACAGACAGAAATGTATCTACATTGCGTTTATTCCTGTCTTTCACTTCAGTACAGAGAAAACATGTCTGCTCTCTTGAACAAACAGAGAGAAACTCCAAACTCCACCCATGTACATCCTGTACAGGTCATATGACACACACTGAGCTAACATCCTGTGCTCAATAAGGAGAATGGACTGCCCCTTTGTTTCCATGGCAACAGTCACATACATCCTGTCTGGCTTTGCAGCCACAAGCAGCTGACTTGGCTGCTAGAGCCTTTGCTTGCTGCTGCATTGCTGCTTTAGAATAACATACTCCCCCTAAAGTATCAATGCGTGCAGCGAGCAAAGCGTCATCCAGAGAAGAAAACAAACAGTTGTTATACATATAACACTCCCCTGTTGTTTCAGTTCCATCCTTGGAACTACCCGCCACTGGTTTTACCAATGTACCTCTCTGGTTGTGTGACTTCCAAGGAATGAGTGCTTCTGCATTACCTTGGTTAACAACTCTCTGTTGTGCCTTTGTCTCTGACTCAGGCACAGCTTCAATTTGACCTTGGTCGTTTACAACAGCAACACATGCAATAGCTTGGTTGGCAAACTCCTTTGAATACCTCTTGGGTGGTACACCCTTCGTTGCTCTCTCAGACCTACGTAAGAGGTGCTGCTCTCCCTTGCTTTCTGGTTCAGCCTCTGAACTCTCTGAAGAATCAGTACTAAGCTTAATCAGTGGTTCATCCTCCTCTTCTGAGGGTCTAGTCATTATGTGAGATTTCCTCTCAATGACTGTGACAACTGAGCTGTCTGAGCTATCGCTGTCATCATCAGTACTACTGAACTCAATAAGATCAAACTCATCATCATCATCATCATCATCAGAATCATCATCATCTCCTGTGGGAAAAGTGTGAACAATCACTCGCTCCTGTTCAGGAGCACTTTCTAGAAATTTTGTGAGAATCACTTTACCAGATTCAGACAGAATTACTCTGTAGAGACCCTTTTCATAACCCACAAAAATGCCTCTGGCATTCTTTACTCCACCCGGAGCTTCTGTCCTCACATGAGACCCAAAAACCTTGAAATGGGCAACAGAAGGTTTTCTGTGGAACAGTTTCTCAAAAGGAGAACATCCCAAGTCTTTTGAAACCTTTCTCAACCACGTGTAACAAAATGACATTAGTGACTCAGCCCAGTACTCATGTGGCAGATGTGAACTAAGCAATTGCGCATGCAATCCCTTTTGCAATTCTTTGTTCACTCTAACACAGACACATCTGTTCCAAGCTTCTTCGGAAGCTGCAATTTTGTGTCTTATCCCTTTCTTCTTCAGGAACCTCTGGAAATCCTGTAAGAGAAAAATTGGCTTCTCATCTGTGCAAAGACAATCTATGTCAGCATCATGCATATTTTTAACCTTGTCACAAAACTCTTTAAACCTTTCTAAGGCTTCTTTCGGTCTCTCCAAAAGATAAATCCAGACAAAACCTGTGAAAGAATCAACACATATTAGGTAATATTTTGCATTGCCTCTAGAAGGTGCTAAAGGACCAATCACATCAGCATACACCCGCTGAAATGCCTTGTCGACCCTCGAGGTGACCTGCTTGGTGTTCTTTTCAGCTACACCTGCAAAAGAAATCATGTTAGAATCACAAGAATTACATTCCATGTAATCACTTTGATCAAAAGTCAACAAATACAGTCCATCTTTCTCTTTGGCAGAAAGATACAACTCTCCATCTTTGTAGATCTTGCAGTGTTGATCATCATAGGACAGTTTTAGTCCCTTCTTGGCAATCTGCGAAACGCTGAGCAGATTGTACTTCAACTCTGGAACCAAATAAACATTGTTTATAGTCAAGTTCTGACTTTTAAGATACACAGTCCCAATTCCGGTGGCTTCCAGCTCTTGACCGTTGGCTTGTTGTACAACGAAGCTTTGCTTCTTAAACGACGAAAACAAATCCCTGCGATGGGTCATGTGAACCGTCGCTCCCGTGTCTAAAACGAAGGAATTCCCCACTTGTGGTGTGGCTTTTAGGGACATCAAAGCCTTTGCAGGCTTCGCCTGTGACTTGGCATGACTTCTGCCTGACGCCTCAGACTTCGTGGAGCTTCCCTTGGCTCCTTTGTTCTGACGTGGCTTCCTGCAGTACCGCTGAAGATGCCCAGTCTGCCCACAATTGTGGCATCGGACAACGTTCAAAGCTACAGCATTTTCTCCAGTAGCTACAGCAGTGGGGGTGTCTGAACTCCGTTCTTCCCTCCCCCTGTCCTTGACTTCCAGGGCGGCAAGTCTGTCATGTTCACAAAGAACCACGGCAAAGACTCTGTCCGCCGTTAGATCAGCTGCTGGGAGAGACCCCAGCTGACTGGCAACCGTTTTGTAAGTCCGATTCAGGCTGTTGATCACCATGAAGCAAAACACTTCCTCCTGCAGACGGAAATTGCGTTCCACCATCTGCTGACGCAGAAATTTCATTTCCGTCAGGTGCGCTTGAACATCTCCATCAGGCGCAAGCCTCAGGTTAGTCAACTTTTCAAAATACAGCAACGCTGAAGAACCTGCATCTCTCTGATGTGTCCTTCTCAGCGTGTCCCAAACATCTTTCGCGTGCGGTAAATCTTGTATATGAATAAGCTGAGAGTCTGACACGCACAGAATTATAGCGGTTCTGGCCTTCATATCCTGTGACTCCCAAACAGGCGTTGGTGCTGCAGGGATGGGGTTCTCAATCACCCTAAACAGTCTCTGATTCTGCAGCAAAGCCTTCATCTTAATAGACCAAGATGCATAATTGTCACTGGTCAAAAGGGGTGGAGAAGGCAGGCCTTCCTTCTTGGCATCCATTTTGAGTCCTTGCATTGACTCTCAAACACAAGCCTCTAAAATCCAATAGCTGGCTTGTTTACACTCTGTGCACCTGGCAGCAATAACACTGGCTGCTTGGAAAGTCCCTTTCCAACAGTTCCTTTGTAAGGGCCTAGTCAAAACACGAGCTGTTTGTGCCTCTTTGGGCATAGCCTGACTTCCAGCCCTTATCTTGAAACCGGCCTGCGTTGCTAAGCAACCACATTCCTTTCCTTGGACAGGAAAAACCACAGGAATGTTTGGAATGCAGACTCTTCTCTCTCGGAGCTGTTTTTCCCAAACGTTGCTCCCATGAAGCAGAGAATTAATCCATCTGCATTCACACTCTTAAGCCCGAAAATCTCATACCTGGGCTCCGTAGCTTGGCTTTCAGCTTCTTCTGGTCAGCTTCTGGCTGCAGAGAATCAGCCTCCATCTCAGGCTTCCATGGAGAGGGATGAATACAGTCTCCTTGATGCAGACTCCCATGGATCGTAGCAACCATCCTCTGCTACCAATGTCAGAATTCAGGGCCGGTCAGAGGTATGTGCCTATCTCTCCAGGCACCGGCTGAATTCTTTCGACCTCCCTCCGGCGACTCCCGGTAGGAAAAAACACACGAGGTCCGTTCCGGCGATTTTCCTCAGGCTGTGAGAAAAACACACCAACTGCTCTCCTCCTCCCTGCTCTCCAGCATATCCCCAGGGAGGGGAATCAGACACAGACAGAAATGTATCTACATTGCGTTTATTCCTGTCTTTCACTTCAGTACAGAGAAAACATGTCTGCTCTCTTGAACAAACAGAGAGAAACTCCAAACTCCACCCATGTACATCCTGTACAGGTCATATGACACACACTGAGCTAACATCCTGTGCTCAATAAGGAGAATGGACTGCCCCTTTGTTTCCATGGCAACAGTCACATACATCCTGTCTGGCTTTGCAGCCACAAGCAGCTGACTTGGCTGCTAGAGCCTTTGCTTGCTGCTGCATTGCTGCTTTAGAATAACACAATCAGCATAGACGGTACTGAGCTAAATGGACTAATAATCTGAAATAAAAACAAGTTCCCAGTACATGATATCTTGATACCCCCTTTGTTCCTAAGATTGCTTGTCTCCCACCTGGTTCTCATATTAGAACAAGTTAGAAGATTGAAGGTTAGAAGCTAGTATCGTCCAATGAACATAAACTGGGCAGGTGGATTCTACATGGACAAAAGGCTTCAGAAAGAGTTTCAACAGAGTTTTACTTACATACTACATAAACCTGAAGCTATGCCTGGTTTCCTGGCTTTGCCTTCCTCTACAGCAGGCATGACCAACTTCAAGTAGGCTGTGATCTACTATACAGTATCAAAACCTGGCAGTGATCTACCACACTCTCCCATTGTCATTCTTCAACTTCTTCACTTTAGGGGTGAGGGATAAAGCGTTGTTGGCGGCCAGGAAAAAACCCTTTCTTTCCTTAGCATAGATTCATGGTTGATTCCATCGCTTTCTCCTACGTATCACCAAAACGGAGGTGACAGCTGATTAAGCCACAAGCTGCTCTGTATGGAGGAGGAAGAAAAGGCACTCTCCTTTTATCCAGTCTCGTCCCAAATGCGGAACATCGACACCCCAGCACCGCATTTTCCTTTCCTCTCACATTGGACATGCCTGTTCTACAGTACTGTTGCAATAGCACTGAAAGGCAGAGGAGTGCAGTGATTATAGTGCTGGAGTAGAAGACCTAGGCCCTACCCCTCAGCCATGAAGCTCACTGCTTAACTTTGGGTCACTCTCCCTTCTAAAACAAAGTTTTTTTAAAAGAGAAAACACTGACGACATCCAATGAACAACAGGAAGCATGCTCCCAAAATCTTTTTACTCCTCTCCCACTTTCAACATCCGCAAATGAGGGGTGGGGTGTGGGTAAAATGGAGGAGAAGCATTTCATAAGAGCCCTAGAAATGGCCTCAGGCGGAGTGCTTGTTTCCTTGGTTTTGTATAGATAGGGAGCAAAACTCTTGCTTTCCGCTACACAGGAGATGAGGCGGGGGCTGCTGGGATCACCTAATCCAGTTCCAAGGGTTTGCATACCCCACCCCCAAAATGTGCACATGTATATATGACAGCAAGGAAAGTTCTAAATAATCCCCTTTGAGAAGACACTGCCAACAACCGACAAAGGTTTCACTGATATACCCACGCTGCTGACATTTTTGAAAAGCGAGACTTCATAATAATATCATTTCACGTTTGTATTTTTCAGGACTCCAAGAATACAATAGCCACATTCTCCAGAACTGAATGCCCAGTGTACCATTTTGGTATATTGTCCCAACACAGACACACACACACACATGCAGCCTGCTGTTGCATTCCACATCTGGTATACATTGCAAACCAAGGCAAAATCACACATTTTTTTAATGCATACATTTTTAAAAAAATAAAAAGAGTGAGTTTGGGGGAAGCTGGTGGGGGTGGGGAAAAACTGACTTAAACCAAAATTCTGTTAAGCATAAAAAACCCCAAAACTACCGCCATCAACACACTTGACAATTATAACCAAAGCATCTTATTTGCGCTATGGCAGCTTTGGCTAGTACAAAAATAGCAGAGTCAAAACATTATAAAGAGTAATGCAGTTAAACGAAACAAGACCATAAAGAAGCCATCCTTGTGCCCTCAGGAAATTTTTGGGGAAGTGAAATGAATGTCTCGGGTTCCAGCTGGGTCAGGAAGAGCAAGCTGGTTTGAGGGGTAAGCTAGACAATATGCCAGAGATACTCTTGGCAGTAAAACAGGAAGCAAAAAACCAACAACAACAAACAGGTAAGTAGGGGCAGAGCTGGAGACAAAATGGTCAGAGACACTGGCTGAAAAGTATAGACATTTGGGTAGATGTATAAGAAAGGTGGTGTGTGGTTCTGAGGGAAAACAGCAAGGAACCTGGCATTGGTGGGCCAGGCAATAGAGGGGGCACAGACCCCCCAAAAAGAGTTTGGGAGACTGAATTCACAAGTGTTAGGAAGGTTGCAGCCCTGTTGTTCTACCACCATGTATCAGCAGGTACTTAAACAGTTGACCAAAATCCATCAGCTTCACATTCCATTCCATTAATTTTATTTCAGTTCTGTCGAGCATCAGAGAGGTAAACAAGATCAATCGCAGATACGTAAATACCCCACCCCCACCCCCAGGGTCTCACAGAAGGCTCAATGAAAGAATATGTGGCTATATTTATGGCATTGGTGATTTGACTCAGAATTTGTGTATAGACATCTCCTACGCCTTTCCAAAACATCCATCTAAAAAGTCAAAATCCACTTACGAAGTAGCCTGTTCCCAAGCTGGAAGGGGCTGAGCTCTGGAAGAGAAAACAAAATAGATACATCAGAGACCTCCCTCTCCCTCTCTTCTTCTTCTTCTTCTTCTTCTTCTTCTTCTTCTTCTTCTTCTTCTTCTTCAACCTGAATCTTTCATCACCAGCTCTTTTTAAATAAATAAATCAAGTTTCTCATCAACACAACACTGTTTGTCCCTTGTCATCCACTAGTGAAACAAACACACTTCCGTTCCCTTACTCTTTCCTCCACCCCCTTTTTTTTACATTTCTCAACAGCTCACCGACAGTAACGTGCTATTTACTGAAAATCCAGACTCCAGCGGTGGGTGTAATTGCCAATTTATTTGACAGGCAGCTGGGTAATGAATTAATGATGGCATTTCGGCCTATGCTGAGACTAAATAGACACACATCAACCAACCTCCATGACATGCTGGCATCCGATGCCCTGGACTCCAGCTACTTAGCTTTGTGGCAGGGAAGGGGCGGGCAGGAGAGGAGAGCGAGTGGGAGATGGGGGTGGCTGAGAATCCCTAGACAAACAGCATTCAAAGGGAAATGACCCTGTGGGTTTGGATGAATGGATGTCACTTCTTTCTTTATTTTCCCTTGCAACATATGAGTTTGCTTGTCAACTTATTCCCCAGTGTTAGCTCAGTTGGTTTTCCTAGGCTCCATCTGCACATTTTAAGCACTATCACACCACTTTAAACCATCACAGCAGCCCCCCCAAGAATCCTGGGAGTTGTAGTTCATTAAGGGTGCCGAGAGTTGTTAGGAGACAATTTGAATCTACTGTGCGAAATCTGTGTGCACAACTTCAACATCTGGGGGGAAAGCTTGAAAATTTAAAATGAGCATGAGTTGGCATGAGTTCTCTCCCTTATTAGAGAAAGACCATCAATGGTCCATTCTGCAGGTGAACTCACAAAATAGGCTTCTGCATATTTGGTTGGGGCTGCACTGTCAATCCCCAGGGGAACAGCAAGAGTCGAAAGCTGTTTTTCTCACTTAAGGTCAGTTTTGTTTCGTTTTATTAATGTATTTGTTAAAGTTACAGTGGTACCTCGGTTCTCAGACATAATCCGTTCCAGAAGACCGTTCGACTTCTGAAACGTTTGAAAACCAAGGCACAAAGGGCTGGCTGCAAGTTCAGTTGGAAAAATTGGAAAACACACAGTGGAAGCTGTTTGACCTCTGAGGCGCATTCAAAAATGGAAGCACTACTTCTGGGTTTTCAGCATTCGAAAACCGAAATGTTTGGCTTCTGAGACGCTCGAAAACTGAGGTACCACTGTATAGCCTACTTTTTCTCCAAGGGGCTCAAATGGTTCTCCTCCCTCTCCATTCTGCCCTTTCAACAACTCTGTGAGGTGGGGAAGACTAAGAGACAATGACTGGTCCAAGGTCACCCAGTGAGCTTCAAGGCTGAGTGTGGATCAGAACCCCAGTTTCAGAGGTCTTAGTCCAACACTCTAACCACTACATCATGCTGGTGTTTTAGGTCCACAGCTATGGTCAATGAACAATATGAACATAAAGCCAATCTTGTTGCTTTAAGTCATTTTCCCCCAAACTTGGGTCTCCAGCTGTTTTGGACTACAGTCCCCATAATCCCTGATCACTGGTCTTGCTAGCTAGGGATGATGGGAGTTGTAGTCCAAAAACAGCTGAAGACTCGAGTTTGGGAAATACTGCTATAAGTCATCATAAATACATTACTAGAATTTAGATGAACTTGTATTACATTTTGTGGCAACAAACACAAGAAACCATTTGTTACAAACTATAATAATACTGTTGTAGCTTATTCTTAATTTTCAACTAGTGAGTTGTTCTTGATTTCTTCCCCTTGGTGAAGAATTGGTGGCAAGAAAAGTAAACAATTGTTACAGCAGTTCTGTGAACATTTTTGGATGTACTGAGGTTGTGGTACACCTGCAAAAATAAGAGTTAAATGAAAACAGTTGATAATTTTGTCTTAAAAGGCCTGCAGACTACAATCATACCTCAGAAGTTGAACAGAATCCATTCCAGAAGTCCATTCAACTTCCAAAGCGCAGCTTCTGATTGGTTGCAGGAAGCAGCCAATCAGAAAAATCGGATGTTCAGCCAATCGGAACTTGCGGGAACCTTGTCAGACATTCGGCTTCTGAAAGAACGTTCCAAAACTGGAACATTCACTTCTGGTTTTCAATCGTTCAGGAGCTGAAACGCTTGACTCCCAATGTGTTCAGGAGCCGAGGTATGACTGTATTTATTATTATTACTATTATTACTATTATTACTATAATTATCATTATTCCCCACCCATCTGGCTGCCCACTCTGGGCAGCTTACAGTACATATAAAAACATAGTAAACCCAAAAACATTAAAAATGTCCCAATGCAGATGTTTTCTAAAAGTCAGATAGCTGTTTATTTCCTTGACATCTGATGGAAGGGCCTTCCACAGGGAGGGTGCCACTGCCAAGAAGGCCCTATGCCTTGCTCCCTGTAACTTCATTTCTTGCAGTGAGGGAACTGCCAGAAGACTAGATAAAATGCCTCCTACATATTTTTGCAGAGAGAGAGAGAGAGAGAGAGAGAGAGAGAGAGAGAGAAGCAATAGTGGCGGCTTGGTTGCAATGGTTCACAATAAGGTTTCTCCACATGAATCCCCAGAGATGGCACAAAAAGGCAAGTGGTCCCTCACTAGCATGAATCAGACTTAAGGGGACAGAACATTAGAAGTGGACCATTTCACTGCAAGTTGAGATCCCAATTAGCTGCCCTAAGGTGTTAAGAGGATCAGAAAACATTTTGCTATGTGGCGCATAGCACTTCATCAGTGCAAATATGATTCTATTTGCATTTTAATGAGCAAGTACCTAATTCACACTTCCCAAACCAACACGTGGCGTGAAACACAGCTGTCCTTCAAAATATGCACCCATCCAAATTATGGTACGCCATTTCCCAACCTGAAAGGTGTGCAAAAATGCACAGAAATGCACAGATTAGTGAAATTAGCATACACAAAGTGTATTCTATCAGGGGAAACAATACAGTGGTACCTTGCAAGACGAATTCCTCGCAAGACGAAAAACGCACAAGACGAAAGAGTTTTCCGTCTTTTGAGTCGTTCCGCAAGATGAATTTCCCTATGGGCTTGCTTCGCAAGACGAAACGTCTTGCGAGTTCTTGCAAGTTTGTTTCCTTTTTCTTAAAGCCGCTAAGCCGCTAAGCCATTAATAGCTGCTAAGCTGCTAAGCCGCTAAGCCGTTAATAGCCGCTAAGCCGCTAATAGCCGTGCTTCGCAAGACGAAGAAACCGCAAGACGAAGAGACTCGCGGAACGGATTAATTTCATCTTGCGAGGCACCACTGTATTATTATGTTTATATCCCATCTTTCAAGGTGGCATACACAGTTCTCCCCCTTTCCTGTTTTATCTTTACAACAAACCAGTAAGGTTGGTTAGGCTGACAGAGCGTAACTGGCCTAAGGTCGCTCAATGAGTATCCTGGCTCAATGAGGATTTCAGCCTGGGCCTCCCTGGTCCTAGACTGATGCTAAAACCCCCACACCACGCTGGCTCCCAGTTACTTGAAAAAGTGTGTCTATTAGTCACACCAAAAAAATGTATATTGGGAGAAATTCACTCTAACATGCTCGCAAATTTTCATGACAGTTGTTTTCAGCTGTTTAGTGTGAACTTCTCTTAACATGTACATTATTTGTATGTAGACTTTGACTAATATGTTGCATCTTTCTATGTTTTTTTTCTAATGTATGTATTTTGAGGCACACTTTCATCTTAACATGCACCTCTTTTTTCACACATCATTTGCCTGGAAAATGGCGTTGCAAAACTTCAGAGAAGCTTCGGTTTTGTATGATAATCGTGTTTTGGTTTGTGGGCGAATTGGGGCGTTTCTCATCCGACCATAAACAAAACAACTCCCCCCCACACACACACACGATGGTTGATTCAGGCACCCACAAGCAGAACAGGAAACACAGATCTTAGAAAGGCTTTGAGTCCGCAAATAACATCCAATCCAGACGAATTTCAATAGGCTTTCGGCTATTGTGCTGTTTTAAAGTGAGGAGTGTTTTGGCCCTGGGATGCAAAAGAAGCAGCTCTCCTGTATTCAGCAGCTCATCAAGAACCCATAGAAATTACACCCTTCAGGTCTTAGTGGGCCTGCTGTACCGCTTTTGCATATATATTGTGAATTACGAGAGGGATCAGGGTGGGGAAGCAACTTGCGCTGCTCCTGTTTGTTCTGGCCATTGTTTATGCAGGTCTGACAGAATGAAGGAACAGTGGGTATCATTTCAATTTCTGATGTCAACATCAAATTACTTATTTAATTTCATGCCTGGCGAAGCATTGTATAGCTACATGCAGAAGCCTTTCACTTCATTTGTTATGCTGTGTTTTCGCAGCCATTGGTTTGCCTTCCAACTGACAGCTTTAATTACGACATGAATTTGATTGCACTGCCGAGGAATTAACATAATGCAACAAAGCATTTGAGCGCCTGGCCTCGGATACGCACATACCCAAACACAAAACAAGCACATCGGAAGAAAACAGGGGCGACATGCGGCGCTTCCCCCTCGCAGCCCCGCATGTGCATTGTGAGCTGGCTGTCATACAGCAGACTGGGCGGACTTGGTGATAGAAGAATTTGGTGGCGCTCCGAGACACACTACTTTTATTACACTTGTGGCCAGTGCAATTTTGCAAGGAAAATAGGTGCCGGTACTCACCACGAGGTTGTTATAGTAAGTCGCCGGGCGACTCGGGGCAGCCCTGAACAGATACCAGTTTGACAACAGCCACATTCATCACCCGTGGAGATGCAAAAACTATGGCAAGGTGTCTCCCTAGCTGGTTTGGAGGTCTCCCCTGGTTCTGGTACAGGTCAAATACATGTGTCCTGGCCTCCCTTGTTCTCTTAGATCAGGCAGTTGGCTAAGGCAGCTTGGAAGGGTCCTCATGCGAACGTACGTGTGTGCGTGCAATGGTAGAGGCCTGTCTGGAAAGCTTAAAACCTGCTGCTGATGCATGGGAGACGGATTGAAGAAAAGCAAATACGAATTGGCCCCACCCCGTAGCTTAACCAATTGCGGCTCAGAGAGGCTAGGAGCTAGGTGGAGTCATAAATCTTTTTTAAAAAGTGTAGACTTGCACAAGCTGGCCAGCTTCCATTTTGACTTGAAATTTGGGGCCTCTCAGAAGTATGTAAAATATGTAAAGCTGTTAGGAAGAGTGCCAGCCCATAATGGAGCCCACCTGAGAGGTGAGTTCTGGCATGCTGTGGCTGAAAAAAAGCACTGCTTGCAGCCATCATTTGCCTTTGGCAGAAGCAGCCAACATGACACCCTCAAAATGTTCCTGGACCACAATTCCCATCATTTCTCACCATTGGCCATGCTGGCTGGGACTGATAAGAGTTGGAATCCCACAACATCTGGAGGAACACAGCTTCCCCTGCTACCTGATATACTTACCTGAAGGTGTCAGGGGTGGAACCTGGGGTCTCCTGCATATAAGGCATGTGCTGTGTCACTGAGCTATGTCTCCTCCCCTAGAGGCAGTCACAGGGAGTTAGGAAAGAAACAGGAATTTCCCCAGGTGTTGCTGGACTACAATTCCCATCATCCCTCACCATCTCTGTGCTGGCTGGGACCGACAGGCGTTGGATCCCAACAACATCTGGAGAGTACCATGTTTGATACCCTAGTGCTATGTGTCAAGTGCAAGTTTTACATGGAGTAGGTTGTCAGTCCCTTGCATCTCTAGTTTGAAGGGCCTACTCTGTGTAGAGAAGGGATGGAGGAGAGCCTCCAGCCTGCAGACCCAATTAGACCTGGCCAAGGCTCCCTATTTGGCCTGTGAGACCATTTCCCCACCCATGCTGCCATGTATTTGACATTAAGTATGGGGCAGATGAAAGCTGGACCATAAAGTGGACATTCAGTATGGGGACATTAAAAAAACTGGACATTATGTATGGGGCAAGTGAAAGCTGGACCATAAAGAAGGCTGATCGCCGAAGAATTGATGCTTTTGAATTATGGTGCTGGAGGAGACTCTTGAGAGTCCCATGGACTGCAAGAAGATCAAGCCTAGCCATTCTTAAGGAAATCAGCCCTGAGTGCTCACTGGGAGGACAGATCCTGAAGCTGGGGCTCCAATACTTTGGCCACCTCATGAGAAGAGAAGACTCTCTGGAAAAGACCCTGATGTTGGGAAAGATGGAGGGCACAAGGAGAAGGGGACGACAGAGGACGAGATGGTTGGATAGTGTTCTTGAAGCTACCAGCATGAGTTTGACCAAACTGCGGGAGGCAGTGGAAGACAGGAGTGCCTGGCGTGCTCTGGTCCATGGGGTCACGAAGAGTTGGACACGACTAAACGACTAAACAACAACATGGGGCAGGTAGAGATAGAGATGGATCAACTGTGAAATCATGTTCCCAAGGGGAACGGGACACACGGTCAATCCCTGCAGGAAGTGGGCATGGAGTTACAGCTCAACAACTGATCAGTGGGGGCTTCAAGCAACATATGAATGTACACATCCAGCAGATAATAAATGCATCCCAACAGTGCTATTGTGGACTCAACGATAGCCCTAGTGAGCTGTGTAGAGGCAGAAAAGATTTAAGGATCACATGTCCTGGCACCACCCTTTATGTCCATCCACACCCCTCCACTCTTGGCCTCCATTCATTCAGTGGGGAGGTCAGTTCTTCAGCCAGTTGTGCCTTGAAGCTTCCCCACATTCACGTTGGCAAGACAGCTTCAAATGACATTTGGCTGACCTCCCTTCTGACCTTCATGCGGAAATGATGGCCGTTGGGATTGGAGGAGTTGGAACCAGTGCATGGGGGGATATTGGGGCAGAGCCAGCGCACACAGGGGCATGCACACAACCTCACACCCACCAAATAATTCATGCCCTCACACATTTGCTTGAACACCAGGCTAAAATGGCACAATCAGCAGGTTCACCTATTGTTTTTGTTTTTTTGGTTTGCTTCTATAGAGCAAGCACAGCCACTCCTATGCTCAAAGTGTGGACTAGATGGTTCTGAAATGAAATCAGCAAGCCACATCTGCTCAGCCTCCACCCAATTTCAGGCAAATCATACTGCTAAAATCAGTCACTAAGGGGCTGATATGCACAGTTAAGGATCAGGCCCCCTCTGCTTCCTCTGTAGTTCAGGGGACACCTTTTTCCCCTTGCAGCTAATTTTATTTTTTTGCCTTGTGTTCTATGGAACATGTGTATTTGTGTGTGCTTGTGCTACCTATTCCACTCCTTTTGTGGTGGAATGTCATAAACTATGAATAATCACCAAAATGGAAGCACACTGCCAATACAGGCCAATAGTCCAATTTTTGACAACACTCCTGCCCCCTTTCACCACATAATCCCTAACATTGTTTGCTTTTCTGACAGTGGCTGTACATTAAGCTAATGTTTCCAGGGAGCAATTTCCACTAATTCACAGATCTCTTCCACGATTGGTAACAAGAGCCAAACACAGAGCCCTTGGTGTTGCCCTCATTTAATTGTTTACTTTCTTCTCTCTCTGTCTCCCAATGCCCAATTTGCTGTGGCATTTTCTATATTTCATTAGCTCTAAAGCAATTTCCAATGCTCCATTAGCAAATTCCCTTAATGCCCTAGAATATTCTAGAACCGATGTGTGGAGATGAGAGTCTATAAATAAATAAAAAAAGGAGGGGGGAGGGAGGAAGGGAGAGAGAGGGAAAGAAAGAGAGAGGGGGGGAGAGAGACTCAAAAATGTGCTAAATGCGTGAAAATACGAGCAAGTGACAGTGGGAGAGGAAGAGAACGTTGGGCTGACTCAAATTCCAGGTTGAGGAAAAACAGAAGGAGCAGCCATCTTGCCTTAGAGCAAAATCTCAGCTGAGCGAATTCTACTGCAGGCGAGATTTTGATGAGATGAAATTGGCGACAGCGCTCTGCTTTACATAAGGAAGGGGAGGGCTGACAGCTCCGGCGTCTCTGAAGCCCTGAGGGCAGCCTTATCCAGAGAGCAGAAAACAAGTTGTCATCCTCCCCGCCACCCAAAGCCAACAGAAGCAGAGATACAGCAAGAGGGGAGGGGGCAGGAAGGTTTAGGGGACTCAACATGGATTCATCACCATGGTGTCAAGTGCTGTTGGCTAATTAATTGCCCTTAATCTACCAGAGGGCAAGTTTTCTGTTCATTAATTTATTTCAGAGATGTGCTCTCTCTCTCTTTCTCTCTCTCTCTGACTGAATTACAGGCGAGGGCCCGGGGGGGGGGGGGGGGAGATAAAATCTATATTTGATCAGAACCATGACCCATCTAAGGCTTGCTCTGAGAGACGTCTCGGAGAATGCAGTCGGAGTTTCTCCACTGTGTTTGTGCCTTTTTCGCAGCCTGTGTCTCCCTTAACACAAGGATGCTTGTTTGGAAGCCATTATTCTGCCGATCCTCATCTTCACCCACTTAGGAAGATTGACTTTGCCTCCACAGCTGTCGCCAATCAATGGTGGAAACACAGCCACAATCTTTGCCAGCTCGTGAGATTTTCAGCCAACTGGGTATTTACTGTTAGAATTGCTTCTTCTTACTCTACCTGGGTTTCTTATTGCAACCTAAGTTTCTTAGTCTGGGTGTCATGGGCCAGGAGTTAGCTTGACCTGATGAACAGCAACCTGAAGGGGGAGAAGTGACTCCATCAGTCTTCGCAGAGGAGAAGGCACTGATGAGAACCAGATGGCTCTGGCTGTCTTAAAACAGAGCTCTCAGCAGCAGTCAGATGCTGGAAACAACACCTGCAGTTCTTGGCCCTACCTTGCTGCTTCCTGGTCTCCATCTGGATTCCCTGACTTCTGGACTAGAGCCCTGGCTCTGTGACCATCTGGAATCCCTGACCTCTGGACTGTCTGACTTTTTATGTGGATTCTGCTCTCAGGCAAGAGTTCCTCGGGAACTTAGCTAGTCCCTGCTTGCTCGGCAACGGGACTCGGATGGGGCTATGTCACTGGGTCATCAACCACAAGAACAAAGGTTGCAACCTGACTCTCCCAGGAAGAACATCAGGGCAATGTGACCTCAGCTATTGACTAGAGAAGGAGTGGCTGTAGAGAGCTTGGAAGAATACCTGACTCAAACTGACCTTTGCTCTCAGACTGCTGGTGTGCGGGGAAGCCAACGCTGACCTCTGCCACTAGTGAGAGGAACAAGATCGCCTGGGTTGGCTGAAGCTCCTCTCTTCAAACAAGGCCACCTACAATGGAAGACAGCTGTGGGGAACTTTTGGCCCACCAGAGGTTGCTGAACCAGCAGCCAAGGCTTCCTCCAAGAATCCTGGGAAGCGTAGTTTGTTTATAATGCTGAGAGTTGCTAGGAGCCTCCCCATTCCCTTCACAGAGCTACAATTCACCAAATTGCTTAACCATCAATTAATTGATGGTTTAATCATCAACCCCCATCACTCTGGAAACTCTAGCTCTGTGAGGGCAGTAGGGGTCTCCAAACAATTCTCAGTACCCTAAACAAACTACACTTCTCATGATTCTATGGGGAAGAAATGGTCATTTAAAGTGTTATAATAGTGATTTAAGTGTATGGTATGAATGTGGCCCAAATCTGGCAGCCATATAAAGGATCATAAGTGCTCCTTCATCCCTCAAAGGCAGACAATCCCTCTCCCTAATAACGCTCAATGAACAAATACTGCTATTTGCGTATTCTTTAGCAAAATTCCCATCTCCCCTTTTTATTAGGAGTCAACCGGTGAGCCATCTCTCATCCCAGGAAGGCTCACCAAACAGAAACAATTTCCAAATCCCGGCTGAAGATGGGATTTTTGTTGTTGCTACAACAAGTTGGAAACCTCACAAAATGTTGCTAAGAAATGCAGACAATATTTCTTCATTTGATTGAGCTGGAGGAAAATGTAGAAGACTATTTACTTTTCATAACGAAAAGAATCTGACAAAAAGGCTGGAGGCCACCACAAGTTTGGCTAGCAAGATATTTATCTCCTCGCGTGCTTGTTATGTCTCTCAGTCAAAGTCACCAGCAAGCTGGAGATTGTGAGGCTTCGGAGGAAAAGCATGCTTAAATTACTGCTATGTTAGCAAAGTGTGTGAAGGATTGTTATTAGTGGAGATGGTGCCAAGCTTTTTTGACAGATCAGGCTTTTCCTTGGTGGGGATGGATTACAATTACCCACACCCAGGGCTGTCAGTTCTTGTGATTTTAACAAAAGTCTCCAGAACTTAGGTATTTCCAAAGCTCCGGCTGCTGAGATGAACGCCAAGCCAAAACCACTCAAGTCCCAAACTTTTGTTTTCAGTTTTGTCTGAAAAATGATCCACTTTCTCAGCTTATCTTTGGTACCTCTTGTGAAATATTTCTTTATTTAGAAAAAATATATGGTTTGGTCCACATGGCTGTTTCCATGTCCTCATACATAGGAATGCCAGTTGGCTGCAATCTTATTGGCTCAAAATGGAATTACAACCTCTTGGCCAATGACTAGGATTAGGTGACCCCAAAACAGGGGAAAGAAAAGTCCAACTGAGCTGTTATTTTTTGCTGTTAAGTGTTCATCTGTGTGGTATCATAGCCTACACATGTGAGCTAAGGCATCATGAGGAAGAACTTCCTGAAAGTAAGAGCTGTTCACCTTCAGAAGAGAGCCAGTGTGGTGTAGTGGTTAATAGTGGTGGACTCGTAATCTGGGGAACCGGGTTCGCGTCCCCGCTCCTCCACATGCAGCTGCTGGGTGACTTTGGGCTAGTCACACTTCTCTGAAGTCTGTCAGCCTCACTCACCTCACAGAGTTTTTGTTGTGGGGGAGGAAGGGAAAGTAGAATGTTAGCCACTTTGAGACTCCTTAAAGGGAGTGAAAGGCGGGATATCAAATCCAAACTACTACTACTACTACTACTACTACTACACCACCACCACCACCACCACCACCTCTTCTTCTTCTTCTTCTTCTTCTTCTTCTTCTTCTTCTTCTTCGGTTTTCAAGCAGAGGTTGGATGGCCATCTGTCAGGGTTTCTTTAGCTGTGATTCCTGTATTCTAAACTCTGCAATTCTATGATTTCTGTGAAATGTGCCAGTTTTATTGTGGTTGGTAGTGGTTGGTGCCCATTGGGTCTGGTAGGGAGCAGGGCAAGGAGGCTACTGAGGAAATGACAGGCAGAGTCAGCTGATTCTAGTTTTGTCCCCATCCTCCTCCAGCCAGGGCCACCCTCTAGACTAGAAGTAAGGAAGAAGGCAGGGCAAGTGGTAGCCAGCTAAGAGCAGACTGAGGCTGTTAAGGCAATGCCCTCATGGACCAGCCTTCACTGTTTGCAGTGCCTAAACCAGTGAAGAAAAGCCTTATAGAACAGAACCAAGGTTCATCTAGTTGAGGGCCTCATTTGCTGCTGGGCAATTTCTTGGGGGCCACATGCTATGGTGGAGGCCAACAACAAATGCTATTATAGTCGCAAACCTGGTAAAATACATCAAAATAACAGAATTTCGAACATACAGAGAGTTAAAATATGTGGAACTTGGCTTATATAAAAGGCAGAAACAATCCAATTTTAGGGTATGTTGAATTTTTCACCTTTCAAATTCCAAAAATGAGGGGTTGCCAAAAGGTTTTAACATGACTTGGGGACTCAAAAGATATTTTGGCTACATTGATGCAATTTAGTTTTGATTGGAAAGTAATGTATGTGTGAAATTGCATAGAAATAATTAATAATGCTTGCCAAGTATTTACAGTTGTATTATACATTAATATTTTCAGACTGCTGTGATTAAATGGGTATATAAGGGGTGAGACAATATTTCAGGTATCCTGGTCCCAAGATGTACAGTCATACCTCGGGTTGAATGTGCTTCGGGATGAGCGCGTTCGAGTTACGTTCTGCGGCAACCCGGAAGTAATGGAGTGTGTTACTTCCAGGTTTCGCCACTTGCGCATGTGCAGTCACTCAAAATGACGTCACGCGCATGCGCAGAAGTGACAAAAGGTGACGCGCACGTGCGCAGACATACCATCACTAGTTACGTTTGCTTCCAGATGTGAATGGGGCTCCAGAACGGATCCCGTTCACATCTAGAGGTACCACTGTATAACAAAATGGCTGGTTTGCATGTTTGAAAGAGGAACAATGAGAATTTAAGCCATTGTGCACATGTAAAGCAATGATTCAACATGGAGAAAACTTGAAATGGCAAACAACGTAAACTTAAGAAAGTCACACATCTGCTCACAGTATCAACCGGTCAATACCTATCTTCAGAAGCAAGCACCAACGACTGCAGCTTTAGGTCTGGAGCCCCCAGAATTCTGAAGCCAGCGCTGCTTCAGCCGCTAATTTGTGTAAATGTTCAGAGGATGAATCAGAGGCCAAGTCAACAATCTTTAGTAAAAACAGATGCTCTTAGCTCGTCTACTTTCCATACTAGAAGCAGTAGTCACAGAAACGAAACAGGGGTAGCTGGTGCCCATCAGAGCTGGCAGGGTGGAAGGCAGGGAGCCCAACAGTAGGTGGTGCTAAGGCCAATGAGAGGCAGAGACTACTAATGCTAGTTTTGACCCCATCTACTCTCTACAAGAGTGACACTGAGGTAAGCATTAGGAAGCTGAAAGGCAGTTTTACCAACTGGCTATAAGTAAGGAGGCAGGAGAGGGTGCTGGCTGAAGGCAGACATTGGTTGGTGGGGCAGTGTCCCATAATATCGCAATCTTCACTGAAATGGCCTCGGCCCAGTATACCTGAAGGAGCATCTCCACCCCCATCGTTCAGCCCAGACACTGAGGTCCAGCTCTGAGGCCCTTCTGGCGGTTCCCTCAATGCAAGAAGTGAAGTTACAGAGAACCAGGCAGAGGCCTTTTCAGTAGTGGCACCCGCCCTGTGGAACGCCCTCCCATCAGATGTCAAGGAAATGAACAACTATCTGACTTTTAGAAAACATCTGAAGGCAGCCCTGTGTAGGGAATTTTTTATGTTTGATGTTTTATAGCTTTTAAAATTATTATTATTATTATGTTGGGAGCCGCCCAGAGTGGCTGGGGAAACCCAGCCAGATGGGCAGGGTATAAATAATACATTATTATTATTATTATTATTATTATTATTAACAAGGTGGTACCCAAAAATAAGTTGCACTTACGTCGCTAAGTCTCTCTCGGGAGCTGCTCCGATGGAACCCTTTCGACTCTCCACTCGCACTTTCGCTGTCACTGTCCCGGCAGCTGTTCTGGCCTGGCTTGAGCTGTGGAACAAGAGAGAAATCAAAGTTTGCATCTCGTCTCAGGATCTCACTTTGAAGGCATCAAGCCAGGTATGTAAAATGCACAAAGTCAAATGTGCAAAGGCAGCTACCTTTCCCCCTATAGCCTGCTTCCTTCCTCCTTCCACACACGCGCAACATGCTGGAGTTGTGGTCCATGTCCTGCCACCAGCATCACCAAGTGATGGGTGTCTCTAAAAGAGGACTAGGCATGATTCATGGAGGATAAAGCTATACAATCAGGACAGACAAAAGGAAGCACTACTTCACACAGCATATAGTGAAACTATGACATTTGCTGCCACAAGATGTCATAGTGTCCAGCAAACTGAGTGGCTCTAAAAGAGGATTAGATAAATTCACAGAGGTTAAGACTCACAGTGGCTACATTCCCCCTCCACTGTCGGAAGTAGCATGCTACTGAACACCAGCTGCTGAAAATCACAAGTGAAGAGAGGGTTGTTGAACTTGAGTCCTTCTTGCAGACTTCCCATAGGGGCATCTGTTGGGTCACTGTGCAAGCAGTTTGAGCCTGGCTCAATGTTTGTATAGCTGATGATGGTCAGTACCTGGCTCCTGTTCCACGTTTAACTATTGGCTAAGTGCTGACACAAATAAGGGAACCCTGCCTGTGCCAGCTCTTGCACATCTTAACCAAGTCACCACATGGGGTATGTCATTATGGAACTGCAGTCTCTTCACAACTACCAACCCCTAGATAACAGTCTTACAGTGTAAACAGAAGCATTTATGAGAGAGCAAATAAATGCAATATAGTTTGAACAGAAACAACCCAAGATGGCACCCTTTTCCTTCTCCCCCTTCAACAACAACAATGGAAGTGGCCCAGGGAAGCCCTGGTACGCTGAAGGCAGTGGGGGGGGGGGAGGAGCAAGTTGTGGCAGCAACAACCTGGCTCTTTCCAGGCAACGGTGAACAGTGCACTCCTCAGGGTCTTCAGAGCTATGCAGAGAAGCAGAGGAGGAGGAGGTGAGCCTCCGCAGGTGGGCAGCTGTTGAGGTTCCTCAGATGTGGCATCCTCCACAACTGTCCCCAGCCTGACACCTGAGGCAACTGTCTCAGTAACAGTGGTGAGTGGGATGGCCCTAAGTTTGAAACTTTATTTTTAAAAAAAGAGTGGAAAGGAACCCTCAGTAGCTGTGCTGGTCCTGTGGGTTAACCAAGAGGTGAAGTCCGAGTCCAGTCTGAGGTTGAAGTTTCAATATGGAGGTAGTCCATCAAAGCTGAAGCTGAGTGCAGGGCAGGGAGTCGGGTGAGGTCAGAAGCTCCAGCAGGAAAGCAGGACAGGGTTCAGGCAGGAACTGGCTACAAACAATGTTGTTCCCGCAACTTGGGTCTGGGGCTGACTGGCTTTTATCTGCCCTGAGGCATAGGGCAGCCCCGACCCACAGGTGACTCGCCTCTCCTGGCCTGGAGGTGAGCACTCCTCCTGCAGGAACTTAGTTCCCTCCACCTCTCTAACCTAAGCCTCTGCAGCTCAGGAGAGGCTGGAGGGTTACCGGACCCAGAGGCAACCTCAGCTTCTTCTGACGGGGCTGAGAGTGGAGCACCTGCAGGCAATGAGTCCACCATCACCTCAGGAGCCATTGCAGAGTCAGCTGGTGCCTGCACCTGAGGATCCAGCACAGGTGAGGACCCTTCAGGCTCAGGGCCCAGCCCCGGCTCAGCTGGTTCTGGAGGCGGGGACTCCTGTGCAGGCTGGGATTCCTCAGGTTCAGCATCCGAATCCGAATCCCAGGCCATCACAGTAGCCAGGCACTGGGAAAAGAAGATAGAGATAGATATTCATTGTAGCAGGTCTCCTTTCTGGGTTTGTTTTGCTCTCTGCACCATTCACTTTGCTCCTCCAAAGTCCTGGGCTTAGATGCCTCAGTCCTCCAGCTTCCATGAAAATTGCATTGAGAAAAAATGGACACCTGCTGAGATTCACTTGTTTCCCTCTAACCAGCTGGAACTACCACCCAGGGGAAGGAAATAAAAAAAGAGCCTGGCTGAGCACTGACTAATAGCTGAAAGTTGTGCGGAGAATATCCCCAGCCTCTGCTGAGCCTCGGGGTGACGGGAGTTTTGTTAGGTCTTTGGCAGAAAGCAACACAAACAATGATCAAACGTTTCCTCGCTCGGTGTTAAAGCCGGTTGACAATCTAACGAGATCAGATCCCCAATGGCAGATGGACCCATTGACCAAGCAACCAAGTGAAAAACAAACAACGCACCAGGGGAAACAAACAAGCCACTAGCCTGGATACTATTGATTTGATTAGCATTGGTCTGGTCCTGTCAGGCTCCATCACTAAAACCCAATGACAGCATCTCTTACTTGTAAGAAATAAGAGCTCTTTATTGAGGCTGATCATGGTGCAGGCTCAGCAGCAAGTGGGAAGCGAAGAAGTCCAGATTCCAAGGTACCCAGGTAAGGCAGAAAGTTTGTAACCAAATGGAACGTACAGAGATGTCATAAAATCATAAGACTGTAGAACTGGAAGGGACCTCAAGGGCCATCTATTTCGACCCCCTGCAATGTACTAATCATAGCTAAAGAATACCTGGCAGATGTCCATTTAAGCTCTCTATGAAAACTTCCAATGAGTCCCTTCAACTGTTGAATAGCTCTTACCGTCAGATGGTTGCCAACAGTTGGTATGCCCCTCTTGCCAAGCATTTAAAAACAAGGTAGGATGAGCTCACTCATGGGACTCTTGCCACCCTATGGTTGGATCAAATCAACCCAAAGATTAAGGATCTTTTAGTATCCAGCAAACACACCAGCCTGTAATTGCCTCCAGGTAAGGTATGGGACGTGGGTGGCACTGTGGGTTAAACCACAAAGCCTAGGGCTTGCCGATCAGAAGGTCGGCAGTTCGAATCCCCGCAACAGGGTGAGCTCCCGTTGCTCAGGCCCAGCTCCTGCCAACCTAGCAGTTTGGAAGCACATCGAAGTGCAAGTAGATAAATAGGTACCACTCCGGCAGGAAGGTAAACAGCGTTTCTGTGCGCTGCTCTGGTTCGCCAGAAACGGCTTAGTCATGCTGGCCACATGACTCGGAAGCTGTACGCCGGCTCCTTCAGCCAATAAATCGAGATGAGCGCCGCAACCCCAGAGTCGGCCACGACTGGACCTAATGGTCAGGGGTCCCTTTGCCTTTGACCGTTAGGTCCAGTCATGACCGACTCTGGTGTTGCACTGCTCATCTCGCTCTATAGGCCGAGGGAGCCAGCATTTGTCCGCAGACAGCTTCCGGGAGCGGTACCTATTTATTTACTTGCACTTTAATGTGCTTTCAAACTGCTAGGTGAGCAGGAGCTGGGACTGAACAACAGGAGCTCACTCCATCTTGGGGATTCGAACAGCCGACCTTCTGATCAGCAAGCCCTAGGCTCAGTGGTTTAGACCACAGCACCACCCGCATCTCAATAGCCTCCAGAGAGCAAATCTATGTGTTCCTAGTTTCTTGCCCAGCAGTGTCATGAGCCCCACAGCATGGTCAGGATTTGCTTGTGATGGCAGGAACTGATGCAGGATGAGGCAGAAAGAGAGGAGGGGGCTGAATGGTGGGAACCTGGGTTGAAGGGGATCTCCCCTTTCCACTCCTTTGGGCGGGGGAGCAGGTTATGTTGGCTCTCCTTTCTGACCTTCCTGTAGACCAAAAAGCCTGAGTGAAGGCTGGTGGGTTAGGGCTTTGATAAGCAAAATGGGGACCCTGAGCAGGAGGCAGCAGCCTTTGCAGGTAGTAGAAAACCCACCCACCCTGATGGATAACTTGCTCACCAGCCAGACATACTGATAAGGCTAGAGAGTCCCCTGAGGAAACGTGCCATGCCTAATCTTTAAAAGCTGGCGGGATGGGATGATAAACTTGTTGGGACATTTTCATCTCCCCCTTGAAGTCCTGAACTTCTTGGCCTGCTCCTGCATTGTGACACCTGAGCACTGTGTCTGCTGCTAAACCTATACCATTATTTGTCTGAATGAAGTTCTCCTCCTTACTTACAATTAATAGCCTTTGCATGCATTGGCTGGGAGCCAGGACAAGGAGCCCCTGATTGCATGAGACTGGAAAATCACAACCTCCAGCACGATTTGTAAGCTAACCTGATATATCCTTTGAATGCATAAACAAATAAGTGCTTGTCATCCCACAGTAATGGATCATGTCCACAACCCATAATTGATATTTTTTTTCTGCTCAGGATGTTCACGGTCTTGCCACAGAAGACGCATATGCAAACAAACACATGCACAAATTACACATGAAGTTGAGACGCCTTCCCTGCCCTTCAGTGCATTCAAATATACAGGAAATATTCTCCCCTTAGCCTCCTGCAACTGTGAGCAGAGGAGCTGGAGCCCCTGACAAACTGCAAAAAGCTCTCCACGCTTTAGCACTCCATGTTAAAAGGGCACCGGTGATCAGCGCAATTGCTCTTGATAGCTGCTTAATTGCTCCTTGTTGGTATTAGACATCTCCAGGTCTGATTGATCCTGCCCTGTTTTTGCCATTACAGTTGCAACTTCCCAATTATCTCCTTGCAAGCCAACTGCAAGCTGGCTTCTGAAACTTGAATAATTTATGTGGCCAGACAGCTAAATGGCTTAAAATAGTATTATGTTTTCAAGTTAATAGCTCAGCCCACAAAGCCTCATTTAGTTCTTGCATGTCTTCTTTAAATATATATATATATAGGGGGGACCATGAATCAATACCCACCATTCCTTCTTTCCCTGCATTGCTTGTTTGGGTTTTTTTTTGGGGGGGAGGGGAGTACCCAGCACCATCTTTCTTCCCTGAGGAAATAGTTTTCAACTGAGTCAGACCATGACCCATCTAGATTGGGTATGGATGTGCCATCTGATTCAGGGAAGGGGGGGGCAGGACCTGGAGTCCTCTAGATTTTTGTTGGGGTCCAAGTCCCATCTCCTCTCACTACTGGCCACGCTGGCTGGGGTTGATGGGATCTGGAGACCAACAGGATTTGGAGGGTCACAGGGGCCCCACTTTATTTTTTATGTTGCTGTTTTTTTGATTAAAGGTAAAGGTAAAGGGACCCCTGACCATTAGGTTCAGTCGTGGCCGACTCTGGGGTTATGGCGCTCATCTCGCTTTATTGGCCGAGGGAGCCGGCGTACAGCTTCCGGGTCATGTGGCCAGCATGACTAAGCTGCTTCTGGCGAACTAGAGCAGTGCACAGAAACGGCATTTACATTCCCACCGGAGTGGTAACTATTTATCTACTTGCACTGGCATGCTTTTGAACTGCTAGGTTGGCAGGAGCAGGGACCGAGCAACAGGAGCTCACCCCACTGCGGGAATTCGAACTGCCGACCTTCTGATCAGCAAGTCTTAACCCACAGCGCCACCCGTATTCACCTTCTTACCAAGCATCAGGGCACTGTGCAACAACATGAAAAAATGAAAAACCATGCAAAGCAAACATTAAGCAACTAGCTACTCAAAGGGCACTTTAGAGAACTTCATCACCCTGTAGGCATTTTTAAAAAATTGTGTGATGCCTGGAAGTAAAATCACACACACACACACACACACACACACACACACACACACTGCATACTTAATCTCTGCTTAAATAGTGTTCCACAGCATTGGAATTACATTTGTATCCTTGCCCACTGCTGCCTTGAATGGGAGGTATGCCTGGCAAAAGGGTGGATTGACAGAAGGGATTCGTTGCCATTAGGAATGGGCAGGAAATCCAATTCACTTCATATTTATAGGTGAACCTCCCTAACTCTCACTTTCCAAAAGAACGCATTGGCCAAAAGACAATTATCCTTTGAAATCCACACTTATCCTAATTTTGCAATGTGGTTCTCCCACCAATCTTCTTTTAAAGCCTCCCAAGTTGGCTGCCATCATTGCTTCCCGTGAAAGCGAGTTCCACAATTTAACAGTGCATTGCAGAAAGAATAATTTTCTTTCTGCCCTGAATCTTCCAACATTCCGCTTCATTTGATGTCTAAAAATTCACAGAATTAAAAAATTGGAGAATTGGAGAAGCACTTCAAGGGTACTGTGTGGTATATAAATTCAATTCATCATCATCATCATCATCATCATCATCATCATCTAGTCCACCCTCTGCAATGCAGGAATAGACAGGTGGCTCGTACACTGATCGAACCCATGACACTGGCGTTATTGGCAACACAATCCACTTTCTCCATGCCATGCATAATTTTATAAACTAGTATCGTGTCACCTCTTACTCGCCTTTTCGTTAAACTCAAAAGTCCTGAACACTTCCAGCTTTCCTCACAGGATACAGTGGTACCTCCGGTTGTTGATGGGATCCGTTCCAGAGGTCTGGTCGGATCCCAAGGTTTCCGAAACCTGAGGTCCACTTCTAAGTATGCGCAGACCGCTTCTGCACATGTGCGCCTAGCGAAACCCGGTAAAATACTTCTGGGTTTGCCACACACACATCCCGAAGTTTACATAGCCAGAGGGTTACATAAACGGAGGTTTGATCGTACTTGCCTCATCTCCTCAATCGTTTCAGACTCTCCCCCTGAAATAATTCTGGCACTGGGATGTGCCCTATGTCCTCCATTGTGAAAACAGATGCAGATAATTCATCTAGCTTCTCTGCATCCTCGTTCTCCTCCTTCAGCATGCCTTTGACTCCCTTGCCATCCAAGAGCTTAACTGCCTCCCTGGGTGGTCTCTCGCTACTAATAAATCAACAGACCTTTGCAGCCTATGGGATGTGTGTGTACAGTGGTACCTCGGGTTACAGACGCTCCAGGTTACAGACACTTCAGGTGACAGACTCCGCTAACCCAGAAATAGTACCTCGGGTTAAGAACTTTGCTTCAGGATGGGAACAGAAATCGTGCTCCGGTGGCGCAGCAGCAGCAGGGGGCCCCATTAGCTAAACCGGTGCTTCAGGTTAAGAACAGTTTCAGGTTAAGAACAGACCTCCGGAACGAATTAAGTACTTAACCCGAGGTACCACTGTATATACAACACAGAGAGAGAAGAGCAGAGGAGGAAACTGCTGAAACTCTGGCACTGGAAAACCGAGGTTTCTATTTATTCTATTTCACGCAGAAAAGTTGAAAGGCAGGAGAATCAGGCAGGAGCCAAACTTTGCTCATCTCCGTAGCTTTGATGGCTTGTGGTGCTCTTTGCTTACGATTCTGCAGTACTGAAACAGCAAGGGGAGACTGATTGATACAATGACGTGCTTGGCAAGGTGTAATTTTAACAGTGATATTTCTCACTGTGCAGCCATTAGAATGCAAAGGGTCAGGAGAAGCCTATACTTTGTTGCAATTCAGCCCTTTAAAGTACACCAAAATACTCTTCATTTGTTGCAATTGCAGAAAGCACTCCGTTCCATACCTCTCTTAGCAGGTTGCCTTAAAGCCTTTTTCCTTTCAGTTGTTGCAGCAAAACTATGCAATTTCCAACAGCCATGCTTACATTACTTTGTGCCTGCTTTTTGGCAATATTCTTTAAAAAAACACACAAAAATATCGGGAATAAAGCAACAATGTTGCAACAAGCTACCTGAAGCTGAAAGGCAACCTCTTTTTCCCTCTCTTATCTCTTCTTGAGTAGATCATTTTCTCTCAGGCTTCACTTCCTTTCGCCTTCTCTTCCAGGTAGTGTTGCAAGTGCATCTGCCTTGACCCCAGTCAAGCTTGCAAAAATTTATCATTTGCCCGATAATAAATGTTGGAAATGTAAAGAGATTGAAGGTACATTCTTTCACCTTTGGTGGACATGCCCAAAGATTAAGACCTTTTGGGAGATGATCTATAATGAAATGAAAAAGGTATTTAAATATACCTTCCAGAAGAAACCAGAGGCCTTTCTCTTGGGCATGGTCGGCCAATTGGTGCCAAAGAAGGACAGAACTTTCTTTATGTATGCAACAACAGCAGCAAGAATACTCATCGCGAAGTATTGGAAAACACAAGATCTACCCACTCGGGAAGAATGGCAGATGAAGGTTATGGACTATATGGAACTGGCGGAGATGACTGGCAGAATCCGAGACCAAGGAGAAGAGTCGGCGGAAGAAGAGTGGAAGAAATTTAAAGTTTATCTTCAGAAACATTGCAAAATTAAGGAATGTTGAAAGATGTTGGAAAAACAAATTAAGTGGTTTTAGCAGAAAGGATATAAAGGATTAGGTAAAAACGAATTGGTGAAAGAGAGAATGTAAAATGATAGTATATTAAGATAAAGTATTAGGATAAAAACAAAGTTGGAAGGATTTGCTAGAATATCTAATTGAATTAGAATACAAAAATGGGAGGCGTGAGGAGGTCAAGGAAATAAGTGAATGTAAGTAAGTGATTTAAAGGTTTGACTTGTTTTTTATTTCTTTATTTCTTTTTTTGTTTTTTGATGATGTTTTTCTATATGTATTGTTTTTTCTTTTTCTTCTTTGATTGTTATGTATATATATATTTTCTTTTTATTTTTTTTCTTCTTTTTTTCTGTAACCTTTAAAATCTTAATAAAAATTCATATTAAAAAAAAAATGTAAATGCATCTCCCGACTACATGAAGACCACCTGTAAGCTCAGAATGGTCTTGTTTGCCACAAGTAACAAACCTAAAGTTTCCCTATTCTTCTGACAAGCTCTCTTACCAAGCTATTTATTTCTGCACCCCACTGCAATGCACACAAACACACACAATATACACCAAACTCCAAAAACCCTATAGCACCTATTTGGCCCATATGCTCTACATTGGGCTACCTTTGAAAGTGATTCAGGAACTATAATTAATCCAGAATGGAGCTGCTAGACTGGTGAGTGGGAGCAGCTACTGGGACCACATAACAGCGGTCCTAAAAGATCTACATTGACCCCCAGTATGTTTCTGAACTCAATTCAAAGTGTTGGTGCTGACCTTTAAAGTCTTAAATGACCTTGTATACCTGAAGGAGCATCTCCACCCCCATCGTTCAGCCGAGACACTGAGCGGTCCAGCGCTGAGGGCCTTCTGGCAGTTCTCTCATTGTGAGAAGTGAACTTACAGGGAACCAGACAGAGGGCCTTCTCGGTAGTGGCGCCCACCCTGTGGAACACCCTCCCATCAGATGTCAAGGAAATAAACACCTATCTGACTTTTAGAAGACATCTGATGTCAGCCCTATTTCAGGAAGCTTTTAATGTTAGATGTTGTTGTTGCTTCTGTTGGAAACCATGCAGAGTGGCTGGGGTAATCCAGTCAGATGTGTGGATATAAGAAATAAATTATTATTATTATTATTATTATTATTATTAGCCTATTCTAGAGCAGGAGATTAACTGCTGTGCAGCTGCCTGCATGCCTGCCCTCAAACGACACATCCCAATAGGCACTACTTTAGAATAACCATACACTAAAAGATAGCGAGCCAATTTTGAAAGCCAAAAAATAAATAGTGAAGGAAGTTCATAATTAGCAAAACCAAGACAAAAAGGAGAGGCGGGTTACATTGCCATAACAAACGATCATTGATAGAATACCTATCCAGCACTAAAGATGCATAATATTCTTCACTGGAAGATAAACAATGAACATTTCCCAAGCAGCGGATAGATTTGATCTTTAAATTAGCCCACCAGGACCCCCAAATAGAACATCAGCATGTGAAAATGTCCCATATTACACCTTAAATCAACCATTATACAAGCTCAGCAAGCTCCAGCGCTTTCCCAACATGCATTAAAAAATGTCAGCTCGTCCTTGGTGACCAATAATTTACAAAAGAAAGCAGCCATGGAAAATATGGGTGGCACACATCTAGGGAAGATATTTTGGGTATCAAGGAGGGTGGGTAGGTGTGTGTGTGTGTGTATTCCTTCTTCTGCTGCCAACATTCCCCAAAATCTCAACAGATCAAAGTTTTGTAGAAAGGGAGAGGAGTGGGGGGGGGACAAGCCCCACAAAATTAATAACTATTTAAGTATTCTGTTTCATCATGATAACAAACAGATGGTTTTAATATTCTAGAGGCTAATTTCTGAACAATTAAAAACACAGCAAGACATTAGCATCTAATGAAACATTTTAACTATCAGCCTAGGCATCTGCCATTAATTTCCACACAGTAAGGACTTGGGTCTCGCCAATCTGTTCTTTGTTAAGGAAAGTTTTTTTCCCCCCACTTGGAATTTAGTGGAGTAGAGAATTAACAACTGTTTTCAATCAGCAATCAGCAGGGCACTTCACGAGCATTCACAGAGACCATCCATACCATGGGGCATAAATATACCCCTCGGATGGCTTTGATGTATATGTATAACTGGGATTTCAGAAGGGAACTCGGTTCCTAATTACGCCTTCCTTTTGAAATGCATGGATTAACCCCTTGTAATGGTGCCATGTCTCTTTTTATTAGGTTCTTGGGTGGGGATTGGGGTGGCGGGCAGGGGAGAGAGACGTGAATATATCAGAAATGGCCCTTAAATTCAGTTTAGCTGAAGCCAAAATTTGTATTGGTTGGAGGGGGTGGAATGAAAGTCAGCTAAGACTTTGTTATGAATACCATGTGCACCAAACGTTCTTCAAAGGCAGCTGAAAATCCTATATTTATGACCTGATTTATTATCTTTCTGCTCATGCGAGACATGAGCATTGGGTGGTGTTCCTCATCAAAGATAACAGGACTTGGAACTAGCTGTTATATCAAAAGTGCTTCCTTGAGCTGCCAGAAACAAGCCACACAATCCCACCATATTTAAATGAGGAACGGCGACCAGAATGAAAGAAGAATCTGTCTGAGGGGTTGCCTGAAATCAGACAACATGCGATGACTCAAAGATGGCTCAGTCCAAGCTTGGGCAGCAGGTCTCAAAGGTATTGCATAGACCCTCTGTGACATTCCATGGAAAATAAAGACACCAGGCAGCCCCGTTTGCTGCCTGAGAAACCACATGACCACTATGATACTATCTGGTAAGACTCTGGGTCTAGGAGTCCAGGATACCTGTCAGGCTTCCTCTCCCCATGGCAGTAGATAAGGAGATCAAATGAAGGAACATCCTACCTGTCAGGGAACTGCCATCGGAGCCAGAAGGAAAGGGAGGGCTCCAAAGGGATTCTGGAGAGCGTACCGGGAGGGAGGGAAGCAGCCCATCTTCTGGGGAAGGAAATCAGCGTAACACTAGTGGAGAAGGGGGGCCGATGGGGGAATCGGCGAGGTGGCTCCATGACTCCTCGCCGGAGACCAGCGGGGAGAGCACGGGTCCTCCGCTGCCCACACCCTCCCTGCGCAGAAGGCTTCCGCGCAGGGAGAGTAGGCGGAGACTAGGCGTCAAAGAGCTTCTTTGCTGGAAGAAGTTCAAGAAACGCCCACTGACGGATTCTGCCAGCGACTGAGACAGCCACGGGTGAGTGGCTGTCCGGACAGAAAGGGTTTACCCAGGTAACTCAGCCAAGCGTGGAGCCGATTTACACACGAGCAACCCCTAGAACCATTACACTACCATTTAGAATTCTTTAATAATCACAGCGAGAGAACAAAGAACACACCTCCTTGAAACGGCGGTCCCCCCAATTAAGGATCACCCCCCTCCACCCCTATTAATCTATGTCACTCCTATGTCTTGTAATCTGAGCTTGTATCCTCTGAGCTCCCATCATTCGTCCTCAGTGCAGCCCTCCTCAGCACGGTCCCTCACATCACCACTGAGCAGAATGAGAACTGGGGTAAGAAGTAAAGAGTGGGAGGCACACAGCTATTATCCAGAGTCTAGAATGACCCTTCGTCCATGTACATTAGGGCGGTTTATAAAAAACTTTTTTTTGAAAATGCCTGCTCCAAAGGTCTCATTTTACTACACTAGAGATTATATAACTATATCTGAAATTTCATGCATATCAGTTAATAGCTTGACCCTGGTCCACTGAATTGAAATTTCAGCCTTCATGACATAGGAAAATGGCCAAGTAAACAGCTATTTTCGTGGAGGAGGGTCAAGATATTAACTGATATGCATGGAATTTCAGATAAAGCTATATAATCCCTAGTGTAGTAAGATAAGACCTTTGGAGCAGGCATTTTCAAAAAAATGTTTTTTATGAACTGCCCTAATGTACATTACAATGGTACCTTGGGTTAAGAACTTAATTTGTTCTACAGGTCCGTTCTTAACCTGAAAATTATTAACCTGAGGTACCACTTTAGCTAATGGGGCCTCTCGCTGCCGCCACCGCACCACTGCCCCATGATTTCTGTTCTCATCCTGAAGCAAAGTTCTTAACCTGAGGTACTATTTCTGAGTTACCGGAAATCTGTAACCTGAAAAGCGTCTGTAACCTGAAGCATCTGTAGCCCAAGGTACCACTGTATTCCAAATTCTTCTCTCTTGGTTTGCGAGTTAGATTAATTTCCTATACAGTTGATTTCCTGAACTCAGTTGATTTAAAAGTAGACCAGAATGTTTTCTCTTTGGTGTAAAGAAAACAAAGCAATCGGCCACCAATATTGTCTTGTAATATGTTAAAATGACCATGACCTGACATGCACCCGCATGCACCGATATGCAGGTCCACATCTATATCATCACTTTGGGAATTGCAGTTCTGTGAGGGCACAGGGAGGCTCTCCTGACCACTCTCGCAACTCTTAACAAGCTACGGTTCCTAGGATTATTGGGGGGTTGGGGAAGCCATGACTATTTGAAGTGCTATCATAGGGCTTTCGACTTATGGCGTGAGCATGGCTTCTGGTGGAAGCAAGATGGCGCATCTCAAAGCGTTGATGCCAAAGAAGAGGGACGTAACTCCCTAAAATGCAGAGCACTGCAACCCCCCCCTCCTGCCCCCAAGTATCTCGTGCAAGCCATGGCAACAGCTGTGTTTCTCCATAGCAATAAAAGGGAACAATTTAATAGCTTTTATTGTTCTGCTGTGATGTTTGAGCATCACCATTTCCTTCCCTCTGTGGGCTCCCGAAACCCCGCAAGGGCCGCAATGAGAGAAGATCTCATTTACCTAAAAGCGCTGATAAATTTTTAATTTGCTTTAACAAGTAAATTAACAAGTCCCTCATTCAGGCAAGTTTTATGGCCCCTCGCCACTTGGGGGAGGGCCATAAAACTTTTATAGATAATCCAGAGCTACCAGGGCTGCTCGTAATAAATTGTCTGTTTCCTGTTATTTTTTCAAGACATTGGGTTTCTTAATGGCTTAAAGTCACAGCTTCCTTATTTCTAGGGCTTTTTTTATGGGCCTATATTTACAAACTGTAAAGAATATCTAAAATTATACCAGGCCCTTGCTAAATCACTGCGAAGAAAGCTTCTTGAAAATATTTATTGGCACCTCCTCCCCCAACCCGTAAAGGCTCCAGCAATTTCTTGCTTGCAGGGAACAGTGGACAGTAGCCCTATTCAAGCGGTGTTATCCTCATACGATGAGGGAGAGAGGGGGACATGGTAGCTAACTTTACCACGTCCATCCCCTCATAGCTGCTGGTCCTGCCACTTTCCAGGTGATGGAGGGCAAAGGTCTACAGCAGGGAGCCTGCTGAAACTGTGTGAAGGTTCCCCAGCTGATCTGGAACCCTGCACAATCAGGAAGTTAACATTTATTAAAGGGAGGCATTAATCTTAGGCCATATTTGCACCACACATTTAAAGAACTTTCACAGACATGGCTTCTCCACAAAGAATCCTGGGATCCTAGTTGGTTAAGGGTGCTGAGAGTTGTTAGGAGACCACCACCCTTATTCTCCTCACAGAGCTACAATTCTCAGAATTCCCTGGGAAGAGTAACAGTTTGTTAAAACACTCTGGGGTTTGTAGCTCTGTTCAGATAAATCCTCAGCAGGCAATTCCGTCAGAAGCAGTCTTCTTCTGAATACCAGTTACTGCAAACTGCAAGTGAGGAAAGTGTTGTTGTACTTAATTCCTGCTTGTAAACTTCCCACAGGCATCTGGTTGCTCACAAGGAGAAGAGGATGCTGGACTAGGAATGGGAGAATCTGTCAATTTTGGATTCTGTCACTTTCAGATTTTTCCAATTTTACGTTTGGTTCCCCACATTTCCAAATCAGTTTGCAATATTATCACCATTATTTTAAATCCTTGTGGAAATTCACCAGCATTTTAGGGTAAATTTCTCCTAATACCTGAATTTTTGCAAAGCAAATTTCTCAAATACAACGCCTGCCTATATTTTACTTTCGTGGATATCTGCATTTTTATGCACACTTTACTCCATTGTATCTATTCTTGTACACATTCCTTGGTCAGAGAATTGCATTGCAAAATTCAGAAAAGTGCAGATTTTGGAGGCCTGGCTATGTTTCAGTTCACGGATTCTTTTGGGAAGTGTGAATTGGGCAGGTTTGTCTTTCGATGTCAACTGTATCAAATTCCTCCTCTATCCCTACTTCAGCCTAATACAGTGTATGCCATCAACATACATGTGCCAACTTTCCAGAACTCTCCATAACCAAATTATTGTGGGCTGTACCCAACATTCTCCGTTGGCTAGCCAAGAGTCCTTGCATTAGCAGATAGCAGAGTCTAAACGTTGTGCAACAAGGGAATTCAATGCATCAGTTGTGCTAGCAGAAGCCTTTTGTGCAACAGTTGGTTTTTGTTGTGTGATCTGCTGCAGATCAATCGTGTCTCCAAATTTCCACTGTAGAAGTCTGAGAACTCCAAATTCACTTGGCAGTACAAACCAAGGAACACTTATCTGCCATTGGAGAATGCTATCAACAGACACTGACATAGGGCCCTGCCACACCATCCTTGCTTTTGAGTGGGATTCAATCACACACTGGCAAATCTAAGTTGAACAACCACAGCTGATTTGGTGCTCTTGCACAAAAGCTTGCTTCCCCAAAAGCTTAGACCAATAAGGAAAGTTCTAGGAAAATGACTTACCCTCCAACATTTCTCCAATGAAAATAGGTACATCCTATTCCATAGTAATAATAAATATTAATAACTTTATTATTTATACCCCATCCAACGGACTGGGTTGCTCCAGCCACTCTGGGCAGCTTCCAACATATATAAAAACATAATTAAACATTAAATAACTTCCCCATACAGGTCTTCTAAAGGTTGTATAGTTACTTATCTCCTTGGCTCAAGAGTCGCATAACTCCATACCCTCCAACATTTCTCTGGTGAAAATAGGGACATCCTAAGGAAAAGCGGGACATTCTGAGATCATATCAGAAACAGGGACAGCTTCTGTAAATCTGGGGCTGTCCCTGGAAAAAAGGGACACTTGGAAGGTCTGTAAAGGATGGTGCAACACCATCTAACCTCCTCACAAATAAATAAGAATGAATGCTTGTTAAAGAGCCAAAGTTGTCTAACCCCCCTGGAAACAAATCAGGACAAAGGCTCAATAAGCAGGTCATCTAGAAGCACTCATCATGAACTAACAGAAACAGATTTATTATGGTCAGATAATGCATTGATGGGATAAGTTGTGGCCAAAAGCAATGGTGAGTACAGATGTCACCCTTATCCACTCTAAGCTCACGTGCCTGGCTCAAGTTCATATTTTCCTTTTAGAAAGAAGGATGGCATCATTACCCCCCCCCCCCCCGAGGTCCCCAAGGGCTAAAGGCATTTGCAACATCAAACAGAATAAACCATTGCAGGCCATTTTCTAGAAACGTATTACGCTGTCAGCTCGCTTCTTAAGTGCAACCAAGGGAGAGGACTTATATACTGACTCCAGAGCACTCGCTTAAGGGGAGCGTTGGAAAATAGCCATCATTTCTCTAAGCTACCACTGCATTGCATTTCTCTACAGAACTCATAATAAGATGGGCAGAGATCCAAACAAGGAAGAAAGGGGCCTGGGTGACTCAAACTTGAACCGTACATTTCCCCCGCGACGACCAGGTTACTTTCAATTTCTGGCAAAGGACAAAGCTGTGGTCTCACCAGTGGTGGACATCTTTTCCTCCCCACCACACATGCAGCCTTATAAATTGGTTAATAAAATTCAGGCCCATATGAAAAAGAGGCTAAGGAGAGGTAAGGAAATGAGGCTTAAAAGGGGAGGAGAATAGCTCAGGGTGGGGGCTAATCCATGGGTAGGCAAACTAAGGCCCAAGGGCTGGATCCGGCCCAGTCGCCTTCTAAATCTGGCCCGCAGACGGTCCGGGAATCAGCTAGTTTTTACATGAGTAGAATGTATCCTTTTATTTAAAATGCATCTCTGGGTTATTTGTGGGTCCTGCCTGGTGTTTTTACATGAGTAGAATTTGTGCTTTTGTTTAAAATGCATATCTGGGTTATTTGTGGGGCATAGGAATTCAATATTTCCCCCAAAAAAATATAGTCCGGCCCCCCCACAAGGTTTGAGGGACAGTGGACCGGCCCCCTGTTGAAAAAGTTTGCTGACCCCTGATGTATCCATCTACATATCTGACGCCTAAAGAGATATATAGATTTTTCTTCCTTTTCTCATAATATTAGATCTTGGGCAGAGGGTGTCACCCAATGAAATTGCCAGGAGTTTCAAGAGATATATATAAAGAGGGCTTCTCTGTAAAGTGAATACTTAACTTATGGAATCAAAGAATTGTAGCCTTGGAAGCGACCCTGAGGAACATCTAAGTACAACCCCTTGCAATGCAGGAATATGCAGTTGTCCATATGGGAATCGAACCTGCAACCTTGGCGTCATCAGCCCCATAGTCTATCCATCTGAGCTATCCTCTGGTGCTCACTACCGCAAGATATGGGCCTGGCCACCAATGTTTTAAAAGGGAACTAGGCAGATTCATGGAGGAGAGATGAGCCATCAGTTGTTACTCGTAATAATTATATGCCACCAGCATGTTCAATGGAAGCAGTGTACCTGAACACCAGATGTGTGGCACAGCTTAACCTTCCAGGCTCTGAAATATAAGCCTTGGGGGATTTATAGCACTCATCCAAAATCCGAGCTGAAGAAGAGTCTCTCTCCAACATCTGCCCCACCGATCCACCCAAAAACTCCCAAAATGTCATCCCTCCTCCTTTATACCTCATTGGCCCTGCTGGCCCTCATCTTGAATCTAGGGCCACATTTGTACTATAAAGCAGTATCATAGCACTTCCCAGAGTGAACAATCAATCCTCCTCCCAAGGGAATTCTGGGAACTGTAGCTCTGTGAGGGGAACAGCTGTCTCCTAAGGACTATTGGCACCATTAATAAACTACATTTCCCATGATTCACTGGGGGAGCCATGGCTGCGCAAAGTGCTTTAAATATATGATACAGAGGCTTTGGCTTTGGTTTTGCTGCTGCTGTAAATAACAATGACTGCTTTGACAGCCTGACCACCATTTTGTACCCTCCACCATGAGAGTATTCATCAAATGCTCATGCTATTATTATTGTTATTTTTTAAGGGCAGTTAACTCAGAGAACTTCCTTTGCATGCAGACTTGTAAGGCACTACGTCTGTGGGTATACAGCAGTGAGCTACATGGGCAACTTTGGTTCCTGCAGTCAAAACTGCCCCTGGCAACCCTTAGATCATTAGAGTTTGGGTTGTGTGTGTTTTTAGGTGTGTTTTTTTAAAAAATGTTTTATTATTGACCTTTGCTGCCATGGGCTCCTTGGGGAGGATATAAATTGAAGAAGTGAATAGACTGAATGAAGGAACAAGACAGCTTGTCTTGCAAAGCCCTGCCTCACTCTTAAGAGAACCAGGCATGGTGGTGCTGGAAAGCAGGCGAGACTCTTCTATGGGCAGAAATCCACAGCATATGGATAGAAACCGACACCCGGCAGAGCTGAAATTGAAGCGGGAGAAGCACACGGAGGGAGGGGTGGGTGGTGGTGGTAGTGGTGGTGGAAGAAACGCTGAGCGGGAACCCTTCCAAAACTGCAGCTGTGCCGGCCCATTAAAAAGCTGAAACTCATTTTGCTGCTCGACCCCATGCTTATTACCACATAACTATTCATCAAAGAAATTTCAGTGCAATTAATTAAATTATTCCCATGCTTGTGCCGCGGAATCATTATCCCTGTATCAGCTTTCACTCACCCACTCTACAGGCTGAGCTTCTATGCCAAGAGGCATCTCTGGGGCTGTCCAGCCGCCATAAAGCCATATTTGTTGCCACTCACGCCACCTCTCATCTCTCTCTCTCTCTCTCTCCACTTATTTTTCATGTGGATTTTGCTGCCGGCATGTTGGCAGGGATTCCAGTCAAGAGGGATACAATGAAATCTACCAGCAGACACTTAACATCGGGGTCAAGCGTTGACGCGGCTCACGTGAAGCCCTAATGCAATAAACAAATGCTTACAGGAGGGTAAAAACAAAAAAAATTCCTTTCAGTAGCACCTTAAAGACCAACTAAGTTAGTTCTTGGTATGAGCTTTCGTGTGCATGCACACGAAAGCTCATACCAAGAACTAACTTAGTTGGTCTTTAAGGTGCTACTGAAAGGAATTTTTTTTGTTTTGACTATGGCAGACCAACACGGCTACCTATCTGTAACTGGAATTACAGGAGGGTGTTTTTTTTAATCAACTGGCAGGGGATACTCCAGCACCAAGGACTTGGATTAAGTTGGGAAAGCCTCATGTTTGTGGATGAACTGTACTTAGGAAGAGAAAACTGAACTATGAGATAGAACGCCTTTTCATCACCCACAAATTGCTGCAAGGAATTACATTGGAACATAGGAAGCTGCCTTAGACCGAGTCAGACAATTGGCCCATCCAGCTCAGTCTTGTATACACTGTCTGGCAGTGGCCTCCCAGGGTTTCAGACAGGGGTCTCTTCCAGTCCTACCTGGGGATACCAGGAAATTGAACCTGCAACATGCAAGCAAAGGAGAACATTTCCGAGCACAATTCAAAGTGTTAGTGCTGACCTTTAAAGCCCTAAATGGCCTCGGCCCAGTGTACCTGAAGGAGTGTCTCCACCTCCATCATTCAGCCTGGACACTGAGGACCAGCTCCTTCTGGCAGTTCCCTCACCGCAAGAAATGAAGCTACAGGGAGCCAGGCAGAGGGCCTTCATGGTAGTGGTGCCTGCCTTGTGGAACACCCTCCTACCAGAAGTCAAGCAGATAAACAACCATCTGACTTTTAGAAAACATTGGAAGGCAGCTCTGTTTAGGGAAGTTTTTAATGTTTGATGTTTTATCGCGTTTTTAATATTCTGTTGGGAGCTGGCCAGAGTGGCTAGGGAGGCCCCTGTCAGATGGGCAGCGTATAAATAATAAATTATTATTAATAATATTCCAGAAGGCATCCCCATCGTTCTGCCCGGACACTGAGGTCCAGCTCTGAGGGCCTTCTGGCAGTTCCTTCACTGTGAGAAGTGAAGTTACAGAAAACCAGGCAGAGGGCCTTCTTGGTAGTGGTTCCCTCCCTGTGGAATGCCCTCCCGTCAGATGTCGAAGATAAATAAGTACACAACTTTTAAAAGACACTGGAAGACAGCCCTGTAAAAGGAAGCTTTTAATGTTTGATGTTATACAGTCGTACCTTGGATGTCAAATGCCTTGCGACTCGGACGGTTTGGCCCCCGAACGCCGCAAATCCGAAAGTTAGTGTTCCGGTTTGTGAACGTTCTTTGGAACCCAAATGTCTGACATGACTTTCACGGCTTCCGATTGGGACTGCACCATTCCAGGATGTAGGTGGGGATCATATTTTTCAATGCTTTTACACAAGAGAGAGAGAGAAAGAGAGATACCTGCACATGGAAATGTAAGCAAAACAAAAGCCTGTCCTTGATGCTTCTAGCTTCCCATGTTATGGGAAGTTTGAAAGATCTTTAGCAGAAGAACTACATCATACATCTCCCATCCTTCAGGCTCATCTTTTACAAACTCTCTAGAATTTGAATGGATTTGTCTTTTTATTTGGGGGGGGGGGCTTCTGAAAACTGGCATCCCTATTTTATACACCAGATTATGATTCCGCTTGGAGTCTCAAAAAGCCATCTGTGTAGGCGGACACCCGACACCCACTATTTTGGCTAGTTTCTTCTTTATTTCTTTCTTTTTCTCTCCCTCAACAGCTCAGCTCCCAAAATGAAGGCCAGATTTTCCAAAGTGTTCAGCACTTGGCCTGCTTTGATTGCAACATTTAACAGCCAGATTTCCAGAAGAGGAGGGGGGGAGGGGCTGGATCAAAGCTGTTCTTTTTAGAACATATTGTACACATGTGGATTCATTTGTCATGCTAAAGCAGACCACCATGTTTTAATTTCCCCCACTCTCTCTACAAATACAGACAGAACCCACAGCTCTCGTTCTGATGATGTAGAGCATTATGCTCCTTGTTTTCTTTTGTTTTTTCTTCTCTTTTTTTTTAAATGGATCTCTCTCTACCATCAGCTCAGCAGGAATCTTCCCATCGCTTTTGTTATGGCTTGCACCAACACTCTCCTCTGTGGTGAGTGGACCCCTCTCATTTTGCACCCCTGTTCTTCCAAGAGTTCACTATGCCCTCCTGAATCTTGGCTCCTAGTAGCGATGGAGAGAGAAATTTGATTTTGTCTGCAGTTTCGTGAGAAACCACCTAATTCACGCTTCCTGAACCCAAACACATTTATTCTTGGGAAACTGCACTTCTCCGCATTTTGCAATGAAATTGTCCAAGAAATCTTTACCAAAATGCATACCACTGGGGGGGAGGGTAAATGCTTTCAAAAACATTGCATTGGTCAAAACTGCATACAAATACACATGCGTATTAGGACAAATCTACACTAAAATGCTGGTGAATTTTCAAGAGGATTTTTAATTGCTGTGGAAACATGAAGAACCAAATGTAAGATTGGGAAAACAAGAAAGTGAAATTGACAGATTTGTCCATTTCTAGGTCCTAGTACCCCTACATGGATCACTGCCTTGCCGTGGCGAAGGGGCTTGAATAACTCAGAGAAGCTATGAACTATTCCGAGCAGGGCACCCAAGATGAACAGGTCATAGTGGAGAGTTTTGACCAAACGTGATCCACCTGGAGCAGGAACCAGCAAGCCACTCCATAAATGTGGATTTATTTAAAGAAGGCTGATCACCGAAGAATTGATGCTTTTGAATTATGGTGCTGGAGGAGACTCTTGAGAGTCCCATGGACTGCAAGAAGATCAAACCTATCCATTCTGAAGTAAATCAGCCCTGAGTGCTCACTGGAAGGACAGATCCTGAAGCTGAGGCTCCAATACTTTGGCCACCTCATGAGAAGAGAAGACTCCCTGGAAAAGACCCTGATGTTGGGAAAGATAGAGGGCACAAGGAGAAGGGGACAACAGAGGACGAGATGGTTGGATAGTGTTATTGAAGCTACCAGCATGAGTTTGACCAAACTGCAGGAGGCAGTGGAAGACAGGAGTGCCTGGTGTGCTCTGGTCCATGGGGTCACAAAGAGCTGGACACGACTAAATGACTAAACAACAACAACAAGGCCCTAGTAGGAACTGACTTCTGCCAAGTCTGACCACTGGCCCATCTAGATCGGAATGGTCTTAACTGGGGAATGACTTTGGTCATGCCTGCAAGGACTTTAGGACTGATGAGAGCCACAGGTTCCCCATCTCTGTGATGCTGATTGGCAGTGGTTACCCAGGATTTCAAGCAGGAGATGAGAGGGATTGGACCAGATCCCGTATGCATGCAAAGCAGGTCATCTATCACTGTCTTATAGCTCCTCTCAGTATTTTACTATGAGAATTTCTATTTTTTATCCCAGAATTAAAGAACGTGCCATTTTCAGTTCCTTAATTGGCCTCTTCTCCTCCCCTCCCCATTACAGCAGTGACAAAAGCGTGTAGAAAAGAATTGATGATGTGGCTATATTTATGATGGCAGTTAGATGCTGTTGTTACTGATACTAACTTTTGTATCTTTATTTTTATGTGGAAATTGTTCAGTTTGGTTATGTAGTTTTTAACATGTTTTATTTATTTTTATGACTACTTTGCTATGTTTGTATTGATGACTTATTGTATTTTATTATTTGCTGGAAACCACCTAGAGTGGCTGGGGAAACCCAGCTAGATAGGCAGGGTATGTATGTATGAATAAATAAATAAATAAAACAATTCAGTTCATGCTGTGTTTCCCCAATGCACACAGACGCTTAGAGCAGTAAAGCACCATACTAAATCACAGCAAGGCTGATTCTTTGCCGATTTTTATCAACACACATGGGCCCACTGGCAGCCAGTAGAGTGGCTGTGACCCCAGAAGCCACTGGCTGGCTTCCACCCTTCCTCTCTTAGCCTCAGGCAGCCTCCAGGGTGTCAGTATATTTTGGGATGGGTTCAAGCACAAACTGGAGATTCAGGTTTGCACATTTAAACGGTATTAATGAGTTTTGTTTTGTTTTGAATGGTTTTTTTTTGGTGCTGAAGGTTTTATCATGCTACTCTTTTTGTAAACTGCTTTGAAGTTTCATTGCATTGAGTGGAATATAAATGTTGTGAGATAAATAAAAATAAACAAATTAGGCTTGTGTCCAATGTTAGGTTTACTCAGAGGAGACCCATGGGATTTAATGAGCAGGGTTGTCTTAGGTCCATTTATTTCACCTTATGCCCTTTATGTTTTATATCAGAGTCAGCCAGCGTGATGCTGCCCAGAAGTTTTTCACTACAGCTCCCATCGTCCCTCACCATAATGTCTGGAGCCGATGGGAACTGTATTTTAAAACATCTGGAGGGTACCATATTGGCTAGCCTTGTTTAATATGCTTTCAAATGGTTTTAAATGTTGTAAGTCACCACAGGAAAGTTCTGCCATTTGAACAATGGGTAAAAACCAAATGAAAATAATAGTGTTATCTTTCATTAACACATCCATTTCTTCAGCCATTTTGTCTAGTGATCGGTTAACCTTCACAGGGTACAGAGGTGGGCATGGACTAATACCGGTAAGTCAATTTCTATTTCCCTCAGTTTCTCATTTTTAAAATATTAATATTAGTTCACCACATTTCCACATCAGTTTGCTTCTTTGAAAAAGTTCTCATGAACTTTCACCATCATTTTAATTTCTCTTTCTCCTAATACATCCTTTCTCAACCTGTGGGTCCCCAGATGTTGTTGAACTACAACTCCCATCACAGCTAACTAGCAAGGCCAGAGCTCAGGGATGATGGGAGTTGTAGTCCAACAACACTGGGGACCCACAGGTTGAGAACCACTGTCCTAATATAATTTATGTACACAATTGTGCCCAATATATACTTTTTTTTTTTTTGCAGATCAATTTCCCCTAATAAAAATATTTTTGCAGGAAATTTTCAGTAACATATCCACTGTTATGAGCACTTTGCTCTAATACATTATTTTTTTTGCACACATTACGTGACTGAAGAACCTTATTGCAAAATTCAGAGAACTGTGAATTTAGGAGGCTGTCTGTCTTTTGGTTCATGCTACAGCTTCAGGGAATGTTGATTAAGTGAATTCACTTCTAAATGTGAACCGAATCAAATTTCACCCCCGTTCCAAATGAAGGAGCTACCAGGTAAGAATCTGGATGCTCAGCCTCACAGCCTCGGAGACATTCTCATTTCCTGAAACCTCTCTTGCATCAGTGCCAATTGTAACACACTCAGTTAACAAATTACCTTGCCAAGTGACTTTCCCAGACATTGCTGGTGTCAACAAAATTAATGTGACATTTACAGCTATTTTGAGAGTAAAGACGAGACCGCTTACATTATACCATGGAACACAACACAAGACAGAATTATTTAGTTGACAAAATCTAATTAGGTGTAAATTATTGCCAGTTATGTGAATTATACAAGCTTTCACAGACATACTCAAACTCAAACTCAGAGCTCTCCGTGCTAAAATAATGTGTTGTTTGACTATTGGTGTTTTTTCCCCTCCCCCAAGCTAAGATTCATAAAGGCATAACGGTTAACAGACCCATGATAATGAAATAATTTAGACAGCCAGCATGGTGTAGTGATTAAAAGACTCAATCGAGGACCTGGGAGACGTGGGTTCAAATCCCCACTTGGCCATAAAGCTCACTGGGACCAGCCACTGCCAGGACCAGTCACTGTCTCTCAGTCTAACCTACCTCACAAGGTTGTTGAGGGGATGAACACCAAGTTGAGTGCCTTGAGAGGAAAAGTCTTCCATGGTGTGGACGACCCCTCCTCAGCTTCATCTAAAGATCTGGGCTCCTTGCCCCCAGACTGAACCTAACCCAGGACTTGGTGCAATGGTGGGGCCTCCAGGTCATCCTCTGATGAGGAATTCCTCACACCAAGACATGACATCTGTGTACAATCTGGTTGCCACTCACCAGCTGAAGTCACCTCCAAACCAATATCAAATATCATTCATGAGTTGCATTCCAAACCACTTAATTCAAGACTTATCCGTTCAATGAATTCTCACTTGATGTGGGAATGCGTCCTAAACGTGCTTGCCAAATTCGCCTCCCTGCCGCCGCTAACCAGAGCAAAGTTTATCTCTCGACAAACGGTTCAGCAGCCCATTTGTAAGTGTAGCCATTTATTTCCAGTGCTGTAATTCATTGTTAAAAACCAAGCAGCCTATTTAAAAAACATTCAAAGGGCCCTTTTCGATCAATTAAACCACTGTACTTTGATAAGCACTGAAAAAGGAGCATCAAGAGAAAAGCGCCAACATTGGCAAGATCGAATAAGCAAGCAGAAAGATTGGCCGGGGCCACGGAGGGAGAGAAGATTGTCAATATGGATTATTATTTTTAATAGTTTTGCTTTGCAACACAGATCCTAACAAGGCATGTTCAGGCAAAATAGCTCCAGATGACAGCATGTGGATAGCACCAACAAGTGGAACCAGCACAATAAAACAGAAAAACTGTGGTCATCAATACTCCCCCCCCCCCCATCACTATATACTGGTGACATCCCCACTTTTTAAAAATTCCTGTTCCTGGTAAATCCCTATACTAATTTTGGCATGCTGGGTGTGCTTAATGTTTAGGGTGCAATCCAAACCCAAAATCTGCCAGGATGAGTGAAAGTCTGGACTAGGTGATTCTCCAGCTGAGCTGGCTAAGGCAACCCTGGCTGAAGTTCCTCATACCAGCTTAGCCAGAGATATGACACCGTAAGTCCTCTATCCTGGCTCAGCTAGGATTCAGCCAGCTCAGTAAGTGCTGAGCTGGTACTCAGCCACAGCCAGGGTAGGTTCTGAAAAAAAGGGGCATTCTGGGGGCAGGGGCAAATGAAGGCTAACTGACACCCGGGGCGGGGAAACCGTTGGCTGTGCATGTGTTGCGCCGCTACGTACATTGCATGCGTGGTGTCACTATGTACAACGCATGTGCGTGCTGCTACGTAGGGCGCATGTGCAACGTCGCTACATACAGCACATGCATGTGACACTGCGTATGAATTGTAAGTAGTGGGTTGCCACCGGCCGTACAGACAGCGGTGGGATCCTCTGCTCGTGGCTGCAGCTGTGAATGGAGGATCCTCCACATGCAGCTGTGCGATGGCTGCTTCTGCCGCCACACCCGGGGCAGTGAGGCGAGCACCCGTGGGGTGCCTTCTTGTCACCCCCCCCAGACACGGCACCTGGGGTGAACAGCCCCCTACCTCCCTTGTGACACCACTGTCTGGGGGCATGGCAACACAAATGCAGACCCACCCATATGCCAAACTCTGTTCCTAGCTTGGTCATGTAACCAACAGCACAGCTGAAGTTACACTGGTCAGATAAAGCCCTCTGCCTGGTTCTATGTAACCTCGCTTCTCACAGTGAGAGAACCACCAGAAGGCCCTCGGCGCTGGACCTCAGTGTCTGAACTGAATGATGGGGGTGAAGATGCTCCTTCAGGTATACAGGGCTGAGGCCGGTTAGGGCTTGAAAGGTCAGTACCAGCACTTTGAATTGTTCTCGGAAGCATACTCGTAAGTTACAAAAAAGGAGATTCCAACTAAACATCTTTCATGAACAAAGAAAGCTTTCAAGAAATTGGAGGACATGTTTCAGAATAATAAGAGTCTGAATTATGGCTAGATATACAAGTGCAGAGTACACATATTTTATTTCTTTATTATTAAGCTCATATCCCACCCATCTTCACAAGGGAACCCAGGGCAACAAACCATAAATTAAGGAAACATTAAACAATCTAAAAAGAAATCTAGTACAAACACAGGCTTGTTGGAAGAGGAAGATCTTTGGTAAGCATCAAAAAGACAGTAGAAAAAGCAGCGCCTGTCCAATATGGAGCAGGGGGGATTTCCCAAGGGTCAATGCTATGATACTAAAGGCCTGATTCCTATATTGATAAGGAACCTCATGATCAGATGGTTTCTGCAGGAGGCCCTCATCTGCAGATGCAGTGATTAGCTGGGAATATAAGGGGCAAGGCAATCTTTCAAGTATCCTGACTCCAAACTCTATAGGGCTTTATACACCCAAACCAATGCCTTGAACTTAGCCTGGTGTATATAACACACAACATAATCTGTAACAGTGGTGGCAACGGCTGCCTTAGGTAATGAGCCTGGGTATGGGTAAAAATCACCCTTGCAAAGGATATAAGATTGCCCCTATTTTCATCTCTGAAATGTTGGAGAGGATACAGCGGGGTTGACTAGATTATGCTTGGAGACTCTTCCAACCGGGGGGGGGGGGGCGTCAACTCAAATAAAATATTGTGGGGGCCCATGCAATCAATCACATGATACTCAGTAGTGGCACCAGCCCTGTGGAACGCCCTCCCACCAGATGTCAAAGAGAAAAACAACTACCAAACTTTTAGAAGACATCTGAAGGCAGCCCTGTTTAGGGAAGCTTTTAATGTTTAATGTTTAATAGGTTTTTGTATTTTAGTGTTCTGTTGGAAGCTGCCCAGAGTAGCTGGGGAAACCCAGCCAGATGGGTGGGGTATAAATAAATTATTATTATTATTATTATTATTATTATTATTATATGGTGCACACACACCATTTGAATGGCAACGCCCATCAACTTGGGGTGGGGCTGGCCCCTTCAAATATTTTATTGGTGGGGCAAAGACCCCTCAGCCCTAGGAGTTGGCTCCTATGCTTCAGATGTTGCTGAACACTCATAAGTCTCAGCCAGCATGGCCAATAGTCAGGGCTGATGGGAGTTGTAGTGCAGCAACATCTGAAATGCCATATGGTAGACCTCCTTGTTCTAGAGACACCCTTAGCTTGGCCTTCCCAGTCTTCAAAGAGTAAAATGTTCAACTGGGCCTTGGGAAGAGATGGTCTTAATTTAACACCAATTAGATCCCAAGCGATAATGTACTTGCGATGGCATCCAAGGAATGTGTCCTACCAGTGCAAGAATTTACATTTGCACAATGGATATTACGGCCCCTAGGTGCTGGCTCCTATGCTTCCAGCTCTACAATTCTATGAAATGGAGGTCTTCTGAAACTGAATTTGGAGTTGGGGGGGGGAGGAGAGAGAGAGAGAGAGAATGGAAAGCCCCCCCCCCCCCGCCGCCGCCACATCTTCTGCAGCCTGCCAGTGCCCACCCCCAATTCTGCAGGCATCGGAGGCTGCCAAGTAATGGGTATGGTCGGAGCCGTCCCTTGAGCTCCTGCCAACGTTACTGACCCAGCTATTATCAGAGGCTTGACAAGCTGTGTCAAAGCAATCTGCTGAATGCCTTTGAGTGACAAGCGATCAATACCCTCCACTCTCGTGGGTCATCACAGGTGGCAGAGGCCTAAGTAATAAAATAGCCTTGGCTGCCTCCACTAACTTAAATGCTTCCCTGGCTGCAATATTTCTTTTCCTTTCCCTTCTCTGCACCCTGCAATGCGCCCGCTCCACTCCTGCCTAAATGCCTCCAGCTAAATTTCTCACAGATCGAAACTTGTGATGGGGAGACATGGTTCTGAGGAGTCGCAGTGTGCCGCCATTGAGGCTGGCTGGTGAAAACAGTGATGTACATCAGAGGACGGGAAGGGGGGAAGAGTTCGTAAAAAAAAAAAACAAGCAAAAGGCAAGAGGCAAAGTTGTAATCTGCCAGCGCTGAGAATGGGAGCAGCGTGGTGCCACAAAGGAAAGCACATGGACAAATGAGGAGCAACAGAAAAACTGCCCATTGATTGGAAAAGCCAGCATCCTGGGTTTTATACCTTTTCCAAGAACAGACCTCCAAGTGTCCCTATTTTCCAGAGACAGTCCCAGATTTACAGAAGCTGTCCCGTGTTTCTGAACTGAGCCTGGAATACTCCACTTTTACTTAGGACATCCCTATTTTCAGCAGAGAAATGTTGGAGGGTATGGAGTTATGTGACACCCCCGAGCCAAGGAGATAAGTAGCTATACAACCTTTAGAAGACATCTGAAGGCAGCCATGTATAAGGAAGTTTTAAGAACAATAATATTATAATGTTTTATTATGTTTTGATATATGTTGGAAGCTGCCCAACAATGCTGGGGCAGCCCTGTCAAATGGGAAGGGCAATAATAATAATAATAATAATAATAATAATAATAATACAGTGGACACTTGGGTTGCGAACGTGATCCATGCAGGAAGCACATTAGCACGCCACAGTGTCCGCAACCCACTGCGACACGTCTGTGCACACGCGGGTTGCGATTTGGTGCTTCTGTGCATGCACACATGCCAAAACGCAGAACAAAATAAAAAAATTCCTTCCAGTAGCACCTTAAAGACCAACTAAGTTAGTTCTTGGTATGAGCTTTCGTGTGCATGCACACTTCTTCAGATACACTGAAACAGAAGTCACCAGACCCTTCTATATAGTGAGAAGGTGGGGAGGGGTATTACTCAGAAGGGTGGTGGGATTGGGTGATTGGCAGATAGCTGTGATGAGCCTGTTGATGACTCTTAACGACTGCAATAGGTCTTACAGGAAAAAGCAAGGGGTGAGAAGGTGAAAAATGGCTTTGTCATGTATAATGAGATAAGAATCCAATGTCTTTGTTCAGACCAGGTCTCTCCATGGTTTTAAAATTATTGCAGTCGTTAAGAGTCGTCCCACCACCCTTCTGAGTAATCCCCCTCCCCACCTTCTCACTATATAGAAGGGTCTGGTGACTTCTGTTTCAGTGTATCTGAAGAAGTGTGCATGCACACGAAAGCTCATACCAAGAACTAACTTAGTTGGTCTTTAAGGTGCTACTGGAAGGAATTTTTTTATTTTGTTTTGACTATGGCAGACCAACATGGCTACCTATCTGTAACCAAAACGCAGAAGTAACCCATTCTGGTACTTCCAGGTTTGGTGTGGTGTGCAACCTGAAATCGTGCAACCCGAGGCATCTGTAATCCAAGGTATGACTGTAATAGATAAAGGTAAAGGGACCCCTGACAGTTAAGTCCAGTCGCGAATGACTCTGGGGTTGTGGTGCTCATCTCGCTTTAGAGGCTGAGGGAGCCGGCGTTTGTCCGCTCCACAGACAGTTTTTCTGGGTCATGTGGCCAGCATGACTAAGCCGCTTCTGGCGCAACAGAACACAGACACCAGAGCAGCGCACGGAAACACCGTTTACCTTCCCGCCGGAGCGGTACCTATTTATCTACTTGCACTTTTTTCACGTGCTTTCGAACTGGTAGGTTGGCAGGAGCTGGGACTGAGCAATGGGAGCTCACCCCGTCACGGGGATTCAAAACACCAACCTTTTGATCTGCAAGCCCAAGGCTCAGTGGTTTAGACCACAGAGCCACCCACATCCCTAATAATAATGTCCTATTCCATTCATTCAATGAAAATAGGGATGTCCTAAGGAAAAGCGGTACATTCTAGGTTTAAATCAAAAACTGGGACGGTTTCTGTAAATCCCCCTGTCTCTGCAAAATAGGGACACTTGGAGGGTCTGGACTATAGGTGATTTTGGCTTTAGGTGTGATCCCTGGAATGTAACACCTGAGAAAGTTGTGGGTTTATTGCATCTTTTCATAGCCAAGGCGAGGCTCTGGTCCACATCCACACTCCAGCAGTCTTTGCTGGTCCCTGGTGGATGCAGAATGCAGGACTACATGGTTGTTGTTGTTGTTGTTTTCAAATCACTTCCAGCAAGGCAAGGACTTTGTAGTCAATCTGGAAGCAATCCGACAGTTTGCATATCTGTCTCAGAAACAGCTTAGCCCCACTTTCAGGTCAGCCCTGACCTGGTAGGTAATATTAAGGGTTTCAAGCCCCCGTCTCCTCCTCCCACCCCAGCTGTCTTGGCCTAAAGCAAGATGTGCTCAGTCTAAATAGTAATCATACCCGGTCGTAATCCAAGGCTTCCCTGTACCACAGAGAATTTGCAATAAGTGGGGATATATATATATATATATATATATATATATATATAGGCACAAGAATTGCATGCAGTAGAGAAAGGCTTCCATTAGCGCTATTAAATCGTCCTTTCAGCATAATTCTTCATCTGGGACTTATTCCAAAACACAAGAGTTAATGACACTAATATAAACCATCCCAACATACCATGTATTTCGTTAGCTCTTATTCCCATGACTAAATGGCTTTTTAATGCACTTTTATTTGCTGTGGTGGGACTGGGCTTTCCTGCTTTGCTGTAGTACAAAGCTGCAGTCACTCCGATTAACCCCCTCAGAGTCAAAGCAGCCGTCATACTGTTTCTCAGAGGGACCTCCAAAACCCATGGTGCAGGCATTGGGGGTGCTGAGAAAGACCCTCTTAAATTGGGAAGAGCCAAATTAAGTGGCAAGGGCCGTGTGGCCAACCTGTAATGAACCAAAGGAATGGAACATGGTGGGGTCAAAAAAAATGATGGGGTCAAGAAATGATAAAGGCATCTCTGCTGAATGAGATCAAAGGTCCATCTAACATAAGAATATAAGGACATAGGAATAGCTGGATCAAACTGATGGGCTGTCTAGTCCAGTATCCTGTTCTCACAGTGGCCAACCAGATGCCCATGTATCTGGGTAGGAGAGCTGAAAATAATGCCAATATATTTCACATCTGGCAACTAATGCACCCCTTGGGTTTCAGATAGTACATGGGTAGACGAATAAAAAAAGCCCAGGAGACAAATTTTCATGGCCCTCTACAGCTAGGGCAGCTCATTTCCCAGAAGCAACGTATTTAGAGTTAACTCTGGAAGTGTGTACTCAATCCTGAGCAAACTAAGCCTCCTAGTGCAAACTATACATCAGCTCCAGCCAGCATGGCCAGTGGCCAAGGTTGATGGGAGCTGGAGTCCAATGACATAGGACCTGCCCTATTCCTGTGAATAGAATTTGTTTTAACTGTTTTCAATTCTGAATTTAAATTGTTGTAACCAGCCCTGTGATCCACTGGTGAAGGACAGTTAATAATTAATTAATTATCATCATGGCACCACATTGGCCACCCCTGGCTTAACAAGTCTCAGCAATAATTACAATGACATCCTCTTAAGCCGGGGGGTGGGGATTTTTTTTAATTTTTATTTTTTACCCAAGGACCTCATTCCTTATGTGTAATATTTTTTGGGGAGGGCACATTCCAGTACTAAGCCAGGGCATCCATCATAGTGCCTTCAGACCTTGCAAGTGTCCCTATTTTCCAGCGTCAGTCCCAGATATACAGAAGTCGTCCTGGTTTCTCATTTCATGCCATAATGTCCCTGCTTTCATGGGAGAAATGTTGGAAGGTATGGAGTTATGTGACCCCCCGAGCTAAGGAGATAAGTAACTATGCAACCTTTAGAAGACATCTGAAGGCAGCCCTGTATAGGGATTTTTTTAAAAAAAATGTTTAATTGTATTTTTTGTATATGTTTGAAAGCCGCCCAATGTGGCTGGGGCAACCCAGACATATGGCTTGGGTATAAATAATAAAATCATTGTAGTTATTATGAAAAGACGTCCCTATTTTAATCAGAGAAATGTTGGAGGGTATGTGCCTTCCAGATATTCTGGGATATCAACTCCCAACAGCCCCAGCCAAAATGGCACCTGATAGTGGATGATGGGTGGAAGAGTCCAACAGCCCTTGGAGAGTCCAACAGATGTTCCTCACCCCAGCATAAGATGTTAAGATGTTTCCATGGGAGGAAATGTGCAATTCCCCCCCCCCTTTGTGTAAGGATTCCGTAGGCTGTTTTCAAAATGAGGAAAGGCAGACAGGAGTGGGATGGGCGGGTGGGATGGGCATGGAGAAAAGATTTAGCTCAAAGGAGGGGAAAAAATCTTTTAATTTAAATGGAATAAAAGCTTTGACTCTTAACTGGCAACAGCAAAGTTCAGTGAGGATTGCCTGAGGCTAGGAGTTTGTTCTCCGGAATGGATGCCCCCTCAGGAAAGCAGGAGGAGGTGGGAGCTCAGAGGGAGGGCAGGAATCCAACCCTCTAAGCACAACAGATTTCACATAACAGCAGCGAGGAGGAAACAGGTTTTCTTTGTGAGGGATTGGCACAGAAGTGTTGCGGTAAAACTAAGCACACAGCCAAGAAAGAGAAGCTGTAAAGGGGGGGGGGGAGAGGGAGGGAGAGAGAGAGAGAGAGAGAGAGGAGGGGAGGAAAATTGCTGCTGGATGTGGAGCAGGGGAAGAGACTCAGGGATTTGGCACTGGGTTTCGGCGACTGTAGATTGAAGGGAGGGAGGACCTCACCAAATGCTACAGCAGGGAGTCTCCTACCTTCCCCTACCCCATCCTCTGAGCACCCTGCCTGTTATGTAGTGAAGTTTCACCCTGGGCCAGCAGGGGGATACTGTATATAGTTTTCACTCAGGTCTGTAGATAGTTTTCACTCAGGTCCACGTCAGTTATTTTAGGCGGGAACTCTGGGCTGTTGTTGCTACAATGTTGACAGCCGGCTGCCTATAAAAGCAGGCCGGCTGAGCTGTTTGCAGTCAGTTCTATTCCAGCTTACAAAATAAAGAGCTACTTGGAGAAATCGCTGTGTCGTCTGCTATGTCAACCCACAACTTAACACTGCCAGCAATGGAAGCCCATTGATGAATGGGGCCCAGAATGTTGCCTACAGCATTGCCACCATTATGACAAGGTCTGCTGGGCCAAGGTGGAAGGAGACTGGTGAAGAGCCAAATGGAAGCAAAATGCCTCTTGCAAAACACTCACTGCCTAGAGGAGCAAGATCAAAGAGGCCTGGAACCAGACCCTGAAAATAAAGGGCACCAGACTCGTCTTGACTAAATCCTCTAGGGCATGATGGGAAGGAAGGCCACATCCCAGTCCATCTTCTGGCCCAAAGTGGCAAATTCTTCCATCATTGCTTCCTTTTTCTCTGGAGGTGTCAGGGACTGAACCTGAGACTTGCTCCATGTAAAACATTACCATCAAACTGAGATCACTCTGTATAAAAAGGTAAAGGGACCCCTGACTATTAGGTCCAGTTGTGACCGACTCTGGGGTTGCGGCGCTCATCTCGCTTTATTGGCCGAGGGAGCCAGCGTACAGCTTCCGGGTCATGTGGCCAGCATGACTAAACTGCTTCTGGCAAACCAGAGCAGCACACAGAAATGCCGTTTACCTTCCCGCCAGAGCAGTACCTATTTAGCTACTTGCACTTTGACATGCTTTCGAACTGCTAGGTTGGCAGGAGCCAACCTGAGACTTGCTCCATGTAAAACATTACTCTACCATCAAGCTGAGATCACTCTGTATAGGCAGGTGCAAAAAGCTCAGGTTTTTCTAGGAAAAGGAGATTATTGCAATATTTATCCAAGTTACGATGCTAGCACTTCTGTTCCTGCTGTGTGCTATGGGACTCTGTGGCTTTTTGACCGATAAGCTGAAAATTTCATTCACTTTGGTGGGATGTGGGACACCGGAGTGGATAGTATGGGAAATGTTATGTCAGTGCCATCCTACCGTTTATGCGCATGTATGCTTCTGCTATCCCATTAAAAAACTGAGAAGGAACTGCATGCCGTAAAACAGCCCCCAATTACACCCTGTGATTAACAGTGTTAAAAACAATGTGTTTTTTTTCTGGAAGCAATTAACACAGATATGAGCGCTGAATTTCTGCTAGATTCAGCTACATTTCCAGAAGTAGCTTTTATGTTGTGTGAAAGATCACATAAAACATGAAAATCATCAGGTAAGGGAACGTCAGGAAAATGGAATAAAGTGCTGTCTTAATGCAGCCTAAGTGTCAGGCTTGGAGGAGATATTCATCTCATGTTGTGCATGAGTGCTTTGCAGAAGCAAAGCTTTATTTTAGTAGATAAATATACCCTTTAAATACACACACGAGCAAAAAGAAATCAGAAGTTTAATGACAAGAAGCCCAAACATTTGTCATCTGGCTACTGAATCTACAGGGCAGGTTCTTGCCCTTCCTTCCTTTCTGACACTAAATAAACAAAAATGGAGAGCTTTGTTAGAATGATCTGTGCTCTGTTGCCAACAGCAAGATTCATTGCAAAAGAAGTGGGAATAGGCTCATATGTATGTGTGTGTTGTGTATTAAATGACAACTTTAATTTAATGTACTTGGCAGGCCAGTTCTCAGCTAGGGCTGAGCCAAAAATGTGCAAGGAAGGTTTTTCTATTGGCTCAAAAGGAAGCTTTTCACATTTTCCATCACCTGCCCATGGTGAGTGAGGACAGGGGAGTATCTCCCTTGCCCCTCACTCTGTTTTGGCTTCAGACCTCATCGCTCAGTGAAATCTCATTCGCTGCATGCAAATATCAGAAAGCCAAATCAGAGTGAGGGAGGACATTTGCTTTTTGCTAATGTATGTGGAACCGACTTTGAGACTGCACCCACACTATGCATTTCTAGTCCTATGATACCACTTTAAACAGCCGTGGCATCTGCCAAAGAATTCTGGGAAGTGTAGTTTGTTACGAGAGTTGTTAGGGACCCTTCACGGAAGAGTCATTTGGAGACCCTTTGTGATGCTGTGAGGGTAGCAAGAGCCGCCTAACAACCCTCAGCACTCCCAGGATTCTCAGGAAGAAGCTATGGCTTCTAAAGTGATAAAATAGTGCTTTAAATGTGTGGTGCTTATATGGCCTCTCTGTGTGCCTGTGTCCATAGCACGTGTGCTCTGCCTATTGCCACCCCCTGGCACTGTGGTTTAAACCACAGAGCCTAGGACTTGCCAATCAGAAGGTCGCGGTTCGAATCCCCACAACGGGGTGAGCTCCTATTGCTTGGTCTCTGCTCCTGCCAACCTAGCAGTTAAAAAGCACGTCAAAGTGCAAGTAAATAAGTGCAAGGTACCGCTCCGGCGGGAAGGTAAACGGCGTTTCCATGCGCTGCTCTGGTTCACCAGAAGCGGCTTAGTCATGCTGACCACATGACCGTCATGCTGACCACATGACCTGGAAGCTGTACGCCGGCTCCCTCGGCCAGTTAAGTGAGATGAGCGCCGCAACCCCAGAGTCTGTCATGACTGGACCTAATGGTCAGAGGTCCCCTTTACTTTTACCCCTAAGGTCCACCAGCTATCAGCCATCCTGCCTCCTGTCCTTTCCTTTGCCCCACCAGCCCCATTTTTCATTAGGCACCACTGCTTTTAACCACTGCTTGGTACCAGCTATGTCCAAAATGCATCCAGATGCAACAAATTCCACATACAATGACATGAACGACTGCCAAGAGAGTCCATTGTCAGTTTCAATTGAGGTGGGGGTGGAACCTGCTGACTTGCCAGAATCTAATGAATTAGCACATGGGTCTGCAAACTAAGGCCTGGGGGCCAAATCCGACCCAACTGCCTTCTGGATCCGGCCTGCGGATGGTCCGGGAATTGCCGCGTGGATCGGCGTGGGGATTCTGTTGGTTTGGGCTGCGCCATTTCCCCCCTCTCCCTCCCTCACACACACCGCGTCGGCACCTTTTCCCTCCCTCCTCCTGGCTTCTCCCTGCCCTGCCTAGAGGAGGAAGGGGGCTGGGCTTTGTTGAGCTGCAGTTGGCCGAGCGCCATTTTAAGCTTCCCCTCTCTGGAGCCAGCCTTTCACACCGCTCATCGTCCCTCCACTGCCGCCAGTCCCTGCCGCTTGCAAGGCACAGGAGCTGCGGTTGTCTGAGTGCCATTTAAAGCAGAGCAGCCCCTCTCCGGAGCCAGGCCTTTCACGCCACTCATCGTCCCTCCACGGCCGCCAGCCCCTGCCACTCACAAGGCACAGGTAAGCAGCCACTGGGGCTTGTCCGGTGCTGTGGTTAAGGGAGGGGAGAGTTGGTGGGTTGTTGTTTTTTTCAAAATATAGTCTGGCCCCTCACAAGGTCTGAGGGACAGTGGACCAGCCCCCTGTGGAAAAAGTTTGCTGACCCCTGAATTAGCATCATTCAAGAAGCATAGGAACCAGAGAAGGGGTGCATTTGTTATCTAAAGTAACAGCACTGGCTTTGAATAACTGTAATCAGGTACAACCAGCGCCCTACTCGGCCCTGAGCAGCATAATCACAGTCATATAGAAGTGAAAGCATATTGCTTTCAGCCGCGGTCCTACAGATAGAAAGACACACTGTTTACTGTCTTCATGCATGCCTACGCACGTGTATTTCTTCACCCAGACCTTCCCATCAAACCTTCTCCCACCCGTGGAGGAATGACTGATTTGGTTTATCACACTCCTAGCTGGTAGGGTGATAGTTTAACATACATTCAGTTCTGTCCATCTGGGAATAGCTGAAGTGGCGGCGAGAGCCAGCCACAAGGACTTTTCCCTCACACAATCTTCCCTCCACATACTCTCTCGGCATTCAACCATCTGTGGGCTGGAAACTAATCCTAGAAGAAATTAAAATGCATGTGTGTGCTCTCTCTCTTAAAAAAAAAATACCCTCCAAAATTAAAAACTCATTTTCAGAAAGAAAAAGTAGCCTTAAACGGTTTTATAAACATAATAAACCGCAGCAAGCCTTGGTCACAATAAATATCCAGTTCTTGCCTACAGCTATGAAAACCCACCAGTGTGTTCTTAAAAAGTTTGCCAGCGCAACAGAATATTTATTCCAACCATGATTTGTCTTTTGTGGGTTTTATGTGCGCTCGCTCTCATGTTTCTTTCATATGTTTACAAGGAAACGGAGAGAGAGAGAAAGCTTTCCAAAAATATGTTCCTCATCTCGACGAGCAAAGATGGTTCCTCTGAAATGCTGCCACTTCATAACTGTGAGGTCCGTCTGGGCCCCAAGCGAGGTGGGAAAAGAACGAGGAAGGAAAGGGCAGCGCTCTGCCTCCTCTCCCCCCGACTTCCCCTTGTTTTGTTTGTAATTAATTAAAGCTGAGCAAATTGGCCCAAAAATAAGCTAATTAGAGGATAGCACAAAGTGAAGGAGAGAATCTGGACTGCCTACAGGCAAGGCTATCCAGCTCGACAGAGGGGAGTGTTGCCAGCTCTGCTTCTTACGGCGGGTGCTGCTAGAATGCTGATGTTGGCTGAACCACGGGGAAGTCAATCGCTATCTCTCTCAGTCACCACTAGTGAAGCCGTTCCTGTTCCAGCACTAATTTCACCAGCTTGATTGATGCAAGAAGCATATGCTCCATTTAATAACATTTAGCCAAGAGACTCACAACCTTCTAGTAAATCCTGGCCCTACTCTGTCTTGCTTTATTTTTTTTAAAAGCCATTTGGGGATGCTTTCCTAAAATGCGGTGACTGTGAAATGCAAGAGCTGCTGGTCTGTAGTATAGGCTAGGCGTGGGGAACAGTGGCCCTCCAGATGTCGCTGTACTACAACTCCCAACATCCCCAGAAAAGCATGGCCAGTGGTCCTCCCCATATATGGAATGGCACATACACATGGAAACACACCAGTTTTGCTGTTGTTTTAGCACCAGACAAGGGCGCTTTTGTTTCCCCGGGCATTTGGACAACAACAAAGATATAGGGTATTTTTACTCTATATATTCTGTTGTGGTGTACAGTGGTACCTCGGGTTAAGTACTTAATTTGTTCCAGAGGTCCGTACTTAACCTAAAACTGTTCTTAACCTGAAGCACCACTTTAGCTAATGGGGCCTTCTGCTGCCGCCGCGCCGCCAGAGCACGATTTCTGTTCTTATCCTGAAGCAAAGTTCTTAACCTGAAACACTATTTCTGGGTTAGCAGAGTCTGTAACCTGAAGCGTATGTAACCTGAAGTGTATGTAACCTGAGGTATCACTGTATTTTATTCTTGCTAATCGCTTCAGGACTATCTGTTGTGAGAAGTGATTCAGAAATCCAATATCGTAAGTAGCTAACTTTTTGAGTGCATTCCTCCAAGGCCACATGCACACCATAAATTTAAAGCACTACAATAGCACTTCAGACAGACATGGTTTCCCCCCCCCCCCAAAGAATTCTGGGAGCTGCTAAGAGGCCCCTGTTCCCCTTCTAGGGCTACAATGCTTAGACTGGCTTAACAATCAATCCCTCTTCCCAGGGAACTCTGGGAAGTGTAGGTCTGGGAGCGGAAAATGTGCCTCAGCATCTTTATCATACTACAGCTCCCAGGATTCCTTGGGGGAAATCATGGTATCATAGTGCTTTCAATATACGGTGTAAATGTGGTCCAATCTGGTGTAACAACAAAGAACCATAAGGAGGGAGAGGAAGAAAGGGCTGGAACTAATTTCCAACCAACAGTTCTCAACTAGACAGAGGACTGAGCAGGCACATGGGTCACCTGCTCACGGTTTGCTCCACTACAGTGAGATACATTGGGTTTCCATTTAAAATATAGCCCCTTGTTTCCAAATATGCATCTAGACCAAGGTTTCCCAGCCTTGGGTCTCTAGCTGTTGTTGGACTACAGCTCCCATCACCCCTAGCTAACAGAACCCATGGTCAGGGATGATGGGAACTGTAGTCCCAAAACAGCCAGAGACCCAAGTTTGGGAAACCCTGATCTAGACATACACTTTCTGGCAGAGGTGGGAAACTTCTTTATGGTGCCAGCAGTGGGTGGGGCCAGAGGCAAAGGTGGGCGGAGCAACACATGCAGATTTTACCTTTGTACAGGAGACTAGCTTTAACATACACTCACATTCTCCTCTCTATTCTCCCTCTAGACCAGTCTTTCCCAACCTTGGGTCTCCAGCTGATTTTGGACTACAACTCCCATCATCCCTAGCTAGCAAGGGCAGTGGTTAGGGATGATGGGAATTGTAGTTCAAATACAGCTGGAGACCCAAGGTTGGGAAACACTGCTCTAGACATCCAAGAGGCATTATCAGAAAACCCTTTAAAAGGTATATTTGTAGTGACAGCTATTGTTTATTCAAAAGGAGCTGATTGAGTTATGCCCTTCTTCACTTCCCAACCACCTGCTGTTTTGACTTTTTTCTTTCTTTCTAAAGTTGTTATTAATGATGATGATGATAGGGCATGATCAAAGTCTGAGGACATATTGATGCCAGGCAAAAACCCTCAGGGTGTGATGCGGGGCTAGAAGTAGGTCCAGAATTTCCCAGACATAGCGGTCAGAAGCAGCTCAACAACTTTGCCCCCCCCCCGGAAGCTTTTTTGTCCAGATTTTCACTTTTTGAAATATGGCAACCCTAATGTCAGGCTTCAGGGAATCGGCTTCCTCCCCCCGTGGCAGTAGATAAGAGATAAAATGAAAGCAACGCCTTACCTGTTAGAATTTTTAATAATCACAGTGAGAGAACAAAGAACACATCTCCTAGAAATGGCAGTGCTCCCAATTAAGGGATACTCGCCTCTCCGCCCCTATTAATCTATATCACTCCTACGTCTTGTAATTGAGCTTGTGCCCTCTGTGCTTTCTGTTCTGACACTTTCTGAGCTCTTTGTGACTTTGGAGAAGGGGGGTGGATGCTATCCAGAGACTGAATCTGTTAACTCTCTCCCTCCCAGCGCTTCTCCTCCTAGCTGTTCCCCATCCAGTATTTCCCAGCTTCTGCCTTCTGAACTATGTCCCTCTACAAACCACTGTTCCAAATCTATGCTGTCCTCTTGCTCCTGGGAAGATTCGGGATCAGGGGGAGGGGGTGGCTCCCACCACTCAGCCTCAGTGCAGCCCTTCTTAGCATGGTCCCTGACACCTAACTACGAGTGGTGTCGCCCCTCCCAGCCTGCTCTCAACCAAACCCCACCTGCCTGCCTTCTTACTTGCAGCTTCATTTCTTAGTAAAAGAAGTGCTGGAATTCACAATGAACAACTCCCTCGTTCTCTTGCAATGGCAATGGGCCCACCTGAGAGGTACTGGAACTGAGTCAGATCTGGCAAGTTCTGGCTGGGGGGGGGGGAGCCCCACTTGCAACCAATTCTAGAGGTGGCCCTGGGGGAAGCTGTGGCTTTAAATGCATGGTGCGGATGTGACCAGCATCTCAGGACATAGAAGCTAAATTTACCTGTCCTGGTCAATTGTAACTGATACCACTAACCACTATCGCAAACATTACACTTGTGTGAGCCTCACTGGGCTCAAGTTCGGGACTGGGCTTGGCAAACTGATCATCAACAACAAAGCTCCTGAATGCCCCCGGCAACAATGTCTCTGCTGCCACCCGCTTCCTCCTTCACAATGGACAATGAACCGTAAACACCACAAAGTAAGGAACTGTAGGTGTGTGGCGGGGGGTGGACTACAGTTCCTCAGATTCTTCTTTTGTGGGGAGCCATATGTTTTAAATGTGCATAGGCTGTGATATACATACATGGCATGGATTCAGCCCCAATGTTGTGCTTTGAGAACTACTGTAAGCCAATCTCCTTACCTTCCACCACCGCAATCCCAGTGAGCTTCAGCCACTGCTTCCTGCTGGGCTGCATAATGGGTGCTAAGTATGGGAGATTAGACCCTCCAAGTGTCCCTATTTCCCAGGGACACTCCTGGATTTATGAGAAACCATCCCAGTTTCTGATTAAATCCAGGAATGTCCCGTTTTTCCTTAGGATGTCCCTATTTTCATTTGGAGACATGTTGAAGCCACCCAGAGTGGCTGGGGAAACCCAGCCAGATGTGCAGGGTATAAATAATAAATTATTATTATTATTAATTATTATTATTATTATTAAAGTGTATGGAGTTATGCAATCCCTGAGCCATCTCAAGGCAGCCCTGTATAGGGAAGTTTTATGGAAATATTTTATTGTTTTTATATATGTTGGTGGCTGCCCAAAGTGACTGAGGCAATCTAGTGAGATGAGTGGAGTATAAATAGTAAATTATTATTATTATTATTATTATTATTATTATTTAGGGTGTTCCACTTTTCATCCATGTTGAAGGGTATGGGAGATCGTATTCACAAACCCACATCCAGTTGGGCCCTTCATTTTTCTCTTGGTGGGAACATAACACAGAGTGCCTATGTTCATTTAAAAATAGACGCACCAGACAATACGCTGCCATATCAACCTCAGTGCATAGTCTCTGCTTTGTGCTGCAGGAAAGGATTCACATATGTTTAAATCAAATGCAGCCCCCATGAAACTGTAGCTCAGAAGGGCCGTGTGTGTGTGTGTGTGTGTGTGTGTGTGTGTGTGTGTGTTTGAGGTATATCAAGGGGGTGAAACCTCTCTCTCCCTCTCCCCCCACTCTCTTTCTGCAAAGGTATTCTCAGCCCCCTTTTCCTGGGGTTCACCAGGCCCTTTCAAATCGCCTGGCTAACTACCGCTGAGTCCAAATACTTTTGTCAGCCTCGTTTCAGAGTCAATGGACTTTTACAAGCTTTCATGAAGCTTCACGGGGGGGGGGGGAATACAGACATATAATTGGCAAGAGTCTGTGGAAATAAGACTCTTTTCCTTCCCTCCTTCTCCTCATCCCGGAGAAATTTCCAGAAGGAAAGGAGGTAGATTTTCACTTTTCTAATTTTTTTTGAAATGGAACTAAAGAGTGCCATCTGGTGCAAAAGAAAAAGGCAAACACCCTCAACAGTGGAACAGAAGCACAGCATGGCTATAAGACATGATGTTAAAAATGTCAGACGGGCGTTGAGTTGGGATGGCATCTCCAATGATGTTATGACTGCAGAAATCAGGAAACCCAGAAGCGACCCACACAGGAATCTGGCCCGACATCTTGTATATGAAATGGGTATATCTACAGACTGGGATATAGGGACGCAGGTGGCGCTGTGGGTTAAACCACAGAGCCTAGGACTTGCTGATCAGAAGGACAGTGGTTTGAATCCCCGCGACAGGGTGAGCTCCTGTTACTTGGTCCCTGCTCCTGCCAACCTAGCAGTTCGAAAGCACGTCAAAATGCAAGTAGATAAATAGGTACCGCTTTGGCAGGAAGGTAAACGGCGTTTCTGTGTACTGCTCTGGTTTGCCAGAAGCTGCTTAGTCATGCTGGCCACATGACTCAGAAGCTGTACGCCGGCTCCCTCGGCCAATAAAGTGAGATGAGCGCCGCAACCCCAGAGTCGGTCACGACTGGACCTAATGGCCAGGGGTCCCTTTACCTTTTACAGACTGGGATAGCTCCATCGGTAGAGTATGAGACTCTTAATCTCAGGGTTGTGGGTTTGAGCTCCACGTTGGGTAAAAGATTCCTGCATTGTAGGGGGTTGGACTAGATGACCCTCATGCTCCCTTCCAACTCTACCATTCTATGATTCTACCCCTATCATGGTTCTAAGATGACATGGTGGCCTTCTGACCATGTTGGACACCAGACCCTCTCAGTTCCAGAAGGCAAGGCTTCCCCACACCTGGCGTGGTATTGCAGCTCAATCTCTCAAGCCTTCAGCAATGTGTGATGTGGGTGTGGGAGGGAAGGGGTTGAGATGGCTTCATTACAGCATGGATAGCCAACCTGGTGTCCTCCAGATGTTGATGAGGTAGAACTCCCATCATCCCTTGACCACTGGCTTGCTGGGGCTGATGGGAGTTATAGTTCAGCAACAACTGGATCACATATGTGCATGTGAGTGAACTTCACTGGACCCTGCCTCTAGTTTAAAATCATGGCAGAAGGGGCATGTCAAGAGATGAAATCATGGACCTTGGAATCTTGACTTGGGGGCATTGTGCTTGCTGCTGAGTCTGTACTGCTGTTAGTTGGGATAAAGATTGCTTTCAAGTAAGAGCCACCATTGGTGTTTTGGGTATAGAAACCTGACACTCTACATCAATCACACAAACACACGGAGGGTGGGGAACCTCCGGCTTGTGGGGCAAACTTAGTTAGCCCATGGAGGCATATCTCCCCAAACCAGACCCACCTCCCCCACACCTGACACCCATGTTTCCATGGGGAACCTGGTCACACAGACGATCCCGACAGAAATCAGGCCTGAAGTCAGCTGATAAGTGGTTACTTCGAGCCTGCTGATCACTGGTACTTTGAAGTCCCAGCAATCATCACCTGTCATTATTGTATTGTCTTCACCTGACATCATTGTGATGTCAGGTGACTGACAGGTGGGCGACCTTACCAGTATGACATTCTCATGATTTCCAAGTTAACAGCATCACAACCTTCCCCCCCCCCTTCCTAGCAGCAGTTAACACAGAAATGAGTGCCAGGTTTCTGCTAGATTTCCAGAAGATTTACATTGTGTGAAAGATCACATAAAATGCAAACCTTATTTGGTAAGGAAATGCTGGAAAAAGTGTAAAATTCTGTGAAATGCAGCCTGTGATTATAGGGAGGTTGACGCCATTGCTGATCTAAAGATCTAAAGCCTAAAGATCTACCAAGAGGTACTGAATGACCTTCTGCCCATCTCTATTCTACCTTGCAGCCCTAACTTTCTCAGGATTGCACCTAATAAGTAGCAGGAGATATCAAGGAGGTGAGGGCATCTACCCAAATCTTTCAGCACCAACTTCAAACACCTAAATCCCCATAGCACTTTTCCTGCTACCTTAGCTAGCTATGGAAATGTCAGTCTGTCAAGTCTCCCATCTCTTCTCTTCCTCTAGCTCATTTATGCCTGCAAAACACAGAAGACAAGGTACTCCCTTACAACCTCCAGATGGTGCTACTGGACAGCTTTTCTGCTCTGCAAAATTGTTCCAGTTCCCTAAACAATAGATAATCTGCTGCAGCCACACACAGGCTTGTTTTCACTGCCGCCTTTCAAAGCAGTTTTGAGCTTTTCAAAGGACTGTAATTTGAACGCAAAAGGTGACCGCACAAGTACACATAGCATTAATCCTCTTCCGTGTTCTTTCTTGCATTGGAAGTGTGCACAGTGTCCCAAAGGCTCAAAAGTGATTTCTTAAAATAAAATTTAAAAACCCACCCAGGTGTACACCAGCAACCTTAAACCTTCAAGCTCCCAACGCCCTACGAAGACTCCAACCTTTACAAATTCTAACCTCGCCTGAACTTCACTTTCTGGCTTAGTGCGTAGATCAGTACAGTGGTACCTCGCAAGACGAATGCCTCGTAAGACGAAAAACGCGCAAGACGAAAGGGTTTTTCGTTTTTTGAGTTGCTTCGCAAGACAATTTTCCCTATGGGCTTGCTTCGCAAGACGAAAACGTCTTGCGAGTTTGTTTCCTTTTTCTTACAACTGTTAATACCCAGGGAATCTGCGCTCCGCAAGACGAAAAAATCGCAAGACGAAACAACTCGCGGAACGAATTAATTTCGTCTTGCGAGGCACCACTGTACATAGTTATCAACTCGCTCCTGCGCTTTCTGAATGTTACACATCGTTCTCAGCTCAAAACAAATATGTGAAATGGTATTTAAAAGGTGTACTTTGATTAAAAAAAACGTTTAGAAATGTGAACACTGGCATTCAACAAAGTACTCCAAGGACTGTTGTGGAGAATAGGACAAACACTTGCCCTCTGCTGTCCTAGTGACCAGGGCTAGATCTAATAGACCAATTAGAATAGGGTAAATTTTGGCTGAACATTTTATCTTCATCTGCACAGAACATTTGAAACACTCGTACTACACTTTGGCAGTTATGGCTTTCCACAGATATTCCTGGGAACTGTAGTTAGTTAAGGGTGCTGAGAGTTGTTAGGAGATCTCTACTTCCTCACACGGAGCTACATTTCCCAGAATTCCTTGGGAAGAGAGACTGGTTGTTAAACTACTCTGCAAATTGTAGTCCCTATGAAGGGAACAGGGGTCACCAGCACCATTTACAAACTACAGTTTTTGGAACTCCTTGGGGGAAGCCATGACTGTTTAAAGGGTATCAGAGTGCTTTAAATATGGATGAGGCCTAGAGAAATTGTATTGATGGTAAACACAATTTGACAGTGCAGCCAGCATGTTGGAGGTCTTCGTGTAGAGACTTGCCAACCATCTTTTCTGGGATCCTCTTGTTTTGGATTAGATGACCTACAACACAGCCCCACACACCCCACACAACTTAAAATGCTGCTATTTAAATGAAGAGCCAGTTCAACAGGTCCTCTGCAAACCAAGTGTTTCTAAATATTAATTAATCTCAGGTGTCAAAGGCTAGAGCAAAAGGCTGTGTCTTTAGCATACAAAACAACAACAACAAAAACAGCATAATGAAGGTGCCAGATGTACCTCTATGGCATACGGAATTCTACAGCTTAGGGGCTGCCCCAAAGCATGCCCTCTCCCAGGGTGCCACCCCTGAGTCACTGAAGATGGAAGAACTTCCAAGAGGTCCTCTCTGGAGAGCTTAGTACTCAAGAGGATACTAAAGTCATTTAGAGCTTGAAACACTAAGCAATTGTGCCCAGAAATACTCTGGCAATCAGCAGAGCTTTTCTAAACCGCGGGTTCTATGAAGTCTAAATGGAACTCCATACAGTAACCTGGCTGCTGCATCTTGGACCAGCCAACATTCCTAAGTCATCTTCAAGGGTAGCCCCATGTGGAATGCATCGCAGTAATCCAGTCGGGAAGTTACCAGAGCATGGAGTACAGTAGCCAAATAATTTCTCACCAAAGGAGTCTGTAGTTGGAGAACCAACTGGAGCTAAAAACAGGTATTCCCAACCACAAGCTTGGCTCCAGACCTGATCCTTCCAGAGGAGTGCAATCCCATTACTTCTGGGAACCATATATTGGAATGACCTGCATACGAATCTACAGTGGTACCTCTGATTACGTACTTAATTCATTCCGGAGATCCATTCTTAACATGAAACTGTTCTTAACCTGAAGCACCACTTTAGCTAATGGGGCCTCCTGCTGCTGCCATGCCACCGCCACGCGATTTCTGTTCTCATCCTGAAGCAAAGTTCTTAACCAGAGGTACTATTTCTGGGTTAGCGGAGTCTGTAACCTGAAGCATATGTAACCTGAAGTGTATGTAACCTGAGGAACCACTGTACCTATAATTTACTGCAGATCAGGAATTGGGATTAATCTGGAAGTGTGGGGAGCCCTTTTTTTGTTTCTTATTGCTGCTGTTGTTTAACTCTTGTGAGAGCCAGAAATCCTGGCCAGTCTACTGTCCTGTAGAGGCTGCTTCTCTAAGGCAAGTGGGGCACTGCCCCCACCAACCTATGCTTGCCCTCACCCAGCCCCAATCTGCCTATCTTCTTACTTACAACCAGTTCAAGGGGTGGTGCCACTTGTCATTGGCTCCACCTACCATTGTCCTGCCCTCTTCCTTTTCCGCCTCTTCCCAGCTCTCCCCTATCACCAGCCAAACCTTGATATTTTGAAAAGTTGAAAACCTCACGGACACCAGGCTCTCCCTTCCCTCTGACCTCCCTCCTTGCCGCTGCGGTCACGACTGCTATATTTAAAGGTTACAGTGATTAAGCGCTGTGATTAATTTAGTCTCAACAGAATCAATTCCACTCAACTACAAATCTAATTTACATACTGGAAAGGGATTCTTCCACCCGCCTTGAACAGCAGGCCTCAGATTTCCAGCTCAATCTCCCAGCCTCACCCAAGAAAAGAACTACCTCTTTTCCCCTCCCACAATGAGGGGATCAGAGGTTAATTAACAAACGTTTTGACAAAGCTAATAGGGCAGATCTATTTACGTGCCGCTGTTTACTCAGCTTAATTTTAATCCATCGTCTCTCATCAGATTTGCCTGGGATGAGTATCCAACTTCAAAAAACGCATTAGTGTGAAATCCAGAAGACAGAGAAACATCTATTTATATCAATCACAGAGGACATTAACATGGCATGATGTAAGGTTAGGAAGAGATGGGTGCACAGACAGACAAAGTGCACTGATTTAGCTTTAGCTTTTGAATGAAGGGCACCTGTTGTTGAGCAGAGGAGTGAAAAACGTGAAGGGAACAGTCCTCCAGTCTACAACCCAACATGGTGCATTTAAGAGGCAGAATGGCCACATCTAGGTAAAGGTAAAGGGACCCCTGAACATTAGGTCCAGTTGTGACCGACTCTGGGGTTGCAGCGCTCATCTCGCTTTATTGGCCGAGGGAGCCAGCCTACAGCTTCCGGGTCATGTGGCCAGCATGACTAAGCCGCTTCTGGCGAACCAGAGCAGCACACGGAAACGTCGTTTACCTTCCCGCCTTCTACTTGGACTTTGACGTACTTTCGAACTGCTAGGTTGGCAGGAGCATGGACCGAGCAACGGGAGCTCACCCCGTCGCGGGGATTCGAACCATCGACCTTCTGATCGGCAAGTCCTAGGCTCTGTGGTTTAACCCACAGTGCCACCCGTGTTCCAAATCTACACCACACATTTAAAGCGTGTATCTTTCCCCCAGAGGATCATGGGAACTGCAATTTGCTAAGGGTTCTGGGAATTGCAGCTCTGGGAGCAGTAAATTATAGCACCTATGATTCTCTAGCGGAAGCTTTAAATTTGTGGTGTGGGTGTCACAGGGGTCTTGGGACTTAGAAGCTAAATTCACCTGTCCTGGTCCATTGTCACTGATACACCTGTCCACTATCATGAACTTTATCAATGAGTGAGCCTCACTAGGCAGGTTCAAGATTGGACTTGATCATCATCAGCACAATAGAATTTCTGAATGCCCCCCGCCAAACATTTTCTGTGAAATCCTCTTCCTCCATCACAATAAACATAAGAATCACAACGTTCTTGTGGCTCTTTGCCCAAATCTGCAAACGGCATATTTCAAATATTTCATTTAAACTTGATCTCCGCCACCCACCATTCCTAAATTCTCCACATTCCTGCAGCAATTTGCAAATCTCGCCCCTTTGCTTTTGCAAAAGCATCATGGAAAATTGTTGTCCTCTTGGTGCAAATTTCTCCAGACGGACACATTTTTTGTATGCTGTTTTGATCAAAAACACACATTTCTGCAAGCCATTTTCCCCAATATAATGCATTTTTGTTAGTCTCCCCCCCCCCAGTAATATATACATTTCTATCCACATTTCCCCCTAATATATGGCATTTGTGGGGCACATTGCGTGGTTGGAAATCAGCACTACCAAATCTGGAGAACTGCTGTATTTCGGTTTGCATCTTGCTTGGAGAAATGTGAAGTTGACGACTTCTGGCTAAGATGCAAGCAATATTGAATTTCTGCCACCCACCCTCCCATCTCTATCTCAAACCATTCAACCGAGCCCCGAAGATGGCAGTCGGGTTCCACCCTGCCCAGCATTGCCCCATTGGCAGTCTCCCCCCGCCCTGCCCGGCTCTCCATCACAGACTGATGCTCATGGCGCAGTACGAAGGGAGAGGGCCTTGACAGATGCCCGAAGTGACAGCTTTGCTTTGTCAAGGTAGCACACTGCTGTTGTGCCAGGGCTTCCCGTCAGCTGGGGAAGCTCAGCGAGGGCCGAGATGACAGCTTCTCCGGTTCTTTCATCAACCAATGTGACTGGGTGACCTTTCCTAGCTCAGGCAGCTGCCTGCCTTCTTCATCCGATCATGGCAGAAAATAAGTCCCTTGGGGTAAACTGTGCCCTTTCCCTAATTAAAATAAAATCATAAAGAGAGGAGGAGACGGCAGTCGCAAATTGCCACCGCAGCTCTCCTCTCGAAGCCAGACGCGGAAGCGAGAGGAGGATTGTGGTGGGCAGAGAAAGAAAAGCGTTGGGGGCAGGGGGTGAGGAAGGATGCCCGTTACAAGCAAATTTAATGAGCATGAAATATCGCCTTGCTCCATATATGCCGAGTTGACCCCCTTCGATCTGCAGACGTGGAACTGTTGTAGGTGCCACATAATATGCATTCCACGTTTGTAAGAAATTGATTTTTTTTTGTGTGTGGCACCTATACACCTTGGAACTCCCTGCCTATTGACATTGATGATGACTCAGCAAGCATGTGAGAACGACTCAGCACAATTTGCTCTTGGCCCCTGCTCATGGCCAGAGCATAACCTGTATGCTGTAAGGCATCTACAACTGTATGCAACTGACTCATCCTAGAGCTGTTTAACGTTTCTCTGTTCTTTTGGCATCAGGATGGGCACTCTGCACATGCCCCAACACCTATCCAGACATGTACATAGAATGTTGACATGTACTTCAATCTGGCTTTGAACATATCATTGATTTTAATCAGTGCTTTTTTTTCTTAAAAAAAATGTTTAGGGGTACTCTCACTTTGACTCAAGAAAATCACCTTTTTATAGTTCAAATCGGGGAAAATAAATAAAGTAAATAGATGAAAGTACAAAGATTCACAAAATGTTTAGGGGTATGTGTACCCCTGCGTACCCCCAGAAAAAAAGCATGTTATGAACATTTTAACCAGCTGTTCTTTAGCTTTTCATATGATAGGTTTATTGCTTTATTCTTTTCATAAGCCACTTTGAGGTGGTCTGGGCAGAAATCGCTGTAATGTCCAGGAAAATCCAGAGGTATGGCAGCCCTTATCGGAAGTCTTGATTTTGGCAAATTTCATTAAAAATCATTTTGATTTTGCAAAAAAAAGGGGGGGAAAGCAGCTCTGGATTTTGAAATATGGCAACCCTATTACAGACATACACATACAAGATTGGGGGTGATATGAGCAACGATTGCTGCAGCTCAGCCTGCTACTTGCATGAAACTGTTTCCTACAGATTCAGAGTTCATCCAGCTCAATCCTCTAACTGGCAGCAGCTCTCAGGGACTCAGGATGAGATATGTTCCAACACTTGCCATCTGATCATTTACACTGGAGATGTCAGGGAGGGACACTTAGTCCTTCTTAATGGAAGGCAGGGACTCTATGGTTGTCCTACGGCCCATCCCCTGAACGATGACCACCATAAACATTTCTCTGGCACAATTTATACAGCACATCTCACATTGTTGCCAATTCTGGAATAGAATTCATTGAGTTTGATTCTACTAATGTGGGACACGATCAAGACCAAGGTATTATTCTATCGGGACCAGCTAAACTGTGACGATCTCACTGGAGATTTGTACTGAACTGTCAGTTTTACCACTTGCAAGTCAAAGCATTTTTACCCTATAGATAGAAAGCATATACAGAAGCCAAATATACACACATGTGCACATATAAGTAATTTGAAGTGCATCAGTTCCATTGAAATTCCATTGTACATAACTGAACTTGCACATCACTCTCCTGAAACTGGAGCACCTTGCATTTTCAGTGTGCCCAAATGCTTAGCTTTGGAGCATAGAAAACAACTCTTCCTCAGTGTACTTCCTGCATGCCTTCTCCAGAATGACCTTGGGAGCCAATCCTCAAGAGATGGCTCATATCCTTTCACTCTGATTGACTCCAATCATCACTAATGGCGAGAAGACTTATTCTCAGTGCCTAAAAGGCTCACCCTCATTCTGATTGGGCACCTCTATGATGCTGGAGACAGGGACCCTGCTGCCGAAATAGTAGCAGAACTTTTATCTCCCACAACCCCAGGCTAAGAGTAGAACTTAGTTGGACAGCACACACTGTGTCCAGTTCTAGGTGCCACTTTTCAAGACCTATGCTCTCTCACTTAAATCGGGGGCAGCTCCAGCTTTCTTGGCCATGACAGTGGTGCCAGAGCAAAGTTCAGGATCCTTCCTAGGAGCACCCACCTTCAGCCAGTCCAGGATGCAATCAACTACCATCATTTTGGCTTGGGTGTGTGTGTTGCTGCTGACCCACAGCTCTCTGACCCAAGAATCACACCAAGTCCTCAAGCAGCTATGGTCCACAAGTAGTTCACCTACTGTCCTGGAGAGGACCATCATGAGCTGTTTTGGAAGGAAGGGTAAGATAGAAATTTCAAATACTTTATCCTGTATGTTCAACCTCAAACACCAAGACCCTCTGATGGGGCACTTCTTATGGTTCCCCTCCCTACACCCCTGAGATTCAGACAGACTTTACTAGGGGCTGACTTTTTGGTGAGGCAGGCCAAGCCATGCCAGTAGAGGTTCAGCTCCTACCTTCTTTTAGACATCTCCCACAGAGCCTAGGACTTGCCGATCAGAAGGTCAGTGGTTTGAATCCCCGCGACGGGGTGAGCTCCAGTTGCTTGGTCCCTGCTCATGTCAACCTAGCAGTTCGAAAGCACGTCAAAGTGCAAGTAGATAAATAGGCACCGCTCTGGTGGGAAGGTTAACAACGTTTCCGTGCACTGCTCTGGTTCACCAGAAGTGGCTTAGTCATGCTGGCCACATGACCTGGAAGCTGTACGCCGACTCCCTCAGCCAATAAAGCGATATGAGCGCCGCAACCCCAGAGTCAGTCACGACTGGACCTAATGGTCAGGGTTCCCTTTACCTTTACCTTACAGGTGGTATTAGAAAGGCCTTTGCAATGTGAGTTTCTTCATAGTAGCCGGTAATGTGTGTTTATATGATGTACGCCATCTTCTTCCTCTCTCCCCCCCCCCCCAATCCAATTGCTCTCCTAACAGGATAACAGGCACAACAGAGTTATGTGATTGCTACATAAAAGATAGAAACAGATGCAAGATATTTAGAACATGGGGGGAGGGGGGGAAATATCAAAGAGCTCCCACCATCTGTCTATAGAGCTCAGAAAACAGAAACAGCTAGGGGAAGATACTGCAAGATGCCAAGCCTACCAGTGACAAGATGGGAAATGACAGCGAACAGATTTTCACTCTTCTAAGAGCAAAAGAAACATGCAGGCTGTGGTCTCAAGTTTGAAAACCTCCAGATGCTGTCCTCTTCTCACATTTCCATATCTTTGTTCATACAACATCTGATATGTTTTTCTTTTCTTCCTTTTTTTTTCAGAGAGGAAAACCGGGGAGGTGGGAGGGAGACAGACACCACGCACCCAACCAAGTGCATATGTTTTTATTGCTCAAGAGGAGAGAGTGAATTCATTGTAAGGGCCCTCAGATCTAAAAGGAAAAAAATAAGGAAATAAGGAAAAGCAGTGCATCTTTTTTTCTTGAAAGGAAGGATAATCCAGACCTTCCAAGAGTTCTTGTTTTCCAGGGACAGTCCCGGATTTATGGAAGTTGTCCTGGTTTCTCATTTGATCCAGGAATGTCCTGCTTTCCCTTAGGACATCACCTCTATTTCCAGTTCTAGATGCTGTTAGTATAAGTTGTTAAGATGTTCTAGGTGTCTCTAATGGATGGGGACCAAGCGATTCCTCTGTGGGGAAAGGTTACAGGTGGAGCTTTTTAGTTTAGAGAAAAGTCAAGTAGGAGGCAACATGACAGACGTATATGAAATTATTACGGTGTAGAGAATGTGGATAAAGAAGAACTTTTCTTCCTTTCTCATAACACTAGAATTCACGGACATCCAATGAATGTTGGGAGTTTCAGTGAAACTATGGAATTTGCTCCAACAAGGGGCAGTGATGGTCACGGAGTTGGATAGCTTTAAAAGATGATAAGCTAAAAAGTAGAGACATCACCTTGCCAACAAAGATCCGTATAGTAAAAGCTATGGTTTTCCCAGTAGTGATGTATGGAAGTGAAAGCTGGATCATAAAGAAGGCTGATCGCCGAAGAATTGATGCTTTTGAATTATGGTGCTGGAGGAGACTCTTGAGAGTCCCATGGGCTGCAATCTCTCCATTCTTAAGGAAATCAGCCCTGAGTGGTCACTGGAAGGACAGATCATAAAGCTGAGGCTCCAATACTTTGGTCACCTCATGAGAAGAGAAGACTCCCTGGAAAAGACCCTGATGGCATTCAGGTCATGTTTGTGAGCATCTGGTTGGTCAATATGATAACAGGATGTTGGACTAGATGGGCCATTGGCCTGATCCAACAGGTTGTTCTTATATTCTTAAGACTGTGACCAGGTGACCTACATGCCTATTCAGTTTCCTGTCCATAACAGAATATGGTCCCTGCTCTCAATTCTAATGGTGTCCCTCAAATCAGACTTGGGCCAGGAAGTCCTCCAGACAGAGAACTGTCTTCTGATGGTCTTTCAAAGGCCTCTGTAAAGTCGGACAGTTGGTCAAGCTGCTGACTTATACCCATAGCTCCTCCTTGACAAATAACCTATTTTATGGGACTTGCTAGCTAGTCCACAACTGGACAATTTTTGTGTGTGCAGATGTACAGATGTGAGACCAGCAAACCAGTTCCTTCTATCTGCAAGTATTGTATCCTGTAATGTAAGCCCAAACATGGCAGATGGACATGTCCAAGACCTAAGAAACCCTTACAAAACATCCTGCAAGCAAACTAGACTCCACTGCAGATGCCAAGTGCCTGGAGGTGAGAGACTTTAACAAAAGTTAATTGAATATGACATTGTTTCAAATGGCAAACCACAACAGATTAACCAGAATAGACAACAGCTGTGAATCATAGCGGTGCTAAGGAGGGAGGCCTCCCCACCCCCACCCCAGGGGAAAACATGAAGTAGAAGGGTAGAATATCTCCTACTACTTGGAGGCAGTTGAGAACAATTAGGGCTCAAGAGTTCATGTTGAACCCCCAAAATTTTACTGTTCCTAACACTTAAGGGGGGGGGAGAGACGAACTCTTCGGATTAAATTGGAAAGAGCAGAGAGCTATAAAGTTGGTGCTTGGTTTCACTAGTATACATGATCATTTATTAAGATGAGATACTACTTTTCAGTTATACAACTTGAACATGAGTGAATCTCCCTATGCTTGATTTGGAATTGAGGTCAAAGTTATTTTCCTTGAGGATTTGGCAGGTGTGTGTGGCTCAGTTTTTCCAAGACCAATTCTGAATTCAGAAACTTACTGTAAGTGAAATGGGGTTTCTGAATGCCTCCTCCTCTAAACCCCCTAACTCCCCACAGGTACTGAAACACCCCCACAGGAACAGAGGGTGCTGTAATCGGCGCAGCATTATCTACACTGACTGGAAGCAGCTCTTCGGGCTTTCGGGCACCTGTCCCTCCCAGTCATACCTTGGAGAAAGGGGGGATTGAATTTAGGACCTACTCCATGCAAGGGCCATGCTGTCTCACTGATCTATGACCCTTCCTTAGAAGTCCTCTGTGACGGGCAGCTGAGCTAGACCAGAATCTGGTGATGCAGTGCCTCAGAATTCCACCAGAGGGCTGGATCCTCTTTCTGATTGGCTATCAGTCCAGTATACCTGAAGGAGTGTCTCCACCCCCCATCATTCAGTCCAGGCACTGAGGTCCAGCTCTGAGGGCCTTCTGGCGGTTCCCTCGCTGCGAGAAGCCAAGTTACAGGAAACCAGGCAGAGGGCCTTCTCAGTAGTGGCACCCGCCCTGTGGAACGCCCTCCCATCAGATGTCAAAAAGAACAACAACTACCAGACTTTTAGAAGACATCTGAAGGCAGCCCTGTTTAGGGAAGCTTTTAATATCTGAAGGACTATTGCATTTTAATATTTTGTTGGAAGCTACCCAGAGTGGCTGGGAAACCCAGCCAGATGGGGGGGGGTATAAATAATAAATTTTTTATTATTATTATTATTATTATTATTATTATTATTATTATTATTATTATATCAAGACAGCTAGCCAGAGTGGGATGGAGCAGCACTTTGGAAGGGATTATAAAAGGAGCTGTTTCTGAGAGCGCGTTCAGATAGTTTGAGGTGATAATTTAAGGGAAAGAGCTGCAGGAAGAGTTGGAGGGTTGGTTCTGAGCTGTGTGTAACATCCACTCTGAATAGAATATCTACAGCCATAATCATAGAGTTGAAACAGAACCCCCCCCCCCAAAAAAAGTCATCTGGTCCAACCCCCTGCATTGCAGGAATCTCAGTTAAAGCATCTGTGACAGCTGGCCATCTGACCTCTGCTTAAAAACTTCCAATGAAGGAGAGTGCACAGCTTCTCAAGGGAGACCATGCTACTGTCAAACAGCTCTTCCTGTCCCTCCTTAAAAGAAAGAAGATTCCCTGCCTTGCACGTCTATCTCAGGCTCTTCCTCTCCTGGATGTTATCCAAACACCTCTGACTAATAATAATAATAATAATAATAATAATAATAATGAATTTTATTTATACCCCGCCCTCCCCGCCCTCAGGGCAGCTAACACCAATAAAATTTCAGTAAAAACATAATGGGGGGGAACCAATTTAAAATACAGGTTAAAATGCAATTTAAAATGCAGCCTCATTTTAAAAGTCAAAACCCTAAGGGGAGGGAAACATAAGGATCAGACTGAGTCCAAACAAAGGCCAGGCGGAACAGCTCTGTCTTGCAGGCCCTGCGGAAAGATGTCAAGTCCTGCAGGGCCCTAGTCTCTTGTGACAGAGCGTTCCACCAAGTCGGAGCCAGTACTGAAAAGGCCCTGGCCCTAGTTGAGGCCAGCCTAACCACCTTGTGACTTGGGACCTCCAAAATGTTGTCATTTGTGGACCTTAAGGTCCTCCGTGGGGCATACCAGCAGGACTTCTGCTCTTCTCATCACTCTGCAAGTTCTTGGAAACCAGGGACGATGGGAGTTTGTCGCAGGAGGAGAGGGACAAACCCTGGATTTTTCAGCAGTCCCATGACCCCACTCCTCAGCTTCAGACTTGGATTCTGAACTGCTGCCTGTCACTGACTCTTCCTGCCCACTTAACCCTGCTGCTCCTTCAGCATCAGACACATCTTCTAACTCTTCCCCCTGTGACCTCTCCTTGGTGTCCCATCACCAATCCCCTGGCTCTGAGCCTTCCTCCTCGGAGGTTTCCCTTGGGGGTTCCCTGGCCGCTGCCTCTGACCACTCCTCTTTGTCCAGCCAGTCCCCGGCATCAAAGTTAATGGGAGGCTAGAATTCAGAGGTTTAATCTTGATTCAATTAAAAATCAAGACAGTGTCTAGCACAATGCGTTCGACCTGCTATAATTGGCAGAAAAGTCATTAAACAGTCTGCCAAGACCCTCGGCAATTTTCAAGCGGTCCATGGGAAAAAAAACCCGGGGTTTGGGAACCACTGTTCTACGGTGTTGCGCTTGCCCCAAACAAACCTAATTACGGCATAAAATGAAGGAAAATTATTGCTCATTCCTGTCGTTTATTTCAGCTCTCAGAACTTGGTTGCCTTCATAAATCTGCGGGGGTGAAGATGAAGGCAGCAAAACCAAAGAAGTCAGGGAGTGTAATTACAGCCCTATTTCTCTGCCAAACATTGCAGAGCCTCAATACAAAGAGGCTTGTTTGACTCCCGAGAGCATGTGATGTATCAGCGATGGATCTGAAAGACGACCGGATACAATGCCAATGTCTGAGAGGTGCACCAACATTTGGAGTGCTGACTACAGAGGACTTATTGAAGTGAACAGGCCTTGTAGGAGTCAGAGGTCACCAAAGTTGTGGGAGCCGTTCCAAGATTTAAGCCAATGCAGAGTGAAACACAAGGCAGGAAAGGATTTGCCAAACGATGCTATCAGTTGTGTTCAAAGAATGAAGCTTTCTAATAGATAGAAGAGGAAGGAAAGAGTGTAGGTGGAAGGGAGGGTTTTGTTTTAAAAACGCAATCACCTAGAGTTAACTCACAGAAGTGGGAATGAAAGACAAAGGTCTAAGTCTGCATTTGCTTCTCCCTGGTTCTGGGTACTGGCTCAACTAGGAGAGCAGAGAATTCCTTACAGGGATAACAACGAATAGCATATAGTCCTTTTGAGCATTTTTTAAAAAACATCACATGGATTTTAGCATTTACTAATTTATTTAGTTTTTTATTACATGTATGCCCTGTTTAATCTCCAGTCATGTTAAACAGGCAAGAGTGAAAGCAGCAGAACTGGAAATAGGAAGAAGCTACTAATTAACATTGCAGAAAGACAGAACCAAGAAGAAGAAAGTTACTAATCATTGCACAACCATCTATGTGTGAGTAAACTTTATTTACTTACTTAATTTTATTACATTTATATCCCAGCTTTCCTCCAGGGAGCTCAAGGTGGTGAACATAACTCTCCTCACCCATTTTATCATCATAACATGGGGCCATGCAGAGTCAGAAACGACTAAACAACTAAACAACAACAACAACAGTCCTGTGAGGTAGGTTAGGCTAAGAATGAACTATAGGCCCAAGGTCACCCAGCCAGTTTCATAGTTGAGTGGAGATTTGAACCCTGGTCTCCGAGGTCCTAGTCTGACTCTCTGACCACCACACCACACTGGCTGAGCTACAATTCACAAGAGTGGCTTAACCATCAAGCCATCCTCTCAGAGAACTCTGGGAGTTGCAACTCTCTGAGGAAACGATGGGTCTCCTTAACAACTCCCAGCACCCTTATCAAACTACAGTTCCAATAATTCTTTGGGGAAGCCATGCCTGTTTAAATGTATGTATATAACAGATGTACAGTCATACCTCGGGTTGAAGACGCTTCAAGTTGAGCGTGTTCGAGTTGTGCTCCGTGGCAACCCAGAAGTAATAGAGCGCATTACTTCTGGGTTTTGCAGCTTGCGCATGCGCAGACACTCAAAATGACGTCACGCGCATGCACAGAAGCGGCGAAAATGACGTCACACACATGCGCAGAAGTGGCAAAAAGCGACGCACGCGTGCACAGACATGCCGTCGCTAGATACGTTTACCTCTAGATGCGAACAGGACTCCGAAACAGATCCCATTTGTATCTAGAGGTACCACTGTATATAACAGTTCAACTTTCTCATAATCCACCAGAAAAAAGTGAACTTGTGCTGATCTTAAGAGAGTCCCTTGAATATGCTGAGACAGACCACAGTGAGACATACACAGGGAAATGTAGCATGAAAAAAGGGGTCAGTCATCTGTTTCATATTATCTTTTACTTTGACCCCCCGAGGAAAACATGCAGTCATTACCTGTTCTTGTTCAAATTAAATACTCTAATTTTCCAACAAGTGTTGTAAACAACTCATTTCAGCTAATCAAAACGCATCCTGAACTGATACTTTTTGGAATGGGCCTATTCCCATACTTTCCAAACTCCTCAAACAAATGACATTTAATTACAGCATTATAGGGAAGATTAAGACCTGGCAGAAACCACCCCGGTTTATTTTCATAGATCCTGTGGACCACACAAGTTATATACAAAGAAATGACAGCTGATCCTTCTGGAGAGGTGGAAGGGGAAGGAATCGTACAAAAAAGGTCAGAAGGAACAAGAGCAGGCTTGGCCATGTGCTGAGGTGAACCAAAAACATATCCTTTTAAAGAGATGTGACCATGAATACATAGGAAGTTGCCTTAAACTAAGTCAGGCCATTGGCCCATCTAGCTCAATATTGTCTCTGCTGACTGGACGCAGCTCTCCGGGGTCTTAGGCGGGAGTGTCCAGGAATGAGAAGCCAAGGAAGAAGTCCAAGTCAGGGCCAAAAAAAGTCTGTAAGAACTAGAGGAGCAAACCAGAAATCAGAACCTAAAGGATAGAGTACACACTAGAGTCTGGGAAGACTCTGGAACAGGAAGTCCGTTCTAGGGCTTCCTGCCCAGGGAGATCCAACTGGCCAGCTGATGGTGTGGTGCTTCACTGATAAAGAAGCCACTTGCCACTCAAAGGATCATCATATGGACCTAGAAGCTTCAGATAGCTTTTGGTTGCCTTCTTCTGTGTATGTATATGCACACCGCCAACGCATACAGTCAAACCTCAGCTCCTGGACGCCTCCATTTTGGAACATTTCAGCTCCCAAACGCAGAAAACCCGGTAGTAAATGTTCTGTTCTTTAAATGTTTTTCAGAAAACCCAATGTCCAACACGGCTTCCACTTGAGTGCAGGAAGCTCCTGCAACCAATCGGAAGCTGTGCCTCGGTTGTCAAACATTTCAGAAGCCAAATGGGCTTCCGGAATGGATTACGTTCGACAACTGAGGTTTGACTGTATAAGATATCAAGGTGGTAAAATAATAGAAAATAATAGAAAAGAGCTGTTCAGGCCTGTTGGCAAAAGAAAGAAAGAAAGAAAGAAAGAAAGAAAGAAAGAAAGAAAGAAAGAAAGGTCTTCTAAGAGATGCTTGGAAGTGAACAGTCAGGGATGAGAATTTCTGCCAGAATAAGTTTCCACAATATGAAACGGGACACTAAAGGCACTGTTATGGAATCCTTTAAAATGCTTCATTGGAAGCAACAAATGAATGAATGAATGAATGAATGACCACTACCACCATTTTAAATCTGGCAAAATCTTAAGAGCTTGTGTAGATGGTTCTTTCAAATGTTGAGTGTTGGCTGAAATTCAGCAGCAGAGTTTAGAAACTTCATTCTAAACTCGCTACTGATCTTTTGTTTTGTGGAAATAATGTTATGATCCAGCCATTTTTAACCTAGGTCCAAAGATTGACCTGCTGAACTGCTCCAGCTTTGGCTGAAGCAAGAATTCTTTATTGGGCAAAGATCACTAGGGATGAGGGAAAAACCTAAGAAGGTTCACCTTTGAAGGTGAATGGAATCAATTCACACTTTCTAAAACAATCTGACATCCAAAACACAGTCGCTCTTCAAAATTTGCACTTCTCTAAATTTTGTAGGGCTATTTTTCAGGCAAGTTATGTGTACCAACATGCATATACCAGGTTGTGGGGTCTATAAAGACACATACAGTGGTACCTCGGGTTACAGACGCTTCAGGTTACAGACTCCGCTAACCCAGAAATAGTACCTCGGATTAAGAACTTTGCTTCAGGATGAGAACAGAAATCGTGCAGCAGCAGCGAGAGGCCCATTAGCTAAAGTGGTGCTTCAGGTTAAAAACAGTTTCAGGTTAAGAATGGACCTCCAGAACAAATTAAGTTCTTAACCAGAGGTACCACTGTATACTTGTGAAGTGTCCATAAAAATGCTTGCATCTGTATACTGCGCAACGTACAAAAATGCAGCTTGTTAGGGAAAATTGCTTTGTGGAAATTGCTATATTAGGCAAAATTGCATACAGACGTGTATTTCAGGCTAAAATGCAGGTGAATTTTCATGAGGGATTTTTTTAAAAGAGTGCAAACTGATATGGAAATGTGGAGAACTTAAGGTAAGAGTGCAAAAATGGGAAACTAAGAGAAACAAAAAAAAGTGACAGATTCTCCCACCCATGGCAAATGGGAAGAGAGTATGATCACTGAAAGTGCATCCTACTCTTCAGTATCAAAATGAACTGCTTTCAGTAGGCAAAACTCAGAATATAGAAGGTCACTTGCTACAGTATTTACATTGTGCTAGAAGCAACACCATCAATCAGAGCTTGCACTGGTAGTTTCTGTATACAGACAGAGAAGAAAATAAAGGCTATAAATACTCCCAGAGTAGCATTTATCCTCCAGGACAGAGGAAGCAAGGGGGGGGGGGTAGAGAAAGTACAAAAACATGACAGTCCAGCTCCCCCCTCCCATGTCAACTGAATGGTAATGGCCCTCTGGGAAAAAAAGAGGCCTTTGGGTTTAGCGGAGTTGACATTCAGTTCTCAGGCGATTAGACAAGGCTCTATTTAATAACTTTTTGTCTAATACTGATCATCAGTGGCTTCGTAACAGGAGCATCTGGGTGACACTAATACCATGTGACTAGAGCTGAAACACAATTTAACACAAATTGAGAATTTTGACAAAAATAAGAATGCAGATGTTGTTGTTTTCTGTGTTTCTCAAACTGGAGACCCAGCTGTTGTTGGATCGCAACTACCATCACCCCAACCACTGGACCTGCTAGCTAGGGATGATGGGCGTTGTAGTCCAACAACAGTTGGGGACCCAAGTTTGAGAAACACTGGGTCAGAGTGGGCCATCACAGTCTGGGAAGCCTTGTTCTATTATTTGAACATAGGGCATTTAATCTATTGGCCCAAAGTCCTGAGAATGAAAAGGATATGAGCTGATTGAGCCATAAGTGAACAACAAGTGGTATAGAATAATCGCCGAGTGGTTGGTGTCCACCAGGAGGAGGAGAATATGGCTGGTGGCCTTGGAGACTATGGAAGCCCTATTCCCAGGAGAACCTAGTATCAGAAGGAGAAACCTCTTGGGTTCAAATGCATGTCTGTGAATTATACCTAGAGACTTGTGTTGAAAAGTCATAAATTAAAAAGCCAAGCTTGTCAAAGATGCCAGATGCCATAACCAAATTTCTATGCACTAATGTTTGGAAAGGCCAACAGCTCTAACAAAAAGAACACTGAACTGCTAATCATCCATGAATCTAGCAAAACACAATTTCAGGTAAGTCCAAAATGTATGGCTCCGTAAAAGCATATCTGAACTAAACAATTTGGGACTGGGTTATTAGGAGAATTGGTTGTGCCGGCATGGACCTCCCTCTCTCTTGAGAGAGGCATTCAAGGTTCTTTTCTCACATTCCTACTGGATGGACAACTTTGCCCATCTGAGTTGTTTTTCAGCTCACCTTACCAATGGTATATTCTGCATGCACAATAAGAGGGACAGGCAGGTTACCAGATCTGAGTTTTAGACAGAGCCAGAGAAATAATATCCCCAACCACTTAAACGGATTAACGGATAACATGCACACCTTTGAACCTGCTTTGCTACCAAGTGAGCTTTCACAGCTCTTGCTCAAGGACATAAAACATTTCAGCTTAATGAGTTAAGACTCGGCTCTCACCATCTCCTAAGCCAATCTGTTAGAAACCACCACTGGAGTTGCAAACACAAGCAAAGCTTGATCATCACTGTAACATATTCATCAGCATTTCACAAAAGAAAAATAGGGATGCACTCAAAATTCCTGCACAAGTCACCCACCACCCACTATTTCAAACTGGCTTCTATATGCTGCACTCACTGACACCGAAATGGCCTGTTTTCCATCAACCGAATAGCCAGAAGGATTCATGTTAGCTTCTGTTACAGGTACAGAAGGAAAAGAGAAGTGCCCTCAACTTCCAAAACAATTGACTAACCGTTGGAAGCTGCAACAAAATGTTGCAGCATGGAGAGCATCTGTTCAGGGTTGCAGCCAGCCATGCCCCCTTTCCAGGATATTCATTTTCCCTCCCTCCATCCCAACTAGTTCTCCTCCCCGCCCCCAGCAAAACAAAAAAACCCTGTCAGCTAGCATTGTGCATCCACTGAGCATGCTCAACCATCACTGGGTTAGTTCTGGGATCCCTTCCTTCAGATCTCCACACCCCCAGCAATATGTTTTGTGCATCTGCAAAGTGTGCCTGATTATTCCTCCCCTCTTCTGCTTGGGTGACACCATTCTGGATACATGAGCAATGACACTCACTGCCTAATCATTGGGAATAACCATTCCAAATTTATTCAAGTAGCTGCCATGGAGCTGTCAGGCCAGGAATGTCCAGAGTAAGGAATTAACTCTTTGTTGTTAAAAGCACACTTAAAAATTAGGGAAAGGCACGTCCATCAGTCCTACGTCTCTCAGCTACTCCTAGGTGTGTGCCCAATGAGGCAGTTGCTGCAACAGAGAGGCCCTGCCCCTGACCTCAGCTAATGTATCTCCTCCATCCAAGCTGTGTGCAAGCAGACAAAGAGACTCCACCTGCATGTCACCTTCTGCTCCACCTTCTTCAATCCTCTCCTGGTCCTGGGACAGCAGGAGGAGATATGGAACCCCTTGACTCTCCACCAGCCTGACCTCTCTCTCCTGCCTACTGCATTTGTTCTTCACTTTCCAATCCTGCAGCTTCTCCTGCCTCTGACTTTCATCTCCCGGCTGTTACAGGCTCCCCTAGATCCCTGAACCATTCTTCCAAGCCAAGTCTCCAACTCTCCTGGTGCCCACTCCTCAGTGTCTAGCCAGTCCCTGGCAGTAGTTGAAGGTATATCACCATCCATGCACATCCATTTATGGTTAACAGTTTTGGTTCATCTCCATCTCTCTCTCTCTCTCTCTCTCTCTCTCCACTCTTACATTCAGTTCTCCACATCAACATGCATTAAAAACAGCAACAACCCAATGGCAACAAGTCATTGTGAAAATTCATCCTGATCTATGTTTATACCAAATAAAGCCTCTGAGAATTCTTAAGCCAAGAGTTGAAGCTGAGTGGAAGCCAAAACAATGAGCATTGGTCACACTGGCAGAGGCTGATGGGAGTTGGAGTCCAGGAACATATGAATGCAACCAGAATGGGAAATGCTGTTCTAATGTGTTTCCTGGGAACACCCTGTCCTAGGCAAAACACAGAGTATCTGGATAACAGTGAGCTTAACAGCTGTTCTGTAAAACCATTCCCATTTTTGAAACCCCAACTCAAGTTCAGCATTAGTCTGAAAACAGCTTCATTTCAGAGTTAGGGTGAAAACAGTCAACTTTCTGGACCCGATGGGTTCAGCTATATTGGGTCAAAATGGGCACATATACCCAGAATATATCCCAAGTTCAACGATGAACAAGTAAGGATTTCAGGAAACAAGATCTCAGCTTGCGGTACAATTGAATCCTGCAAGCAAGGGGGTGGGGGTGAGATTCATATACTTTTCCAGTTATCTGTCAGCATCACTGTTGTTAAACATGGTAGCGGTCTAGTATTCCTCTTCTCTTTTAAAGGAAAAGCATTACATAGGAATGACCCCGCGTGTGACACCCAATCTCCCCCGAGCCCACCTTTTGACATTGAATGCATCCTGAATATTCAACCATCTGGTAGTTACTCGTTGTACCTTCTAAAATGTACTTTGGGGTTACAAGTCAAAAGCTGCCATCCACAACATATTTGACAGAATCCCACTGAGCCTTTCTCTGTGTAGTCTTCTTGTTCCTTCTCTTCATCACAAGCCTGTTTTCCCTTCCAGGCAGGCATGTGCGGGGGGGGGGGGAGGGGGGACCTACCCTCTCATCTTTGTTCAATGCCCCCAAGGATACGGACAGTGAACATCCCTTCTAACACTCTGCAGCATCCGTTCACATCCACATAGGCTTGTTGTCCCCCCTCCCCCGACAGCAGAAAGGGAAGGCATGGAGATGGGGGAGAAATCAGGTCCACTTTGCATTTAAAGACAAACCAACCTAATTCACATTTTAGATACAGCAGGAGAACAGAAGACCCTGAATTTGTGTTTCCCTGATTTCTACAAGGTTGTTCTACAGCCAACTGCTTTGTATAAACATGCATATACTGGGGTAAAATGTGCATTAAAAAGTAGCACAGGGAGGGAAGGACTGGGGTCTTTTCATAGTGCTGGGCATCCCCAACGAGCCACCAATGCAGAGGCAGAATAGAGTACAGAGTACACATCAGATACTGTTTTAATCTTGGTGATATGCCCTGACCTCATGACAACCATTCAATCCCTAAAATGCCCAGATTCCATATAATACTCCAGAATTTCCCAACTTTTGCTGGTCTCTTTATTCCAAGATGGAGAATCCATAGTCTCCAGACACTGTTTCATTGCAACTCCTGCAGTACCAGGCTAATGGTCAGCTGGGGCTGGTGGGACTGGTGGGAGCCTGAAACCCAGCAACAACTGAGGATTCACAGATTTGGTTATTCTGAGGGATGGGTTGAATGAGTCTGTTTCCATTCCATATCACTTTTGAATGTGTTCACCCAGAAGCCCATTCCATCCCATTTCTGCATTAAGCTGCTATGATCCATGCATAGCTGAACTACATGCCCTGCCCCGCAGCTACTTAAAAGTCTCAAACTTCAAAAGGCAATTGTGTCCCCAAAATTACAGGCATGCAATTGCAAACATTCCTGGGCACTTCTTGCGTATTTGCAAAGAATACCAATCTCCCTATCTGTGGAGAGGCTTTCCCCCTCTGCTTTGATCTTCTTGCAGAGCGAAACACACTGGAGAACATCAGAGCCCTCCCCACTCCTCGCTGAACAGCTGACAGTCAGGAGGAGACCCTGAAAGCCACACAAGATCTCACCATGGAGCAGTGGCGTAGCGTGGGTTGTCAGCACCCGGGGCAAGGCAAGTAATTTGCGCCCCCTAACCCTGAGTGGGGACGCAGGTGGCGCTGTGGGTTAAAGCCTCAGCGCCTAGGACTTGCCGATCGAAAGGTCGGCGGTTCGAATCCCTGCGGCGGGGTGCGCTCCCGCTGCTCGGTCCCAGCGCCTGCCAACCTAGCAGTTCGAAAGCACCTCCGGGTGCAAGTAGATAAATAGGGACCGCTTACCAGCGGGAAGGTAAACGGCGTTTCCGTGTGCGGCTCTGGCTCGCCAGAGCAGCGATGTCACGCTGGCCTCCGGACAGCGCTGGCCCCTGGCCTCTTAAGTGAGATGGGCGCACAACCCCAGAGTCTGTCAAGACTGGCCCGTATGGGCAGGGGTACCTTTACCTTTACCTTTAACCCTGAGTGAGCCAGGTAGGGGCAGAGAGCTGCGAGTGCGAGCGCGTGCCCCCAGATGTTGCGCCTGGTGCGGCCGGCCCCCCCTGCACCCCTCACGCTACGCCACTGCCATGGAGCATATCACAGCCTCTGCTTTAAATGGAGATGGAGAATGAGCTGTGGGACCATTTTCATGCAAGGCATGAGCTTGACCCTTGAGCTATGGGGGAGCTATGGGTCCTGACCTCCACCTTCCTCCACCAATCTGCTTGCCTCATTTCAATGAGACCTTGGCAAACTGCATCCCGATAGGCATTCTCTTACATCATTGGGCTAGCCTGAGCAAGGAGGAGAAAGAGATGCTGGTAGTGGTAATAAGGGGCAACAAGTCCTTGGATCAATGGTGACCAGGTGAGTTGGGGACTATCATTTATTTTTCCCAAATGCCCAAATATTTCAGCAAATAAAATTTAAATGCTCCCAGACTTGCCCACCTGGCGCTGATTGACACAGTGGAGAGGGAATGCCTCGTGAGTCCGGCATCTGCCTAAAAATGCTACACGGTGACACCAGGCTTGTTCCTAGCCCATGACACACACCCCACTGTGCAAAGTTTATTTGTTTCCATGCATTTTGTTGTGCAGTGAGCTGTAAAAGTTGTCTGATAGTCAATAAAAAAATTATGCCTTGACAATGGAAATGTTTCTCTCCTCCCCATCCCCTGTCCTTTCTGGGTTGCTGCGAATCTGCTCGACGTGCATTTCTCCCCCACTCCCCCCAACATGAAGAACACAATGGAGCAAAGATGGTGGTGGCTTGTGCCCATTGGGCCTAGGAGAGCAAAAGGCAGAGGAGGTTGACAGTAGGTGGCAACAAGAGCCAATGATAGGCAGAGACAACTCACTCTAGTTTGGTCTCCCTCCTTCTCCTCCCTGCTGAGTTCTATTAGGGCAACATTGAGACCAAGGAAGAAGAAGGTGACAGCCAAAGCCATTCAAGTAAGAAGGTAAGCAGACTGAAGTTGATGGAGCAGTGCCCAATCCTAATGGGCCAGCCTCCACTGGTGAACCGGCACTTGGGAAGAATTAAGCCTGAAGTTAAGAACCTAGGAAGGAGCCTTATCATGAGTTAGGTCCTTCATGTAGCTCAGGACTGCCTACAATGGTTGGTAGCAGCTCTCTGGGATTTCAGGCAGAGATCTCCCCCAGCCCCACCTGAAGAAGCCAAAGATTGAACCTGGAACCTTCTGTGTACAGAGCAATGTACACCACTGAGTTACAGCGCTTCAGACTTGGTGGGGCAGTGCCCCCATGTGCCTGAATGGACCAGCCTCCACTGGAGAAAGACTTCCTTTTCCAATTCAGACTAGACTTTGAATGTCTTCCCTGGATGGAGGGTGACAGACAAACACCTTAGCAATTCCTGTACGGCGTTTGAAGCCAAGGGACTATTCTCAAGACTACCCTCAGCTTCCAGATCCCAAAACTAATCCCGCAATTTCTCAATCAAGATGCCCCACAGAAGGTGACTTATGAACAAAATGACTCCAAACGATCCATACCAGCCACCCAAGAAGTAAACATGGTACCAGGGGAGCAACCTCCCTCCCACAACACTACCCGGTCTTTTGCAAGAGTAAAATCTGTCCCAGCCCTCCAAAGATGGCAAAACAGATGAGAGCAAGAACAAGTCCTCAGTCAACCAATTTGATTGGGCCACCACTCAACCAAAGGCTCTAGCTTGAATTGTTCCAGTCTCTGATGTTCCTAATAATAGGATATCCCCAACTTGGAAGGGAAGCAGCCCCAAGCCATATGGAGGAGGGCATCCAATGGGTCACAGGACCACAGTTCAGTGGTTAGATTATCTGCTTTGCAAGCAGAGGGCCCCAGGTTTAAAGCTTGTCATCTCCAGGTAGGGCTGGAAAGATCAGGTCTGAAACCTGGACAGCAGCTGCCAGTCAGTGTAGACAATACTGAGCTAGTTGGACCAACGATCTGACTTGCTATAAGCTAGCTTCCAGTGTTCAGAGTCATGCAGAGCCATGGAGTGCAGCAAGAGAACAAAACAAGACGACGACAACAACAACAACAACAACAACCTTGGCATGTAACATTACTAGATAAGTTGTCCAGCTGCAAAGAATCAAAATGATGGCCATGGCAAGGGAGAGGGTGCAATTTTGGTCTCTGCATTTGACCAATGAAATATGGTTCTTCCCCCCCCCCCCACCCAAGGAACTCTAGATAAATAGATAGGTGGAGATCCCCCACTCAGCTATTCAACAAAATAAAATGAAAACCAGCAATTTTGTTTCTGCCACCTCACTGCCATGCTACAGAACTTTTACTTCAACAACTGCACAGAATAAAATATTCCTTTCTCTTCTTGCAGGCAATATACACACACTTCTTTCCTGTGGCTATTTCAAAGAAACCGGGTCACAAACCAGACCTAATGTTTCCCTGCATTACTCGCAGGCAAGTCAGAATGCTAGAGTTCCAAGCCTTTGTACAGATTTCAGCCCAAGAATGACCATAGCCAAGGAAAACACATGCGGCTTTGAAACTTCATGGCAGCACTGAGGACCACGAGTGACCAGGAATACCTGTCTAAAAGTGGGATCTGTGCAGGAAAGATGCCCACATGGACCTCTCCCCCCAGAAAGGAAATATATCAGCTTCACGTACCTTTTCTGCATACTTGAATTTTACGTAGAACCAGCTCGACTTGATCATCGTCTCTGACTCTCAGGTAAGCTTTTTTTCCCCTCCAAAAAAAGATGCCAGCAATGTTTTTTTTCCTCCTTTAAAAAAGGATCCCAAGGGCTCTCTCGAACAGCAGAATGTTTTTTAAAAAAAAGAAGAGGAGGAGGAAGGGAGAAAAAGGAAGGAAGAAAAGGGAATGGGAAATAAATTCTCGCTTTCAGCTTGATAGCTCTGCACCCTCGCTGAAGGAATGCTGGATTTTGCCTCCCCGTAGCTGCTGTCCAAAATGCCTCCGTCTGTGCTCCTCTGTCGACTTGGCTGCCTGACAAGACACTTCCACAAACGGACCGCAAGCTGCATTCATCACAAGTGGCACATGTCAGTAAATCCAAGAGGCTGGCTTCAGAGCTGGCAGCCACCCAGGACCGTGACCTCCCCTGGCGGAATGAATAATGAATTCCATCGCTTCCCCCTCCAGACACAGATTAACACCTGGCTAAACATTATTCTGACAACCAAAGGCTGAGCGGCTTTTGGCTGGCCTGCTTGGAGAGCCCACGGTGGTGGGTTTAACCCTTTGCACTCGCCACGTCCGGATCCCTGCCACCTTTCCTATAAACAACAACAAAGCGTGGGGAGCAGGGAAGGAGGTTCCTGCCCAGCGAAAAACCTCTTCCTCCACTTCAAAAGGAGAGGAGAGGAGGGGGAAAAAAAAGATTACAGGCCTAAATATAGCAGAGAAACTATAAAGCCTCTTAAGCAGAAAGCCACGGTCTCTTTCCCAATTCTGCGGTCAGATCTTTTGTATTCCAAATGCCATCACAGGAATGGAGTGTGGTCCATTTCCCGCCCTCCCTACCGTGCTTCTGGCATCCTTCAATATGCCTCCCGTTTTGAGAAAACGTCTTTTATATCCCAGTACATTGCAGCCCAAGAGTAAATAATGAACATACCCAAGCCTGGGTTTAATGGCAATAGAAGAGGTGGAGAGGCTACCTCTCTCTGTCTCTCTCTAAGCCACTCCCCCTAAGCCTGGAGCTCCTCCCTCTAAAGTCCAGATGAGTCACAATTGGCTGGGGATCTTCTGGGCAGGATCATTAAGTCAGGGGCTCATAGCAGCATGCCTTGGGGAGTCAGATCTGTTCGAGACGTGGGCATGGGACTCACCCCTGGTTGTCAGTGGAAGAAGTCCCCTTAGACCAAACATAACATTGCAACCCTTGAAGTCCTCTCCTCTATGGAACCAGATGGAATTAAAATGCTTGTAGAACAGGGAAATATGAGTCAACATGCCTGTAGAGTGGCTCCAGAAATTCTCATTTTTTAATTATTTATTTATTTATTTATTTAGCAAAATTTTTATACTGCTTAACCATCAAAAGCTCTAAGCGGCTCACATGAAATCTATACAGTATTAAAATTACTGATAAAAGCCAAACCACACCCCGGCCTTCCATATTACAGTGGACTGGTAAACAATAGCACACTGCCAATAGAGTGGAAGGCAATATATATTTATAGTATTTTATAGTACAGTAATTTTACTTGAAGCTTTAACCCAAAGTTAGCAACCACATGTTATCTGGCTCCCCCACCCCAACTTTCATTTTTTCTGAATCATGCTGACAGTCAACCAAAAGAGGCTTATTTCATGCCTTTTCAATAGACAGGACTGCAACTAGGAAGCTAGCAGGACCAAATACAGTCCTGTGGAATTTAATTTCATTTAAAACATTTGCGGGGAGGGAGCACTTTTTTCTGAGCAGTTTAAAGCAACTAAATGCATTTAACAAACTACCGGGGTTGTATTCACCATAGTGCAAAGGAGATTGTTCTCTCAGGCAAGAAAAAAAAAATGTTTTTGTTGATGGAGGAATCTCCCCTTTCCATGTGCTGTTCTGGGGGTCTTCCCAACCCCCGAGAGCTGATATTTGGAGGCCACAGAGGGAGGACAGGGAGGGAGATAGAGTTGCACTCAGGGCTGGATTTAGGTTTGATGAGGCCCTAAAGCTACTGAAGGTAATGGGGCCCTTTATATGTCCAGCTGTCCTTTGTCAACAACAAATTGTCACTGTTTTTTGTGTGTGTTGGATATATGCTATATGGTAATATATGGACCTAATAGGTATCTAAAGCCATTTGCACATAATATGTATTTTATCAAAATAATTGTTGAACTGAAATACAATTAAGAAGAAGTATATTAATAGTGAAATTGGGGGGGGGGGGCAAGAAGGCAGGGCCCTAAGCTATAGCTTGTTTAGCTTATACTTAAATCTGGCACTGGTTGCACTAGCAGAAAACATTGCACTGGCTTCTGCTAGCACAACAGTTTCATTGAATATGGCCCACAGTGTCAAAAAGTAATTTGAACCCGCTGCTTCAAGCTCAACAGAACACCAAATGTGCTCCATCACCTTCAAATGTCCAAATAGAGATATGCTTTATCTTTTAAGGATTTCTTCTCCAGGATAAACATTCAGCCTTTCCTCATAGCACTTGGTCTCTAGGTTTCTTACTGGGTGGAGGCCGGTCCATTAGGGTATAAAGCCTTCCCTCGCCTGCCTGCCTTCTTACTAGCACCGAGTCCTGGGGACTTCAGTGCCTGGCAGCTTCCTCCTTCTTTGTTGTGTTGCCCTTGTAGGAGAGGAGAACAAAACTGGAGTTAGCTGATTCTACCTAGAATTGGCTCTCACTTGTAGATGCATGCCACTCGGGGTGAAAGCCTAGATGGGTTGGAGAGTTGGGAAGTGAAAGGGGCTAAATTGCTCAAACAACAGACAATATAAATAATAAAACCTTGACGGCAGGGCTGGAGGGAGCCAGTGGGTGTCCACCAAGTGGAGCCCTCTTCATGGGAGAGACAGAGGAGAAGTGAGTGAGCATCCGTAAGTGGGAAAAACAGGATGGGAACTGTTACTTAAGAGCCCATTGCTTGTTTAATCTGTTTAAACGTCTTGGGTTTGGTTATTTTACCTAGGTCTTTGGCTAAAGTAGAAATTATTATTTTTTGTCATAGTAATTTTGCTTCTTTCCCTTTTGACAGTGTTGCAGGAACCCCCCCCCCCAATCATTCAGTTTGTACAAACACGACACACACACACTCTCTCACACATGACATCCGTGATGTTTCTGTTATAAATTCATAGTAAATCAACCGTACATCGGATTTACACCAGTCCACTTTTATTTTGCTCCATGAAGGAAGGACTATCAAAGGGGGATGGTTTGATACAGGATGGCCATAATCCCTTAAGCATACCAACATATACTCAGGAGCCCTACCCAGTTGGCATGACAACCTTGATGGCCCCAAACAGAAGACCATCAAAGTCACAAAGGACTTGCATATGGGAGTGGATTCAACACGGACTGGAACAATCTTCCCTCTGGGGGCAGGAAACTGCCAACTCCCCTTTGTCCTCTGGAAATGACTCATGGGGAGGGGGAAAGAAGGAACCAGCCAGGTGACAAGATACTCAGGTTACAGCCACCACTCCTCCCTCAACCCCTCCTTTTTGTGATGTGTCAATGATGTAGTTGTGATGTAGTTCTAGGGGTGTAGCTTGGGGGATTAGTAACTAATAAAAGTTGGGGTCTTCTTTTGTTCTGGGCTTCCATTTTGTTTCACCTGGTGGCAGGTGGGAGTCCTGTCGCGACAGTCTTCAATAAAGACCAAGCCTGCTGGCTGCTGTTTTGCTCTGGTATTCCTGGCTGGTGTCCTTGTTTTTTATGTCCAAAGGAGCCCTCGGATTTCTCCGTTAACAACAGAATTGTTAATTTGCTATTTATTGGAGCTGCTTATATGACTTTGTAATCTTTGCAAATATTCAATGAAGAGTGGGATATGAACACTGTAAATTTGTTGGTTTGTTTTAAATCCCCAATATCTCCAGCTAGGGCAGGGAAAGAACTTTGCCTGAGAGCCACTGAGAGCCACTGCCAGTCATTTTAGGAACTCTACAATTCTTTGGTTCTATGATTTACTGAGCTAGATGGACCAATGGTCTGGCTTGGTATAGGGAAATGTTCCTTGCATCTTCCCCCCAAGTATTTATGTTCAGGAAACTGCAACATAACACAGTTACAGCAAGTCTAATAGGAATACTCAGGATTAAATGGATTGTGAATAGCAGCCATTCTGTCTGCGCATGGGGAAATATCACAGCTCAATTCTCAGTGGGGTGTTTTATCTTCACGGCTTTGAGAATAACACCCTTGTTTGTTTCAAAGCTTCCCATGTCAGCATTTCCCCCTGAAAACTTGTTTGTTTTCTCTTCTTACAGCGGCTATTGTCTATGCCAAAATGCGACCATCACACAATAGGCCGGCTTCAGCTAGATCAATCACCCTAGCTTGTTAACAGGCCTGTCCACGTGCATACCAAACGACCACACAAATCAAGAAGCCATCCATCCGCTCCGCTAGACTGTCATGTCCCAAATGGTTGTGCCTTCTAGCTTGCCTCTCAGGGAGCCTTGGAGACAATTAAAGCTGCATGGGGTGTTTCAAGTTCTCTTTTCTATCACAATCAGAAATCTTTCTCTCTTTTTCCCCCAAAATTTTTATTGATTTTCCACAATTATCACAAAAATGACATAACAAAACACACACAAAAAAAACACACATTACACTACAATAAATTAAACACAAAGAAAAATTGATTCTTCAAATACCTAATTCTCATTACATTGATAACTGACTTCCTTGAATCCCCTCTAACTGAATTTCATTATATCACCTATATAACAGTTCTCCAAATTAATATTTCTAATAATATTAACTCCTTTCATTTACTAACCTCTCCTTTATTAATATTTTAATCCTTAATATGTACTATCACATATTCTAATTCTACCCCTAAGCCTATTTATTATTTCCAAGAATTTTCTATTTATCTTATATAACAATATTTAGCTAAATATTCTTTGAATTTCTTCCACAATCAGAAATCTTTCTGTTCAGCTGAAGAGAAGTGCCCTTGAACTGCAAAACAGAGCCATGGGCCAGTCACTGCCTCTCAGTCTAACCTGTTGTAAGGATGAAATGGGGAGGAAGAGAACCATGTATACCTTGCAGGAATGGCAGGATATAAATGTAACCAACAACCGAATAAATAAGCAAACACATAAAAGAATGGCAGGTAGGTGGAGGGGGGCTGCAAGCGGATCAAATCAGGTGGGGCAGTGCATTTCCCCCCAAAATGTGGGCTACAACCCACAAGTAGGTCATAAACCCATAATAATTATTGCTTTTAATCCTTAACAGGTATGATGAATGGCTCTTGCATTTTGTTTCGTTTTGTTGGCTTTATAATAATGCTTTTTTTGGAATCTGTAACCGAATGTCAGAAATGTTTCAACACTTGGGATCCATTCTCTGGAGGCTGGTGGCAGATCTGGTGACAGTTTGCCACAAAGTGCTTGTACCAGGAGTTGTGAGTGACCGTGACAGCTCTCCTCTGGTGTACAGGTACCAAAGGCAGCAGCTATGCATCAGAGACAAGCCGCAAGAGACACTCAAGGCAACCCCCTGTACAAGCACCTTGCGGAAAACCCCGTCACCAGATCTGCTGCCAGGATTCATTCACAGAATTGTAGAGTTGGAAGAGAACATGGTGGTCATCTATTTCAACCCCTTGAAATGCAGGGTGAGTTGACATGTGCTTGGTTGAAACAAGAAACAATATTATTGCCCTATGTATCAATTAGGGCAGGGGTCAGCAACCTTTTTCAGCCGTGGGCCAGTCCACCGTCCCTCAGACCATGTGGTGGGATGGACAATATTCTGAAAAAAAATATGAATGTATTCCTATGCCCCACAAATAACCCAGAGATGCATTTTAAATAAAAGGACACATTCTACTCATGTAAAAACACACTGATTCCCAGACCGTCCATGGGCCGGATTAAGAAGGCGATTGGGCCGCATCCGGCCCCCAGGCCTTAGGTTGCCTACCCCTGAATTAGGGCATGTACATATCTCCAACCACCCTGATCAGCCACGTGGCTGTATTGTGCAATTTGCTCTGGGCCTCCCTAGTGGCAACCCAGCCCACTCCACATTCACCCCCTAGCTTTTGAAATCAGGGTTTAGAACCCACATTAAACATGGAATCAAGAAGGGGGCAAGGAGAGGCTGGCATTGTGCCACCCCCACCCCCATGCGGCTAACTGCTGATGATCTCAGTAGAGCATAAGACTCTTAGAGTCATGGGTCTGAGCTCAACATTGGACAAAAGATTCCTGCATTTTAGAGGGTTGGACTAAATGACCACTGTGGTCCCTTTCAGCTCTATGATTCTGTGAATCTGTCTAATCCCCTCTTAAAATGTTTCAGGCTAATGGCCATCACAGATTTTTGCTTTAAAGAATACTGTACACGTACTTTTAAGAAGGACAAATTTTTGGTCTTTAAGGTTATGTGAAACAGCTAAGAGAAGAAAAAGAAAAGGGAGGGTGGGTGGGTGTGGGTGTGACAGATAAATCAAGGACTCCGCTCTAGCCCTAAGAAAACCAAACCCAATGTTTCAATCACAATTGTTTTTTGTAGCATTTTCCTAATTGCCACATCATTTCAGGAACACAAGAGCAATGCAGATCCCTTTGCCTTCTTGCTAAATAGAAGGTGGAAGTGGAATTATACCATAATTAGAGAGAATAAAACCATATGCCTTCCCCTAAATCCCCTGTAAACATCTACAGTGTTTTCCCGAAGAATGATGAGGTTTATTAAGAGAACCGTGCACTACTTAACGTTATGGATTAAATCCACTAGGATCGATTCTTAGAAGAAGGTTCAGCAACTACAAGGGGCTCTGGCTTTCGTCCCAGATTCAGTGCTACCTTCATGTGTGTTCTTCAACTTGGTAAGTTGATTGGATTTCAAGGCTGCCCCACTCCAGAAGACTCATACTGACTACCTAGTGAGATATGTTCTCTCATGTGCAGTTTACGAATGGGTGAATCATCATTTTCAGTTTCTCTCTGTTTAAAATGTTGCCATTCTCAAGCTCAGCTCTCCACATTTCTCTATCAGTTTGCAATTTATCTATCTGTTTTTAAAAAGACCTCATTAAAAACCACCAGCATTTTAGTGCAATTTTCTCCTAATATAGATGTTTTCGTGTGCAATTTTGGCTAAGGTACATCATCTTGCAAAGCAATTTCTCCTAACATAATGTTATTTTCACCAATATAAGCTTTTTGATAGACACTCTGACCCCAGTATGTGCATATATATATTTTTGTACTCATTAGTCTGCTTGAGAACTGCATTGCAAAATTCAGGAAAATGTGATATCTTAAATATCAAATATCCCAAAGGTGGAGCAAGCTTGTCTTCTCCTGCTCCGGAAGGTAGGACTTGAACCAATGGCTTCAAGTTAGAACAAAAGAGATTCTGACCAAACATCAGGAAGAAATTTCTGACAGCAAGAGCTGTTCAACAGTGGAACACACTCCCGCAGAAGGTGGTGGGCTCTCCTTCCTTGGAGGTTTTTAAGCTGAGGTGGATGGCCATCTTCCATGGATGCTTTAGCTGAGATTCCTGCATTGCAGGGGGTTGGACTAGATGATCCCCAGGATCCGTTCCAATGTTACAATTCTATGATACACAATTCTACCCTACAATTCTATGAGTCTGGGATCAATGGATTCTTCCCCATCGCACTTTATGCCTCCATATGCTTATTCCTGCTCAGTTGCTGAACCAAACTATGATCCTATGCATATGAAGGAAGCCAGGGAACAAAGCCAGAATGAGTAGGAAGGAGGAATGAATTCAGCTGTCTCTGAAACAATGAACAAAAGCACTCTGGGATCTCTGTCCTCAGGAGACCCAGAAACATAAATCACATAGAAATCTGCCAGTGAGGTGGTGTAATGGTTGTCCATGTAAAAACAAAGAGGTGAGCTGTATCCTGCTGGCACTGTCAATGTTTACACCAGGGAAAGAGAAACCTACGGCCCTCTAGATATTACTGCAGTTCAGCTCCCCATCATGCTTGAAAATTGACCAGACTGACTGCAGCGGATGGGAGTTGAAATCCAAAAATATATGGAATGGTCACGGGTTCCCAGCCCTGATTTAGACAGTCATTCAAAGGGTACTGTCAATGACTGAGATAAAAGGTAAAAGAAAAAGAAAGAAACTAGAGCGCATGGAAATGCCATTTACCTTCCCACCACAGCAGTACCTATTTATCTTCTTGCACTGGTGTGCTTTCGAACTGCTAGGTAGGCAGGAGCTGGGACAGAGCAAGAGGAGCTCCTTCCGTCATGGGGATTCAAACTGCTGACCTTCTGATCGGCAAGCCCAAGAGGCTCGGTCGTTTAGACCACAGCGCCACCCACGTCCCTACTGAGATAGAGAAACAACATGAATGGCTCTTTCATTTTTCTTTATTCTGTCACCTCTTTGTTTGCTCTTCGTTTCACTCTCTGCCTTTCTTATTTCTTGTTTCTGTTTTCTATTGCATGTTGAAAAGTCTCAATAAAATTGTAATAATAAAAAAGGGGAAAAAACATGGATGGCCTGAAGAGGAGATGAGACACATTAAAGCTACCAACGGCTGCTCATCACAATGGCTGTGAGCTCCCTCCAGAATCGCAGGCAGTGTGAATCTCTTTGCCAGTTGTTGAGAATCAGAAGGGGGTGGCAGTGCTATTACACATATGTGTTGTGTTCAGATGGCTGGGATCTCGCTGGCACTGCATAGGGAAGGGCCGTAGTGCAGTAGGAGAACACCTGCTTTGCATGCAGAAGGTCTCAGGTTCAAACCATGGCATCTCCAGGCAGGTTTGGGAGAGACCCCTTGTCTGAAACCTTAGTCACTGTCAGTCAGTGTAGATATTAATTAGCTACATGGATGAAAGGTCTAACCAGAAGCATTTCTACTTGGCATTGTAGGGGAGGATATTAACAGACAGGATAATAAACTGTTTTTATATGCAATAACAGCATCAAGAATACTATTGGCACTGAAATGGAAACAAGAAGAACTACCAATGAAAGAAGAATGGCAGACGAAATTAATAGACTATGCAGAATTAGATAAAATGACAAGAAGGATTCGAAACTTGCGGGATCAGAGATTCTCAGAGGACTGGAGTAATCTGTGAATTATTTGAAAAGCAATTGTAATCAACAGATTACACTAGCAGGACTGCAAGAAGTTTTGTAAGGACGACTATGCAAAATATTGCAGAGAAAAGCATGAAGAAAATTATTAGTGAAGGACTATTAAAAGTAATAGTGAAACTAATGAAATGCAGATTAAGTGATAAAGATTGAAAAATCTTCAGATGTGGTTGATGGAAGTCCAAAACATTGTATAAGATAAGAAAATATGTTGTATGTAATTTTATGTAAAAATTAATAAAAATATTTTTAAAAAAGAAAGAAAGGTCTGGCACATTTCTATGATTCTATGATTTGACTCACTTTTTGTTTAAAGATGAGCCTGCCTAATCTGCCATTCTCAGAACAGAGCACAAACCCAAATATACCCACCCTTTGAAGACTGCACTTCACTGGATCTTTTTCAGTGCTATTCTCCAGCCAAGGAAACTGTGCAAAAAATGCATATGCTAAAATGTGCATAATAATTCATTCATTGATGTAAACAACAAAGGCTTTTTTATTACGGGAAAGTGCTTTGCAAAATTATATATTCGGCAAAACTGCATAGAAGAAATGTGTATTTAAGGAGAAAACTGCACAAAAAAACTAGTTTTTGAATTTGCTTATATGTAAATCACCTTGAGATGGTAGTTTAGAAGTTGGTCAATAAATCAAGTATGATGGTGGCAGTGACAGAAATGACATAATTGTGATGCACATTCATGAGGGTGTCTTTTTACGAAAGGTAAATTCCTCCAGAAATGTGAAGAAACGACTCTAACATTGGAAAAAAAATGAATGAGAGAAACTGAAATGGTCATATTTGTCCTTTCCTCTAAGAGATGGAAGGAGATTGAACTCAGAATGAGAGAGAAATACCCCCCCCCCGACCAAAAATAAAAATGAGGAGCTATGTTTTTCATGCCTCGAACATAGGCAGAAAATGGAGCTCTCCTTCCCATCATCCCTCATAATACCGCTTTAATTATTGATGCAGACAGTCTAAGCAATCTGTAAGCCATATACATAATGCATTTACTTGGAAAATCCACACAAATCCACATAGTATTACAGAGTAAACTACAAGCAGATCTGAGAGGCCTGCCTTAAGAAGCAAGTAAGCTGTATCCATGTACTCAAAAAAATCTGTTTGACGAACGGAAAGATTAGATTACTCTTCATAATCCAGAGTCTTGCTGCACCACGTTTTCTCTCTCTCCCCCTCCCCAACTTATATATTTTCTGCTTCCTTCTTAAAACCCTCATAGCATGAAGAGCTGTGATAGTCACAGTCTAGTGGAACTAGATCTGTCATGCGCTGCAAGGCGATTATTATAAGGAAGAGAATGATCCTTGCTAAAACGTCACACACAGATGTGTCTATGGAAGCCCCACCCCCCACCCCGGCCCTGACTTCTAAAGAAAAGCATTTTTCAGGTGGGGGATATTGGGAGCAAAGAAATGTTTGGCAGGGGAACTGCTGGCTTCTGGACATGGCTGGGTGGAGGCCAACAGGCACATGAGCCAGAGCAAATATCAGGCAGAGAAAACAAATTCTAGTTTTGTCCTCTTCCTCCTCCCTGCTGACGTCCACAAAGAAACACGAAGGCAAAGGGTTGATCCACACTTCCACTCACCCAGCCACTTCCAGACCCTCCAAGTATCCCTATTTTCCAGGGACAGTCCTGGATTTACAGAAGTCATCCCAGTTTCTGATTTGATCCCGAACACCCTGGTTTTCCTTAGGACAGTCTCTATTTTCACCAGAGAAATGTTGGAGGGTATGGAGTTATGTGACCCCCACCCAAACCAAGGAAATAAGTAACTATGCCACCTTTAGAAGACATCTGAAGGCAGCCCTGTATAGTGAAGCTTGTTTTAATGTTTTATTATGTATGTATATATGTGTGTGTGTGTGTGTGTGTGTGTGTGTGTGTGTGTGTGTGTGTGTATATATATATGTTGGAAACTGCTCTCAGTGGCTGGGGCAACCCAGTCAGATGGGGGGGAGGAGGAGGAGGAGGAAGAAGAAGAAGAAGAAACCCACATTTTCATCAGAGAAAGGTTGGAGAGTATGCACTTACCCCAGGGAAACCCTTTGTGTACTGCTGAATCCGAGCAAACTGCAGTTCTGTGTCAGGTGTGCATGCAGGAGCCAGGCTCTGTGACCAATAGGACTCTGCAGGACTGGGGCTTTCCTAAGTTTGTTCTGGAGAGGCAAGGCGCGGCCTCACAGGTGAGGCCGCTTGGTAACTCACTGCACCTGGTGGCAAGAGCCAGGAAGGGATATAAGGTCAGCATTTCTCGTTTCCTGCCTTGCTGCGTTTGGCTTCTTGCTTCCTCATCCTCAGACCTCAGCTTCTTGATTCCTTGCTTCTTGACCTTTGGACCCTTGACTTCATGACTCCCTGCTTCCTGACCCTCGGACCCCTGGCTTCTGGACTCTCGTTCCTGCTCCCACCCCGCCATCTTGCCCCCGGTCCCGACGTCCTCAGCCAGGACTTCAATCGCCCGTAGACCAGACCGTGAAAGTCTGTTTTCTCCAAATTGACTTTTACTCTGCTTTAGTGCTAAGGAGCGAGTTTTCCAAGCGAATGTGGCAAGGAAAAGGCAAAAGAGCTAAGGACCTGTGCTTTCTAGGTACAGAATACATTTGAAGCACATGAATTCTGTAAAAGAATCTTGGGAGCTGTAGTTTAATCTTCACAGAGATATAATTCCCAATACCTTTAACAAGCTAAACCATATCTTAAGACTGGATGAGGAGCAAAACCACCATGACTTTTTCCTGTGATTCCCTGCAGACTCACCCCTTCTTAAAAAAGTAAAGGTAAAGGGACCCCTGACCATTAGGTCCAGTCGTGGCCAACTCTGGGGTTGCGGCGCTCATCTTGCTTTATTGGCCAAGGGAGCCGGCATACAGCTTCCAGGTCATGTGGCCAGCATGACTAAGCTGCTTCTGGCGAACCAGAGCAGCACACGGAAACGCCGTTTACCTTCCCGCTGGAGCGGTACCTATTTATCTACTTGCACTTTGACGTGCTTTTGAACTGCTAGGTTGGCAGGAGCAGGGACCGAGCAACAGGAACTCACCCCATCATGGGGATTCGAACCGCCAACCTTCTGATCGGTAAGTCCTAGGCTCTGTGGTTTAACCCACAGTGCCACCCTCATCCCCTCGATCCCACCCATTCTTACATAGCCCTAATTTGACTTAGCATTATGTGTCGACCAGGCCCAAGGGTCTCCGCATAACCCCATCATTGCAACCATGATGTGTTATGATTCCCAACAGACATCAGATTCGTATCATTTTGATTGTTACATGCATTTAGCCACATTATCCGCCAGACCTAGGAGATAAAGGCCAGCTGCCCTCCAAGAGCAGAGCTGGAACCGACAGCTACTTTTCTTCAGTGCCCCGTCGAATGCGATCGCTCTGTTGTAGGTCACAGTCTGTTTCTAATCTTCTGATCAGTCACCAGCATGCAAGCAGAAACCTTCAGACAAACACATGCTTCACTTCCTTCAAACTGTGTTTAGTGGTTTCTTTTAATCTTTTAAGCTCCCGAGTTTAATCTAGCAGCCGCCATCAGAACTACTTAAGTAAAATGGAGAATAAGAGATAGGAGTTCCCAACTGAAGGATGGCAAATGGGTGTGTGGAGGCTAAATGGTAAGGGAAGAGCAATCTGTGAGTCTGCTTAACATGCTTCCTTCTTACATGGCATGGAAATTACGCCCAGATGCCTTAACTTGCCATTTCTGTGAGCTCTCTCTCTCGTTTAAAAGAAGCTCTGTGTGGTTTAACCTCTCCCTCACCTATCATCTAAATCAGTGCTCTTCAGCCTTGGGTCCCCAGAGCTGGGTGGACTACAATTCCCATCATGCACAGCCAATGTAGCCCAATATTCAAGGGTGAGGGTTTTTTTAAAAAAAGTGAATAAATAAAGAAGTTATAAATTGCTTCACAGCATAAAGCTATCAGAGTGGTGAAACATAGAAACACAAACTCTATGAACAATAAAATCAATTCAATGAATTATATTTATATATTTAATTCAATTTATATACCACACAATTTGATGTTGTGAACCACTCTTAAATCTATGCGTATAGGGCAGTATACATTATTATTATTATTATTGATGATTATAATAGTTGTTTGGGGTACCTTGGGTTACATATGCTTCAGGTTACAAACGCTTCAGGTTACAGACTCCACTAACCCAGAAATAGTACCTCAGGTTCAGAACTTTGCTTCAGAATGAGAACAGAAATCGTGCTTCAGCGGCACAGCGGCAGCGGGAGGCCTCATTAGCTAAAGTGGTGCTTCAGGTTAAGAACAGTTTCAGGTTAAGAATGGACCTCCAGAACGAATTAAGTTCTTAACCCGAGGTACCACTGTACTGTCATTGCACCAGCTGAATTTCTCTGGAGCTGCGTCGGGTACAGCCTCCTGTCTCTTTTTATTATTATTGTGATAAGGCACTTTGGGAGAAAGCAACTGTCTGGAAAGTGGGATCGAGCCACTTTATACAAAGAAACAAAGGAGCCGTCGAAGTAGCCTTGTCATCATGTAGACAATAGGCCTGGTAAACAAATGCTGCCTGCCACCCTATTTCACAAATATGAAATGCCACCTTGTCTAACTATTGTAATTCAGGATGTTACCGTTCACTCCAGGGGGTTTCTCTCGAGATGTCATCGGGTGACATGTGAGAAACAGGATACGTGCTGAAAGCTAGACATTGAGATGCACCATGTCACATTACAAGGTCAGGAAGCGATGGCAGGCTTTGGAGTAGAGACCTTAGCAAGCCTTTTTGGAAGCACCATGTAGAGGCAGCCAATGACAGCCAGCAAAGTACAGTGTTACCTCAGGTTACATACGCTTCAGGTTACATACACTTCAGGTTACAGACTCCACTAACCCAGAAATAGTGCTTCAGGTTAAGAACTTTGCTTCAGGATGAGAACAGAAATTGTGCTCTGGCGGTGTGGCGACAGGAGGCCCCATTAGCTAAAGTGGTGCTTCAGGTTAAGAACAGTTTCAGGTTAAGAACGGACCTCCGGAACGAATTGAGTACTTAACCTGAGGTACCACTGTATTCAGAATCTCCCCCTTTATCTTTAACCCAAACATAACCGTGACTTAACATTAATAATTTCTTGCCCATGCCTAGCAAAATATATTGCTCATTTTCTGGCTTCCTGAATGCATATTGTGAAAACTATTTACTGCAATGCTCTCTGCTGCATCACTCCAGAAAGCCTTGTCTTAGTCTCAGCATTTGGAATTAGTGTCTTTCAGGCCAGAATGAGGCACCCTTTTTGACTGCAAATGGCTGCATTCTATTTAAGCTATTGACTGAGAATGGATAGCTCAGTTCATTAGAGCGTGGTGCTGATAACTCCAAGGTTGCAGGTTCAATCCCCATGTGGGACAGCTGCATATTCCTGCATTGCAGGGGTGGACTAGATGATCCCCAAGGCCCCTTCCGACTCTATGAGTCTGTTTGGAGGGCTGCATGCATGCAGCGGGTGGAGCCAGAATGTGAATGATTGGTCATAGGGGGGGAAGGGGTTCTGGATGACCTAATCCAGAATAAAAGTTGGCTGTTATGAACTGGCTGGATGCAGAGGAGTGGGGAGGGGAAAACCCTAAGGGAAGAAGGCCCAGAGACAGGGGAGCAGCGGTGAGATGATGAGGAGCAATCAGAAAGAGAAAAGGGAGCAGACTGAGAGGTGGTGGTGTCAGAAGCTGAAGAGGCAACAGGGTTTGGTGAGCAGGAAGAGTCTGTGGCAGAGAGCAGTTCAGACTCAGAGGCAGAAGCGGAGACTGGAGAGGGAGGGGGTGAAGAGGCAGAAATGAGTCAGGCTGCTGAAGAAGCCAAGGTATCTCCCCTTCCTACAGTGACCGGCTCCCCTCCCTCCTGGTCTCCCAGAACCAGATGAGGTATGAGGAGCAAAGAGCAAAGAAGGGCATGGCAACAGGATCTCAAACTGCTGGGGAAGGACCCAGGGGAGGAGGAGATTTAGGCAACTATGGGAATGTGGGTACCTATAGTCCCCACAACTGTCTCATAGGAGCTAGATCTACCAGGACAAGTTGCTGGACTCACTAGGCCTAGCCTCCTGAGTCGACCTGGCTTCCTTGAATAAATTGTTAACTTCACCGACATTGTGTGATTTATTGCTGACCTGCTCCTGACAATTACCCTGCTTCAATTTTCACCATGACTGCCTCAGTTAAGGAAAAATAAGGAAATTAAAAGGGAGGGATTCCGATGGAATGGGGGAACAGAAGGTGTTGGGACATAAAATGAGATTGGATGAGGCTGCACATTGCCCACCTATGTTCAGAAGGGAGGAGAGAGCTCTTCATGGAGGGGTATGGCAGCTTGGCGCTGACAGTCCGCATTTTCACCATACCCATTATCTGGGGCACATCTAAGAACATAAGACCTTTGCTGGATGAGGCCAATGGCCCATCTCACCCAGCATCCTTTCCAGATGCCAACCAGATGCCCATGAGAAGCAGGTTCTGAGAGCAACAACACTGTCCTAACGTTTCCCAAACTTGGGTCTCCAACTGTTTTTGAACTACAACTCCCACCATCCCTAGGTAGCAAGCCCAGTGGTCAGGGATGATGGGAACTGTACAGTGGTTCCTTGGTTCTCAAATGCCTTGGTACTCAAACAACCTGGAACCCAAACACTGCAAATCTGTAAGTAAGTGCTCTGGTTTGCGAACTTTTTTCAGAAGCCGAACGTGCTCCGTTTTGAGTGTTATGCTTCCATTTTGAGTGCCACACTTCCGTTTTGAGTGTTACACTGAGGTCTGCTTGGTTTTGCTATTTATTTTGCAGTTTTGTTTTTGCAGCTTTTTGTTTTGTTTTTGTCACTGTGTGGAACCCAGTTCAGCTACTGATTGATTGACTGTGTGACTGCAGAATAATAATAATAATAATAATAATAATAATAATAATAATTTATTTGTACCCCGCCCATCTGTTTCCTCAGCCACTCTGGGCAACTTCCAACAAAGATTAAAAATACATTAAAATGTCACACATTAAAAGATTCCCTAAACAGGGCTGCCTTCAGATGTCTTCTAAATGTCAAGTAGTTGTTTATCTCTTTGACATCTGATAGGAGGGTGTTCCACAGGGCGGGCGCCACTACCGAGAAAGCCCTCTGCCTAGTTCCTTGTAGCTTTGCTTCTCGCAGTGAGGGAACCGGCATTCATGTTAAATTGCTGTTTTAGGGGTTGTTTTTAAAAGTCTGGAACAGATTAATCCATTTTGCATTACTTTCTATGGGAAAGTTACAGATAGGTAGCCGCGTTGGTCTGCCATAGTCAAAACAAAATAAAAAAATTCCTTCCAGTAGCACCTTAAAGACCAACTAAGTTAGTTCTTGGTATGAGCTTTCGTGTGCATGCACACTTCTTCAGATACACTGAAACAGAAGTCACCAGACCCTTCTATAAGGGCGCATAGACACCACCTTATACCGTAAACCAACTGACCGACAAACATATCTACATGCCTCTAGCTACCATCCCAAACATACCAAACAGTCCATTGTATATAGCCAGGCACTATGTTACAGCCGCATCTGCTCCAATTCTACAGACAGAGACTCTCACCTAAGAGATCTACAGCAAACCTTTTTACAACTAAAATACCCAGCAGATGAAGTTAGACAACAGATCAACAGAGCCAGACTGATACCCAGAGAGAACTTGCTGCAAGACAGACCCAAAAAAGAAAATAACAGAACACCTCTAGTCATCACATACAACTCCCAAGTTAAAACAGTACAACGCATCATCAGAGATCTACAACCTCTCCTGGACAATGACAGTTCTCTTTCTCAAGCTCTGGGAGGAAGACCTTTCATTGCCTACAGACAGCCACCCAATCTTAAACAACTCCTAACCCACAATAATACTACAACCAGACTTAACACGGACACTGGCACCAGAGCCTGCAATAAACCCAGATGCCAACTTTGCTGCCACATACACCCGGACAACACCATTACTGGCCCCAACAACATCACACATACCATCTTGGGACTATTTAATTGCTCATCGTCTAACATTGTGTATGCCATCAAATGCCAACAGTGTCCTTCAGCTCTCTATATTGGACAAACAGGCCAAACCTTACGCCAAAGAATAAATGGACATAAATCCGACATCAGGAACCACAAGACAGAGAAACCAGTAGGAGAACACTTCAATCTCCCAGGACATTCTATACAAGATCTCAAAGTAGCTGTTCTATTACAAAGGAATTTCAGAAATAGACTGGAAAGAGAAGCTGCTGAATTGCAACTTATCACCAAACTTAAAACCATGGAGAGACCTGGTCTGAACAAAGACACTGGATTCTTATCTCATTATACATGACAAAGCCATTTTTCACCTTCTCACCCCTTGCTTTTTCCTGTAAGACCTATTGCAGTCGTTAAGAGTCATCAACAGGCTCATCACAGCTATCTGCCAGTCACCCAATCCCACCACCCTTCTGAGTAATACCCCTCCCCACCTTCTCACTATATAGAAGGGTCTGGTGACTTCTGTTTCAGTGTATCTGAAGAAGTGTGCATGCACACGAAAGCTCATACCAAGAACTAACTTAGTTGGTCTTTAAGGTGCTACTGGAAGGAATTTTTTTATTTTGTTTTTTCTATGGGAAAGTGAGCCTTGGTTTTGGAACGCTTTGGTTTTGGAACGGACTTCCGGAACAGATTAAGTTTGAGATCCAAGGTAACACTGTAGTCCAAAAAAGAGCTGGAGACCCAAGTTTGGCTCTGTCCACTTGTGATTCCCAGCAACTGGCATTCGGGAGCATTCTTCCTGCAACGACGGAGGTAGGACATCTGCAAATGATCGTCATGCACATAGGGACCTCTCCGTGAAAATCGATCATGTGAAGATGAAAAAGAATGGAAACTATGAAAATGAGTGGAAAACAAAAACAAACAAAACCTTATGCGTTTCCATTTTTCCATTTGCTTTCATTCATTTTGATTGCTTTGCATTACAGGCCTTGGGAAAACAATTACCTAGAACTCTATGTGTAGTTTGCAGAAAAGTCCCAGTGAGGAGTGGGGAGAGATAGCAGTGAAACTGACATAGAGAACATTAATACTAGAATTGCTCAGGGGTCACCAACACGGCACTTGTGAACACCAGAGCACCCACCAGTATGTCCTGTGACACCCATGAAAGGTCTCAGTAACATATAATAATAATTTCTTATTTATACCCTGCCCATCTGGCTGGGTTTCGCCAGCCACTCTGGGCGGCTTCCAACAAAGTGTTAAAAATACAGTAAAACATCAAACATTAAAAACTTCCCTAAACAGGGCTGCCTTCAGATGTCTTCTAAAAGTCAGATAGTTGTTTACCTCCTTGACATCTGATGGGAGACCGTTCCACAGGGCGGGTGCCACTACCAAGAAGGCCCTCTGCCTGGTTCCCTGTAACCTCACGTCTTGCAGCGAGGGAACCACCAGAAGGCCCTCGGAGTTGGATCTCAGTGTCTGGGCTGAACGATGGGGGTGGAGACGCTCCTTCAGGTATACTGGGCCAAGGCCGTTTAGGGCTTTAAAGGTCAGCACCAACACTTTGAATTGTGCTCAGAAACGTACTGGGAGCCAATGTAGGTCTTTCAGGACTGGAGTTACGTGGTCTCAGGGCCACTCCCCTCAAAAATCCACAATGCACAAGAAACTGTTCACACTTTCTGCTCAGTTCCTGTTCATACTTGCTCAGCTGCTGCTATATTTCAGCCTTTACAGTAAGCCCCCAGAGCAGCTATTTTTATGATGCACTACACCTACACTGCAGCTACTGTGCGAAGGGCGCCCACAGCAATTTCTCAAAATGCCAGACGTGCCCACTGGCCCCAAAAGGTTCATGAACCTGGAATGTGCCTCCACAGATCTCAGAAAGTTTAAAGGTAAAGGGACCCCTGACCATTAGGTCCAGTAATGACCGACTCTGGGGTTGCGGCGTTCATCCCGCTTTATTGGCCAAGGGAGCTGGCGTACAGCTTCCGGGTCATGTGGCCAGCATGACTAAGCCGCTTCTGGTGAACCAGAGCAGCGCACGGAAACACTGTTTACCTTCCCGCCGGAGCGGTACCTATTTATCTACTTGCACTTTGATGTGCTTTTGAACTGCTAGGTTGGCAGGAGCAGGGACTGAGCAACGGGAGCTCACCCCGTCGTGGGGATTCGAACAGCCAACCTTCTGATTGGCAAGTCCTAGGCTCTGTGGTTTAACCCACAGCGCCACCCTTATCCCTCAGAAAGTTCACAGGGAACTAATAGGAGCAGAACAGTGAAACTACCAGATCAAAAAGAAAATAATTTTGGAATCATCTCTGGAGTCGATATTGTTCACACCTTTGCTAGTTGCATTTGTGTTAAGTGTGAGAATCACTAACCACTAACTGCATGTAGTAGCACAACTATAGATGGTAAAGTAGATGACACATTGCAATTCAGACCATATGTTCAGGGTATCTGGAGCCTGTATTTTTTTCAATAATAGACCATGTATGGCAGTGCAATGTCTTCATTCACTAGGGATCAGCCAGATCTGATAGAATAGTGAAGTTACTTTTAAACTGTATGTGTGTGCCCCTGTGTGTATGTGTGTGTGCGCATGTGTAAAAAACACAGCTCATCTTGAAAACAATTCTACCTATGCAGAACCTCAAATACTGCTTTAGGTGGAATTCAAACCCAAATCTAATTATAAGTAATCTTGAACTTGAAGAGTGATATTCTGTCGGTGGGACGCACTTCATTTCCATGACTTGTCTTAGAAGCATGTCTTATGCACAACACTTGACTTTCTCAAGGATCTTCCAGAGACAAATTCGCAACTCCTTAAGAGGGAGAGTGTTCTTGACACAGCTTTTGCATGCATTCTTGGAACAGTTGAGGTCAAATAACTCCCCGCTCCAGCCTTGTATTGTCATATGCAACAGAACTGTTTATATTTCACATCTGCACACTGTGCCAACAAAGCCAAGAGCACGACCATCTGTCCTTTGCACTCATGTCTCTTGTTTTGGCTTTGGGTGTCCTCTCCACTTGAGGGGGCTGTCTGCCTCATGCCCTGCATTGTCCAAGCCCAGATTTTACGTTCAACCAGGTAAGAGCTGTTGGAGATCTTTTAAACAGGTGACTTGATGGGGTTGCCATACAGTGGTACCTCGGGTTAAGTACTTAATTCGTTCTGGAGGTCCGTACTTAACTGTCCATACTTAAACTGTTCTTAATCTGAAGCACCACTTTAGCTAATGGAGCCTCCCGCTGCCACCGTGCCACCGGAGCACGATTTCTGTTCTCAACCTGAAGCAAAGTTCTTAACCTGAAGCACTATTTCTGGGTTAGCGGAGTATGTAACCTGAGGTACCACTGTATTTCGAAAAGTGAAAATCCAGACACAAAAGTTATTTAGGTTATATTAGGTTTGCCCTAAGTTGTTGAGCATATTTTGCAAAATGTTTTTGAGCTATTTCTAAGGAAATTCACCAAAATCTACACTTCTGACATGGGTTGCCATACGTCCAGATTTTCAAGGACATATAAGCAATTTGCGCTCGGGCGCTGTTACAGACAGCTGAATCCCAGCTGTGCCCAGGAAATTCCGGATGTATGGCAACCCTACACTTGCAAACCTAGCCACCTTTTCTTCCACCATCGTCAAAACAAATGTCCAGCATACTTCCACACAGTCAAATGAAAATGTTTTCTTCTTCTTAAGTGGAGGTTGTGGTCTCCCCACTCTGAACCTGACTCTATATGCTCTTTCTCCTAAGCCATGGGCTCCTATACCCGACAGTATATGCCAGTAGTTTGTAATTCTGAATTCCTCATCCAGTTGTGAGGAATTCTGGGAGCTTTGACTCTCATGAAGGAACCCTCAACTTCTGAACTTGCCGCTATGGCTATGGTTACCAGATTTTTTTCAAAGTTGTTGTTGTTTTTTTTAAAAAAGCAGTAATAGCTTCTCTTCTGTAGTCTCCTCTGTCACACGGTCTTCCTCTTGGCCCGGGCACACTCTCTTGGAGTGCTAGCCCCCATGGAGTAGGCTTGGGTCGGGCCTGGGCTCAGCCATGTGTCCTTGCCCTCCCAGTGCTCTCCTACCTCTCCTCCTCAGCGGCAGTGGCAAGGTCGGGGCTCCCCTCTTTTTTCTCCTTCCTCTTTCTCTCTCTTCTTTCTCCTCTCCTCCTTCTCCCTGTGTCGGCTCCAGGGTTTTCCTGGCCCCAGAGCGCCTCTGGGCAGTCAGCCGGGTGACCGGGCGCTCTCTCTCCCAACTCAATTTGGGTTAGTGGTTCCTCAGTTGACGCACCGGGCATCCCCAGTTCCCCCTTGGCAGTGGCGGCAGCAGTGGCAGTCTCAGCAGCCTGGAGCCAGCCTGGTAGTGCAGTTGGCTCTGGCTGGCTTCAGGAGCTGCTCGCTGCCGTGGCACCCGCCATTTTGTCTTGCCGTAAGTCCCCATATTATGTGTCTTGTGCCGTTGAAGCAATCACACACATTCATTCCCTACTAATAAATCTACAACACTTAAAATATAAATCCGGGGACATTAAATTAAATCCGGGGATATTCCAGGGATGGATTTTATCCAGGGACAGATTTGTGAATCTGGGGACTGTCCCTGGGAAACGGGGTCATCTGGTAACCATTTGCTATACTGCTGGTTGGGGGATCCAGTCAGGGGTCTCCAATGCCACATACAATATGGTCTTAAAGGGAACCCAGCTGTTAAATGGGTTTACACCTACCCACCCAAGAACGTTCAGCAGAAATGGGCAAGTGTGTTGCTTTCAGTTTCTCTTATGTTCCCATTTTTTCCAATATTAAGTTCAAGTTCTCCACATTTCAAGGTGTACTTTAAAAAAAAATCATTGTGAAAATTCATCAACATTTCAGTGCAAATTCCTCCCAACGCACACATTTTTTGGTAGGGAATTTTGCTTATCCACAGATTTGGGCGCAGACATTTCCCCATGTCGTTTAAATATTTGTATTTCTTTATTTAATGAATGAACATATAACCAAAAATAATACAGATGCTTCCTGCAAAATATGCTACAATTCAGAATTCCTATGCCCTTTTAAATTGTGGGTTTTCGGGGGAGGTTATTGGGTTGTTGTTTTTATTTTGATTATATATTTTGTGGTTTTATATTCTGATTTTGTTCTGTGAACTGCCCTGAGACCTCCAGGTATAGGGCGGTATATAAATTCAATAATAAATAAATTATTAGTAAGTTTTCAGCTTTCAAGACCTGGAAGACAATATCCTGATATTCATACATTAAGTAAATGTTTTCAGAAAGTGGGAATAAGGTAGGTTTGCCTTTAACTGTGGACCGAATCAAATATCTCCCCCACTCCTAATGATCTGTGTAGCTAATAGTCGTTCTACAGTATTTATTCAGCAGGTTAACCCAGCATAGCCCATGATCCACAAAAGGGGAAACAAAGAAGGGCACCAACAGCTGTTGCGGCGACTCCCAATTAAAGGATGCCAATCTAATGAAATTACACTCTAGAAGGGCTGTATTTAAAAATAAACCACAGATTTGCTTTGATTTATGGAAGGCTCCAAGGCCAAAGATGGTGGAAAGGGGTAGGAGGCTCCTGTCGGCGTTTGGCAGACAGACAAAAGGATTCTTGCAGAGTGAGTGGAGAAACCAAAAGCGTTTTGAAGTGCTCTTCGGAGGGAAAAATAAACAGACAGTCCTATTGAAATAGTAGAGAAGATAAGTGTGCTCTTCAAGGAGTATGACTGGGCTAGTTGAATTAGGCAATGAACTCTTGACTGTTCTCCTCTGGCTGCCATGATAAAGTCAAAAGCATCTGCACACCAGTCCCTCAACAACAACAACAACCACCCATTAAGTAACTTTAGAATGAAGAAACATTGTAAAATTAATATTTCTTAGAAGGATGTTGGAATAATAATATATGATTTTAGCAGGAATGATATAAAGGTTTTGGGAATAACTGACTGTTAATTGGTGAAAGGAGGAAAAGTAAAATTACATTATATTAAGACAATTTACAGGACAAAAATTTTAAAAGAGGGAAAGGATTTGCTGAAATAGATAATTGACCTAGAATACAAAAAAGGGAGGTGTGAGGAGGTCAAGGAAACAAGCTAATGAAAGAATAGAAAGGAGATTTGATGCTTTTTCTTTTTTCTAATTTTGTTTTAGTTTAATGGGTGTTATTTTTCTGTGGTTTTTTTCCTTTTTTCCTTTTCCTTTTTTTATATTGTGGTGTGTTGCTCAGTTTTTGTTTAACGTGGTATGTTCTTTTTTTCTTTTTGTAATTCTTGAAACTTTAATAAATATCATTTTAAAAAAAAGAATAAATCAGGCAAGTGAGCTTAATCACTGGCTATTTCTAATATATGGAAACAGAGCAGGGAATTTCCCACCAAATTCAAATGTAGTAATTGGACATAAGGGTACATCTGAATCTCTCCCCACCAAACTTTATCCCAGGTTTTGAAGTCTTGGAACAACTTCAAATATGGGGATGGTGGTGATGATGGTGGTGGTCAAGAATAGGTGGGTTTTTAATATGCACCTTCTGGCTGTATGTTTGTAGGGATGGGTGATGGTCATAGGGAAAATGAAAACATTTCCAATGAAAAAATCAAAACCTGCATATAGGAAGCTGGCACATCCAAATAAATTTCTTTCAGGGGAATTATTGTGCTAGTTCTCTAGCAAGACAGTGATCTTTATAGTTAAGCAACCATATTTCCCCAAGGGTAACCTGTTGCGGGCCAAAACCACCAGTAGGTGGGATTTGAGCAAAAAATGGGTAGGACATATTTTGTATCTCTCTGTCCTTCTTCCTTTCCCCCATGTTTCCCTTTCTTTTCTACATGCAGGTAATTAGGGTTGAGGGCCACATAAAATAGGCCCTCAGGTTACATGTTGACCTCCCCTTCGGGAAGCCCCAAGAAAAGCGCATTTCTAACCAATCACAGATTTCCCCTGCCAAGTCTACTTGGTCCTTTTGTTAGCAGACTTCTATTCTCCTAATGTTAAACCACTAGGGGAACTATATCTCTGTGAGTTGAATAGGCATCCTTAACTACAGATCCCAGGATTCTATAGGGGAAGGTGAAGAAATGATCTTGCTTGGCCCTTGGCCTGATCCAGCCAAGACATTTCCTATAAACTTATTGGGAGTTAAATCTCAATGCAGACTGCCAATGTGAGGAAGTGAATTCTAGGAAAGGAGTGCATTTGGAAAGAGGTCCTGCTCCTGCCTTCTTCCCCACCACCTCCACCTCTTGAAATATACAACTGGCCCATTTGGGATCCCACAGGACGGCCCTTGGCTCCCAAGCATTCCTCTTGAAGCTGCAAATCATTCCCAGAAATGGAATTCCACAAAAAGCCGCATCTAACCAAGGCAATATGCTGTACCCAAACTTCATGTTGGTTAAAAACTTCAGCGCAGGCCCGCAGGGCACGGTCTGCTGCAGACACCCGTCAACTGCAATAATGGTCAAACAGCAGAACGAAGGAGGCAGGCACGTTGCAGCCGGCAGAGCTCAATCAATTAAATTAATAAAAGATGTGCCGGCCAAAAGGTGAAGAAGACAACCTTGCTCAAAACCGACAGCAGTGTACATAGTTCTGCAGAGAAGCAACTGTCCTTCTTCCATTGCACCTTTGGGGGATGTTTTATTACAATTTAAAAACAGCATTTCAGGAGACCTTCCCAAATCTAGTCTAGGAGGCTTCTGCTCCTTCAGTGTGGCCCAAGTGCCGCGAGAAGTGGCAGCAGTAGCAAGCGGTGTTTACTGAGACTGGAAGGGCGGAAAGCAGGGAGCCCGCATGCCAGGTAGAGTCAGAGCCAACTGCTTCTAGTTGTGCCCTGAACATTGCAGTCTGCAAATAACATTTGGTGGAGCAAGCTAATTCTGGTTTTCTCCCCATCCTTCGCCCTGCTGAGCTCTACAAAGACAGAGTTGGGGCTAAGAAGGAAGAAGCTTACAGGCAGGCTGTAAGAAAGAAGGCAGGCAGACTGGGGCTTGCTGAGTTTGGTGGGGCAGTTCCCGACTTGCCCTAAAGCAGTGTTTCCCAAACTTGGGTCTCCAGCTGTTTTTCGACTGCAACTCCCATCATCCATAGCTAGCAAGACCAGTAGGCAGGGATGATAGGAACTGTAGTCCAAAAACAGCTGGAGACCCAAGTCTGAGATCAGCCTTCACTGGGGTTTAGTACAGACAAAAGATCGCTGAGGGATCTGTGGCCCTCAAGATGTTGTTGGACTCCCAACAATCATCAGCATGTCCAGTGGTCAGTGGTGGCAGCTGTAGACCAGCAACACCTGCAGTGCCAGAGGTTCCCCATCTGTGGTACAGACAGTGCTAAGCTGGGTGAACCAATTGTCTCGCTTGGTATAAGGCAACATCTTATATGTTCTATCTGTTTCCCACAGACATTAACTATACTGACTGGAAGGAGCTTCCCAGCGTTATCAAAGACTCTTCCAGTCCTACCTAGGAAGAGAAGAGAATTCCTTACCATCTGCATTTTAAAGTGAATTAAGCACGACCTGAAGAAGCTGGAGATTCACCATGGGACATTTTCCATGAAAGTATCTGCTGCTCTACTCAAGAAGGGTTATTCTTCTCAAACTAAAGTAAGATTCCAGTCTTCATGGTTCTGAATCAAGGGCTGTTTTAAGTAGGAGCACCGGAATCTGGCTTAAAGCAGGTCAAACGCTGGGGTCCATCTAGCTCAGTATAGTTTTCTCCCAAATGGCAGAAGTTCTCTCTACACGGATATGTCCAGGACTGAATCTGGAATCCTCTGAATGCAGAGAAAATGCTCTAGCACTGGCATACACCCTCAAAGTGGGGGCACTTAGTGGGTATGGATATAAAGTACAGTAAAATCCACAGGGCATGCTGTTAAAGAGCAACAAGGAACAGCTCCACTAGTAACAAAGTTTATCAACTTAACCAGGATGTAAAAGGAGTGGATGTGGAAAGCAAACTTTTCTAGTTTGCATTTTTTACACCCACTTGTTCAGAAATTATTATCAGCATCATCATCAATTTATTAATTTCCTTCTATGCAATCGTCTCAGGGCAATGTACAATAAAACAGCAAAAACAGTTAAAACACACACACAAAACCAGCCACTGCATTTAAACAAAGCTTAAATGATACTCATGGCAAAGACCCATTCATCCAGCTTGGACAGCTGGGAGGGGGTGTATTCAATTGTTCCCGGAAGGTGCAGGCAGTGGGTCATAGCTCAGCTGGAATGCTATTCCACAGAACAGGGGCAACCAAACTAAAAACCCTGCTTTGAGTTACTGTAGAACAGGTTTCTGAGATCTTTGGAACTTACAAGAGAAACTTTCCTGCAAACCACAGGGATCTACTGGATGCATAAGGGAGATCATTAAAAGTCAACTAACCATGAATTCTTTTTTAAAAAATTCCTTCACTCCTTTCTATATGTTCAAGTTGATAATTTACTCATCAAGGAATTCCGAGGCACGAACCGAGGTTGCTGTCAAAAACCATTCTTTAACATGGCACATTATAAAACACTCTTGTGAATTTTCCATTGGGTGAGGTTTTGTGTCATTCCCAACAGGAAACACCCTGAAACACCTTGCTGCTGTTTTATAGCAGAAAATAATGGTACAAGCAATAACAGAGCAAAAGAATAACATTTGGTTCCTTCTAAGTCCCACAGAAACAATTGTGTTCCTTACAGTGATACACTAAGCAAATTAAGAGGGTGGCCAATGGCTTCTTCTTAAAAGCACTCAGTCTTAAGCGATTCAAACAGTGTCCCAGCATTAATGGGCTTTGCAAGCTACAAAAACCCAACACTTTCTGTTGCCAATGATCAAGTCCTGACAATTAGCAGCAGTTCGAGGCAGAAAGAGGCTGGGGAAAGGTTTAAGACCTTGTGGAATGCAGAAAAAACAAAACAAAAACAACAGAAGGCACTTTAAAGACAAGGGCCCATTACCAGTGCTTGGAATGAACTCATTCAATTTAACAAAGTTCACTGAATTAGTTCAAGCTTCTCTGAACTACAGCCGAAAGTAGTTCTTCAGATATCTAAAGGGCTGCCACATGGAGCAAGCTTGTTTTCTGCTGCTCCGGACGGTAAGACCCGAACCCATGGCTTCAAGTTCCAAGAAAGGAGATTCCAGCCAAACACCAGAGAGAACTTTCTGACAGTAAGAGCAGATCCCCACAAGTCCATCACAGTGGAAAAGAATCCCTTGGAAGGTGGTGGACTCTCCGTCCTTGGAGGCTTTTTAGCAGAGGCTGTATGGTCATCTGTCTTGTATGATCTAGTTGAGATTCCAGCATTGCAGGGGGTTGGACTAGATAGCCTTTGGGGGTCCCTTCCAATGCTACAATTCAATGAGTTAGGTCTGCTTGTGGCTGTTTGCATTTCCAGAAGTCTTCCATGGGTGTGGTGCCCTTCTGTTGTTAGGTCTTGGAAGACTTCCAGTAGAGTGAATCCCATCAGCATGCATACATAAAGAGCCTCGGAGGGGGGGGGGGTAAACTGCACTTGGTAAGAGGAAGAGTGGAATTTCCTAAATGACTGCAGCAAAAGGGAGAAAAGCTGATTCCTCGCTTCTGCTGGTTGGAATCAGCAAAAATGTTTTAGAAAGAAAAAAGGAGCATTTTCACATCTTAGACTGCAGGGGGGGCTAGAACCTAAGAACATCATTCTCCTGTGAGATTCTCTTTGCTGGAAAAGCCAGAAATGCTTTCAGAGAATCAGCGTTCAAAACAGCCCTTATAATAGTCTTGAGCAGATAGAATAGGAGAGGGGTGTCCCAAGGGAAACAGAAGAAATAAATAAGTAAAAAAGAGGGGTGAACCATCTAGACTAGATAGATAGATAAATAAATAGATAGATGATAGATGATAGATTAGATAGATAGATAGATAGATGATAGATATAGATGATAGATAGATGATAGACAGACAGACAGATAGATGATAGAGATAGATAGACAGATGATAGATGATAGATAGATAGATAATGATGATGATAGATAGATAGATAGATAGATAATGATAGATAGATATAGATGATAGATAGATAGATAGATAGATGATAGATAGATGATAGATAGATGATAGATAGATGATAGATAGATGATAGATGATAGATGATAGATAGATAGATGATAGATAGATAGATGATAGATAGATAGACAGACAGACAGACAGATAGATGATAGAGATAGATAGAAAGATGATCGATGATAGATTCAGCATTAAAATCTTAATTCATAGCTCCTTAAAACGGAACACTCTCCATCATAGGTGGAGATTATGTTTCACATAATTTGCAATACAGCAACCCCAGGGTTGTGTTGTGCAGGTTCTTTCCAGTTCCCCTATAGAGATGAGTTGCCCATGCTCTAGCTAACTTTTAAGTTAGATGACTGCAATGCACTCTGTTTGGGTCTTGCCTTTGAAGACCATCCAGAAAACCACAAGACACAAGATCAGGAGATCATACCTTGCCTATCTTGAAATAACTCCTGCCTCCCAGTAAGTTTCCAAGCTCTGTCCAAAGTGCTGATATTAGCCTTTGAAAACCCTGTACTGCTAGTACCCAGATATTTGCTGGATCACCTTCTGTCACAACAATCTACACATCCAGTGCTATCATGACCTGAAGCCTTTTCCTGGTGCCCCCGCTGTCTGAAGTGTAGCAGGAGCAGCAGGAGAGGGAGAAAGAGAGGGAGGCTCTTCAGTGGTGGCTCCTCATCTCTGGAGTTCCTAAATACCAATTTACCACTAGAGGCTGACCAATTAGGGTGAATGAGACCTTGTGCCACCAACCTCAGCCTGCCCTCAACTTATTTAAAGTTGTTTCCAGGTGACTTTTCTGTATTCCTTGAAATCCCATTCAGTTTGCATTTGAAGGTAAACATACCCAATTCACACTTTACAAAATGATATAAGAGCCAAAACATAGCCATCAGTCATGTGGTGTGTGTGTGTGTGTGTGTGTGTGTGTGTGTGTTTGCATAAACATGCATATTACTTGTGAAAACACAAAAATATGCATTATTTTAGAGAGAACAACAATGCTTGTAAAAGTGTGCATATTTGGCAAAATTGCCTACAAAAATGTATGTGCTGTGTGAAATCCACATTGAAATGCTGATGAATTTTCATGAAGGCTTATTTGTTTAAGGAAGTTGCAAACTGATGTGGAACTGTAGGGAACTGAACTTGTGGCTGGGAAAAATGAGAAAGTGTGACAAACTGAAATTGACAGATTTGCCCATCCCTATATGTAGGTGCTCCTTCATGGATCACTGCCTTGTTGTGGTGAAGGGGCTTGAGTAATTCAGAGAAGCTATGAGCTATGCCACACAGGGCCACCCAAGATGGACAGGTCATAGTGGAGAGCTTTGACTAAACGTGATCCACCTGGAGCAGAAACTGGCAAGCCACTCTAGTATCCCTGCCAAGAAAACTCCATGGACAAAAACAACAGGCATATGACAGTCGCCTGGTGTGCTCTGGCCCATGGCGTCACGAAGAGTCAGGCATGACTAAACAACTAAGCAACAACAAATATGTAGGTGAGATCAGTGTCCAGGCTCCCACTAGTTTACCAAAGAAACTTCTGCAATGACAGTCACCAACTCTGATAGCTTTAAAAGAGGATGGGACAAATACATAGAGGATTAAGGCTATCAGCAGCATTAACATTGGAAAATTCCACTAGCGTATATTAAGCTAGAAGAGAGCTCTCTGAGATTCTAGCTAGGTTAATGATTAACTGTTGCTGTTCTCTGCTCTTTCACATGAGTGTTTAACCTTAGGTCACATGATTATGGTAGAAATTAAAACCGTGGCACCATGGTTTGGGAGACTGTACCTGAGCCCCCTGTGTGCTTGCTTAGACCACTGTCCAGGTGCTTAAACTGCTCTGGGAACTGTAGTTCTGTGAGGGGAACTGTAGTTCTTTGGGGGAAGCCATGGCTGTTCAAAGCAATGGGTCGAGCTTTTTGTTGTGGGGTGCTTTGCCAATAAATCAGCAGGAACCACACAGTGAGGATCTTGACACAACCACAGGTTTAACTGGAGTAAAAGGAAAGCTAAATCACTAGTCAAAATGCAGCTGAGGCTTTCTGAAAAATACATACGCTGTATGGTAAGAACAGAGCGGGAGGATTTTCTAAGAAGCAAGAAAAAGATCAGACAACTGGCTGCTTTTAAGATCTTGACTTTTCCCCTCTCCAGTCGCTCGGATTCTTTTTGTTGCTCTAAGTGTCTCCAAAAGGTCATAAGCTAAATATACAGTATTTAGTGAATAAGTAACTGGATAACATCAGGAAGCAAGAAAACGTTGCAATTTTCTTAATGGCCACCAGCACAAGGTTTATGGTTTAGAAATTGAATTGTAGGAACCTACTATACTATCCTGTCCCTCCCCCCCACTTCCCTGTAACAACCCCGTTGAAGTCAACAAATTGCCAAGATAAATAATCCTGGATGCTCAGCCTATGTTTTGGCTGAGCTAATTTAGAGTGCTTTGCAGCAGGTCTGGAAGATGAGGGAAGGCCACAAAACAGAGTCACTGAATGTCAGGGACTGGCTGAACCCTGAGGAGTGGTGGCTGGATACTGAGGAGTGGGCACCGGGAGATAGAGGGATGGAGACTGACTGAGGAGAAGGGATCAGTGATCTGGGGGAGCCTGAAACAGCCAGGAGATGAGAGGTAGAGGAAGCAGAAGCTGAAGGATTGGAGAGTGAAGAACAAGTGCAGTAGGCGGGAGAGAGAGGTCCGGCTGGTGGAGAGTCAAGGGCTTCCATATCTCCTGCTGCTGCCCCAGGACCAGGAGAGGATTGAAGAGGGAGGAGCAGAAGGTGACATGCAGGTGGAGTCTTTGTCTGCTTGCACACAGCTTGGATGGAGGAGATACATTAGCTGAGGCCAGAGGCAGGCCTCTCTCTTGTGGCAACTGCCTCATTGGGCACACACCTAGGAGTAGCTGAGAGACGTAGGCAGGGCTGGATTTAGGTTTGATGAGGCCCTAAGCTATTGAAGCTAATAGGGCCCTTTATATGTCCAGCTGTCCTTTGTCAACAACAAATTGTCGCTGTTCTTTGTGTTGAATATATGCTATATGGTAATTTATGGACCTAAAGGTAAAGGTAAAGGGACCCCTGACCATTAGGTCCTGTCATGACCAGCGGTACCTATTTATCTACGTGCACTTTGACGTGCTTTCGAACTGCTAGGTTGGCAGGAGCAGGGACCGAGCAATGGGAGCTCACCCCGTCGCAGGGATTCAAACCGCTGACCTTCTGATCAGCAAGTCCTAGGCTCTGTGGTTTAACCCGCAGCGCCACCCGCATCCCTCATTTATGGACCTAATGGGTATCTAAAGCCATTTGCACATAACAAATAGGAGCCTACACAACTCAAAGCACTGTTGCTTTTATTTTATTTTATTTGTTTTCTATCTTATATTTTGGAAATGTACATCCAGGGTTGTTGTTTTTCCTTTAGGGGTTTTTTTTGGGGGGGGGGGCTAAACTATAGCTTGTTTAGCTTATACGTAAATCTGGCACTGGACGTAGGACTGCTGGGCATGCCTTTCCCTAACTTGCACGTGTCCTTTTGCCACTGTGCCAGATGCTTATAGCATTGGTGAGCAAGAGTTTATTCTAACGCTCTCATCTTCCAGTCTTGGACGATTATGATGATTATTCCGTTCCCCAGGAAATGTTTTACGAGGGGCTCTAAAACAGTGTGCAACACAACGTCATTTCTTTTACAGCTTGTGGAAATAGCAGGCCCATTGGTACCTCCAGTACAAACGTACTTCCAATCATTACACCCGAGAGTATTGTTATCTGAAAGCTAAATGTAGGCCAGGACCATTTGCAATATTTATTGAATACTAATGCAAAAAGTTAATTTCCAACCCTGCCGGTGCCAAATTTTAAGAGTGGAAAATAATCATCTTTTAATCAAAAAAACAAAATAATACAGTGTCATCATAAGCTCAAGATGGGTTGTAACTTTAAACGGCTACTCCTCTGGGGGAAGCTTTTCTCAGCAGCATCCATCTTTTGCTTATAGAAATTAATATGGTTTTATTAACTTCCTGTCTCTATTTGCATTAACAAATATATTTTACTTGATGCCACATGGACCCTCTCTTTCCCCAGGCTCCAAGTATCTGGGAACATTAGACTAAAGTATAAGGACATAGGAACATAGGAAGAACCTGCCGGGTCAGGCCAAACCCCCATTTAGACCAGCTTTCTGTTCTCACCATGGCCAAACAGAAGTTTATCGGAAGCCTGCAAGCGGGACCTGAGCACAATGGCCTTCTCCCCTCCTGTGGTTTCCAGAAACTGGTATTCAGAAGCATATTGCCTCCAAAAGCAGAGGCAGAACAAAGCCATCATAGCTAGTAGACACTGGTGATGAGCCACTCCATGAGATTGTCTAACTCTCTTTGAAAGCCAACCACATTCTTGGCCATCACTGCATCTTTTAGCAGACCCTCCAAATGTCCCTATTTTCCAAGGACAGTCCCAGATTTACAGAAGCTGTCCCAGTTTCTGATTTGATCCCAGAACATCCTGCTTTTCTGTAGGATGTCCCTATTTTCAACAAAGATGTTGGAGGGTATGGAGGTATGTGTCCCCCGAGCCAAGGAAATAGGTAACTATGCAACCTTTAGAAGACACCTGAATAGGGAAGCTTTTTTAATGCTTAATGTTTTTATATATGTTAGAAGCCGCCCAGAGTGCTGGGGCAACCCAGTCAGGAGGGTGAAGTATAAATATTATTATTATTATTATTATTATTATTATTATTATTGAATAGGACATCCCTATTTTCATCGAAAAAAGGGATGCAGGTGGCGCTGTGGGTTAAAGCCTCAGCGCCTAGGACTTGCCGATCGAAAGGTCGGCGGTTCGAATCCCTGCGGCGGGGTGCGCTCCCGCTGCTCGGTCCCAGCGCCTGCCAACCTAGCAGTTCGAAAGCACCTCCAGGTGCAAGTAGATAAATAGGGATCGCTTACCAGCGGGAAGGTAAACGGCGTTTCCGTGTGCGGCTCTGGCTCGCCAGAGCAGCAATGTCACGCTGGCCACGTGACCCGGAAGTGTCTCCGGACAGCGCTGGCCCCTGGCCTCTTAAGTGAGATGGGCGCACAACCCCAGAGTCTGTCAAGACTGGCCCGTACGGGCAGGGGTACCTTTACCTTTACCTTATTTTCATTGAGGAAATGCTGAAGGGTATGTTTTAGGAGTGAATTCCATAACTACATGCTGTGTGAAGTAGTAAGCCCCTTTTCTTAACTCCCCTCCCTCATTTTCTTGTATACACATTTATTTTACTGTATGTGCCCATGTCGGATGAAGAAAAGAAGTACAACAATGAGTTAGACACAGAGCAGACAAGCTCTGGTGCTCCCACGACAGGTGTGCAGGTTGCATTTGTGTTTCAGACTTCAAAACTCTTTCAGATTCATTGCAGAGTTGCAAAAAGAAAGAAAGTTACCTCACAACTTGCTTAAAGCAAGATTTTGAATTCAGTTTTACAGAACAATGGGGGGGCTGGGGGGGGGTTCCAATAAATTTATAGCTCCTGAAGAAGGAGTTTTGAACTCCAAAACATGGGGAGTAACCACAATGAGTATCTTTCTTCAGTAAAAGCACTGGAGTTTGACTCTTTGTTCTCTGACAGCTTTGTGGGCATTATAGTTTATCTGATGTGGGTACCAAACAGCCAATACTCTGTTGAGTAAATTAGTCCCAATGGAAGACGGAGATTATCTGATTGACACCCACCCATACAGAATGCTTACATAAAGGGGGTTCAGCATGTTCGCACACTGATGGAAAATGTGATGGAACTCAGATTCATCAGTCAAGCGATTCAGCTGCAAAACTGTAAAGGTGTGTCTGTGTGTTCACTTTATGTTTTGATATGTGTGTGTTTAATGTAAGCTATCATGGGCCAGATGGTAAGATACCAAGCAGAATTAATTTAACACATTTTCTTCAAGATGTTACAATATTCAACAGCGTCTGCAATAAAGTCTCCCTTGCCTCCATCCAAGAAAAATTCAGCTCTCGTTCCTCCCACCAGCCCATATTTTATGTGAGGTATTTTGTTTCCATTTCTGATCAGAGCAGACAATTGTGAACTCTAATACAGTGGTACCTCGGGTTACATACGCTTCAGGTTACAGACTCCGCTAACCCAGAAATAGTACCTTGGGTTAAGAATTTTGCTTCAGGCTGAGAACAGAAATCGTGCTCCGGCGGTGCAGCAGCAGCAGGAGGCCCCATTAGCTAAAGTGGTGCTTCAGGTTAAGAACAGTTTCAGGTTAAGAACGGACCTCCGGAACGAATTAAGTACTTAACCCGAGGTACCACTGTAATGGTCAATGGAAGAAAGGAAGAAAAAAAAAACTCTGCACCATCATTACCAAATAGGAGCAGGGGAGGGAGGAAGAGATTTCAGTTTTGGGGAGAAATGAGGAACCCAGCAACATCAAAGCCCCATCTGTACTATACATTTACAGCAATATCATGCCACTTTAAGCAATCAAGGCTTCTCCCAATGAACCCTGGAATCTGTAAAGGGTGCTGCTAAGAGTCATTAGGAGAGACTTATCCCATTCACAGACTGGCTCGGGATTACCAAATTTGGGTCTCCACCTGTTGTTGGACTACAACTCAAATCATCCCTAGCTAGGCAGACCAGTGATCTGGGTGATGGGAGTTGTAGTCCAACAACAGCTGGAGACCCAAGTTTGGGAAACCCTGAATTAGCTGAATGAGTAATTCCCTCTTCCTGGGAAACTTGTGGAACTGGACCAGGGAGAAGAGTCGGTGGAAGATGATTGGAAGAAATTTAAAGCTTATCTACAGAAACATTGTAAAATTAAGGAATGTTAGAAGGAGGCTGGAATGAAGTTATGTGGCATTAGCAGAAATATTATAAAGGATTAAGTAAAAATAGATTGTTAATGGATGAAAGGAGGAAAGGTAAAGTTACATTATATTAAGATAAATTATAGGATAAAATTTGGGAAAGATGGAAAGGATTTGCTGAAATAGCTAACCGAACTAGAATACAAAAAAGGAGGTGCAAGGAGGTCAAGGAAACAAGCAAATGAAAGATAAGTTATGGGAAGGTTCGTTGTGTTTTTTAATTGTTTCTATTTTTCTGTTTTTCTGTTTTTTATAATTATTTTTTTTCTATTCTCTTCTTTCATTATTGTGATGTGTTGTCAAGTTTTTGTTTAACTTGGAGTTATCTCTTTCTCTTTTTGTAACATTTAAAACTTTAATAAATATTATTTTTTTTAAAAAAGGAAACTTGTGGAACTGTAGCTCTTCAAGGGGAATAAGGTGTCTCCTAACAACTCTCAACCTTAACAGGCTACAATCCCCAGGATTCTTTGGGGGAAGCCATGACTGTTTGAAGTGGAATGATACTGCTTTAAATGCACAATGCAGATGAGGCCCCAAAACTGATACAGTCACCCATTCCTAGCAGTAGAACTATACTTTGTGTCTGCAACCTGACCCAGGTTCAGCCCTTAACATGGCCAGGTAGTGCTGGGAAGACCCCATCTCCAAAACCTCAGAGAGCCCCTGCCAGCCACTCTAGTCAATAATGAGTTTGACAGACCAATAGTCTGTCTCAGCTGCTTCCTGTGTCCATGCATGAATATCCAATAATTCTTACACTTTAGCTGTTTGCTTTAGCAGAACAAAGAGTCGCACATGGCAGCAGTGGAGAGCTTCCACCCCTTCTCCTAATTGTTTAGCGCCCCCCTGCCCCAGCCAAAGTTCAAAAGCTACCTGCAAGCCATCAGTTTAAACCTCTGGCAAAAGTGATTCTTCCACCTGTAACCTACTGGGCAAAAGAGGAAGATAACAAAGAGAAGTGACTCCTCCAATTACATTTGACTCTGGTCCCACCTGCAGTTAGTAGGCAGCCCCTGATATATTAACTGAGTGACAATGTGGCATTCATGGGGGGGGGGGGGGAGTTGGCCACACTTGTTATAGGAGAGGCACAGGTGTCATCAAGCATGTCACTGAGCAACACCCACATACAAACCTGTGATGGCCTGGGATTTGGACTCAGAGGCTGAACCTGAGGAATCCCAGCCTGCACAGGAGTCCCCGCCTCCAGAACCAGCTGAGCTGGGGCTGGGGCCTGAGCCTGAATGGTCCTCACCTGTGCTGGATCCTCAGGTGCAGGCACCAGCTGAGTCTGCTCTGGCTCCTGAGGGGATGGAGGACCCATTGCCTGCAGGTGCTCCACCCTCAGTCCCTTCAAAGGAAGCGGAGGTTGCCTCTGGGTCTGGTAGCCCTCCAGCCTCTCCTGAGCTGCAGAGGCTCAGGGCAGAGAGGTGGAGGGAACTAAGTTCCTGCAGGAGGAGTGCTTGCCACCAGGCCAGGAGAGGTGAGTCACCTGAGGATCGAGTCCGCCCTATGCCTCGGGGGAGATAAAAGCCAGCCAGCCCCAGTCCCAAGTTGCGGGAGCAACATCATTGGTTGTCGGTTCCAGCCTGATTCCTGACCTGCTTCCCTGCCGGAGCTCCTGACCTCACCCGACGCCCTGCTCTGCACCCAGCTTCGACTTCTATGGACTGCCTTCATATTGCACCATTGACCTCGGACTGGACTCGGACCTTGCCTCTCAGTTAGCCCCCAGGACCAGCACAAAACCTCTGGTGCTGCTTTACCCAGAGTCAGTCTGCTGTTCCATCTAGACTAGAGTTTTCCAAACTTGGGCCTCCAGCATTTTGGGGGGCTACATTTCCCATCATCCCTGACCACTGGTCCTGCTAGCTAGGAATGATGGGAGTTGTAGCCCCAAAACAGCTGGAGAGCCAAGTCTGGGAAACACGGATCTAGACCACTACTCCTTATTCTAGTTAGTGGTGGATCTCCAAGTTCTTAAGCACTTGAGATCCCTATTAGAAACATAACTGGAACCTGCTGCATCAAACCAATGGCCCATCTTGTCTACCCATCTGCTCTAACCATGGCTGGCCGGCTGGCCCTATGGGAAGCCCGTAAACAGAACCCGAGCACAACAGCAGTGCTCTGGAGAACCCCAAAACTGCAATGTCTGCATGCATGCCAAACACTCCTACCCCACCCTTGACCTACCAACATGGAGTAGGACTAGGGCTTCCAAGCATGCTTAAGGCATCTTGGATTATATTCCAGGGAGCTCTATATGCCTTTGACTGATAAGTCCCTAGAAGGCAGGCATATACATTTGTTTCGGTGGGATTGGCAGGCAGCATAAATTCTGGTGGAGTCCAATCTTAAATTAATAAGATTGTCAAAATAAAGCCAGGATAGAAGCCTGTGTATCTGATACAGTCACGTCAATCTGTTCTTCCCTCCTTCTCTGAAACCCACCCACTGCTTTCTTTTCAATTAGCAGTTCTTGGATGGGGAGTAATGAAAGCAGTTGCTAAAGAGCACTCACACGTCAACGTTGAGGCTGCAAATCCAAAACTTTAAATAGCATGTTGTAAATCGCTTGTCACTGCTGTCAGCTTGCCTTGGAACAGCACAGCAAGACGCAATCCAAACTCATCGGCTTCGCTCCCCCCCCCAAACTGTTGGCACAACCAATCAGACACTTCTCCCCTTCCCAGCTTCAATTTCCGCTGTCTCGCTAACACTCTACTAAGACAGGTGTGCCCCACCATTGACAAAAGAAGGGGGGAGGAAGTAAAATGGTTTAATCCTCTCCCACACCTGGACCCAGTTTTGGCAGCTGGGTCCTTGTCACACAACCCAGGCTGCATTCACACAACAGTTTATTCCATTTGGTGGGTGTTTCCCTAACTATCAATTTCCACCTTATCTTTGAGCTTTCACACAGTCTAAAAACTGCTTCTGGAAATATAGCAGAATGTAGCACAGGATGAGGCAGGATGCACATCAGGCAGGGCTCTTTTGAGCATGGATCAAGCAATGAGGAAGATCTCCAGGTAGACTCTACACATGAGTAGCATCACTACCCCTCGTGGGGAGAAAATCCCATTGCTGAACGATGCCCTGTGCGAATAAGTACTTTCTTTTAACAGTCCTGAATCTCCCAACATTCAGCTTCATCAGAGTTCCTTGAGTTCCAGTATGATGTGAGAGGGAGATTATGCTCCTTCTCCAAACCATTCAATGTTTTATACACTTCTCCAACCTGTCCCCTTTTCTCTAAATTTCTAAGCCTTGCAGATGTTCCTCTTTGTGTGTGTTGTGATGCACGAGTGCAATGCCCAGCTTTATATTATGAGGTACTTCTTAGCCAGATGGCTATCTTCAACACTTCCAAGGAAGCATTTCCTGAACAGTGGAAATACCACTGCAGTCAGCACCGGGTGACATGGACATGCCTGGAGTCTGGCGTTACAGTTCATTAAAAGTGACACAATCCGACAAGGAACAAGATGAATTTCTCATTCTAACTGCGCGCCAAGTGATATTTCCTTCCTACTTGGAACGGCTCAAAACCTCCCGTCTTCTTTTCACAGGATTCTCAGATTTGGAACACCAGCACTCAAATATTGTCTTGGAAATATGGAACGTCACATACTGAATATTTACTGGGCTCTAACCAGATGCTACTATGTGGAGCTAAGAAGTACAGAAATAAAACAATTAATAATCATAATAATAAATGTGTTCTTATAATAAACTCTTCAGAACAGTTTCAGTCTTTGCAGAAGTCTTTTTTTCTTTTTCATTTCAACCAATCCTTGCTTGTGCCTTCTGCCAGATATTCAGAGGGTGCTTTATGTTGTTGTGAGCAAGCTTGCAAGACAAGAGGTTTGCTCGTGTCCAATTTGTTGGATCTACCTTTACATTAAACCAGGCTTCCTCAACCTTGGCCCTCCAGATGTTTTGAGACTACAGTTCCCATCATCCCTGACCGCTGGTCCTGCTAGCTAGGGGTCATGGAAGTTGTAGGCCAAAAACATCTGGAGGGCCGAGGTTGAGGAAGCCTACATTAGACCCTCCCTTAAGCAATCTCAGAGAAACCCTTGCGTGCTTTGGGGACTCCCAAGAAGCAAACTGTGCCAGAAAGCTTTTCTACAAAGATTCATAAGGCAGCTCATTTTGTTTCACATCAGGCAGGGCATTCAACACCACTGAGAGGTTGCATGTTGTGTCCAAATGAGCATAAGCAGGCATGCAATGTCTCTTCCTCCGCGAGGAAAGACAGCTTTGAGGGGGAAATATGGGAGAAATGGTTGGGATCAGACACCTGGCCACCATCTCTCCACTTCTGAGTAGCTTCACCTTCCCACCCAAGTTCAAAATGCAGGTAAACTTGCATTTTGAAGAGTTTGGATTTGATATCCCGCTTTATCACTACCCGAAGGAGCCTCAAACATTCTGCTTTCCCCTCCTCCCCAACAACAAACACTCTGGGAGGTGAGTGGGGCTGAGAGACTTCAAAGAAGTGTGACTAGCCCAAGGTCACCAAGCAGCTGCATGTGGAGGAGCGGAGACGGGGACCTGGTTCACCAGATTACAAGTCCACCGCTCTTAACCACTATACCACACTGGCTCTCTGGATCTGATTTGGGCATGGACAACAACTTGTGGGGCCATTTGATGTCAAGGAGTGGCAAGTATACAAAGTATACAAAAGGTTAAGCAACCATCTCCTACTTTTTCATTTAAAATTTTCTTTGAATGGTGTTGCAGTTCCATGGTGAATGTTTGTGTTGATGCATGTACTTCCTAAGTGTGCTTGTGCATGCACACACACACATGAAGCCACTTTATACTAGAAACGATCACTATTATTTCAGAAACCATATGGTCACCCCCCAAAAAAACTTAATTATGAGCACTCCGTTAAGGGTTTGCCTGTAAGAAAAGGTGAAGGAAGATCATGGCTGTTCTCGCTATCATACAGCATGGCAGGGTAGCCAAGGGCTCATGAGCTACAAACCAGCTAGTTTAACTCCCTGCACAAGCCAAGAGTGCATCCTCAGTACTTAGAGATGCCATGCCAGCATAGCATCTAGGCAACGGTTGTACTATGTACTCAACAACAGGTTAGGCACCTTCCTAAGATGCCATTCGTATTGTGCCTGTCAGCATCTGTTATGAACCCTGCATCCAGCAGTGAACTGAACATGGAGGCTGCAGGGGCACCAGATATGGAGCAGGATCTAGATCAGGGCTCAGAGCAGACTGCAGAAGATCACTGGAGGCTACTGCACCTGAGGCAGTTGGACGATAACTCCCAGAGGAACCTCCCAGACCACCAGGGCCTATAGGGTCACAGCCCAGGCTCTCAGAGGCACTTTCCCCTGCTCCTGAAGAACCAGATGCCTCCTACCACACATCACCAGTCCAGCAATACCAGGAGCACATCAGGAGAAAACTATGGAATGGAGGCGGAATGTCTATCTTCAGGTCAGAAGGTTGGCCAGTTAAGGCCCTGAATTTCTCTCAAGGGGGTGGAGCCTGGAGGAGGTTGAGGACAGAGACACCAAAGGCCTCAGGCTCCTCCCAAACTTTGAAAGAGCTAGTTGCTCACTTGGAGTTATCTGTGGCCATAATGAACAAAGCCAAACAGTGACCCATTTCCTTAAAAAGAAATAAATTTTACAAAACCCTTCTGGAGGAAATGAAATTCTGATCCTACCAGGTGGGGAGGGGAAATGAAAATATAATATAATAAATAAAACATTTGAAATAGGGTGCTATTTGTCCATCTAAACTCACCATTGGAAACAGTCATTTCTGTCCCTGAAATCTCCAGCTCATCTGTCCTTCTATGTTCATTAGTTAGTTTTCCCTTTTTTTCTCCTTTAATTGCCAACCCCTGGGATTTTAATAAAAAATATTTAAAACAACAACAACCACCCTGCTGTTGTACAGCTGCGATGGACGTATCTCGTAAAGCAGAAATGAAAGTTGTGGGGAGGAATCCAGCAGGCACAGATCCCAGAAGCAATCCTGCTTACAAACTCATTTGCATGCACCACCTTCTGGCTCAACACCATTCCCCTAGAGCTGTGGCCTCTTTGTTGCCCCCCCCCACCCCGCCACCTGTAAGACTGAGACAACCCTAGTCCCATCAGTTCCATTGACTGGAGTAGCAACTCATTTACATTTAGGAATCATTAAGCCAGAGAAATACCCAAGACAACATCAGCCCAACTTTGACTCAACATTCCATTCCCATCTTGCCAAGAGGCAACCTCAAGGGCCCAACCCCAAGAGGAGAAAGACGTTGCAGCAGAAACCAGGAGGGAAAACAATGCCAGAGATAGCAAACAGATATGTCTAAAGTGGAGAAATAAGGCCATCCCACTCCGACACATTTTTCACCGCTTCCTACCTGACTGAGTCCTTTCAGGAACTTCTTCCTTTTCCTGAGATGTTGGCAGAGGTTGCGGTCATTCTCCCGGTCTGAGCTGTAGTGGCGATGGTGCAGTCTGTTCTTTTTCAGGTGGTATGGCAGTCCATTAGTGAGCACGTCCCGTTTCTTCTTCACAAAGGGGTCCAGGCGCTTCTCCATGAGGTCATGAGGCTTCACCACAACCTCCTTCTGCATGGTTGGGAGGGGAGAAAGAGAAAGGAATCCTGTTGTTGTTTTGGAAGACTATCAACTACAAGTGCAAGGTTTTAGTGAATCCAGCTAAGTTTTCAAGTTCAGTAACACGGTGGCCAACTTTTAAACTAGATCCTGCAGCTGCCGTAGCTTAGTGGAGAGCACATGCACATGGGAAAGTCACTTTTGCCATTCCAAGAGTGGTTTATCAATCAACACCATTTCTCGGGTAACTCTAGTTCTGCGAGGGGAATAGGGACCTTCTTACAACTCACAGCACTCTTAACAAACAGCAGTCCCATCCCCCCAGATTCTTTGGAAGAAGCCCTGACAGTTGAAAGGGTTTACTTGGGACCCATTAGCACTATACAATCTGGAACAGTGGTGGGAGACCCCATTTTGCCCAAGTCATGCCTCTCTGCTCCACACCTGATGCCATCAGGTGTGGAGCAGATTGGGCATGGCTGAACTGCAAAGCAGTTGATTCTGGTGAGGTCAGACTCCTATGTATAGTTTGCTCTAGGGAGCTTAGTTTGGTCAGAATCGAATACAGTGGTACCTCTGGTTATGAACTTAATTCGTTCTGTAGGTCCATTCTTAACCTGAAACCGTTCTTAACCTGAGGTACCACTTTAGCTAATGGGGCCTCCTGCTGCCGCCATGCCGCCAGCATGCGATTTCTGTTCTCATCCTGAGGTAAAGTTCTTAACCCAAGGTACTACTTCCGGGTTAGCGGAGTCTATAACCTGAAGTGTTTGCAACCCGAGGTACCCCTGTATACACTTCCAGAGTTAACGCTAAATTACTTCTGGTTAATGAGTCACCATAGCCGCTCCAAGGGCTGTTAAAATTTGTGTCCTGGGCTTATTAGACTTGTCACAGTGGAAGACAGGAGTGCCTGGCGTGCTCTGGTTCATGGGGTCACGAAGAGTCGGACATGAATAAACAACAACAACCCATATGTTATCTGAAACCACAGGGCCACCTTGGTTGCCAGAGGAGATTTATTTTCCCCCTAGCACTCCTGGAGTGGCTCCAGTTGTGTGGCTCCAAACTGGCACTGCTGCCCCCTCTGTCACTGAGGACACGGAGACACCAATGCCATTGTGAAGAGACGTTCCATGGCCAGCCCACCAGGTGGAGTTCTTTTTGCTCCCTCAGGCGAAATATGCCTCTTGCTTGCCATGCTGAGGCCGTGCCCGCTCCACTTCCTCCTAACAGGAGCCCAGGGAGGATGTCAACTGCTGGATCAATGTGTTCGCTTGCACCGCTATGTCTTTGCACCTGCTTATGTATCACACTGATCTCAGCATGAAAGGTTTTGACAGAAAACGTAATCCGAGTCCAAGCCCTTCATCCAGTGGGAGCCAGGACAAAGGCAGGACTTAACGCTTATCTAAGATCTCAAATATCACAAGTGTTACTCCCAATGGCAAGCAAGGAAGGAACAAGTTCTGCCGTTAAAGGTCACCTACCGATAAGACAAAAAGAATGGCTAATCCGGCAAAAAGTAAACATGAACCACGGGGGGAGGGGAGACTTATCACCACTTTGTAATACAACAAAAAAAGTAACCCAAACAGGAAAATATATAGACACATAATCCAAAAAGACAGGATGAGACATCCATGCCCAAATCAGAAGATAGTTTAATGGGCATGCTGCTATCTAGCCCCTTTATTCATATAGGCCACCAGAGACATGGTCCTTAATCAAAGTATAAATCCAGTCCAAGGCAGAGGTTTACAAAATGACAGAGGTGCCCTGGCATTAACCTTTTCCATGTAGTGAAACTTCAACTCTATCTGGCTGTGCTGGGAGATCATAAAAGTGGGGAACAAAAAGGAAATGCATCCTGTGAGGCCCTATGCTCTCAAGCTCTGACTCTTGTTTGTCTGGGGCCCACTAGACCTACAGAACCAGCCACTATGATGAGTACAAAGCACACTATAGGTCAGCCATGATGAATTAAACTGGATGACCCCATGTCATCTCGGTATCATGTCTGTTATAAGCTGCCTTGGTGCTGTTTGCTAAGACCTTGGCATCCTCAGCTGAAAAAACAGGATTGAAGCCAGAGCAAATGGCACAGCAAGAGAGTGGTGAGGTGTGTCAAGGTGCCTCAGGTGGAGAACCGCTGGTGAAGCAAGGATTCCAGTTTCCCCGCCCCCAGGTATATTAGGGTAATTGGTTACCCACCTCAATCATAGAATTGTAACATTGGGAGGGACCCTAAGGATCATCTAACCCAACCCCTTGCAATGCAGGAATATGCAACTGTCCCATACGGGGATCAAACCTGCAACCTTGGAGTTATCAGCACCAGGCTCTAACCAACTGAGCTAACAAAACCAATACAAAAGGAAAGAAAAGTCCCCCCCCCCGGGGTGTACAGAGAACCCTCCCCTTCCTCAGTGTGTCTGGACACCCACCCACCTAATAAATAACTGTGATTGATCCAGTTGCCTTCCTCACCACATACACCATCTTACCTGGGCACTGAACGAGGCAAATATATTATGGGTTGCATATATTATGTTGCTCCTCACTAGGGGCTACTTCCTCATGAACTGGAAGAACTTGCAATGGATGTGTGGATGTGTGTGTGTGATAGAATCACAGAATCGTAGAGTTGAAAGGGACCCTGTCCCATACGGGAATCAAACCTGCAACCTTGGCATCATCAGCACCACGTTCTAACCAACTGAGCTATCCAGGTTGCAAGGCTTCATGGGCCAGCCCTGCTGTCAGTCCATGGGCCCATCATCCACACATTCAGCCAGCAGATGAAGAGGGTCTGCACCCATTCGGCAAGTCTCTTTCACACGTCAACCAGATGTGATCAGTTCCTATAAGCAGAACCAGCTTAGTGTGGAAGGAAAATGTTCTCTATTTAAATATGGCTATGCATTTATTGAATCCATCAGGGTGAATAGTAAAGTTTATAAAACACTGTGCAGACATGGCAGAGGGAGAGATCAATAGAGAGATGATTGCAGAGTAACTGGAGAATTAGATGTCAGATTTATCCCGAAACAGATTGAAGGAAATGCTCTGTGATAACCTGGTAAGATGCACCATCGATACCTTTAATTCATAATCTATGATTTCAAAATTTACTTAACTTGCAGGAAAGACGTCTTGATTTGTTAAACAGAATAGTCTGAAATGGCTAAAAGGGAAGGGGTCCCAGCCTACCAGTGCCTGAAAGGAAGACTGTTTGGCAGGACTTAAGAGTTTCTGGCCGGAAATTCAAGCTATCAGATACTAAGGCCAGATAAAAGGGAAAGGGAAAGGTACCCCTGCCCGTACGGGCCAGTCTTGACAGACTCTAGGGTTGTGCACTCATCTCACTCTATAGGCCGGGAGCCAGCGCTGTCCGCAGACACTTCCGGGTCACATGGCCAGCGTGACAAGCTGCATCTGGCGAGCCAGCGCAGCACACGGAAACGCCGTTTACCTTCCCGCTAGTAAGTGGTCCCTATTTATCTACTTGCACCCGGGGGTGCTTTCGAACTGCTAGGTTGGCAGGCGTTGGGACCGAACGACGGGAGCGCACCCTGCCGTGGGGATTCGAACCGCCGACCATGCGATCGGCAAGTCCTAGGCGCTGAGGTTTTACCCACAGCGCCATCCACGTCCCAACAAGGCCAGATACACACCTTATATTTAAAGCATCATTACAGTGGTGCCTCGAAAGACGGAATTAATCCGTTCCGCGAGTCTCTTCGTCTTGTGGTTTCTTCGTCTTGCGAAGCACGGCTATTAGCGGCTTAGCGGCTTAGCGGCTATTAGCGGCTTAGTGGCTTAGCGGCTATTAACGGCTTAGCGGCTTAGCGGCTTTAAGAAAAAGGAAACAAACTCGTTTCGTCTTGCGAAGCAAGCCCATAGGGAAATTCAGCTTGCAGAACAACTCAAAAACCGGAAAACTCTTTCGTCTTGCGCGTTTTTCGTCTTGTGAGGCATTCGTCTTGCGAGGTACCACTGTATACCCCTTAAACAATCATGGCTTTCCCCCAAAGAATCCTGGAGAATCCTTTGGCCCCAAGAATTCTTAGGAAACCCAAATTCCCCTCACAGAGCTACAATTCCCTAGGAAGAGAGGTTGATTGCATAGCCGCCAAGTGTCCTGGAAAAAAATGGGACGTCCCATTTTTTTCTGTGCTAGATTGCAGCAGATATTTGGAGTGTCATGCTTTCACCTCTAAAAAGCACTTTTTCCAGGGCCGCACAAGATCACGCCCCCAAAAAGTGCAGCGTGTGTTTTTTTAGTGAGATCATGGTGCAGGTCACGTGACTTGCTGTGGTGCATGTCCCGACAGACGCACATCCCAATTTTTGATCTGAAAAAGTTGGAGCAGTATGTGGTTGTTAAATCACTCTGGGAATGAGGGGTCTATGAAGGGCATGGGGGTGTCCTATCACATCTGATGTACCCTTAAACTACAGCTCCCAGGTTCCATCCCCAACAGCTTCAATTAAATGACTCAGAGAGCAGGTGATGAGAAATAAATTTCTCTCCTTAAGATTGCTGGACCATTAAGAGGAGGGGGGAGACAAAACCTCAGCAGTACAGCATCTGCTTTGCATGCAGAAGGGCCCCAACATTTCCAATTGGGACTGGGGGAGAACCCTGCCTGAAACCCGGAGGGTTGCTGCAAGTCATTGGTAGGAACTTCAGAAGCTGCCTATCCAGCTCAGCATTATTTACACTGACTAGAAGCAGCTCTCCATGAAATCAGGCATGGTTCTCTCTCAGAGCCCTGCCTGGAGATCAAATCTGGGACCTTCTGCATGTAAAGCAGATGTTCCACAGGGAACAGAGCAAACTATGCTGAGCTAAACAGATAAATAGCTTGGCCTGGTGTAAGGCAGCTCCCTCTGTTTCTATGTGGCTGCAGGAAGGAGAGTGTTGACAACACTGGGTTATGTGAGCAGACTTCATCATTACGGAACCCGCAAGCTAATCAATGTGTGCAAATGCCACTTGAAAATGATCTACCGCTTTGCCACTTCTTTGCCGCCTACCCAAAGAAATGAGCTCATCACAAAGACTGGATGGCTCTATCTAGTAATCCTACCCCAGAGGCATTGGGTGAATTCTTTCTGAGAGTGATCTAGAAATTACAAGAAGCCCAGCTGAAGTCTCTGAAAATGCCACTTCACCAATTAACCCACTTTCATTTCTGAGAAATAGCTAGCGTAAAGGAATGTCTGGTATGTGGGTGTGGGTGTGTGTCTCTCTCCCCCCCCACACACACTTTTATGTATTAAAATTTTAACTATTAAAGTCTAGGGTTGCCATATTTCTAGAAGACAAATTCAGGACACAAAAGTTGGTGAGCTTTTGGGGGGAAATGAAACTCAAAGATGGTGAGCTTGGTTCTGTTCCCCCCTCCCCGCTATGCCAGTCCCCTTAAATCCTGCCTCCACCCATGACCCTTTCCCCTGATAAATTACCTTTCAGTTACAGTGGTACCTCGGGTTATAGACGCTTCAGCTTACAGACGCTTCAGGTGACAGACTCCGCTAACACAGAAATAGTACCTCAGGTTAAGAACTTTACCTCAGGATGAGAACAGAAATTGCGTGGCGGCAGCAGCGGGAGGCCCCATTAGCTAAAGTGGCACCTCAGGTTAAGAACAGTTTCAGGTTAAGAACGGACCTCCAGAACGAATTAAGTTCTTAACCTGAGGTACCACTGTATTTTAAGCCTCCACACCCCCAACTGCTCCCTGCCTTGACCTGCCCTTCTTTGGCTGGCCTGATTGCAGCTGGAACAGCCCTGGTTCCTGTTATAAGTGGATTGGGTCCTCCTTAAAGGGCCAGTCATATCAGAAGCCATTCTGCCCACAGATCTTCGCAGGGGAGTTTTCAACTAGGCTCTCGCTCACAACCCTCTACTCTTTTCACAACCCAGGAATCTTATCCTCAGAAGTGAAACTCCCCACACACCGGTGAGCTGAAAGAGGCATGAGCTCCCACCTAGATCTAAAATTCTGCAATGAAAACAAATCACCATTATTTTAAAAGTCATAAGGAGGGTGGGAAGAAAGGGAAAGAGCTGTTGTTGTTGTTGTCCCCCCCCCCCCTCCCCGCGCTTTGCTCCCAGCTGATCAACCTGAGAGCAAACGGAACACAAGCACTATTTGGAAGGCACTAGTAGTAGTAGATTAATGAATGTAATTATCTCCCATTGTGAAAGAGCAAGCTGCAAGGCCTATAATTTATAGGGTGCTATAAAGTTCTAATGTGTTTTTACGTCCATAAGCTGCTTAACCATAATCTAATGCATTTGCGCCCAACCCTCTTCCTAAGTGGTTTTCAGCCATGCAATGAGAATAAATCCCTCCAACCCGGCCACTTTCGCCTGGTGTTACTCCACTGGATAAACCAACCTTTCAGCTGGGCATTGGAAAAGCAAAATACACAGGAGCACAAGAACTGCTTTCACTGATTTGGCTGAAGGCCAGAAGGCCAGGACTTATATATATATAAAAGCAACAAAGCACGCACAGTTAGATACATGGAAATGCATGACAAATCGAGCAGCCCTTCCAAGGAAAAGGTTCCTCTGCTGCTCAGATTGTCAAATGAGATTTCCAGTGGTTCACTTTTTTAAAAAGCTTGGGGTGTCCTGGTTTTTACTTTTTGAAATATGGCAACCCTAGAAAAGCAGAATTTTTTAAAAAAAAAATGGTTATCAGCATCTTTGATTTCTATCACAAACCTGCATTATGTAGAACATCAGAATATCTCACACCTGTGTTACATAGAACATCAGTGCAACCCAAAATATGTACTTGCAAATTTTATTAAATGTGTTCACCCCGTAAATGGAGTCCATTTGCATCTCTCCACAGTACTAACCACTCCCCTGACTCTGATTATCTGAGACTTGACCTCCAATTCTCAGATAATCAGATGGTTAAGAATATTGATGTACAACAACAAAAAAGATGTCAATTAGAGATTACCGGTAATTTGTAATATACGCATCAATGGGAAAACATCATGGACTTCTCTAAGAACGGAAGTAGGAAATCAGTCTTTGGGGGGAAATGTATAAAATTAATTCCAATCTGGCAATGATCTGTAACAAAATTGGAAAACCAATAGAAATTACTTGTGGGGGTGTCCTGTTACCATTCAGATATTCCTGCCCCTCTTTTAAAGGTAAAGGGTAAAGGGACCCCTGACCATTAGGTCCAGTCGTGACCAACTCTGGGGTTGCGGCACTCATCTCGCTTTATTGGCCAAGGGAACCGGCGTACAGCTTCCGGGTCATGTGGTCAGCATGACTAAGCACACGGAAATGCCGTTTACCTTCCCGCCGGAGCGGTACCTACTTATCTACTTGCACTTTGACGTGCTTTCGAACTGCTAGGTTGGCAGGAGTAGGGACCGAGCAATGGGAGCTCACCCCATTGCGGGGATTCGAACCACCGACCTTCTGATCGGCAAGTCCTAGGCTCTGTGGTTTAACCCACAGCACCACCCGCGTCCCTTGCCCCTCTTTTAGAGAATACTTAATTATTACTTTTTCCCCTGCCTTGATTTTGCCAGCAGTCAATAGCATGGAGAATTTGAGGGAAGTCATTTTTGCACAACCCGACCCCACCATACCCCACACCACAAATATTAAAAAAACTGACTTGCATTCAAATTACTTTGCAAGACCCTCATCTTATCCCTTCCCCCAATTAATAATCTGACGTACATGCATTTGAAACCCTAGCTTCAAATAAAACATCCATTAAAGATAATTTGGACAAGGGAACAAACAATCTTAAAAGCAAATCTTCTCAATGCTGAAGCACAAGCCATTACATGGGCAGACTGCATGCGAGGGAAGAGCAGGCCAGGCTAAAAAGCTCACTGAGGATAAATTAGAAACATAGTCAATAAATAATGGATGCATATATATTTGTTCCCAACTGAAAATGGATGGCTTTGAATCTTCCATGGGAACAAGAGGGTATGCTTCGGATTTGGTTAGGGACTAGAACAACTTGCTTGAAAGAGGTGTCCCTTTATAAGGTCAGGAGGTTTTCATTCCCTTATGTAGCCTCAGGCTGGATCTACTGTACACTGATATGTTTAACAATATTTCCCCCGATTAGAACAATATTCTACCTCCAACAACAGAGGTAGAATGTAGCTATCATGCTGCCTTTTAAAGACATCACTGAGGCCACTAAGAGACAGGTACAGGTGTTGGCTAACAGAGCCCTGCTGATTGGTGAACCAGCTCTTTGACTGCCGTGAAAATATCAGGCAAAGGAAGTGATGTCAGGGCTGGCTCAAGTGGCTCCCCCTCCACTTCTGGGTTGTCCAGCGCCACCAGCGCATGGCTCGAGTCCTGCCCCCCACATCTCACTTGTTGGACTCTTCCTTCCTCTCCGACAGAGGTTGCCCGTCTCTAACCTCTTAGATTGCTGCTACAGGACTCATGACACAGAACATGCTTTGCATGCAGGTCTCAGATTCAAACTCTGGCATCTCAAGTTGGAAAGATCTGAAACCTGTCCTGTCTGAAACCATGGAAGAGTCACTGTTGGTCAGCGTAGCTCAGCCTCTCTAAACTTGGAGCCCTCAAGACTAAAACTCCCATCATCCTTGAGCTATTGGACCTATTGGCTGGGGCTGATTGGAACTGTTGCCCAGCAACATCTTGGGGGCAGCAGGTTGAAGAAAGTTGACACAGTCAATACCAAGCTAAGGATGTAACAGTTTCCTATGGTTTGCCAGGTAATTCTGAGACCTAGAGTGTCTTCCTTTGTACCTCAAAACCTATTGATACTCTTTACCTCCAGATTAGTTTTGGTAAGCAGTAGGGATGGAAGGATCTGTCAATTTCAGTTCTGTTTTTCCTTTTTCCAATTTTAAATTCAGCTTGTCTTTCTGTAGCAATTTGCATTAAAAAAATTATCATGAAAATTCATCAGCATACAATATTTCTGATAAGCAATTATGAGAAACAGATATGAATAGTGAAATAGATAAATATGTAATCAAAGCTATATGGAATTGGTGGGAAGTCAATGGAATTAAAAGACTGTGAAAGAGTGTAACAGATATTGATAATACTTTTGTTTTGTTCTTTTTTATTGTTCTTTTGTTGTTTTTATGGATAACTGTGATTTTGTGTTATGTTTTTCTAAGTTTAATAAAGCATTTTAAAAAAGAAAGAAAAAGAAAATTCACCAGCATTTTAGTGCAAACCTCTCCTAAAAAACACATTTTTATACGCAGTTTATCACTAATGCCCATGCTTTTGCAAGCTGATTCCCCTAATACCATACATTATATATACTATTTTCACTAATATCTTCATTTTCACACACTCTTTTCCCTAACGTATGTGTCTTTGTTCACACTTTAGCTGAAGAACTACAAAATTCATAGAAATGCAAATTTCAAAGGACAGCTGCATTCTGGTTCACATATTGTTTCAGGAAGTGCAAATTTGACAAATTTGGCTTTAAATGCAAACTGCATAATAATAAAAAATAATTCCTTCACCCCACCAAGCAGTATCATTTTGCCCAATCTGAGCAGGGATGTTTCTGAATAAACATTACAGTAAGGGGTTAGGGAAGTGGGGAAACTTCAGTAGTATAAAGGAAATGATCATTTATCTAAATTAACATTCCACTCCAGATGAAGCAATTAATTAGGGGAAAGAAAACAAATCTTAGCACTTTGCTCTGATAATTAACCATGCTAAGTCTTCCATTGAAAATGCTACTGTACACTGGGAAAAGGAATGTTCAGTCGTTTGATGCTACTCTTAACACGAACACCCATCACACTGTGCTATAATTCCACCAGGAACTAAAACCAAGACAGCCTGCTAGCAAGAGAGACTGCTCAGCCTCTGCTAAACTGTTGGCGGTCACAGAGGAAGCCACTTTAAAGTGATGAATTATTGTTTGGATGCTCTAAGCCCTTTTATTCGTTCAGTTTGGGGAAACTGAAGGTGCTGTAGTCTACATGCTTGCCTTTCCACTGTCTGTAGAAAGCTGCTGTGCATTAATTTGCAAAGCTGTAGCCCGGGGAGAGAACTGAAAGTATCCAAGCTCTTTCTCTCTTCAGGCACTGCAATGAGCATATAGTTCCAGGTGGAGCCTGCCATCAACACCGCTGGCCCATGTGTACATGGCTGCTGTTGTTGTTGCAACGCGGTCTGTGTGGGGCTACCTTTGAAGGTGACCCGGAAACTACAATTAATCCAGAATGTGGCAGCTAGACTAGTGACTGGGAGCAGCCGCCAGACCATATAACACTGGTCCTGAAAGACCTACATTGGCTCCCAGTATGTTTCAGAGCACAATTCAAAGTGTTGGTGCTGACCTTTCAAGCCCTAAACAACCTCGGCCCTGTATACCTGAAGGAGCGTCTCCACCCCCATCATTCAGCCCAGACACTGAGGTCCAGCTCTGAGGGCCTTCTGGTGATTCCTTCGCTGTGAGAAGTGAGGTTACAGGGAACGAGGCAGAGGGCCTTCTCGGTAGTGGCGGCTGACCTATGGAACGTCCTCCCATCAGATATCAAGGAAATAATCTGGCTTTTAGAAGACATCTGAAGGCAGCCCTGTTTAGGGAAGTTTTTAATGTTTGATGTTTTATTGTGTTTTTAATATTCTGTTGGAAGCTGCCCAGAGTGGCTGGGGAAACCCAGCCAGATGGGCGGGGTATAGATAATAATTTGTTGTTGTTGTTGTTGCATTTATATCCCTGCTTTTCTCCAAAGAGCTCAAAGTGGTGTACAGACAACTCCCTCTCTCCATTTTTTTCTCACAACAATTCTTCTGATCTAGGTTAGGGTGGAAGATCATGACTAGCCCAACATCACCCAAAGGGCTTCATAGCTTAGTGGAGAATTGAACCCTGGTCTCCCAGGTTCTAGCCCAGCCATCTAACCACTGCTCCACCCAGGCTTTCAATTCACCTTGCATCAAGTTCATATTAATTTACATGGCCCTTAACATCTTGGGTCTAGGATACCTTCAGAGGCACCTCATTCCTTAAGTCACTGCCTCATTGCTGAGATCTTCAGGAGAGCCTCTCTTAGTGGGTTTCCCATAATATTTCATTTCATTTCACGTTTAATTTGTATATCACCTTTCCATACACAAGGCAGTTTACAAGATGAAGAAACAGCAAAGATTGCACACCTTATAACAATCTGACGATCCAATACAAAAAATGTCATAATAAAAACATAACTTTAAAATAAACTTATATCAAATAAAGTAATATTAAATAATCCATTGGAATATAATAGTCCACCATGAAATTAAAGACCAGCAACAAACAATTAAACAGAAATCCACTCTAAACAATTGCAATAAATAATTTCTAAACTATAATCAATAAAAGCAACAGAAAATCACAGTGCAGTGCAATACAATATAATACAAACTGAGACGCAAAGACACAGGACTGATGAAATTATTTTAAATATATATCCCTGAACTCCTCTCTTCCCAGCTGCTTCTGCTGTTCCTAAAGTCGTGATCTGGAAAGGCTCCTAGGGCTGGAGGGTGGGGTGAGGCAGTTGGGAAAAGCCAATGCCTGGTGGACAGCAGAAAATCTCTCTCCCCTCATAGTCTCTCCCTCATAATATGACCTGAACCATGAGGAATTCAGTTTCTGCTGCGTTCTGTACCCACCATAGCAGCCCATCACAGAGACCCCTGAGAGTGAAGTTAGTGTTGCCATATGTCCAGAATATGGCAGTTGGAAACAGTGTCCGGGTGGAAATTGCTGGAATGTCCAGATATATGGCAACCCATGTCGGAAGTCTAGATTTTGGTGAATTTTGCAATATGAATTTTGCAGTATGGCAATCCTTGGTTAAGTGGAACCTTCTGTACTGCACAGTGTGTGTGTGTGTGTGTGTGTGTGTGTGTGTGTGTGCGCGCACACACACACACACACACACACACACATATCAGGGGTGTGTGAGAGATTCTGACAGTAATACTTAGCCCATGAGGCTCAGTGAGGCCCAGTCTCACCAGGCTGGGGAAAACTGAGAGGAGCGGCAGATCCAAGAGGCCAGGAACATGCCACTTGCCACCTCCTGTGATTGTCACCCTACCTTCTCCTCTGCCACTACTGCCATCTGCTCCTCTCCAGCCTCTGCCCACTGCCTTCAGTGAAGTGGCAAGGGCAGAAATGGAGCGGGCACCATTTCCTGTTTTGCCTCCTCCTCTGCCACCACCACCACTGAGCTGATGGTGGCAAGCGAGACAAAAGAAGGCTGGATAGGAGCAAGCAGTGAGGATGCAACAGAGGAGGAAGCAATACACAAAATGGTACATGCTGCCACCTGCTTCTTTCCTGTATTCTTTTTTTTCCCCTCTGCCATCCTGGGAGAAGGGGGGGGGGAGAGAGAGAGAGAGACCTGTTTCTGTCTTGTCTCAAGTGGAAAATGTCCTGGGCCAGCCCTGAATAGGGGTCTCACAAATAGCCCCTGCCCTGTGTTCATCTCTGAAAACATAAAAGAATGTGGTAGTTCTCTGGGTGGAAAAAAGAAAACCTTCTCACATGGCCAACGGCTTTCCTCCAGCAAGTTTGCAGGTTCTTTTAACATCTTCTCCACTGCAAATGATGTAGGAAGTCTCTCTCCCCTCTTGTAATTTTACGAGCCTTCTTTCTCCCCTCCCCCGTTATGAGCCCATCAAATCTCCCATTTCAGACATGTTGCCCTTCTTATGTAACCCCATTAAAGTGCTGTAAACAGCAATATAACTGATGTCTCAGCCATTTGTTTTGATGCGTCTTAGCCTTTAATAAATCAGTGGCTGCTCGGTTAATAGGAATATGAGAGTGAGGGGTATGTTGTTGCCAGCAGCTGCTAGTAAATGAAAAAGCGATCATCTGTTGGCTTGATCTGATATATTTATCTTAGCTAGAGGGTGGACAAAATGTTTGTTTCCTACCTTCAAAGAGCTGAAAGAAAAAAGAAAAAGAAAACACACGCAACAACAAAAGTTCAACTGTGAATCGTTTTTGCTCTGTTGGCCCTGTGGTTCCCATCCATCCACCACCTTGTTCGCTCCCCCGGCCTCATTGGGGAGATAAACTCCCTTCTCAAATGTTGCTGCTGCATCATAGGATTTTAGAGTTGCTGGGCAGTTTGTGGGGCACCAAGTCCTGATCAATGCAAAGTCTACGGTACAGAATGCTATGCAGCAGGGGCCTCTCCTGCCCTCCAGAAGTTGCTGATTTCCTGCCCTCATAAGCCCCTGCTTTTGGGGTGATTGGTGTTGTAGCACATGCCAAAAATATTAGGAGGTCCACAGGTTTCTGGTTTCTCACTTCTTGTTTTGTTTGGACAGCAGCATAAGAGGGCTACATTGCTCACATGACACACACCCTCCTTCTGACTGAGTCACTGCTGCAAACCAGGAACGAGATGGGGAGGGACAAGTTGGTGCCAAAGTTGGTGTGGTGCAAATGTGCCGGTGGAGGCAAGTTGATGTGCCTGCCAGTGTGGTGTAAACTGTCAGGAGTTCAGTCTACACTTGAGTAGGACCCTGACAGAGACACATGCCCAACTGGCATGTTCTCTCCCTCCTGGTCTTTCATTCGGGAGCTTCAAAAGCTTTCTTCAGCCCAAACTTCACAGCGACCGATGCCAATAGACACCGGCACACTTAGAGATCCGCAGAGTTTGCACACCTTGCGTGACAGACCTCAGCAACTCAGCATTTTGGCTAATGTACTTTATAAACACACACGGAGAACTGCAACATGGCTCCCTCTCTCTCTAGCATCAGACAGCAAAAAGAAAAAGAACAAAGGACAATAGTCCCACTTCACAGAACACAGTAACACAAACGTCCTGTCTCCGTCACTTCCCACTCTGTGGAGTCAAAACATATGCCATCATGTGAAAGGCAACAATCCTATGACTGCAATCATGGAGCAGGAATTCTAACACCCTCTTGTCCCTTTCTCCCAGCTCAGAGGGAAGGAGATCAGGTGAGTAGCGCAGACCCACATCATCTGCTGGTGGAGTGGATGCATCTAGTCTCCAGTGCACACACCTGTAAATCAGAGTTTCCCAAGCTTGGGTCTCCAACTGTTTTCAGACTACAATGCCCATCATCCTTAGCAAGCAGGACCAGTAGTCAGGGATGATGGGAATCGTAGTCCAAAAACAGGTGGAGACGCAAGCTTGGGAAACACTGCTGCAAAGTCTTGTGCATAAACACTATGGCAGCATGTAACACCCAGTTGCTTTTTCTATGAATAATTTTTTATTAACAGACCAATCACATCAAATCAAACCAAATTACATAAATTCCAAATTACACAGCTGAATTTTAAATTTTTGTTGGGGGTACCCATATTTCAAGTTCCGAAGGGGATCCAATCAACTTCTTGCTTCTTACTGCTGTTTTAATGTCCACAAATCTAACCTTATGATGTTCACAATACTATCCAGTCCTTTCTTATTGTTTTTCCACATCTCTTGTTGTTATTTTCACATATTTTTCCTTTCTCTTTGTGACCTCTGATAGTCTCCACAAGCTGGTTAGAACATTTTGTAATCCTGCGTGGATATTATTATTTTTTATCCAGTAGCCATATCCAGACGTTTTCCATATAACATCATTTCCATACATCAAAACAGTCTTAGAGTCATTAATCTTCACCAATCTGCCTCCTTTCTCAAAACCTCTGAGGAGATTCACCAGGAATGCAGTCTGAAAACAAGTCCGTTCTTCCTCCCGGCTATAAATCCTTTGGCAAGATGGCAACTCCAAATTAATTACTACGCCATTCCAAAAGCTCTTATTGCTTCTCGATCTCCATAAAGCATACTTTTGGTTAAAGTTTATCTCCACGCAGACCTTAATCATCCTGCTTGGGTCAGTTCAACCGACGATTCTAATGAGGAGGGTTTCTTGTAAATCACATAGAAGGAAAGTAAAAAAGGTCCCCCCCCCCATTCAGTCCCGTTGTCAACATACCCAGCCTTTGGTGTATCTTCATCGTAAAATATTCCTGTTTCTCCAACCCGTCGTCTTCTTTTGCAGAGGTCACTTAAATTAGCAGACTTCACTCCCCTTCTTCACTTGAAATATGTGCATTTGCTTCTTTTGTAATTAATTATTCCAAATTGCTGCAGCTAGTGCACGATCAGAGACAGCGTCCAGGAGAGCCGAGGTCCAAACGGGGGCATTCTGCCTAGGGCCCTCACCCCCTTCTTTCGAATTAGGGGGTGATTTAGGAAACAGCAGGCAAGGGCAGTGTTCCCCATTTCCTTGGGGCAACAAGGGAGGCTGCCTACTCCCATAACAGCCTCTTAATTACCCCGTGTGGGTCGGAGAGATGGCATTGTCAGCCATCTTCCAATGTGCCCCCTAGTGGCCCCCTGTAACACCCAGTTGCATGCCATTTTATGTACGCAATCTGTTGAGGTGCATGTTTTGGTCACATTGGACTCCCAGTGCACTGCATCTTTCTGCCTTCTGAAGCTCATCAGGACACTTGCTCTGGATCCTTCTCATTAAGGTAAAGGTAAAGGGACCCCTGACCATTAGGTCCAGTCGTGGCCGACTCTGGGGTTGTGGCACTCATCTCGCTTTATTGGCCAAGGAAGCCGGCATACAGCTACTGAGTCATGTGGCCAGCATGACTAAGCCGCTTCTGGTGAAAGAGCAGCACACGGAAACGCTGTTTACCTTCCCGCCGGAGTGGTACCTATTTATCTACTTGCAGCTTGATGTGCTTTCGAACTGCTAGGTTGGCAGGAGCAGGGACCGAGCGACAGGGGCTCACCCCATTGCGGGGATTCGAACCGCCGACCTTCTGATCGGCAAGTCCTAGGCTCTGTGGTTTAACCCACAGCGCCACCCGCGTCCCTCCTTATCATTAGTCTGGTATAATAAACCAGTCTGGACTGGTTGTAAATAAGAAGGTGGACAGGTGAGGGCAAGCTGAGGTTAGGGGGGCAGTGCCCCATATGCCCTCATGGGCCAGGATCCCCTGGAAGCCTCTGTAACAGCCAGGGAGCATCTCAGCTGATCTGGGCAAGGACGCTTCCTTGGGCAAGTTGAGTGGGTATGGCCTGAGGTTAAATCCACCCCAGAGGACATCAGTTCAAAGCCCACAGTGGATTCAATTCCTTGCAGAATTTCTTTGAAGAGCAAATTGCTACGCCATTGCCTTAACTTACCTGCTTTCCCCGTGATTCATCTCTGCTCCCGCCCTGCCCCATGGCACCCACCCCACCCCACCCCTGACCTATACTTCACAAGGCCAAGATAACATTTCTATGTGATGTCTGAGTTCCCCTTTCACCCAAGTATACCCTCGCTCTGTGAAAAGATATGCTTGAAAGGGGGCTTTGAAATTAAAAGCAGCTCAAAAGCGCATGCCCCTGTATCAGCGGCGCTGATGGAGGCTAATGGCTGATTCCTTTCATCTTCCCTGACAATTCCCTTTATGCCCAATCGTTTTGCAGCCCAGTTGCTCCCAGCCTTTGGTTCTCCAGAGCTATCAAAGGCCCAATGACTCCAAATATTAGGTTTCTCCCTTTTAAAAATATTTTCATTTAAATGTAGATTTTGACCTTCTTGCCAATGAAATATTAATAAGTGAATTACAGATTGCACCTCTTCTGAATGAGTGCTCTCCTTCTCTTCCTCTCCTTTTCTTCCCTCCTCTCTCTCTCTCTCTCTCTCTCACTCACACACACACACACACACACACACACATTTTGTTTGACTTGGAAAGATTCTTTATTCTGTCGCTCTCTCTTCCTCATTTCCCCCGTACTTTTGAAACAGGATGCAAAGTACCGAAGAACATCTCCCTTCAATTTACCAACAGAAATAAAGAAAGGAGAAATGGAGGGGGAGAGCAGAACCTCTTATATCTTTTCAAAGAAGTCACAAAGGCAAACTAATTTGGTTTGAAATAGCTCTCTGTCTTCCCAAATAAAGAGACAGTCTGAAGATTAACTCAGGCCTACATTTCTTGATAATAACCGCAGACCATTAAGCAGAAGGGGGGGGGGATGAGCCTCACAAACTGCCCTGCTTATCTTTCTTTATCTCTATCGTTATTCAATCAGCTGAGAGTAGCCTTCCCTCCCCCAGTTATTTATTCTCCAGTTATGCTTCCCCTCCCTGTGCTGTTTAAGGAAATAAAATGAAGACACTTCAGGGACTGGGGTGGGGGGCTTTGGGGAAAATGGTTCGGTGCTCTGACACTGTCTCCATTTCCAAACTAGCAAGAGAATATAGGCAGGATCCATCCATCTCACGCACACAAGAACCAAGCACTCCCACACTTACACAGCATTTGCATGAATGAACACATATTTTCTATAGGCTGCCATGCCGGCAGACCTTCCAAACTCATCTGCATATGGGGGTGTTTCTGGAAAGGGGAACAAAAGCACCCCCCACACGTGAGCAGAATGCCATGCCTGAGTTTTCATTTAGGCCACATTCATGCCATACATTTACAGTGGTACCTCTGGATGCGAACGGGATCTGTTCCAGAGCCCTGTTCGCATCCTGAAGCGAATGCAACCCACATCTGCGCGTGCGCGGGTCATGATACATGACTTCCGCGCATGCACGTGATGTCATTTTGAACGTCTGCGCATGCACGAGCAGTGAAACCCTGAAGTAACGTGTTCCGTTACTTCCAGGTCGCTGCGGAGCGTAACCTGAAAATGCTCAACCTGAAGCACATTTAACCTGAAGTATGACTGTAAAGTGATTTAAAGCGTCGTGGCTTTCCCACACACATACACCCCAGTGGATGCTGGGAGCTGTAGTTCATTTCGGATGCTGAGAGTTGCTTGGAGGCCCATCACAGAGCTACAATTCTTGGAGCTCGCTGTGAAGGAAGGTACACCATTTTGTGAGAGGAATGTGGGTTGCTAGCAATACTCACAGCACCCTTAACAAACTACAACTCTTAGAATTCTTTAGGGGAAGTCCTGGCTGCTGAACATGGCAACATAGTGCTTTACCTGCTTCCTTGCGGGACATTTTCCGGGTCATGTGGCCAGCAGGACTAAGCTTTTTCTGGCGAACCAGAGCAGTGCACGGAAATGCCGTTTACCTTCCCACCGGAGTGGTACCTATTTCTCTACTTGCACTTTGATGAACTGCTAGGTTGGCAGGAGCAGGGACCGAGCAACGGGAGCTCACCCCGTCACAGGGATTCGAACTGCCAACCTTCTGATCAGCAAGTCCTAGGCTCTGTGGTTTAACCATAAGAGACAGGGTAGGGTTGCCATATTTCAAACAGTGAAAATCCGGACACACAGAAAATGAAGTTTTTAAGTTTTCTTTCTTTCTTTCTTTCTTTTCGTAAATTCACCAAAAAAAATTAACACTTCTGATATGTGATGCCCTACGTTCGGGTTTTCACAGACATTTAAACCAATTTGTGAAAATCCCACCCAGACGCTATTTTTGATGGACCAATACCGGCTATGTCCAGGAAATTCTGGACGTACAGCAGCCCCTATGACAGGGGTAAGAAACTCACCTAAGCAAGAATAAGGGGAAAGAGCATCACCAGCTGTAGTGAATTAAGAGAGGAGAGTTTACTGCTGAGTGAAAGGGGATGGCAAGCATTATAGTGATGGTAAGAGCCCTAACCACGAAAGGTGTGGGGTCACCAGGCATCTCTGAAGATAAGAGACACACTGGAGCTCTGAAGACACTTGGGAACCAGAAGAAAGACTGGAATCAGCACAGGAATAAATATATGGCAGAAAGTCTATGAGGAACCTGGGTGTTGCTTTTTGGGGGGCGGCCAGAACAATGGCCTTTCATCCCCAAAGGGTGTTACTCTGACATTTCTTTCAAATACTGTTATTTAAAGCCCTCAGATTGCAGAGCTGCAAAAATGGACTAACAGCAGCTTGCAGTGCACCTCTTCCCCTGCCAGCTCAATAAATTGTGTCGAGGCTGTGATTTGTGTTTCGGGAGCGAACTTTTCAGCAGCTGAGCTATTGCTTTACACTGTCAACAAACTCGCTATCAAGACACACACACGCCCCAACCAAATCAAAGTGAATGATGCTCTGGGAGCTTCAAATGTACAGACATTTAATGACAGGGTGTTTTGCAACCAATTGGTTTCGAATACGGAAAGCAAAGCTGTGCTTTTGGGACCATTTGTTGAGTGGGTGGGGCAAAACAAAATCCTCCTGGAATATCAAAGGGCAGGGAGAAATGCATCAAAAAAAATTAGGGGAGGGGTGGCATTTACCTTACTTAACCTTATGAGGCGGCCAAGTGTTGTTTTTAATTGTTTTTTAAAATAGAAAAAACCCTCTGAGATGCTGCATTTCCTGGAATGCACTGGAAGCCACATTTATGTCATATCTTGTCACTTCCAAGGCATTCAGGGAAACATGGCTTCTCTGTGGGACACACGGGCTCTTACCACAGTTCCTACCAGACATGCTTCCGGGCAAACCCCGCTAAAGTAAGCAGCAACCGCCTCCCAAAAATGAATCCAGAGGAATTTCTCATCCTTCTTAAGAAAGCAGCAGAAAACCATCATCATCATCAATCATCACTATATTCCAGGAGGAGATAATAAGGTGTGTGAGGAAGATTTCAGCCTAGCCTTTATTGAAAGTGGAGAATGCTTGCAAGCTCTCAATATGAATATTCAGCGCTCATAGATATAGTCACTGGCAATACATTAGTTTGTTTTAAAGCTGTGGGTTAAACCACAGAGCCTAGGACTTGCCGATCAGAAGATCGGCAGTTCGAATCCCCACGACGGGGTGAGCTCCCGCTGCTTGGGCCCTGCTCCTGCCAACCTAGCAGTTCGAAAGCAGGTCAAAGTGCAAGTAGATAAATAGGTACCGCTCTGGTGGGAAAGTAAACGGCGTTTCCGTGCGCTGCTCTGGTTCGCCAGAAGCAGCTTAGTCATGCTGGCCACATCACCCGGAAGCTGTATGCAGGCTCCCTCGGCCAATAAAGCGAGATGAGCACCGCAACCCCAGAGTCGGTCACGACTGGACCTAATGGTCGGGGTCCCTTCACCTTTACCTTTAACATTACTGCAATGCATTATATGTAGGGCTGCCTCTGAAGACAGTTCAGAAACTTCACCTGGTGCAGAATTCAGCGGCCAGGTTTGCTCATTGGACCAAGACAGTTTGAGCATATTATACTGATCCTGCCCAACTGCACTGGCTACCAGTTGGTCTTTGGGCCCAATTCAAAGTGCTGGCTTTGACCTATAAAGCCTTAAATGGCTCAGGACCGCAATACCTCAAGGACCGCCTCATTCCATATGAACCTACCAGGAGCCTGAGATCATTTTCTGAGGCCCTCTTTTGTGTGCCTCCTCGAGAGGTCCAGAGGGTGACAACACGAGAACAGGGTCTTTTCTGCAGTGGCTCCCCATCTGTGGAATGCTCTCCCCAGGGAAGTTCGCCTGGCACCTTCATTATGCACCTTTAGGCGCCAGGCAAAAACGTTCCTTTTTGTTGTTTTGTTTTGTTGTTTTGGTTGTTATTTTTATTTTGTATTAGGTATTTTGTGGTTTTATATCTTGATTTTATTCTGTGAACTGTCCTGAGACCCCCGGGTGTAGGGTGGTATATAAATTCAATAAATATTAAATAATAATAATAGCATTTATGTTCCAAAAACACCCACAATCCCTGCTACATATCCATGATCTATTATTGGATGCCTCACATTTTTCCTGGTTGACACATGTGCTATGCCTTTATGTGATTTCCCCCCCTCTTTGGGGTCTTTTTTTTTAATATAATTTTTATTAATTTTCCAATAAAAACAAATTTATAACACAATTAAACATTAGGCATTCATCACACGTCTTTTTTCTTTTAGACTTCCATCAACATGTCTGATAATTTTCCGTAGTTATTACATATCTTCACATTTCTTCATTTATATTGCACTATGTTTATCTTATCTTACCATGTACCCCTCTTTGTGGTCTTTGATGGTTTCATAATGTATTGGAGCTGGGCTAACTTAAATTTGTTATTTTGTCTTGATTTGCAATTCCCAAAGGTGTCATTGCCACTCTTAACAGCGCTTTCCAATTCTCTTTTCTCATTGGTACGTATTTTTATGCTGCTATTTCTAATTATAGTCTTAATCAGTGCTAGTTTTCTAGAAAAAGAGGTGCCAGAACTCATCATGAACACCTCCCTCGCTCTCTTAGAATGGCAATGGCACCTACCTGAGAGGTGCCAGAACTGAGTTCTAGCGAGTTCTGGCTAAAAAAAAGCACCCCTGGTCCTAATAAATCTACCTCTTCAATCCTGGTGTGGTTTCTTTGGACAAGCATTGGAACTGAATCCAGTTAATTGCTTGGTCCACCTGCTACTAATTTATAGGGGCTTTAGGCTTGCAGTGAAAAGAGAGTAAGGCTTTCTGTTCTTGTTCCTCAAAACTCAAGTGACATCCAGTAAGGTCCTGGGAGTCTTCTTGCCTAGAATGGTGGTAGTAGCAGTATGTATAATCAAATCAATCTTCATTACGGTCCAGAGACCCAACAAATCATTACAAAGCAATACACAATTCATACAACCTACCTCCAGGTTAAACAAGCATTTTGTTCAAAAGATAGGGATCATTGGTTCTTGCAACCACCGATAAAAACTTTGCCACTGCTAATGTTCTAGTATTTGTCTGGTCTTCCAATAGGAACCTGACATAGTGAGCCTCTGATTTTCCTGGGAAAGGTACCAGCAAGGGTAATATCAGTTCAGCCCTGGCTTGCTCATATTTTGCACAGTGCAACAAAATATGTTTTATGGCATCGATGTCTTGAGCACACGAGCAAAGTCTGTCCTGGTAGGGAACTCCTCTCAACCTGCCATTCAACACTGCAGAAGGAAAGACATTTAGTCTGGCTTTGGTGAAAAGCCATTGATAATTTGGTACTGCCAGGTTTTTAATGTAAGATGTTAACTTAAAGACATGCCCATATTGTACTCCTACTGCCAGCGGACTACAGACTGCGTGTGATCGAGATCGCAAGTCACTGTGTGCATTATCCCATAATCTTTGCTTTAACGTCTTTAGGGCACCTTCATAACCCAGGTAATACAGTTGGGGGAGGGTGACAGACCAAAAGAGGTGGCTTTTCTAGCCATGGTTTTCTGCCATTTGCTGACAAACTCCTCATTGGTCAGGTGTTGGTACAAACCCTTCTCTAGATCAAACACTGAAATCCTGAGCCAATGTTTTAGGGCAGCCCACCATACTTTAGTTGAAATGGACCACTCACCAGCTTCTAACAGAAGTATGGAGTTGGGGACACAGTTGGGTACCTGCAGGTCCCCATTATGCCAGACATTTGCAGTGTACAGGAGTTGGGAAACGGGTTTTTAGTATGTATACACTAAACCTGTAAGCAGCAATTGGGAAGAGGGGAGAATCCCATCTGGTGATGAAGGTCTGGGGTAGAGCACATGCTCTGAATGCAGAAGGGTCCCAGGTTCATTCCCTGTTAAATGGGTCTCTGGTAACAGGGCCACAAAATGATATCTACCTGAGACTGTACAGAGCTTATTCTGTGTTTAAAAGGGCAATATTGTGAAGGGAAACTTTTCCATTTGCCCATCAATGTAGATTCATCCTTGATGTGACATTCCTGCACTTTGTTACCCAGGTATACATAACCCCAGCAGAAAACATCTTGGAAGAAGCATCTCACAGGCCTTCCAAACCGTTTGGGGAATTGTTGACGTGCTGAAAAAAACAACACCTCTGGCAGACTAGCTGAAATGACAGTACATGAGGCATGATACCTCTGCTCCATCCTTTGCCACCCACTATAGCTGCCCTTAGGAGGTGTCCAGTCGCCAAGGGAAAGCTCAGCGGAGCATTTGCTGTTTGCCAGATAGACGACATGAGAACTGCATGTCTACTCGAAGCAGCAGAGTGCTTTTTACAGCGAAAACTCGGCTCCCCAGAGGGACAAAGGCTGAGGTTTTGAAACAAATCCTTACCTGAGTGGTAAATGGTACCGCTGTCTTTGCAAAAAGAACTTCTGGCGAAATAAGTGAACACACTCTGCAGAGTGACACATGAGCAAGCAAAGCTGTCGCTTTGGGTTTCCCTGCTTCTCTCTGTCTCTTCCATTCTTAAGTTCACTTTGCCACAGTATTGCAAAAAAACAGAATCAAAGAGTTGGAAGGGACCCCATAGGGTCATCTGGTCCAACCCCCTACAATGCAGGAATGATGATGGTGATGATTTGACTCCACATAAACTAAACCAAATATATGGATCAACACGGCATAAAAGTAAAAGAGATTAAAACACATCAACATCTCCATGTCTGGAAAGGCTTGCCTAAACAAAACTGGTTTAGGTAAAGGGACCCCTGACCATTAGGTCCAGTCGTGGCCGACTCTGGGGTTGCAGCGCTCATCTCACTTTATTGGCCGAGGGAGCCGGCGTACAGCTTCCAGGTCATGTGGCCAGCATGACTAAGCCACTTCTGGTGATTCAGAGCAGCACACGGAAACGCCGTTTACCTTCCCGCCGGAGTGGTACCTATTGATCTACTTGCACTTTGATGTGCTTTCAAACTGCTAGGTTGGCAGGAGCAAGGACCGAGCAATGGGAGCTCACCCCGTCGCGGGGATTCGAACCACCAACCTTCTGATTGGCAAGTCCTAGGCTCTGTGGTTTAACCCACATCGCCACCCACGTCCCCTAAAATGTTTTAAGCAGGTACCAAAAAAGAGGAAAGCAAAGATGCCTGCCTGATGTCAATAGGCAGGCAGTTCCAAAGTTCAGCTGCTGCTGCCATGCTAAAGGATCAGTTTCTTACAAGAGCAGAACAAGCGTTGTTATGTGGTGTCTGTAGCAATGTCAGTTCTGCAGATCAAGGCAGTTGAGTGGGCACATATGGGGAAAGAGATTTTGGAAGCAGTCTGGTCCCAGGCCATTAAGGGCTTTTTTATTACAATAAAAAAGGTAAAAAGGTAAAGGACCCCTGGACGGTTAAGTCCAGTCAAAGGCGACTATGGGGTTGCGGCGCTCATCTCGCTTTCAGGCCAAGGGAGCCGGCATTTGTCTGCAGACAGCTTTCTGGGTCACATGGCCAGCAGGACTAAACCGCTTCTGACACACGGAGGACCGTGACAGAAACCAGAGCGCACAGAAATGCCTTTTACCTTCCTGCCACAGCAGTACCTATTTCTCTACTTGCACTGGCATGCTTTCGAACTGGCTTTTAGAAGACATCTGAAGGCAGCCCTATTTAGGGAAGTTTTTTATGTTTAATGTTTTATTGTGTTTTTAGTATTCTGTTGGGAGCCACCCAGAGTGGCTGGGGAAACCTAGCCAGCTGGGCAGGATATAAATAATAAATTATTATTATTATTACTCTCCAACAAATCAGTTCTAAAAGCATCCACTACTTTTTATATGGCTTGCTCCTGAAAGAAATGAAAACCCAATAACACTGTTTCAAAAGGCTAATGAAATAACAAAAGCATTAGCTCTTTACATAACAGGAAACAGATGGATTATCCTATCCTTGTTATCGTAATGAGAATAAGACATCATAATAATAATAAATGCTTGTTGGTTGCTCTGACACAAGGGTGATAAAATGTTAGCGTAGTCCGCCCGGTTTTCCTAATTTCAAAGGCCTGGTTATACTGTGCGTACTCTGCAAAACATTTTGTGATCTTTACCATGCTCGCTACCACGGTTGGCCACAAGCACTGCCGTTTTGTAATAAGGCTGGAGTTAACATTTGGCTCTGGACTACCCAAGCAGACAGGGGTAATCTGCGGACTCTGCTTCCTCGGGATCTCTTGATGGTAAATGCAAAAATAGAAAGTAGGGCATCAGCAGGGATTTGACCTACATCATCACAAGCTGCTGGGAACAGCAGTATAAAGGCATGGGTTGGCAATATTTCACGCAGGCACAACGGCCTGGCCCTGTGTCGCACCCTAAACACTGATTTGCTGACAATGCGTTCATTTTAAAGCCTGCTGGTGAAGAGTCCCCAGATGAAAAGGGTGTTGCGGTGAACATAGCCAAGGCCAGCCAATTACAGAGCATGTACGGGGAGATATTCATACTGACACATTCTCTCTCTCTCTGTCTCTCCTCTCCGAAGCCAAACTAATAAAAATGGCACCAAGAGGCCCTTAATTGCAACTTTGATAGCAGACACTTTGGACTAATTACACACGTGGATGAAAACCAATTTCATGTAACGTTTTTTAATAAGCTTTTAAAAATACAGTTGATTAGGGTACCTTAACCTCAGGCTCAGAAAGAGGCAGCTGGAAAGATAGTCAGTCGCCCCTCAGCCTGCTCACTGCTTTTCATAGCAAAGATGGAACCTAAAGCCAGATTAATCCACACTGCAACATTTCACAGATGAAAACAGGGGTGTACTTCTACTCCTCTGGCCAAGAACCAAGGTCCCAGAGCTCTGCATTCACCACTACACACTGCTGAAGGCTCTCCTTCAGTCTCAGTATGTGGTATATGGCCATTCGCCTTCCACTGAATAAAAAGGCAAAAGAGTGTCTTGTTCTTTGTGCACACTCTCTCTTTCTCTTTTAAACTGGAGCTTCCAGACCCTGGACCAATACTTTCATGGCAAGTATAGAAACACAGGAAGCTGCCCTATACTGAGTCAAGCCATTGGTCAATCTAGCTCAGTGGTTCTCCGGGATTTCACACAGGGAATATCCCCAGTCCTACTTGGAGACACCATTAGCAACTGACCCTGGGACCTTCTGCACACAAAGCACATGCCCTACCACTGAGCTATGGTCCTTCCCACGCCTGGCAGGCAGAGTTCTGCATTCCAAGGGTGCCATCAAGGCTCCAGGGAGGACTCCATTGCCCTAGTGCAACAAATCCACTTAAAAAAAAAAACATGCCCTTAATTTTTTGCAGTTTGGAAAGTGATGGGGAAATGCATTGAAAAGTATGGAATGAGCTGTAGAAGACAAATAACAAATGTTGGAAATGTAAAGAAAAAGAAGGAACATTTTATCATATGTGGTGGGAATGTAAGAAAGTAAAAAACTTCTGGGAAATGATATACAATGAGATGAAAAAGATGTTGAAATATACATTTTTTTAAAAAACCAGATGCATTTTTACTTGGTATTGTAAGTGAGGATATTAATAGACAGGATGTTCCTCTTCATCCTGGAGAAGAGTGACTAGTGGGGTGCCACAGGGTTATGTCTTGGGCCCGGTCTTATTCAACATCTTTACCAACGACTTGGATGATGGACTCAAGGGCATCCTGATCAAATTTGCAGATGACGCCAAACTGGGAGGGGTGGCTAACACCCCAGAGGACAGGATCACATTTCAAAACGACCTTGACAGATTAGAGAACTGGGCCAAAACAAACAAGATGAATTTTAACAGGGAGAAATGTAAAGTATTGCACTTGGGCAAAAAAAATGAGAGGCACAAATACAAGATGGGTGACACCTGGCTTGAGAGCAGTACATGTGAAAAGGATCTAGGAGCCTTGGTTGACCACAAACTTGACATGAGCCAACAGTGTGACGCGGCAGCTAAAAAAGCCAATGCAATTCTGGGCTGCATCAATAGGAGTATAGCATCTTGATCAAGGGAAGTAATAGTGCCACTGTATTCTGCTCTGGTCAGACCTCACCTGGAGTACTGTGTCCAGTTCTGGGCACCACAGTTCAAGAAGGACATTGAGAAACTGGAACGTGTCCAGAGGAGGGCAACCAAAATGGTCAAAGGCCTGGAAACGATGCCTTATGAGGAACGGCTAAGGGAGCTGGGCATGTTTAGCCTGGAGAAGAGGAGGTTAAGGGGTGATATGATAGCCATGTTCAAATATATAAAAGGATGTCACATAGAGGAGGGAGAAAGGTTGTTTTCTGCTGCTCCAGAGAAGCGGACACGGAGCAATGGATCCAAACTACAAGAAAGAAGATTCCACCTAAACATTAGGAAGAACTTCCTGACAGTAAGAGCTGTTTGACAGTGGAATTTGCTGCCAAGGAGTGTGGTGGAGTCTCCTTCTTTGGAGGTCTTTAAGCAGAGGCTTGACAACCATATGTCAGGAGTGCTCTGATGGTGTTTCCTGCTTGGCAGGGGGTTGGACTCGATGGCCCTTGTGGTCTCTTCCAACTCTATGATTCTATGATTCTATTCTAGCAGTACCAGTGGTCAGGGATGATGGGAATTGTAGTCTCAAAACATCTGGAGGGCTGAGGTTGAGGAAGCCTGGCCTAACCACTCTGTAAGCTGTGTGCAAGTGAATCAGGAAGAATGCTGACTATAATAAGGTCATCTGGAGGAGACATACAAGTCAGGGAGTGGTGAGGAATGGTGGGAATTGGGAGTCCAGCAACATGTAGAAGCCTGCAGGTTCCCCGTTTCCCCAATCTAGAACAAGCTTTAAACTGGCAGTGCCAGGGCCCCACATTTTAAGAGATGCTCATCTGGCATGCAAAGATGGCTCACTTTAGAATTGACATAGCACCTAATTTGCAGCTGCTAAACTCAAATTATCACCACTGGGCAAGCAGTTGCTTTTGATTTAACACACTCCTCTGGTTTTTTTTGTGTGTGTAATGCAGATCAGACCCTCAAGTGTGGTTTCACTGGCACCCTGCTCCCCAGGAGAGAAATAAAACTCCTCGATTCTAACACCTGCAGGAAGCTTCTGTGTAAAGAGGTCAAATGCAATTTTAATGGGTGCTAACAATGCTTTCTTCATTTTATTACCCTTATGGCCCTATCAAACTTATTGCAATTATGATTTTTAATTATAAGAAATTAAGCATGGAGTTCCACAATGTATTGCTCATTACTACATAATCAATTAAAGGGGAATAAAGATGGCCATAAAAATGAATGGCTATTCATGCCTAATACTAGGATTGCCCAAAGTTCTACACAGGGGCCACAACTAAATTGAGAAATTTCTGCACGGCTGAAAGCCACATTTCCTCCTCTCTGGACCTTTTGCACAACAGTATCGTTGTCTTTCTTTGAGACTCTTGAGAGTCCCATGGACTGCAAGAAGATCAAACCTCTCCATTCTGAAGGAAATCAGCCCTGAGTGCTAACTGGAAGGACAGATCCTGAAGCTGAGGCTCCAATACTTTGGCCAGCTCATGAGAAGAGAAGACTCCCTGGAAAAGACCCTGATGTTGGGAAAGATGGAGGGCACAAGGAGAAGGGGACGCCAGAGGACGAGATGGCTGGACAGTGTTCTCAAAGCTACCAGCATGAGTTTGACCAAACTGTGGGAGGCAATGGAAGACAGAAGTGCCTGGCATGCTCTGGTCCATGGGGTCACGAAGAGCCGGACAGGACTAAATGACTAAACAACAACAAACCAATTGGAAGGGCAAGGATTCCCTCTTTCTCCTCCACCATGCATGCTCTGGAATACCCCATAAGGGAAAGGGAGCAGTAGTTTTTCTTACAACACGCCCTTCCTGCAAATCCAGTCTGGCAAATTTCTGTTAAGTTGAACAATCTGTGAATAGGTGTAAGCTTGTAAATAAGAATAAGGGGTTCCAAATGTGGATGCAGCCACTGAGCAGGCACTCCCTCAAGTTCCCACCAAATGTAAGAAGATTCGGACTGCTGGATCGGGTGAATGGCCCATCTAATGCAATGCCCCCCTGTCCCCCCCAGTTGTGATCCAGTAGGCTCTCCTGAAGTTCTTCTCCTCTCAGCATTTGTGTGCAGCATTCATGTGCATACGCAGAAGTGGAGCCTATTCTACACATCAAGATTGACGTTCTAAAGCAGTGATGGCCAAACTTAGCCCTCCAGCTGTTTTGGGACTAAAGCTCCCATCATCCCTAGCTAACAGGACCAGTGGTCAGGGATGATGGGAATTGTAGTCCCAAAACAGCTGGAGGGCCAAGTTTGGCCATCACTGTTCTAAAGCAAGGATGGGAAACTTATGGTCCTTCCGTTGCTGCTGACCGCTGGCCACCAGAGCTGAGGCTGATTTGACTGTTAGTCCAGAACATCTAGAGGGCACCAGGTTGGGAAAGCTTGAGATATAGACTCTCGTTCCCTTACAGATGTGGGAATTGGTTGAGAATGCCAAGGAGTGCATTGGGTTACTGCATCAATTGCAGCATTATACAAAGACCTCATACCTTCCAACATTTCTCTGATGAAAATAGGGACGTCCTAAGGAAAAGGAGGACATTCTGGGATCAAATCAGAAACCAGGACAGCTTCTGTAAATTTAGGACTGTCCCTGGAAAATAGGGACACTTGGAGGGACTGGAGCATCCTTTCAAAGCTGTAGATGTTTTCAGGCCATCAGGCACTGCTTGTCCTAGAAATCTACTCTCCTCTCTAATCTTAGAGAGATGCCTGACTTGCTCACCCTTGTAAAAATCAATAAGACTGCATCTTACAGAATGTGAGCGCAAGTCACTTCTGCCTGGGGGTGGACTGCACCAGTGCCCTGCTGCTTGTTTTGCATCCGTGGTAAACGGAGCCATCCTGCTGCTTAAGACTCCTAGTTTTACACAGCTTGTTGTTGCTGGCTGTTGATTTTCAGCTCCCTTTTGGGAATAAAGCAGCAACAGAATTCTCAAACAGCCCCAAACAGTCACACACACCCCACGGCGGATGGAGGCAGTGGGGGAGGAGGGGAGAACAGGTGATCTGCTTACTCAGAGAAAGCATTTTATTTTTAGAAATAAACAACGGCTGTGTATGTTCAAGGCAGGGTGGCAAATCTGTTCCATATGGCATTAAGATGATTTAAACACACAGGCTTCCATGCAGCTGCCCTTACCATCAACATGGCAAAACAGATTCTCCATAGCAAGCCCCCAACTTGCTAACCACAACTTACATACGACACAATGATAAATTTCTCTCCATGAAGCAATTGAGATGCTCACACCTTCCCAAGGATGTGTTGGGGGTCTGTGATCTGTTGCCATCACACTTCGTTATCCTTGGTGTTGTTATTTTTTATAATTAAAAAAAACATCAGAACACTAAGAAGGTGCTAACATTGATGCAAATGGGTATCCTGCTACATAGTCTGAGAGCAGAACTTTGCTATTACAGTAGTACTTTGGAAGTCAAACGGAATCCATTTCGGAAGTCCATTTGACTTCCAAAACATTTGGAAACCAAAGTATGGCTTCTGATTGGCTGTAGGATGCTCCTGCAGCCAATTGGAAGTCGTGGAAGCCCCGTCAGACTTTTAACTTCCAAAAATAGTTTGCAAACCAGAACAGCCACTTCCAGGTTTGCGGCGTTCGGGAGCCAAAACATTCGGGAACAAAGCTGTTCCAAAACCAAGGTACAAATCTATTAGTTAATCAAAACGATCGCATCTATGCAAACAGCTTAAGAGGCCTGATGAAAGCATGCACAAACACAAAACACAAATGGCCACGGAATCTATTATTCCAGCTCAACATCATTGAGCTCTGAAATCATTGATTATTTTACAGAGCAGATTGATGGTATACAATTTCAGTCTGTACACATCTGCTTAAGCAACAGGAAGCATACACAGCTGTGTAGAGGAGGGCGACCAAGACCATACACCTCAAGTGTCCCAATTCAATTGGGACATCCCATTTTGGGGGGCTGCGCTCTCACACAAGACACCTAGCTCCAGCAAAATCACGCCCCTGAAAGATGCAAATTTGGGGGGGGGGGTGCTGTGCTCTTGCACGGGTCACATTACTCATGTGGGAGCTTGGCCCTGAAAGATGCACGTCCCAGTTTTCCTCTGTGATATGTTGGAGGGTATGCAAGACTATCAAGACTAACCAAGCCTTATGAGTTACCACTAAGCTACCACTAAGCTACCACCCTGGCCATTGAAGGCGGGGGAGTGAATTGTTTAGGGAAGTTTTTAACGTGTGATATTTTACTGTATTTTTGGTTTTTATGGAAGCCGCCCAGAGTGGCTGGGGAGGCCCAGCCAGATGGGCGGGGTATAAATAATAAATTATTATTATTATTATTATTATTATTATTATTGGCTGTCCTTAGGTCTCGTGCATCTTGCTTTGAGGCACTGGCACCAAGCAAAAAGTTTCAGGTTGGTCCTTTTCGTACTCAGGATGGAAGGAGGGAGGGCTGTGATTGCCAAGAATTGTCCCCTCGGTGACATCTCCGACAAACCCTCATAGGCCTTTTCTTCTTCTTCATTTTTAAAAAGGACAGTCATTATTTCAAAAAGTGGTCTGAATGAAGATGTTTATCTACAAAAACACAATTAGGCAAGCTTTTAAGCTGTAAAACAGCTGAAGTACATTTCCCATTAAACGAATGACCATCCATCACGGTGGCCATTCAGACAAGGAAGGCTGCGGCTAATTTCATTGGAGATACAAAAGTCTGCTTTGTACATATTGCAGAAATCATCACTCAGCTTCTGCTCTCTCTCTCTCTCTCTCACACACACACACACTCCCTGCCCCCTGCTTTCCCCTGGGTTGCATCCCATGCTTGGCATGTTTCCCGCTCCCCCTTCTTCCTTCCCTCATGTCTGCAATGTTCAGCTCTAATCCAGGTGTCTCTGGACACTATCAGGAAAATGCTCACCAAACATGTCTGTTTATGATCTTATCACTCGTCTAATTACTGCCAAAACAATGTAATAAGAAGCACGCTTCCGGGTTTGAGGCTGGTATGTTTAATAGATTACTCGATATTGGTTTATCTGGCGCTGTCAAAATGACAGACCCACTTACGGTTAATCAGGGGTTATGTGTGTAAAGAAACAGGGGTAAACCAGGCTCGACTCGGCGGAATTATTGAAGTGGCGAGGTGCCATCAATATGTTTTGATCTCTGTGTCAAATACATTTGGTTCCTTGTTAAATCCCTCGCTTTGTGTCCCATTGTCGCTAAATTGTGTTGTCATCTGTGTGGATGCAGCCCTTCCTAATTGTAATGCTCAGATCGTTTAGGCAAATCAACAAGGCCAGGCCTGCTTTTCATCCCCAAGCTGGAGATCAGATGCTCTCATGTTTATCGGCTTATAAGATAAGCGGATAATGCACGTCTCAAAATTGCAAAAAAAAAAAAAAAAGCAAAGGCAGAAAAGCAAAGCAGAGTTGAAACCACTTTGAGGTTGTTTCACAGGCCTTTTCATGGTGCAGAAAAATGCTTCCCTTCCCTATAGTGTGGGAAAAGTTTATTGAGTTGCTTACATTGTCTTCATTTGCATACCCTCTAACATCTCTCTGATGAAAATAGGGACGTCCTATTCAATTATTATTATTATTATTATTATTATTATTATTATTATTATACCCTGCCCATCTGACTGGGTTGCCCCAGCCACTCTGGGCGGCTTCCAAAATATATATAAACATAATAAAACATTAAATATTTAAAAACATCTCTATACAGGGCTGCCTTCAGATGTCTTCCAAAGGCTGTAGAGTTACTTAGCTCCTTGGCTCGGGGATTGCATAACTCCATACCCTCCAACATTTCTCCCATGAAAATAGGAGCACCCTAAGGAATAGTGGGGATTCGGGTGGCACTGTGGTCTAAACCACTGAGCCCCTTGGGGTGAGCTCGGTCCCAGTTCCTGCCAACCTAGCAGTTTGAAAGCACACCAAATGTGCAAGTAGATAAATAGGTACCGCTCCAGCAGGAAGGTAAATGGCATTTCCATGAGCTGCCCTGGTTTCGGTGTTCTGTTGCACCAGAAGCGGCTTAGTCATGCTGGCCACATGACCTGGAAAGGACAAACGCCAGCTCTCTCAGCCTGTAAAGCAAGATGAGTGCCACAACCCCAGAGTTGTCTGCGACTGGACTTAACTGTCAGGGGTCCTTTACCTTCTACCATTTAAGAAATAGTGGGACATTCTGGGATCAAATCAGAAACTGGGACAGCTTCTGTAAATCTGGGTCTGTCCTTGGAAAAGAGGGACACTGAGAGGGGCTGCATTCGTCATCAATTGATATCATTAAATAGCCAAATATGGTGATGGTCATGAAACACAGGCACATCCTCTATGACCGTGACTGGATAAAATCACTCATGTGACTAAATTTGCAAAGAAGGGGAGGGAGGGGAAAATAGCACAGAATAAGAAGCAGTCACCAGGGCAATGGCACCAAACAGGTTCATAAAAGAATGATAAACCTTCACTGCATCTAAATTTTCACCAGATAATAATAATAATAATAATAATAATAATAATAATAATAATAATATTGATAATTGTAATTGAGGACTATAGGTGCATTCAGGTGTGGGAAATGCAATAACATGCATTAGTTTTTTCTGATTCTAATGCTGGCATTTCTGCCTCATGTTCTAATGTTCCTTTCACATTGCAGTACCTGTTGCATGATGGAACAGAGTCTTTTTGACTGAGACACCGTCACATTACGCTGGTGTTCATTCACACCAGAAGGTTTCCCCACGATTCACCCACAAAAACGGCAAGAAAAGAACTACTGCATATGCCGGAACACGACCCCAATTTTGGTCACGTTGCTCCCGCCCTTTTCTAGGTTAATGCGGTTGCAAATGGATTTCCTGGAAGCAATGAATATGGAAATGAGCGTTAAACTTCCGCTATATTCCACCAGATTTCTGAAAGTGGCTTTTACGTCATGTGAAAGCTCAAATATAAGGGAAATGCTAGGGAAAGGGAATGACGTGAATGCAGTGTTACATTTTGGTATTAAAAACACAGGTCAGAACCCAATGTTTGAGGTGTGCAAAAGGACACCCTTGGCCTGGCTGTTTCTCAATCGGCAGGAACATGCGATTTTGCAAAGCGATGGGTGTTTCCAAAACAGTTTGTGATAAAACATGAAGTGTCTTTCCTTGTTCAAGGGGGGGAGGGGTTTCTTTTTAAAAGGAAAAGAAAAAAGAAGACTCCCATTGGGCCTGCATAAGCTGCCTTTATCAAAGACTGGAGAACAAAGGCACAACATGTGATCAAGGAAGGGGAAATACGTTTTACTACACAGAATCTTAAAGGAGACAGATGCTGTTGCACTAACCCGTTTGAAACCATGTTACTGTTACACATCTTCAGGGATACGTTGGATCAATAAAGTCGGTGGTGTGCTCTGCTTAATGCAAGCCCGTCAGAGAATGCAAAGGCATGCCACAAAGGGGTAGAGAAACACACAGAGAGAGAGATACATATGCTTAACATATCCAAGTCACTTGGGTCTATCCCTATACAGTGGTACTTCGGGTTACATACGATTCAGGTTACAGACTCTGCTAACCCAGAAATAGTACCTTGGGTTAAGAACTTTGCTTCAGGATGAGAACAGAAATCGTGCTCCGGTGGCGCGGCAGCAGCAGGAGGCCCCATTAGCTAAAGTGGTACCTCAGGTTAAGAACAGTTTCAGGTTAAGAACGGACCTCCGGAACGAATTAAGTACTTAACCCGAGGTACCACTGTATACTGTCTCCTCTTCTGCCCCACCAGCCAAAACAGCCTCTGATTGTTATAGCTGGCATCTGTCTGTCTTGAGAGACAATGGAGTGCGCCTCCAGGGGCGAAGTCAAACTGCTGTTTAGCAGCACCAAAGTGACCTCCCCAGGGCACAATCCTGGGCAGTGGCTATGGAGGTCTTGGGATACCCAGACAAGACCAGCCTTGCTGATGTGGTTCAAAGGAAAGCTGAGCAATACGTTTGGCAGCAGGAGTTGTCGGAAGGAGGCATACAAGACACCATCCGACCGTCTTAGGGACTGCACTCTGGATTTGTGTAGGGTTTACTCCTTAGCTTTTTCTTCTCCTGAAGATGTGGAGGTGTGGAGGTTTAGGATCAGAGTTTTCCTTCTCCTAGATGGGTCGCCTTCCCAAGATGATGAGCCCCACCTCTTCCCTCTATAGCACATGCAGGAACTGCTTTCTTGACCACTTGGCCCATTGGATAGATATCTAGCTAGATAGATAATTTATTATGGTCAAAGACCAGCTCACATAACATAACACAATAAAAACAGTGTTCATAAAGATAAAATATACAATTGGAGCAGATTGCAGCAATAGCTCATGAGTTAAAATTGAGATATATACATACACCCGTACAACTGAGATTTGGGCTACCATAAAAAATTGACCCTGAGGCGCCCCCAAGTGCAACTTCAGCATTTCCCTAGTAAGCTATTTTATTCTAGAGGATGATCTGTGCCTACAAATTTGGGCGCAGAATCTGGCTACCAGCCAGATCGTCTTATGATCTTTGCCTAAGATGAGAGAATTAAGTTTAGACTTGTCTGAGAGCTTGACCCACTGTTGGTCTCGTTCACTCAACCTGCTTGAGCCTGTCTTCCCATGCAGAGTCCCTTTGAGAGTTTGACACCCATTGGCTACCTACACCAGGTGTGGCTGCTGTTGCATGTTAACAGCTCCTAGGGCACAGGTGATGTTGTTGTTGTTGTTGATGATGATGATGTTACTACTACTACTACTACTACTTACATTTACCTAATGTCCCAGGGCACTTTACAATTAAAAAACAATGTTCAAAACAGTTTAAAACAACTTACAACTACAGATATAAGGTGGTTCCTAAAAATTGACATCTCGGGTGTCAAAAACCAGGGCAAAGAACAACCACATTGGGGCAGCAGTACACAGATTGGTGGATTATTGGTTCCAGCCCTGGTTATTCATGGCAGCAGAATCAATTTGGAAGGGACCTCAAAGGACATCTAGCTCTTCCAAAGCATCCCTGGAAATTGGCCACTCAGTCTCTGCTTTAATATACCTTACAAAAAGCAACTCAACCACGTTTTGAGGCACAGCTGCACCGCTGAACAGCCCGCATCATCTGAAACCTTTGCCTCAGTGTTTAATCAAAATTGTCTCCCTTGTCACTTGACTCAGGAGCAGCAGAAAGCAAATTTGTTCTGTCATCTGTGACAGCTCTTTGAACAGTTCCACTGAGATCCAGAAGGTGGCTAAATAGCCCCATAAAACAAGTAATTTAAACCAAAGCTGATCTTCAGAACTTTCTTGGTTTGCAAGTGGGAATGTCAGAAGATGAGAACTGCCCTTTCCCCAACTCGTCTTTTTCATCAACATCATGTGTTCCACTGTTCTTTCACCATCAATAATCATGTTTGCGGCTAGCTCCTGTAATCCATTGGTTTTTTTTTTTTTAAAAAAAAAAAAAAAAACCACCAACCCCTCAGCTTTGATCTCCCTCTCATTTGGATTTAGACTCGTGCGACATCATTACGGAGCCAAATCAGAGTGAGGGCACTCTGGAATCTTGTTCATAAAAAAGCCAAAAGTGCACTCGCTTGCAGACTCAGGTGACATTTTCACCACCAATAAGATCTCTTCCCTACTTTGCTCCTGAAATCTTTGCCCCAACTTCGCAGTCTGCAAACAATATTCAATGGAGCCAGCTAATTCTGGTTTGGTTTCCATCCTTCTTCTCCCTGCTAATTTCTACAAGAACAGAGCTGGGGATAAGGAGACAGGCAGTGTCACCTGTTTCTAAATAATGTAGGCAGGCAGGTGAGGAATGGCTGAGGACAGACTGAGCCCTTTGTGAGCAGGATTCCAGCAGTGTGTGTGTGTGTGTGTGTGTGTGTGTGTGTGTGTGTGTGTGTGCGTGTGTACCTAACACTTTAAAAAAATAAAACAGACACACCTGAACCTGTGGTTATTTTAACGCTGTCTCTCCAGACGTAAAGCCAGCTTAAACCAGAAAAGTGCCGCGTCTCAATTGCTTCTGAGGCAGAGGTGATGAAGTGCCCCCCCCCACGGTAACCTATTTGTCAATCGCTTCCTCCCCTTCAATCCCGCCGTTGCCATGGGAACGCCTTCCGCTGCACAAGGACCCGCTCTCAGCAGCAGCTATGAGGCCGTGATTGGCATTTTGGCTACCCCGCATCACCGCTGGGAGATTCCAGGCACTCATGTTGGATACTCCAGGCTCTTATTACATTGTTACACAAATCAACTGTCTTGCCACTTCACGGCACTTCAGGAGAAATTGCCGTCCAGCATTTTGAAAGGGGGCCGAGGGATCTTCGCAGCTTCCAGAAGAATTGCCTGGGCGGTGTGGGCATTGTAGCCCAAAGTGGCAAAAAGAAAGAAAGAAAGAAAGATGCAGCTTAAAGGTGTCTCTTTGTGCAGTCAGCTCCCTCGGGAGAACGACTCCATTTAGGCCTGTGATGTGTTTACACATGCGAGATGTGAATTGGAATTAAATTGAGAGACACTCCTGAAAACAATTGTCTCTCTTTCATCGCAGAGTTAAGTGCCCACAGAAATAATAGTGGGATCGTCACTTGCGATGATTGGTATATCTCACATAACCTGAAACCACGACTGCAATTTATTATTACTTAGGGTTGCCATATCTCAAAAAGAAACCCATCATTTGGGAGCAAACCCAAATTGTTGAGTGCTTTTTTTTAGCTGTTTCCACTGTTTTTTCCATCGCATTGCCATACATCTGGGTTTTCCCTGACATTTTCCCTGACGCCATTTTTACACCCGAAAACTAGGACATGTCAGGAATTTTCCTGACCTGTGGCAAGCTTACTATTACTACTACAAGCAACAAGACCCTTGTAGGAGGCCCCTCTAGACTTGGCGCTTTTTTTGCAAATTCATTCTGCAATATGTCATTGATGCAACTATTATTATTATTATTATTATTAATTAAATTTGTGTGCTGTCCTATACCCGCAGGTCTCAGGGCGGTTCACAACATAAAAGCACAGAATGCACACTAAAAAATAAAAACAAGAACAAACCAAAAATTCTCACCTCCCCAACACATTTTAAAAGGGCATCGGATGTCAACCAGCCAAGGCCTGGTTAAAGAGGAACATTATTGCCTGGCGTCTAAAGGTGTATAATGAAGGCACCAGGCGAACCTCCCTGGGGAGAGCATGTCACAAACAGGGAGCCATTGCAGAAAAGGCCCTGTTCTCATGTTGCCACCCTCTGGACCTTTTTTGGTGGAGTCACACTAAGAAGGGCCTGAGAAGATGGTGGTCTTTGAGTTGGGGCATTAGAAGATTAATTTGGCTTTATACTGGACTGTCTGTTGTTGTTTAGTCGTGTCCGACTCTTCGTGACCCCATGGACCAGAGCATGGGGGTAGTAATGATGTGTAGACAGTCCATACTGGACTGTCTACACATCATTAATTGGTCTGCGATGCATCACCTACTTTACTGCATTATTACTGCCTGGAGGAGCACTCTTGCATTCTAGCCAAACAAAACAGGACAAAAACAAAACAACGTATGTAGCTTGAAAAGGTACAAAGTTACAGGATTTCAGCAGGAAGCTATGCACCAATTGGAAATGAAGCTTTATGTCTGTCAGCAAAACAGTGTCAAAAGTAGAATTGTGTATAAACACCCCAATATCTGCCCCCCCCACAAAAAATATTGAAAGCTGGGTCACCTATAACCACCCCAATGATCTCAATGGGTCGTACTTCTGAGTAGGCATGTATAGAACTGTACTGCATAGAGTCCATTTGGTCTGATGGTCAGGTAAGTATGTACAGTGGTACCTCAGGTTAAGTACTTAATTTGTTCCGGAGGTCCGTTCTTAACCTGAAACTGTTCTTAACCTGAAGCACCACTTTAGCTAATGGGGCCTCCTGCTGCCGCCGCACAATTTCTGTTCTCATCCTTAAGCAAAGTTCTTAACCCGAGGTACTATTTCTGGGATAGCGGAGTCTGTAACCTGAAGCTTCTGTAACCAGAAGTGTCTGTAACCCGAGGTACCACTGTATAGGATTGCTGCCTGAAATAATCACATGCTGTATCCTTGTTTATCTCTGCCTCCTCCTCTCCTCTTCCATCTCCTATATCAGAGTTTGTAAGCTGGGGCAACTCTTTTTGTGCTCTGTGCTGTGGGTTAAACCACAGAGCCTAGGACTTGCCAATCAGAAGGTCGCGGTTCGAATCCCCGCAACAGAGTGAGCTCCCATTGCTCGGTCCCTGCTCCTGTCAACCTAGCAGTTTGAAAGCACATCAAAGTGCAAGTAGATAAATAGGTACCACTCTGGCAGGAAGGTAAACGGCGTTTCCGTGCACTGCTCTGGTTCACCAGAAGCAGCTTAGTCATGCTGGCCACACGACCCAGAAGCTGTATGCCAGCTCCCTCGGCCAGTAAAGCAAGATGAGCGCCGCAACCCCAGAGTCAGCCACAACTGGACCTAATGGTCAGGGGTCCCTTTACCTTTTTAAAGTATCAAGCATATTGATGGCACTTTGGGATGATTACACATACAGCATTTTTGTACCTTCAAGAGAGATGGGGAACCTCAGGCTAAATGCAGCCCTCCAGTCCTTTCCATCTGGTCCTCAAACTCTCCCCAGGCCACCACCCCTCACCTGCTTTGCAACCTTCACAAGTGACTGTTCCTGGCTGGAATGTGTCCTGGAACTTTGCTCATGCATCTTGCTTGTCTGGGTAGAGGTTATATAAAACCAGCCTACTGTACGACGGTAAAATTTGCATTCATTGCTCCTCATGCTTTTCTCCCTTGCCCTGCCCACTGTTGCCATGCAGCTCACAGAAAGTTCCCCAGAAAGGAATGCTTCCCTCAGTATGAAAAAGCTTTCCCATCCCAGGTTTGAATGATATGCTATTGTGATTGAGTAACCCACACACACACACTCACACATGTTCCTGCAAGGCTAAGTCTGCCCCCCCCCCCAATGCTAGTGGATATGAAACTTCCTCCTGCTGTGTCAGAGCCAAAAAAGAGAAAATAACACACAGTCCAGGGGTACAGAGAACCCACTTCATCAACCTTCCTTTAAAAGCTGACACATTTTTTAAAGTATGCATTATTCCTCCGCTTAAACAAGTCAATCTTTATACTTCATTTGCTAGCATGGGAGGGGGGTCTTTCTCAAGTTATCTTGTGTCATAAACAAACTCCCGCAGACATCACTGAACACTTGCATTCCATTTTGTGGCTCTGTTTGTCTGAGAAAAGCATGGGGAGTGGGGCGTCTGCCTGAGATTATTATCATAATAAGATTATGCGAGAAACCTTTCCTTTTTCATCATGGTTAGCACACAAATCGGGTGGCAAAGCGGAATATCGAGAGCAGAGGCAGTATACCGTTGAACATCAGTCTAGGACAATTCCGAGCACAATTCAAAGTGTTGGTGCTGACCTTTAAAGCCCTAAGCGGCCTTGGTCCAGTATATCTGAAGGAGCGTCTCCACCCCATTGTTCTACCCGGACACTGAGGTCCAGTGCCGAGGGCCTTCTGGCGGCTCCCTCACTGCAAGAAGCCAAGTTACAGGGAACCAGGCAGAGGGCCTTCTCAGTAGTGGCAACCGCCCTGTGGAACGCCCTCTCATTGGATGTCAAAGAGAACAACAACTACCAGACTTTTAGAAGACATCTGAAGGCAGCCCTGTTTAGGGAAGCTTTTAATGTTTGAGGCATTACTGTATTTTAATATTTTGTTGGAAGCTGCCCAGAGTGGCTGGGGAAGCCCAGCCAGATAGGCGGGGTATAAATAATAAATTATTATCATTATTACTGGAAGCTACTTTATAATGAGTCAGACTGTTGGCCGACCCTGACTGACAGCAACTTTCCAGAGTTTCGGACGGGAGTCTTTCCAGCCCTACTGGGAGATGCTGACCATTGAACTTGTTGGGTTTTTTGGTGCCAAGTATACACTGTTGCTTGTCCCAAATCAGACCATTGGTCCATCAACCTCAGTGTTGCTTGCACTGGGTGTCTCCTGGCTGCCAGAGATGCCCTTTCCTCAGCCACCTGCTATGTTTGCAGAAGGGCCAACTCCATCCAACACCTCTTGCCCCTGAAATGTTTCTACACTAGCTGCTCATTATAAATTATACATATATACAGCTCATTATACATATATACAGCTTGATTGCGGTCCATAAACCCAAAATGCACAGTACAACAATGGTATATATCGACAGCTATTAGGCGGAGGAGAGGCCTTGCTAGCCAACCAAGGAGCTTTAGCCCGTAGATACTGATTTCTGATTCTTACTGCCTCTGAGAAACATTTAGCTGCAGCCAGCGTAATAGTTATCAGTCTTATCCTCAAGGAGAACCTACACATAAAATGAGTCAGCAACTCCAGGTTGTCGTGTTAATATTGGTTTGGATTAGACGCTGTCTAACCCGTTTATACAAACCACACAGTGTAATAAAATGTGTTCTGTACATTCAACATCCTGGGAACATGGGCACAGCCTAGCTTGGTATGGGATGCCAGCCAATCTTCCACTCAACACTTCAGATGGGAAGACATTTAATCTGGCTTTAGAAAAGCAGATGGCGATAGTTTGGGATGGTCAGATTCTTAAGGTAGGGAGATAACAGAAAACCCTGAGGATATTGTATTCCCAACACAGATGAGCCACAAGTCACACAGAACTACTATGGAACAATTTAATGTGTGTGTTTGCTTCCCCACCTCTACCCTCTTTGTCGCTTTCCCCTTGTGTGTCATGATATTTTAGATTGTAAACCTGCAGGCAAGGACTGTCTTATTTTACCGTAATTGACTGTATGTAAGCTGCGCTGGAAGCCCTTTTGGTTGAAGAGTGAGGAAGCAGCATAGCATGGGTTGCCAAAGCCCAGGGCAAGGCAAGTGCTAGTGGACTGGGCAGCTGGGATGGGGGCATGAACCAGGGGGGTGCCGCCTCCAACAGGCTACTTGCATGCTGCCTCCATCCACCTGCCCACTAGACCAACCCACCTTCCACCCTGTCTCAGCTGCCAGGGCTCCATAACAGTTGTGTGGATGCCTGATTGTGCCCCTGAAAAAAAATATGTGCCTGGGGCTTCCCCCCATCCCCCCCCCCCGCCCGGTACACCTCTGGAGTGGGGAACAAATGCTCTAAATTAAATTAATACAATTTTTAAAAACCACCAATCCTTTTTACTGACAACAGGGGGTTGAGCCTGGAATATTTTGGATGCAAATCTAGGGCTCCACCGCTCTCCAAAGTGCATCTAATTCAATATTATATTAAACAGGGGTAGGGGAAATACGTGTGGCCTTTCAGATTTTGATGGATTCCAGATCCTATCAACCCCATTTCCGGCATGGCCAGTTGTATGGGGTGACAGAAGCCAGAGTCCAGCAATATCAGAAAGTTCACAGGTCCCTGAACCCTTGCCTACACTGGCAGGTAGTGACTCTTCTGGGTTTCAAATAGAAGTCCTTCTGAACCCTACTTGGAGAACCTGGGGGTTGAACCCAGGATATCTGACATGCAGAACAGCTGCTCTGCCACTGGTGTATGGTCCTTCCCTGTTGCTACCAGGGACTGGGGAGCAACAGTGGGGAAAAGTTATTGCCTTGATGCTCTCCATGTGGTGTTGCTGGCTGAGCACTTTGGGACGCAGGACGCTGAGCTAGACGGACTCGTCTTTGATCCAGAAAGGCTCTTCTTATATCTTGCTTAACCAAATATCCCTAAGGAAGAAGAGCATAGGCTGAAAATGTTTTCAGGGAGATTAACGCCATGAGTGGCTGCTAACCCTGAGGCAGTGTTCTGAATACCTGTTGCTGGAAGCCACAGGAGGAAAGAAAGAACGTTGTAGCGTTCAGGACCTGCTCGCAGGCTTCCCACAGGCATCTAGTTGGACACTATGAGAACAGAATGTGAGACTCGATAGGCCACTAGGCTGATCCAGAAGGCCATTTTTATGTTCTTATATATGGCATGCGTATCTGATTGAGACTCATCCCTGGCCAAAGGTCAGGGTGTTAGGATTCTTTTCCCATGTTGCAGTCATGGGATTGGTTTTACCACATGACGGTGTATGTTTTATTCCACATTGTGGGAAGTGACAGACAGGATGTTTTTATTACTGTGTTTCCGTGATGTAGGACTTTTGTCCTTTGTTTTCTTTTTGCTGTCTGATGCTGAAGAGGAAGGAGCTGAGTGACGATGCTCCAAGTGTATATGTGTAAATAAACGTAGTTTAGCCAAAGAGCTGTGCTACTGAGTCTGTACGCTGTACGCTGACGGCCTAGACTCTGCTGATCCTGAAGTGTGCTGATGTCTCTGAGGTATCAGTTATGGTGATGTTTGGGCTGGAGAAAGATTTTGAATCTCCCGAACGAACGACCAGGAGGGAGAGAACATGCCATACCCTCCAACATTCCTCAGATGAACATAGGGACATTTATAACTACCCACCATCACCAAACTGACCCTCCTTGACCCATATTTGTCCTCTTCCACCCCGTAGAGCATTTCCACTACCCTGCTCCCTGCCTGCACCTTGGAGCCGGTGCGTCATGCGAGGCTGGGTCTCAGTGACAGTGGCAGCCTCTCCTACTCGTCACCTGCTCTCCAGCAGCTGCTACAAGCTGCCCAAGAGGGGAGGCCAGCAGCAGCAGCCATGGAGAGGCAACACGGTGCTCACTTGCAGCTGCCACTGCAGCTGCTGCCACCGTCGCTCAAGACAAGCACTGACTCATGCTCACCCACACAACCCCAACTCAATGGCAGTGACACTGATGGGGAAAATGTGGACATTCCAGGATCAAATCAGAAGCCAGGATGGCTTTCGGAATTCCAGGTCCCCTTAGGACACTTGGACAGTATACATTATGGCTTACGTGGCAAGAAATCTCATGATTGTGGAATTTGTTCCTAGGGAGATATGGGAGATAAGGGCACATCTCATGTTGGACTGTGATGCTTCTAGAGCAGGGGTAGGCAACCTAAGGCCTGGGGGCTGGATGCGGCCCAATCACCTTCTCAATCCAGCCCACGGATGGTCCAGGAATCAGCGTGTTTTTACATGAGTAGAATGTGTCCTTTTATTTAAAATGCATCTCTGGGTTATTTGTGGGGCATAGGAATTTGTTCATTTCCCCCCCCAAAAGTAAAGTCCGGCCCACCACATGGTCTGAGGGATGGTGGACCGGCCCACGGCTGAAAAAGGTTGCTGACCCCTGCTCTAGAGACAGCCTTCAATCATGAAAACTTCAGTTCATCAGAGTCGGAAGTGTTTGAGGAGCTGTTCTAGAGAGCATTGCGCAATTGGGGCATCCCCACCTTGATGGCCTTTTCACTGGTAGCCAGCTGCCATGCTTCAGACGGCAAAAGGACTTTAAAAAGGGCCTCTGATGATTAACTTGGTACAGACACAGACATTTATAGAGACCTTGGTTGACTGCAGCCCCTATCAAGCCCAGCCTGGCCAGGAGTAATGGGAGTCATTGCAGTACAAATATCTGGGGGAGACCAGGTTAGAGAAGTCTGCTTTAGACAAATGTTGGCAACACAACCTTTTTCTTTCTTTCTTTTTTAAACCAACTGTGTGTGTAGTTATTAAGTGCTCTCGGCTTTCGGGGATGGGAATAGTTAAAACCAACCAAACAACCATTGAAACAATATGCCCCTACAAAACATTCTCTAATAAGATTGTGGACCCGGAAAGAAGGAGAAAATATTCATTTTCTACTGAACGTATAGGCTCACTAGAGTCTAACCACTTTTTAATTAAATTTTCACACATGACAAATTCTTTGTTAACCAGGAAGGACCCCAGAAACATTCTTTATCGTGTCCAAATTTACCCACAGAAACCAATTTCCTCTTTTCAGCACTATATATATATATTGCTGCCCTGCTGCACCGCATGGTTTCTATTGAAGAAATGGAGAGCCTGCCTGCAGCAATGTTTATACCCGTTCTTTTGAATGTGGTTAGCCATCTGTGCACCATAGGGCTTGCCCACACTTCTTATTGTCCCACTTCCTTCCCCCGCTGGGGAAAAACCACTCTTCAGCACTCAACCGGGACAAGTGGCAATTCGGGTTTTCTCCAGATTGATGCTTGCTCTGGGTTAGCACGATAGAGAGGGCTTTCCTTGGGAAAGGAGTGGCACAAAGAGAAAACTACTCAGACCTCTGCTTTCTAGATATGGGACAAGTGAGAGTGTGGACAAGCTCATAGTCACCATGTTGTTGTTGTTGCAACGAAAGAGGCATTCACTGGGGCATCTGTTAAATCTGTCCAGCAGTAAAATCCTTTTGGGGACAAGTGGTCACAAATATTAATGTCCCCAAAAGAGACAGAGCAAGGGATGCGGGTGGTGCTGTGGGTTAAACCACAGAGCCTAGGTGCAACCACAGAGCCTAGGTGCAAGTACCTTCTGGCGGGAAGGTAAACGGTGTTTCCATGTGCTGCTCTGGCTCGCCAGAAGCAGCTCAGTCATGCTGGCCACATGACGCGGAAGCTGTACGCCGGCTCCCTTGGCCAGTAAAGTGAGATGAGTGCTGCAACCCCAGAGTCGGTCACGACTGGACCTAATGGTCAGGGGTCCCTTTACCTTTAAGAGACAGAGTTTACATTTATTATCTTTATTGGATGGAGAAAGTGCTGTTGCTCTTTGTAAACCCATAATGATTTATTTGATGGCAGCACACTGAGCTATTTCGCAGGCATGGAACGACGCATTAGCATTTATTTTAGAGAGCTGGGACAAAAGTGTTATTCACAGCAATTTCTGAGTAAATTAGGCCTCACTAACACAATACATTCTAAGCAGTATCCTGCCACTTTAAACAGTCAAGGCTTCCTTCGAAGGATGATGGGAACTGTAGTTTGTTGAAGGTTCTGAGACCTGCTGTAATATCACTATTTCCCTCACAGAGCTGCAATTCCCAGGGATTGATTGATTAACCACTCTGGGAATAAATGTATGGTGCAGAAGAGGCCTCTGTCATCTGTGCACTTTAGGAGTACAAACCAAACTGGAAGACTATGCAGCAGTGTGAAAGAATTTTACATTGCACACGAATAGTTAACCTTTCCAGTCTCTTATACCTTCAAAATATGAATTTGTGTGGAGAAATTTTTAATCATTTGTGCATGTTTATATATTTGAGTATTTGATATTGTTCTTTGTTCATTCTGATTTTACGTTCTTGTCATTTGAATTCACATGGAATGCATTTGCCTTTCCCCATTGTTTTTTCAAAATAGAATATCAAGATATTTTCCCCTCATGTTCAAAAATTAGCTGGCTACTCCATGCTCTAATTACATCATTACCCATGAATCCCTTTCAGACTTTCACTGTGGACAGAGCAAACGTGGGGAATGAGGTTGTGTTGACAAGCTCCAGACATGATGCATGTTCAGATCATTTGAAGGGCAGACGAGAGACTACATCTCTTTCTATGGACCTCCTTCCACAGCTGGGAACACTGCAAAAAAATACACCCCCGCATCTGCAAAAGGAAAGAGCCTTTTTGAAATGCTACTTCCAACTTCAAAGGGAAGTTTCTTTGTCACCCCCAGCTCCCCTTTGAAGAAGACCTGGGATGGTTTATCTCATGGTAGAAGTTGAGGACGACCACATGGTTGTGGGGAGCCAATCAGACTGGAGGAGAGAGAGAGAGAGGCCAAGTTTATTAGCTGGCTCCTCCCCAAACTCTCCACCCTCCCTATTGTTAGGCTTCAGGGAACCAGCTTCCTCCCCCCCTCGGCAGTAGATAAGCAGAACAAAGAGAAAGGAGTCTTCTTAGCAGTTTGAAACTCTTAACGATCACAGAGAGAGAAGAAAGAATCCATTTCCTAGGAATGAAGGTGCTACCTATATCACTACCGCATCTTGTGACTTGATCTCGTAACCACTGTGCTTTCTGTGCTGCCCCCTTATCTGCTCTTCTTGACCTTGGGTTGAGCAGATGAACGCTTTCCAGAGAAAGTGAGTCTGTTATCTCTCTCCCAGTGCTTCTCCTCCTAGCTGTTCCCCACCCAGTACTTCCCAGCTTCTGCCTTCTGAACTATGTCCCTCTGCAAACCACTGTTCCAAATCTATACTGTCCTCCTGGCTCCTGGGAAGATTCAGGATCCTGATCAGGAGCAGGGGGGGAGGGAGAGGCTCCTACCGTTCCTCCTCAGTGCAGCCCTCCTCAGCACAGTCCCTGACACCTATGCAGTATGAGCTTCTTAACCAGGGATGCCAGAATTTCCCAGACATAGCCGCTATGCAGCTCCCTTAAGCATTGCCCAGGCAGAAATCACTGAAATATCCTGGGAAATCCGAACATAGGGCTAAGCTGCTCAACAACTCTGGCAAAAAGAAGAAAGAAAACCAACACAAATAAGCTCAACAACTTTCTTGTCTGGATATTCACTTTTTAAAATAGGGCAACCCTATCTTAATGCTTGTTTAGGGGCAGAATAGGAATTTTTTGAGGAGAGTCCTGAGTGGCCTTGGGCTTCCTTTTTCACCTACTTCATAATGATGGAAGTTTTTCTGCTTTTGGCCTAGGCAGGAAATATAGTTTGTGCATCTGGTGGAGTAGATATCAGTGGCATTGTTGGGTTAAGGGCACTCCTAGGTTGCCCAATGCTGGCTTGGCTTTGGAGGACCTTGGGGTGCCATTTAGACTTGGTGTGCACATCTGGGTCAACGCTGGCAGGGCTTTGGTGTGCACTTCAGGTTTGCATCCCCTTAGCTCTCATAGCAAGCAGGAAGGCTTCCTTCCAATGTTTTGCTGCAGGGCCACAAGTGGAGCCTGTAAACAAGTGGAGCCAGTGAATTTCTCCTAGAACGCATTTTTGTATGCAGTAGTGCCTAATGTGCACATTTTTGCAAAGCAATTTCTCTAATAGAATGCATTTTTATGTTACTTTCACGAATAGATGCATTTTTTGCACACTTTGCCATAGCATATGTATTACAGTGGTAACTCAGTTCTCAAAAGTAATCCATTCCAGAAGACCACTCGACTTCCAAAACTTTCAAAAACTGAGGTGCAAATGGTGGTCTGCAAATTTAATTGAGAAAATTGAGAAACACTCAGCGGAAGCAGTTGGACTTCCAAGGTGCGTTCGAAAACAGAAGCATTTGCTTCCGGGTTTTCGGCGTTCAAAAACCAAAACGTTCGACTTCCGAGACTTGTTTGAAGTTTTATTCTGTTTTGAATGTTATGTTGAACGCAGCCCAGAGTGGCTGGGGAAATTCAGCCAGATGGGCGGTGTAGAAAAAACAAGTTGTTGTTGTTGTTGTTGTTGTTGTTGTTGTTGTTGTTGTTGTTGTTGTTTGTTGTTGTTGTATTCGAAAACTGAGGTACTACTGTACTTGGCTAGACAACTGCATTGCAAAATTCGGAGAAGTGCACATTTTGAAGAGCAGCTGTTTTGGTTTAGAATGGCGGCTTTACAAATAAGTCAGTCTCACCCTCCAGAGCAAAGTGCTGGGAACCGTGCACAGGGCAATAACAGTCATTTTGCCAAGCAGATTTTGCTTCTCTATAACCCAACTCAATGTGCTTTTAAATCATTGGCTTTCTGCTAGTTTAGGGAAACTAGGCAAGGCAATCTCATAGGCATTTGCAACAATCCTTGTTTCTTCTTTTGGCACCAAGCATGATCTGCTATAAATGGTGTTTGCTATTCAAGCCCTTTCTTCTCTGTGTTTTGTTCAAATGATTTTAAACAAAAAAAAAACTCTGTTTCCCCCCATGCACAACCCATATAACCTGCTGTAGTTTCTAATTTACAACGGCAAAATATAATCTCCTCCATGAATTTGCATAAAAATGAACAGACCTTGCAGCACGATATTAAATTTGAAATTTGCATGCAAGGGTAGCCAAGTAATAAGTTTGCATTTTGAGATGTTTGTGCCTGCAAATTCACAAACTAGCAGATGTAATGAGGAGATTTGTACACCTCCCTGAAAGCAAATCAGCGATGAAAACACTTGGAGGCTGTTGTTACAGATCAAAGAGCATGGGATGTACAGGGTGGTATCAGAACTGACATACAAACCAAGTCAGCCAGCCATTTCGCTTGGCAACAGGCCCTGCTCAAAATGGAAGACAAAAAGCAAAAAATGCAGCTGTTCCTTCATGCAAGACTCCAGAACAATGCAGACACAACGCCAATAGGCACAGGAGTAGCTGGTGCATTAGGGCAAAGCGGGCAGTGCCCCACCAACCTCAGTCTACTCTCAGCCAGCCTTCACCTGCCTGCCTGCCTGCCTACTTACATCCAGTCTAGGCAGTGGCACTGGGGGTCAACTTTCTGTTCCTTAATCTCAGTGACGCCCTTATAAGACTCAGCAGGGAGGATGATAAAGACAGAACTGGAATTCGGCAACATTCACACTATGATACCACTTTAAGCAATCATGGCTTCTGCCGAAGAATTCTGAGAACTGCATGTAAGGGCATTGAGAGTTCAATCCCCGTGCCCCCAAGCTTCAATTCCCAGAGTTCCCCTGGGAAAAGGGACTGATTTAGTGGTAGGGAGTGGGTATTGTGGGCAAGAGATTCAACACCTGACATCTTTCTGTGGTGGTGATGGCGGTTATGCAATATTATGGAAGGGGGTTGTGTTTTCGTTTTGTATTTTTATGTTGCAAACCGCCCTGTGATCTTTGAATGAAGGGCGGCATATACATTTAATAAATAATAAATCATTATCGCCATCGCAAAATGCAATTGGAAAATACTCATTTCTAGAGTCGCTACCCATCCATGCCTATGGTTCTGAGCTACATAGAGCAATGTTCTCATGCCGTGTCAGCCAGTTTTGTGTGTTCATATAAGATGCTATCTTCTCAGCAACTGGTGTTCCCAGATAGTTTACTTCTGGACATTGGAGTTCATAAGAACGTAAGACAACCCTGCTGGATCAGGCGAATGGCTCATTTAATCCAACATCCTCTTCTCACAGTGGCCAACAAGATACCTGTGGGAAGCCTTCAGCCTGGACAGGAGTCCTCTCTGCTCCTCTGATTCCTAGCAACATGTATTCAGAGGCATAATTTAAGCATCATGATAGACATGTCATCTAGTGACTCTCATCAACATGGCAGGAACAGCTACAAAGAGCGGACATTCTTTCTTCTGTGCAACTCTTAAGAATTCAGGTGACTTCCCAAAATCTGGTTTTATCAACCTTGTTAACCAAAGACAAGACACTGATGAGTTTTCTTGAAGCCTAGATCATGTCAAGACATTCTCTTTTTTAAAAAAAAATTTTTATTAAGTTTTACACAAATATCTCCAATTAACAATTTCCCAATTGACATATTTTCATCTTTTGGACTTCCCTCAGCTTCTCTGACAATCATCTGTATTTAAATTTATTATCTACACATTTTCCAAAATTCATATCGCCTTTAAAATACCTTAACCAACATATTTGCATTTTTGCAATATTCCTTATTCTTTCACAAAGCTTCTTTAAAACCCACTAGCGTTGTTTGCTCATCACATACACTCTTCAAATACTCAGAAAATTTTCCCCAGTCCTCAATGAACTTGTGATCTCGTTGGTATCTTATTTTTCCAGTTAGTTTGTCCAGTTCTGCATAGTCCGTTAACTTCATTCTCCATTCCTCGAGAGTCAGTAGTTCTTCCTGCTTCCATTTTTGGGCCATTAATATTCTCGCTGCAGTTGTTGCATACTGAAAGAGTTTATGGTCCTTTCTATTTATTTCATTTCTTGTTATTCCTAAAAGAAAGGCTTCTGGTTTCTTTACAAAATTATATTTCAACATCTTCTTTAACTCATTATATATCATCTCCCAGAACCCCTTCACTTTCTTACATTCCCACCACATGTGAAAAAATGTTCCTTCTTTCTCTTTACATTTCCAACACTTATTACAAGTTTTAAACATTTTTGCTAATTTAACTCGTGTAGTGTACCATCTATATACCATTTTCATAACATTTTCCTTTAAGGTGGTACATGCTGTAAATTTCAAGTTATCATTCCATACTTTAACCCAATCTTCAAAGTATATATTATAACCAAAATCTCTGGTCCAGTGAATCATTACCGACTTAACTTCCTCATCCATCGTATACCATTCCAATAACATTTTGTACATTTTTGAGATTACCTTACAATCATTATTTACTATTTCTGTTTGGAATTTTGAATCCTTTTCTATATAACCCTTCTCTTTCACATCTTTTTTAAACATATCATTTATCTGATAGTAGTGCAACCAATCGACTACATTTTCTTTTACTTGTTCATATGGCTTCATTTTCCATTTCTCTTCTTCTTTAACCACCAATTCCTCATATGTAATCCAATTCCCTCTCATATTAGTTTTCTTAACACTCATAACCTCTAGTGGGGACAACCAGTGTGGAACTCCTGGTTCCAGTAAACTTTTATATCTATCCCATACTTCAATTAACGATATTCGGAAGATGTGGTTTTCAAAAGCTTTATGACTCTTCTTCTTCTCAAACCATAAATATGCGTGCCACCCAAATCTGTTATCAAATCCTTCTAAATCCAACAATTTTGTATTCTTTAGTTTTATCCATTCTTTTAACCAACAGAGACATGATGCTTCATAATAGAGTTTCAAGTCTGGCAGAGCAAAGCCTCCTCTTTCTTTTGCATCTGTTAATAACTTATATTGAATTTTTGGCTTTTTGCCCTGCCAGATATATCTTGAAATCACTCTTTGCCACTCTTTAAAAATCATTGTCCCTTTAAGTATCGGGATCATCTGAAATAAAAGTAACATCTTTGGGAGTACACACATCTTAATTGTTGAGATTCTACCCCAAAAGGATAGTTTCAACCTTCCCCACACCTCCAAATCTTTCTTAATTCCGTTCCACACCGGTATATAGTTGTTCTGAAACAAATCAATATTTTGGGGGGTTAGCCATATTCCCAAGTATTTTACTTTTTCGCTACTTCAATACCTATTTGTTGTTGCATTGCTTCTACCATGATTTGATCCACATTTTTTACTATGACTTTAGTTTTTTTCCTATTTAATAATAATCCTGCCACTTTACCAAATTGTTCAATTTCTTCTAACACTTCAGTTACACTCATCATCGGATCCTCCATCATTATTACCAAGTCATCTGCAAAGGCTTTCACTTTATATTCATTCTGACCTACTGTCACCCCTTTTATTTTCTCATTTTTCCTAATTGAATTCAGAAAGACTTCCAGAACCAGGATGAACAAGAGTGGTGAGAGCGGACATCCCTGTCTTGTACCTTTCAATATTTTCACCTCTTCCGTAATTACATTGTTCACAATCAATTTTGCTCTTTGTTCCGTATAAATTGCCTTTATTCCATTGAAGAAATCATTCCCCATCTCCATATGTTCTAAATTTTTTAACATAAAATCCCATTAAATGTTATCGAATGCCTTTTCAGCATCCACAAACATCAGAATTGCTTGTTTCTCATTCCTGGCTGTCAGATATTCCAAAATATTGATTATATTCCTAACATTGTCTTTCATCTGCCTGCCTGGAAGGAAACCTGCTTGATCTTCATGAATGATTTCTTGTAGTACCTTTTTCAGTCTTTTCGCCATTATTCCGGCAAAGATTTTATAATCTGTATTCAATAATGAAATTGGCCTGTAATTCTTTACTTGTGTTAAATCCACATCTTGCTTTAGAATAAAGGTTATAAAAACTTCTTTCCAAGTCTCATACCAGAGACTTTCTTTCAAAATATTATTCATAACTGCTTTCAATGGTGCCATCAGGGTGTGTCTCAGCTCTTTACAGTAACTTGCAGTAAATACGTCTGGGGCCTTCCCTTTTTTCAGCTCTTTTATAATCTCTTTTATCTCTTCGTTATCAATTGGGGTGTTCAGTCTGTCTTTCTTTTCTGTCAGGATCTTTTGCACCTCTTTTGCTTTTAGAAATCTCTCTATTTTCCTCATATTGTTGTTTTCTTTGCTTCTATACAGTTGTCTATAAAAATCCAGGAATCCTTTTCTGATACCATTCGGATTATTTATTTCTTCTCCTTCCACCGTGATTTTATTGATTGTGCTTTGTTCTTTTCTTTTCTTAATTTGCCAGGCAAGCCATTTACCGGATTTATTAGCGAATTCAAAATTTCTTTGTCTTAGCTTTTTGATATTCCACTCCACCTCTTTAATTATTATTATAGCAAATTGTGTTTGCAAAACCTTGATACTTTGTTTGATTTTTGGATTGTTTGGTTTTTTAATTAATTTTTGCTCATTGTCCATTATCTGTTTTAAAATTTCTTTCTTTTCTTTCTCTCTGTTCTTCTTTTTGATTGAATTCTGTTGTATAAAAAAGCCTCTCATCACTGCCTTGCTTGCATCCCAAACTGTGCTCATCTTCGTACCTTTGTTACAATTATCCACAAAGTATTCCATCAGCTTCTTTTTCGCATCTTGTACAATTTTTTGGTCGTCAAAGAGATAATCATTCATTCTCCATCTAAATGTTCTTTCTTCAAAGCCTTTCATCTCCAATTTAATCAGACTGTGATCTGAAATTACTCTTGGTTGGATTTCAATTTGAAGGATTCTTTGAGTTAATTCATTAGAAATCCAAATTTGATCGATTCTCGACATTGACTGATTTGGTTCTGAATAAAATGTAAACTGTTTCTCAAGTGGATGTCTCAGTCTCCAAATATCAATCAGGTTACAATTTTTTGCCATTTCAAAAAAGGTTTTGGGTAGTTTGCCTTCTTTAGTCCCTTTATCTCTTAGTCTGTCCATTTCTGTTGAAACTACACCGTTCATGTCTCCCATCACAATTATCTTTTGGTCCATATATTCTAACAACCTTTCTTCCAAATTTTTATAAAAATGAGTCTTATTTCGGTTAGGTGCATAGATCCCAACAATTATTATTTTTTCACCTTGCCAGATAATCTGAACAGCAATAATTCTCCCTTCTTCATTTTTAAAAATTTGCTGGGCTTCAATTTTACTTTTTATATACAAAACAACTCCTCTTTTCTTCTCTTTATCCGAATATATAAATTCATTTCCAAGTCTTTTATTAATCAAAATTTTTCTATGTCTTCTTGCCACATGTATTTCTTGTAGACAAATAATGTCCAAATTTTTCTTTTTCAAATATTGTTCCACTTTGTTCCGTTTACTTCTTTCATTCATCCCATTAATATTCCAATTCCATAATTTTAACGCCATGGTGTTTCCTGATTAATTTTTTTTTTTTTAAAAAAAATATTTTTATATAATTCATCTGCTTCTTCTTCCCATTCCTTGTCTGTCTTCTCTCCATTCTCCTCCTCCTTTTCATCTGAATCCGTCCCGCCTGTGGCTCCAGTTCCTCCTACTGCACCTTTCACTTCTTCTTCTTTGTTAATTCCTTATATTTTCTCTGGAATTTACCTATCTCCTCTGGACTGTTCAGCCTGTGTCTCTTACTTTCGTAAACAAAGGAAATCCCTTCAGGATATTCCCATCTGAATTCAATGTTGTTCTTCTTAAGGATTTGTACCAGGGGCTTATATGGGTCTCTTCGCTTCAACAATCTGATTGGGATGTCTTTAAAAATGATTATGTAACTTCCGTCAATGCATTTTTTTCCTCTGTTTTTCTGAAGTATCAAATTTCTCATTTCTCTGTCCTTAAAAGTTATAAGACAATCTCCTGGAAATTTCCTTGATTTAATCGTTTTCACTCTCATCCTAAAAGCATTCTGCACTGTGTTTGCCACCTCTTCAGTTTGTAATTCCAGCCATTGTGCTAGTTCTGTTATTAATTTTTGTCTGATATTCTCACCTTGAACCTCTGGTATGGCTCTCAGCCTTAAATTCACTTCCCGCTGTCTTAGTTCATTCATGGCAATCGCGTCCCACATTTCTTCCTGTGCCTTATTCATTTCAAATAGCCCCGCCTTGGTCTTCTCATCTTCCCACTTCAATTCCTTCATTTCCAGTCTTGTCCTCTTCATTCCTTCCTCCAATGAATGTGTTCTCCTAGACACCTCTTTTATTTGTCCCTTCAATTCATTAACTGTCTCATCGATTTTTTTATCCATTTTCCCAATCCTCGTATCCATTTGTTGTAATTTTGCTTCCAAATTCTTTTCACTTTGCCTAATATCTGCAAACATTTTTAATATCTCTGCTTTAAAGTCTGATTCTTGTTTTGACCCCTTTCTCTCTGTAGGGGTTCCCACATCACTTCCCTTCTTTGGTTGGTGAGACATTTCCCCCAAAAATCTTTAGACGTACTTCTTAGGTTAGAGAAACCTACACTCACCCCTTTACTAACAGCTTCAGAAAAACATAAACCAAATGAGCATAAACCAAACTCAGAGAAACATAAACCTAAGTACAAATATAATTCAATATTGGAAGGCTTCTGTTGTCTTCGGCCCAAACAGGGCCTTGATACTTCAATGTATAACACTCTAATAGAGACCCCAATATATATTCAATCTTCTTGCCACCAATTAGGCTAATCCTTAATTAAATCCCTGTGAAAATATTGTAATCCAGAATTCAGTTATAATCCTTCCAAAATAAATTCCAAGTTAAGGCAACTGTTTCCAGTCTTCTTGCCACCAATTAGGCTACTCCTTATAGAGCCTTTTGTAATACTTGTAAACCCACCAAAAAGGTAAAAAGAAAATTTCCTCCAAATTGGGACCCTTTCTTTATCTTCTTGCCACCAATTAGGCTAAATCCTCACAAATACCTCTACCATCCAAACAGCCATTTAGATAATCCAAATAAGTCCTTTTAATTATTTTTAAATATATATATTAATATTACTTTGCAAAAGGAAAAAAATATCCAAATTCCAAAAAAAATGAAAATTTTTTGTCTTAATAATGTTGTAATACCCAAATAATACCCAAAGTTCCGTTGTCCTTTTCCCAAAAAGTTGGCAACCTCCAGATTACTCACAATAGAAAGAAGCAGCTCTCATTCTTTCAGTCATTTCCTTATAAGGAACCAGCCACAGGCCCAGAACGGAAAAAAAGAAACAAAAAACAAAGAGGAGTGGACAGAAAAACAAGTTGTAATTTCTCTCGCATCCACCAGAGGTCCGCAATTTAAACGTAAGAAGAGTTCAAAATTTTGTTTAAAATTTCCCAGCTTTTTAATCCAAAATATCCAAAGTATCAAATGGTAGTAGTGCCCCAAAAATATAAAATCACTTTAAATCAAAAGTCCCAAAAAAGAACAAAATGGTAATCCCAGTAAGGTATTAACTCAGTCACCAAAAAAGAAAAGAAAAGAACAATGGAGTCGGAAGCTTCTCTTCCGCTACGCAGAACTTTTTTAAAAAAGTGAAACCGAAATGTCTTGATCCTTCTCTTACATCTCACCAGTTCAAAGAGAACTTAAAATTGCCAAATATTAGTCCCTTTGCCCCCCCCCTTTCAATCTTTTCCCTCTTTGGTTTACTTTGTATCTTCTTAAAGGCTTAAATAAAAAGTTTAAAGGGAGAGAGAAACTTTGTCCGCTAGCGACACTCTGTATCCAGCTTTGCTTGTATCGCTGCGTCTGAGCTGATTCCAGATGACAGCTGAGCTCTTTTAACTTCCTTTTTTTCCGAATCCTTCCTTTAGTACAAATCAACTTCTTTTTAAGTCCTTTTCGGCTCGAATTTCTTGCTTTTGAGAATCCAGCGCTCACCCTGCAAGCTCGGGGCTTCGTTTTCCAGAGATAGCTATGGCTTCCCCTCAGCCCGCTTCTCCCCCCGCCGTACTCTTCGCTCCCTAACAGGAGTTACCTGACGGCCGGGCGGTCCGCGTTTTCGGCTCTGCGGGAACCAGTGTACCCGGACACCCTCCAGCTACTTTTCAGGGGACCACGACGCCCTGTGGAACCCCTATTTTTCTCCGGAAAACACAGGATTCTCCACAAGGAAAAATCCCCGCTTGTGGCGGGATCGCGCTAGACCGGAAGTCCCATGTCAAGACATTCTCAGTGGTCCAGACAGACAAGACAATGTCCTCTGAATGAAAAATAGAGTATGGGAAAGATGTGATGTATGTTTTTAAATTTTTTTGTTTTTATTTTGTTTAGGGTTAGAGTTAGGGATAAGGTTTTGTTTAGTTTAATGTGTTTAGTTAGGTTGTGTATTGCATTGCTTTTTTTTTCCTTTGTTGTTTTTTTTCCTGGTTTTTTTTTTCCTCTCCTTTTTTCCTATTTTGTAAGCTTTAAAAGTAATAAATATCATTTTTTAAAAAAACGACGTCCTCTGTTAGCTACATATATATTTTTTCTGAATGCTAGTGTAGCTCACTTTAGGTTTGTTTGGTTTTTTGTTTGGTTTTTTAAGAATCTTGTTAGCTCCCTAGCACAATCAAGACCTTTATTATTAAGTCTTCTTTTACCACCAGAACTGGGAGTGTAACAACCCGCTTATTCATAAGCTAATTTTACCTAAGAGGTTTCTCAGCAAAGCTGATTGTTCGTGCTGGATCCTTTATACAATTAAAACAGCAAAAGGGAAGAAAGAAAGAAATCACTTTAACATCATTAAAGCCCTGTGTTGCACAAGCCTCTGTGAGAGTCAGCAATTTAATGACTGAAACATGAGCAGCAATGCCTCCAAGTCAAATGACTCATTTACAGATCCCCTCCTCTCTCCTTCCCTGCCTTTTCCTGTTCTTCTGAGGTCTCTGACCCAACTAAACTGAGATGAATCGACAAAGGCACTTCACAGGTGAAAACAGCTACCTGGCTAAGATCAAGCCACTGGTTTGGGTGTACAAAGCCCTATACAGCTTAGGATTAGGGTACCTGAAAGATTGCCTGACCCCTTATATACGCAGCCACTTTGCAGATCAGGGCCTCCTGCAGATGCCGTCTCATCAGGAGGTACGTACTGTACAATATAGACATCAGGATTTCGGTATCAGGGTACCTGCTCTATGGAGAGACCTCAACTTGAATATTAGCCAGGTGTCATATCTACTGTCCAGGAGCACCATCTGTGGGGGGCCGGGAGGGAGCCCCCCCCCAAAAAAATTCCACAGCCAAGGGGTCCCCGTCGGGCCCACCCATGGCTGCAACGGGCTCCATCAGGCCCTCCCACTGGTGCCAGGACTGCAAGTTCATGGGAAGCTCAGAGTCCCATTTTGCATCCTTCCTACAGGGAACCTGAGGGTTTGGGGTGTGTTTTCTTGGGTGTGTAGCTTTCTACAACCTGGGGGCTAGCACTGTGATGCTCTTGAGGGGCCAAATGTGACTGACAACAAGCTGACTGCTAAGAGATTAAAATACAGTCATACCTCTGGTTGTGAACGTGATCCATGCAGGAGGCACGTTTGCAACCCACAGCATTCACAGCTTGAAGCACTGTGTCTGCGCATGTGCATGATGTGATTCGGTGGCTCTGCGCATGTGTGAGCACTAAAACCCGGAAGTAATGCGTTCCAGGACCTCCGGGTTCGGCGCGGTCCGCAACCTGAAAACGCACAACCTGCAGCGTTCGCAACCCGAGGTATGACTGTAAAAACAAAAACCAGCAATTGCTAAAATTATAATTTTCTCTCCATTTTGCAGGAGCACCACTCTTTTTCTTCCTGCGAGGGATTGAAACTGACCTTTGCTCCTGATCATTTTATCTGATGAGTGAGGCTGCAGTAATGTTTATCCTGGAATAACAAATCACCTTGACTACCCCCCCCCTTCTAAATACAGTGCATACCCCCCCAATACTTTGGGAGGGCATTTCGGAACACCCCACCACCACCCCACTGACCCTGTCCATCCCCCCTGATGCTGACACTTCCTCTCTCACCCCTCCCATCCCTCCCCTCCACCTAACTTTCTCCAGCCACCCTCCTCCACAGCCTGTGGGAGCGTCGGCTGCCGCTCCTTCTGGAAGGCTAAGCCAGCCTCCATAGGCCAGCGTCAGCCTCCACAGCCTCAGGAGATACAACGCAGGTCGGGCCGACCTTCTGGCAGGCACGCCAGGTCTGTGCCCCTTCAGGAGAAGTAAAACACCCCAACATCACCGATTAGCCGCATTTAATATTGCAGGAAATCAGAGGTTGCCACCATTTTCGGTAATAGTTAGGTATACACCATAATGTGATGTCGTACAAGACCAGGGCAGGGTGGCACTGGGACATTTGCCACTACCAAAAATGGTGGCAACCTCTGATTTCCTTCGGGAGAAGTGGCATGGCCTGGTGAGGCTTGCCAGAAGGCCGGCCCATTGTGCACTGCATCTCCTGACCCAAGCATCTCCTGACCCAAGGTTACCCTGGCCTGCACAGCTCCTGATGTGGCACAGACTGGACCTGCCTCTGCCGCCGCCTTCCGGTACTGCAGACGAACTTCTGGAACAGGAGGTCAAGGTAAGTTTTTCTTCCATTTTTTGGTTCTGCTTCTGGACTCACGCCACAGCAGAACAAAAAAAAAATTATGTCCATCTTTTGATCCCTTGCTCTAGTGCAACCAGTGCGGGGGAGCAAAATTGGGACATTTGAGATTGGGAGGAAAAGCAGGGGCATCTTCTGCCAATTCGGGATGTCCCAAATACAGTGGTACCTCGGGTTACAGACGCTTCAGGTTACAGACTCCGCTAACCCAGAAATATTACCTCAGGTTAAGAACTTTGCTTCACGATGAGAACAGAAATTGTGCTCCGGCGGCGCGGCGGCAGCAGGAGGCCCCATTAGCTAAAGTGGTGCTTCAGGTTAAGAACAGTTTAAGGTTAAGAATGGACCTCCGGGATGAATTAAGTACTTAACCCAAGGTACCACTGTAATTTGGGACACTTGAGGGGTCTGACAGCGAAACCTTCATTTTGGGCTCAAATACCAACCAGGATCTTCATTTCCGGTCTCTGGAGGGGTGTGTGTGCCTTTTCAAACAGTTCATCTCCATGGTCATCCCTCCACCCCCTGGGCTCACAAACGTGTCAGGATGGTCCCCCTAAGTCACTTGCTAATGAAAGTGTAATCTACAACAATGGGCTGTATGATCAGCCTAAGAGAGAAGCCTCCTGGGGGATTCTCAAAATGAATACTGAATCAGCGTCAAGTCAGATTTTAATCTTCTTTCAGACTTCTCATAAATTAACTAGAGACACTCCGTGCCACTGATTCAAATTCCATTCTGGTACTTTACACAGCAGCTCCCCCTCCCCAAGAAGAGTTATCCTTTTAACCAACGTGTCTTTTGTGAATCACTGTCCTTTTGCCTTTGGCTAATGAAACAATCTATGGCCTTTAAAACTGGGTTGGGGGAGGGACCTATTGTTTCGCTTGTTATTATGTTATGCATTCTTTTGTGGTCTTATACTGTAACTTATCCTGTGATCCTCGGAGGACGGGTGTTATATAAATTTCATAAATAATAATATGAATAAATATAAAGAATTTTAGAAGTTCCTGATGGACATGAGGCAATCAGATTCTCCCCTAGCCCCAATACTAGGTATTTGTTTTTCCAATACTAGTTATTTGTTTCTCTCTCTCTCACACACACACACACACACATTTATTTCATGGAGAATAGGGCTACCTACTGGTCACAATGACCAGTAATGCTACTTAATGCTAGCTGCTGGAAGCCGCCCATGTGCAGAGCATTGTTGCGTTCATGCGCAGGCTCCCCATCGGGGCATCTGATTGGCCACTGGGACAGAAGGAGTGGATGAACCATTGGCCTGACCCAGCAGGCTCATCTTATGTTTTTATGTTCTTTAAGGGGGAAAATCCTAAGCTGGGAATCGCACCAAAATGAGTCCTGAGCATGTTCAATGGCCATGGAATACTGACAGAGTGGGCAGGAGGCAGAGCCGGCCCTTGAGGCATGGTGAGGCAGTTGCCCCAGGTGGCGGACTGGGGACTGCTAGGAGAGGTGGCAGATCCATGCCCCCGAGGTATGTACCTGCCACAGAGTGAGCTGGCCAGTAAATATCTCAATTGTTGGAGTTAACTTTTTATTAGCAAAAACACACGTCTTCACAGACTTGGCTGAGTATCAGGCCTAAAGAGCACAGAAGCTTATTCCCTGTAGGTCTTACTCCATGAAATCAGTTGCTGAGACTACATCTCCTCACTTCCCCACAGCCATCTATGTCTCCTTCTCTCCTGGTTCTGGGAGTCAGGAGGCAAAAGGAGCATGTTTCAGCAGGAGGGGAAGGCACCCTTGTCTCTTCACCTCCCTCCTCTTGACCTCCTTCTTCAGCTTCAGCCTCTGCTTCTAGACTGCTCTCTGCCACAGCCTCTTCCTGCTCACTAAACCCTGTAATCTCTTCAGCTTCTGACACCCCCTCCTCTCAGTCTTCTCTCTCTTTCCCCTCTGGCCACTCATCGTCATCCTACCACCATTCTCTGGGCTCTGAGCCTTCCTCCTTTGGTGGTTCCCCAGCTGGTTCCTTCCACCATTCCTCTGCATCCAGCCAGTCCATGACAGTACCACTCACCATCTCCTGCTCTTACTGCTGACCCTGTCCCCCTTCCTCTTCCACAGCCCCCCATTCCTCTCCGGCCTCCTTCAGGGCACCAGGCTGTCTCCAGCTGTCTCAGGTAGTGGCAGGAGGGACAAAGGAGGAGGAATGGGTGCCATTTTCTCATTTGCCTCAAGAGGCAGCCCAACTTGGGTGAGCCCTGGCAGAGGGCGAGGTGTAAAACGGAGAATCCTGGAGGACAACACTGAGCAAGAACTTTCCAAACCACAATATTTTATTGCAGCTCCCGCTTGTAAGAGGATGCTACTTAAGATCTCCCCAATTATAAGTTTGCATAGAGAAGCAGCACATTATCTGCTGCTAATTCAATTTTTAATAAGCCTTTCCAAGGACAAATCTTAGTGGCTCACAGAAGAGACTTTATAATTAATATAATGTTCAGGGGTCCCCCCCCCTCTCTCTCCATGGCAATTAGCTATTATACAGGTCAGCGTTTTAAAAAGTGTTCGTCGCAGGAACCAGTTCACACTCATTAAGTAGCAGAAAGAGCTTAATCACATCCAGTGCACAAGCCAAAACACACAGGCCAAAATATTCAGCGCAAATTGTTGCACAGAAAGTATTGCTTTAAGTGAAATCTGGGTTCTCATATTCTATGAAAATATTTAGGAACACAAAAGAGAAAGAGAATGGCTGGTGAACCAGAGATGTTTGTGGGTGCGGTAGAGATACATCCCAGTGAAATTCTAGCAATCTGAAACAGACAAAAAAAGCTCAAATGGTTGTATCCAATTAAGGTGAGTAGATCCACCAAAATTTGCACCAGTCAAACCCATTGCCTGCAATGGATCTACACTGAGTAGGGCTACCCTTGGCTATAACACCTTATATGTAGGCCACATTCACAACATACATTTAAAGCACTATGATATCTGATTTGATCCCAGAATGCCCTGGTTTTCCTTAGGATGTCCCTATTTTCATCTGAGAAGTTATGCGATCCCCCGAGCCAGGGAGAGAAGTAACTATACCACCTTTAGAAGTCATCTGATGGCAGCCCTGTATAGGGAAGGTTTTTTTAATGTTCTATTATGTTTTTATATATGTTGGAAGCCACCCAGATTGGCTGGGGCAACTCAGATGAGCAGGGTATATAGAATAGAATAGAATAGAATAGAATAGAATAGAATAGAATAGAATAGAATAGAATAGAATAGAATAGAATAGAATATCCCTATTTTCATTGGAGAAATAAATGTTGGAGGGTATGGGAATTTGCATTGAATTCTGCAGAACCGACATCCTGGTAAGCATGTAGGAGATAGGATTGCAATGGACAAGATAGGAGTACATGCACACTGGATTTTGCATGCTTAAGGTATAAAGGAATATGTGCCCTGGTGTCAGCATTCAGGGACATCAGAGGTAGGGTAGAAATATGAGGGGGGAGGTGTGTGCGCCTCGCTGCCTGTGGCACAGGCTGGATCAGACATATCATCTATTCCAGCTCAGTGTCATTCTAATCTAAGACAGTTTTATATCAAACCCGCTTGTCAGTTGAAAAACAGCAAGGGCTCCTGCTATGAAAAGGCAAGGGGAGGAATGTGAATGACACTGTACTGAGAGCAGACGGCGATAGCAGCTGCATGCAGCATTATAATGGCTGAGCAAAAGCACAAAGGCATTAAACCTCTTGAGCAACAATGCAACTATATATACTGTACTCTGCACATCCCTTAATGGAGAATCCGGAATGGGCAGGGAGCTATTGTTAGAAGTGCAGCAGAAGAGATCATTCAGTTTGCAACTTAAGGGTTAATTCTCTTACCAAGGGAGGAGGGAGGTGCAGCTTAGCAACCAGGCTGAGTGGAATGATCTCTAGTGATGTAGCATGTTGGCTGTTTAGTTTGGAGGCAGTATTTCCTCTGGGTGTTTGGCTGAATGTCTCCCCACGCTGTGTATAGCCCAAACAAAAAAGGGCAAAAGCTCTCTGCTTTCTTTCTCCTCACATTATACAGTGGTACCTGGGTTCTCAAATTTAAACCGTTCTGGAAGTCCATTCCAAAACCAAAGCGTTCCAAAACCAAGGTGCGCTTTCCCATCAAAAGTAATACAAAGCGGATTAATCCATTCCAGGATTTTAAAAACAACCCCTAAAATAGCAATTTAGCATGGATTTTACTATCTAACGAGACCACTGACCCATAAAATGAAAGCAATAAACAATGTACTGCAGTCACACAATCAATCAGTCAGTAGCTGAACTGGGTTTTACACAGTCACACACAAAAAAAAACACACCACAAAAACAAAAACGCAAAATAAATAGCAAAAACAGACAGACCTCAGCATAACACTCAAAGCAGAAATGTGGCACTCAAAACGGAAGCATAACACTCAAAACAGAGCACTTTTGGCTTCCAAAAATAGTTCACAAACTGGAACACTTACTTCTGGGTTTGCAGTGTTTGGGTTCCAAGTCACTTGAGTACCAAGGCGTTTGAGAACCAAGGTACCACTGTATACTATTTTTGTTCAAATTGTGCAGTAAAGTGATTGGGGTTCTTCGCTCTTGACTGGTATTTAAGAGATGTTACTAACAGCTATAGTTGCAAAGTTACCCAAAGAGTCGTCTAGGTCAACCCCACTGCAAAGCAGAAATCACAGCTGAAGAATCCGTGGCAGATGGCCACCCAAACACTGCCTGAAAACCTCCAAGGAAGAAGAGTTCATGGACAGTCCGTTCCACTATCAAACAACTCTTATTGTCAGGAAGTTCATCCTAATGTTTAATTGAAATCTCCTTTCTTGTAACTTGAATCCATTGATTCAGGTCCTCCTCTCTGGAGCAGGAGAAAACAAGCTTGCTCCATCTTCTGTGTGATAACCCTTTAGATATTTCAAGATGGCTATCATAGCACCTCTCAGTCTCCTTTTCCCCCAAGCTAAACATACCCACTTCCCTTGACCGTTCCTCATAAGGCTTGGATTCCGGGCCCTTGATCATCTTGGCTGCCCTCCTCTGCACACCTTCCAGCTTGTCAACATCCTTCTTCAACCCTGGTGGCCCAGAACTGGACACAGCATTACATATGGGGTCTGACCAAGGCAGAATACAATGGGACTATTACTTTCCTTGATCTGGACACTATACTTCTGTTGATACGATGTGTCTGCTGCCCAGGGCTTCTTCAGGAGGAAGAGTTGGGGTATATATAAATTGAATGGATGGCTGAATAACAATTGCTGAATTACAAAGTAAACTATGAGACTCTGTATATTTTTGTAATCCGTTTTGAGCTCCCCCCCCCAAAAAAAAAATGTATATATTTTATGAAATAAATATAATAAAAAGGTCACACAGTGAACTTTATGGCTGAGTGTAGATTTGAACTCTCCCAGGTCCAAGTCCAACACTCTAAATCACAGCACCACACTGGCTATCAAACTGGTGTATGTTTACCACCAAGTTTTAAACACCAGGAATTAAAGCTTCTTATTACTGTATTTGCCGTGGTCCAACATTCTCTCTCTCTCTCTCTCTCTCTCTCTCTCTCTCTCTCACACACACACTCTCACACACACACACACACACACACACACACACACACAGCGCCTGTCCCTTTCCATCCCACCCAGAGGCATCTGCTATGCAAGCTGCTTAGCTCTCATTCAGTGCTTGCCCTGCGGACCACAGGAGGGCAAACAGCTGAAATCCAATCAAGCAACTCTCTCTGGGACGAAGCACATGATGTGCCTGCCTGCCAGACTCTGGTTTTAATGGACATGGCAAAAGAAAGAAAATAAGCTTATGCACAGATTCAGCAAATAATGCTTTGTTAGCAAAACGTGAAGCTGTCAGGTCTGTTTTGCATTAGCCAGCCTTGGGGGGAAATGAAACAGGGAGGTGGGGAGAGGGGGAAAGAGAGGGCGGGAGGAAGGAATTATTTTTGACAAGCCCTTGCCCTGCCCTCCATCAAATGCTCAATATTTGCTGCTAATTGTTATACAGAAACCACCTGCAATTTAAGAGCACCAGGGACTTTCTGCATCACCATCTCCTTGTGTGGCACGGCTCTGTTTTGCCTCAGTTATTGTAAAGACAGGCAGAAATCCCACAGGCACAGCTTTGCAAGTCACAGAACGCAGATGCCACAGGGAGCTTTTCCTGATGAATTTCCATCCATTTGTTACATTCAAATGTCCCGACCGTCCTTACTGATTTGGGGGTAGTCCTGGATTTCCAGCTTCTTGTCCCCATCGGTTTAATCTTCTGGGTGCCTGTTGCAGTGGGTGCCATTGAGTGTGAATGGATCTGGCACCAAAATTTGTGGGTGCCCGGCCTCTTCACTGGGAATTTTGTGGGTGCTCGGGCATGCAGGGCCCTGGGAGTTGGCACCTATGCACTTCATTTGTCAATATTTATGTCTCTAGCCAGGGAAGGGACGCGCGTGGTGCTGTGGGTAAAACCACAGAGCCTAGGACTTGCTGATCAGAAGGTAGGCGGTTTGAATCCCCGCGGCGGGGTGCGCTCCCATTGCTCGGTCCCAGCGCCTGCCAACCTAGCAGTTCGAAAGTACCCCCGGGTGCAAGTAGATAAATAGGGACCGCTTACTAGCCGGAAGGTAAACAGCGTTTCCGAGTGCTGCGCTGGCTCGCCAGGTGCAGCTTGTCATGCTGGCCACATGACCCGGAAGTGTCTTCGGACAGCGCTGGCCCCCGGCCTCTTAAGCGAGATGGGTACGCAACCCCAGAGTCGGACACGACTGGCCCATACAGGCAGGGGTACCTTTACCTTTACCTTTTTTAGCCAGGCCAAAGCTGGCTTAAGTAGAAACCACATCAAACAGCAGTATTTGTCAAGAAACAAAGGTTCCGTATTAGGAAAGACCAATCATATCTGTTTCCATTCCATACCAACTTCATATGTGCTCACTTGCAGGCTCATCCTATCCCCCTCTTTTTTTGCAGATTAAAACACACAAACACACACCCACACCTACACACCCACACACCCAAAATTCTGTTTAAGTCACCTTCTTTGCCCAATCTTCCCCCTAAATATGCATTTCCGTATACTTTCCATTATATTTCCCCCTAAAATACACATTTTTAAAAAAATACTGGGTTCATTTTAAGAGCAAACCTTGAAACTGCAACATGGAATTTGGAGAAATAAGTAATTTGATCAATTAGATTGCAATCCTTATGTGAACCTAGGACAATTGAATTTGTGCTGCTCATTTTAAAATGCAGACCAAACACGATTGTCCTCCTTCCCTAATACTGCTTTCAAAAACAGAGTTATGTGACTCTGTTTCAAGAAAGTTCCCAGGAACTGGTGTTCAGAGGGATAGCTCAGTCAGCAGAGCTTGGGACTCTCAGTCTCGGCATGGGAATCTTAATCACTGGCTGGTTTCACTGCCCCGTTTCACCCTGCCCCAACCCGCATCCCTGTCTCCTGCCCAGCCCTGATGGGTCCATTTCCTCTGATGCAACACAGAATCAGGGCTGCTTTTCCCAGTTTTGTATGGCACTCCATCCTTTTTGCATGGTTCTTATCTATTTGCAGCTAGGGAGGCCTACAATGCTCAGAGATATTCCACTTTGGTGTAGCAAGACATTGCAAGTTCAGGAAGCTTATTTGCAAAAGCAGACAATGTGATGATGATGATGATTTTGCACCTGTGTAAGATTTTCTGAACACATTTGCACAGGTGTCAGTCAACCCCACTAAAAGATTTGCTAATTCAGAGCCTGTTGGGCCAAACTTAATTCTTATTCCGTGCTGAAGCTCTGACTGGCTTGCCGTTTTCACATGTTGTTACTCAGTGACTCATCCTTCCGCTTGTGCTTTACAGATCCGCATAAATCCATGTGTGCGTCAATAAAACACCACGTGGAAAATAAGTCTTGATGAAATTATATAAATGATGAGTCAGCTGTGCGATGCATTTCCAGCTTGCATCAACAGAAGTACGGTGGGCAGATCATGAGTAAGAATGGCCACAAGAGGCGACGATGTCCACCAACTTAGATGCATTGAAAAGAAGATTAGACAAACTCATGGAGGATAAGGTTATCAATGGCCACTAACCCTGATGGCTACTCTCTACCTCCACTGTGACAATACGCTTCTGAATACCATGAATAGCAAATGGGGAAATGGCATACCCTCCAACATTTCTCTAATGAAAATAAGGGCATCCTATTCAATAAATAATAATAATAATTATTATTATTATTATTATTATTATTATTTTATTATTGTTCATACCTTGCCCATCTGAGTGGGTTGTCCCAACCACCCTAGGCAGCTTTCAACATATATAAAAATATAATAAAACATTAAACATTAAAACTATACAGGACTGCCTTCAGATGTCTTCTAAAGGTTGTATAGTTATTTACCTCCTTGGCTCGGGGGAGGGAGGTGTCAGATAACGCCATACCCTCCAACATTTCTTGAATGAAAATAGGGACATCCTAAGGAAAAGTGGGACACTCTAGAATCAAATCAGAAACCAGGACAGCTTCTGTAAATCCGGGGTTTCCCTGGAAAATAGAGACACTTGGAGAGTTTGAAATGGCTGTTGCACTCAGATGACACTTGCATGCTTCCCATAAGTTGGCCACAGTGAGAACTGGATGCTGAACTCGATTCAGAATGAAAAGATCCACAGGAGCAGCAGATCTGGCCTCCAAGAAATGCATCACCTGTGGATTGTGCTGCAGCAACAGTGACAGCCGCAGGGCACTTCTTGGAGACTGGATCTGCCGCTCCCTTGGCAACACTCCCCGCTCCCAGTGGTATTCAGGGGAATAGGAGGTCTGCTGGTCACCTCCAAGCCTTGTTCCCTACATAGATCTTTATCCTGCCCTCCTTGATCCTGATGTAGATCTTCACTCAGCCAGTCTTCCCTGGTAGGGGTGGCACCATCTTGCAGCTTACCAAAATTCTTTGGGCTGGCCCTAGGAGCAGAGCATCTATTTTGGGCCCCAGGTCCAATCCTTGGCTTCTCCAGGGACAATGTCCCTTGCCTAAAATGCTGGAAAGCCTCTATGAATCAGTGTTGAGCTACAATGATTGGACTCCAATCAGAAGTTTCTTCATAATAATAATAATAATTCATTTATACCCCACCCATCTGCCTAGGTTACCCCAGCCACTCTGGGCAGCTCCCAACAGAATATTAAAAACACCGTAAAACATCAAACATTAAAAACTTCCCTAAACAGGGCTGCCTTCAAATGTCTTCTAAAAGTCAGGTAGTTGCTTATTTCTTTGACATCTGATGGGAGGGCATTCCACAGGGGAGGTGCCACTACTGAGAAGGCTCTCTACATGGTTCACTGTAACCGCACTTCACCTCAGTTTCTGGGCTGAATGATGGGCATGGAGACACTCCTTCAGGTATACTGGGCCAAGGCCGTTTAGGGCTTTAAAGATCAGCACCAACACTTTGAATTATGTTTGGAAACGTACTGGGAGGCAATATAGGTCTTTCAAGACTGGTGTTATATGGTCTCGGCAGCCGCTCCCAGTCACCAGTCTAGCTGCCGCATTCTGGGTTAGTTGTGGTTTCTGTGTCACCTTCAAAGGTAGCCCCACATAGAGCGCATTGCAGGAAATAACTAGAGCACATCCCCTTGTGTGATTAGCTTACACTCAATGTGCACACCTCAAAAGGACTTATATTTGTGGGGTCTCTCAGGAAACTCCCAACTGGTCCCCCACCTACATCAGTGTCCCCAGCTCACTGGTAAGGCTTAACTGGAGATTAACTGGAGACAGTTGCAGCACTGGGCAGCCTTGGGTGCGCCAATCAGCTAAAGGAGGCTCCCACTTTTCCCCAGAGCTGGCTCTGGCTGAAGCTGGCTTAAGCCCCAGCCTGCAATAAGCTGTATGTTCCCTCAAGACATTTTGATCTGCTCTGCTTGAGTTCTGCAGAGCCCAGCCAGGAGCGGTGGAAGCTACTGTTTGGGTGTATCCTTCGAAAGATAACGATCGTTAAATTGCTTTGACATCCCACTGATGAAATAGCGCTGCATAAGGGCTTAGCGTCGTTATTCATAGGGATAATGGCGTTTTATCATCTCAAAGAAAGTGGTTTAAATTCCTGAAGGGAATCGGAAAGCTCCAGCTGTAGCCTGGAAGTATTTATTAAGAGACTAGACTCTCTTTTTTCCTCTGTTCTGAAATATATCTGTATATACATTCCTATACAGTATACATAAAGTTGTCGTCTCACAGCCCTTATTGGAAGACCCTACTTCACAATCCTGTAGACTTGCAGGAAGTCAGAATGCAGCCCCCAGGGGAGGGTTTGCAGTGCCTCATCTGAATCCTGAATCAACATGAAGAAATGGAGTTGGGAAGCTGAAAAGCGAGCTTGGTAGTTTCATGGGGTGGGGAGGTAAAACTCTAGGGCAGTGAGTGATACCACCCCCTAGGGGCACTGGACTGATCCAGGGGGCGGTAATAGCCTTGGGTGCAATAGGGTGGGGGCACTGAATAAAGAATCATAAAGAAAGAAGAGAGGAAATTTTCAAAAAAACATTTGGACATGTTTCATACGTTGTGTAATGATGCTTACCGCCAGGTAAGGAGCTGTTTTGGGATGGCGACAACACCTCCCCTGGATCCGGCAGTCATGCTGGAGACAAGGGGAATTCTTGAGATTGGGTAAAACATTTTCTGGCTTCACCCAGGCCCAGGAAATGGATTGCAGCTTGCCTGCCTATTTGGCCAATGGCAGGTGGGCTGCGACGTCAGCCGTGTCCCTGGGGCGGATCAGACTGAGCCGGCAGGTTTGAATAAATAATTTTATAATTTCAAGCTTCCCAATGTCTTATTTACAACAACCTCTTTCTTTACTATGTTGTAGGACATAGGTGGAAATATAGATGCATAAAAAATAACACAAATTTATCACTGCGTCTTTGTTCGCTTAAAGAAGGTTGGTTTCCATGGGGGCACTGGGCTTTTTTTTTTTCCTGAAAAGGGGGCGGTAGGTCAAATAAGTTGGGGAAACTCTGCTCTAGGGGTTGATCTGGAGGGAGAAAGGCAAGGAGGCTGGCATGCAAGACAAGCAGAGGCACAGCCCCTAGGAGATAGATAGATATAGATAGATTAGATAGATTAGATAGATATAGATAGATTAGATAGATATAGATAGATTAGATAGATTAGATAGATTAGATAGATTAGATAGATTAGATAGATTAGATAGATTAGATAGATTAGATACAGTGGTGCCCCGCAAGATGAACGCCTCACAAGACGGAAAAACCGCTAGACGAAAGGGTTTTCTGTTTTGGAGGCGCTTCACAAAACGAATTTCCCTATGGGCTTGCTTTGCAAGACAAAAATGTCTTGCGAGTTCCTGCGGGGTTTTTTCCTCTCCCCCCCCCCTTTTCTAAGCCGCTAAACTGCTTATCAGCTGATCCGCTAAGCCGATAAGCCGCTAAAAGCCGCTAAAAGCCGCTAAGTCACTAATAGCGCTAATCCGCTAAGCCGTCAATGGGCTTGCTTCGCAAGACGAAAAAATCGCTAGAACAGGACAGTCTACAGCCAAGGTCTTCCCCATCACTTGCTTCCTGGTCTTCTTAACCGGAGGTGCCCTCTGCTTTGTCACTGAGCTGTGGGCCATCTCCTCTGATGGCACCTGGAACTGCTTACTTGCCTCATTCCATCCTTTTGTCGGCAATCTCTGATCTATCTGAAGAGCCATGGGATGTTGTGGGTTAGGTTTTCACATGCGCTGTGCCTGGAGCTTCCAATAAAAAGAATGGAAGCCTTCCAAGCTCCAAGGGAGCGTTCCATTTGCAGAACATTTTTATTACTCCAGCAGCCACAGAAGAAATTAGATCCATTAAAGATTGCTGGTTCGCTCAGGAACTGGAGGGCCAGCCTTGTGTTAGGTTGAGGAAGGGTTATCTGAACCGCCATAAATCACGTAGTGGGGGAATTGGCACGGCGGTGATTGGAGCTCAGCTGCGAGGGGGAGGGGGCAGGAAGTCCCCATTCATTTGCAAAATGAGTAAGGGTGGGTGTCTTTCCATTTGAAGGACTGTAAGAGGGCAGCTGCCCCATTTCAATGAGCACTGAGGATGCATCTCTTTAGCCTGGAGTATGATACAAGAGTTGTATATTTTTCAGGGCCTCCCCTGTTTCCTGTGACTGTAATGAGTTCTGAGCCATTTTTAATATTGAATTGTAAAACACTGTAAAACCCACCCTGGGACCTTATGGCGAAGAAATCAAATAAATGGTAAGAAATCAAATAAGGATAACGACAACAACTTCCTTACTGCATACCCTCCGACATTTCTCCGATGAAATAGGGACATTTTATTGTACATCGGGAAGCTTCTCACGCATTTGATCTCACCGTACACATAGACGTCTTATACACAAAGACATCTGTCACCTTAAGCCAACTGCAATGTCACCGCCAAACCTACCACACAAGATCATTGTGAAGGAAAAATGTGCGAGGGAAGGGATATTGTACAACACCTTCCACAGATAAATGGAATGAAATAAAATTCTAGCTGTGAGCTGCCTTGAGTCCCTGTCAGGGGAAAAGTTGGGGTATAAACAACAACAGAAACTATGAGAATAATCAGGAACATGCAAGAAAGTATATCCTATTGAACTCAATGGGACTTAGTTCAGAGTAAAAATGCTTCTAAGTGCAGTATAAGGCTGCACAGTCTTCCACCAGTTATCTGGGAGTAAGCTCCATTGAGTACAGTGGGACTTATTTTCTCAGTAGACAGTGTCAGGCTCCATTTACAATAATGGAATAAACACTCCCTACATTTCCTTTTTTGGAAAAAGGCTGGCTGCTGAAGCATTGCAATTAAAGAATTTAAAGTGGATCTGTGACCTTTCCCTTCAAAATTATAGGAAGGGCTTTGTATGCCATCATCACCATTTCCTTCATTTGGTGCAGGAATTTTATTTTCAGTATACCGTAGATTCCGGCATCTTAGGCGACTGGGCGTATTAGACGACCCCCCAAATTGGCAGCTGCAATTTGGGGGTTCGGCTTATAAGCCCAGTCACCTAATACGCTGGGCAGGTCCGTGCCGGGAGAAAGCCGCCCGGAGTGGAGCCCGCCGCCCCTGCTGCTGCTTCCGAAGCAGCAGTGGGCAGGCTCTGCGCCAGGCAGCTCTCTCCCGGCATGGAATGGAGCCCGCCGCCACTGCTTCGGAGCCGCCGCCACAGCAGCAGGGGGCGGGCTCTGCTCCGTGCCGCCCATACCCGGCGTATAAGACGCCCCCAACTTTTAAACCTCTTTTCCGGGGTTAAAAAGTCGTCTTATACACCGGAATCTATGGTAAACAGAACTAGCTCTTTTTTCCCCATCCACACACACCACTTTTAATGGTTCTCCCAAGATGTGGAGGGGAGGAAAAAGAAAAACCAGGACATTCCGGGATCAAATCAGACACCGAGATTGCTTCTGTTATTCCAGGACTGTCCCTGGAAAACAGGGATACTTGGAGGGTAAATCGCTGCCTTGTCTCAACAGCAAATTCCGTTGCGTTCATTCCAACCTCCTCTTTCCTGCTGAATGTAGCAAGAAACCCACACAAAGGACATCGTCTGTAACGATAGGATGCGTTCGCAACAATTTCCTTCTTACCGCGTACACTTGACTGCTACAATTAATGAATATCTGCTCAGAGTTTCCAGAATGGCAACATGCCATACGGAGAAAGAAAACAGTGTTACTGCTTGTATATATGTGTGTAACGGTGGGAGATTGTGGGGCTGGAGGAAACAACTTATAAAAATCAATAAAAGCTTTTATGGGGTAATTTCAGTGATCACATTACACAAAGCTGGAGACAGACATCAAGTAAAAAAAAAAGTTTTATGGATTCCTCCCCATTATGGATTGATTACTAGTGCATTTCACCACCATGATTTCCTTCTAAAATCGATACTCTTTTGAGTTTCCCATGGCACGATAACCTAGAAAAAGTGTTCAGGTTCAGGGCCTGCTTTGGGGGTTTTTTCCAGCCCCCTCCCCCCAAATATTCCTTCTCACTGTAGGGTGCAAGCAGACAAGCCTAGCTGATATTACAATACCTCCACTCATTCCTTGTGAAACGAGGGCTATGAAACAAAGGCTCTGACTACAGAGACAAAGCATGGCCATCTAGTAGCCTTATCTTTTGCCATGAATTTGCCCAATCCTCTTTCAAAGCCATCCATGTTGGGGGCTGTGGTGTTTGCCCTCCTATGTGATATCATGCTGGGTCATAGTGAAAGGGTTAAATGAGTGTGAAGTGATTCGCCAGTGGGAACCCAAGGGGAGGAGTTAGAGTTGTTGAGAGTCTGTGGGTTGGAATAGCTGATGTGCGAGAGTGAGACAATCTGTTACGAGGAGCCAGATAAACAGTTGGGATAATTAGTTAGAAGTTATTAGGTAGAAGTAGTTATTAGAAGTAGTTAGGTAGGTATAGGCCGGTACAAACCTAAGACTAAGAATCTGACAAGAAAAATTACCTGAAACCATAAACTTGTGAAGGCTTATAAAATAAACTTGTTTATTTGGTTTAATGTTAACAACTGTCTGGACTCCGTGTGTACCCGAGAGAAACGGGTTGGTGGCAGCGGGGAAGCAATCACAGTGGTGGCACAGGGATCAATAGACCGTCAAACGTCCGGGGACCCTGTGTGATCGCCACAGGGGCCATCACTGCTTCTTGCAGGAGGGAGTCCCTGAATTAACTATGGGCTGTGTGAGGAGGTGCTTTCTTTTATGTGTCCTGAATCTTCCAAAAGGATAAGTCATGCTGAAGGCAGGATGCAAGCCTTCAGTAATGGGTATAGTTGAGGGGAAAGAAGCAGACTTGGATCCTTGGTGTGAGGATAGCTGGGAGATCCAGTTAAAAGGATCGAGTAAAACAGGGACTAGATCTTTATTAGGATTGACTTGCGGGCCAACTTTGGACCAACACAACAATCCCTTGACATCAACAGGATGGACAATTTATGGAAGAGTGGAAGCCTTTTTTTGGATTATTTGAGAAAAATATCATAACCAAATGAAATCGAGGGCAGGAGTTGAAATCTGAGCAACAGAAAGAAAATGCTAATACAGTCGTACCTTAGTTGCCAAACACTTCAGCTCCCTAACAATTGAAAACCAGAAGTGAGTGTTCCAGTATTCGAACGATTTTTGGAAGCCAAATGTCCAGTGCAGCTTCTGCGGCTTCCGATTGGCTGCAGGAAGCTCCTGCAGCCAATCGGAAGCCCCGCCTTGGTTTTTGAACAGTTCCGGGAGTCGAATGTGTCAGATGAAATGTGGGATAGTATATGAAAGGGACGAGTGTAAAAGCAGCATGGACCGGAAGGTGGGAAGTCAAATTATAAGAGAAATGTCTAATAACTTTGAAATTAATTGGTTAAAGTTATGAAAATTTTATAAAAATCTTAAATAGATAATAATAAAACAATCACTTCGTTTTGACAGGGTGTCCCATGCAAACCCCATCCTGAATTGGGAAAAGGGTTACATGGAATCCAAACTGAGCAGGATTATTGCTGCTTTGGCTGCATGTGTCTGTTCTCTCCAGGAAACAGGGAGACACAGCCAGCACAGGATGTAACCTCACCATACTGCCCATCAGGTGACATTCCAAATGATGTCAGCTGACGATTGGGACAGGAGTGGCTTGGGAAACAACCTCACAAGCTAAAAACTGGATCTGCTGGAGGGTCAGGATTAGTCCGTGGGCTGGAAGTTGGGCAGGATTAGTCCGTGGGCATGGAAGTTCCATGAAGTAGAAGGTACGGAAGGTCTTTCTCTTCTGGAGAGCTGCTGTTGGTCAGATTATACAATGCCGGGCTAGATAGATTACTGTGTGCCTTACCCAGGACAGGAATGCAGAATCTGAAGATTTCTTGTTGTTCTTGTTGTTGTTGTCTTACATCTCCCACCATCCCTGATCACTGCCTAGGCTGAATGGGTCTGATGGGAACTAAGAGTCTCCAACAACCTTGGGAAGTGGAGGCACAAGATCCTCATCCCTGTGGAATATCTTGACTTCCTATGTTTCTGAAGACTGACATTTCCTAAGAGTGATTGTAATTTTTGCAAGTAAAAATAACGGGCAGAGTATGTCCCTGCTCTGTCAGCTAAAGGGACCTCTTGATGAAGAGGTCATAACTGTCTCTGGATTCTGCTGCTTTAAAATAAATATAAATCTAGCAATGCTGTAGTGAATGGTTATCTACCAGCCCTTTCTACATGATGAGGAGTACCACATACTCCTAGGCCAACACTACAACTACAACAACAAAAATTCCCCTTACCTATTTTGGTACTCTCCCTTGCTACTCACAGAACTGCACACACCACTTCTCCTTTGATTAGGCAGATCAAACAATTTATTTCCTAAAAATGAATACGTACAAGACTGGAAAAACCATTTCAGTATACTGTGGTAGAAGCTGTGAGATTCCTCCCGCCCCATACCACGCTGCTGAACCCAGTCGAGGCTGAAATATTGTTTACTGTAGTTGAAAATTAAGTTCCTAACTTGCGAGGCGTAACTGGGGTGCTGAGCAGAAAATGGGGATAAGATCACAAACCTTGCTGAAACAAACGGCATGCCCGCCATCCTTTCCCTGTGTGGAAAGGTACAGCAGTAAGAATGGAAGTTTCTCAAGCTGGGAAGTTTCTAAACTAGGATGTGGTGTTACAGGAACGCCAAGGCTGCAGGCTCCAAAATGGCGGTGGGGTGGAAGGCTACACCACTCTGGTTTTCACAGTGGCCCACCAGATGCTTATGGGAAGAGCACAAGCAGGATGTATGCTCAATAAGCAGTCTCCAGCCCATGAGTCACAGAAACTGATACTGGAGATTGCTTCTGCCGCTGGAGGCAAAAACCAGGGAACATAAGAATAACCTGCCGGATCAGGCCAGAGGACCATCAGGTCCAAACATCACGTTCTTACAGTAGTCAGTCAGGTACCCATGGGAAGCCCACAAGCAACAGTACTCTCCTTTCCTGCATTTTCAGGTATTCAGAAACATACTTCCTGCAACACATGGAGATGGAACATAGCCATCAGATTAGTAGCCGTTGGCAGCCATAAAGGTAAAGGTAAAGGGACTCCTGACCATTAGGTCCAGTCGTGATCGACTCTGGGGTTGTGGCATTCATCTCGCTTTATTGGCCGAGGGAGCCGGCGTACGGCTTCTGGGTCATGTGGCCAGCATGACTAAGCCGCTTCTGGCAAACCAGAGCAGTGCACGGAAACGCCGTTTACCTTCCCGCTGGAGCGGTTCCTATTTATCTACTTGCACTTTTACGTGCTTTCGAACTGCTAGGTTGGCAGAAGCAGGGACCAAGCAACGGGAGCTCACTCCGTCACAGGGATTCAAACTGCCGACCTTCTGATCAGCAAGTCCTAGGCTCTGTGGTTTAACCCACAGCGCCACCTGCGTCCCACGTTGATAGCCATAGCTGCTGTGAATTTGTCCATTCTTCTTTTAAAGCTATTCAAGTCGGTGGCCACCCCTGCCTCCTGTGGAAGTGAGTTCCCCACAGTTTATCTTTGCACTACATGAAGAAGGGCTTTCTTTCTTATTTCCTTTCCGGAATCTTCCAGCATTCAATTTAATTCAATGTCCAGATGTGAGAAGCATCCCACGTCTGAACTCCTCAAGGCTGCCACATCCTAATACCCCCCCCCACTTCCCCACAGCAGCTAGCAGCCCCTCCTCTTATTAGGCGAGTTATGGGATCAACCATTTTCTTTTGGAATGCTCTGTTACATCACAGCAGTTAAGCCAATGCCTGAGGAGCCCAGGACTGTCGCTTTATAGTGTTCTCTCCTTCTTAAAGTTGGCTGCTCAAGGAGAAAAACAGCAATTTTAGGGCTGTCAAATGATCCACACAGAAGGCCAACCAAGAACACAGTTCTAATAATTCTCCTTGCATGATTTAAAAACACAACAAAAACCCTTACAGGGCTGAATCTTTTTGCTTCCAGACATTGTGTGTCTCCACCTCTCTCCTGCATCTTGATGAGTAACCAGACCTGTAATCCAAAGTAGTGCAACCCACTCTCTGATCAACCATCACAGTTACAATTGGATCCCATTAGGCCAGAAAGGAGGAGACTGTAACTCCTTGCTTGTTAATTGCCTTTTTGCAAAGTCCTGCTTCTGCAACTGGACTTCTTTAAACTGACTCCTCTAGCTCCTATAATCTTTGGAGTCATCTCTGTCCTGATGAATGCAGGGGCAGACATCTGAAGCACCACATCATACTTGACCTTCCCAAGTAATAATCCCACTATCTTTCCCTTTCCTACAGTGAGCTTTTATATATATATATTTTACAGAAACATTAAATATTTACTTTGATTGTTATTCTCTTTCATTAGTGACTGAGCCATAGCGGGCTCCAAAATGCTGAAAGGGAGCGGCATGTGAATGCATCACTGTCTTGGGAATATGGCTGCGTTTGCAAAGGGCAAAAGGGAAACTACACAAGCTCTGCTCCCTGTAGGGCTCAGCCAAACGTCTGGTTCGCTCGCAGTTTACAAATGGTTTCCCTGATTAATCATTCACAGAAAACGACAGCGGTAAACAGCAACCGAGTCCAAGGCGCTGCTAGCAAAACCACAAGTGTCAGCCACAATTGGCACAGCCCGGCCCTACCGTTAGGTGAAGAGAGGTAACCAGGTGGCTGAGGATGGAAGGTTCGTCTTCATTTGCTTTGCTTTTGTTTTTGCTTTTTAAAATGCATTGGTGTTCTCGTTTTGTATTTTCCTGTTGCGGATCACCCTGCAATCTTCAGGTGCAAATTTAATAAATGAATAAATGCAATAATAAATTAATAAATAACTAAATAAGCAAACAAAAATAACAGTGGAAGCTCCCAAACAGGGTCGGCCCGCTCATGAGGCAAGGTTGCCTTAAGGCAGCCTTTCTCAACCTGTGGGTCCCCAGATGTTGTTGAACTACAACTCCCATCACCCCTAGCTAGCAAGGCCAGAGTTCAGAGATGATGAGAGTTGTAGTCCAACAACAAGTGGGGACCCACAGGTTGAGAACCGCTGCCTTAAGGTGATAGATTCTGGATAGCTGGGAAAAGCTGCAGACCTGCCTCCTGCTCCTGCCAGCTTCTTTGCTGTATGCTCACTGCTTCCACTGGGTAGTGGCTGTTAGTATTTCATGCAGCCGATGCTGCAAATGTGACTGGTGTGAATCAGAGTCCTGCTGAGAAGACTGTGGGAATGGAAGACAGCCTTGTCTCTCTTCTGCTGTATGTACAATGGTACCTCAGGTTAAGTACTTAATTCATTCCGGAGGTCCGTTCTTAACCTGAAACTGTTCTTAACCTGAGGTACCACTTTAGCTAATAGGGCCTCCCGCTGCCACTGCACAATTTCTGTTCTCATCCTGAAGCAAAGTTCTTAACCCGAGGTACTATTTCTGGGTTAGCGGAGTCTGTAACCTGACGTGTATGTAACCCGGGGTACCACTGTACTTTGTAACGTACTTTCACTTTTGGTTGTTCTCTCGGCGCTGAAGAGAAAGGTTGCCATTATGCTGTACATAGCAGGGAGACAATCAACCAAACATACAGAGGGGAAATTCTGTCATAGAGCTACACAGCAAGTCACAGCATGTGGTCCTCAATGAGGACCATGCCACTCTGACACACGCAATGATCTCGGCTGCTGCACTTCCAACACCAACAACATCTGGAAGGCCACAGGTCCCCCTACGTTAGAGTTAGTGGATCCATTCTTGAGCATTAGCAGCAAAGGTTGTTTATATATCCAAGTTGTCAGTGGTTTAAGCTGAAAACCTGTTTTTTATTTTTAGGATTGACTGCTAGTCATGTTGAATCTCCCTCCTGACAATCCAGAACTGTCCACCATGCTGAGAAGAGGGAGGGAGAAACCGACTATAGGGTGAGTTCACAGGGGTAGGAGGACACTTTCTCCCCCCTCAATATGCTCACAAGCCTACACACAACATGAGCGCCATCTTTTCCTGCTGAGGAACGTGGGTTTTGTAGCTTCTCCCGCCAACCAGCTGACAAGTATTTCTCCTCAATGTGAGCTGGAAGCTTCCAATTAATGGGAAGAAGGAACAGTCTCTCTTGTCCCTAGTGAAAATTAGGAGAGCATTGGGTGGGAATGGTGGTTTTTGTCCATTGGGACTGGTAGGACAGAAGCCAGGGAGACAGACAGTAGGGGGAGCCAGAGTCAATATTAGACTGTTAGATGGAGTCAACTAATTCTACAGCAGTAATAAATTCATCTTAATAAACAAACTTCAATTGTTGGGAGTTTCTCCCATTTGCTTCCTTACCTCTTTCTTTCCTTCCCAAAAATCAATATCAGGTTTATATATATATATTGAGGACACTTGAAAAGCTCAAGGGAAGCAAAAACAACAACACAACCCAGCTTATGAAATCTCCCCAGAAAAGTCCTTTAGGGTTTGTCCCCTAAATTGTGATACTTTAGTGCAGGCATAGGCAAACTCCGGCCCTCCAGATCTTTGGGACTACAATTCCCATCACCCCTAGCTAACAGGATCAGTGGTCAGGGATGATGGGAATTGTAGTCTCAAACATCCGGAGGGCCGGAGTTTGCCTATGCCTACTTTAGTGGTCAGCTTCTCAGAAACCCACTCCTTTCCACACCACGCTTCTGAAGAGAGGCTTCCGCCAAACCTTTCCAGAATCTAGGGAGCAAAATCATTTGTGTGTGTGAATTTTACAATATTTGGTTTGACTTCGATGATCACATAGAAAAGCTGCCAACAGAAAAGCAGTGCAGTGCACATTTATATAAGGAACGAATTCAGCTTCTTGTGGCACATCGTGAGTCAAGATTTTTTTGGTGAAGTTACAGAATTATTTGCTTATTTTACTATTTGTTGTTATGATAAATGCATGTATTAGGGGAAATGGTCTTGGAAATTTTGTCATCACATTTGTTTTGTTTAACTCAGTAAAGTTTGCCTTGGAGGGAGGAATGCAACAGCAAATCTCTCAGGAAAAATGCACACCTCTGTGATAAATTTTAAGGAGCCCCTTCCCAAAAATAAATGTTTATATACTTTCTTTCATCTCATCTGTCAGCTGACATCTTCAATGACAAGTCGGTGTCAAAAGAGAGAGACAGAGAGAGCATGTGACGGATAGCTAGTTCAGCCTTGCTATTGACTCCTGGCAGCTCTTGTATTTTGCAGTTCTTCATTTGGAGACATATCACTGCATTTCAAAGAATGCTGTTGACTGTCGGATTCATCCCTGACCACAGAGCAGGTGCCCTCAGAATAAACCCCACAGAGAAAAATAGAAGGCTGCGTGTGGAGAATGCTTCAGTTGTGTGTTTCCCCCGTCATATGAGAGGCTTTCAACAACAGAAAAAAAACACCAAAACAAAAAGCAAAGGACCCACTCAGGCAAAGGGAAGCAGAGATAAGAGGGAGCTTTTGTAAGGCTGGCTGTGCAGATAGCATGAACCAGACAACAGATCTAAGCGACTTCCGTGACAATGCCCAATGTTATTAAATACAGAGAACAGCTCTCGCTCAGTTTTGCTGTCCTTTCACAATGAATTTGAATCAAAGGAGGGAACTTCCTAGGACTCGGGGAAAACCTCAGGTGCAGAGAGGGGGCTCTCTCTCTCTTACCCCAGGCCAAACCCTTCCAGGAGGGTCTACTGCAGTGGACCTCAAACTTCCAGGATAAAAATTTGCTCGTACCACACCAATGTTTTTATTGGTAAGAAACACATTGGAAAACAAAAATACACTGGAAAACAGAAGAGCACAGCTACTTTACACATACCCTCCAACATTTCTCTGATGAAAATAGGGACGTGCCATTCCATTATGATAATTTTACTATTTATACCCCACACATCTTACTGGGTTGCCCCAGCCACTCTGGGCAGCTTCCAACATATATTAAAACATAATAAAACATTAAACATTAAAAAAAACACTTCCCTGCACAGGATTGCCTTCAGACAGATCAGGGGGTAGATAACTTTATACCCTCCAACATTTCTCCAATAAAAATAGGGACATCCTAACTAAGGAAAAGTGAGGGATTCCGGGATCAAATCAGAAACCGGGATGCTTCTCTAAATCAGCGACGTCCTTGGAAAGGACACTTGGAGGGTCTGCTTCGCAATGTGATACTGGGACATCTAAAAAGTATAAAACAAAGGAGCTATAGAAGAACACAAATCATTCCCAAAATATAATTATAAACAAGCCTCTTATGTACCTTAAATATGGATACAAACTCTATGAGAAGCGTGAGCTTGCTTTTGCCAGGTAATCTCATTTATATTAGGTCTAACTGGAGACAAACAAACTCTCATCTCCTAATCAACACAAAAAAGCCTTTGACTTTTCTGAACTTTCATATTTGTCAGAGTTGAAAATCCCTGATCACAACACTGTCATGGGTGCTGAAGCAGAGAATCTCCAGCCAAGATGAGTTCTGAAGTACCTTCCAACTCTATGATACTAGGAGCCAGGAGAAAAAACACCTTTCTACCCCACTTAGCATTCACACTTTGAGGCATGCAAACATGGGTTTTCAGGTTTACTCTGCAATTGACAGAATCACCGTCTCAATCCAAAAGGACAAAACCAACCAGAAGCTAAATGTTTCCTTCAGTTTCTCTCTCGTCCCTCAATCAAGACATTACTTGTATATCTCCCCCAATCATTTTGAGTCTCTCCAGAACATCTGTTGTTAATTTTCTAGCTCTATTCAGTTACATTCCTGGCTACATTTTTAAGCAATGAGGCCAATTACACACAAGGCAGGTTTTGGCTGTAAAACTTTAATGCGTTTAAAGTATATAGATAAAAAAAAACCCCACCACCAATAGCTATTTTGTGCAGTTGACCTGTTTAAGATGCATAATTCAACAATGTTAAACAAAGGTATCAAGGCTTTCCCCAACCTTAGTCTCACTGCAAGGAGCAGGAAGAGGACGAAAGAAGACTTTGTTGACTCTACCCATCATTGACTCCAGCTGCATATACTATTGGACCCCTGCCTTCTGCCCTACCAGTTCTAACAGACTCCAAAACCCAGCAGAATAATGTGGAGGGGCCACAGGGCCGGTTGCCCTGGGTGCAAAATTGTTAGGGATGCAAAATTTTGCTGCCTCAATACAGCTGTGTGCTTCTGTTGTTGGGCTCCATTGAAAACAGCTTCCCCATGCGAACCAGGAAGTGACCTCTCCCTCCCTTCCACATGACCCTAGGTGCTTGCAATCCATGCTATGCCACTGCCCAAACCACCGGTGAGTATTGCCAATAATACAACAGTGGATGCCAAAGAATCAAGACTCTCTACTTTTCCACATCACTTTGTGATTGATTGATTGATTGATTGATTGATTGATTTTAAAGTACTCATTTCATCTGTGAAACTATCCTAATATGCAAAGCATATTATTTTCACCAATATCTATCTGCATTTATGTGCACACTTTACCCTAGTATATGCACTGTTGTACACTGTTACTTGGCTGGAGAACTACATTGCAGTACAAGCTTGGAGATTTCCCTCACTAGTCTGCTGATAATTCCCCCCCCCCTTTTCTGTGTGAGTCACACTGTTTTAGTTGCATAAAGATCAGTGGTGCTCAGAGCAGCACAGCAGAAAAAGTGCACCAAAGGAGAGGGGAAAACAGCAGCTCTTTGGGACCCTGGGGGTTCGTATTGCCTGGTGTCCCAACAACTCACTTATCACGCTCTGACTTCACTTATTGGCTAAAAGCATTGACAGACAGGAGCAGCAAAACTGGTTCACTTTACAGCAATTGATTAGAATTCTATCGGCACATCCTTTCTAGGAGGGCTAGAGACTTACTTATTTTTCAGAAAATGAAAGCTCAGAGCCTAAGGTCTTTCCCTGGGGGTGCTAATGAGAACCTTTGGTGGTGGCATGGTGCCCACGAGTGCTGGGTGGCAACCCCTGTTGTACAGGGTTCTGTACACGTGTCCTAAGCAGTCAGGTTAATAAGATTGCTCTGTGGATATATCCACCCACATTCTTTAATGTTAACCTCTCCTGAAACACAACTCTCACTTATTTGTATGAATTATGTGCCCATCCAACTAACCGGTGTATTCATTTCCCCCATCTCTTGCCACTACAGCTTATAGGGTTGTTTTTTCCTGGTTCAAGGGACCAGCATGTCCCATTTGGTCGCTTGAACTCATCACCTTCCTGGTACATGAGATTTACAAGCACCTGCCCAAGGGGATGACCAGCCAACTGGAAAAATACATACTTGAAAGGCGACGGCATAGGCCGATGTTTAATGCAGAATTTGCCAACAGCTGGGTTCTCCAAAGACCACTAAGGTGACTCCCCTAGAGGCAAACAGGAGAGTGTGTTCCCACCTGAGCACATCAGAGAAAGCAGCAAGAAAAGGCTGTCCAGATTTTGACACTCACCATCCCTAACAGATCTCCTTTCTTTTTTAACCACATTGCATTCCAAACAATGTATGTGTTGATCTGCTAAAAGTTCTCTTTTCCAAACTCAGCACTGTCATTTTCGTTCAAAGCCTGTCACTTTTCTCCGTACAGAAATCTCAGACCTCTGAGGCAACATCTAGATGGAAAGGGTAAAGGTAAAGGTAAAGGTAAAGGACTATTAGGTCCAGTCGTGGCCAACTCCGGGGTTGCGGCGCTCATCTCGCTTTATTGGCCGAGGGAACCGGCGTACAGCTTCTGGGTCAAGTGGCCAGCATGACTAAGCCGCTTCTGGTGAACCAGAGCAGTGCACGGAAACGCCGTTTACCTTCCCGCTGGAGCGGTACCTATTTATCTACTTGCATTTTGACATGCTTTTGAACTGCTAGGTTGACAGGAACAGGGACTGAGCAATGGGAGCTCACCCCGTCACGGGGATTCGAACCGCCAACCTTCTGATCGGCAAGTCCTAGGCTCTGTGGTTTAACCCACAGCGCCACCCGTGTCCCAACATCTAGATGTAGCAACACCTCATTCTTCTAGAGAGTGAGGGGTACTGCTTCTGGAACCTCAAAGCACTCATATTGGGAGGCACAGGTAGAGAACTCAACATTAACCAAAAGCGTGTGGTTTAAAACTTGAGTGTAAACTCATTTTTTTAAGAACTGCTTGCCCGGCATCCCATGTTTTCAGAATTTCACAAGTATTACAGTGCTACAGTTGAGATCCATTTGCTCTCTGACATTTGCCCTTATTTTATCCTCGGTCAGTTCTGACAGTCAATATTTACCAGAGAGCTTTGGAACACCTGCCAAATACTTGATATTTGTGTTTGAGTATGGGTTCTATGATATCTAGCTGTCTGAGCATTAGCAAATCAATGGTCTTTAACACTTGACAGCATTTGAAACTAGGCTGAGTTTTTCTTATTCTTATCATCAGGGAGGCTGAGCTGATGTTTGGCCGTTGTGGATGGGCGTTGGAAAATTCATACCCAACACTCCAGCTTTACATGGATGGAAATAGGTACCCAGTGGCAACCTTGTTCTAATACCAAAGCACACTGTCTGAGCTCCCCCTGCCCCCAATTATTACATAGAAAACTTGAGCGGCAGTGTGCAAAACGGTAGGCTGTGCGCCACATGCTATCATACTGTGCATGTTCATTCTTTAATGAACATGCATGCATAAAGGAAAAAATCCATCCACTCCCCATGAGAGATTTAAGTTCTAGAGACCTTGGGAGGGACCTAGTTATAGAGGAACAACAATTCTAGAAATTCATCCTGGGGGATGTTGAACTGTTTTTTTAAAAAAAGATTCAAACTGGAACATTAGAATCAGGAAACAGAAACTGGGACTATCTAAAAATGGATGACTCTCTCACATTCAGGTTCTCATTTTCCTTAAATTCAAATTCTGTTCCCTAGAACCTCAAATTTAGTACTTTGCATTTAGGCACAAATTTGAATAATAATTAAAAAACCTTCCCCAAATTTCTCAGTGTTTCAGTGTGAATATCCCCCTATAAACATATATTTGACTAATATATACATTTTTAAAAGCTATTTCCCTTAATACTATGCTCATTTGTATGCATTAAAATAATGCACGTTTTCATGGTTTCCCTAAGCATTTATGTGCACATCGGTTGTTGAAAGAACTGCATTGCAAAATTCGGAGAGGTGCAAATTCTGAAGGAATTTGGTTCATGGCCTGGCTTGAGAAGCGTGGATTCATTTCTTTGCAAGATGAAACCAAAATCACATTTCTGCTCCCTCTCCAGAGCTCTCCCTCCTAAACAGAAGCAGCTAGAACCCACGAAAGAGCAGTACAGTAGCCCCAAAATCCACTGAGGGGAAAAATTAAGGCTTGTTGCATTTTGCTCGCAAACGGGGACATGAAAGTCTGTCCCTGAAAGAGCGATTTAGGAATCCATTAGCGTCTGCTTACAGTAAACACAGCCCAAGCTGTTCAGAACGCCGAAGCAACAGCACTACCGTTAATGTAAAATATTAATGTCTCATTTGTTCAACAATTTGGTGGAAAATGAAAAACTTTTAGGTTAATCATACACTGAACAGTTTTAATTAAAGCAGTTATAAAACAATTAATCCACAAGAACTGCCTTGGCTCCATGCCAGGGTTATTGGTTTAATGCTGCTAGAAAAAAATGCCTATTCTCCAACACCCCCTCCCCGCCTTTGACTTAATGAACGCTAATAAGAGACACAATATATGCATAAAGAGCTCCAAAAATAGTTGGCCCATCTGGTTTCCATTACAGTTTGGATTTGTCCTTTCACATTGATAGGGGGTTTTTCTTTTCTTTTTCAAGAATGCTTTCCTTCTCGAAAAGCATTCAAAACTCTGTGGCACATTTTGCTAAACATAGGGGTGGCCCATGAGTGGCGCTGTGGTCTAAACCACTGAGCCTCTTGGGCTTGCCGATCAGAAGGTCGGCGATTTGAATCCCTGTGATGGAGTGAGCTCCCACTGCTCTGTCCCAGCTTCTGCCAACCTAGAAATCTGAAAGCACACCAATGCAAGTAAACAGGTACTGCTGTGGTGGGAAGGTAAACTGTTTTTCTGTGCGCTCTGGTTTCTGCCACAATGTTCCATTGTGACAGAAGCTGTTTAGTCATGCTGGTCACATGACCCGAAAAGCTGTCTGTGGAGAAACGCCAGCTCCCTCGGCCTGAAAGCAAGATAAGCACTGCAACCCCATAGTCACCTTTGACTGGACTTAACCATCCAGGGGTCCTTTACCTTTTACCTTAGAAGAAGAGGAGGAGGAAGAGGAGGAGGAGGAGGAGGAGTAGTAGTAGTTTGGATTTGATATCCCACTTTATCACTACCCGAAGGAGTCTCAGAGCTGCTAACAATCTCCTTTTTCCCTTCCTCCCCCACAACAAACACTCTGTGAGGTGAGTGGGGCTGGGAGACTTCAAAGAAATGTGACTAGCCCAAGGTCACCGACCAGCTGCATGTGGAGGAGCGGAGACGCAAACCCGGTTCACCAGATTACGAGTCCACCACTCTTAACCACTACACCACACTGGCTCCTTACAGATCAAACAGCCACCCAAGGCAGTCGTGGGGGTGGGAAGAAGCAGCATGAAAGCTGGGGAGCGTCTTACCATCTCACAGAGAATGAAAAACTCTCAAATGACACAATGCGCAGAATTTGCCTGGACACACTGGCAGAGGAAGAGGGGGGCAGGGGGAACGCACCACCCCCGGCACCACAATCCCAGTAGGGTGCCATCGCAGCTGCCCTCCCCCCGTGCTGGGCGCCACACCCCCGCAGGCGGCACATCACTCCCCCGGGACATGCGCTAGCCACGCCCCCGCCTGCTCTCTGCCCCCGGTGCCGGAGCGTGAAGCTCAGCCACTGCCGGGGCGCAACCCTTCAGGAGAAACCGCTTAACTGCAGTTAGAGCTGGTCATGTAAGAGCTTGGTATCTCTTAGAATAATAGGGTCATAAGTTGGAAGGGACCCCAAGGGTCATCTATCCTGACCCCCCACAATGCAGGAAACGCAACTAAAGCATCCATGACAGATGATCATCCAGCCTCTGCTTAAAAACTTCCCATAAGGAGAGTCCACAACCTCCCGAGGGAGGTCATTCCACTGTTGAAATAAATAATTTTTTTTTTTTTTTTTTTAATTTATACCCCACCCTTCCCGGTTCAGAAAACAGCTCTTACTGTCAGAAAGTTATTCCTGATGTTTAGTCAGAATCTCCCTTCTTGTCATTTGAAGCCATTGGCTCAAGTCCTACCGGAGAAAACAAGCTTGCTCCCTTTTCCATGCGGCATGTGCCCTTAAGATATTTGAAGATGACTATCATATCTCCTCTCAATCTCCTCTGTAAGATTTGGAAACTATGAAAGGAGAGAGGAAAGCTCAATGACATTTTCATGGGTGGGGTGCCGAGTTTTTGCTCTGCATATCTAGCTTCTGTGTTGACCGGTATGAGCTCTTGTGAGTCTCCTTTCCTTCATTCCACAAATCCCTCTCACCAGCAATCTGCACTCTGCAACCTTCTCAGATGATCATGCTTTGTGATGGGGGAGAAAATTGATTTCATTTGCATTTTAATAAGAAACAACCCAATTTACACCTCTCCAACCAATACATTAAAATGGTAATGAATTTTCATAAGGATTATTCAAAACAAAAAACAAATTGCTACAGAAATGTGAATTTAAGGTTCGGAAATAAGAAACTAAAATTGAGTGATTGGCCCATTAGGGCATGTCATTTTAGGGGGTAAAACTTAATTTTTGCAAATTTATTCAGTGAGGGGGGTCATAAAAATATGTTTTTGTGTGTGAGGAATTCAAATCTGCTATTATTTTTGTGATTGGGCAACATTTAGCTTGGTAAGACCATGTCTGATTTAGAAGCAAATAAAGTGCTCTCAGAAAAACAGAGAATTTAAATTTTACCTTCAGAAAGCATCAGGTAATATAAAATAGTGTCTCTCTCTCTCTCTCTCTCTCTGTGTGTGTGTGTGTGTGTGTGTACATGAATACATATACAAACACACACACTGCAAGTACTTGGCAAACATTTCTAAGGATTTCTATGCATTTTTACAGACATTCCATTTTCCAAGCAAAACTAATTCATCTAACCAAAATATCTTTTGAATTCCCAAGTCAGGTTCCAACTTTTTGCAGCCTTCATTTTTGGAATTTGAACGTTGAAAAATTCAACACGCCCTGCTGGCCCATTCCTTCTGGAGATCTCTCTACTCTTAGTTTTGAAATGAGCTGGGACTTTGAGGTGAACAGGTGGAGTTTACCCTCTCACCTCTCCTCGTGACCGCAATAGAAATCACTATTCTATTTTATAGAAGTAGCTCCCTTGCCAATGCAAATAGAAGTGGCGTGTGGGGCATGTGTGTGTTTCGGAATTTTATTTGGACCTGTCTTGTTCCACTCTGACGCTGGATTCCAATGGAGAATGTGGCGACGTGAAAGCTGGTTAGAAGTTGCAACGCCACAGGCAGCTCCAAGTGAGCAACTTGTTCTAACAAAGGCTGGGAGCAGACTGTAGCCTCTTAATTCTCCGTCTCCAGAGAAGAGATCTTGTTGAGATCTTCAGAGCTTTAAAGAACCAATATGAACACTCCCCCGCCATTCTATAGCCTCTCACCTAATGCACTCCCTGTGCCAATGGGCTGGCTTGAAGGGTGGTGTGATACATCTGGTTCCTCCAGCGCTGCTGGCCCAGGAAAGATCTCTGGGGGTTCCTGTCCACCAGTCTCAGTGTGATGGTCCCCTGATCTCCTGCAGCTGGCTCAAAGCCCTGAACTTGATCTGCCACCTTACCTGGTGCCTCAGCAGCCAATAATAATAATAATAATAATAATAATAATAATAATTATTATTATTATTATTTATTATTTGTACCCCGCCCATCTGGCTGTGTTTCCCCAGCCACTCTGGGCGGCTTCCAACAAAGATGAAAGATACACTAAAATGTCACATATTAAAAACTTCCCTGAACAGGGCTGCCTTCAGATGTCTTCTGAATGTCAGGTAGATGTTTATCGCTTTGACATCTGATGGGAGGGTGTTCCACAGGGCGGGCGCCACTACCGAGAAGGCCCTCTGCCTGGTTCCCTGTAACTTGGCCTCTCGCAGTGAGGGAACCGCCAGAAGGCCCTCGGAGCTGGACCTCAGTGTCCAGGCAGAACGATGGGGGAGGAAACGCTCCTTCAGATATACTGGACCAAGGCCGTCTACATCTCCCCACCTACTGTGGTCTTGATGCTGCTCAGGCTCCCCCATGACTGCTATTTACATAACAAAAATGTGCAATTACAAAATGCCCCCTTCGGCCTTCAAATTCCCCCTTCAAAGGGGATTTCCACAAAACTAGATGCCCCCTCTGCGGGTGACAAGGCTGCTGCAAAATGTTTCGACAGTTCTGCTTTTCTGGGAGAGAACCTGCTGAATAGGTTAAGTGGAGGCCCTGAGATCTTTTTTTGAGCATTGTGAACCATTTAATTATCCAGAAGTTCCTTTGCCACATGCCTGTTTCTGAGCTTGTTAGTGGGCTGACCTTTTGCCTGTGGGAACCTCTGCCTGAGCGCTCCCAGAAGAATGGATGGCTCAGAAAAGCTATCATGAATGACAAGGAAGAGAGCGCCATGGAGTACACAGCTGAGACCTAATGGCTTGCCCTTGTCAAAGATGCTCAGGCATCACCCAGAAAGAGAGACAAATCAATGTTGTGCCTCATTGCGCTCTGTGATCCTCTGCAGATATCCTTGTTTGGGAAGGACTTTCTGAAACCAAAATGCTTTAGAATACCAGCACGAAAAGTAGGCCCACAATTGTGTGTGTGTGTGTGTGTGTGTGTGTGTGTTCAAGTATGTATTTAATCCACCTGCACTATCAACACTATGTTACAAAGCTGCCTGGAAATGTGACATGAAGACTGTCAACATCATCCCTGTCATGTAAAAGGTAAAGGACCCCTGGACAGTTAAGTCCAGTCAAAGGTGACTATGGGGTTGCGGCACTCATCTTGCTTTTCAGGCCGAGGGAGCCGGCGTTTGTCCACAGACAGCTTTCTGGGTCATGTGGCCAGCATGACTAGACCACTTCTGGAGCAAAGGGACGCCGTGACAGAAACCAGAGCTTCCTGCCACAGTTGGTACCTATTTATCTACTTGCACTGGTGTGCTTTCGAACTGCTAGGTTGGCAGGAGCTGGGACAGAGCAACGGGAACTCACCCCATCAAGGGGATTCGAACCGCCAACCTTCTGATCGGTAAGCCCAAGAGGCTCAGTGGTTTAGTGCATCTCTGCCATGTAGGATTCCCTTATGGATGACCACAGTGTGTGGCATAGGGTGACATTCCCTGTTTGGCCTCTAGCAGTAAAAGGTCCTGGACTGCCTCTGCCCAGAACGCTGGCCTATTCAAACAGAATAATGCTTCCCTTGCACAATCTTGCTCCAATCAGACTGAGCATGTGTCTGCTAGCAAGGCTACACCTTGAGCAACACTTAAGGATATGCAGAACAGAAGACGTCTCTGCTGTCAAAATCCTATTACTCTGCAGCAGGTCCCTCCTTGCCAGATAACACAATGCCAGCAGGCCTGCAGGGTATCCTCCAAAGCCAATAAAATAAAAACAAATCCAGTTACGCCAGAGTTAATCTACACAAGTTCTCTTTCAGAGCATCAGCTGCAGGGGCAGGGCACAGGGAACCCAAACAGAATCATTCAAATGGGCTTAACAAATGCATTGTAGCATCCTCCCAGCAGACATTGCTCAAGGTGCAGGAAGTTTGACACATACGCACACTCCGAAAAGAAGATTTCAGGAGAAGTGCAATTTAAAAAAAAAAAAAAACAGAAAAGAATAGAACTGTTAATCTCACTGTACTTTATCTATCCATTACTTTATACCGCACAGTTACATATTTCTTATATAATTTCTTTTTACCTCCCTATGAACTTATATTTATACAATACAATATGAACTTATATTTATACAATACAAGGACCAGTCTAATTCTGCCAAGATGTTTCCTTTTATTCCATTGTTTTCTAAATATTCTTCAAAGATTCCCCAATCCTTATAGACTTTTTGTTTTGGTTGGCCTCTTACTCTTGCTGTCACTTTCGCTAGCTGCAGATATTAATTGGAAGTCAGTTTTATATTTCTTCTCTATAATTATAATTGTGTTCAGTATCAGGAGTATACATAGTGATATAATTAATCTTATAGTGTGGTGGTTTGTTTGATTTTTCTGTTATATGTTTGTTTGATTGTATGTTTGTTTACTTGTCTGTATGTCTGTTTTCTCATAAATGTATTTATTTTAAATTAATAAAGATATATTTAAAAATTAAAAAAAAGAATAGAGCTGTTCTGCCTACACGAGGCTTGACATAATTCCAGTGCTGGGTGCACAAATATTAAGAGCTTGTGCAGAGGTACAGAGAGGAACCATTGCTGGATGGCTATTTCAATGTCAAGTTCTAGTAGCATCAGAAAGAAAACCTCTAGCCTAATGGGAGAGAAATTCGATTGTTTGCATTTTGAAGGGGAACCTTCCTGACTTGCACATTCCAAAACAATGCATGAATAGAAGCCCAGCCATACTTCAACAGTCGCACTTGCCTGAATTTTGCCATTCACTTCTTTAGCCAAGTAATGTGTATTTTTAAAAATAAATACAAATTCATATATTTATATATCTGGGCAAATTCATATATCTGGGCTAAGTGTGCATAAAAGTGCATTTAATGGTGAAAACATACAAAAATGCCTTGGCATTGGAGAGAAAAAAATTTCAAAAATGCCAATTTTAGGCAAAATTACATAGAAAAGGATGCCTGTTAGGAGAGATTTGCACTAAAAAGCTGGTGAATTCCCATGAAGATTCTTTTCTAAAAAAATCATAAACTGATGTAGGAATGTTGAGAACTGAAGAATGAAGAAACGAGAAACAGAGAAGCCACAGTTGACAGATTCATCCATCCCTGCACTAACCACTTTCTCTGCACCATTATTTATTGTTGATTTGTCACATTTATATCCGCCTTTCTTCCCGGGGCTCAAGGTGGCAAACATGTTTCTCTTCCACACCATTGTATCCCCACAAAATAGCCCCGTGAGCTAGGTTAGACTGCGAGACTGTGACTCGCCCAAGGTCACCCAGTGAGTTTCATGGCTGAGCGGGGATTTGAATCCTGATCTCCCAGATTCTAGTCCAACACTCTAATCTAAAGGTCAGCAACCTTTTTCAGCCATGGGCCGGTCCACTGTCCCTCAAACCTTGTGGGGGGCCAGACTATATTTTGAAGAAGAAAAGGAACAAATTCCTATGCCCCACAAATAACCCAGAAATGCATTTTAAACAAAAGCACACATTCTGCTCATATAAAAACACCAGGCAGGCCCCACAAATAACCCAGAGATGCATTTTAAATAAAAGGACATATTCTAGTCATGTAAAAACACGCTGATTCCCAGACTGTCCGTGGGCCGGATTTAGAAGGCGTTTGGGCCAGATCTGGCCCGGGGCCTTAGGTTGCCTACCCCTGCTCTAACCACTGCACCACACTGGCACCATGCATCCTTTTGTACTAGAGCTGGGTCAAAAAATCTCTCTCCAACTTCCCTGTGCCATTGGTGCTGTGCAAAAATGGGGTTATGCTACTTCTTGATGGGAGTTGTGAAACAAAACATTCATAGAGGGCACCAGGTTGGGAAAGTCAGATTTCAATGGAAGAGCTCTAAGGAAAGCCTTTTCCCACATTGTAGCATAGAGTTGAATCCCCCCCACCCACTAAAAAATGATACTAAATTCATCTTCCCATCCGGGCTGCCCATTGTTTCCCCAGCCCCCCAAATAAGCTGGTTTGCAGATCTATTTCATTATCTCCTAATAACTTTATCTGCTTTCCACTTAGCGAACACCTGTCACAAGCAGGTAGCTTCCAGGGGAATCAGTAGGAAGCACTGGCAGAAACAGGTGTTTCCCCATCACACCGAGAGTTTATCAAGGGTTTTGTATTATGATTCCCCACTTGAAGCAGGTAAATTACTGAATCAATATAATTCTTCTGCCTTTAGGCATCCAACCATCCCCACCCCAAATGTCGGCAGTGTTTGTCTTAATTTCACAGGGTTTTTCCTCGCTACCTCACATCGCCATATGGGAAATGAATCAAATGCATCAAAGGAAGGCCACACCGGCGATCAGTTTTGTTCAGTTAAAACAAATATATAATTCACCAACACAGCAAATTAGCACACAGTGGCAGCTGCTTTTTCGTTGATTTAAAACATCTGTCATCAAAAGGTTAGAGACTCTTGCCATAAAAAAACCACCACACAGCTGAGCAATGGGATATAAAAGAGGTACTGGTTGCATTCACACTGCGCATTGAAAGCGCACCACTTTTCCCCTCCCAAAGAATCATGGGAACCGCAGTTTGTCAAGAGTGTTGGGAGTTGTAGTTTTGTGAGGGGCGAACCCTAGTTCTCAGAATTCTTGTGGGTGAGTGGGGAGCCGTATACATTAAATTATGGTTGTGTATACAGCCCCTGTCCTCTGCTTAAATGCTAAAATTCCCAGGATTTAAAAAAATGTGGAAAGCAGGAATATGAAAAGAAAGAAGGGAAAGCTCTGAGGCTTGTTCTGGGGGGTTTTTTTGGGGGGGGTGTTAAACATTACAAAGTGATGTTCGAGCACTTTGAGGGAATTTCTCTTAAAGGATTAGACTACCACAGAAAGTTATTATGGCAATGAAGTTCATATAGGACTTGAATGCATTCTCCAATCAGATTAACTGGTCTAATAGGATTCGGGGAAGCTCTCGGAGGGGCAGGCATGCTGGACCCTCCAGATGCCGTGGCCATTGGATTTAATCTAATCGAATCAAGCCTGACTAGGCATACTTTGTTAACGGGTCTATCTGTGCACTGGGCAATTGCAAGCCAAATTCCACCCTGAGCAAACACATAGCTGCCAGTACTGGGAAGATGCACATGGAGAAGTCAGTTGTGGCTGACGCCCATTGGAACTGATAGGGCAGAAAGCAGGGAGCCCGACAGTAGGTGGCGCCAGAGCCAATGACAGGCAGAGCCAATTCATTCTAGTTTTGTCCCCATCCATCTCCCTACTGAATTCTACAAGGGCCAACACTGAGACTAAGGAGGAGGAAGCCAACAGGCAGTGGCGACCCCTGGAATGGTTGTAAGTAAGAAGGCAGGCATGTGGGGGTTGGCTGAGGTTTGGTGGGGCACATAGGTGCCAACTTCCTGGGGCCCTGGATGCCCAAGCATCCACAAAATTCCCCATGAAGGGGCCGGCCACTCACAAATTTTGGTGCCAAGGCCTTGCACGCTGCATGGCCCCCACAGCTGTAGGAACCCACAGTTGCAAGGCCAAGAAGAAGAAGAAGAAGAAGTGTTTGCACTTGATATCCCGCCTTTCACTCCCCTTAAGGAGTCTCAAAGCGGCTAACAATCTCCTTTCCCTTCCTCCCCCACAACAAACACTCTGTGAGATGAGTGAAGCTAAGGGACCTCAGAGAAGTGTGACTAGCCCAAAGAAACCCAGCAGCTACAAGTGGAGGAGCAGGGAAGTGAACCCGGTTCATCAGATTACAAGTCCACGGTTCTTAACCACTAACCACTTTGACACTCCTGGTGAGGCAGCATCCCATTTGCCCTAATAGACCAGCCTCCACTGAGAAAATGTCACAGATACAACAAGGACACAATGACTTCACCTACTTGGACAGCAGGCATGCCTAATTTGCTGCCTGTTTCCATGAGGACTGGTACCCGCGGTCTGCCCCAGTTTGTGAAATGTTCCCTTTAAAAGCAGCTGCAACCCAGAGAGTGCATTTTCACACTGGAGGTATCACCCAAACACCCACACAATTCTATCAGCTACATTCTCACTACTTGAAAGATAAGAAACACAGAAAGTGCTCACATAATAATTGCTGTGCTGGGTACCAAAAGCTTACGTCACCTCACATCCTTTCCCCAGCTAGATGCTCCCAGGAAGCCCCTAAGGAAGGCAGGGAGACAAAAGCTGCTCCACTTCCCTTTATAAAGACTCACATTGCTTGGAATAGTTGTCAAAAAAAGTGCAGCCATTTGTAGAAGTCCTTGCTTCTCTGTGCAGTGAGGAAGGAAGGAAGGAAGGAAGGAAGGAAGGAAGGAAGGAAGGAAGGAAGGAAGGAACCGCTAACCCCCAAGATTCATTAAAGCAGGAGTGGGGGGTGGAATTTCTGGGGGGTTACCCTTGGTGGAAAGTTACCATGGCCAACTTCCAGGACAGACCTATAAAAATCACATATTTTAAACACAGACATATGCAATGAGAGCGGGGGTATTCCCCATGGGAAAAGAGGCATATATTTAATTCTTAGTAACTCAACTAGACACTTCATCTTCCACTTTTCCAGATTTTTTAAAACAAATTTTCTAGGGGAGAAACACCTCTCAAAGCCCCCGAAGTCCCGATAAGCAAGGAAAAAACTCTGCAATTCCAGCTGAACAACGTACTCATCCACAGACAAGTTTAACTGCAACACCTACTTCCCAGTGTGGTGAAAACTGCATGCACAGTTGCAAAAACTATGTCAGCTTGGATAACTCAGTTGGTGCTGATTACAGCGTGGTGCTGATTACAGCATGGTGCTGATAACACCAAGGTTGCAGGTTCGATCCTGGTATGGGACAGCTTCATATTCCTTCATTGCAGGGGGTTGGACTAGATGATCCTCAGGATCCCTTCCAACTCTGCAATTCTCTGATAGGGTTACCATATCTCTGGAATTTCCTGGACATAGCTGATATTCAGCCCTCGCAAACAGCGTCTGGGTGGAAATCACAAAAAAAATCCAGAAAAATCCAGACATATGGCAGCCCATGTCAGTAGTGTAGATTTTGGCAAATTTCATTTAAAATAGCTCAAAAACTAATTTTGGCCAACCCCCCCCCCCAAAACCCTCTTTGCATATTTGCAAGGAAGACCAATCTACAGTGGTACCTCGGGTTAAGAACTTACCGTATTTTTCGCTCTATAACACGCACCTGACCATAACACGCACGTAGTTTTTAGAGGAGGAAAATCCGTAGGCATGCCACCCGTAGGCATTCACTCCATAACACGCACAGACATTTCCCCTTACTTTTTAGGAGGAAAAAAGTGAGTGTTATGGTGCAAAAAATACGGTAATTCCTTCTGGAGGTCCGTTCTTAACCTGAAACTGTTATTAACCTGAGACACCACTTTAGCTAATGGAGCCTCCCACTGCCGCTGCGCCACCGCCACACGATTTCTGTTCTCATCCTGAAGCAAAGTTCTTAACCCGAGGTACTATTTCTGGGTTAGTGGAGACTGTAACCTGTAGCGTCCGTAACCTGAAGCATATGTAACCCGATGTACCACTGTACTGCTCAGACCTTTCCTTCTTTCTCAATCTTCTTGCAGTAGAGCCCCTTTTGCAGCAATTGTGAATTTCACACAACGCCAACGCCCTTCTCCCTCTCAGCTTGACCCCTGCTGAACAGCCAAGGAGCTGGAGGAGACCCAGACAGCTGGTTCTGGCTATGGGTTGTATTTGGCCCATGGGTGGAGGACCCCTGGCATGAGACAGACCCACACTCCAAAGAACACTTAGTCCTGAGAAAGAACACCTGATTATTTCAGAGAGCAGGTCAGAAGTTGGCTTTGAAGATACCTGAACAGTATTGGACTTTCACTTGCATTCAAACCTATGTTATTATTTAATGAAGACTAGCATTTCAAAAAGGGGTGGAGGGGACCCCATCTCTCAACTCATCATCCATCTTGCCTGTAAAGCGCTGCACTACAATCCACAGCTGACATACTTAGGAAACTTTAAAATACAGCCTCTCTCCGCTGTTACAATTAAGTCACTCTAAAATGTCATGGAAAGCAATCTAACCCCATTAAATCTTCACACTCTCATTAAAAAAGCACTTACAGACTTGACAATGTTCCTAATACATTATTTAAAGACACAAGATGTACAGTGACTTAAAAACCCAGCACAAGGGGTGGGGGTGGGGAGAGAGAACAGAGAGAGAGAAATAGAGCACACAACCAAGCCCGCCTTAAGAAATCTTACTAAATGCAAAATTGTAATTAGAATCAGGTCGTTTCTGCAACAGCAGGTAGCAATAGCACTGCAGTTGGCCTCATTGATATACGCTGCAATACAAGCCTGACTTGTGGACAGAGTTATGCAGTTGGATGTATTAAACCAAAACACAGAACATCTGGTTTCTTCGTCTCATGAAATGGGGCCCTAAAATTCTTCATGGTAGGCAAGTTCCCTCCCCTCTCCTGTGGCCAACTGAGACTAGATTGGTTCAGAAACAAGCCAAGCTATCAACAAAAAGATCAGAGCATTTCGGAGCCAATCTAAATTTGGCCCAGCCCTGTTATTAGGCATGGTGAAGCGGTTGCCCTCAGGCAGCTAATTGTGGGTGTCAAGAAAGGGTTATCCAGTTCCTTATTACAGTGGTACCTTGGGTTAAGAACTTAATTCGTTCTGGAGGTCTGTTCTTAACCTGAAACTGTTCTTAACCTGTGGTTCCACTTTAGCTAATGGGGTCTTCCGCTGCCGCTGCCACACAATTTCTGTTCTCTTCCTGAAGCAAAGTTCTTAACCCGAGGTACTATTTCTGGGTTAGCAGTGTCTGTAACCTGAAGCGTCCGTAACCTGAGGTACCACTGTACTGTATTTTTATTTTTACCACCAGTGAGGGTGGTGGGATTTGTCAGCTGTGGGACTTTCCGCTTAGAGTCCTAAAGTATGTTTGCCACACACCCTTGAAATAAGGACTCCATTAGCAGTTTTGCAATAGGTAGCCAAATGGGTTCTAGCACATAGGGGAGTACAGGTGTGCTGAGTTGTGCCCAACATTTTGGGAGAGGTGTCGTGCATGCATGATATCACATGTGTGACACACACACCTGTCCAGCCAGGCTGACTTAGCACACCATCACCCACCCAGTCACCACCAGCTGCCTCACCTTGTGAAAGGGACGCACAGGGCGAAGATGTTTTGCGCCGTCCAACTGCATCAAAACAAATGGGAACTGCGAACACCCAAGCTCGCATCTGCACATTAGTCTGATTATTTTGGAATTGAATCCCTCAGACATTTGACAGTGGAGAGTTATCGAAAAAAGATTCTGCTAGATCAGGCCTATGGCCCATCGAGTGCAGCATCCTGTTCTCACAGTGGCTGACAAGATGCTTGTGAAAAGCCCTAAATGGCCTCGACCCCATATACCTGAAGGGGCATCTCCACCCCCATCGTTCAGCCCAGACACAGAGGTCCAGCTCTGAGGGCCTTCTGGCAGTTCCCTCAGTGTGAGAAGTGAGGCTACAGGGAACCAGGCAGAGGGCCTTCTCAGTAGTAGCACCCACCCTGTGGAACGCCCTCCCATCAGATGTCAAGGAAATAAACCACTACCTGACTTTTAGAAGACATTTGAAGGCAGTCCTGTTTAGCTAAGCTTTTAATGTTTGATGTTTTATTGGTTTTTAATATTCTGTTGGGAGCTGCCCAGAGTGGCTGGGGAAACCCAGCCAGATGGGCGGGGTATACATAATAAATTATTATTATTATTATTATTATTATTATTATTATGACATGAGCACAACAGCACTCTGCCACCTAAGATTCCAAGCAGCTGGTACTTAGAGGCTTGTTTAGTATTAGGTAACTTCAGATGTCCAAGTCTCTTTTTTCTTCGCTTTCTCCATTTCCATGAAAATGTGGCAGATAGCCTGCCTTCTTGAAGCACGGGGAAATGATGAAGGGCCAAAACAAAACAAAAAATCCACTACGTTTGATTGCCAGCCACTGGATCTTTCAACCAACTCCCTTTGGCAGCAAACAGAAGGAGCAATGACAGGTGTAGTTAGAAGGTCTTGGCATCGTTCCACTTACAGCAATTAGCTCCTCTTTGCAGATGAATAAAAGAAGCCATAAAGTAAAAGGCAAATGTAGCGCAGGACAGCTTTGATGCTGACCTTTGTCTGGCCAGCGTGATGAGTGCTGCGGCCATTATTTCGTAACACATTTCCCCTTGCCTGGCCAAATGTGCTTTGAGTCTCTCTTGTGCCTCTACTCGAGTGATGGAGTGGCTCTTGGGGCTGAAAAAGGTTGAGCGCCACTTAGGTACTTGAAGCACTGATGATGATCAAACTCTCTGCGCTTCCGGTGCAAAAGCAGTCCTCTTATCTCCCAGCCGCACACAGCATCGGCGGTTTCGCAGATGAAATGGGAGCATGTTTTCAACACCCCTGTTGTCATGCCAAGGCATTGAAGGCTAAGGCCTCCACTCATCCCTGAAACAGACAGCCACGTTGCTGAAGTCTGGACTTTGTATTCTTTGCATGGGATGGGGGATTATTGCTTTGTTGCTGTTGCTATTTTTACTATATATTTTGCTGGTTTTATGTTGTGGACTGGCCTGAAATCTGTGGATGAAGGGTGGTATGCAGAGGAGGAGGAGGAGGAGGAGGAGGAGGAGGAGGAGGAGGAGGAAGAGGAAGAAGAAGAAGAAGAAGAAGAAGAAGAAGAAGAAGAAGAAGAAGAAGAAGAATTTACTCTGTATCTGCCTTGCATGAATTTAAAAGCCATTCTTTGGGTTAAAGCAATGCTAGGAGCAAAAAAATAATAACAGCATCGTCCTGCTGCCTCTATCAAAATGAGCCTCATCAGCTTGTGAAATGATAGAATCATAGAATCGTAGAGTTGGAATCATCATCTGGGGATCATCTAGTCCAACCCCTTGCAATGCAGAAATATGCAACTGCCCCATAAGGGGATCAAACCTGCAAGCTTGGCATCATCAGCACCACATTCTAAGCAACGGATATTTGAACTGAGCTAGGAATAAAATTTAGCTACTAATGTATATCCCACTTTTCCTCCTGAATGAACCCAGGGTGGCAAAACATCCACAGTTTAATAAGACCTGCCATCTCTAGGTTGGTATGAGAAAGCCATGTCTGAAACCCTGAAGACCTGCTGCTGGTCAGCAAAAACAGAAGTGAGCGAGATGAACCAATGGCCAAAATCAGCGTGTATCAACTGCATCCACTCAGGTGTTTAACTTCTAGCAGACACTGTGCAAAGGGCATTGAAGGTAGAAGGTTCTCCTCAGTCAGGCTCAGATATCAACTTCAGTGGCTTGTAGAATACGGCTGAAAAGGAAGAAGTGAGCTTCTGCCATCGACAAATTCTTCTGCTGCTGCACTTAGATCCTGCATGCCAGCTTCCCAGAATGGGAATATAGTTGGCCCCAGTGTGAAAAGGATGCTGGACTGGAAGGGCCACTGGCCTGATTCAGCAGACTCCTGTTATGTCTAAGAAGATCTGTCTGCCTCCACTAGGGTGCTTGGACAAGTCAAGCCAATAAATCTCGTACTTGGTGTAACAGTATATTGATTGCACACTCACACACAAACACACACACACACACACACACACACACACACACACACACACCAACTCATACACTTGAGAGTTCTATGGAATTATTCATTTATTTGCTATTTTAAGAGGTGCACTCTCCACCCTCTCCCCATCAACAAAGTTTTTAATTTGAAAAAAAAAGGTTCCTAGATGGCTGCACTGTAAGATGGTGTATCTATATAACTCTATCCACTGAGGCATTTTGGGAATGGTGAAAACAGAACCAGCAAAGACACACCACAGCTGGGGGGCACGATTCCTGCATTGCAGGGAGTTGGACAAGGTGACGCTCAAGGTCCCTTCCAACTCTATAATTTGATGATTTGACGAAGGTCCGTATAGTTAAAGCTATGGTTTTCCCAGTAGTGATGTATGGAAGGGAGAGCTGGACCATAAAGAAGGCTGATCGCCAAAGAATTGATGCTTTTGAATTTTGGTGCTGGAGGAGACTCTTGAGAGTCCCATGGACTGCAAGAAAAACAAACCTCTCCATTCTTAAGGAAAACAGCCCTGAGCGATCACTGGAAGGACAGATCCTGAAGCTGAGGCTCCAATACTTTGGCCACCTCATGAGAAGAGAAGACTCCCTGGAAAAGACCCTGATGTTGGGAAAAATTGAGGGCACAGGGAGAAGGGGACAACGGAGGACGAGAATGTTGGACAGTGTTCTTGAAGCTACGAGCATGAGTTTCACCAAACTGCGGGAGGCAGCAGAAGACAGGAGTGCCTGGCGTGCTCTGGTCCATGGGGTCATGAAGAGTTGGACACACCTAAATGACTAAACAACAACAACATCATCATCCTCAGATTACACCCAAATTATTTCAAGGGCAACAAGCGCATCAAAATTCACCAGAAGCACATATACACGCAGCCCTTTGTGGATTCAGACACATGTGCTAGGAAAACCACTATCAATTATGCCACTCAATTGTACATCATAATCGAATTAGAGTTAAACCTTGCTCATTATCTCCTGGTTCAGAACCTGTTGAGCAGCAGGCTGGCCGCATGTTGTACTTAATGACAGACATTTTGCCGCATTAACCTTTATCCAGTTTCAGCAGTATTACTGCCTTCTGTGCCTTCCAGCTTTCATCCTAAATGCCATTTTCGTCAACACCTAACATTTGCTAGAAAACTAGAAATCCTGACAACAGCCATTGAAGCATTTATCTCCCTCCACTCCCCCGCCAAATGTGTGTGTGTGTGTGTGTGTGTGTGTGTGTGTGTACACACAGTCATACCTTGGTTCTCAAACATGATCCATTCCGAAAGTCTGTTCAACTTACAAGTGTAACATATTTTGTACAGAGTTCTTCTGCAGGGATACTCATGGAAAAAAAACAATCTCAGTCATTTCCCCAGGAAAATAAATTTGCTCAGTCTGCTTTTCATGTATACCTGAAGGAGCATCTCCACCCCCATCGTTCTGCCCAGACACTGAGTTCCAGCACCAAGGGCCTTCTGGCTGTTCCCTCACAGGGAGAAATGAAGTAACAGGGAACCAGGCAGAGGGCCTTCTCGGTAGTGGCGCCCGCCCTGTGGAATGCCCTCCCACCAGATGTCACAGAAATAAACATCTATCTGACTTTTAGCAGACATCTGAAGGCAGCCCTGTTTAGGGAAGCTTTTAATATTTGATGAATTGTTGCATTTTAATATTTTGCTGGAAGCTGCCAAGAATGGCTGCGGAAACCCAGTCAGATGGGCAGGGTATTATTATTGTTATTGTTATTGTTATTGTTATTGTTATTATTCACCTACTGACTTTGATGCTTCCAAATCTGCTGGACTGTAACTACTGATCAAGCTGTGTACTTCTCCAAATTTTGTGAAGCATGTTGGTCCCAGGAGTGCCAAGTGGAGGCAGCGCTGCTCTGCCTGCAGTAGCCGTGGCAACTCCAGTTTCCCCTCCTCTTCCTCTGCAAGAGCAGGCCCCTCCTCTCTGACCTGGCTCTTGGCCACCACTCCCACTGGCGCCCAGTGCTCCCCAGGCCCCACTGCCTCCATTCTCGCTGCCTCACAGGCTGGGAGAGCCCAGGGGCAGGGAGGGCATGAGTGTCCGAGGAGAAGGAGGCACCATGCTAGCCTCACAGGGCAAAGGACAAGCCTGGGCATGACTTGCTTCTCTGAGACTCTTGAAGGTAGCAGGAGCTCAGCAAGGAGCCTGTCACGGTTGCAGCCCTCTCGGGATTTTGCACCCGGGGCCACAGCCCCCCTGACTCCCCACAACCCTACACCTCTTTTTCTTTCCATGCTCACCGAAGATCAGTTTCTCCTTAGTTTCCAACTGTTGAACTGCAATAACTTGTGGTTATTGCCTAGTGGGGACCTGGAGTTTCCCCGTGGTGTAGTGGTTAAGAGCGGTAGACTCGTAATCTGGTGAACTGGGTTCGCGTCTCTGCTCCTCCACATGCAGCTGCTGGGTGACCTTGGGCTAGTCACACTTCTCTGAAGTCTCTCAGCCCCACTCACCTCACAGAGTGTTTGTTGTGGGGGAGGAAGGGAAAAGAGAATGTTAGCCACTTTGAGACTCCTTCGAGTAGTGATAAAGTGGGATATCAAATTCAAACTCTTCTTAAATGCTATGCAGAATAACACTCCTGCCTCTGTTCAGATTGTATCACACCTTTGCATAATCGCAAAAAAAATCTAAAAAAATAAAACGAGCCGGTATCTCCAGATAATGGAGAGAGTCAACGGAGAAGGAGAAGGAGAAGGAAGGACGATCAAGCCCAGAAAACTATTGGCAGTCTCTCTTAGCAACAGCCACTCTGAGTCCCGACAAGCACAGACAGAGGAGCAAGGCAGATTTATGCAGAAAAAAATAGACGAAATAGTGCCAAAGAGTGGGCAAAGAAACAGGTTTTCCGGAGAGGGTACCAGGGCAAAAGTATGGCACCGCCAAATAATGAAAGTCAGGATTTTGCCAGCAAGTGTGGATCAGCCTTAAGCCAAATTAATTTGTAACCAAAGAGATCCAAGACACTGGTTTAGGAGCACAGCTTTACCCAAATAAATACACCCGCTTTTATTAACACAAAAATAAAAAAAGAACCAAATCTTGCCTTGACACTCCTGCTAAGGCAAGATGCTGTTTTAAGTGTTTGCAGTGTTTAAGCTTTAGACCGCCTTTCCTCTTTTTATTAGTTTTACGCTGCAAGGATGTGTAGCCACAGTTACAAGGGGGCAGGAGCATTAAAAGGGGTGATAAACATTTAACAGCCCAATAATTAGTTATAATCAGAATAACCAGTGTTGGGTAATTAACTCCCATTTCTCCTTGCTCGCTTGATAGATGTCGCAGCCTTGCAAGGGTTCTTATGGCGATGGGCACTCCTTGGAATCTCATAAACCAAAAACCCTTTTGAAGAAGGTAAAATGCAACAACGTCATTAATCGCAGGGCAGTAGCTTCACATCCTGCTACATTTCAGGTAGCATGCTGGATATAGTCATTAACAAAGCAAACACAGAAATTGTGGCAGAATTAAAGCAGAATGGCATTCGTCAAAAACAAGAAATTAATCTCGCTTCCCCACCCCCTGCCCGCAATGCTGAGAAAAGTAAATAGTTCCAAATATTACAGCTGGATCAAGATAAACGACTTAACGAAGTGTGTTATTTTATGTAATGTTAACTACTGGACCTCTCAATTAGTCACTTGTGGAATAATTAAATATCTGAAAGCTTGCAGAGAACTTTTTATTCCTTGTTTTCCTAGGAAGCAGAGCACTTTATCACTGTGATTGTAAGAATGAAATTGTTATTTCAAAAACGTGCTAAGGAAGGTCCATCATATCATGTAGAGGAGGGATGTGGATCAGGTAAAATACAGTGGTACCTTGGGTTAAGAACTTAATTCGTTCCGGAGGTCCGTTCTTAACCTGAAACTGTTCTTAACCTGAGGTACCACTTCAGCTAATGGGGCCTCCCGCTGCCGCCGCACAATTTCTGTTCTCATCCTGAAGCAAAGTTCTTAACCCGAGGTACTACTTCCAGATGAACGGACTCTGTAACCTGAAGCATCTGTAACCTGAGGTACCACTGTATTCTCTTTATCCACTTAATTTGAAGGGTGGCACTGTTGCCTCTTTTAGTAAGCTGGGGTCTGTTAATCGTGGGTGTGTTTTTAGGTTGCCCTTAATTGTTTTCAATGCAATTCACTTTGGGTCAACTATGTGAGAAAAGCAACTAACAAATGCTAGCAACAACAACATAATTTCCCGAATGCTCTTTGTTTCAGTCTCTAATTAACCCGTGGATCATGCAAATGTATGTCAAATAATGGAAACTAATTAGCCAGGAGTTCACACACGGCATGTCCAGTGATGCATCATCAACGGGCAATTTCTGTATGTCAAACAGCTGTCACCAAACAAAGCATATGATTTTACTATAAAGGCCATCAATGCACGTCTCTTGCTACAGAACATCACAGAACAAGGTACAGCAAGCTATCAAGCGATGATCACAGCCAATGTGCGACATCACAGAACAAGGTACAGCAAGCTATCAAGCGATGATCACAGCCAATGTGCGAAGCTATCACTCTGCAAAGATTTAAAGCATCCTAGCTTCCAACTCCTCCCAAATATTAGTTGCACACTTCTAGCCCTGATCTGGCAAAGGAACAGCATACAATAAGAGCTCTATTGTTATCAAAAAGCCCAGACAAATGCCAGGTTAATAACAGAGTTCGGTTTCCCAAAACCACACATGCAAGGAAATTTGTCAATGTCTTTTTTTATTTGCATATCTGGCAGCCTGCCCTAGACAACCAATACATAAAGGAGAACATACAGGTGTTTTCATTTGCAGCTTGTCTTTAATCTAGAAGTGCCAATTTGCTTCTGTTTTAATTACATCCTTCTCGGCATACTGTTACTGTCTTATGATATCTCTTCATTACTGGCAGCACACAACCAACGGCGTTGGCAGGAGATTTGGAACCAGCGGGAAAATGTGGATCTCCTTCGCCTCCCAGGCCCCCCAGTCCTTTCAGGCTTCCCTGCCCAAGCCCCCGCACGAGGTTTTCCACCCAGCCAAGCCAACACGCAACATGCCTTCATATAACAGTAGTGCCAATTGGAATGTCAACATTCCATGACTAATCCTTCTCCCCCCGACCCCCGAATCCCTGCATGGGTGCCAGATTGTTCAAGTAAGAATTCAGAAGCTACAGAAGTGCAGTACGCAACATTTAATTTTTAGGTTTTTGAAATAAATAAATCTGGCTAGATTAACAGAGGCAATCAGAGAGCACACTAGACAAGAGTTTCAAAAAGCATGGGGAAAATGCAGAGAATACTTCACAAAACAGTGCCCTAAAATACATACCTGGACTTGTTTCGATTAATGTCTCCAGGAGACTTTGTGGATATTTAAGTTATAATTAGAAGAAAAAATCTTAATAATTATTCATAAAGGAAACAGCTTATAAGAAGCAAATAAGGAGGCCAGATACAGGATAAAGGAAGTCTTTTACTTGGTTGTTTGTATTGTTGTATGTTATGCTCATTGTATGTTGTGTTCACGTTTATTGAGGGTGGGTTTCTGTATTGGGGGGTGGGGGTGTATGTTATGTTGTAAATAAAATTTCAAATAAAAATTTAATAAATAAATAAATAAATCCTGCTCTCTTTCCTCTCCTGGTATGCCAAGAGGAGTCACGGTATCGGAAGGTACATTTGGGGGTCAATGCAGTCTAGTCCACTAACCCACTCAGGAAAGGATTAGCAGTGGAATTTGCAATGACAGCATCCACAAAAGCCTCTGCATTGGGGGGGGGCACCTCCAGCAGGGGAGATGTCATCAACTCCTGAGGCAGCTGTTTCCACTGTTGAACAGCTCTTACACTTATGGAGTTTCTCCTAATGTCTGGATGAATTTGGTTTTCCTGACACTCTTTCTACCTGGTTATAGACCTGTCTGTTAGAGCAAAGATGTTGAAGTGGTCGACCGTGATCGACGGGAGGATCCCCGGGTTATCCAGGTTGATCGTGAGATCCTGATCAATCGTGGGAATGTCTCTGCCCCCCTTGCTCCCTCCATCATGTCTAGTGGGCGGTCGTCAGGCGGCTTCTGCTGTCGATTGGGGATAGGCTATGTGGTTTTAGCGCTGTGTTATTTTCTCAGTGGCGAGTTATATTTTGAGGGACTTCTGGTCAATCTTCCCTTTAAAAAGCTCAACAGCTCTGGTCATTTCTCCCCCAAAAAAAGCTTGGGTAGATCACTGCCATTTTTGTTAAACTGGGAGTAGATCACAGTCTCTTGGGAGTTGGGCGTGCCTGTGTTAGAGCAATGGGGATCCTGCACCAATTTCATTTCCTCACTTTCAAAAGTCTCCCTGCATACCCTCCAACACTTAACCAATGAAAATAGGGATGTCGTACTACTACAGTGGTATCACGGGTTAAGAACTTAATTTGTTCTGGAGGCCCGTTCTTAACCTGAGGTACCACTTTAGCTAATGGGGCCTCCCGCTGCTGCCCAATTTCTGTTCTCATCCTGAAGCAAAGTTCTTAACCCAAGGTACTATTTCTGGGTTAATGGAGTCTGTAACCTGAAGTGTCTGTAACCTGAAGCATCTGTAACCCAAGGTACCACTGTACTACTATTACCCCCACCCATCTGGTTGAGTTGCCGAACCGCTCCAGGCAGCTTCTAACATATATAAAAACATCATTAAACATTAAACATTAAACTTTCCTACACAGGGCTGCCCTCAGATGTCGTCTAAAGGTTGCATTTCCTTGGCTCGGGGATCACACAACTGGTGCTGAGAATGCCAAGGTTGCAGGTTCGATCCCCATTGCAGGGGGTTGGACTAGATGATCCTCAGAGTTCCTTTCCAGCTCTATGATTCTATGAATAGCTTCTATAACAATACAGCCATGCACTTGAGCCTTGCTGGAGGTCTTCTTCAACAAGAGGAGAAGGCACAGACTAGATCTCCTACAAGAGCTTTTCCAGCTCTTAAGATTCTGCTTGTGGGCTTCCCAGGAACATCTGTCTGGCTCCTATCGGAAATACAATACTGGGAAGAGTCTTGGTTTGATCCTTAAGGGCTGTTCCTGAGTTCTTAACAGTGGGGTGTGCATCTTCCCCCCCCCAAAAAAATAATCTTTATTTCACACCATACACCCATTACTGCAAGTTCTACAGAGCAGGAACTCTCTGGGTGGTGAGCTCCAGGTTCCTATGCCAATTGAAAGCCTCCTTCTCTTGAATACATGGGGGTCTCAACAGACAATATCAAGCTTCTCAGCAGAGAGAGAAGGGAGGGAAGAAACTGCAAGTCCTTCATAAATGCATTACTTTATAAGTAAGCGGGAGCAACAAGGGCCCACCTAGAGACATGGCACTGCTGCAGCCCATGATGGCATTAGGGGCAAACAAAGCTCCAACCTTCATTAGTCATTTTCCTGCTACTTATGGAATGGATTTTGCTCATATCCATTTTAAAGCACATGAGGTTTTCCCTAAGACGATAATGTTCTAAAGCCACTCACACTGTGGCCTGCTGCCAAGAAGCTAAAGGCAGGAAGCCTGAAGATAGACAATGCATTTTAAAAGAAAAGACCGAAAAAGGAAATTAGCAGCAGTATTTTCCTGCAGACAACTTTGCATTCTGCACAATTTTTAAGAAACGCTTTAGAATCTATCACAGTGCACAGCAATTGCAAAACAATAGGTGGGAAAGGAAACCATTGAGGGGTCCCATCAAGACCTCTAAAAGCATTTGTCAAGCAGTCCAGGAGCAGGGGAACGCGGGTGGCGCTGTGGGTTAAACCACAGAGCCTAGGACTTGCTGATCAGAAGGTCAGCGGTTTGAATCCCCGCGATGGGGTGAGCTCCAGTTGCTCGGTCCCTGCTCCTGCCAACCTAGCAGTTCAAAAGCACGTCAAAGTGCGAGTAGATAAATAGGTACCGCTCCAGCGGGAAGGTAAACGGCATTTCCGTGCACTGCTCTGGTTCGCCAGAAGTGGCTTAGTCATGCTGGCCACATGACCCAGAAGCTGTACGCCGGCTCCCTCGGCCAATAAGATGAAGAAGAAGAGTTTTGGATTTGATATCTCACCTTTCACTCCCTTTAAGGAGTCTCAAAGTGGGCTAACATTCACCTTTCCCTTCCTCCCCCACAACAAACACTCTGTGAGGTGAGTGAGGCTGAGAGACTTCAAAGAAGTGTGACTGGCCCAAGGTCACCCAGCAGCTGCATGTGGAGGAGCAGAGACGCGAACCCGGTTTCCCAGATTACGAGACTACCGCTCTTAACCACTATACCACACTGGCGAGATGAGCACCACAACCCCAGAGTCGGTCACAACTGGACCTAATGGTTTACCATTACCATTTTTACCATTTACCAGGAGCAGGGAGGTTTGGGAATCAGTGATACAGAAGCTCGCAAAATACTTGGAAGACACAACATGCCATGATAAAGCAAGCTTCCTCAACCTGGTGCCCTCCAGAGGTTTTGGATTCCAGATCCCATCAGTTCCCAGAAGCAGGGCCTATGGTCAGGGATGATGGAGGATGTAGTCCAAAAATATTTGTGGGTCCAAGCCTGAGGGAGCTTGCTTTATAATTAGGAGGGTGAAATGCAGTGGCCTTTTCACCCCACTCCCTGCGTGGCTGCAAGGAGATCAGAAGCTTCTTCTTCCATCTGAGATTAACAACAATTAAGCATCATATCTGAACACTGGAGTTTGGCTCCTCTTAACAATGGCTGGTTGAAGCAAGCCAGTTCCATCAAACCATGATCTGAAGCAGGCTCTTTTCCACTTCTTTAAACTACGGTTTGAAACAGTGTTGTTTCAAAACAAATCATAGTTAAGATTAACAGAGTGTGTTGGGTTTGGACAATATGACAAGCCACAGCTTCCGAGCACAATTCAAAGTGTTGGTGCTGTCATTTAAAGCCCTAAACGGCCTTGATCCAGTATACCTGAAGGAGCGTCTCCACCCCCATCGTTCTGCCCAGACACTGAGGTCCAATGCAGTTCCCTCACTGCGAGAAGCCAAGTTACAGGGAACCAGGCAGAGGGCCTTCTCGGTAGTGGCGCCCGCCCTGTGGAATGCGCTCCCACCAGATGTCAAAGAGAGCAACAACTACCAGACTTTTAGAAGACATCTGAAGGCAGCCCTGTTTAGGGAAGCTTTTAATGTTTAATAGATTATTATATTTTAATATTCTGTTGGAAGCCAGAGTGGCTGGGGAAACCAGCCAGATGGGTGGGGTATAAATAATAAATTATTATTATTATTATTATTATTATTATTATTATTATTATTATTATAATATTGAAATCAAAATGGAAGCATCCAAACTTCTTTATGCAGTCGTGATGGAGAAGGAAGCTCCACCGCCCCACCCGGAGGCCCTGAGGTTGTCACCCATGTCTTTGTAAACGAATGTCTGCGCAGGTTGGGCTTTACAGGCTGTTATTGCCACTGACTCTCTCATCCAGGCACCGTGAATGACACTTAGGGGCACCCCCGACAAATACAGCACCATCTCTTAGCCCATTTTATCCTCACAAAGTATTAAGATGAAATGTGAGAAGTGGCTCTTATAAAAACAGGTTAAGCCGCTATCTCCAAATCCATTTGCTGTGATTTTTATAGTGCAATATGTTCAGCCTGGAGAAGGGAAGACTGAGAGGAGATACGATAGCCTTCTTCAAATATTTGAAGGGCTGTCAGGTGGGAGATGGAGCAAGCTTGTTTCTGCTGTTCCAGAGGGCAGGACCTGAACCAATTGATTCAAATGACAAGAAAGGAGATTCCAACTAAATCTTAGGGAAAACTTTCTGACAGTAAGAATGTTTGACAGTGGAACAGAATTGTAAGAAATGTTTGACAGTGGAACAGACTACCTCATAACATGGTGGGCTCTCCTTCTATAGAGGTTTTTAAACAGAGGTCGGGTGGCCACCTGTCAGGGATTCTTTAGCTAGATGTGATTCCTGCATGTCAGTGGGCTAGACTAGATGACCCCTGGTACCCTTCCAACTCTACAATCCTATGATTCTATTATTATTAAAAGCAGTTTGAAACAACAACCCACCACACTACTGGTGTGGAAAAAGTGCACAATCTTAACCAGAAGCATTGGGGCATGCAATGATCAGAAATAAAGCAGTACGTTTCCCCCAACATTTTTGCAGGCAAACAGAGGCAGTGTGGTGTAGTGGTTAGAGTGTTTGACTTTAAAGAAGAATGTGAACCTTTTACAAAGTATTTAAAGAAACAACAAACTGAATTGGACACCTTGGCAGGCTTTGAATAAACATTCACAAATCTTGTACAGTGGTACCTCGGGTTAAGTACTTAATTTGTTCCGGAGGTCCGTACTTAACCTGAAACTGTTCTTAACCTGAAGCACCACTTTAGTTAATGGGGCCTCCTGCTGCTGCCGTGCCGCCAGAGCACGATTTCTGTTCTCATCCTGAAGCAAAGTTCTTAACCTGAAGCACTATTTCTGGGTTAGTGGAGTCTGTAACCTGAAGCCTATGTAACCCAAGGTGCCACTGTATTGGCAATATATGGATGGAAAAACTAAGGATATTTACAATCTGATAACATGCAGAGAATAACATGTGCTGAAAAACCAGAGAGAGGAGCTGAGGGAAGTCGGGGGGGGGGTTGTCTTTTGGGGAGGGGAGGGGGGAAATGGGGGGGAATGAGGTTGATGTATCTTTGATAAATTGTTATGTTGAAAGTTTTAATCAAGTGTTTGACTGAGACCTGGGAAACACCAGGGTTTAAATCCCCACTTAGCCATAAGGCTCCCTGGGCTGACCTTGGGCTCACAGACACTCATTTTAACCTACCTCACAGGGTTGTTGTGGAAAGTAAAGGAAGAGGGGCCATACCATGCGTGCCAGCTTGAGCTCCTCGGAGGAAAGAGTTTGGGCATAAATGCAACAACTTAAATAAACAGTATTGAAAGTAGGATCACTTATAGTAGCATCATGAACACAGATCAGCATGAATGTACAATGCAAAGCCCCATCTACTACACTGAACTGGATTTCTTGTAGGAGAAAAGGCACAAAGGTTTGTAGCAGTTAGCAAGCTGGACCCCAAGCAAAGTTCATGGATTATGAAGAATTCCTGCAAAATTGTGAAACTTTAAATAGATAGATAGAAATAGGTAACAGGTAGATTTCCCACATCTATCTGAAGTACAACTCAAAAAAGGCAGGGAGAGTTCATATTTCCACCCTCCCAACTTCCAAACTCTATTTTTATTAATTACATCGGAGACTTCTGCAGGAACTCAAGCACTTGGGCTATTTTTAATAAGGTTCATCCGGCTCAAATGTATTGTTCCGCTTCAAATGAAGATCAAACTACTAATTTAGCTGGAGATAATTGCACGCCTTTCAGGTCAGCTCCCAAGCGGGATACAGCGGGGTCTCATTGCCAAACCAAAATGATCAGGCCTAGAAATAAAAAATTTAAAAGAGGCCACCCAATGCAATACAGAGGGCCAGCCCAAGACGTTTTGGCACCTGAGGCAAACCACAAGATGCCATGTCCCCCTCCCTGCCAGGGAAGAAGGGGTGAGTGAAGGTCTAACTCAGGAACAAGGGGGTAATAAAGATCTACATCAGGGTCTGATGCCCCTGTGGATCTTGCTGCCTGAGGTGGTCACCTCATGTTGTCTCATGAGTGGACCAGACCTGGCAGTACTGAATCCTCAGGTATCGGTACATCAGCTCAATACATTTATTTTTATTTTTTTTATATAATAATATTTATTGAACATTTTCAGATATAACAGAAAAAAGAAATGAAATAAAACATCCATTTTGTAACCTTATATTCATTGACATCTTTCCAGGACTTCCCCACCCCACCCCCTCTTGTATTCCAATTCCTTCAAATAGATTCAACAAGTTCTTACCCCAAATTTGAACTTATTATAATTAACCCAATGTTAAAAATATTTTTCCCTCCCCTAAAATCGACCCCGCTCCCTTCCACGAATTCCCCTCTTTAATATGCAGAATAGATTAAAATAGAAGAAAATAGAAAAAAGAATAAAATATAGTTTAACACCCTTTGGATTCCAAATTTCCCTCCCCCCTTTCCCGGTTGCGTTCCCCAATGTCCATCAATGCCTGTTGTCATCCTGAAGATCCCACATCTAAGCCAAAATCCTTCACAAGTCCACTTTGCCGTCTTTTTAATAGTCTTTGCCATCTTTTTGATCATCTTTAATTTCAAACGTCCAATCTTGGAAAAACTCTGTCTCAAAAAGGTCCATTTTTTCCATCCAGATCTCTATATTTAAGAGTAAAAACTCCAATTTTGTTTCTTTAAGCCTTTCAAATCTGGATGTCCCAAATGTTCCCACTTCCAGCTTTATCCAGTTCTTGTTGTTCATGTTGTTCTTATTATTCTCTCTCCTCACTTTCCTCTGGTTTCTTTCCCTGCTCCACTGCAAAAATGTTCCAATTCCAAAAGCTTCTAAATCCCCTACAGAGGCTTTGTTATTCAGGAACAAAACTTTACGTCAAGGCCCTTCCATTCTTCAATAGATAAATCTATTGTCTCCTTTAGTGTAGAGACCTCTGTAGACAAAATAGTGTTCCATTTCTGCAATTTCCCAGGAGATAAAAGGTCCAATTCAAATTCCATGCCAGCAATACTTGTAATGTCCCACAGCCCCTCTAGAGGGATTGTAGTAGCTCAGTTTCCTTCCAGATCGCACCCAACAGTCAAAATAACTTGTTATTCCTTGTTTTAAACAATTTATATCTAATTTGTAACAAATGTAACCGGCAAAGTCCTCATAACAAAGTTCTATTTTTATTCTTCAGCTTTGACAGCTCCTTTGACAGCTGTCAAAGCCTCTATTTCTCCTCTCCCGGCGCTCTCGCCAATCGCTCCCGGTTCCCGGGGGGGGGTTGCATTTTAGCTCACATTCTACTTTTCTCCTCCAGCCCACTTATAATTTTCCATCGTGAAATTAGTAACTTTATCAAACCAAGGTAGCACTCGATCTTAGTTGTTAAATCCTTTGCTTTAGATCCTCTACGACAGGGGGGAGACGGACTTCCTTTTTGCACCTCCCCCGCTCGCTCCGAATTTGAAATTTTTTTCCCCTTTTTAAGTCCAGTTTCCAATTACTCATGGGTTGTTCTTTAATCCGAATTTTCAATGGAAGAAGTCAGCGCTCTCCGCCAAATGGCATGCGGCTTCGCTCGGCAGGGGAAGCGGAGGACTCATAGCACCACACACTCCCCCCCGGCACCCGCTCCGCAGCCTTTAAAAAGGCTCCTTCGCGGGTCAGGGACGCAAACGGTGCCCGCCGAGTCACCATGCCCATGGGTTTCAGCGCCCATGGTTTTTGAGGGTCCCCGCGATGCCGACGCGGTAGAACCCAGCCCCTGCCGAGCAGGCTCCCTCCGGAGCTCGGAGGGAGTCCGCCATTCGGCGATGGCGCCAACCCGGAAGTCCATCAGCTCAATACATTTAAAGCAGTATTATACCACTGTAAACAGTCATGGCTTCCCCACCAAAGAATTCTTGGAACTGTAGTTTGTTTAGGGTGCTGAGAGCTGATGGCAGACACCTCTATTCCCCTCAGAACTACAGCTCCCTGAAAGGTTTTACAATCCACCCCTCTTCCCAGGGAACGGACTTTGGAAGTCCAACCCAATGCTCAATGTGCACTCAACAACACTGAACAAATACGGAATACATTTTTATGAGGGTGCATCCAAGATCACAGGGGAAGGTAGTTATCACCTGGTGACTATTCAATGTCCTAGTCAGGTTCCATTGTGGTGGGAGGGATTTTCTGGTTCACTTCAGACAGCAAAATGTCTTAGGCCAGCCCTGAACATCCCTCTCATTTCTGTTTTTGTTGGAGCTGTCTGACAGTCCTGCTGACAGGAATCTGGTTTACCAGCTGTACGCAGGAAGAGACAGCAAAGCCATAATCAGCCTACTTTCCCAAGCTTTTAGCTGGGTTTTTAAAATGGCCTCTTGGTTTTAGAACATAAGAACGTAGAGCCCTAAATGGCCTCAGCCCAATATACCTGAAGGAGCATCTCCACCCCCGTCGTTCTGCCCAGACACTGAGGTCCAGCTCCGAGAGCCTTCTGGCAGCTCCCTCATTGCGAGAAGCAAAGCTACAGGGAACCAGGCAGAGGGCCTTCTTGGTAGTGGCACCCGCCCTGTGGAATGCCCTCCCATCATATGTCCAAAAGATAAACAACTGCCTGACATTTAGAAGACATCTGAAGGCAGCCCTGTTCAGGGAAGCTTTAATGTGTGACATTTTAATGTATTTTTAATCTTTGTGGAAGCCGCCCAGAGTGGCTGGGGAAACTCCTCATAAGGGAGCTGTTCCTGGAGGAAGAACTGTGAGGGGAGAGACTCCATCAGGCAAGGCTCCTTCCACCTGCCTTGCTCTACCCTCTGCTTCTCAATGTGTATTGTATTGTTTTATGAACTGTGGCTTGCCGTTGTTTTATTGATTATAGCTTAGATATTATTGTAACTGTTGAGTGGATTTCTGTTTAACTTTTATATGTTGATATTATTATTTTATACTATTCTAATGATTGTTGAATGTTACTTTTTTGATGGAGGTTGCCTATTTTAAAGTTTTGTTTTAATATCACATTTTTGTATTGCATTAGATTGTTATAAGATGTACATTTTTTTGTTTCTTCAGCTTGTAAGCTGCCTTGAGTATTGTAAGATAGAAAGGCAGTATACAAATTAAAAATGATGAGATGGGCGGGGTACAAATAAATAAAATTATTATTATTATTATTATTATTATTATTATTATTACCTCCCTCTCATGCAGTTTCCAGCAATTGATATTCAGAAGCATTACTGCCTTGGACCATGGAAGCAGAGTATAGCCATCATGGCTAGTAGCCATCGATAGCCCTCTCCTCCATGAATTTGTCTTAATCCTCTTTTAAAGCCGTCCATGTTGACGACCATCACTGCTTCCAGTGGGAGTGAGTTCCAAAGGTTCAAGTTTTAAACCTTTATGAATCCTTTCCCAAGTCCTTTCTAAGAAAGGTTCAGGTCCTTTCCGGGCTGTTGGCTTTTTGTCGCCGTTTCATTTTTGTCTCCGTACCAGGATGGCGTTATTATTATGCATTGTTTTAGCGAGCTGCTATAAGCTGCCCTCGTGGAGAGGAATAGACAGCCTTCAGATGAGCGAAAGAAAGTGACATTTCTGGCGTTACATTTAAATCAATTCCCTTTTAGTACTGTAAGCTCTGCAGAGCTCTGAAATCCGGAAGAAAGCTACTTCCTGGGAGCCGTCTTGTAAGCATGATGCTGTGATTCAGTGTGTCTTACAACAGGGGTGGGGACCAGATGCCAAGGATCGGATGCCTTGACACCCACCCTTGGATTAAACACAACCCCTTGCACACAACTTCTGAATCATCTCAGGGTACAGCTCACAAGACCCAACAGGTACATTAATAAAGCCTAGGATACATGGCTAGGCGTAAGCAAAGACATTGCTCCAACATTTGACACACTCCTCCCATTCTTCTTTTAAAGCAGCCTTTCTCAACCTGTGGGTCCCCGAATGTTGTTGAACTACAACTCCCATCTCCCCTAGCTAGCAAGGCCAGAGCTCAGGGATGATGGGATTTGTAGTCCAACAACATCTGGGGACCCGCAGGTTGAGAATCACTGTTTTAAAGGAACAGGGTGGGATCTGTAATTTGTGCAAGTCCCATCCCAAGTGAGAAGATGGATCTTGCAGGCAAACACTCCTACAGGGTGCTAGCACCCTTTGCACCTGCACTGACCGCAGAGAATCCTTGGCAAGAAGACTTCAATTCAACCCTCTGAACCAACCAGCTGTGAGAGCCTCACCCTCAGAAGGCAAGGTGAGAATTGGCTCATCTGGCTCTCTCCCTTCCCGTTCTGGGACATCCAGCAGCCCTGAAAAAGGACCTTCCTCTCGGTCACTGTTTTGAGTTGTCTCCACTTAGAATCATAGACGGGATCAGAGATTCTTAGAAGACTGGAGTAAATATTTGAACTATTTGAAAAGCAACTGTAATAAACAGATGACGCTAGTAGGACTGCAAGAAACATTTGAAACATTGCAAGAAAGACTATGATGAGACTTATTAGTTAAGGACAATTAAAAGTAATAGAGAAGTTAAGAAATGCAGAAGAAGCGATAGAGAACGGAAAATCTTCAGAAGTTGTTGACAGAAGTCTAAAATATTGTATAAGATAAGAAGTTATGTTAAATGATTGTTGGAAATGATATGTTAAAAAAACACAATAAAAATGTGTATATATTAAAAAAGGAATCATAGAAGGTACCCCCCCCCAAGACAACTCAAGCCCAACCTCTTGCAATGCAGGAATCTTAGCTAAAGCATCCATGACAGGTGGCCATCCAATCTCTGCTTAAAAACATCCAGAGAGGGAGAGTTCACAACCTCCCCAGGGAGGCCGTTCCACTGTCAAACAGCTCTTGCCATCAGAAAGTTCTTCCTGATGTTTAGTCAGAATCTCCTTTGGTTCATGTTCTACACTTCAGACGAGGAGAAAGCAGTCTAGCTCCACCTTCCAAGTGACAGCCCTTCATGTATTTGAAGGGGGCTATCCTATCTCCCCTCAGTCTCCTCTTTCCCAGGCTAAACATACCCAACTCCCTCAACCGTTCCTCATAAGGCTCAGTTTCCAGACCCCTGGTCCGCACACTTAAATAAATGTGCACGCCTTTTAAGGAAGCAGTTTAACCCAGACTCCTCTGGGAATTAGGAACATTGGAGTGACTCACTGAAATAAAATTGAATCAAACACCTGGCAACTCTGGTTTGGGGAGTAAGTGCATTATGAAGAACTGTAGGTTCAAAACTACAGGTTAGTGACCAAAGAAAATGTTGCTGACCTTCAGGGTGCTATGAAGCTTCCAAAATAAACCTCAACATAAAAACAATCCCAAAAATGTAAATTCCATTTACACTCAGAACAAATAATGTCCTAACAATGTTAGAACAAACAATGGCGCGCATTATACGGCAAGTTCTTTTAATACCAAAGTAGGCCAGCTGTAGTAAACACATAATGACCTATACATCTGTCCATCAGCACCATGCTTAAGATGTCTCGAAAAGGAACAAGGTTTCTTATTCTGCAACATCCTTGCATCACTCTTCTTCCTCCTCTGTTCAGAACGCAAAACAACTGCAAGCAACATCTGGCTGGATCGCATGAAACGTAATTGAGCAACTGCTTACAATTATGCTCACTCAGTGGATGGAATGATATGATGCAGATTTGGAGAGCAAGCAAGATAATGTCTTGCTGAACATTTGTTCCCTGCGCCTGGAGATTCCGTTGCACTTTCTCTGGAGGTCATTTAGCCAACGGGCATAATAGTTCAAGTTCGGCAATGCAAAACTGATGAACCCTAAATCCTGGAGGGCCAGACAAACTCAAAACTTATACACACATATTAATAATTATAACGAGAGTGGTTTGATTTCTTATCCACCCTTCACTGCAAGGTCCCAGGGTGGGTTACAGCCATTTGATGCACAATATTATGCGCAAACTTGTTTTCTCCTGCTCTGGAGGGTATGACTTGAACCAATGGCTTCAGGTTACAAGAAAGGAGATTCTAACTGAACATCAGTAAGAACTTTCTGACTATAAGAGATGTTTGACAATGCAACTGATGCCCACAAGAGGTTGTGGGCTCTCCCTCCCTGGGGGTTTTAAGCAGAAATGAGATGGCCATCTGTCGTGGATGCTTTAGTTGAGATTTCTGCATTGAAGGCTGATGATGATTCTTGCCATCCCTTCCAACTCTACAGTTCTATGATTCTATTAAGAACAGCAACAACTAATTGCAATGAAGAGACTAGGGTGGGTCCGTAAGAGAGAGAGGAAGAGAGGGAGGGGGAGAGAGAGAGAAAGAGAAAGAGAGAGAGAGCAGGCTAAAGATGTGTGTCTTCAGAATATGATGAAAACTACATACAGAAAGTGCCAGGCATACCTCTGTGGTGAAGTAATTCAACAGCTATGGGGCTGCCACAGAAATTGCCTTCTTGCTGCCACCCCCTCAGCTTCTGAGGACAAGGGAGTTACTAGGAGGGGCACCTCTACTGACCTTAGCCCTCAAGGGGGTCTGTAAGGAAGGAAGCCTCTCATACACCACTGACAGGTGCTACACACCTTTAGCTACCTAATCCTTACTCAGGTACTCTCCGATATGCTAATGCAGGCATAGGCAAACTCGGCCCTCCAGATGTTATGGGACTACAACTCCCATCACCCCTCGCTAACAGGACCAGTGGTCAGGGATGATGGGAGTTGTAGTCTCAAAATATCTGGAGGGCCGAGTTTGCCTATGCCTGTGCTAATGTGTTGAGGATGGAGGAAGACCACATCTCTTGGCCTTGCCCCCTGTGGGGAACAGCTGTCTCCTAGAAACTCTCAGCACCCTCAACAAACAACAGTTCCTAGGATTCTTTGGGGTACCCATGACTATGGCTGCCTAACGTGGTATGATACTGTACAGCAAGGTTGCCTTGTTTCAAAAAATTAAAATCCAGACACAATCTGCAAAATCTCAAAAGAAAATCTGAGTTTTTGAGCTGTTTGTAATGAAATTCACCAAAACCTGCACTTCCAACACGGACTGCCATATGTCCGGATTTTCCCAGACATTTCAGTGCTTTCTGCTTCTTGCAAATGCCGGTTATGTCTCAGAAATTCTGGACATATAGCAACCCTACATATAGTGCAGATGGGGCACATGTTTAAACACATTTAATGGCGTTGCTTTTTTTAGTGAGCAATTGGATAGACTTAGACACTTATATATCCACCATTGACAAAAGGACAAGGATTGTCGTTCTTAAAAGTAGAATCCACAAAAAGGTCTGAGAGAAATCTCCTTTAAGGGGCTTAGAACACTGAGCCACTGCACCACACAGGAGTTATGCCTGCCCTACCCCATAATTCACAAATCACAGGTGCATATTTATTTATTCCAGCCGTGAATGTTCCACTGTGGGCGTTCACTTGATTTAACCAATTTTATGAGGATCATTTGAGCTTCTCCTTGTTGTGAGCAGCTTTGTGTTAAGGAAAGCAATATTTTGAAACCCATTTACAGACAACAGGGACAAACTCTGAAGTTTCTATTCTGCAGAAACACAACCTGCCTCTTCAGTGCAACACTGACACCCACACTTAATAGCAAATCCAAGAAATATCAGAATCCAGAGTCATCGTTTTAATAAGACTAAATATGTGCTGTGATGCAGCAGTACAAAATGAACTGCCAGCCCAATCACACAAAGCAGTTGTGTGCACTTAACAACAACAACAACTTGTTTATATGCTGCTTATCTGACTGGATTGCCCCAACCGCTCTGGGCGGCTTCCAACAAACTAAAATACTGTAAGACATCAAACATTAAAAACTTCCCTATACGGGGCTGCCTTCAAATGTCTTGTAAAAGTCAGAAAGTTGTTTAGTTGCTTGACATCTTATGGAAGGGTGTTCCACAGGGACTACTGAGAAGGCCCTCTGCCTGGTTCCCTGTAACTGAAAGAGAAATGGGGAGATTTGCTCATTCCTACACTGCACCAATTTTATACACTGAACAGCAAAGTTTTTCCTGGAGTGTCCTATTTCAGGCTGCGGGTATCTGGGGAATAGTAGGGAGGAAGGTCGGTGGTTCAAATCCCCGCAATGGGGTGAGCTCCCGTTGCTCAGTCCCTGCTCCTGCCAACCTAGCAGCTCGAAAGCACACCAAAAGTGCAAGTAGATCAATAGGTACCACTCTGGTGGGAAGGTAAACGGCATTTCCATGTGCTGCTCTGGTTTCGGTGTTCCGTTGTGCCAGAAGTGGCTTAGTCATGTTGGCCACATGACCCGGAAAAACTGTCTGCGGAACAGACAAACGCCAGCTCCCTCAGCCTGTAAAGCAAGATGAGCACCGCAACCCCAGAGTCGTTCACGACTGGACTTAACTGTCAGGGGTCCTTTCCCTTTCCCTTTAGTGCTTTTTTTCTTGGACGATGCAGGGGTATGCATAGCCCTAAACATTTTGTGAATCTAAGTTTGGCCTCATTGAGAGGCGGTATTTCAATATGAGTAGGAGAATGAGAGTATCCCCTAAACATTTTTTAAGAAAAAAAAGCACTGAATGTTCCCATATGACAAACAAACTCATGGTCTATAGAGAATTAGTATGTCAGGGCAAAAGACTTCACCCAGACTTCTGGCATACAGTCTTTTCACTTGCGTACAATTTATTTGTCATGGCATTAAGCGTTCAGAGATGCAGCATTTACACTTGCAGTCTAAACTGGGGCAGCCCAGAAAGCACCCCAATGAACCCACTGGATTCTGAAAATGCATTCACTTAAGCGGACTTAGACTCATAGAATTTTAGAATTGAGGATCATGTATTCCAAACCCCTGCAATGCAGGAACATGCAATTGTCCCATAAGGGGATCAAACCTGCAACCTTGGCATTATCAGCACCACGCTCCAGCCAACTGCACTATTAAAACAGATCCTTCATAGTGCAGTCACACAAAACAGAACCAACAACAAAACGAGTAAAATACCACAATATGCAAAATATATCCAAATAGGTTTGTAATACATAAATGATATCAGGAGTGACTAAAATACATCTTATTATAAAATAAGGAAGTTAAAAGGTAAAGGTAAAGGTACCCCTGCCCGTACGGGCCAGTCTTGACAGACTCTGGGGTTGTGCGCCCATCTCACTTAAGAGGCCAGGGGCCAGCGCTGTCCGGAGACACTTCCGGGTCACGTGGCCAGCGTGACATCGCTGCTCTGGCGAGCCAGAGCCGCACACGGAAACGCCGTTTACCTTCCCGCTGGTAAGCGGTCCCTATTTATCTACTTGCACCCGGAGGTGCTTTCGAACTGCTAGGTTGGCAGGCGCTGGGACCGAGCAGCGGGAGCGCACCCCGCCGCAGGGATTCGAACCGCCGACCTTTCGATCGGCAAGCCCTAGGCGCTGAGGCTTTAACCCACAGCGCCACCTGCGTCCCTCAAAATAAGGAAGTTAAGAGTGAGTCAAATAAATAACAGCATGACAACCAGATTATAAATAAAAACAGCACCCAGACAACATAGGTTTAATAATTTGGGGGCAGTGTCCTTTTCCTATTTTTGCAGCCAGAAAGAGAAATAATAAATAATAATAATAATAATAATAATAATAATAATAATAATAATAATAATTTTATTATTTGTACTTTTGCCATATTTCTATCTTGCCTGTCTTCCAAGGAACTCAAGGTACAGTACATGGTTCTCTGAACTCCCCCCCACACACACCAATATTATCTTCCTAAAAACCCTGTGAGAAAGGCCTAGTGTCATACAGTGAGTCCAGGAGTGCCAACTTGCCCCCGCGTCTGTGGGTGCCCAGGGTCATGGGTGCCATACAGCATGCATGGCTCTGACACTGCCTTTGTGGGTGCCCAGCCCCTTCATGGGGAATTTTGTGGGTGCTCGGGCACCCAAGGCCCCAGGGAGCTGTCACCTATGGAAGAGTCAGAATTTGAACCCGGGTCCCTCTGGTCCAATTCTGAAATGCTAACCATTGCGTCATGCCAGCTTACCATACCAGTTAATGCTCCCCACTCCCTGTGTATACATTCCTTAGACGTAACAGTTGTTGCCAATTGTGCTGGCACACTTTCCTAACAGCCGCTCTTCTGCATCTAGTTACACAGAGCATGGGACTCCAGCAAATGTGAGTTTTGCAGATCCACTGTGATGTGACAAGTTTCACCCACCCAAACCCCCTCTTTCTGCACACCTATGTTGTCTACTGTCAGCCCCTTGCTGAAAGGTTGTTGCTCATCGACAATTATTTTCAAAGTAGCATTTGAGAGAGTATGCTTATCTTGGCACCATAAGACAACTGAGGCTGTCACCCTAAGCATCTTTTCAAAGGAATAAGGTCCACTAAAATCAATGGAATATTTATTGATTTCTGTGGAGGCAGATCTCTGCCTAAACTTCTTTCAAGTGTGTTTATTTTAATAACTTCTGACCTGCCCTTCATTCAGATGGATCCAAGGATGGTGTGGGTGTGTGGGTGGGTGTGGGTGGGTGTGGGTGTGTATCAATAAAAGCAAGACATCAACCATCATCAAAAAATTAAATGCCCTAGAAGACAACAGAAAAGCAGTCTGAATAGGAACAGAACACTTTCAAAATGCTTAGGCAAACAAGGAAGTCTTAACCTGGCACCAAGAAGATTGCACTGTGTCAAATACAAGTCCAGCCTCTCCAGAGGGACTATTCCAAAGTCAAGGGGCCACCACAGAAAAGCCCATGCGAGTGTTACACACTTCAGTAAGTGACAACACTCAAGAGAAAGGTCTCAACTAAATATCTTACTGTACAGGCAGGAAAATATAGGAGGAGATATTCATACCGGTATACGGACCCCCAAGCTGCATACAGAGAGCAAACTGTGGGGCCATAGAGCCAAGATACATATAAGCAAAGCTCCAAAACTACTCAAACAACAACAGCAACTGGCAACACTGTACGCTAATACATAGAAAGAATGTATACATTTGCCAAACCTCAAACCACCACATAAAATGTCCACGTCTTTCTCTCCACCCCCACCATAAAAGCATGCAGCTCAATATTTCTTGATCCCATACCTCATGCATTTCAGCAATTATTGTCCTTGCTTGTGTTTTAATCTAATGAATGCCAGAAAATTCAGAAAAGGAAAATGCTTTGCAAGTACGGAGAGTTTATAAGGTGGGCTTGGCCTACTCAGCAGTTCATATGCATGTCAGTAGCTTTTGAGGAAGAAACCCCAAAACTTGAACCCCTCTATTTTTCAAATCAAGGAAGGAAGGGATTTTCGACTGGTGGGGATGTGGGGGTGAGAGAGAGACTGAAGGAGTTGAATGCAAGGAAGTTTACAACCAGGTGGGTATTGTAAGTGGAAATCACTGGTACACAAATGTTTCTATACAACCAGGGACACCATAACAGCTGTTTTGAATTCACAAGAACATCAGAACTGGAGGCATTTTTGTCACATATTCTGAAAGGGGGTGGGAACAGAGTAGTGTGCTCTCGCTCTCGCTCTCCAAGTTAAAGGGCCAGCAACCGTTGTCCAAATCAGCCTTTAACTCAAGAGAAATAAAACACGTAGGTATCTTGATATACCAAAAGGCAAGGACATGTTGGATTAACACATACTCACTCTAGAAAGACACCTAAGCTTGAAAGGTCTAACCTTGAATGCCATGCAATGTAAACACAATGAAAAAAAAACAGGGAACCCAAGGCCAAAAAGTTGTGCGAAACTGATTTGGGAAAAGAGAGTGAATGAAATTGACAAAACCAAGAAATTAGCCTAAAATATGGGGGGTCAAGGAGGAGGGGGGAGAGATGGAAGGAATCTGGGAAATAATGGTATTATGTTAACCCTCAACTGTCAGATTTGGGGGAGGGGGAGCCACATGCTTCTTCCACAACTCCTGTTTCTCTTCCACACCACATTTGTGACAATGTGCATAGTACTGGCATTGTCTTTCAGCCATACCAGTCTGATTTCCTCTCCCCAAGAAATCATGTCAAGGTAAGATCTCACCCTGCCCATCATCTTCCAACTTGCCCTTTCTTGATGTCACACACATACCCCTTTCTCCCCAGGAGAAATCAAACATTGAAGGAGAAAAGTGCATTGTGGGGAGGGAGGGGAAAGAAAGCAGCACCCGGCGAGTGTTGCGTGGAATAAAGAGACGTCTCCACTTGTCCACACCAGACACACAAAAGCACTTTTTTTTTTTTTTTTTTTGCAACGAGAAAGAAGGGGAGGAAGGGGATCAAGGCGGCATTGACAACCGGGTTCCACTTGCAAGCAGCCCTCCAGATGACTGCCAAGGGATGTTCTTTTGCACATCTATTCAGACACACACCCCTTTTTCATTCCATCCATGCTTTAAAGGGCCAGCAAATAAATAAACCAACCCTTCTGGAGCATAAAGGAGATGCAAGTCCAATGCCGTTGCCCGTCTCTCCTTCTGCCCCCCCCCCCCGCCACCTCCAAGTTCCTCCAAGCCCCTCCTCTTCCCACCCCCCTCTCGCTCGCAATGAATACACCCCGATTCCCTCCCCACCTCCGAACACATAAAGCACCACCACCACTCCCCAACAGCTGGAGAGAGCGAGGGGAAGTGGGGGGGGGGAGAGAGAGAGACACCCAGCCAACTCGCTCCTCAAAGCATCACATCCATCAAACTGCAGCCCAAACAAAAATAAATATACTCAGCGCACAGCAAGGCAAGGGAAGAAGCCACCTCGACCTATAAATATTTGGAGTAGCCAAGGGATTCGGGGGCGGGGGCAAAGAGAGAGATGGGGATTCCTGGTCTGCATTGTTATCCCAGCAGTAGGGACCAAAGGAGAGGAAAGAAGACCCCCCCCCAAAGTGCACACCCTCCTTCCTCGACGCACACACCCCTCTCTGCTGCCATTACCCCCACCCACCCACCCACAGTCAGCAAACAATGAGCGAGAGGGCAAGCCCGGCCGCCCCCTCCCCTTCCGGGCTTCCCTAGAATATAGCCCCGCCGCCGCCACCCCCGACGGGGAGCCCGGGCGCCCTCACCTCCAAGGCTTCCAGCGTGACGAAGCTGGCCAGGGCAAAGCCATCGATGATGTCCTCCTCGGGCGAGGAAGACTCCCTCCGCTTCCTCCTGGGGGGCTTGGGCCGGCACGTCGGCTGCAGCGGCGGCTTGCCATTGTTGTCGAGCTCGGAGCCCGAGGAAGAAAGGACGGACGGGGCGGGGGGCGTCCGCCTGGGCTCCGCCGCCACCACCACCAGAGCCGCCCCGCCGGGAGCAGCAGCAGCAGCAGCAGCACCTTGTAATAATCCGCGTTTGGAGCGCCTCGCCCGGTCGCGCTGCGAGCGGGAGCGCCGCTTCTTGCGAAAGCCGTTGCAGAGTGTGGGGCCGTCCATGGCTCGCTCGCTCTCGTCGCAACAACAGAGCCCCCCCACCCACCCCCGGACAACTCCACACTGCCTTCGCCCTCCCTCCTGCTCTTCCCCCCACCTACCCACCCCCTCCAACTTCGTCTCCCCCCACCCCCCGGTGGAATACAGGGAGGGAGGGAGCGAGGGAAGGGGGGGGGGAGGAAGAAGGAGGAGGGGGGCAAGAAAGGGAGACTCCCAAGGAATGTCAGCACCCGGGGGGGGGGGCGGGCGAGAGAGACGTCGAGAGATTCCTCCGAGCAAACCCAGGAAAGTAATGGCCGGTCACTGGTCTTCCTTGGGAAAATAGATATGTGTAATTCCTTCCAACCTCGGCAGCAGAAAATAAATTAGAGGAACAGAATGCCTTGATCCAAAGGCAGAGACAGGCAAGCGTGAGGAGGGGTGTGTGTGGCGGGGTTGTCTCTTGATTCCGCACCCCCCCTTTTTTGATTTTTTTTAATCCATTGAGAGGGGGGAAGGGGGGGAGACAAACTATTCCGACACCCGAGAGGTTGGCTCCTTTCTTCTTTTCATGCTTGCAGAATTGAAGGCAGCGACCACGTAAATATATATGGATATATTCACACACGTATAAGTAAATGGAACTCTTTCCCCGCCCCGTTAGATGCTTTGGATTAAACAGGGAGAAGTTGCTTCCGATTTGGTGGTGTGTGTGTGGTTGGTTTTTTTCCCCGTCCCCTCCGCCTTGTCTTGTTTCACGCCGGAAAATCTCCTCGTCGTGGTTCAATCCGGTGGGGCGAGCGAGAGAAGAAAACCCTCCAGCTGGAATAGACCGACGCACCTGGAATAGGTCGAGTGGGTGCCCTGCCAGCGCAGAGACACCCACCTGCTTCAAGTTTCCCCCTCCAACCCGCACCCTTGGGCCCTTCTTTCTCCAGGTTAGCGCTGCCTGCCTCCCCCCAAAAACCCCACCCCTCAACCTCCCAGAGATGGAGCCCCAGCAGCCTCCTCAAAGTCGCACAGCCCGAGGTGGGGAAGAGTTCAGCGCCCCGGAATCCACGCCGAGCATCCAAGAATCCAAACACAAAGGAAATTGACAAGCTCCTTCTTTCTCTCTTTCCCCCCCCTTCTCTCTCTCTTCCCTTTCTCCTCCGAGGAGGAGCCACACAGCCGAAAGGAGGAGAACGGAGAGGTGCTGCTGGAGGAGATGGAGAGGAAGGGGGGTACACGCCAAACAGCCACCACCACCCCAAATAAATGTCTCTGGTGGTGGGAGAGCGGGGCAGGAGGAAAGGGTCTGCTGGGTCTCCGGGAAGCTGCCTCTCCTCCAGACTGGGGAGGGGGCGACAACGTAACGGCACGAGAAGGGGCCAAGAGATACAGGATCCTTCCCTGGGGGGGCTGCTGCTGAAGATAAGAGAAGATGTAATCTCGGTTTGGCTCTCCCCGCACGCCTCCGGCAGCGGCAGCAGCAGCTGGGATCCAGCCCTTTTCACATCTTCCCTACCTTTCTCTGTGTGTCTGCCTCTCTCTCTCTTTCTCTCCCTCCCCCTCGGTCACATGACTAACTTTCCTCTCTCTTCCCCCACCCCACCCCCCGTCCATCCCCACCGCGCAGGGTGAAAGAAAGCTCCCCTAGCTGCGCGAAATAAGTTGCAGGCATGCGCGCCGAGTTTGCGCGCTGCCTCTGCGCTCTGCTCCATTCCAGCCCAGAAAGAATGAATGGGGAAGGGAATTCTCGCGGGAGCCTCTGGCCCTTTAACGCGGCGGGGGGGAGGAAGAGAAGGGGGCGGGGTCGTGGTAAGGAAGGTTGATTGCTGCAGAGAAGGCTGCTTGATGCCTTGCAAGAGCTGGGAGGGGGCAAGGACTTATGTGCCTTGAGCCACTACATGAAAAATGCAGCAATTCAGCCAGTGAAGTGAAGGGGGGGGGGGGGAGTTAATATAAAGTAGTGAATGAAAGAAAGAAATCCAATGTCATCCACTGGATAGCAAGCAAAGTTGTACCTGAGATATTTTAATAATACGGTGGTACCTCAGGTTAAGAACATAATTCGTTCTGCAGGTCCGTTCTTAACCTGAAACTGTTCTTAACCTGAGGTACCACTTTAACTAATGGAGCCTCCCGCTGCTGCCGTGCAATTTCTGTTCTCATCCTGAAGCAAAGTTCTTGACCCAAAGTACTATTTCTGGGTTAGTGGAGTCTGTAATGTGAAGCACCTGTAACCTGAAGTGTCTGTAACCTGAGGTACCACTGTAATAATAATAATAATAATTGTTGTTGTTTAGTCATTTAGTCGTGTCCGACTCTTCGTGACCCCATGGACCAGAGCATGCCAGGCACTCCTGTCTTCCACTGCCTCCTGCAGTTTGGTCAAAATCATGCTGGTAGCTTCGAGAACACTGTCCAACCATCTCGTCCTCTGTCTGTGAATAATAATAATAAATAATAATAATAATAATAATAATAATAATACCCTGCCCATCTGACTGGGTTTCCGCAGCCATTCTTGGCAGCTTCCAGCAAAATATTAAAATGCAACAATTCATCAAATATTAAAAGCTTCCCTAAACAGGGCTGCCTTCAGATGTCTGCTAAAAGTCAGATAGATGTTTATTTCTGTGACATCTGGTGGGAGGGCATTTCACAGGGCAGGCACCACTACCGAGAAGGCCCTCTGCCTGGTTCCCTGTTACTTCATTTCTCCCTGTGAGGGAACAGCCAGAAGGCCCTTGGTGCTGGAACTCAGTGTCTGGGCAGAACGATGGGGGTGGAGATGCTCCTTCAGGTATACATGAAAAGCAGACTGAGCAAATTTATTTTCCTGGGGAAATGACTGAGATTGTTTTTTTTCCATGAGTATCCCTGCAGAAGAACTCTGTACAAAATATGTTACACTTGTAAGTTGAACAGACTTTCGGAATGGATCATGTTTGAGAACCAAGGTATGACTGTGTGTACACACACACACACACACACACACACATTTGGCGGGGGAGTGGAGGGAGATAAATGCTTCAATGGCTGTTGTCAGGATTTCTAGTTTTCTAGCAAATGTTAGGTGTTGACGAAAATGGCATTTAGGATGAAAGCTGGAAGGCACAGAAGGCAGTAATACTGCTGAAACTGGATAAAGGTTAATGCGGCAAAATGTCTGTCATTAAGTACAACATGCGGCCAGCCTGCTGCTCAACAGGTTCTGAACCAGGAGATAATGAGCAAGGTTTAACTCTAATTCGATTATGATGTACAATTGAGTGGCATAATTGATAGTGGTTTTCCTAGCACATGTGTCTGAATCCACAAAGGGCTGCGTGTATATGTGCTTCTGGTGAATTTTGATGCGCTTGTTGCCCTTGAAATAATTTGGGTGTAATCTGAGGATGATGATGATGTTGTTGTTTAGTCATTTAGGTGTGTCCAACTCTTCATGACCCCATGGACCAGAGCACGCCAGGCACTCCTGTCTTCCGCTGCCTCCCGCAGTTTGGTGAAACTCATGCTCGTAGCTTCAAGAACACTGTCCAACATTCTCGTCCTCCGTTGTCCCCTTCTCCCTGTGCCCTCAATCTTTCCCAACATCAGGGTCTTTTCCAGGGAGTCTTCTCTTCTCATGAGGCGGCCAAAGTATTGGAGCCTCAGCTTCACAATCTGTCCTTCCAGTGAGTACTCAGGGCTGATTTCCTTAAGAATGGATAGGTTTGAACTTCTTGCAGTCCATGGGACTCTCAAGAGTCTCCTCCAGCACCATAATTCAAAAGCATAACAATAATAATAATCCTATTAATAATAAACCCATAGAGTGGGTTGCCCCAGCGACTCTGGGTGGCTTCCAACAAATTTAAAATTTAAAAGCATCCTAAAACATCAGACATTAAACCTTCCCTATACAGGGACGCGGGTGGCGCTGTGGATAAAACCTCAGCGCCTAGGACTTGCCGATCGTATGGTCGGCGGTTCGAATCCCCGCGGCGGGGTGAGCTCCCGTTGTTCGGTCCCAGCGCCTGCCAACCTAGCAGTTCGAAAGCACCCCCGGGTGCAAGTAGATAAATAGGGACCGCTTACCAACGGGAAGGTAAACGGCGTTCCGTGTGCTGCGCTGGCTCACCAGATGCAGCTTGTCACGCTGGCCACGTGACCCGGAAGTGTCTGCGGACAGCGCTGGCTCCCGGCCTCTAGAGTGAGATGAGCGCACAACCCTAGAGTCTGGCAAGACTGGCCCATACGGGCAGGGGTACCTTTACCTTTATACAGGGCTACCTTCAGATGTCTTCTAAAAGTTGTGTAGTTATTTATCTCCTTGACATCTGATGGGAGGGCGTTCCACAGGGCGGGTGCCACTACTGAGAAGGCCCTCTGCCTGGTTGCCTGTGACCTCACTTCTCGCAGGGAGGGAACTGCCAGAAGGCCCTTGGAGCTGGATCTCAGTGTCTTGGCTGAATGATTGGGATGGAGATGCTAAAACTATTTAAAGCTCAGCACCAATACTTTCAATTGTGCTTGGAAAGGTACTGGGAGCCAGTGTTTGTTATGTGGTACTGTCCAGTGCTATTTTTCTAGAAAAAGAGGTGCCGGAACTCACCATGAACACTTCCCTTGTACTCCTATCATGGCAATGGCAAAAAGGATGTGACACGAACGTGGCGAGGAGTGAAGAGCGGGCAAAGCAAAACTCAGGCACTGATTCATAGAATCAAAGAATTGATTGGAAGCAAGCCCTGAGGATCAACTAGTCCAGGGTTTCCCAAACCTGGGTCTCCAGCTGTTTTTGGACCACAGTTCCCATCATCCCTGACCACTGGTCCTGCTAGCTAAGGATGATGGGAGTTGTAGTCCAACAACAGCTGGAGACCAAGTTTGGGAAACCCTGATATAGTGCAACCCCCTGCAATGCAGGAATATGCATTTGCTCCATCGAACCTGCAACTTTGGTGTTATCAGAACCACGCTCTAACCAACTGAGATTCCCAAGTGGTTATGTAGCAACTGCACAGATATAAAACGAATCTGCTATAGTAAACATAAATATTGTAGCTTTATAAATATATATATATATAACGCTCTGTTTATTCTTGGCCCTGGCATAGCCATGATTTTGTTGCCTTACTAGGGCTATCTGTAATTAATGTGGCCTCTTTGTCAGTGTCTGAATTAATTATGAAGTGGAACCTGTAATTAATTCAAAGGACAAATTAATTACAGAGTAGGACCCAGCAGTTCTGCCCATCCCTGTATTCAGCTGGTCAGTTCCGGTCATTAATGCAGGATTTATTTATGTTTTGCTTGGATGGAGCGCTAAGGATTTGTTCTATAGGCAGTTGGAAGAGCCTACCATAGCAAAAGTGCTCCTCCTTTTTATTTGGAGCTGATAAATTGATGGCACCTATGCAAACATGTAATGGCAGAGTCGTTTTTTTCTGCTGAACAGCCCTACAATGGCTAATTATCAACAGAGTGTTACTTTAAAAAGAAATGCAAATATGAGAAAGAGAGACAGACAGAAGAAAGAAAGCTCATGTTAACAAGCAGAGTAATCAATCCTAAGTTAATCATATATATTAATATAGGCACTCTGTATGTCGAAACAGATATGCAAAGAAGAAATGTTTTTGTTTTTTTGTACAAATATTAGTAATAAGGTGGTGGTACTTGTATCTCGAGTACCTTGTCAAATGCCATTGCTACCCATCCCATCTCCCTCAACCCACCTCTACTGAATTTGTGATTAAATGGCAATTAAATGTTGATTATAAAAATCAAAAATGAAAATTTAAAACATTTAGCATTTTCTAGATACTACTCATTACATTGGTTTTTAAAGAATTAAATAAAATGAAAACATATGAAAATTAGGGTTTCAATGTGGTACCAGTCACAAAATGCCCTGTGTGTGTGTGTGTGTATGTTAACACAAAATGGCTGCTGTGGAGCATGGCTTAACACAAAATTAGATGCTTAAGAATTTTTTTTGCCGTGACATGCATCACTTTACATAAGTTTACACCGAATTGAATTTTATTGCACATTCATTCAATTAGAAGAGGTCCTTTGGAAATATTGTCACCAACGGCTGCCACTGGGCATATCTGTGGCTGATTCGCTCTCTTTTTCCATGCACAAGAGTTCGGAAGGATGGCCGGCAGACTTACCCGGGCAGCCATTTTGTGCTGGAGCCAAGAGCAATTTCATCAAGATAGGAATACCATTGATCTGACCATGGCCTTGTCCTCAAAGCAGGGATGAGGGTGGGGTGGTGGGCATGCTAGCTCATGGGTAGGAAAACTACAGCCCGGGGGCCGGATGCGGCCCAATCGCCTTCTAAATCTGGTCTGCGGATGGTCCGGGAATCAGCCTGTTTTTACATGAGTAGAATGTGTCCTTTTATTTAAAATGCATCTCTGGGTTATTTGTGGGGCCTGCCTGGTGTTTTTACATGAGTAGAATGTGTCCTTTTATTTAAAATGCATCTATGGGTTATTTGGGGGCACAGGAATTCGTTCATTATTATTTTTAAAAAAATATAGTCCGGCCCCCCACAAGGTCTGAAGGACAGTGGACCAGCCCCCTGATGAAAAAGTTTGCTGACCCCTGTGCTAGCTAGTTCCACTGTCTTTGCTATTTCCCAGCCAATCACTGGAGACAAATGTCTTCATCTCCATCTGTGTGCTCCTGGGGGCTCCCTCTGAAGTGTAACATTTTGCACCTTGCAGGGTACAGGGAGTGTAGAGCTCGCCAGCATGTCCCTTCCCTCTTCTCCAATGCTTTTACAGTGGTACCTTGGTTCTCAAACTTAATCTGTTCTGGAAGTCTGCTCCAAAACCAAAGTGTTCCAAAACCAAGGCATGCTTTCCCATGGAAAGTAATGCAAAATGGATTGATCTGTTCCAGACTTTTAAAAACAACCCCTAAAACAACAATTTAACATGAATTTTGCTATCTAAAGAGACCATTGATCCATAAAATGAAAGCGATAAGCAATGTACTGCAGTCACATAGTCAATCAATCAGTAGCTGAACTGGGTACCACACAGTCACAAAAACAAAACAAAAAAGAGCCGCAAAAACAAAAACACAAAATAGATAGCAAAAGCAGACAGACCTCAGCGTAACGCTCAAAACGGAAGTGTGGCACTCAAAACGGAACACGTTCGGCTTCCAAAAAAATTGTTTGGGTTCCAAGTTGTTTGAGTACCAAGGCATTTGAGAGCAAAAGGTACCACTGTAATTTTGTGGGGAAACTGAATGTCTGAGAAGGTCTCCGATTCAGGAGATATGCAATGCAGAACAAATCCACAAACTAGAAATGGAACATAACAAGGGCAACCCATTCACCTCTGTGTTGAACAAGAGGAAGGCTGAATACAGAACCATTTGCAATACAATATTCTGCATGTCCATTTAGAAGTGTTCAGGAAATTTGCTTCAGTTTGGGTTGTGCAAACAGTGGCGGACTTGGGTACTATGGCGCCCTATGCAAGGCCAAAATCTACCCCCCCCATGCCCTCACACTGCCTTCCCAAAGGTGGGAAAGGAGGTTCAAGGGCTCTGGCAAGGTCCTAGAGCCCTCCCTTCACCTTCCCAAAGCTGGAAGGTGCTAACTAGGCTTCCCAAAGCCCAGCACTTCGCTTACCCAACAATTTCTCAGCTCAGCACCTGCTGATACAGCCCTAAATCTAGCCCTGGTGCAAATGACTCCATGTCTCATTGGAAGAAAATGAAGTTTCAGATGTAATCAGGGTATCACACAAAGATCTTGTAGTACCAAATTTGCAGAGTAGCCTCTGGCATGTGTGAAGAATTTTGTTCCATAGCTGGAAACAGAGAAGGTAACTCATTGCTTGGGGAAATTGCAAGAACCTTGCCCCAAGCAAGAATAATTTGTAACGGCATATCAGAATAAATGTTGAAAAGGCCTTTTATCTGTGTGCAGTACTCTCTGGAGTCAGGAGTGGTTTCTGGGGAGAGAAGGCAGCGGGCGAGAAGGGACCATAAGAGGGTGAAGTTGATACATCTGAAAAAATGTCCTTAAACCCTATCCATCTTAGATCTAAGATTGTGTCTGCAATCCTATGTATTTGGAGGGAATAAATCCCCTTGATACCAATTCTGAATACCTATAGGTTGCAAACTTACTTTGTGAGATATCCCCGTATCTGTGTGATCTGCCAGAGCTTCTGAAAGGAAAGTGCATTATGAATAGCACTTTGGCTGGAGATGATCAGAGAGTCGAAGCATGTTTGGGCACATCACAGTCAGCCAATAATTTCATCAAAGCGTGTTTTGGAGAAAATATAGGACTGTCACTCAGCAAGCACACTCTGAACAGAAGATTGAAGGAAGCTTTCAAAAACCAGTCAGGGAAGGTCCAGTCCAATCTTACCGTACTTCTGTAAGTTGAGAGATGAGCAAGAAGTATTTACTGTTTCTCGGATCTCCCAGTGGAGATGGAAAAGGAAAGGCCTTCTCACTTTTCAAGGGCCTTCATCTTCAAGCAGAAATGTCCTTTGACCACCACACCTCTGAGTACCATTTGTTGGAGAACGACACCAGCAGAGGGCTAATGCACTCTTATCCTGCTTACGGGGAAAACGTGCTTTAAATGTATGATGTGTACACAGGGGAGGAGCCACTATCAACAGGCAGCCCTGTTTAGGAAGTTTTTAATGTTTGATTCTATTTTTTATATTCTGTTGGGAGCCGCCCAGAATGCCTAGGGAAACCCAGCCAGATGGGTAGGGTATAAATAATAAATTGTTGTTGTTGTAATATTATTAAACTAATGAAGTTTAATGTGCCAGGAACCACCAAGGCAGCAGCCCCATGGGCACCCCATAGCCCCCAAACCACTATCCAGTGGCTGAAATCGCATAAGATCTTGCAAGCGCCCAAGGGACTCTGTCATGCAATGGGTCAGTTTGTCTGGCTGTTAACCAGAAGGTCAGTGGTTCGAGCCCAGCCAGGAATGGCTTCCTGTATTGCAGGGGGTTGGACTAGAGAACCATTGTGATCCCTTCCAACTCTATCATTCTAGGATTCTAAGATCTCATGAAATTTCAGCAAAATCAGCACCGATGCCAGTGCTGCTTCTCTGCCAGTGGTGGAGGTGGCAGGGCAGGCAGAGATGTGGCACCGGCAGCAACAGATATGCCAGCGGCAGGAGCGGCAAAGCAGGGTAAGGTAGCACTTCTCGTTTTGCTTCGAGCAGCAAAATGGGATGTGTCACCCCTGCAATGGGCACTAGCCGCCACTGGGCAGGATTGTCCCGTGATCTTCAGTTCAGCATTGCATGGCAGCCTATAAATAACAGGTACAAAAAGCCTGGCCTGGATTTCCTGTTGCACCTCCTGCTAGCAGTCTGCGTTGCCACGCTGTTGACTTTACCTGCCATTGCACAGTACAGCAGCGGAGATAGTTTCAGTGCCGTTAAAAGATGGCAACTTCATTTGAAAAGGCAAACAGCACCGGCGCTTTTGTTGTTAATACCAGGAGAGAAGATGTTGCTTTTGCAAGACAAGGCTTTGATTTTCCCCATCCCCTTCGCTTTTTATTTATTTATTTTCCTCACAAAGGAACATGTTTCCGTGCTCTCCCTTAAAAGATTCAAAGCCCCTTTTGCTATACAACAGCACACACACACACACACACCGTGGGCTCATTATGTTACAACTATTTTGAATCAAGCTCAGAAGGGGGGCTGTTGTCTCTGACACCCACAGGAAACACGTCTGAGCTGGCTCTACTAGTCCGGCGCCTCAGGAATCTGAAGCAGAGGCACTCATGCCATTGAGCACCTCTGTTCAGATTCTGACGAGCAGCGGCAGCTAGTTCCCATTGAGACCAGTAGGGCAGTAGGCAGGGAGCCAGACAGTAGGTGGCGCCAGACCCAATGACAGCAGTGGTGACTGGTGCCCATTGGTACAGGTGGAGTGAACAGCCAGAAGACCACCAATAGGTGACACGAGAGCCAATCACAGGCAGAGCTCCTCTCTGACTGATTGTGAACAAGAAGGCAGACGAGTGAGGCTGGTGGCGTTGTGCCCCATTTGCCCGCATAGGTCATTATCCCCTGCTTATGAGCCAAACTGAAGTAGAGACTGTCAGGAGCTCATCCTACACTCAAGTAGGACCCTGGCAGAGACACATGCCCGACTGGCATGTTCCCTCCCTCCTGGTCATTTGTCCGGGAGCTTCATAAGCTTTCTTCAGCCTGAACATCACAGCAACTGATGCCAACAGACATTGGCACACCTAGGGATCCGCAGAGTCTTTGCAGCTTGCATAACAGACCTCAGCAACTCAGCGTTTTGGCTAATCTACTTTATTTACATATAAACACACAGAGAGCACTGCAACATGGCTCCCTCTCTCTCTAGCATCAGACAGCAAAGAGAAAAAAGAACAAAGGACAATAGTTCCACTTCAAGGAACACAGTAACACAAACATCCTGTCTCCGTCACTTCCCACTCTGTGGAGTCAAAACACACACCATCATGTGATAGACAAAAATCCCTTGACTGCAACCATGGAGCAGGAATTCTAACAGAGACTGGCTGTTATGAGCTCTCCCTGCCATTATTTTGCTTGCCTCCTGACAGCACCAGCACCTCCCTCCATGGTACACCTTCTTACCCCGACTTTAATCAGTTCTTTAGGGAAGGGGAAGGAGTCGGTGCGTTCACATAGACATACAGAGTGCATTTTTCAACTGAGCCTAAAAGTCCCATAATCCATAGAAGGAAAAGATCTGACACAAGAGTCCATTCCTTCTCTTCCTCATTGGCAAATCAAATAGACAGTGTTTTAGCCTGATGGGGAGCCTGAGAAGTCCCAGTAACAGTGTTGGACTAGGACCTGGGAGACTAGGGTTCAAATCTCCACTTGGCCATGCAGCTCACTGGTTGACCTTGGGCCAGTCACTATCTCTTAGCCTAACCTAGCACATGGTTGTTGTGAGGGTGGAATGGGGAGAAGGAAAACCATGTAACACCACCTTGAGATCCTTAGAAGATAAAGATGGTATATAAATACAATAAACAAGCAAACATGTGACTGTGGGAGTGACACTCTGCACTATCAGCTTCCCTTCATCCTTCCCTCAAATAGATGTCCCAAAACTTTAAAACCCTGATTAAATGTGTAGTTTGGGGGTTGGCAGAGACGCATGCAAGCCCTTGTGTATATGTTTTTCGTATACATCACTTGACTGCAGAATTGCATTGTGAAGATGTGTGGATTTCAAAGACTCGTGTATTATTTTGGAAAGTACAAATCTGACAGGTTCGCCTTTAAATGTGAATTTCATTGAATTTCTTCGCCATCCCTAATTCAGACTGAGGATCAAAACCAGGATTTGGGACTCGGAACATTGTTTTCCACTCCTGCCGTTCCCCAACGCAAGCTTCCAGGATGGATCAGGCGGCAGACTCGCCTAAAATAAAACAGAATAGTCTGTGTACTTAGCACTCTTGCCTCTATCAACACATCTTGTTTCCCGTGTATGTTGAGTTTCCTCCTGGGTGTTTGCATAAATGAATTTGGATTGTCTTTGCATATTTATTTATTAATAATGTAGCAATCATGTCTTACCTGTAGCTTCCTAGAGGGTATTCAACACAGAGGCTTTTTAAACAGCTCCCCTGTATTAGTTCCAGAAAAGGGAATTTACTCCAAACACACAGTAACTGGGCTAATTATGGGTGTCTCAAGATCAGATTAGCTACTGCATGTAGAGAAGAAGAAGAAAGGAAGGGTTGGCAGAAAGAAAACAAAGGGAGAGGAGAGGAATTGTTGCTAGAACACATTTTGCTGGCATCCATCTGTCTCGAAAGACAATGGAGTATGCCTCCAGGAGTGAAGTCAAACCGATGGAAAATCACCACTCCTGCTGCGGCTGCAGAGACTGGTAACTCATAACTGCTGCCTCCTGCATTGTTTTTGATGCATTAGCAGCCCCAAAGTGACCTCTCCAGGGTACAAGCTTGGGCAGTGCATGTGGAAGTCCTGGGCTCCACAGACAACAAGACCATCCCTCAGCCTTGCTGAGCAATACGTTTGGCACCCGCTAGACTGCAGGAGTTGCCAGAAGGAGGCACACAAGGCACCATCCAACCGTCTTATGGATTTCACTCCAGATTTCCATAGGGTTTACTCTTCTGGCATTTTCTTCTGCCAGTGTGTTGTCCCACAAGGCAGCAGGTGTAGATTTTTCCTTGGGCTTTACTCCTGAATCCACTCTGGATTTGTGCCAGGTTTATTTTGGGTTGCCATATTTCAAAAGTGAAAACCCAGACACAAAAGTTCTTGAGCCTTTTTTTTGGCAAAGTGGTTGAGCTTTTCCTTTGAAAAAAGAAAAAGTTGTCGAGCTGTTTTTAAGGAACCTCACCAAAATCGACAATTCTGACATGAGTTGACATACGTCCAGATTTTCCCGGACATTAAAGCAATTTCAGCTCAGCTGGAAGTCTTGTAGCTTTTTTTAAAAAAAAAAAAACAGGAAGTTGGGTTTGGTCAAAGAGACTTTTATTATTATTCATTCTGTACCACCGTATTTCTTTAGACAAAGATGAAGAGGGTAAACTCTAGGTCTTGATAGCATCTCTAGGCATGGGTCGCTGAGTTTCATTAACTCTCTGAAATGATGCTCTGGCATTTAGCTTTAAGTATTTCCCATTTCCCCCAGCTCCCGACCTTTCCCTTGCTCATATAGCTCTTGCTCAACACAGCTAGCAAAGGCAACAAGAGGCCATTTCCCGTGGCATCCAGCTAGTGCTGACCATTAGCATTCATCAGGCGGCTTTCTTCCAGCTTCTTCCTCCTCCTCGCTGTTCCCCTCTTAACCCCCTCCCACTCCACTGGCGTCATCTGGGGGGCTGCTCACTTTGCTGGTGATCCAAGCAATCGCTCAGCAACAGGAGCAAAGCAATGAAGGAAGATGCACTGAGCCAGGGAACAGAGAGATGAAAGTGGGAGGCGCTTGAGGGATTCAATTTCTGTGACTCCTTGGAGGAAACAGACTTGATCCACACCTCATGCATGGATCAGAACATAAAAATGACCCTTTGGATTCCTCAGCTTCTCCAAAAGTTGTGATTCAGTTCCTGGCTCAAAGGGGAACAGAGTAAGCATCAGAATGCTTTAAAATGTGCCTCTTAGGTTCAAACAGGTTTAGAAATGTGTACAAAATTTTCATGCAGCTGGCTATTTATTTTGGATGGCAGAAATAGATCTGGAAGTGATTTATGGATGAACAGATGTCAAAATGGACATGGATCGGAAACAGGGGGTTGTATGCAGCTAAGGTCAGAGCTTTGTTTCTGCCAAAACTCACCAGAACTCAATTCTGGCATCTCTCCGGTGGGCACCATTGCCATTCTAAGAGAACAAGGGTGAGTTCCGGCCCCTTTTTTTTTAGAAAAATAACACTGGCTAAGATCATATCCCCACCATATATTCAAAGCACCATTCTACTACTTTAAATAGTGCTGGCTTCCCCTCAAAGAATCCTGCAAACTATCATTTGGTAAGGGCGCTGAGAGTTTTTGAGATACCCTTATTCCCCTCACAGAGCTACAATTCCCAGAGTGGTTTAACAATCAGTCCCTCTTCAAAGGAAACTCTGGGAATGGCAGCTTTATGAGGGCAACAGAGGTCTCCTTAAAAAACCCTCTCAGCACCCATATCCAGCTACTGTTCCCACAGCTTCTCTGTGGGAAGCCATGACAGTTAAAGAGGTCTGTGCTCAAAACCTACGGTGGCCTAAGGTCTACTCAGAACAGGCCCATTGAAATTAACGGGCCCAAGTTAAGAGCCCAAAATGAGCTTGTTGGATCAGGCCGATGGTCCACCAAGTCCAACACCCTGTTTTCACTGTAGTCACCCCGATACCTGTTGAAAACCCGCACGTAGGACCTCAGCGCAAGAGTACTCGCCCCTTCTGTGGTTTCTATCAGAAGTGGTGTTCAGAAGCCAAACGCCTCTGACTGTGTGGGTAGAACATAGGCATTGTGGCTGGTAACCACTGGTAGTAGAAGAGGAGGAGGAGGAGGAGGAGGAGGAGGAGGAGTTTGGATTTGATATCCCGCTTTATCACTACCCGAAGGAGTCTCAAAGCAGCTAACATTCTCCTTTCCCTTCCTCCCCCACAACAAACACTCTGTGAGGTGAGTGAGGCTGAGAGACTTCAGAGAAGTGTGCCTAGCCCAAGGTCACCCAGCAGCTGCATGTGGAGGAGCAGAGACGCGAACCCAGTTCACCAGATTACGAGTCTACCGCTCTTAACCACTACACCATACTGGCACACTAGGCATGCCCATTAATTGCAATGAGTCTACTCTGCATAGAACTAGCACTGGATGCAAAACAGATAGCTCCATCTATCTGTAGTTGAAGGATGATGGGTTCCCAACATTTAATACAGACCATACTTCTCTCCAGCAATAAACAAAAAGAGAGAGAGAGAGATAGGAATACAACGATAAGGAATGGGCTGGCAGATCATCTTTCCATAATCTCCCCACTTCCCTGCTCTAAGGCAGTTGTGATGGCTATAGTTAGATGTGCTGCCAGTGGCCCATTAATGTCGCCAAAGGCGTCCATCTAGCAGAATGTTCTAATGCTGGCCATTTATCTGTTGATGTACCCTAGCAGAATTGCAGAGTCGGTTTTTTCCCACTCTCTCCTTTTCTTTTTGGGGGGAGGCGGGGGGGGAGGATGCATTGTTGGAACCGAAGGCAGGCTCGTGATGGACTGGGCTCACTGGAGCATGAAAAGTTCACTTAGGGGTGGGGGTGGGGAAAGAGATCAGGAAATGCCATGGGGAGAGAAAGCTGGAGAGAAACAGGATATACAGCCACACAGTGAGCTTACCCTGCTCCTGAAAGGGTGGTGGCAGAGTCACAGATATATCCATCCCACAAATCATAGAATCTTAGAGTTGGAAGGGACCCCAAGGGTCATCTAGTCCAACCCCCGAATAAGCTGAAAAGGTGGTAGTGGGTGGTCTGAGAGACAGAGATAGCTGGATGGCCAGCAAGTTTTCAGGTCACCCAAGCAGTGGTGCAGATTCCTGGAATCTAATGCTCACCTCTTTGGGCCAAATTACATTGCGAAAATTGCATATTAGATTTGATGGCACGTTTACATTCGCCAGCAAATACTTTTTTGGGGTTCTGAAAACTGAGGTGCGCATTAGATTCGATGGCACATTAGACTCGAGTAAATATGGTAATTTGGGGTTCCATCTGCACTATAAATTTTAATCACTTTGATCCCCACTCCCTGCAAAGAATCCTGCGAACTGTAGTTTGCCAAGGGTGCTGAAAGTTTGCTTATTTTATAGATCGCTATGTTTCATTTCGTTTTGTTTTATTTAGTACCATTTCTCTTTTGAATGACATGGAGGGGGGGCACCATAATCCTTTCCGTGCTTAGGGGGCCTGCTTTTGTGCTGCTTTATTGCTTCCCATGAACATCTGGATTGATGACTGAGAAACAGTATGCTAGGCTAGAGAAGTCTGAATGGCTTTGAAATAGGATTCAAAAAATTCCTGGAGGATAAGGCTATCCCTGGCTACTAGCCACATGACTATGTTCTACTTCCACTGTCAGAAGAATTATGCCTCTGAATACCAGTCACAGGTGGGCAGAGTGCTGCTGGGCTTGGGTCGTGCTTGCAGGCTTCCCAAAAAGGCAACTGGTTGGCCACAGAGAGAACAGGAAGCTAGATTAAATGGCAGAGCCTCCGACATTTCTTGGATGATAATAGGGACGTCCTAAGGAGAAGCAGTACATTTCCGGGATCACATCAGAAACTGGAATGGCTTCTGTAGATCTGGGTTTGTCCCTGGAAAATAAGGACACGTGAAGGGTCTGAACTGGGCCTTTGGCCTGGTCCAGCAGCCCCTCTTATGTTCTTATATTCCTGGTCTGACCTTCTTGTGTTCATCCGCCAGGACCATATAACATTAGTCCTAAAAGATTGGCTCCCGGTATGTTTCTGAGCACAATTCAAAGTTTTGATGCTGACCATTAAAGCCCTAAATGTTTAGACCTAATAATAATAATAATAATAATAATAATAATAATAATAAGCCTGGCGTGCTCTGGTCCATGGGGTCACAAAGAGTCGGACACGACTAAACGACTAAACAACAACAACAACAACAACAACAACAACAAACAACAACAACAAAATAATAATAATAATAATAATAATAATAATAATAATAATAATAATATTTATATCCTGCCCATCTGGCTGGGTTGCCCGAGCCACCCTGGGTGGCTTCCAATGCATATAAAAACATAATAAAACATCAAACAGTAACACTCTGATCCAATATAAAAAGTCACAATAACTTTAAAATAGACAACTTGTATAAAACCAAAGAACATTAGAGAAACCCATCAGAATCTAATCGTAAACAGTAAAATTAAACATCAGCAAATAATAATTAAACAGTTGTATACCTGAAGGAGTATCTCCATCCTCATTGTTCAGCCCAGACACTGAGGTCCACTTCTGAGGGTCTTCTGGTGGTTCCCTCACTGCATGAAGTGAAGTTACAGGGAACCAGGCAGAGGGCCTTCTTGGTAGTGGCCCCCTCCCTGTAGAATGCCCTCCCATCAGATGTGAAGGAAATAAACAACTATCTGACTTTTAGAAGACCCTGTTTAAGGAAGTTTTTAATGTTTGATGTTTTTAATTTGTTGGAAGCTGCCCAGAGTGGCTGGGACAACGCAGTCAGATGGGCTGCATATAAATAATAATAACTGTTGCTGTTGTTACCAAAAGCACTTGTCCTCTGATACCAAGGCAGGACCTTGCAGCATCCCTCAAGCAGCGAACCTGGTCCTTAAGTGTGTGAGCAGGAAAGCTCTCCCATCCAGAACACTGCTACCTGCCAATGGTTTTTGTTGTGTTATCCTGCAACAGTCGCGAAGTACACTTGGCATGGGGATGTGTTGCATGTTGATATAAAAATAATGGGATTACACTATCATAAACATTATTTCTGATTCAGTTCATTTCCCCAACAGCAGGAACAAAGAGATTAGGAGGAGGCTGAACAGAACCTGAGCAGAAACGACAGGGCTAATGAGCTTCAAAATAGCATCAGAAACTGCATGATTTCTAATTATAGTGACTAGGAAAAGATAGGGAAAGAAAGATGAGGGGAAAGTAAACATCTCTCAATAGGCAGAAAAATTGGACCAGGGTGAAGATGTGTGGGGATTCGCACCTGGCGTGGAATTCAGCCTCCTAGGAATCTCAAATTGCGTTTGTGTGTGTTTGCGTTGTTCTTGTTTTGTTTGTTTGTTTTAAACCCACACTACTCATCCCTAAGATTAGTCAATGAATGGTCTTTCTGGGGGTGTGGTCAGAGGAGAGGGCTTCAGTGCTAGGCATGACTGGTTATCTTCTCTTCAGATAAGCAAAAGAAGAGGAAATACACAAATGTAAATTTCCATAAGCCTTGCAGATTGCAGAATTTTGCTTTCTTGACACAGAACTTGGATGTAGAATTTTTTGGGGGTTGTTTAAGTGTGGGAGTTGTTTGGGTGCACCCACACTCATCACTGTCAGAACTTGTCAGGATGCTGTCAGCGGAGACCTCTGTTCACCTCACAGAGCTATAATTCCAGGAGTGGTTTAAATATCAATCCCTCTTCACAGGAAACTCTGGGAATTGTAGCTCTGTAGGGGGGAACAGGGGTCTCTAAACAACTCTCAGCACCCACAACAAGTTACAGCTCCCACGATTCTTTGAAGTGCTTATAGTGATATGATACTGCTGTAAATGTATAATGCACATGGAGCCTTAAATTCAGTTCTCCACATTGCCACTGCTATTTGCATTTTTTTAAAAAACCCTCATGCATATTAATCTGCATTTTTAAAGTAAATTTCTTCAAATATATGCATTTGTGCATGCAGTTTTGCATGCACTGTGCATGCATTTGTGCATGCAGTTTTGTATGCACTAAAATGCACATACAGTATTTGTGAAGCACATTGGTTGGTTGGAGAACTGTACCGCAGAATCTGGAGTATGAATTTTGAGTGATAAGTATGTTTCACTTCTCATAATTTAGGACTGCCATATGTTCAGAATTTTTGGCAGCCCCTTGAAACGTCCAGGAAAACCCAGACATATGGCAACCCATACCAGAAGTGTTGTGGGGTTTTTTTGTGGGGGTTTTTGCGAATTTCAAAGAAACAGCTATAAAACTTTATGTATGTATGTATGTATGTATGTATGTATGTATGTATGTATGTAAAGCTACAACAATTTTGGCAAGAAAAGCTCACAACTTTTGTGTCCAGATTTTCACTTTTTGAAATAATGTCAACCCTATCGTAGTTGTTCAAGAAATGTGAATGAGGTAGGCGTGCATTGAAATCCAAATCAAATCAAACATATTTCCCCACCCCTAGAACAGTTCCTGACATGAAGATGCACACTGACTGGTCCAGGTTGCTTAAGGAAGGCACGGAAGATACGTTTTGGATGCAGTCAGTTACATGAAACCTTCAGTCCTTTTGAGGTTGCAGCAGAATTCCTGATGGGAATATCCTTTTAAGTGAACAACCATGCCAATGCAATTGAACATCATTCTTACTGGTGCCTCCTCTTATCAGTTTCTTAACCCCTCCCTCCCTTAAGGTTGAAGTTGGGGCTTTTCCTCTCCTAATTAGACAACATTACGATGCACTAATTTGTTAACCTATGTTCACAAATCATTTTAATTACAGCAGATGCCTTGGATGTACTGTCTTTGCTCAGTGACGGCAATTAAACAGTTCAATAGCTAATGGAGGGGGGGGGGAGGAAGTGAGGAAGGCTTCTTTGTTCTTTCCCAGAGGCATATTCTTCAGCAACCCTGCTCTGTCCTGAACATTTGGGGAAGAAACAAGAAATGTTTTGAGACCACCAACACCTTGGCAGCTGCTGCCAAGTGATTTGTCAGAGACCAGGCTGAGGAGTATAGTTCTGATGAGGAATGGGAGGAGCCTCCCTCCTCCCCCTGCTCATGGCCAGGATCCTGAAGCTACCCAGGAGCAGTGGAGCAGTATAGATTTGGAACAGTGGTTTGCAGAGGGGCATAGTTCTGAAGGCAAAAGTTGGGAAGAACTGGGGGGTGAATAGCAAAGTGAAGAAGAACAGGAAGAGACAGAGAGCTAACAGACTCTCTCTCTCTCTCTCTCTCTCTCTCTCTCTCTCGTGTCCAGGCTATCAGTCCAAGGTCACAGAGAGCAGAGAAGGTGGCTACACAAAAGGCACAGTGGTTCTGAGATCAGGTTGCAAGGCACGGAAGTGACTAGGGGGGAAGTGGGTGGAAACCTTAATGGGGAACACCATCATTCCAAGAATGGCTGCTTTGTTCTTTTGCTGTGATCATTAAAGACTCTTTAAATCAGGCATGTCGAAGGTCCGTTTCGGAGGTCTAATCCAGCCCGCTGGTTGGTTTAATTCAGCCCCAAAAAGCTCAACAACTTCAACACTAAAAAAAGTAACAACTTTTTTTTATATATAATAATTTTTTATTGATTTTCCAACACAAATTATAAACAAAGCAACACACACAGAAAAACATACAAAAACATATAAACATGTATAATTTCAAACCCTCTTTTTCATTAACCTTGCTTCCCGGACTTCCCCTTACCTCCCCTTTTCTGTATCCTGTTTTAAACTTTTTTTCCAACAACTCCTCACGTCAATCAAATAATAGCATTTTCTTATTTTAATTTCATTCTCATACTTAATCGGTTACAGCTGTAATTCTATAATTTCCTTTCCCTTGACATTTTAGCCCTCATTAATTTTGCAGCAGTTCTTAAGATATACTTTAAATTTCCTCCAATCTTCTTCCACCGTCTCTTTTTCTTGGTCACGGATTCTGCCAGTCATCTCCGCCAATCCCATATATTCAATCACCTTCGCTTGCCATTCTTCCAGCGTGGGTAGTTCTTGTGTCTTCCAATACTTTGCTAAGAGAATCCTTGCTGCTGTAGTAGCGTACATAAAAAACGTTCTATCCTTCCTTGACACCAATTGGCCGACCATGCTCAGGAGAAATGCCTCTGGTTTCTTATGAAAAGTACATTTAAGTACCTTCTTAATTTCATTATAAATCATTTCCCAGAAGGCCTTAATCCTCGGGCAAGTCCACCAAAGGTGGTAGAAAGTACCTTCAGTCGTATTACATTTCCAGCATTTGTTGTTGGGCAAATGATAAATTTTTGCAAGCTTGACCGGGGTCATGTACCACCTGTAAATCATTTTCATAATATTTTCTCTTAAGGCATTGCATGCTGTGAATTTTATACTGGTGGTCCATAACTGTTCCCAGTCAGCAAACATAATGTCATAACCAAAGTCTTGTGCCCACTTAATCATAGCTGATTTAACTGTCTCATCTAATGTATTCCACTTCAACAGCAAGTTATACATTCTTGATAGGTTCTTAGTATTGGGTTCTAACAGTTCTGTTTCTAGTTTTGATCTCTCCAACTGGAAGCCAATTTTCCTGTCTTGTTTAAACACCTCCATTATTTGATAATAGTGAAGCCAATCTCTTACTTTAGGCTTCAATTTCTCGAAACTCTGTAATTTAATTTTCCCACTATCTTGCTCTAAAATTTCACCATATCTTGGCCATTTAGATTCCATATTAAGTTTTTTCACCCCCTTAGCTTCCATTGGTGACAGCCACCTAGGAGTTTTATTTTCCAACAAATCCTTATATCGAATCCAAACATTATACAATGCTTTCCTAACGATATGGTTTTTAAATCCTTTATGAATTTTAACCTTGTCATACCATATATATGCATGCCAACCAAATCTATTATCAAACCCTTCCAAATCCAAAATGTCCGTGTTCTCAAGAAGTAGCCAATCTTTCAACCAGCAGAAAGCTGCCGATTCATAATAAAGTCTTAAGTCCGGCAGGGCAAACCCCCCTCTGTCTTTTGCATCAGTTAATATCTTAAATTTTATTCTGGGCTTTTTGCCCTGCCAGACAAATTTAGATATGTCTTTCTGCCACTTCTTGAAACAGTCCATTCTGTCCACAACCTGTAAAGTCTGAAACAAAAATAACATTCTAGGCAATACATTCATCTTAATAACAGCAATTCGGCCTAACAAGGAAAGTTTCAAATTTGACCATATCTCTAGATCTTTCTTTACTTCTGTCCAACATTTATCATAGTTGTCTTTAAATAGATTCACATTCTTAGATGTCATGTTGATCCCTAAATATTTCACTTTCTTAGCCACCATTAATCCTGTCTCATTTTGGAACCTCTCTTTTTCTACTGTTGTTAAATTTTTCTCCAAGACTTTAGTTTTTTGCTTGTTCAGCTTGAATCCTGCTACCTGACCAAAGATTTGAATTAATTCTAAAACTCTTTTCGTACTAGTGTCTGGCTCTTGTAAAGTCAATACTAAATCATCTGCAAAAGCCCTCAATTTATATTGTTTAGCTCCGACCTGAATTCCTTTAACCAGCTGGTCCCCCCTGATCATATTTAACAAAACCTCCAAGACAGATATAAAAAGTAGTGGGGATATTGGGCACCCCTGTCGTGTCCCTTTTTCTATAGAAAGTTCTTCAGTAACCACGTTATTTACAATTAACTTTGCTTTTTGTTCAGAATATATTGCACCTATACCATTTTCAAAACCTTGACCTACCCCCATCCCATGGAGATTCTTCTTCATAAAACTCCAAAAAATATTGTCAAAGGCTTTCTCTGCGTCCACAAATATTAATACTGCCTTCGTATTAATGTTAACTTCTAGCAATTCCATAATGTCTATTATATTTCTCACATTGTTTGACAAATGTCTCCCTGGGAGAAAGCCAGCCTGGTCCTTATGAATCTCTTCCACCAACACCTTCTTCAGTCTTTTTGCTAAAATGTCAGCAAATATTTTGTAATCCACAAAAAGTTCAACAACTTTGGGGTAAAATAATAAAAAAAAGGTCGACAACTTTGGTTGGCCCTTTGGTCGGCCCTCGTGGCCCTTCACTTCATCAAATCTGGCCCTCTTTGAAAAAAGTTTGGACACCTCTGCTTTAAATGGCAAGCGACTCTTTTCACTTTGTACTGCTTATCTACTGAAGCCTGACATGATTGGAGCAAGGAGGTGGCTGTGTCCAGTGGGCCAAATCTGTATCCCTCCATGCCCATGGGCTAAATGTGAAATCACAATGACACCAGGAAACCCCTTAAATAAATATTATATGAAAATGATATATCGATGGTACCTAACACCGAGTAAAATAGTAAAAATGTATAAATCCAAATCAAATAAGTGTTGGAAATGTAAAGAGAAAGAAGGTTCTTTTTATCATATGTGGTAGTTTTGTAGTAAGGTTAAAGCTTACTGGGAAACGATATATAATGAATTGAAAAAGATGTTCAAAATAATATTTGTTTAAAAAACAACAACCAGAAGCCTTCCTTTTGGGAATTATAGGGACAGAACTACCCAAACTGTATAGAAATTTACTCATGTATGCGACTACAGTGGTCCCAGAGAAAGAAGAACAGATACAAAAACTCGTGGAATATGCAGAAATGGTAAACTTACCGGAGAAATAAGAAATCAATATAGTAAACTTTTTTAAAATAAAAGAATGGAAATGGTTTATTGAATATTTACAAATAAACAGTAAACAGAGAAGAACATTGGCAGGAGTATTGTAATAACCTGCAGTTTTATAAGAGTATATGTTTAAAGTAATGAATAAATGAGTAAATTAAGTTAATTTGTAATATGCAGAAAATATTAAAAAAAAAACTTAAACTTAAGGAACCAAAGAAAAGGGGGGAAAGGAAGTCGAGTTTTGAAATGTTAAAATAATTGTAAAATTACTGAAATGTATAAAACTGAAAATCATAAAATAAAATAAAATAATGATAGATAGATAGATAAATAAATAAATAAATAAATAAATAAATAAATAAATAAATAAAGCCCCGAGCCAAATTTACCCTCCAAGACTTTGATGTTGCCATTCTGTTTTCAGACTGAGAAGGTAGGGCAGGGGGGAACCAGAGTCATGAAGGGGCCAAATGTACTAGGAGCAGCAATCATGTTCCCAGATGAGTGGGGGTGTCCCTTTTTCCTTAATGGAAACTCTGCATCCTGCAGTAGCAGGAGAAGAAAACCTTCCTGAACTCAAGAAGAAACCTTGTACCTCTGTATCGAAGCGGAACTTGTACCACTATATAAAAGCATCTCTTCATTTGAAATGCCAGCCCCAGAACCCAGGAATGACGGGACCTTTTGCCAGAGGATCAATAGGACGCTTGGAAAGAAGCATTTTCAGCTTTGCGTTCCTCATTTATCATGGACTCAGTTTTGAGTTTTGCTCGCGCCTAGGCAGTGGAAGCCAAGAAGAAGATGAGACATAGCTCTTCTGCTAATCTATTAACAGAAGTGTCTTTGGATTCACTCGGATCCGGACTGGGCAAGAAACAGAAGCCTAATGATGTATACAGCGAGTAGGAATGGATGAGAAATCTGATTCCATTAGCATCTTAAAAAGGGAACCTACCAAATCTGCACTTCGAAAAGAGGATGAGAAGTGAAACACGGCCACCCTTCAAAATTCACGCTTCCCTGAATTTTGCAATGCAGATTTCCAGCCAATTATTTTATATACAAAAATGCATACCGCATTGTAAAGTGTGCATCAAAAAATGCATACATTAGGAAAATAACACTCAAAAAATGTATTGCATATGGGCAAATTGTTTTGCAAAGATGCATACATTCAACCAAACCCCATGCAAAAAAACACAAGTGTTTATTAGGATAAATTTGTGTTAAAAACTGAGAATTTCATGAGAATTAAAAAATGGAATTGAGATCCCAGACCTTTCCTCTTAAAACTTAAGCTCTGTGACTTTCATCCAGCAGTTTCTGAGTCTCCCTGCCTCTCTCTTCCTGGAAGTGTCTTATTTGTGATTCTTCTGTAGTGTGTGAGAAAAGGAAGACAGTCCTTTTCAATATTACCCTTCTGTGTAAGTGCTTCCAGAAAGGGTGAAATCATAGCCGAGATGGGTTATAATCGCAATCAATGCAGTAAATGGAACTATCAAACTAGGGAGGAAAAGAGATCACATGGCATTTAAGATAAAGGTATGACTTGTTCCAGCAATGGGCTTATCAGGCTTCAGCAGCGAGAGAGTTTTTCTGTTGCGTCGACTTCCTTTAAAAAGCTCATTGATTCGCAGCTAATACTGAGTTGTCATAGTTTCATGAGTAACTGCTCCACGGCTCACAGAATCAAAGCCCTTTTCCTTCAATCAATAAGAACAGATTCAGAGAGATTGCCCGAGCCCACAGTGAGAGAAGCAGTAAATTTATGTTTAGGCTGCAAAGGCTGGGGAGGACTTTGAGCGGCAAGGACAGGAGTGTGTATATGTGTGTGGGAAGTGGGGGTTAAGGATGGGCAATGGTAGGAAAACTAAAGGAGAATATAGCCCTCCCCATCTGTTGCCCATTCAACGAAGCTTTAATAGATGGCTTTCAAAGGAAATTAGACAAATTCATGGAGGAGGAGACTATCAATGGCTACTGGCCATGATGGTCTATGGCAGCCTTTCTCAACTTGTGGGTCCCCAGATGCTGTCGAACTACAACTCCCATCACTCCTAGCTAGCAAGGCCAGAGCTCAGGGATGATGGGAGTTGTAGTCCAACAACATCTGGGGACCCACAGGCTGAGAACTGCTGGTCTATGGTCTTATCTCCTCAATTAGAGACACTATGATTCTGAATCCCAGTTTCTGGAAACCACAGGAAGTGAGAGTGCTGTTGCTCATGGGAACATGATTGCTGCTCCTAGTACATTTGGCCCCTTCATGACTCTGGTTCCCAGAGCGACCAAAAGATTATTTAATCCAACCTGCTGCAATTCAGGGACCACAACTAAAGAATCCCTGACAAATGGCCATCCAACTTCTGCTTAGAAACCTCCAGTGAAGGGGATCCCATCACCTTCTGAGGGAGTCTGTTCCACTGACAAACAGCTGTTACCGTCAGAAAGCACTTGAGGGTTTCCCACAGGCATCTGAATAGGCCCTGTGAGAGGAGGATGCTAGACTAGATGGGTCTTTGGCCTGATCCAGCAGGGCTCTTCTTAAGGCGAATGTGGGGTGAGTCAGGACAGGAAAAAGAAAGAACTTCTTCACACTGTGCATAGTTGAACTGCTCCCACAAGAGGTAAAGATGGCCACCCACTTGGGTGGCTTCAAAAGTGGGTTAGACCAATTCACGGAGAATCAATGGCCATCAATATCTACTAGTCATGATATCTATGTACTACCTCTGTACCATACTGCATTTTAATATTTTGTTGGAAGCCACCCAGAGTGGCTGGGGAAGCCCAGCCAGATGGGCGGGCTATAAATAAATAAATTTTTTTTTTTTATTATTATTATTATTATTATTATTATTATTATTATTATTATTATCAGAGTTCATATGGCTGTGAACACCAATTAGTCCAGATCACACGTGTTACTGCCCTCCTATCCTGCTTCTGGGCTTCACTGTAAGGAAGGCCTTGTATGAGTCAACAGGTCTCCAGTACTGCTGCTAGGGCTGTGATTAACATCTTGCCTAGGTTGACCCTTAGTTATGTGTTTGGTGAAGAAGTACAGTGGTACCCCGGTTTACAAACTTAATCCATTCTGGAAGTCCATTCTTAAACCGAAACTGTTCTTAAACTGAGGTGCGCTTTCCCTAATGAGGCCTCCCACCACCGGTGCCCTTCCACCATTCGGATTCCGTTCTTCGACCGAGGTACAGTTCGCAAACTGGGACACTACTTCCGGTTTAGCAGAGTTTGTAAACCCAGTGGCGTAGCGTGGGGGGTGCAGGGGGGGCCGGCCGCACCGGGCGCAACATCTGGGGTTAGGGCAAATCCACGGGTTAGGGGGCGCAAATCCATGGGTTAGGGGGCGCAAATCCACGGGTTAGGGGGCGCAAATTACTTGCCTTGCCCCGGCCTACGCCTGACCTTTATTGCCCCAGTTCTACAAAAGCTTAAAAATGAACCAGAACTCCTATGTATGAGAGCCTTGGTAGAAGATAAGGTCCCTGAAATTACGATATATGCTGCCAAATTCTGTGTAGCCGCTATTAGGCGCAGGAAACAAGAGCTTTCCAATGTCAATATGCAGGCGAAGGCAAATACTTAATTTTATTTATGCTGTCTAATTTTAAATTGCTGTTATGGCCTAATCTGTATTGAAATTGTCCTTTGTTTTTCCGGTGTTATCTTTTGCTGACTAGCTGTACGAGTTAATCTGGTCTGTGACCGTTTAATAAATTTGATTTGATTTGCCTTGCCCCAGGTGCTGACAACCCACGCTACGCCACTGTGTAAACCGAATAGTTTGTAAACAGGGCTGTTCTTAAACCAAGGTACCACTGTACTTTGGAGAAGATCCTGCCAACTCCACTCCTTGCTTCTCTCCCCATGTTCACCTATCAGGTGGTTTTGGAACCAGGTGTCCTGTGAGGAGAAGGAGCAGCAACACCAAGAAGATTGGATAACCAAGTGATTTCTCAGGAGTTGCCAAGATCCGTGTGTGCTTGCTTCTTGCTTCAAATTGCTAGCTGTTCTTTTTAATCCAAGCCAGCCATTACAGAACATCAAGAATTTGGTCCCTGAGTTCGCTTGCTTTCTTCTTCCCTTCCCACTCTGTGTCATGTCTTTTAAGATTGTTAACCTGAGGAGTTGTAGGTCAGAGGGCCGGGATGTTATTGTGAGCCACCCTGGGACTCTTCCTGAAGAAGAAGAAGAAGAAGAAGAAGAAGAAGAAGAAGAAGAAGAAGAAGAGTAGTTTGGATTTGATATCCTGCCTTTCACTCCCTTTAAGGAGTCTCAATGCGGCTAACATTCTCCTTTCCCTTCCTCCCCCACAACAAACACTCTGTGAGGTGAGTGGGGCTGAGAGACTTCAGAGAAGTGTGACTGGCCCAAGGTCACCCAGCAGCTGCATGTGGAGGAGCGGGGAAGCAAACCCAGTTCCCCAGATTACGAGACTACCGCTCTTAACCACTACACCACACTGGCTCCTGGTTATTGAGGTTCTGGATACATCCATGGATATGTTTTATTTCATCCATCCTGAATAGTGACAACCCCTGCATTACAGGGGCTTGTACTAGGTGACCCCCAGGGTACATTCCAACTCAGCAATTCTGTGATTCTACTGCTATTCCATTTCAGTTCTGCACCTGAGATTGCAAAGAACCTCCAAAGTCACTTTGTACTTATTGAACTGTAGCTCTCAGCAGTGAGGCCTCTGGTGCCTTACTTCCTGTACCACTAGGGAAGTGTCCCTACCATCAGCTGTGCAGAGGGAGCTCTTCTCAACAACACCACAGAGGCTGGAGTATCAGCTCCATCCCTTGGCCAGCTGACACCAAGAACCAATTTCTGCTCACTGAGCCTTATAAAGCATGCATCAGGGAGCCTCAGGTCCTTGGAGCACATGCAGCCATCCAGTCACCTCTACCTGGACCCCAGAACTCACCTCATTCCACATCCTTCAGTGGCTCTGTTTTGCACTCCCAAGTATTTTTATCTAGTTGGGATGTGTCATTGAACTGTAATTGTGTCTCTTGCTTGGCAGGGAGGGGAAAGAGATGTATGTGTGCAGAAACTAAGTAACTGTACAAAACATAAAATGCAGTTGTTGTTCTTTCCACTTTTGCCACTAGCCTTACTTCCTGCTGGCAAGTGTTCTTACATCACCCAAAAGAGAGCTGGAATTGTTTTCCCACCCCTGTTATAAAGGAAGACCCTGAGACTGGGGACTTTGGTCTAAGCCAGTGGTTCCCAATCTTTCTGGTAAGGGTAATGCACTATTCCGAATTTATTTGGTCTGGGGGCACATCAATTTATTGTTACATGAATTTTGGACCTTAGGTCTTTGGCAGCCATTGAGTGTGTGTGTGTGTGTGTGTGTGTGTGTGTGTGTGTTAGCAATAAGTTTGCCGGTTTTATAACCATTGCTTAAGGCATCCAAGTGGAAATGTACTTAACATCCCTATTAATGTGGAATTTGTTTAAATATTTATAGGACTTACAAGGTTATTCACAGTTTTGTTCATGGGACTGTGAGCACACCATCTGATTGAAGGATATTTTGGGCTTACTTATAAAGGCTTCATGACCCATTGATGAGTGGGGAAACACTGGTCTAAGCAATCCATCTTGCTGCGAGAGGGTCCTATTTAGCTATAGGATTTGAGAGCCAACTCACACTCAGACATAGAAACCCAATGTTATTTTGCCCCAACATCAAATAGATCTTGGACACTTTTGTGGCAACCCTCATTAGATGTCGGTGGTCTGTTTTCTCCAGGATTCATGTTTAGTTTGCTGGGCTGCCCAGGTCTACATACTTACCAAAGGATGGAAGAGTGAGAAGAGAATTTGTATGTCTGCCTTCCTTCTGTGTCTTCAGTCTTATGAACCAATTTAACAAGGAGATTTGCCAAAGCAAGAGCTTTAAACAGCCCACCAGCCTTGAAACTTGTCCTGTTTTCCAGGTACAAAATCCAACAAAAACAATTAAGAAAGCTGGATAATGGTGTGGTTTTTAGGAATATTTCACATACCTCTGTGAGTGTAATGTGATGGCTGGACTGAATATTTTGATTAACAGGCCCCTGAGCACAGAAAATGCAGCTCACCTTTAAAAACACAAACACAGAATTCATTCCACAGTAAACCCAGAGAATATTGCAAATATGTATTCCCCAATGGCAATTGTCAAAGGACCCAGAAACAATAATACTAATAACTCTACAACAGCCATTCTGGCAAGCAATGTTCTTTTTGTAATATATACCATCATTACAAGCTAGGTGAACTTCAATAACAGCATGCAAGAATATGTGTGTATACATTGTATGATATATATAAGGGCACATCTTAAAGTACAGTAAGCACACAACTTATGTGGGGTTACATTTTGGGGATAGCACCTAAAGCCAAACTTGTGTAGAGTCAAAACACATTGGGTGCAATAGCGGGTGGATTTGCCAAAGTCTCCCCCCCCCCAGCTACCTTCCCACCCCCTTTTAATTTTTATTTTACCAAGCACTTAAAGCTGAATGTATATAAATTGTGGGCTTACTGTACAAGGTTGTATCAGTTTACTGTCAAAGCTTCACCCAAAGAAACCTAAGGAGTGTAGCTGGTGAGAGCATAGAGTTCTGTAAAAGATGCCTAAAACTGCCCCATGTGCATAATATAGACCATGAGTGGCGTCTATGTCACAGCCAATGGACAAGTCTGGTGAGAGTTATAGCCCATCAACAGCTGCAAAGCTGCAGATTCCCCATCTCTGCTTTAGATCCTGAGTGCAAAGCAAACCCCCTCTCCATCATGATACCCCACAGAAAATGAGGTTCACCCAGTAGAGAACCTTTGGTGCTCTCTTCCATCTCCTTGCCAGTTTATGTGGCCCTGCCTTCATCCTCCATCCAAGTGAGCACTCCAAGAGTAACCCAACCTCCCTGAACTTTCTGAAGCCAATGGACAGGACTCAGAAAACAGTCCAAGGATACCTCCACCACCCTGGCCTTGTTAAAGCCATTGGATACAAAATCAGACAAGGATCCTTTAATAAATACAGCCAGCTCCTCCAAGCAGGTGGCAGTCAACAATAAGTCAGGTCTTGACATCCTTCATAGGCTTCAGCTCTTTGCGGAGATAACATCCATCTACAGTTATAATAGAAGGTAGAGTTCCAGCCAACAGGGCCAGGTGGGAGCTGTCCATGGTGCTGGCCTGTGCTGAAAAATATATAAATTGACTTGATCCAATTCAGTTTAACCTGTCTGGGGATAATTGGAATTGTAGTCCAAGAACATCTGGGGACCCAAGATTGAAGAACAGATATAGATGGTTTGCAAACAGATCTGAGCCCAGAAAAATGCCTGAGGAACTAATTTCCACTCCTACTGAGAGTGTTCAGGACCATGGAGATGTCAAGAAGCACCTTTTCCCCCTTCCCTTACTGCTCCTGCCTACCTATATTTGTTATATTTGACCCATGCATAGCCCTGATCTTCTCCTCTCTTTTTCTTTTTTGCAGGAAACCAACTGCCACATGTCAATGAGGATATATGAAATAATTGCATTCTTGCCGCAATCCAATTTCCACTCAGCTGGTTCGCAACAGAAAATGATGACTAATGTGAGACTAAACAATATTATGAGTTGAGTGACTTTATGAGGGGCTGTAAAGAAGATTGCATTTAATTCGAGTTGACTTATCCAGGTACACCAGTCCTCTCCCCCTCCCCCCCCTTTCTTTTCTCCCCAAGCAGAGCAAAATAAGTGGTGGCAGGAATGTCGGGAAACAGCTTTGCAACTGAACTGGAATAGGCAATTTAAAAATAAGAAAAGATTACTTCTAGGTAGTTTATGGCTTTAACTCCATCAAGACATAATCCCCACAGCAAACTGCATAATGATGCTCCTTCGCTTCTATATATTTTTTTTTTATTTAAAAAAAACCCAACCCTTGATGTCAAATGTCTTCAGTCAGTCCTGCTTTATATGAACACTATACAGTCTATTGAAAGTGATTGAAATGTAACTAGAGTTTTGGTTTCATCTTCTACTAGTAATATTTATAGGTCTGGTTCAAGCTACATTTCATGAAAGCCCCAGAAATCATGCAGCCTGAAACTGCAGCAAATCCATAAGGTTGAGAGGAATTATATATGCGCTTTCCTGTGTGTATCGGATCCAGATGAATCCCCAGGAAATGTGGGGCTCCTTCAAGGTATTTTTTGTTTGTCAGAGGTGAAGAGGGATGTCTGCAAGGCAAGTCAAAGATGAGATCTCTGAAGCACATCATGTCACCTTTGTAGGGATGGGGAGATTCAATTCTGGCTGCATTTTAATGAGAAAGTACGCAATTTACACAAACCAACATGCGAACCGAAACATAGCCGTCATTTGAAATTCGCACTTCCCTGAATGTTGCAATGCAGTTCCCCAACCAAACAATACATATAAAAATGCATATATCAGAGGAACGTGTGGAAAAAAGAAATATATCAGTGAAAACAACATACAAAAATGCATTATATTAGGAGAAACCGCTTGTCATAACTCCATTAAAAATGTGTTTATTTGGATAGAATTAGACTAAAATGCTTGTTGTTGTTGTTGTTGTTGTTGTTGTTGTTGTTGTTGTTTAGTCATTGACAACTCTTAGTGACCCCATGGACCAGAGCACGCCAGGCACTCCTGTCTTCTACTGCCTCCTGCAGTTTGGTCAAACTCATGCTGGTAGCTTCGAGAACACTGTCCAACCATCTCGTCTTCTGCCGTCCCCTTCTCCTTGTGCCCTCCATCTTTCCCAGCGTCAGGGTCTTTTCCAGGGAGTCTTCTCTTCTCATGAGTCTTGGAGTCTCAGCTCCCAAGTAGACTAAAATGCTAAAGAATGCTAAAGAAGGTTCCCCTCCCAAATTCACAAATTCACAAATTGCTGCAGAAATGTGAAGAACATAGCGCTGTGTCCAATGCTAGTTCCACTCAGAGAAGGCCTATTAAAATGAACAGTTATTGCTAACTTTGGTCCATTAATTGCTACAGAAATGTGGAGAGCTGCATTTAATGTTGGGGGAAATGAGAAACTGGACCTGAGACATTTGCCCACCCCTAGATGGTAGTCTTCTGCTCCAGACTCAGCTCCCTGGTGAAGATCAGAAGGTCTTGTGAAAGGGGGCACCTGACTCCTATGGACCACAGAAATAAGACCCACATAAAGAGCTGCTGCTCTCTGCTTTGCCAAAGGGCTCGATTTGCTGCCCAGAGGGGCTGCTGCAATAGCTGCACGGCAGATGAAGCATAATTCAATCTTCATGCTTGCTTCACTCGTGGATTTTCTGTGAGTTAGCCATGCTGAAACTGTGCCTACAGCTGAGGGGGTGTGTGGCTCTCTCTCTCTCCCTCTCCCACTCTCTCCCTGATGCATTGCTTGAGCCGAAGTGCTACTGATTTTAATTCCACTTTTGACCTCAAGCTGAGCTTGATTCACAGCCTCAGATGTAAATAGAATTATTTACCCACACACAGTATAAATAAAGCCATGCATGCTGTCAGGGTGCCCAGGAGAAGTGACCAATATTTCCCTACGAGAAAGCAGATCGTTCCCTCGTTCAGCAAGGCTGGGTCTCTGCAAATGGAGAAAAGGCGGCTCATTTGTGTGGCTCAAAGCTGGTCCCAGCTTTGACCTAATTTTTCCTCAGTCGTCAATTAACAGCAGCTGTTTTGAAAATGTTGCGATGCCCCACTTCCTCCAGATCAAAGGGTACCTTGGCAGGATGAGACCCCCTCCCCCAATTCCAGTGTGCCTCCAAATACCAATGGATGTGCCCCATCATGCTCTGCAGCTATTCACAGAGCATAAGAAACTTTATTTTATTTATGGCATTTATATCCTACCTTTATCTACAATGAGCCCTAGGTGGTATACATGGTTTCCCCCCTCATCCTTTAATCCCCACAACTCTCCTTTCCTGGACTCTCCTTCCTTGGAGGTTTTTAAGCAGAGGTTGAATGGCCATCTGTCATGGATCCTTTACCCAGGATTCCTGCATTGCAGGGGGTTGGACTAGATGACCCTTGGGGTCCATTCCAGCTCTACAATTCTCTGACTCTTACCCTGTGAGGTAGGTTAGGCTGAGAGGCAGTGAGTGGCCCAAGGCCATCCAGTGAGCTTCATGGCTGAATGGGGATTTGAACCCTGGCTTGTCCCAAGTTCTACTCCTCTAACCACTACACTGGCTCATGGAAAGGTTGTCATTTTGATTGCCTACAAGGCTCTGGAAATTTTAAATGGAGTAGGAAAAGGAGATGCAGTGTCTCCTTTCCCCCTCCTGGCTGAGAGCAGGGGGGTTCGGTCCTGTGGGGTGCTGCTTCGCAAAAGCGTTGCCTGCAGAAAAGGTACCGTGTAACCTGTGGAGAATTCAACCCTGCACAGTGCTGTTCTCAAGAGCCTTCCCTGTGGGAAGCACCCTGCAGGATCAAGCCAACCTGCTCTTGCTCAAGAGTAATAATAGTAATAATAATTTATTATTTGTACCCCGCCCATCTGGCTGGGTTTCCCCAGCCACTCTGGGTGGCTTCTAACAAAGATTTAAAAAACATTAAAATGTCACACGTTAAAAACTTCCCTGAACAGGGCTGCCTTCAGATGTCTTCTAAATGTCAGGTAGTTGTTTATCTCTTTGACATCCGATGGGAGGGCTTTCCACAGGGCAGGCGCCACTACCGAGAAGGCCCTCTGCCTGGTTCCCTGTAGCGTAGCTTCTCACAGTGAGGGAAGGAAGGAACAGTGCCCTGCAGCCAACAGGATTGAATCCTGTGCTCAACAGGGAACAATCAGCACTTCTTGTCAGGTGCCCTGCCCCCTGACAACCCTGGATTGTTTTGGGTAGGCTGATCTGATGAAGACCAATCCAAGACGGACTTGACCTCACTTGGTGCAAGCCTTGATTCCACACCAAAAAATCAGCCTAAGCTAGATGGTCTTGACTTGGCATAAGCCCCCTTCCCTTTGTTCTTATGTTAACTTTGACCACATCCCCACCATGCACTAGGATACCACTTTAAACAGCCATGACTTACCACAAAGAATTCTGGAGGCTGTGAGGAGACACTTATTGCCCTCAAAGAGCTACAGTTCCCCGAGTGGTGTAACAATCAATCCCTCTCCATAAGGAAGTCTGGGAATTGTAGCTGTGGGAGAGGAACAGAGGCCTCCTAGCAGCTCTCAGTACCCTGAACAAACTGCATCTCCCATAATTCCCTGGGGGGGGTCTGTGACTGCTTGCAGAAGCATCATAGCATGTGAAATGTATGGTATGACACCAGAGGAACAATTTTTTTCGTACCCTAGCCCAGAGTTCATGATGAAGCTGGATTTGGGAGAGGAAGAGGAGGCTCATGCATGGACATAAGGAGCTGCTTGCTTGCAGAAATTTGATCAAGCAGCTCTTTTATTGCCTGCCATAAAGACTTCCCTTCTGGAGAGAGCGCTCGAGCCATATTTCCTTCTTAATGGCATGTAGAGAAGCACAAATGTGCCGAATGGATGCGTAACTCTCTTGGATTGGTCTGAATTGGCTTGTCAAACGGCATTCAAGAGGCCATTTTTCCCCCAACTCCTGGAGTGGGAGGAAGTGCGAACCAATAAACATGACTGGTGTGCGTGTATGTGTGTGAGAGAGAGAGACAGAGAGACAGAGATTGGGGAGGGGGTCTGTTGCCTGGCTCCTCATTCAGTGCATCCCATAGACTGAAGAAATGAGGGAAGTTGGGGAGGGGACTGCATGTGTATCAGAAAAAAAACATTAAAAGGCTGCCCAATCTTTCTCTGCAACTCTGATTTCCACCTGTGACACACTATTATCCTAAAATTTGAAAACAAGCAAGGAATATGAACAGGGAGTGGGGTAGAGGCCAGCAAAATGAGCCAGAATAAACACAGGAACCACACACGAAGCTGCCTTACTTTGTCCCTTGGTCCATCTACCTCGATGTTGTTTACAATGATTGGGAGTGGCTTAGCTGGGTTTCAGGCAGGGATATCTCCCAGCCCTGCCTGGGGATGCTGGGAATTGAGCTTGGGACCATCTGCATGCAAAGCAGATGTTCTACCACTGAATGATGCAGGGGTGCCAACATGAATAAAATAAGGAATGGAGCAGGTAAGCCCCACCCTGCATAATCAATCACAAGACACGGTGCATACACACCTTTTGAATGGTGATGCCCATCAGCTTTGCAGGAGGCTGGCCAACTCAAATCTTTTATTGCAAGAGTGGAGGGATGTCAGCCCCTAGGAGTTGGCTCATATGGAGTGATGGCTATTTGCCCTAAGTTGTCTTTGTCCCACAACATGGGAAAACTGGTGTGGATGACAACAATACTTTAATATGAATGTATTGCTGTACACCAGGAGTCACGTAAGGCTGTCACGTTGAGACAGCCTCGGAGATGGCTGTGGGCAGGAGTCCTGCAGTGCAGTGGGTTGGACTAGATGACCCTCAGGGTCCCTTCCAACTCTACAGTTTTCTATGACCCTACAGAGGCTGGCTGCCACACTTTTGTCCTCCTGCTTTGGCAGCCTTGGATCCCTACAGGTGGGCAACCTGACCTGGGTTGACCTGTGGCTGACTTAACCCAATCCGGCTGAAAGAATCAAGAAACTGGCTGGATCTGCTGCACAACCCTAGAAAATGGGTTAACGTTAAGTGAGAGTGGGGTGGGAGATGGGTGGAGCTTGGGGTTTGGTAGGAAATCACAAAGTGTATTCTTTTCAAGGAGGTTGAGGAGAAAATCAAAATAGATTGGCCCTGTCTCCAGGGACCACTTTGGCTGTCCCATTGGCTCCAGTGGGTATTCTGAGAACAGTATGATCCCTTAAGTTACAAATGGAATGATCCCTGCTGTGGCAGTTCCAACAGCTATTAGGTACTTTGCAATGGTAGTTAGCGGTTACTTTTGTGAGTGCTGCATTGATGACATCAAAGGGAAGGGTGAGGCCTCCACTTCTGTGTCTTTAGAGGCTGGGGAAGGGGAAACTGTTGGAATTCCTGCTCCGTGATTGCAGTCATGAGATTGTTGTCTATTACATGACGGTGTATGTTTTGACTCTACAGAGTGGAAAGTGACAGAGATAGGATGTTTGTGTTACTGTGTTCCGTGAAGTGCAACTATTGTCCTTTGTTCTTTCTCTTTGCTGTCTGATGCTAGAGAGAGAGGGAGCCATGTTGCAGTGCTCCGTGTGTGTTTATATGTAAATAAAGTAGATTAGCCAAAATGCTGAGTTGCTGAGGTCTGTTACGCAAACTGCGAACACTCTGGGGATCCCTAAGTGTGCCGATGTCTGTTGGCATCGGTCACTGTGATGTTTGGGCTGAAGAAAGCTCTTCAAGCTCCCGAACAATCGACCAGGAGGGAGAGAGCATGCCAGTCGGGCATGTGTCTCTGCCAGGGGCCTACTCGAGTGTAGGACAAGTTCCTGACAGAAACAGCCCCACTGGCTCTCTGTGCTGCTCCAGCTATGGAGCAGAGAGATTTCTCTAGCAATGGGAGAACCCCTCAGCCAGCCAAGAGGGGAAGATGGACAGCTGGAGGAGGAGGACTGAGATGGGCTGACCCCCATTCCATTCCTGGGAACTCAGCACCACCACCTCTGTTGGAAGCAGACCCATGCCATGCCCCATTCACAGGAACACATATCTCCAATACACCAGGCTTTGTAAGGAGAAGCAGTCTTGCAGGAGAGCATGCCTCAATGGCACATCTCACCTTTCAAAGCTGGCAGGAAGGGTGTGGCCATTTGTTGAGACACCTTTGCAGGTTTCATTTGGCCTCGGACCCCCAATGCTGTTCTCGAACTCCCCAGATGTGCCTTGGAAATCTGTAACTGTAGCCTTACTAGTACTGCTGAAAGTCTTGAACGAAGCTTTCTTCGTGTAAGGGCCTCTGTTGGTTGTAGCATTTGGGATGGGAGCCAGGAGAGCTCCCAGCTGCAGAGAAGCCGTCAAGGTTTATTGAAGCCAAAGACTTCTGAAAGCGTAGGGAAGTCATACGAGCCGCCTCCAACTCCTGCTTGCAACGGCCCATTTTTCACACCTCCCTGCAACACCTGTCACTCTAACACTGCACTGAGATGGAAAGGAACACTTCAGGAAAGCACACTTTTGTCTGACATGAAAGATCTCCAGCTGTCTCTGACCCCACCCTTCCCCCAAAGCTGAGCAAAGAAAACCCCCCACCCCAAACCCCAAAATATGACCAGTCATGCAATCTAAATGGGCCATTATATTTTATGGTGCTTTTATGGGAGAGTTCGGGGCATGAATTACGATGTTTGTTTCACCTCCTTGCTACAGAAGGGAAACTCTGCTAAAGGTCTGAAAAACAGGCCTTCCGAGCCCATCGCTGTGCAACGCAAAAAATAATAAATTATGTAAGGTGTGTGGAAAACAAGATATATTATTCCTGGGCCAGTCCTGTCTTGAGGCAGCAGAGGATGCAGTTGACTCCAGAGGCAGGGTGTCCAGCCAAACATTTGAGGAATATTGCTCCCCAATCCAGCTCCAAAAGGGGTCTGGGTGGGAGTGTGTTTGCAGAGGGACCAGAAGATTGGCAAGAAGCCATTCCCAATTCCCGGAGCACATTCCAGCGCAGGGGAAGAGCAGGCAAAAGATATTTAAAGCTTTCTCACCTGCCTCCTCCTCTTCCTCCTCCTTCTAAGTGCAGCACCCAGCCCACCCTCCTGGTCTGCAATATGGGTATAACTGGCTGCCATCTTTGGGGTTGAGTAGGGTTTTGGTTTTTTGTTTGCTTCTTTCCCCCTCAACTAATAAAATGAGTGTGGTCTTTGTAGAATTTCTGTCGTACCTTTTGTCAAAAGACCTCAGGGCAGGTAACAACATTTAAAATGCATAAGCCAAAGTGTTTCAGCAATTCACTCAAAACTTTCAACAGGGGGGAAAATATGTGTGTATAACTCACTACATTGCTCAGAAGCTCTCACAAATGGAACTCCAAAGCTAAGAAAAGACAAAATTTCATTCAGTTTGCCTAGAGGATGGGGTTAAGAAATGGGAAATGCTATGGGGAAAGGTCTGTGCTTGTTCTGCAGTAGACTCTAATTCATTCGTCCCATCTGAAAGGAGCACCTGCTGACACCTCACCACTGCAGAAAGACACCAACATTTTTGTTATGTACTGAGTTGAATAGGATCCAAAATGCAGTAGTCTGATTGGTCCGCAGGAGCCACCCAATCCAGCTCCAGGTGGAAGTGAATCCACAACCTGATTGGCCTACAGGAGAATCCCGGAATTAGCCAATCACGTGCAGCCCCTTGTGTAAATAATGTATATAAAGCAGATATTGTGGGGGAACTTCTATTCCTCCTCACCACTATGAGCTGAATAAAGAGCATGAAATCCACTCTAGACTCCAAGTATATTTCAATTTTGCAAAGAGTCAACTCATGATAGTTGTTGATAGAGTCTTTAACTCTCAGTCACACACCCCATCCACTCCGTGGCCCAATTCTAGATCTGAAGTCATTTTTGTCATTGCCTGATGAAATCTGAGGCTCAGAGTTTTTTTTAAAAAAGGTATTAAATATTTAGCAGTTGCATAAAGGCACCTTGGGATAAAAGCAATGATGTGACAGAGCTGCCATTGTAACCTTTCTTAATCACATTTCTGCTCGGAGAACAACATGCCTTGTGTTGGCAAGGCGACTCCCACAAACTTCATACAATCTTTTCATCATATTTCCTTTTTTCAACTTGGAAGGCATCATAAATCTGAAAATAAAATGGAGGGAGGAGAAGAGGCTGGTCTGCAGGAAGGAGTACCGAAGAAGGGCTGGCTGGATCAGGTCAGTGGCCTGTTTGGCTCAGGATCCTGTCCTCACAGTGGCCAGCCAGATGGAAGCCCACAAAACCTTCACTGGATGTTGGATGGTCATCTGTCATGGATGTTTTAGTTGAGATTCCTGCATTGCAAGGGTTAGAACCATAGCTGTCAACTGTCCCTTATTTGGCGGGAAAGTCCCTTATCCCAGTGCCGTGTCCCTCTGTTGTCCCTTATTGATGATGTCCTTTAAATTTCCTGGGTTTCAAAGGAAGCAGCTCCTCTCCCTCCCTCCCTACCAGCCAGGGAGGAGGGAGGCTCCAACTGTGTTGCTTGGCTGCGTTGCTCACCCAATAAGGAGTCTAAGAACAACTGGGAGGTGGAGCTTGCATGCCTTGTGCCAATCAAATCGGCCACGTTGCCTGGGGACTCGCCTTTGCTCAGCACTTCCCAGAGGAGAGGTGACGGTGGTTTTCCTTGCTGCATCCCCTTTGCCGGGTTGCTGTGCTGTGGGAACCACCACTTGAGGCTTTGTTTGGCTGCTGGCTGGGCTTTCTGCCTTTGGCTCGGAGATGCTCAGAAGTTGAACATACCTGTGCTAGGAAAATCCCTTATTTTGGCTGCTGATCCCTTATTTTCAAGGCTGCTGGTCCCTTATTTTCAAATCTGTAAGTTGACAGCTATGGTTAGAACAGATGACCCTCAGGGTCCCTTCCAACTTTACAACTCTATGGTTCTGTGTTTCTATGTAGCAGTGGGAAGCAACTTGATCAGTTTCAGAGCTGCTCTGTTCCCACCCATCCCCACCCCATTTTGACTTGTTATTTGGGTCTGTTAAATCCAAAGCTTTTGTGCCCTCCTACCACCACCCAGTTAACTGCAATGTCTTCATCGAAGTGGATGAAATGTTATGCCAATGAAACCCACCCACCCAAGTACAGTATTTTAAACCTGCCAAGGACATCCAGGCTGGAGTGAAACCATTCTGTAGAGAACCATTCAATTTGCCTTTTTAAAAAGGAAAACAAACAAAGTCCCCCAAGTTCTTATTTTCTGCTTCAATTTGATACAATTCACAGGCATGGTCACTCCTTCTGAGAGAAAGGACCCTTCCAACTTTCAGAAAAATAAATGCCACAAACACAGAGACTTTATCATATCTGGGTGGGTAAAATATAAATTGCTTAACCTCCCCTATTATTTCGTGATAAATCGTTCTGAAAATGGGTGACAAGGGGGAGGGAGGAAAGTGAGAAATGGGTTGATATGCTCATCTGATTTGCTCATCTGATCTGCTCCATCTGATCAGAAGATTGTGCAACTTTATGATCTCTTAGGGGCAGGGGGTTGGCCACCACTGAAGTGGTTTCTCCACATTTTTCCTCCCAAGACTATCCATGAAAACAAACCTGTCCAGCCTATGAGTCCCTTTTCTGATAGAAAGAAGGAATATATGGCATTTGGGATTGAACAAGTAAAAAACCAGGAAATGGAAAAATGTTATGGCGCTTTGCAAAGGGATTTTGTTTCATCCCCCCCCCCCCGTAGAGTTTTTTTGTTACAAAGGGTATCTATCCTGTTCTAAAACACATCCCGGCTTCATTGATTAAGCTCTAACAGCCCAGATGGAGGCCATTTTGTTTTCTTGGCAGCTAAATAAATGGCTGGAAGATTGGACGGCCTGAGACTAAGCCAAGGGTATTTAATCCAGCAGGATATTAACTGCCAGCAAATATCCTCAACAAGAAGTCATTAGTGCGATGAAAGACCCAATAAACCACTTCTCACCTCCTGGCATGGCCCCCACAAGTAGAGCAGAGCAGGAAAAGGCTATTCTCTGGCATTGGCCCAGTACTGGTACTGGGCCAATGCCAGAGCAGGGAAAGGAGAAAGTCCAGGAGAGGGAAAGTGAACCATCCAAACTACATTTCCTATCATCCTTGGCCATTGGCCATGTTGACCAGGGCTGGTGGGATCTCTAGTCCAATGACAACTTGGAGGGCCACCAGTTAAGCCAGTCCTGCTCTAGATCCAGAGATCTAGAGCTGATGCTAGATCCCAACTATGGAATTCAAGTTTCCTTGTTGTAAGCCATGACTCACTTAGGATGTTGTTGTTCTTCCCCTGCCAGGTGTTCTTTTAAAAATTCACCAATCAGCCTCAAAATAGATGCCTGAACTTGACTTGTTGCTGCAAAGTGATTTTTATTTTATTTTTTGGTCCTCCAACCAGCCTTACATCCTCAGCTATCAAGCGCATCATGTTTATATTACAAGAGATAATCACGGTGCTAATATAAGCTGCATAATGGGATGCTTTTACACCAGACACAGTAGTGGTGCAAAGCTGGCTGATTTGTACAAGGTAGACAACACAAACAAGCTTTTTGCACTGTTAAGCCTCAATATTCACAGAATTCTTAATACAATACAATAACAGATCTATCAGTAAAACACCTTTTGAATTGCTGACCACTTTATCCTGGAAAGCATCAAAACTCTGTGATCTAGTGATGTTGCCAAATCTCATATTAGAACCCTCCCTCCTCCTCCTCCTCCTTGTATATTTATTTAAACCCTGCCTTTTTCCCTGGCAGGGACACAAGGCAGCTTACAGATCAAATAAGAACATCTAAAAGCATAGGGGGAAAACCATTAAAAGCAATTAAACATTATCAGAATAGATAGATAGATAGATAGATAGATGATAGATAGATAGATAGATAGATAGATAGATAGATAGATAGATGATAGATAGATAGATAGATAGATATAGATGATAGATAGATAGATAGATAGATAGATAGATAGATAGATAGATAGATAGATAGATAGATGATAGATAGATAGATAGATAGATAGATGATAGATAGATAGATATAGATAGATAGATGATAGATAGATAGATATAGATAGATTAGATAGATGATAGATAGATGATAGATAGATAGATAGATAGATAGATGATAGATAGATAGATAGATAGATAGATAGATAGATAGATAGATAGATGATAGATAGATAGATATAGATAGATAGATGATAGATAGATAGATGATAGATGATAGATAGATAGATAGATAGATAGATAGATAGATAGATGATAGATAGATAGATGATAGATGATGATAGATAGATAGATAGATAGATAGATAGATGATAGATAATAGATGAACATTAAGACATCACAACAAAAACAGCATAGACTAGCTCCTTCATTAAAAGCAGTTGGTTCCCCAAAGCCTGGAACAAGAAGGGAGTCAATTTAACTTCTCTGGGGAGGGCGTTCCAAAGTCTGGGAGCAGCCAATGAGAAGGCCCTCTGAACTGGAGAGGCTCTCTTCAAATGCCCCTTCCACTCACCAACTCCCACTTCCTTACACCCACATATTGATCCCCCTAAAGGGGAAGACCGCCCTCTCTTCCTGTTTGCCTCTACCTGCTACTGTGGAAGCAGCAATTGAAGTCAGGAAAGTGAAATGAGTGGGAAGAGGGGGGGTAGGGTGATCAATGGGGGGAGGACAATGGGGCTGATGGGATTGTTCTGTCCCAGGCTAGGGGATAGGGTTCTAGCCCAAATGTTTGTTCATGTGCAAGGTACAGATTCCAGAGACATGAGGTTACATGTCACTAATACCAGTTCTGGATTCAGGAAGTAAAGTAAGGTCAACAGAGGTCAGGTTCCAGTAAGGCCAAATCAGTTATGGAAGTTCAGGCAAAGCAGAATTCAAACTCCAAAAGCCAAACCAACAAGATGAATAGCACCCTGGATAGCTCCAGGTAACATCACAGCCAGACAAGGCAGGCTTCAAAGATGTTCCAAAAACCAGGCTAAGCCTTCAATAGAACTGCAGCTTTCTCTGAGTACCTAGCTCCATCCCCAATGAGTGGAGCAGCTGCTCTTAGGGGTCCAGTCTCTGTGTGGGTCCTACTATGGCCTCTGAGCTGGAGCCATCAGCATCCCTGGCAGGGAAACTAGGATTTAAATGCAGCAGCAACTGAAGGTACAGGATTGCTGTCTGAGCCACGCCTGGCTTGAATTCGAGCTCCACCATGCATTTGCTAGGTGTTCTTAGCAATTCATGAACCTGATAAGAATTTCTGCTTGAAACATATCCTCAAAGGATTACTCTGAAACATGTCAGTATTAAGTGGCTTCTTCAGCACCTGGTTGTTGTTGATTAGTCGTTTAGTCGTGTCCGACTCTTTGTGACCCCCTGGACGAGAGCATGCCAGGCACTCCTATCTTCCACTGCCTCCTGCAGTTTGGTCGAACTCATGTTTGTGGCTTCAGCACCTGGACTTCCCTACATCCCCCCCCCCCTTGCTGGTATTACTTTTCTGGGTTCTTTCTGGTCATCTCTCTCAGCATCAAATCACCACCACTTCAATGCAATATGTGGATAAAAAATATTGACTGTAAACCACCCTGTGAATCTTGGATGAAGGGTGGTATATAAATTCAATTAATAATAAAAATTAAAATAATAATAATTTAATTTAATTATAAGTTTTGATGGTAGTGTTAGGAATTTTTGGATCTGAATGCATGTGTCCCAAATGGTGAACCACTGGATTGCAGGAGGCAGCTACTCTCAGTGAAATAGCTTCAGGCCCTGGGGCAATTACCTTCCAGGTTGGTTACCCATCTGCCAAGACTTCAGGAAGCAGAGCCATGGCTGCCTCCAGGACTGTGAAAGACAGAAAGAAGACGAAAACGTCCCATCACTATCCCAAAGCTCCTGAAGAACTCTGTTCAGTCCTACTTTAGAATGGAATGTAACTGGATGTGTTTGTGGAGCCACTGGAAGGTGATGTGACACTACTCAACAGTTCTCTGGGGGAGGGGGGTGAAGTCCGATGTCACATAGAAGCAGAACTCCCACCTTCCACAACAGGACCGGCAAGAGTAGGGACCTGGATTTCCCAAACCCCTGTGGGTCATGTTTGACACATGGGCGCACTCAATCAATCAATCAATCAATCACAACCAATCTTTTTTTTTTAAGTTTAATATCAAGTCACTCAGGCAAAGGCACATCACTTTGCAAACACTGCACCAAATACACAGTGGTCGAGGCAGTGATGGCCATCAACTTAGACGGCTTTAAAAGAGCATTAGACAAATTCATAAAGGACATCAGTGGCTATGCTCTACCTCCACAGTCAGAGGCAATATCGTACCAGAGGCAGATTTTGGTGAGTGCAACTGGATCTGCCACACTGGCACCAACACTAGAGGGTGCAGCAGGGCTTCGCAAATGTAGCATAGTTAATGGAGCAGAACAGAAGGCGAGAGGTGGGGGGACGTCGGATTACAGCCTTGCACAGGGCTCCACTGAAGACCAAAGTCCGCCACTGATTATACATCAGATATTTCAGGGAATGCCTGGTTCCTTATATCCCTGGCCAATCACTGAGGTCTTGGGAGAGTTGCTGTGAGCAGCCCTGCATGACTCAGACGCATCGCTTGCCTTCTCCAAGCATCATGTGATCAGTACTGTGGGCAAAGTTTTATGGAACACCCTTCCAGTTAAGGTCACACAGGTCCTTCTCCCTGTCGAAATTCTGGCACTTACTGAATACTTTTTTTAAATTTCAGCAGGATCTTAATTGAATCCTGATTTTATTTTTTAACTCATTTTTAGTTTCACTATATTGAATAAACAAAAGCCAAGGCTAATGTGACAGAAGTCAACCAAGGAATATGGACATCAGGCTTCCTTATCCTGGTGATCTGCTGATGGTTTCTGCTACAGCTCTTATCAGCTCCAGCCAGCAGGGCCATGTTGGTTGGGGGTTCATGGGAGTTAGGACCATAAGAAACTGCCTCATACAGAATCATACCATTGGCCCATCAACTAGTAGTGTTATCATCAAATAATTAATTAAATACATTTGTATACTGCCCTTCATCCATAGATCTCAGGGCAATTCACAACATAAAATTGCATTATAAAAAACACAAAATACATAATAAAAATAAGAACACAGACAACCCAATAATCCCATCTCCCACAACACATTTAAAAGGGCATCAGATGTCAGCCAGCCAACTGGCCTGGTTGAAGAGGAACATTTTTGCCTGGAGCCTAAAGGTGCATAAGGAAGGCGCCAGGCAAGTCTTCCTGGGGAGAGCATTCCACAAATGGGGAGCCACTGCAGAAAAGGCCCTGCTCTCATGTTGTCACTCTCTGGACCTCTTATGGAGGAGGCACATGAAGAAGGGCCTCAGAGGACGACTGCAGTGTCTGTGTCAGTTCATATGGGGTGAGGCACTTCTTGAGGTATTGTGGTCCTCAGTATTGTCCACACTGAATGACAGCAGTTCTCCATTGCTTCAGATGGGAGCCTTTCCCACCTCTACCTGGTTTTGGTGACGATGATGATTCGAAAGCTATCATCAACATCCTCATATATGAAATTTCCCCTCACACTCGGAGCTTTAAAATGCATGCAAAATATTTGGTTTATCCTTAAAAAATCTTCTCAGAGCACAAGCGGCGAAAGTGATTTTTTTTTCCCAATTATGCCATATTATTATCTAGTCAATTTGCTTTGGAGGTTTCCCTGTCTCACCCTGCACAGATCCCTGAAGGCTGGGACCAAAGAGAGTGAAGTAAATCTAATTAGCTCCTCTCAAGGGTATTGAGTGCCTGCGAAAGAAAAGCAATGTGGCATATGTTGCGAACGCCTGGTATTTTGTGGCATTCCCCCTCCCCACTTCCTCAAACTCTATTATCAGCAGTAGAAAAGTTTCCCTTGCTGATGCCGTGTTCATATCTACAATGAATTCCCATTTATTTCATATACACCACCTAAGGAGAGCTGCTTATATCGGACCGATGCTGTGCTCTCCATTTGCCTGAAACTAACAAAGTTGCCGTCTGGTTAAGAAAGGTTTTGCTGAGTTGATATAATGCAGATGCCATTAAAGCAGGAAAGAGGAGCCTGTGGCCTTTCAGATATTGCTGGACAAACCTCCCATCACCCTTGGTGTGATGGCCTGGGAATCTGATTCAGAGGCTGAACCGGAGGAATCCCAGCCTGCACAGGAGTCCCCATCTCCGGGGCCGGCTGAGCTGGGGCTGAGCCTGAAGGGTCCTCACCTGTGCTGGATCATCAGAAGCAGACACCAGCTGAATCCGCTCTGGCTCCAGAGGTGATCAAGGACCCATTGCCTGCAGGTGCTCCTCTCCCAGCCCTGTCAGGGGAAGGTGAGGTTGCCTCTGGGTCCAGTAACCCTCCAGCCTCTCCTGAGCTGCAGAGGCTCAGGGCAGAGAAGCGGAGGGAACTAAGTTCTCTCAGGAGGAGTGCTCGCCTTAAGGCCAGGAGAGGCGAGTCACCTGTGGGCCGGGACTGCCCCAGGCCTCAGAGGTGATAAAGGCCAGTCAGCCCGGTCCCAGGTTGCGGGAGCAACATCGCTGGAAACCTGTTCCTGCCAGCACCCTGACCTGCTCTTCTGGAGTTCCTGACCACGCCCGGCTCCTTGCCTTGGACCCCGCTTCGCCCTTGACGAATAGCCTCCAGACCCTTGACCCAGGACCGTACTCAGACCATGCCGCACGGTAAACCCCCCCCCCCCGGACCAGCACACTTGGCCATGCTGGCTGAGGCTGGTGAGATCTGGTGTAGTGGTTTGGGTGTTGGATTAGGACCTGGGGGACCAGGATTCAAATCCCTGCTCGGCCATGAAACTCACTGGGTGACCTTGGTTCAGCCAAAGCCTGTCAGCCTAATCTATATTGCAGGGCTGTCATGAGGCTAAAATGGGGAAGAAGAAGTCCATGTGCACCACCTTGGAAGAAAGGTGGGATAGAAATGCAACAAATACAGTGGTACCTCAGGTTAAGAACTTAATTTGTTCCAGAGGTCTGTTCTTAACCTGAAATGGTTCTTAACCTGAGGTACCAGTTTAGCTAATGGGGCCTCCCACTGCCCCACTGTCTCATCCTGAAGCAAAGTTCTTAACCCGAGGTACTATTTCTGGGTTAGCAGAGTCTGTAACCTGAAGCGTCTGTAACCTGAGGTACCACTGTACATAATAAAAAAAAACCACCTGGAGGGACGCACTTTCCTGAGCCTTGCATTAGAGCATCAACTGAACCCTTGTACTGTCTGAAATAGAAAAGTAGCTGCCCTTATTTCTTTGAGCCTCCATTCCATCAGAGCAGGGAATGAAGATAGATGATGTTTTGACATTCATACAACCTCTTTCTTTCTACCTGTAATAAAAATAATAGAATTCAACTGAAATATATATCACAACAACATCCATGAGCTGCCTAAGCAGACTTTGTGTTGGGCTGAGATCAGGACCTTGGACAGCTCCATTCCTGAAACGTGGAAAGGCTTAAAGAGGCAGCCCTCAGTTACTCAGTTTCTGCCTCCCCTGGTGAGTGATCACTGAAGATATTGAGGCCTTGCTATAAAAGGAGTCAGGGGATGTAGTCTTTGGGGATCCGATGTTTTCTTTTTCTTCTTATTGTTGGGGTGGAGAGACTCAGGTTCAAGAGCTCACTGCCAGGCAGGCTTGGTATTGAGGCCTGGAATGCTATTAACATAAGAAGAGACTGCTGGAGCAATCAGATGCTCATTATGGGAAGCTCACAAGCAGAACCTGAGTGCAACAGCACTCTCTTTCGGAAGCATTACCAGCTCCAACTGTGGAGGCAGAGCATAGACTTATCCTCTGCAAATTGGGCTAATCCTCTTTTAAAGGAATTCAAGCGGGATGTCATCACTGCCACTCAGGGGAACGAATTCCATAGTTTAACTGTGCATGCTGTGTTGAAGTACTTCTTCTTTTCAGCCTTTCCTGAATCTTCCATAATTCAGCTTCGCTCAGTGTCCCTGAGTTCTGAGAGAGGAAGAAAAACCTTTCACTGCATCTGTGGCTTGTCGCCCTGACTGATGCTCAGGATTAGGTTCGTGGCAGCTCACTTCATTAGCCTGGAAGACAAAGAATGGGGCAGGATGGTAATTTTGACCTTCAAAACCCTAACTGTACTGGGTCCAAGATATCTGATGGACTTCTTTCTCCATATGAACCTTTGGGCCCATTGGGGTCAGCAAATATTGGCACTGTAAATGACACAGCCCCCTCAGCTATTTGTAACCCTTTGGGCTACAGGTGGGAAAGGACAATGCCACTGTTTTTTATTCTCTCTTATTTTTGCTATCTTAAATTTGGGACTTTTGCCAACTAAGTTATTCACATTATTGCAGCAGTGGTTTTTTTGTTTAGTTATGTTTTAAAATCCTTACCAATGTTATTCAGCGTTTTAGTCCAGAGTTCTTCTCTTTTTTTCTCTTTTTTTTCTTTTTTCTTTTTTTTCTTTTTTCTTTTTTTTTGGGGGGGGGGGTACGCGGGGGTACGCATACCCCTAAACCTTTTGTGAATCTAAGTTTGACCTCATTGGGGGGCAGTATTTCAATATGAGTAGGAAAATGAGAGTACCCCTAAACATTTTTTTTAATAGAAAGAAAGCGCTGGTTCTTCTAATAAGCCCAAGCTGGTATGCAGTTTTGACAAATATGCCTTTCTTTCTTTTCTTTTTTTAATTTTTTTTTATTCAAAATTATAACAAGACATATTATCCAAAAACATATCATCCTTGTTCCCCCCCCCCCCATTTTTCCACCCTCCCACACAAAAACCACCCCCACCCCCGACTTCCCTCAGTTCCAGTCTTTGGTTTCTCTAGGAATGCTGTTTTCTGCATGTTACAAAGTTGTATAGATCCTCAAACTATTTAGCTGATTATTATCAATAAAAGGTTTGTGAATGTTTATTCAAAACATGCCAAGGAGTCCAGTTCACTTGGTTGCTTCTTCAGCTACTTTGTAAAGGGTTCCCATTCATCCTTAAAGTCACAGTTATCCTTGTCCCGTAGCTTGTATGTTAGTTTTGCCAGTTCTGCATAGTCCGTCAATTATGCCTTTCTTTTGCAAGCAATAACATAATGCAACTTGTATGTTCTTTTCACTAATGCATGCATGTAAATGCACACTTTGCACACGTATGTGCATGTGTTTGCAAGCTTTGCTTGGCTGGAGAGCTGCACTGAAAAATTCAGAAAAGGGATATTGAAACTGTTTCAGTTTGCATGTATCTTTGGGAAGTGCAAATCTGGGAACTTGAAGCACAAACTCAATTGAATTCCTCCCCCATCTCTTGCTACGGGGTATGCAAAGTGAGCATGAGGTTTGCATTAGCTGAGCATGTGTCCATAGAAATCCACTGGCACCTCTCCAAAAACATCAGAGGAGAAAATGCCCTTTCATTCATATGGCTGACAAACTGTCAATTCCATTCCCATCTCATTATTCACCACAAACTCTCCCCCTTCGAATTTGCCTGCTTACTCCCTCCTCTCAGAATCACGGGGTGCTCCTCTGTGTTTGGCCTTCTCAGTATTCTGCATTTTGATTGGCTGGCTTGCCTTCCCCTTTATTCTTTCGCTGTTACTAGTCTCTCCAAAGGCAGGGGGGAAGGGAGGATAAACAGCTTCCTCCATGAATGCAAAAATGCTGAAAAGGGCACAACATGCTATTACAATAAATTACCATCATTCAGAACCTGAAGTGGGCATTAAACTGATGATGTATTGCCAGAACAGAGATTGGCAGGCGACGGGAGCAATTGGTCGAAGGTCAAACAGCCAGATGGGAAATGGGATAAACATTTTCAGCTACACTCTTATTATAATCTTGTGACTCAACTCGGCTGTCAAATCATTGCAATGATAAAAGCCACCCTGTGTGAACTACAATTTATCACCATTTCCAAACACTTCCAAACGAATCGGGGGGTTGGGGAGGTGGGGGGCCTAGGAAAATAAATAAATAAAAGAGACAGAATTGTGCCAAGATCAAGGAGATGAAACCTCCCACTGGTTATTTAAATATAAAGGGTGAAACTTTAGCAGCTCCAATTCGTCTTCATACGCCTGGAAGTCAGACCAGGGGGACGGTTAACTGAAAAATAATGATGTACGAGAGTTGCAGGCGACCAAAGGACCAAAGGTGAATGTAGGGATGGGATTATAAAATCATCTTCTCCCCAGAGGTGGGATTTGGGTTTAATTGTCAATGAAAGCCTGAAAGCACTGGGGGTAGAGAAAGCACCATGTAACAGATTAAGAAGTCAGCCTGCTGAACATACAGAGGTGGTGTAAGACACTTTGCTGGCAATGGACAATATGATGTGCCTTCTTACCTTAAAAATAACACAAGATTCCAGTCCTTGTGGTTCTGAAATAAATGCTGATTTGATAGGAACATAGGAAGCTGCCTATAACCAAGTCAAAACATTGCTCTATCTAGCCTAGTATGGTCCATGCTAACTGGTAGAGGCTGTCCAGGATTTCAGACTAGGGGGTCCTCTCCTAGCCCAGCCAGGAGATTCCAAGGATCGAACCCAGGACTAGGGCAAGACTAAGTTAGGTTAAATACTCTCAATGGGCCCTCTCTAAGTATAAGTTAGTGAGGTGCAAGCCAAAACTTCCATTTCATCCACCTAATTGCCACACAGAGGTGTGGTTTTTTTTGTAATCAGCATGCCTATGCAACGCAGTCCAGATAACTCCCACTCCAAACCAAAAAAAAGGGGAATAAAGTTGTATCCAATGCTAATTCTACTCACAGGAGACCTATTGAAAATAATAGACAAGACTAGATAGATGCATTAATTTAATGAGTCGACTGTGAGTAAAACTTCTGGTTTGCCCCTAAGGCAGCCTTTCTCAACCTGTGGGTCCCCAGATGTTGTTGGACTACAACTCCCATCATCCCTGAGCTCTGGCCTTGCTAGCTAGGTGTGATGGGAGTTGTAGTCCAACAACTTCTGGGGACCCACAGGTTGAGAAAGGCTGTGGCCTAAGGCAATGACAATAGAAACCCAACTTCCTAACCCCTTACTCAGTTTCTCCTGTTCGGTTCTCATCAGTAGTGCTCAGTGTCCATTGAGACTGGCAGGGTGGGAAGCAGCAAGCGCAACAGTAGGTGGAGCCAGAGCCAATGAGAGGCAGAGACAACTAATTCTAATTCCCTCTCCCATCCCTCCTCTCTTCCGAGTTCTACAAGGACAACAGTGAGACAGAAGAGGAGGAAGCTGACAGACAGGGCCACTCCCTGGGCTGGTGGCAGGTCAGAAGGCAGGCAGGTGAGGGCTGGCTGAGAGCAGACTGAGATTGGTGGGGTAACAGCACCTTATTCACCCCAATGGAGCAGTCCCCACTGCTTCTCATATTTCCTCAAGCACTAGTTACATTGGTTTTTTTCACGTTTCTCCCCGCAGTAATATTATTTGGGCCAGAAAACCTGTACAGTGGTACCTCGGGTTACATACACTTCAGGTTACAGATTCCACTAACCCAGAAATAGTGCTTCAGGTTAAGAACTTTGCTTCAGGATGAGAACAGAAATCAGGCTCCAGCGGCGTGACAACAGCAGGAGGCCCCATTAGCTAAAGTGGTGCTTCAGGTTAAATACAGTTTCCAGTTAAGAACGGACCCGAGGTACCACTGTATTTCAAAATATAATAAAAACCCAGAGATGCTGGAGATGCTGAATGCCCTGCCAGTCGTTGATTTTGTCTGCTTTCCCTGTGGTATTGTGGAGGCAGAGAGCAGCCATGCTGACATCACCACCATACCCATTCACTGTTTTCTTTGTGGTATCACTGAGGCACAGAGCACACACCTGGCCATGTTGACGTTACCATCAAGGGTGGTGGTAACCAAGGGTGAGCCCTGAGGCCCTTCATACAGCAGCATAGAACTACCATTCAGGTAAAGGTAAAGGACCCCTGACAGTTAAGTCCAGTCTCGAACAACTCTGGGGTTGTGGCGCTCATCTCGCTTTACTGGCAGAGGGAGCCGATGCTTATCCGCAGACAGTTTTTCCAGGTCATGTGGCCAACATGACTAAGCCGCTTCTGGCGAAACCAGAGCAGTGCATGGAAACGCCATTTACCTTCCTGCCAGAGCAGTACCTATTAATCTACTTGCACTTTGATGTGCTTTCGAACTGCTAGGTTGGCAGGAGTTGGGACTGAGCAACAGGAGCTCACTCTGTCGTGGGGATTCGAACTGCCGACCTTCCGATCCACAAGCTTTAGGCTCAGTGGTTTAGACCACAGCGCCACCCATGTCCCATTCAGGTAGGGACCAACTATTCTTTCTCATAATTGTAATTTTATTACTTGTACCCCGCCCACCTTGACTGGGTTGCCCCAGCCATTCTGGGTAGCCTCCAACAAATATTGCAATTGAAGGACAACAGTGAGGGGCATACTGACACGCTTGGAGGGGGGCTTAAGACCGTTCAACATGAAGGAAGTCTTGGATCAAATGTCCATTGGTCCCAAAATTTCAGTTAGGGGGAAAATGGGGGGGACCCTAATAAGCAGCAGCAGATCTATTCAGTCTCGGCTGCTTTTGCTGCCGGCCTGTAATGCCTCTAACATGGTATAAACAGACCTTAACAGGTAGCCCAGGGAGAAGGGGCTGCGTTAATCTTATGAGCTGCAATCCATCAAAACAGCACGAAATGGAGTATTGGCCAGATATTAATCAGTGAAGCAGTGTGGGAGATGTCAGCTTTTGTTCCAATACAGGTTTTGTGTTGCCAACAGAAAACCATAGTTGACATGTAATTCAAATCCCATGATGCTGGTCTTCTCTCCCCCCACTACTCACAAAAAAGCAGGAAGAATGCATGCATGCATTTGTGTACATACACACACACAGAGAGAGAGAGAGAGAGAGAGAGAGAGAGAGAGAGAGAGAGAGTTTTATGTAATTCTTTTTAGCAAAGGCACGTGACTACAGTGGTACCTCGGGTTAAGTACTTAATTCATTCCAGAGGTCCATACTTAACCTGAAACTGTTCTTAACCTGAAGCACCACTTTAGCTAATGGGGCCTCCCCACTGCCACCGCACGATTTCTGTTCTCATCCTGAAGCAAAGTTCTTAACCCAAGGTACTATTTCTGGGTTAGCAGAGTCTGTAACCTGAAGCGTCTGTAACTGAGGTACCACTGTACTTAACTACCCCCACTTCCCAAGCTTGGTGACTGATTACAGTGGTACCTCTGGTTAAGCACTTAATTCGTTCCGGAGGTCCATTCTTAACCTGAAACTGTTCTTAACCTGAAGCACCACTTTAGCTAATGGGGCCTCCTGCTGCTGCTGTGCCACCTGAGCACGATTTCTGTTCTCATACTGAAGCAAAGTTCTTAACCTGAAGCACTATTTCTGGGTTAGCGGAGTGTGTAACCTGAAGCGTATGTAACCTGAAGCGTATGTAACCAGAGGTACCACTGTATATAGGGCTGTCATATGTCTTGAATTTCCTGGACATAATCAGGATTCGTCCTGCAAAAGTGGCATGCGGAATGTTTGCAAAGCAGCAAAAATGTCAGGGGAAATCCCAGGCTTATGGCAGCCCATATCGGAAGAGTTGATTCTTCCGCAGTTTTCGTAATAAATAAGGGGGAAAGCTCAACAACCTTTGTGCCTGAATTTTCACTTTTTGCATTGTGGCAACCCTGATATACAGATTCCTTACTTTCCTTAATCACACTTTTAGATTAGGGACACCTGCACTGATAACACCTGTTTCTTACACTAAGGATTAACACTTAAATATCCAAAGCACACCCAGTGTGCGATAAGGATACTGGAAGCTTTCTTATACTGAGTCAATACTCAGTGTTGTCTGCAGTGGCTTTCCAGGGTTTCAAACGGACCTCTTCCTCAGTTCAAGCTGGAGAAGTTGGGGATTGAACCCGGGATCTTCTGCAAACAAAGCATGTGTCCTACCTCTGACTTGCTCTTCAACGAACAACTGCATTTTGTATGCACTTACTCTGCAGTAGTTGTCCTGCACTGGCTTCTTGAAGCTGCTGCGGGGCATGATAATAAATTGACCACATTAAATTTATTTATTCTTTCTTTAGTTGAAGAACAACTCACATCATGGAGCTACTGACAGTTGTCGTTTTTTTAACAGAAGTGCTGCAACTCAAAACACACTCACCACAACTTTTACAAAAGGCAAACAAAACTGAATATCTCCCCTCTCCCTAACAGGCATGCTCTCTGGAGCCAAGATGCTGTCCACCCCAGCTCAGGTCATTGAACCTTGAACCTGGGCCTTGGCAATGGAAGCCAACACCAGGCAAGGCCATGTCCCCTGTCAGCATCTGTCTACCTGATGAAAGTGGGCTGTTGGCCTTTAATGTAGCTACATAATTGTTATGTACTAAACTTGGATCCTAGAACAAAAGGCAAGTAGGATCCTGGAATGCAACAACTGATTGGCTTGCAGGAAAAAAACCAATCATACTCCAGGACGAAGTTAATCAGCCTATTAGGCTGGTGAGATGTTGTTGTTGTTGTTTAGTTGTTTAGTCGTGTCTGACTCTTCATGACCCCATGGACCAGAGCACGCCAGGCACTCCTGTCTTCCACTGCCTCCCACAGTTTGGTTAGACTCATGTTGGTAGCTTCGAGAACACTGTCCAACCATCTCGTCCTCTGTCGTCCCCTTCTCCTTGTGCCCTCCATCTTTCCCAACATCAGGGTCTTTTCCAGGGAGTCTTCTCTTCTCATGAGGTGGCCAAAGTATTGGAGCCTCAGCTTCAGGATCTGTCCTTCCAGTGAGCACTCAGGGCTGATTTCCTTCAGAATGGATAGGTTTGATCTTCTTGTAGTCCATGGGACTCTCAAGAGTCTCCTCCAGCACCATAATTCAAAAGCATCAATTCCCTTCGGCAATATGGTCCAGCTCTCACTTCCATACATCCCTACTGGGAAAACCATAGCTTTAACTATACAGACCTAATGCAACAACTGATTGGCCTGCAGGAAAAGACCAATCAGGCTCCAGGAGGGAAGCAGAATCAGCCAATCAGACGGGACTCATTGTGTAAATAATGTATATAAAAGCCTGAGGTTTGGGGGGCAAAAAAACCCACTGTTTTACAAGCTGCAATAAAGAGCATGAAATCACTACAGGACTCTGAGTATATTTCAATAATCAAGGCAGCCCACTAGATGCAAAGCTTCTTTACACATTCTTCTCATCAAAAAGGTGCAGACTGCAGGCGAAAGGTGATTGTCCTTGGAAAGATTACTAATAAATTAGACCAGAATCTTCAGGATTTTCTCAAAATGGGCTATCTCCCCATTCAAACTCCTTCAAGTCACACAGACTACAAGAGTTAATTCAGATCAAATAAGGATTAAGTAGTTTGTTTTCACCCAGAACAAGATGCTAATAATAATGGATTTGAGGGTTTTCCTTTCCTTTCAAAAGAAGAAAGAAAAAGGTGGGAGGGGAAGCCAGAAGACCTTATGGTATGCCTGAACTTCTTGACAGCGAGACCTCTTAGAGTATTATGCATTTGCCGTTAGGTACTCCGTGAGAGCAAGGAAAATATGTCTTAATAGTATTTAAATCCCTCCTGCTGATGAAACGCTGCCTTTTTTCCAATTAGGTTATCTCAGCAAAATCAGATAAAGAGATGGGAATAAATGGTGTGAAGAAAGGGCATCCAAGAGTATCATTTAAATTGTTATTGACTGTGAGCAGGGGGGGAAATGGATGTGCAACAGCATGAAAACATACTTAATAAGGAAAGATAATGAGACGGTGATGTTAGTTTTTGCAATTTGGAATACAAATCTAATTTTTTTAAGAAACGTTTAAATATTTCAAGGCTAGTTTTCGGAGTATCGGAGAACTATAGTCACACATTGAAAAGATTTTGTCTTTATAGATTTGCATGTAGCTAATATTGGGGGTCTAGTTTCTGTTGCTGGTTGGCTTCTAGCAATCACCTGTAAATGCACGCATGGACCACAGAAGTTGTAGGTGCATCCAGGGACACAGCATGGTAGGAATTGCATAAAAATACAGTTTATTGTTGTTGCTTTGGCCATCATGTTCATATCAGTCACAGAAAAAAGTAACAACAACAGCAGCAGCATCTACTAGAATATCAAGGAACAGCATCAACTAAATATGTTTGTGTAATGGTTCTAAGGGGGTTGCTCGTGCGTAAGTTGCCGCCACTCCTGGCTAGGTTGCCTGGTTGAACCCTTTCCTTCTGGACAGCCTTGCACTCGTGGCTGTCTCAGTCGCTGGCAGAATCCGTCAGTGGGCGTTTCTTGAACTTCTTCCAGCAAAGAAGTTCTTTGACGCCCAGTCGCCTCCTACTCTCCCTGCGCAGAAGTCTTCTGGGATGGAAACCAGACACTGGAAGACTCTGGGATGGAAACCAGAGTCTTCTGCGCAGGGAGGGTGTGGGCAGCGGAGGACCCGTGCTCTCCCCGCTGGTCTCCGGTGAGGAGTCCGGGAGCCTTCTCTCCGATTCCCCCATCTGCCCCCCTTCTCCACTGGTGCTACGCTGATTTCCTTCCCCAGCGGATGGGCTGCCTCTCTCCCTACTGGGACCCTCTCCGGCATCCCTCTGGAGCCCTCTCTCCTCCTTTGGCTCCGATGGCAGTTCCCTGACAGTTTGTACAACAAAACATAAGTAAAGGTAAAGGACCCCTGGATGGTTAAGCCCCGTCAAAGGCGACTATGGGGTTGTGGGGCTCATCTCACTTTCAGGCCGAGGGAGCTAGCGTTTGTCCACAGACAGTTTTCCTGGTCGTGTGGCCAGCATGGCTAAACCGCTTCTGGCACAATGGGATACTGGGATGGAAACCAGAGTGACGGAAATACCACTTACCTTCCCGCCACAGCGGGATCTGTTTATCTATTTGCAATGGCATGCTTTTGAACTGTTAGGTTGGCAGGAGCTGACACAGAGCAATGAGAGCTCACCCTGTTGTGGGAATTCGAACCGCTAACCCAAGAGGCTCAGTGGTTTAGACCACAGCGCCATCCTCATCCCTTACAAGAAAACATACAGTGGAACCTCGGTTTTTAAACTTAATGCATTCCGGAAGACTGTTCAACTTCTGAAAAGTTCAAAAACTGAGGATCAATGAGCTGGTTGCAAAGTCAATGGGGGGGATGAAATACACAGCTCAGAAGCTGTTTGGCTTCCAAAAATCGTTCAGAAACCGGAACAGTTACTTCTGGGTTTTCGGTGTCTGGGAGCCAAAACATTCCAAAACGGAGGTGTTCGGGAACTGACGTTTGACTGTATCAAGATAATAATGATATGCAATATTACAAAAGGTTAAATAACAATAAAACAATATATATATATTATCTGTCTCTCTGTCTCTCTCTCTCTCTGTCTGTCTCTCTCTGTCTCTCTCTGTCTCTCTCTCTCTCTCTCTCTCTCTCTCTGTGTGTGTGTGTGTGTGTGTGTGAAAAACACAAATGGTTAAGAGAATTAATACATTTTAAAGCATCATTTTAAAGCAAAATTAAGTCATTTGATTAAATTTGCAATTTATGATACTAACCTCAATCCTGTGTGGTAGAAAGTGATCCTGTGCAAGCGGCTTCCCTAACTGACAGTATGCCAGGGGTGGGGAAATGTTCTCAGATCACTTCCGGAGGCGGCGCGAAACGGCAATGGCTGCCCTCTTCTAATAGCGAAGAGGGAGCTCCGGGGAAAAGGGTCGTCCGCTATAGCGAAGCGGAGACCCGCACTGAAAAACCACAGGCAGAAGAAGCCTGTGGCCATGGGACTCAGCGGGCACCTATAGCGCCCCCCCGAAACCGGATAGGAACCCCGTAAGGGGCTCCGGAAGGCGACGGATCGGCGCGGTGCTGAGAGTCGATCGCTCTTTCCTCAGAGTGAAGCCGCAAAGCTGCTGCCGGTGAGCGCTGACCTTTTTTCTGGGACAATTTGGCTACGAAGCGACCACCGTGAGTAGGTGAAGCTTAAGAAATTTGTATCTTTAAAAAAGAAGTTTAATTTGGACACTGAAACAGGAGATGCAACCAGGAAGTCCGTCTCCCGGCTCTGTTTAAAGTTTAAAGCAACGACGATTAACTTATTGTTGCCTAGAACTCTGCTATAAAAGATTGTTATCTGAACATCAGATATAGAACCTCATCTTATCTTAAGGCAGAAGAGGAAGAATTTGGCTTTCCCTCTTCTCTTATGGATTTATAATTATTTTTAAACTTTCTGAACCCCTGGAGATCGGGCTGCCAGGCAGCTGTCAGGCTGCAGGAACTGTCAAACTGCAACTCGCGCTTTTTGGATACATTGTAATTTTTCAGGATTAACTCTGCAAAACAGAGGATTTGTGAGGTCTGCTGGATATTTGCAACTATTATAAACTGGAAGAGACATTTTGTAAATTTGAGACTGTATAAATTGTGACCTTTGAGATAAACATTGTGTCCCTCTAGTGGAAAATAGAAGTGGTGAAAGACTGGGGGTACTTTTCCATTTCTGGACTTGGGGATTTCCATGGGAACTGCAAATCGTGTGACTGACCTTGAAGCATAGACAGCAGTGGGATGAGTGGGAGTGGGAGGACGAGATCAAGTAAAGCCAAGACACAACAGACTAGCATAATTTCACAGCTGCGCAGGTCATCTGTTCCTGCTATTCCTGCGGCACAAGAGGAAGATTTAGAGCAAACAAGGCTTGAAGGAATGGCCACAGGAGGAGACTTTACTACAGTGCTAGATAAAATTTTTGAAAAATTAGAAGGCCTAAGTAAGCAAGTGGCAGACCAATCATCTAAACTTGACCAAAATACAGCTAGTGTTAACAATTTGACTCAACAAGTCAAGTCAAATGCAGAATCTATTGCGAAGCTAGTGGAAGCCACTACAGTAAACCGTCAAACAGCTGAGGAGGCCAAACAGAAAGTAGAGGCCGTGCAAGAGGAAATCAGACCTATGCGCAAACAGATTGGTGAACACCAGGCATATCTGTCTATGATTGAACTAAAATCCAGGGAAAATAACTTGAGATTGAGGTCAGTTCCAGAGCTTGAAAAGGAGGATTTAATTGAATTTCTGACAAAAGAGTTCTCAAAATTTTGGCCTTTGGAAGAGGATAAAGACTTTAAAATTATAAGTGCATTCAGACTTGGAAAGGGAGGGAGGAAGGTCAGGTCAAGAGACTGCCTGATCTCCTTCAGAACGAAAGAAGAAAGAGATAAGATCCTGGGTGCACACTTTCAAAAGACCCTTGAGATTCACGACTTTAGAGTGGAAGTCTACAAGGATATCCCTAAGCATCTTCTGGAGCTCAGATCTAACTACGGAGACTTAGTAAAATTACTGAGAAGCAATGGAATGATCTTCAGATGGGAGTTCCCCCAGGGACTATCTTTTAATTATAGAGGGGGAAAAGTTAAAATCAAAACAGTTGAAGACAAGGAAAACTTTTTGAGTGACTACGGAAAAGACCTACAGAAAGGGACTGAAAAAGAACCAGGAGCCTCAGGATTTGATCCTTTGAGACCATTACTTACACCTCCGGGCCTTGACGTGCAGGAGAAAGTGACACCACCGCCAAAAGGAGAAGAACTTGTGGGAGTAGTAGGAGGAAAATAGATATACTGCAACATGACTCTGCAACTATTAAGCTGGAACATTCACGGCTGTAACTCCTCCCAGAAAAGGAAGAAGATATTTCATATATTAAAGAAGGAACAATTGGACTTAATTTGTTTGCAGGAAACGCTAGTGATCAGGCTCCATCGGAAGGTTTTAATCAACAAGAGGCTAGGCCAAGAATTTATTTCATCTGACAAAGTGAAGAAGAGAGGAGTTGTTATCTACGCAAAAGAGAGCCTGTCACCAAAATTCCTTTTTAAAGATGAGCAAGGAAGAATTGTGGCAATTGAAATTCAAATACAAGGAGAAAAATTTGTGATTTTAGGAATTTATGCACCAAACGAGGGGAAGTCGGAATTTTACAAGAAGTTGCATGAGACAATGTTGGATCATATGGACTACAATAACATTATTATGATGGGCGATATGAATGGGGTGGTGTCCACAAATATGGACAAGGCACAAGGACTTTTGAATCAGCAGATAAATGTGGGAAACTGCTAGCGTGGCAGTTGAAAAAAAGACAGAAGTTGAATACGGTTACAAATCTTGAGGTGGATGGAAAAAACATTCAGAACCCCCTGGAGATCAGAAAGTGCTTTCAGAAATACTTCAAGCAACTTTACACTCAGGGGCCACAGAACGAGATTGAGATAGACCAATTTCTAAGAATAAATGGATTACAAAAAATATCTCAGGAAAATGAGATAACATTGAACTATAAAATAACAGAACAGGAGATTGAAGGTGCCATTCAAAACATGCAATTAGGCAAGTCTCCAGGACCGGACGGATTAACCTCCAAGTACTATAAGACTTTGAAAGACTTTTTAATTCAACCATTAAAGGAGGTATGTAACGAGATTTTGGAGGGAAAGAAGGCGCCGGAGTCATGGAAAGAAGCTTTCATCACACTTATACCGAAATCTGAATCTGAAAAGACACAACTCAAGAACTACCATCCCATATCCCTTCTAAATATGGATTACAAAATTTTTGCAGATATTTTAGCTAAAAGATTAAAAAGAGTTTTAAATGAAGTAATACACAAAGATCAGGCAGGCTTTCTCCCAGGTAGACATTTGTCTGATAATACAAGGAATATTATTGACATTTTGGAGCTATTACAAGAGAATATTAACACAAAAGCAGTCTTAATTTTTATTGATGCGGAGAAGGCCTTTGACAATATTTCCTGGAATTTTATGAAGAAAAATCTTAAGGGAATGGGAGTGGGACGGGGGTTTGAAAATGGGATAGAAGCAATTTATTCAGAACAAAAGGCAAAATTGATAGTTAATAATGTGGTGTCAGAAGAGTTCAGAATAGAAAAAGGAACACGACAGGGATGCCCTATCTCTCCATTGTTATTTATCTCAGTCCTGGAGGTGCTTTTGAACATGATTAGAAGGGACCGGCTGATCCAAGGAATTAAGGTCGGAGCCAAACAATATAAACTTAAGGCATTTGCAGATGACTTGGTGTTGACATTACAGGAGCCAGAGTCTAGTACAAAAAGGGTGTTAGAATTGATTCAAGAATTTGGTCATGTGGCAGGATTTAAATTGAACAAACAAAAAACTAAGGTTTTAGAGAAGAATCTGACAACAATGGAAAAAGAAAGGTTTCAGAAGGAGACAGATTTAACTTTGGTAAAGAAAGTGAAATACCTAGGGATCAACATGACGGCTAAAAATTTGAATTTATTTAAAGATAATTATGAGAAATGCTGGTCAGAAGTTAAAAAAGATTTAGAAATTTGGTCAAAATTGAAACTTTCCTTGTTGGGTCGGATTGCTGCTATAAAGATGAATGTATTGCCAAAAATGTTGTTTTTGTTTCAAACTTTACAGATTGTGGACAAGATGGATTGTTTCAAGAGGTGGCAAAGAGATATTTCTAAATTTGTCTGGCAGGGCAAAAAGCCCAGAATAAAATTTTAAATATTGACAGATGTTAAAGAAAGAGGGGGGTTTGCCCTGCCAGACATGAAGCTTTATTATGAATCAGCAGCGTTTTGCTGGTTGAAAGATTGGCTACTTCTTGAGAACACTGACATTTTGGATTTGGAAGGGTACAATAATGCTTTTGGGTGGCATGCATATTTGTGGTACGACAAGGTAAAAGTTAACAGAGCATTTAAAAACCATATTGTCAGGAAAGCTGTGTTTAATGTCTGGACAAGATATAAGGACCTATTGGAAAACAAGACCCCAAGGTGGTTATCACCTATGGAGGCTAAGGCTTTGAAAAAACTCAATATGGAGGCCAATTGGCTGAAGTATTGGGAGATACTAGAACAAGATCGAGACACATTGAAATTGCAGAGTTTTGAGAAATTAAAAGATAAAGTGCGAGATTGGTTACATTATTATCAAATTAGAGAGGCCTTTAATTTGGATAAAAAAATAGGCTTCCAGATGGAAAAATCGAAATTAGAAACAGAATTGTTAGAACCTAAAACTAAGATACTTTCGAGAATGTATAACTTGCTGTTAAAATGGAGTACTCAGGATGAAACAGTTAAATCGGCTATTATTAAATGGGCACAGGACATTGGTCATAATATTATGTTTGCTGACTGGGAAAAGTTGTGGACCACCGATATGAAGTTTATGGCATGTAATGCCTTAAGAGAAAATACTATGAAAATGATCTATAGGTGGTACATGACCCCAGTCAAGCTTGCAAAAAATTATCACCTGCCTGATAACAAGTGTTGGAAATGTAAAGAAACTGAGGGAACATTCTTTCACCTTTGGTGGACATGCCCAAAGGTTAAGGCTTTCTGGGAAATGATCTATAATGAACTAAAAAAGGTATTTAAATATACCTTTCCTAAGAAACCAGAGGCCTTCCTTCTGGGCATTGTCGGCCAATTGGTGCAAAAGAAAGATAGAACACTCTTTATGTATGTAACAACCGCAGCAAGAATACTCATCGCAAAGTATTGGAAGACACAAGATTTGCCCACTCTGGAAGAATGGCAGATGCAAGTGATAGACTATATGGAATTGGCAGAAATGACTGGCAGAATCCGAGACCTGGGAGAAGAGTCGGTGGAAGAGGATTGGAAGAAGTTCAAAGAATATCTCCAAAAACATTGTAAAATGTATGAATGTTAAAATGATGCTGGATATAAAGAAAATATGGCATCAGTGATATAGTAAAAAGGAATATGTAAAAATGTTTCAAGAAAAAAAAGGGTAAGACCAGAGTAAAATTATGTCGAAACTAAACAAAGGATATAAGGGATTAAGTTATAAAGAATGTGTAAGAATGTATTTAAAAAGAAAGGGAAAATAGAAGACATAACAGGTTGGAAGATATAATATTGATTAAGATTTGAAACAGGGTAAGGAGCTGCTAAATTTGATTGAGTAAAGCGGAATGCAGGAAAGGGAGATGTGAGGAAGTCAGGAAAGAGGGGTATAAAGATAAGAATCAAAAAACTAATTTTTCTTTAATTGTTGTTCTTTTTATTTTATTTTTTGCTATATGTTTTTGTATTGTGTTTTTTATGCTGTTTTTTATTGTTCTTTGTTGTTGTTCGATTGTAATATCTGTTCTATTACATAAAACCAAAATAAATATTTTAAAAAAAAAAGGAAATGTTCTCAGATTAAGTGTCAAATACCCTCCCAGGTAACTTTCCATTGGCCACATGCCATAGACAAAAAAAGTGAGCAAGACAATGAATGTATCTTTTGCCTCTGTACAATAGGCTCCTTTCTACGTGCATAGACCTCTCTATCCCCCATCCAGGAAAGCAAGAGGCATCATCAGAGTTGAATGGCACATTCCTGTCAGGCAAAAACACCTGAGGAAATTGTGAAACAGGGGCAGCAAAGGGGAAACTCCTGGGAATTGTCCTAAGGCAGGCATAGGCAAACTCGGCCCTCCAGATGTTTTGGGACTACAACTCCCAGCATCCCTAGCTAACAGGACCAGTGGTCAGGGATGATGGGAACTGTAGTCCCAAAACATCTGGAGGCTGAGTTTGCCTATGCCTGTCCAAAGGGCTAGACAAAGAGGCCTGGAAAGGTACATTCTTTTCCCCCCAAGACCTGAGGTTCTACACCGCTAGTATATGAAAACATATGGGATGGACTTCCGGGTTAGCGCCTCCGGCAATGGCGGAGCTCCTCCAATTGGGAGGAACTTGCTCCGTGGAAAGCAGGGTCTGAACCGCCACGGCGAAGGCGGAGACCCTTGGAAATCACAGGCGGAAGAGCCGGTGAACTTGGGATTCGGCTGGCACCTTTTGCGCCCCCCCTACTCGCGGGGAGACCTGGTATCAGGAATCCGGAGCGACATGGGGTGAGCGGCGCGGTGCTTTGAATCAGCCATGTTCAAATATATAAAAGGATGTCACATAGAGGAGGGAGAAAGGTTGTTTTCTGCTGCTCCACAGAAGCGGACACGGAGCAATGGTTCCAAACTACAAGAAAGAAGATACCACCTAAACATTAGGAAGAACTTCCTGACAGTAAGAGCTGTTCGACAGTGGAATTTGCTGCCAAGGAGTGTGGTGTGGTCTCCTTCTTTGGAGGTCTTTAAGCAGAGGCTTGACAACCATATGTCAGGAGTGCTCTGATGGTGTTTCCTGTTTGGCAGGGGGTTGGACTCGATGGCCCTTGTGGTCTCTTCCAACTCTATGATTCTATGATTCTATGACCGCTTCTTTCACGGAGTGAAGCCGCATTGCTGCTGCCGGAGAGCGCTGACTTTTCCCTGTGGACAATTGGACTTTAAACAACAACCCATGAGTAGAACGGAAAATTGGATTTCTAAATACTTTAATTTGGCATCGAACGGGGAAGGCTCAAAACAGGAAGTCCGCCTCCCCTTTTTGTAAATAGACTGAAGCAAAGTATTCGTAAGCTAAGGTTTTGGAAAGCTTTGTGTAAAGGATCAAACTTCCATTGATTGAAACTATAAAACCCCCCTTGGAAGCAGCGGAAGAGGGGAAAATTTTGATCAAGCGTGCCTGCAGGAGAGAGTGGAAAATTAAACTACCACGTCTCTGAACCTGGGAACGGGCTGCAAAAAGAAAAAAAAAGGAAAAAGTCCATTGACACTGAACAGTACATATTTGACAGCTAGCTACAAGAGAAAGATACTGTTTCCATTGCCCGCTTCTGCGTTTTAAAAGAAGAAAAAGTAACTGAAAATTGATACTATTTTTCACCTTTGGAATTGTGTTGGAAAGGACTGAGTTTTTGAAACTGTTACAAGAGTGGAGTGGAGTCATCCAGCTGTAAGATAAGGACTGTGAGAAACCAGAATTTGACCTTGAACATCCCAAGAATGTCGGTTAGGGAAGATTTAGTGTCTGCACTTTATAAGACAAATTATTTGCTGGAAAAGCTTCATAAACAGATAGATGCTATGGCCACTAATGTTGTCATCTTGGGATCAAAAGTGGGTATCAACACAGAAATTGTCAAGGATCCGGCACAGGAATTTATCATGACTGAACAAATTGTTGAGAAGGAGAAGGAGAAAGTTGCTGTGGTCGAGCCTAGAGTAATACAGGGGGGGAGACTTGACCTTGCAGATACAAATTGAGGCCCTTTATGACTGAAACTAGAAAAAGCCAGATTTTGAAGATTGGAGCCTGGCCTGGTCTGGAAAAGGAAAGTTGGAGAGATTCCCTAATGCAGGGATCAACTGACTTTTGGGATATGGAGCTGGGTCAGGAGGAGATTGGAGCTTTTGGGACATTTGGATTGGGAGGATTCTTGAAACAAGATTTGGAACGCTTTATGGATCCTAGCTTTAACTATGGAAATCTGGCTGCCCTGTTAAGAAGGAATAAAGGCATTGTTGGAATGGAGCTCCCCCGAGATATGCTTTTTAGCACTAAAGATTATGAAGAAGACCGGCAGAAGGGACGTGAAGGAGAGTTAAGAGCCTTGGATATAAGATCTCCAGGTTGATGGACTTTTTGGAGTTGACAGAAGGGACGGCAGAGGCCGAGACCAGGGAGAAGAGACGGTGGAAGAAGATTGGGAATTTAAAGTTTATATTTGGAAATTTTGTAAAATTTAATGAGGGAGAGAAAAATCGTGGAATGAAATTTTTATTACCCTAGTGGAAATGTTTTAAGAGTTTAAGTTCAAATAGATATATTAATTTTAAGGAGAAAAAGAGGGAAAGGATTTGCTGAAATATTTAATTGAATTAGGATACAAAAAGGGGAGGTGGGAGGAGGTCAAGGAAACAAGCAAATGAAAGATATACTATGTGAAGGTTTGATGTGTTTTTTGCTTTTGTTTTTCTTTTTTCTTTAACCTTTTTTCTTTTTCTTTTTTCTCTTATTTGTATGGTATTCTTTTTTTCTTTTTTTAATGTGATACATTGTTTTGTTTTTTGTTTAATTTGGTGTTTTTCTGTTTTATTTCTAACCTTCAAAACCTTAATAAATATTATTATTTTTAAAAAAGAAAACACATGGGATGGGGGAGAGACTAAGCCATCCATCCCTGTTTGCAGAATATTAACATCTCTGAGCAAAACAGCACAAACTTCAGAAGAACAGCAGCATCTGTCCGCCATCAGAATTTACACTTTGGTGACAGGACAAATCTGGCAGCAATTACTTATATCTTGACAGCCTCTCTGCACAGCTCTTGAAACAGAGCAGAGTAGGAAAAGAGAGCTCCCAGGCAGCAGGAGAAGTCATCATCCCAGCTGTGAGAACATAGCCAGTGCTGTTGCTGCTATTCCTCAGAGACCTTCTTAAGGAAGAGCTGGAAGTGGATGATCAGCACATGGGTCATCTAAGTGGGCCCTTGATTGCCCTGAAGACTGTTAATGTGCTCAGTTGGTTCTTGAGTCTGTTAATCACCTGTTCCCATTATTTATATCCAGTGCTGTTTTTCTGGAAAAGGAGGTGCCTGAACTCACCTCATTCTCTTAGAAGGGCAATGGTGCCCACCTGAGAGGTGTCAGCACTCAGTTTCAGTGGGTTCCCACTGGGAAAAAAGCCCTGTTTTTATCGTGCCACATGCCACCACCATAACTTGTAGTGGTACCAGTCGTGGGTCTAACTCTAGCTTCGCAAACCGACATGAATCCCGAGACCTGCTTTGTAAAGATTAGTGTCACTCACACTTCTGAAGATGCTTAATGAGTGTTGGTTCCCCAGAATAGTGGACAGTATGGTGGGAAAGCCATGGTGACTTGACTTCCTCTTGGTCACCCTGCTGTTGTTTACCAGGAGTTTGTGGGGTGTTGTAGCAGTGAATTGGATTCCACCAGTGGGGCTAGTCCGTTGCCCCTGTTGGTGTATTTGCACCAACTTAAGAATGGAAGCATCTTAAAAAGCAGAGACAGAGAATGGCAGCATCTTAAAAAACAGAGACAGCACCTTGCCAACAAAGGTCTGTATAGTTAAAACTATGGTTTTCCCAGCAGTGATGTATGGAAGTGAGAGCTGGACCATAAAGAAAGCTGATCGCCGAAGAATTGATGCTTTTGAATTATGGTGATAGAGGAGACTCTTGAGAGTCCCCTGGACTGCAAGAAGATCAAACCTCTCCATTCTTAAGGAAATCAGCCCTGAGTGCTCACTGGAAGCACAGATCCTGAAGCTGAGACTCCAGTACTTTGGCCACCTCATGAGAAGAGAAGACTCACTGGAAAAGACCCTGATGTTGGGAAAGATTGAGGACACAAGGAGAAGGGGACGACAGAGGACGAGATGGTTGGACAGTGTTCTCGAAGCTACCAGCATGAGTTTGACCAAACTGCGGGAGGCAGTGGAAGACAGGAGTGCCTGGCGTGCTCTGGTCCATGGAGTCACGAAGAGTCGGACATGCCTAAACAACAAAAACAACAAGAATGGAAATACCAGTGGACAACAAAAAGAGATTTAAAGATGCTCTCGAGGCAAATCTATTAAAAATGCTGTATAAGCAGGGGGAAATTGTGGAGTGTGAAACACATAGCAGTCAAGAGCAACATTCCTAGAATGGACATACTAGGGGACACTTTGTACCAGCCAGAAGAAAACTTCCTGTTTCCTCCTGAGCTGGAACAAACTTCCTCTGCATGTGACTAGATGTGGGTGTGGCCTAATCTGGGCAGGGGAGCACACCTCCTTCTTTTGCTCTCTTCTCCATTTTGCTTTTCTGTGTGTTAGCAGAAGTGACTGCCTGTCTGAAGTCACTTGGGACTAACTCCCTTATGGGATATTTCCACATGTAACCTAAGTCTGCCTTCCGGGATCCAACTGTGAATTAAATGAATGTGAATAAACTACTTTTATATTGACTTTAATAAGATTGTCGTGTCTATTCTTTTTAAGAGGGACAAGAAGGGATATTACCAGGAATCTTATAGAGAGAGGCTCAGACGAGCCTGCAACAAGCAAAGGGGAATCTTTAAACTCTGCTAAGATATAGAACTTGCTAATGCAAGTTAAGAAGGATATCATTAAACAATATATCCTCTCCTGCCTCCCTGAACTTTCCCACAAAATTGGGAAACACTGGCCTGCAAGCGCTCCAATTGGAGAACATCCTTTACCAAAAGTGCCATGGACTTTGAAGAAGCACACACTCAGGACGAAAGGGAGAAACGAGCTAAGAGGAAGGCATGTTTGGAAAACCCTCACCGTGATCAACTCCTGCCCGGAAACCTATGTACCCACTATGGAAGGATGCGTGAATCCAGAATTGGCCTTCACAGTCATTGACACACCATTAAGACCATATTCAGGGAAGGCAATCTTACTCGGCCACAGGTGATCGCCAAAGACGCAACAGCACCATATTAACATTGTCACAGCCTTGCCCCTCAACCTCTGCCTCCTGGTAAACAGCAACAGCTGACTGGGGGTCAGGTGAATACTGCCATCACACCACACTGCCCAATTCTTATCCCCTCCCCCAAATCTCTTCTGAAATAGAGCCACCAGGTGTTACACACCTATTGTGGAAAAGGGGCCTTATTCTTGGCGAAGGAACTGTCCAAGACCAGCAGCTACTGATGCAGCCACTGTGGCTGGTAACCACTGATATCCTTTTCCTTGAGCAATTCAATTCCTTAAAGCCATCCAACTTGGTGGCCATTACTATGTCTTGTAGTAACACAGTCCATAGTTTCTTTTAATCGGAGATGATGGGAGTTGAATGTGGGGTTTCGTCTATGCAAATCACGTCCTCTATCACTGAGTCATGGTCCTCCTCATTGTCTCTGCTTGTATTAACTGAGACACTGGGAAACTTTCAACACTCAGATCAAACCTCCTCCCTCTCCCACTATGCAGTCTGTTCAACAGCTCTTTTCATTTTAAAGGTGGTGGTGGCTTTTAATACCCACCCCCTTCACTTTCCTCTGGGTTCTCCCCCCCCCCCAGCCCCCTGTAATCTCATTTTTTACAGCTCATTTGGATGTTTTTATTCAGCTTAACTTTTCTTTCTTCTCTTCTTTGCCTTAACATGTGGATCTGCTTCCCCCCACTCCCCACGTCTGGCACCTGTGATTATACCCTTCAATTTCACCGCACAGACTTGCCTCACAGTAAGTAATAACAGGGGGCGAGTTGCCTGACTGCAGCTTTGATAAAAGAGGTGGGGAAGACATAGTCTGGGCCGCCATTAAATTCATGCCTGGCAACGCAGAGCACTCTGTGGTGTTCAGAAGCTGATCAAAACTTCAGATTTCCACCTGTAATTATTCTCTTCTTCCCCCCCCCCCTCAACTCCCACCACTAACAACCTTTCTTCAACATTTTCATTTGACGGCACTGTTCTCAGTGGTGCAGCCTTTGAGCGTTGGAATGTTCATATGGAGAACATTCTGTTTCCAAAATCTCTTTGTTTTAAAACAGAGGCAAGGAACCTCAGGCATGGGGATGAAATGTGGCCTTTTGGAATCATAGAAATGTAGAGTTGGAAGGGACCTTCAGGAGTCTGGTTTTTGAACTGGGAAGGGCAGGGTATAAATAAATAAATAAATAATTATTATTATTATTATCATCATCAGGCCTAAGCCCTGCAAGGCAGGAGTATGCAGCCATCCCACACGGGGACTGAACCTTCACCCTTGGTGTTATCAACATCAAGCTCTTTTAGCTTCACCTCCAGCTCTTGGGATTCTCACTAAACCACACACCACTGGCTGGCCTGCTCTCTACCTCTCCTCGGGTGCTTTTGCTCAGCTGAGACACATCCCTGTTCTCTGATATTGCCTTTACTTTGCCCAGAGGTGCATCCATTAGAGGCATCCATTAGGAGTGATGAGGAATCCATTTCAAATTGATATATGCACAGTATTTTGAAGTTCTGACCTGAGCTTACCGTAAGAACTTAAAGAGAGTGCTGCTCTCAAAGTGTCCAACCAAAGTGTCTATGGGAAACCTTTAAGCAGGACCCAAGCACCCCTCCTGAAATTTCCAGCAACTGGTACAGTGGTACCTTGGGTTACAGATGATTCAGGTTACATACGCTTCAGGTTACAGACTCTACTAGCCCAGAAATAGTACCTTGGGTTAAGAACTTTGCTTCAGGATGAGAACAGAAATCATGCTCCGGTGGAACGGCAGCAGCAGGAGGCCCTATTAGCTAAAGTGGTCTTCAGGTTAAGAACGGTTTCAGGTTAAGAACAGACCTCCGGAACGAATTAAGTTTTTAACCCAAGGTACCACTGTATTCAGAAACATTCTGCTGTGTAGGCAGAACATAGCCATCATGGATAGTAGCCATTGATAGCTTTATCCTCCAAGAATTTATCAAATTCCCTTTTAAAGGGGATACTATACTATCAACAAAGGTCCGTATAGTAAAAGCCATGGTTTTCCCAGTAGTGATGTATGGAAGTGAGAGCTGGACCATAAAGAAAGCTGATCGCCAGAGAATTGAGGCTTTTGAATTATGGTGCTGGAGGAGACTCTTGAGAGTCCCATGTACTGCAAGAAGATCAAACCTCTCCATCCTTAAGGAAATCAGCCCTGAGTGCTCACTGGAAGGCCAGATTTCTGTGGTCCATAGGAGTCAGGTGCCCCCTTCACAAGAGCTTCTGATCTTCACCAGGGAGCATGTCATGCTGTGTGTGGAGCAGAAGACTACCATCTAGGGGTGGGCAAATGTCTCAGGTCCAGTTTCTCATTTTCCCCAATATTAAATGCAACTCTCCCCATTTCTGTAGCAATTAATGGACCAAAGTTAGCAATAACTGTTCATTTCAATAGGCGTACTCTGAGTGGAACTAGCATTGGACACAGCCCTATGTTTTTCACATTTCTGCAGTAATTTGTGAATTTGGGAGGGGAACCTTCTTTAGCATTCTTTAGCATTCTTTAGCATTTTAGTCTACTCATGAGCTGAGGCTCCAATACTTTGGCCACCTCATGAGAAGAGAAGACTCCCTGGAAAAGACCCTGATGTTGGGAAAGATGGAGGGCACAAGGAAAAGGAGACGACAGAGAACAAGATGGTTGGACAGTGTTCTCGAAGCTACAAACATGAGTCTGACCAAACTGCAGGAGGCAGTGGAAGACAGGAGTGCCTGGCGTGCTCTGGTCCATGGGGTCACAAAGAGTCGGACATGACTAAACGACTAAACAACAACATACTATCAACAGAAGTATAGTGTACAGATCAAATGAAGTAATAGTACTACTCTATTCTGCCTCAGTCAGACCACACCTGGAATACTGTGTGCAATTCTGGGCACCACAATTTAAGAAGGGTGTTGACAATCTAGAAGGTGTGCAGAGGAGGGCAACCAAGATGATCAAAGGTTAGAAAACCAAGCCTTATGAGGAATGGTTGAAGGAGCTGTTTAGCCTGGGAAAGAGGAAACTGAGAGGAGATACGATCACCATCTTCAAATATCTCAAGGGCCATCACATGGAAGACAGAACAAGCTCTGGAGGGTAGGACTCAAACCAATGGCTTCAAGAAAGGAGATTCTGACTAAACATCAGTAAGAACTGTTCGACAGTGGAACAGACTCCCTTGGGAGGTAGTGGACTCTCCTTCCTTGGAGGTCTTTAAACAGAGGTTGGATGGCCATTTGCCATGAATGCTTTAGCTGAGATTCCTGCATCTGTGACTAGATGGGCAGACCATTGACCAGATCCAGCAGCCATTTTTATGTTCTCATGTTCTGAACATTACCCCACGATTTGCTGAAAGTGCATGAGCTGCTCTGGAGATTTGCCAAAAGGTTCAGGTTTTGTTTCCAATAGCTTGAACCCCCAGAACTACATTGATTTGATATATCTGAGCATCCTGTTGTCCCCCTGGTCGCTAGGCAACCTAGTTCTCATCTGTGTCGCTCCTGGGAGTCAGCCTGTGAGTGATACTGTTGTGTGTATATGATGCTAAATGGACCATGGGCACCATTTGTAAGCAGGGAAATGTATGTTTTGAGTAAGTAGAAGAATATCTGTTTACTCAGGGCTGTCAGCATGGTGATTTCCTTCCCTCCCCTGCAATTTCCATGTGACTAACAGAACAATGAATATTTACTTTAGGCTACACAATGGGGGCAGGGGGGTCTTTCATACTGTTCGAAGAAATCTCATAGACCACAAAAGCTGGACTCACACCAGAAATACTATAGGACTAGTTACTGGGAAGAAATTTGAGTCGGTTTACATTGAAGCTTACCCGATTTGCACTTTTTGAAATAATATGAAAAGTGCTATATAACCATTCTTTGAAATTCAATTTTATCTGAATTTTGCACTGTAGCACTCCCACCATGAAGGTAAACAAAAATACATAGATCAGGGGAAAGTATGCATAAATATGCACAATTTAATGATAATAATATACATAAATGCATTATATTAGGGGGAACGGCTTTGCAAAAATGTATACATTCAGGAAAATTGCGTGCAAAAATGTGACCATCAGGAAAAAATAATGCTAAAATACTATGCAATCTGCATGATAACTATTTTTTTTTAAAAAAGCAAACTGATGTGGAAATATGGGGAGCTGAACATAAAAGGGTCCATAGCTTGAGTGCCACAGGATCTGCTTTGCATGCAGAAGGTCCCGGGTTCAATCCTTGGCATCTCTGGGCAGGGCTTGGAATTGCCCCTTGCCTGATACTATGGAGAGTTGCTGCCAGTCAGTGTAGACAGTACTGAGCTAGTCAGATTCAGTCTAAGTCAGCTTCCTGTGTTTCTAGATTGGAAAATGAGAAATAGAGAAGCCTAAATCAAGATATTAGGGACGCAGGTGGCGCTGTGGGTTAAACCACAGAGCCTAGGACTTGCCGATCAGAAGGTTGGCAGTTTGAATCCCCGCGACAGGGTAAGCTCCCATTGCTCGGTCCCTGCTCCTGCCAACCTAGCAGTTCGAAAGCACCTCAAAGTGCAAGTAGATAAATAGGTACCACTCTGGCGGGAAGGTAAATGGCGTTTCCGTGCACTGCTCTGGTTCACCAGAAGCGGCTTAGTCATGCTGGCCACATGACCTGGAAGCTGTACGCCGGCTCCCTCGGCCAATAAAGCGAGATGAGCACAGCAACCCCAGAGTCAGTCACGACTGGACCTAATGATCTGGGGCCCCTTTACATTTAACTTTAAATCAAGATATTGGCCCATCCCTAAGCAAGACTTTCACCTTGGAATGAAGTCAAGAGTGAGTCAAAGTATTTTGAGAGATTGCAGGAAAGTGGGGAGAGGAAGGGGAAGAGAAGCTTGCAGCTCCGGGAACTGTGTCGAAAGTTCATGTGGTCAAACACCCCAATTCACAATATCAACCCGGGTCAATGAACCAGGTAAGCAGTCCTTCCATACATGTGGGTGCCTCATTGCTTTTTGTAGTTTTGACAAACCATATGCCTATCTATCTACCAAGAATTATTTAATGCATTAGTTCCACTTTGAAAACCAAACAAGGCAATTTGGAACTCCAAACTGGAGGAGAATTTTGTATGAAAATTTCAGAAGCTTCCCTAATTCAAACTATATCTGCTCTGTCTTTGATTTTTAAAACCTGGCAAATGAAAATCCATGTGCCTGTTAGCATTGTTTTTAATCAATATAAATTGTCTCACTAGTTAAGTAGTGGGAATGAAAGGCTCCATACAGATTTCAACAACCTGGTGCCCTTCGGAGGAAGTCCTCAGTTCCCTTCTGGGTCAAACTATAAACTGGAGCTGTGCCACAGTTTAAATGAATCGTTTGAGCTGCTTTGGAATTTTCATCTCTTGTGATTTATGATGCCATCAACACTTCTCAATGGATTCACAGTTTGGTAATCTGTCTTCCAGTCCAGCAAATCACTAAGTATAAGACCATATTCAGACCTTTCATTCTAGAATGGAGTTTTCCAGTGTTACCCGTTGGGTCTCGGTGACTCCTTTGATCCCCAAACTCCACCAGCCTCTTCCCAAGATGGTACCCAGATTAGTTCTATTCAGAAGAGGCCCATTGAAATGAATGGACTCAAGTTAGCCCAAGTTAATTTCCATGCATCTACTGTGAGCAGGACTGATATTGGACACACAACCCAAAGTCACATCCCAAAATGTGTTCGAGCAGCAAGAGTTTAAGGAAATCTTCATGAGAAAGACTGAAGAAGCAGCTTTTCTGGCTCAAAAAACTGATTAGTTTGCTCTGTCATAATGAGCTACAGACTTTCCTAAAGTGGTGGTTTCATGGAAGATAAGACTCTTAGTCCTGATGGCTGTGCTCTGCCTCCATGAATACCAGTTTCTGGAAACCGCAGGACAGTGTGTGGATTCTGCTTGTGGGCTTTTTGTAGCCATCTGGTTGACCACCATAAGAGCAGCAGGCTCTTCCAATGTACTTATGTGGTGGTGATTTGTGGTGGATGCACTGTGCAAAATGTACCACTCAGCTCACAAACAAGATTACCAAACCCCAAGAGTGCAACAAAGGAGCCTTTCAAGTTCCTTTATGGATGCTTTCCAAAGTGGGGATGGTGTCCAAAATATCAAGTTCTACTTTCTGCTCACTTGGAAGATGGATTGAGATATTTGTGTGTCACTGTAAAGCATTTTTCACAGGGGAAAGGGCTCTGGGAGCAGTGCCTAGCATCACGGTGATATGTAAATGATGTCAGCCTGGCCTGCTGCACCTCATCCATCACTGGTGCTGATTCCTCTTTGTTTTCCTCCGTGGGAAGAAAAGGCACCTTGGTGCCTGGCTTCCTCTCTTTTAGCACTTCCTTTCCTTTCCTTAACATTTAGAACCCACCCCAAGTTAAACATCTGGGCACAATATGCATTCACTACTTTAAATGATGCCATTATTTCTATCCAGGTGGCTGGAGGTGGCTGTGTTTTCATTCCTCACCTTGTTTAATCTGACCATAAATTGAAAGGCACATACAAAGGGGAAACTGTTAATAATTAAAAAAAATCAGGCAACTGAACATTATCCATTTCTTTATTGCCAACTTACTTCCAGATTGTTGGATTCACACATGCATGTTTGCTTTCTTTAAAGGTAAAAGGTAAAGGGACCCCTGACCATTAGGTCCAGTCGTGGCTGACTCTGGGGTTGTGGCGCTCATCTCACTTTATTGGCCGAGGGAGCCGGCGTACAGCTTACGGGTCATGTGGCCAGCATGACTAAGCCGCTTCTGGCAAACCAGAGCAGCACACGGAAACGCCGTTTACCTTCTCGCCAGAGTGGTACCTATTTATCTACTTGCACTTTGAGGTGCTTTCGAACTGCTAGGTTGGCAGGAGCAGGGATCCAGCAACGGGAGCTCACTCCATCGCAGGAATTCGAACCGCTGACCTTCTGATCGGCAAGTCCTAGGCTGTGTGGTTTAACCCACAGCGCCACCCGCGTCCCTTTCTTTAAAGGTAGTTTTTCTCAAAGATGCTCATAAGAGCTGGCATGGAAGAGGAATCTCTCTGCATCATGCCAGAACTATTTCTTTCCTCCTAAGCAGAAAAAGTAGGGAAGCATGCTCTTTCCAGAGTCAGCAACTTCCATGTTGCCTTGCTCAATGGAAAAGGCTGAGGGAAAGCCATTGTTTCTCCACTCGTTGGCAAAGCACAGGATGGTAGATCTCCCAGCCCCACTGAAGGATGCAACTGCAGGCTACAAATGGAAGCTGGTTTCTATCTGAGAAGAATCACTTATTTATGGTTTTTAAGAAAATAAGAGTCTGCTCGATCAGTTCAGTGGCCCATCTAGTTCAGCATACTATTCTCACAGATGCCCCAAAGGGAATCACACCAGCAGGACCTAGGTGTAACAGCACTTTCCTCCTACCTCTGACAGTGGAGATAGAACATTGCCACCATGGCTCTACAAAATTGTCTAATCCCCTTAAGAACATAAGAAGTGCCCTGCTGGATCAGACTTAAGGCTTATCTATTCCCTGGTATTCATAATGATAATGATAATAATTTATTATGTATACCCCACCCATCTGGCTGGGCATCCCCAGCCACTCTGGGCAGCTTCCAAAAAAAATATTAAAATACTGTAATACATCAAACATTAAAAGCTTCCCTAAACCATCTTCCGCAGAAACTGCTGCTTGCCTTCTGTCACTGTGCCATTGAGAGCGTGCTCACTTATGGCTTATGTGTGTGGTACGGAAGCTGTACTACCCAGGACAGGATGGGGTTGTGCAGAGTTGTTAAGGCAGCAGAGAGCATTGTTGGCTGCCCACTCTCCACCTTAGAGCAGATTTATGCCACAAGGTGCCATAGGAAGGCACTGGACATAGTAAAAGATCCATCGCATCCTGGTCACTGTCTCTTCGAGCTCCTGCCGTCGGGACAGAGATACAGGATGATGAAGACAAGAACAAGCCGTCTCAAGAACAGCTTCTTCTCCAGAGCGATCTTGGCCCTGAATGGGAAACCTGGACTTTGAAAGTCATTTAATCTTCCTTCCTGTATTATACTGTATTGTTTTAATTAGTGTTTTTATAGTTGTTCTGATTTTGTGTGGAGTGCCCTACCTGGGTGGATGGAGCAGCCAAGTAATTTTCGTTGTCCCTGAGAGGGGGCAATGACAATAAATATATTTATTATTATTATTATTATTATTATTATTATTATTATTATTTTATTATTACATTATTATTACATTATTATTATTATTATTATTATTATTATTATTATTATTAAACAGGGCTGCCTTCAGATGTCTTCTAAAAGTCTGGTAGTTGTTGTTCTCTTTGACATCTGGTGGGAGGGCGTTCCACAGGGCGGGTGCCACTACTGAGAAGGCCCTCTGCCTGGTTCCCTGTAACTTGACTTCTCGCAGTGAGGGAACCGCTAGACAGCCCTCTGCACTGAACCTCAGTGTCTGGGCTGAACAATGGGGGTGGAGACACTCCTTCAGGTATACTGGACCGAGACTGTTTAGGGCTTTAAGGGTCAGCACCAACACTTTGAATTGTGCTCGGAAATGTACTGGAAGCCAGTGTAGGTCTTTCAAGACCAGATTCCATAGTTTAGCTCTGCACTGTGCAAATAAGGATTTGAGCCACCCACCTTTTTTGCCTATCAAAAGAATGTGCAAGAGAAATTGACTTGGAGGGGGGAGGCTTTTGTGATTAAAGAGGCCAGAAAAACCAGGCTTGAACGTGAATCGGCCTTTCTATAGTTAGGAAAGTGGCAGGAGAATGCATTGAAAAGCATGAGGTGCACACCCTCCAAGAGTCCACCAATTAAAATCAGGGCACAAATCTTTCGGTACCACACTCCCGTGGCAGCAGCTCTATTAGAGGTTACCGACCTTAACCACTTCCCAAAGTGTCTAGCAGAGCTTCCCTGGCAGCAGACGACAAGAACTGTAGTCACACTCGAATGCACTTTCAAGAATTACTTTATGCAAGCATTTGGTTATACAAGCATTTTCAGTTACTACTATCTACAAACTATTTAGAGTCGTTCTTCCTTTCTTCGGCACAGTATACTTTCAGTCTAGTAATAAACAGTGGTGAGACCGCAAACTCATAGTATCTGCAGCACACTTTTACCATACATCCAAACTAACTGTAAGCATGCATACTGACAGCGTATGTGTGCTCTCCTCGTGCCTCAAATTGCAAACTCAATTTCCTCCTTTTAATTGCATCTCCAGCTGACACCAATTAAGCCTGCAGTGCCACTCCCACACATTGAAGAAACTTCTGGAATGCTTTTTAAAGTTTCCAGGAACTGTTACTCTGTTTCGTGAAGAATGTATTCCTAACAAGCTCTCTCAGCAAGTGCCAGAAGAACATCCTCCAGCTTCTCCACCTCTTCCCCATCATCATCATCATCATCATCAATGTCATCTTCTCCTCCTCCAGCAGGGATGGACCTGGTGGGACAGCCTGGCCTGCACCACCAGCAGTTAGCTCCCCTTCCATGGACTCCAGTTCAGCCACCCTCTTTTGCGTGAAAGATATGCATCTTTCAGTGCTGAGCTCTCGCTGACTCACCAGAGAGACCAGCACTGAAAATGAGACATTCTGGGATCCAATCAGAAGCTGGGGTGGCTTCCAGGATGTCCCGGTCAAATTGGGATGGCTGACAGCTATGGAGATGAATGACTAACAGGAAGATGTGCAAATACCCTACATGCAAAATCAAGATGAATGCTCATTATCATACAACTGCCCTGTAAACAAATCAGAATGAGTGCTCAGTAATGACAACATCTGGATGAATGTGTAATAAGGGCTTGATATAGTCTAACCTCTGTGTAAGTTTTATGCAAGCAAATAGGGATAAATGCTCCTGGTTGTCTGGAGGAGTACACACATGTGCTTTCACATTGGTGAAACACCACAGATACACACACACACACACACATGCACACACATACACCCCTCATATGTGCAAATACAAAAATAGTGGAACCGCTTGTACAATCACATCAAGTTTGTGTTTCTGATGTTTATCAATGCACACAAACCCACCGGTAATGTAGAGTTGTAAAAGACATGAAGGAACCCAGGATTACAGCAATCTGCACATGCATGGTACAACTTTTTCAACACTCTGATTTTTATTGTTTTTAAAAAATCAGAATAGTTGAGAACTCATAATGGAACTGTTATTTGGAGTTTGAGAAACGTGCTGAAAAATGCAGATGAGAATTTTGGGTGCATTCCTAAATCACCCTCCCATTAATAGAAATTTGTTTCTAAATGGAGAAATGCTCGAGGTGCTTTAGCTGACCTCAGATCTGGTGGGCAAGGTATGTATTGTGATGGGTATGCATGTGTGAAAGAGAGAGAGTGAAACACTGTATAATATGAAAAATTCTCCAGACAAACTCATAAATCATCAAGCAAATGAAAATAAATACCGCTAACAATGCTTCCATGCTGGTTTTTTATTATGATTATTTATAACAGCATTGAAGAATTTTGGAAAATTAAGTAAATGTCAAGTGAAACGCAATAATTTTTCCCCAGGGTTTGGCACATTTGGGAGTCGGACAGCTTCCCATTTTTCTTGATATCCAGCAAAGACAGGCAGCCAACAGGGCTGAATTTTTGTTCCTCACTTTGTTTAATTTGATCATAAATCGAAAAGAGAGCTGAAAATACGGACCACAAAAATCAATCGGGCAAGTCAATGCTTCTAAAAACATCATTGATGCAAACATATTAGGAGTCGCCGGTAATTTAAATGTCTTTCCCTACCTAACCCCAATTGTAGGATACAAACATTTTGTGCATTATGTTGTGAAGATGATGGACCAAAGGCAACCCTCTTGGTCTGATCCAGCAGTTATTTGAGTTATTAAAAATAAAGCAATAAATGTAAATAATTACAACAGTAATATCCACAGTGATCACCTTTACACATTTGCTCATACCTGTGTTGGAGGCCATAGGTTTTATACTCCTTCTTCAGCTATCCAGACATTTACTCCTCTAATAGAGTAGTTTGAGCAATTGTAATTTGTGCCAACAGCTGAGATCTCTCCTGCTGATTCCACCCATCTGCCATGACAATCTGCACTTCACCTTGCTCAGATGTAGAGAAATTATGGCCTATAAATAAAACAATCACCAGCTTGGCATGAATGTATGTGCAGGCGCCATACTGTGGCACCTCAGGGTTCATTTATTTATCATTTGGATTCCCCCTGCCTCTTCCTTTACTATCCACACAGAGCTCAAGATGTGGGTTACAGAAATATATGGCAAGTTCTGAGTTAGAAAGGAAAAAGCGCCAGCCAGATGGGTGGGTTATCTCAAGAGGTTAGGACTATGACAAAAGAAAATAGAATTTCCTTCTGGGGAGTAGCTAGGACAAACCTCTCTCCCTCCTCCACCCTGAAGTTCACTCCTCGCTTTTGCCTTGGACACATGAGAGGATGGAGATAACAAGGCAATGCAAACCTGAGACTGGGATGAGCAAGTTTGGAATCTTGAGCTGTCACAACAGAGTCAGGGCTATGCCAACTGGGGGACATAGCAACATAACACCCTCAGCGCAGTTGAACCAGAGTATTGCCAGTTCAGCAATGCTGGTTCTGAGATTTCAGTATAATAATACTGTGGGGGCATTGTTTTCGTTTGTTACTGTGGTGTATATTTTTGTCTTTTTGTATTGTAAACCATCCTGTAATCTTTGGATGAAGTGCAGTACAGTGGTACCTCAGGTTACATACACTTCAGGTTACATACGCTTCAGGTTACAGACTCTGTTAACCCAGAAATAGTACCTCGGGTTAAGAACTTTGCTTCAGGATGAGAACAGAAATCGTGCTCCGGCAGTGCAACAGAAGCAGGAGGTCCCATTAGCTAAAGTGGTGCTTCAGGTTAAGAAAAGTTTCAGGTTAAGAACGGACCTCCGGAACGAATTAAGTACTTAACCCGAGGTACCACTGTATTACTACTACTATTATTATTATTATTATTATTATTATTATTATTATTATTACCACTGTATAGAATATATCATCATCATCATCATCATCATCCCTGAATTGCAGATGGTACCTCATTCAGTGCCATACCTTCATGTCCTGGTTTGACTTCGTCCACCCAGGCTGGCCATTGGATCCTACTAGACAGGAAGGTATCTAAAAGAACTTCCTGTTCCACTCAAGCTGTGTTCAAGCAACAAGGACATAGTGAGCTCTGGTGTGGCCCTGGCAGGTTCCTAAGAGTTTCATCAACCGACTGAAGTGGTAAGGAAGGAGAATATGAGAGTCATGTGGGGTTCAAGTCACACATTGTATTAGAGGGCCAATAGCAGCTTAATTTTACGCTATTAGGAATGTCGTCACCCCTGATTCTAGCATTAATCTGGATACAGAGTTGCAGGTTGCGGGGCACCATATTGGAAGATGAGTCATTCAGGGCTCAGAGCTGTTGTAGACAGGGAGACCATTGCACCTAAGGCTGTTGGACAGGAGCCCCCCAGAGGAACCTCCAGGACCACCATGGCCTGTAGGGCCAGAACCCAGACTCTCATAGGCACCTTCCCATGATGTATCGGATGTCCTCCTCCACATATCACCAGTGCAGCAGCACCAGAAGTGAGGCTATGAAATGAAGGAGTGCTCATCTTCAGGTAAGGGGCTTGGTCCTTTAAGGCCCTGAAGTTCTCTCAAAGAGGTGGAGAATTGAGGAGGTGGTCTGGAGATAAAAGGCTTAAAAGACTCCAGTCTGCTCACTCAGAGCTGTCTGTGGTACTGTAACCTTTGGCCAGCCTTGCTGTTTTCTCTATGGGATCCAGCATTGTGCTAGAATAGGATAAGGAAGCTGTCTTATGTGAGGGAATGGTATTTGTTTATTCAACCCAGTATTGAATGGACAACCATTCTCTGGCATGTCTTGCAGGTGTTTTTCATATCTCTAGTTACCTCATCATTTTAAGTAAATAAGCTGGGGATTGAACCTGTATGGGGAGGAGGGGCTCTGCCAATAACAAAAATGGCAGCTCTGGAGTGGATTTTACCCATATGAGTTAGCCTGTCTCCAGAGTGTCTCAAGCTGCCATTTTTGTTAGTGGCAACACAGAGAGTTGATTAGGCTGGCTAATCAAGAGCTCCACTTTTCATGAGGATGACAACGAGAACATCCAAATAAAGCAACAGGCCTCCTACTACAGCCACAGCATTGCTTTTCTTTTCTTCTTTGCCTGAGCAAATTTAATTTGAATTCCTTGCAAGCCACCAGCTCAGCAGTGCACCAGCAATATTGGAAAGGTCACCAAAGGTAATGTCAGACATATCGTCAAACATTCAGACAGTGATGGTGAGTCACGAGTGGCCTCTGTGCTTATCTAAGTGATAATACATCACATAGGGTCTGGGCAGATCCAAATATTTGCTACCTTTATTTCATTTACCACCCCAAAACCCCTGTGGTGAGGAAGATCATTGACACAGCCTAGAGAAGCTCTTGAAACTCACTTGAAGGTCCATGACTCAGAGCATCATATCTGCATGCAGAAAGTCCCAGTTTCAATCTTCAGGTAGGACTGTAAATGCTTCCTGCCTGAAACACTGGAGAGCAGCTGCCAGTCAGTGTAAGCAATACTGAGCTAGATGGACCAATGGTCTGATGTAGTATAAGGCTGCTTCCTATGTTCCTAAAATGTGGAAGGTCCTGCTGCAGAAGAGGCAGTGGTGGAGGAGAAGATAACTTTATTTTGGTTCAAAGGTCCTTGTCTGCAAGCCAGATGTTAAACAGGTTAGGCTGAGAGTTGCCTCAGCATGGTAGGCACCTGGGCATTGGCTTCCTGGCTCCCTGGCTCCTCACCTTTCCACAATGCACATAAATAAAGTCAGGCTGTGGGTAGAAGAAAAGGAGAAAGGACAGGGGTCACCATCCTGATAGGTGTCAGTTAAGGAAAAACAGGAGAAAGGGAGCTAATCTTCCCAAAACTTTGCAGACTACCCCCACACATAGGAGATATGGCAACTACACCAGAGACTAAAGTAGTCCGTCAATGGTGAGGTACGCTAGATAACAAGAAACTATCTGGCAAGGAAAGAGAATGATTTGCTTCAAGACTGAATAGGCCTCAATTGAGCTGTTTTATAACTGACTCTGCTGCCCACTTCTATCCTGGCATGCCACTGGGGCCCTGGTCCAGAGTACACGAGGAGTACATGAGCATGATTCATCCCCATGGGTACAGCTTTGAGGTCCCAAATGAGTACTGTGGCTTTAGTCCTGAGCTTCTACACAGACACACCACAACCTCTGTCACTAGGGTCATGGGGGAGATCTTCGAAGAACTGGAGGGTGGTGGGAGAAGTTGTGCCATACGTCTTTGCCTGAGCCTACTAGCCACGATGACTATGTTCTACCTCCACCATCGAAGGTAGTATGTTTCTGAATGCCAGTTGGTGGGGATTTCAGATGGAGAGAACATTGTTGTGCTCTAGGTTCTGTTTGTGACATATGGTTGGGGACTGTGAGAATAGAGTGCTGGGCTAGATGAGCTCTTTTAATATTCTTCTTAGGTCTGCAGGATCAAGTCTTCCCTGTTTTGTGTGTGAGAGAGGGAGGAGGAGGGAGTGTTTCTGCTTACTCTCTTTTGAACTCTGAAAGTATAGGAGCTTTCTCCAAGTTCTCATGTGGTTCTCAGATAGATGATGAAAGTGATGGCATTTGACAACATCACAAGCCACAATAGTACAAAAGAAAAGAAAAAGAAAAAGAAGCTCTAAGTGTTGAGCAAGAAGAAGGGCTTGCATTCAGAAGGACTAAGGTTCAATCCTGAACATCTCCAGATGAGCTGTCTGTAGCTCCAGAGAACTGCTACCAGTCAGTGTAGAGAATACTGAACTAGATGGACCGGGGGTCTCATTCGGGATAGGCAGTGTTCGATGTTCCTAAGTGATAATAGAAAATATCACCCATATTAAATTATCAACAACCAATTAATTCCAAACCCTTTTAACAAATACAGTATGTAACCTGTAACCTCACCTTCTTCCAGTAGACACTGATGAAACAGAGAAGTTCAAACCAACACAATAAATAACACATCATCTCAAAATGGTGAATAATAGCAACCCATTATAGACATTCCATCAAATATAGCTGCTGAACATTAGACTGAGACACAGATGTTCCTTTCAAAACCAATGAAATACATGTGAATCATGAGCACTAAATGTTTCCAGAGAAGCAGGCCTGACAGACCTGCGGAAAGTATAATATAGGGACCATGTCCTTGTTAATCCTCTCCTATCTATCTCCCATTATCGTACCTTATTAGGACATCCCATAGACTCACTGTTTCTGCACCATTGGAGAGAGGCAAATGATGTCTTAATGAGAGATGTGCCCTAGTGCCGATAAAGAGCTATTCTCTCCTTTGGAAAGAAGAGATAATGTCAGGCATGGGATGTTGAAGTACATTTAACATAATTGGATGGAACATGGAAGGGTCTCCTCCCTCTGGGCTACTACAGAAGTCACAGCGAAATATATCAAAGTGGCAAAAATATATTATGTGTCATATTTCACTCAGGAGCAGATCCACGAGGGTTCTGCCTCAACTGGAAAGCAAGAGGAGAGACATCAGTCTGGCCAAGCTTCTTTGACCAGACCAGAGAAATGGAACTGATCTCCCATTATGACCAAAATAAAAAAAGCTATGTGCTTTTCCATGTGTACAAGTAATGATTGGCACCTGTCTATCTCAGAAGACAATGGAAGAGTGCACCTTTGGGAGTGAAGTCAAACCACTGGAGAGTTACAGTGCCTGCTGTAGCTGTAGAGACCAATTTTCGTTGCAGTTGAGGCAGATGAAGGTGTCCAGTGCTATTGATACAGGTGTACCATGCTGTTTCTTTTTCTGTGTTCTTCAGCATTCATTTCTCCTCTGGTCACTGCTGTGAATACATGACTGATTGTCTCTGGGACCAGAGCTGGTTGAGAGGTGGACAGAAAGCAAGCATTCTGAGACCTCGGTCAGTGGTTCTATCACAGACAGAAGAGAGGTCCTCACGACATCATTCTGGATGCCCTCCTTGCCAGAAAATAGTTCATCTCTCAGAGGCTGCCATTTGAAGCGAGTCTGGTCTCCTGCAGCTTGGCAACATCTGTGTTGAGCATTTTCAGTTCACCATCAATTATAGTCATCTTCTATGAGTTGTTGACCTGCAGCAAATCAGTGGACAAGCCAGGACACATGGCCCGGACATTCCAGATTGCTACACACAAGAAGGTTTCTTTCTTTTCTTTGTTTGCCTCATGCAGTAGTTTGGTCTACTTGTTGAGTGATACTCTTAGCTCCCAGCTCCCATTGAAGCAGGTGGATGGTAGTGGGTCAGCACTTTACTGGCTGGGGCTGCCTGGTTAAGGCAGGTGGTAGCTGACCAGTGAGACATGGTGATCTCTCCCACCGTCAAGGGCAACCTGTAGCAATTACACCTCATGCCAATCAGGTTGAGCTTAAAATTCATAACTGATGCCTCCCAAATGTTTTTGCTGTGTTGGCAGCACTGAAGTGACCTCTCTGGGGCACAAGCCAGGGCAGTGTGTATTGAGGTCCTGGGCTGCCCAGATGACACAATGCCTCTCTCAGCCTTACCAATGTAGTCCAAAGAAAGGAAAAACAATATATTTGGCAACAGGAGTTGCCAGAAGGAGGCATACAAGATGCCATCCAACTGCCTTAGGGACTCCACTCCTTTTCTTCTCCTAGATATTTCCCACAGGGCAGTGTGGTTTCGTATCAGAGTTTTTCTTTTCTTAGATGGGGGTACCTTCCCAGGCTGACGAAACCCATCCAACCCTCACTTCCCTCTACAGCATGTGCAAAAAACCACCTTCTTGACCATTGGACCCACTATTGGTCTCATCCTCTCAATCCATCAGAGCCTGTCTAGCAAGCTGGAATGTCAGGGCCATGTGTCCACTGATTTGCTGCAGGCCAACAACTCATGAAAGATTGCTATAAGTCCCTAACTCACGAGGGTTTGAGACCCATTGTCTGCCCTCACCTGGTTAACCAGCCAGTCAAAGCCATTCCCGGGGTGTGGCCACTATCACATGCTGGCAGCTTCTAGGAACCACAGGTAAGAGCTAAGTGCACCAAAGGTGGACAAATTTGTCAGTTTGCATTTCTTAGTGCAGAAAGTATTGATCTGATATGTAGAGATCTTTCCTGTTCTGATTAATTCAAGAGGATTCTGGAAGCTACTAGAAGCTTCTCTGTGTGAGAGAAGCAGGCAGAAGAGTTAATGATTGTTTGGGTTATACCTTCTGGGAAGCTGGTTTGAACTAGTTCTCTTATCTCTTCCAATTAAGGTCATGCTGACTATAAATATATGCCAGAAGGAGGCTGGATTTTATTTTCTTTCTATCTATCTCTCTTCCTTCTGGTGTGGTGTTTTGTACATAGCATGCTTAGTGTTAAGGCTTAGTCTTGTTATAAGTTTATAAGTTTTGTAAGTTCTGCAACTGGATTTTTATGGACTGTGCCAAACCTGAATGTACCGGATTTGTGACCATTAAGCTACATTTGCGTTCATCACAAGTAAAGCTCTGCTAGATAAAACATTGCCTCTGGTGTGTTTTTGGAAACTCTGCCGCTACATGTTTAAGTTTTTCCTCCACACGTATGACAAAACTAGCATGACGTGTCTCCCACCAAACATACTACCTCTCCCCAACACCACCCCTCTGAAGTGGTTGTCAGCAGGTGGGAGCTGGCTGAGGGCAGCCTGAGGTTGGTGGGGCACTGCCTCACTTGCCCTAATGGGCTAGCCTTCCTTGTGCCTCGCCCCTACCCCTACTTCATCCAAGTAAGCCGCAGCAATGGGGGAGTCAGGAAGGCAGCTCTGCCGCACTATATCAACCACTACTGGAAGCAAGGCACTAGAGCCTTGCTGTGTTAGTCCCTGTTTCACTCTTACCATGCCTGTTTCCAGTCTCCTGGCACAATCTGGATCTATCCTATTTTGGCTGGAGAAAGACAACACAGACAATGGCAGCCCCAATATTTTGGAGTAAGTTCATTTTGTCAGAACTGAAGCTGAATTCTGCTTTAGGTAAGTTTCCGCTTTAGCCTCTACTCAATGGAACCTGTAACCCAGTTTGAAGGATATTGTGTGGTCAGTTTCAAGTGCACACACAAATATATCACCCTGTTTTTGAAATATGTAGGAATCTGTCACATGGTGCGCTTTCAGGTTGAGCAGGCCAACAATGCGTAAGCTATTAATGGAGGTAAATCCACACATATTGCCACTGATTTCTAGAAATAGCAGGAAAGGGATTTCCAAATCCTTTAAAGATTTGCAAAATGCTTCCTCTCTCTATTCCCTTAATCTCCTAATACGGAAAGCAAACTCTTTTTGTTCCCTGCCTGAAAAGGCTTCGACTGTATGGCAGCCCAACCATGAAGCAGAATAAAAGTATTATTATTATTATTATTATTATTATTAAAAACTTGATGAACTGATATTTACAGTACAATCCTATGCATGCTTTCTCAGAGGTAAGCTCCATTAAGTTCAATCAGATATGTTGTTGTTGTTTAGTCGTTTAGTCGTGTCCGACTCTTCGTGACCCCATGGACCAGAGAACGCCAGGCACTCCTGTCCTCCACTGCCCCCCGCAGCTTGGTCAGACTCATGCTGGTAACCTCGAAAACACTATCCAACCATCTCGTCCTCTGTCGCCCCCTTCTCCTTGTGCCCTCCATCTTTCCCAACATCAGGGTCTTCTCCAGGGAGTCTTCTCTTCTCATGAGGTGGCTAAAGTACTGGAGCCTCAGCTTCACAATCTGTCCTTCCAGTGAGCACTCAGGGCTGATTTCCTTCAGAATGGAGAGGTTGGATCTTCTTGCAGTCCATGGGACTCTCAAGAGTCTCCTCCAGCACCATAATTCAAAAGCATCAATTCTTCGGCGATCAGCCTTCTTTATGGTCCAGCTCTCACTTCCATACATCACTACTGGGAAAACCATAGCTTTAACTATACGGACCTTTGTTGGCAAGGTGATGTCTCTACTTCTCAAGATGCTGTCTAGGCCTGTCATTGCCCTTCTCCCAAGAAGCAGGCGTCTTTTAATTTCGTGGCTGCTGTCACCATCTGCAGTGATCATGGAGCCCAAGAAAGTAAAATCTCTCACTGCCTCCATTTCTTCCCCTTCTATTTGCCAGGAGGATATGGGACCAGTAGCCATGATCTTCGTTTTTTTGATGTTGAGCTTCAGACCATATTTTGCACTCTCCTCTTTCACCCTCAATAAAAGGTTCTTTAATTCCTCCTCACTTTCTGCCATCAAGGTTGTGTCATCTGCATATCTGAGGTTGTTGATATTTCTTCCGGCAATCTTAATTCCGGCTAGGGATTCATCCAGCCCAGCCTTTCACATGATGAATTCTGCATATAAGTTAAATAAGCAGGGAGACAAAATGCAGCCTTGTCGTACTCCTTTCCCAATTTTGAACCAGTCAGTTGTTCCATATCCAGTTCTAACTGTAGCTTCTTGTCCCACATAGAGATTTCTCAGGAGACAGATGAGGTGATCAGGCACTCCCATTTCTTTAAGAACTTTCCATAGATATACTGCCATGCAATTCATTCATAAAATTATTTATTTTAAAATGTATAATCTGCTCTTTCATCAAATATAACAAGGTGGCTTACTCCTTCCTTGGAGGATTTTAAGCAGAGGTTGGATGGCCATCTGTCATGGATGCTTTGGCTGAGATTCCTGCATGGCAGGGGGTTGGACTGTTGGGTCCCTTCCAGCTTTACAATTCTATGATTTGCCCTCAGAAAGCATAGTTGCACCCAAACTTCCAACACAGTGCAGAGTCAAGACTAAATCTTGACCTCCACAAAATTTCTACACAATACCCCTGACCTCTCTCTGTCAGGCAGCATGTCTTTTGCAGGATCTTTCCTAGTCCTGCTACCTGGAATCCTTTTTTACACAGAGGTGCCATGATCTTCCAATGAAAACAGAAACTGGAGTGGGAATTGCAGGGGTCCACTTATTTGTCCCATGCTGCTGCAATTGATATGTATGCAATTGACGACGTTCTTTTCCCCAGCTCTCAGTGCCTTCCGTTTGCATTGAAATGAATGGGGTAGGATATCATAATGACAATGTACTTAATTACGTTACATTAATTCTGCTGTAATGGACAGCGAAGCGGATAACACCACCTTGAAGCTGTCCCAGAAATTCCAGCGGAAGCATATGTGGGGAGCCTGCAATATGCGGGAGCATATTCACCCAGTGCTTTTCCAGCTGCACTGGCTTCCGGTGGAGTACAGGGTCAGATATAAGGGGCTGGTTTTGACCTTTAAAGCCCTTCACTGCCTAGGACTCTTGTACCTATGGGACCGCCTCTCCCGGTATGCCCCACAGAGAGCCTCAAGGTCCATAAATAGCAACACCCTAGTGGTCCCAGGCCCTAAGGAATTTAGATTAGCCTCAACCAGAGCCAGGGCCTTCTCAACACTGGCTCCGGCCTGGTGGAACACTCTGTCTCATGAGAACAGGGCCCAGCGGGATCTGATTTCTTTCCGCAGGGCCTGTATGACAGATTTGTTCCACATGGCCTTTGGCTTAGAATCAGTTTGATTCCCTCTCCCTTTCTCTTTTTCCTTTCTCCTCCTGTGAAGAGGCTATATCCCAATGTTTTAATGTTGTATCTTAATCTTTTAAATTGTATTTTAATCAACTTGTTTTTATTATTGGTTGTTAGCCGCCCTGAGCCCGGTTTTGGCTGAGGAGGGTGGGGTGTAAATAAAAAAATATAATTGTTGTTGTTGTTGTTGTTGTTGTTGTTGTTGTTGTTCCTGTCAGAAGCCAAACTACAGTGGTGTGGGAACAGGACTGCATGCAAAGAACATGGGGTGCGGCGGAAATCAATGCCTTCTTACATCCCTCTTTCTCACTAACCTATGACCACTCCCTCCAAGCGCATGGCAATTACTTTGTGCTATCATTTTGCTACCACTTCATAGATTTAGGGCATGGAGGTTTCAGTATCACAGGACTGAATGGATGTAATCATTTCTTCCTGGGGTGAGCACATTGCTGCCACTATGCCTTGTTTATCCCACATTTACACCATTGCATCAAAATGCCTCTGACTTTTGCCTCGCCCTTCTGTCTGTAGGGAAGATCTTTGATTGACGTATTTCCGCCTGCTAGGCATCGTGCACCAGTTCCTGTGCCTAGAGCCTGAGCAGGTCACACGTATATTTCAATGTGCCATTGCTCCCGTGATATATTTCGAAGAAAGCCCGTTTCCATGCCACACTTCATCACCAGGGTGACAACTCTTTGCAGAGTACATCATGGGGAAAGATTACAGACGGCATTTGTATTTCAAAGTCTCGGTAATAGATCACAGGACATGCCATCTTGTTCCCAAGACCTCAAGGGTGGGTTGTCTTCAGAGAGAGCCAAAAAAATAAAAAGGAGCTATGTAAAGACTGTCAACAGAATATATTGGTCTGTCTGGAGACAGTTCTACATGCACACAAACAAGCTCTCCCCTTTTCCTTTACAATGGATGCAGCTTCACATATAAAGGTAAAGGTAAAGGTCCCCTGACCATTAGGTCCATTCGTGGCCGACTCTGGGGTTGCGGCATTCATCTCGCTTTATTGGCCGAGGGAGTTGGCGTACAGCTTCCGGGTCATGTGGCCAGCATGACTAAGCCGCTCCTGGCGAACCAGAGCAGCGCACGGAAATGCCATTTACCTTACCGCTGGAGTGGTACCTATTTATCTACTTGCACTTTGACATGCTTTCGAACTGCTGGGTTGGTTTCACATATATCACAGGTATAATTTCAATGGTATGCTACTTCAATGGGAAGGGTAAACATAGGACATTTGTGCATCTAAGGGTGTGCTTGCACCAGAACGCATCACATTTAATTTCGATTTTCATCTTCAGTGCCCCAGAACTGGTGCTCCCCTCAACTTATCCTGTAAATGTGTGCAGACTTCTGAGCTACTTGGAGGAATTCTCGGGGAAGTGTATGATTCTTTATTTACTTTCCTTTTCATTACAATAATACAAGTAATACTGTGCCAGTTCACACAATTTAACATGATGGTGTAGAGCAATTTACACAATCAAATACGAAATACTATAAAAACAGTACAAAATGGTTAAAATGACTGGCTCATCCCCCCAAAAAATTAGAAGGTGCATAGGCCTGTTTGCTTAAAAGTCTTTCAGCGATGCCAGAAAATTAAAAGCAAGTGTGCCTGCTGAACCTCAGCTGGAAGAGTAGTCCATAGCATGGGTCTGGCGACACTAGTTGCTCAACATCTAGTGGAGACCAGCTGGGCTTCTGTAACATAGGTGGAAGCAGGCAGTTTTGCTTTGGGTGATCATGGTAATGAAGCTGAGTTATAAGGGCTCAGAGGGGTTTTAAGGTATCCTGGTCCCAAGTTTTTCAGGGCTTTGTATACAATATGGGCTGCTGGGGAGATGTTTTAGCAAAACTTGTTGTATCATGTCAATTATGAATTGAGCGATGAAGGTCTGCCCATCACTAACTGGGATGGCGCAACAAAATGTTTTATTTATGCATTTTAAAAAAAAAATTGTGTGTCTTTGTTTCTCATTCTGATCCTTTTACACGGTTTTGGTATTTTATGCGTTATGACTTGCAGTTATTTTTATTGATGATGGTTTAGTAATTATTTATTGCAATTGTTAAGAGTGAATTGCTGTTTATTTTTTGCTGATGTTTTTCGAGTTGATTGTATTGTGTGCTATTATATTCTAATAGACAGCTGAACATTAAGTCAAAGTTACGTTTTATTATGTCTTTCTGTATTGGATCAGATTATTATACGGTGTGTGTTCTTTGTTGTATATTTTGTTCCTGTAAACTGCCTTGTGTATGGTAATATAGAAAGGCGGTATACAAATTAAAAGTGAAATGAAATCGTAAATTTATATCCCACCCTTCCTCCCAAAGGAAACCAGGGCAGCAAACAGACGAATGATAAAACAATTAAAACAGTTTTAAAACAATTCCAGTTCAGATGCAATCTCTTAATGGCTCATCAGCTTTCCTTTCTTCACTTAATGGCCCATCTTCCAGGCGATCACCTCATGAGGAAGCTAGACTGGCTTATATTTTAACACTTCAGCACCTAACAAGCTCATAAAAATATATTTCTCAAGCTCTAAAGGTAAAGGGACCCCTGACCATTAGGTCCAGTCGTGGCCGACTCTGGGGTTGCAGCACTCATCTCGCTTTATTGGCCGAGGGAGCCGGGTCATGTGACCAGCATGACTAAGCCACTTCTGGCGAACCAGAGCAGCACACGGAAACGCCGTTTACCTTCTCGCCGGAGCGGTACCTATTTATCTACTTGCACTTTGACGTGCTTTCAAACTGCTAGGTTGGCAGGAGCAGGGACCGAGCAATGGGAGCTCACCCCATCGCGGGGATTCGAACCGCTGACCTTCTGATCAGCAAGTCCTAGGCTCTGTGGTTTAACCCACAGAGCCACCCGCGTCCCTCTTCTCAAGCTCTATAAGGGCTTTATACACCAAAATAACACCTTGAACTTACTGTGGTCTGACAACTCCTATTCAAACCCTGTTACAGATCCATGCTACAAAATTTAAAGGAGGTATGGGAAATGATGTATCCTTTAAAGCAGGCATAGGCAAACTCGGCCCTCCAGATGTTTTGGGACTACAACTCCCATCATCCCTAGCTAACAGAACCAGTGGTCAGGGATGATGGGAATTGTAGTCCCAAAACATCTGGAGGTCCAAGTTTGCCTATGCCTCCTTTAAAGTAGAAATGCAAATCACTATTATCATTATTACTAGTGTTAACTTTTTTATATGTGTGTATTGGATGTTTGCTAAAACACACTAAACTGACTGACTGACCCTGTTACAAGTAGTCAAATTTGCTCATGATGTGCAGGGCAGAGCAGACTTTTAAATATCAAAAAATGCTTGATTGGGGTGCCAGATGTTGATATATACCCTGCCTCAACCTTATAAGATTGTAATATCCCAGCCAAATGATTAAAAGATGAAGCTGATTTCACTTTAATATCTCCCATTGCAGAGGGGAGAATCTTCCCTTCAAATACACCAGAGTCATTGAGCGTAACTAGATTTAATTTCATGCTGAAGGGTCTGTGAATATTCATTTTAAAAATAGTCACCAGCAGCCTAAATTCAATTTGTGCAATATACTTCTGCTTAAAGCAGCCGTTCAAAATCCTTAAAAATATTAATGAATCCTTATAGCAATACAGTGGGGTTTTTAATTTTTTTAAAAAATACATGTTTCAAATAACCATTACGGGCTTTTAGTTTTAAACTCATGTTAAAGAGATTTCACCATTAACAAAAATATGTATGAATTGAAAGTTAAGCACTGCTCCATTATTATTCAAATCTAACATTTATGCTGAAAAGTAGCGTTGTGCACACCCACACCCACAATACAAGTTGCCACCCACAATTTATGAATCTGGGTTAGATCCACATCCAGGTTGCTACCTGATAAATACAACTCTTTGGAAATCTCATTGACTTGAATTGAAAAACCAACATGACCATAGCTTACTTGGTTTTTATTCCCACAGAGGGGCTTTGGAGATGTGGGGATTAACCCTGCCAAATTTCAGATGGGTAGTTCCACGGGTTTTCATACCTTTTTTTAAAAAAATCTATTAAAAATAGTTCTCAGTCATGCCAGTTCTCGTACTCCTGTGTTTGATGTGTTCCTTCCATGAAGATTTTGAAAACATCTGAGATTTTTTTTCCCTTGAGATACTAGGCATGGGCAGGCAGCATCAGGCAGACACTGGCAGGCAGCAGCATAAAAATGTGCACAGAGGAGGATGAGGGATGAGACAGATACAGGTGTTTTTCGAAGGACAGGGCATCAGCAATCAATCAACTGAGCATCAGCAATGAGATAAAGTGATGGCTATGCTCTGCCTCAGAGGGAATAACACTTTTGAATACCGGTTGCTGAAATAATAATAATAATAATAATAATAATAATAATAATAATAATAATAATAATATTATTTATACCCTGTCCAACTTGCTGGGTTTCCCCAGCCACTCTGGGTTGCTCCCAAACATCATCATTGTCATAATAATAATAATAATAATAATAATAATAATAATACAGTGGTACCTCAGGTTAAGTACTTAATTCGTTCCGGAGGTCCGTTCTTAACCTGAAACTGTTCTTAAACTGAAGCACCATTTTAGCTAATGGGGCCTCCCACTGCTGCCGCGCTGCCAGAGCACGATTTCTGTTCTCATCCTGAAGCAAAGTTCTTAACCCAAGGTACTATTTCTGGGTTAGCGGAGTCTGTAATCTGAAGCGTATGTAACCTGAAGGGTACATAACCTGAGGTACCACTGTAATGCGATAAAACATCGAACATTAAAAATTTCCCTACAGGACTGCCTTCAGATGTCTTCTAAAAGTAAGATAGTTGTCATCTGATGGGAGGGTGTTCCACAGGGTGGGCACCACCACCAAGAAGGCCCTCTGCCTGGTTCCCTGTAACCTCACTTCTCGCAGGGAAGGAACTGCCAGAAGGCCCTCAGAGCTGGACCACAGGAGGGGGGAGTGTTCTTGTGTTCAGGTCCTGCTTGCAGACTTCCCACATCCAGTGCTATTTTTTGAGAAAAAGAGGTGCCGGAACTCCCTTCTTCTCTTAGAATGACAATGGCGTCCACCTGAGAGGTGCCGGAACTGAATTCCGGTGAGTTCTGGCTGGAAAAAAGCAGACATCTGCTTGGCCACTGTGAGATCAGGATGTTGAACTAGGATGGGTCTTTGGCCTAGTCCCGCAGGCTCATGTTACATTCTTATGTCTCTGATGAACATTTAGCTGCTTCAGTATGAGCACGCTCTTGGATTTAAACAGGCAGTTCCTATCAGGAGAGGAGCAGGAAGCTGTGGTCTCCACACACTTTCGGGTCATGAGAACTGGTCTCAAATTGGGGTCCCGTCCCAGACTAGCAGAGAAGCTGGCTCATTAGGCTGTATGGATTCAATTGTCAGAAATGATCCCAGGCCTCAGAACAAGCTCCAGCCTTTTTCAAATGGCTTCATCTAAATGCAAATGGGTGCCTGTTATGCTTGCCCAAGAGCCGAAAGCTTTTTCCCATTAAAAAGGCATGAGGAGGGGGGAATTAATTTAATGCTAAAACATTCCCCTGGATAAGAGGAATCTCCACTCCGTGCTTTGCATCATTTCCTACCCATGATGTCCACAGCACCAGCAATATGATATACATTTTTTAAACCTCTTCTTCTCTCCCCCCTCCCCTCCCGCACCCACCACACTTCCTTACTGAAAGGAACAGCAACATAATCTGTTTCTCGAAATGACTTTACTGCTGGCACTCTATCAACTGAAATGCAGATATTTGTATTTCTTTCTGCAAGAAATGCCCCAGGGAAATGAAAAAGTGGAAGATGGCAGCAAAAAAATGAGATTGTTCACACATGTACAATTTGCAAGCGATAGCGGCTCCACTGCAGCATGGGCGGTAGGGACTACCTTTGATAAGTTGTACAATGGCTTAGGATTCATTGGGATCCAATAAACACCTCCCAATCCTGGTGAAGGCTGGTCCATTTGGGTGAGTGTGGCACCCTTCTTACTTTCACCTGTTTATCATGCACATTTTGCAACCAAGCACAGAATTCCTTGAACCTAGGAAACGATTCTGGTTTCTGCTTGAGATTGAACACATTAATATACCTGGAAAATGAATCAATGAGAACCATGAAGTACCTGGCTCCACCCAAAGAGGGTGTAGGTGGGCCAACGAGATCAGCATGCACTACCTAGTATGGTTCTGTAGCTTGTCTACTGGACACATTACCTTTTGCAGCCATTTTGACCTTGGCCCATTTTGACCTTGCCAGAATCTCCGCTCGGCCATCTTCCTCTGAGCTGAGCCTTTGAAATCGCCTCCGACGTGTTTAATGACCTGAGCCTTTGATAAGGCCTCAAGCACATTCTATCCAGCAGGGTTCCCAGCACAGGGAAGAGACGAGAGGTTTGGCTGCATTGTATAGAGTTTTATTTCTAAACTATGCAGAACAGAAAAGACATCCTCTCTCTATGAAAGCAGAGAGCAACTGAACAAAGGAACAAAGGAAACAGGAAACCACTAACATCACATCCCGTCTCCCTTTCCCGTGAGACTTGAAGGTCTCTGGAATGTAAACAGAGTCTTGTGACTCCACACAGCTGCACAGTGATAACAGAAACTAACACTTACTTACTTGCCACCCTCCTCCTCCTTAGCCTCAGTGCTGTCCTTGTAGAACTCAGCAGGGAGGAGGACGGGGAGAAAACTAGAATGAGTTGGCTCTGCCTGTCATTGGCTCTGGCACCACCTACTGTTGGGCTCCCTGACTTCTGCCCAACCACTGCCATAGGGCGCTAGCCGTCACTGCTCAAACCCTGATTCCATTGCTCAATCCCTGATTCAGGGTTTGGCAGTCAGGAGTGGGCAGCGGAGGCTGGTCTATTAGGGCAAATTGAGCAGCAGAAATCAGAGAAGTGCAAATTTCAAATGATAGCGATGGTCTGGGTTGTGTATTGGTTTACGAAGCGTTTCTTCACCAGCCCAACCTGACCCAGATCCAGCCCCAACTCAGTGTGTTTGTGGGTGTGGGGCGAATGTTTCATTAGAGTTCAAGAAACCCTAAATAAATGTATGGTTGCGATGAGGTAAGGGAAGAAGAAGAAGAAGAAGAAGAAGAAGAAGAAGAAGAAGAAGAAGAAGAAGTAGTCAAGTCTCTTTCCCACCCCCCACCCTGACTGCCCTGCAGAGAGTAGAACTGAACCTTCATGTCAGGCTACCAGGAATCAGATTCCTCCCAGTGGCAGCCAAGAAGTAGATAAACAAGAGTTCTTACCAGTCTTTTATTCAATATTCACAGAGAGACGTAAAAATGGTGTTGCTCCAAGTAAAGTCCCACCCCCTTCATTCCTCCTATTCTGTGTCACCCCTGTGCCAGCTGGGCTTTATGCCTCTGAGCTTTTTGTTCTCCTACTCTCAGTGCCCACCAGGTCCTGGGAGAGGGAGGGTCAGGAATGCTTTCAAGAGACACTGAGTCTGTCGGCTGTCTATCTCCTGGTGCTTCTTCTCCCTCCTGCTCCTCTCCCAATATTTCCCAGCTTCTCCCCTCTGCAGACTCTAAACTATGACCTTCTGCAAACCACTGTTCTAGGTCTATACTGTCTCCCTTTTCTCTGGGAAGTGCAGGAGGAAGAAGGGCAGACTCCACCATTCCTCCTCAGACCAGTCCCTGACACTTCACCAGGTGGTGAACGGTGGGTTGAATCCTGCTTGCTTTGACTGCATGGGTGTTCCCCTGCTGGCCACAGCACTTTTGTTGTTGTTGTTTAGTCATTTAGCCATGTCTGACTCTTTGTGACCCCATGGACCAGAGCACGCCAGGCACTCCTGTCTTCCACTGCCTCCCGCAGCTTGGTCAAACTCATGCTGGTAGCTTCGAGAACACTGTCCAACCTTCTCGTCCTCTGTCATCCCCTTCTCCTTGTGCCCTTAATCCTTCCCCAACATCAGGGTCTTTTCCAAGGAGTCTTCTCTTCTCATGAGGTGGCCAAAGTATTGGACCCTCAGCTTCATGATCTGTCCTTCCAGTGAGCGCTCAGGGCTGGTTTCCTTCAGAATGGACAGGTTTGATCTTCTTGCAGTCCAAAGCACAATGTGGGGCTATTTAAAAGCCCTCTTTCAATGGTTGCCTTCTTCCCTCTCCACTTGGCTCCCCCACTCTTGATAGCCCCAGATCACTCCAGGTGGCACAACTTGACCCAGGTGAAATGGCACACACACACACACACAAAATGAAAAGGCCCGCTCTCTTGTTGCCACCCTCTAGACTTTCCATGGAAGGGGCACACACAAAAAAGGTCTCATATCAGGGGAGGTGGTCCTTGAAGTTTGGGGTTCTGAGCCACATAAGGCTTTATATATCAAAACCAGCCTTACCTTTCATGAATTTGTCAAATCGTTTTTTCAAAATCCATCCAAGTTAGACAGCCATTTGCCATCTGAGCCTTTGAGGCTGAAGGTTTGATGTAGTGAATGACACTTTCTCCATAACTGATCACTTGAATTGTGCCATAGCCATAGCAGAGGAGGAGGTTGCCCCACATAGATTTTTAAGAGGTCAGTTTGCCTCCCCACCTTCTTCCTTCGGCCATATCTCCAGCTCAATTTTCATAGCGCCCTTTTCCAAACCTCTTTCCTCTTGTTCCTGATGCACACGCACATCACACTTCTGTGGAGATAAAGAGCCAAATGATTACATTTTAATTGAGGCCAGATTAGTCCAGGAAATGGGCTTTTTCACTCAGGAGGCCTCCCTTCCACTGAACTGTAATGAACTAATAATGAAGGCTCTTAAGTTATTAAATCAAAATTCATAAAGGGGGCAAATATTGCTTTATATTTTCTAATAAAGCAATTTAAAAAAAAACACCATTGAGGAAGGAGAGATACTGGTTCTTCACCAGCAGCTCCAGTAAAGAGGTCAACATTTTAATGTTGCATCATATGATTTTCAGGGAGGGCTGGAAAATGGGCCAATTTGACAACTGGGATGCTGTTCGTGTCTGCTTCAATCCGGAGTCATTGCCTCTTTGGAAACAAATTTCACTTTTTCACCGGGATCACAAGCTGTGTTTCTTTTAATGAATCTTGACACGTGCTACCAACATGTATGTTTCAAACCAGCTAAATGGAAATGTGTTGTCAGCTTCATTGCCATCTCGCCGTCTGTATTCATCTGCCTCACGGAAAGGAGTCACGGTTGTGGATATGTGGGCACTGGAAGCCAGTTTTTGAATGAGGGTGGATCAAATGAAGCCAGAGGGATGCAGATTGGTGGCTGTGGCTCATTTTATGTATTTGTCACTTTTATATACCGTTTTCCCCCCCCCCATACCCCCCAAGTGTCCTGATTTTCTTGTGACATCCCAGAATCACAGAATGCCCCATTTTCCTCCTTCAGAGAGCCAGTGTGGTGTAGTGGTTAAAAGCAGTAGACTCGTAATCCGGTGAACCGGGTTCGCATCTCCGCTCCTCCACATGCAGCTGCTGGGTGACCTTGGGCCCGTCACACTTCTCTGAAGTCTCTCAGCCTCACTCACCTCACAGAGTGTTTGTTGTGGGGGAGGAAGGGAAAGGAGAATGTTACCCATTTTGAGACTCCATAGGGTAGTGATAAAGCAGGATATCAAATCCAAACTACTACTACTACTCTTCTTCTTCTTCTTCTTCTTCTTCTTCTTCTTCTTCTTCAGCGCTGTCACCAAACTGGGGGAGGAGGATGAGCTGGCAGCTGCAGCTGGTGCTGTCACTTGGCGCCGCAGTCTCATGCAAGTCAGCTGGCTCCCGCAAGAGCACCACACCAAAGACGCAGGCTTTTTGGAGATGCAAATCCCATTTTTTGTCAGAGTAATGTTGGAGGGTATGCTTTTTCCCCCAAGGTAGTGCATATGGTTCTATAATAATAATAATAATAGTACGCTGCCCATCTGACTGGGTTGCACCAGCCACTCTGGACAGCTTCCAGCATATATAAAAACATAATAAAACACTAAACATTAAAAACGTCTCTCGTTGCAGGCTCACAACATCCCTGTGAGGTAGGCTAGTCTGAGAGTCAGGGCCTTGCCCAAGGTTACCTAGTGAGCTTCATGGTTGAATGGGGATTCATCTCTGGTCTCTTGCTCCCAGCACAGTAGCCATTTATACCACACAACCATTACACCATAATGTGGGGCATAATCAGTGGGAATCTCTGGCCTGTAGGCCTACTAGGCCTCCCCATTTGGCCCATGAGGCCCTTTCCCTCAGACCACACCTACTTGCTCCACTGTTGCTTTATACTAATAGTGATCATCAGTCCTTGCATAGCAAAAAGGGTACCGTCCTTTCCGCAAACAAGAGGCTGATAACAGCAGGCTCGAGAGGAACCAAAGGTTGGTGGAAATCCTCCCTCTTTTTTTAAAAGAGGGAGGAAATGGCACAAGAGAAATGAGCAAGTTCAGTAGGCATGGTTGGTTGGTTGGTTGGTTGGTTGGTTGGTTGGTTGGTTTGTGGGATGGGGAAAAACAGCAAATTAGGAGGAGATGATGAAATGGAGCGTAGTTGGCTTGAACACAAACAGTCTACTCTACATAGGAACATTTTGTTGCATCTCCCTCTGGTTTCCCCTAAAGCAAAGAATGGAGAACGGAAGGTTGTTTTCTAGTGCTTCAGTAGTGACTGAAGTTTGTACTTAAAGACAAACATACCTGACTGCACTTTCTGAAACAATATGCAAACCAACACACAACGATCTTTCAAAATCCACATTTCTTGGAACATTCAGCTCTCTAGGTACACAATGTCTACAAAAATGCATAGACATGATAAAATTTGCAGGGACGTGCATATATTAGTGAAAGTAACATACAGAAATGCCTTGTATGCTGGAGATAAATGTGGGGGGAAACAAAGACGAAGGAAGACTCAAAGCCCCGGAAGGATTCAGCTTGCAGCCCGGCAACTTTCGGCTTTCTTCAGAGACTGAGAAAAAGAAGGTGAGCAGAATAAGAATAGGTTGCTGTTATTAAGCAATGTGCCTGAGAAATATCAAACAGTGGTCTGAGACAATAAAGAAATCCCCGGAGGAACAGAGGTTATGGCGAAAGACACAGAGCATCAAAGACAATAAGCAGACTGTGGAACGGATGTGTGTTTACAGAGGGACAAGGAACAACCTGGCTGTGAATCAATTAAGATCAAGGTAAGTCCCATTAAGCAAAGGTGTTTTGAAAATCAGTCAGTAAGGAAGGAGAGCACAGGGGTAGAGCACCTTCTATACATAGCAGATCGTCCCAGGTTCAATCTCTTGTTCGTCCAGTTAAAAGGGTGTTAAATAGCAGCATAGCTAGGAAAGGTCTCCAGGAAATCTCTTTTTGTTGTTCCTGTTGGGAAACGGACTTACAAAGAGCTGAACCACTGATCCACCTAGTCAATGGACAAAGAATTTAATCAGGCAACACAGTTAAACCATGGAACTCTCTGTTGCCCCAGTCCCTTCTGGAGAGGAAAAAAACTTAAACATGATGCGGCAGAGTTTCCAAAAATAGATCAATGGCAATTGTACTTCATTCAGCAGAGCTTTACTGGAGGCAAATGTGCCTATGGTCACTAATCCAATACATTCAGGATTGGCACACCTTGCCAATAAAGGTCCGTATAAGCTATGGTTTTCCCAGTAGTGATGTATGGAAGTGAGAGCTGGACCATAAAGAAGGCTGATCACCGAAGAATTGATGCTTTTGAATTATGGTGCTGGAGGAGACTCTTGAGAGTCCCATGGACTGCAAGAAGATCAAACCCATCCATTCTTAAGGAAATCAGCCCTGAGTGCTCACTGGAAGGACAGATCCTGAACCTGAGACTCCAATACTTTGGCCACCTCATGAGAAGAAAAGACTCCCTGGGAAAGACCCTGATGTTGGGAAAGATGGAGGGCACAAGGAGAAGGGGACGACAAAGGACGAGATGGTTGGTTAGTGTTCTCGAAGCTACCAGCATGAGTTTGACCAAACTGCGGGAGGCAGTGGAAGACAGGAGTGCCGGGCATGCTATGGTCCATGGGGTCACAAAGAGTCGGACACTACTAAACGACTAAACAACAACAACAGCAACATAAAAAAATCCAGTTGCAAGCACTTACAATAAAACTTACAATGACTAAACCTTAACACTATAGCATACAGAACAGAACACCACAAAGAGAAAGTAAGTAACCCAGGCCTCACTATTATAGTTGGTATGACCTTGACAGAAAGATAACAGAACCAGTTTAAACCAGCTGCACTCAGCTTCCCAGAAGAAATAATCCAAACAAGAACCTTCTGCCTGTTTCTTTCACATAGAAAGAAAGACTTTCTAGAACCCTCTTGAATTAAGCAGAACAGGAAAGATCTCTACACATCAGATCAATACTTTCTGTGCTAAGAAATGCAAACTGACACTCTCTCCCACAAGAGGAAGTGGTGGGCCCCCCAACTCAGACAAATCCATTGAGATAAAAGGTACCAGTGGATTCTAGCTGTGATGGCTTTTCTCTGGTTTCATGATCAGAGGCAGTAATGTTCCTAAATACCAGTTGCTGGAAACTGCAAGAGGGGAGAGGGCTGTTGTGCTCAGGTCCTGCTTCTGAATTAGCCACTATGAGAACAAGATGCAGCACTAGATGGGTCAGCGCTTCTAATACAGTGGTACCTTGGTTCCCAAACTTAATCCATTCTAGAAGTCTGTTCCAAAAACCAAAGCGTTCCAAAACCAAGGCGTGCGTTCCCATAGAAAGTAATGCAAAATGGATTAATCCGTTCCAGACTTTTAAAAACAACCCCTAAAACAGCAATTTAACATGAATTTTACTATCTAACGAGACCATTGATCCATGAAATGAAAGCAATAATCAATGTACTGTACTATAAAATAAATAAGACAGTATTGTAGATAATAAAAATTAAAATATTTTTTTCCCCTTACATGCACTGATGATAGTCATTGTTTGGATGGAGTGCTTTTGTCCATTTCTGCAGTCCCACAATCAATTGATCAGTAGCTGAACTGGGTTCCACACAGTCACAAAAACAAGTCACAAAAATGAAGTCACAAGCCACAGTCATAAGTCAGTCCCATAAAACGAAGATGCCACACAAAAACGCAAAAAAATAGCAAAAACAAAAGCTCCAAATATCACCTCTGTGTTGCGTGGGTGCGTGGGACCCAACAGCTGACAGACTCAACAGGAAGCCTCTGATTAGCAGCAGAAGACTCCATTTACAAATGGAACACACTCAGCAGGAAGCGGAAGACATTCAGCTTCCAAGGCAAAATTCAGAAACCAGAACACCTACTTCCGGGTTTGCAGTGTTCTATTTCCAAGTTGTTCATAAACTAAGCTGTTCTAAAACCAAGGTACTGCTGTATTGCCTACAAAGACTCTCCAAGGATTCCCACAGCTCTGCTACCTCAGATCTGTATGTCACTGGAGAGACCAAGACCTGAATTTACTTTTTAAAAATTATATAATTTTTGAATTTATTTTTTTGACAAAGATAAAGTAATACAGAGTACAGGCTTGAACTTTCTGAAACAATGCTAAACCAAAGCACAGCTATCTTTCAAAATTTCCTCTCCTCTGAATTCTGCAATGCAGTTCTACAGCCGAGTAACATCTACAAAACTGTGTTTACTCTGGTGAAGTGTCCATAAAAAGTCCTGTATATAAAAGGTGAAAATGCTTTGGAAACATGTGTAGGTTAGGCAATATTGCATACAGATGTGTTTATTGAGAGAAATTCACATTAAAATGCTGATCAATTTTCATGCAGACTTTTTTTTTAATACAAACCAATTTGGCGATGTGGAAAACTGAAAGACTGGAAAACTGGAAAACCGAAAGAAACCCAAATGGACATGTTTGTCCTTTCCTAGTTGGTAGGGAAGAACTCCCGCCTCCATTGCCCACCACCACCACAAATGGAGTCTAGCTCACTTGGGTGTAGCCAGTGATAGTTCAGCAGTCTTCAAAGATTAAATGACTGTGTTGGTAAAGGACCATCTTGGAAAGACTCCAGGTTTTCTGAGCAGAAAATACATGGGAAATAGCCATCCAGAATGTGGTCTTAAGATGTGCACAGAATGAGTACAATCATTGTAATAGATGACACACAGAGGTACATAGCCTGGGTCTTGGTGGTATAAAATTAAGCAATTAAAACAAGGTCTTTGGCAAAAACAAACAAATGCCATACCCTCCAACATTTATCTGATGAAAATAGGGATAATGATAATTTTCCTATTTATATACCCCACACATCTTACTGGGTTGCCCCAGCCACTCTGGGCAGCTTCCAGCATATATAAAAACATAACAAAACATTGAACATTAAAAAACTTCCTTATACAGGATTGCCTTCAAACGGCTCAGGGGTCAGATAACTCCATACCCTCCAACATTTCTCTAATGAAAATAGGGACATCCTAAGGAAAAGCAGGACATTCTGGGATCAAATCAGAAACCGAGACGGCTTCTCTAAATCAGGGCTGTCCCTGGAAAATAGGGACACTTGGAGGGTCTGATAATGCTCAGGTTGCTTCTAAAGTGTCAGATTCTGCAGCCACAGCTTTAGCATTCAGCTGGGGCATTGTGTATTATTTGTTACAATCTCTATTTAAAACTTTAAAAAACAAAAACCAGCTAGCTTGGGCAGAAGTGACTTGGCATCAAAAATCCACATAGTGAAATGAGAGTGAATTGCAGAAATGACTCAAAGTGCTTGTTGCTTGCTTATCAGTTAATGAGGCATTGCTAACAAGGAAAGGCCAAGGGCAAAGAAATGTGAGTAATGCCACAGAAAGTCTGTAATAGTCCCAAGAGACTCAGTGGGCCCTGTTCTGCTTTAGAAATTTACCGGATCTTGCTGTAAATTAGATTACTGCAATGCATTATACATAGGTCTGCCTCTGAAGACAGTTTGGAAACTTCAGCTGGTGCAGAATTCAGCGGCCATGTTGCTCACTGGGGCAAGATGGTTTGAGCACATACAGTTACACCAATCCTAGCCCAACTGCACTGGCTGCCCATTAGTTTCCAGGCCCAATTCAAAGTGCTAATTCCGACCTAATAAAGCCTTAAGTGGCTCAGGACCGCAATCAGTGATAGATTTGGGGTCTCAAACTTCAGTGATGCCCCGTAATGATCATTCTGTTCCTTCCACTAGCACGAAAACATCCACAATAACGGTACAAAAGGCTTACCAGAAAACAAGCAGAAACTCTGAAGCTATCTAATTACAAATGGGGACTTGCTGCAGCTAATTTCACATCCTGCCTCCCCCCTCCAAACAAATAAAGAAACCCCATCACTCCTCCCTGAAGGAGCTATGTTGCAGGAGAATGTTAATGATAGCTAGAGTTCATTAGCAAGACGGAGTCGCCAGGCCTTCACGGCTTGTTTCTCGTTAAACTCACACACCAATGCAAGGAGATGTTGATGCTTCATCACCTTTCTGTTTGGCAGAGTTCTTGAAGAACATAATCTCCTAGCCGACCAGCTGCACAAGCTATTCATTTGCTGTGTTTCCTTTCCATTATAATAAAACACGGTGAGGCAAAGGCCAAGCCCATTGATCATTAGCCGTTCCTGTTAGGAAACATAACAGGGAAAAAGCTCACTTATGTTATGCCTTTGGATTTTCCTTCCTATTAGAAAACGGAGAAACAGAAAGGGAAGTGGGAGCACCTTTAAAGTCACTGCCAAAAATGCATATCTGCACTAGGAAGAATTGATTGGTGGAATGTGGGTTGCCTTCCATTCATAGGATATTTGAATACACGGGTCCACCCACTTACTTGGGGGCTAGGTTCTGGGCCCCTGCACACATAATGGAAATCGTGTAAAGTGGGGAGCACCCTCTAAACGCCTGTTTTTTCCTGCTCTCCAGCTCTCTCTCCCTCCACCCAGGGGCGGAGCTACCTGCCCTGGCACCTGGAGTGGCACGGGAGCAGGGCTAGCCACCTGCATGGCGAGCGTCCCTAGCCGCCTGCCATCCAAGTGGCAAGCATGGGGGGTGCAGCAAGCTTACCTAGCTGCCTGCCACCCACACGGCGAGCATCGGGAGGGTGCCACTAGCTGCCCGCGCAACAGGTGTCAGGGGTGCCGTTAGCTACCCGTGGCAGCATCGTCCCTAGTGGCCCGTCACCTGCACAGCGAGTGGGGGGTGTGGTGATGTCAACCGCCCTTATGGCTGACACCCTGGTGCACACCGCACCCTCCGCACTCACCTTCCTCCGCCAGTGCCTCCACCCAACTCTCTCTCTCTTTTTTTTAATAATATTTATTCAAGATTTTCAAATATAACAACAACAAAAAAGAAAAACATCCAAATTCAAGGCCTTATTTTCAATATCATTTTTCCAGGACTTCCCCCTCCCCACCCCCTGTTGTATTCCAATTCTTTCAAATAGATTCAACAAATTCTTACCCCAAATTTTAAAATTATTATCATTAACCCAATTTAAAAAATATTTTCCCATCCCCTAAAGTCGACCTGTTCCCTTCCACGAGTTCCCCTCTTTAATATGAGATACAGATTAACATAAAAGAATTAAAGAAAGAATAAAATATAATTTAACACCCTTTGGATTCCAAATTTCCCTCCCCCCTTTCCCGGTTGCGTTCCCAATGTCCATCAAATCCACTGTCTCCTGGAGCTCCCACATCTGAACCACAGTCTAAGCCATAATCCTTCACCAGTCCGCTTTGCCGTCTTTTTAGTAATCTTTACCGTCTTTTAATCATCTTTAATTTCAAATGTCCAATCTTAGAAAGGGTCTATCTTCCAACTTTGTCCAGTTCTTGTTTTTCTTGTTCTTGATGTTCTCTCTTCTCCTCTTTTTCTTTTTTCTTTTTTCCCCCTGCTCTCCTGCACAAATGTTCTAATTCCAAAAAGCTTGTAATTCCTCTACAGAGGCTTTGTAATTCAGGAACAAAACATTACGTCAAGTCCCTTCCATTCTTCAATAGATAAATCTATTGTCTCCTTTAGTGTGTAGACCTCTGTGGACAAAATAGGTTCCATTTCTGCAGTTTCCCAGGAGATAAAATGTCCGATTCAAATTCCATGCCAGCGATACTTGTAATAACCCACAGCTCCTCTAGAGGGATTATAGTAACTCAGTTTCATTCCCGATCTCACCCACCAGTCAAAGTAACTTATTATTCCTTGTTTTAAACAGTTTATATCCAATTTATAACAAATGTAACCAGCAAAGTCCTCGTAACAAAGTTCTCTTTTTGTTCTTCAGTTTTGGCAGCTCCTTTGACAGCTGTCAAAACCTCTATTTCTCCTCTCCAGGCGCTCTCACGGATCACTCCCGGGGTTTCCGGGGGGTGTTGTATTTTAATTCACATTCCACTCTTCTCCTCCAGCCCAGCTTATAATTTTCCATCGCGAAATTAATATCTTTATCAAAAGAAAAGGTTGCGCTCGATCTTAGTTGTCAGATCCTTTGCTTTAGCTCCTCTACAACAGGGGGGAGGTTGACTTCCTTTTTATACCTCCCCCGCTCGCTCCGAATTTAAGAAAAAATTTATTCCCCTTTTTAATCCAAGTTCCAATTACTCACGGGTTGTTCTTTTAAGTCCAGATTTTCAATGGAAGAAGTCAGCGCTCTCCGCCAAATGGCATGCGGCTTCGCTCGGCAGGGGAAGCGGAGGACTCACAGCACCACCACCCCCCCCTGTCACCCGCTCCGCAGCCTTTAAAAAGGCTCCTTCGCGTGGTCGGGGGGGCGCAAACGGTGCCAGCCGAGTCACCATGCCCATGGGTTTCAGCGCCCATGGTTTTTGAGGGTCCCCGCGTCGCCGGCGCGGTAGAACCCAGCCCCTGCCGAGCCAACTCCCTCCGGAGCTCGGAGGGAGTCCGCCATTCGGCGATGGCGCCAACCCGGAAGTGCCACCCAACTCTCTCTTCACCAGCTGGTCTTTTGGGGGCTTCCTCCACGCTCTTCAGGCTCTAGGGAGAGTCTCCTCACGAGTCGCAAGGACTCTCTAGCTCTCTCCAGCCATTTCCTAGTATGATTCTATTTGTTTAATTATTTCCTGGTGCTACATGTATATGCAGTTACACTTAAGTAAAACGTGCATAAGTGGGGGAGGGGTGCAAATCTTTTGCCTCACAATTCCAAGCACAATTCAATATGTTAGTGCTGACCTTTAAAGTCCTAAATGGCCTCGGTCCTGTATACCTGAAGGAGCATCTCCACCCCTATTGATTAGACACTGAGGTCCAGCGCTGAGGGCCTTCTGGAGGTTCCCTCACTGCAAGAAGTGAGGTTACAGGGAACCAGGCAGAGGGCCTTCTCGGTAGTGGTGCCTGCCCTGTGGAACACCCTCCCATTAGATGTCAAGACAATAAACGACTATCTCTCTTTTAGAAGACATATGAAGGCAGCCCTGTTTAGGGAAGTTTTTTAATGTTTGATGTTTTATCGTGTTTTTAATATTCTGTTGGGAGCCACCCAGAGTGGCTGTGAAAACCCAGCCAAATGGTCAGGGTTTAAATAATAAATTGTTGTTGTTGTTATAAAATGTGGTTTCCGATTGTAGTTTGTAAGGTAAGGACAAACCATGGGTTTTGGTGGGGTGCAAATGTAGCATCATCCTATAGTCCTGTTCATAGGACAGCCACCAACTTGCACCATCAGGAATTTGTTGAAAGACCATTGGATTTCTTGTTGAGGCTGTTTCATCTCCTGGTTATTTAAGTCCAGCATCTTTGGGAAAGCCTGTGATGTGGGCCACAGGGCAAGTACCATTTCTGGCCTTTAGCATCCATGAGCAAAAGGAGAATGAAGGAGTTATCTTGTGTTTCAACATGGGAAAGAGGCACCATCAGTGATCCACTTATTCCAAGGAATACACAGTCTCACCTCCAAGAAAACAGGAGTTTTTGAGGGTGGGGAAACTGCAGGTACAAGAAAGAATGGCAGACTCTTATGTCTAGATGTGGCTGAGGTGCACATAGGGGATTATTGCCCGGGCCAGGAAATAATTAATGGAAACTGTGTTTGCAAGGGGAGAAGGAAGGAAGGAGGGTATGAGTATCCTCTGTGCTGTGTTTTGGAAGATCAGAAATATGATGCATAATCTGACTCATTGTAATAATCCTTAATACCACACTCAACATAAATATGCACACTTGATGGCTATTGCTCCTTGCACTCATAGCAACAACTCAGGTCTTTCCAAGTTTCCAAGCTATTGAAATATAGCATTTAATGTTGCTGCCGTGAAATGCATCTTAATACAAGGGATTTCTAGTGGGCTCCTCCCACCCCAGACACTCCAAGAGCCCAGATGATGATTAATAGTTATCCTATATATTTGCAGAATGCTCAGTTTCTCCCCCTGTCCCTGGGGATTACTCCTCCCTTCTAAATTTTGTAAATGGCTGCTAAAGTGGAGACGAACACTATAAAACACATTTCAGTCATTCTCACTTAACTCGTTGGCAGCCACACAAAACGCTATTTATAAGGTGCTCCCATCAGCTGGTCGTCGGCATTAGGCATTTCAAATCAATCTCCCATCAATTTTCATTCCTTTTTATTTTTCATAGAGGAGAAAGTTATCGATCCAAAGTATTTCCAGTCTCATTTAATATACTGGAATGGCCTTTAAATTTCCCAGTGTAAACCTTGGTGGAGATTAGCAGCTCTGCTTTACTTATGGCAAATCACACCGGCTACCAAGCTTCATTCCGGGCCCAACTTGCAACTAGGGCTGGGCAATATATTGATATATTGTCCACAATCGGTTTGTTGTCATGATATTGGTTTCATAATTTTTGACCTGCCAATATATCGCAAGTCGTGATGTGTGTTGGTGTGCTATGCAAAAATCACAATGTAGGAAAAACTGTGAAGGCAGACAATGTTTCTCTTGATTCCTGCAGCCCCTGTTATCTCTGCCAGCTCAGCTTCTCCCTGCCCCCTGCCGGGGCAGCAAATCACAACAGCAGGTGCCGGCAAAAATCACAGTGTGGGAAACACTTTGATTGATAACTTTCCTGTGCCTTCTACTCTGAAGTGATGGACATGAGGCAGGAGTTGATAATGCAGGTGAGCTGCGCACATGTGAGCTGAAGCGAGCTGCTGGCCAGCCCTGTGGAGCCTCCTTTTATTGAGACAAATATGCAAACCAGGCAGATACATTTTGGGCTGTGACCTTTACACATCTTCCGGTCCCAAGTTTGTGGGGTGGTACAAAGTTATTTTGGCACCTGTTTCCACAGCGTCATTTTCCCCTTGCACAATAACAAAGGAGACAAAAGGTCTCAGAGACAAAGGTTACAGACAGGACTCCGCAGACTGCTGAGACCGCAAAAGGTTAGACAGAGGTAACGATGTTCAGACAGCTGTGGCTTTGACTGTGAGGGATGTGTGTGCTCCGCACCCCAAGGTCATGCGTGCAGGCAGACTGAGGCTGCCTGCAGGTGGGGAGTGTGCTCCCTCCAGACCCCACTCCCCACTCCGCGATCATCCCTACACTACTCCTTACTCTATCTTTTAATTTAATCTCACATGTTATAACACCACTGGTGTGCTAGTTGAAGTCCGATGGGCTTTTCTTCCAACGTATTTGTTTTTGGGAATCCTGTTGGAATTGCCACCATGATTGCTTGCACTAAAAGAACAGTTTAAAGGTCTTCTGAAGGTTGTGTGAGAGAGGCAAGGACACAATTCTATGCAATTTCTTTACATGCAGAACTCATTTGCGGATGACACACTATGGAAGTTGCTTCCCATGTTGAACTTCCATGGCATCTCAAGCAATTATTTTTTTTAGGGGCTTTGGCAGCCAAACTGAAAGAAAACCCTCCACTGATGAAAGCCTTCTCTGTAAAACGTACCAGATGAACTCAGCGAAATGAAGCCTTCAAGAAATAAAACAAAGATGTTACTAAAAGCCAGACTTGTAAATTTTCAAACAATGAGAATTATGGAGAGGAAAGAGCTTTTCTGGGGTAAGAAAAAAAAGTCTTGGACATCTGCCGGGGGAAAAAGAGAGAAAGAAAGCAGACTTCTTTTAAAACGTTCTCTCCTCTCCCCACCCTCCTTTCCCTACATCTTCTTGTACTGAGATAATTTAAACTTGCAGCTGATAGTCTTGCTTTTAATAGTGTGCCTTAGATCCTCTAATTGGCTGCAAGATTAACTAAACAAAGGATTACAAATTAAAGAATGCAAGGCATGGACAAAACGGGGGAGGAATTCCATGGCTCAGGTCGATGTCCAACTCCTAGCCCTCAAGTGTCGAATATATGCATGGTTAAGTGGGAGTGCAGCTGTGCTTTGGATCACATCAGCAATGACCCTGAATTTGCCCTGACCCTCTGCAAAGAGATACTTCTACGTGGCCAAATAAACGCACACAGGCACTGTGCACAATTATGGAAGGGTCCTGATTGGATGGAGTACCTAATGTGTGTTCAACTGCTCATAAGTACATCAGAAGAGCCCACTGGAAAGGAAGAGATCTGAGGTATAGCTGTTAGGAGGCTGTAAGTGTTAATGTGCGTAACAACCAGCCATTGTGCACATTCGCTAGACTTCATAGAGAAAGTGCAAATCATCCATCCATGAAGGGGGAATTGTGAACATCTATTGGTCTGTATGCATAATCTCCAGCAGGCCCTGGAGAAATTCCAAGTGTACTGTATATATCGACTGGGAAATGTGCACTTTGGAACTTTAAAGCAGTGGTTTTCAACCAGTATGCCGTGGAACCCTGGGGTGCCTTGAACAATGGTCAGAGGTGCCGCAGGCAACACAGTCCCTGTCCTTATTTCCTTCCCTCCCTCCTTCTTATGCCCTATTGCATCTTTGCCTCCCAAAGGCTTGCATGGCTGTTGGTTGCAGCAGCCCCAGCTATAAGCTCCCCAGGAGAATGGTGCCTCTGGGGTTGGCCCCAGTGTTGGTTGCTAGGAGTGTTGGTTGCCAGGAGCTAAGGCGGCTATTGGTGTAAGCCAGTGGGCAAGGAAGCCTGCTTCCCAGGCCCCTGTGGAGCAGTGTGAGGAGGCACCTCTCTTTGGGGCAGGGGCAGCAGCTCAGAGACCAGGGGCAGCAGCAGCGGCTGCCCAGAGGACTCCGAAGGAGAGGGGAGAGGAGAAGCGGCCGAGGGAACACTCCACAAGGAAGGGTGTTCGAAAAAGGGTGAGAGGCTGCCAGCTCTGCAGGCAAGGAGTGATATAACTGGGCTCCTGTGCCCCACAGGGGTGCAACAGAAAGAATGTCAAGGGAGCCATGGACTCAAAAAGGTTGAATACTTTAAAGAACCATCTTCACCCAGCTCTGCCTACCCTCTGCTTATGCACCTTTCTGTGAAAACAGTTAAGTTGGTGGCTATGAAGAACTGGCCTTTGTCCCAGCTGTACATGGTACTTTTTCTTTCCAAATTTCCCCCAGGCACTACCTGTTCTTGGATCCATGATCCCTGAACTTGATACAGTGGAACCTCAGGTTACATACGCTTCAGGTTACAGACACTTCAGGTTACAGACTCTGCTAACCCAGAAATATTACCTCGGGTTAAGAACTTTGCTCCAGGATGAGAACAGAAATCGTGCTCTGGCAGCGCAGTGGCAGCAACGGGAGACCCCATTAGCTAAAGTGGTGCTTCAGGTTAAGAACAGTTTCAGGTTAAGAGTGGACCTCCGGAACAAATTAAGTACTTAACCCGAGGTACCACTGTATTGTGCGTTTGATATTGTTACAAAAGCCCGGCACCTATCCCTCTCTCTGCCAAGCCATGGCGAGAGCGCATGGGATCTCAGGTGCCCACACAGGGTCTGTGACCCTTTGGAGAATGGAAGACACGGCGGAGACTGTCGTGCTTTAAGAAATATGCCTTTATTCACATATTGACACCCTCAGTCTGCATTGAGGGGGTCCAGATCTTGCAGCATGGCGCAGAGCATTGCAGACAGTCCTTTCATCACCCTTGCCAAGATGGATCTCCCTCTTTCTTCTTCCCAGAAACCCCATGCCCTCCCCCAGAGCAGTTACCCTGGCAGCCTTCCAAATCTCCAGTCTCTGGTCACACCTGAGACAAGGAGTTGTTGATGACCCTCAATGGCTCTCTATTGCAATGCTAACAGCTCTGGTCTTCCCTCTGCCAGTCAGACTGGTTTGTGTAAAGCAGCCCAGGAACCCCCTTGCAGCTTCTATTCTCCCTGCATTTCACAAAGAACCCAAAATCCTAGCATTTATTAATTTCTAGAGTTTACCCCAAATCTCTAGCATGTTTCATTTGGTTTATCAACACCACAGCTTGAAACCCCAATGCCAACCCTGCCCCTTGGTGAAAAGAAGCCAATCAAAGCTGAAAGGATCATATTAGTGGAAAGGAATTTTGATTAAAACCTCATTGCAACAGGCAACTAATCAGCCGGTCATTATCTCAGGGTGCTTGACTATCAAGTTGGAACATTCCCGTATTTTAAAAAAAGAAAACCCTGAGAGATCCGTTCTTTAGTTTAATCATTTTTGTAGGATATTTCATCAGGAAAGTTTAATCAGAGCAACAGAGGGCAATAATGCAGCTCAGACAGCTGCCATAATCGACCTCATTGATATGTTAAGTGCCCAGGACTTCACCTTGCTGGAGTTGATGGCATTACATAGTCAATTATCTTACCATGATAACAGCTTCTTAAGGTCTATGTACTTAAATACTGGAAAACATCCAGGTTACTCAACCCATTTGTATTTTACATTCTGGAGGGTGTTAAATCTGTTCTTACACTGAATTGGTGGAATTGGCACTACTACAAGCTCCACATTTGTGAGAACCGAATTGTTGAGAGTGGCAGTGTCTGAACTTTGAAACTCCCTGCCTACTGAGATCCAACAGGCTCCTTCACACTGTGCTCTTTTTGATGCCTGCTAAAAACATTCTTGGGACGCGGGTGGTGCTGTGGGTTAAACCACAGAACCTAGTACTTGCCAATCAGAAGGTTGGCGGTTCGAATCCCTGCGACGGGGTGAGCTCCTGTTGCTCAGTCCCTGCTCCTGCCAACCTAGCAGTTCGAAAGCACGTCAAAGTGCAAGTAGATAAATAGGTACCGCTCCAGCGGGAAGGTAAACCGCATTTCCGTGCACTGCTCCGGTTCACCAGAAGCGGCTTAGTCATGCTGGCCACATGACTCCTGTACATGACTCCTGCACATGACTCCTTAGTCATGCTGGCCACATGACACAGCTGTACACTGGCTCTCTCAACCAGTAAATCGAGATGAGCGCCACAAACCCAGAGTCAGTCACGACTGGACCAAATGGTCACGGGTCCCTTTACCTTTACCTTTAAAAACATTCTTGCTTAGACAAACCTACGCAGATGCTTAGAAGATTGAGGTAATTTTAATCTGTTTTAGTATTTTCACTTTTGTAAAACTGAAGGGATGGTTGGACAGTGTTCTCAAAGCTACAAACATGAGTCTGACCAAATTGCGGGAGGCAGTGGAAGACAGGAGTGCCTGGCGTGCTCTGGTCCATGGGGTCATGAAGTGTTGTATACGACTAAACAACTAAACAACAACAACATACCTGAAGGAGCTTCTGCACCCCCATCGTTTAGCCAGGACGCTGAGATTCAGCACCGAGGGCTTTGTGGCTGTTCCCTCACTGCAAGAAGCGAAGTTACAGGAAACCAGGCAGAGGGCCTTTTCGGTAGTGACACCCACCCTGTGGAATGCGATCCCATCAGATGTCAAGGATGCCTTTTAGAAGACACCTGAATACCAGCCCTGTATAGGGAAGTTTTTAATGTGCAATGTTTTATTGTGTTTTTATATATGTTGGAAGCTGCCCAGAGTGGCTGGGGCAACCCAGTCAGATGGGCTGGGGTACAAATAAAAGTAAATAAATAAATAAATAATACTACAAAGGGTTGTGAATTTTTAGCTCACAAAATTGTAGGTAAAGTTAGTTCATCAGAAGATCTCCAAAAGCGAACTATGCAGAGCTGGCTAAACTAACATATAAATTGCAAGATAAGGGCAACTGTGACTTCAAAGAAGATTAGGAACTTTTTACAAATTACTTAAAAAGACAACAAAATGAATTGGACTCCTTGGCAGGTTTTAAATAAACATACACAAATTTATTGATTGTTAACATAGCAGATAGATAATATAAGGATTTATACAATTTTACAGTATACAGAGAATAATATGTGTTGAGAAATCAGAGAGAGGAGCTGAGGGAAGTCTTGGGGGGAGGGCTTGATGGGGAGGCAGGGGGAAAGGGGGGAAAGGGGGGAAATAATAAACATGAGATGTTTTGATATGTTAATATGTTGAAATTGTTAATAAAAAACTTTTTTTAAAAAAGAAGATCTCCAAAAGCCACAGTATGGCTATACTTTTATTGATACCAAAACTGTCACAGGCAGGGGGAGGGAGGGACTGTCCCCTCTCACAGGGAAGTATCAATCACCTCTCTGATCCAGGCAGATATCCCCTCCCTGTTAGCTCTTATCAGCCAAGAGGGACAAGGGTCCAGAGCACAAGTGTTCACCCTGAATGATCCCAGGACCGGGCCCATATCCTCAAGCCTTATTGACTGAAACTCATCCAGTGCAAAGAGGAGATTGACAATGCAGAGATTCCTCTGCTGTAACGGAAGAGTCAATATCCCGATGGATGCAAGCAACTTTTATCTTCATAATGCTTTGCAAACAAGTCCCTGTGAGCTACTGCCAGCTCTGACACCACCTTCTGGCCAGACTTTAAGAGACCCTGCACTACCCGGAAAAGCTCTGCCAGACTGCACAATGAGGATGCAACAAAGGCAGCAAAAGTATGCCTTTGTTGCTGCCTTCATTGCCACTAGGTAGGTTTGATGATGAACCCTCAGCACTGTTGAGGTATTTTTAGAGTGTCCCCTACCCAAGGACTTCCCTGCAGTCTGACAGGTTTAAGTGGCAGGGTGCTCTACTGCCATCCTGAGTCTTAACAATGCTGATGGACCTCCATGAACAGCGGTAGGCGATCAGCTCTGTCACCTCTTTTCAGGCTGGCGTCAGGGACCACCACAAACTCATCGGAAAGAACGTACTATTCTGTGGTGTTGATTATTCACACATTTACCAGATGGATTATTTTTTTCCCATTTTAATTAGGTTTCATCCAAATATTAGTCAGAGGGAATCGGCAAGTTCCCATCCATTCATATCTTAATGGATGCTTTACTTGCCAAAGGAAAAGGTGACAGGAAGAGATGAGAGCCACACACTGTAAAACAGAGAGCAAGTCTGCAAATTTTGGAAAACAAGTGATTAATGAGTTATGAGACACACACCAGCATGTCATGAAGCCTTCAGCGCTTGCATTACTGTATCTGTATGTAAATGAGAATCAGGACCTGGTGGATAAACTACTAATTGGCGTTCTCTTAGTGGCTGCATGTATGGGTGTAGCCATATTCTGGAAAGACTTAAAAGGTGAAGATTTGAATGCTTGGTAAAAGAGAGGGTGATATATTACCCTTATGGAAAATTGACTCACAAATTAAGCCTGACAAGAGGAGCAAAGCACAAATATATCTTTGTGGGAGAATGTTAAGAGTTTCATTTCATTTACAAATTCTCTAGACAACCAAAGACTGGTTCTAAAGGTTTATAGTAACTTCTGGGTCACAAAATTGCATATGCATCTATTAGTGAAAATAATATACAAAAGTAGAGAAATTACTTTGCAAAAATGTATACTTGAAATTGAATACAAAAATGTGTATACTCAGAGCTAATTTTCTAGAAAAAGAGGTGCCATAACTCACCATGAACACCTCCCTCATTCTCTTATAATGGCAATGGTGCACACCTGAGATGCGCCAGAACTGAATTTCAGCGAGTTCCGGCTAGTCGGGGGAAAGCCCTGTGTACAGTATATTAGGAGAAATATATAGTAAAATGCTGCTGAATTTTCACACATCGATGTGAACTGAATTTAAGATTGCCTTTTTGAAAAAATGGGAAACTGACATTAATGGCTTTGTCCATTCCTATTCACAACCTACTTGTTACAATCTAGGAACCATTTCATCACATGGAGAGCTTGCTTGTCTTAATTGTGCCTCAGTCAATTGTAGATTCCTTTTGAAGAAAGTCTCCAATCCAACTCAGAAGCTGTATTTGCATTTTAAAATTCCGCAATAATAATTTTTTGGGCGTCACAAAGCAAGCAGTGGAATCCTGCGGTTCTGCCAACAGTCTGGCGAGACAGCTTCCATTTATTCACAGATGAATTGGTAGCTGGAAATAAAGAATTGTGGCCGGCAGTCAGTCAAGTAACTCCTGGAGTGCTCTGCGTGGCCACTTCAGATCCTTCAAGAGGCTGTTGAGCACCTATCAATAAATAGAGGGGAGGGAAGATAAAAGATATTAAGGGCAATATGGAAAAGATGACAATAGCCCCTCGAGTGAAGCATACATCTCAAGGCAGCTACGTATAATACAGTGCTTGAGGGCTTACCCTCACATGGTTTTCTGGGGAAGACTGCAAGCTCCTAACTTTGCATCCCCCCCCCCCCGTTCTTTGCTCAGACCTGTTCATTGCGATAGGTAAACAGTTACTTTGAAAGCTTCCCGGAATGTCATTAAATGATCAGTCTGACTGTGCTGTCAAATGGAAGACAGGGGATGGTGTACCATGCAACTTAAATGATGGTGTCACTATAGTATCTATCATGTTTCTGCAGCATCTTTTGATGTATACATGCGCACACAACAATACCAGATCATAGACACCCTGCCCCCCCCAAGGACCCCTGTGGTTGATAGTAATGATCAGAAGAGGGATCTAAAACAAAGCTCCCAGGATCATTTTACTGAATTCAATAAATAAAAGAACATTTAGAAGCTGCCACTACTACCACCACCACAAAATGCCAACCTTCCTTCTTGATTTTTTCCAACTATTCATATGTCTCCTGAGTGTTAAGACCCCTTTTCCTTTCAGCCTCTTATCTTGGAGCCCAAAAGTGTCAGCGAAGAATATTTAACTCACCCCTAATATCACACAGCAGTTAAGCATGTGATGTGTATATTTAGCAAAGCAAACTACCAGGTCCAAGCTGGTCTAATTATCACGGACAACCTGACTGTCTGCTTGGCAGGTGGAGGTGATTTAGATAGCCAGTAAGCTCTTACAAGAATTCTTTGGAAACACTTAAGAATGTTAAGTTCTACACATGTAGGTCTAAAGAGACCTGCATTGCAGGGAGTTGTGAAAGAGACCTGCATTGCAGGGAGTTGGACTAGATGACCCTTGTGGTCCATTCCTATAATTCTATAATTCTGTATATTTAGCCAGGTATATGCACTATATATATATATATATATATATATTATGGTATATATATGGTGTGTGTGTATATATATACACACACATACCCCATTCCTATAATTCTATACTTCTGTATATTTAGCCAGGTATATATACAAGAGTATATGTGTACTAAAATCTGTCATTCTGTTTCTTCTTCTGCGAAAGAGGTTTCCTTTTTTGCCTGCCTCATTCTGGGGCACTTCAGAATTTCTTTAGGAATATGGAGGTGTCAGGTTTTGAGCTTACCTTCTTATCGTGAGGAAACCGAAGGGTGGTGCATATGTCACTGCAAACATTTCTCCAGCTCCGTCTCTGCGGCCTCCCAAGCAGTCCAAAATTTTTGACCTGAAAAAGGTGTTAGGAGGGCAACAGCAAAGATCATTCCATGTGCCACTTAAGGGTTAACCCTATTAGTGTTATAGTGGCGGTGCTTAGGAACCAGTCAGAGTAGAAGGATGTTTGCTGAGGGAGCACAAAAACCCCTGCACCTGGCCATGTTACAAACATTCTATCTGGCATCAGAACAGACAGTGAACAACCTATCTGAGGAAAATACTGAAAAATTGTGTCTTAATTCAAAACGGCCTTTTTATCATTTTCTCGGGGAAATCAATTAGTGACAGAGCCGTGTGCAGGTAGACTTTAAATTAGCTACACTCTACTCCTCCACAGATAATTAACCTCACTGTCTAAATTAGCTGCCAAAAAAAGAGAGAGAGAGAGAGAGAGAGAGAGGAGAAGAAGCGCCCATTATTAGATTTTGTCTAATGACTAGAACTCAATATTTTGGACAGCTAAGCACCCTGGAGTTTAATTTAAAATAGACATACGACAGCAATCCCTAAAGTGTTCTTCAGATCATTAATATGCTTTACACTCCACAGTAGACTGAACTGATGATGTTCCTTTCGGAGCACTCTTGAAGGCCAAGCACTCCCTCGAATCAGCGTATAGTTTGATCTCCAAAATCATCTCTCCTTGATACCTAAAAGCCCCGAGCCTGACAGCAGAGTTAGTCTTCGATTCACTCCCTGCCAAAAGCAAAATGAAAGGAGGGGGAATACCCTCCTAGGACCTGATTACAAAATTTCCGAGCTCAGCAAGAGAACCCATCTCAGTGTCAAAAGGATTTGCTATGATACAGTAACATCAGCATGGATAACCTGTTAGTCAATAGTGAGGCAGAGGTGGGGGTGGGGAATCAGCCTGAGGGCCATGTTCCCTTCTGGGCAACTTTCCGGGGGCCACAGGCCACTGGTGGGCATGCCCTGAGTCAAACGTGGGCACAGCAATCCATGTTGGTTTTGTGCAGGAGGCTAGTTTTTGCAGAGAGTCATGCGCCCCTCTCTGTCTTCCATCTAGGAAAGCCAGAGGCATTATTGGTGTTCAAGGAGAGACAATCTAGGCAGGCAAAAAGGCAAAAGGCCAAAAGAAGGGGTGTAGCCTCAGGAGAGTCCCCAAGGCAAGGTAGAGAGGGTTAAAGGTAAAGGTAAAGGGACCCCTGACCATTAGGTCCGGTTGTGGCCAACTCTGGGGTTGCGGCGCTCATCTCGCTTTATTGGCCAAGGGAGCCGGCATTCCGCTTCTGGGTCATGTGGCCAGCATGACTAAGCCACTCCTGGCGAACCAGAGCAGCGCATGGAAACGCTGTTTACCTTCCCGCCAGAGTGGTACCTATTTATCTACTTGCACTTTGACGTGCTTTCGAACTGCTAGGTTGGCAGGAGCTGGGACCGAGCAACGGAAGCTCACCCCATCATGGGGATTCGAACCGCCGACCTTCTGATTGGCAAGTCCTAGGCTCTGTGGTTTAACCCACAGCATCACCTGCGTATTAAGTATAGTAATTTAATTCACTGCAATGGTAAATGCTTGTATGCATTGCTATGTGTTTAAATTTGGTTGGTGAGTGAATTCTAGAGAGTTCTCTGGTAGTTCTCATGTGACTTGCTAACATCGGCCACATGGGAGGTATCTAGTGAAGGGCGACTATTTTATGTGAATCAAGATGGCTGTGTCTTAGAATCCACTGTGAACACTGCTAAGTCGAATGGAGTGTTGGAGTGCATCTTCTCTGCTTGAAAGAACTAGAGCAAAGCTGCAGGTAAAGGTGGAAATCTCTCATAGGAGCTGCAAGGCATGGCCTGATTGAGATACAGAAGGCTGAGTGCTGAGCTTTGGAAAGAGAGGGAAATAGAGTTGTTTGGAAGTAAGAAGAGGAGACTGTAGATCCATGCTTGAAAAAGCATGTGACTGTAAATGTTATGTTTTAATTGATCTATAAAGTTTCTGCAAGTAAAGTCTTTGAATGTTAAACCCTGTGCCTTGGTTTAATTTCCAAAGAAGGGTGTCAGTCATATATGATTTAAGCTTCTTAGCTGCGTTTTCTCTACTCCTGCTTCAACAGAGAGGCCGGGGTGTGTGTGTCCCTATCTCTGCAGCCATGGGTAAAAAATGTTCCTAATTCAGAAACCGGATGGCTTACATGAAAATGGCACAGGACTGAACTGTTACTGATTTGTACACCATGTAGTAGAAAATGCGAAAGAAAAACTGAGGAGGTGTAGGTTTGGCCTTGCACAGGCAACCCTTCCTGTGAGTCCTTGCAGGAGCAGTCTTGCCCTTGAGGGTGGCCCAGCTGGGGTTTGACTGCTCAGATTAAGAGCCCTAATTGGCACAGGTGGCAGCCGTGGAGACATCCAGCCATGCCTGGTTGAGGCAGGTACAAATAGTGCAGAGCAATGTGGTTGAGTTGGGAGGGGATAATTAATTAATTAATTAATTAATTAATTAATAACCCTCCCCAGCCAAAGCTGGGCTCAGAATGGCTAAAAACAGTGAAAATAACACAGTTTACATAAAATCAATTCTAAAATCAATTCATTCTAAAATCAATTCAGAATCAAATTAATGGCAACCATTGGGCTAGAGTTCTATGAGGATTACAGAAGGAGAGAGGGGGTTAGACTGTACCTTGGCCAAAGGCCTGGTGGAACAGCTCTGTCTTGCAGGCCCTGAGGAAAGATGTCAAGTCCCGCAGGGCCCTAGTCTCTTGTGACAGAGCATTCCACTAGATCAGGGCCATGGCCAAAAAAGCCCTGGCTCTGGTTGAGGCCAGCCTAACCTCTCTGTGCACCTTTGGGAAACCCGCAAGCAGGATTTGAGCACAAGAGCAAACTCCCAAGCTTTGGTTTCCAGCACCTGGTATGATGAACCAAACACTGCTAAGAGTGTTCCCACGGTTGGGTCAAGTGTTGTATGTGGGTGAAGGTCTGGTGGGGGGAATTGTTTCTTTGGCATTGTTCCTTTGGGGTTATTTCTTGTTGTAAGGTGGTTTACTGTTGGGGGGGGGGTTGGTTGCTGTTTGAGGAGGTTTTCCTACTCTGTTCAAATAAAAATATATTTTCCCTTGTATATTGACTACCAAAGATCCTTTGAAGAACCTGTAGAGTTAATTGGCAAAACACATCCCTAATCTGCCAAAAATCTGGCTGGCTTTGATCACCTAGGGTCCTGGGAAACTGCTTTATACTGAGTCAGACCATTGCTCCATCTCAGTATTGTCTACACCAGGCATGGCCAAACTTGGCCCTCCAGCTGTTTTGGGACTACAGCTCCCATCATTCCTAGCTAACAGGACCAGTGGTCAGGGATGATGGGAATTGTAGTCCCAAAACAGCTGAAGGGCCAAGTTTGGCCATGCCTGGTCTACACTGACCAGCAGTAGCTCCCTGGGATTTTGGGCAGGGTCTTTCCCAGGCCTACCTAGAGATGCCAGGCATTTAACCTGAAACCTTCAGATGCTCTGCTGCTGAGCCACAGGCTGACACATTATTCATCAGATTCACTGGGGCTGCCTCAAATTCTTATCCCTCACTCAATCCAAGTCAGTCACCTACAAGCAAGAGTGATGAGTCTCTCTCTCTCTCTCTCTCTCTCTCTCTCTCTCTCTCTCTCTCTCTCTCCCTCCCTCCTTCTTCCAACAGGCTATCAATACTCCAAGTTTCCAGGAAAGACCAATAGCGATAACAAAGCAATGAAGCTGAGTGTAAAAGGATAAGAACAATGGGCAAGTGATAAAACACCCACTACAGACAGGATGTGAGAGATGATGCAATAAATAAGAGAAGAAAAAGAGCAAATGCACTAGAGGTGAAAAACAAATTTAAGTAAGCCATGGACAGAGCTTTTAGAACACATGAACCTTCATAAGAAAAGTTTAGTAAGTATGATATACAACTCTGGGGTGAAAAAATGGAGGATAATTCATTGACACAAGGAGAAGCTGGTGGACTGGATAAACACGTCTGTCATATATATATATATATATATATATATATATATATATATATAATCTCCATATCCATATCCATATCCATATTACAAAGGGCTGAAATAGAGATGGAGAAATTTGACCCCCTGCACATATAATGGTGAATCTATCAAATTTGAAATTTCCAAAACAATGGGAAAACTGAAGCTCGGTCATCCTTCAAAATTTTCACTTACCTGAATGTTGCGATGCCATTCTCCAACGAACCATTGTTTACAAAAATGCATATGTAAGGAGAAAGTATGCCTAAAAATTAACAGGTCACAGAGAAATGAATACAGGGAAAAGGCTTGTAAAATTTGTACATTCATCAAAACTGTGTACAAAAACGTGTTGTTTAGGAGGAATTTGTATTAAAAATGCTGCTGAATGTTCAAGGTTTTTTTAAAAAAAATAGAAAAATAGAATTTGCAAATTGCTGTGCTACTGGGGGGAACTGAATTTCAGACCGGAAATCTGAGAAACAGATCCTTCCATCCTAAAGTGGAACGAAGGAAAAGGACAATGAACTGAACCAACAGAAAGTTTTTTAAAGGAGAATGAATAGAATGGAGGGACAAGCTGAGCCATTTCATGACAGAAATGCAAAGAGATGAGATGAACATTGTTGGCTGGCAGGGGGAAATACAGGTATATAAAAGGAAAATTCCCTGGATGCCAAGATCCTGGTTTGGGGCAAGTACTTTTTGGTGAGAGAACATCAGCAGAGATTTAAAATCACAAAATATGCAGCAAAGAAAAATGTGGAAATATAGGCTGTTTGACCTTTAAAATATGCCTTTGTGAGTTCCAAAATACTCCCCTCTTTCCCCATCATAGAAAAAGACCACGTTTAGTAAGTTAATAATAAGGGACGCGGGTGGCGCTGTGGGTAAAACCTCAGTGCCTAGGATTTTCTGATCGCATGGTCGGCGGTTCGAATCCCCACGGCGGGGTGAGCTCCCGTCTTTCGGTTCCAGCTCCTGCCCACCTAGCAGTTCGAAAGCACCCCTAAGGGCAAGTAGATAAATAGGTACCGCTTTATAGCGGGAAGCTAAACGGCGTTTCCATGTGCTGCACTGGTGCTGGCTCGCCAGAGCAGCTTCGTCACGCTGGCCACGTGACCCGGAAGTGTCTGCGGACAGCGCTGGCTCCCGGCCTCTTAAGTGAGATGAGCGCACAACCCTAGAGTCGGGCACGACTGGCCCGTACGGGCAGGAGTACCTTTACCTTTACCTTTAGTAAGTTAAAACTGGTTTACTTACAAACTCTCCAAAGATCAGGTTCATGTGCTTTTCCACACAGCATTCAGGAAACACAGGCAGTACAACTTGTCTTAGTCACATTGGTGAAAGTTCCTGAATTAATGGTACAGGAACTCAGGAATGGCTTTTTAAAACCACGCTGTCTGAGCTTGGAGCAACCAGCTGAGAACTCTTTACACAGAGAGCTTTTCAGGTAGGCTGAGCGGAACAATAGGTTTGATTACCTTTGTCCTAAAGTGAGGACTAAGCCTTCTAGGACTGCTTACTCTATGACATTAACCTCTTTCATCCTCATATAACTAACAAATTATCCCACAAATACAAGTTTTCTGGGTGACAGGGAAAAGTGTCGGAACAATGCACAGCCTCATTGGTCTCATTCCGCTGAAATAACATTCAAAATGTATTACATTAGGAGAATTTGTACATTAGACAAAAGTGCATATAAAAAATGTCACCATTAGAAGACATTTGCACTAAAATGCTGAGGTTTTTCATAAGGTGTTTTTTTTAATATACAGTGGACGCTCGGGTTGTGAATGTGATCAGTGCGGGATGCATGTTCGCAACCTGCAGCGTTCACAACCCTCAGCAGCGCATCTGCGCATGCACGGGTTGCAATTTGGGGGGCTTCTGCGCATGTGCAAAGCGCGATTTAGTGCTTCTGTGCATGTGCAACCTCCAAAACCCAGAAGTAAGCCATTCCGGTACTTCCAGGTTTCGGAGTGTCTGAAACATGAAAAAACGCAACCTGAAGCATCTGTAAACCAAGGTATGAGTGTACTATGCATATTGCTGCAAAATGTGCAGAACCAAATTTAACTTGGCAAAAGGAGAAACAGAGAGAACTGAAATTGACAGATCCTTCCATCCCAAGGTACATGTAGAAGGTTTCAAATCCTCCCTTTAAAAGGTAAAGGGACCCCTGACCATTAGGTCCAGTCATGACCGACTCTGGGGTTGTGGCGCTCATCTCGTTTTATTAGCCGAGGGAGCCAGCGTACAGCTTCCGGGTCATGTGGCCAGCATGACTAAGCCGCTTCTGGAGAACCAGAGCAGCGCACGGAAACGCCGTTTACCTTCCCGCCGGAGCGGTACCTATTTATCTACTTGCACTTTGACGTGCTTTCGAACTGCTAGGTTGGCAGGAGCAGGGACCGAGCAACGGGAGCTCACCCCATCGCAGGGATTCGAACCGCCGACTTCCCTTAGCCATGGACTAATTATGTAACCTAGCTCATTCAAAGAAAAATGCAGATGATGGAGGCTGCCCCTCCCCCTACCTACACACACACACACACACACACACCTACCTGGTTGTTAGAAAGTTCCTTGTGAAACTTAAGGTATAGGATTCACTCCAGAATATAAGCATCAGCCTTGGATAACCAGCCTCCATCTGGGGACAAGAAAAAAGATTTCTGCTGTCAGTTGCTAATATAGAAACAACCCACAGAAAATTGGTTGCAGCTAGCCAGCAGCAGCTGTTAATTAATAGGCTGAACTCAAGCCAAGATGGTCTATAACCCATGAACGTGCTGTCTCCTGGGTGCACTAGAAACAAACACTGTGCTCCAAAGACACTGGAACCGGGCACTAGATGAAAAGCCTTCTGCTGAGTGTGACCATTTGTCCACCCAGCTCAGTATTTGCTACACTGGCAGCAGCCCTCTGGGATTTCAGGCAGGGCGCATTTCCAGCCCTACTTGCAGGTACCACTGGGCACTGAAGCTGGAAACTTTTGTGTGCAAAGCATGTGAACTGAGTTAACAGCCTTTCCCTAAAAGAAGTAACCAAACAATTAAACCCCTGTGTTGCAAACAATTACCAGTAATATCCAAGTACAACAATGCAATATCAATATAAACTCTTTATATAATCAATACGCAATGGAATTGTATAACAACAATAGCTATGGAGCAGTGGACATAAGGTTATGTAACCACTGCTACTGACTGCATGTTGCAAGGAACCTAAAAAGCCGACCCCAGGTGGTGCTCATAACGAGGAGATTGAGCTTAAAGATACAGTACAGTTTAACAGCCAGAATATTAAAAAATCAAATAAAACAATTGAGATCCAGTTCAGAATTCAGTCCTCCCAGATGATCGGTTTTGAACATAAAGATAAACCGAGGTTCTTGCTGTCGTAACTGTCTTTCATAATCTTGTCTCATACAGTGGTACCTCGGGTTAAGAACTTAATTCATTCTGGAGGTCTGTTCTTAACCTGAAACTGTTCTTAACCTGAAGCACCACTTTAGCTAATGGGGCCTCCTGCTGCCGCCGCGCCACCGGAGCACTATTTCTGTTCTCATCCTGAAGCAAAGTTCTTAACCTGAAGCACTATTTCTGGGTTAGCGGAGTCTGTAACCTGAAGCGTATGTAACCCGAGGTACCACTGTACTTATAGCTTTCTAATTTACCCACAATACCAGCTTTTTCCCCTCAGATAAGAATCTGACCCATTGCTTCTTTCAGAGACTTGCATAGTCTACAAAGACTTTCAGAGACTTATAAGACTTTATTTGGTTCTATGTTTATTTCATTTATTTCATATTATTCAATGTTTCGTATAGATTATATACAATGGTACCTCTGGTTACGTACTTAATTCATTCTGGAGGTCCGTTCTTAACCTGAAACTGTTCTTAACCTGAGGTACCACTTTAGCTAATGGGGCCTCCTGCTGCTGCCGCGCCGCCAGAGCCCGATTTCTGTTCTCATCCTGAAGCAAAGTTCTTAACCCGAGGTACTATTTCTTGGTTAGCAGAGTCTGTAATCTGAAGTGTCTGTAACCTGAAGTGTATGTAACCCGAGGTACCACTGTAAAGAGTTTCCCTCAAAGAAGGCTTCAAATACTTGAGTGGCTGAGGTTGTCCATTCCCTTTTCCCTGCTGCATTTCAGCACACCTCACTCCATTGGGGGTGGGATTTGAATCACTTCCCATAGAAAGGCAAGGCTGCTGAACTCACACTTTCCAAGACAGTACAAGAACCCAAACTCAGCAGCTTGAAATTTGCACTTATCTGCTGAATTTTGCTATGCAGTTCTCCAGCCAAGTAATGTGTACTGGGGGGGGGGGAATGCCTATACTCAGGTCAACTGGGCATAAGAAATGTATATATTAATGAAAGTAAACATACAAAGAGCATTATATTAGGGGATATTGCTCTGCAAAAATGTATGCGTGAGTGTGAACTTTTCATGCGAACTTAAAAAGGAAAAAAAACATCAAACCAATGTGGAAATCTGGTGAACATCCAATTTTGTGATAAAAGAAACTTTTCATTGTGCAGTTTACGCATAAGTAAGCCTACAAGGTTGTTATTCGGGACAATATTTCACACTGATTTACAAAGGACTAGCCCTCTTGTCTAAATGAACTCGGAGGCTGTTAAAAATAAATGAAGGGTCAACATTGGAAATGTTTATTGGGACTATCTGACTAATTAAGGAATGCAGTAACAATATTAGATCTTCACTCCCTGAACTTCAGAGCATGGGAAGTCACCCAAAGATTTATAATTTGGCATGATTATTTGGCTGTTTTGTTGTCTTATAATTTGGAATGATTTAATGTGGTTTTTATTGGATTGTTAAATTGGAAAAGGTTGTTGAGAACATTGTCACAAATAGTCACCTAAGGAATGTCGCTCATTTTCAGTCAGGTACTACTTAGCATTTTTGTTCTAGAAACAAAAATACTTCAGCATAACATCCCCTAGAAATGCATTTAATTTTGCCAATGAGGTGTGTTTATTACCCCAGTCGATGTTAGTGGGTTAGGGTAGTAAAACACTCTGTCAAATTTTTTCATAAGCATATTGTCAAGACAGGTCAGAAAAGTGTCGGCACAACAGGTTAGCACAAACCATATAATCATTTCTCTAAGGAGGGACGGTTTTCCAGCAGCATTAGAAAAGCACCGCCCATAAATGTTCACATGAAAATATGAGAAATGCAGAGAGACCAAAATAGACAGCTCTTCTAATCCCTGCTCCACAGTAGTTTCCTAGGCTAGGATGTCCCAGTCTCACATTCCTGTTTTGCCACCTTTTGCGTGGAATTTGTACGACATGCACACCTCGCCGTCGCAGCCGAGTTGAAAGTCTGTTTTGCTCTCTTGGCACTGTTTGATCTTGAATAAAATCATCCTTGGAGTATTTTAAGGATACCCCGTTCGGTCATGGCTTGCTGCTTTTTGCCTGGCTCACTTTGCCTTGCGGAATCGTCACAGCTGGGAAGCGTTTGAGCTGCTCCAAGGATAACTCGGCTGGATGGAGTTACATGAGGAGCAGGCCCTCAGGGCTTCTGAGCTAGTCTCTGCTGATTTCTGATCCCCGGCTCCCACGTGCTCCAGCAATTCCCTCTCCCTTGAAGTATCGGCAGTTCAGAAGCCCCCGAGCGTGACTGGAAGTGTAATTATACCTAAGCAAGTTACTTGAACAAACAACTCGGGCTGCATCAGAATCTATAGCTGTTCTGCTCCTTGTCTTATTTCTTTTGCCCATGCTCTGCTATTAGCCCTTTCTATAGCTCCTCCTTCTTTAAGATGTTACCTATGACTAATAATAATAATAATAATTTATTTATTTATACCCCGCCCATCTGGCTGGGTTTCCCCAGCCACTCTGGGCGGCTTTCAACAGAATATTAAAATACAATAGTCTATTAAACATTAAAAGCTTCCCTAAACAGGGCTGCCTTCAGATGTCTTCTAAAAGTCTGGTAGTTGTTTTTCTCTTTGACATCTGGTGGGAGGGCGTTCCACAGGGTGGGTGCCACTACCGAGAAGGCCCTCTGCCTGGTTCCCTGTAACTTGGCTTCTCACAGCGAGGAAACCACCAGAAGGCCCTCGGCTAAAACATGTGAGAGTGTTTTTTGGCAATCTGGATTCAGGATGCCTTAAGGACTGTCCCTGTGCTTATTAGGGATGAGGCTGTCAATTTTTGCATTTCTCAGCCTTTCATTTTTCTAATCTGAAATTCAATTTATGTTTGTGTTGCTTCCTGTCCCCCCTTTCTTTCAAAAGTGTTGTAACTTTTGAACAAATGTTTTTTTGAATTTTTTTTAAAAATGTCATCATGAAAATGCATCAGCTTATCCTAATGTGCACATACACGTATGCAAGTTGGCCTACAAGGTCATTTCCCCCAATTATTATTATTACTACTATTATTTATGAAATTTGTTAGTCACTGTTTCTTAGTGAGGCAGCTCGAAGAGACTCACACCTATTAATCCATTTTTGTATGTTATTTTCACTTTGATGCATTTATATGCACACGTTATAATATGCATTTTTGGATACATTACTTGGCAGCAGAATGGCACTTCAGAATTCAGAGAAATGTGGCTTATAAATGATGTGTCTCAGTTCATAGAATGCTTCAGAAAACATGAATTAGATAGGCTTATCTTCAGTAGTGAACTTAATTGAATTCCTTCCTTGTGGGTCACTGAGATCAACCCAAAGAGTGATGTTTGTTGCCCCCCGCCATGTTGTTGTTGTTAATTAAATTTCTATACTGCCCTCCATCCAAGGATCGCAGGGCAGTTTACAATATAAAGGGACCCCTGACCATTAGGTCCAGTCGTGACCGACTCTGGGGTTGCGGTGCTCATCTCACTTTATTGGCCAAGGGAGCTGGCGTACAGCTTCTGGGTCATGTGGCCAGCATGACTAAGCCGCTTCTGGCGAACCAGAGCAGCGCACGGAATCGCTGCTTACCTTCCCACCAGAGCGGTACCTATTTATCTACTTGCACTTTGACGTGTTTTCGAACTGCTAGGTTAGCAGAAGCAGGGACGGAGCAAAGGGAGCTCACCCCGTCACGGGGATTCAAACCACTGACCTTCTAATCGGCAAGTCCTAGGCTCTGTGGTTTAACCCACAGCGCCACCCGCGTCCCTTAGTTTACAATATAAAAACACAAAAATACATAACATAATAACAAACAAAAACAATACTCCCCACATACAGTTTTAAAGGCCATAGATTCTCTAACTAGCCAAAGGACTAGAAGAAGTGGAAAGATTTTGCCTGGTGCCTAAAGATAAGTGATGAAGGTCCTTGGAGAGAGCATTCCACAAGCAGAGAGCCACCACAGAAAAGGCCCATTCTCGCTGCCCTCTGGACTTCTGGCAGAGGAGGCACATGAAGAAGAACCTCAGATGGAGGGGGGTCAACAGCTTTGTCTGGATTTTGGCAACCCCTGAGAAAGTGAAATGTTTCCCAGTGTCGACCATGACTTAGATGAGCTGACTCATCACAGAAGCCAGAGCTTTCACTCTGCCCATCTACCAGTTCAATAATTCAGCTTTCTCCATCCAGAAAAGGAAAGTTGTCCTTTACAAGCCTATTGTACAGTTCTGCATCACAACATCTCTCTAAAGCAAAACTTTGGAGCCAAATCTCTATTTCTGATTCCTACCCACCCACCCAAAAACAAAACAAAAAAACCAACAAAACAAAGCCAAGATTGCCATCATTCTAATCACAGTTTTTGGCATTGAAAAGCCTCTAAAACTAAGATGTTGGCAGGAACAATATGAAAATCACAGTAGAAGAGAGATAATGCATTATTCTGCTGATTTTTAATAGGTCCAAAAGGCAAGTGGAGGGAATTACTGGCACTTGCAAAACCCCAGATGGCAAAACACAAGCATTTTTCTCGCTCCCACGCCAAAGTAGCAACGTGCTTCATAAACTGTAAACTCCTCTCTTTATTAGCCATTTATAAGCCACTCTTCACAATCCAGCTTCAATATTAAAACACTTAAAAGCTCACAGAAGACCTGTATAGCAAGAGAGTCCATCATTTACTGTCAACGCAGAAGCATGTCATTTCTTAATCCATAGGGAATCAACACTAATCATCCAGATCCCATTTGCGAATGTGTCTTGCTCTGGCATGATAAGCTGTGGGGTTTTCATTAAAAGGAAGAAGCCACAGCCTCTAAAATTCTCCTCAGGTTTTTTTTCTACCCTGGATTTTGGATTTCCACAGTACCCTGCTTTGTTTTTGAAGCAGAACAGGTGCACTAGGAATTCTCCGTGCTTGTTTGTTTGTTTGTTTGTTTGTTTGTTTGTTTGTTTGTTTGTAATAGTGAGAATTGTAATAGTGTAATAGTGAGAATGCTTGTAATAGTTTGTAATATTGAGAATGGTGAGAATGTTTGTAATAGTTTGTAATAGTGAGAATGGTGAGAATGTTTGTAATAGTGGCGTGCCTGGCGTGCTGTGGTCCATGGGGTCACGAAGAGTCGGACACGACTAAACGACCAAACAACAACAACAACAACAATAGTGAGAAATTGTGCCATTCACAAAATGGCCACCACGTCGATAAGGAGCAGGAAAAGAGGCCGAAACACAAAACTGTGGAAACATGCCTCCTCATCCGTGTTTAACATAGCATTTGCTGTGGAGACAAATTATTTAAGTAATCTGTACAGGTGGATTGATTAAATCAGAGCTTTTCTTTTTATAACAGGAGACATAAGCATATTGTTTCAAGGCAGGGAATGGGGAATGGCAAAGCACTAGTCTGGTATTCAGGTCTCACCTGTCTCCAAAGGATGTTACGCAGATGGGAAGATGCCTTTAATTTCCATTTTAACAGATTTAATTGGTGCATTTTCTGTCAACAAAGATCCCATCTAGGATAGGAAGGGAAGGGAAGGGAAGGGAAGGGAAGGGAAGGGAAGGGAAGGGAAGAACAGCAAAGACATTTTCTTTTGCCATCTCGGAAGTTTCACAGATAACAATAAAGGATGTTATCCAACTAATCCAACATTAGAAGAAATTCACATAAAAGGGGGTGGGTTTTTTAAACTTTTAAAGAAGCACAAGTGGCAAACCACTTTGGAAATATGGGGAATTGAGTTTTTAAGATGGGGGGGAATGCAAAACTAAGAGAAAGTGAAATGGACAGATCTGCCCATCCCTAGGGTATCATGATTTAGCCAGCTATCATTGACAACAGGCAGAACATAATCTGTTTTATGAGCCCATATCTAGGAAATGTACATGAACTACCAAAGTCTGTCATTGTTACCATCACCTCCACATGACATCAACTTGGCAGCCTCTGTGCTGAGTGCGCTGGATTTGCTCCCCCGCGTGCCTTGATTTACAGATTTTTCTTTTCTAACTCCTTTTTGGATTTGCCACATTTCCACATCCATATAGTTGATGTATTGTTGAGTAAGGCATTTGTTATCTCCTCCAAATACATGCTTGTAGCTCAGTAAATCTATTTCCAGCCTGTCTTCCCAGACGGCTACTACAAGAGCTCCATCTGAGGCATCAATTTATCTGATGCAAAGAACAGAAATGTGACAAATGCAAAGGGAAGTCTCTAGAGCTCTGGTGCCCAGCTCCATTCTCCTGGTCTCAGGCTACTGTTTCGTTTGTTTTTTCAGCGTTAAGGCACTTTGCTAAAATCAGTTTGTTGAAAGTTTTCACATATGATAATGATGTATTTGACTCCATCACCTTGCCAACAAAAGTCCGTATAGTTAAAGCTATGTTTTCCCAGTAATGATGTATGGAAGTGAGAGCTGGACCATAAAGAAGGCTGATCACCGAAGAATTGATGCTTTTCAATTCTGGTGCTGGAGGAGACTCTTGAGAGTGCCATGGAATGCAAGAAGATCAAACCTCTCCATTCTGAAGGAAATCAGCCCTGAGTGCTCACTGGAAGGACAGATCCTGAAGCTGAGACTCCAATAATTTGGCCACCTCATGAGAAGAGAAGACTCACTGGAAAAGACCCTGGTGTTGGGAAAGATGGAGGGCACAAGGAGAAGGGGACGACAGAGGACAAGATGTTTGGACAGTGTTCTCGAAGCTACAAACATGAGCCTGACCAAACTGCGGGAGGCAGTGGAAGACAGGAGTGCCTGGCATGCTCTGGTCCATGGAGTCACGAAGAGTCAGACACGACTAAATGACTGTGTGGCATTTGCCCGTTCTTTTAAAAATGTCTGTACAGGGAGAGAGAAAAAGTTAATAGGTAGACCAATAGAATAGTCAGAGACGGAGCCTACCTGCTTACAAAAGGGCTTAGCCCGAGGTTTGGTTGGTTGGGAAAAGGCAGTTGGGAAAGCAGTTGGCAGACAGATGGAAATAGAGAGACAGTGCAGTTGGTTCTTGTGTGAGGGGACGTAGAAGAGTTAGAGACAGAATAAAATAAGACCAAGGGGGTAAAGGGTAACAGCGTTTCGAATGCATTTAAAGTTTATTTGTGTTTGCAATAAACTACAATTTTCATTGTTAACTTAAGAACATGACTGAGACTAAGTGATTTACCGGGGAGGACCTGGTTGGTGGCAGCAGATTAGTGGTGTACCGTGAGATGACCGGGGGCTCCGTACGAACAAAACAGCGTGTTTTCATTTCCAGCAAACTCTGCAGTATTCCTGCCGACATGTGCTTCCTGATTTGAAAAGACCCATGGCAGAAGTTTCCTCATGACGTCTTTCCTGGGGATTTAACCAAAGCACAAGCATACAAGGAGGCTGCCCAATGCAGACCGTTGGTGAGATGATATGTAGAATGGAAGAGACAAACACACCTCAGCCACTTCAAATGTATGGTAAGCACAAGAGAAACCCTGAACCCCACCCATGAGAATTCATACACACACATACCCAAAAAACTACCCTTGGATAATTTTTGAAGTAAATGTATTACAGTGGTACCTCGGGTTAAGTACTTAATTCATTCTGGAGGTCCGTTCTTAACCTGAAACTGTTCTTAAACTGAGGCACCACTTTAACTAATGGGGCCTCCCGCTGCCGTTGCACCGCCGCCGCACGATTTTTGTTCTCATCCTGAAGCAAAGTTCTTAACCCGAGGTAATATTTCTGTGTTAGCGAAGTCTGTAACCTGAAGCGTATGTAGCCCGAGGTACCGCTGTATCTCCATCTACCTTGGAAGGGAGCAGATTCTTCTTTGTTGGAGATTTTTAAAGAGCAATTGGATGGTTATCTGTCCCGAATTCTTTTTGATTCCTGCCTTGCAGGGGGTTGGACTAGATGGCCCTGGGTGTCCCTTCCAACTCTACTATTCTATGATTCTATGGTGGAGAAAGGATGGGGCGGGGCAGGGGAGAAAGCAGGGGGAATTTTCTGCATGGCACTAGTTTGTCAAAATAATTTGCTGCTTGGCCTGGACATATAGAATTCTGGACTGGAGCCTATTAACCATGAGAAACATCTGGGGCTTTTTAGTACAGAGAAAGGATAATTAGGAAGAGACCAGGAGAGAGGATTATGCAACTATGTACAATGTTGGAGAGAGAGGGAGAAGGCGGGAGGGTAGTATGCCTCTGAATACCAGTTTGGGGTGGGGAGAACAATAGCATGGGAAAACTGGCTTCCCAGAGGCAACTAAATGATCACTGCCGGAAACAGGAAGGATGCTACACTAGATGGATGATTTGCTTGATTCAGCAAAGTTCTGTATCTTTGCAGAAGGGACCCCAGGGTCATCAAGTCCAACCCCCTGCAATTTAGGGACCTCAACTTGAGGTCCCTCATTCAACCCGGAACCACACCAGACCCTCCTTACCTTTGTAAATGTGCTAGCAGTTTTATTGCTGTAGTCAGAGCTTCTGAAAAAACCCCATGGTGGTGGAGAGGAGACAGTTATCTAGCAGAGTTGGAAATAGATGTCTTTGGGACTCCAAAACCAGGTGTGGGGAAAACTTAGGCCCTCCAGTTGTTGCTGGACTACAACTCCCATCATCCCTGACAATTGGCCTCAGGGAGGTTGTGGATTTTCCCTCCTTGGAGGTTTTTAAGCAGAGGTTGGGTGGTCATCTGTCATGGATGCTTAAGCTGAGATTTCTGCACTGCAGGGGGTTGGACTAGATGTCCCTTGGATCCCTTCCAACTCTATGATTCCATGATCTGAAGGACCAAAGGTTCCCCACTTCTGCTCTAGAAAATTTCTGATAATGAAGAGCCACATGAGCTCTTCAAATAGGCATTGGCCCCTGCCTTGGAAGCAGACCAGCTGCAAGGTTTGACCCACTGGAATTACACATCCCTTTTGGCTTCAATACAGAGAGGAATGAGAGTCACCTTTTAGTTCACTACTGTTCCACAAAGAGGCATTTCACAGTCATCTTCTCCGAAGGACTCGTCTTCTTTACAACACAGACCCTAACAAACCACACAAGTGTTCTGAAGCCCCTCCTGTCCTTGCAAGATGTCTCCATCCTCATCAAGTCATGGGAACATCTTGGTTGTCCTGGCAACCAAGATGTGGGTGGCCTCTTTGCAGTCATTGCTGGGTGGCATCCTTCTCTTCCAGTTGCCCTGGCAACTGGGATTGCTGCATTTCCAGCTGAACATCAACCAGCTCACATGCACGTTGGCAGCAAGTGGACCATTGTGTGGCTCAGAGTCCCAAATGGTTGCCATTGTTTTCAAAAGAAAACACTCTTGAGACACAAAATCCAAGCAGGGAAAGGGGGTACAGGAAACACAAAGCAACATAGAACAAAGGTAGATGGCAATGGAGGATGCAGATTCTCCCCGCTCAGCCTGGTCCTTTGCTGAGACAACATCCTCCAAAGTTCAGCCAGCTGCAGCCCACTGGAAGAACTGTTGCCTTCTGAAAGCTTCAAGGAAGCCTTAAGAAGGCAACCTTCTTTGTTGTTGTTTAGTCGTGTCCGACTCTTCGTGACCCCCTGGACCAGAGCACGCCAGGCACTTCTGTCTTCCACTGTCTCCCGCAGTTTGGTCAAACTCATGCTGGTAGCTTCGAGAACACTAACCAACCATCTCGTCCTCTGTCGTCCCCTTCTCCTTGTGCCCTCCATCTTTCCCAACATCAGCGTCTTTTCCAGGGAGTCTTCTCTTCTCATGAGGTGGCCAAAGTATTGGAGCCTCAGCTTCAGGATCTGTTCTTCCAGTGAGCACTCAGTGCTGATTTCCTTTAGAATGGAGAGGTTTGATCTTCTTGCAGTCCAGGGGACTCTCAAGAGTCTCCTCTATCACCATTATTCAAAAGCATCAATTCTTCAGCGATCAGCCCTCTTAGGAGCCCAGTTTCCAGTGGTGGGTGAGGTGACAGGCAAAAGGTGAGTTGGACAATGGATCCAAGACTTTTTTTTCAGCCACTGAACTCACTGGAACTCAGTTCTAGCACCTCTCAGGTGGGCACCATTGCCATTATAAAATAACAAGGGAGGTGTTCATGGTGAGTTCCAGCACCCCTTTTTTCTAGAAAAATAACACTGAGTGTGAATCTATGAGAGATGTCAAAGCCACACATGTCATTGGTTTCTGCGTAAACACACACCCCTTTATCCAGGCAAGCAAAAGGGATTATTGTATCCCCCTCCAACATCCCACTCAACATCCCCCATCAAAATCGGAACACTTGATTTTTGGTCCTGAGCTCTCGCAGGAACTAGATAACTTGCACCAGAGTGCCAGATCGAAAAACGGGACATTTCAGGATCCAATCAGAAGCCGAGATGTCGTCTGTAATTCTGGGATGCCCCACTCATATCAGGAGGGTTGGGGTAATTTTAATCTTGTTTTAGTATTTTAACTTTTGTATGTTTTAAAGGAGGGCTGTACATTTTATCATCTTACCTTTTTGTAAACCGCTTTGAGGGTTTTTTTTATCAAATGGTGTATACTTTTTATGAAATAATAATAATAAATATCACACATCAAGGCCATATTCCAGCTATGTGACGATACTTGTGGAAGATGTAAAGCAAGGCAGGTGAGGGGGCAGGTGTCCTAGGGAGATTCCTGGGAGCCAGATAGGAAAGCCTAGAGGGACCGTTTCAGATCCTGGCCCTGAAGTTCCTCACTCTTGTTTTACGTCAGCTAATGCAGTGGGTAATGAATCAGTGGACCGCAACTACTGTCTTGTATGAATCATAGAATCATAGAGTTGGAAGAGACCACAAGGGCCATCGAGTCCAACCCCCTGCCAAGCAGGAAACACCATCAGAGCACTCCTGACATATGGTTGTCACGCCTCTGCTTAAAGACCTCAAAGAAGGAGACTCCACCACACTCCTTGGCAGCAAATTCCACTGTCGAACAGCTCTTACTGTCAGGAAGTTCTTCCTAATGTTTAGGTGGAATCTTCTTTCTTGTAGTTTGGATCCATTGCTCCGTGTCCGCTTGTCTGGAGCAGCAGAAACCAACCTTTCTCCCTCCTCTATGTGACATCCTTTTATATATTTGAACATGGCTATCATATCACCCCTTAACCTCCTCTTCTCCAAGCTAAACATGCCCAGCTCCCTTAGTCGTGGGCAACCCTTAGCTCCCTTAGCCGTATGGCAACCCTGAGAAGCACCATTCCAAGGCTTCTGGCAGAAATACCTGAAGGAGCGTCTCCACCCCCATCGTTCTGCCTGGACACTGAGATCCACCTCCGAGGGCCTTCTGGTGGTTCCCTCACTGTGAGAAGTAAGGTTACAGGCAACCAGGCAGAGGGCCTTCTCGGTAGTGGCGCCTACCCTGTGGAATGCCCTCCCATCAGATGTCAAGGAAATATACAACTATCTGACTTTTAGAAGACATCTGAAGTCAGTTTTTAATGTTTAATGTTTTATCACTTTTTTCTTTTTATTACTATTAATATTCTATTGGGAGCATCCCTGAGTGGGCAGGGTTTATATTGTTGTTGTTGTTGTTGTTGTTGTTACCTTATATATCCTATGCCCTTTTAAAATGTGGCTCTTGGAGGAGGGTATTGGGTTGTTGTCATTTTTATTTTGATTATAAACATTATGGTTTTTATGTTGATCTTGTTCTGTGAACCGCACTGAGACGTCCAGGTATAGGGCAGTATATAAATTCTAACAACAACAACAACAAAATAATCTTAGTAGTGCCATAAAGTAGAGATAAAGGCGGGCTGCTGGGAATCTACTTTGAGACCACCCACACTCCTACCACCAAGCAGCCAGTTTCCAAAAGGCAAATTGTTAAGGAAGCACCGAGGAGGGGGAGTCAGTGGTAATGGAAAACAAAGTTTGGATTTGTTAAGATTTAAGATTTGTTAAGATTTCATGGTTAGGTGCGCAGATATTCTCTGGTTGTTTTGCAGTGTCAGTGTAATAGCTAGTTTTCCCAGAGGATAGACAGAGTAATGAATGGGTTGTGGAACATGCTGATAAAAACAAAGACATCCATTCACTGCCTTGGGTTTCCTGGGACCTTTTCCCCCTCCTCTTTTCCCCCCTGATCAGTTTATATCTTTTTCTATTATGTCAGAAATTAAGCATTCAGCACGCATGCTGTCTTAAACACACATACACACACAAAACTACCTTCACCTTCATTGCAGGGTGATAAAACTTTTGCAATGGCATAAGCATCGCGATAGTGCAGTCAGAAGGTTCCTTATGCCTTAATTAATATATGCTGAAACCCTGTATATAAATACTATGCTGCAGGGGCTGTAAGGATACACTTATAGCAAAGGCAGTTTTAGCATCGTGCCCAAAGTTTGCCATTGCGTATAGGATATCTGGCAGTGCTTCTTAAAGAAAACACAACATTTACAATGCATGTCTCTTAAAAAGCTGACATTTCAAAATGGATGTCCTTTAAAAATCAAAATATGGAGTGTTGGATTTTTGCATGGCAGGGAGAGATGTTCCCCAAGCAATCATGGGGATTATACTACATGCTGTGGAATTGCATACAATGTTAAGTCACATTCAGAGGAGATCCACTGAAATCAATGGGCATTACTGTTTGTTTGTAAGATTTCTGACCCACATTTCATTGTAAGGTCACAGCGTGGCTTACAACCAGGGATACTGGAGAATCCAATGGAAGCAGAAACACTGGTGTTTGCAGTTGGTCCCCTGTTTGGAATGAAAACCAGTCCAGTAAATGCAACCAATATTTACTGCTGCTGCTGTTGCTTTCAGATATGCAATTGGTTACATTTTCCCCATTTACACAGCACATCCTTCGCATTGAAATGAATGGGGTCAAGTAACGTAATAACAATGTTGCATGTCCTATGTGATTTCGCAGACAATGCTGTTTTGGGCAGAAGGCAAATTGCAGTTGAAGGGAAACAGTGCTGCGTGCAATGAATCCAGGGTGGAACAGAAAGCAAAGCCTTCTTATGTCCCCAATTCTCAACAACCCTGGAGACCTGGAAGCCCTAGGGAGATGCCTGCTGCCAGTCAGTGTAGTCTGTACTCAGCTAAATGGACCAAGGACGTGAAGAATCAATGGACTTGCCTCCTATTTGTTTCATTTTTCCTCTCATAGCCTTAATTTCAGAGAATTCTTCTTTTTAACTTTTAGAGTATTTGCTCCATACCATTGAGAAATGCCCCTCTAATTTGGGCACCTACTAATAGGAAGCCGACCCCTTCGAGACAAAACCACGTGCTTTCTTCTGCTTTCTGTGGTTGAACTGCCTTCACGAATGCACATTATTTATTTTATTTATTAAATCGGTTTGTCGCTTTATCTTGCCCAGGGCAACCCAAAGCAACCTACGTAAAAATAAAGCAAACACAGAAACCCACATAGGTACATTAAAACCAAAGAGGGGGTATACATTAAAAACATCCCAGCTGCAAACTGTACAATCTGTTACTGGAATGGAAAATGAAGGATGAAGATGTCAAATCAGTCACGATTAAATGGGCACAAGATGTGGGACATAATATTCAGATGGTGGAATGGGGAAAATGATGAAAGAATCATATAAAATTTACAGCATGTGTGGCAATCAAAGAAAATTATATGGTATCTAACTCCAGAAAAATTAGCAAAAATGTATAAAACTAAGAAAAGCAAATGTTGGAAATGTAAGTAACAGAGGGGACATTTTTCCATATGTGGTGGGATTGCAAAATTATTAAGAAATATTGGGAAATGATTTATAATGAAATGAAGGAAATGTTTAAAATAACCTTTGGTAAAAAACCAGAAGCTTTTTTAATAGGTATTATCTACCAAAAGCACAAAAGAATTTGTTTATGTATGCAACAAGACTTTATTAGCCCAATATTGGAAAGAATAAGGTGTCCCATCTAAAGAAGATTGGTGAATTAAACTAACAGAATATGCTCAAATGGCAAAATTGAAGATGAAATTAAGAGGAAGAGGCAATAATGAATTTAAGGAAGAATGGAAGATGCTCATTGCATATATACAGAAGTAATGTACACAGGTTAATACATTAGCAGCGTTTTAAGATTACTTGTAATTTTATTATGAATGGATAATAGATGATTTAAATATGTTATAAAGTTAACAATGGGCATGCAGTATCTTGATAAATAATAGAACCAAGGAAGGGATTAGAGGGAAGTCAATTTCTTTTCTTTTCTTTTCTTTTTGTATTGTTGTGGTTTTTCTATTTTTGTTATTTTTGGGAAATTAATAAAATGTTATTTAAAAACACAACAACATCCCACCTCTTCTAAAAAGACCACAGATAGTTAGAGGCCAAAGGCTTGGTTATAGGGAAACATTTTTGTCTGGAGCCTAAAGGTATATAGTGAAGGTGCTAGGAAAGCCTCCATGGGGAGAGCATTCAACAAATGAGAAACCACTGCAGAAAAAAAACCCATTTTTGTGTTGCTACCCTCCGGGCCTTTCGTAGAGGAAGCCCACAAAGAAGGGCCTCAGAAGATGGTCGCAGGGTCTGGGTTGGCTCATATGGGGATAGGCGTTGCAGGTGTTATAGGTCAAAACCAGCGCTTCGAGGAGCACAAGCACCAAAGTGTGAATTATTGGTTCCTCCTGACTCTAGCTGACTCCAGGAACGCGGGTGGCGCTGTGGGTTAAACCACAGAGCCTAGGACTTGCCAATCAGAAGGTTGGCTGTTCGAATCCCCACGATGGGGTGAGCTCCCGTTGCTCGGTCCCTGCTCCTGCCAACCTAGCAGTTCGAAAGCATGTCAAAGTGCAAGTAGATAAATAGGTACCACTCTGGCGGGAAGGTAAACGGCGATTCCGTGTGCTGCTCTGGTTCTCCAGAAGCGGCTTAGTCATGCTGGCCACATGACCCAGAAGCTGTACGCCGGCTCCCTCGGCCAGTAAAGTGAGATGAGTGCCGCAACCCCAGAGTCGGCCACAACTGGACCTAATGATCAGGGGTCCCTTTACCTTTACCTGACTCCAGCTAGTAAAATGTTGCAAGTCCAACAGGTTTTTAATTCGTGTAAGATCCAGCCAGTCTGCCAGGTACTTTTGAGGAAGGATATTTTTGCTGGCATTCCATGTCAGTTAAAAGTGTTGCTTCCTGAGGTAGCATCAAGAGCCAGCTGTCGACCATTGCGCTTGTTAATTCATTACAATCAGTTCTTTATCCTCTCAGGAAATCAGGGAGCTCACACTTACTGGCAGACAATAACATTCAAGGGCTGTGCTGCTGAACTTGCTGACAATATCCATTATTCAGTTTTCTGCCAATTCCTATTAGACTTCTCAGGCTGGAGAATTTACACTGTGTTATTGAATTAAGCACACACACACACCGCTAAAAGCTTTAGGGAGCTCAAACTAATTAGACAGCATTTGTAAACCCCTTTGTTCATGGTAATTTGTTTACAAGAGTAGTTCAACCTTTTAATTATCGCATGTTCACAGGCTGCTTACAGTACCTTTGTCTTGTGTGCGTGTGCATTGGGTGAGAAGGGTACAAATGTGTGCGGGAAGTAATTTTTGACTTAATGAGCAGTGACGACCTAGTCCTGTAGTGCTTGACCTAAAATGAAAGTGTGTTTTTAATTATAGCGGAAGAAAATTAAATGTCGCACGGGAGGCCCCAAGCACAGGCTCTGTTCTGCATCACAAAAGGTAGTGTGACATTTTCCTCTTTCCTTAGGAGTCCCCATTATGAGGTAGCATGAGGTGAGCGGGGTTGCCTCAGGTGACACTTTTTTTTTTTGAACAGCATCCTTGGAAATAGGAAACCCTGGCTCATGAGGCACAAAAAGGAACAGGAGGGAAATCTGAATTTTGCTGCAATTTAATGAGAAGCTACCTGATTCACACTTCCCACATCAGCGCATGAACTGAAACAGAGCTATCTGAGATACGTGCTCCTCAGAATTTTGTTTGCTGACCAATGTGTACAAAGATATTTGTATATTAGAAGGAAGTGTACATAAAAAAAAATGTATTTGGTAAAAAAAGGCATACAAAATTAATTACCGTATTTTTTCGTCTATAAGACGCCCCTATGTATAAGACACCCTCTATTTTTGGGGACCCTGATTTAAGAAAATGGTGGGAGATAGCCCCCATGTATAAGATGCCCCCAAATTCTGGACAGTATTTTTTAGAGAAAAAACACGGAAAAATACAGTATATTAGGGGAAATTGCTTGCAAAAATGTGTAGCTAAGTAAAAAAGAAAACTGCATACAAAATATGCTTAGAAATACACACTAAAATGTTGACAAATTTTTGTTACCACTTCCCTCTCCCCCGCCCCCTCAGTTGCTGTGGAAATATGGAGAGGTAACTGGAAAAATGGGAAACATAGGGAACCAAAATGGAATGGCTCATTTATGCCTAAGGCTCCCTTGAACTCTGCAGGATTGCCCCAACTCTTCAGAACAGCTGTTGAGGGGAGAGGGCAAGTCTGAGGAGTGTGAGGCAACACAAGGAGCAGGAAAGTCACTTTATGTAGAACCTTTGCTGGGCCTTGACCAGTTCACAGGCCTACACAAAACCTTTTTCGCCCTGGAAGCAATGACATGGGAATTAGTACTAAAGTTGTGCTTTATTCCCTCAGATTTCTAGTAGTGATTTTTCCGTCATGTGAAAGTTCCATTATAATGTGGAAATGTGGTCCTTCTGCTTCTTCGTGGCTCCCAACATAAATTTTATTACAGAATATTTCGCCACAAATAAGCAGCAGCAACATTTAGCTGGAATTCTCACCATGATTTTACTACTTTTTAAACAAAACGTATTATCAAAAATCTGCACATTTTGGGGGTCTTCCTAAAATAAGATCAACAACCATCAACTTTCAGGGTGTCCTGGTTTTTACCTTTTTGTCCAGAAGGGTCAGTCGCTGTAGACCAATGGCTACCCACTTCCAGGCAGCAACACACAAAATGGAGGAGTCCCACCCCTAGTTTAAGTGGTTTGTCTCACTATTGCATTGCATCCAAGATACACTATGTTAAAGATATAAAAATTTAATGTGCATAACGTGTGTTTGAATGCATTGCATTTAAAATGCTTTTAAATAGAGGTTTGTGTCAGAGAAGGAGCTTTTACTATAGCTAATATGGTAAACCCAAGCAGCTATTGTCAGCAGGAAGTTGAAACCTGAGAAGTCTGAAGTCTCTATGTTATGGGAAGCCAGCAGAGAGATCATCAGCTCAGCGTGTTGGGAAAAGAAGCTTCCAGCATAATGGAGTCTCTCTCTGGGATCAGAGAGAGAAGTTCTTGGAGAGTGTTAAAGGACCAAAAGGACTGAACCGTGTTGTACTTGAGTGTGATGTGTTACTTTGTATTTTGTTCTTTGTAAAGTGGTTTTGAGACTGCTCTTCAGCAAAGCTTTGAAACTCGTTCTTGGGGGTGGAAAGCTCATTCATTTCCACACAAGATCCAGATCAGGGATTCCTCTGAACAATTCTAACACACCGTTGGCTCAGGTGCATGGGGAGTAATTTCGGGACCCACATGGGTTGGAGTAAAACTATTTGTAATGTCTGCAGGACGTAGGAGCCCATGAACCAGACTGAAGCAGGCAGATCTGTATGGAAAGCACCCTGATTATTGTTTGTATGAAAGAGTAGCTAAAAACATGTCTAGGGTTAACTAATCCACATTAAGTGATCTCAAGAAGCGTCTTGGAGATGCCTCAAAGCCTCGACAGAAAATCAATCTCTTGCTGAGCCTGTTGCTTAGAAAGCGTTCCTTATTTCTTTCCCTTTTTTTATTCCCACATGCCTGTCTTTCAATCAAGTTGAGATGCAGGGAGAGGCTTTACTCATGTCTAGCTCAGGGTTACAAATGAAAGGCACGGGGAGAGGGGGGGGGAGGGAGAGAAACTCTATCTGAAGCTGCAGCTGTCGGTTTCCTTGTAACCGGGCTTGAGATCTATAATTTCTCATAGGCCCAAATGTGCTAATCCAACCTGTCATGTTGCTGCTGTGTTTGTAGATCAAATGGGATTAAAAGATTTAGGCAGAGCTCTCTGAATACATTTTAAATAACATGGCAAAGCATCTAATATGCAGGATATGAACATTGGAAGAAGTGCTGCTGGAAACATGAAGAGGAGACTGTGAAGCCAGGGGCTAGGGACATGTTTGGATGGACAGAGATGTAATGTTCAGAGTGAGGACATCCCTCACTCACTTGGGCTGCATTCACACAGCAGTTTATTCCACTTTCCTGCCGTTTCCCTAAATGTTCATTTACGCATTATATTTGAATTTTCTAATGACGTAAAAACCACTTCTGGAAACCTAGCAGAATGTAGTGGAAATTTAGTGCTCATTTCCATGTTAATTTGTTCCAGAAATAATCAGCTTGCAACCCCATTAACCCAGAAAACCATAGGAGTAAATTGAAGAGATTTGGGGTGGTATATCAGCGTACAGTTCTTTCCCCCATGCAAGGCACTGGACTAGATGACTCAGTCTCGTGGTCCCATGTCTAGAACAGAGAATAATCCAGCAAATGCAGTCAGAATTCACTGTTGTTGTTGCTGCTGCTGCTGTTGCTGCCTTCAGTCCACAAACAGTACTTGATTATAGGTCCCTTCCCCCGAATTTGCCCTGCATCTCCTTTGCATTGAAATGGATGGCATGCAATAACATAAAGACAATTTGATTACATAACTTACGTAATTTCACCACAGCCAGTCAATAGAAGGATGAATAACCTAGTCTTGGGCAGAAGGCAAACTGCAATTGAACAGAAATAGAATTGCACATGACAAATATGAAGCGGGATGGAAAACGATGTTGTCTTACAACACTACTTACTATCAAGTGGTGGTACCACCACAAAGACCTCCCTTGCTGGCTCTAGGGCTTGGGGCATTTGTTATTGGAGTCTAAAAGGTAAAGGTAAAGGGACCCCTGACCATTAGGTCCATTCGTGACCGACTCTGGGGTTGCGGTGCTCATCTCGCTTTATCGGCCGAGGGAGCCAGCGTACAGCTTCCGGGTCATGACTAAGCGGCTTCTGGCGAAACCAGAGCAGTGCACGGAAATGTCATTTACCTTCCCGCCAGAGCGATACCTATTTATCTACTTGCACTTTGACGTGCTTTCGAACTGCTAGGTTGGCAGGAGAAGGGACCGAGCAACGGGAGCTCACCCCGTCACGGGGATACGAACCGCTGACTTTCTGATCGACAAGTCCTAGGCTCTGTGGTTTAACCCATAGCGCCATCCGTGTCCCTAAGGACCAGCAAAACCAGGGGCCAGCCCTGAGAAAAGCATACCTCCGGTTTTAATCCAGGAGAGAAAAGAGGCAGGGAATGCCACTGGTATGTAATGTTTGGAAAATACTGGCTCAAGGTTACCCAATGGCTCCATGTTCACACTGCCTTCTCCTTCCCTTTGAGTCCATCCTGCTCACAATGAATAATATTTAACTTTCTGTATATTGTTTTGCCAGTAATTACACTAAATGGCACTAATTAAAATGAAGCTCATAAAAAAAATCAACTGGGTTAATCAGCAATAAAAAAAAGAAGAGGTTTTGGTGTGTGTGTTTTTATCTCCTGGTCTTCTTTCCCCCGCCCGATATTGTTTTTAATGAACAAACAGTGGCTTTTAAATTCCTTATTTATCTCCATCTGACTGTTAATTAATCAGTCCCAGTGCTCATTAACAAAGCTCTGTATTTATGGAAAACTAGTACTTCATAAATATAAAATTCCTCCGCGGTTAGTTGAGAAAATCCAGCAATTACGACTCAAACCATTCATTAGAATTCTAAGGTCGTTAATTTATAAACGGTAGTTTTGAACCTTATTTAGGCAAAGGAAACACTTTTATGTCATATTAGGTAGCTCTTTCTTCTGCAATTTTATCCATTTTTTGTATAAAGGAGTCTCTCCCACCTGATCTCATTATTGTAAAGTCTTCTGAAAGCTCTCTTCTTCTGATGTGCTCCATCTATTTTCTGCTGTGGTGGCAACATGCCTTCATCTGATGGTTCAGAAGTCAGCACAGCCAGTGCCAGAGCGCAAATTCCAAGCTACAAGCATCTGCTCTTAAAAGCCATAAATTAGAAGAGAAGGTCATGTTGGACACCAAAGGTCTGGGATTGTCCTCTTTAGAACAATTCACATGAGTGATTCCACCACTCACCCCCAATTCCTATGGTTATATTTATATGTATTTTATAGTAATAATAATTTATTATTTATACCCCACATATCCAGCTGGGTTTTCCCAGCCACTCTGGGTGGCTCCCAATAGAATATTAAAAACACGACAAAACATCAAACATTAAAAACTTCCCTAAACAGGGTTGCCTTCAGATGTCTTCTAAAAGTCAGATACTTGTTTATTTCCTTGACATCTCATGGGAGGGTGTTCCACAGGGCGGGTGCCACTACTGAGAAGGCCCTCTGCCTGGTTCCCTGTAACTTCGCTTCTCACAGTGAGGGGACCACCAGAAGGCCCTCGGAGCTGGACCTCAGTGTCCGGGCTGAACGATGGGGGTGTAGATTCTTTGTATGTCATCCTTGGATTTATGAACTCTCAGGCAGTGGTGGCTGCTGCCCATTGGGACTGGTAGGGCAGAAGGCAGGGAGAGAATCAAGAGGTGGAGCCAGAACCGTTGAGAGGCAGAGCCTAAGGGAAGCCCAGAAGCAGGATTCATGCACAAGAGCACTCTTTCCTCCTGCTATTCCCAACAACTGATATTCAGAAGCATAATGCATATAATTGAGGACCCGAACACGGGTAGTTCTATATGAACATCCCTGGGTAAGCAAAACGATGTGTATCTGGAAACTGGACTTCTCTCCTCAGTCAAGCACACAGCCTTAATGAGATATGGTGGAGAGATGCAGGATGTAGGGGGACCCATGATGGGAGTGAGATGATGCCTTCTTGGCTTTCCAAAGCAATTGTTAAGAGAGCCCATCCCAAAAGACAGCCCCCTCGGCACAGCTCAGATAATGAAATCCAAACAATGTATGTTTACAGAAGAGCAACCATTGTGGTAAATCACCTTGTAGGTGTTAGGCTTCAGGGAATCAGCTTCCTCCCCGCCCCCCTTTAGCAGAACAAAGAGAAAGGATTCTTCTTACCAGTTATAACCTTTAATGATCACAGCGAGAGAATAAAGAATCCATTTCCTAGGAATGAAGGTGCTCCCAGTTAAGGCTTCTACCCACTTCCTCCCTAGTCACCCACGTCACTACTGCATCTTGTAACTTGATCTCGTAACCACTGTGCTTTCTGTGCTGCCACCTTATCTGTTCTTCTTGACCCTGGGCTGAGTGAATGGATGCTTTCCAGAGACAGTGAGTTTGTTAATTCTCTCCCTCCCAGTGCTTCTCCTCCTAGCTGTTCCCCACACAGTACTTCCCAGCTTCTGCCTTCTGAACTATGCCCCTCTGCAAACCACTGTTCCAAGTCTATACTGTCCTACTGCTTCTGGGAAGATTCAGGATCCTGGTCAAGAGCAGGGAGAGGGAGAGTGGAAAACTCCCAGCATTCCTCCTCAGTGCAGCCCTCCTCAGCATGGTCCCTGACAGTAGATAATATTTGAGTCGAATCAAAGACAATGACAATTCAGAGGTAGATGAATTGGACAGGGCTAAGAAAGGAAGAAGATATCTCTGCACATACACACACATATATATACACAGACACATCCAAGATTTCTATATTTTCTCCTAATTGTCATCTCCTCCCATGTTGCCCCAAATCCCATGCCAGGCAAAAGCACCTCAGTGGGTGGCAGAGAAAGAGAGGGGGGTTTTTTATAGCTAAGGTCAGAATCTGAGCCAAAGAAAGACAGGAGCCCAATAATGACCACCTTACATTGAAGACGAGCATTAAAGGTAAAGGGACCCCTGAGCATTAGGTTCAGTTGTGACCGACTCTGGGGTTGCGGCGCTCATCTCGCTTTACTGACCGAGGGAGCCGGCGTACAGCTTCCGGGTCATGTGGCCAGCATGACTAAGCCGCTTCGGGCAAACCAGAGCAGCGCACGGAAACGCCGTTTACCTTGCTGCCAGAGCGGTACCTATTTATCTACTTGCACTTTGAAATGCTTTTGAACTGCTAGGTTGGCAGGAGCAGGAACCGAGCAATGGGAGCTCACCCCAAAATGGGGATTTGAACTGCTGACCTTCTGATTGGCAAGTCCTAGGCTCTGTGGTTTAATCCATAGCGCCACCCGCGTCCCGAAGATGAGCATTACAACCAGCCAAATTCTGCAGCTAGGAGACTGGGCACATGAACTCTGGTAGTATCTCTAACCTGGTTAAACATGGCCACAGGGGGCGTGGCTTATGCTGAAGACTCCTATTGGCCTGGCTCCATCCTGGCACACCCATGTTTCCAGGCCAACCCCTGGCTCAGCTTGAAGCCTCGGCCGCACAGGGTAGCTCCTCTCATCTAATTAAATTGCCTTTGTGCTTTGCAGAATGAAAATGCATGGTGGAGAAACAGCATCTGTTGATTACATAAAGCTAAGCAATTTCTTCAGCAATCATGGCAGGAGTTAGCTAATCGCAGGGTTGGAGAGCCTCCTGCTGTGTTTTCCATTACCTTGTAATTTTTGCCTTGTTCACTGTTGCTACGAAGCCCCCTCTGCTTTGAATTCCTCCAGCATCCCTGGCTCATCTTTGGCACCACTTGTGTTGTGTGTCAGATGCTTTCTGCTGCAGGATTTATTGAGCTAAGTTATTCGAGTTTAGCAGTGAGGCAAGCCTCTGATATTATGCTATTAATCTCCCAAATTTATGTCCTCACTTCCTTTTGAAGGTCTAAATGTAATCAGAAACAATTTGTTTGGGGGGTGGCATTTAAAAATTCATAATTTTCCCTTACAATGCATGTGTGGCGGGAGGGGAGCGGGGAAACTGCAGCACTTGCGGCTCATTAGCGGTGAGATTCACAAAAACATCTGGCTCCCCCACTTTCTGATGGAATTGCCGGCTGCCGAAAGTTTTGCATTCATTCCACACATCTCGACGAGGATGTACAATTGCTTCTCCAGGAACTCATTAAACGTGCCCACAAGTCAAACAGTATAATCATCCAAATGTGTTTGCCGAGACTTCGAATCCCCACCCCAACTCTTTCCTTACCATTACTCACCCAAATAGATTCATGGGACCTTCCCCATTCATTTCACTGAATTCATCTCCCCAGGCATAGAAAACAATTCTTATGCGGAAAGGATGAAGTAGCTGGGATTCTGAACCTGTTGGGAAGACAAGATAGCCCTCTTCAAATAACAGAAGGCCTGCCATTAGAGCTAGTGTGGTGTAGTGGTTAAGAGCAGTGGACTCGTAATCTGGTGAACCGGGTTCGATTCCCCGCTCCTCCACATGCAACTGCTGGGTGATCTTGGGCTAGTCACACTTCTCTGAAGTCTCTCAGCCCCACTCACCTCACAGAGTGTTTGTTGTGGGGAGGAAGGGAAAGGAGAATGTTAGCCGCTTTGAGATTCCTTAGGGTAGTGATAAAGCAGGATATCAAATTCAAACTCTTCTTCTTCTTCTTCTTCTTCTTCTTCTTCTTCTTCTTCTTCTTCTTCTTCTCTGGTGACTTGGAGCAAAGAAGCCCTAGAAACTGTGGCCCTCCAGATTTTATCAGCCTAGGACAGTGGTTTCCAAACTTCCCACCCTCATGGAACACTTGGAAATTGCCAAGGTTCTTGGGGAGCCACTTAATTATATTCCCATCTGTTGTAGCAACTGTGATGATGATGATGATGATGATGATGATGATGATGATAATTTATTATTTATACCCCGCCCATCTGGCTGGGTTTCCCCAGCCACTCTGGGCAGCTTCCAACAAAATATTAAAATACTGTGATGCATCAAACATTAAAATATTCCCTCAACAGGGCTGCCTTCAGATGTCGTTCTAAAAGTTTGGTAGTTGTTTTTCTCTTTGACATCTGGTGGGAGGGCATTCCACAGGGCAGGTACCACTACCAAGAAGGCCCTCTGCCTGGTTCCCTGTAACTTGGCTTCTCACAGGGAGGGAACCGCCAGAAGGCCCTCAGCACTGGACCTCGGTGTCCGGGTAGAACGATGGGGGTGGAGACGCTCCTTCAGATATACTGGACCGAGGCCATTTAGGGCTTGAAAGGTCAGCACCAACACTTTGAATTGTGCTCAGAAACATACTGGGAGCCAGTGTAGGTCTTTCAAGACCAGTGTTATGCACTTTTCCATAGAATTTGTATTGCAATACAACAAAATGCAATGTAATGAAAAAAAGAAGCAATTAAACAATGGCTATTGAATGTGGTGGGTGTGCCTCTTGCAGGGCCAGACAGCCCATGAGGCAGACTGAAGCAGCCACTTCGCGCAATAGGAGCAGACCCCTTGTAGGTGCCCTCCCACACTGCCACCACTGCCAGGGTTGCACAGTGAGATCTCACCAGAAGCCACCTCAGCCTAAGCAGCCATGCAGGTGGGACACAGGTGTGGGGGCCTGTTGTGTCTATCCATCCCACCTTCCAAGTGGAACACCAGCCTCTATGAATGATGGACCTCCCACTGTTCACAGCTGCTGCTCCTGCCATCCTTCAGGCTCTCTACAGACCACCTGAATGAAGCCCCTGGACTAGCAGAATGCCCATCACCTTTGGGTAATATTGGCTAGGACTTATGGGAATTGTCACCCAAGAACAGGAGCGCACATGCGCATAAAGTGTAGGGGAGTGCCAACAGGTCTGGTGATGTTTGCTGCTGTGTCACACCATGTTCACTGGTGTGAACGAAGCATATCTGTTTCCATTACAGTGGTACCTCGGGTTACAGACGCTTCAGGTTACAGACTCCGCTAACCCAGAAATATTACCTCGAATTAAGAACTTTGCTTCAGGATGAGAACAGAAATTGTGCAGCGGCGTGGCAGCAGCAGGAGGCCCCATTAGCTAAAGTGGTGCTTCAGGTTAAGAACAGTTTCAGGTTAAGAACAGACCTCCAGAACGGATTAAGTACTTAACCCAAGATACCACTGTACTGAACAGGTAACACAGTTTAAAAGTTTGAAGCCAGGATGGAACTACTAGCAAGGTAGGCAGGGAAACAAGTACAATAAGCCCTATTTCTGAACGTACCATTAGCCACTTTTGGAGGAGAGATGAGGGAGACAGCTGCAAAACATCTAGACCAGCAAGGGCCACCACTGCCATCACAAGGCCCAGCAAGGCCTGCCACCACCGCAAGGCCCAACCCCTCAAGGTTTGGTGGGGCTCAGCCACATCCCAACAAGCTTTGGGGGGAGGGTGAAGACACCTCAACCCTATGGAGTCCCCAGGTGCTAACACAATTACTGTACTGAAAGAATACAGCCATACAAACTATAATGTCAGGGTTGTGTTTGTTTGTTTGTTTGTTTGTTTGTTTGTTTGTTTGTTTGTTGTAGTGTGTTATTAACCTGGACTGGAAGCAAGCCTTTGTGGCAGATTATAGGGAGAAGAGCCAACAGCCAGTCTGCATTGGCAGAGACACTCCAATAACTAGGTAAAGGTAAAGGTACCCCTGCCCGTACGGGCCAGTCTTGACAGACTCTGGGGTTGTGCGCCCATCTCACTTAAGAGGCCGAGGGCCAGCGCTGTCCGGAGACACTTCCGGGTCACGTGGCCAGCGTGACATCGCTGCTCTGGCCAGAGCCAGAGCCAGAGCCAGAGCCGCACACGGAAACGCCGTTTACCTTCCCACTGGTAAGCGGTCCCTATTTATCTACTTGCACCCGGAGGTGCTTTCGAACTGCTAGGTTGGCAGGCGCTGGGACCGAGCAGCGGGAGCGCACCCCGCCGCAGGGATTCGAACCGCCGACCTTTCGATCGGCAAGTCCTAGGCGCTGAGGCTTTAACCCACAGCGCCACCTGCGTCCCTCTCCAATAACTAGAAGCACTTTAATGCAGGGATAGGGAACCTGTGTTTTTCCAGCTGTTATTGGACAACAACACCCACCATCCCTGACTGTTAAGCATGCTAGCTGGAGTTATTGTGACCTTGAGTCCAACAACATCTGGAGGTCTCCATCCCTGCTTTACTGCCAATGGAGATGCTTCAAATAAGGCAGTTGTGTACAGACTTCTTGTTATGGAAATTCAACTCAGTTGACATTTAAAGACAAGTCCGAAGGGTTAGGGTTAGGGTTAGGGTTAGGGTTAGGGTTAGGGTTAGGGTTAGGATTTTCCAAAATAGGCAAGGTGAAACCTAGCTGTCCTCTGAAATTTGCACTTCTCTTCTCCAAATTCTGCAAGTAAGGAGTACAATGTAATGAGTACAAAGATGCAGATACAAGGATCACGTGTGCATCTAGAGGCATACATTTGTGAAAGTAAAATACAGAAATGCATTATATATGGGAAAATGGCTTTGCAAAAGTGTGTATATTAGGGGAAATTACATATTAAAATGTGTATATGAGGGAAAATTCACACAAAAATGCTGATGAATGACTTAAAAAACAAATGGCAAACTGATCCAGAAATGTTCAGAATAGAACTTCAAATTCCAAAAAAATAGGAAACTGAAATTGACAAACTTGTCTGTCCCTGTTTGTGGGTTCCCCAGTTATAATTGTGGCAACATTCCATGTCCCTTCTCAGTATGTGCTTCTATTCCTAACATGTTTGTTTGTTTATTTCTATGGGCAAGACCCCCAAGAAGACATATACCATAGTGATTTCCTACCCCAGGAAGGGTTAAATGACATTTTCTGCCTTTTACAACTCTATGATTCCATGACATGACACTGACCCAGCATTAAATCTGTTCCAAACGTCTTTGCGCCTGTAAGAGGAAAGCTTAGAAGGCAATAGTCATATCTGCAATGATTTGCATAAAAAGCCAAAGAATGCTGATGGATCTTGGTAGTAATTTTTTTAAAAATCAGAAATTAGCATTTTTAAAGCAACCAGTAGGGTTAAAACAAGCCCTGCCAATCCCACTTTGTCAAGCAGCTCCAGATCTAATTAAAAAGCACTAGACTATTGATTTAATTGGTAATCAGTGCCTGTAATTAAGGGCTGGTGTAAAGCAGGTACATTTTGTGCATGTTCCAAATTTCAGGGACTCCCCCAAGCACAAATGCACAGCGCCCAGTAATCAGTCTATAACTTTATGCTCTAGGGCCATGCCTACTGCACATTGTAATTGGTTGCACTTTGAAGCCATGTTGATTAACTTCATTCATTTCGTTGCCATGGCATATGCCAATATTATGGTACAGTATGATCAAGGTAAGAGGATTTTTCATTCATTCTCCCTTTTTCAGTTCAACCTTAGGCCTTTTTGTTTCCAAAGGCTCCCTTCCAACCCATTGCATTTAAGAAAATGCTGCTGAGACACAGAATAAGTGAGACATCAGTCCAGTGCAATAAATTGGCTGATATTCTGAAGCTGTTTTTTAGGACACCCAAAAATTGGTGGTTGGAGGCATGGCACTGTAGGGTGTGTCAGACCCTCCAGCTTCCCTATTTTCCAGGAACAGTCCTGGATTTACAGAATCCATCCCAGTTTCTGATTTGATCCTGGAATGCCCCACTTTTCCTTAGGACTTCCCTATTTTGTCAGAGAAATGTTGGAGGGTATGGAGTTATCCAGCCCCTGAGCCATGTGAAGACAGGCCTGCTAAGGGAAGTTTTTAAATACTTGGTGTTTTATTATGTTTTTATATATGTTGGAAGCTGCCTAGAGTAGCTGGGCCAATTCAGATGGGTGGAGTATACAGAGGAAAATTATTATTATGGAACAGGACACCCCTATTTTCATCAGAAAAATGTTGGAGGGTATGGTGTGTTGTTTGAGGGGGCGTAAAACATTTTTGCAAATTTCTTCAGTGAGAGGTCATTCAAGTCACCTTGGCCCGTGTTGCATTTTGAGGAACTAACACTGTGGCCTCCTTTCGCACCTGACCTTATCCAGTTCCTCTGCAGTTGCAGCTGTCTGCAAATAAGCCATTTGTCATTTGCTCTGTCTGGCAGCAGCCAACTAGAGAGCAGCCTTCTGCCAAAGAAAATTCTTGCTACTTAGCAAAGGGGGGGGGGGAGAGAGCAAGAGAGAGAGAGCTACAACTGCCAAGGACAGAATGGATGATATAGGAAGAGGGGAAACAGGTGACGTTGCCCACATCCCAGGTGATTGAAATGATCTGGATGAGGTTGCATTCCCTCTGAAAGAACCAGTTTGGAGTTTGGGGGTGCTGCCCCTTGTGGGTGGCGCTGTGGTCTAAACCGCTGCGCCTCTTGGGCTTGCCAATTGGAAGGTTGGTGTTTTGAATCCCCGTGACAGGGTGAGCTCCCGTTGCTCGGTCCCTGCTCCTGCCAACCTAGCAGTTCGAAAGCACGTCAAAGTGCAAGTAGATAAATAGGTACCACTCCAGCAGGAAAGTAAATGGCGTTTCCATGAACTCTGTTTTCTGTCACGGTGTTCCGTTGCACCAGAAGTGGTGTAGTCATGACCTGGAAAGGTGTCTGTGGACAAACGTCAGCTCCCTCAGCCTGAAAGTGAAATGAGCACTACAACCTCATAGTCACCTTTGACTGGACTTAGCCGTCCATGGGTCCTTTACCTTTTCTTTTTTTTAACCTTACCTATCTTTGTCACTGGAAGCTCAGGTGAACTCAGTGGCTAGGAGTGCCTTTTACAGTGGTACCTTGGGTTACAGACGCTTCAGGTTATAGACTCTTCAGGTTACAGACTCCACTAACCCAGAAATAGTACCTCGGGTTAAGAACTTTGCTTCAGGATAAGAACAGAAATCGCGTAGTGGCAGCGTGGCAGCAGCTGGAGGCCCATTAGCTAAAGTGGTACCTCAGGTTAAGAACAGTTTCAGGTTAAGAAGGGACCACCAGAACGAATTAAGTTCTTAACCACTGTACTTTGGAATGAATTCTGGAGGTTCTCCTGATTCTGAAAGAATGGGGCATAGGCAAGATCTGAACAATAAATGAATAAAAAAGGCAAAACTCACTCATCCCTTAACCCTTTACAAAAAAAAAAAAAAAGCCAACACAATATTGTAATCTGATTTTCAGTGTCTTACACCGGGTGTTTATACCTCTTGGGTGGAAATTTCCTCCTGTCCAACACCAGCAAAGTGAAGGAAAGAGGTGTAAGATTCTTCTTCTACTACTGGAGGCATTGAGAGTACTTAACACTGTCCCTTTTAATTAGGAGCTCATTAATAAATCCGTCTTGTTCTCAAATCCCCACACACCATTGTACAGTAGTTCATTAGCTGAAGAAGAGGCAATTTAGATTTCCTCAGATAATAGCATCTGTCACTAATCACATTAAGAAACTATGCAGCAAGGTATCTGAAGCCAAACCAAGTGGTTGGCTCAAGGGGTCGGGGAACAGAAGCGCAACCAGGAAGGAGACAGCCTCACTCTGAGGAAGGTGGGGTGGGGGGAAGCTACTTCTGAAATATCTGAATGTCTCCCCAGATTTTAGAGCTCCAAATTAATTGGCTTTGCTTCCAACATGGAATACATGCCTTGAAACTCATTCACTGTTCCATATTTTTATTTCTGACTTTCTACAGAACACTGTTCATGTGCAGATTGATGAAGCATTCCTTGGCTTCATTTGCATCTTTCTCCCCTCCTCCACCAAATTAACCATAAGCATTGATAAAAACGCAGCACAAATTGTGGGCCAGTATAGGGGTCCAAGTGTTCAGCTACAACCCCAGAGCCCATGGTTCAAATCTCCACTCAGCCATTATGCTCACTAAGTAACTTTGAGCCAGTCACCTTCTCTCAGCCTAACCTAACTCACAAGGGTGTAACACATTGTTATATACAGTTTTGACTACCATATACATTTCTGCAAACAATTTCCCCAGATGCATATTATTTTCACAAGTTTTGTGTACACTTCCCCCTAAAAATGCAGACACTGTTTTTGTGCAAATTGGTTGGAAACTGCATCACAAAATTCGGATATGTATATATTCTGAAGTTGGCTGTGTTTTGGTTCTCATAGCAACTCAGAAAGTGGGTTTAATAAATACGGCTATTATTGTTGTTGTTGTTGTTGTTGTTGTTGTTGTTGTTATACCACGCCCATCTGACTGGGTTTCCCCATCCACTCTGGGCACCTTCCAGCAAAATATAAAAACATAATAAAACATCAAACATTAAAAAATTCCCAATACAGGGCTGCCTTCAGATGTCTTCTAAAAGTTGTGTAGTTATTTATTTCCTTGACATCTGAAGGGAGGCTGTTCCACAGGGAGGGTACCACTACTGACAAGGCCCTCTGCCTGGTTACATCTAACTTCACTTCTTACAGTGAGGGAACCATCAGAAAACCCTCGGAGGTGGATCTCAGTTTCTGGGCTGAGCAATGGGGGTGGAGACGCTCCTTCAGGTATACTGGACTGAAACCATTTGGGGCTTTAAAGATCAGCACCAAAACTTTGAATTGTGCTTGGAAACGTACTGGGAGCCTGTGGATGAAAACAGAATTGGAATTCTTCCTCTTCCCTAGTGGTTAACCTAGATCAGGCTTCCTCAACCTCAGCCCTCCAGATGTTTTGAGACTACAATTCCCATCATCCCTGTCCACTGGTCCTCCTAGCTAGGGAGTTGTAGGCCAAAAACATCTGGAGGGCCTAGGTTAAGGAAGCCTGACCTAAATCCAGCCACTTCAGAGTGCTCAGAGTGGTGGGTCAGGAGCAATAAATAATAATAAGGTGAGGACAGGGCAGATATCAGCAGTGGACCCTTCCGAACAACTGGGCCACTGGTGGATGCTCAAGAATGCCAGGTGGTGACAGCAGCTCTGATTCCAACGACTGAACCTGTAACCTTCTGTATGTAAAGTACATGCTCAACTAGAGCTATGGGCATTCATGCCAACATGGTATTTCTCACGCCTCAGACGTAGTAGATTTTCATACCTTTTTTTACATTCTGGAGACTCGCCGTTAAAAGTCTCCATGCCAGATTGTGAAGGAGAAGCTGAAGGACACTCGAAAGCTACTGACTTGTCCCACAAAGTGCTTCTTCACTACTGCAAAATGAGCTAAATTAGGACAAGTACTTCTCCATTTTTGTGAAGTCCTGGATTAAATACACACACACACACACACACACACACACACACACACACACGTCGTCTAGCAAATTTAGGTTTTAATACCTATTTGGAAGCTACTAATTACATTTAAATTGCAAAATGAAAACCAAGCACTTCATCTCCAAGTCATGCAGAACCATTAGAGCAAATGTGCATTTTTAATGGTCCGTGTGCATTATTTCTGTAAAGAAGAAACAAAAAGAGAGAGATATTAATGGACATTGAGGAACAAGAAGAGTTCATTGCCTTGACATCATCACATTGTCTGACTCAAGCTCCTAGTCCATAAGACTAAGTTTTCACAAGCTTCAGTTAAGTCCAGTTCCCTGCCCATTACAGTACATGAGTTCTCTTCTCCATCCAGCCAAGTGGGAAGTTACGATGCAAGGCTTTTTGTTGCATAATGAAAGTTTAGCCATAATAATGAGTACTGAACTAGTGCAACACCATCTGACATTCCACAAGTGAGCATGCTTGCAAAACCATATTCTCATGCCAAACGTTGCAGTCTGAGCTCCACTCCAAAGAGTTGATTCCATCTGCTGCATTTGTTTGATTTGCAATAGCCTGTCCTCTGCCATTTTAAAAGTCCAATATGGTGTTTGTTCTTGAGCTTGAAAAACATCCCATTGCCCTACAAGCTGTTACCGACATTTCAAACAGAGCCTCACTTGTTGTAGGCTGTGCACTACATCAATTCATTTGTTTCCGGAGTTTCAAGTGTGAATACTCAGCAGAACTTCAAAATTTGCAAACTACAAAAAAGGGGGTGGCTAAAAAAACAGACTGAATGGGCATGGGAAGCTGGAGATTTGTTTGGGAGGAGAGGGGAATGAAGGAAAAGAAATCTGAAGGAGCACTCTGCATTGAATGAAAATCTTAGTCAAGCTTTACTGCATGGATTTTATTCTAATTCCTGTCTTGCTCATTATCTTGATGAGAAGAGAGGAGCTTTTTTACCATTTCCATTAAAAATACAATTCTCACATATTATATGCATTATTCTATAAGCATACTATACATCCATACAAGTTTCCTGAAGAAACCAGCTCTAGGGAAGGGAAGATCTTCCAAGATGCACCATGCTATTCCAAAGTGACTCACTGTGGGGGCAGCAGATCATCAGACGCCTAATTAAAACAGCACATCACATATTACGCGCATGTGGCGTCTGTGCTGAATCAGCTCACTTTTAAAGCTAGACACATCCGTCCTTTCTCTTCCTATCACTAACATGACTGATTTGCCTAATGGAATTTGACAAGGAAGCTCTGTCTTGGTTATCAGGCTGGAGAAGGAATCTCAAGGGGGATGTGGCAGCTGTGAGAGTGTGGGTGGGTGTTTGCACACATAGTCATTAGATGCACCAAAATATTTTGGTACTGGAGGCAAAAGACCAGATAAGAACATAAGAAGTGCCCTGCTGGATCAGCAATGGCACATCAACTCCAGCAGCCTCTTCTCACAGTGGCCTCCCAGATGCCTGTAGGAAACCCTCAAGCAGAGCTCAAGCACAAGAGCACTGTCCACTCCTGTCATTGGCTCTAGCTGCACCTATTGTTGGGCTCCCTGCCTTTCTCCCCAGCAGTCCTAATGGGCACCAGTCACTACTGGCAGGTGCTAGTGAAGATGTTTCATTGATTTCTTGCTCTCAAGGAGATGCCTGACTCTTGTGAAGTCCTCCACTCCTGTTACATAATAGCTCTGGATCGACAAACATGCCTGCGTTGCAACTTTTTGAAGCAAGCATTCTGGTCGGAGTGGTGGGGACCCCACCTCTGTTAGGTATAATGGTTTAATTGTACATTGAAATGGGAAATGGCTCTATATGTGTATTGCTAGAGGGAACATTGGTAAATTCCACTGAAGCTACTTAAGAGCTCCCTGAGTGCCCAATAGGTTGATAATTAACTGAGGATGCATCTCTGCTGCTCTCTCATGTGGTGTTTAACTTAGATCACATGGGAGCTGTATTCAGTTGCAAATCTCCATTTTGTGGGAGTTCTTTTGGTTCTCAAGCCACTGAAGTCAAAGTGTGTGCTTTGATTGAGAACAGCCTCAGGCTAGAGTGGAGTCTGTGTGGACAGAAAAGGTTTTGATTTCAGGTCCGTTTGAAGTAATTTCATATTTTTAAGATGCTGAACCTGTGCTTGGACAAGCACATGATTTTATGCAGCTATTTGAATGTATCATTATTGCTTTAAGTCTGTTTTGGAACAAGTTCTGTTAGTAAAGCTTTGGAACCATATTATTTGCCTGGGCAATTTTTATTCCAAGAAGAGTCAGTTCTTATTCATCCTATTGCTTCCATATGTGCAATATTAATAACTGCAATAACCTCCACCTGGCAGCACTGGAGTTCCTCCAGTAAGCCTCCCCCATCCACCCACTGCAGCCTGTTCCCCAAGGTCCTTGATCTGTAGGGTGTCTGCTTTCTCCTCCAAGGACTCATCTGCCAAATTCTGGGTCAGTGGCAGGCATAACAATAATCAGCCACTCAGGCTGTTATCAGGGCAAAAAAAAGTGGGTGTTTCTTCAAAAACTAATAACTATTCATAGACTGGTGGATGATATGAAAACTAAATACAGTGGTACCTCGGGTTACATACGCTTCAGGTTACATAGGCTTCAGGTTACAGACTCCGCTAACCCAGAAATATTACCTCAGGTTAAGAACTTTGCTTCAGTGTGGTGTAGTGTGGTGTAGTGGTTAAGAGCGGTAGTCTCGTAATCCGGGGAACCGGGTTCGAGTCTCCGCTCCTCCACATGCAGCTGCTGGGTGACCTTGGGCCAGTCACACTTCTTTGAAGTCTCTCACCTCACAGAGTGTTTGTTGTGAGAGAGGAAGGGAAAGGAGAATGTTAGCCGCTTTGAGACTCCTCAAAGGGAGTGAAAGGTGGGATATCAAATCCAAATTCTTCTTCTTCTCTTCTTCAGGATGAGAACAGAAATCGTGGTCCAGCGGCACAGCGGCAGCAGGAGGCCCCATTAGCTAAAGTGGTGCTTCAGGTTAAGAACAGTTTCAGGTTAAGTACGGACCTCCGGAACGAATTAAGTACTTAACCTGAGGTACCACTGTAGCCACTTTTGCCCATTTATAAACACATTAGTTCCTCCCTGTGGAACGCCCTCCCACCAGATGTCAAAAAGAACAACAACTACCAGACTTTTAGAAGACATCTGAAGGCAGCCCTGTTTAGGGAAGCTTTTAATGTTTGATGTATTAGAGGATTTTAATATTTTTATTTTTTTTTGGAAGCCGCCCAGAGTGGCTGGGGAAGCTCAGCCAGATGGGCAGGGTACAAATAATAAATTATTATTATATTATTATTATTAGGTGCGGTGCCCCTTCTTGCTCTGCTCGCCAGCCCCCTGCCCTTTCCCCCACCCACATTGACACCCTAGAACTTCCACTTCCCACTCCAGACAACTATTAAACTTGCTTTTCACTTTCTCAACCCCATTTCTTCACGCACATTCAGCCCTACAAATCTTCCAATGGGGGCTGTGTGGTGACAGCCTTGCATTTTTATGGAGGAAGAAATCATATCCAGATTAGTTGTTCCGCTTTGCACTAAAAGAACCAAAACCCTCCAAATGAGTAAACGCTCGGTAGAACTCTATTTCTCATCAGGAATGACTAGAATCCTTACACACACACACATATATATATCCATACACTGCATTTTCCCCCAGTCTTAGAGGGAGGTGAAATGTGAAAGGAAAGGCATTCTCGCTGAAGCTCTCTCTGGTTTTGATTTATGGATTTGTTCGTCAGAGAGGCTCAGAGCTTCTTTTTGATAAGGGCTCTAAGTGATTAGAAAGTAATGAACTATGGAAAAGGATCAGAAGATGCTGAGATTAGATCTTCTCTGCCGGAAAGGAGCTGGAAATGGAACAATCTGCATGAGATGTCGTTTGGGTGTCAGCTTTTCAAAAGCATTGATTTATTTCTGTTATCTTTACATTTTCTTTCCAAAGAACAAGATATGTGGAATTATGTCGGCAATGATAGGGACATAGTCACCTCAGCTGGTTTCATTTGCCTCCACTTGAAGTTTCTTTTTTTAAAAAAAAAGCTATTCCCCAGCTGACTCTCGAACTCACAGGATTTAGCAGTAGGGTATCTCCTAGTCATGTGTGGGGCTGTGTGCCATTGTGCATTCTCTTAACCTATATACTAACAAAACCTCATTCTTCAAGACCAGAACAGCACCAGGCATGGGAGATGAAATCAACAGGCATGGAACAACTGCAAGGCCTGAAGAATTTGTGTGTTTATTTATTTTAAATATTTAAAACAGGGGGACCCAGACTAAGCATGCTTGGTGCGCAAAAGTGCACAGACCCAGTTGTACAGACCCTCCAGTTTCTCTAGTAAACAGGTCTTGATCTGCGTGTGGTGGTTCCTCCCTAGCAAACATTTCGCATTTTGACAAGGTGGGGAAACTGTGCCTTGGCGAATAAGGTAAAGAAGATCTTCTGGAACCTGCGGAATAATCTGGCTACCTGAATTAGCTGAAGTAGACTTTTTTTTTCCCAGGGAAGAAAGGTTTTCCTGGACAATGCCTCACTGATGACAATGTCAAAGTTTGCTGAGCTCAGGCTTGGCTCTAAGTTCCAGGAGCTGCTTAAAAGCTGACCTCAAAGAAGAAGCAAGTTTTAAAAGCATCAAATTCTTCTCCGGCTCAGATTAAACTTGGGGAAGGAGAAGAATCCCTGCCTAACCACAACAGCCCATGATGAGCCAGGAGCTATGACAAACAGAACAACCAAAGATAATGAGTTGTATCCAGTGGAAATCCTACTCAGAGCAGACCTACTAATGGTAATAGACATGACTAAGTTGGGTTCAGTATTCTGAGGATAATGTAGCTGGATACAACCGATAGGAACATGGCAGAGCTCAACAAACTCAGTCTCTAGGAGGAGGAAGAATTGGTTAATCAAATGCCTAACTGAGCCATACCCACTAATTCAGAAGCCTAGGAACAACACTGCATTACTTCTCTTCCATAAAGAGTTCCAACATTTGGGGCTTTTTAGTTTAGTGGAAAGGGGAAAGAGAGGTGACAGGCTAGAAGTTTAGAAATTTATGCATGGCATGGAGAAAGTCAGTAGAGGGAACCTTCTTCTCCTCTCATAGCACAAGAGGAGTCTGTCTGAGGCGCTTTCTCGCGCATTTTTGAGGCCCATTCTGCGCTGGTTCCTCCTCACAAGCGGCGCAGGCACACGCTGTCCTGCTGCTGCCGCTATTCCTGCTCCTGCCTCGGCTTTCCTATCAGCTCAAGGTGTCCAGGCACCACTGGAGAGAAAGATGGAGGGAGGCAAAAATGGAGGAGCCCGCCACCGACGGAAGAAGCAGGAGCGCTCCCTGAAGAGGAGAGCAAACTTGGGCTGCTCATGCGGGGAGGTTTCTCTTTCTCCCCTCACGTTGAACGCCCGCCTTGCCCCGCTCACTTGTGGCCCCACTTCTCAGCTGTTTCCCCGCCGCCCTCTACCCTAAGGGCTGCTGTGGTTTTACCGCAGCAATTTTTGTAAGGTTGCAAATTTAAGCCACCCCAGTCTGCAAATGAATCTGAACTTCAACATCTAAAATCCCTGATAGAGGACAAGGATCCTGAGATCACATTAAGGGTGGCCAAATTCTGTGCGATTGCCATAAAACTTAGGGAACAAGCTGTGCTATCATAATGATTAAGGTTTTAAATGATAATTTTGGGTTATATGTTAGTGACTAAGTTTTAATTTGTATATTTTTTTAACTGTTGCCATATCTGTATTGTCCCTGTTATATCTAATTGCAAATTCAAATTTATCCCTATAGTGTTTTATGACTTCCTTGATGTTGTATGTGGGCTGGAACTGGTCTGTGACCGAAATAATAAAATTCATTCAAACCAAATTTAAGCTGCACTTTAACTTTGCACGGTCAAAATTTGGAAGGGGAAAAAGGTGTGGCTTATATTCAGGCCAATACAGTACCACCCCCCCACACCCCCCCCCACATACCTAAGTACCATAATCTCTGAACTATTACCTCCTTTGGGCTATTCTCCTGGTAGTGGCTATTGCTTGCAGCCACAGAGATACAGAGCATTTTGCTGCATGCATTAAAAAAATAAATAAAAGACTTGCCGATACGAATAAATCATGGGGCACATAATTTAAAACAAATGATGCATAAGGACTTGTAAAATAACAATACACAGCTGCCTTAAATTTCCCCAGGTGTCAGTTTGCCTGGCACAACTCCAGCTTGAAGGAGTGTGGCAGGGAAAGCAAAGAGAAAGGCTTGTCTTGTTGCAAAGTGGGAGCTGCACACCATGCAAGGAGGTCTAGCTGTAAGGGCCCCTGTTTCAGAGCCGAAGCTGCTGTACAAAACTGCTTTGATGCAAAAACATGGGCTTTTGGCGGAGAGCGTTCAGACGATTGGTGGCCACGGCGATGCGTGCGATTTTCAGTGGCGGGCAGGCTGTAGAGCAATTGGTGTGGTGACACCCCCCCCCCCAAAGAATGCTCATCAACTCTGGGCAATCTCCCCCCAAAAAAACTTTTGTTCCAGTCCCCAAAAACAAGGGTTGTCTTATACATGGGGGCATGTTATACACAGAAAAATACAGTACATCATCCCTGTTCATTGGCCATGCTGGCTGGAACTGAAAGGCTTTGGAGTTTGACAACATCTGGAGAGAGCCACATCTTCTTCAGTCCTACTCCAAGCTTTGGCTTGGTGGGTCAACACATGAGGCAGTAGTCTCCAGCTCTATGTCCCTATATGCACACAGCTGTCAATGTATCCTTGTCTCAGATTGATATTAGGGCAACCTCAGATTTGGGAGAAGGTGGTGTCTGAGGCTGGCATCACTGAGCATCTGCAGAGGCCCACACTGGAATAGGGGCTCCATTGTTAATCTCTGAAGATCCTTCACCTTCCTCCTCCTTGCTGTGCCTACTTGGCTCTGAGCTAGCAAGCACTGAGAGGAACAACATACACTCACATTGCCTCCTCTTCTCTCCCTTAGACAGGGATGTGGAAGACACTGGGATGTGGAAGCACTGCTGCTCAGCGCTAGAACATATGCTTTGTTTGTCTCTACAGTGGTGTCCAAACTTTTTTCAAAGAGGGCCAGATTTGATGAAGTGAAGGGCCGTGAGGGCCGACCATAGTTGTTAACCTTTTTTTAGGTTTGAAGTTGTTGAGCTTTTTTTATGATTTTACCCCAAAGTTGTTGAGCTTTTTAAGGGTTGACGTAGATGTTGAGCTTTTCCTAGGACTGAAGTTGTTAAAGGTATTTTAGGATTTTACCCCAGGACAAAATAAACTGACCACAGGATCTGGATTAATCTGGCCGACGGGCTGGATTAGGCCCCCAAAACAGACTTTGGACATGCCTGTTTGTCTCAGGTTCAGTCCTGGGCATCTCCAAGTAGAACTTCAAATGTCCCAAGTCTGAAACCCTGGGGAACTGCTGCCAGTCAATGTAGATAGGACTGAGCTAAATGGACCAATGGTCTGGCTTAGTTTGAGGCAGCTCTCTATGTTCCTGATCTCTCGCTGTTGTTGACCTATAACTTCCATCAACCCTGGCCATTGGCCATGCCGGCTGGGGCTGATGGCAGATGAAGTCCAGTAACAGCTAGAGGACCACAGATTCCCCATCTGTTCTCTGGACCCCAGAAGGAGAGGCAAAAAAAGCAGAAAGGAGGAGGAAGTGCTGGTCTCATACGTGCCTGAGAATGCCTTTCCCTACAGCCCTTGGGAAAATGAGACCAGCCATGTTTCAGAGACCTGCATTTCCCTGAATCATGGTGGTGATATTTTCTTGGAACAACGGAATAGGGAAATGGAAGAAAATCAAGTAGGTAATGAGGTGTGCACTCAGGTAGTGGTGTGAGGCGAAGCTGCGAGCACTTCTAAAATCCCTGCCTTTGCTTTGTATGCCAAGTTACCCAACCCTGGAGGAGCAGAGGAAAGATGCAGCATGCGTCATCTAAATTTAGTTCTGGCTCAATCCCCTGATTCAGCCCTTTGACGCCCACCAGCAAAAAGCTTGTTCTGTTCTGTTCTGCTCCAGGTGGCAGTGTCTGCCCCAGCACTGAGCCAAAAAGCTTTCATTCTGCATTTCACTGATTTATGCTTTTTTAAAGAACACAAATACTTGCTTAGCGCGAGAAATATGAGTGCATGAGTCAGTGTTGCTGACCCCCACAACAAACACTGTCCAATTTCCGCAAGCCAACTGCTGTAGCCTTCATTATCATTGTACGTGAGGGGAATTTGAGAATTAAGGGGCTGTCAGGTTTTGATCATATTTGAGGTTGTTGGGCTTTTGTCTGTTTGTTTTTAGCTCTCTTCAGCAAAGAATTGAAAGGCATTGATGGAAATGTGTGCAGTTAAGAATCCTCTGCAAGGAGGATATTACAAGGGGCGTTTTTTTTAAAAAAAAAAACACAACCACTTTCCCCCCTTTCTTATCCAAAGTTAGGGCTGAGTCACCCATGTGCCTACATCCCTCAGTGACTCACAGTTGAGTGCATGAGAAGTCTGCATTGAAATGTGCTGAGTTTGACCTGATCTGAAAGCTTTGAGGCATCCAATCTGGAATGGCTATGGGTTCATGAAATTACGGATGAGAGACTTGCTCTAATTTTGCTTCAGTGCATTTTTAGGATGTCTACATCAAAGCGTTTTTCAGCACTATGGCAAGCTCCCTACACTGATGTGGGGTGATGTCAGGAGCCCTATGTGCAGCTTGCAAACAAGGGAGGACTTTAGTGTCTAGAATTCGCTAGATGTGCCTTTTAACAATCACAACTGGTTCAACAGCTATGGCTATTCCTGGACCAGGAAAGCCTAGTCATAGCAGCTCATACATTGGTTACTTCAAGACAGCGTTACTGTGATGCATCCTATGTGCAGCTGCAGCTAGGTCAGAACATTGCAGCAAGAGTGAAGCCTTGTTAGCATATAACACATGTGTGCAAACATTTTCACTGGTTGTCAATTTGCCTACCAGGCCAAGTTCTAGTTGTTAGTATATAAAGCCCTTAACAACTTAGAATCCTAGAGCCATAGAGTTGGAAGGGACCCTGGGAGTCATATTGTCCAACTCCCTGCAATGTAGGAATCACAGCTAAAGCATTCATGGCAGATGGCCATCCAACCTCTGCTTAAAAACCTCCAAGGAAGGGAGTGCGTTCCACTGTCGCACAGCTCCTACTGTCAGAAAGTTTTTTCGTATGTTCAGTCAGATAGCCCTTATATCCCAGTCTGATCACCGAGATCATCTGGAGCACTGTTAAGAACATAAGAATTGCCTTCTGGATCAGACCAATGGCACAATCCAGCATCCTGTTATCACAGTTGGCCAACTAGATGCAGCAGCACTGCTTCTGGTCACGGTCATGCCCCTGCCACCACTGCCGCCCCATCTTTTTCCGCCACACTGCCTCTTCTTTTCTTGCATCTGCAGCAACCCCCAGCAACTAACGGAAAGTAGCAGTGGAAATTGGGAGGGGCCGCTATCTTGCTCTCCTGCATGTCTCCACTGAGCCTGCAAGTCTGCTCCACCTGCTGATGAAGTGAAGGCTTGAGTCAGGAGTTGGTAATGCAGGTGAGCTGTGCATAAGCAAGCTGCCAGCTAGCTCTGCCAAGGCTCTTTTTATTAGCACAATATGCAAAACCAGTCAGATACATTTTGGACTGTGACCTTTACACATCTTCCAATCCTGAGATCGAGGGGTGGTACAAAGTTATTTTGGCACCTGTTTCTACCGCGTCACTTTCCCCTTGCACAATGTATGACAAAGGTCACAGACAGGGCACGGCAGACTACTGAGAAAGCCAAAGGTTAGATAGAGGGCATGATGTTCGGACAGCTGTGGTTTGTCTGTGGGTGGAAGTGTGCTCCACACCCAGGTCACGCGGTCAGACAACTAAGGCTCGTCTGCGGGTGGAAGTGTGCTCCACACCCGATGGTCATTCCTTCAGATGGTGGCAGTGGCTGTTGCAGTCTCAGCTGCAGCCTCCCTACCTTGGCTCATCACCATGTCATTCATACGACATCACATGTGCGCAACGCCAGCCACCCAATCTGCAGCGCATGGTGATGCCTCTTCTGGAGGAGAAAGTCTTTAATGAGAGCAGTTCAAAGCACTACCAGAAGTAGTGAGTAGTCATCAAAAGAGAGCACAGTCAAAAAATGTTGGTGAAGAACTGTGAGCAGCTCTAGACGTAAATAGCAAAGAATGTAGTTTGCACAAACATGGGTTTTTGTTTTGTTTTTTATCAATGTGGGGTGAACATTACCTTGTGTTACTGCTGACCGTCATTTCCTCTGAATATTGTAACATAAAGATGAAGTCATCCTCTCTGGCTTCTGATAGATGCTCCCATGACAATGTCATTAAAGGGCAAGTGTCAGTCATTTAGACTGAAAAGATACTGGTAAAAGATTGATCTGAAATGTGTAGTCACAGGAAGAATATATTAACAAAAACACTATGCATAGCAGAGTAAAAGTCATAATTCTTGACATTTGGGGTGGGGATCAGAAACCAGAATCTACCCAGCTCCATCTTCCCATGTTGCTAATACAGGAGTCTAAACCATTGTAATCACAGGGTCATGGTGGGTGTGGCCAAAAGGTAGGTGGAACAATACAGAGAGAGAGACATGTGCTCATATACACATGCAGGTACGCACACACACACACCCCACCTGCACATCTCTCTCACTAGGGATGACAAAACCTGTCAATTTTTATTTCTCTCATGTTATCATTTTTCCATTCTTAAGTTCAGCTCTCTACATTTCCACATCAGTTTGAGATTTCTTTTAAAAAGCTTCCATGAAACTTTAATCAGAGTTTTTGTGCAAATTTCTTCCAATATACACATATTCATATGCAATTTTGCCTAATATACACAATTTTGCAAAGCACTTTTCCCGAATATGATGCATCTTTGGGAGTGATTTTTACTAATACATGGATTTCACCTCAGTATATGCTGCCTTGTAGACATTACGTGGCAGGAAAACTGCACTGCAAAATTCAGAGTATTGCAAATTTTAAAGGATTACTTTGTTTCAGAAAGTGTATGTTAGCTAGGTTCAACTTTAAATTTTAACTGAATCTAATTGCTCCCCCATCTCAATCTCTCACTCTCAGACACACAACTACATACCACACTGTCTCCGAGTGTTCCCCAAGAGGGACCTGTTTCTTCTTGAGCACTCAATGTCAAAACAACAGTTTATGAGCTGCTGATAGCATGGAAGGTTTGAGGCAGAAGCTGCTGGAGAGCTAAGAAGGCATTTTCTCCTGTTCTGCCATGTATTGATTGCATACAACACTGTTTCCATTCCCTTGCAGTTCATATACCACCCAAAACTATGTAATTTGCCTTGTGGTTTGCTGCAGCAAATTATGTTACTAATTGCATAGATTACATAATTGCTCTGTCATTATGTAATTCCACCTCAGTCATTTCAATGAAAAGGAAACACAATGCAAATGCAGGAGAAACATAATCAATTACATATCCTTAGCAGACTCAAAGCAACAAGAGTACCGATCATATTCACTTAATTGATTTTCACTCCAGACGTAGAACAAATAAGCGAACACTGGCAAATTCTACTCCCTTTTCTGTTTTCATCAGAATTATCCAACAACGTGGACCATTTAATCTGAACATGTTTTATAAATGTGTACTGTCATAATCTCAAAAGCAGAGACATTAGCTTGTCGACAAATATTTGTATAGTTAAAGCTATGGTTTTCCCAGTAGTGATGAATGGAAGTGAGAGCTGGACCACAAAGAAGGCTGATCGCCAGAGAATTGATGCTTTTGAATTGTGGTGCTGGAGGAGACTCTTGAGAGTCCCATGGACTGCAAGAAGATCCAACCTATACATTCTGAAGGAAATCAGCCCTGAGTGCTTCAGGACAGATCCTGAAGCTGAGGCTCCAATACTTTGGCCACCTCATGAGAAGAGGGAAAAAAACTCTGATGCTGGGTAAGATTGAGGGCACAAGGAGAAGGGGACGACAGAGGACCAGATGGTTGGACAGTGCTACAGAAGCGACCGACATGAATTTGATGAAACTTCGGGAGGAAATGGAAGACAGGAGTGCCTGGCATGCTCTGGTCCATAGGGTCACAAAGAGTCAGACATGACTAATCGACTAAACAACAACAACAACAACTGTTAATAATGGGAATACAGATTTTCAACTTGTATTTTGGAGATCTCTGGGGAATATTTTTTTTTTTTAATGTGGGGGGGAATCTCCAACTTTCCTAAATCTGAAGGACTCTGTGCTTACTTCATGAGCTACCGGGGTGCCAAGTGAGAGTCCCCAACTCAGGATCTTCTGAGGTGTGAGCCACCAGGGCAGATCTTTCCAAACTGTGTGTCATGACACATCAGTGTGTCAGCTGCAGTGTGTAGGTGTGTCACAGAAACGCTCCCTAAGCTCTTCCTGGGGCTGGAAAGGCATTAGTTTAACGTCTGGCTTGCTAGTAAAATTGAATGACTATGTTGCAAAATGATGCATGTCTAAAACGTGAATCACCAACACAAAAAGTTTGGAAACTAGGGCTACAAGTTGGAGCACCTGCCTTGACAGCAATGGGCTCATAGGTACTTGGAGTTACTCCATCTGTCTAGGCAGGCTATTGGCTTCCTTCCACAGGAAGAGCTATGAAGTCTTCCTGTTCAGGCTGGGTGTTTATTTCCTGATTGTCTTTCCTGGCCTTTGGCATCCCACACAGTGCCTCAACTCTGACAGCCTAATCAATCGTAGACTGGCAGGTTTCCCACACACAGACCAAGATGGCAGTTTGGCCCCACAAGAAAAGATGGACCTCTCCTTTGTCAAATGGCCTAGACTTCCACTTTAGTGCAGCGGCGGCAAATTGAGAGGATGGGGAAATGCTGTGGGAATAAAGGCTGGGCTCCCCCTCCACTGCCATTTATATAGCATGGAGTCTTTTACGGCAGGTAAAATTGGTTTTTGTGGTTGGATCAGGAGAAACAAATCTTAGCTGGAGGAAAGAAACCCCCGTGGGGATCAACGGAGAAGCTTTCCAAACTACGCTCAGACCAATAGTGAAGATTTACACACCCTAGCGAGAACAACTTGGGATAAAATGAGAGAGGGAGAGGGAGGCAGAGTGATATCTGTTAGTGCCTGAGGATGGCTTGAGCCAACAAGGCTTCAAGGAGGAGATAAAATACAGCAATTCAGGGAGGGGAGGAAACACCTCTGCTTAATTCAATCATTACTGCTCTCTTGCAGCTCAAAGGCAGGCGGCAGTGCTATCAAAGGAAGATTTATCCAGGAACCACAAAAGAGAAGCAGTAAAGTGAGGGAGGATCTCCAAGGACCACAAATTTGCAGAGTACATTCCATGCAAGTTGCTAATTAAAGCAGCTTTGAAGGCGGGAGCTTAAATCTGTACAACACAAACACTTCAGGCCACTTTGTAAAAATGAAAACCCTGTTTGTACAATGGATGAGAACACAGGAATGTGATACCATTGTCCTTTGAGCTGATTGTTTCCTGCAAACTCACGTATGTAATTTTAAATGTTAATACATAACCTGACAACTGACTTGCTCCCTGCAGACCAGCATCTAAACAAGTGCCAGGAACATGGGGGATTCTATGTGAAATTGCTGCAAAATGAGCAACACAACTAGAGAGAAAAGCAGTGACTTAATGGGTGCTTAAGCTTTCCCTTTACTGGGAATTGCTTGTTATAGGGATAGGGAAGATTTTTTTATTTTATTTTTTTGCTTGCATTTTTATGAGGAACTACCTAATCCACACTTCTCGAACCAATATGTGAAATGAAACACAATGCGAATTTCTCAGAATTTTGCAATGAAGTTGTCCAACCAAAAATGCATAAAGTAAGGGAAAGAACACACAAGAATGCATGCAACAGCATAAAAACATACCAAAATGCAGTAATTGGAGGAAATTGCTTGTCAAACTTGTATATTATAAAACTGCACACAATTAGGATAACTTTGCCTTTAAACATTGATGGGTTTTCATGAGGGTTGTCTCAAGTTACTGTGGAAACATGGAGAACTGAATTTAAGATTGTGACAAATGGACCTGCTGACAAGATGGTATCTGCAAAAAGTCCTCATCTGCAGAGCACAGTGTTTGATTGGGCATATAAGGGGTGAAAAGGTATTTCAGGTATCCTAGTCCCAAACTGTATAGGGCTTTAGAAATGAGAACCTTGAAATTAACCCAGCAGCTAATCAGCAGCTTTAAATAAGTGCAGCTTTAACATATTATTGCATGCAATTTTCTTTAATATAATGCATTTCAGTATTCTATTTTCTTTAATATGTGCATTTTATGCACACTTCTCACTAATATATGCATTTTGTACACACTTATTGGAGAGTTGCTTTGAATAATTAGAAGAAGTGTGAATTTCAGTGGCTTGCTTTATTTGGGTTTGTGAATTGGCTCAGGAAGTGTGAATTCTTGACTTCTCACTAAAAGGCAAACAAAATGCCATGACCCTATGTAGGAAATCCCATCTTAATTCCAAATTAGATTCATTTGCCTTTGAATATGCCAGTATACAGCCAATTCCTACAAAATGTAGTGATGTCCTCGCACACATTGCATGTTCCCTGATTGACTTGGATCCCTTGAGAAAACTGCAACCGGGAGAGGATAGTAACAACAGTGCAAAGGGAGAATTCGGTATTTCCATGAGTGTTTCATTGTTGGCAGAGTGACAAGCACACCCAGAGAGCGTTTGACTCGTTGTTACATATGACTTCAAAAAAGAAAAGAGAAAATAATACTTCATGGAGGTGGAAGAACCAGTAAGACAGACACAAAGACAATGCAATTGCTGTGTGCACTGGGGCTCCCTCTGCTGGCTCAGCAGTGACCATATGCATAGCTCTGATAGAATCACGGAGTGCAAAAATAATCTGGTCCAAATGCCTATACAATAAACCCACTGTTAAAGCATCCCTTACAGGTGGCCATCTGGTCTCGTCTTCAAGTAAGAAGAGAGAGAGCCAGAGAAATAAGGTTGGAAGGACAGAGGCTTCTTTCCCCTGGCCCCAACTTTTCTGTGACAGCTTCCACAGCTCTTGTCCTACCACTGTTGGGATCTTATGTTAGTATGACCAAAAAAGGGAAGTGCTGAGGTGGCGAGGGATATTTTGGGAACAGTTTGGGGGTTGCCACTAATACACACACAGAGAGAGAGAGAGAGAGAGAGAGAGAGAGAGAGAAGTACACCAGCCTTGTTTGCAAAAGTGGGAGGAGGAGGAGGAGGAGGAGGAGGAGGAGGAGGAGGAGGAGGAGGAGAAGAAGAAGAAGAAGAAGAAGAAGAAGAAGAAGAAGAAGAAGAAGAAGAATTTATTATTTATACCCCTGCCCCTCTGGCTGGGTTTCCCCAGCCACTCTGGGCGGCTTCCAATGAAAAATTAAAAATACATTAAAACATCAGTCATTAAAAACTTCCCTGCATGGAGTTTGGCAGGGCCCTGAATAAGGCTGATGAACATCCTCCATTCTCCCCTGCCTCCTACCCAGCTACTAGCCTGCAAGCTTTAGAACTGCAAGGGGAACAAGAACACACAACATGATTTCACACATTCATTCAGGATTCATTCATTCATTCACCCAGAGGGAATGGCTTCCTGTTAAGTTCCATAAATGAATTGAGCAGTATTGAATGAAATAATCGCATGAGTACAAGGATTATCAATAGCACATCAGAACTCCTCACTCCTCCACCAAAGCACGTGGGGACACGTGGGGAGGAGAGCAGGAGAATATTTCATTGTGCAAGGAGAAATCCATGTGACCATAGTCTCAGTTGAATACAACCCATTGTGTATAACAGAAACCAAAGAACTTATTAACAGAAATGACTGGTATATTTTTAAGCATTAGAGTGAAACTTGGTCAAGAGTGTCCTGTTCTGGTCTCAGTGTGGCATTCAGGGGTAAAGACTGCAAGGCAGGAAGGCAGTTTGGTTGTATCAGCACCATGGAGAGCTCCTAGTGGCCAATGTGCTCCAACTATGGCTGAATATGAACTGTGGCCTTTTATGCTTCTGCTTCCTGGTTGCTAGCCTTTGCTTCAGTGATTTCCTGATCACCAGCATGACTGTAGTTCTCTGTGGCAAGAGAAGGTCCAGTTGGGGCGTGTAAGACAAGGCAAGGTTTGCAAGATGAGGTGTGACAAGGTTCAGGAAGAATACAAAGCAAGGCTCAGGCTGTGCTCTGGGAGACACAGAGCTCTGAAGCTGTTCCAGCAAGGGACAAGTAGAAACTGAGTCCTATACAGTAATAGTAGCAGCAGCAGCAGGTGCAGTCTCATTGTTAGCATCACCTGAGCTGCAAGATGCTGTTCTACGGAAAGGGCCCAGCCTTCTCCAGCAATCTCCTACTGCAGCAGAGCAAGGCAGCCTTGGTCTTCCTGGGTCTTCTGCAGCTGAGTCCTCTGAATCAGAGGATAGCAGAGCCACATCATCAGGTCAAGGAGCACTGGAACTGCAGGTTCAACTGAGAGCACTGCTGGGGCTGGCCCTCCGTGCCCTCCCTTTCTGCTATAGAATCCATGCCCTCACTCCCCAAGGAATCTCACTGCAGGGCCATGACAACAAGAAAAAGTCAGGAACCTGGACTTTAACATGGTGTTCTTGGTGGCCTGATGGACATCAGGAGTTACATGACATCAGGAGTTAAAAGGCCAAAAGAATGTATTGATTGGGTTGTTGCTTGCTTGTTTGCCTGATAGGACTGTGATGTGATTAAATATTACCTACCAATATTTCTTGCCTGATTGGATTACTATTTAATCAGCCACTACCTAATGAAGTGGATTACTGCTTGCTTGATTAGACTACTTATTGCCCACCAGACTGGACTATCACTTGTGTGACTGATTGACTACTGGATTGGACTACTGCCTGCTCTTGACTGATCTGTTGCCTGCTTTATGAGCTTTAAATAAATTGTTGTAAGTGTGCTATGTCTCATATTTTGTTCTACTTAGATAACATTTAATTTAACGAACTGATCGCTCTAACCACCACTTCTTGATTAGAAGGCTGAATAACTTCAGATTATTAAATATATGCCTATGAAACCACTGCTGATTAATTTTGTATACTGTTAAGTTGTGGGTTGACATAGCAGACGACACAGCGATTTCTCCAAGTAGCTCTTTATTTTGTAAGCTGGAATAGAACTGACTGCAAACAGCTCAGCCGGCCTGCTTTTATAGGCAGCCGGCTGTCAACATTGTAGCAACAACAGCCCAGCGTTTCCCGCCTAAAATAACTGACGTGGACCTGAGTGAAAACTATCTACAGACCTGAGTGAAAACTATCTACAGTATCCCCCTGCTGGCCCAGGGTGAAACTTCACTACATAACACCCCTCCCCACCGAGATAAGGCGTTAGTTACAATCGTAATGGTTTCCTTATATACAGCACTACGCGTAATGGTTCAATTAGGCACAAAAGCATATCGGTTACATTTCCCATACTTAGACCAACAGTGATACATGTCCAACAACATAGTCCTTTAAATAAGTTGGGCGCTTGGGAACTCTGCCAGACCGCCGGGGACTGGTAGCCAAGTCCGGAGGGCCACACAGTTCTTGCTGAGGCTGTGGTGCGACCCTAGGTGGCGTTGGAACCAACTCCCCTGGATCAGCTGCTGTGGGTGGAGCCTCTGCAAGTGGAGTGGTCTGAGTCTGTGGTAAGTCTGGCAGACCCTCTGAAGCGGCTTGGTTCGGCTCCACGCTGGCAGTTTGCGAGGGAGGTGTAGGTGGGGCCACGCCATCTGTACGTGTCTCTTCTGGAGCCGCAATGTTTGAGCGGTATCTTTTGGCACTGGGCATCCGCCATGCCCTAACAGCACCCTTTCATCCATCCAGCAACGGGCAAGAGGAAAGAATGGTGCGCTCAGCAAAAGAGGCACTGGCGCGCCTGGACCGGGGAGACTGGCATGAGCGGGTCGCCGAATACTTGTTCGTGCAACACATCACCCCTCATGCGGCCACAGGGCGGAGTCCTGCTGAACTGCTTATGGGCCGCCGCCTCAGGTCACCGCTCGACCGGCTGCACCCGGACTTTGCCGTGGCTGAACCCCCAGGCTGTGCCAACGCGCCACGGTCATTTGTCCCAGGAAACCAGGTCTTTGCCCGGAACTATGTGGGGGACATTCCTTGGGTGCCAGCCACAGTAGTGGGAGTCACTGGACCTCGCTCGTACCAGGTGGCACTCGAAGACGGACGCTTGTGGCGACGGCACATAGACCAGCTTAGGCGCAGGGTTGGGGACTTGGACACTACCGTGGTGCCCCCAACTGCGCTTGCGGCTCAAGAAGAGACACGTACAGATGGCGAGGCCCCACCTACACCTCCCTCGCAAACTGCCAGTGTGGAGCCGAACCAAGCCGCTTCAGAGGGTCTGCCAGACTTACCACAGACTCAGACCACTCCCCCTGCTGGCCCAGGGTGAAACTTCACTACATAACAGTTACCATACTGATTTATCACTTAAATGACCTAATAAACTGAATATGCAGTTTAAGAAGAAGGAAAAAAAACTTCTACAGTCCACTGGGAAGGCACAGGAAGCACTGGGTTCCCAAGGATGGAGACAGAGAGCCAATGCTAGCATTCTGCAACCACCAGGGCAGGGTTCAATAAGTGCACTGAGACTGCTATCCATTTTCTCAGTTTCATTAGTAGGAAAACAGCAAAGAATCACAAAGCAGATCTTATGTCCCTTCATTTGCTTGGAACCCCCTCTGCAGCAATGGACCAGGCTGAGATCTCTAGCATGCTCCACAGTCCTGTTTTTATACTATAAGCTGCATGAGCTTCTGGAGCCCTCCCTCACTAGGTGAAATAAGCATGAGCTGTGCATCTCAAAACAAAATATACACACCTGTGTGAGCAAGCTCCATCCCAAGTGTCATGGCATTCAATTAATGAGAGCATACATTCCATATTAGCTGGGGAAATGGACCTTGTGAACTGGTTGCTGGCGGCACCACCTAACCTCCTCAAAATTATGATGTTCTTCCTAGTCTCCACGGCTGCTGGATTCCCCCTCCTCACTGTAGCACAAACTTTTGTAGTCCTTACCCTACCAGTGTTAGATATCCAATAGAATCCTTTAAAATCTGCATGCCTTTTAAGTGTTTGTACACTTAAAAGGCATGACACAAGCCTGAGAGCTAGGATAGTTTATTTCCCTCCCACTGGGAAAAATGAGATGAAAAGTATGGAGGGGGAGTTCCTCCAGGAAAGGACAGAGGACCATATAAAACATGAAGAAAATTTGCCAATCAAATTTTCACTGTCGTCTGATTGGCTTCTCCTCCTGTGGATGGCTGGGAAAAGGAAGGTTAAACACTTCAGCACAGAGCACAAGCACATAAGAACAACCCTGCTGGATCAAGCCAAAGGCTCATCTAGTCCAGCACATTGAGTTCATAGCAGCCAACCAGATGTCTATGAGAAGCCCACAAGTAGGACCTGAGTGAAACAGCACTCTCCTCACCAGCTTGTTCCTGATCAGCCACAGTACAAAGCCACTGAGCCTCTTGGGCTTGCTGATCAGAAGGTCGGTGGTTTGAATCCCCACAACGGGGTGAGCTCCCATTGCTCTGTCCCAGCTCCTGCCAACCTAGCAGTTTGAAAGCACCTCAAAGTGCAAGTAGATAAATAGGTACCGCTTCGGCGGGAAGGTAAATGGCGCTTCCATGCGCTGCGGTGTTCCGTTGTGCCAGAAGCAATTTAGTCATGCTGGCCACATGACTGTGGACAAATGCCGGCTGCCTCGGCCTGAGAGCAAGATGAATGCTGAAACCCCATAGTCGCCTTTGACTGGACTTAACCCTCCAGGGGTCCTTTACCTTTTTCCTACAAAGCTGGAGCATTTCCTTTGTATGTCACCTGCGTGTTGTTGTTTTTTTAAAAAAGATTGCTATTATAACTGGCAGAGGATCTTCCTACTGAGCTTGTTCTTCACTGCCAGGGCGAGGTGTTTGGAAGACCACCCGTTCAACTTCCAGATGATTTATGCATCTAGTTAATCAATAACAATAGGTCCATGTAGGTCTCAGGTCTAATTTAAACTTGGGCACCTCAATGTACTCATTAAATAATAATGCATTTACATATTTTAATTATACTTTATGGACTTCAAACACAATGCAGTTAATGGGGAAGGGTGGATTTGGCAGAAGTGATTAATGAACGCGGGTAGCAAGATATACTGCATGAGCTGCGGTATGGAATTGGCTTCAACAATGCACACAGATCTGTTCATTCTGATACTAGCAGCAAAGCTTGGATGCCTCTATCAGAAGAGATGATGGTATCATTGCCAGAGTATCCTGAAGCACATATATTACTCCTCCTAACATAGATAGCTCACGATCCAGCATTTGCAATGAAGGAAAAGGTTGGATTCTGCAAGCCAATGCTTCCTGGGAAGGTGCATTTACTAGGGATGTGCAGAGGTACCAATATTCACCTAGTAGCAGTAACTGTGCATTTTAAAAAATCCAATCTGTTCCTGAGTCACTCTGTGTTCTCCCTGCTTCAATCTGTGCTCTGGATGCCAGGCCAATTTTTTCTTTTCCATTTCCCTATTCTTTGTTTCCCATTCACTATAATGGTGCACTTTTTAAAAAAAAAACAAACAAAACAAAACAGGTATAACTCTCACTCCATTAAAACCAAAGATCTGCCACAACTCTATCTTCCAGTGGAGGCTGGGAAAATGGACAGTACTCAAGAAGGGAAAAGATAGAGGAGGTGGATGAGGTAGCAGCAGTGCCTGGTGTCTATTGTCATCATAGGACAGAAGAAGAAGAAGAAGAAGAAGAAGAAGAAGAAGAAGAAGAAGAAGAAGAAGAAGAAGAAAAAGAAGAAGAAGAAGAAGAAGAGGAGGAGGAGGAGGAGGAGGAGGAGGAGGAGGAGGAGGAGGAGGAGGAAGAGGAGGAGGAGTTTGGATTTGATATCCCGCTTTATCACTACCCGAAGGAGTCTCAAAGTGGCTAACATTCTCCTTTCCCTTCCTCCCCCACAACAAACACTCTGTGAGATGAGTGGGGCTGAAAGACTTCAGAGAAGTGTGACTAGCCCAAGATCACCCAGCAGCTGCATGTGGAGGAGCGGGGAAGCAAACCCAGTTCACCAGATTACGAGTCCACTGCTCTTAACAACTACACCACACTGGCTCTCTGTTGAAGGCATGAAGCCCAAACAGTAGGTTGAGCCAAAGCCAATGACAAGCAGAGCCCATTAAGTCTAATTTTGTTCCCATCTTCCTAGCAGCAGCTGGGTTCTACAAGAGCAACACTGAGACTACAGAGTAGGAAGCTGACAGGCAGTTTCATACCCTTGGGCTAGTTGTAAGAATGCAGACCGGCAGGGCAGCTGACATTGGTGGGACAGTGCCACATTGGCCCAAATGCACCAGACTCTGCTCGGAGGTTGAGTTTTGAGACAAGGATTGAATGCAATGCCTGAGTGAAACCAACTCACTCAGAGTCCCCTACACTGACTCCCTGGTCCTGAATGGGGTAACTGTGCCCCTGAAGGACCAGGTGCGCAGTCTGGGAGTCATTTTGGACTCACAGCTGTCCATGGAGGTGCAGGTCAATTCTGTGTCCAGGGCAGCTGTCTACCAGCTCCATCTGGTACACAGGCTGAGACCCTATCTGCCCGCAGATTGTCTCGCCGGAGTGATGCATGCTCTAGTTATCTCCGGCTTGGACTACTGTAATGCGCTCTACGTGGGGCTACCTTTGAAGGTGACCCAGAAACTCCAACTAATGCAGAATGTGGCAGCTAGACTGATGACTGGGAGTGGCAGCCGAGACCATATAACACCGGTCCTGAAAGACCTACATTGGCTCCCAGTACATTTCCGAGCACAATTCAAAGTGTTGGTGCTGATCTTTAAAGCCCTAAACAGCCTTGGCCCTGTATACCTGAAGGAGCGTCTCCACCCCCATTGTTCTGCCCGGAAACTGAGGTCCAGCTCTGAGGGCCTTCTGGTGGTTCCCTCCCTACAAGAAGTGAGGTTACAGGGAACCAGGCAGAGAGCCTTCTCGGTAGTGGCACCCGCCCTGTGGAACATCCTCCCATCAGATGTCAAGGAAATAAACAACTATCTGGCTTTTAGAAGACATCTGAAGGCAGTCCTGTTTAGGGAAGTTTTTAATGTTTGATGTTTCATTCTGTTTTTAATCTGTTGGGAGCAGCCCAGAGTAGCTGGGGAAACCCAGCTGGATGGGCGGGGTATAAATAATAAATGATGATGATGATGATGATGATGATGATGATGATGACAACTGACAGCAGATCTTGAGAATTTCAGGCATGAGACATTCCCAGTCCTATAGGATGGGGATTGAACCTGGCTCCTTCTGCATGCAAAACTATGACCCAGGGTTCCTCCAAAAAGGGTGCAATACTTCTCTTTCCCCAAACTTTCCTCTGGGTGCTTTGGGAAATACAGTGGTACCTTGGGTTACATACGCTTCAGGTTACAGATGCTTCAGGTTACAGACTCCACTAACCCAGAAATAGTGCTTCAGGTTAAGAACTTTGCTTCAGGATGAAAACAGAAATCGCACGGCGGCAGCAGGAGGCCCCATTAGTGGTCTTCAGGTTAAGAACAGTTTCAGGTTAAGAACGGACCTCCGGAACGAATTAAGTACTTAACCCAAGGTACCACTGTAGGTGTGTTTATCTACTAAGTAAACAAGCTCATTTTGTGTCATGTATGGCAAGCACCTCTCACCTGTGCCTAACAGTGTCTCTGTGCTTACGTAACCTCTTTTAATTCCATTTGACCATTGATTTGGAAATTAAATAATAAACATGGGAATGGGCCAGGCTACCAAAGGCTTCCCTCCCTCCTTCCCCCAATCTCTCCCTCTCCTTCTCTCTTTCATGCTTGATTTATGTGTTTGTTTATTTACTGATAAGTCTAAGTGTCCCCTGTTGCATTTCACACATAATCCAGCAAATCCAAAGGATTTATTTCTGTTCCCCGTGCAATTGATTAGAAAAGTCAATGTTTTACACAAAGGATTAAAAAGAGAAATATCTTCAAGCCTTTGCAAAATCTCCTTATAAAAAGCTATTATCTCCAACACGCTCTGGGGCGCAGAGAAACCTATGTTGTGTTTTGTCAAGCATACGGAAATTCATGAATGCTTAATATGTTTCATGTTACCAGCGCGGTGGCAATTATGGGAAGCTGCTGTCTAATTTGCACAGTGATTTTTTTTCCCCACACGAGATCGCTGTAAGTTGTTGCAAGTTCGCATGTTCCAAACACATTTATTCCCCACTAAGCACTTTACTCCTTCTGGAATCCCTTTAAAGAAGATGCGCCCATGCAGGTTTGGATCTAATTATTTTCTGGGACACTCCGCTGAACAGCTGTTTTATTAATAGCAAAAAGGAAAGAGTGAACATATTCTAGAACAAGAGTTCTGCAAAAGCAAAAGCACAATGGCTTTTCAGGGATGAAAGGACACACACACACCTGCCACCGTTCTGCTCCTATATTCCTGTCCTCTGTTGCGCTAAGGATGCTCCCAAAATTCATTATCCCTAGATTTTGGAACTCTCCGTCTTGCTCTGAAAGGCAACTAAGACATAAAGAATGTGGGAAACTGTATTTAGCAAGCCACCCCTCTACAAATGAACACAGGTGGCCCAGTATACCTGAAGGAGCATCTCCACCCTCATCGTTCAGCCCGGACACTGAGGTCCAGTTCCGAGGGCCTTCTGGCAGTTCCCTCCCTGTGAGAAGTGAGGTTACAGGGAACCAGGCAGAGGGCCTTCTCGGTAGTGGCGCCCGCCCTGTGGAAGGCCCTCCCACTAGATGTCAAGGCAATAAACAACTATCTGACTTTTAGAAGACATCAGCAGCCTGTTTAGGAAAGTTTTTAATATTTGATGTTTTATTGTGTTTTTAATATTCTGTTGGGAGCCGCCCAGAGTGGCTGGGGAAACCCAGCCAGATGGGCAGGATAGAAATAATAAAATATTTTTTAAAAAAATATTATTATTATTAGTGCCGATAGAAACAGAGTCCAAAAGGGGCCACTGAGAAAGAAGCAGAAGGAAACCAAATGCATACCCTCCAACATTCCTCAGATGAAAATAGGGACATTTCTTGCTCCTACCACAACTGACCCACCTCAACCTCCCATTTTTGGTTCCCCACCCACAGAGCAATTCTACCACCACTACCCCAAAGGGACACAGCACATAACACCCTCCACTGTCCTGAGAAAACCCCTTATCCTGATTTGATTGGATCTGATTTGATTCTTTGGTAGAATTACAAAAAGAACACACCCCAATAACATTTTGATTTATTTTTTTTAGAAATGGGCAGGATTAGACACAGACACACATAAACAAATCAATACTCCTTGCACTCTGCTCTGTTCCCCCTTTCTTCCCATCCAGGGTGGCCCTGCCCTTTGCCAGTGGTGGAGGAAACCGCTGGGGCACCCAGGGGTGGGGTGATCCACCCACAGATTCACCCATGGGGGGGCGCCGATCCTCCCGGGGGTGCCAGCACCGCCCACTGACTGCACAAATACACCCGGCATACAGAGCTGGCCACCGGGGATGTGAACGCCGCCCGCTGGGGGAGTGTATACTCAATGGCCAGCGCCGCACGCCAGGCATATTTGGGCAATCAGTGGGCAGATTTTTGCAGCAACGATTGCACCAATCGCGGAAATCCACTCGCTGGAGGTGCGAGCACCGTCACGCCAATCCGCCCAGGGGGATTTTGTAAAAAAAACACCTAGGCGTGACACCTGGGGCAGACCGCACCCCCGGCACCCCCTTGCGATGCCCCTGCCCTTTGCCTGCCCCTCAGAGCCAGGGCATCACACAGGGCTGGTCCTTGGAAGAGGCAGCCTCTCCTCCTCCTCCCCCACTCTCCAGCAGCCATTACAAGCGGCCCAAGGGAGGAGGCCAGCAGCGGCGACTGTGGAGAGGCCATGGAGAGGCAATGGGAGGCTCCCTTGCAATTGCCACTGCTGCTGCCATGGCTCATCCACCTCCCCAAGCTCGGCAGTAGTGGCACTGGCAGGGGAAAATAGAGAGATTGCGGGATCAAATCAGAAGCCGGGATGAGTTGCATAATTCCATGGCTGTCCCTGGGAAATAACGTACAGTTATAAAGGTAAAGGTAAAGGTACCCCTGCCCGTACGGGCCAGTCTTGACAGACTCTGGGGTTGTGCGCCCATCTCACTTAAGAGGCCAGGGGCCAGCGCTGTCCGGAGACACTTCCGGGTCACGTGGCCAGCGTGACAAAGCTGCATCTGGAGAGCCAGAGCTGCACACGGAAACGCTGTTTACCTTCCCGCTGGTAAGCGGTCCCTATTTATCTACTTGCACCCGGAGGTGCTTTCGAACTGCTAGGTTGGCAGGCACTGGGACCGAGCAGCGGGAGCGCACCCCGCCGCAGGGATTCGAACCGCCGACCTTTCAATCGGCAAGTCCTAGGCCCTGAGGCTTTAACCCACAGCGCCACCTGCGTCCCATAACGTACAGTTATACCCCGGGTGAAAGCCGCTTCAGGTTGCATTTTTTAGGGTTACGGACCGCCGAAACCTGGAAGTACCATAATGGGTTACAGTGGTACCTCTGGATACGAACGGGATCCATTCCGGAGCCCTGTTAGCATCCAGAAGCAAACGCAATCCGCGTCTGCGCGTCTGCGCATGCACGGGTCACGATTTGTCGCTTCCGCACATGCGTGTGACATCATTTTGACCGTCTGCACATGCGCGAGCAATGAAACCTGGAAATAATGTGTTCCATTACTTCCAGGTCACCGCAGAGCGCAACCCAAAGCGCTCAACCTGAAGCACATTTAACCCGAGGTATTCTATATTAGGAGCACCTCCCTGTGGTCAGAGCACTCAGACAAAGAGGGAGCTGGCATTCTCAGGAGAGCATTTGATAAAGAGAGCAATTTCATTTTTCAGGATAGGAATGAGCAGATGCTGGCTTTTGGTTCTGCTTCCATCTCCGCTGCTGTGTGCCTTGGCTTCCCCATCTTTCCAGTGAAATCCATTCGTTTTACAGTTTAATTCAGAATGGTAAAATAAAGTCGGGACTAAACCAGTCTTCAAGGCCAGGGCAGTATTACTCAAATGACAGAGCAGGAGCATTTAGTGGGTCAGTTGCTATGCGGTTATTAGCTGGTAATATACAAGATTTCCAAAAATCTCTACTATGTGATAGCTCACATGTCTCTAGCTCCTTCAAGGAAGTGTGCATTTTGAGAGATGCAGCTTTTTCCCTGCAGAGTTCTGGAGATGGACCAAGGTCTTTTCTTGAGACCTTCCTTTATAAATGAGGGCAGAACTTTTACAAAGTAGTTGCCAGGCTTTCCTGACAACTGATTGTACAATCCTCAGAAACTGAGAGCCACATGTGAATGTGGACTTGCCTAGTCCTCAGACTATTATGACCTTCACAGGCATGCTTGGTGGGGACACAGAAGAGGGCCTTCTCGGTGGCTGCTCCCAGCCCTGGAACTCCCTCCCTGGAGAAGCAAGATTGGCTCCCTCTTTTGTCCTTCTTATTCTGACAGGCTTTGGGGAAATGACTGTTTTTAATGAGGTGCTGTGCTGTGCTGTTTTGTTGTGATTATATGTTTTTCACAGATCACACACATATAATTTTAATTCTATTAATGTTTAATTGTTTCTAATGATTTCCCCCCCCCCAAAAAAAAAATGTTTTAGCTGGTCTTGTTTTATCTATAAACCGCTTTGAGCCCTTATCAGGGGAAAATGCGGAGGAGGAGGAGGAGGAGGAGGAGGAGGAGAAGAGGCACTCAACTAAGTTTTACTCAGAGTATACCTATTTAAATTAATGGACCTAAGGCCACATCCACACCTTATATTTAAAACATTATAATCCCCCTTTAAACAGTCACGACTTCCCCCAAAGAATTCTGGGACCTGTAGTTTGTTAAGGGTGCTGGGCGTTGTTAAGGAGGCCCCTATTACCCTCCCGGGACGCAGGTGGCGCTGTGGGTTAAAGCCTCAGCGCCTAGGGCTTGCCGATCGAAAGGTCGGCGGTTCGAATCCCTGCGGCGGGGTGCGCTCCCGCTGCTCGGTCCCAGCGCCTGCCAACCTAGCAGTTCGAAAGCACCTCCGGGTGCAAGTAGATAAATAGGGACCGCTTACCAGCAGGAAGGTAAACGGCGTTTCCGTGTGCGGCTCTGGCTCGCCAGATGCAGCGATGTCACGCTGGCCACGTGACCCGGAAGTGTCTCCGGACAGCGCTGGCCCCTGGCCTCTTAAGTGAGATGGGCGCACAACCCCAGAGTCTGTCAAGACTGGCCCGTACGGGCAGGGGTACCTTTACCTTTACCTATTACCCTCCCAGAACTACAATCCCCAGAGTTCTTTGTGAAGAGGAACTGACTGTTACACCACTCTGGGAATGGCAGTATTTCTCTGCCCTAGAAGGACCCAAAGTGTCAAGCCAAAGGAAAATGTACACCGTGCAACTGGTTTGGCTCAGAACAGAGTAATGTGGTGGCAGTCCATGTTGCGTTCCCGTAACTTGTATAGCTGAAGTGAAAAGAGAAAGCACATTGTTTTGTGTGAATTGCTGGAGGAACACAGTATAAATCAAAAGAGAAACAATGCCTGTGATATTAGACAGAATATTTATACTCGCTTGTCATGCTGTATCAGAAGGAAATAATAGGCCTTGAGAGGAGCTGGCACAGAGCATACAGAATTGCATAAAAGCCCCGGAGAGAGGCAAGAATGGAAGGTGCTCAATATCTGAGTGTGGGAATTTCTGAAGTGACAAAAAGGCATTTGCTCAGCCATCGTGGTTTCCTTACTGAGATTGCTCTGTTATCAGGATTTCTGTCAGTCTCCGCCAAACAGCTTTGCTCAGCTTATTCCCCCATGAGCTGCTCTGGGGAATGTTTTATTCATGGGAACGGTTTATTTATTGGTTTGATTTCCAGAAGTATCCCCAAGGCATTTCCCCAAAAAATAAAATAATATTCATTCATTCATATGGCTACTTGTAATTTTATTTATCACTCATTCATAGAATTTATTCCCTGCTCTGTATCTGGAAAAATTCCCAGAGCTGCCTAATGCTAACAACAGAAAAGGAAAAGGGGAAGGGAAGGGTAGATGAAAACTCAAGCGCTGAATTGTTAATGTTATAGGGGCAGCTTGGATGGAAACAGGGTGCTCACTGTTATAACTAACTAACTACCTAACTAACTAACTGCATGATGTTGGTGGTCCCGGAGAAATAGCCTGGCAACCCAATTTTTCTTAAAGTGGCTGGAAGTTGTGAGACTTTGGCTTTCTGTGTTAGAATCTTCCACCTTATTTTGTTTCCTGCTGCCTTATAGGCAGCTGGAACTAAAGAGGGGCATAGCCCAGCTTGTGACTGTGTTAGCAAAGGCACTTAAGTAATGCAGAAAAGATCATGTCACTCTGCTTGGTTGCCAAGTACTGTAATATCTCCACCCATCTCCCTCTTGGCTAGTTGACTTTAAAGATAAGAGAATTAACCCTGAAGTTACAAACTGAATGATCCCTGCTGTTACACTTGGTGTCTGCTTCTTCTTCTCCTGGCTGTGTGTATACTATCTCTAGGCACTTATCTTATGTTCTTATAAAGGCACGCCCTCCCTGTGGAACACCCTCCTTTCAGATGTCAAGGAGATAAAGAACTACACAACTTTTAGAAGACATCTGAAGGCAGCCCTGTATTGGGAAGTTTTTAAAGCCTTATGTTTTACTATGTTTTTATTTATGTTGTGAGCTGTTCAGAGTGGCTGGGGAAACCCAGCCAGATGGGTGGGGTATAAATAATAAAATTGCTGTTGTGGTTATTGTTGTGGTTGTTGTTATTGTTGTTGTTTCAATTCTCTGTAGTTTTACAGACCCAGATTGCTTCCAAAAGGAATAAACTCCTAGTAAATGGGGCAAAGACATCACCTTGCTAACAAAGGTCCATATAGTTAAAGCTATGGTTTTCCCAGTAGTGATGTATGGAAGTGAGAGCTGGACCATAAAGAAAGCTAATTGCCAAAGAATTGATGCTTTTGAATTATGGTGCTGGAGGAGACTCTTGAGAGTCCCATCGACTGCAAGAAGATCAAATCTATCCATTCTGAAGGAAATCAGCCCTGAGTGTTCACTGGAAGGACAGATCCTGAAGGCTCCAATACTTTGGCCACCTCATGAGAAGAGAAGACTCCCTGGAAAAGATCCTGATGCTGGGAAAGATGGAGGGCACAAGGAGAAGGGGACGGCAGAGGACGAGATGGCTGGACAGTGTTCTCGAAGCTACCAGCATGAGTTTGACCAAACTGCGGGAGGCAGTGGAAGATAGGAGTGCCTGGCGTGCTCTGGTCCATGGGGTCACGAAGAGTCGGACACAACTAAACGACTAAACAACGACAACAAATGGGGCAGTAGAGAAGGAGTTCAGAGGCTTTTCAGGTGCTGAGGCTTTTTCCAGTGATGCTTTTATGCTCACAGGGACCCCACTGGGGAGTGCACACTCAGAGCCCTCTCTGTGGGCCTGTGTTCCATCACCCCAGCAGGGCCATTGCTGGGGGTTGGCAAAGTGGGCAGCTGCTCCCCCCCCACACACACACACACCGCTGTGAGCAGGAAATGCTCCCTAGAGCACACGCCACCCACAGTTGTAGCAGGAACCCCCCCACCCCAATCATTCTGTTTGTACAAACTTCACACACACTCACACTCACACACTACATACGCTATGCTTCTGTTATAAATTCATAGAAAATCAACCATACATTGGATTTGCACTGTTCCACTTTTATTTTACTCCATGAAGGAAGGACTACAAAATGGGGCAGGTTTGATACAGGGCAGCCATAATCCCTTCAGCATCCCAGCACATACACAGGTGCCCTGCCCAGTTGCTATGCCAACCCTGATGGTCCCAGACAGAAGACAATCAAGATCACAAAGAACCTGCATATGGGAGTGGATTCAGCATGGACTGAAACAAAGGACACTGATCAGATCTTCCCTCAGGGGGCAGGAAACTGCAAACTCCCCTTTGTCTCCTAGAAGTTCCTGGAAGGGGAGGGGGGAAAGGAGGAACCAGCCAGGTGACAAGACACTCAAGTTACCACCAACTCCTCCCTCAACCCCTCCTTTCTGTAATGTATGCCTCCCTCAACCCCTCCTTTCTGTAATGTATGCCTCCCTCAACCCCTCCTTTCTGTAATGTATGCATGATGTTTCTGGGGGTGGGCTAGGCCTAGAGGAGGGGAATTTCAAAAGTTTTTATAAGACCTTGCACACTATTCTTCTGGGTCTTTCCTCTCTCCTGCAGGTGAGGGGAATACCCTATTGCAACAGTTCAATAAAGGCCAAGCCTACAGGCTGCTGTTTTGCTCCAAGTTATCCTGGTTGGTGTCTTTGTTTTGTCCAAGGGAGCCCTCGGATTTTTCCGGTAACAACAGTGGCGTCAGGGGGAGTTGTGCGCCATGCTGGTGGGGTTGGGAGTCCAGCAACAACTGAAGGGCACTTGAAAGACCTACATTGACTCCCAGTACATTTCTGAGCACAATTCAAAGTGTTGGTGCTGACCTTTAAAGCCCTAAACGACCTCGGCCCTGTATACCTGAAGGAGCATCTCCACCCCCATCATTCTACCTGGACACTGAGGTCCAGCACTGAGGGCCTTCTGACATCTGAAGGCAGCCCTGTTGAGGGAAACTTTTAATGTTTGATGTATTACAGTATTTTTATATTTTGTTGGAAACCGCCCAGAGTGGCTGGGGAAACCCAGCCAGATGGGTGGGGTATAAATAACAAATTATTATTATTATTATTATTATTATTATTATGGCTGCTCCTGCATACACCAATAGCCTGACTTTCCTTCATCACGGAACTCAAGGTTAGCATTCATGGGGTTCTTAGGTAGACTCTCATCAAATGGCAAAGTATTATTATTATTATTATTATTATTATTATTATTATTTATACCCTACCCATCTGTCTGGGTTTATTTATTTATTTAGTTATATTTATTTTTATGTGCACATGCAGACAATCATTATTATCCCATATTAAATTGTCGTGTTCGCACTTAGTGATAAATAAGTGGGTTTTGGGTTGCATTTTGGGCACTCGGTCTCTAAAAGGTTTGCCACCACTGAGCTATGTTCTTCTCTGAAACATATTGTCCCATTCCTTTTGTCATCATATCAGATTTCAGGGCAGCATACATCATACACAAAAATACAGAAAATAGCACATGGAAAAAGGGATGTTGAAGAAAGAGACAAGAAGAAACATGGGTGGAAATTGCTTATGTTTTCTTATTCATCCCGTGTCCAAAATAGACCTCAATCCAGTGATCATAATCAGTACTGGTTGATGATTTCAGCCTCCAAACAATATGTAATTATGGGGTTTATTCCCCCTCATTTGCATTGTGTTTCCTTTTCTTTGAAAGGAATAGGGTGGAATAACATAATGATAACATAATTTACATCATTAATTACATAAGTCACATAATTTAGCCACAAGATGAATAACCTACTTGGGGCAGAAGGTGAACTGTAGGAGAAAGGAAATGGCGTTGCATATGACAAACACAGCATGAGAAATTATGCATTCCTGCAAAAAAAAAAAAAAAGCAGACTGAAAGTTACCTCAGATGAGTAAACCTATTAAAAGGTATGTGCAAACATGTTATTTGGTCTGGAGCCAAATCCATGGCAGAGAATGAAAGGCGTTTAATAGAAGGCCATGGCTTGTGTGACTTATAAATGGTATCTTTTTAAGTGAGGGATTTGCCCTCAGATCATAGGCTGTCCCGTGAAAGGCTGCCCATCCTAAAGTGGAACTTCCCTCCTTAATTTTTAAAGCTTGTAGAAATAATGGTGATTTGCTGCATTGGGGAGCGCCGCCTAAGAATTGGCAATCACACCGCTGGGAGATATTACACTTCATCGGCATGCTGATATACGATTCCCTCGAGGCTTTGCTGTTGCTACCCAGCAAAAGGCGAGAACGGGGGCGGGGAATTCACCAACCCATACACACACAGAGAAAGGGGGGTGGGTCATGGAGAAAAGCCACTGAAATGTGGCAATGCTTTGCCTCTAGATAGAAAAAACTCCTGGCAATTAAACGGACTGCTTAGCTACGCCAGTGTTATGTGCAAAGACAATGTAGCTTTAAACATGGCACATGATGTTTTTGTGTCTCCTCCTCCTCCAGCATGAAAAGTAATTCTGCTCCTCTGAAATAGAACCCTGCTGTGCACAGCACTGATTGGCTAGCGCTCATCACCACTTCTGGCATCACCATGTGGCAGCCTTGAGCATCTGCTGGGGGAGTGGAGAAGAAAAAGAAGAGTTTGGATTTGATATCCCGCTTCATCACTACCCTAAGGATTCTCAAAGCGGCTAACATTCTCCTTTCCCTTCCTCCCCCACAACAAACACTCTGTGAGGTGAGTGAGGCTGAGAGACTTCGGGGAAGTGTGACTAGCCCAAGGTCACCCAGCAGCTGCATGTGGAGGAGCGGGGAAACGAACCCAGTTCACCATATTACAAGTCCACCACTCTTAACCACTACACCACACTGGCCACTGCCATTTTATCCCTTGTGGCCAGGGAGAGCTTGCACTTTAATTTCCCACAATGCCCCAGAGCTGTGTTACATTGGGTGCATTGTGGGTAATTTAAATGGCAGCTATCTGACATGGTTTTGGGGTCTGATTTTCAGGTGACAAGAGTATGGACCCAGAGTAATAGAGATTTTTATTGGGGGGGTGAGGTTTCTCAGGGACCATAAGTATTGAGGAGGGGCTTAAAGGGAATAAGAGAAGAGGAGCTGTTCTGGGAGGCAGCTCCAGGCATAAAGGGCAACAAGGGAGAATGGGTGGATCATTTCGGGAATCAGGAGACCACGAGACGACTGAAGGTGAAAGAGCTGTCTCACTTCTTCCCCACCCCATTCTTTGGAGAGGGCATCTGCCTTTTTAAATTGTTTTAAGCCTAATTTACACATGTTTATTCACTGCTTTTGAAAGGAAGAACAAAGGAAGAACGAAGCTGTAAATCGGCTGTAGACATTAGGAAGGGTTTATGACATCACATGCTCCAGCCAATCCGTGCTTTGCACAGCAAACAGCTTCCATTACGGCAAGTTTCCCCCAGTACACATTTTCCCTTGTAATACATATTTTATTGAACAATATGGTGAGCATGCTTCCTCATATTAATGTACCACTCAGATTAACGTGCATTTGGCTAAAACTCTCGCGTGTCCATTTGTCTTCCATGAAAAGGGGGGGATATTTGGGTGTGGCCATGAATTGCTGAAAAGGCTGTTGGGACTTTGGCCCAGCTTTAATCAGGACATGTTCTATAAAGCAAAATAATGAAAGCTAAAGAAGGGGGGGAGTGACCAAATATGATATTTCTTCAATGAGATGTCATAGCTCAAAGAAAGAGCCCATTGTATGTTTGAAGAAGGTTCCAAGTTGATTGCCTGAGATCTCCATGAGAAGGTCTCAATTGGCAGGGGTGGAAATAATCTCCGAGACCCAGGAGAACCCAACCAGTCAGAGCCAGTGAAACTTAGCAGGAAGTACCAACAGCCTGACTCCGTATGAGACAGCTTTATTGGAGGACGTGCCTGTGCCTCCTGCAACCTTAATAAGCCATTGCTCTGCTTACCATCAGACACAAAAAAAGGTCAAAACAGTTGTTCTGTCTGACATGGTATTTTGTGGGGTGCTTGCATCGCTGCACAGAATCTGCTACAGCATTATGAACCATCAGAGGAATTTTGCAGCAACAGAAACCTGATTTCCTCTTGGCCACAGAGCAATAACTCCCATTAACCTTAACACTGAGTTCTGTGCGTGATGTGAGCGCCCGTTTCCGATTCCGCTGCTTACATGTGCCTCTGCTGTGAACTTGTGGAAGATGAGCTTTCTGCTTCTCTTGGGAAATTGTTTCCAGTGTTTAGAAGTAAGTATTGTTGCTTTTTGTAGCCAAAACCGCAGCTTCAGTGGGCAGGAGGGAAGTATCAGAACACTTGGGGGGGGGCAGTAGCAGAAGAACTAAGAAAGGAGGACTGAGCATTAGGGATAGGGTAGAAATTGAATTCAGTTTGCACTCAAAAGTGAGCCCACTGAATGCACAGTTTTGAAATAATACATGACCCAAAACATAGCCGTCCTTCGAAATCCACACCTCTCTGAATTTTGCAGTGCCAAGGAATGTGCAGGGGGAAAGCTTATACTAGGGGAAAGTATGCGTGTAAATCCACACATTAGTGAAAACTGTGTGCAAAAATGCATTAAATCAGGGAAATTCTTTTGCAAAGATGTGGTTCATTGGGCAAAATTGCAGAAGAATGTTAGAAGAAATTTTCATGAAAATGCTAATGCGTTTTCATGAGGACTTCTTTGCAAACTAAATCAAATAATGCAACCTGATGTGGCAATATGGAGAACAACATTTAAGAGTGGGAAAATGAGAAACAGAGATCCAACCATCCCTACTGACCATGCTCAATGGGAACAGAATGCTAACTGAGTGTTGGAGCCAGAAGGAAGGAGTTCTCAGGGCACTTAAGCCTTTCTTTCTTTCTTTCTTTCTTTCTTTCTTTCTTTCTTTCTTTCTTTCATTTCCAATTGTCTTTTTTTACTTCAAACTGTCCCCTCTCACAATACCGCATTTATCTAAGTGGGCCTGCACTTCCCCATCCTTGCACTATTGCAGTACACAGACACTCAGGTGTGACTTGGTTATCACAAATTGCACCTATTTATTACATAACACTTATGACTAACCAATCTATAACACTTTATGAGCTGCTTCTCTATAAATACACCCGAAGCAACACACAAAGGTGTTAAATTGTTAGCAGTGCTTTTTTCTGGGGGTATTCAAGGGTAAAAGTGTGACACTTATTGTAACAACATCATAGTGCAGATTCAACACACACAACAAAGGTGTTAAGTCATTCTCAGCCATCAAGCCCAACAACTTCCATCTTAAAAAAAGGTAAAAGGTCAGCAACTTTGGTTGGCCCTCACATATGTTCACTTCATCAAATCTGGCCCTCTTTGATCTAGAAAGATTCATCTCTTGCCACCCACCCCCTTGCACTGGTCAGAATGGGTAGTCCGCCCTATATAATGCCAGCAGGCACAGATATGACATCAACAGTGCAGTGATGTGAACGCTCACTTGGAAATAAGCTTGACTGCGTTCAGAGTCAATCTGCAAAGCATTTGCAGCCTCAAACTGAGGAACTCTGGCAATTCCTTCATGACAGAGTCTCCATTTCTGGCCTGGCACCCGTACTGTTCCTAAAGTGAAGAGTGCTCATGGGCAATTGCAGTGATTAGAATGCATTGACCTATTTGCTGGCACTTCCCACGATTTGCCAATGGCTTCTGGGCGATCGTCTCAAAACACAAACTTAGGCCCCACCTGCAGCATCCTACCCACTTAGGCAGTCAAATAATCCTGGGAATGGTAGTTTGTCAAGGGTGCTAAGAATTGTTCAGAGAGAGCTAGGAGGGTTTTTAAGGAGGAGGGATTGGCTTCTAAACCACTCTGAGCTTTGTAGCTCTGTGACTACACCTATCAACGTCCAGCACCCTTAGCAAACTACAGTTATCATGATTATTGGGGGGGGGGCGTTATGACTATTTAAAATGGCATGATAGTATTTTAGAGTGAAGATGGAACCCAAGCTCAAGGCATTACTGTTAGTATATAAAGCTGTTTTGATGGTTATACAATCCCCAGATCACCACAATTGTCTGGAAAAGCCCTCCTGACTAACCCAGCTATAATATATATAGATTTGGTTTCTACACCAATGATGAGTTTCAACATTACAGCACCCATACCCCAGAGCATTGCTCCCATTCAAGTCAGATGGGCACTTCCAATCCTGCTATTCCATCACATTTTTATTTGGCCAAGCATTTTTAAAGAATTACAGTGAGCAACCATTTTGCATGGGAGTCTGTTCCTGGTTCCCACAAGCATCAGCCGAGTGCACATAAACTCGCCCCTCTCCATTACATCCCCATTATACCTCACCCTATTACTCTCCACCCCAACCCACCCTGGTTATACTCCTGTTCTGTCCTCTTTCGGACCCCAAAGGACCTGAGCATCAGCCAACATACATCAATTGGACACATGCAAAATGGCCGCCACCTGTAATTTGACCGCAGGACTACCTGTCCTGTATTTTATGAGGAGATTTGGATGGTTTTTGTTGTATACTGCCATGCTACTCTTTTTGAATGAGTTGGCAGTTTACACAAATCATTAATAAGGACAACAATAAAATGCTCGTGCCCTTCCAGCCACCACAACAGCAGAGAACAAAACCTTTCCCAATTTATTGTTCCACTGCGAATGTTCTCCCAAACCAAACCCCACCTGTGTGTCCAAGGTGGAACATCCGTTAACTTCTGCCACAGAGCCTCTTTCCTCCACACGCTTCCGGCTTGCAACAGAAAGCTGGGTTTTATTTTCAACTCTTCTCTAGTTACTTAGTCATGGTTTATTAACTGCTATCACTGAATGGTTCTTACTTCAATTTCCTTGATTTAATTCGGGGAAAACACTTTCCAGCTAGTGGCCAGAATGTAGGCTTTGGCTTAACTAATGAAATATATAATTAATCTACATTAATGGTGGTTAACAGTGCCACAAACTCAATTGGCTGAACTCTTTATGAGCTCCTTTTCTATCTCCCCCCCCCCCATCACCCGCCCCCCACCCCAGCAGAAATGTCGTCTGGCGCTGCCTCAAGGAATGGAAGCAGGCAAACGGAGGGGAAACCAGTTGGGTTTCTCCTCAAGGAGTATGTGAGCCATCTAGTGGCACCAGCTTGTGGCTGCAGCCAGAGGCTCAGACAAAATGGCTGCCTTAACAGAACGTGCCTGACTGAACGGTGCTTGATTTATATAGACAGCTCCTATTAATCACTGGGGATCTCTAACCCACCACATGCTCCAGTTTGGAGTGAAATTGTGTTTGGAAAAAATCACCAAAGGGGGCGGGAATGTGCAAGGGCACGGGGAAGGCAGCACAACCCAAGCCTGTCCACAAAATGCCAGCTGAGCCACATGTTATATTTGCTCTGAGGAGGCTGCCATTGTCAAGAATAACGCACCATCCTAGGTGAAGTTCAGAAGGGGGAGGTTCAAGGGTTTCGCCCTTCCAAGTCTATTAGAAGTAGGAATGGTGGAAAACTTGGTTCAGTTCACATATAAAAGCTAACCTGTTTATTTTGCACTTTTTGAAAGAATACACGGACTGAAAAAGCAGCCATCCTTTAAAAGCTTCTCTGTTTTCTGCAATGCAGTTCTCAAGCCAAGTAGCATGTAGAGAAATAATAGACTGGGGTAAGATGTGCATAGGACTGCATATATATGGGGGAACTGCTTGCAAAAAATTGGGGAGAAGATTGCATACAAACATGCCTATTAGAAAAAATCAGCATTAAAATGCTGATGAAATTTCATTAGTGCTTAAAAATAAATAAACCACAAACTGATGTGAAAATGCAAACCCTCCAAGTGGTCCCTAAGATTGGATACAACTCAGGATCTTTTGGCACAGAGCACCGTCGAAGTCTCCCTCAGCACATTCTAATCAAGCAGATCCTTGGGCCTTATTTATTTATTAAATTTATATACAGTGGTGCCTCACAAGACGAAAAGAATCCGTTCCGCGAGTCTCTTCGTCTAGCGGTTTTTTCGTCTTGCGAAGCAACCCTATTAGCGGCTTAGCGGATTAGAAAAGGGGGGAGGAAGCGGAAAAAAACCGCAAGACTCACAAGACGTTTTCGTCTTGCGAAGCAAGCCCATAGGGAAATTCGTCTTGCGAAGCGCCTCGAAAAATGGAAAACCCTTTCGTCTAGTGGGTTTTTCGTCTTGCGAGGCATTTGTCTTGCGGGGCACCACTGTACTGCCTTTCATCCAAAGATCACTGGGTGGGTCACAATGTAACAACACAAAATGAGTAACGTATTTAAAAACAACAATCCCCCACATACATGCATTTTTACTTACCTGGCAGGGGAGATACCATGATCACATACATGCATTTTAAATGCCAAAGATCAGTGATTCCCAATTGGTGGTCTGTGAACCCCAGGTGGTACACATAACCCACGCTGTGCCACCATTCACATAACAAAAACTACCGTAGAGGCAGTGCTATTTTTCTGGGAAAAGAGGTGCCGGAACACACCATGAACGCCTCCATCATTCTCTCAGAATGGCAATGGTGCCTACCTGAGAGGTGCCGTAACTGAGTTCCGGTGAGTTCCAGCTGAAAAAAGCCCCACATAGAGGTAGCAAAATTTTCAGAAGTATGGGGTCCATAGCTTGGCTTTTGAAAAACAGGCAGTCCTCAGCACTTAGCTAACTGGGAACCACTGACATAGTTCGTTTAACAGCCAAAGGCCTGAGTAAAGAGGAATGTTTTCGCCTGGCGCCTAAATATGTGTAATGAGGGCACCAGGCAAGCCTCCCTGGGCTACTGGCCACAACTGGCGACAAATCTCTGCAACGTAATGCAACAAAGGCCAATCTTCTTCTTTTTAATTTATTTTTCCACAGCATAGAATGCTGCCATCTCTTCTGGAAAGAAAATCCTATTATGGAAGCAGCTGGCCTCCTAACAGGGAAAGCGGTAATCATCATTTTTGAACGAAACCGAGCTGCCCATTGAAAAAGATGTGTGTGTGTGTGTGTGTGTGATTGTGTGAAATAGGATCTCAGTTCTTGGAGCTGTGCCTGAACCAAGAAACTCAGAGGCCTTTCCATATTGTATGATGAATTAAACCATAAGATAAACCACTGCCTGGCACAACACTCTGCCGAGTCTTAAATCAAAGCAGAGGAATATCTAAACAGGTCGCCGGGGCAGCTGTGATTTGGCCTGCTGGGCATAGTTTGGCTCCTCTTCATGTCTCTCTCTCTCTCTCCACTTAGTTTGGTGCTCACTCTGTCACATGCGTCAATCAAAAGCCTGCTGGTTTAATTCGGAGCAGCCAAATCAACAGGAGGGTGAACAATTGTTGTTGATTTCTGGCCACGTAACTAGATTGGTGTTTTATTTTAGGGGACAAGCAGCTGGGAGTATACAACTGCATTTTAATGTCCAAAACCTCACTTTCTGACTCATTAAATTTCCACTTGCATCTACCGATATCCAGGGCCATTGGTAACAGGCAGAAGAAGGCCAAATGGACCCCCCACTTACATAAATGAATTTCATTTGTCTGGCAAGACTTTTCCTTCTTCTTTTATGGTTCTGTTTTCTTTCCAAAGAACAGCTGTTTGCTTTGTTTCCAGACAAGACAGATCTCATGACCGTCTGTCATGTTAAGCAAAACTGGAATGCTAAATCACCGGGGGGAGGGAGGTGGAAATTATATGGCCCTGGACCACAGTACTGGCTGCCCCTCTTCCAACAAGGATGTGCTAATACATCATCAGAGGCCCTTTTCCACATGCCCCCTCTAAGAGGAGCTGGGAGAGTAGCCACAACATACGGGGCCTTTTTGGTTGTGACCTCCCCATCTCCTGTGGGATGCTCTCTTGAGTGAGGCCCACCTGGCACCAACAGTGTTTCGGCAACAGATTTTTTAAAAATCCCTGTTTCTTTTGCATTTGATGGAATTTCAAAAGCTTTTAAACTTGGTTGTAAGATGCCTAGGGACTTCTCTGTGGTTAGGTGACTAACAAATGAATTAAACCAATTAATTAACTGGCACATTTGTCCTTTATGTATGAGCCAGAGGGGCTTAGAAAACAAAGCTGATGATATTTGGTAGGCATTTCCTTTGCCCTCCTTCTGAGGTGCTAGTCCTCTTAAAACAATTGGCTTGGACCCAGAATGCCTAACAGATGTCACCTTCCCTACTTGATCGCCCATGCCTTAAGATCACCCTTTATTTCCATCCCTTCTTTGCCAGTGCAGGCTGGTCTATTAGAGCAAATGGGGCACTGCCCAACCAACCTCAGCCCTGAGCCAGCCCCGACCAGCCTCCTTTCTCACACAAAACCTCCTCCTTAGTCTCAGTGTTGAATGAGTTGGCTCTGGCACCTAGGCTTTGGACTCCTCGCCTTCCACCCCACCAGCCCCTCTGGGCACCAGCCAGCACTGAGTGAAGCATGGGTGTGGGAGTGCAGACTGATTGGGTCACAGTTGCACTGCATCATGGGTTATGTGGTGTTAAGGCTGTGCGTACAGTAGAGCAGAAGGGTGCAGTACAGATGCGAAGAACACAAAATGCCTCCAGTTTGAGGGCAATTTCTTTCTTAGCAATACCTTACAGTTCATCCTTTCATAGATGGTTACACAACCAGCGTTTGGACTTACTGGTCTTATCCCTAATGCTCCTGAGAGCCCTCTTAAGGCTTACAGTGCAAGATTTTGACCAGCTACCTACAGCACTCTGTAAAGAAGCAAGATGGCAACCATCTTCCTTTGCCCTCCTGTGCCTCTGCTTCTGGTCACTCTTGTTTGAAGTGCAGCAGCAGCAGGGATCATTCAGTTTGTTACAAGGAGTGATTGGGTTCATGTTAAAGTCAACTAACCAAGGAAGGGTTGGGTGGAAGTGTTGCTTAGCAACCAAACAGAGTAGCATGATCTTCACTCAGGTAACCCATGCTCCGTGTAGTTCTGATGGAGTCTTTCATAGAATCATAGAATCATAGAATCATAGAGTTGGAAGAGACCACAAGGGCCATCGAGTTCAACCCCCTGCCAAGCAGGAAACACCATCAGAGCATTCCTGAATACTTTCCTCTGTATGTGTTGTATAGGTTAATAGGTAAAGGTAAAGGACCCCTGGGACGTGGGTGGCGCTGTGGGTTAAACCACAGAGCCTAGGACTTGCCGATCAGAAGGTCGGCGGTTCGAATCCCCACGACGGGGTGAGCTCCCATTGCTCGGGCCCTGCTCCTGCCAACCTAGCAGTTTGAAAGTACATCAAAGTGCAAGTAGATAAATAGGTACCGCTCCAGCGGGAAGGTAAACGGCATTTCCGTGCGCTGCTCTGGTTCGCCAGGAGCGGCTTAGTCATGCTGGCCACATGACCCGGAAGCTGTACACCAACTCCCTTGGCCAATAAAGCGAGATGAGCGTCGCAACCCCAGAGTCGGCCATGACTGCACCTAATGGTCAGGGGTCCCTTTACCTTTAAAGGACCCCTGGATGGTTAAATCCAGCCAAAGGCGACTATGGGGTGCAGTGCTCATCTCGCTTTTCAGGCCGAGGGAGCTAGCGTTTGCCCACAGATAGCTTTCCAGGTCATGCGGCCAGCATGACTAAACTGCTTCTGGTGCAACGGAACACTGTGATGAGAGCCAGAGCACACAGAAATGCTGTTTACCTTCTCACCACAATGGTACCTATTTATCTACTTGCTTTTGAACTGCTAGTTTGGCAGAAGTTGGGACAGAGCAACGGGAGCTCACCCTGTCACCTGGATTCAAAGTGCCAACCTTCCAATTGGCAAGCCCAAGAGGCTCAGTTGTTTAGACCGCAGCGCCACCCGCATCCCGACTTGTGTTGTATACCTCCTTGCTATAAACAAGGCCCGAAGTAAGCTCTCTGTTCCTTTCTCCTCAAATTATATACTGATTTTGTTCTGTGTTCCGTGGTGTTATCAGGATTTGTTTTCTCTCTGGCATCCATCTGCGATATTTAATTGACTTTGTTAACAGCCCTCTGTTGCAGTTCTGATCCAGACCATGGCTAGGACATCAAACTCTCATAGCCCAGCCAAAACACACCAAGTTGGGCAGCAATCCCTTTTGCAGTCACTGAAAGACACCAACCTGGCTGCCAATTCAGATATGCTTTGTTAAACTCAAGCTGTAAAATATATTTGATCTATGTGCAGTCTACTTGAAAGATGCAACATCTAAGTTATGTAGAAAATTGCCATAATTAACTTTCATGACAGTTAAAGCTGAGAAAGGGAGCCCTAGACAAAAAATGTTGAAGGCAAGCAGAATGATAATTAATGCAGCTTCTATTTATTCAGGCATTTGTGCACAGGGATAAAGAGGGGATTAGTATAGGTCTGACATAACATTTTGCCCTAAGGAGATTCTGGGATGGATTGCAGGGTGCCTCTAAGACAGAAAGTGCCCTCAGGTTGGACATGGAATTCCCTGATTGTATTCATCACATCTGCACTGAACCATTCCTTAAAGTGCTGTAATGTTCACACAACCGTAAGACTACAAAACCCACAATGCACCTCAAGACTACAAAACCCATGATGCAGCAACCTTTACTTGCTGCAATTCCAGGCATAATTTTAGAATTCCTTCTACTTTAACTAGAGCTTAGGAATAGTGGAGCCTGTGGGTCAAGTGAAACCAAATTAGAAGAATGTCATTTATAAGAAGAGTGACAAAGAGAGTTATAATACAATAAGTATGATCAGTTACATTCGCATACATTACTGTATAGATATGTGTATATTGATAAACATATTTGTATTAGGACTGCTAGTCAGTGTAGACAATACATGCTCTGCCACTAAGCTACACCACCCCCCAGCAAGAGATTACAGACCTCGGGATCTCTTGGACTGACTAATTGCTTGTGTTTTAATGATGAATCTACCCCATTTGTCACTCCTTTGAACATTTAATTAACCAGTATTGCAAGACAATTAGGTACCGAATTAGGATAAATTAAGCTTGCTAGCATGCTGGCTTTCACGGGCATACAGAAACGATCCCAACCACTGCGAACACAAATGTTCAGAAGGGATTATTTATTTAAACAAATGTAACTGGAGAAGAAGAAAGTAATTTGCAATAAGTTACATGTTCTCAGCATACTGAATGTTTAAAGGACTGGTTGGGCAGACTGTAACTCGGTGGGTAAAGCACGTGTTCTGCATGTGAAAGGTCCTAGTTTCAACCCCCAGGGTCTCCACATTAGTGTATCTAGAGAATTGCGCTAGATGGTCCAACTTTGTCCATGGCAGCTTCCTATGAGCATCAATATATAAGATAATGTTAGAACAGTCTAGTAGTGTTTTCATCAGTATTCAAGATTAAACAGTCTGCAATGGAAATGGAAGAGATCTAAGGAGCAGTAAGAAATAGAAGATGCAACCTATTTGGAGAACCAGAGGCATCAGCTGCAGAGACTTTCATGAAGTCCACATTTTTTAAGCAACCATGCTTCCCAAATAAACACGTGGATCAGAGCAGAGTTAGCCTTGGGTTTACACACACACAGTTCTCTAGTAGCATCCAGAGGACCATCATTTCCTCATCCCTGGTCTTAGGGCACTAAAAATAGCCAGGTGCAATTCAGTGACTCACCATGAGAAGGTGGTGCACAAGAATCTCCACAGCTTCTGAGAGGGGCACAGTAGCACTCACATACTGTTGTTGTTGTTGTTTAGTCATTTAGTCGTGTCTGACTCTTCGTGACCCCATGGACCAGAGCACGCCAGGCACTCCTGTCTTCCACTGCCTCCCGCAGCTTGGTCAAACTCATGCTGGTAGCTTTGAGAACATATTTTTGCAAAGCAGTTTCCCTCCATCTAACAAACTTTTCCTGTTTTATTTCCACTGATATATGTATATTTATGCAGTACCCCAGTAGATGCATCTTTATACACATTGAGTATAACTTACTTACTTACAAAATTCAGAGAAGTGTTCCTTTCGAAGGACTGCTGTGTTTCTGTTTGTGTATCATTCCAGAAAGTCTGCATTTCATACACCTGACTTGAAATGGGAACTCTGTCTAATTTCCCCACCGCTTCCCTAGGCACTGCCAATGGAGTTGTTCTGCCAAATCTGAGACCCCTATGGAGTTTCAAAAGGAAACAGAAGACCACAAACCCGGATGCATTGTGTCGAACAAGATCTTCTACTTCGGGAGACACGATTATTATTAATCTCACTCGTGTTACTATGAATCCTGCAGTTATAAGCCTACATTTTAACATCCTGTCATTTTAGAATCACTGGGCCTGGTATTGTAACATCGCAGACTCAGTGGAGATTACACTGTACAAATTGCCACTCCGAAGAAAGCGCGCTGCTTCGGGGATGACAAGTATTGATTTCCTATCTCGTCCCGAAATGACTCTATCATTTGGAGTGAAGTCAAACAATTTGCTTCCCTTTCGCATTGCGGAACGGCCAGCCCCCCAATCTCCCTGGCAGGTAGGCTGGAGCCCTTCGGGAGCTATTTAATTAGAAACGAAATGGAAAGGGCCGGTTGTAACTCAACACCCACTTAGCAAAGCCTTGGCTCTGGTGATGCTGCCCTGATGATGTTCCTGCTCTCATTTGCCAAGCTTACTTTCTCTCCCGGCGGCATCAGGATCTGACCTCCTGATTTACCTGCTCATTTTCAGCTATTTTGTATTGCAAGCCTAGACTCAAAAGTAAGTCTCGACCGAGTTCAGTGGGACTTACTCCCAGGAAACAAGCTGTAAGACTGCGACCACATAAATCCTATGCACTCTTACCTGGAGGTAAGGCCAATGGGACTCCCTGCTGGATAAGCATGCGTAGGAAGGAGTACATTGTATAAGTGCCCTTCCGACAAGGTAAGAAATGATTTGTGGCCAATGTTAGTCCTGCTCAGAGTAGGCTCATTGAAATTAACATGCCTTAATTAGTCATGACCATGCCTGTCAATGGTCTATACTAGAACCAAGTTGGATGTAGCCACCCCCCATTCCATTCCTACATTGGTCAGTACAGTGGTACCTCGGGTTAAGTACTTAATTCGTTCCGGAGGTCCGTTCTTAACCTGAAACTGTTCTTAACCTGAAGCACCACTTTAGCTAATGGGGCCTCCAGCTGCCGCTGCATCGCCACTGCATGATTTCTGTTCTCATCCTGAAGCAAAGTTCTTAACCTGAGGTAATATTTCTGGGTTAGCGGGGTCTGTAACCTGAAGCGTATATAACCTGAGGTACCACTGTATTCTTATGCCCTTAAAGTTCACTCCAGTACTGGTGTCTGCAATTTGCTCCCTTCATTTCAGGGGTGAGGAAGCTCAGACCTTAACAGCCACTCTATCCAGCCTTTGGAAATCTCCTCGGGCCTCAGGCCTCACCAGACTTGCTCTGAATCTTCCTTGAGTGCTGTTGTCTGGCTGGATTGACTCCTTGAACTGTGATACCATTTCTTGCCTAGATGGGGCTAAGAAAGGGTGCATGGAGAAAGCTATGGCTTTTGTGCAGCTGAAATGCAGAATACTGCACCAAGGCCCTGCCTTCTTTCCCCCTGACCCCCCCCCCTCCACTGGATTGCAGCCCCTGAAACGTAGCCCACAAGGAAATCTCTGCTACCTCTGGCACTTGGCAATTCTTGGCCTCAGAGCTCCCTTGAAAGCTGTGTCTTGGGTACACACACTTCCCCACAGACCTCTTCCGCTCCAGCCAAAGATTTCAGCTCTTGGCTTAAAGCAGTCTTCCCAAGCCAGATGTCTGTCCTCTGCCTGGCTCCAGTTTCCCCTTCAGTTGACTTCTGGCTACTGCTGCTGTCCTCTTCTGTCTCAAGCCACAGTCAGGGTCTGTCAGTAGAAGGGAGTCAGAAGAAGCAAAAGGGTAGGAGATGTGAAAATAATGTCAATATATTTCATCTCTGGCAACCAATGCACCCATTTTGGATTCAGATGGTACATGGGTAGATGAGTCTGCAAAGCCTGAGACACAAATGTTCACAGCCCTCTAGCAGCTATGGTGGCTCAATCACCAGAAGTAATGTATTTAGCGTTAACTCTGGAAGTGTACAGTCAATTCTGACCAAAATAAGCCTCCTGATGTTTGCTCTAGTAAAGGTGCTCATCTCGCTTTATTGGCTGAGGGAGGTGGCTTACAGCTTCTGGGTCATGTGGCCAGCATGACTAAGCCGCTTCCGGTGAACCAGAGCAGTGCACGGAAATGCCATTTACCTTCCCACCGGAGTGGTACCTATTTATCTACTTGCACTTCGATGTGTTTTTGAAGTGCTAGGTGGGCAGGAGCTGGGACCGAACAATGGGAGCTCACCGGTCGTGGGGATTTGAATCGCCAACCTACTGATCGGCAAGCCCTAGGCTCTGTGGTTTAGACCACAGCGCCACCCATGTCCCTTCCAGTAGTGTAATGTAATAATATTTATTTATACATACATACATACATACATACATACATACATACATACCCTGCCCACCTACTAAGTTTCCCCAGCCACTCTGGGTGGCTTCCAACGAAAGATTTAAAATACATTAAAACATCAGTCATTAAAAACTTCCCTAATGTAGCAGTATTTTCTGCCCCCACTTTTTTTCATTCACACTCTCCTTCCTTCCTTCCTTCCTTCCTTCCTTCCTTCCTTCCTTCCTTCCCCTTACTCTTTTTAGAAATGAAATTCTTCTAATAAAATGTTAATAAAAATATAAATAAATAAATAGGACTTATTCTCAGCAGATTTGCCAGGCGCACTCCAGCACGAGGTCAAGTACTCAGGCACACTGAGTCCGAAGTCGTCCACCATGTTGCTCAAAGGCATTTGTTGACTCATCAGATGCGACGCCACACTAAAAGAAAGAGCGGAATGGAGGGCAGTAATGGGCTGTGAGAGAACATGGAACCTTTCTGACAAGAGCAGCAAGTGAAGTGAGCTTGCAGTGCAGGCACGGCCAGGGAATCGCTGTAGGAAAAAATGACCTCCTTTGACCCGGTGTTGGTACATGCTGGTCCTCTGAGACTGTTTCACAAAGCAGACAACAAGAAAAGAGAACAAATCACAGAATTTCTATTTTAACACTTTGTGTTGCTCTAAGCTACTGGTTGGTACGCACATAGACGCACGCACATTTAACTGGAGAGAGCTTTGTGACGGATACAAAGCAAGCATTTTCACGGCTAGGGCATCTCTTAGCGGGAATACAAGGGGTTGTATCCAAAGTTAGCTCTACTCTAAGTAGACCCATTGAAACTTATGGACATGGCTAATTTAGGGTTCATGAATTTCAGTGGGTCTACTGTAAATAGAATTTGGTTGGATGCAACCCATACATCGTTTGCCTCCTAGAAGCTGTCAGGATGCGACAACAGCCACACTCTGGGAAATGGCTTTGACCGGCTGGCTAAACCAGGTGAGGGTAGCTGATTGGTCTCAAAGCTTCAGTGTGTTAGAGGCTTCCCCTGCAATCAGAGACAGGATCTGGCAGATTGTGTGGTTGAGAAAAATGGTGGGTCCAATGGTCAAGAAGGCAGTTTCTGCATGTGCTGTGGAGGGAATTGAGGATGGGGCTCATCAACCTGGGAAGGTAGCCCATCTAGAAGAAGGAAAACTCTGATCAGTGCCAGATTTACATATAAACTAAATTATAACTTAGGGCCCCACTCCCTTGGTGGCCCCCCAAAAAAATTAAAGGGGAAAAAACTGGATGTACATTTCCAAAATATAAGATAAAAAACAAATAAAACAAAACCTACACACAGCAACAGTGTTTTGTGTTGTGTATGGACCTATTAGGTCCACAAATTACCATATAGCATGTATTCAACACAAAAAACAGCAACAATTTGTTGTTGACAAAAAACAGCTGGACATATAAAGGGCCCCGTTACCTTCAGTAGCTTAGGGCCTCATCAAACCTAAATCCGGCCCTGACTTTGATCGTTAACCTCTGCTGCCTTGGGCTATACTCACTCATGAAAAAGGCTTCAGGAGTAAACGCCAAGGGGAAATCTGTACCCGCTACCTTGTGGGATGTATTCGGGAGAAGAAAAGGCTAAGGAGTAAACCCTGCACAAAACTGGAGTGGAGTCCCTAAGATGGTTGGGTAGCATCTTGTACATCTCCTTCTGGGAACTCCTGCAGCACCTAAATAAAAAAAAAAATGGGTGCCATGCTGCACAGGAGGATTTAGGGCAGCACAACTAGGTCCACTGCACTAGGCACTGATCCTAGACATCACAACTCTAATGTAGTGAATTGAACCGAATGGAAGACGAGAGGCAAGGGTGCTGAATTTTGGCCTCGCACAGAGTGCCGCTGAAATTTGAAAGGCCAAAGTCCACCTCTGATCAAGGGTTTGATTCGGCTCCGAGTCCTTTTAATGACAAGTTAACATTTCAGCCAGGGCAACACACCCAACTGGTGCATACACAAGAGTATATGGAAACCCAGCCAGGTGGGCGGGGTATAAATAATAAATTATTATTATTAAGAGTGCAATGATAGTCCTGCAACAGAGGGCCAATGTTTGGCAACTTACAAAGGGTAAAATTATATTAGTCGCTCTGCTGATTTTTTTTTCTTCTGGCCTCTACTGGAAGGTGGCCGCCTCTCCAGAAGGTTGCCTAGAATGGGACCCTGACCCAAGAAGGTTCCCCACGCCAAGTCTACGTATCCTGTTTCAGGCACCAGTGTTTCCCTATTTTTGCCACTCACAAATAAATATCATGGGATTTTTTTGAGAGGCTATTTTCACTCATTCTAAAATAGCTTTCTTCTTCTTTGTTCTATTATGGCTCTTCACGCTCTTTGCTCCTCAGCTCCTATTTCACTTGCCTGGGAGTAAGCCCCAGCAAATTCAATGGGACTTACTTCTGTGTAGACATAATTAGAATTGCGGTCCTAATTCCTTAACTATGGTATTTTTTTAATCATTATTTATTAAATTTGTATGCCGCCCTATACTCGCAGGCCTCAGGGCGGCTCACGAGATAAAAATCAAAATATAAAAACACAAAATGCAAAATCTTAATAAAAAAAAACAGCCCAATAACCCTCCCTCCTTAAGATAAATGTGTGTAAACATGAGCTTTATCATAATCAGTCTTCAGCCTTGCCTACTGCGGCAGAGGTCAGGATGATTACTTTAAATATTTCTAAAGTAAGGTGCTTTTAAAAAGAAAAAACCTGCCAGGGACAATTTATGGCACTATTAGGAGGAAACAGTTATCTTTTATCGGTCTCAGTTTGACTCAGTCTCTAATCTAAAAGAGAACACTAGCAGCAGCAACATCTGGTAAACAGATTTGCAGGGAAGATGGGATGCATCATGGCAAAGCATTAATTTTCATTTTCTTTCCCTTTGTAATAACCCCTCATTCCTGATTTATAGGAAAAGGGCCAATGCATTATCATTCAGAAAGCCTGGAATTCAATTATCAGCCAGCTGTGCCCTCCATTCGTGATCTTGTTTCCCTTTTTAAATAACTGCACACTTTACTTCCAGCAGAAGGTCTCTGCAGCAGCCTCCTCCAGCCTAGTCCCCTCCAGATGTTTTCGGCCACAAGACCCATCAGCCCAGCTGATCTGCAGGGACCAGTTTAGAGAAGGATGTTCTAGGGCAGCCTTTCTCAACCTGCAGATCCCCAGATGTTGTTGAACTACAACTCCCATCACCCCTAGCTAGCAAGGCCAGAGCTCAGGGATGATGGGAGTTGTAGACCAACAACATCTGGGGACCCACAGGTTGAGAACTGCTGCTCTAGGGAGACTATCTACTACCTACTTGTCAGCTGTCTCAAGGGCTGTCACATGGAAGAGGGAACAAACTTGTTTTCTCCTGCTCTGGAGAAATGGCTTCAAGTTAGAAGAAAGGAGATTCCAACTAAACATCAGGAAAAACCTTCTGACAGTGAGAGCCATTTGACTGTGGAACTGTCTCCCTCAGGAGGTGTGGACTCTCCTTCCTTGGAAGTTTTAACACAGAGGTTGAATGGCCATCCATCATGGACGCTTGAGCTGATATTCCTGCATTGCAGGATGGTCCTTGGGGCCCTTCCAACTCTATGACCATGCAAGATATGATCCATGATTCTCTAGATGACTTGTTTCATCTGAGCAGGTAACTGATCACTGCAGATGGTGACAGCAGTCACAAAATTAAAAGTCGCCCTGCTTCTTGGGAGAAAAGCAATGACAAACCTAGACAGCATCTTAAAAAGCAGAGACATCACCTTGCCAATAAAGGTCCGTATAGTTAAAGCTATGGTTTTCCCAGTAGTGATGTATGGACATGAGAGCTGGACCATAAAGAAGGCTGATCGCCGAAGAATTGATGCTTTTGAATTATGGTGCTGGAGGAGACTCTTGAGAGTTCCATGGACTGCAAGAAGATCAAACCTATCCATTCTTAAGGAAATCAGCCCTGAGTGCTCACTGGAAGGACAGATCCTGAAGCTGAGGCTCCAATACTTTGGCCACCTCATGAGAAGAGAAGACTCCCTGGAAAAGACCCTGATGTTGGGAAAGATGGAGGGCACAAGGAGAAGGGGACGACAGAGGACGAGATGGTTGGATAGTGTTCTCGAAGCTACCAGCAAGAGTTTGACCAAACTGCGGGAGGCAATGGAAGACAGGAGTGCCTAGCGTGCTCTGGTCCATGGGGTCACGAAGAGTTGGACACGACTAAACGGTTAAACCAAAACAACAACAACAACAACTACGTCCCCTGTTTTACAGGAAAAAAGTCCTCTATTGAAAGGAGTCCTCTATTTGAAGGTCCAAGTCCAGTTTAAAGTTAGAAATCTATAAGAAGGGAGAGTATTGAAGTTAGAATCATAGAATTGTATAGTTGGAAGGGACCCCAAGACTCATCCAGTTCAACTCCCTGCTATGCAGGAACCACCGTGAAAGGCTCTGGCCATGTTTAAAAACCTCCAGCGAAGGAGAGTCCACCACCTTCTGAAGGAGTCCACTCCACTGTTAAACAGCTCTTACCGTCAGAATGTTCTTCCTAATGTTGAGTCAGAATCTCCTTTCTGGTCATTTGAAGCCATCGGTTCCAGTCCTACCATCTGGAGCTGCAGAACACAAGCTTGCTCCATCTCCCATGTGACAGCCCTTCAGTTGCTTGAAGATAGCCATCTTATCACCTCTCAGTTGTCTCTTCTCCAGGCTGAACATGCACAACTCCTTCAACCATTCCTCATAAAGTTTGGTTTCCAGACTTCTGATCATCTTGGTCACCCTCCCAGCTTGTCTGTGTTTCTGGACTGTGAAAATAGGATGCTGGGCCAGATAGGAGCATTGGTCTGATCCAGAATTGCTCTTCTTATGGCCTTAGCTCACAGGGCCAGCCCAATCTCATAGAAGATTTTCTAGTGAATGTAAGGAGATTCCCATGTAAGAATTTCCAGTTCAATGCATGGAGGTTAGGGGGTTTGGCCCCTATCCTTGCATTCTTTGAGAACCAGTGGAGGTATGACTTCATGGCTTCTTCTGCATAGATGTGGACAAATCACATCCTGCATATGCTTCTGATCTGTCTGCCTGTGGCATCTGCTTTAAAATGCTTGAAGCCATAAACATTTTATGCTCTATAAGAAAGATTTCTGGGAATTCCTGGGGAGGCAATAAAAGAGATATGCAGCATCCACAAAAATCAGTGTTGTATCTCTTTCTGCAGTGTTTGGAAGTGGCTTGATCAATTCTGGATATACTGTGGACTCTCAGGTTGCGAACATGATCCGTGCGGGATGCACGTCGCAACCAGCAGTGTTCGCAACCCACGTCTGCGCATGCACAAAGCGCGATTTGGCATTTCTGCGCATGCGCGACCTCCCGTTCCAGTACTTCTGGGTTTCGGCGGTCTGCAACCCAAAAAACACACAATCTGAAGCAGCTGTAAACCAAGGTATGACTTTTCCTTAGGATGTCCCTATTTTCATTAGTGAAATGTTGGAGGGTATGGAGTTATCAGACCGTCTGAAGCCACCTGAAGGCAATTCTGTATAGGGAAGGTGTTTTGTTGGTTTTTAAACGTTACATGTGTTGGAAGCTGCCCAGAGTGGCTGGGGCAACCCATTAAGACATGTGGGGTATAAATAGTAAAATTATCGTTATAGAATGGGATGTCCAACATGAATGTCCAACATCAGAATGAAAGGGGGAGATCAGAATGAAAGAGGAGAGTGGAGCTCAACATCAGGGAAATGGAGGAGTGAAGAGGAATGAAAGGGCAAAGTGAAGATTAACATCATCTGAACCTGAGGACAATAGCATGGCAGCCGCTGGCTGAAATTCAAGCAGCCAATGAGGCAGAGGCATCTGTGACTCATCTTCATCTGCTGCCATCACCTCAGAGTCTACTAGTGGCTACTATGGTTTGTGCTATGTAGCTTGCCACCCGAGGCAATAGCCTCATTCTGCCTCATGGGTGCGCCGGCCCTGTCTTCAAGGCCTCTCCTGTTTCTAACAAGTCCTCCCTACAACCAGCCACCCCAACCCACCCCTTCTCTTTTTTTTTTTTCATTTTTATTAACTTTTTAACATATCAGTTCCAACAGTCATACAACATAACTTCTCATCTTATACAATATTTTTGGACTTCCATCAACACCTCTGATGATTTTCCGTTCTTTATCACTTATTATGCATTTCTTAATTTCTATATTAAATTTAATTATCCTTGACTAATAATTCTCTTCACAGTCTTTCTTGCAATATTTCAAATAATCCACCTCACAAAACTTATTGCAGTCCTACTAGCGTAATGTGTTCATCACAATTACTTTTCAAATAGTTCATTTATTTACTCCAGTCTTCTAAGAATCTCTGATCCTGCAGGTTTTGAATCTTTCCTGTTAATTTATCCACCCCACCCGCTTCTCAAAAGTTAAAGATTAAACCAGTTTGGCATTGGTGTTGCCAAAAATATATGGCTCTTCCCATCGCAGACAAATAATTTTGGTTTTATGTGCTATTTCCCTCAACTGCGCAGGAATCCTTGTAAGTCTCGTCCCCCCAACTAGGGGAATGAGACTTATTTTTTAAAAAAATTGTTCAATTAAGCAATGATCTGAAATATAAAAATATTTACAGTTGTTTGACAGCTATTACTTTAAAAGGAAAAGGGGGGAAAGCCTGACGTTTTCACAAAAGGATGATTGATGCGCTAACCTCACCCTGTTTGCTGGGAGACATTCCACCGTGTGTCTCGACGTAACTTCTGAAGGGTCCCATCTGTCTTCCTGCGATCCTTCTGCTACCCCTTGGCTAAGAGATGTGTGCATATGGACTGGTGCAATAGTGTCGTTAGAATGATAGATGATGCCCACTAAATCTATGCAAGCAGGAGAGTGGGAAAATACGGAGATATTTTTTTTCCCTTCTCCAGAAAAGAGCTCTAATTAGGAGAGTAACAGAGGGAACCAGATGGAGGGGTTGCCTCGTTGAGTCATTTCAGGGTTGCCTCACTCTGTGACCTCACAGGTTGGGAGACCCCTGCACGATCAAGGACTGGCCCATTTAGTCCAGCATCCTGTTTCTCAGAAATGGATGAGGCAGGCACAAAGGCAGTTTGTTTTTACTGTTCTCCTCTTCCTCCTCCTCTGCATTCAGATGTGGGGTTTCATAGAATCGTAGAGTTGGAAGGGATCTAGAGAATCATCTAGTCCAACCTCCTGCAATGCAGGAATTTCCACTAAAGCATTCACGACAGATGGCCATCCAACCTCTGTAGGGAGGAGCCAGTGTGGTGTAGTGGTTAAGAGTGGTGGACTCGTAATCTGGTGAACCAGGTTCGCGTCCCCACTCCTCCACATGCAGCTGCCGGGTCACCTTGGGCTAGTCACACTTCTCTGAAGTCTCTCAGCCCCACTCACCTCACAGAGTGTTTGTTGTGGGGGAGGAAGGGAAAGGAGAATGTCAGCCGCTTTGAGACCCCTTCGGGTAGTGATAAAGTGGGATATCAATGCCAAACTCTTCTTCTTCTTCTTCTTAAAACTTCTAAGGGAGGGAAGTCCATTCCACTATCGAACAGCTCATACTGTCAGAAGGTTCTTCCAGATGTTTAGTCAGAATTTATTGCATTCATTTTCCTGGTTATAATGCCAGTGCTTCTCTCCCAATTTCTTATGCTCCTTTTGCACTGCAGTCCCCACTGGAAGGACAGATCATGAAGCTGAGGCTCCAATACTTCGGCCACCTCATGAGAAGAGGAGACTCTGTGGAAAAGACCCTGAGGCTGGGAAAGATGGAGGGCACAAGGAGAAGGGGACGACAGAGGACGAGATGGTTGGACAGTGTTCTCAAAGCTACCAGCATGAGTTTGACAAACTGCGGGAGGCAGTGGAAGACAGGAGTGCCTGGCGTGCTCTGGTCCATGGGGTCACAAAGAGTCGGACATGACTAAACGACTAAACAAAAACCCCATTGCATTGTGCAACTGTCGCTTTTTGATCAATATACTGCCAACATTTTTAATGGCAGGATTCCACCCCTGTATGCCAGGATTCCACCCCAAATTTGTCACGTGAGCAGTGAGATCATGAAAATCACAATTTCCCAAGCTAATTGGTGTGTTTTTCCCCCCTAGAAACGATTAACATGCAAATGAGAGCTATATGTCTGTTAGATTCACTCTCTTTCCAGAAGCGTCTTTTATGTCATGTAAAGGCTTTATACTGGAGGATATTACAGCGGTATACATGTATAGCATTCAAAAATAAGTATTTTGAAATGTTCATGTCCTGGGTTGCAATAAAAATTATTTTGAAAAATAAAATACCACGTAAAATGCAACAGGTAAGGAAATATTGGGAAGGCAAAATCAAGTATTGTCTGAATGCAGCCCTTATGTTCCTTTATACCCAAATGTTTCAAGGTAACTTACACAGGTGTTGTTAGCATTTGTTTGTTTCAGGAGACAATGGAAGAGGGTGCCTTCAGTCAAACCGTTGGAGAATTACGGCGCCTGCTGTGGCTGTGGAGACCCAAATGGGAGAGACATGTTTTGCTGCAGCTGGGGCAGATGAAGGCATCCAGTTGTGCTGATGCAGGCAGATCATGGCGCTTCTTATCTCTGCATTCCTCCCAGCAGTCATTCTTCCTCTGATCACTGCTATGGATACATGACTTGACTGTCTGCAGGCACTGCGGTCGTCTGCAAGGAATTCCCACACAGCAGAGTTGACGCTTCCAGCCTTCATGTCTCATTTGCAGACATTGTTGAATACAGAGTTGGTCTGCCAATGGGCCTGGTCCTGCCAACCCCAAATTAAGGGTTGGATCCAAGCCATGTTGGATGTTCCCTGGGTCGACCTGAGTTGGGTCAGGGTGGCCTTTGCCCAGCTCTCTTCCTTATTTCCTGGGCAGCGTTTGCAGACATTTTGGGAGGGAGCAGTAAGTTAAAAGGAGGCACAGTTTCAAAACATCCCTATCAGCCACATTCCCCAGGCACCCCTTTTGTTCAGAAAATTCGGAGCCACGTACAATTCCGTACCAAGGAGAATCCTTTTCCACAGGAATGGTTCACTTAGCATGTCATCCATGTTGCTAATTCAAACAGCCTGATGCAGAATTAGACATCCTGGGATCTGGAGTTTACCATTCCAGCCGACTTGAACAAGCATGAAAAAATGCAATATAATAATTCGTGCTGACAAGTTTAGAGAGAGGCATTCCCGACAGACAGGAATCTGGCTTCCAGTCACATAACGCTTACGTTTTGTCAATAACACACTGAAGGAAGGCGCGAATGAATCTTATTTTATTGGACAAGCAGCTCGGAATACAGATAAGGCCATGGGAGCATATAAACCTTTAAATAAATGTTTTAGCTCTATCTTAGAAAGAGAGGAATGTCATTGATCCCAATCGTTTCTGACAGAAAATCAGTTCCTCTAAAACTCTCAGGGCAACAAACAGTAAGTTGCATCTGTTCCTAATATAAAAAAGATCTGAAAGTTCACCAAAATAAATATGTTTTCATTGGTGGCTTAATGGTGCCAGTGACTGCACCAGTTAGCTTGCAGTTTCATTTAGGACAGTGCCAAAAAAAAATCATTTTATTTATTTATTTTGACCATTAGTTTGATGACTGGGGTCAAGACCAAGGCCTCCTGAAAAATCTGGGGTGATGGGTGAATGGGGGTTGGTTGGTTGGTTGGTTGGTTGGTTTTGCAAGAGGGGAGGTTCCACTTACCGTACTTAACCTTAAAAAGTTCCAAGGTTTTTTCTCCCACACACCCCTTGGCTAGAGCACAATATACATCAGGAGGCTTAGTTTGGTCAGAATCGAGCATACAGTGGAACCTCGGGTTGCAAACATGGTCCGTGCGGGAGGCACGTTCGCAACCCGCAGCGCCGCATCTGCACACGCACGGGTTGCGATTCAGTGCTTCTGCGCATGCGCGAGCGCTGAAACCCAGAAGTAACCCATTCCGGTACTTCCGGGTTCGGCGCGGCGCACAACCCAAAATCGCATAACCTGAAGCATCCGTACCCCGACAAACCACTGTACACTTCCAGAGTTAATGCTAAATACATTGCTACTGGTGACTGAGCCACCATAGCCGCTAGAGTGCCGTGAAAATTTGTGTCCAGGGCTTTTTTAAAGGGCCAACCCTCTGGCCTGAACATGGACACTCCTCCTCCATTCCACAGCCTCCTGGTTCTTCAGGAGAAGGTGTCCTTCAGGATCCAGGTCGTGGTCCTACAGGTCCTGGTGGTTTGGGTAGTTCCTCTGGGGGCTCCTGTCCAACAGCCTCAGGTACAATGCTCTCCCTATCTTTAGCAATCGCCTTTGAGCCCTGGGTGTGTTCGTTTATATTCTGTTGGAAGCTCCCCAGAGTGGCTCAGGCAACCCAATCAGATGGGTGGGGTACAAGTAATTTGTTGTTGTTGTTGTTTCCCCCTGCAGCCCCCGGCTGTGGGTCCAGATCCCTACATTGGCTCCAAGTATGTTTCCAAGCACAATTCAAACTGTTGGTGCTGACCTTTAAAGCTCTAAATGGCATCGGCTCTGTATACCTGAAAGAGCGCCTCCACCCCATCATTCAGCCCGGACACTGAGGTCCACCTACAAGGGCCTTCTGGTGCTTCCCTCACTGCAAGAAGTGAGGTTACACAGAACAATACAGAGGGCTTTCTCTGACCAATGTAACTTCAGCTGTGCTGTTGGTCACATGACCAAGCTAGGAACAAAGTTTGGCATATGGGTGGGTCTGCACCTGCCCTGCCATGCCCCCAGAATGCCCCTTTTTTCAGGACCTACCCCAGCTGTGGCTCAGTACCAGTTCAGCACTTACTGAGCTGGCTCAATCCTTGTATACTTTCCATACTAGAAGCAGTAGTCATAGAAACGAAACAGGGGTAGCTGGTGCCCATCAGAGCTGGCAGGGTGGAAGGCAGGGAGCCCAACAGTAGGTGGCGCTAAGGCCAGTGAGAGGCAGAGACAACGAATGCTAGTTTTGACCCCATCTACTCTCTACAAGAGTGACACTGAGGTAAGCATTAGGAAGCTGAAAGGCAGTTTTACCACCTAGGTGTAAGTAAGGAGGCAAGAGAGGGTGCTGACTAAAGGCAGACATCGGTTGGTGGGGCAGTGCCCCATATTATCGCAACTGCCACTGAAATGGCCTCGGCCCAGTATTCCTGAAGGAGCATCTCCACCCCCATCATTCAGCCCAAACACTGAGGTCCAGCTCTGAGGGCCTTCTGTCAGTTCCCTCACTGCGAGAAGTGAGGTTACAAGGAACAAGGCAGAGGGCCTTCTCAGTAGTGGCACCCGCCCTGTTGAACGCCCTCCCATCAGATGTCAAGGAGATAAGTAACTATACAACCTTTAGAATACATCTGAAGGCAGCCCTGTAGAAGGAAGTTTTTAATGTTTGATATTTCGTTATGTTTATGTATATGTATATGTATATGTATATGTATATGTGGAAGCCACTCAGTTATTAATATTAGTATTAGTATTAGTATTAGTAGTATTATTACCATCATCAACTAGATTCAGGGGTCATGACAACCACTTGGTGCTACAGAGATGAAAAGGCATGTTTTTACAAACTCTCTGTTACACAGCTGATATCTGCCCCATTCATCTTCTAGGAGCTCCGTTTCCTATTTCCTGTAATAACTGTTTGACCACGGCCATTTCTGTTGTTATTTTTATAATTACCTTTATTCTGGTGTTCTGTTTCCGTGCCCGCGCTGCAACCAAGGCCCCCACCGTTCTTTAATGAGACATACATTTAAAAGCATGATCTAATCTCGCCTTGATTGCTGCTGCATTGTGTTCGAGGTAATTACCATTCATTTGACTTTTGAGGCCGCAGAGTGAATTTTCCACATGAGATTCTTTAATTTGTACACATTTTATTGCTATGAAATATACATATTGGCAAGCTGCCTGAGCTGCAAATGCCTTTAAAAAAGAAAGAAAGAAAATTTCCACCCTTACACTGAAAACAGCAAATTAAGTATGAGTGCAAAGGCTTAAGCAACGATGTCCCTTGCAAAGCATTTTCCAGGCTGTCCTCTTCGTTGGCCTAATTAATCAACAAACAGGTGAGAGATTTGAAGCATCCACTTCTAGCTGGAAGATCTACAGTCATAAGTACCGTATGTCTTTTTCTTTCTTTCTCTTTTTACAATTTCTTTTATAAGTTTGGGAGGATGCATTAATTGCAAAAGGGGAACGTGTGAATAGCAGTCCAGAGGCTCACAACGTCTACACACACACACACACACGGCCATCATTAAAGAGGGGGAGCAATTCAATTCAATTTATATTTAAAGGATCTAATTTGCACTAGGAACCAAAACACAGGCAGCCTATTCAATCTGCACTTGTCCACATTTTGTAATGCAAAGTTACAAAATGGAACGCTCTCCCTCGGGAGATTGTGGATTCTCCTTCCTTGGAGGTTTCTAAGCAGAGGTTGGATGGTCATCAGTCATGGATGCTTGAGCTGAAATTCCTGCATTGCGGGGGGGTTGGACTAGATGACCCTTGGGGTCTCTTCCAGCTCTAGAATTTTATGACTCTATCATTCTCTTGCCAAATGATGAGGCAAGGTTCGAAATCTGAGTAATTTTTTAAATCTAGAACATCTTTCACTCCCCTCCTCCTCTTTTTTCATTCCAAACAAACTGTGGAATTGATTCTGCCCACTTCATGTTTAATATGCAAAAGCGTGACTGACAGAATCACCTAGAAGGTAATAAATCTCTCAAATGTTTTGTTAAAACAAGCATTCGCCATAAACCAAGCCTCGTGGAAACCTCAACTAACAATAGCCCCTGGTAATGTATTCTGCTTTAATTACAGAGCTGACAAGAAAATTGCCCTTCAAATCAACATCATGTATATATATTTTTATTTTTCTAAAAAAGAACAATGCCGCACACTCAATCACTGGGCTATTAGCATTTAAATGTTTTGTTCGATTTGGCTTCATGGATGTTTATTTTTGCAAACCTCCCTCCACCGTGTTGAACTATCAAGGCAAGTAAATGTTTCAGAAGGAGCTGATGGAATTGAATGCAAACTAGATTATGTTATTAATGGTTACATTTGTTCTGCGCTGTGCAGAATATAAACACGGTAGAGTTTACTAAGTGTAGCATTGGGGTGAATTGATTTACTCATTCAATCCCTTTATTGTTCCTCTGATTTGTTCTGGCTTAGGTTCCACTTGTCCTGAATTGCAGTTTTATTGCAATCAATTCTAAAATTAATTCAAAGATCGGAGGACAGATGTGCAGTCCAGTCTCAGCTTTCTGTCCCTTCAGTTAATTGTTCCTTTTCCTCGTTTTGGCCATTGTCGTCCATGAATCGATAAAATCTCGAGACTGGATTACTGCAAAGCTCTCAGCGTGGGGCTGTCCTTGAGTCTGGTCCATAAGCTTCAGCTAGTACAGAATGCAACAGCTGACAGGGTCACATGGCTGAGAGCATGTGACTTCTCTCCTAAGACATCTGCACTGGCTGCCCATCTGCTGCTGGGCCAGGCTCAAAGCCCTTGTGTTGATATGCAAAGCCCTGAACAACTTGAGTCCAGGAGACCTCAAGGACTGCTAGGCCAGTACTTTCCAAACTGTGCGTCGTGACACGTTAGTGTGTCGACTGCATTGTGTAAGCATGTCACACGAGTGCTCCCCATACTCATCCCAGAAAGGGGTTAGTTTTAACCTCTGGTTTGCTAGTAAAACTGCAGTACAGTTGTTCCTTTAATCCGTTCCAGGAGTCCGTTCAACTCCCGAAACAGTTCAAGAACCAAGGCACTGCTTCCGATTGGCTGCAGGAGCTTCCTGCAGCCAATCGGAAGCTGCCCCGAATGTTTGGCTTCCAAAAAACATTCAAAACTCGAACAATGACTTCAAGTTTTTGATCGTTCGGGAGCCTAAACATTCAAGTTTAAAGGCGTTCGGCTACTGGGGTTCCACTGTACTGTGTCACAAAATGATGCATGTCTAAAAAGTGTGTCACCAACATGAAAAGTTTGGAAAGCTCTGGCCTAAGCCTTTATATCCCAAGTGTGATCACCAAGATCATCCGCAAGTGCACTGTTAGCTCTGCCCCATCCTACAGAGCCCTGACTGCCTTCAAGGAAAAGTCAGACAGATGGGAGCAGACCCACAAAAAACGTGCTTGCAATCCCAATATCCTCACAGGTAACATGCAATCCCTCTTCTCTAAAGCGGTGGGGAAACATGTCAGGACATTTTTGTCACTTCTGCTCAGTTATGAACTTCTTGCTGTACTCCTGATCCTTGTGTCCACTTCTGAGACCATACAGTCACTATAAAGAAATGTATCTTTCTTGCTTGCTTCCACATAAGAGCCTCTGTCTGCATGCGTTGGGCAGGAGGCAGGACAGTAAGACTGGTGAGCAACGTGGTCTGGCGAGAGCAAGGGTGGCTGAGGAGGGTGTATGACCTCAGGAAGATTCCCATGGGCCAGATAGGCCTGGAGGGCTCCAGGACTGAAATATCTTGAAGTGGCCAACCTTACAGGTTTCCTAAGAAATTATTCTAATGAGAAAATAAGGAGAGAGTGGGAAGTCTTTATAAATTACATGAAGAGAGCTGATTCCCAGATCCATACTTGGTTCAGCTTAGAATAAAAATCTCACAGGTAATTAGAATATTTCTCCAAAATTTAATCATTACAGACAACCAGTGATATGAGGAATAAAGATCCACACGGAGTTAGTTAGAAGTCACTTTTTTTCTTTTATTCGATTGTAGTTTATGTTATTATGTTTATATCCTTGTCATTTTGCTTTTGTATTTTCTTCTGTTTTTGTATTATCTGTTCGTCTTATTCAATGTTTGTTTGTATGATATATAAGTATAAATTTAAAAAAAAATTAAAAAGGGGGAAAAAAGGATTGAAATAATCTCCTGTCACAGTGGTAGGGAATAGTCTTCCTCTAGTGCAGGCTTCCTCAAACTTGGCCCTCCAGATGTTTTGGGACTACAGTTCCCATCATCCCTGACCACTGGTCCTGCTAGCTAGGGATCATGGGAGTTGTAGGCCAAAAACATCTGGAGGGCCGAGTTTGAGGAAGTCTGCTCTAGGTCCTTGGATTCAGAGGTGACATGAAATAAGTTTATAAAATTATAGATGGCACGAAGAGAGTGGATAAGAGACATTTTTCTCCTTGTCTCTTAACACCAGAACTCATCCAGTGAAGCTGAATGTCAGAGCAGATGCCAGGAAAGATAAAAGAATGACTTCTTCACACAAGACATAGTTAAACGATGGAACTCGCTGCCACAGGAGGCAGGGATGCCCAGCAACTTGGATGGCTTTAAAAGAGGATTGGACAAATTTATGCAGAACAAGTCTGTTATGTATTCAGTGGTCTGTGTTTGCCTGAGCTTGAGTCTGGGCTAAGAATTCTGAGCCCTTGTGTTCTGATTTGATACATCATATCCAATCACAGAACGTTTCAGGATTTGGGCCTCTGCCATTGGCCCTTTGAGCTTTGATTCGCAGCTTGGAAGTTTAGACAGCCAATCACGTTGGGAGTGGGAGTGGCCCCGGCCTTCAGAAATGTATAGAAGCAGTTGCTTTGCCCCTGTTGTCCGGTTCTGTTAGTTCTATAAAGGTTCTTGCTGTTATCACTGTGTCTTGCCTCGTGGGAAGCCACCTACACTTCAGGTCTATCAATGGTCACTAGTCATGACGCTATGTTCTACCTCAATAGTCAGAGGCAGTATGTGTCTGATTTTTTTTTTTTAAATAATATTTATTAAAGTTTCAATTAATACACATAAACACAAACAACAATACAAATATACACAAACAAAAACAAAAACAAGTATAATTTAAACCTTATTTTCTTAAACCTTGTTTCCCCGACCTCCTCATACCTCCCCCTTCTATATTCTAATTTCTAATTGTCAGATCAGCAAATCCTCTCCCTTATTTTCCATAATTTTTTTTTTATCTTTCTTTTCCTTTTCCTTATTCAATACCGCTGAAAACCACTTGACTTTTAAACCCACGCCATTCTAGCATTCATTAATTTTACAGTGTTTGTTAAGATAGTCCTCCCCCGTCGCTCCTGCAATGGGGGCTACTTCTTTCTTTTATTAACAATGGATTTACTCTTGTCCAGCAATAAAATCTCCAAAGGTTACAGCTTAGCAATCTCTTTGCTTTGATCTTTCTACAGAACGGAAAGGCAGACTTCCTTTTTATATCTTTCCCGTGATGGTACTTAAATTCTTTTAAAGTTTAGTTCCAATTAAATCCTTTAATCCTACTCACGAGTAGTTGCTTTTAAATCCAATTTGCCGGAAGAAATCAGCGCTCTCCGATAATGGCGATGCGGCTTCACTCCAAGGACTGGGTAAACAACTCTCAGCACCGCGCTCGCACCCGCTACTGCTCCGGAGCCTTTAAAAAGGCTCCTTCGCAGTTTCAGGGGATCGCAAAGGTGCCCGCCGAGTCTCCTTGTTCCCAGGCTTCACTGCCTGTGACTTTTGAGGGTCCCCACTTCACCGTAGCGGCAGGACTCGAACCCGTGGAGCAGACTCCCCTTGGAGCTCCGAGGGAAATCCGCCATTGATCGCTGGCGCCAACCGGAAGTCGGCAGTATGTGTCTGATTGCCAATTGCTGGGAATCACAGATAGACAGAGTGCTGCTGTGCTCATGTCCTGCTTGTAAACTTCCCATGTGTATCTGGTTGACCACTGCTGACAGGATGCTGGATGCTGGATGAACCATTGTCTTGATTCAGCAGACCCTTCTTTTGTTCTCATAAAGCAGGGGTCAGCAAACTTTTTCAGCAGGGGGCCAGTCCACTGTCCCTCTGACCTTGTGGGGGGCTGGACAATATTTTTTTGGGGGGGGGATGAATGAATTCCTATGCCCCACAAATAACCCAGAGATGCATTTTAAATAAAAGGACACATTCTACTCATGTAAAAACACCAGGCAGGCCCCACAAATAAGCCAGAGATGCATTTTAAATAAAAGGACACATTCTGCTCATGTAAAAACACGCTGATTCCCGGACCGTCGGCGGGCCAGATTTAGAAGGCGATTGGGTTGGATACGGCCCCCAGGCCTTAGTTTGCCTACCCATGTCATAAAGGATTGCTGCTTCTGGTCACTCTGCTCACCAACCTCACCTGCCCACCAAACTATCTATTCCCCCACACCCAGCCAACGCCTCCATCATTTACACCTGACCAAATCCCCCTCCTTTTACACCTCGCCCACCCACTCACAGCTTGCTCCAAGCTCCAAGGCCTTTAAAAAAAAGAGAAGAGGCGCTTCAGAGAGCCCCTGTTTCCCAAACTGCTCCCCAAAGCACTTCTTCCCTTGTTAAACAACTCAGCTGGGCTGCCTGCCCCCTCATACTTCCTGCTTTTGTGCCTTGCTGCCTGCCATTCTTTTGTCATGTCACCTGCTGGCGGCAATGTAAACTGCAGCGTGATGACAGCCTTGTGTTTTTATGTATACAGGAAGAGATGCTCTTAGATCACCATCACCATTTGGCTTCCTTCCACCCGGCTCCAGGTAAGTTTCAATTTAGCTCTTAAGTATCGAGTCTCTCATAGATTTATGCTAATCATCTCTAAATTTGTGTGTGCAAATGATTTGAATGGCAGGGAGGTTTCCTAAGTGTCTTCAATTAAGCTGTCTGGATGGGCTCCAGATGTCCTGATCCCTTCCTTAAACCAGGAGGGAGCAATGATGAATGATTGCTAATAGAGCTATAAAACTTTCTGTATTTGTCTAAGTAATACAGGGCTAATGCCTGGGTAAAATTAAATTTCTAATGAAAATATTATTAAAACAGGGCTATTAATGAATCCGGACAAATTATGGAGCAGGCATATTTGGCAGCTGTCTAGAGCAGATACTTCTAAGTGGAAGTCTTAGTTCAATAGGAAATCAATAAGGAGAATCCCACATCAGCGTGGAGACATTTTGATGACACCTCTGCTTTGCAGCTGTAGTAGATGGATTTGTCTTCTGAAGAATGTCAGACAGCAACATTTCCCACCAGATTTCTGCAGCTATTTGCAACCATTTCTACCCCAGTTTTCTGCTGCTTGGAAGGGGAACACATACCCTGCTGCTGAGGCAATTGAACTGCTACAACCTTGCAACCAAGGGTGCAATATTTTAAAAAAGCATTACACACACACACAAATATATATTCTAGAAATGTATATTTTGAAATATGCTGCATCTGAAAATATTAAATGCTATTTTCCATGACTTTAAGAAAATCAGATTAATGCAGAAACAGGTTGAAAGATTCTAGAGTCAGGTAGGTAGCCGTGTTGGTCTGACGCAGTTGAAATAAATAATAATAAAAAAAATGTCCAGTACCACGTTAAAGACCAACTAAGATTGCAGTTGGTCTCTAAGGTGCTACTGGACAGTGTATTATTATTATTTATTTATTTCAACAGGGTGAATGAGTGAGCATTTGTGAAAGTGATCCTTACCAAAAATCATAGTTGTCAACGTCTCCCTTTTTTTAAGGGAAATTCCCTTATTCCAAATAGGATTCCTCGCAAGAAAAGGGAAAAGTTGACAGCTATGCCAAAAATAGAACTGATTCTTCCCTCCCAAAAGCAAGCACTTTGAATTGAGAGTTCTGTCGAACCTTGGGTCTCGAACGCCTTGGCTCCCAAACAATTGAAACCCAGAAGTGATTGTTCCGGTTTTCAAACGTTCTGTTGGAAGCCGAATGTCCTACAGGGCTCACGGGGCTTCCAATTGTCTGCAGGAGCTTCCTGCAAACAATCAGATGCTGTGCTTTGGTTTCTGAACATTTTGGAAGTCAAGCGGACTTCCGGAATGGATTCCGTTCAACTTCCAAGGTACGACTGTATGTGAACCCCTCCATAATTGCATATCCATACAAAAAACATTTAACCTATTGAATTTCTGCCTGCCACACAGCCTTTAAAGGCAGAAGAACGCTGCTTTGCCCCAGTGCCAACCCTAAACCAATGCCTAGGCTGTATCCCTGAACACCTGGAAGCAACAAAGCCCCATGAAACACAAAATAATTCTAGGTAATTTTTTTATCTCAGTCAAACTCACCACAGAAAAGATGCATCCTGGTTATTAGGGGGGGAATGATGGACAAAATGCAGAGATTCCAAGGATCACGACATCAGCCAGAAACAGAAAAGTTGCACTGAAGGGGAGGAGAAACAGCCGATTGCTAGGACCCCAGAGATTCCTGCCACAAACTCACTTGTCTATCACAGCCCTGATTTCTCTTCATGGCTAGAAACACTGAAAGGTGGAGCAGCCAGGCTGACGCATGTCATAGAAATTGCTTAGACCTTCGAGATTCCTTCCAATTCCACAATTCTAATCTGGGCAACTGGGCCCATTGAATTTTCCTGTCTATCTTCAAGAACAGCCCCGCACAGGGAGCACCACAGTAATTGGGTCTCATTTGAGAAATGGGTGATGTCAGGGAACTGCCATCGGAGCCAAGGGAGGAGAGAGGGCTCCAGAGGGATGCTGGAGAGGGTCCCAGTAGGGAGAGAGGCAGCCCATCCGCTGGGGAAGGAAATCAGTGTAGCACCAGTGGAGAAGGGGGGCAGATGGGGGAATCGGAGAAAAGGCTTCTGGACTCCTCACCGGAGACCAGCGGGGAGAACACGGGTCCTCCGCTGCCCACACCCTCCCTGTGCAGAAGACTTTCGCGCAGGGAGAGTAGGAGGCGACTGGGCGTCAAAGAACTTCTTTGCTGGAATAAGTTCAAGAAACGCCCACTGACGGATTCTGCCAGCGACTGAGACAGCCACGAGTGCAAGGCTGTCCAGAGGGAAAGGGTTCAACCAGGCAACCTAGCCAGGAGTGGCGGCAACTTACGCATGAGCAACCCCCTTAGAACCATTACAGGTGACAACCAACCAAATCAAAAGCTGCCCTTCTCTCTTGCGGCTTGATACTCAACATCTCTATGGCTGTGTAAATGCTTCTTAGGCGGCTGATAATCATCAACCCTGAGCCATCACCTGAAACTATTGGAAAAGCAATGGGGATTTGTCTGGAAAAGACATTTATCCTTCAAAGGGCAGGGTGTGGGAACACCTTGAGTGCAAAAGCCGAGCAGATCGATTCTACTTAACCCCTGAACTTTCAAGCCTTATTATATCTTCACAGGCTTCCAAACATATAAAGCCACCCTAAGCAAAATAGAAAGAACAAATCCACAGATTAAAATGGAATAAACTGGGGCAAGGGTGGAAAATATATATTAATCACTACTGAGTTGTTTTGTTTTGTTGAATGAAGGAAGGAAGGAACAAATGAATGCATTGTACGTAAAGATTTTAAGAGAGAATACTCAAGAGAGCCAGTGTGCTGTGGCTGGACTCAGACTGGGGAAACCTGAGTTCAAAACCACACTAAGCGATGAAGGCTATTGGGTGTTCGGGAGATGAGGTCACAGCAGCCAAGTATGCAGCCCCATGGAGTGGGAGAAGATGGAAGATCACTACCAGTGGTGGTGGGGATGGTTAACATGAGAACTTGTGGGCTGGAAGAATCAAAGATCACCAGTGTCAAAGCAATGTTTCTTCAACATCAACTTCGTTGGAGGGGTCATGTTGTGTGGAAGCCTCATGATCATCTTCCAAAGTAAGTACTCTATTCCAAACTTTAAAATGTTAAGCATAATGCCAGTGGTCAACAAAAGAAATTTAAAGACTCTCTCAAAAAGCTAAAAAAAAAGTAGTATAAACACTGACAACTGGGAAACACTGGCCTGCGAGTGCTCCAATTGGAGAACAACCTTCACCAAAGGTGTCATGGGCTTTGAAGACATTCAAATTCAGGGTGTGTCAGGAGTGCGTGCAGGAGCCAGGCCCTGTGACCAGTAGGGCTTCGCAGGACTGGGGCCTTCCTAAGATTGTTCTGGCGAGGCAAGGCACAGCCACACAGGTTAGGCTGCTTGGTAACTCACTGCACCAGGTGGCAAGAACCGGGAAGGGATATAACGTCAGCATTTCCCTACGGCTCTTTGCCACAGCAACACATTTCCTGCCTTGCTGCGTTTGGCTTCTTGCTTCCTTATCCTTGAACCTTGACTCCTTGACTCCTTGCTTCTCGACCCTCTGACCCTTGACTTTGTGACTCCCTGCTTCCTGACCCTTGGACCCCTGGCTTCTGGACTCTCATTCCTGCTCCCACCCTGCCATTTTGCCCCCGATCCTGACATGCTCAGCCGGGGCTTTGATCGCCTGTAGACCAGACCGTGACAGGATGAAAGGGAGAAATAAGAGGAAGGCACGCTTGGCAAACCCTCACCATGATCAACTCCCACCCAGAAACCTATTTCCCCACTGTGGAAGGATCTGTGGAGCCAGAATTGGCCTCCACAGTCACATACGGACTCACTGTTCATTGAAGGCAATCTTACTTGGCCACGAGGGATCGCCAAAGAAGAAGAGACCAATTCATGGAAGACAAGGCTAATGAAGGCTCCAATGGCTCCATTGTACCATCACTATCAGAGGCATTATCGATCTGAATGCCAGTTGCAAGTGGGCAGAGTGCTGTTGTGCTTAGGAGTAGCTTGCGGTTTTCCCATGGGCATCTGACTGGCCACTGTGAAAGCAGAATGCTGGACTACATAGGCCATTGGCTTAATCCAGCAGGGCTTATCTTATGCTGTTGTGTCCTTGAAATATACCTTCAAGGAGGCGAGAGTGGATTTCATGCTCTTTATTCAGCTTATAGAGGTGAGAAGGAATGGAAGTTCCCCCACAATATCAGTTTTATATACAGTGGTGCCCCGCAAGACGAACGCCTCGCAAGACGGAAAACCCGCTAGACAAAAGGGTTTTCCGTTTTGGAGGCGCTTTGCAAAATGAATTTCCCTATGGGCTTGCTTCGCAAGACAAAAATGTCTTGTGAGTTCCTGCGGGTTTTTTCCCCTTTTCCCCCCCCTTTTCCTAAGCCGCTAAGCCGCTTATCAGCTGATCCGCTGATAAGCCGCTTAACAGCTGATCGCTAAAAGCCGCTAAACCGCTAATAGCGCTAATCCGCTAAGCTGTCAATGGGCTTGCTTCGCAAGACGAAAAAACCGCTATACGAAGAGCCTCACGGAACGGATTAATTTCGTCTTGCGAGGCACCACTGTACATTATTTACACAATGGGCTGCATGTGATTGGCTAATTCTGGGATTCTCCTGTAGGCCAATCAGGTTGTGGATTCACTTCCACCTGGAGCTGGATTGGGTGGCTCCTGCGGACCAATCAGACTGCTGCATTGTTCTAGGACCAATCAGACTGCTGCATTTTTGATCCTATTCAACTCAGTACATAACAGTCCTTATGGCCTGAAACACACTGGAGGCAACAACGCAGAACAGGGGAGTTCAGAGGAGGGAGAACAAGCAAGCAGTTGTGCACAGACAGCAGGAGGGCCAGAGTGTAATCCTGCCGGCTGCAGGGCACCACTTCACAAGCACATTCGCTGCAGGGACAGCAATTGCAAAGTAGCACCTCCTAGCAGGATGGCACTCTCTGCTCACTCAGTCCTGCTGGCTGCAGGGGGCCTGTTTTGCCTGCATGTTCTCCACTGGGAGCACACTGGCAAAGCAGCAGCCAACAGGATTAAACACTCCTGCTCTCTGCAGGGTAGATGGGGAAGACGCCACATTTTAAAACCCCAATGAAACATTTGCCCTGGCCCCAAATTGATTCTGGGACAGATCTGGGCTGTGTTGGGTGTTCCCCAAGGCTATGCACAGCCCTACTGGTTATGCAGAGACCCAAATTAGGCATGATGCAGGCATGTGGGTTAAAACCAAAAACCGATGCAGGTGTTCTATGCTGTTGACATTTCGCATATAAACTGCAGATGCAGGCAGAGCTCAGGAACTCCTTATTGCGCATGCAAAGTTGAGCTGCAAGATATATTCCCTTCCTGCCTAGAAGAACCTAATGAGCAGGCTGGGGGAGCAAGAGTCATCACGGAGCCTGAGGGTACTTCACAGAGATGCAGCCACCTGTAGTTCTGTGACTCAGGTAGTTCCTCACAGGGGACGCTGCACACCAGTAGCCCCAAAGATCCTTTTTCACTGAAACATGGAGAATGGTGCAAATGGAGCTCCTCTTTGACTTTAATGGAAGTGAAGTACCTGGACAGAAATGGCTTCCATGCTACAGAGGGCAAGAGTTCATTTCAGCTCTAGTGGGTCAAGACCAGGAGCTGGAATTAGAATTGCATCCTATTTGAGTCCCATGAAAATCAACCAGTTCCATGCAACCAAGAATGATGAATGAGATGCAAATGGTTGGGTTGTCTGTCTTTCTTGCTAAGCCAATTATTTCAGGACTCTTCAACAATGCACCACACACACTGTAAAAGGTGAATTGTTTGGTATTTTCACTTTTTTAGATAAGGCTCTGGTGTCCCCTCCCCTCCAAAGAAAGCAAATAAATTACATGCAACAAGTTTGTGGGAGAGGGGAAGAGAGAGACACAAGCTATATTCACACAATGCATACAAAGTACTATGGTGCCATTTTAAACGACCATGGCTTCCCCCAAAGAATCCTGGGAATTGTAGTTTGTTAAGGGTGCTGAGAGGTGTTAGGAAACTCAGATTTCCCTCAGGGAGCTACAATCCCCAGAGTTTCCTAGGAAAGAAGGATTGATCATTAAGAATTGTAGCTGTGAGAGAGGAATAAGGGCATCCTTGTGTTTTAAAGGTATGGTGTGGATGTGAACAGAGAGACTGAAACTGGATGTCATGTGAGAAGAGGGCAGAAATCTCAAAAAGAACAAGCAGGTTGGCAACCTACGAATGTCACAAGAGGCTAGACAAAATGCTGCCGCTGGCCCTCATCAATTACAAACACTCAAAAGCCCATCCTGTGACAAACTGCTGGGCCATCATTATCCACAGTCTTGACATTTGGAACCACAGCATCCTGCCTAATTTATCGCAAGTGCCCTTGATAGGAGCAGGCACGCTTGGGTGAAAATAGCTATTCATCAAACGGCCCCTTTGTCCGGAATTGTGTGTTTTTGTGGCAAAATCAATCCAGCTCTTTCCTTCTCACCTCCCTCAGTCTGCTGAAGGCCTTCAGTGACACTGGAAAGATGGTCCAAATATTATAACCGAAAATTGGCTTTGGAAAGCAATGCACATTGCACTCGTTGAAAAACTCACTCACCATCTTAAGAGTTTTGCAGGGTGCTATAAAACCAGAGGGTTATTCAGCTGCCTGGTGGACTTCCATGACACATGTAAAGAATTGCCCGCACCTTAATATGGTCCCTGTTAAGTATGAGTTGATCTGGAAATACCTCTGATTTTTTACCTTTCCTCTATGTACCTTGAAAAATGCTTTCATTCTTTGCCAGGTTTTTAATACAAAACAAACATGTATTACGCTCATATCTATTATACCCTCTACATATTGTTCTGTCATTTTTATGTATACTTCCCTCTTCTCACTACCTGGGGCTGTTGATAAAAAAATGTCAACAAAAAAAATTCTAATAACCTGACTTTCTTCCCTCTTCTGTTAGAAGTGCAAAACTGCCTAATTCACAATTCTCGAACCGGCACACAAACCCAAAACAGTTTTCCTTCAGAATTTTCACCTCTCCAAATTTTGACATGCTGTTCTCCAGCAAAACTATCTATGCAAAAATGCATGTGCATATATAAAAATGTGCATATTGGAATGGCATGTGAAAATTGTGTTCACGAGAAGAAATTTCTGCTGAAATGCTGGAGAGTTATTGGGGGGGATGGCAGATGGTTGTGGAGATGTAGAGAACTGACTTTAAGATTTAAGGGGGAATATGATAAACTGAGAGAACTGTAGCTTTTATTGGGAAATTACCTTTGGTTTCCATCATCATTAAGGTTCCACAGTAGGCAGCAGCAAGGATGGGCACAGGAGGGCATTCTGGCATGGAAATGAGATGCTATTTTGGTTTCCTCAGAATATTTATGTAGTCGATCATACTTAAAATCGCACTAAGGTTGTATATTTATATGTCTTTATTTTAGGGGGGGTTAACCTCACTTTTCCTGCCAACCTAGCAGTTTGAAAGCACGTCAAAGTGCAAGTAGATAAATAGGTACCACTCCGGCGGGAAGGTAAACAGCGTTTCCGTGCACTGCTCTGGTTCACCAGAAGCGGCTTAGTCCTGCTGGCCACATAACCTGGAAGCTGTACACAGGCTCCCTCAGCCAATAAAGCGAGATGAGCACCTCAACCCCAGAGTCGGTCACGACTGGACATAATGGTCAGGGATATCTTTACCTTTACCAACCTCACTCTTAGCTGGAAAAGCCTCCAAGAATAATTCACAAAGAGCAATAATAAGATGGTCCCTGTCCTCAGGCTTCTAATCTAAACAGTGGCGTAGCGTGGGTTGTCAGCACCCGGGGCAAGGCAAGTAATTTGCGCCCCTTAACCCGTGGATTTTAGCAGGGGGCAGAGAGCTGCGAGTGCGAGCGCGAGCGCGCGCCCCCCAGATGTTGCGCCCGGTGCGGCCGGCCCCCCCTGCACCCCCCACGCTACGCCACTGAATCTAAAGACATGGCACAAAAGAAAAAGGAATGAGGAGGACGGAGGGTAGAAAGCATGCTCAAGCACCATTTCTGAATTACAAAGGTCCTTATAAGAGTTCTTTCTTCCAGAGAGGGGAAAAGCAAGCTCCTTGACGCTGAGGACAGTTTGGTTTCCCCCTTGCCACAATGTTCTTTCTCGGAGGCATGAGGTGTAAGCTCCAGTGGCCTCTTGGCTGAGAAGCCATCAAAATAAGTAAGCCAACAAATAAATAAGAGCAATCCTCACAGGTAATGTGGAGCAGAGAGAGGTGGGAACCGTAAAAGAGGAAAACAGAAATTAAAATGGCAGCAAAAACCTGAAACTAGAGAAAGGAACAATGGAGAATTCCTCAGGTATCGTGTCCGCTTTGGAAGCAAGACCAGATCATTTGGAATCCAGGGTGAAAATGAGATACAGAGCTTCTGAAACGCTCCTTATGCGCAGCCTCTGTTTGTTGGCTAGCCAAGCTCTTTGCTCAATAATCTCTTCGAAAGAGACTTGATATAAGATCGTCCATCAAAGTCTTCCCATCCTTTTTTATAGCGATTGCACTGCAAAGTGAGCAAACAGTTGATCTTTTCTTTACTTCTTTTTCAACCCTTCCCTTCGTTTGTTATAGTCTCGTTCTGCCATGGGAAATGTCAACCATTGTAAGAAAAATATCCTTCAAAAGGCAACGTCCATTTGAAGTCCTGAGTTTAAATTCTACATGGTGTTGCCTAAGCGAAAACAGATGAACAGTTTGCCTACCGCAGAGACCAAAAGAACGGCTTCGCAATTGAACCTCATTTCGGTTCGCATCTAGAGCTGTGTAGGTTTTTAACCAGATGGCCAATTGCCTACTACTTTTTTTTTAAAAGGGCTGTTTTCAAATATCTGAAGGGCTGCCCCTTTGAAGATGGAGCAAGCTTGTGTTCTGCAACTCCAGAGGGGAGGAACCGAACCCATGGCTTCAAGTGACAAGAAAGGAGATTCCAACTAAACAGCAGGAAGAACTTTCTGGCAGTAAGAGTTGTTTGGCAGTGGAACAGACTCCCTCTGAAGGTGGTGGACTCTCCTTCATTGGAGGTTTTTAAGCAGACGTTGGATGCTTTAGCTGAGATACCTGCACTGCAGGGGGCTGGACTAGAAGGACCCTTGAGGTACCTTCTGTGGCGTTCGTACGGAGCCCCCGGTCGTCTCATGGACTATTGACCCATACACCACTAATCCGCTGCCACCAACCAGGTCCTCCCTGGTAAAATCACTTCAGTCTCAGTCAGGTTCTCAATTAATAAAGAAGAATGTATTTTATTTTGGACACAAACAAACTTTTACGGCATTCCAAATGTTGTTGCTCTTTACTTTCTTAGTCTTATTTTCCTCTCTCTATCTCTTCTACCTCCCCACACTCAAGAACCCACTGCCCTAAATGTCTCTCTATTATCAGCAGCCAGCCAACTGCTTCGCCAACTGCCTTTCCCAACCAGCCAACCCACTAAAACCAACCAACTACCCACGAACAACTCCCAACGAACTCCTCCCCACGAACTCCTCCCAGAATTGGTTTTATAGTCCCACTGACTCCACACACACACACATACACACACATACACCCGGGTCCTGACTGGGCAACCTGTTTAACTGTTTCACCTCCAGCACTCTCTCATATATATGAACTTCACACCTTCCAACTATGATTCTATTTTTCTAGCTATTAAGAAGGGAGGATACTGCCTAATAATGAGACAGGCTGTTGTGGTATTTGACTCTGGTAAAATTAGCACTAATATATGCTGGAAATGTAAAGAAGAAGAAGGTACGTTTTATCATATGTGGTGGACCTGTAAAGTAACTTTTTTTAAAAAAGGGGGGGAAATGGTATATAATGAAATGGAAAAAATCTTCATAATAACCTTTGTTTAAAAAAAAAAAACCTAGAAGCTTTCTTATTAGGAATTTAGGGAGGTATTTTTATATGCAACGGCTGCAGCTCGGACTTTGGTGGCAAAGGGGTGGAAGGAAGAAGAAGTCCAGACAATAATGGATTGGTATAACAAGCTACAAGAATTTGCTGAAATGGCGCAGTTGACAAATAGCCTGAGAGGCAATTCAAAACAAAAATTTATGGAAAAGTGGGATAGATATAAGATATATGTTCAAAAATACAGTAAAGGTTAGCTATCTATGCTAGCATTCGATTGACGTTGGAGAGAGACTGAGTTGAGAAATAAGACCAAGGGTACTGTCAGGGACTCAGCGGGAGCGCAGGGAGGAGAGGAGATGGAAAGCGAGGGGGAGCAATCCGAGGGCAGCGTAGGAGAATATGACAGCAGCCCGATAGATTCCATGAGCCTCTCCAGCGAATCGGAAGATTCACAGAAGGGGGCGCCGATGGGCAGGGCAAGGGGCGACCCAAGGGGGACATCCCAGAAGCAAGGGACCAGCGGGGACTCCCAGAGCAGCAGTTGCAAATCAGGACCAGCTTCCCCACCAGAGCGTAGTGGGGGGGAGGAGTCCCAGGTGTCAGAGCCCACATATGCACCACCAGCGAGAGAAGATGAGTCAGGGTGGACCACGCCTCCATCGGAGAGCGAGTTAACGGTTAAGAGGAAAGTTGCAGGCTGGGCGCGCGCGCCAAGTTCAAAGGTACAGGCGAGCGGCACAGAAGGTAGCCCGGATAGGGAACCAGGTCCTAAAGCCCGCCGGAAGGAGGGGCAAGAATCGTCAGGGTCAGCGTCAGAGGAGTCCAGGAAGGATGAGACCCTAGTGGGCAGGAGGGCCCAGAGGAGAAAGGAATTTAGGAAGAGGTGGAGCAAAGCGAGAGTCTTAAACTGGTGTGGAGGGGGAGGAGACTCAGACAGGACTTCGCCGGTCTAAGGTCGGGACGTAGAGCTGCACGCTGCGGCTTTGAAATGGAGACTGAATCTCAATAAAGACTTTTGTACATAACTACAGCCTAGCGTTGGTCCTCTGTGAGCTGGGACCTGGAGGCAGCTCTGACAGGTACGTATTGATATAGGAATGTATTAGATAAAATGTAAAGAAATATACAATAATAGGAGTACATTCATTTGTAAAAAAGGAATATACAATGGGATAGACAGTCCAAAGTGTTGGTACATATATGATTTTGGAATAGTTTTTTGTCCTTGTTTCTTTTATTTAGGTACATAAACTTTGTGTATAAACTTTGAATACATGCTGAAAATGATATTATAATAAGCCTTGTGATGTAATATGATAATGTTTACTGATGTAACATAAGAAAGTTAATAAATAAATAAAACTCAAAAAAAAAAAGGAATTATAGGTACCGAGATCCCAAAGAACCAAAGGAAACTGTTTATGTATGCTACAATGGCCACTCGGATGTTACTAGCCCAGAGATGGAAGAAAGAGGTAACCCCAACCAGAGAAAAATGGCAAATCAAGTTGATGGACTATGCCAAAATGGCAAAACTAACTGGGAAGCTCAGGAATCAAGAAGACAAGAAATTTTAAACGGAATGGGAAATGTTTATAATGTATATACAAAATCACTGTAAACAGGATTCTAAACACACTTGTAATGTAACAGAACGTATAGATAATCTAGGAAGGTGAAAAATTGGAGAAGTACTGGTATGCAGTTGAAATAGAATCAAGAGGACCCATGGAAGGAATGGGGGGAAGTCAGGAGATTCAGCTCAATCTCAACAATTTGGAAATGGTTTTGTTGTATGTTTATATTTTGGAAAATCAAATAAAAAATCATTTCACACAAAAAGGGCTGTTGGTCCATCTAGCCTAGCATTGTCTACGTTAACTACCAATGGCCTTGGTAGTTTTAGGCAGGAGCGTCTTCTGGTTCTACCTTGGGGACTGAACCTGGGACCTTCTGCATGCAATAGCTCAGTTGGTTGGAGCGTGGTGGAGACAACGCCAGGGTCGATCGCCCTCTGGAGGAGCTGCATATTCCTGCATTCCCACAGGGGGTTGGACTAGATCAGTGCTTCCCAAGCTTGGCCCTCCAGCTGTTTTGGGACTACAATTCCCATCATTACTGACCACTGGTCCTGCTAGCTAGGGATGATGGGAGTTGTAGTCCCAAAACAGCTGGAGACCCAAGTTTCGGAAACACTGGACTCAATGATCTTCAAGGATCCTTCCAACTATGATTTCTATGAGATAGCTAAGGCACTGATGCCTTTCCCCAATATTGCTGGAGGCTGGATGCTTCTGAATACCAGTTGCTGGAAGCCACAGAAGGGGAGAGTACTTTTGTTCTTGGATCCTGTTTGCAAGCTTCCAAGAGAAATCTGGTTGACCACCATCAGAAGAGGATGTTGGACCAGATGGGCAACAGGCCTGATCCAGCAGGCTCTTCATAGGTTCTTCTGTTCAGTACGATGTTTACTGAAATCAGGGCGAAATTCTCTGCTCACATTCCACTCACCGATGACTGGGTTGGATGCTTGGAAACAAAGCAAAGATTCGTTTAAAAAGGCAGGTTCCTATCAACCCTTAGCAAAGACATAATACCACGGTGCCTGAGACATTTGCAATTATAATTAAGTGCCTGCGTTTTAAAAAGCCAAAATAGAAACCTCTTGATGCAGGTTGCCTTATTGCTCGAGACAAGACCCGGACAGGAATAAATACTCCTTGCCTGTGCCTGTCAGATGTGTGGTTCATTAATGAATGCTAAGAGCATCATTTAAAACCCTGTTTCCTTGGTTAAGTCAATCCACTCAGCGATAACACCCACACCACCTGCATCTAAATGGTGCAATACCACCACCGTGTGCAGTAGACTTGTCTAGCAGGAGGGATGGTGGAAACAAAAGAAATGTTTCTTTTCGCTTGCAGTCATTGCCAAACGAGGGGCCTAAAGATGAGAATTACCTGCATGGATCAGACCAGAACTGGCTACAGGACCTGGCAAACCAAGGCACCTGCCAAGGTCCTCCAAAATTAGCAAAGGACTCAACACCCTAACAAGCCTACAATTTTCCGCTTTATGTGTAATATCAGAGCAAATCAGATGCAGCCTAAGAGCATTTCCTGTGTACATGTCTCTCCTCTTCCAGGTTCTTGAAGTGGGGGGACTGACACTGTGACTCCCAAAGCCACACACAGGGACACACTTTAGGCAGCTCACAATCAGACCAAAGACTTTTTATAGAAATTTTCCTAACAGTTATTAGAAGCCCAAAAGCATATTGCGCCTCAAGTCTGGGAGGGTAGCTAAATATTGCATGCCAGGGCTTGCCAATGTGCAACTATAGGGGGAACACTCTAAGAGCCCCCAAAACATCCCAGTGAGGACTGAGCAATGCTGACTGATGATTCTGGAGGTAAAGAAGGTAAAGGAGCCCTGGACGGTTAAGTCCAGTCAAAGGTGACTATGGGGTGAGGCGCTCATCTCACTTTTCAGGCCAAGGGAGCCGGCGTTTGTCCGCAGGCAGCTTTCCGGGTCATGTGGCCAGCATAACTAGACCGCTTCTGGAGCAACAGAACACCGTGACAGAAACCAGAGCGCACGGAAACACCGTTTACCTTCCCTCTGCAGTGGTACCTATTTATCTACTTGCACTGGCATGCTTTCGAACTGCTAGGTTGGCAGGAGCTGGGACAGAGCAACGGGAGCTCACTCCATCGAGGGGATTCAAACCACCGACGTTCCAGTTGGCAAGCCCAAGAGGCTCAGGGATTTAGATCACAGAGCCACCTGCTTCCTCTTGTGGAGGAAGTGTGGGTGGAAACTTGGGGGGTAGGAAAGAGCAGAATGGCTTAGTCCTAAACAGAGATTCCTGCTCAACTTCAGCCCTCTGCTGTAGCAGGGATGGGGAACCTGTGGCTCCCAGGTTTTGTTGAACTACAACTCCCACCATCCCTAACTATTGATCTTGCTGGCTGGGACTGCTGGGAGTTGGAGTTTAACAGCATTTGTTGGGCCGCAGGTTCCCTGCCTTTGTTCTAGAAGTAATCTAAAGCCTCCAGCTTAATGAAGAACAGCTGGAAAGTGTATGCCCCGGGACCCTGATTTTAAAGAGCAGCTATTCTCTGGACAGATATCTAGGGAGAGTAATTTGCCAAGGGTTCAAGAAACTGAGATTGCTTGTGATACATGAGGACAAGAGGGCAGTGGAAAGAGAGATGGGATGGGTGGGGAAAATGTTGTATCACGTTCTCCGCTAAAGTTGCAGGGTTTTCCCCCCTCCTCTTCCTCAACATACAAGCCTGCTGCCATTTGCCAGGTTTTCAAAGCCATCTGCTTTCAGAACTTACCTTCCTTGCTGTTTACCACAGGCTGTCTATCTGTTTTAACAACCTCCAGAGGGATTTTGCACACCTCATTATGCTAAAATTGCTACTTATGCATTCACTCCGGCGCTTGTCTAAGTAATCTGCGTGCACAATGCCTTTTCCACCAAAGATGCAACATCCCTCTTCAGAGGCTGCCGATCAAAAACAAAAGTCGGCTGTGTCATAGCAAGACAAAACACAGCCTCCTGTGTATTGCTGATGTGATACAGGGCTGATCTGAGCTGCTGCTCGAAGCGAGCTTTTTAAAAAATAGTAATTAGAAAGACACATTTTCCCCCTCTCTGGTGCATACACAGGCGCATAATAGCGTGTGTTCTGTTTCAAATACCTCTCCTTTAGCCGTGCTGTGGAGACGGCTATCTAAAACCCCAAACCTCTAGCCCCTTGTCTTTTAAGCACATATTAAGAAAAGCCTGGCGGGATCAGACTAAAGGTGCAAGCAGTCCAGAACCCTGTTATTCACACCTTCCAGGAAGCCCAAGAGAGGGCAAAAAGGAAACAAAACTCCACTGTTGTTTCCCACACACAACCACACACCCCACAACCATCCTGATTTTCCCAGGACATCCTGGAATTCCAGAAGCCACCTTGGCTTCAGATTGGATCCCAGAATGTCCCATTTCCACCCGCCTCTAGTGCCACCACTGCCAAGCTCAGGGAGTAGGATGAGCTTGTCAGGAGTTCAGCCTACACTTGAGTAGGACCCTGGCAGAGACACATGCCCGACTGGCATGTTCTGTCCCTCCTGGTCGATCGTTCGGGAGCTTCATAAGCTTTCTTCAGCCCGAACATCACAGCGACCGATGCCAACAGACACCAGTACACTTAGTGATCCTCAGAGTTTGCACATCATGTGTGACAGACCTCAGCAACTCAGCGTTTTGGCTAATCTACTTTACTTACATATAAACACACACGGAGCACTACAACATGGCTCCCTCCCTCTCTAGCATCAGACAGCAAAGAGAAAAAGAACAAAGGACAATAGTCTCACTTCACGGAACACAGTAACACAAACTTCCTGTCCCCGTCACATCCCACTCTGTAGAGTCAAAACTTACACCATCATGTGAAAGACAACAATCCCATGAATGCAATCACAGATCAGGAATTCTAACAGAGCTTGCAGGTGGAGATGGTACTTGCCATGCTCTCACCCAAGTCAGCTGGCTCCCACAAGAGCATGGCACCGAAAGATGCAGGTCCCAGTTTTGTTCAACAGAACATTGGAAGGTATGCAACCAGCGGTGGGTGGCATTCATGGGAACTGGTGGGGTAGAAGACAGGGATCCGAAAGCATGAGTGCCAAATCCAGTAACAACAGTGGAAATTAAGGCTGCCTTGATAGGCCTTTCCCTTGGTGAGGGACATCAGCTGATTGCTCTCTGCAACCGGCCATAACAATGACCAGGAAAATAGCCTGGGAAGTGAGAGCCATTTTTGGAAAGGGGGCCTCCTTCTTTTCTCCTCCCACCCCCCTTCTAGTGCATTTAGATGTATGTGTGTAAAATAAAAGAACAAATTTACAGCTTAAGAGTTGTGTCCGATAAAGGCCACCAGCTAGATGAGGAAGCGTGGTGGAAGTCGTCCACCCAAGGGCTCCCCAGGGAGGGCACAAAAGACAATGACTTGGATCCCAGATCCTGGTGGTGGGATACTGAAGAGCAGTCTGGGGAAGGGATGAGCTGAGGGGAGAGAGACTTTCTGCAGACAATGGCGTCTCCACCTGCCTTGCCCCACCCTCCAGCCCCAGGAGCCTTTCCCAGACCATGACTTTGAGAAGCAGCTGGGAAGTGAGGAGTTGAGGGATATTTTTTTAAAAAATATATATATATAACTTGTGTGTCCTTGTTTCTCAATTTGATCCTCTTATGTGGTTTTGTATGTTTTTTATGCATTGTGATTTGCTGTCATTTTTATTGAATATAGATTAGTAATTCTTTATTGTAATTGATAAGTGTTATTATTATTTGCTGGTGTTTGATTTTACTTTTCACTATTGGATTCTAATGGATTTTTGAATATTGCTTTATTTGATATAAGTTTATTTTAAAGTTATTGGGACTTTCTATATTGGATCAGATTGTTACTATTAAGGTTTGATGTTTCATTATTATTTTTATGTGTGTTGGAAGCCACCCAGGGTGGCTGGGGCAACCCAGCCAGATGGGTGGGGTGTAAATTGTTGTTGTGGTGGTGGTTGTTAAGCTGGGAGGTGCTAGAAACAGGGGGTTGGCTGATCAATAGGAGTCAGGAGACAGAGGGCCTTCCAGGACAGGGTTAGAGGCTGAGAGTCACAGTGTGAGCGCAAACTCAGACAGAGAGGAATCAGAGATTGCCCATACTTTAACTTACCACTGGGGTAAAGAGCCAGGGTGGTGTAGTGGTTAAAAGCGGTGGACTCGTAATCTGGTGAACTGGGTTCGCTTCCCCGCTCCTCCACATGCAGCTGCTGGGTGACCTTGGGCCAGTCACACTTCTCTGAAGTCTCTCAGCCCCACTCACCTCACAGAGTGTTTGTTGTGGGGGAGGAAGGGAAAGGAGAATGTTAGCCGCTTTGAGACTCCTTTGGGTAGTGATAAAGCGGGATATCAAATCCAAACTCCTCCTCTTCTTCTTCTTCTTCTTCTTCTGTTAGGATGTTTAATCTGTACCTCCCGTATATTTTCAAATAAATCAAAATACAGTTGTACCTTGGAAGTCGAACAGCTTAGTTTTGGATCCGGAATGTCACAAACCCAGAAGTGATTGTTCCCAGTTGTGAACTATTTTCGAAAGCCAACACAGCTTTCGCTTGAGTGCAGGAAGCTCCTGCAGCCAATCAGAAGCTGTGCTTCGGTTTTCCAACATTTTGGAAGTTAAGTGGACTTCCAGAACAGATTCCGTTCGACTTCTAAGGTACGACTGTATTACAAAATGCCAATCAGTCTCCAGCAATAGCAAAGCCCAGCTAAGTTTGGCGCTCCTGCAAGTCCTCCTCAATGCTTGTAGAAGTGGGTCACCCATAACACTACCTTTATTTCTCCAGCATTGTTTAGTCATCTCTTGGTCACCCCACTTTCTCATTATCTATACATTTGGCGAGAGACATTTCCTCTGAGCGAAGACAGCACCCATCTAGCACTCGGCTAATGAACACAACATAATTCACATCAGGCTTTGATTACCCTTATAAAAAAATACTGCCATTTGCTGTGCTTTCACAATTACTGCTTCTCTAACTTCCAATTATCTCTCCTGTATTAACAATCAGCATTAAATGCATTAAATAATGTTTCCATAGCAATGCCATCCTGCTCTCTTGTGGCGTTCATTTAGGGAATCCTCTCCTAAATCGTGATCTGCAGCTGAAGCTATAAGCTTCAGAAGGAAGGACCTCTATCCCCTTCCTTATGGTTTTACATCTGCAGTTAGCCGGAAGCAGATATCCGAGACCAGGGTCATCATCAGTGGTTGGCAACACTGGGCTTCGCCAGAGACCCCTGCCCCTGCCATGGGTCCACAACCAGTCCCTGGAACCTGCTGGCCTTGGTACTGCTCATTCTTCCTGCTGCCACCTGTTCACCTACCCAGTGGTGGCTGCTGCCCATTGGGGCTGGTGGGGTGCAAGATAGGGAGACCAACAGTAGGTGGCGCCAGAGCCAATGGAAGGCAGAGCCACCCTCTGGCTGCAAGTAAGTGGAGATTGGTTGAGTCAGAGTCAGCCCAGGCCACTTGAGGTGACATCTTGCTGCCTCTGCTGCTCCTGCCTCCTTTACCCTGCCCCCATACTTCAGGCCATGTACAGAGCAGGGTGGCATTCAGTTAAATGTACAGCAGAAAAACTCCCTCAGAACTACACAGCCAATCAGAGCACCCTGTCCCTTCCAACTCTATGATTCTAAGGGCTTTATATTCTAACACCTAGAACTTGGCCTGGTAGCAATTTCTATGATTCTATCTTCTTCATCATCATCATCATCATCATCTGAGCTAGATAAATAGGGCAGCTTTCTGTCCATTCACCTCTAGGACTCCACTGATCCTGCCTTTTGCCCAAAGGGGCACATCTCCTGTCTTGTTTCTGTTTGGGAAATAAAGCAGGAAAGGAGAGCAGGAAAGCAAACCTCTGACATATTGCCGGTGCAGATAAGATTATGAACAGTGAAATGATTATAGCTTTTCCCCGCTGCCTTCATATCTGAATATAACCAGTAATTAAGAGCAAACCAAAATAGCTGGTTTGGTCTGGGCAATCTGATTAGCATGTCCTTCAGCTGATAAACTTCAGCTGATATTTGGGGAGTGGGGTGGAATTAAGAAGCTATTAAGCTAGGGAGATCATCTGTTCTGAACAATGATTCCCTGTTACACTATTTTTTTAAAAGCATAAATAAGCAAGAGTCACCTGGCTTAAGTGTGTGAGGAGTAACTGAAACCGTCTGGGAATCTGATAGCAGGAAATGATTGCTATTTTTTATTTTGTCTCTTTTGCAATATTTCTCCAATTAGAGAACCTTACTGGAGCAGAAATCCTCTTTACTCATAAGCCTCCATTTATTGTAATGATATTTTCAAATGGCCCACATGACTGATATATTCTAATGTCACATAACTGTGTGCACCGCATAGAATCATAGACTTGTACTAAATAATGCAGGTAAGCTAAGATGTTTAAAGCTTTTTCACTGCAATGTGTCTTGCAGAATATTGCATGCTTGCATATATATGTAAAAGGGTTAGATACTTCCTTAATAGGAATTGGGCGACCAATATTATCAAGCGTCTGGAAACCAAGCCTTATGATGAGTAGTCGAGAGAGTTGTGTTTGTTTAGCCTGAAAAGGACGTGACTGGGAAGAGATCTTCAAGTATCCCAAGTCACATGGAAGATGGAGCAAGCTTGTTTTTCACTGCTCCAGAGGATAGGACTTGAAGCAATGGCTTCAAGTTACAAGGAAGAAGATTTTGACTAAACAGGAAGAACTTTCTGATCTTCTTCTTCTTCTTCTTCTTCTTCTTCTTCTTCTTCTTCTTCTTCTTCCTCTTCTTCTTCTTCGGCAATCACTCATAGCCAAGTTAGATTGTCTTCCATAAACATGGTTTTAACAATGAGTCCATAAGTGACTGTGGAGGCCAATTCTGGAACCACACATCCTTCCACAGTGGGGACATTGGTTTCCGGGTGGGAGTTGGTCACAGTGAGGGTTTGCCAAGGGTGCCTTCCTCTTAGCATGTTTCTCCCTTGCATCCTGAGGTTGAGTGTCTTCAAAGCCCATGACACCTTTAGTAAAGGCTGCTCTCCAATTGGAGCACTCACAGGCCAGTGTTTCCCAGTTGTCGGTGTTTATACTACATTTTTTTAGCTTTGCCTTGAGACAGTCTTTAAACCTCTTTTGTTGACCACCAGCATCACGCTTTCCATTTTTAAGTTTGGAATAGAGTATTCGCTGGGAGTACGAGATTCCCGACAGCTTTGCTCACAAGGGTCATAGGAACGTGAAAGCCACGACAAGGTGATGATCCAGGGAGGGAGTTTCTGATCATAAGAGCTGTTCGACAGGGGAACAGACTCCCTCAGAAGGTGGTGGAATCTCCTTCACTGGAGATTTTTAAGCAGAGGTTGGATGGCCATCTATCATGGAAGCTTTAGCTGAGAATTCTGCATTGCTGAGGGTTGGAATAGATGGTCCTTCCAACTCTACAATTCTACAATTCTAAGAGAAAAAGAGCACTGTACATTCAGGAGTACCTCATGAGATGCAGATCCCAACTTCCCTACACTGAGTACAGCTCTGCTACAGAGTGTTTCCAAAACACAACATGAAATGAGATGTTGATGCAGCCCCTTTCCCCAAGGCATCCAGAGCTGGGGGTTTATTATGTTCGTTTTCCTGCTTATAATGCTAGCACTTCGATTCCATTCTCTAACAATCCAGTTGTGTTATGGGACTGCGGCTTTTTAAACTGACATACCTGGCCCATAGCACTAAAATTTCATTCCCGACAGTGGCTGTGATGTGATACAACAGAAGACATTGTCATGCTCATCACCACCCTTGTGCTTCTGTTTTCCCATGATTCCCCCGCGAAAATGGCAGGGAAGTATTTATGCCAGAATCCCACCCCAAATTTCTCCACACAATGTGATCCATGCAAACCACGGGGAAATCACAGTACAAAACAGTTGTTTTCCAGGTTTGGGGGTTGCAAACATATTTGGGAAGTGGAGGGAGCAATTAACATGGAAATGAGTGCTAAAATGAGTCCAAGAATTATCAGGTAAGCAAATGCTGGTGAAAGGACATGGGTGGCGCTGTGGGTTAAACCACAGAGCCTAGGACTTGCCGATCAGGTCGGCGGTTCGAATCCCCATGAGGGGGTGAGCTCCCGTTGCTTGGTCCCTGCTCCTGCCAACCTAGCAGTTCGAAAGCACGTCAAAGTGCAAGTAGATAAATAGGTACCACTCAGGCGGGAAGGTAAACGGCGTTTCCATGCGCTGCTCTGGTTCACCAAAAGCGGCTTAGTCATGCTGGCCACATGACCCGGAAGCTGTACGCTGGCTCCCTCGGCCAATAAAGCGAGATGAGCGCTGCAACCCCAGAGTCGGCCACAACTGGACCTAATGGTCAGGGGTCCCTTTACCTTTTAAATGCTGGGGGAAAGGGATAAATGCTGTCTTGAAAGGGTTCCTGTAACAAATGGAGGCCCATGTTGAACCCGAGCCTTTAACTTGGCTTGTCCAATAAATGTTTAGAGAGGGCAACAGACGCACATGGAATTGTTCCATTTCCTGCAAATAGCCAGCCAACTGCTAAGAGTGAAAGCATCACTCTTAAAATGACCTTTTTTCTCAAAAGCCTGCTTGTAGGCAGAAGCAGGGATAAGCGGAGTATCTCATCTCATCAACATTCGATCTCCATTCTTCCCATTGGCCCACAGAATAGCTGGGTGAGTGTGTGCTCCATGCACACATTAAAACTTAAAGAGATTTCTCTTAACTAATCGCATCAAGTGGCATTTGAGCAACGCAAATATTTGCTTTGTTCCTTCAGCACTCTTCCAATTACGCGGAACATTTCAGAGAAATCAAATTATGGCAGATTTAATATTAAAGGGGGTGCTGTGCGTGTGCTGGGACAAATGTGGGCTGGGGGGGAGAGAGAGACGGTAAGCTTCAAAAGGGAAAGGTGGTTTAATTTAGTTTGCACATTCCAAATTCATCCCTGTTTTCTTTTTCCAGTAGCACAGTTGTCAAAACCAAAGGTGATAAAACCGTTTCCGGTGGGCTGCACAAAATGCATACGCTTAAGCCTGAACAGACCTTGTTGCTGTTGCATTACAAGGATCAGCTGTTGTACAAAAGAAAGCTGTTGTGCAAGGGGGGGGGACAAATATATTATGAAAGATAACAGATTGCACCCCAAGAATCAGCTGTTGTGCAGCAAGCTTCCACTAGCGCAGCTGTGTTGTTGGGTTCCATTGTTGTGCTGCCTTTGAACTCTGCCAGCTTTTTCTAATCCTAAACCAAGCCCCAGCTCTTTCTCTTTCTCTCTTTCTCTTTCCCTAATTCTCAGACTAAAACTACCAGAACAAAGTTTGGGAACCACTGGTTTAGACTGAGAGTTGGGCTTGGGGTTTGGCTTAGGGTTAGGGATAGGTTCACACTTAGAGTTAGATCAGGGGTCAGCAAACTTTTGCAGCAGGGGACCAGTCCATTGTCTCTCAGACATTGTGGGTGGCTGGACTATATTTGGGAGGGTGGGGATGAAGGAATTCCTATGCCCCACAAATAACCCAGAGATGCTTTTTAAATAAAAGGACACATTCTACTCATCTAAAAACACACTGATTCCCGGACCGTCTGCGGGCCGGATTTAGAAGGCGATTGGGCCGGATCCAGCCCCCGGGCCTTAGTTTGCCTACCCATGAGTTAGATTTAGGGTTGGGATTAAGTTTACGGTTAGGGTTAGGGTTGGGTTTAGGATTAGACTGAGAGTTAGGGTTAGGGTTCAGCTTAGAGAGTTAGGGTTAAGGTCGGGTTAGGCGTTATAGTTAATTAATTAATTAATTGACTTTGTTAGTCTCTTTACCTTGCCCAGGGCAACCCAATGCATCTTACAAACAGACAACGAATCCCTATAGAGCTATTAAAACCAACAAGAAAAAGAGATGCATTAAAAACATTCATACTTTTGGTTAGAGTTAGCAAGTTCTTTTTTTTCTGGGGGTACTCAAAGGTACACAGTACCAGCACCCTTCTTTTTCCAAGTTTTTTTTTAAAAAATAATATTTATTCAGAGTTTTGAAGATTACAAAAAGAAAAAAGGAAAATACAAAATACAAAAAAAATTACAACATCAAAAAAGGATACAATCATTTAAAAAAAGAAAAAGAACAGATTAAACCTTTACATAACTTTCTTCCTTTACTTATTTCCTTGACCTCCTCACACCTCCCATTTTTGTATTCTAGTTCGAATTGTTATTTCAGCAAATCCTTCCAACCTTGTTTTTATCTAAATAATTTGATTTAATATATTGTAGTTTTACGTTCTCTCTTTCATCAATTTCATCAATTCATTTTTACTTAATCCTTTATATCATTTCTACCAAAACCACATAAATTTTCTTTTTCCAACATCTTTCTAACAATCCTTAATTTTACAATATTTTTGAAGATATACTTTAATTTTTTTCCAATCTTCTTCCACCGACTCTTCTCCTTGGTCATTGATGATTCTGCCAGTCATCTCAGCCAATTCCATATATTCCATCACCTTCATCTTTTTCCAAGTGTTAAAACTGTAGCATTTAACTGTTAACAACTTCATGGTGAGTGCTAGCACCTTTTTTCTTTTTCTTTTTTTAAAATACAAGAGAGAGCATTACACATACTTCTGTAAATCAAGAAAATCTTTAATAAAAATACAAAAAGAAAAAAGAAAGCACTGGGTTAGATATAAGTTGAGGCTTAGGGTTAGACATTGGCCATGGCACAGTCTGTCAGCTTCCTGATTCTTAGTCTCAGTGAAACAAGACTTGCACCAGCAGTTGGTACTTCCAGGAGGCTGGAGAGGAGACTTCCCACCATTGCCCTTCCTGACGTTTGCCTTCTGGTGCTCTCAGCCTCCTCTGGAGGAAACAAGCAGGAGCAACAGTAGGTCATCTACTCCACCCCTCCTAAGGTATTTAAGCCAGGCGCCTTGGGATGCAACCAGACCGGTCCCAGAAACCTTATTGCCAGTTAACTTTCATTTTTGCTTTGCATTTATATGCTTGAGCCTAGATCATGTTTTTTTTCCCTTTTCTAATGTTGAATTTATTCTGTGCTTGCTCAATTGCTGGCTTTCATCGTTTTAAATTTGCTGGCATGGTCTGTGTTTTGCATGCTTGTATTCGCAACGCTCCACGCTTTAATGTTTTGAATGTTTGCTGTAAGCCACTTTGGGCAGAGCTCATTGTGGAAAAGCAGCATGTAAGTACATAAAACCAAACAAGTCAGTCAATCAGTGTGGGGGGGGGGGGTTGTTGGTTTGTTTTAGGCCAAGGGAGCTGGTGTTTGTCCACAAACAGTTTTCAGGGTCATGTGGCCAGCATGACTAAACCGCTTCTGGCACAATGGAACACTGTGACGGAAACCAGAGTGCACGTAAATACCCTTTACCTTCCCACTGCAGCGGTACCTATTTATCTACTTGCACTGGCGTGCTTTCGAACTGCTAGGTTGGCAGAAGCTGGGGCAGAGCTCACCCCATTGCGAGGATTCAAACCTCCAACCTTCTGATCTGCAAGCCCAAGAGGCTCAATGGTTTAGACCACAGCACCAGCCACGTGTAGTGCCAAGTGTAGCTACCAACTCGCAAACAAACTCACAGTGATCCTGCTCTTACTTAGGGAGAGAAGGAATCCAACACACACAGCATTCCCCCTGAGTACAGCTAATTTTTCTACCAGAGGTTCAACTAAAATCCTCTACCCATCTCCCCACCAAAAGGAGATGTCCCCACCATGGCATTCCTACCAAGGCATGTCAAGCACTGCTCTTCAGTGGTTTTGACTCCGGGCTGGTGGCTGTCTGTCTTGTTCCATCACAATTAGCCAAGCGGGGAGTGTATTTAGAAAGCTGACAGCAAGTATTTGGGGAATTAATGATCACTGATTTATGAATATTGAGTGGCATCCCAGTAACATAAGCTGAGCAGTCACTCACAGATGGATCGCGTTCTCCCTCCCATTATCATCCCTTGCAGTCACTCAAAGGCGGTTAAATGATTTTGATTTATGACCTTAACCAACAGAGCTTGGTACATTTGCTTTATCGGTGTGTAAATTCCTCCGATGTAATTCCCTGCCCCTCCAAAGAGCTCATTTAACGTCAACATTATGCATGAGCCGAGCAGTCTGGAATTCTCAGATCTCTTACTTCATCTCATTAAATTTGCACCAAACAATCTTGCAATTAAAATTTCATATAGATTCCCTACTTATGATTGGCATTTGGCCTTGGTTAAAAACACACTTGAACGGTGTCCCCCCCCCCCCCCCGCCCAGAGAAGAGTCTAAAGTGGCTAGATTGATCTTGACATTGTTTGGTTGCCCAATGATGACGGGGAGTCTAATGTTCCAATTAGCATTTGTGGCCACTTTGGAGGGGGGGGTCTGCTGCATGAAAATCTACACAGAGGCGTACCTAGGGACTCTCGGCATCAGTGCCCCTCCCTCCCCCCAAAAATATCTATGCTTTACCATAGTGCAAGAAAGACAGGAAGCTTCTGTTTTTGATCTTGTTGTGACAGCTGTGTTGTGTCGCCTCACACATACCTGCCAACATTTATCCGATAAAAATAGGGATGCCCTATATAATAATAATAATAATAATAATAATAATAATAATAATAATATCATTTATTCCTCACCCATCTAACGGTCGCACCAGGCACTCTGAGTGCCTTCCAACATATATAAAAACATAATAAAGCATTAAACATTTTTTTTAAACTTCCCTATACAGTGGTACCTCAGGTTACAGACGCTTCAGGTTAGAGACTCCGCTAACCTGGAAATAGTACCTCGGGTTAAGAACTTTACCTCAGGATGAGAACAGAAATCGAGCGGCGGCAGCGGGAGGCCCCATTAATTAAAGTGGTACCTCAGGTTAAGAACAGTTTCAGGTTAAGAACGGACCTCCAGAACGAATTAAGTTCTTAACCCGAGGTACCACTGTACAGGGCTGCCTTCAGGTATTTTCTAAAGGTTGCATTGTTACGTATCTCCTCGGCTCAATGGTCACATAACTCCATACCCTCCAACATTTCTCCGATGAAAATAGGGATGTCCGAAGGAAAAGCAGGACATTCCTGGATCAAATCAGAAACCGGGACGGCTTCTGTAAATCTGGGATTGTCCCTGGAAAATAGGGACAATTAGAGGCTCTGCACACACATATATGGCATACACTCCATCATCTGATTTTCCCAGTGAGGGCTGGTTTCGCAGATTTCTGTATTGAGAAGTTTTTAATGTTTGATGTTTTATTATGCTCTTATATGTGCTGGAAGCCACCCAGAGTGGCTGGGGAAACCCAGCCAGATGGGCAGGGTGTAAAGAATAAAATGATGATGATGATGATTCCCTAGGACTCGAACCCACAACCCCAAGAACAAGAGTCTCATGCTCTCCCCGTCCAGGAACGGCCATTGCTGCTGCATCGGTTGCAGCTGGTTGAAGGACCTCCCATGACAGATTTGGATCCAGCAGACGCCCCAAACTTGCTGCCTTTTAGTTCTTACAATTTATTATTGTTTACACCTGCTTTGTTTTTTTAAATTTGAGTCATTTTCTGTGTTTTCTTTTATTTCGCCACCCCTGCAGATTCTTATGGAAGGGCAGTAGTTGTGGAAAGGTTGTGCAAAATAAAGAAATCAGCCTCTCTCTCTTGACTCCTACAGCAGCAACCTATAATGCAAGAAAGTTAGAGGAGGATACCCTTCCCCCTTTAAAAGGTGAATGAATATAAAGCCTGCTTTTGTGAAGAGCAGAGCCTTTTTAAAAAACGCAAGCCCATTTACAATTAAGATCTAACTGCTTCCAGACTGTGACGCCAGTTGCCAAATTGCAGCATGGTTCAACTTTCGTTATTAGCCCTGGGGAATCTTTAGAGAGAGAAATTCTTTGGGATACAGGCATTTGGCAGGATTTCTGCCTTCCCTTTCTGCAAAGAGGTCAGAGCATATGCTTTTATCATGAGTTTAAAGCAAATCCTTGATGGACTGGCCTTTGTTCTTCTGACATTTATTACTGATAGGCCGATGCTGGCACATAAAGGGGAGAGGGATGCGTCTGCAAAAGGAGGCTGTATATCAACACCTGACACGTTAAAATTAGCAGGGCTGCACCAAACCCTATTTTACTTCTAGAAAATCAGAGGCATGACTCTCTTTCTCATGTTCCTCCCCGAAGAGTAAGTGAGAGGTGTTACAGGAATTCTAAGGTCTCAAATGTAGAATGAAGGTAAGGTAAGGCACAAGGTAAACACACATACATAAGTATATAAACCACATGTCTAAAATAGTATAGGAGAGCAATCCAAAAGCCATCTTGGCTTTCCTAAAGACTCTAAATATTTCCTCTGCCTCCTTAATCCTCCTTGCCTGAGAACACATAGGCAGATAGCAATCAGGGGAAGTTCCTGAAGGGATTCCTCTCCTATATCTATGAACCTCCTTTGTATTAATTGCCATTGTTTGCCCAGATGCTTGGCATTGAGGGATGTCTCTAACGGGCATCCCAATTGTCTTATCAAATGCTAATGTTTTGTGTGTCTGGAACTTTGTAAAACTTGCTAAATCCTCAGGAATATCACATCTTGGCCTGCCTGAGCCACAGTAACCCCATCTTATGTGTGATGTAATTTCTGACGGTTTGTAGAGGGGGTGTCCTCCTTCTCCATGCCAAAATGCAAACCCTTAAAAGAGATGTTGCTTCTTGGTTTGGGGTCTCTCTTGCCTCCTTGCTAGGAGGGAAGGGAACTCAGTTACCACACAAAAATAAAGATCTGCCTTGCTTTCCACTGCATCCTGCCTCCATCCATTCATCTCTGACGGATCTTAGGGGAGTTGGGCAGCAAAAGCCAACCACCCCTATTTTTTCTATATCAGAAGGGAACCCAAAACTAGTCCAATGTAAGGCTAATGAGGAATGAGCATGCTCAGATGCATGGAATGCTGGCAAAGTGTGGAGAGGAGGACATGGGAAATGATGGTGGGAAGGCAAATGGAACAGGATAGCTCATTCAGTAAAGCATGAGACTCTTAATCTCAGGGTTGTGGGTTTGAGCCCCACGTTGGGCAAAAGATTCCTACAGAAGCAGAGGAGGAAGCAGGAGAGGATGGAGGCCAAGAGGCAGAGATGAATTAGGCTGCTGAAGAGTCATAGACACCTCCCCTTCCTGCTGCAACAAGCTACCCTCCCCCATGTCCCTCAGAACCAGGAGAGGCATGAAAAGGGCAGAGGAGAAGTTAGCTCCATGTAGGCGCAGTCTCAGATTGCTTCAGGGAAATCCTGGAGCGGAAGGGACTTGGGCAGTTGTGGGGAGGTGGAGACCTTCAGTCTCAGCAACTGCTTCATGGGGACAAGACCTGCTGGAGATGAGCTGCATGCTCAGTAGGCCTGACACTTCTGTGCAGATCCTGCTCCACTCGCTCAGTGTGATTTACTGCGGCCTCCTGGCATCACACGCCTCCTTTGCCAAATGTCCACTCAGGGAAGGTGTGTCAACAAGGATGCCCAGCCTCCTCACACCTTAAGTAGCCCTCCCATTACCAGGTGCGGCTACAGGTGTGGGAGTCACATGCCCCTTGTCTGCCTTTTGCCCTCCGACCTGTGAACAGCCATACAGGGCTAAGTCCTCCTGCTTGTCACCAGGTGCCCCATCTTGCAAGCCTTCTCCCACTTGCCTCCATGTCTTTCCCTGACTGCTGGGACCCTCCCCAACTTCCTCCTCCTCAGACCAGGCATGGAGCATGGGAGCTTTCCATGACCCTTCTTAATTTTCACAATAACTACCTTTTAAAAAAAATAGATGAGGGTGTGGCAAATGACATGGAGTGGGGTGGAATTTTCCAGCTCAACCATGTTACAAAATTTATTTTAATAAGGGGGTGCAGAAGATGACCCCCCCAAATCTATTAAGTCAGCCTCCATTTCAAGCTGTAATAATGTGAGAGGGAATAATGAATTCAACAGACCTTGATCTCTGAGTGCTTTTCTTCATTCGTATCACTATTAATCGTCATTTATTCATGCGCCTCACCCCTCAGAGGGGTTTAAATGTTTCACTGCCTCCGTGTAAACGGACATGACTCTATTAAAGCTATCTGGATTGTAGAGAGATGCATAAGGGGCAAAAAGATACACTGCTTAGGTGAAGCCTTTTTGTGTGTGTGTTCTGCTGCTCTAGTAACCTCTAAGCTGGACTGATGCAACGTGTTATATGTAGGGCTGCCTCTGAAGATGGTTCAGAAACTTCAGCTGCTGCAGAATTTGGCAGCCAGGTTGCTCATTGGTGCAAGACAGTTTGAGCATGTTAGACCAATCCTGGCCCTGACTGCATCGACTGCCAATTAGCTTTCAGGCTCAATTCAAAGTGCTGGTTTTGACCTATAAAGCCTTAAACGACTCAGAGCCACCTCTCCCCTTATAAGCCATCCTGAACTCTGTGTTCATCATCTGAGGCCATTCTTCATGTGCCTCCTCCACAAGAGGTCTGGAGCGTGGCAACACGAGAATCTTTCCCCGCTGATAATGCTGTTCCAAGCATTGTACTTCACTGTTTGTTAATTGTTTACCTTTTTCTGAAACTCAATCAAGCACAATTCACAGACACACAAAACCTGCCAGTTGGCACCTACTTCAATTACGTCATGTTTTGTGGATTTGATTTTCCATAACTAAAATAAGCATCCTGACCCTGCCCCCATGAATGAGGTTAGATAGAAGCTTTGCAGTGGGCTTGGCAGAAACTGAGTAAGCCCTGGATCTGTTAACAGTCTTAATTCTATTTTTTCCTCAGATGCATCATCTGGTGGCTTTCTGTCACCTTCACTTGATGTTTCCTTCCAGCTTTGCATTGTTATGCGTGCCTTGCTGACACAAGCAACTGACAACACATCTGCCTCAGCGACCCCAATATGCTGTGTTGTTGCCTCCCTTCAAAGCGCCATCGTGTGGTTTCAGCTGTGATCTTAAACTCATTTATCAGCACAACCTACCCAGCAGTTTCAGTGGGACTTGCTTGTAGAATTTGAAAGGGCCACATTCAGACATCTTTCTTATTCTGAACTTAAGAAGAGTGTAGGGAAGACCTCAGCCGTAATTGGCTTCTGTCTTAATCAACACAGCCAAAAGACTTAAAAACCAGGGGTGGAAACGTCGCCTCATTGAACCTCATATCGCACAGCAGAACCGCTGGTCCTCTGTCCTCTCCCAGCCGCACATGCCCTCATATTGCAAACCCACAAACAGTCATGCCAGACCATGAGACTGGGGAGCAGGTGCCTCATATAAATGGTGCGAGTGGAGCAAACAGATCCAGATGACTCAAGGAGGAAGAGCCAACTGATGCATTTGAAAGGGAATAAAAAGCAAAAAACAACAACTTCAGAACAGCAAAGGCCGATCCATGAGGGTGAATGGAGCATTGCCCCCAACTGAGCTCAGCCTTCCCTCAGCCACATCCCGCCAGCCTGCTTGCCTGCCTGTCTACTTACAAAACAGCCCAGAAGATGGCCCTGCCTGCCAGCTTCTTCCTCCTTGATGTTGTAAAACTCATCCGGGAGGAAAATGAGGCCAAAATGAAGGTCTCCCTGTCATTTGCTCAACCAGCCCCAATGGGCAGAAGCCACCACTGCTTTCAGATCAGAGCTCTGCTGTCTGTTTCAATTTCTAGACTGTAATACCACCGGAGCAGAGACTTGTCCTCTCCTCCTTTAATAGAGCACCCTATACTTTATGATTATCAGCTTGTGGCTACACGGAGGTGGGCTTTTCCACTGACGGCGCAAGTGTTGTGGAAAGCTCTCCCTGCAGAAATGCAAGAGGCTGTTCAAGACACTCGTTCTGGTAAGCATTCCCCTGATTCCCTGACTCGAACCTCTTGTATTAATTGTTTTTAATTGCTGCATTAACTGTTTCGATGGTGTTGTTTTGAATGGGCTTGTTTTTATTGCGGATGTTTCTTTTGATGATTCAGTGGAATTCTTTTATTGTGCATTTTAATTGTGCATTTTTGCAGCTGGTTTTATACTTGTAAACAGTGCTTTTTTCTGGGAGGACACAGGGGTACGCATACCCCTAAACATTTTGTGAATCTAACAGGAGAAGAAACATTTAAAAAAATTAAAAAATTAGTTTCTTCTCTAGCACAGTGAATCATCAGTTCCGTTGCTACCCCTGATGGCGGCTTCATTTCCTGTTGCTACCCCTGATGGCGGCTTCATTTCCTGTCACGGTGTTTCCTGATTCTCAGACGGAAGCGGGCGTTTAATGTGTGAAGTAGGAGTTGGACTCTAGCATGGTGATTGGTCAGTTTCGTTGTTACCACCTCCGATGGAGGCTTCATTTCCTTCCCCAGTGCAATGCATGTTCTTTGTACTTTTCTCCATTTACTGTATTGTACTGTACTGTAATATAAAATACAAAAATATATAAAAATAAAATACTGTACTGTATTTTCTCCATTTACTGTATTTTTCATGATTTGAACTATAAAATGGTGATTTTTTTATTAATCAAAATGAGAGTACACCTAAACATGTTTTTAGGGGGGGAAAGCACTGCTTGTAAACACCACTTAAAAGCTGCATTGGCAACTGTGTGGCATATAAACAAATCGCTAATCATTGTGATCCACGGATGGCAGAATAAAAGAAATGTAATTTTAACAAGGGCAGGTTTTAACCTCCGAATTATCCTCCCTGTATTTCCATCTCCACCCATCTCCAGGTCCTCCACTCAATCTTAATTGCAGCAAATCTTCTTTTCCTCCTGCTCTGGAGCACATGAGTGCCGCTGTATCTCTCTGCCACTCTTCCTGGAATTGATGAGCCGCTAGGCCAACCCTGCACTCTCCTGGCTTCGAAAGCAATTTGTCCCGAGCCTGAAATTTAAACAATAGAGATTCATTTAAAGCTAGATAATATACCACCTCTCTTACCGATTTAACATGCTCTCACGGCAGACAAAGATGGAAATTGAGAGTGACACGCCGTGAATAAACTATCCCCAAACGTACAGTTGGCAGCTGTAATTTTATCAAAAGGCTTTGCGGTGAATATAAACAGTGTTTCTAAAAAATGCGAGCTCTAATAACTGTTGTCCTTTATGCCTACAACAGGCTGTGTTTTACTAGCAGTTATCATACTATCGGCTCAGCAGCACCGATGCAGGACAATTGCTTTAACCAAGCAGGGACTTATTGACTGATCCTTCTCCCCAGTCAGGCTCATTTGCATGGAGGAGAGCAAGAAATTGCCTGCCCATCTTCAACATCTCGAGATGCCCACAGGGGGTTGTGACCAGTGGAGGCTGGTGTATTAGGGTAAAGGGGGCACCGCTCCACCAAAATCAGGCTGCCCTCAACCAGCCTCTGCCTGCCTGCCATCTTGTTTATATCCAGTCCAGGGGGGCTGCCCTGGCTGTCAGCTTCTTCTTCTTCCTCCTCCTAAGCCTCAGTGTTGCCCTTGTAGACTCAGCAATGAGGAGGAGAATGGGTCCAAAAATATAATTAGTTGACTCTGTCCAGGCTTGCAAGCTACAGGGGACCGAAGGGTCTTTGGCCCCCTCAATACCTGGGGGCAAGGGGCTGGGGCCCCTGAATATTGAGGGGTGCAGAAGGGCAAGTGCAGAGGCTCCTGTCAACAGTTGGCCTTCCCAGTGCGCCAAGATCCAAGGGTCACACTGGATGGCTGGATCTTTGGCATCCTGGCACAACCCTGCTGACGAGAGCACTGGTGCTGCACATTGTGTGCGTGCGTGCATCATGCGACGCGCCCCCTCAATGTTGGGCACAACTTGGTGCCTTGGACTGAAGCAATGATCCCCCTTTCACACAGTCCCTTCAGACATTATTTTGTTTTATGCGCATTCAAGACTTTCAAAGTGTCTGCCTAAAGTGCAAACGTAATAAATCTTCTTCTTCCTCTTCCTCTTCCTCTTCCTCTTCCTCTTCCTCTTCCTCTTCCTCTTCCTCTTCTTCTTCTTCTTCCTCTTCTTCTTCTTCTTCCTCTTCTTCCTCTTCTTCTTCTTCTTCTTCTTCTTCTTCTTCTTCTTCTTCTTCTCTTTCTTCTTTTTCCTCTTCTTCTTTGGCGATTACTCGTAGCCGAGTAAGATTGTCTTCCATGAACATGATCTTAACGGTGAGTCCGTAAGTGACTGTGGAGGCCAATTCTGGATCCACATGTCCTTCCACAGTGGGGACATAGGTTTCCAAGCGGGAGTTGATCACTGTGAGGGTTTGCCAAGCATGCCTTCCTCTTAGCACGTTTCTCCCTTTCATCCTGAGTGTTAGCATTTTCAAAGCCCATGACACCTTTAGTAAAGGCTGTTCTCCAGTTGGAGCACTCGCAGGCCAGTGTTTCCCAGTTGTCAGTATTTATATTACATTTTTAAAGATTTGCCTTGAGAGAGTCTTTAAACCTCTTTTGTTGACCGCCAGCATTATGCTTTCCATTTTTAAGTTTGGAATAGAGTAGTTGCTTTGGAAGACAATAATCAGGCATCCGCATGACATGACCAGTCCAACGAAGCTGATGTTGAAGAATCTTAACAGTTTGCAAGCACATGCAACCCTACAGATGCAGACATCAGAGTTTCAGGACTGGCAAAATTCTCTGGGTCATAACGAAGATCACTGCCTGGGCCTTGGTCCTTTGGAATGGCTGCAGTTCCATGGTATTGATCTTGCATTGCACGAGGAAGGGCCCAGGTTCCATCTCTGGTGTTGCCAGGTATGTAAGGCTGAGAAAGACTGCTTGCTGAGACCCTGGAGCAGAGGTGCCATCTTTCAAAGTGTGTTGAGGGAGCCCAACGCAACATCCGAACATCGCACATGCAATGTCTCATGATGCCCTGACGTTGCTTCACGCCCGGCTCTGCGTTCGGCCTCAACAATAGGTGGGGGGGACCCCTTAAAAAATAAAAGATTGAGAGTGCCCAAAGAGCTTTAGCCCCCTGGAGCTGGCTTCAATTTAGGGAGTTGAGAAGGCATTGTTTTCCACTCCACCCTGTGCTCATCACATACAGCGATGTTTCCATTCTGCTGCAGTTCATCTTCCATCCGATCGCACATTATTTGTTACACTGTCCCCTGTAGCAAAATGATGTGACCCTGGAATCAGTTACATAAAATTAGATAAGTTAGGTTGTCATTACAAACATTAATCCACCCCATTTGTTGCAATGGAAAACACCTTGCAAATGGGGGCATGTAATCAATTGTGTCTCCTATGTGCACTGAAAGCAGCAGCGACAGCAAATACCTATTGGAATGATTCCATTCTAGACACTGGAGGAATAAGAGAACATCAGCTATTTCTGCTCCCGCTTCTGTTTTCATTGGAATTTTTCAGCATCACAACCTCTGTTGCGATCTAATGTATACGTACCAAGGCATAACTATTGACTTACTTCTGAGTAAATGTGCTTACACTGCATTTTATTCCACTCTTCCTCAAAGAGCTCAGAGCAGTTTGCAAGGCAGAGCAAGGGAACCGGCCTAAAAGAAGCCAATTTCTCCAGGGCAATAGGGATGGGTTACGTTTTTTATCTCTCCCTTTGTCCAGAGGTGTACTGTAATGCCTTGATTCATCCTTGCAATAACTCTATAAGGTATTTTGGAGAGACTGCCCCAGTGAATTTGAATTTGAATTCTAACCTGGATGTCCCAGGTTTTAATCCAGCGCTCTAACCACTACAGCACACTGCCTTAGGACAAAGCTGTTAATCAGCAGTCAGGGAGATCTTTGATTTACAAAAGCACACAAGGAAGAAGAAAGAAAGGGAACAGCAGCTCACTGAATATGCATACAAATAATATGTGACATGAATATAGAATACCTGGTTAAGTCATTTCTCTGACAATTAAATAAGGCCCATGGGTTACATCTATTTCAATAGCTTTGATCAGAAACTTAAGGAGAAGAAGAAAAAAGCCCTCCAAAGCAGCATTTAATGCAGTTTGTACCTGACAGCTCTGATGTGAAAGAACCGAAACAGCCACATTTAATCCTGCTCAGCCACTGAGGCAACACACTGAGGCTGGATGTGTCAGGTGAGCTGCAGTCCGTGGGGAAATGGCCGGGGGGGAGGAGATGGTTTTGGCCAAATAGACCAGTTCCTGCGGATCCCAAGGGGAAGAGGACTGTGGTGCTCATGCTGTGCTTCCAGGTTTCTGAGAAACATCTATGTCAGGCATAGGCAAATTCAGTCCTCCAAATGTTTGGGGACTACAACTCCCATCATCCCTAGCTACCAGGACCAGTGGTCAGGGATGATGGGAGTTGTAGTCCCGAAACATCTGGAGGGCCGAGTTTGCCTATGCCTGATCTATTTGGACAATGTGAGAAACAGGACACTGGACTAGACGAGACTTTGTTCTGATCCAGCATAGGTCGCTTTGTATCATTCTTCGTATCTGAAGAAGTGTGCATGCACACGAAAGCTCATACCAATAACCAACTTAGTTGGTTCTTAAGTAGCTCTGGAAATAAGGGTCTCCTGGCAACACTCTAAACAAACTACATTTCCCAAGATTCTTGGGGGGTGAAGCCATGGCTTTTTAAAGTAGTAAGATACTGCTTTATATTCATTGGTTATATCAAGGACTGTGCACATAGACAGATACCTCACACCGAACTGCTGCAAAGGAGAGGAATTGTAGGAGCTGAATTTTTTTCCAGGGGGAGGGGGCAGAGAGGAAGAACAGTAAAGTTTTATATATTAAAAACTCTCCTTCAATATCTTGTCAACAATTCAGTGTTGCAGGCCTGTCACAGTGATCTATAGCCCTCGGCTAGCACTGTAATATAGGCTAAATTGCCCAAGTCAGAGGCAGCGACAGAGTCGTTCCACAGGAAATTGGAAATCAATTCCTGTCATCAATGTACATTAACTTCTTTATCAGTTTCCAGAACATCCATGTAACACAAGAGACTGAAGCTGCGGGCTGGCAAATCATGACGAGGGCAATTCGCGGTGGTGAAGAAATAGGCACGAAACACACAAAGGAGTCGTCCTGGTGATATATAGTATCTGAGTGGATCGCAGGCTAGGGAAGCTATCTCACACCTCATTGTCACTGAAGGGTGCCAATTCCCTGTGCCAGTTCAGACTTCAGGTAAGAGCTCAAGATCAAGGGAAGTCACAGACCCCACCTGGAGTCCTGTGTCCAGTTCTGAGCACCACAGTTGAAGAGGGATATTGACAAGCTGGAAGGTGCACAGAGGAGGGCGACCAAGGTGATCCAGAAACCAAGCCTTATGAGGAACGGTTGAAGGAGCTGGGTATGTTTAGCTTGGGAAAGAGGAGATATGATCACAGCCTTCCAATATCTCAACGGCTGTCCCATGAAACATGAAGCAAGATTGTTTTCTCCTGCTCCAGAGGGGAGGACTTGAACCAACGGATTCAAATGACAAGAAAGTTCAATCCGACGAAACATGAGGGAGAACGTTCAGACGGTGATTTCTGTTCAACAGGGAACTGACTACCTTGGAAGGTGGTGATTTCTCCTTCACTGTAGGTTTCTAAACAGAGGTTGGGTGGCTGGCTGTTGTGGGGATTCGCTGTGATTCCTGAACTGCAGAGAGTTTGAACTAGATGGCACTTGGGGTCCCTTCTAAATCTACCATTCCTGGTTTTATGATCCTATGTGTCCAGGGCTTTACAGTGGTACCTCGGGTTAAGTACTTAATTCGTTCCAGAGTTCCGTTCTTAACCTGAAACTGTTCTCAACCTGAAGCACCGGTTTAGCTAATGGGGCCTCCTGCTGCCGCTGCGCCACCGGAGCACGATTTCTGTTCTCATCCTGAAGCAAAGTTCTTAACCCGAGGTACTATTTCTGGGTTAGCGGAGTCTGTAACCTGAAGCGTCTGTAACCTGAAGCGTCTGTAACCTGAGGTACCACTGTATTTGGTAGGCTGCTGTTTTGACAGTTGGGCGGGTGATTGGCTGCTGGGACATGGGCGGGGCTTATTTGAGCAGGAGATTGTCTGCGGTAACGCTGTTAGTGTGGGTGATTGATGGTGTCCATGGCTTTATGCAGCTGCTGCTGTGGCAATTGGACCTTAGTTTGGTGACTGCCCCCTCCTCCCCAAAATCTCAACAAGTGAGGAGGCTATCCTCCGCAATAAAAAAAAAAGCTGAGCAACTCTTGGGGCGGCGTTGGAACAGCTGATAGGCGGGGTTTTGGGTGTGTGCGCAGTAGCAGAGGTCAGGTGGGTGAGCGTATTTGGCAACATTTCCCCTGAAAAAAGCTCAGGTCCACCACCACCCCCAAAAAAATAAAAAGCTCAACAGCTCTGGGCAATCTTCCCCCTTTTTCTTAAGTTTGAGTCCCCAAAAATAGGGGGCATCTTATACATGGGGGCATGTTATACATGGAAAAATACAGTAAATTAAAACAGGCCACAGAAATCCACGGAAGAGGCTACCATGCTTCTAAAGAAAAGAAGCCCCCCCCCAAAAAAAAAGCATCACCTGGTGTTCTCCATCACCACAAAGCAAACTTCCTTTCCACATCTCTGCAAGCCACAGCTGGGAGTTCCCCCAGGTGATGAAACCAAGGCTGGACTCACATTTGCCAACCACGTTTCTGTCTAACTCAAATGAAGGTTCAGCGGCAATTGAATGCCGGGGAGAGAGTGTCAGTAGAATTGTACATTTCAGTTAGCAATGAGGATTTATGTAAAGCAACAGCACCATCACCTGGTGGAGAAGAGGTTGCGACAGTGGCGGTTTAACAGCATTTTATTGCCACAATGAGGAGCAAGGGAGTGTGGTGTCTTTTTTGTTATCTGTTTTTACAAGCGTAGAAGCACTACATGCGGTATTTTCAAAAGAAATAAACAATCAGGCTTTTATATTCATTTCATTTCATTGATGCAATGCACAATAAAATGATTGACATACAGTAGCACCCGGCTGGGGGAGAGGATTAAAATGTTCTAGGGACAGTCCTGAATTTACAGAAGCTATCCTGGTTTCTGATTTGATCCCAGAATCCCTATTTTCATTCAAGAAATGTTGAAAGTATGGAGTTATGCACACCAGACAAAGCATTGCCAGCTGATGACCAGCTGTGTAAGAAGCAGCCAAAGATACGGGAGCCTGACCAAACCAAAAAGCTGGCCGACTCTAATGAACTCCTGATGCACTCCCTTTTCTCCAAGACATTGTCAGGCTTCAGGGAATCAGATCCCTCCCACGTGGCAGCCAAGAAGTAGATAAACAAAAAGAGTTCTTACCAATTCTTTTATTCAATATTCACAGAGAGAGAATGTAGAAATACCGTCTCTCTTAAATAATGGCGTTGCGCCGAGTAAAGTCCCACCCCCTCAGCCCCTCCTATTCTATGTCACCCTTGCACTGGCTGATCTGCGTTTTCTGCCTCTGAGCTTTCTGTTCTTCTACTCTCAATCAGTGGCGTCGCAATGGGGGAGGCAGTGCGCCCTGGGTGCCATGTCTGGGGGGGTAACAAGAAGGCACCCCGCGGGGGCGCAAGCAGCCATTGTGCCACCGCAGCCGCATGTGGAGGAACCTCCATTTGTGGCTGCAGCCGCGAGCAGAGGATCCCGGCGCCGGCGGCAAACCGCTATGTACAGCGCATGTGCGACGTACGCATGCGCTGTACATAACGACGCTGCATATGCACTGTACATAGCGGTTTGCCGCCAGTGCCACTCAAGCGATGTACAGATGGCAGTGGCATCCCTCCGTCGCCACTACAGCCGCATGTAGAGGATCCTCCGTTCACGGCTGTAGCAGCGATGGAGGGATCCCGGTACTGTCCGTATGGTGCTGGAGCGGTGGCGGCGGCGGCAGCAAACCGCTATGTACAGCACATGTGTGGTGTCACTACGTGTGGCGCATGTGTCGTATGTAGCGACGCCGCACATGCGCTCTACGTAACAACACCCTGCCTGGGTGTCACGACGCCTTCGTTCGCCCCCATTCTCAATGCCCGCCTGGTCCTCTGAGAGGGAAGGTCAGGAATGCTTTCTGAAGACACTGAGTCTATCAGTTTCTCTCCCCTAGTTCTTCTTCTTCTTCCTGCTCCTCTTCCAATATTTCCCAGCTTCTCCCCTCTGCAGCCTCTGAACTATGACCTTCCGCAAACCACTGTTCTAAATCTATACTGTCCTCTTCTCAGGAGGAGGGGGCCGGTCCCCACCATTCCTCCTCAGTCCAGTCCCTGACAGACATTTCCTCTCGCACCTTTCGCTTGAAATACGAAGGAAGGATTATTCTCTCTCTCCTGGGGTCATTAAACCTCTTGCTATGATATACAGGCCATGCCCTGAATTTGCAGAGGCCATCGAACCTTCGCGTAGCTGGAGTTTAATATGTATCAATCATCTGCTTTTAGAGGTACTTAAATTTTAGTGATCCCAAGCCAGCGCTGCCGTTTTGCTGTCTCCATTCGTTTCCACCTGGGCTGTTAATACAAATTTAAACAGGTAGCTCAGAGATCAATACTGCCCGACAGATCGGGGATTGAACTAAGCTATAGATCAATACAGTAGAGCCTAGTCGGCCGCCAGGAGAACCTGCGTTCCCCAACAGGCTGTGGATTTATACACAACAACCTTGTCCCATTTGTAATGCACAGAAACGTTCGCGGCTTCTATTACGGCCCAGGGTCCCCTCCCCAGCCCCCCAGCCCGCAAAAGCAATGACAGATAGACATAATAACACAAGGCCAATTAGTCATTGTGACGAACAGCCCCTACTTGCAGCTCGGCGCAAACTTAAGTCAGGTGGGGAGCTCGATGACTAATGGGCCACTGGGAAGAAGATGGCAGGTCCTGGTAGGCTTGCAAAAATAGTCCTGCCGGCGAATAATTCTCTCTCCTACATAGGACAAAGAAGGACAGAGAATCTGAAAACGCCTCCTCAAGGACTCAGGAAGAGGGGGCAAGCTTGTTTTCTCCTGCTCCTGGGGGGTAGGGCTCGAACCCAAGGCTTCAAGTTACAAGAAAGGAGATTCCGACTAAACATACGGAAAAACTTTCTGGCAGTAAGAGCTGTTTGACAGTGAAATGGTCTCCCTTGGGAGATTGTGGACTCTCCTTCCTTGAAGGTTTTCAAGCAAAGGTTGGAGGGCCATCTGTCATGGATGCTCTAGCTGAGATTCCCACATTGCAGGGGGTCAGACTAGATGACCCTCGGGGTCCCTTCCAACTCTACGATTCTATGATTCAAAGTTGTTAAAGGCTTTAAATACTAACACCTAGAAGAGGTTTGTGGATTCCAGCTTGGAGTTTCAAAACTCTCCCTGAATTTAGAGTTCCAAATTATCTGGTTCCTGACTTCAAAGTGGCCCTTCCTTCCTTCCTTCCTTCCTTCCTAGCCCACATTTTCTCCAAGGAGCTCAATGTGACACGCATAGTTCCCCCTCACCCTGTTTCATCCTCACCACAACCCTCAAAGGTAGGTTAGTAGTGATACTTACCTGGCAGGGGAGATACCATGATCACAAAGGTAGGTTAGTAGTGACTGGGCCCTGGCAGCTCAGTTTGTCTGCTGGCCAAGTGGTGGCTTGGAACTCTGGTCTCCCCAGTCCATGTCCAACACTCTAACCACTAGACTGCAGCAGTTCACATCAAGAATCCCAGACCAGGGTCGTCATCAGTGGTTGGCAACACTGGCCATTGCCAGAGGCCTGTGCCCCTGTCATGGGTCCCACAACCAGTCCCTGGAACCTGCTGGCCTTGGTACTGCTCATTCTTCCTGCTGCCACCTGTTCACCTACCCAGCGGTGGCTGCTGCCCATTGGGGCTGGTGGGGTGCAAGATAGGGAGACCAACAGTAGGTGGAGCCAGAGCAGATGGAAGGCAGAGCCACCCTCAGATTGGCTGCAAGTAAGTGGGGATTGGCTGAGTCAGGGCCAGCCCAGGACGTTTTGCCACTTGAGCAACATCCTGCTGCAGCTGCTGCTGCTGCCGCTACTGCTGCTGCCTCCTCTACAGGCACACCCTGCCCCCATACTTCAGGCTATGTACAGAGCAGGGTGGCATTCAGTTAAACATACAGCAGAAAAACTCCCTCAGAACTACACAGCCAATCAGAGCACTCTGCCTGGTTCCTAAGCAACACCTCCACACACACACACACACACAAACACACAACACACATCAACTTCCTCCTGGAGCCTGATTGGTCTTTTCCTGCAAGCCAATCAGTTGTTTCATTCTAGGATCCTACTTGCCTATTGTTCTAGGATCCAAGCTTAGTACATAACAGTTCTTGAGCAAGCAAGAGCCGGAAATCTATGAATCCATCCATCCTTTACTGCGGCCAGGAGTTTTGTGGCACTTCCGCTCACCCCAGGCATCTTTCTTTTACAATACTTCAGAGCCAATGCACAAAGAAGGGGAAGACTTTGGCAAGCAACTCCTGCGACCCAATTAGTTCGGCTGGGAAACTTGCCACCGCCACCACCACCCAACCCCCTTGGAAGCATGGGAGTGACTTTTTTTAAAAGAAAAAAGAACGAACGAACTTTACTGCCATTCCCTTCCCAAAGGCACATTATGGCCAGATCAATGGACACAAACTGAGATCATTATGTGTGACTTACCTTGCCCGTTTCTTCCTCGTTTCTGCCTCAGAGGTTCTTTTGAATGCATTCATTGGCTTCCCGGGGAATTTCATTTAATATCTTGGCAGCACACTCAATTCTTCCTGTCATATCCTTGAGGCAAACCTATAAATAAAGGCCAGCGCATCTCATTATGCGACTCAGCAAAAGAGCTCTGTGAACAAGCTGCCTGGGAGCTCTGGCCCCATCGAGGACGCAAAATATTGTCTGGGGTGTATTGCTTAAGGTTGCAGTGGGGAAAACACAATCTGGGTGAAATCTCTTCCTTGGACAACATTCCCCGCACTTAGAAAAGCAACACATCAAGAAGAGTTTGAGTCTAGCTTTCTCTCGGGCACATTTGTTGCCTCCTCTACGCAAAACCGTTCCCTGTACTTAGAAAACTAGTGGGGCAAAAACGAAGGGTTTGTATCTAGCTTTCTCATAAACTTGGTCAGTTGCTCCTACATACGGAATCACTCCCTAAGCATAGAAAACTAGCAGGTCAAGGCAAAAGATTGAAGCCCAGCCTTCTCCCTTGGCCTCCTAGATTGAGCTTTAATACGCTATGGTTATAATTGCACATTGTCTGAAAACGCCGCCCAGGGGAGGAGGTGTTTGTTAATTGAGCAGTAACAATTATCATTCCCCACAGGGAATGCAGAAAATCAATCAATCAATCCTAGTGAAATGAGGTTTTTTAGTGGGGGGGTAGTATTAGGAAAATGGGCATTTTGGCCCTCTGTAATGCAGATGGGGAAATTGTCCTTTGGGAACAGTATACCCTCCAACATTTCTCCGATGGAAATACAGACATCCTATCAATAATAATAGTAATAGTAATAATTATACCCTGCCTATCTAACTGGGTTGCCCCAGCCACTGTGGGTGGCTTCCAACATATACAAAAACATAAGAAAACATTAAAAACATTTTTTTAAAAAAAAAAAAAAACCTTCCCTATACAGGGCTGCCTTCAGATGGTAGGGGAGGCAATCTGAAAACTCCATACCCTCCAACATTTCTCTGATGAAAATAGGGACATCCTAAGGAAAAGCTAAGAGACGCGGGTGGCACTGTGGGTTAAACCACAGAGCCTAGGACTTGCAGATCAGAAAGTCGGCAGTTCGAATCCCCGCAAGGGGGTGAGCTCCCGTCGCTCGGTCCCTGCTCCTGCCAACCTAGCAGTTCGAAAGCATGTCAAAGTGCAAGTAAATAAATAAGTACCGCTCCGGCGTGAAGATAAACAGCATTTCCGTGCACTGCTCTGGTTCGCCAGAAGCGGCTTAGTCATGCTGGCCACATGACCCGGAAGCTGTACACCGGCTCCCTCGGCCAATAAAGTGAGATTAGCGCTGCAACCCCAGAGTCGGCCACGACTGGACCTAATGGTCAGGGGTCCCTTTACCTTTAAGGAAAAGCTGGACATTCCGGGATCAACTCAGAAACGGCTTCAGTGGTGTTTTATGGAAGGTGATTGTTTGACTGATTATTTGCATTTATTTATTTATTTATTTATTTTACTGATGGTTTGTTAATTATTTTGTATGATTTATGTTGTAATTGTGTGATGCTCTACTATGTTATTATTTATTGTCTGTGAGCCGCTTTGTGACTCCTGTGAGTAAAAAGAGATGTAGAACTATACAGTGGTACCACGGGTTAAAAACTTAATTCATTCCAGAGGTCCATTCTTAACCTGAAACTGTTCTTAACCTGAGGTACCACTTTAGTTAATGGGGCCTCCCGCTGCCGCTGCGCCACCACCACGTGATTTCTGTTCTCATCTTGAGGTAAAGTTCTTAACCCGAGGTACTATTTCTGGGTTAGTGGAGTCTGTAACCTGAAGCGTCTGTAACCCGAGGTACCACTGTAATAAATGACATGAGATGAAATGTTGAAGAGGCAGCCAGGAGGAACAGAGAGGAGTCCCCTCCACCCTCAAAATTCACCCCATGACCACAAAGACACAAAATGTGTCCCTTTTGTGACCTGCTAATGGAGCTGCAAAAGCATAAGTGTGTGTAGGATTCGCACTTGACCCTGTGTCTTGCTCTCTGCAGCTGCTTCCTCTCCAACTGGACGACTGACTTCTGTTAGTGCTTGGACCACTGAAGCGCCTTGGGCACCCGTCAATTAGAGACGTGCCTTCCGAGAGTCGCAACATTTTAAAAAACGCAAACAATCAAAACTCCATTATATGCATTAAAAATTGATCAGCTGTGTTCTTTGCCCTCCTTTATGGCACACTAGGGGACAGGAACTGAGATGCGGGCTGACGGCCCATCCATCGGTGGGAATGAATCATACCCCACCTCTCTTGGAGCAGTTAGGGGTTTCATTATGGACGCAGGTTGTTGCCCAAATCAGCATTGTCTCGTGCATAGTTATTTGTGCACACACTCTCATTTTGCAAAGAGCGCTAATGGCCGAGCCCAGATAATGGGCTGTCGAAACAGGCAGCCGATTTCTGCTCAATAACCTTCCCAGGATCTTGGAAATAATTGGAAAGGGCCCTGGTTCCCAAAGGGCGACCTTTGCTGCACAGCCAGATCTTAGGGGTTTGTAAGAGGTCTTAGAGATGGGTCTCCATCTCTGTATTTTTTTAAAAAAGTCAAAAAATCTATTTTCTCCCTCCGACTTGATTTACCTGGTTCTCTTCTCAGAGTCAGGAGCCTGGGGTCTCGGAGACTGTCAGAGTCACATCATGTTCCTACCTCGATGACGGCTGGAGATTTCCAGTGCAGGAAGCAATTACAAAGAGCCAGGCTGATGTGTCATTCTCCCCAAGTCAAATGCTGAACTCGGTGTTACAGGGCTTGTCAAGCGAGCTCAGGCTCAGACTTAGCCAGAAAGCAAGTTGTCACAGGAGAGGGATTTAAAAAATATAAAATATAAAAGTCGAGTTCACCTGCTGCTAGGCAGGCGAAGTTTTTGACAACATTGACGGATGTCGCACTTGGATAATGACACATCCTGCAGTTATCACCACGGCATACTCTCTTGCCGGCTCCGAAACCAACAAGTGGAAAGTTGCCTGTGAGAGATTGGGGCCTTTGGATTGAAAAGGGTTCCTTCCCCCCTTGCCCCGTTCTAAAGAAAAGGACCCCATAAAACAATTAATTGACAATTAAGTCCCAAGTCAAAGCATACTTCCATGCCAGTAGCGTAGCATGGGTTGCCAGAGCCCAGGGCGAGGCAAGCATTGCACTCCCTGATCTAACACTGTCCGAAGCCTAGGGAGGTTAGGGCCTAAGGCACGACCCGTATCAGTGACCCCTGGGGGAGCTCCTGCATCAGCAGGACTCCCTCTCCTGGTGGTTAGCTCTTCCCAGACTCCCAGCAGACAGGCGGGAGTCAGATATAGTCGGTTAGATCCAATGCCTAAGCCAATACCGCTCATAATCTATAACCAATAAAGTTGTGGCCTTTTTTAGCCCATTAACCTTAAATATTTGAGTCATGTGTCTTTATTCAACCAAGGGGGGAGGGGTCGGGACCTTGCCATGCAACGTGGTAGTCTCGTTTTGAAAGCTGTCCCAAGGAGACTGATTAATATATATGCCCACAGGCAAGCTACCAGCTACTTAACATGGCCTTTTGAGGCAGCATTTTGTGGACATACTGCATTACCTCAAATTAAAGCCATGGACTTACCGGTAATTGAAATTTACAGTCTTCGTAGAGTTTTGGGTCATTCCTTCTTTAAAAACAACCTGTGCGAAAATCAATTTAAATACCCTGAATTCCAGGTTCTGGGTGTTTAGTAGCTGTTAATTCAAATGTCTTGCCTATCCAGAAGAACATTTAATTTAGCAGCTAATCATTAGAAGCTCCTATTGTCCTCAGCTCTTCTTTAAATAATAGCACCCAAATGTAATGAGGGACAGTCAGAGCTGGCCAGGTTCGCAGACAAAAAGAAGTCGCCTTGTTGTGATGAAGTTGTGTTCTGGTGAAGCTACAGAGACATCTGGTGGCCATAGAATAGCAAAACACAAGAAAACTTTGCACTAGAAAACTGTGGATGCAAGCAGAGGTGCATGGATGGATGCAAACACAGACTTATATTTCCCAAACAGTACACATACAGAAAGACAGTGATGAATCAAAACTTTTCTCTTCTCTGAATTTTGCAACACAGTTTACAATTGCATATGCTAGGGCAACTTTTGCATTAAAATCCCTATATCAGGAGTCAGCAACGTGCAGCCCATGGGCAGGATGCAGCCCACTAAGACCATTTTACTGGCTCATGAGCCGCCCCCAAACCGAGCAGCCCGCTCGGCGAGTCCCCCACGCACTGTGCTAAACCAGCTCAGAGCATAGCTGTCAACTTTCGGATTTGAAAATAAGGGATCAGCAGCCTCACCTGTCCCGGGGACAGTCTACAGGATATCTAACAATCCGAGATAGCAGCGGGAAGCAGCGGGAAACAGCACTGAAATAAGGGAATTTCCTGCAAAAAAAAGGGAAGGTTGATAGCTATGGCACAGAGTGGCACAGGGACTCGCCAAGCAGCACCGCAAATCATGTCTGCGCATGCACAGATGCTGAAAATCGCTTCTGCGCAGGCACGATTTTCGGCATCCGGGCATGCACAGATGTGTTTTCTGGCATCGCGCTGCACCAGTCTGGCCCACGGATGATCTCTGTGGGAGTGATCTGGCCCATGGCCGGTAAACATTGCCAACCTCTGGCCTATAAGAGTGAAACTAGCATAAATTGCTTTGCACTAAAATGCTGGTGAATCTTCACAAAGACTTTTTAAAAGGTATCTGAAAACTGATGTGACGATGTAGAGAACTGAATGTAAGACTGGGAAAACGAGAAACAGAGTGAAACCAAAATACAGTGGTACATCAGGTTAAGAACCTAATTCATTCCGGAGGTGCATTCTTAACCTGAAACTGTTCTTAACCTGAGGTACCACTTTAGCTAATAGGGCCTCCCGCTGCTGCCACACCGCCACCACACAATTTCTGTTCTCATCCTGAGGTAAAATTCTTAACCCGAGGTACTATTTCTGGGTTAGCGGAGTCTGTAACCTGAAGTATCTGTAACCTGAAGCGTCTGTAACCTGAAGCGTCTGTAACCCGAGGTACCACTGCAGACAGATTTGTCATTCCCAGATGGAGAAGAGTGTGTACAGCAGGTTCACCCCAGTTTTAGAGGGGAGCCTCCAGCACTAGGACCCAGAGACCTGTGTGTGCTCACCTTCTGCACAGCTGAAAAGATGACACCTTGAAACCCAGACTACATAATTGGCTGCTCTGCAAACACACCATCAAGAGCATTATCATCAAGAGCGTTATCAGCCGTAACCTAAGAGCAGTCAAATGGCTGGATTTGTCCTTCTGAAAATCCCCTTCCATATCTAGAGGCAAGCAATGTAGTGGCAGATACCAATTAGTCTGAGTCAGGATGGCCTCCTGACTATGGGCAGGTGGTATTGCAAGCATGTTGTGTTTGCAGTACATTAGTGTTGCACCTATGCTCAAAATGCCCTGCTTCAGTCAACTTTACAGGTGGTGGTAGAAGTTGACTCTGGGTGTCTCAATGTTCGTCCCATAAATAACAGGACTTCTGACAGCCAAATGCTCAAATTTAAAGCTTTTAATGGCTCTGGACGAAAGCTGGGAACCGTCACACGAAAGGATGGACCAAGGCTAACTTTTATAGCTGTAATTCGGAATGGTTTTGAGTTTTTAAGCAGCCTGGGAGGTGAGTACAGTCATACCTCGGGTTAAATATGCTTCAGGTTGAGCGTTTTCAGGTTACGCTCCGCGGCGATCCGGAAGTAACAGAGCACGTTACTTCCAGATTTCGCTGCTCGCGCATGTGCAGACGCTCAAAATGACATAACGTGCATGTGCGGAAGCATTCTACATTCTACTCAGGATGCTAACGAGGCTCCGGAACGGATCCCGTTCGCATCCAGAGGTACCACTGTATCTTAGAAATGTAAAGCTTCTTGCTTTACAAACCATACAAGGTAAAGGTAAAGGACCCCTGGACAGTTAAGTCCAGTCAAAGGCGATGATGGGGTGCGGTCTCATCTCGCTTTCAAGCCAAGGGACCTGGCATTTGTCCACAGACAGCCTTCCGGATCATGTGGCCAGCATGACTAAACAACTACTGGCTCACGGAGGTCCGTGACTAGCGCCAGAGTGCATGGAAATGCCATTTACCTTCCCATCACAGTGGTGCCTATTTATCTACCGTATTTTTCGCACCATAGGACGCACCTTGTTTTAGAGGGGGGAGAACAAGAAAAAAAAATCTCCCCCTCTCTTCCCAGCGCCCCTTCAGCGAAGCGGCAGGAGGCGCTGCGCAGAGAGTGGGAGAATTTTTCCCCTCTTGTTTTCCCGCTCTAAAACAAGGTGCTGTTTAAGGTGCATTCAGGTGGCTACCTTGGAAGCCTGGAGAGCAAGAGGGGTCAGTGTGCGCCGACCCCTCTCACTCTCCAGGCTTCAGGTTCCTTTTCGACCTGCTCTTTGGGGCTGGTGGGGGGAAGCCCACCACCAGCCCCAAAGAGCAGGTCAGGGAGCAGCTGAAAGGTGCAGCGGAGAGGCTCCTGCCATAGCCGCGCGTCACCTCTCTAGCCGGGAGAGGTGTGCCTTCAAACTGCTAGGTTGGCAGGAGCTGGGACAGAACAATGGGAGCTCACCCCATCATACGGATTCAAACTGCCAACCTTCCAACCGGCAAGCCCAAGAGGCTCAGTGGTTTAGACCACAGCGCCACCCTATTCAAACCATACACCTCTTAGTATTACATGAGTCCGATGCTGCAGATGAGATTGTAGTTAATCACATGCCTGTCTGAGAAGAGCGTGAGAAATGGAAGACAGTCTTATTTCTTCCACTGTAATGTAGTTTCGCTTTCACTTGTTTTGTTTTGTTCTCTCGGAGCTGGAGAAAACGGACACCATTATGCCTTTGTCTGTACATAGTGTGTAAATAAATAGTAGATCGTAGTAGACCTGCGATGTCTCACTCTTCTTGCTGTGTTGTGCCAGAAGATTAGTGTGCATATATCAGCTGGTATATGTCGCTGAGCACACTGGAAAGGAGGGAAAATGCCTTTCCAGGGCTGCGTATACTGGAGGACGATGAGAGATTCGGAGGCTTGTAGGCACCCCCAGGGCGTTTTTCCAACAACGCCCACCACTAGGACCACAGGTCAGTTGTAGCAGCAAATTTATTGGGTTTTGCAACTTCCTCGGAGTAAGCAAGAGTATACTATCCTTGGTAAAATGGAAGTGATAAAATGCCATCATCCTTGTTGTGCAACTGGCTCCCAATTAAAGATCCCCTCCCCCAACCGTGCTTCTGTCAACACACATGTAACATTCAAGTTCATGAAAACACATAAATAACAACATGGGCAACCCTTGTAATGCATTGCCACTTATTTGTCATTCTTTATTTTGCTCATTCATATAAACCACTTAATTGCAATCTTCGCTAAGCAGCATAGAGTGAGCTTAACAAATAGAGATAAAATTAGTGGAAAAACTAACAAAACAGAGACCGAATCAGTAAAAAGCAAACTATAAAAATCAGAAACAGCCTTATAACGCCTGCCAAATGTGAGGATCAGAGGTCTCCTAATAACTCTCAGCACCCTTAACAAAGTAAACACAGGTCCCACAATCAACTTGCTTGCTATGCGAAAATTCACTTATCCGAATGAGAAGAATTCTGCCCAAACCTTGTTGTACACTCCAAAAATTCAGGTATCCAAATAGCCAGAGTTTGCCCACTTCCTTATTTCCTTGCTTGTTTGTGCCTTGCTGGTCAGCTGCAGCCATTTTCAGTAAGAAACCATGCAGGCAGGGAGGGATGGAACCTGGACAAAACAGAGAGCAGGAGAGATCAGACAAACCTGCTTTTCCTTTGTCTCTCTTTTACTGGTTGGCTGCAGCCATTTCAGGAAGAAATCATTGAAAACAGGGAGGCACCGACTGGACAAATCCCAGGTTATAAAAGTTTCCATGGGAATCAATGGGAATCGTGGACTCGTTATGCAAACACTCGCCTAATGAACACTTTCCAGGGAACCCATTGCGTTGGTAAGCGGGACTTGCATGTATAGCTCCCAGGATTCTTTGGGGGAAGCCATGACTGTTTACAGTGGCATGATACTGCTTTAAATGTGCAGTGCAAATGGGGCCTTGGTTTTACTCACAGTAGACCCGTTGAAATTATTGGACCCAAGTTAACCAACTCTATAGCTGGTGCCCATTGGAAATGGTAGCATGAAAGGCAGTGAGTCAAAGTCAATGGCAGGTAGAACCAAATTCAAGTTTCGTCCTCATTCTCCTCCTTGTTCAGTTATTTCCCACTTGGACTACTGCAATGTGCCCTGCGTGGGGCTACCTTTGAAGGTGGCCCGGAAACTACAACTAATCCAGAATGTGGTAGCTAGACTGGTGACTGGGAGTGGCTGCCGAGACTACATAACACTGGTCCTAAAGGGTCTTCACTGGCTCCCAGTAAGTTTCCGGGTACAATTCAAAGTGTTGGTGCTGACCTTTAAAGCCCTAAACAGCCTCAGCCCAGTTTACCCGAAGGAACATCTCCACCCCCATCTTTCAGCCCAGTAACTGAGGTCCAGCTCTGATGGCCTTCTGGTGGTTCCCTCCCTGCAAGAAGTGAGGTTACAGGGAACCAGACAGAGGGCCTTCTCGGTAGTGGCGCCCTCCCACCAGATGTCAAGGAAATAAACCACTACCTGACTGTTAGAAGACATCTGAAGGCTGCCCTGTTTAGGGAATTTTAATGTTTGATGCTTTCTCGTGTTTCTGATATTCTATTGGGAGCTGCCCAGAGTGGCTGGGGAAACCAAGCCAGATGGGCAGGGTATAAATAAATTATTGTTATTGTTCTTATTGTCATTGTTATTGTAAGAAAAGCAGCACTGAGGAGGAAAGTGAGACCACTGTAAGTAAAACGGAAGCAGCGGAGTGGGGGGGCTGGCTGAGGGTAGAGCTTGGCAGGGGCTATGCCCCATTTGTCCTAATAGACTAGCCTGCACTGCTTGCCCATTATTTTCAATGGACCAACTCTGAGAAAAAGAGCACTGTAGAATTAGCTTCCTATCCCCAGTTACCTGGGAGTGAGCCTCCTTGAATTTAATGGGACTTGTTTCCTAGTCGACTTGGAGTACACTGTAAATATTTCCCATCAATTAATCCAACCCAGCCATCTATTACTTGTTGCAGAGCAGGACAGAGCATATGTCAGTATTATACGAAGCCACAAATCTGCGTGTCTGTGGAGTGTGGGGAAAAAAACAACAAGCAATCTCTTTCTATAAACAGACTTGCAAGGTTGCCAAGGACGAAAATGGAAGTGGTGGTGATGGAGTACAACAGGATTATTAATATCCCGGAACTCCATCTTTTTCACCAACCACAAGACCAAACTGCAGCTTTGCAGGAAGCTCCGAAGTATTTAGATTTAATCTGCAGACTAATGGGAAATTAAACTGGCACAGAAGGCTTAGCACTGATGCTAGCAAAAGGAGGGCAGGGGAGAGAATTTCCAAAAACAGATTGGCTTAGCAAAAAAAAAACAGAGAGAGAGAGCGCATACAGCATCTGTGGGTTTGTTGAAACAAAATGCAGATAGGGGTCTCTTCATGCTCCATTCTATTCTTCCTTGGTCAGATCACATTTTGGCTTTTCTTTGATTTTTTAAAGCATTTTTTTAATTTTAAAAAATTGCCCTAGTTGCCATGCATCCAGGTTTTCCTAGACATTTTGCCAATTCAGCAAAAATCCACCCGGATGCCATTTTTGCAGCTCAGTTCCCAGATGGGTCCAGGGAAACCCCATATAGCAGCCCCAGGCATATTGTGCCTAGTTCTGGGTGCCACAGTTTAAGAAGGATGTTGACAAGCTGGAATATGTGCAGAGGAGGGTAATCAAGATGATCAAGGGTCTGGAAGCCAAGCCTGATGAGGAACAGTGGAAGGAGCTGGGTATGTTTGGTCTGGAAAAGAGGAGACGGAGAGGTGGTATGAGGGCCATCTTCAAATATCTAAAACGCTGTCACATAGAAGACGGAGCAAGCTTGTTTTCTCCTGCTCTGGAAGCTAGGACCAATGGATCCCAAGTTACCAGAAAGGAGATTCCAACTAAACAGTAGGAAACACTTTCTGACAGTAAGAGCTGTTCAGCAGTGGAACAGACACCCTCAAAAGGTGGTGGACTCTCCTTCCTTGGAGGTTTTTAAGCAGACATTGGATGGCCATCTCTCATGGATGCTTCAGCTGAGACTCCTGCATTGCAGGGAGTTGGACTAGATGGTCTTTGGGGTCCCTTCCAACTCTATGATGCATGCAAACAGCCATTGTGTGGGGGATGGAGGGGGCTAGAAGCAAAACCCTGTGTGATTTCTTGTCCTATTCTGGCTGAGTGGAGATGAGCATGTAGGACACGAGAAAAGGGACACCAAGTAGTCATTGTAAATTTTGAAGTGGAGCAGCTCCTCCCAGTATCTGAAATATGGCCTCTTTCCCTGGTGTTAAGAACAGAAAAGGAGCCCTCTTGGTAGTTGCTGGTCTCCTCCCACCCCTAGGGAAGAAATGGCACAGACTGTCTCCTGGCAGAGGTGGTTTTAGGGTAGCATGAACAGAGCGTGAGAGGCAGAGGCACGCTGAATTTTAGAGTCGCACAGGGTGCTGCTGAAATTTGAGAGTCCAAAGTCCACCACTTCTCCTGGGCTTCTGCCTGATTCAGAAAAGGCCGTTTTCCCCACCCCAACTCACTTTGATTCCCACTTCAACCGTTGAGTAAGGTTGATTTGACTTCCACCGTTGTTGTGGACTGGCTGGACACAGAGGGATGGTGGGAGGCACCAGCCAGGGAATAAAGCTTTAAGCCCGGGGATTGTTGGTGGGATGACAATGAGTGGTCAGAGAGAGTAGAGGGAGGAGGAGGAGGCATCAGAAGCAGAAGTGGTGACAGGATTTAGTGGATGGGAAGAGGCTGCGACAGAGAGCAGTTCAGACTCTGAGGCAGAAGCAAGGGCTGGAGAGGGGTGGAGCCAGGAAACAGAGAGGCTCCACCCCTCTGAAGAATCCAGGGAGTCTTCCCCTTCTGCTGCGACCAGCTGCCCCCCTCCTTGGCCTCCTCACACAGAAATGAAATGGGCAGAACAGAGGGTGGTTACTGAGATCACTAGGCCAGAGCTGTGGTTGGCTCCCTTGAATAGAGTGTTGAGTTCACTGGCCTGGGTGATTTATTGTGTTATTGATGAACTGAACCATTCCAAGAATGTTATCCTAGAGGAACAATAGTAACAGTAACCCTGCCCTGGAGTTAGACTTGGCCTCTGTTCTGGCAGTCAAAAACGGGAGTTCTGTTCCATTATTTTTAGATGGCCTTCTTTGGCACCAGGTCTGCTTTTAAACTGGCTTTTAATTTGTTTGTTTTCTAGGCAACATACATTAAGCTCAGTTGTCAGGGATGTTTGTTTGGCATTGGGGTTTTAGCCAGAGGCATTTCCTTTCTAAATACTGTATTTGTACAGTGGTACCTCAGGTTAAGAACTTAGTTCGTTCTGGAGGTCTGTTCTTAACCTGAAACCATTCTTAACCTGAGGTACCACTTTAGCTAATGGGGCCTCCCGTTGCTGCCACGCAATTTCTGTTCTCATCCTGAGGTAAAGTTCTTAACCCGAGGTACTATTTCTGGGTTAGCGGAGTCTGTAACCTGAAGCTTCTGTAACCTGAAGCATCTGTAACCCGAGGTACCACTATACTAGGGTATTTTTTAAAATAAAAAAAACCAAAACACAAATCTCACTTTTCAGCTTCCTAAACATGATTATATATTATTTGTCCTTCCTCCATTGCAAACGATCAGTACACAATTCCTCCAAAACGCACAGGCTGCGATCGTTCCAAAAGACTCCCAAGGCGTGACTGAAGCGACAAGAGCGAAACAGAGTTCATTGAAAGGAATTACAGCATGAAAGGTGAAAAGACACAGCCATGGAAGTTGAACCCACAATGCATTTGGCTTCCAGTTTGAAGGCTTGCTGCTGCCAGGCGCAACCACAGAACAGAAGCTTTTTGCTCTGTCTAGAAAAGTTGGAAGCAATGGGTAGATCCTTGTGTGTTGTGCTGTTAGTTACACCGCCTCTAAGTGGTGTACAAAAAGTTAGTACGGTGAAAATAAAATTATGACATTGGAATTCAGTTAAAATGACTGCTGGGTTGTTGTTTTTTACAAAGTTTTCAGTAGGTGCTGGATATACAACAGAGAAAAGGCTTGTCTGATTTCAGCTGGGAGTTGGATAAAACCAGTGCCGGATTTACGTATAAGCTAAACAAGCTATAGCTTAGGGCCCCACTCTCTTGGAGCCCCCCAAAAAATTTAAAGGGGAAAAAAACCTGGATGTACGTTTCCAAAATGTAAGATAAAAAAACAAATAAAATAAAACCTACATACAGCAACAGGGTTTTGTGTTGTGTAGGCTCCTGTGATGTAAGCCTGCTAGCCTACTCTCTAAAGTATCATTGGTTTGCTCATTTCTAATATCAATTACTTTGATAAAATACATATTTTGTTACGTGCAAATGGCTTTCGATACCTATTAGGTCCATAAATTACGATATACCATATATTCAACACACACAAAAGTGACAATTTGTTGTTGACAAAGAATAGCTGGACATATAAAGGGCCCCATTACCTTCAGTAGCATAAAACTGGTCCCACAATTCTAAACTCAACATGCCTCCAAAGTTGCACACACACCACATATATAAAGCACACTCCTCCGCAAGGAATCCTGGGAACTGTAGTTTGGTAAGGGTGCTGGGAATTGTAGCTCTGTGGCGGGTAAGCTTCAGTTCTCGGGGGGAAATGTGCTTTAAATGTACAGTGGTACCTCGGGTTACATACGCTTCAGGTTACAGACTCCGCTCACCCAGAAATAGTACCTCAAGTTAAGAACTTTGCTTCAGGATGAGAACAGAAATCATGCTCTGGTGGTGCAGCGGCAGCAGGAGTCCCCATTAGCTAAAGTGGTGCTTCAGGTTAAGAACAGTTTCAGGTTAAGAACGGACCTCCGGAACGAATTAAGTACTTAACCCAAGGTACCACTGTACCGTGTGGGAGTCTGCTGTCACATCCCTCCTACAGTACAGGAGCTCAAGTGATGTTGACCATAGAGAAGTAGCTTTCTTTCCAAGAACACACCTAACTCAGCACGGCTGAAATTTCCAGAGCAGGCGAGAGAAGCTGGCACAGACCCGAGGCGAAAATAAATAAATAAAATGCTTTCTCCATATTCCTCTCCACCCACCTCCCAACTTCATTGCCGGTGGTATTCGAATGAAGCGTCGTGTTTCGTCTTCCACTCGGTCAGCTGAAAGATCTCTCCACAAAAGTTCTTTACAAAAAGGCAGAGGAGGGGGTGTAAACATTGCAATGGCAGCCATTTGTGTCTAAAAGGCATGTCCAGTGCCTTCTGTCACGCACACACCCTCCCCTGTCCCGAGCCCCAAACCAAAATGTCAGATGTGGGTGTTTGTGTGTTTTGTTGTTGTGGGGCTGACCCACAGGAAGTGACAATCTACTACTCAGTAAGTTCTTTGGGACCAACTGCCACAAATAACCCACAGATGCATTTTAAATAAAAGGACACATTCTACTCATGTAAAAACATGCTGATTCGCGGACCATCCGCAGGCCGGATTTAGAAGGCGGATCTGGCCCCTAGGCCTTAGTTTGCCTACCCATGGCTTGGACTGAGGCATAACTCAGGGGAACGGTGGAGCTTCATTCCATTCACAAATGCTCCAAAACAACAACAACCAAAGACCCATTCCAAAGCTTTATACTAACTTAAAAACATAAGAAGTGTTATGGACTGAAGTTCTCACCCTGGGCCAGCAGTGGGATACTGAATAATCGCTGTGTCATCTGATATGTTCACCCACAACTTAACAAGAAGAACCTTCTGGATCTGGCCAATGACCCATCTAGCCCAGCATCTTGTTCTCACAGTGGTTGAACATATGCTTGTGGGAAAGAAGAGAGCAGGATTCGAGCCCATGAGCACACACCCCTCTTGTGGTTTTCCACAACTGGTATTCAGAAGCATTGCTGCCCCCAGGTGTGGTGGCAGAGCCTAGCCATTGTGGTTCGTAATTATCAGCAGCCCTCTCCTCCATGTTGTTGGCATCCATCTGTCTCTTTTTTTTCTTTTTTTCTTTTTTGATAACATTTTATTAATTTTCCAAAAATAACAACAACAACAACAACAACAACAACAACAACAACAACAACAACTTGACTTCCCTCTAGTTGTCCCTTCCTTGGTTCTATTATTTATCAACATACTGCATGTCCATCATTAAATTTTGAACCTATTTAAATTACCTGTTATCCATTAATAACAAAATTACAAGTAATCTTAAAACCCTGTTAATGTATTAACAATGATAACAAAGACAAAAGGCATATAAAATGAAGATAGGAGTGCCTGGTGTGCTCTGGTCCATGGGGTCACAAAGAGTTGGACATGACTAAACAACTAAACAACAACAATGTACCTGTGTACAATGCTTCTGTAAATATGCAATAAACATCTTCCTTTTTTTTCCCAATAATTTTTTATTATTATATATTTTATAAATTTCCATCCAATTATTCATTTGAAACCACATACAACAAATTATAATTGTTTTTTGACTTCCTTCAGCGTCTCTGACAATCCTCCGTAGTTATACCTTTAATACACATTCCCTTCTTTCGTATTGCCATTTTTCTCCCTTACTCCCAATATTTCTCATAAACAATACTTATTTTCTTTTTTTACAGTGCCTTTTGAAACCCACTAGCGTTGTATTCACACCACATATATTTTTCAGATAGTCCACATATTTCCCCCAGTCCTCGATGAACTTTTGGTCTTTAGTGTATCTGATTTTCCCGGTTAATTTATCCAATTCTGCATAGTCTGTCAATTTTAGTCTCCATTCTTCTATTGTCGGTATCTCTTCTTGTTTCCACTTCTGGGCCAACAGGATTCTGGCTGCCGTTACCGCATACTGGAAGAGCTTACAGTCCTTTCTTCTAATATCCTTTCCTACAATACCTAAAAGAAAAGCTTTGGGTTTTTTCACAAAAGTATATCTTAACATTTTTTTCAACTCATTATATATCATTTCCCAAAAACTTTTCACTTTCTTACATTCCCACCACTGATGAAAGAATGTCCCTTCATTATCTTTACATTTCCAGCATTTGTTATCAACCTTATACATCTTTGCTAGTTTTACAGGTGTCATATATAAAACATTTTCATCACATTCTCCTTTAGTGCTGTACAAGCCGTAAATTTTAAGTGCTCTTTCCACAATTTTTCCCAATCTTCAAATTGAATATTGTACCCCAAATCCTTTGCCCACTGTATCATTACCGATTTAACCTCTTCATCTTTTGTATTCCATTCCAGCAATATCTTATACATTTTTGACAGAATTTTATAGTCATTATTTATAATGTCCTTTTGGAAACTTGATTCTTTTTCTACATAACCTTTTTCCTTCAAATCTTTTTTAAATATTTCATTTACTTGGAAGTGGTGCAACCAATTATAAACTAACTCTTTAACTTGTTCATATGGCTTCAGTTTCCATTTTCCTCCCTCATTGATTACCAATTCCCCATAGGTGGCCCATTTGTTTCTCATGTTAATCTTCTTTACACTTATTACCTCTAACGGAGACAGCCAGTGTGGAACTTTTGGTTCCAATATATTTTTATATCTTTCCCAAACCTCTATTAAAGAGCCCCTGAAGATGTGGTTTCCAAATCCTTTGTGAACCCTCTTTTTGTCACACCAAAGGTACGCGTGCCACCCAAATCTGTTATCAAATCCTTCAAGATCTAATAGTTCATTATTTTCTAGTTTTATCCATTCTTTTAACCAACAGAGGCAAGCTGCTTCATAATACAGTCTCATATCTGGTAGGGCGAAGCCTCCTCTTTCTTTTACATCCGTCAATAATTTAAATTTTATTCTAGGCTTCTTCCCCTGCCAGATATACCTTGAAATCACTTTTTGCCATTCTTTAAAAATTCCTATACCCTTTAATATGGGTATGGTCTGAAATAAGAATAACATCTTTGGTAGCACCGTCATTTTTATCGTGGAAATTCTTCCCCAAAATGATAATTTCATTCTGGCCCACACCTCCAGATCCTTCTTTATTCTCTTCCAAACCGGAATATAGTTGTTTTGGTATAAATCAATATTCTTAGTTGATACCCAAATTCCCAAATATTTAACCTTTTTCACCACCTCTATCTCTGTTCGTTGTTGCATTGATTCAATCATTTTTTGATCCATATTTTTTGCAATCATTTTTGTTTTTCTCTTGTTCAGTCTGAATCCTGCCACTGTTCCAAATTGGTCCATCTCATCTAGTACCTCCTCTATGCTTTCTGTTGGTTCTTCCATAGTCAATACCAAATCATCGGCAAAGGCTTTAACTTTGTACTCATTTTGACCTACTGTTACCCCTTTTATTTGCTTATTTTGTATAATTGCATTTAAGAAGACTTCCAGAACCGTTATAAATAACAATGGCGATAACAGACAACCTTGTCTTGTTCCTTTAGATATTTTTATATCTTCAGTAATGACATTGTTCACTATCGGTTTTGCTCTCTGTTCTGTATAGATTGCCTTTATGCCATTGAAAAACTCTTGTCCTACCTCCATATATTCTAAGTTTTTCAACATAAATTCCTAAATTATATTATCAAAGGCCTTTTCTGCATCCACAAACATTAAAACCGCTTGTTTATCACATCTGTCAGACAGATATTCTATGACATTAATTATATTTCTTATATTATCTCTCAATTGTCTGCCTGGCAGGAAACCTGCTTGATCTTTATGTATAATCTTTATTAAAATCTTTTTGAGTCTCTTCGCTAAGATTCCTGCAAAGATCTTATAATCCGTGTTCAGAAGTGAGATAGGCCTATAGTTTTTAACTTGTGTCAGATCAGAGTCTTGTTTTGGGATTAATGTTATATATGCTTCTTTCCACGTTTCTGGAATGTCTCTTTCTTTTAAAATGTTGTTCATAACGACGATCAACGGGGTCATCAACACCTCTTTCATTTCTTTGTAGTAACTAGATGTAAACCCGTCGGGGCCTGGAGCTTTCCCTCTTTTCAATTCCTTTATCACTTCTTTTACTACTTCTTTTTCTATTGGGGCATTCAGCTGGTCATTTTGGTCTGTCAGGATCTTTCGCACCATTTTCTCTCTTAGATATCTTTCTATTTTCTTCTTGATATTCCTTTCTTTATTTTTATATAATTGTTTATAAAAGTCCAAGAATCCTTTTCTTATTTCTTTCGGGTCGACTGTTTCTTCTCCATTTATCTTAATTTTGTTAATTGTATTCTGCTCCTTTCTTTTTTTAAGTTGCCACGCAAGCCATTTTCCTGATTTATTTGCTGATTCAAAATTTTTCTGTCTTAACCTTTTGATGTTCCACTCGACTTCTTTATTTATTATCATCGCGAATTGGGTTTGTAAAGTCTTTATTTCCTGCTTTATTTTCAGATTGTTTGGTTTTTTAATCAGTTTTTGTTCACAATCCGTAATTTGTCTTAAAATTTCTTTTATCCTTTTTTCCTTGTTATTTTTCTTCAGTGCATTCTGTTGAATCAGATAACCTCTCATTACTGCTTTGCTTGCGTCCCAAACAATACTCATTTTTGTACCTTTGTCCACATTATCCATAAAATATTCAGTTAGTTTCTTTTGTGCTTTTTCAACCATCTTCTGATCATCCCACAGATTGTCGTTCAGTCGCCACCTAAATGATCTCTCTTCAAAACCTTTTAACTCCAATTCTATAGGATTATGATCTGAGATCACTCTAGCTTGTATTTCAATTTGATGGATTCTTGGTGTCAATTTGTTCGAAACCCATATTTGATCTATTCTTGACATTGACTGATTCGGTTCTGAATAATGGGTGAATTGCTTCTCCAAAGGATGTCTAAGTCTCCAAATATCAATCAAGTTGCAATTCTTCACCATCATAAAGAATGTCTTTGGCAGTTTTCCTTCTTTGTTCTTTACCTCTCTTAGTCTATCCATTTCCAATGATACCACACCGTTCATGTCTCCCATTATTAAATTTTTTTGATCCATATATTCAAAAAGTTTTTCTTCCAATGATCTGTAAAAATCAGTCTTATTTCCATTTGGTGCGTAGATCCCGACAATTATTAATTTCTCGCCTTGCCAATTGATTTGGACAGCTATGATTCTTCCTTCTTCATCTTTGAATAGTTGGTGGGATTCAATTTTATTTTTGATATATAAGACAACACCTCTTTTTTTCTCTTTATCCGAAGATATGAATTCATTCCCTAATCTTTTGTTAATCAGAATTTTTCTATGTCGTTTTGCCACATGAGTTTCTTGTAAACAAATAACATCTAAATTTTTCTTTTTTAGAAATTGTTCAATTCTATTTCGTTTCTTCTTATCATTCATCCCATTAATGTTCCAATTCCATAATTTCAACGCCATTCTTCTTCCAATTAAATAAATTTAATTTTTATTTTACAATCTATCTACCTCTTCTTCTTCCTCTTCCTCTTCTTGCGAGCTTTCTCCATTCTGATCCTCTTCTTCTCCTAATTCAGACTCCCCCTTTGGTCCTGAACCTCTTCCATTCTTCCTTAAATTTGTTGTCGTCTCTTCCTCGTTGTCAATTTTGCCATTTCAGCATATTCCATTAATTTAACTTGCCAATCTTCTTTAGCTGGGACACCTTCTTCCTTCCAGTGTTGTGCTAATAAAGTCCGTGCAGCCATAGCTGTATATATAAACAAATTCTTTTGTGATTTTGGTAAGTCCACTCCTGTAATACCTGGTAGGAAAGCTTCTGGGTGACAAAGGTGTTTTGTTTTTTTTAAGATATTTATTAAGATTTTATATAATAAAACAGACATACAAAGAGAAAAAAGATGTAACAAAAAGAAAAAGTACATCACAAAGAAACAGAAAGAGACAAAAACATAATCATAAACAAAAAAAGAATCCATTTTTTTAAACTTATTATCTATGTAACCTTCTTTCTTGACTTCCTCACATCTCCCTTTTTTGTGTTCCCCTTTACACAATCAAGTTCAGCAAATTCTAACCCTCTTTCAGACCTCGTTTATAATTATGTATTTCAACCTATTATGTCTCCAATTTTCCTTCTCTTTTCATTATCAAATTTTAACTATTCTTAATAACTTAAACCTTTATGCCATTTTGTTTAAATTTGACATAATATTACTCTGATCTTTCCCCCCTTTTCTTTTTAAAAATTTTTACATACTCCTTTTAACTAGATCACTGATGCCATATTCTCTTTGAATCCAACATCACTTTAACATTCATAAATTTTGCAATGTTTCTGCAGGTAGTCTTTAAACTTCTTCCAATCCTCTTCCACCGACTCTTCTCCCAGGTCTCGGATTCTGCCAGTCATTTCTGCCATCTCCATATAGTCTATTACTTGCATCTGCCATTCTTCCAGAGTGGGTAAATCTTGTGTCTTCCAATATTTTGTGATGAGTATTCTTGCTGCTGTTGTTGCATACATAAAAAATGTTCTATCTTTCTTTGGCACCCAATGGCCGACCATGCCCAAGAGAAAGGCCTCTGGTTTCTTAAGGACAAAGGTTATTTTAAACAACTTCTTCATTTCATTATAGATCATTCCCCACTATTTCTTTATAATTTTACAATCCCACCACATATGAAAAAATGCCCCTTCTATTATGGCACTCATCTGTTTTGAAAGAGAATGGAGTGCACCGCCGAAGGTCAAATCGCTAGCGGAGCTTTCCCAATTTTTCATGTTGCTGACATGCTTTTTTAGACATGCATCATTTTGTGACAGTAATTCAGTTTTACTAACAAACCAGAGGTTAAACTAACCCCTTTCCTGCCCCGGGATGAGCACGGCAAGCATTTGTGCAACACACCCACACACTGCAGTCGACACACTAACGTATCAGGACACACAGTTTAGAAAGCTCTGCACTAGGGAATCACAGCGGCAGCTGTGGCTGCAAAGACTGGTAGCTCGTAACCGCTGCCTCCCACATTGTTTTTGGCGCGTTAGAAGCACCAAAGTGACTTCTCCAGAATGCAAACTTGGGCAGTGTGTATGGAGGTCCTGGCCTGCCCAGATGACAAGACCCTTCTCTCAGCCTTGCTGATGTGGTTCAAAGGAAAGCAGAGCAATACATTTGGCACCAGCTTGGCTGCAGGAGTTGCCGGAAGGAGGCACACAAGGCACCATCCAACCATCTTAGGGACTCTGTTATGTACCGAAGTTCTCACCCTGGGCCAGCAGGGGGGATACTGTAGATAGTACTCACTCAGGTCTGCATATGCAAATAAGGAATTGAAAGTGACGTTCAGTGATTGGATAGTTACAGAAAGTTGTTACTGTTGCTTTGTAGTTGAGATCTATATAAGCAGGTTGGCTGAACCCTTCAGCTTAGTTCTGTTCTGGCCTGTGAATAAACAAGAGCTGTCTGAAGAATCGCTGTGTCGTCTGATATCTTCATCCACAATTTAACAGACTCCACTCTGGATTTGTGTAGGGTCTACTCCTTAGCCTTTTCTTCTGAAGATGTCCCGCAAGGCATCCGATTGCTCCTCAGGGTTTGCTCCGGAAGCCTTTCTCACCAATGAATAGAGCTGCAAGGCAGAGGAGGGTCAGTTAGGATCAGAGTTTTCCTTCTCCAAGAAGACAGGCTACCTTCCTAGGTGGACAAGCCCCACCTGCCTCTCTCCTCCACGGCCAGCACTTCATAAAAATGTGTTTTGCAGATCGTATTCCATTCTATATTGTCTCCCTGCTTATTTAACTTATATGCAGAATTCATCATGCGAAAGGCTGGGCTGGATGAATCCCTAGCCGGAATTAAGATTGCCGGAAGAAATATCAACAACCTCAGATATGCAGATGACATAACCCTGATGGCAGAAAGTGAGGAGGAATAAAAGAACCTTTTAATGAGGGTGAAAGAGGAGAGTGCAAATAATAATAATAATAATAATAATAATAATTTATTATTTGTACCCCGCCCATCAGGCTGGGTTTCCCCAGCCACTCTGGGCGGCTTCCATAAAAACCAAAAATACACTAAAATATCACAGATTAAAAACTTCCCTGAACAGGGCTGCCTTAAGATGTCTTCTGAATGTCAGGTAGTTATTTATCGCTTTGACATCTGATGGGAGGGCGTTCCACAGGGCAGGCGCCACTACCGAGAAGGCCCTCTGCCTGGTTCCCTGTAGCTTTGCTTCTCGCAATGAGGGAACCGCCAGAAGGCCCTCGGAGCTGGACCTCAGCGTCCAGGCAGAACGATGGGGGTGGAGATGTTCCTTCGGGTAAACTGGGCTGAGGCTGTTTAGGGCTTTAAAGGTCAGCACCAACACTTTGAATTGTACCCGGAAACTTACTGGGAGCCAGTGAAGACCCTTTAGGACCAGTGTTATGTGGTCTCAGCGGCCGCCCCCAGTCACCAGTCTAGCTGCCGCATTCTGGATTAGTTGTAGTTTCCGAGTCACCTTCAAAGGTAGCCCCACGTAGAGCGCATTGCAGTAGTCCAAGTGGGAGATAACTAGAGCATGCACCACTCTGGCAAGATATGGTCTGAAGCTCAACATCAAAAAAAACGAGGATCATGGCCACTGGGCCCATCACCTCCTAGCAAATAGAAGGGGAAGAAATGGAGGCAGTGAAAGATTTTACTTTCTTGGGCTCCATGATCACTGCAGATGGTGACAGCAGTCATGAAATTAAAAGACGCCTGCTTCTTGGGAGAAAAGCAATGACAAACCTAGACAGCATCTTAAAAAGCAGAGACATCACCTTGCCAACAAAGGTCTGTATAGTTAAAGCTATGGTTTTCCCAGTAGTGATGTATGGAAGTGAGAGCTGGACCATAAAGAAGGCTGATCGCCAAAGAATTGATGCTTTTGAATTATGGTGTTGGAGGAGACTCTTGAGAGTCCCATGGACTACAAGAAGATCCAACCTCTCCATTCTTAAGGAAATCAGCCCTGAGTGCTCACTGGAAGGACAGATCCTGAAGGACAGATCCAATACTTTGGCCACCTCATGAGAAGAGAAGACTCCCTGGAAAAGACCCCGATGTTGGGGAAGATGGAAGGCACAAGGAGAAGGGGACGACAGAGGAGATGGTTGGATAGTGTTCTCGAAGCTACCAGCATGAGTTTGACCAAACTGCGGGAGGCAGTGGAAGACAGGAGTGCCTGGCGTGCTCTGGTCCATGGGGTCACGAAGAGTCGGACACAACTAAACGACTAAACAACAACAACAACATTCCATTCTAAATCGTGGTATCATTTGAAAAGCTTCGTACCCATAAAAGGCAATAAGATCAGCTGAAAGAATAGTCTCTGTTTGCAAGGCACCCGGACGCCTCGCCAAGGACTCTTTTATTTTGGAAGCACCTGGGGTGGGGGGGAGTCCTTAAAAAATAAACAAGGCAAAACCCCCTACTCCTGATCCGTGCTCCGCCCTCTGGACTACACCTCCCAGAATGCTCCGCGCTCCTGCGCATGCTCACTTGCGGGCCCGTTTGACTGGCAAGTTGTTTGTTACATTGAAACAGCAGCCGCTTTTTCTGCGCTCTGAAGCTCTCCCCTCTCCTTCCAGCTTCAGCTGTTCTTTTCTCCCCTCCTCTTTTTTTCTTTCTTTCTTTTCTTTTTTTTTTGTTGGCTTTGCTTCTTTCTTTTCTCTCCCTCCATCAGCGCCACTTCTTCTTTAGTTAGCAAAAATCTTCCCTCTCCCTCCCACCCCTGCAACCCACCGCCTTGTTAATTCCATGACAAATAATATCTTCTTCTTCTTCTTCCATCCCTTTTTCAAAGTCATTATTTTCCTCCTCCTCCTCCTCCACTCTCTGCCTGCGTTGGAGACGTAAAAGGAAGAGGGTGGGAAAATACCCCTTTCGGACAAAGAGGAAGACACCCCCCCTCCTCCTCCTCCTGCTCCTCCCCACCCCCCGAAACCTCCCAGGCAACAAACAAGAGGCTCCCAAAACTGATGAACTACAAATGAAAAAGAGGAAAAGATGGAATTGCACATTTTAGAGCACCGACTAAAAGTAGCTAGTGTCGCCAAGGAGAGAATCCAGTTGTTTACCTACGGGCTGATCAAGCTAGCTTTTCTCTCCTCCAAGACCAGGTAACGGGGGACCCCCTTTTTCACGGGGGGGGGGGTGTTGCTCAGCAGCCTTGCCAGCTTTAACAAGAGGCCAACGAGACGAAGCGCTGCTGTAAAAGGGGGGGGGGGGGGCGGCGGCAGGGGCTTGACTAATTCCCATACAGGAATCAAGGTTGTGGGGAGGGTTAGGGTTAATGGGTCAACCCCCCCCCCCGCGATCACCCCCACTTCTTTTCCTATTGCTATCCTTAAATGGTTTCGACGGTCCAGCGAGAGCTTTTCGTTTTATTTTTTTGTGAGTTTCTGCACAAACACGCCCCCTTCTTCCCCTCCCCCCATATAGTCTTTTTTAAAAGGAAAAAAAACCCCAAATCTGCTTTAAAAGATGCTGATGGATTTAAACAGCTGCCGGCAGGGGTTTTCTTCGCGTGCATTGCTAAGTTTAGGCGGCGGTGTGTGTTTTATAAAAAGTGAATAAACCGAGGGTTAAGTGGGGGGGGGGGGTTTCCCCACCCCCCAAAAAGAAAAACTAAGGACTCGGTCAGAACAACAAAGAGCAGCCCTGAAGAGGGGAGGAGGGGGCAGAGGAGGGCTGTATTGGTGCGTATGTGTGTTTTTATTTTCTGTGCACCGAATTGTGCTAGCAGTTAAGACCATGTAGCGTTTAGTCAAAAAGGTACGTTTATTGCTAAGTATGCAAGAGGCGACTTTCGTGGGTTTCCTGCAACATCATGTTGTTCATATTTTTCTTTCTTCCTGTCTTTTTGGAAAATGAAGGCGGGGGAGAAATGAAGTCAAAGGTTCCCGATCTGTGAATATATCGAGTTGCTGTTGTTGTTGTTTTTAAGACTGTATTATTATGTTTACCGAGAAGTAAAGTGAATAGTCACCCGCCCCCCCTCCTCACCACACACACTCAATACCAGTGCTTCTTGGATGGACACAATTTGAATTGCAAATATATTGTAAATAGAGGGTTGGGTGCTGCCTCCGCCCCCCCGCCCCCCCCCTCTATTGCAGATAGAGCAGAGATGGGGGTTAAGAGAAATAATTCCTAAACTCCACTCTTGGTTTGGAATTGAGTGTTTTTGCATTGCTGCTTGGAATCCACTTCAGAAACCAGTTTTAATAACCAAGCACTCCTGGGGCCCAGGGGAAACTGCTAATAAATTGTGTGTGCGTGTGTGTGTGTGTGTATTTGTTTTAAAATTGAATTGCAGATTGAAAATGAAGGGGAAGGGCATGTTTCTCTACCCCCACCCCGCCCACCCCACCTTAATAGTGTGGCTGAATGAATGGGCATGTTTGCCATTTAATTTGATTACTGTCCCTTATCTCAAGTTTAAACTTCATTGCTTTGAAATGTCCCCCTGATTTGTGGCTTGGCAGTTGACAATGTTTGCTGTGTAACCTTATCTGTCTTTACCTTGTTTACAGCTTGTTTACATTTCAACTTGTTTGCAGTTAAAACGCAACACAATTATTTTTAAACATTTAGTTCCGTTCTTTCTCCCTCCCCCCTCCCCCCCCCCCCCCCGCCCAATGGATGGTGACAGATTCTCTTTTGTTGCATTGTTAATTGTGGCACTTTTGGGAGGAATCCCAAAGGCTTTTCAGATGTCACCGATAACCTTTAATTCCTTCTTGTCCTAAAATGTGGGCTTTACACCGGAGCACAAAGTTCTACTGTATCTGTGATTAACACATTGCAGAAATCCTGGAAAAGCTTCCATTAAAAAAAAAAAAAGAGTTGGATTCATATGCCATGACCAGCCTCTTTGTGAAGAATTGTTACCACCTGCCACAAAATGGCCTGTTACTTACACAGCTGGAGTCATGTACCACTCACTGCCAGTGATGCTCTCAACAGCATTGGACCTATTGCCGAAAGTTCAGTGAGCAAAACCAAGTGTTTAAACACTTCCTGGGCTACACCACTTCCAGTGAAGCTTGCCTGTTCCATATATATATATATATATATATATATATACCTTCATTTTTCATAAAAGGCAAAGCTGAAAGCTTTTTCCTGACATGCTACTTCTCTCTGTGCAGGGAGATTCCCTCCCCCTCCAAAATGGAAAACACAAAACAAACCCACCTGCAGTCTGATGTGGTACAGCCAGGAGCTGCTGCTTTGCCACTTGGATTCTGCTGGATGCATAAATTGGCCAGTAGTATTTTGGGACGTACCATTTCAGTTTGTTGGCGGGTGGGTGTGTTTCATCCTTTTTGAATGCTCTCCTTTGTTTTCTTGTTTTTAAAGAAGCATACATATTAAGTATTATTACTGATTAAGGATAAGTAGTACAGAGTTCACAACTCGTTTGCAAGCTCCTAGGAAATTTTTAAACCATGATAACCCTGATTGTTGGAAGGCGCTAATCCTTGATGGTTTCATATTTTGACAATGGGGGACAAATTCCACTCTTCATTTAGACTGACTAGCAATCTTTTGAGTTGTTTTGTTTTAGGGGAGGTATTCCCTTACATTTCTTCAATCCAGACTCTTTCATCCTTGCCACAATCCTTTTGGGTTAAGGCAGGCAAGCAGAACCCTTGGCTCTCCAAATGCTTCTGAACTACAACTCCCATCACCCCTGGCCATTGGCCATCCTTGCTAGGCCTGATGGGAGATGCGGTTCAGCAACATCTGGAGGGTGAAGGGTTCCCCACACCTGGAAGTGCATGCTCCCTGGTTTGAATATAATTCTGGATTGTGGCACATGTTAACTTTCAACAGAGAAGTATGGAAGCAGGAGCATACATACATAGATACATGCATGCACAATTTTATTTGTGTGCCGCCTTTCCACCGTTCAAACCATGCTCAAAGCAGCTTACAGCATGAAAGAAACGACATAACTGCAGTGTAAAAGTAGTCAAACAATAAATAAAACATTTTTTTAAAAAAAATACACAACCTAACTGGACAGTTTCCATACAAATCACAAATATAGATGCAAAAAAACCCAACAACAACAACAGCAGCGAAACAACAACTGGCAAACAACACCTCAGCCCAAGAGTCCGTTCAGCAACCTCAGCTTCTGTAGTTGGAGTCAGTCCGGGTCCTACCCTCCGAGGCCAGGTGGGGAAATAAAGGCCTGCAAGGCAGGAAGCAGGTCTTCCAGGACTGACAGCCAAGATGGCTGCAAAGTTTGCCCCTTAATTCCTACCTTGTCTGACCAACACTCCCGACTACTTTAAGGTGCTTTTTCTCTGACTATTCACTCCTGGTATCAGATGCTGCCATTTGCTCCCCTCCTCGCCCCCCAATATACTATCCCCAATTTATTGCTGAATTGGCAAGGGTGTGTGTTGAATAAACATGTGCACATGTGGTTTGGCCTTAAGAAATGGTCCAAGTCCTGCGGTGAGACACTGTGGCTGAGTAAGACAATAATGGGTCATACCATACTTAAGGGACGCGGGTGGCACTGTGGGTTAAACCAAGAGCCTAGGACTTGCCGATCAGAAGGTCGGCGGTTCGAATCCCCACGACGGGGTGAGCTCCTGTTGCTCGGTCCCTGCTCCTGCCAACCTAGCAGTTCAAAAGCACGTCAAAGTGCAAGTAGATAAATAGGTACCGCTCCAGCGGGAAGGTAAACGGCGTTTCCGTGTGCTGCTCTGGTTCGCCAGAAGCAACTTAGTCATGCTGGCCACATGACCCGGAAGCTATCTCTGGACTGGACCTAATGGTCAGGGGTCCCTTTACCTTACCATACATTTGAGGCATCCCCAAAGAATCCTGGGAACTGCAGTTTCCCCTCCCAAAGATGTAATTCCTCAACAAGCTGCAGCTCCCAGGTACTTTGGGGGGAAAAACATTTCCTTCAAATGTGTACTGAGTGTGCTTTGAATGTCTGGTGTTGGCCTGCGCTTGTTGGACAGTGTGGGTGCTATTATGGAAGAGAGTTGTAGGATCCGCGTATGTCTGCCCCATGTGACGAGCCACTGAATTGCAGGCAGCGGCTTCTGGCCCTAGATTGACTCCGCCCACCCAGACTGGCCATTGGATTCTCTTGGAGAGGAAGGAATGCAGAAGGGGACTTCCTGTTTCACTTGAGCACTGCTTGAGCATCAAGATGTTCTTGAGTGTGTTTCTGGATCCTTTGTTGTTCTTTGATCTTCTTTGTTCTGTCTTGATCACGTGGATTCCAGTCCTGACTAGTGACTTGTCTCACGGTTCCTGCTTCCTTGATTCTGCCCCACCTTGGGCTTCTCAGTTGGTAGAGCATAAGACTCTTAAACTTGGGGCCATGGGTTCGAGCCCCACATTGGGCCAAACGTGCCTGCATTGCGGGGGGTTGGAGTAGATGACCCTTGTGCAGGGTTAGAAACTGAGATATAAAATCTAGGAGCCAGGTGGCACCTTAAAGCTAGGATATGGCCATCACAGCGATATGTCTAGCTGCATTTTCTAAAAAAACCCAAATTACAAAGCAAATGGTCTGTGGGGCAGCGCAGCAGCAAAAGATATGCATGTGTGCAAATCACCTGGCTTGCACAGCACCAGAAGGTATGCCTCTTTTGGTGCTTTGTGAGCCAGGGGATCCACAGGGCACTGTGGCAACAAAAGATGCGTGTGTCTCTTGCTGCTGCACTGCCCCGCAGGCCAGCTGACTGGAGCGGCATCACAGCCATACCCGCCCGCCAGCCAGATGGAGATGTTATGTGCCAAACCTGGCAACCAAACACCTCCACTGCCTCGCAAAAAAGGCCAGTTGCCCTTCTCAAAACGTGGCCTGCGCTCAGCTAATTTCAAATGCTGCCCTTGTGGTCCCTTCCAACTCTACAATTCTATGACTCTGCCCATAGCCCAGCCTTGGCAATGCCATGCTGACTCTCAACCACTTGCGCTACAATTGCCTTCTATGGTAACATCCAAACAGAGCACACCTGTGTCCTATTTGTGCGATCAAACACTGAGATCATGTGGGTTAATTTCTGGAAACTGCTGGGTGAATGGCCTTCTCATGCCCTGCGCTTTGACACTTGAGATGTGTATTTTTAGGAGCCACCCAATTCTTGTAATTCGTTTTAATCTGTTTTTAATGTTATATTTAATGTTATATTTTAAATTGTTGTGACCCGCCCTGTTGCCTTAGGGTAAAGGGTGGGTAATAAACTATTATTATTATTATTATTATTATTATTATTATTATTATTATTATTATTTATTATTATAGCAGGCGTTTTTTGCCTACAGTGAGATTTGTTGAGTTTAAACACACCAGAAGCACAAATCGGCTCCTGTAAGGTAACAATGCATCCTTGTTGAATGAGAGGGACTTTGCACATGCTTAGGAACACTCTGTTAACCTGAACCCCAGATCCTGATCTCTTGCTAGAGCTCCTCCCCTAAAAATAGGTCACCACCTTCATCCTGCTCAGTCTGCATACTTGCAAATAAGTAGGTTTAGGATTAAGATGTGGAAATTCATTTTTGCAGAATGGAGATCGTCAACTATGTCGCCCAAGCAGTAAGTCCTGCCCACGCCAAGCTATAATCAGCTGCTTTCTCTCCTTCCCATTTGCCATTCCAGAAGCCGAGAAAGTGGTGACTGTTATGGCACACTTCAGGGCAAACCAAAGAAAGGATAATTTTTATTTTATTTTTTAAAAAAATATTTCCTAAACCCTGTCTCCATTTTTAAATGTTTCTCACTCGAAGCCATAATCTCCCCATTCTTTGTTGAGAAGTTGTGTTGACGTAAGTTGTGGCCAACTCTGGGGCTGCGGCGCTCATCTCACTTTATTGGCCGAGGGAACCGGCGTACAGTTTCCGGGTCATGTGGCCAGCATGACTAAGCCGCTTCTGGCGAATCAGACCATTTACCTTCCCGCCAGAGCGGTACCTATTTATCTACTTGCACTTTGACGTGCTTTCGAACTGCAGGAGCAGGGGCCGAGCAACGGGAGCTCACCCTGTCGCGGGGATTCGAACCGCCGACCTTCAGATCGGCAAGTCCTAGGCTCTGTGGTTTTATCCACAGCGCCACACGTGTCCCGAAGTAAGTCAGTAGGGAATAGCAAAAGTCTTAACTATAAATCCAATGCATTTTTTAAAGTTACAGGCAAGTTACACTATTCCACAGCACCTTTGCAACTTATTACCTTCTGCACTATGAATTAAAAGCACTATGATACTGCTTACCCCCAAAAGAGTCCTGGGAACTGTAGTTTGTAAAGGGTGTTGTTAGGAGACCACCATTCCCCTCACAAAGCTCCAGTTCTCAGGATTCCCTGGGAAGAGGAATAATAATAATAATAATTTATTATTTATATCCCGCCCATCTGGCTGGGCCTTCCCAGCCACTCTGGGCGGCTGGGAATTGATTGTTAAACCACTTTGGGAATTGTAACTCTTTGAGGGGTCAACTCACAACTCTCACCACCTTAAACAAACTGCAGTTCTCAGGATTATTTGTGGGAATCCATGAATGCTAGTGCTATTCTTGGTTAATGCTATCCTAGGCTGAATCAACAGAAGTACAGTGTCTAGAATCTAGATCAAGGGAAGTAATAATCCCACTCTCTTCTTCCTTGGTCAGAACACACCTGGAGTACTGAGTCCATTTCTGGGCATCACAGTTTTAAGAAGGATGTTGACAAGGTGAAACGTGTGCAGAGGAGGGCGACCAAGATGATCAAGGGTCTGGAAACTAAGCCATATGAGGAATGGTTGAAGGAGCCGAGCTGGGTATGTTTAGCCTGGAAAAGAGGAGATAGGATCGCCATCTTCAAATATCTGAAGGGCCGTCACATGGAAGATGGAGAAAGCTTGTTTTCTCCTAATCTGGAGGGTAGGACTCGAACCAGTGGCTTTAAGTTCCAAGAAAGGAGATTTTTGACTAAACATCAGTAAGAATTTTCTGAGGGTCAGAGCTGTTTTGACAGTGGAACAGACTCCCACAAGAAGTGCTGGACTCTTCCTTCCTTGGAGGTTTATAAGCAGAAGGATGCTCTAGTTGCAATTCCTGCATTGCTGGGGGTTGGACTAGATGACCCTCGGGGTCCCTTCTTCCAACTCTACAATTCTATAATAGCTTTCTGTCTTTTGCTAGCCCCTTTCACTGTGGGGAAAATGCTGGAGACCATGAAGACACAGCTTCCAGCGGAGCAAAGGCTTGAGTATTCTGAGAGTTCTTTCTCACCCCCCCCCCCCCAACTAGCAGAAGCAAAACCCAGCAAGTGCATTTCCTTAATCTGTATAATCCAGGCTGTCGACTTTGGTTTATCCTGGCTTGGAATTCAGAGAATTTGCACAATAAAAAGTGAGGTGGCAGATGAGGAGATATTGCAGCGATTACATTTTGAAACCACTACACACACACACCCCCGGTCAGTATTCTTCCTCTCCCTGTTGTCCTTTATTGTGCCTTTTCCTCTCCCATTTTTACTTATCTGGTTACATCCACACCATGTAATTAAACGTGTGGTGTCTGGGTGCAGCCTCCATTAATGAAGCTCTCCTACTTTGGGGTTCAGCTTTCCCCCACGGGGTTTGCCTACCCTTCCAAATTTCTCCGATGAAAATAGGGACGATGGCCCATCTGCACTATAAATTTAAAACACTACTATTCCACTTTAAACGGTCAGGGCTCCCTCCAAAGAATCCTGGGAGGTGTAGTTTGTTGAGGGTGCTGACAGGTGTTAGGAGACCCGTGTTCCCTTCCCAGAACTGCAACTCTCAAAAGATGGATTGATGGTTGGCTGAATTGTAGGACTCTGAGAGAAACAAGGGTCTCCTAATAATTCTCAGCCCCTGTAACAAGCAAAAGTCCCCAGGGTGCTTGTTTAAAGCGGTATCATAATGTTTTAAATGAATAGTGTGGATGTTGCCTCGAGAGTAGACCCGTTGAAATTAATGGACCTACGTTCGTCATGTTCATTAAGTTCAATGGGTTTCCTCTGGACCCAAGGAAAACGTAGTTGTAAAATGTTAGCCACTCAACGCGTCTGTCTGATGTGCAGAAATGTCATAATATTCTGACAGCCTCATTGCACTTGCCTGCCACAAATGCATCTCTCCGAAACAAGTGACTCATTAGCTACCAAGATCTGAAATTCCAAGGAGTTTATATCACTTAATGTTTTAGCTTCTACTGTTGCTCTTCTCCGGGAGGAACTATTGCGTGCAGTGAAATCTGCCTGAATCCTCGGATGGCCCTTTGTGAGCCACGAGGTGGGGCGGAAATGCTTCTTTAAATTACAACGGCCATAACAAATCTGTTAGTCATCGGGTTGTCGGAAGCAGCCTTCCACTGCGTCAGACCATTGGGTCCATCTAGCTCAGTATTGTCTTCTGTCAAGGTGGGAGTTGGGAGCAGGTCAGCAAGAACTCACAATGTGTCTGTGAAGTTAACTGTTTATTCAAAGAAACAGCTCAGGCCTAGTGAGCACAACAACTCTTCCCAGTAGGACTTGCCCCAATGAGACACTTGTCCCTGCCTTCCCACTGCTCCCTAAGTCTCCTCCTCCCCTGGATCCTTCCCTTGAAATCTGAGACTTCTTCGCCTTGCCTGTCTTTGCTCCTCCATCTTCATACCTCTTCTGGTCCTGGGAGACCATGGGAGAGGGTAGCAGGAGGAGGAGACTCCCTGGCTTCTTCAGCAGCCTGACTCATCTCTGCTTCTTGCCCTCTTCTTCTCCAGCCTCCACTTCTGCCTCTGATTCTGGACCTCTCTCTTTCACAGACTCTCCCTGCTCACTAAGCCCTGTTACCTCTCCATCTCCCAACACCTCCTCTTCCCAGACTTCTCCCTCCCGTCATTGTCCCACCACCACTCCCCAGGCTCTGAGACTTCTTCCCTTGGGGGTCCCCCAGCTGGTTCCTCCCACCAATCCTCTGCGTCCAGCCCGTCCTTGACATTCAACTTATCATCTCTTACCGCTTTAAGAGTACGTGCAGGTCTTTCAGCCAAAATACTCGAGAAAGCATTGGGCTGGGTTGCTTACTGGCCCCTTTTGCATTCAAGTTTTATTCATGCTTCTCAATCAGAAAATCATTGACGCAGCAAGCCCTTGGGCTTTGCCAAGCAAGAGGGAGCTTTCACCAGCCTCAAAAGTGGCTTAGACGGGAAGTCACTGGTTGGTCACTGCCTTTGGTCACATCCATAAAGGTAAAGGGACCCCTGACCATTAGGTCCAGTCGTGGCTGACTCTGGGGTTGCGGCGCCCATCTCGCTTTATTGGCCAAGGGAGCCAGCGTACAACTTCCGGGTCATGTGGCCAGCATGACTAAGCCGCTTCTGGCGAACCAAAGCAGCGCACGGAAATGCCGTTTACCTTCCCGCCAGAGCGGTACCTATTTATCTACTTGCACTTTGACGTGCTTTCGAACTGCTAGGTTGGCAGGAGCAGGGACCGAGCAACGGGAGCTCACCCTGTCGCAGGGATTCAAACCGCCGACCTGATCAGCAAGTCCTAGGCTCTGTGGTTTAACCCACAGCACCAACCGCGTCCCATGGTCGCATCCATACCTTACATCTAAAGCACTGTTATAGCACTAGCAGTCATGATTTCCCTGAAGGAATCGTGAGCTCTGTGGTACAATAAGCATGCTGAGAGTTGTTAAGAGTTGCCTATTCCCCTCACAGAACTAGAGTTCCCAGAGTTTCCTGGGCTTGATTGCTTAAACCACTTTGGAAACTGTAGCTCTTTGCGGGGAACAGGGCTTAAAAACATAGAGTTGCCCATCTGCACGGTACATTTAAAGCACTATTATGCCACTTTAAACAGAAGCAAAGAATCCTGGGAATTGTAGTTTGTTAAGGGTGCTGACAGTTGTTTGGAAACCCCTGTATTCCCCTCACAGAACTTCAGTTCCCAGAGTTCCTTTGGAAGGCGGAGTGATAGTTGACCACTCCGGAAATTGCAGCTCTGTGAGGAGAATGAATCTTAAAAAAACAAAACCCAACCCTCTTAGCACCCTTAACACACTGCAGTTCCCAAGATTCTTCATGAGATACCATGACTTTTAAATTCATGGCCTGTGTGGGATTCTTTTTGTGACAACGGTCTATCTCCACTTTAATATGTTATCATTTTTAGTATTGAAAGCTGCTCCGTACGTCTCCTGAAAGGAAAGCAGGTCAAAAATAACAAATCGAGTCGGTTTTTATCTCCGACCTATGCTAGGATTTCAACATCACATTTAAAATGGGAAAACAAGGCGGCTGATTGGGGGATGGGGGGTGGCAGTAAACTGCCTCAGGTGTCCAGCAGGACTGCTGACAACGCTCAAGTGTGTCTCCTGCCAAAGGTTGTGGCTTTCTGCCTTGAAATGCCTTTTTGTGGGGTTCTTCTGCGCATAAGGCAAAGTACATATTTGACCAGCTTTTGCGATGACCTCCTCCCACCTTTCCTGCCTCTGCTCTCTAACCCACACTTAACCTGCGCCGAATACTCCTTTTACACAAGACTTTGCACATATTGACCCGAGAAGCTGTGCCACAAATAAGTTTACTCTGGACTCTCGAGCTAAGAATGAGAGAGACACAAACACCATTTTGCACAGCCTGTTCTTGCTTCCCCTTGAAAAACAGGGCCATTAAGAGAGAGTCAAAGGGCCAAGACATACTAGGATTGGGGGGGTGGGAGGGGGGGGTCACATAGAGGTAATAACTGAAGAGCTTCCAAAGTCCCAGATTGCCAGCAGGCTGTGGAAGGAGACTGGAACTGGGTAAAGAAACTCAGCCATAATCATGGAACCATAGAGTTGGAAGGGACACCCCCAGGGTCATCTAGTCCAACCCCTGCAAAGCAGGAACCTCAGCTAAATCATCTGTGATCATTTTGACATTATTATTATTATTATTATTATTATTATTATTAAAATTTGTGTTTTCTTGATATTCGGTTACAAATGAATTAAATATATAAAAGGAGTCCAGAAAAAAAAATTGACATCAAAAGGTGGGAGTGCAGTGTATTATTATTATTATTATTATTATTATTATTATTATTATTGCTATTAATGGTGATGCACTTAGAAACTACAGTGGTACCTCGGGTTACAGACGCTTCAGGTTACAGACTCCGCTAACCCAGAAATAGTACCTCAGGTTAAGAACTTTACCTCAAGATGAGAACAGAAATTGTGCAGTGGCAGCGGGAGGCCCCATTAGCTAAAGTGGTACCTCAGGTTAAGAACAGTTTCAGGTTAAGAATGGACCTCCGGAATGAATTAAGTTCTTAACCCAAGGTACCACTGTACAGGGTGAGTCTTTTAAAAGCGGCCCCATGGAACATGTGTACTCTGTATTCATGGGGCCACTTTTAAAGGACTCACCCTGTACATAATACTAAGGGCTATCACCCGATTCACTTCTCAACCCCACAAACTCCTTTGCCCTTGCCACACCTAACCAACCCCCTTTCCTTTGCACCTCTCTCACCCCCTCAAGCATCGCCCCCACACACACACAACAGCTCGTCCGACTGCCTCCCTCCCCAAGCCCCACCCTTGGGAAGAGTTTGCTGCACAAGGGTTGCTTCTCCAAGTGGATTGGTAAATCTCCATTAAACAGCTCAACTGTGCCTTCCTGCCACTTGTGTTGACGTGGCTGCCTACAGGTAGAGCATGAAGACCCCTTGCATTTCTATGCTTAGGGGATGCATGGAAATTGAGGTGGCTCAGTTGGTTAGAGCATGGTGCTCATAATGCCAAGCTTGCAGGTTCGATCCCCGTATGGGACAGTTGCATATTCCTGCACTGCAGGAGGTTGGACTAGATGATACTGTGCTAGGATCACTTCCAAACTCTACAGTTCTATGATTCTAAGAAGAGTTGTAATTTGATTGATACGGTATTGTTCAATATAATATTGCTGGCTGTGCCATTGTGTTGGGGGTGGGAAGCTTTCCCCCCAGAGTTTTGCTGCTGGAGGGACTGAGTTTGTTTATGGGATTGGCAAAGCTGCCCATTGCTTCTAGCCAACTTATTATCATTATTATTATTATTATTATTATTATTATTATTATTATTATTTATAGCTTTAGAGGTCAAAACCAGTACTTTGAATTGGGCCCAGAATGGCAGTCAGGCCAGGATTGTCTTTATATGCTCAAACAGTCTTTCCTCAGTGAGCAACCTGGCCGCTGAATTCTGCACCAGCTGAAGTATCCAGTCTTCAGAGGCAGCCCCACGTATAGCAGAGTGCGGTAATCTATCCTAGATCTCCCTGTCTTCTGCCCTACCGGTCACTTCCCCTCCTCCTCTCCCTGCTTCTTCCTCTGCCTTCCTCCTTCTTCCCGCCAACCCAGCAACCAGAAGGGGAAATGACAGGTCATTCTTGCCAGAGCTTCCAGAGCATTTTTGAAATTAGCTTGCAGGCCATCGGACTTTCCAGCCTCCCACACGGCTGCGCACCATGTTCGTGTAGTCCGTAATACATACTTGCACGCCCTGCTTAACTTCCTGTGAACCGTGTGGTGGTTTGGACGTTGCTTAGAGCCTGGAACCTTCTCAAATACAAATAGTGGGGCTTGGAATGGTGGTTGATTTTGTTCATTCCTTGGTTTTGAGCTGCCCTCCACATCGCCTCTGAGTTATGTGAAACATGCGCAGGCTGTGCTCCTTTTTAGTTTTACTCTGTAGGATCTGTGTCTCTTCCAAGCCCTGGGGCTTAATTAAGTAAGTTTCTACTGCATATGGAAGCAGCCACTTCTTGGCCACCTTCACTTGTAGTGATAAACCAAGAACACTGACTTAAGAAAACCACGCTTGCTTAAGCTGTGTGCTGGTGTGCACAGCTCTGGCACTCTGGCTGACCCAAGCCAGAGCTGGAAAGCATCTACCAGGAAGCAAACCAGCTTCTTGGGAGATCCAGATGTCCTGATTTGTTCCTCCTTATCAAGCCAGGATCGCTAGCCAGATTTAAACCAAATTCTGTTCTTGCTTTAGGACAGGCTTAGCCAGAGAGATGCTTTCCAGGTGGACTACAAGTCCCATTAGCTCCAGCCAACACGGCCAGTAATCAGGGATGATGGGAGTTGTAGTCCAGTAACCTCTGGAAGGCACCCCACTGACTATTCTGAGAGACTTGGTCAACATGCTGCAGGCAGCTGGATGAAGGAGCTGCTCATTCTTGATTGGTTGAGTCACATCTTAAAACAATGCAGTAAGACGTACAGAGAAGGCTTAACATTCTTACCCAAAAACCTTTTTTTTTTCTTTTTTGCAAGACTACCTTCACTCATGTCAACCTTCCTGCCTTTAGAAATCCTCCAAGAATTTGCCCAGTCCTCTTTTAAGGCCACCCAAGTTGTTGGCCATCACTGCCTCCCACTGTGGGAGGGAGTTTCACAGATTAACTAGGCACTGCATGAAGAAGTCCTTTCTTTTACCTGTCTTGAATCTTCCAACATCCAGCTTCATTGTCCCTTGTGCTCCCTTCCTACTTTACAATGCTAAGCCATTTCGGGCTTTATGCTGTAGTTCGTAACACCTTCCATCCATACCTTATATCCAAAGCACTGTTATAGCACTTAGCAGTTATGATTTCCCCAAAGGAATCCTGAGCTCTGTGGTACAATAAGTGTGCTAAGAGTTGTTAGGAGTTCCCTGTTTCCCCTCACAGAACTAGAGTTCCCAGTATTCCCTGGGCTTGATTGTTTAAACCACTTTGGAAACTGTAGCTCTTTGTGGGGAACAGGGCTTAAAAATCTACAATGGCCCATCTGCACAGTGCATTTAAAGCACTATTACACCACTTCAAATGGTCAGGGCCTCCCGCAAAGAATCCTGGGAACTGTAGTTTGCCAAGGGTGCTGACAGTTGTTTGGAAGCCTTTCTATTCCCCTCACTGGACTTCAGTTCCCAGAGTTCCTTTGGAAGGTGAGTGATAGTTGACCACTCTGGAAACTAACTCACTGGCAGCTGGTGCAGGGCCTTCAGGACTGGTGGTGCATGATGGTCCCATCGAACTGCCCCATTTACCACCCCGGGAGCTACATAATAATTATTTATTTATACATACATACATACATACATACATACATACCCTGCCCATCTGGCTGGGCTTCCCCAGCCACTCTGGGCGGCTTCCAACAAAGAATTAAAATACAGTAGTCTGTTGAACATTAAAAGCTTCCCTAAAGAGGGCTGCCTTCAGATATCTTCTAAAAGTCTGGTAGTTCTTCTCTTTGACATCTGGTGGGGGTGCATTCCACAGGGCGGGTGCCACTACCAAGAAGGCCCTCTGCCTGGTTCCCTGTAACTTGGCTTCTCGCAGTGAGGGAATCACCAGAAAGCCCTCGGCACTGGACCTCAGTGTCCGGGCAGAACGATGGAGGTGGAGACACTCCTTCAGGTATTATGCACCAGGTGCAGCCTCTCATGCATCTCAGTCCAGACGGCAGGTTGCTGTGGAGGACTGTCAAGGGAGGACACCAGATCGCCCATAGCAGGAGACCTCACACTGTGCATGAGGATCTCCACACACTCGTCCACCACATGGCTGGCTTGCATGCAAAATTCCAGAAGGGAAGAGTAATTTAGAAGGGGAGATGTGCGTTCAGGAGAATTCACGGCCTACTGGGTTACAGGCTCCTCTGCGGATGGCATTGGGGGGCGGGGGGCTTCTCTCTTTTATTGCTAAGTCAGTTGGCTGCCTCGCTTCCCCCTCAAGGTGCCAAGTTTGGAAAAAGCGAGCCGCCCAGCTGTTCCAAGATACAGATCTGTTTCCTCTGCCATGGTATTAATTACATGCCTGCTGTTCCACGCCAGCCAGTCCAAACATCTCCCGCGTCCAGTAACTTCTAAGGAAATTTGGAATTTGCTTGGAAACGCTTGTCAGGGTGATCATCTAGCCCAGGGTGGGTTGTTCCTGGACAGATTTCTTGTTGACCCAGGAATATTCATTTGATTTGAAGAATGGTTTGTGCGCCATTTTCCTTGGCTCGCCCAACTTAAAATGGCTTTCCAAAGTGAATGGCTGTTTTGGTACAGTCATACCTCGGAAGTCGAATGGAATCTGTTCCGGGAGTCCTTTCAACTTCCAAAACCAAGCCGCAGCTTCCAATTGGCTGCAGGAAGCCCCTGCAGCCAATCAGAAGCTGCGGAACCTGCGTCGGACGTTCGGGTTCCGAAGAACATTTGCAAACTGGAACACTCACTTTGCGTTGTTCGGAAGCAAAGGCATTTGACTCACAAGGCATTTGACTTCCGTGGTACAACTGTATATAAAAACAAAGCCAAACAATACCCAAAATATGTGTCTCAGTTGCACCTGCAACAGCAACACAAAATAAGCAAGCTGTTGGAAGAGTCGCAGGTGCTGGTGTCTTTTCTGTGGGAAAAAGGAGCGGACCTTTGATATTCCACCCCTCAAGCAGTAAATTCTTTTCCTATCACCTTCCACGTACCAATAACCTTCCTGTAAAGGGAAAGGTTTTTTTAATGTTTAATGTTTTTATATATGTTGAAAGCTGCCCAGAGTGGCTGGGGGGAACCCAGTAAGACGTGTGCAATTATCATTGTGGAATGGGACATCCCTATTTTCATCGGAGAAATGTTGGAGGGTATGTTATGTGCGACCCATCTGACTGGGTTTCCCCAGCCACTCTGGGCAGCTTCCAAACAATTAAAAGATCAAACACAGTAAAACATCAAACATTAAAAACTTCCCATTACAAGGCTGCCTTCAGATGTCTTCTAAAAGTCAGGTAATGGTTTTATTTTCTTGACATCTGACAGGAGGGCGTTCCACAGGGCGGGCGCCACTATTGAGAAGGCCCTCTGCCTGGTTCCCTGTAACTTCACTTCTCGCAAGGAGGGGACCACAAGCTGGACTTCAGTGTCCAGGCTGGACGATGCGGGTGGAAGGGGGATCCCTTCCAAACCTACAGTGCTGTGGTTCTGTGATGCCATGACAGTTTTAAAGTGGCATTATGGGCATTAAATTTGCCTCATGAGCCCAGCCACTTTTTCTGCAGTTGGCAACAGCATGACCACATGGAGGCGACCACTTCAGACCTTCCTACTAAATGCAGGGAGGCTGAGCATGGCCTGGTCAGGGCTGGCTCATGTGGGGACATTGGGGTGGGAGTGAGGCACACCCCACTGCGCCATCTCTGCTCTCCACTTGTGTTGGGAAATCCCCTTTCAGACAGAACGCCTGAACAGCGTCTATGTGGTTCGTCAGCAGATTCCCTAACCCTGCTAACTCTGAGCTGAGCTTCTCTGAGCTAATATTTATCCATGCTCTGGTAAACTCCAGATTAGACTGTTCCAAATGTGTTGTGTGCGAAGCCTTAAAAAAAAAAAAGCCATTCACTGACTACAGCAAGTTCAAAATGTAGCAGGGGACTTGCTGTTTGGGACCAGGAGGTTGGAACCATATCTTGCCAATGTTTAAGCGACTGCACCAGCTTCAGTCTGGTTCTGGGCTCTGTCCAATGTCATTTGTTGTTGTATCTCACCATGCCCACTGGTGCAACTGCCATTTAGCGCAACATGCCAGAGTATCGGTCAAAAAGCCTTCATTCCACAATGCAACAAATGCTGAAAAGTACACTAGAAAATGGACAGAAGCACTAGCAGTATAATCTGGAAAAGGGAACACACGATTCCTCGTCTCTAGATGCATGCTATATGTCAGGGCAACATCATCTGTATTCATAGAATCATAGAGTTGGAAGAGACCACAAGGGCCATCGAGTCCAACCCCCTGCCAAGCAGGAAACACCATCAGAGCACTCCTGACATATGGTTGGTTCCTTGCCTGTTCCTGGCTGGATTTGACATTTTTAATGCCTTTAGGAGATTGGAGATTGGGTTCCCTGAAGAATGGCCTCTTCCCATTCTTGACCTTGAGATCATCTTCAAAGGCCTCTTTTCTGGGTGCCCAGGTCATGTTAAAAAAAAAAGGTTAAAACACTGTGTTACATGCCTCCCCAACTGGTGGGAGACTCCAGGGGTTCCCAACCCTCTTCCAGAGTTTGATTTCCTTAGAATGAAGGCCAATGGAGAGTATGGTATCTTTAGGAGTTATTTACATATACGATATGATAATCTTTATTATCATTGTCCCATACAGAACAACGAAATTGAAAAAATCGACATCACACATTCAAAAACCAACAAGCCTGCTATCCCAGCCTGGTTAGCCCCCTAAAAACTCTGATACCCCATAATTAAATACAATATACTCCCATAGAGACTACCTTACACTGCGTTTAAAACCAAAATCGCATTTGGATAGAAACTGTTTCTCAGGCAGCTAGTCCTAGTCTTTATAACCCTGTATCTTCTTCCAGAAGGTATATATACAACCTGAGCATAGGTAAGAGCAGGGGTCAGCAACCTTTTTCAGCCGTGGGCCAGTCCACCGTCCCTCAGGCCATGTGGTGGGCCAGACTATATTTTTTTTGGGGGGGGGGGCGAATGAACACATTCCTGTGCCCTACAAATAACCCAGAGATGCATTTTAAATAAAAGCACACATTCTACTCATGTAAAAACACACTGATTCCCAGACCGTCCAGCAGGCCAGATTGAGAAGGCGATTGGGCCACATCCAGCCCCCGGGGCCTTAGGCTGTGTACCCCTGGGCTAGAGGGTGTCACACCATAAGCACCTCAACAGATCTTGCTTCTGTGTTTGTTTCCAGAGAAGCCCCAAAGTCTAGCTTAGGTTTGGCACAGAGCAAGGATGTCTCTCTCTGCGGCTTCCAGCTTTATCACTCAAAGAGATGTTCTTGTGTTGTTGCTGCTGTGTTGGCCTCCGAAATGCTTAGGGTTTCATGGTTCAGCTAGTTGCTTAAAGCAGTCCCCCCCCCCTTCTCTATTTCAGGTGCAAGTTCTTCAGTTTAACAGAGACGCCAGAGGACTATACCATCATAGTGGATGAAGAAGGCTTTCTAGGTGAGCACAACGATGGTCACCTCCTGTTCCTTCCTTTATCAGTTCAGTTCAGTGTTATTGGACCCCACTTGCGCAATACATTTAAAGAAGGATCCTGCCACCTTACAAACATGTCTTCCCTCTACACCACAAAACCTGTGCGCTGGCTGATGTTGTCCCTGTTGTGCTATTTTTGTATTGATTCCAGAAATAATTTTTCTTTAAAAATGGGTGGGAGGAACCAATGCAACAAACCTTTTTTGAGTCTCCCCAACCACCACACAAACACATAACACCACCCCAGCCCAGTGAGGACCGAGCATGCTCAGTGGGCCCCTAATGCTCATTGATGGGGAATGGAATGGAATGCAGTAGTTGAAAGATAGGGTGGCTGGCTGGTGCACTGATTTGAATCACTGCTCGCAGCAACATTTTGTTACAGTCCCAAATTATGGTATGACAGTGGTGGGGAGACTGGCAGACCAGATTGCTACCTCCCCCTCCCATCGTGGGCCAAGTTTGTCAGGCGGACATGGCTGAACTCTTCTGTGGGATGCTTAGCTTTTCAACAAGCTCCAGTTCCATATGCTCCAAAATTTCTCCGATGAAAATAGGGATTCCATTGCAATAATAATTATTATAAACCTGGATAGCTCAGTTGGTTACGGTGTGGTGCTTGATAATGCCAAGGTTACAGGTTTGATCCCCATGTGGGACAGCTGCATATTCCTGCACTGCAGGGGGATGGACTAGATGATCCTCAGGGTCCCTTCCAACTCTGCAATTCCATTATTCTATGATTCTATTGTTGTAGTTGTTGTTTTATTTATACCCATCCAACTGGGTTGCCCCAGCCACTCTGTGTAGCTTCCAAGATAAATTAATACACAATTAAACATTTAAAATATTCCCTATACAGGGCTGCCTTCAGATGGCTTGGGGGTTGGACAGCTCCATACCCTCCAACATTTATCCGATGAAAATGGGGGTGTCCTAAGGAAAAGCAGGGAATTCTAGGGTCAAATCCTCTTCTGTAAATCAGGGGATGTCGCTGGAAAATAGGGAGTCTTGGAGGGCCTGCAGTTCTCTCGGAAGACATGCCAGAACAGGCATAGGTAAACTCGGCCCTCCAGATGTTTTGGGACTACAACTCCCATCATCCCTAACCACTGGTCTTGTTAGCTAGGGATGATGGGAGTTGTAGTCCCAAAACATCTGGAGGGCCGAGTTTGCCTATGCCTGTGCCAGAACTTCAACTAATTGGGGGGGGGGGAGGAAAAGATAAGGAATGTTTGATCTTGAACTGCTCCAGCCTGGAAACTTAGGAGGTCTTCCTCAATGAGGGCTAGCATCTTGAATTTCTGCATGTGCATAATAACGCAAGACAAACTCCTCTGCTAATGGGGTGATTTGCACTGATTGGGCACAGTCAGGTTTTGAACAAGACCATCAACCAATGGAGCATATTAAATTGCTGGCCGCGGCTGCTCCTGGTTTGACATACACTGCATTTATCAAAACAGCAAAGGTCCCTCACGTGGATTTCTTCCCCCCCCCCCTTAGCCCTCCTACTTTTAAATGTCAGGGATAAATTGTGTGGAAAATCCTTCAAACTAATGGCCTGCGAAATATTCGGCAAAAGCTATTTTCTACCCTCTGTTCTAATTGCATCTTAAACTTTAATAGTGCCAGCAACTGGAGAATCATGCACATGCTAATGTCACACTTCACTTGAAGCAATTTGTTTCATAAGATAATGAACTGTATCAGCATTAAGTCGGGAGGAAGAGGAGGAGATGGTGGCGATCGACGGGTTGCCTTGTAGCAGGAAGGAACTCAGTGGGTTTCCATGGTGGCAGTGCAGAGGCTTGGGGTTGTAACCAGTGGTACTCAGTGCACCGCCATTGAATGCACAGGCCGAAAAAACGTAGCAAAACATCCTGGACTAGCCCTGTCTGATAGGGTGCCTCTAGTGGTCCCACAAGGGACGCGGGTGGCGCCGTGGGTTAAACCACAGAGCCTAGGACTTGCCAATCAGAAGGTTGGCGGTTTGAATCCCCGAGACGGGGTAAGCTCCCGTTGCTCGGTCCCAGCTCCTGCCAACCTAGCAGTTCGAAAGCGCGAAGTGCAAGTAGATAAATAGGTACCGCTCCGGCGGGAAGGTAAACGGCGTTTCCGTGCGCTGCTCTGGTTCGCCAGAAGCAGCTTAGTCATGCTGGCCACATGACCCAGAAGCTGTATGCCGGCTCCCTCGGCCAGTAAAATGAGATGAGCGCCGCAACCCCAGAGTCGGTCACGACTGGACCTAATGGTCAGGGGTCCCTTTACCTTTAGTGGTCCCACACAACCCTGAGTTTCAGCTGGCCCATACCAGGGGCCGAACCCTGTAGTGCAGTAGGCCCTGTCCTGTGGAACTCCTTGCCAGTAGAGGTTCAACAGGAGTTGTCACTGCTGGTTTTCAGACATCTTCTAAAAAACATTATTCAGGTCGGCCCTTCAACCTTGAGATTCTTTGCTAACCAGCTTTTTCCCCACCCAAGTTACAGAGGTCCACCTTTATTTTTTGAAAACATTTTTATTTGATTTTACAAATATAACACTATAATAACCCAAATGCATATCCATATGTAGAGATTACTCTGAATCTTGAGACTTCCCCACCTCTAACCCCACCATGGGTCCTATTCCCAACATTTAGAACTGCATATTATTTCATAGTCTATATTTTGCATCACTCCATATTGTCCATAGTGTTTGTTACCTTACAAGTGAGATTAAAACCCTGCTAATGTTTTCATCTGGGACGCAGGTGGCGCTGTGGGTTAAAGCCTCAGCGCCTAGGACTTGCCGATCGAAAGGTCGGCGGTTCGAATCCCTGCGACGGGGTGCGTTCCCGCTGCTCGGTCCCAGCGCCTGCCAACCTAGCAGTTCGAAAGCACCTCCGGGTGCAAGTAGATAAATAGGGACCGCTTACCAGCGGGAAGGTAAACGGCGTTTCCGTGTGCGGCTCTGGCTCGCCAGAGCAGCGATGTCACGCTGGCCACGTGACCCGGAAGTGTCTCCGGACAGCGCTGGCCCCTGGCCTCTTAAGTGAGATGGGCGCACAACCCCAGAGTCTGTCAAGACTGGCCCGTACGGGCAGGGGTACCTTTACCTTTACCTTTAATGTTTTCATCTGCTTGCAGTGGTCTCCTAAATAAATTATAATTTTTTCCCATTCTTTTTTGAAGTTTTTGTCCTCTTGGCTACTGAGCTTTCCAGTCAGCTTTTGCCATTTTGGCGTAATCCATCAACTTAGTTTGCTAACCAACTTTGACTGACATTTTAAAATGGTTCTTAGTTGTTAGTTGGAGTTTTGCTTTGTTTTTTAAAAATTTTCCTTTATGAAAGTGTGTTTTGTAAGTACATACATAGATAAAAGGCATTTCTCTCCTGCCATGGGGCTCCTGAGCAGTCGCCCATGTAGTCAAAACTGACCCAACTCAGAGCTTGTTAGCTTCAGCAAGAATTGCTGCATCAAATGCCCTCAAGGCCACGCTAAGAACTGTATTCATGGTTGCTTTCCACATATGCTACTGAAATGTAAAATTGTCCTTCCCTCTAGGGTTTGAAAAATGTGCACACCGGTGAAAATCTACTTCTGCACGCCAAGGGGATAATTAGAGGGAACTTTGATGGCTAGGGCCACCTTTAAAAGATACATTTTTCCTCACCTTAGCTGGGAGCCAGTAGTTAATCATTCAGAAATTTCATGGCTTGGCTAGTGTCTGGTTGACTAATAGCATGCTTTTGTAGATTGTGGAGGGCAGTCCTTGTGGGGGTGTTGAAAAGAAGAAGTTGTTGAGGGGGTTGTAAATTGCATATATTAACCGCCATGAATGTAGTGCATTTGCTCAGGGCAATGAGCACATAGGTGTACAAGGTTAGTAAAGGTAAAGGTAAAGGTACCCCTGCCCGTACGGGCCAGTCTTGACAGACTCTGGGGTTGTGCGCCATTCTCACTTAAGAGGCCAGGGGCCAGCGCTGTCCGGAGACACTTCCGGGTCACGTGGCCAGCGTGACATCGCTGCTCTGGCGAGCCAGAGCCGCACACGGAAACGTCGTTTACCTTCCCGCTGGTAAGCGGTCCCTATTTATCTACTTGCACCCGGAGGTGCTTTCGAACTGCTAGGTTGGCAGGCGCTGGGACCGAGCAGCGGGAGCGCACCCCGCCGCAGGGATTCGAACCGCCGACCTTTCGATCGGCAAGCCCTAGGCGCTGAGGCTTTAACCCACAGCGCCACCTGTGTCCCATACAAGGTTAGTAGCTGACGTTTAATTGTGGAGAGAGTGTATTTCTCCCTCCTGGAATGCAGGGTCACCTAATGAAGGCAAAAAAGGATGGAGAGACAAACAGGCAAAAGTGTTCTGTTTCTGAAGCACCTGCCATTAAAACATCCCGAAACATACAGTAAAAAAAAAGAAAAACATCAGCAACATGAACATTTCCTTACAAAAAAAAACACAATTCCATATGTACGATCAATGAAATACAGTTCCGTGAAATGGAAATGGTTTATTGAGTATTTACAGATAAATTGTAAACAGATAAGAACATTGGCAGGATTGTTGTAATAACCTGCAGTTTCAATAAGGGTATATATTTAAAGTAGATGAATAAATGAACAAATTAAGTTAATTTGGATATGCAGAAGATATTGAAAATAAATTTAAGGAACCGCAGAAAGAGGGGGAAGGAAGCCAAGTTTCGAAATGTTAAAATGACTGTAAAATTATTGAAATGCTATAATCTGAAAATCATAAATAAAAATTGGGAGAGGGGAATACAGTTCTGTGTGTATATATATATAAAAATTAAAAACCATTTTCTATGTGAAAAAGTATTTCAGAGCCAACCAAAAACCACAGACTGGGGGGAAAACATCTGCTTTTAAAGGAAGGTCTTCATTTGATGGCGAAAAGGCAAAAGAAATTGCAACTGTGCATTGGAAAGGTGTTCCAGAGAGAGCTCTGTTAATGGAAAAATCTGAGGCTCCCTTGGACAAAAAGCAAGGACACCAGCCAGGAATACAAGAGCAAAACAGCAGCCAGTAGGCTTGGTCTTTATAGAAGACTGCCGCGACAGGACTCCCACCTGCCACAAGGTGGAACAAGATGGAAGCCCTGAACAAAAGATTCCCCCAAACTTTTATTAGCTGTTAATCCCCATGTTACAACCCCCCCCCAAACTACATCACTAATACATCATGGTTACATCATGAAAGGGGAGGTCTGGTGGCAGTAATCTGAGCATCCTGGACCCTGCCCTATGGTTCTCCTTGCCCTCCACCAAACACCCATCAAGTGTAACAAAAGAGATACAGTGGTGCCCCGCAAGACGAATGCCTCGTAAGACGGAAAACTCGCTAGACGAAAGAGTTTTCCGTTTTGGAGGTGCTTCGCAAAATGAATTTCCTATGGGCTTGCTTCGCAAGACGAAAATGTCTTGCGAGTTCCTGCGGGTTTTTTCCCTTTTTTCCCCCTTTTTCTAAGCCGATAAGCCGCTTATCCGATAAGCCGCTAAACCGCTAATAGCGCTAATCCGCTAAGCCGTCAATGGGCTTGCTTCGCAAGACGAAAAAACCGCTAGACAAAGAGACTCGCGGAACGGATTCTTTTCGTCTTGCGAGGCACCACTGTATTTACATTTCCCTGTTTCCCAGCCAAGTTAATCACACCCTTTTGTCTTCATCTGGGTTTGTTATTTCTGGAATGGCTACCTGTCTGGCACTCAGGTATCAGGATGCCGGGAATTATCACTCAGGCAGAGGGGCTGCTGAGTAGCTCAGCTCGCATGTCTATATGAATTTCTGAAGTTTTCCCTGTGAGCCAGTACATAGATACATTTATCAGTGAATTGTTACGTTTGGTATCATGCAGAAAAGGCTCATTGAATAGATAGGAAGAAACTGTGATGAAGTGTTTTGTGGAGACAAGTCACAAAAGTCACAAAAGTGATGGTCCTGATTTTGGTAGTGGGCTACATGTGCATGATATCTGCTGGAGGTGCAACCCGCCCCCCAACCTATACATAAATTCCTGCTACAGCTCCCACCACTAACAGCCCAGTTCCTTTCTTGCATAAAGGGGGCCTCTTCTGGTTACACAGCTTGTTTATATTTTGTTCCATAAGAAACATAACAGTTACAGCAAAGAGCAATGATGTATACCTATCTTTGCACACATTGCAAATTAGTGGCACAGCATCCACGGTGTATGATAACAATACTTTTCGTTGCATAATTAAATGGAGTGGACAGCTTGGTGAAGTGCTATGGGCAAGTGGCTAGTCTCCTGCAAGGTGGCTTCAGAGAGCAACGCTGAGAGAACTGGCTGAAATATACTCTAAGTTGAGAGTGGATTTCATGCTCTTTATTCAGCTCATAGTGGTGAGGAGGAATGGAAGTTCCCCCAGAATGTCTGCTTTATATACATTATTTTCACAATGGGCCCCATGTGATTGGCTAATTCCGGGATTCTTCTGTAGGCCAATCAGTTTGCGGATTCACTTCCACCTGGAGCTGGATTGGGTGGCTCCTGTGGACCAATCAGACTGCTGCATTCTGAATCCTATTGTTCTAGGACCAATCAGACTGCTGCATTTTGGATCCTATTCAACTCAGTACACAACAGTGTCTTTGAATGGAAACCACATCCCCCTCCTTGAGCACCCATCAGCTGGTGGACAGGTGGGGACATGCCTTGCTCCAGCAAAGGGACCATTGGAGAACCACTTTTGGCTCCACGTTGTTCCTTTGAAGTGCCAACCTTACCCACTTCACACCTGATGTGTATTGTGTATGGCATGGGTAGGCAAACTAAGGCCTGGGGGCCAGATCCAGCCCAATCGCCTTCTAAATCCGGCCCGCGGATGGTCCAGGAATTGGCGTTTTTTTACATGAGTAGAATGTGCCCATTTATTTAAAATAATAATAATAATTTGTTATTTATACTCTGCCCAACTGGCTGGGTTTCCCCAGCCACTTTGGGCGGCTTCCAACAAAATATTAAAATACAATAGTCTGTTAAACGTTAAAAGCTTCCCAAAACAGGGCTACCTTCAGGTGTCTTCTAAAAGTATGGTAGTTGTTTTTGACATTTGGTGGGAGGGCATCTCTGGGTTATTTGTGGGGCCTGCCTGATGTTTTTACATGAGTAGAATGTTTGCTTTTATTTTAAATGCATCTTTAGGTTATTTGTGGGGCATAGGAATTTGTTAATTCCCCTCCCCCCCCAAAAAAATAGATAGATTAGATAGATAGATGATAGATAGATAGATAGATAGATAGATAGATAGATAGATAGACAGACAGATGATAGATAGATGAAAGATAGATAGATAGATGATAGATAGATAGATAGATAGATAGATAGATAGATAGATAGATAGATAGATAGATAGATAGATAGATAGATAGTCCGGCCTCCCACAAGGTCTGAGGGATAGTGAACTGGCCCCCTACTGAAAAAGTTTGCTGATCCCTGGCATATGAGCATGACTTCCCCCATATGGCCTGGTAGTCCAAGTTTGGCCCATGAGGTTCCCCACCTTGATTTAAATGCTAGGCTGGTAGGCAGGCAGGCAGGGTGGGTGGGTGAGTCTAAGGTACCTTATACCCAGTCAGAGCACTGGTCCATCTTCCTCAGTGTTGTCTAAACAGACTGGCAGCACCTCTCAATGGTTTCAGGCACCCACCATCCCTGGAGAAGCTGGGAGTTGAACCTGAGACCTTCTTCATTCCACTGAGCTATGGCTCTTCCAGCCTCTGCCCGCCTGGCTGCAGTCTCTCTTGTAGTTCTTTTCATTTCTGCAAATGGGGGAGGAAGAAAGGAGGCTTTAGAGAAAGGCATTTATTAGGCAGTCATCAGTAGCAGCTCAGGAACTCAGCCATGGCACAATAGCAGCTTGTTTGCCATTGGGGCATGTGGTTGGTCCAGGGAGGTCAGGGCGGCCTGCAGAGACCACGACAGTCCAGATTTTGAGATCTGGCAATCCAAACAAGGACCATTGGTCTGGAATTTCCTCCCACCCCATGTTAAGGGATGCCCAGAGAACCTGGAGAAAATGTTCTACAGTAAGTGGAGAATTATAGTGCAAGAAGGAAGGTCTCTTCCTCCTTTCCCCCCCCCCCCCAACTCCCCCTATTTTTATCGCGGTGAGGAATATTTTCCAGCCCTTTCCTTTGCTCACATCCACAATGACTGTTATTCAGGGCTGGTGACCTTCACGTTGCCCTTGATGTTAAGAAATTACATTTAGCACGGAATCTATTTATTTCTGTCTCTCGGTCTTCTGCCCCCCAAGTAGCTGGCCTGAAGTGGGGAGAGTGATGGGGAGGGGTGTGCGCACGCACACACACACACACACACACACACACACACACCAAACCACCTCCCTGTTTGTTTGCCAGTTGACTTTGTTTGCTGTGAATGCAAGCAGAGATCTTGCTGTTCCAACTGCTATATATTGTTTTATAAACAGCAGCCAAGCAGCGTGTTAAGCTGTTGGTATCTGAAGAGGACTTGCCTTATAATTTATTTGGGGTGCAATTAGGGCTTATTTATTAATTTTGCTAATTAAGGACGCCCACAAAGCATTGGCCAGAGCATATCGCTGAGCCCTGAAGCAGATGAAACATCAAAGTATAGCAATCAAGAAGTCAAACCAGTTCCAGTTCAAGCTTCCAAAGGAGGAAGAAAAATTGAGCTTGTTCCATTTTCAAGCTCAGCCTCCGTTTGACTCCCATGTCGAACCAAACGTGGAGAGAAACCCAGAAAAACCTGAACTGTTCTTTGAATTCTCTCTCTCTCTCTCTTTTTTAAATCTCCAAAGCAGCTTATCGTGAAAGCTACCCAAATAAAGCAATAGAAAGTGAAAAGAAATAGAACAAGCATAAAACTGCAGAAGGAGCAGTTTACGGGAAATAAGTGGATCTTCCCCAATCTGGTGACTGCCAGGTGTTGTTGAACTACATTTCCCATCAGCCCCAGCCAACATGCCTTAATGGATGAGAGCTGGGAGCCCAGCAACTTCCAAGGGGCACCATATTGGAGTGCGACTCCGTAAATAATTTCAAAGGACAAATTAAGAGAGCAGATGCACCTTTTGAGCAATTTAAAAGTCTTGGTGAGGAAAAAGCCTTCTCTAACCAAGTCTGTGCAAGATGTGCTTAGGAGTGCATCCCGCTTGTTCAATATCCCAGATAAGCCTGCCTAAAATCTAAATGCAATTTTGACCACCTAGCATTGGTTTGGGAAGCATGCTTCATATATAAGGAGCCACCACTGAAAAGGCAATGTCTCTCAAGTTACCATCCACTTTACCTGGATTAGTCCTTGGGAAAGGAACCTCGGAAGTGGATCTTAAATATATTACATGGTGATCCTTCTCTTTTAATGTTTGTACAGGCAGGGAAGGAGGGAAATCCCTTTATTTAGACCTGATGGTTGGCATCCCATCTGTCCCGGGAGGCAAAGGAGAGCAAAATGGAGAGCAAAATGCTGGTTTGCCAGTTTCGTGCTCTTGTTGAAAAATGGCCTGTGTCCTGGGGAGACTGATATTCTCCTCCTGTTTGTTTCCGGAGGCTAGGTAAAAGGTAAAGGGACCCCTGACCATTAGGTCCAGTCGTGGCCAACTCTGGGGTTGCGATGCTCATCTCACTTTATTGGCCAAGGGAACCGGCGTACAGCTTCCAGGTCATGTGGCCAGTAGGACTAAGCCGCTTCTGGCGAACCAGAGCAGCACACGGAAATGCCATTTACCTTCCCGCCAGAGCGGTACCTATTTATCTACTTGCACTTTGACGTGCTTTCGAACTGCTAGGTTGGCAGGAGCAGGGACCGAGCAACGGGAGCTCACCCCGTCGCAGGGATTCGAACCGCCGACCTTCTGATCGGCAAGTCCTAGGCTCTGTGGTTTAACCCACAGCGCCACCCGCGTGTTCGTCTATTTTTCGTACCAGGCTCACACCTGTCTCCTGTGCCAGAATTCTATGGTTCTGCTTTCCCTGTTCTCCCTGACAATTAGCTCTGTGTTACTAGCAAGCTTGCTCGCCCTTTTCTCTGTGGTCACTGGCCTGCTGGACGCATCTATCCCAACAGGGCACAAAGCTGCAGACAGGGTAGGGCAGGATTGTACATGTAAAAGGAAGTATGCCTATTTTATTTTATTTTTTGCTCCCTGACAAAGGGAGGGAAAGTCTGCTGCTTCTCATATGATACTTCCCCCCCCTTCCCTAGCGCCTCTGCCACTGCCTTTTTTCTGCCTCCCCCTGCCTCGCCATGGAACTAGCACCTATGTCGGAAATAGAACTGACCCTCTTGTTAAGAAGAGTTATAAAAGTCATGCTTAGTCACAGTGCTGTACTTGAGCTGTGAAGCCAGTGTAGCCAAACCGTTATCAACAACAGCCACGGTGGTGTCATCTCATCAGTGCGGTAAGGCTACATTGGCAGTGATGTTCCAGTTTGAGGAAGGGATGCAGCTCAGTGGAAAAGGTTCCGCGTTCCGTTCCCAGCGCTTCCGGGTCGGATAGGGGGAAACTCCCAGACAGCAGCTGCCAGTCAATGCAAACAATAGGCTGGATAAACCAGTGATCTCACCCAGTTGAAGATAACTTCCTGTGATCCTCTTTAAATTAGCCCCTTATTCAAAACCAAGAGGACTAGAGTCCTTATTTGTAGCAAAGGGACTGTCATGAGTTTTGCTCGTCAGTGGTTCTTTAGATACCCTGCATTTTACCTGCAAACTACTCTGTGTTCTTGAATGAAAAGGAACATATAACTGGAATATATATATATATGATATTAAGACCTCCAAGAAGGGAGCTGGGGTGGCAGAGCTTCAAAACCCCCATCCCATCTTACTGTGATTACAGTGGTACCTCGGGTTACATATGCTTCAGGTTACAGACTCCGCTAACCCAGAAATAGTGCTTCAGGTTAAGAACTTTGCTTCAGGATGAGAACAGAAATCGTGCTAAGGCGCAGCAGCAGCAGGAGGCCCCATTAGCTAAAGTGGTACTTCAGGTTAAGAACAGTTTCAGGTTAAGTACGGACCTCCGGAACGAATTAAGTACTTAACCTGAGGTACCACTGTACAACCTTGGATAAAGAGCAAGGAACTCTGGCACAGCTAGATGCCTTGAGCCCCTGGCCAGCTGCTTCGCCAGTGATGGCAAACAGCCATTTTAATTTTCCACAATGTCCTGGGTCACACTTAGACACCTGACACTCTGGTGCAAGGAGGGGATTACGTTCTTGATGCAGCAGCTAGAGAAGTCTGTGGATGTGGCTCCACCAAAATATGAGGGACACACACACACACACACACACACACACACACACACGGCTTGTTGCCAAGACCCCCACCCTGCCAATCCTGGAGCTATCCCAGAACAATCTGTTCTTATTTTGTTGCACTCCTGAATTTCCAGTATGGTGTGGTGGGCAGAGAAGAGAGGGTTTAAATGATACCCCTTCCCCTTTGTGTGTTCTTTTGCTGAGTGTCTGAACTCCCCTGATGTCAGCCTTTGACTGGAAGAGCCCTCTGGTCCCCCGTTCAGCTGCTTGTACGCCATTTGCTGCCTCTCCGCCGAAGCCTACCTCACAGGGCTGCTGTAAGGATGAAATGTTGCACTATAGGTGCTCCCTCTTCTAGCTCGGCGCTAGATCCACCACGCTGTGCAGAACCAGACAGAGGGCCTTCTCGGTAGTGGCGCCCGCCCTGTGGAACACCCTCCCTTCAGGTGTGAAGGAAATAAGCAGCTATCTTCTTTTTAAAAGACATCTGAAGGCAGCCCTGTTTAGGGAAGTTTTTAATATTTAATGCTGTATTGTTTTTAACACTTGATTGGAAGCTGCCCAGAGTGGCTGGGGAAACTCAGCCAGATGGGCGGGGTATAAATTATTATTATTATTATTATTATTATTATTATTATTATTATTATCATTATCATCATCATCATCATCATCATCATCATCATCATCACAGATTCGGCCCTGGCATCTCTAGCGAAGCCAGCTTGCTCAACAAAGTCTTGCCCCAGACTCTAGGGAATGGCTGCCAGTCAGAGCCTGGGAGCCCTGGGTTAGATCAGCCCAACAGTCTGGCTAAATATCAAGCCACTTCATGTGCTCATGTGAGAGATAACTTGTTTTGTAGAAGATATGCAACAACAACAACAACAACAACAACATCACCCCAGAAAAATGAGAATGATCTCATCCCGTCCTTCAAAAAAATAAAAATAAAGCCTTGCCAGGATTTCAATGTATGGCCCATTTAATTTATTTTTCTTGGCTAAAGCAAAGGAAAGCAGTTTGGACATAACGTTGCTATGCTTTAAGCGAGCCAAACAGAATGCCCATAACTAGAGTTTGTTATATAATGGAGCTTACATAATCAAGTGGCAACTAAAAATATACTCCGGTTTAACTTCTAATGCAGTGAAGCATGAATAGATGATTCCACTTCTAGGAGGAAATGAATCTCTCTCTTTGTGTCTGTTTATGTCTTGCAGAGGGCCAATATATTATATATCAATTTTGTGCAGCCCAGATCTTTTGGTCTAAAAATTCCTGTCATCTTCAGCCTGATGGAACTTGTTTTTTGAAACACCTGGAGGGCAACAGATTGAAGAAGACAAATATACAGTGGTACTTCAGGTTACGAACTTAATTCGTTCCGGAGGTCCGTTCTTAACCCGAAACCGTTCTGAACCTGAGGTGCGCTTTCGCTAATGGGGCCTCCCGCTGCCACCAATGCACAATTTCTGTTCTCATCCTGGGGCAAAGTTCTCAACCCGAGGTACTACTTCCAGGTTAGCATAGTCTGTAACCCAAAGCATTTGCCTGAAGTGTTTGTAACCTGAGGTACCACTGTATATACCATCAGCTGCTATGGGTAGATTTGTATGTTACGATTCCCCCCTGTTGGAATTCTGATTCGCCATTTCAAAGTTTTTTATTCCCTCCTCAGGGTCTCTGGGGCTGAGGAGCTGCAATGCCTTTCACAGATATGGGCAATGCTTAACAAGCTGGATCAGGCCAGTGGCCATCTGAGTCCAGTATCCTTTTCTCACAGTAGGCAACCAAATGTCTGTGGGCAATGCAGAAACAAGGGTGAAGCTCAAGAGCCTTCTCCCTTCCCCCAGTTTCCAGCAGCTGGAATGGCAAGTAACAGTAGCGACAGTGACCTGTTAATTTCGGTAGGTCTACAGTGGTGCCCCGCAAGACGAATGCCTCGCAAGACGGAAAACTCGCTAGACAAAAGAGTTTTCCGTTTTGGAGGTGCTTCGCGAAATGAATTTCCTATGGGCTTGCTTCGAAAGACGAAAATGTCTTGCGAGTTCCTGCGGGGGTTTTTTCCTTCCCCCCCCCCCTTTTTCTAAGTCACTAAGCCGCTTATCCGATAAGCCGCTAAAAGCCACTAAACCGCTAATAGCGCTAATCCACTACGCCGTCAATGGGCTTGCTTCGCAAGACGAAAAAAACGCTAGACGAAGAGAATCGCGGAACGGATTCTTTTCTTCTTGCGAGGCACCACTGTACTTTGAATGGGATTTTTAGCCTGAGGCAAATCTTGGTTCTGATCCGGCTCCTCGGTTTTCTCTCTGGCCCCCATCCTTGCGCCTCTCTCTACCGCTGCTTGTCCCTCAGTTTTGACATTTCCCCATGTGCCAATGTGGCCACGACTCAACAGCAGTAGCAGACCTTGGGGCTTCGGATTTCAGTGGCACCCTGCACAACGCCAAAATCCAGCCCCCTCTGCCTCTTGCACTCCGTCCTAAATCATAGCTGCAGCGCCCTCTAGGCTCCGCACCCAGGGCGACTGAGCAGGCTGTGCTCCCCCAAATCCACCTCTGCCCACAGTGGTCTGTAGCCGATTTCCAGCAGTTCTGGTTGAAAATATGTATCTGGCACAAGAGAACAGCATACACCCTGATAGTTTTCTCCCTCCCTGGGAGCCAGCTGTGTTCCACCTTTTCTTTTCTTTTTTTTAATAACTTTTTATTCAAAATTAAAACAAAACATATTATCCAGAAACATATCATCCTTATTCCCCCCATTTTTCCTCCCTCCCCCCACAGAACCCACCCACACCAACCCCCCGACTTCCCTCAGTTCCAGTCTTTGATTTCTCTAAAAATGCTGTTTTCTGCAGGTTACACAGTTAGATCCTCAAACTATTTAGTTGATTATTATCAATAAAAAGTTTGTGAATGTTTATTCAAAACCAGCCAAGGAGTCCAGTTCGCTTTGTTGCCTCTTCAAAGGGTTCCCATTCATCTTTAAAGTCACAGTTATCCTTGTCCCGTAGCTTGTATGTCAGTTTTGCCAGTTCTGTATAGTCCATCAATTTTTCTTGCCATGATTCTTTAGTTGGGGTTTCTTCAGTCTTCCATCCTTGTGCTATTAAAACTCTCGCAGCCATTGTCGCATACATGAAGATGTTTTTCAGCTTTTTTGGCAGATTTTTCCCTACAATCCCTAATAAAAATGCTTCAGGTTTTTTAACAAATGTTAAATGGAATGTTTTCTTCAATTCGTTGTATATCATGTTGTTCCACCTTTTCTTGCTCTCTCCCTACCAGCCCATTTTGGCATTGTTTACCCACATAATTCCCCGGGCACCTTATCAGATTAGCAGGACTTCGAAATGCGGAGCGGCATCTGTACTTGGAAAGAATGCTTGAATTTGGCTGGTTTCCAGCTGCCCTGTTGGCTTCTGCGGGCTCAGATTTTGATGTAAACACATTCTTGATACGCGGAAGCCAAACGTGAGACCTGCCTCGTGGCCTAATTATAGAGACACGAAGACCTGTTTGGCGGGTTTTGTGGCTACTTTGGCAAATCTTAGTGCATCCTGTCCCCAGGCCAGACATTCAGGAGGGCTGGGAAGGAGGCAAGGAGTTGTTCACACCCAGGATCTGGACCTCCTGTGATCTCGAGGATGCCAAGAGTTGGAAGTGCCACAGCAGAGATCATTCTGTGTGTACCTTAAGGGTTAATTCTTTTCTGGTTAAAGTTAGCTAGCCAAGGGGAGGGTGGCTGGAGGCAGACGTGTGCGGAAGAGGAGCCTGCAATGGAAAACAGATTAGTCTAAATAAAAATGAAAAGGGGAAATAACAAAAATTAGGAGGAAAGAAAAAGAAAAGGAATAACTATAAACTCATGGAAAGTTAATTTTGTATCTTTGACCTTACTTCCATGGAAGGAGGAAGAGAGGGGAAAACTGATGCTGTTTATTTACACCCAGTTTTTTGCAAACCCCATTTTCCAAGGAAAGGTGCTGTCAGAAACTTGTGTTTGTTCCAGCTATGCAGGTGTAACTGTTTCTGAGGGGAGCACATGTGTTTATGCATGTAAATGTATATTGTTTGTGTTTCTCTGAAGAGAACCATGGTAGTTTTCTCCTTCCCAGTTCATTTGTACAACAGCCCTGCCAGGTTGGCATGGCTGAGAGAGATGGTGGCTCGAGGGTCAACTAAAGAGCTTGGTGGGGGTTGGAACTTTAAATCACCCTTGGGCCCCCTCTGCTGTGTACATTTAAATCAGTATCGTGCCATTTTAGGGAGCCCATGGCTTTCCTCCAAAGAATCCTGGGAACTGAAGTTTGTTAAAGGCAATACTTTTTTTTCTTATAAATGTTTAGGGGTACTCTCATTTTGACTCAGGAAAATCACCATTTTATATTTCAAATCGGGGGAAATAAATGCAGTAAATGGACAAAAGTACAAAGATTCACAAAATGTTTAGGGGTATGCATACCCCTGTGTCCCCCCAGAAAAAAAGCACTGGTTAGAGATGCTGAGAGGTGTTAAAAAGGTAAAGGGACCCCTGACCATTAGGCCCAGTCGTGGACGACTGTGGAGTTGTGGCACTCATCTCACTTTATTGGCCGAGGGAGCCGGCGAACAGCTTCCGGGTCATGTGGCCAGCATGACTAAGCCGCTTCTGGCGAACCAGAGCAGCACACGGAAACGCCGTTTACCTTCCCGCCGGAGCAGTACCTATTTATCTACTTGCACTTTGACGTGCTTTCGAACTGCTAGGTGGGCAGGGGCAGGGACCGAGCAATGGGAGCTCACCCTATTGCGGGGATTCGAACCGCCGACCTTCTGATCAGCAAACCCTAGGCTCTGTGGTTTAACCCACAGCACCACCCATGTCCCATCTGAGAGGTGTTAGGAGACCTTTAATTCCCTTCATGGAACTACAATTCCCAGAATTTAAATGAAAGGTGCAGATGATAGATGATAGATAGATAGATGATAGGAAGATAGATAGATGATAGATAGAAAGATAGATAGATATAGATAGATAGATAGATAGATAGATGATAGATAGATAGATAGATAGATAGATAGATAGATAGATAGATAGATAGATAGATGATAGATAGATAGATAGATAGATAGATAGATAGATAGATAGATGATAGATAGGTGAGGCATGTGTACAGAATGCAGTTTTTCCTTGTCTGAGTTACCACATACTTATTTTACAAACCGCTTCCATCAGCCACATCCTCATGTGGCTGTTTGTGAAACCAGAGCGGCTGGAACTATTGCAGAAATGTGTTATTAAAGGTGTTTCTATTGCAGTGTTTCGGGATGTGTGGCCACTGGTGTCAACCTTCACAGCATCAGGTGTGATCTCCCTTTCCAACGCACCACCTCTCTCCCAACCACTTAGGGAGAAGATGCGAGAGTTGACAGAGCAAGCCGAGCGGCCCAAAATAATTGGAGACTGCTTCTCTCTCTTTTCCTTTTTGTTCCGGCATCTTGCTTGGATTGTAAGTGTCAGGATTCTGGGACAGAACAGCGGGAGTCACCGGCAAACTGCAAAATCAGGCGACATTTCCGTCTCTCTTGTGGGAGGCCAACACCCAGTTGTTCATTGCAGAATGTAGGAAGTCCAACAAATAACCAAGCCTGTGTTGTCAATACAAGGGGTGCTTTGATAGGTTAGCATCTTTACCACCAGCCAGACCCTCCATTCAACTCATATTTTTTTAGCCTCTTCCTCTGGTGAGGAGAGCATGAACCCCAACTTCTAAGGTCCAGGGTACACCTGGACTATCCTCACTCCCTGCCCGGGGGGGGGGGAGTGGTAATATTTAATTCACTGCATCATTTCTCATCCCCACCCCTATGATAACAGCATCCAACTGTGCTCCAGGGCAAGAAATATCAGTCATCAGTAGTTATAATAATACTGTAATAATTTATTATTTATACCCCACCCATCTGACTGGGCCTCCCCGGCCACTCTGGGTGGCTTCCAACAAAGGATTAAAAATACATTAAAACATCAGTAATAAAAAACTTCCCTAAACAGGGCTGCCTTCAGATGTCTTCTAAACATCAGATAGTTGTTTATTTCCTTGACATCTGACGGGAGGGCATTCCACAGGGTGGGCGCCACTACCAAGAAGGCCCTCTGCCTGGTTCCCTGTAACTTCACTTCTCACAGGGAGGGAACCACCAGAAGGCCCTCAGCGCGGGATCTCAGTGTCTGGGCTGAATGATGGAGGTGGAGACGCTCCTTCAGGGCCGAGGCCATTTTGGGCTTTAAAGATCAGCAACACTTTGAATTGTGCTCGGAAACGTACCTGTCATTTTGAGTACTCTGTGCAGCCCATTGTGACTGTGGGGTGGAAGGCAGTGGGGATCAAGGGTAAGTGGAACCAGAGAGAGAGAGAAAGAGAAGAGAGGGGTGCATTTTGCAATTGTATGCATGCAATTTTGAGGGCACAAATGCATTTTGAAGTTTAAGGCTGTAAGGTGAGGTTGACATTATCTGCATTCTTCTGGGTTTTGTTTTGCCTTTTGTACGCTCAGGACAGATGAAGCGTACAGGAGAGTTTGGAATTTGTTTTGGCATTTTACAAACTTGGGGGGGGTATCATGGGGGCAAAGAAAGCATTCCATGTGCCTCTGTCTGTTTCACTATCTATTCTTGAGTGCTGCGGCTCAAAACCATTTTGTTTGCCTGAGAAAAGGAGCTTTGAGTCCTCGCAGTCTTTGGGTGAAAGCAAAAATACTACTCAGAAATCCGTATGTGTTGCAAGATGTTTTCCCCCAGTGGTTGGCAGAAGGTAGACTGGGGTATTTATTGGATGAATTCTGAGAAACAAGCTTCGCTGTGTTGGCTTTGGCATCAATTAGCAGGAATGTGAAAGCAAATATTTTTGGCATTGCAATTGTTTCAGCTAGAAAATGTGCAAGCGAGAATATTGGGAGTGGAGGCGAAAGCATTTGAATTTCCGAAAAGGTCAGGATTCTTTCTTTAAACAATGTAAGGACTCTACCACTATGCAAAAGCACATAACCTGTTTTCTTAGAGTAACAAAGAAACACAGGGGCATCCCAAAGTGCCTTGTTGAACCCCTCGAGTCAGCCCTCTGTGGGGTCTTCTGCATCGAGGGAGGAGCAAAAGAATCAGATCATTCTCATTCACAGGCGATAGTTGAGTGGGGGCATGTGAGGAAGAATGAGCTGAAGAAAGCATGCTGGTTGGTTGTTTATTTTTATTTAATAGTCTTAGAGTCACAAAATGTTTAGGGGTATGCGTACCCCTGCACACCACCCCCTCCCCTCCCCAGAAAAAAGCACTGTGCACATGGGTATGTATGTTATTATTGCTGTAAGAAAAACAAATGGACTGACCTGCATCATCTGAGGCCCTTCTTCGCATGCCTCCTCCACAAGAGATCTGGAGGGGGCAAGATAAAGATGGGCCTTTTCAGTGGTGGCTCCCAGTTCGTGGAATGCTCTCCCCAGGAAGGCTTGCCTGGAGCCTTTGTTATGTTGGCACCCTGGGGAGGTTGTGGGCTCCCCTTCCTTGAAGGTCTTTAAGCAGAGGTTGGGTGGCCATCTTCCATGGATGCTTTAGCTGAGATTCCTGCATTGCAGCGGGGTCAGACTAGATGACCCTTGGGTCCCTAACAACTCTACGATTCTATAGCTTTAGGCACCAGGCAAAAGCATCCCTCTTCTCCCCGGCTATTGGCTAACTAAACAACCTATGGCTTTTTAAACTGTGGGTATTGTTTCGTTTCTTATTGTTGTTATAGGAATTCTAAGGTCTTATATTTATAAAATAAATGTTCAGAAATGTACAAGGCCAACACATACATAAGTATATAAACCACGTGTCTGAAATAGTACAGGAGAACAACCCTGAAGCCATTTTGACTCTCCTGTGGGAAAGGGAGCAGTATTTTTCTTATAACACTGTATTATACATTTTTGTGTTTTTATATTGTAAACCACCCTGAGATCCTCAGATGATGGACAGTATAGAAGTATAATGTATATAATAAAATAAATAAATGCCAGAGGAACACAGCTGCTGCCCTCAAAATAGTTTCACGGTAAACTGCCTTCATGTCATTCATATTTGTCTGAATTTGCCAGAATAAACAGACTCTCAGAACATTATCAAGAAGTGCTTGCTGTGCAAGGGACAAATAGGCACCATGTTCTTTGACAGGTATGGAATGTTCCGGAACAAATGTAAGATCAATCACACTTCAGAACTCCCTTCTTAGCTCTCAGCTGAATTAATATTCACCAATGAACCAATGAAGGTAATCATTGTGGGTTTTTTTCCCTCCCAACACTCAGAGCTCCCTTCCTCAGAACACCTGAGTGTGGCGGATGCGACGTGGTTGGCGCTCAACGTGGTTTCCGGAGGAGGCAGTTTCTCCAGCTCCCAGCCCATCGGCGTGACCAAGATTGCCAAATCAGTGATAGCTCCGTTGGCTGATCAGAACATCTCAGTATTCATGCTCTCTACTTATCAGACAGACTTCATCCTGGTAAGGAAACACAATGTGAGCAGATAAATGACAGAAATCATGCTCCATCTACAGAAGACCTGATAGGAATCAGATGGGTGGCCTCTCCCGAGACTATTACTTTAAGGGAATGATCCCCAATTATTTCCTATTTACCTTCTGCGTGACTTCTGAATTTTTAAAATTTTGATAACAGGCAACCGACATGCAACATGGTGTCAGAAGTGGCACTGACTGCAGCGGTTTCTAGAATGTATTGGGTGGCAATGGGAAGCCTCTGGATTTGACTGTGGCACAACATCAGTCCTGCACTTCCAATTACTCTAGCTTGCACTTTACTCAGAAAACGGGGCACTCCCTCTGCCCCTAATCAGTGATAGCCCTCATCCTGTGGTCCCTGTGTGTTGCCTTTGGGGATACCTTGTTTAGTGCAAGCTCTCACCCTTGTCCTCAGCGTCCCAGAGTTTTTTGAACTTCTGTCTGTCCTTAGTAGGCGGCTGGACCCCTCTTGGCCGTAGTGCACATGCCTGTAAAATCATGTGTGTGATTGCTGAGGCGTCAGAAATGTTGCAGCTTTACACTTCAGCTGCTTTTGAACCACTGATAACCAGTTGTTTTGCAAAACAAAAATGGGGGAAAGGAAAGGAAGCTCTTTTGGTCCTTAAGAAGTATTCCACAACCAGGCAATACCTTCTTTTTTCATCTTTAGGACGACTACAAATGCACAATGCTCTGAGGAAGCTTTTGTGCTCTGGATGTTAAGAAAAGTGTAGTGGGGGTGTGGGGGTTTCCAGGAGCAGAGTAGACAATGAACCAGGGAAGTATCCTGCTAACTGTGCATGACTGGGGAAGCTTATGGAAGCACCTGCCTGGATCAGGGCCTGTCTAGGAGCCAGGAACATTGAAGCTCCAGTGTCTTCCTAGACAGGGGACACAAAGACACATGCAGACATACATGGCTGGCACACCCATAAGGCAAGGGGAGGCAGCTGCCTCAGGCAGCAAGATCCGCAGAGCAGCAGATTCCAGTGTAGATCTTTATTCCCCTTGTTCCTGATCTCTAACCCCTGAGAGGGAGAGCGCACCATTCTGTGGTTGGGTCAGCCCTGCATAAACACACATGTCCTTCCTCCCATCCAACCAATCTCTGTCTGTGGTCCTGTCATGCTTCATGCATGAATTAGAGATAAGCATGTTGGTTATATGAGGCTGATTGCCCCACAGTAACCCCACCCTGGGAGCTTAGAGGGAAGGGCAGGCAATGAATTAAAATAATAGCAACAGGGTCTTTGTTTTTCTCATGAGCCGATTTCTTCTTCTTCCCATGCTCAGATACGTGAGCGGGACCTGCCCTTCGTGACGCACACACTGGCTTCTGAATTCACCATCCTCAGGGTGGTGAACGGGGAGGCGGTGGCGGCCGACAGCCTCGGGATAACAAACGGATTTATGAAACCGAAACTGGGTATGGTTCCCCTTCAGTTTGCCACCTGCCTCCAGTTTTACAGGGATCAGTGCTCTCTTTCTGGTCACAGCCCATTGCAAACCAAGACCCCTTTTAATGGTGTGTGCCAATTTCCTTGGGGGGGGGGGCGCCATCCAACATCGTGCTACGATGAAGCAGTACCCTTGTTCCCAATGTTTTGCTGCAGCAAAACGTGGTTGCAGAAAAGAATGCCTCAGCAGGTTGCTGGTAACTCTGTTGTGTGAAGAACTGCACCATCTATTGCATGATGAGCTTCTACTGATGCGCTAGGCCCCCTGCCTCCAGCCCTAGCAGTCCCAATGAGCACAAGCTGCCGCAGCAGAAATAACTTATCATTCCTTTACATCTGTGTGTCTCTTCCTCTCTTTCAGTTCAGAGGCCTGTCATCCACCCACTTTCCAGCCCAAGTAACATGTTCTGTGTCACCAGCCTCGACCCAGATACCCTCCCCTCGGTTGCTACACTCCTTATGGATGTCATGTTTTACTCCAATGGGTAAGTTCAAACCAGGGAATTGGGGTGAGGGCACAAGGGAGAAGGAAGCTTCCTTAAACCTCACAAGAAATGCCTTTGGACAGTTTCCCTTCATAACACCCTGGGATTGCTAGGATCGCTGCCACAAGCTTCTTGAAAGAAGGGGTGCCACATGATACCTGTTCCACAGCTATTGATCTTTTAGGGTGCACTTTGGAACTCCCTGCCTGTATTCTTCCTGCCACCAGCAAAAAAATATTTTTGTTTAGGCAAGGTATGTAGAATGATGGCATGCATTTTAATCTGGCTTTTAGCTTGTCGATTTAACTGTATTAAATTTGACGCTTTATTCTTTTTGTAAACTGCTTTGGGCACAATCGAGCAGCATATAAATTGTCCCCAAATTTGGTTCTCCCTTCCTCCGCAGAGTAAAAGATTTTATGGTGGGCAATGAAGATTCTGGACACATTCGCTTTTTCTCATTCTCCCTCATTGAGGGTTACATTTCTTTGGTGATGGATGTACAGACGCAGAAAAGGTGAGAACCGGCTTCCTAAATCCTATTCACTGGGCCTCGAGCATTTATTAGGAGACCTCGCATGTGCCCCCATGCAAACACACAGTGCCCACATGAATGCCAAAAATCCAGCTGGCTCCTGAAGTAACTTAAAAGAGCCCCAGAATACATAAGGGCTTCATACACCCATCTCAGAACATGGAAGCCATCATCAAAAAGCGAGTCAGAACGGTGCGAGGGAGTTACGCCAAGGGAGACGGTGGACGTGAGGGATGGGTGCCTGGGAGAGGAGATGCCTTCAGGAACATTCCAGGGAAAACAGCACTTCGGGGTGGTCTTTTGTGGGATCTGGGTTCGAATTCTTCTGGGGAACAGAAGAAAGAGCAGTGGGTGGGATCTTTGACCTGGAATATAAGTGGCTTTTTAGGGACGTGGGTGGCACTGTGGGTTAAACCACAGAGGCTAGGACTTGCCGATCAGAAGGTCGGCGGTTTGAATCCCCGCGACGGGGTGAGCTCCCATTGCTCGGTCCCTGCTCCTGCCAACCTCAGTTCAAAAGCACATCAAAGTGCAAGTAGATAAATAGGTACCGCTCTGGCGGGAAGGTAAACGGTGTTTCCGTATGCTGCTCTGGTTTGGCAGAAGCGGCTTAGTCATGCTGGCCACATGACCCGGAAGCTGTACGCCGGCTCCCTCGGCCAGTAAAGCGAGATGAGCGCCGCAATCCCAGAGTCGGTCACGACTGGACCTAATGGTCAGGGGTCCCTTTACCTTTACCTTTACCTTTACAAGTGGCTTTAGAATTTTATATTGGCTATGTCTTGCAAGCCACTTTGAGTGTCATTGTATTATTTATATGTTTGCTTGTTTATTTATATCCCGCCCTTCCTCTTAAAGGAGGCAGGGGTGGCAAAACAGTTTATTGGTTGTTTTGGTTGGTAGATGGATTGATTGCATTCATAGGCCACCTTTTTCTTCAAGGAGTTCAAGGTGGTGCACATAGTAAACTTTAGCTGGCGACAACCCTAAATCTAAAAATCTTGCATAGGCCTCCCTGGGTGCATAAATGGGTGGTGGGTTTCTCAAGTTCTTTTTAATACAGCAGAATGGATTGAAATCTTATTTTCCTGTTTTTTTTCTCTCTCTCTCTCTCTCTCTCTCTCTCTCTCAAAGGTTTCCTAATAATTTGTTGTTTACAAGTGCATCGGGAGAACTCTGGAAGATGGTCCGGATTGGAGGGCAGCCTCTTGGATTCGGTAGGTTGTGCCTTAGAGGCTGGCTGCTGACTTGCTGAGGTGGGGTTTACCGAGAAGCTAATGGATTTGCCTGTCATTTCCCTATCCATATATCCATCAGGGAACATGGGGTATACAGGGTGAGGCAGGAGTAGGGCTGCAATTCTTCTCTTCTGCTCATTGGGATAGGGGGCACCTCTCCCTCACATGGGAAGTCCCATTTATCCAAGTGGCGCGGATCATTACCAGGGGACCGGCAACACAATGCCCTTTCCCACGATACTCCATTGTTTCTAGCCCAGCCATGGTACTCCATTCCGTTTCCACCTCCTTCCCACCTCAGCAAGTCAGCAGGCTGTATACCCCCTGGCCTACGCTCTCATGATCCTTGCCATAAAGATTATGCACTTCACGGTTTCGCAGATGGCTCTGCGCAACAGGAAATGCCAAGAGCAGAGAGCAAACAAATCCCTGCAGTAAACAGAGGATCTTCTCAAAGCCTCTGTTTCTCAGATAAACTCATTCCTGACGCTCCCTTCACCGCAAGTTGAAGGGCCTGTGAGTGCAGGAGCCAACAGGGCACCCTCTGCGGCGTAGGCACCAACTCCTAGGGGCCAAGGCAGTGCCGGATTTACATATAAGCTGAACAAGCTATAGCTTAGGGTCCCACTCTCTTGGGGGCCCCAAAAAAATTTAAAGGGAAAAAAAACCTGGATGTACATTTTCAAAATACAGTGGTACCTCAGGTTATAGATGCTTCAGGTTACAGACTCCGCTAACCCAGAAATAGTACCTCGGATTAAGAACTTTGCTTCAGGATGAGAACAGAAATTGCACGGCAGCGGCATGGTGGCAGCAGGAGGCCCCATTAGTTAAAGTGTTACCTCAGGTTAAGAACAGTTTCAGGTTAAGAACAGACCTCCAGAATGAATTAAGTTCTCAACCCGAGGTACCACTGTATAAGATAAAAAACAAATAAAATAAAACCTACATACAGCAACAGTGTTTTGTGTGTTGTGTAGGCTCCTACGATGTAAGTAATGGGCCCCCAATCATTTTAAGTTAGAGCTTCACAATTATTTCATTGTTAATATACTTAATTGTATTTCAGTTCAACCAGTACTTTGAAAAAATACATATTTTGTTAGGTGCAAATGGCTTTAGATACCTATTAGGTCCATAAATTGCCATATAGCATATATTCAACAAACAAAAAAAGTGACAATTTGTTGTTGACAAAGGACAGCTGGACATATAAAGGGCCCCATTACGTTCAGTAGCTTAGGGCCTCATCAAACCTAAATCTGGCCCTGGACCAAGGCTGTTTTGCACACACCCCTCCCCATGTATTTTTTGAGGGAGCCAGACACCCTCAATGATCAGAGGGTGTCTGGCTCCTCACAACATCACATGCGTGACGTCAGGACATTGCGCAACTTCACTCCGAGCCCCCTCAATTCCTCTGTAGAGAAGCTGGCACCTTTGCTCCTCTGCGTTCGGAACAAGTTGAAACTTTCCAGACTAGTCACCCTGGGTAGCCCTGCGGAAAGAAGATTATAGTAATCTAATCCTGGCTCCCAAAGCAAGAATGTCTGTGGCCCCGTCGCATCTTTCCTCGGCTAACACGGGCGTTTGTAATGAGCTGTTGTTTTCTCCTCCTCTCTCCCCTAGATGAATGTGGAATTGTGGCACAGATTTCTGAACCGTTGGCGGCAGCTGACATCCCAGCCTATTACATCAGTACGTTTAAGTTTGATCATGCACTGGTAAGTCCCAGGGTGCTACTTTTAAACCAAGACCATTGGTCCATCGAGAGGGATTAGCAGAGGCTGCTCAGGCAAGCTTTACCAGGGCATTGTAGATGATGATGATGATGATGATGATGATGATTAAAATTTCTATACTGCCCTTCATCCAATAATCACATAGCAACAAATAACCCTCCCTGCAGTTTAAAAAGCCATAGATTGTGTGTAATTAGCCTAAGGCCTTGGGAAAAGAGGAAAGTTTCGCTTGTCACCTAAAGATTTACCCAGGCCTTTGGCCATTAAATAATCTATGGCCTTTATGTGGGGGCTATTATTATTGTTGTTGTTGTTACTATTTTATTTGCTGTTTTTTATTATGCTTCAGATTATGTTTTTATTACCACGTTCCTTGAATTTGTTCTTAATGATCTACACCACCCTGGGGTCTTTTGATAAAGGGTGGTATGTAAATTTAATAATAATAATAATAATAATAATAATAATAATAATAATAATAATTTATTATTTATTATTTATATCCCGCCCATCTGGGTGAATTTCCCCAGCCACTCTGGGCAGCTCCCAATAAGTATTAAAAACAATACAGCGTTAAATATTAAAAATTTCCCTGAATAATAATAATAATACCCTGGCTGGCAGTGACTCTCCAGGGTTTCAGGTACGGAATTTCTTTCCCAGCTTCACCTGCAGACACCAGGTGTAATAAACAAAAATCTGCCCTTATACAGGGATTGAACTTGGCTCCTTATTTCCTCATGCCGCAAACCTTCTGCCGCTGAGTTGAGGCTCTTCCCTGTGGAGAAAGAGATGGTCCATTTTGGACATCCACCCACCCACCAGCGATAAAATATCTTAGGCCGGCTTTGGCAGCAGACTAGTGATGCTGTTAAGGTCTTTTGTTTTAATGTGTTTTAATGTGTGTGCCAAGTCGCATGCTGTGTTTGAGAGTCTCTCCCCTCACTGCCCCCCCCCAATAACAATCCCCATGATGCTGCCCATTACCTTTCCTACATTAATCCTCTTTCGAAGAGAGCCCTGACCTTCTAACCCATTAAAAGCTCAGGCAGCAAATCCCAGCTTTTCTCCCCCCTCTGGTCAGATTTTTTTGTTTTGTTTATATTTTTTTGGCACCAGCCTCTTCTCTAGCCTGGAAACTCCAATGTGTACTCTGTTTAAAAAAAAGAAAAAAGTCAACACCATCTCAGATAGCGAAGGTCAAATGGTTAGATCCACTTGGTTTATTTCCTTAAACATTAACCACGCTGATAAGATAAGCCCATAAGAGCCTTCCTAAAGCTAACACACAGGGGCTTATTTCACACTGGGGTGATAAGCCTGTGTCTGGGCTGTGCCACCTCGGCCATAGATTTCAGTGGCAAAGTGCTTGCTTTGAATGTATAGTCCCAAGCTGAGTTCCTGGGATTTATAGAGAGGACTGGGGAGGTTCTCTGAAACCCTACATAGATGCTGCCAGTCTGTGTAGGCAACACTAAGGTGGATGGACAAAAGTCGGTTTCCTTTTGTCCTTGGCACTCTATATTTCTGCATGCAGGGCCTTATTAGAGCGCTGTTATTGTTGTTTTTTTGGGGGGGTTGTTTGTTTTTATATGGAAGAACATTCAGTTATTTAACACCCCCATAGTTGAAAGTGGTTCATCCCTACAATTCTGCAACACGCCCAACACCTTGCCACTCGCAGAACACCACCAGTTGGGCAGCCGCCTTGGCGGGGCTTTCTGGCAGCAGCCAAGGGAAAGCCTTTTAAGAAAGTGCTTCTCTGTCATGTCCCAAGGCCCTTAAGATGTCCTCCCAGGGACCTATAGGATTGTACCCATTATTGATTAGAAATTATGGGTGATAACCCAAAGAAGCCATTGAAGTGGCTGGACTGATTTGGATGAGTCTACTCTTGATTGTGATTTGAGAGAGCAATATCTGGGACACGGTTTTAGGGTACCGTATTTTTCGCTCCATAGGGCGCACCGGACCATAGGGCGCACCTAGTTTTTAGGGGGGGAAATCAAGAAAAAAAATCTTATTTCCCCCCCAACCCCAAAGAGCAGCATACAGGCGCAACCTCTCCTTGCCGGAGGGGTTGCGCACGGCTATGTCACAAGCCAAGGCAGCCAGCGGGATGGATCCCGCAGGCTGTTTTGGCTTCCTCTTTAGCCCCCCGCAACCTCTCCCTGCCTGGAGAGGCTGCATGGGGCTAAAGAAGCCATAGCACGTGCAGCCTCTCCCTGCCGGAGGGGCTGCGCGACTATCCCTGAAGCCTGGAGAGCAAGGGGGGTCGGTGCACACTGACACCTCTCGCTCTCCAGGCTTCAGCGAAAGCAATGTGAAGCCTTTGGAGCACGGAGGGAGTGTTCTCTCCAAGGAGGGAGCCTGTTGAAGCCAAGGAGCCTGCATTTGCTCCATAGGACGCACACACATTTCCCCTTAATTTTTGGAGGGGAAAAGGTGCGTGCTATAGAGCGAAAAATACGGTAAAAGGGGATACATACAAGAACTGCACATTCTCTTTCGGCAGTAATTGACAAAAGAAGTAAGTTCTTAAGCGAGATTGCTGTGTTTCCCCAAGGAGAATCAGAATGTTAGGTTTATTTTAATTCAGATGTGTGTAACTTGCATTTTCTTTCTTTTTAGTCATTTTGAAATGGGCATCTTTTTTTTCCAAGGGGGCAAGGTGTGCTTTCCCAAGCAAACTTGAGCGTTCTGAGTTTGTTCATGTTGTCATTCGTGTTCAGCTTTACTTTAATACCATGGTACCTTGGTTCTCAAACTTTATCCGTTCTGGAAGTCCGTTCCAAAACCAAAGCGTTCCAAAACCAAGGCACACTTTCCCATAGAAAGTAATGCAAAATGGATTAATCCATTCCAGACTTTTAAAAACAGCAGCAATTTAACATGAATTTTACTATCTAATGAGACCATTGATCCATAAAATGAAAGCAGCAAACAATGTACTGCAGCCACACAATCAATCAATCAGTAGCTGAACTGGGTTCCACACAGTCACAAAAACAAAACCACAAAATAAATAGCAAAAACAGACAGACCTCAGCGTAACACTCAAAACAGAAGCGTGACACTCAAATCGGAAGCGTAACACTCAAAATGGAGCACGTTCAGCTTCCAAAAAGAGTTCACAAACCAGAACACTTACTTCTAGGTTTGCAGTGTTTGGGTTCCAAGTTGTTTGAGTACCAAGGCGTTTGAGAACCAAGGTACCACTGTATTGTTAAACTTGGTTTTGCCGTGGTCCAAGGACTAGAAACAAATAAGTGAACCTGACTCAGTAAAGCTAATGCTAGATATCATCTTAACATTCTGTCCATCTATTCTGGGCACCCTACAAGGTTGCATTTATGACAGTTGACCTATAATTTATCATATCTAGAAGTCTGAATTTCTATCAAAATGTAGCATCCTGGTTTTCAGGGGTGGTTGTTGTTTCTTCCCCCCACTACAGGTACCAGAAGAAAATATCAACGGTGTTATCAATGCACTTCAAGTGAGTCAAGCTGAAAAGCACTAGGAATCCTTTGGAGCGGGACTAAGGGTGCATTTTCTGTCAAAGGTTCTTCTCAGTATTTTCTTGGAGCAAGGAGAGAGAGAGAAAAAAAAGTGGTTGGTTTGTTTTTTACTCCAAAGAGAGCCTGAGAAAAGAAGCCTTTGCCACGTGTGAAGAAAATAAGAAACAAAAGACTGCTTGAGAGGCATAAATAACTCCTGATAGCTTTTTTTAAAAAATAGCAATTTTGAAAATAAAATCTTCAAAGGGGCAGAGCATGGTGAGGAGCAAGAAGAAAAAATGTTTGGGATTTAAAAACTGTGGAGGGTTTCTGAAGTTCAAAATGTACCAATTCTGCTGTTTTCTCTTTCAACCCACCCACCCACCCTCTCCCCTTTTTCATTTTCATTTGCCGGTGTGACAGAAATACACCGTTATCCGAGGTTTGAAATAAAAGAGACTGTGTACTTCAATTGAGGGAGGAACTGGGAATGGAGCACATTTGTGGGGATGGGAAGAGCAAAAGTGTAGCACGCATTTGCGGAAGAACAGTGAGAAGGGGAAATAAAATACAATTTTGGACTCTTGTCGCCTTTTCTGTGAACAACAGGCCGGTCATTAAGTGTGTCAGGCCAAGAGGGTCAGTTGTTACAAGGAAACGTCACCATGCTATGAGGACAAAAAGGGAGCCGTCCTGTCTCAGACCATCTATTCCAGCATTTTGTTTAGAAACAGAAAGCAGATGATGGCTCCATTTTAGCTCTGTATCATCAGCACCAGCCTTTCTCAACCTCGGGTTGCTGTTGGACTACAACTCCCATCATCCCCAGCTATCAGGACCAGTGGTCATGGATGATGGGGGTTGTAGTCCAGGGACCTCAGGTGTTGGTCTGCAGCTCTGCGTGATTTCAGGCACAGAGCCATTCCCAGCCCTACCCCAGAGATGCCATTGGGGATTGAACCCAGTTGCTCGAACCACTAGCTACAGCACTGCTTCCCCATAGTGGCCAAGCAGATGCTTCTAGAAGCCAGCAGTGAGCATTAAGACGACAGGCCTTCTCTGCTTGGTTGCAATACTGGCTCTGGTTTGCTCTGTTAGGCTAGCATGGAAAACACCTCTCAGGTGAGACACGTGAACTGGTCTGATGCTCTGCGGAAGCCACCTAAAACGAGTGGCAGGGAATTTTTTCGCCAGGAAAAGGAATTCAGTGGAAGAGCCACAAGTTCCCAGTGGCCAAGCCACAATATCTCCCAATAAAAAGGCAACAGGAAAGGCCCGAGACCCTGGAAAGTTGATGCCAGGCAATGCTGGACTCAACTGACACAGCATCCTCTCAATGGAGGCTGTGTCCATATGGGCAAATGGGGCACTGCCCCACCAACCTCTGCCTGCCCTCAGCCAGCCCCCACCTACCTGCCTGCCTTCCTGGATGAAGAGCTCGTCCAGGGGGTGGCACTGCCCCCATCAGCTTCCTCCTCCTCCATTTGCCCCTTACAGAATTCAGCAGGAAAGACAAAACTAGATTGAGTTCACTCTGTTTGTCATTGGCTCTGGCACCACCTACTGGTGGGCTCCTTGCCTTCCAACCAGTCCCAGTGGATTGATCAGGTTGCATATTCCCAGTCTTTCTCGGCAGGCAAGACTGGGAAATAAAGCCACAAACAACGAGGCTGCTCAAAACATAGCAGGATAGGTGTTTTCAATGATGGGGTGGAATTTTTTCCAGGGCTTGGTGCTTTTTCCCCATGAAAAATGTTCCATGTTATGAGTTCATGAGCAACAGCCAATGGATGCCAACTGCTGACACCCGTCGGTTGTTATGGACTCCAACTCCCATCAGCCCTGCTCGGGATAGCAAATTGTCAGGGATGATGGGAGCTGTGGTCCACAGCACCACCCCTACCCTAAGGTATCAGAAAATTGCCTGAGGCAAACAGAGATATTTTTTTCAGTGCAAATTTTATCAATCCAATTCAAAGGTTTGTGGAAGACCCAGACTGCTGCGCATTATCTCATTTTCAGCAGGTTGGAGCAGAGATGTGAAGGTAGGGCATAGAGAGCAACATAAGAAGCTGCTTTCCATTGTCAGGCCATTGATTTCTCAGTATTGTCTACGATGACGGGCAGCCGCTCTCCAGGGTTTCAGACAGAGGCACCCTCTCAGCCCTTCCTGGAGATGGCAGGGATTGAACCTGGGACCTTGTGCATGCAACGCAACTGCTCTCCTCCTGAGCTATTGCTCTTCCCTGTTTGGGAATTACAGTCATTTCCCTGCAAAAGCCAATGGGCGCAATTTGAATGTGTTCTCTTGGGCATAGCCCATTGGCATGAGTGGAATGTGGTGCTTGTGCCCTCTGTTGTAGAAACTGACTTGGATCCTGGTCAGATGCAAAATGGGACTGATTTTGTTTGCTTAGTTCCTCCCTTCAGAATTGCGAGTTAGCCATTGGGATGCACTGCTGATTTGGGGGGGGGGCTGAAATGTTGATTTCGGAACATTTGTACTTAAAAGGACTTCTCTGTGTCGCTGCAATTGTACGCCTCTAAGAGAGCCCTCTGCAGTCTCCTGGTACGTCTCTGCTGAAATGTTTTCCAATCTAAGCAAGTTTCACTCTGCCTCTTGTCTCTTTCTCTTAATGCCAGCTTGCTACTTTTCTCCAGGTGTCTAGTAATCCTCCTTCCTTCCGGTCCCGATGTCCAGGCGGTGATTGCCATTGCTGATGTAGCCAAAATGGTACCACCCACTTCCTCCTGGGGCTTCTTCAAGGCAATGGTGAGATTAATTGGCAAATTCCTCTTTGCAGCTTATGCCTCCAGGATGACGGGGCGTTTAATGATGAATTACTCCCTTCATTAGTCAGTTCCTGTTCTGTGTGGAGGGAGAGGCTTTATTTACAAATGCCTTCTCGTTTTCTAAGGTATTTTTCATACTATATAAACAGCAGCATCCAGTCCAGAAAAAGTATATCAAGCGGAAATCAAGATCTCCACCATGAATGGAAGTCAGTTAAGTCACAAATAATGCTGGAAGTCACACTGAACATGAAGCAATAAAAAGAACAGAAGCCAAAAGAAGGAAGCTTCTAATTAAAGTTGCTTAGGCTCTTTGTGTGAGCAGAGCTCCACTGTAAGCATTCTAAAACACACATGGGGAAGATCAGGGCTGAGAAGCCTCTATCTGGACTTTATGACTCTACCCCACCTCCCACTCACCCACTTCTGTGCCCTTCTTCTGCAGGGCTTTTGCCTTGTTGGGATGCGTCCTTGGAAGTGTGCTTATGTCTCTTCCTTGGATGGGGGAGGAGAGAACCGTGTGCACAAACCGCTGACTTTTACATGGTTAGAATCTGGCCTACTGGATAAAAAGCTAAGATTCACACCAATTGTTCTGCCCACTTTTTGCATCTGGTCCTTCCCAGCCACTGCCATGTGCCTCCCCCTTCCCCCCCCAAAAAACACAACCCTGCAAGCATGTCCCGCAGATGAAAATGCAGCCCTTGCTCTAGAAGGATCTTGGCCACAGAGGTAATATGGTGGTGTCTTATTAACCAATGCCCAATACAGGGAAGCACATTTTAGAATTCTATCTCCAGCTAATGACTGAACCGGCAGTACCGCAGCTCAGCTCAAGAGCTCCCGAGACAGAAGCAACAGCTGCCAGATTTGATAAATCGCCTCGCCTAGCAGCCAAATGCTGTCAGGCGCTCCGTGCAGTGCCGTCATGTGGCCATTTATCAGAAGGCAACAGTGGGTTTTCATTGCCCATGGCTTATCCCTAAAATGCCTGAACAATAGTTTGGATCGCTTCTTTCTCGTCGATATAGATATACAGTGGTGCCTCGGGTTAAGAACTTACTTCGTTTTGGAGGTCCGTTCTTAACCTGAAACTGTTCTTAAACTGAGGTACCACTTTAGCTAATGGGGGCCTCCTGCTGCCGCCGCCGCGCCACCGCCATGCGATTTCTGTTCTCATCCTGAAGCAAAGTTCTTAACCCAAGGTACTATTTCTGGGTTAGCAGTGTCTGTAACCTGAAGCGTCTGTAACCCGAGGTAGCAGTATACTCAGACCAGAGGGGGTGTCTTTGAGGGCTGAACGTGTGAGGCAGGGGAGAAGGAGGGAAGTAGCCAGGTACACTTTACAACAACAACCACTACTACAACAAATGCACACCACTCTTTCTCTCTCATAGGCCAAGGAGCTGTTTCTCTCAAACTAAAGAGATGGTCAGATGGCGTACCCTTGGCTCATTCCTCTCCATCAAAAACTATGGGAGTGCAAGGGTAGGAGAGGGGCAGAATAGAAGGGAAGGAGGCTTGAACCCTCATGTAGATCAGCACTGAAGGCATGGGCAACCCTGACATGTATGTCATTCACGCATTTCCTCTCCTCCTGCCCCGGCTGCAAGGAGATCAGAACTTTGCACTTCTCTTTTCAAACTGCAGTTTCAGCATCGTATCTGAATCCCTAGCTCTGGTTCTGCTAAAACAAGACACCTTCAAAAATAATGGTTTGATGTGGGCTGGTTTCACTAAACCATAGTTATTGCTAACCATGGTTTACACAGGTTCTGACACACTGCTAAACCGTGGTTGTCAGGAGAATCAACAAGCCCAAGTTCAATGGCACGATATAATATGTTCTCTATTTGGGTGCAGTACATAGTGAGAGCTAAGATCTGTGAAGGGAAGGAGCCAGGGATACTTTTCAGTAAAAGTTTCACTGGTTGCTTTCAAACGAGGCAGGGATTCTGCATTGCTCCAGCTGTGCTTGGACTCAAACTCCCAACATCCCTTGCCACAATCCCGCTGTAAACAAGCCCTTTTGCTCTGAGTGCACAGCAGTGCAGGCTTCCTCGCAGCACTCCCAAGTCCTTAGCAACCACTTCGGAAGTACAACATTACGAAGACGGCCGAGCAGCTAACGATTGTCCTGAGTGAACAGCTCCCAAAATTTGTTCAGGGTCCCTCTGAAACAAATCCTTGTTCCTTTGAAGCCTGCTGCCATGGTGACTTCATTAAGTTTGCTCACAAGGAATTCAGGCATCAGTCCCAAAGAGCCGCCAAGACCAGTCATCAGGAAAAAGTTGATACATTTCTAGTTGTGTCCCAAGTCATCAGGCACTGTCCAATCAGGCATTGCTACACAAAGGATTTAACCAGTGTGACCATGTGGTCCACCCCGCAGGCGACATCTACCACCTCACCTGGCACGATCACCTAAATATTTTTGGGAGGAAGCGAAGGCAGGGGCAGTGAGAAAGAGAGAGAGATCATTGGCTAAAATAAAACACTTCTCTTTTTTCTGGGTGGTGATACGACGACAAGCCCGCCCCAAATGTAAGCTATCAGAAAAAGCGCTGCAACATGGGAAGGGCACCTCGGCCAGCTTTGCCAACCTGGTGCCCTCTGGTTGCTTTGCAGAACAGCTCCCATCAATCACACCTCCATTCTCTCGGCTCTTTGCATTTGACGGTGACACATGAGCACCCAATTGGGAAACCAGAATGGTTTTTAAAAGGCAGGGAGAAGTCTGTGGGGGACAGCACTGTGTGTGCGTGTGTGCTTGTGACAGAGAGGGATATTGCATTCTGCAACAGAGAGACAGAGGTTGTATTTTGCCAAACAGTTCTTTCATGGCAACGTGTGAATAGGCGACCCCCTCTCCCATGGCAGTTACTTTGCAACAGCGCAGATGGCACACTATCAAGAGCTGAAATATGCCCACGTGCCCCAAAAGATTCGCAACCCCCTATTTTACCCTATACTACTGATTACTGAGAAAAATACCAAACTTTTAGAAGACATCTGAAGGCAGCCCTGTTTAAGGAAGCTTTTAATATTTAATAGGTTATTGTATTTTAGTGTTTTGTTGGAAGCCGCCCAGAGTGGCTGGGGAAACCCAGCCAGATGGGCGGGGTATGTATGTATGTATGTATGTATGTATGTATGTATAAATAAATAAATAAATAAATAAATATTATTATTATTATTATTATTATTATTATTATTACATTCGCTAGTCACTTTGCATGGAGGAAGGAAGGTCCCAGAGCAAGAAGAAACACAAAAGCAAATTGAAACCAGAATTATTTAAAGCAATGAATGCTACAGAATGCATTCCCCAGGAAGAACGACAGCTTGCTGTTGAGCCGCTACAGGAACTGTAGCTCTGCAGAAGGAACAGGCTTCTCCTAAGAGCTCCCATCACCCTTAACAAGCTACAGTTCCCAGGATCCATGATTGCTTGAAGTGGTATCACACTGCTTTAAATGTATAGTACCATAGCAACAGAGGAAGCAGATAAGCAGACAGGGCCTTTGCCTGCCTCTCCGGCCTTATCTGCTCTTACCTTTTGCCCTGCTCTTTCCGGGAAAGGGTCTTGTGTCTTAAAGCTCTGAATCAAAGCAGTCCATCCCCCACTTTTTTGGCCCCCTAGGTTTCCCCACAAAAGCCCGCTCTTTAGTGGCCCTTTGAAGCAAACGGCAATTCAGTTTTTCCACAGACTGCTGTTTGCTCCAATTTGACTTTAAATAGCGAGTTCTCACAGGGAAAGCTATAGAGCAAAAAAAAAGGAAGGAGAAGGGGGTGCTCACTCATGGAGCTTTTAAAGTGTGGTCCTTGCCTAGAAACAGCAGAGGGAAGGCGAGTGTGGATAAGCCCCCAGCTGTGACCGATAAAGCCAGCCTCGTCACAAGGGAACATCAGCCAAGGAAGGTGCCTCGCAGCGCATTTTGGGATATATGAAAAAGGAAGTCTGTTACTGCTCCCGTCAGAGCGGAAGCCAGCTCTTGCCGCCTTCCATGCCAAAACGCTGCATGATTTGGCAGCCACCTGAGCTGCTTCTTGGAAAGAGGGTGGAGGCGGCAATGTTGGTTGAGGAGAACCAGCTACACATGCACACCGTCTGTTGCTGCTTCCCTTCAAACCTAGGCCAGGAATGGCAACGCCGCCACGTGACGGAGCAGCAGGTGCCCTGTAGATTTCGTGATCATGGATTCCGGTAGAGAAAGAAGCAGACTTCCTGCAGTAATGCATGTCTCTGAATTTCCAAGAGTCCGTTGCCAACATTCTTCAAGCTGTCCCAATTCAGGCCAGGTCAAAGAGAAACAGTGCGGGGGGGGGGAGGCATTTCCATCCCCACCCTTTTGAAAGCACCCTCTTCGTGATCTTTCAGGTCCTCACCTGCACAACACCTCTCCAACATCCAGAGGGAAGGCAGTGCCTCCTGCCCTCACACTGAAATGGCTTAATAATAATAATAATTTATTATTTATACCCTGCCCATCTGGCTGGGTTTCCCCAGCCACTCTGGGCGGCTTCCAACAAAACACTAAAATACAATAACCTATTAAACATTAAAAGCTTCCCTAAACAGGGCTGCCTTTAGATGTCTTCTAAAAGTTTGGTAGTTATTTTTCTCTTTGACATCTGGAGGGAGGGTGTTCCACAGGGTGGGAGCCACTACCGAGAAGGCCCTCTGCCTGGTTCCCTGTAACTTGGCTTCTTGCAGCGAGGGAACCGCCAGAAGGCCCTCGGCGCTGGACCTCAGTGTCTGGGCAGAACGATGGAGGTGGAGACACTCCTTCAGGTATACTGGGCCAAGGGCCGTTTAGGGCTTTAAAGGTCAGCACCAACACTTTGAATCGTGCTCGGAAATGTACTGGGAGCCAGTGTAGGTCTTTCAAGACCAGTGCTATATGATCTTGGCGGCTGCTCCCAGTCACCAATCTAGCTGCCGCATTCTGGATTAGTTGTAGTTTCCGGGTCACCTTCAAAGGTAGCCCCACATAGAGTGGATTGCAGTAGTCCAAGCGAGAGATAACCAGAGCATGCAACACTCCGGCGAGACAGTCTGCGGGCAGGTAGGGTCTCAGCCTACGTACCAGATGGAGCTGATAAACAGCTGCCCTGGACACAGAACTGACCTGTGCCTCCATGGACAGCTGTGAGTCCAGAATGACTCCCAGGCTGCGCACCTGGTCCTTCAGGGGCACAGTTACCCCATTCAGGACCAGGGAATCCTCCACACCCGCCAGCCTCCTGTGCGCCCAAAACAGCACTTCTGTCTTGTCAGGATTCAACCTCAATCTGTTAGCCGCCATCCATCCTCCAACCGCCTCCAAACACTCACACAGGACCTTCACCGCCTTCACTGGTTCCAATTTGAAAGAGAGGTAGAGCTGGGTATCATCCGCATACTGATGAACACCCAGCCTAAACCCCCTGATGATCTCTCCCAGCGGCTGCATGTAGTTGTTGAAAAGCTTAGGCTGACATTGCTGCATGGCCATCGCTGATTGGCTACACTGTAGTGTTGCTCTATCAGGCCAGAGGCCTATCTTACTCTAGCATCCCATTTCCCACAGTGAGCAACCGGAGACCTGCAGGCAGCCCACGGTGAGGGCAATAATCGGTGGGGCAGAGAGCAATCCAGAATTGGAGGCCGTAAAGGATGGGAGCCAGGAGACCGAGATGAGGCAGGCTGCTGGAGAAGCCGGGGGGTCTCCCCCTCCTGCTGCGGCCAACTCCCCTCTCCCACCCCAGTCTCGCAGAACATGCAGAGAAATGAAAAGGGCAGAGAAGAGACTGGTTGTACACAGGCGCAGTCTACGACTACTTGGGGGAAAGGAACTCTGGAGAGGAGCCTTACAGAGAGCAGTGGGAAGGCAGGGACCTTCAGGCCTCACAACTGTCTCCTTGGGGCAAGACCTACTGGGAAGAGTTGTGCTGGCCACTAGGCTGCGCTGTTTAGGCTTCTTTGAATAAAGTGCTCGTGGGGCTGATCTATGCCTGACTCTGGTTCCTGAAAACCATGAGCATTTCAGCCACATTTGGGACCTTAGCTCAACATGGCTGCCCAATTTTTGCAGATCAATCTTTTTTTTAAAAAAAACAACCAAAAGGCAAAGAGGAGCTTCCTTACCCTCCATGGGAAGTACTGGTCTTCCATTCTGCCGATCCCCAAACATCCTCTGACATTTTTGCCCCATACAAAGAGCTCTCCTCGGTCTGCAAAGCAACACAATATACCAAGTGATGACTCCCAAGTTGGCCGTGGTGGACATTTGCTTATTTGTTGGCAGAAAGATTCATTTTAAATCCAGTTCCTTAATTGGCCACTACAGGTATTCCTCTACCTCCTAATTTAAAAAAAAAATGAAAATGAAAGGGAGCACATCTTAGTTACTCGTAGTTATTTGTGATGGGAGATGAGGAAAGTCAAACCGTCATAATCGTAATTGTTTTGCTGCTGCTGCTTTTTTTTGACAGAACCAACCTTACTTTGGCTAATCTCTCTCTGTGTAATGAACTAGCGCAGTTTATTGAGCAGCTGCCCCCTGCAGGATTCATTTGGTGCCAAGCCCATGGAAACAACACACACAAATCCAGCAGCAAATCCAGAAAATTATGTCTGCCTGCCTCTCTTTTGTTTTTAATTGTAAATGGACCGCATTTGCAAGTGGCATTGCGGCACGGCCATTAATGGGCTCCATTACCATAAAAGTGCCTTGTTCCCAGGATCAGAAACTGGGCAATATCCAACCATTGTGTCCTGGCAGCATGACTTCACGCACCTGCCTCCTCCCCACCTGCCCTGCTCCCTCCCCAAATCTTTTCCAGAGGGCTGTGTCTGGGGCAGGAAAGAGGGGGTGGCAGGTCCAACTGCACAAGTGAAATTGAGTTACCATATTTTTCCATGTATAACACACACCCCCCCCCGTGTACAACACAACCCCTATTGGGGGGGACTCAAATTTACGAAAATGGGGAAAGATGACCCCCGTGTATAAGATGATCCCTGTTTTTTAACATTAGAGTAAAAAAACCTAGCCTTATACACGGAAAAGTACACTTAGCACTATTTCCAATACAACCCACTCCTCCTTCCATCAGGATTTTCACCAACCCAACACAGACCCTCTTCCTTTAGCCCCCTCTGCCTTTCACTACCTCACTCTTCATCCCCATTACACACCAGCTGGGCTTGTATACTGGCCTCTGCCCACTGACCACATTGTTTGTGTCCTGCCTTTAGACCCCAAACTTACATTTTCCTCTTGCTTAACTATTTCCCCCTTCCCTCTCAGGTGGTGCACTGTTTTCTGACGTTCTGTCGCCAACACATTCCGTAGTCGAAATGCTGGTGAACCTTCTATGATGTCACAGCAACTCGGCCAATGAAGTGCTCAGAGAGGGCTCACGGACAAGCATCCAGCTTTTAAGCCTGTTTATAACGAGGCAGCTCTAATACTGAATGCTTTTGCTTGGCTGACTAATAAAAACATTGCTGAATCAGGCAATATCCTGTTCTCACAGTGGCCAACCAGAAGCCTGTGGGAAACCTGCAAGCAGGATTCAAGCACAAGAGCCCTCTCTCCTCCTTCCATTACTGCTTCTAACTCGGGAGGCAGAGCATAACCACAATGGCTAGTACCCATCAATAGCCCTCTCCTCCTCCAGGAATATATCTAGTCCTCTTTTAAAGACATCTAGTTTGGTGGCCATCCAGTGGGAGGGAGTTCCATAGTTTAACTCTGTGCTGTGTGAAGGACTTTATCTGTTCTGAATCTTCAAACAGTTCCCTTCATTGGATGTCCACAATTTCTAGTGTTAATTAATCAGCACTAACGGGACTTGGCAGAGGGAACAGATGCAAACTACAAAAATTGCTCTGGGTTACCTGTGGGAAGCAAGAAAACTGACAGGAGAAAGAAAAACTCCTCTTCGGACTTGAAAGAGGCAGGGGCAGAAAATCCCCCAGCCGAAGACTGCAAAATCCTTGAATTAAACCTCGCTCAAACTTACTTCTGAGTTCACATGCCCAGGCATGCTTTGGAAGCCACTTACTGGTGACAGCAGCAAACTGGCTGAGTCCACAGCGGATCTGAGCCACATGTACATCCAGGTTGAGGTCTGAGAGGCCGAACAGGGTGGGTGGGATCATTTCAGGAGTCCCCGTTTCCATCAGCTTCGGTCCTTTCCCAAGTATCCCGTAGCCCCAGACAAAGACATGGCCTTCCTCTGGGTTGGGGGTCAAGAGAGGCTCAGTGTTAACATGCTCAGTCCTTTGCAACGCCCCGTGTCCACCAGATCCATTAGCTCAACACTCTAACTAACCGAGTCAACTTGTTCCACCTCCTCCCCCCATTTGAACGATTCCCTCCCCATCCCATGCGTTCCAGTGTTCATGAGAGAAGGAGAAAAAACCTTTCTCCATCCACTCCCTCTAGGCCACACATAGTTTTATAAACTGCTATCATTGCCACCTTTTAATCTGAACTATGAAGTCCCAAATGTTGCAACCTTTCCTCATACAGGAGTCACTCCCCCTTCTAGATCATTTTCTGTTTTTCATTAGCTCTGGCGCCACCTACTGTTGGCCTCCTTGCCTTCTCCCACAAAGCATCATGCAAATGTTTTAAATCATAGATTTTTTAAGCGCTGGACATACCATTTAAGACAGCGTTGACTGTCCCTCCGCAAGCAGCCTCCTTCACTTTCCCAACTTTGAAGGGCAGGTGTCTGGGCACATTAACCTATGCAACACGGAAGTTTGAGACACTGATCAGATACGGTTTGGGTTTCATATATGTGTGTATTTATACTTTACTTGTATATCACGCTTTTCCTCCAAGTTCCTCAAGGTGACAGACACACTCCCTATCCTGTTTCTTCGCAACAACCCTGTGAGGTAGGCTGAGCCGGTCACTGGGACTCCGCCCAAAGTTACCCAGTGAGCTTCACACCTCTGAGTGGGGATCTGAACCCTGGCCTTGCAGAGCCGAGCCCCAAAACTAAAACCAGAACACCACACTGGCTTAAAAATAAGTCTTCCACAGTTTGGTTCAGTGACAAGAGTTTCACACTGACATTACAGGATGCGAGAACAGAAGAGCAACTGAAAGCATGTCTGCCTAAAAATCCAATATCCTCCATCTTTCATACTCTGCATTTTATAGTTCCAGAATTCAATACCTCCTTTTTTAAAGTTTAATTCTAGCCCAGTCTAGCACCTCTCAGACTGGTGCTCTCCAGTGCTGGACTACAACTCCCATCAGCTCAAGGCAACACGTTAAAATGCACTATATTAAGGGAAATGACAAAAATGTGCATATTAGGGCAAAATTGTGTACCCCAAAATGTATATATTAGAAAAAATGCACTCTAAAACGCTGGTGAATTTTCATGAGGACTTAAAGAAAATGCAAGCTAATGTGGAAATGTGGAGAACTAAATTTATGATCGCAAAAAATAAGAAACGGAGACTGATAGATTTGCTTCTCCTGAACTTGGACTGATATAAATTCCACTATGGCCAAGACCCAAAGCATAACCCTTGTTGCTGTCCAAAAATTGCACCACCAAGCCTCAACATTCCAGCAGGACCCCAGCACCACCTGAAAATCTCAGGGGGGAGACACCCATCCTCACCCGCTTACTGTCAAACACAAGAGCCAGGAGTTCAAACCCCATCTGAACTGTTCTCACCTGGGTTGACTCAGTAACCGAAGACAGCTGCAGGTATTCAGAGTTCCCCCAGCCAAAGATGTCGCCGTCCTCCGACACAGCAAGGCAACAGTCGCCGCAGGTAGAAACCTGAGCGATGCGCACACCCGTGATGTCTCCACCAAGCTTTGTGGGGGTGCTGACAATGTCGTAGTGACCGAGGCCTGATGTGGAAACAGAGAAAATCCCTTGTATATGTTATACCATTTCCATCATCCCAGACCACTGGTCCTGCTAACTAGGGATAATGGGAGTTGTAGTCCAACAACATCTAGGGAGCCGCAGGTTTCCCTTCCCTGAAGCAGTCATTTCCATGCTCTTAATTTCCATGGACAAGCATCCTTCTGCCTCAACCGTGCTGCTCCCACGAGAGGTAGAAAGTGTTGGGGAGCAGAACAAACTCCCTAGACTAGGTTCATGCCCCATCCTGCCACCAGGACCCTTCGGACAGCTTACCTGTTTGGCCATCCGCTCCCCACCCACAGGCATAGACATCTCCTTTCTCCGTCCTGAAGAGGCTGTGGTCCTGCCCACAAGCAACCTATAGGCACACACAAAACAGCAGGTGAAGAGTTGGACAAAAAAAATTGTTTGAAATTAAATCAATGCAAGCGGAAACTGCAACAAAGTGTTGCAGCGCCGAGGGCTGCTGTTCAGTGTTCCAGGGAGAGTATGTTCCATTCCTCCTCTCAATGGTCAGGGCCCTTCCGCACTATGCATTTAGAACAGTATCATGCTCCTTTCGTGGCTTATTCTGTAGAATTCTGGGAAGTGCAGTTTGTTAAGGGTGTTTGTCAAGGGAAGAGGGATTCGCTGTTAAACTACTCTTCCGTCAGTGTCCTGAGCGAGATGGACCAATGGTTTGACTTGGACTAACTTACACACAAAAGCACATCCCTTCCCACCTCATCTTAGGCATGTTCTATTCACACATGAAATAATAATTCAGTTCATACCCAGAAATGGCAGGAGAGAGTTGGAGATTCCTTGTGGCTCACGAGGAGACCTTCCCCAGATCCCAAAGAGGATGTCAGTGAGGGCGGAGGAAGCCCCGAAAAGACCAAAGGAGCAGCGGGGCTTTGTTTACGCTGCTCAGCAGCCCTGCCTAACAGCTGCCATGCGGGGCAGTGCAGCTGCCGCCCCCGCTTTCCCATGCACCCTTGGCCCCAGAGCTTCAATTCTAGTTGTGGATATTTTTGGATGCAGGATTTTTGGTCTGGACTGAAGAGAGAGCGGCAGAGAGGGCATTTAAAGGGCGTTTAGAGGATGCTAACTGACACTTAGACAATTTCACTTATGTGCGAGGGGCCCAGAATGTAACCCCCCTGTAAATGGGGAGTAGCCTTTAGATGCAAAGCAACAGATAATGATGGTGATAAGAACAGTGTACAAATTCAACAGGCTACTTACCTGGACAACTTTATCTTCAAGTTGTGGCAGGCGGTTAATAAGCTGGCTCTCACTGTATGCGGCCAGGAAGAGATCATAACAAAGAAAGTGAAGTAAGCCACCAAGAAGTTGCATGGTTGGGATCATTTTTAAAGCACATTAGGGTTTACGCCATACTAATTTTTGACCGCGTTTTGTAGTAAATCACATCTAAATTCACCACCTTTCTGGCAAACACACAGGGTTATTTGCAATTTAACAATGGCTTGGAATTGCGGCTGTCATGGGATTAAATAAATCTTACTTGAGGATTTACTCAATTAACTGATTAGATGGGGGCAGGGAACTATCCATCTCAAGTTTTGGGATGTTACACCAGTGTCACGGCGTAAGACGAACCTCCCATTCTCTCTCCCGTACAGTTCTTCTAAGTGGCTCTTATTATCTGCATCCTATAAGGCAGGACGAAGATTTTAGCATAAGAACATCAAGCAAGCACAGGGATGCTTGACCTAATTTCAGGCAGAATTCATATAACCAACATGCTGGGTGGAAAAATATTATTTTGGCTGCAGGGCCTCTCTGGTTATTCAGACAATCCATTCTCTCCATCTTGCTCAGTAGGGCTGATGGGAAGTGGAGCCCAGTCTCCTTAGCAACTCCTGGGTTAGGGAGTTTGTTAGGCCGTATCTGCGCTATACATCCTGGGAGCTGTAATTTGTTAGGGGTTCTGAGAGTTGTTAGGAGACTGCTTATTTCCCTCACAGAGCTACAATTCCCAGAGTTCCCTGGAAAAGGGATTCATTGTTAAACCACTCTGGGCCTTAGGGACAGAGCTCACTCTCTGTACGCAGAAGGGTTCAATGCCTGGAATCTCCAGTTAAACAAGAACTCAGGAAACAGGGTATGAGAACAATCTCTTACCTCTAACAGATTATTAATAATAATATTATTATTATTACCTTGCTAGAGGTAATAATAATATGTATGTATGGAAAAAGTTGGAAAATTCTTTAAAGACATTCAGAATTTGACAAACCTGCTTTGGGAGATACATTTGGAGAAACAGATACGTTTGGAACAGAGCAAATAGTCTCACCTGTAAATTTCACCTTCGACCACTTTCCGGCCACACTGCCCATAGGAATTGTTGCCCATGCTGAAGACTGAAACAAAGTTATAGGATGCCATCAGACAGATATCAAGTACCCTCAAGGATAGATACTGGCTGAGTTCGGACACAATGCTAAGCAATGACTTAGCAGTATAGAGTGAGTCTAGCCTCCACACTGGGCTCACATGCTCCTACCTTCCTTTGTCAAGTGTGGCCACAAGACAGAGATCAGAAGCTTCCAATTCTGTTTTAGGCTGGTCACCTGAACTACTAACTGTAGTTAAACTGTGGTCATTTCTAGAATCATTTCTAGAATTGAGGATAGTTTTGCAGTGGGAGTATGTAGGGCAAGCTTTTGAAGCACCCCCACATCAAAAAGCTGGGGGAGATACTTAATTACAAACAGCATCCCTCCTTAGAACTTCATTGGAGTTCCACCATACCTCCTTCAGAGTCTGTCAGCACTAAGGAGTGTGCTCTCCCACAGGAAACCTGTACAACTCGGGTCTGCTGAGGCTTGTCCAGGGGCAGTGCAACAGGACTTGGCTCCAAGACATATTCGTAACCTTTAGCTTTTATAAAATATACAATGAGAGAAAGCACAGGTATTATTGCATACAAACATGAGTGCTGGTTCCAGAGGTAGCCATGGAATCTGTTGTGGCAAAACTACTAACAGGTCTTATGGAACCTTAAAAATTGTGGGATAAGGTTTGGGAGGCTAATGGTTGGATGATGCCCATCAGGACTGGAAGGGCACGATGCAGGAAGCCCAACAGTTAAGTTGGATATTTTATCCTAAAATAAAAATGACAGGACCAAAGGTACATGGGCATACAAAGTTTCAAACCAGCCAAGTCTTCACAGACTTACAGCGATCTCTCCTGCTCTGATGAAACCCAATCTGGGAATCCTTGTTGAGGCCCGTGCCCCAGACTTTGGTGACATCGGTCGTTCTGGAGGATAGGAGGGTGAATCCATAGCCACAGGCAGCAGAGGAAATCTTTCAAAATGAGATACAAGTAGATGTTGATATTGATAATAGAAACAAAGGACTCAGCAACATCGCTAGATCTCCAGAAATGAAGAAAGGGCACAAGCTAAAGTGACCTCCTGCTCCTGGCAGGAGCCAGGAACATACAAATTAGCCTGTTGGATCAGGCCGATGGCCCAGCTAGTCAACATCCTGTTCTTACAGCGGCCAACCAGATGGGAAGCCCAAAAGCAGGACCTGAGCACACAAGCACTCTACCCACCTGGAATTCCCAGCAACTGCTATTCAGTGAAAGAAAGAGAACTTCCTTTTGGCCGTCCTGAATCTTCCAATGCTCACTGCTGGTTTACCATTGTAGCCACCACTCTAAGCAATCTTGGCTCTGCCCAATGCACAGCAGCAGTTGGCATAATGGGAAAAGATGCTTTACCAGCCCATCAATGCCTCTTGAGCATCCCAAATTAAAAAAGGAGGCCAGCTTCCTCATTTCCCCCCACTCACCTTGTCGTCCACCTCCAGGCGATATGGAGTGGGCTGGATCCTCCGTTTCCTGAACCCAGGGTCAGGCACGACAAAGGTGGGAATTCCCAACGCCCCCGAGAAGCAGAAACCCCACACAAACACCCGGTCTTTCCTTTTGGCTTGTTTCCCCACGTACTGGAAAATGGGGGCATTGTCGTCAGCTTCTTTGATATCCCTGATGCTCTTCGTCCCGGCTGCTTTTGCCAGGCCTCTGGAGAGCCCCTCAGAAGGAAGCCTCGGGGGGAGGTCAAGAAAGGTCCTGCAGGGGCCGCACAGAGAGCCTTGCTGGGGGTTTTGAGTGGGGAGACCGAGGGGGCGCTGTGTCCTTGTTAGAGGCCCTTGAAAAAGACCCCTCGTGCAGAACAAGGCCAGGCCCCAAGGAGACCCCAATCCATTTCCGGGGAGGCCCTGAAATAGCCCTTCCTTGGGCGTCCAAGGGGGGCCCAGGGCGTCACTTGAGGGCCTCAGAAGCAGCCCCGGAGAAGCTCTCCGGGAAAAGCCCCATATTCCCCGAGGGAGCCCCAGCTGCGCCCCCCTTGACCCCCTCTGGAGTTCTGGGGACAGCAGCGCAGCCCCACGGGAGCCCCGAATCTTGCACACTTGCACCAGCCCCCCATGAGGCCCCATCGCTGCCTAGCGAGGCCGCGCTTTCTCCGCCGCCGCGTCTACGGCTTCTGGTCCAGGCGCAGGAACACCTGCAGCATGGGCAGCGCCATCTTGTTCACCTTTCGCCTTTCATCCGCGCTCTCCGTCTGCGCATGTGCAGCGCCTCTCCGTCGAAGCGCGGCCACGACACGGCAGGCAATGAAGCAGGTGCCTGGTCCGCGCAGGCGCCGAGGTTGTGTCGGTAAAACGCGCCGACGACGGAACGCTCTGCGCAGCCGCAGAAGCTTCATCCCAATAGTAGCCATGATACGAGAGGCAGTTCAGTTTCTCCCTCGCCCCTTCTCACCTAGTCAGCCATTCGTTAGAGGGCGCTGGATGCCTTTCAGCTTTCATTTCGCTCTGCGCAACGACCACCTCCTAAGGGCAGCCATGACACGATAGGCTAGAAGCTACGGTCAGGCTTCATATTAGTTAAGGATATTTCACTTGGCCTAATCTCCCGTATCTGAGTTGACGGCGGCAGCCATGACACTAGAGGCACATAGTTGCCTGACGTTTCTGAATGATTATCCATTCATTTTTATAGGAGTAAGCAGTGCTTTTAAAAAAAATGTTCAGGGGTACTCTCATTTTCATATTGAAATACTGCCCCTCAATGAGGCCAAACTTGGATACACAAAATGTTTAGGGGTATGCATACTCCTGCGAAAAAATGCACTGGGAGTAAGCCCAATGGATCTGAGTGAACTAGTATAGAATTGCATTCCTAAAACAAAACAAAACAAAAAAACCACATTCAAAACAAATGTTCTAATTAAAACAGGCAATGCCTGTTTTATGTGAGGATAGTTTATACCAATGACCACACCCCGCTCCTCAGACCACAGTAGATTTTTTTTTTTTTGAGCGTGTGTAGTTCAACCCTTTTAAAGCATAAAATGCACCAATGAGCATTACTTCCCTTCATTAAAGTATAATAAAAAAAATTAATGCAATTAAATACCAAAAAGAACCATTAAAAATACTTTTGAACTATTCATGGAAAAGCACTGGAGGTTCTTATTCCATTAAGGCTGCAATCTTGTGTACACTTGTGTAAGCTCCACTGATCCCAGTGGGACTAACTGCAGAGCAAATTTACATTTATATTCTAACGTTTCCTAAGGAGCTCAAGGTGGAGTTCTCCTCCTTCCCATAACTTTCACACGACAACCTTGTGAGGTTGTCTGAGAGGCAGTGACTGCCCCCCCTCCAATCACTCACTGAGCCTCATGGCCAAGCAGGACCTAAACCCTGGTCTCCCAGGTCCTACTCCGGCACTCTAACCACTATACCACACTGCACAGTACAGTGGTACCTCGGGTTAAGAACTTAATTCATTCCGGAGGTCCGTTCTTAACTTGAAACTGTTCTTAGCCTGAGGTACCACTTTAGCTAATGGGGCCTCCCACTGCTGCCACGCCACCACCGCCCGATTTCTGTTCTCATCCTGAAGCAAAGTTCTTAACCTGAGGTACTATTTCTGGGTTAGTGGAGTCTGTCACCTGAAGCGTCTGTAACCTGAAGCGTCTGTAACCCGAGGTACCACTGTACTAGAATCTTGATGCTTCTGGCTCCTCTGCAAGCCTGTTTATACCCACACTTCAGACACATTCACTTCATAGTGAAGTCAGGTGCGTACATTTGAGACAGCTGTCAAACACATGGGGCAAAAACATCCCCACCCGCTCTCTGATATGTTCAACACCATGCAGATGCAACTTGAAACACAAGGCGGAGAAGATGAGCTTGTTTCATATTAAGCTGCACATGTGTTATGGGCATTCCCATTCAAATGGTGTGCGTGCACTAATATGACTGATTATGCAGGGCGGGGCTTACCTGGGCCCCCACAATATTGTATTCAAGTTGGCTGCCCTGCTCTGAGGCATCTAATCATAGCCTGCATTTTTATTAAGGCTTGATCAGGGCCTGTATTTTAAAATGAGCTTAAAGATTTTCAAATGTTCATGCCAGGCAGAAGACCAGCTGCCTAAGAACCTTGGCAAGATGTTTATTCTCCTGGACAAGGGGGTCCCCTGATTTATAGCAGAAAACAATTCTCAAAGTCAAAGGGAATTACAGGCTGACAGCCAAGGTTACACTGACCCTACATATTACAGAAGATAAAAAAGGAGATAAACATAATTAAGAGTTGATAAATAGTAAAATAAAACCATGTGCCTCCCATTAAACTTGAGCCATATTTTCCTAAGGTTGAAAGGTCAAGAGCAGTGAAAAAGGCAACTGGCTTGGCTGGAGAAGAGAAGTTTTCTTTCTATCTCATTTTGAGGCTGGAAACTGTTCCTTCCTTTTTTACTTTGAAAAGGTTTATTCTTCTAAAAAGCTATCTATGTTATGTATTAAATATATTGGCTTAAATGTAATTATGCAAAGGAATTAGAAGCTAAGAAATGTTAAATCCTTATGCTAGATTCTTATTTCATATAGTTGGAAGAGATCACAGGGGCCATCAGCCACCAGCCCAGCCCCCCCTGCCAAGCAGGAAACATCATTAGAGCACACATATGGTTATCTGTTTAAAGACCTTCAAGAGAAGGAGATCTTTCAATGATGATGTGAACTCAAGATCCTTGACATCTGTTTAAGATAAAAATTTAAGATTAAACCATTTGTTTTGGAGGGCAATAGGGCGAGGTGAGCTGGTAATTAAGGTTCCTTGTTGAGACACATGTAAGATATATTACTACTTATTTGTCATTTATAGATAGAAGAATATATATCTTTTTGTTTCCCATAAAAGGGCATGAGGAAATGGGTGTATCTTTTGTGATTGGTTCTAGCAAACAGCCAATAGGAATTTCAACCAGGCTGATTGGACAGAGGCAGCCACAGGAGAAGCAAGGGGGCTGGATTAAGGAAATATAAGTGCTGGCCATAACGGCAGGAGGCCAGGCCAGAGCTTGGTAACCATATACCACTGTGCCTCATATTTATTTGTCTGACAAATAAATTATTATTTTAATTTCTCTATTGCTGCGTTGAATATTTCATTCCAGCTAAGCGTTAACCACAAGCAGGGTGCTACAGCTCCATGACCTCCCATTCCTTTCCTCTTAGACACAGATATACTTGGACATAGACCAAGGTCGTATTTAGAGCATGCATTCACCCTTCCCCTTGTACTTCGTAAAGCACCACACCTGTGGATGCCGCAATGGAAATCAGATTTCCCCAACATGGTTCCCTCCAGATACCAGCATACTTGGAGAAACCCTAGGCTGGGAAAGTACAATATAAGGGGCACAAATAAGGAAGTCCAGTGAGAACCAGGCATTCTTGGTAGCCATAGGTTGATGTCAGGCCACATCCACAACATCTACTGCTTTAATCTGTCATGGTTTATCCCAGAGCTGTGGTTTGCTAAGGATGTTGAGAGTGGGTAGGAGAACCCTGATTCCCTTCCCAATGCTGCAGTTTCCGATTGGTTTAACAATCAACCCCTCTTTCCCAGAGAACTCTGGGAATTGTAGTTCTGTGAGAGGAATTGGGCGTGTCTCTTAACAGTTCTTAGCACCCATAACAAACTATAATTCTCAGGATGCTTTGGGATAAGCCATGACTGTTTTTAAAGTGGTATCACAGTGTTTTAAATGTACGGTGTGGACTTGGCCCCAGTTAGAAAGAAAAGCCAGGCAGTCAGTTCCATCTTTTGTGTCCTGAAGAACTTCCTGAGCCGGAGGACTGCTAAGAACACCCCTGCAACATTTTGTTGCACATCCCACTTCTTGTTAATAATTTGCAATCTTCCCTCTGACAGTAGAGAATTGTGAATTCCTTCCTTCCTCTCTCTCCGGGCTTAGGCAAGAGGTTTTGCAAAAAACAGAGACTGCAAAACAGAAAGTTATATGCCAAGGATTTCCTTTCTATTGCAAGAGTTTCCTATCCAGAACTGCCTGTGCAAGATGACGGGAAATGCAGGTTTCACATGCACTTATTTATTTATCAAATATTTGTGTACTTAAACATATACATATATAGATATACTTGGGCATATTAACCAAAAACACAATTTACAAAAGAGCCTGTGCTATAAGTATTAATAATATCATTTTTCCTTCCTTCTCCTGCTATCACAAAATTGATTGATGGAATACTTCTCGTCTAGTAGCTAGCAAAAGCTAACGGCCAGCACTATTTATTTCTTAGGAGCATCAGTTACCCCACTGACCAGCCAACATTCAAGGCATCTGCAGGCCTTCATGCCTCAATTGCTCTGTGTAGGCATTTAAACCTGCTGGAAGCAAACAAGTCACTAGTCCATAAGATTTAATGTTGGGGGGAAGAAGGAAAAGCACATCCTGAAAAATGAACAGAGTCCACCAGCATCAAACCCTGCACTGACGACAATTTTACAACAAACACGGGCATACACATTGGTAAAAATTCAGGCGCAGAGTTCTGGAAAGCAGAACTTCACAGGAGTCCAGTCTGGCCAGTGAGTCCCTCAGAGATGTTGCTATGGGCAGAAATAAGCTCCTTCCTCACTTGATTTTGCTTTTTGTGGTCTCTGAGCAGCGAGCCACAATCAAGTCTTTACTGGGTCTTGGAGGGATGGCGGGTTGAGCCTTGGACTGGTTATTCTCTGTCTCATCTTTCTCCGCTATAAAATGAAAGAAGCACACAATAAATTTCTTTGTTTTCATCTCAAGAGGTGGTTGGAATAAATTGGTTTGATTTAACAAAGCTCACGGGATCGGTTCGAAAATCTCTTTACTGTAACTGAAAGCAGTTCTTACCATTTCGGGGTGAAATGAATGTGAATTATGTCTGCTTTGGGGTGAACTCAGAATGACTCCTTGTTCATCTTCAAGTCCACTCTCTTAAGATTTTTATTTTTTTTTTACTCTTTAGACTAGGGATGTGGAACCTGTGGCTCTCCAAATATCTCTGAACTACAGTTCCCAGAAGTCCTAGCAAGCGTGGCCCAAAATTCCTCACACCTCCTTTAGACTCCTTGGGCCTTTAAGCTTTAAAGAGCATAATTGTTGTGTGTTTTAATGTTTTCTTGGTTTTGTTAAACATATTTTATACTTCAGCATAGCAGTTTGCAATGCTCAGAGGGCTTGGTTTTTGTTTTTGTTTTATTTATTTATTTATTTATTTATTTATTTATTTTTCCAAAGCTCCTTTGGATAAAAACTTGAACTGTGAACTGAACTAGTTTGCTTTGTGAAGATCAAGTGTAAACTGGAAAGTAGTTGCTTTGGCACATTCTGATATGGAGAGGGGACACAGCTGGGACTCAGTGGTCCACCCTTTCCAGAACTTACTCCCTCGGATGGGTCATTGCAATAATTTTGAGTCAGTACCAGAATTTGCCCATCATCCTCTCCCCTGCTCATCCCCTTTTCTTTTCGTATTGTCCCCATTAGGTTGTAAGATTGTGGAGAGAGGCCTTGTGCTGTTGTTTTCAATACGGCACCTTTTAATTTTTTAAAAAAACCCACAAATAAAAAAATAATCCACCTGTAAATTCCTGTCTCAGAGGTTGAGGTGGCTGAGAAGGACCCTACTTTGCAACATATGAGCATGAGAAGAACCTTCCGGATCAAGCCAAAGGCCCATCTGCTTTATTAACCTGTTCTCACAGCGGCCACAGCAACTTGCTACCTCCTTGCCACAGGGTGCCTTTGGAAAAGCTGCTTTCAAACGAAACCAAACAAAGTACTGGGGAGGCCCCACCGAGTACTTACTGATAGTGCTGCCTTTGTAGATGAGGTTGTTCTTCATCTTCCTCCGGCTCACTAAGTATTTCACGCTGTTTCGCCGATACGTCTCCTGGCTGATCTGCTTGCGGCCTTGATTGTGGATGCTCTTGACATTTCGGATGGTGGATCTGCCAAGTCAGAAGGAGAAAGAGCATGTCTTCCCTCATGTCATATGGAAAATCGCAATGACACTCTGCAAATTCTATTACCAAAGTAATTGTTTTGGCCTCGTTTAGACCTTACACACACACACACACACACACACACACACACACACAAAGGGAAAGGTTATATGAAGCTCAAGCTAGAGAAGATATAAGTTTGCTACAACGAACTAAATTTCCCCAGTGTATTGTCTTCTTCAGAAAGGATCATCAAAGGTCTAGCTATCTAGAAGAACCGACAGTGTCTCCCTTATACAAGAGTTATGCTTTCCAACATGTAGAAAGTCAGATACAGACATGTTTGTTTGTTTGTTTGTTTGTTTGTTTGGCTAGAGAATGTAATCTGCTGTGAAACATCCTTTATAGGATGCCCCAAGGGGAAGATTTATGAGAAATTCTTTGTCTGGTCTTATCAAGAAATCATCTGTTCACTCTAAGAAGATGTTTACCCACATGTAACATATGGGACAGCACTGCAGCTGCAAGGAAGCGATGGGCAGAATAAACTAGTACAGTCACATCTGAGAAATTTAAGAGTGTGTTCAGTTTTGCTTTAGTTTAAATTAGGTTTCATTCGACTGTGTCAAAAGCTTTCTGATTATTTTAACTTCTTCCTTAATTTTTTTTTTTAACCTAACTGTTCATATCAGTGCTTTTCTTCTAGAAAAAAAAAGGAGCTGGTATTGCGTACCCTTGAGTACCCCCAGAATAAAAAAAGCACTGGTTCATGTATAGGAAATTGTCGGAGTATATTTTTAAGGTGTCAAAGCCAGTGGATCATGTAATAAAGTTGCTTATGGTGATGCAATCCGCCTCTGTATGTGGAATGGGAAGTGTTTGCAATTGTTTGATTTGACTCATGCTGAAAAATGTCTTTTTTTTTCTTCAATAATATTTATTCAAATTTTAAAAGGTTACAAAAAAGAGCACAATATACAAAAACAAAACATATCCAAGAAAGAAAAATAAAAGTAGAAAAATGGCAAAAGCAAAGCAAAAACAACTAAGAAAAAAAAATACAATCCAAACCCCCCCAAAAAAACAAGTTAAACCTTAATATAACTCCCTTTCTTAACTTATCTCCTTGACCTCCTCACACCTCCCCTCTTTGTATTCTAATCCATATAGATATTTCAGCAAATCCTTCATCTTATTTCTATCCTTATATCTTATCTTACTATACTGTAATTTTCCATTCTTTCTTTCACCAATTAACCATCTACTTTTACTTTATTTAATCTTATCTCTCATTAAAACTTATATATCTGAACTTATTCTTAAGACGTTTCCCCTAGGGTCAAAAAAAGATTCCATTCCACGATTTTCCCATCTCTCATTAAAAGAAAAAAAAATTATAACATATACACTTTAAATTCCCAATTTTCTTTAACCAGCTCCCCTCCCCGGTTTCGGCCCCTAGCAATAGTTCCCTCGATCTCGAAAAACCATCAACCCGCATGCTGAAAAATGTCTTGCACCAGTCCTTTTAATTATTGTTCCCATGCCAAAAATTACCAAAAGCATTTTCTTCCACCAACACACACACACACACACACACACACACACGCTACCTTCGGGGTGGGGCTCCTTTGTTCCTCAGCTGATTGTTCTCTGGGTTATTCAGCTCCCCAGATTTCTGCAGATACATCGACGGGTAATAGCCTGTAGTTTCGTCCTTCCTGAGATTTCAGAAACAACATCAATTTACCCACAAGAAAAAAAAGAGGAAGGAGCTCTGTGGTTGGCAAGCGGACAGAGAGCTTTAATCCCAGGAGGGTGAAGGAGGATGTAACCTCAATCTCCCACACCATGAGCAATGCTGCCTCCACTTTTGATAAACACACTTTTTTTGACATCCACAGATTCAGCACAATATTTGAAAGAGGTTTTCCTGGTTGGAGCCTATGTGGGTAAAACAGCACACAAAAACACGTGTGCTCCACTTTCAAATATCACACCGGACACCCTGACATGGGAGCAAGAGGTGTGATCCTGTTTTGCCCTCCACCCAGTAAATGTACACTTTGAATGATGGCCAATAAGGGACACAGTAAGCTGTATTAGACAGAGTCCTTCCTCCTTCACTCCGGTGCCCTCCAGGTCCTTTAGACCACAACTCCCATCAACCCTCGCCAGTGCAGCCTTGATTCCATCAGCCCCACCATGCGGCTGATGGGAGTTGTAGTCCCCAAACATCTGGAGGGCCCCAGGTTAGCAGAAGGGATTTATGAAAGGTCCAAACAAGTCCTTAGGGCAGAACAGTCCATGTCCATTAGCCACAGTAGACAGAAATGGAGCCTCCACATTCAAAGGCAGGATACCTCCAATTTCCACACACTAAAGGTAAAGGTAAAGGTACCCCTGCCCGTACGGGCCAGTCTTGACAGACTCTGGGGTTGTGCGCCCATCTCACTTAAGAGGCCAGGGGCCAGCGCTGTCCGGAGACACTTCCGGGTCACGTGGCCAGCATGACATCGCTGCTCTGGCCAGAGCCAGAGCCAGAGCCAGAGCCGCACACGGAAACGCCGTTTACCTTCCCGCTGGTAAGCGGTCCCTATTTATCTACTTGCACCCAGAGGTGCTTTCGAACTGCTAGGTTGGCAGGCGCTGGGACCGAGCAGCGGGAGCGCACCCCGCCGCAGGGATTCGAACCGCCGACCTTTCAATCGGCAAGCCCTAGGCGCTGAGGCTTTAACCCACAGCGTGATGTTTATTTCCACCAGCCCTTCTTTGGTTCCTCACCTGACAACCCACCATCCATCAAGCAGTTTATGGATAACTTCTATGGTTTCCCCTTCCTTCAGAGTGATCTCGTCTTCCTGGGCGGCTGTGTAGCCTTTCCGGACAACATGGAGTTCCCCTTAAAACAAAAGAGCAGAGAGCCATCAAGAAGGACTCAGGAGTTTGCAAGGCAACAATAGATCCAATAATCATCTCATTGATATTCATCCTTCAGTTTGAACAGTTAAAGCATACAACGTGCTTTCCGATCTGAATTGCAATCCCCTTCGTGATAGCCATGTGTGCTGCAGATCGCTATTGTTCCCATTTTACAGATAGGAAAACAGAGGCTGAAAGATGGCTATCTTTCAAATGCTGCCATTTAACTTCAGGGTTAATCGGGACCTGGGCATCCACAGACCCAACAGAGAGGGTTTGTTTTACCTGCATAGTTGGGATCCTGTTCTTCAGACTCATCTGGACCATCCATAGGTTCAAGGTAGACAGCGGGAACCCAACCCCGTTTGTTCGTCTGCTGACAGAACCACCAGCCTGGAGCGAGACAAATGATAAATAAATCGGTGTCCTCCTGGACCAAGATACCTGTCTCTAAAGTTTACACATCAGAAGTGCAGCTGGTTATGCTTAATGCCTGCATGGGTCATCAACCTCTTTAGACCCATGGGCTTATTTTGATTTTTTGAGGAAGCAGTGTGGGTGCCACCTCTTCAGGTCTTCAAAAGAGCCTGCTGGATCAGACCAGTGGCCCATCTAGTCCAACAGCTTCTGGAAACTTGGAAGCAGGACCTGAATACAAGAACACACTGTTCTCTCCTGCAGTTTCCAGCAACTGGTATTCAGAAGCATTGCCATTGATGGACATTGCTGCCTCCTGTCTGATAATATTCCACAGATTAACTGTATGCTGAGAAGGACTTTGTTTTATCTGTCCTCGGCCTGCCAACAGACCACTTCTCTGGTCTGCTCATCTGCCCCAGCAAAGACAGAGAGAAAGAAAGTGGGCACACTTAGCTTTTCCAAAGGACCTGGGCCAAAGTCAAAAGGCAATAGAAATCATGCGAGCCTTGGAAAGCACATAGAGCCAGAAGAGGAAGTGGGGGAAGGCACCGCTCTTCAAACTTCCTCTTTCAACTCTATGCACGTTTTGAGGGAAGAAAGGGAAACCGCTGCCCTCATCTCATGACCAAGGAGGCAGTGAGGGAATCAGAGGCTCTCCATGAAGGCACCAGGAGAAGACCTCAAGGGACGCCATGGCCCCAGAGATGCAACATTGGTAGCCTCCACTTAGGGGGCAGACCTGCTGCTGCGGCCAAAGTACAGACCCTCCAAGTGTCCCTATTTTCCTGGATTTACAGAAGTCACCCCAGTTTCTGTTTTGATCCTGGAATGTCTCGCTTTTCCTTAGGACATCTCATTGTCATCACAGAAATGTTGCAGGGTTTGGAGTTATGCGACTCCCGAGTCATCTGAAGGCAGTTCTATATAGGGAAGCTCTTTTTAAAAAATGTTTGTTTTATTAGGCTTTTATATATGTTGGAAGACGCCCAGAGTGGCTGGGGCAACCCGGTTAGATGGGCGGGGGTATAAATAGCAAAATTATGACTATGGAATAGGACGTTCCCTACTTTCTCTGCCTCCGCTGTAAAACCAGGCCCTCTCCCAAGAGATAAACACCATCTCTCTCTCCTTACCGCTTTCGCTTTTCTCCACCACGTCCACCAGGTCCCCCATCTTGACCCCCATCTCAGTGCTGGAGTTCTTCTCATAGTCGCCAATTGCCCGATACGTCTGTAGGATGATGGGTCCTGTGATATCTATTGGAAGAGGAAGAAGAAGAGTTTGGATTTGATATCCCGCTTTATCACTACCCGAAGGAGTCTCAAAGTGGCTAACATTCTCCTTTCCCTTCCTCCCCCACAGCAAACACTCTGTGAGGTGAGTGGGGCTGAGAGACTTCAGAGAAGTGTGACTAGCCCAAGGTCACCCAGCAGCTGCATGTGGAGGAGCAGGGAAGCGAACCCGGTTCACCAGATTACGAATCTACCGCTCTTAACCACTACAGCACTAAGGCTCTCAGGAGGAGAAGCAGCTGTGATTAGGGGAACTCTCAAGGGCCCCCTCTGAGCCAGGATTCACCGGAGCCGAGCCCCTGAGACCTGTCTGGAGTGCGAGGGACCAGCGCCACGTGCAAACTTAATACAGTATATTTTGTGCCATGCAGAGGATCTCCCTCCCCACTGAATAATGGTGAGCTAATTCTCTCCACACACATGGTTCTGGGATAAAGAGGGCACAGGGTTCGGGGCGGAAGGTGGAATCTGAAAAATAGATTGAGAACTGCTTTCAGAGAGTTCCCAGTTCCACTTTTAGTTAGGAGAGAGCACCGTCCTTGTGGCAACTTATGAATCCAGGAAGCAGAGGAGGCAGCGAAGGACACTATAAATTTAAAGTATGGTAGGACTTGAACCCATGACTTCAAGTTGCAAGAAAGGAGATTCCAACTAAAGATCAGGAAGAACTTTCCGGCTGTAAGAGATGTTTGACAGTGGAAAGGACTCCCTTGGAAGGTGGTGGACTCTCCTCCCTTGGAGGTTTTTGAGCAGACATTGGGTGGTCATCTGTCTGGGATGCTTTTGTTGAGATCCCTGCATTGCAGGGGGTTGGACTAGATGACCCTTGGGGGCCCCTTCCAACTCTAGGATCCTATGAAACACATGGCTACTCCCAGAGAATCCTGAGCACTGCAGTTTGTGCTTCACAGAACTATGATTCCTAATGCCCTTAACAAACTACCCAGCCAGATGTTTCTGGAGAAGCTGCACACAGGACCTTAGTGCTGCTGAGGGCAAGGCAGACTGTGATCCTGGCAGTAACATACAGCCACTGAAGACGAGTGGGAAGGATTTCACCACTTCTGCTTTTTAATTACCTGCTGCAATCTTCTTGGAGTCTTTCGGTATCAAAAAGGTTTCTGGTTTCTTGACGCTAAGGGGAAAAGAATCAAAGGCAAACACTGTTGGAATTGTCAAGTCTTCCATCATAGCCACAGACTCAAACTGGTGGCCTCAAGCTAGTCATGAACTCACAGCATGTTGGATAATCACACTGGCCTGATTTGCAGGGCTGTTGCAAGGATTACAAAGGTAACGTACTTTGGGTGTTTGAAACATGGAATATAAACATGAACAGCACTGACTCTTTTTTTGTGGAGCGAGCCACAACCATGCATTCTTGTCTTGCCATGCAGTGTCAAGTTAGATGTCTATGGAGGCTGGACTACCAACCTCAGCCTGCCTCCAGCCAGCTTGCTTGCCTTATATCTCACAAGCAGGCCAAGGAGTGGCCCTGACTGTTCGCTTCCTCCTCCTTAGTCTCAGGGTCGCCCTTCTAGAACTCAGCAGAGAGGAGGCGGATGGGGACAAAACTAGAAGGAGTTGGCTCTACCTGTCATCAGCTCTGGCGCCCCCTACTGGTCGGCTCCCCATGATCTGCCCTACCAGGCCCAAGCAGTGTTTCTCTAATAAGTGTTGTTGGACTACAACCCCCATCATCCCTGATCACCATTCCTGCTAGTTATGGATGATGGGAGTTGTAGTCCAACAACAGCTAGGGACCCAAGTTTGAGAACCACGGCTGGGGAGCAGCTGCCACTGGGAAGGCGCTATACTGAGATACTGTAAATGGCACTTTTCAGAGTCATTTACCAGGAGCGGCAGTGAGGGGGGAAGTGGCAATGAGCCCTAGGGGAGGGTGACACTGGACTTCTTACAGCTGCCCAAAGTATCAGGTGCTGACACCGGGTTCGAGATGGACATGGGTCCCTTCCTCCCTATGGACCCTTCCCGCCAGTCTTAGGCCAATAGTCTCCCAGTGTCTTGACAATACTCACTGGCTTGCTATAGGTGGGTTCAGGTCATCCGGTCTGACTTTGAAGAAGGTCAAGACGTGTACACACCGGGAGATCTTGCGGGGCAGGTTGATGAGGGCCATGGTGTACTCGGAGAGTGTGTCTTGCCGATTTTGGGTGATTCGCTGGCTGTCAAACCACCTTGGCGCTACATTGATGGGTAGGAAGGAACAAAGGAGTTTACATTTCATCATGCCAGAGGACTACCTCATCCCATCCGGTCAGTGCCTATTCCAGTCAATTCAGTTTGCATTTCAGGTGACACTACCTAAAAGGCAAAGCTACCTTTCTAAAGCTGCACCTCTCCAAATTTTCCAGTGCAGTTCTCCAGCCCAGTAAAGACGCACAAACATGCATAAGATTGGTGAGAATAACATACAAAAATGTGTTACTTCGGGGAGAAATTCTTGACAAAGAATAAGTATATTCTGGGCATATTTGCATAGAAAAATGTGTATTTTGGGAGAAATTCACATTCAAATGTCAACTTCAAAATAAAATTAAAAAATCATACACAGATGTGGTTGGGAAAATGAGAAATTGAAAGAAACTGAAACAGACATCGTACGCTTGTGTCTCAGTTTGTGACTTGGTTCAAGACTTGGCTGTTTCTCATCATTATGTAAACAGGATCCAAAAGGGAACAGGAACATTTTTTTTTAACCACATGTGGCTGCTTGGTCAATCAACTGCAATGGAACAGTTCTTTCAGCGCCCGAAACCCACTGCATTTGCAAGACACCTGATTTGGACAAACCAAAGATCTAAATGTGTTCCTTGTTACTACATAGGAAGTGAGCGCTTGAGCAATGACACTGTTATGAGTTTGTGAGTGCCAGGCACCACTAAATTCCTGGGTCCAGTAGGCGTTAGACTATAATCAAGGCTTGGGGGGGGGGTTAAACTGCTAATCCCTATACCCAAGCTTCCAGTGTTCAGGTGATTGCCTGGGAGATGGGCCATTAGGAGAACAAAGGAATAGGCCATTAAGAAAGTAAATAGGAGAGTGGAGTCTGTGGTTGCATTGAGTGTGCAGGTGGGCTTTTGGCAGCGAGCATGCAGACGATTATTGGCCATGGCGATGCGTGCAATTTGCATTGGTGGGCAGGTTGTAGAGCGATTGGCAGCGGTGACTCCCCCCTCCCCCTGAAAAGAAGCTCAACAACTTTGGGAAATTTCCCCCCAATTTTTTTGCAGTCCAAAAAATTAGGGGTCGTCTTATACAAGGGGGGGCGTGTTATACACGGAAAAATATGGTAATATGATGAGGGGGGAGGTGTTCTTTTGAGCATGTGAAGACTGCTTTCACGCTCCACCAAAGGAAAGCCCTGAATAGCTGGGAAGAAGGATCCTACATAAACACACACCTGCAAAGAATCCTGAGAAACTGAGTTTCTTAAAGGTACTGGAGATTGTAGCTCGGTGGCAAACAAACTACAGTTCCCATGATTCTTTGGGAGGTGGGAAATGTGATTTAAACATACGGTTTAAAAAGTAATTTAGGCCAGCAGTTTAAAATTTCAGACACGTTCGCCACGATGATAATTTAAAATATAGTGCTGATTGTAAATCAGGGCTGGCTTTATATCTCCAGACTCCGAGACCAGGGAGAAGAGTTGGTGGAAGAAGATTGGAGGAAATTTAAAATTTATTTACAGAAACATTGTAAAATTTTTGAATGTTGATGACATTGAAATGAACTGAAGGGGTTCTAGCAACAAGGTTAAAAATAAGATTGGATTGATAATAGATAAATTAATTGGATATTAATTTGCTGAATTAATTTTCAAAAGGGATACAAAAAAGGGAGATGTGAGGAAGTCAGGAAAATAAGTGAATCAAAGATGAGAAATTAAAAAGAGAGATTTTTGTTTTTTCTTTTTAGTGTGTTTTGTTTTCTGCTTTTTTTCTTTTTCTATAAGTTAAATGTTTGTATTTTTTGTATTTTGTAATTTTATATTTTTGTGTATGTGTTTTTTCTTTTTTCTGCTTGTTGCTATTCCTAAAACTTAATAAAATATTATTATATAAAAAAAACAACTTAAAATATATATATATAGATCTCCACTCAGGGCAGTGCCAAGAACCTAGAACTGGCAGTTGTACTGGCTTACTTACCAGGCAAGTGAGGAATGATCCTGTTCTCAATACTAATGTCCCCAGATTCAATAGGAAACATCTCCTTTAAAGTTTTCTGGAGAAAGGAGAGAAAGCAAGAGCAGCCTTAGCATTCTAGATGAAAGTATAGACGAAAAACAAATCATCGGGTGCGTTTAGTCACTTCCAGTCAGTAATTTAATAAGGGGCTTCCATTCCCATCACTTTGGCAATTAACAGTTGCTTCCCCTGCTTTTAAAAAGCAAATTGCAGACAGGGGAGCAGAAGTCTGGATTGGGACCCTGATGCAGGGCGGGGAGAGAGGAGTCCCTTAATCTTTCATCCTTTTCTTCAGGATCCTGACGCAGATTGTGGGGAGGGGTGTGTGTCCGCAATTTACTTTTTAAAAAGCAAATCCCCATTCAACAACGGCTGTATTGACACCATACATTTAAAGTGCTGTGATATCACTTCAAACAGTCCCCCCCACAAAATAATTTCGGGAGCTGCAGTTTGTTAAGGGTGCTGAGAGTTGTTAGGAGGCTCCCCCCCCCCCCAATTCTCCACACAGAACTACAATTCCCAAAGTCCCCTGAGAAGAGAGGTTGATTGTTAAACCCTCTGCAGCTCCCTGAGGGGAACAGGGGTCTCCTCGCAACTCTCAGCACCCTCAACAAATTATAGCTCCCAGAATTATTTGGGAGAAGCCATGACTGTTTTACATTGTGTCGCAATGCCTTAAATCTGTGGCCAAAGAGCCGGACATGACCAGGCAGTGGGACAGCCATGTGACAGGAACCAGCAACAAGAAGCAGGGACTGTCCTGTGAAGTGGTAACTGGTAGGGTGGAAGGCAGGAGGCTGGCAGTAGGTGGCGCCAGAGCAGATGACAGGCAAAGCCACCCCCTGATTGGTTGTAAGTAAGAAGTCTGGCAGGTAGAGGCTGGCTAGGAGCAGACTGAGTTTGGTGCCCCATTTGTCGCAGTGGGTCAGCCTCCGTTGGTCTCATGGGGGCTGAATGGAGGGATATCTGGAATTACAAAGTCTGAGTGCCCCAGAGTGACCCAGCAGCTGCCCCTCCCCTGGGTTTCCACCACAGCCTTCCCAAAACAAGAAAACAAAAGAGCCAGGCACAAGGTTGACGGCAAAGGCAGCAACAGACTTCCCCTTTGCGGCTTGCAAAAAAAGGGAAAGACTTGAAATGTTGAATTCTCATCATATGACTATCGCATGAAATAATATTTAAACCAGGCAGCTCAGAAATTCCAAACAGCTGCATTAAAAAGAGAACAATGCAGGAATCACCCTCTTTTGTTGACCACCTACTCGGCTGCCCTTCCTTCCAGCTTTAGTGAGATTTGTAAGGTTTGCCCACAATGCTTGTGAGTGCGTATTTTTTGATGGCTCTGGTTCCTCTTACCCTTGATCCCCACTACCTTCCACCTCACAGTCCCAATGGGCTGCTCAGAGAACTACTCAAAATGACATCCTATCTTCCTAAGAAAGAGGAGCAGCCACAGAAAGCTGCCCTAGGGTGGCATAAAGTAAAGGTAAAGGGACCGCAGACCATTAGGTCCAGTCGCGGACGACTCTAGGGTTGTGGTGCTCATCTCACTTTACTGGCCGAGGGAACCAGCTTCCAGGTCATGTGGCCAGCATGACTAAGCCGCTTCTGGCGAACCAGAGCAGCGCACGGAAATGCCGTTTACCTTCCCACCTATTTATCTACTTGCACTTTGACGTGCTTTCGAACTGCTAGGTTGGCAGGCATACACAGAGTTAGAGAGGGTGCCGTTTGTCCTCATTGATATCTAACCCTTGAGCACAACATCGCCAACACTTCGTTTGATCAAACTTACCTTTGTTGATAACTACAGGAGCCTGGCTAAAGGAACTTTAAAGACTGAATCTTCCTTTTGGACACAATTTGAATGAGTTTTCTGTTTGTGGCTTCTGTAGTAGATCTTGTACATAGCTCTCTCAATTTTTGGATTATTAATGTAAGATTTAGAACGTAGAATGGTTTGGTAGCGTTTTGTGTGCCGCTTATGTGCTGCTTAATTTATACTGGTCTACTATGAGAATTGGCAGCATAGGTTCATTTCTTCAGTACTTGTATTTCCTAAGAAAGAGGAGCAACCACAGAAAGTTGCCCTAAAAAGAAAAAAAAGGAGGCCACAGGTTTGCATGGCATTATATTATATGTATAGATGCAGATTCAGGAATGATTGCTATGATTTAACTCCTCAAAGGTGAGAAGGAGGCCTATCTGAAATAACAGCAATTATTTCTAAATCTGCAGTTGTCCATATAGATTAACCCATGCACATTTTATGCCAGTCCTCCTTTCAGTCTTCTTTGGCAATGTAATGAATGCACCATCTTAGCACAGAAAGACATCGAGATTAGCCAGACACTCTTCAGGTGCCAGAGACGCAACAGTTTACTTACATGGAATTCGTAAATCTCGGTGAACTTCCGATACACAACTTTCTCGGTGAGATCTTGCCACTTCACCAGAAACATGTAGACCTGACAAGGAGAACAGACCATTGTTCAGAATCAGTGAAAGCTTTCAAATGGCCTCCCCCCAGCCAACCCTATTCTTCATCCCAGGCTGTTCAGAGGGTGCCGAATTTAGATGTGCAGGGAGACTCCATTAATGATGAATGTTACACACATTATATTCAAAAATAAAATGCATTAAAAATAGGTGTTATCTGCTTTGACGCTGGAATCCTAGAGCGCTTCTGGTCCTGCAGAAAAACTCATCAGAAACTGAAGCTTTAAGCACAAAACAATGCCAGTTTTCCCAGTTCTAGAATAAGCAACTAATGTAGACATCCTGAAAACAATCCATAAATATTCACTAATGGAGTGATATCCGAATCTGGAAACGGACTTGTGGTTTTTCATTGTACGACTGGTGTTTCTGTTTTGTTTTTTCACGTCGTAAAAAGCAGGGTTGACTTATGGGTGTGTTGCAATCTTGTGTTGGGGGGCAGCAGGCACAGAAGAATCAAACAGGCATAGAATCACTAAATTGTAGAGTTGGAAGGGACCTCAGGGGTCATCTAGTCCAACCCCCTGCAAAGCAGGAATCTTTTTTTTTTTTAAAAAAAAAACCACAATATGAAAGATTTCTTAATTTACAAAAATACGTGTATTGTCTTTTTTTCAAGTTGCGTTTTCAACAGATCAGTTACCCAGTGTGGGGCTCAAACTCATGACTGGAAATCCCAGGGGATGAACCTGGGATTTTGGGTGCGCAAAGCATTTGCTGTGCTTTAGAACGGTGGCTGTTCCCTCGCAGCCTCCTCTAAGCGAGGGTATTCCCAAGCAATGCACATGGGGTGGAATTTCCTGCCTTTGTTCACATGGTTCCCCCCCCCCCCTTTCTACAGGGAAGCCACATGATAGAGCACTCGAATCATAAGCCTGCTGGCTGTTGCTTCACCCCTGGGGCACTTCCAGACTTTTGCGGTCTGCGGGACTTTCAATCAAGTGCCGGCCAATTCCAATTGCACAATTAAAGTTGAGCTGTTGTGCAACAAACCTGCTTCCTCAAAAGATGACATTTGCAATGAACAAAGCGATGGGAAAGTGCAACGTCATCTAATCTCCCTGCAAACAAATCCAGGTGCATGCTCAGTAAACAAGTCATCTGGGAGCCCCCCTGTGCTCCTTCCATCTTTTTTTCCCTTTCAGGCTGAAGAAAATGCAGCTTTTTAAAAACACAGCAAGCGAACACCAGTGCTATCTTCTCAATGTGGATCACCTGGGCTCTGGCCAGCTGAAATATACTCAGAGCCGCAAAGTGATTTCATGCTCTTTATTCAGCTCATAGTGGTGAGGAGGAATGAATGAATGTCCCCTCAAAGTATCTGCTTTATATACATTATTTACACAATGGGCTGCACATTATTGGCTAATTCTGGAATTCTACTGTAAGCCAATCAGGTTGTGGATTCACTTATATCTGGAGCATGATTGGGTGGTTCCTGCCAACCAATCATACTGCTGCATTGTTCTAGGACCAATCAGACTGCTGCATTCTGAATCCTATTGTTCTAGGACCAATCAGACTGCTGCAATTTGGATCCTATTGTTCTAGGACGAATCAGACTGCTGCAGTTTGGTTCCTATTCAACTCAGTACATAACACCAGCCTTTTCCCAAGAGGCCAAATTTGGCATGAGCATTGACACCTGGGGCACCTGAAAACTTGCCGCCACTCACACATTGAATGTGGCCTTTCCATATCTTGGGGACACAGAAACTGGGTCTTTTGAGGTGTCAGGCTCCCATCAGCCCCAGTCAGCATGGCCAGGAATGATGGGAGTTGTAGTCCAACTGGTTTCCTCATCCATCCCTGAGCTATGCAAGGCCCAGTGCCTCTTACCTAGCTCTTTCTCAGGCAGGAGAGGGGAAAGTATAATAATAATAATAATAATAATAATAATAATAATAATAATAATAATAATTATACCCCATCCATCTGGCTGGGTTTCCCCAGCCACTCTGCGTGGCTTCAAACACAATATTAAAATACAGTAATGCCTCAAACATTAAAAGCTTTCCTAAACAGGGATGCCTTCAGATGTCGTCTAAAAGTCTGGTGGTTGTTGTTCTCTTTGACATCTGGTGGGAGGGCATTCCACAGGGTGGGTGCCACTACTGAGAAGGCCCTCTGCCTGGTTCCCTGTAACTTGGCTTCTCGCAGCGAGGGAACCGCCAGAAGGCCCTTAGCGCTGGACCTAAGGGTCTGGGTAGAACGATGGGAGTGGAGACGCTCCTTCAGATATACTGGACCGAGGCTGTTTAGGGCTTGAAAGGTCAGCACCAACACTTTGAATTGTGCTCAGAAACGTATGACAAAAGCAGAGAGGATTTCCTTGCAGGCATTTATGAGTTCAGAACAGAACGACTTAGTTACCAAACAAATTGGCTCCCGAACGCCGCAAACCTGGAAGTGAGTGTTCCGGTTTGCGAACGTTTTTTTCGGAAGCCAAACATCTGACATGGCTTCCTCTTGAGTGCAGGAAGCTCCTGCAGCCAATCGGAAGCTGAGCTTTAGTTTTCGAATGGTTTCAGGAGTCGAATGGACTCCCGGAACGGATTAAGTTCGAGAACCAAGGTACCACTGCATTTCCTTCCAAGCAGAGGCTGATCACGTTTAACCTAAGTGGAAAAGAGGGCCAATGACCTTGCTCTCTGAAATATACTCAGAGTTGAGAGTGGATTTCATGCTCTTTGTTCAGCTCATAGTGGTGAGGAGGAATGGAAGTTCCCCCAGAATGTCTGTTTTATATACATTATTTACACAATGGGCCCCACGTGATTGGCTAATTCCGGGACTCACCTGTAGGCCAATCAGGTTGCAGATTCATTTCCACCTGGAGCTGGATTGGCTGGCTCCTGTGGACCAATCAGATTGCTCCATTCTGAATCCTATTGTTCTAGGACCAATCAGACTGCTGCCTTTTGGATCCTATTCAACTCAGCACATAACACTCACTCTCTCTCTTCTTGGTTGCAGAAAACCACACCTCTATGAATCTGCAGCAGTGTTGATCACCAAGCCCTTAAATGCTGAAGTTCCCTGGGCGGCCCAGAATGACTTATCTATCCTCTTCCTGCAGATCATCATGGTGCAATAATGTTATAAAAAGAAGGAAGGCCCAGAAAATCCCTGCCAAGGCTTGAGTGGGTGGCTCAGGGTTTGCTGTTAACCGGCACAGGGGAACGAAAGAAAGAAGGGTCCAGAATCGATAGCAAACAACAGGGAGTGATGTCCAAACCAGGCATAGACACACCCGTCAATTTCAGATCCTCTCAGTTTCTCATTCTTCCAACCTTAAGCTTGGTACCTGCCATTTCTGCATAATATTGCAATTTTTTTTAAAAAAATCTACACAAAAATGCATGTGAGCATGATATGCTCATTTTTGTTGCCTAGAGTACACTTTTTTGCAAGGAGTTTCCTAACACCACATCTAATAGAATGTGTTTTGGTACATTAATTTCCACATGGCTTTGCACACAGTTTACACTAATGTACGAATCTTTTGTACCAGTTCTTCAGCTGGTAGATGGGTGTTAGGAGCCTCGGAGAAGGGCAAACTTCCAAGGATTCTGGTGTACGAAGTGCAGATTTGACACACTAAGGATGAAATGAAAGTTGAAGCTATCCTTAGATCTAAGCAGGATCTCCCAGCCTGATTACCATCCTCCACTCTGCCTTTTCAGATTAAAGAAAGGGCCAGCAGGAGAGGTATATAAAACGACAAACAGCATGGAGAAAGTGGACAGAAAAAATGTTTTTCTCCCCCTCTCATAACACTGGAAACTCGTGGACATCCAATGAATCGAGGATTGACTTTATAGTTTTAACTGATGCTTATTTTTTTACTTTTTTATGGGATCTTTGTAAACTGCTTAGAGAACTACTGTAGTTAAGTAGTATACAGATTAAGTTTATAAACAAAATACACAAATCCCAGCTGAGCGATGCTTGCTTGCCTCTGCCTTGCCTGGGTGGTTTTGGGGTGTGTAGCACTGCAACTTTTCATTATTTATTATTATTATTATTATTATTATTATTATTATTATTATTATTATTTTACCTGGACTTCAGCCTAAGGCCATAGGGTGGGTCACAACAACTGAAAACAGAGCATTGAAAACAAACTACTGCCCTAAGAATAGGATGGATCCTAAAACTATACATCGCAAGGGCCAAAAGCAGAACTAAAAAGATGCATCTTCCACATAATGAGGAGCAAAAATGAGATGAATAGAAAAGCTCTTTAGCTAAAAGGACGTCTCTCACAGGCATATTTTCCCTTCCCCTTTGCTCAGGAGCCCCAGGTGGGCTGAATGAGGTACTTCCCAACAATTGTACATCCATCTGTGGCGCATCTGCAGTGTGGTGCAGTGGTTAGTGTGAGAGACCAGGGTTCAAATCCCTACTCAGCCATTATTATTATTATTATTATTATTATTATTATACAGTGGTACCTCGGGTTACAGATGCTTCAGGTTACAGACACTTCAGATTACAGACTCCGCTAAGCCAGAAATAGTACCTTGGGTTAAGAACATTACCTCAGGATGAGAACAGAAATTGCGTGGCGGCAGCAGCGGGAGACCCCATTAGCTAAAGTGGTACCTCAGGTTAAGAAGAGTTTCAGGCTAAGAACGGACCTCCAGAACGAATTAAGTTCTTAACCAGAGGTACCGCTGTAGTGCCCTTCATCAAAAGATCTCAGGGCGGTTCACAAAAAAATATATATGACAAAAGCACTAATAATAATAATAATTATAATTATAATATCATATAATTTATTATTTATACCCCACCCATTTGGCTGGGTTTCCCCAGCCACTCTGGGCGGCTTCCAACAAAAGATTAAAAGTACATTAAAACACCAGTCATTAAAAACTTCCCTAAACAATTATTTAAAACAGAAACAGCAAAACAATACCACCACCCCACACACAATGCCATGAAGCTCCCTGTGTGGCCACGGGCCAGTCACTCACTCTCAACCTAACCTACCTCACAGGGTTGTTGTGAGGAGAAAACGAGGAGGAAGAGAACCATAGGCGCCACTTTGAGGAGGAAAGGTAAGTTAATAATAAGGTAACAACAACAAATAAACTTACATAGTGCTGGCTTGGGAAAAACCTCTTCTCGTAGCCCAGCAGTTCAATATGTCGGATATAGGTATCTCCCATGGTCGCTGCTAAATCCCTGCAGCCCTGATGCTTGTTGGCTGTGGCTGAGATAGTGCCCCCTCGCTGACAAACGACTCGGCTAGTGGGCTGCAGCTTTTATCCTCGTTAAAAAGGAGAAGTCTCATTTCCCCACATTGCACATTGTGGATTTTTTTTGGGTGTGTATGTGTGCTGGGTTTCTGTTTTCTGCACCTGCCGTGCGTCTCCAGAGCACAGCAACACGACACTAGAAGCTGCCTGGCGTGTGTTATGTCTGTGTTGTGGGCTCCTGGCTCCAGAAGACATGTGCTAGAGGCAGCATCAAAGTTCGCTGGCAAAGAATGATCTGGGTTCCTGAGGCTCCCTGGGCTGCCAAGATGATATTGCTCTGCCCAATCTGACTCACAGGATTGCTGCAAGGACAGAATTGCAGGATGGGGGCAAAGAAACAGGAAACGGATTACTGGAAACACGGACAAAAGAAAGTTTACATTTGCATAACAGGTGCATGTGGTAATTTACAAGTATACGGGCAAGACTGGAATATAAATGAATGTCACCACCATGGGGGGGGGGGAATGGCAGGCAGGTTACCTGTTTCATCTGCTTCATCTGCTGCCCAAGTGCCATTCTTATCATTTATCATTATTATTACTTCTTCTTTTCTTCTTCTTTTGATATTAATAGTCTATTGAAAAGTTTACAATTATAAAGAAATAAAGTAATGCAAAGAAAAACACAAAAATGTGTAGAGAAATATATATATGAATATATACTGTAAAGGTAAAGGGTAAAGGACCCCTGGACAGTTAAGTCCAGTCAAAGGCGACTATGGGGTTGCGGCACTAAACTCCCTTTCAGGCTGAGGGAGCTGGCATTTGTCCACAGACAGCTTTCAGGGTCATGTGGCCAGCATGACTAAACCACTTCTGGCACAATGGAACACCGTAACGGAAACCAGAGTGCACGGAAACACCGTTTACCTTCCTGCCACAGCGGTACCTATTTATCTACTTGCACTGGCGTGCTTGCAGACTGCTAGGTTGGCAGGAGCTAGGACAAAGCAACGGGAGCTCACTCTGTCGAGGAGATTCGAACTGCCAACCTTCTGATCGGCAAGCCCAAGAGGCTCAGTGGTTTAGACCACAGCGCCACCCATGTCCCTTGAATATATACGAAAACACCCTAACCCATACATTCTTTTTAAAAGTTTGATATAGTGGACACTCTGGTTGCAAACCTGCAGCGTTCGCAACCCTCAGCGCCACGTCTGCGCACATGCTTCTGTGCATGCGTAAGCGCCGAAACCCGGTGCGTAACCTGAAAACACACAACATGAAGCGTCTGTAACCAGAGGTATGACTATATTATTATCCTAGTACATATGTGAACATTAATAGGTACCGCTCTGGTGGGAAGGTAAACGGCATTTCCATGCGCTGCTCTGGTTCGTCACATGACCCGAGATGAGCACCGCAACCCCAGAGTCGTCAGCTAATGGTCAGGGATCCCTTTACCTTTACATTTTGTATAACGTGCCAATTATTGGTGGGCAGCTTCAATGCTCCTCCTGCTCTCCCTTCTTGTATCTTGGAGTTTAGTTTGATGTTCTTACTGGGCTAATCTGACCATGGCAAGGGAGTGCATTGCCCCTCCTGTATCTTCAGTCCACTCATTTCACTGGGGACAAATATCACGTCAAGAGTGTGACCTGCCAAGGGAGCTGGACCGCTGACCATCTGAGAGACCCATGGTTGCCCTCGAGATTATGAAGTTGATCTTGCTCTTTTTACTTCTCCTATTCCCCCCCCCCAAAAAAAACCCTGTACTGGTTAGCAAACTAAGCTGAACTACCGGACATCCCATCACCCCTTCCATCTTGTTGACCATGATGCTGTCAACAGCTGGCTTTTCAAGATAAGACAAAAGAAGAAGTAGGTTGTTCTATGCTTACGGTAAAGCCAGTAGTAACTGGAATCATAGGAAGCATGAAGTTAAATTGTGTAAGATGTTTGAGCACACCATAAAAAGCATGCGAGATTTGAGGTTTGATTCCTGCAATCTGAACAAATCTTTTCCTTATCTATCTACCCTGGTGTAATTATTGGCTCAGGTCACCCCAGCATTAGACCTTTGATTTTGAAAAACTGGCTTGTGTAAGATGACTTCTGGGCTGTTGGATCAGCACAGACATTTAAAAGGAATACCGTATCAGGTCACAATGATGCTTGCAGGACAATGCTCAGAGCAGAAGCTGATGTCTCCAAGCAGTTGCTGCTTGGATGTGTTTGGTTGCTCCTAGCTAAAATGTTGGTGACGTGGGAGAAGTCAGTTATAAAGACAGGTAAATCTTGCAATATTCACCTACTTGGTGAATTGAAGTTTATGTATTTTGAATTGGCCCAATTTATATTTTGCTTGTGACTAATAATACTTACCGGCGGAGTTTAGTTTGATGCATATATTCAGAGCAAAAGCTGAAAGGAACAGATATCACATACATTTCTTACTGGGCTAATGGTACATATCTGTTATATAGTCGAGTTTGCTAAGCAGTCAGCTTTATTGCTAGTTTATCCAGCAGTTAGATTTACGCACTGGATTTATTTTCCATTCATATATTCACAATGATACTTAGTTGTCTGGCCTTTAAAGCATTAGTACTTCAAACTGATGGGAAATGATGTTTTCTCACTTTCATGGAAGGTCATGTACAACAAGCACACATCATTTCTTTTTCCTTTTCTTTTCAGTTCCTTTTTCTTTCCTAGTGTTGCTTGTATGTGCATGTTCCTGATGAAGCATTTAATCAACAAAAACAAATACAATGATTTAAAAAAAGCATTTTGTAGCTGTTCTCATTGTTCTTTCCAGGGGGTACTCAAGGGCACCTTTGTTGTTGTTAAAAAGTTACTGTAAACTTACTGTAACAACTTCATGGTAATTGTACCGGTGCGGTAATAAAGAACTTCTAGGAAAAAAGCACTGGCCTGTCTTAGCACTTCAGAACCTGTGGGTTGTATGTTGCTGAACATGGAAACGGTGCGGTAGTAAATAACCTCATATGTGCAAGAGAAGGGGAAATGAAGTTCTTCTCTTCCCAGCCCAGGGGGATCTGTTGCCCCACCAAGATACATGAGAGCCATTGCATCACAGAAGGGAAACCATGATTAATGAATCCTGTGGTCACTCTGGAACATGACCTGAAGCACGTAGACTCAAGAGGAGTCCAATTGAATATTGTGGAACTTACTTCCAAAGAAGCACACTCAGGACTGAGGTCTCTCTGAACATGCGTCACACAGGTTGATCTAAGGCAGTTGTGAACTTGGAAATTTCTCTGTACTCATTTGGCCATCATACAGCAGCTTCTGGTGGAAAACATGCCAAGGCATTGCATTAAAAGGCATGTTGCATTAGCTGCAATCTTCCAACCCTACAATTCTACTATTGTTTGATTAATTAACTAATATTGTTATCTGAACTTATTGGTCACCCTTTTTATTAAATAAAATGTAACTTATAATACAAATCTAAAACCAATGCAAAGTTAAAACAAAGTAAGAGCTGAAAGCATTAAAGGTAAAGGTAAAGGGACCCCTGACCATTAGGTCCAGTCGTGGCCGACTCTGGGGTTGCGGTGCTCATCTCACTTTACTGGCCGAGGGAGCCGGTGTGTAGCTTCCGGGTCATGTGGCCAGCATGACTAAGCCGCTTCTGGCGAACCAGAGCAGCGCGCGGAAACACTGTTTACCTTCCAACCGGAGCAGTACCTATTTATCTACTTGAACTTTGATGTGCCTTCGAACTGCTAGGTTGGCAGGAGCAGGGACCGAGCAACGGGAGCTCACCCCATCGCGGGGATTCGAACCGCCGACCTTCTGAGCGGCAAGTCCTAGGCTCTGTGGTTTAACCCACAGCGCCACCCGCGTCCCAAGAGCCGCGTCCCTTCCAAGAGCATGCCTCCCTGGAGAGCATTCTGTAAGCAGGGAGCCACCATCGAAAAGGTCCTGTCTTGTGTTGCCACCTTCTGGGTCGCCCTCAGAGAGGACCTCAGAGAGAACCTCTCTGAGGTTCTCCTCTCTGAGGAGAGGAGAGGACCTCAGATGATGAATGAGGGTCTGGATTAGCTCATGTGGCGATAGGGATAGTGCTTGAGGTATTAGGGTCCTGAGCAACATAAGGCTTTATAGATCAAAACCGGCACTGAATTAGGCCCAGAAATTAACTGGTAACCAGTGCAGTTGGACCAGGATTGGTGTAAAATGCTCTTACACCAGTCAGCAATCTGTCTGATCATATGTCCAAATGAGCTGGTTTGAGAGAAAATGCATGTAACAGTCATATTTCCCAAGGAACGACAGGATGGATGCGAGTTGTGTCTTCTCAGTAGTGGCGCCCACCCTGTGGAACACCCTCCCATCAGATGTCAAGGAAATAAACAGCTACCTGACTTTTAGAAGACATCTGAAGGCTGCCCTGTTTAGGGAAGTTTTTAATGTTTTATCGCTTTATTATTATTATTCTGTTGGGAGCAGCCCAGAGTGGCTGGGGAAACCCAGCCAGATGGGCGGGGTATGTATGTATGTATGTATAAATAAATAATAATAATTATTATTACTAATGTCACATGTCCATGGCTTCAAACACCAGCAATGGAAGCACACTGGAGTGAGAGGAAATGGTATTCTGGACACAGGTTAAGCCTCTCAACACCAGCTGGACTTAAAAACTGAGTGTAACCCAGCCTTGGAGAAGTAAAAGCTTCTCCACCCCGCATAGACCTTTTTGGTTGAAAAACCCATCCAGGAAGGTGTACCAAGCTTCGCCAAAGATTTGGCTTTGCTTGATGGGAAATCCAAAATATTTTTAGCACATCTCTTCTCTTTTCTTATTATTTCTCAGCCTGGGGACGAGAAATGAAAGCAGCTGGTTCTCGTTCAGGAAGCACACGTTTGCCGGATATTATGCAAGGGGAAACAATGCAAGCTTTTTGTGTTTTGATACACCTGCCGGGAACTTCCAAGTTTATCTAGACTGGGAAGTCTGTAGATAGGGGAGCGAGAGAAAGCAGGTGTGGGAATGATTTAAGTTTCGGAGTGGGAAGATGGGAGGGGGAGAATTAAGGAGGCAGGAGCTGGCAAATGAGCCTCAGGAAGACCCGTGAAGCAGTTCTGCTCAGCCTGCGGGATCAGGCCCAGGTCCCATCTAGTCCAGCATTCTGCTCTCATAGTGGTCCTTCAGATAGATGTCTCTGGGAAGCCTGCAACCAGGATCTGAGCATGACAGCCCTCACCCCTCCTGCAGTTTCCAGGAAGTGGCTTTCAGAGGAAAACTCCCTCTGAAAGAAGAGTTTGGATTTGATATCCCGCTTTATCACTACCCGTAGGAGTCTCAAAGCGGCTAACATTCTTCTTTCCCTTCCTCCCCCACAACAAACACTCTGTGAGGTGAGTGGGGCTGAGAGACTTCAGAGAAGTGTGACTGGCCCAAGGTCACCCAGCAGCTGCATGTGGAGGAGCGGAGACGCGAACCCGGTTCCCAAGATTATGAGTCTACCGCTCTTAACCACTACACCAAACTGGAGGTGTGGAGGTGGAGCCTAGCCACCAGGGTTATTAGCTACTGCTGCATTTATACCCTCCATGATTTGATCTCCTCTTTTAAAGCAACCCAGGGGTGTGTCTCTCTCAGCTGCTTATGTGAGCTGCACAGGGCAGGTACTGAAAGGAGGCATGTAAAGATTGGAAAATCAAATAACTAGGATGGGGTTTGGGGCCTGAGTATCCAATACAGTGGTACCTCGGGTTACAGGCACTTCAGGTTACAGACTCTGCTAACCCAGAAATAGTACCTCGGGTTAAGAACTTTGCTTCAGGATGAGAACAGAAATCGTGCTTTGGTGGCGCGGCGGCAGCAGGAGGTCCCATTAGCTAAAGTGGTGCTTCAGGTTAAGAACAGCTTCAGGTTAAGAACGGACCTCCAGAATGAATTACGGTAAGTTCTTAACCCGAGGTACCAACGTATCCTCACCGCTGGGAATTTCTAACACCTTCTCTCTTCCAAGTGCAAATGTCTATAGGTATTTTAGGGACTTTTGTCTTTGTCAGGAATGTGGAAGTTGGGTAAGAATGGGTCTTTTTAGATTCAGAAACTTTTGTGAAGAACAGCTTCTGAAGGGGAAACAACTCTTTAATACAGTTTTAAGCATAATCTTAAATATAAATGTTGGTTTCCAGTGAAGGAAATGTTGAGCTATCAAGAAATATAAGCTATTAATGACACAGCGTTTCTGATAAACTTGAGTGTGCTCAGACTGTTATTAGGTATCTCGTTAAAAAAAGAAAAGAAATATATAGCTTTGCATGAAGTCTATACTACCAGATAATCAAATACTGTATTTTTCGCTCTATAAGACGCACCAGACCACAAGACGCACCTAGTTTTTGGAGGAGGAAAAGAAGAAAAAAAAAATTCTGAATCTCAGAAGCCAGAACAGCAAGAGGGATCGCTGCGCAGTGAAAGCAGCAATCCCTCTTGCTGTTCTGGCTTCTGGGATAGCTGCGCAGCCTGCATTCGCTCCATAAGACGGACACACATTTCCCCTTACCTTTTAGGAGGAAAAAAGTGAGTCTTATGGAGCAAAAAATACGGTAATTATATCTGAGTTACCAAATATTCCCAAGTAATAATGGGTCTATGAGAGCCAGTGTGGTGTAGTGGTTAAGACCGGTACAGTGGTACCTCGCAAGACGAAATTAATTCGTTCTGCGAGTTTTTTTGTCTTGTGAATTTTTCGTCTTGCTAAGCACGGATTTTGGAAAAGCTTCAAAAATACCAAAGTCTTCAAAAACCTCAAAAAAGGCTACCACACCGCATGCTATGAGTTGCTCCTCGAAGTCAAGTTGCAACTGCACCCCCTGAATGCACCCTGGGTATTGACGGTTTTAAGAAAAAGGAAACAAACTTGCAAGACGTTTTCGTCTTGCGAAGCAAGCCCATAGGGAAATTCGTCTTGCGAAGCAACTCAAAAAACGAAAAACTCTTCTGTCTTGCGAGTTTTTCGTCTTACGAGGCATTCATCTTGCGAGGTACCACTGTAGTCTCGTAATCTGGTGAACTGGGTTCGAGTCTCCGCTCCTCCACAGGCAGCTGCTGGGTGACCTTGGGCTAGTCAGACTTCTTTGAAGTCTTTCAGCCCCACTCGCCTCACAGAGTGTTTGTTGTGGGGGAGGAAGGGAAAGGAGAATGTTATCCCACTTTATCACTACCCGAAGGAGTCTCAAAGCAGCTATCAAATCCAAACAACAACAACAACTCCTCCTCGTCTTGTGTTGTGCTATTCCAGTACAAAACCAGCAGATCCCATTTTTCAATCAACTTGAGGCTGCATACACACAACACATTTCAAGCACATGAACTCCTGGGAGTTCTGTGAGGGATGAACTACAGTTCCCAGGAGCTTAGTGGAGGTAGGAGAAGGCCTCCTGTTTTGAGTGTGCTTCAAATAAATGGATATTTACTTGCCTTTGTCTGCCTTCTCTCACCCTGATCTAACGGGTCGATTTTACCATATAAGCCTTGGCTGTCCACCTTCTGAGACCCATAAGCATATTTGCAAACCACACACACACACCATACACTGCACACCCTCGCACAAGCAAACCCACACTGCAACCTTTTCTTCTTCTTTCTAGTCCCTTATCAGGGGGTGGAACCAATGATTTAGGAACTTTCACCACTGTAACTAAGCCAAGTTTTACTATCAGTGCAACTTTTTCTGAATGCTATGTGGGAAAGCACATAGAATTGGTAGCTGGAAGCTATCCCCAAGGATCATCTAGTCCAACCCCCTGCAATGCAATAATCACAACGAACGAATCCCTTACAGATGACCATTCAAATCTGCTTAAAAACCTCCAATGAAGGGGAGTCCACACCTTCCTAGGGAGTCTGTTCCACTGTAAAACAGTTCTTACCGTCAGAAAGTTCAGGTGCCTGAGCAAACAAGAATGTTGTATAATTTTTCCAGAATGTTAACAATGAGAGGGGCACTCTACAAATGTTCTCCAAAGTCTCAGTCCTCTTAAATTCCATTTTCCTTTTCATCCTTCTTTGGTCCATATTTATTCACCACTGCATCCATTTCAGCTCTGATCTCTTTCAATTGCTCATCCAATAATTGCTGTAAGATGTCAACAGTCAATGGAATGCCCAGCAACGTATGCAACACTGAATGTTCTTTATCTTATTAACGGTTCAGTCTCTACCATAAGATCTTCACAGTCTCCACCTTAAGAACTTTAACCTCCCATCGTCACCTTAAAATCTTCACAGCATTCTTCCTTATCTAACCACTTTCATTTCCCATGGAAGGAAATGTGACATAGAAATACTACTTTCAGTTTGAAGTCAACAATTCCGTGAAGAAAACTGAGAATGAATGAATGAAAGATAAACTAACAATCAGCCTTGGTAGTTTAAAGCTTTCTTGGTTGCAACCATTGGGACATGTTTTCTGTTCTGCCTTCAGTCTTTTAATGATTGACTCTTTTTAAAGCCAGTTCATGTTAACAATACTGAGTTAGATGGGCCAGTGGTCTGACTTGGTATAAAGTAGCTTCCTATGTCTTCTTGGGGACTGTGCCATTTTTGAACATGTTGCAGAAAGACAAGAGGATTTAACTCGTGGCGTATCAGTAGCCTACAGCAGTTTAAGAAGCAGGAGCAGGCTGCATTAAGGTATAACTCCCCAGAGTCCAACAGTGGAGGTGTAACTAAGTGTTAAGCAATCAACAAGTGTGCACTTTTGCTTAAATGCCGAAGTTCTGTCTAGGCAAGGAGCATTAGAAAGGAAACAGTTTGCCGCTGCTATGTGGTTAACTCAGTGGTCCACCCTGCTTCATTTTCCATCCATCCCTGCCTTAAGGCGTCAACAGCTTCACAGCTGAACCTTTGTATGCAGAAATAATCTAAACACAAGCAATCGTTGCTTTGAAATTAATGCTATCCTTCCCACTGCCCTCTCTAAAGACTACCAGGCTATTAAATAAATAACACTGCAGATGCCAGGAAAACCAGGTTTTTTTTATTTATTAAAAACATATGAGTTGAGAGATATATCATAGGAAAAAAATTATTTCAAATATACAGATACTATTATCCAATTAACCATTAAGGAGAAAGAGAAAGAAGAATTCAGCGGACAATTTCAACTCCCACACCCACCCACTCCCACTGGGAGAAAAAAATACAACCTGAACTACGATAGGCATATTTCTTTCTTCTTCGATATCTAATGGACTGTCTTAATTGGAAAGGCAGATATTTTTTGAAAGTCCCTGTTGATATTAATGAAAAGCTAACAATCATTAAGCCATGTATCCAGCATTTCTTCCTCCAATTAACTCTTTTAAAATAAAATAAGCCATTGTGAATATTATTTCATTGCTTCATGTCAATTATCAGGACTTTTGAACAGAGTAGACATTTCTATCTAAAAATACAAAAAAAAGGAGGTTGGGGGAGGGTGGATAGAAGGTACTTCTCTTATACAGCTATATTACACAGCTCAGGGCCGTCCCAGCAAACTCTTCGCAATCCTGGAAGCTTCTGACTAAACAGTGAGGAGGGAATAAAAAAGGCAGGGATTGAAGTTAAATCAAGTGCAGCTAGAAGTCCAATGAAAATATTGACTACTCGACATGCTAAACCTGTTTCACTCATTTAGCTTGCTCTTTTAAAGGTTCAGCTGGGCTAAAATTAAATGAAGTGTGCCCAGGGACAGTATGAGCACAAATTGAAGATTGCAACAGGGTATTGCCGAGTTAAGCAATCTACAAAGGCCAATATGAACGCAACGTGGGTTGTAAATTGTACATTAAGAATACAATCCACCTTCTATCTATAAAATCATCTGCATGCCACCCGCCGCTCCATTTTCTTCATGACTTTTTTACCCTAAATATTGGCGAGGTCTACCACGTTGGGTCTGGCTCTTGTTTTATTTGAGTGTCTTCTTCAGTCTGTGCCGAATCTGTGGAGAAAAAAAGGATCGTTAGATGCCTTTCAACGAGATCGCTGAAGAAAGAGGGAAGGGGATTTGAGAATGTAAATGAAAATTGCAATTTCCGGAAATGAGCAAGGAGGAACAAAGCTCCGGCATAAACTTAATTAAGAAGATTGTTCGTTTCTCAGGTGATAGTAATTTTGTCTCAGTGAACTATAGAGAGCAGCTGCTTGAAAGAGAGAAAAGCCACAGCTGGAAAATGATTCACCATTCAGACACAAACCACCAATGAAAATCATACCACGTCATTTTAAGAATGGGCCGTCAGAATCTTTAACCACAAACAAGAGTGGCGGAGCTACAAATTGTTTCACTGAAATTACTTCATGGCTATTTCAGCAGCCACTTTACAAGTAGCTTTTATGTTATGTTATGGTTTTATGTTTACTTTTAATTGTTCTTATACCCTCACGTGGTTTGTGTTTGCCTTTTAAAAAATAACATTTTATGTGCATCGCTTAGAAATTCTGAATGTAAAACAGTAAGGAATCCATTAAATAGAATTGTAGAATTGGAAGGGACCACGAGGGTCATCTAGTCCAACCCCCTGCACTGAAGGAATCTTTTGTGTCCAACATGGGTCTTGAACCCATGTCCCTGAGATTAAGAATCTCATGATGCTCTAGCAACTAAGCCATAGACAATAAAAATAAATAAAAAATTGAAAAGCTAGCAGGCAACTTTACAGGGCCAGAGGGAAGAGAGCAGTGTTGGGCTTCACCTTGCTCTTTTCCTTTTGGTTTTGTGGGCATGAAGATACATTTTCAAATAACTGTTGCTTTCCACTCATCAGACAACAAACGCTTACCGTCCTCCACAGATACTTGTACTATTTGGTCTGGTTCAACTGGATCTTTAAAAAAAGGAAACTCACAAAATTAGTTGCATTATTTCATATAATATACTGTTAACTACAACAGCAAATGTGATCGACATGATGTATATTCTCTGAAAAGCACCTGTAAGAATTAGCAAAACCCATTTTAGGTGTTTTTGTTTTTGTTTTTACAATCAAGTGGTCTATAAATTTTATAAAGTAAATCAATAAAAATGAATGTCCATATTCTCACACAAACCAAACTAATTCCACCCTGGTATTATTGCACAGATTTGGTCTTCACGCCCATCCGCACCCCTGCTCCACCTCGAAAAAGGGGCTTTATTACCAATCATGTTATCAACTTCTAAGGGCAGTCTAATAAAAATTAACACCTACCTTGTTCCACTGCCTCCGGGACTGGCACAGCTGCTGCTGCTGGTGTTTCTGATTCTGCTTTCTCAGCAATTTCTAGAAGTAGTAAGGTCAGCATTAAGTTATTACAAGGATATGTCCCTCCACTAGTAAATGTATTCATGTTAAAACCACAATGTTACTCCATGACAGTATGCACCAAGCAAAGCATTACCAATCCCTTCAAAGATGTGATAGACAAATAGTATTCCAAAGAGTTGTTTTTTTCATTGTTTGTTTTTTTTAAATCTACTCCCTTGTAATCCTTACCCCTTTAGCATTTATACGCTGTCATTTTCTCTCTGGTCACAGGTATAAAATGCTAAGAAAGAGCTGGACTGTGTCATTGGCAGCATCATAATGACAACACAGTTATAGAAGAACGGACATACTAAGCACTGCTAATGAAATACTTACGGTTGTTCATTACAAGTCCAGGGAATGGTCTGTTGGAAAACACAGAATGCAGTACTTCAATAAGGGATTGTTTACATATAATCCTAACGTTCTACAGATTTGACATAACAATCTAAGGTACCAAATTGTATAACCACATATGCACTCTGATCTTCTCATTGTGTTTAATTTTCTTCCGCTTTCATGTATGCATAAAGCCACATATCTTGTACTGCAAATCTTAAGCCTCCCAGCAAGGTCCAAGGAATATATATATTCAACATGAGTAAGTTACTTACGCGACCCTGAGCTTTGCATTTATATACCAAGTTGAAAAATTTCAACTGACTCCATTTTTATTACTTACTCTCCAGTTGTCTTTGTATACTTTCCAGTTTCCATTTTTATTATATTTTCTCTACCCTCATATCTTTGCTAGGTCAGTGGTGGACTCTCTCTTCAAAATTCTGCTCCTAGCGCTGTATCTAGTAAATACAGGTCTACTTTCACGGGACCCACTGAAAATAATGGAACTTTGTTAAACATTCTATTCATTTCAATGGGCCCACTTCATATATGGCTAACGTCCCTAGCAGCAACCAGTAGCTTTCCAATAAATTCTTGTTGCCTGCTCCTAACACAAAACACAACCGCTGGTGAAACTTTTAAGAAAATATCCGCTCATCCTTGCTGCTTTAGTAACAGTGCTCCAAATCTGTTTCACCTCCTGCAAGGGAGAGGCAGGACATTTTGGTCACAGGAGCCCTTACAGATGTGAACAAATCTTGAAGGCATCATACCATAAATTACCGTAGCTGCTTTTCCAAATTTGTACTGCTTAAAGTGGCTCGAAAACAAAAAGCCTCAGAATTTGAACATCTAAGGGAAGGGAGTTCCAGTGTCGTGAGGCAGCAACAGAGAATGCCTCTCTCCATATCCTCCTACAAGCCTGGCTTGCATGTTGGCATCGTTCAAGAGCACATTCTCGGCTGATCTTTCAACACTGCAGTGGGGCACAGGGAAGAAAGCACACTCTCTTAGGTATGCTGGCCCCAGGCCATGAGGAACTGGCCCCAATGGAAGCTGGCCTGGACTTTAAAACATTCCATGCTTCTGAATGCCCTTCTCCATTGGAAGGCAGGAAGCATAGCAGCTCAGATGCTTCTGGGATGATCCTAAGCAGCAGTCACCTCTTTCCCCACAAGACCTCATAAGGAGAAGCATGCTGCCTATGGAGCTTCCGTTTGGTGGCTTGTTTGAGCCTCGCAAACACAGGGCATTGCCAAAAGGGTCATAGAGACCACAAGAGGATCTCTTGGTCTTGTGCACTGGCCCTAGCTTGGTCGCAATGGAAAACAGTGGCGGCTTCTCCCATTATCTTTACTGCGTGTCTAATCCATCAACCAGGACCAGAATAAGCAGGCCCCACCTTACATCTTCTCCAACAAAACAAGAAAAAAAGAAAAGAAAATCAGTATTATAGAGAATGCAGTTGAAAGCCACATACCTGATGACAGTAAATTTAATAAACTCTGCTGAATCCAGTATCTTCCTCATGGAACTGATTTCAAGATAGCTGGGAGCTTTGAAAGACACTCCAGGAGGCATCCCATCCACCACCACGCAGCCAGGGTTGACTGTGATTTTTCGATAGGGCACTTTCACAGGGTACCCCAGGCCAATGGCTTCCCCTGATGAGAGAGAGAGGTTGTGAGAGTTATGTTGTACTGTCCTCCCGTTAGGCCACAAGGAAGGCAGAGTTTACTTCAAAATACTACACAGTAACAAGGGCAGGTAGTCATGCTGGCCACATGACCCGGAAGCTGTCTGCGGACAAACGCCGGCTCCCTCGGCCAATAAAGCGAGATGAGCGCCGCAACCCCAGAGTCGGTCACGACTGGACCTAATGGTCAGGGGTCCCTTTACCTTTACCTTTTTAACAAGGGCAGGATCATTATAAAAACAGAATCAACTTCAACGGAGATGTGCTTTTGCGGACCTTGTGGGACTGAACCCTTCCACTTATCTTCATTTAAGCTTTTGGAAGTGCTGTTTTTAAAAATACTGATTAAAACATTACTCAAGGGTATGCAGTAACAACACCTCTTTTTTATGTTAAAAAGTGTGGTACTTAGTGTAACAACTTTATGGCGATTACTGGCACCTATATAAGAAGTGTCCTGCTGGATCAGAGTAAAAAAAAAGGTCCACTCCATTTCCTACGGTAATTGACAAGATGCCTATAGGAATCATAAATGGAGGGAATGACGGCAACAGCCCTTCCCCATCATTTGCCTCCCAACACATGGTATCCAGTGTCTCACACCGCTTTGGAATCAGGAGGATTCCATTTTGTTCCCATGACTAATAGCCTCCAGTAGATCTATCCTCTGCTAAGCATCTTTTAAAGCCATCTACTCCCATGGCTGTTATTGCGTGTTGTGTTCAAGAAGTTAATCAAGCATTGTGTAAAGAAATACTCCCTTTTGGTTGCCATCACTAATCAGATGTATGAAATCCACCAGACACCAGCTGGCAGTTTTTCTTCAAAGGCAGTCTTTCGATGACCACTGGTATTAAGTTTCATCTAACTAATTACCCCACTGTTTTTTAAATCACAGGTGTCAGTCGTTCCCATTGCATCATCCAAGGCTGCATGGAGACTGCAACATGAGCTACCTAACACAAACATGATAATTTGCACTTAAACCAAAGTGTATTTTTATATATGATCATATATAAGTATAATAAAGCAACCTATTGAACTCAAGAAGCATCAAATGACAGCTATTTTCTAACGACTCAATACATGCTTTTCAGTGAAGTGGAATTACATATAGAACTCGGGAAAGAGGGAACAGAAATGTTTCCTTCAATTATGAAGTACAAAAGGATGAACTTATTTACTATATTTATAGACCACCTGTCAACCAGAGTACCTGCCAACCACCAACAGAAAACAGGTGCTAGCTAGGTGTGCAGGGACACATGCACTCAACGCCCAACTTCTGACTTTCCGAAGCATAAACGGCTCTTTTGCAGCTCAGTCCTCTTTCAATTCAGGCCTCAAAGGTAGGCCTACTGCACCTTGGATTACAGAGTCTATGTTGCAAAATTAAAATTACCAAACTTCCGACTGAACAGGTCATTCACTTGTTCTCTCAGCTGTCGGGCCTTCTCTACTTTGGATGTTCTCTCGTCATCGTCTGTAAAATTTGAAGAAACAAGAATTAAATCATATTTTGTGATTGACTTGAACCTTTTTTAAAAAAAAACAACAGATCTTGTTTAAACGCGAGCAAAGCCAATTTAAGTCAGTCTAGTTATTTAAAGAGCCTTGTTCTACTCATCTAGTGTTGCTGCTGTCCTATCACCAACTCCTTCTCAGCCTTAAGACTGTTAGTTCTTTGGGGTTTAAAGGAGTGGCAGGAGAGAGCCTGAGCCAAGTGTGTGCCCACTTTCTTAAGTGCCCTATAGGGCATGTCTCTACCAGGTGTACCTGCTGCTAAAGTCCTCTCTTTCTTTTAGTTTAAGTCACTAGACTTTAAAACAGGGCATGGAAACCTGCACACAGACTCCAGATGATGTTGGACTACATCTTCTAGCTGCATGGTTAATGGTCAATGATGATGGAGATGTTAACCAATAACATTTGGAGGCCATACATGCCCCATCCTTGCCTGAAAGATTAAAGGAAAGAGCACATAGCAAATATACAGGTGCCCCTTGGTGTTTTTTCTGGAGCAACTGAAAAAAGTGAACTAATGCAGAAAATAAATTGACAAGCTCTTCCTCCAAGCTAGGAACCTCATGGAAGCATGGAGAAAGGGAGGCAGCTGGTTAACAACCTGGCAGCTAGCAGCACTCTCCCCTAGTTGAATCTTTGGTCAGTCAGTTCATTGCTTTGCAGCCCTCATTCTCCAATAGGAAATATAGCAAGGCAATTCTCTAAACCCTCTTGCAAGTTCTAAGGACAGTCTGCGGTTGGCAGGTGGGAAGCCAGCGTGTTCCTGTAAGCAGAGCAATCCAACTCTAGAAGGCTGCTTTCAGTTCCTGTAAATCATCAATAAGATATCCCTTGTCTTTGCAGCACTGCTTGTTCTGGGAAATGAAAGTAAGGAACATAGGGCTTCTATGTCACACTTAATTTGCAAAGTGAGAACTATTAGCAATAGTTAAGAATGTCTGCTTCTTCTCTTTCAAGCTCTTGGGAGCTTAGCTTCAAGATACGTTTGCAAGTAACACAGAAGAATACGGCTTATTATGACTAGTATCTTATGTGATGTCTGCTGGCACACGAACTAGAATTAGAAGTATGACAGGAACAAAAATATTGAACTGGAAAAAGACACTGTCTTTAAAACGGCTTTTGAAAATGCAAGGTAGGGGGGGAAATGGGCAGAGTACCTGGTATAGTCACTTGGATGATGTTAAGATCTTCCACTCCAGAAGCTGTGTTCACCACCGGATCAGGCACACTTACAGTGTTTACCACGGTGTTTGATAGACTTGTTCTTCCTTACAAAACACATGATTTCAAAGCATTAACACCAAAAGTACTCGAATCTCATTTCGTATTATGAGTACTGCCCAGTAAAAAAGTATCAAGAACAAATAAGACTGAACTCAAAAGAATGGCCAGCATACAAGGCAGATCTAAGTCCTAATTGGAGGACAGCTGTTGGACCCCACCCAACCATATCCAGTGCCAAATCTGTCCACGTTCTAACAGGAGTGCTGCTTTACTCCTTGCAGAGGATGCCAGTGTCTCTGCACTCCAAAAGGATAAGGAACTCTCCCAACAAAGACTTCATAATACGCACTATGCCCTATTTGAATTTCAGAATACATCTGAGGTCATAGCACTCCAGGGAGGCAGCGGAAGGGGAGGAAACGGCACACGGAGACTGGCAGCTAACTAGAGAGATTTGGAATGAGAGCTGAGATGTTGAGAGCAGAAGACCAGTAACTTGGTCTCTGCAGCTCTTGTCACTTCTTTGATATAGTAACCTAATAGCACTTTCAAGACACAAGACTCTTTCTTATTCCAAGGTGCAAGGCCCAAAAGCAATGACTTGATTTATGCTATCACAGAACCCTTGGATTACTTTAATTTGCTCCCCTGAATTGTTCCCTACTGATCAGTGTTGCCATCTTATGAACACAACGAAGTCAGTGCCGTTGAGGGCTTAACTCTGAGACAAAACTCACTCTGAGGACTTGGAACAGCAGCAGCGCTTTCTTTAATTGCCGCCTCGAACATCTCAGGCCTGCAAAGAAACATGGTGGAAGTTTTGGCATAAGAATATAAAGAAGTGCGATCAATAAGTAAACACAACTGCAGCTTCATTTCCCTCTGAGGTGAAGCTGATCATTCTGAAATACAGTGGTACCTCGGGTTACATACGCTTCAGGTTACAGACTCCGCTAACCCAGAAATAGTGCTTCAGGTTAAGAACTTTGCTTCAGGATGAGAACAGAAATCGGGCTCCAGCGGCGCGGCAGCAGCAGGAGGCCCCATTAGCTAAAGTGGCGCTTCAGGTTAAGAAAAGGTTTCAGGTTAAGTACGGACCTCCGGAACGAATTAAGTACTTAACCTGAGGTACCACTGTACCATAGCATGGCCGGTCAAGTGGATGGAGGAGAAAGCACAATGACCATCCCTCCCAAACGCATGCAGTCTTGCTCCCTGTAAATTCCACTTGTCTTGGATATCCCTCCCTGAAGCCCTCTCTCATCTCAGGGAAGCTCCGAACCCTTCAGCCAAACATTAAAGCAAAAGGAAAGTGAACCTATTAAGTTATCCATGTGCATCCTGAGCCAAGAAGTTTAAACACGTTGGCTGCATTCAGACATCACACTAAATCAATGTGATGTGATGTGAATGAGCCAGGACAAGCCTGCGAGCCTCAGGCCTGCAGCACACTTCCTCCTCCTGTGGAAAGGCTGCAAGAGTTGGGAAGTTTTCTAACTGTGATTAATGTTAATGTGGTTAATGAAACCATGATCCAAGCCTGTTCATCCATGACCAGTCAGGTCCACCCGGGCAGCACAAAAGCAAAATCCTCTTGTGCATCTGGTACCCAGTGGTACACTGCCTCTGATCCTGTAGGCTGGGTTCCATTTGGCTATCCTCCACCAATTTGTTCCTTTACTGCATATTGTCCTCTAGCATGAGACACATCTCCACAAATGGAGTTACCTGTTTTGTGCCCCTGAGTTATAAAAGGCTCAAACTCCTCCTGAGAGGACTCAAGGGTGTGTAGTTATCAACTGAAACACTGCATGGACTTTTGTGTCCAGCTCAGTTTATTGTTTTTTAATGTTACAGTGTGATGGGTCAATCCCTTATTTTGACCTCAGGGTCAGCTAATATGGTTACAAACCCTTCTTTCTAAAATTCACTTTTGTGCTCTTTATTCAGTGCTACATCCTCCCCCACTCCAGGACAAATACGAGTGCTACCAGCTCAGTGCCTGCCTTTGTTTTATCTTCATTATTCTTCCGGGAAATAACAGGAGGTACTGAGTAAGTCTTATATGGAAGAAAGTAAACAAGGTTTTAATTCCAGATGGGCTCAGAAATGCAATGCGTTCATGTTAGCTTATGGCCAGAATGCCAAGGCACTGAAAGCTGTCCCAGTAGATTTAGTGAAGACAAAAGAAAACAAGACTGAACAGATAAAAGGCAGGCACGAGCAACTGCATAATTATTTCATGTATTATACAAGGCAACAAGGTGTTTTACTTTAAGCTATACTTGTCCAATTTGCCTTTTGGATTTGCAAAATGCCTTTATCACTATTCACTTTCAGACAACACAAGTGGCATATTTGGATATGACAAGATCCTTCTTAAGAAGTGACCTTCAACCAGCTGAAAACATTAGCAACTATACAATACAGTCATACCTTGGTTTTCGAACCCGGAAGTGACTGTTCTGGGTTGCAAACTATTTTTGGAAGCCGAAATTCCGATGGGGCTTCCGCAGCTTCTGATTGGTTGCAGGAGCATCCTGCAGCCAACAGAAGCCACAATTTGGTTTTCAAACGTTTTGGAAGTCAAACGGACTTCCAGAACAGATCCCGGAAGACTTCCAAGGTATGACTGTTTACAGTATTCACTCTATTCAACACTCAGTAACAGATTGCCTCCTGTCATCCTAAATGGACATTTTAATCTTACTTTGATTAAGTTCTGCTTTCACCTATCAAGTAAACCAAAAACCCACAGGGCCACTTTGTTTCTATCTCTGACAGAGAAATTTATTCTGAAGTTTGCACAGCAATATTTGGAGCCATGCTCTTGAGGTCATCTGGATTTAAAACATTTGATTTGCTGATTTGGGTCTCAAATATGGAGTTTGCAAGTGATCCCTTATCAACTGATTTTAAAATGCTGCTTGCTCAGCTAGAAACCTTACTTTGTGAGGAGTCTTATGACTATGAACAAATGAAACATTTGCATTTATTAATTGTTATTCCAAAAGTTTGAAACAAGGTTTCCCAAGTCTTACAGAAGCCTACCATGAGTATTGCTAGTCTAAAATACAGCCTTGTTTCTCTGATGGAAGAATCCAGCATCTGTCTAGGCTGAACTCTGTATTTAAGTTGTTCAGAGATGCCAGTCATGTGGTACGCATTGCATTTGGCTTACTTTTTAATGATAAATTTTATCTTAGCTTTGTTTCGGAGGATCTTTTCCAATCTTGGAATGCCAAACGTGGAAGGGCGACGGAATGGCACTCCCTCGGGAAGGCCTTCAACATAGAAATCTTCAGGGTAAGACTCAAAGAGCGCAAAAGGGACTTTCACAGGCTCCGTCAGTCCAAGAGCTTCCCCTAAAACAAAATGTATTTCACAATATTTGAGGTGGGGATGGACCTTTGCTGAATTTCTCTCACACATTTACATTCTAGTGGTTACTAGAGCTAAGCCAAAACACGAAGGGACGAGGCTTTTCGTGAGAGTTGACCCTCCACAAAAAGTCCCCAATTCCAGTTATATTTGATAGAGGGAATAGAACAGGTGGCAAAATAATCATTTTGTAGTGCAGTCGCCCCTTTAGCAGGAGACAATCGGTAATACATTCTGCACATTCTTCTTCCCTTCAGAGCATTATTTTGTAGTGAAAGGTGATTATGGAACACTGCTCTTTTGGAGAAGACATTTTGGAGAGGGCAAAAGTACTTTTTGCTTTGTAAAAAGAAAAACCACACAAATTTCACTCAGCCCTTATGCACATTAGCAGGCTTTCAACCAATATTGAAAATCAGCACGAAAATCCAGAATCTGCAGGTGTTTTTTGCCAAATAATATTTATTAGTTTTCCAAATTTTTAACAAATCAATGCCAAATTACATCTAATTTAATACAAATTTTCCAAAAAGTTGACTTCCTGCTCTTTATCCCAGACATATCTCTACTTTCCCCCACTGCTGCTTGATATTACATATTTCTAATTCACATTTCATTCCTTATATTCCATTTACAATTATTTATTTTTTAGTTTTTTCCTTTCCCATTATCCAGCAGTTGTTGACTTATCAATTCCTGCTTGTATATTTACATAACAGTAACATAGTCCCTTAAAGAACAAAAGTGGCTATACATCCAGAATCTACAGATATTATCCATATGCCGATGTACCAAATTAAGAAAACAGGTTACTGCAGAAGCTTAACCTCTTTCCTTTCACGCAAGAGAATCAGTTTGTTGCTGCAAAAAACAGGATAGAAAGCCAAATCACAATAATCACATTCTGTTACATTTATTATCTGTGAGTTTTCAACTGCAGTTTTAAAGTGGTACAGTTAAGACTTCGATTTACCAACTTAAAAATAAGAACTAGGCTGTAAATTTATGGATGTATCAAATATTTTGCTGATAAAGTTCCCCTCAGACGTGCTAAGATAATGTTTTAAAAGGCGCAGTATGCTTACCACATTTCTCATTGAAAAGGTTTTCAACTTTTTGCTTCAGGTCAGTAATCTTGGCATTCCAGGCCTCTGTTAAAACATCAAAAGAGTTAAGTCAATTATCTGCACCCTGATCCACTACTTCTTTACTTCTATGGAAATACCAAGTGATGTTATCTGGATGCCTCTGTACAATGAGCAAGAAAAAACTAGTAGCAAGTTCCACATATAAAGGGGGAAATTGGTTTGTCCTAGATGCAACTTACGTAACTTTTCTCTTTTTAGGTACTAGGCGTAAGGCAAGCAGCCCCTAAGTAATTAAATTCCTAACAGAGTTACCAACAAAAAATGAGGATTTCTATTGCTTTGTTTACATTTATACACTGCACTTTAATGCCCAAACTGGGAAGAGTGTAAATATATTATCTAGTTAGTGAATCAGACTGAATTCAAGTAGGCAACTGACAGGAATAAAGAGCAGGAATAAGTGGCTAGTGGCATGCAGTTTGGAAGGAGACAGTTTTCCCCAGAACTTACCAAAAGAGAACTCTCTTCCTCTTGGTTTAAAGCCTACATTGGATCCATTGGTTTGAGGATTAGTTTTAACTTCTGGGGTTTGTGTCTTGTTAGCAAGACCTGTGTTAACACACACACAATACATCCCATGTAAATTAATGACTTTCTAGTATACAACAAGAACATGCAAGACTAGAATTTCAAATACTACTCTAAAAATTCAAATCTGCTGAGATCTTAGTGGACATGGCACAAGTGTTCAGTTACCCTTGAAAATAATATTAACAAGCAGCTACCCAATTTTTCAAGGAAGTGTGCTTTTTAAAGTTATTAATCTTGCTGTTCAGCTACTTTATTTGGATTCAACTAATTTATCATCTAAAACGCATACAGTTAAACTGTTGAAATCAGCCCTTTTCATAGCTACACACACACACACAACAAACACACATGGTCCCAACTCATGTGAGTAGATTTCCCCTGTTCTATTGCCAGAAAAGCCAGAAATCCACATTTTAGAGGATGTTGTTTTATTCACTTCAACACTCACAACCCACACAACTGGAAAGGTAACACAGACATCTCTCTATACAATAATTGGAAAATGAGAAGTGGGTGGGTGGGGAATTAGGGGCTGTCAGTGTGTCTGGCTGCTAACCAGAAGGTTGGTGGTTCAAGCCCACTGGATGGCTGTGGGCAGGATTCGTGGGGGGCTTTGACTATGTGACCTCAGGATTCCTGCCAACTCTACAATTCTATGATTAAGAATGAGAAGATTTTCTGATGGCTCTTCTTCCCCTCCCCCACAACAGACTAAGCTTCCAGAGAAGCTCTGTTCTGCAGACAGAAGAAACCCTCATTCAGTAACCGGTACAAGCCAAGCTACTTATTCTCAAGCAAACATATTTAGCCAAGTCCATACCTTCGTCTACAGTAACTTCAATCTCTGGAATCTTGGAGTTGCTTACAGGACTTTGTGCAGAGTTTGAGCTGTTCGGACTTTGGGGTTCTAAAAAGAAAGGAAGTTTGTTTATTGTTTATAAAGCTCTATGTAGATATGCTTGTTTCAGACAGTGTCCCCTGCCACAATTAACTAGCATGCCTAAAGCGGCATGGGGCAGAGAGACTTCTTGAAATGCTTATGCTAGTTTCCAAACTATTTACTCCATCTGTTTTGTGTCAAGGAAGCATGTGAGAACACCTGCTGGATTTCAGATCTCTTGCTTTGAAAACTCAAACACCGTGCGGTGCGTAAAGATGACATCCCTTTCCTTCGTAACTGGTGGTTAGTCACTTACCCGAAGTATTCACTTTACTAGCCAATCCAGGAGGCAAATAAGAGGTGACAAGTTCTGGCCTATAAATTAGAAAATGCATTTTTAACAGGATGCTCTCATAACAATGCAAGTATCTTACATACAATATTTGTACTCGTCCATCTTCATGCTGGCAAGCAAACACACAACTACAGCCAAGTTTAAACAGGGTGATGGAAGCCTGAGAAGCCTCAAGTGAGTGGGCGGTGCAAGCAACTGTTGCTGCTGGCATTGCCTGGGAACAGGGGGAAGAATGAAGGGGAGAAATCTCCAAGCGGGATGGCAGAGGGAAGCAAGTGAGAGGCCCAGGCAGCCGTCACCAGGGTGGGGTTGGCGAGCAATACAAGCAGGGACAGAACCCCTTGTAAAAACCATATGAATCCTATAACAGCTACATGGGGTGGGAGTGGGGAGGAAGATCTCCAGTAAGAGATGGGTTTTAATTATAATTAAGGAGGGAGGAGGCAACTGTAGATGTTATCGTTGTAACTTTCCAATTTGTACATACCCAAATATTAATATCTGTTTCAACATCATTTTAACAACAGCTATTTTCCAGAGATAAAATATGAAATTTCTAAGTTGCCCAAATGTGCAAAATGCAACAGCCACTCAAAATTATGTGTGTCTACCTGACATGTTCTAATGATCTTGTTAAGAGGGCCCAATGGCTACAGTTCTAAAAGTGGAACCTGGCAACTAATAACCACCTGCCCAACCCCTCAAGTTAAATGCTGCCGTCATATTCACACATTTGAAATCAGTGATTTCGACACACATAAACTGTGCATAGCACCCCCTGCAAAGGTGACTGATGTCTTAAGAATGATTACTTGAATGTCTGTTTCATCCATCCTGCATGTAAGCTTGCTTCACATTTCCATGATATCCCACAGTGAAGTATGGCTGAGTTGGTAGACCATGAGTCTCTTAATCTCAATGTTGTGGGTTCAAGCCCCATGTTGGGTAAAAGATTCCTGCATTGCAGGGAGATGAAGCAGATGATCCTCCCAACTCCACAATTCTATGGTTCCATGATTCTATCTAGCCGTCTGGAAATAGCACTAACCATTAGTGTGTCACACTCTATGGCGGGATGCCCTTGAGTCTGGTCTGGAAGCTTCAGCAAGTGTAGAATGCTGTGGCTAGACTGATGCTGGAAGCAGGCTACTGCCAACACGTGACACTGTTGCTAAAAGACTTGCACTGGCTTCCCATCTGCAACCAAGCCAGGTTCAAGGCTCTTCTGCTAGTGTGCAAAGCCCTGAATAACTTACGCCCAGAATACTTTAAGTACTGCCTTTCCCTGTATATGCCAAATTGATCACTGAGATCATCTGATGGAGCTTGGTGGTCCTCCATGGACCAGAAGTGCAACTCATACAACCAAGGTTATGACTTCAGTGTTATGGGCCCAACTCTGGAATTCCCACCAGAACTTAGACAGGCACCATCCCTGCTGAGTTTCAGATGACTGGTTAAAATTGCTTTATTTCAGGAGGCCTTTACATCAGGAATGCTTCTCTGATGTTGTGAAATTTCCTGGTGTTCTTTGTTTAAATTTCTGGGGTTTAATTTCTTCTAAATTTTATATATTTTTATCATTGCAAGCTGCTTTGAGACCTAGATGCTGAAAAGCAGGATATAAATTTTAACAGCAACAGCAACATCACTTTAGACCTAGGTATTAAAGTTCCCTGTTGGTGTAATCAGTCAAGACTGAGGCTGCATTTGCAGATAGCATTTTGAGATTTTCCAGAACAAGCATTTTTTGCTTTAAAAAACAACAGTAAAGCAATAAAATTGTAAACTTAAAAATAGTAAAGAGATTAACCACCAGCTTACTTTTTCACAATAAATTTGATTTTTCCACTCCCTCGGACAATCCTTTCCAGGCGTGGGATTCCAAACCATGTTGGACTTCGAAAGGGGATGCCTTCAGGTAAACCTTCTACATACAAATGCTCAGGGTTTGACTCAAACACAGGATAAGGAACTTTCACTGCTTCACTCAGACCCAGAGCTTGTCCTAGAATCAAGGTGACAAGTTGGCAGGGATTTAATAGACCATTAGGCATCAAAGTTCTGCTTTCAAATGCAGGCTACCCCCCTCCTATTTGTTCTATTTAAAATATTTATATTCCATTTATAAATCTCAAAGAAATTCACACAATGTACATGAAAATCATTAAAATTTCCAAGTAGTCATAACACATAATTTAATATCCAGATCTGGCATCCTTGAATTCACAGCTTTACACATATAGCCTTTCCCAAAATATATATAAAGGCAATTGGTCAAAATGCTACAACAATGTAGAAAAAGTTGTGTTTTTTACTTCTACAGTATTTTCATCAAGCAACGGTACTACAAGGTGAATATCCAACAGTTAACTTACCAAATTTTAGATTAAATATCTCTTCTACTTGCTTCCTCAGTTTTGTGATTCTGACATTCCAATCTTCTTTGACTGGGAATTAAAAATAAATACACATATATATAATGTATGCTTCCATCTGTAAACGTGCAATGATGGCACTTAGTGAGAGATCAATTCAAACATGTAACCTACAGATTTGCATGTGTATAAATACATATCCTTAGATGCAGGCTATGAAATGAAAGCGAACAAGCTATAATTTTGCTCTATGGTGGGAAATTCAGATCATTTGGGTTCTCAAAGCATCACTTGCTGTTGTTAATGATCTGAGTCACTGTACATAAGGCAACATCTAGATTAATGAAAATAAGGGACAGCAGGAAAATCACAGTAATGATAAAAATGCTTTCAGATATATCATCTCATATTTAGCTTTAACAACGAAGACAATGAGTGATGGTGATCCAATGATGATAATGTGCCCCCAGCTGAATACATTAAGGAGGACAGAAAAAGCATCTCTCCAAGTAATAATAATAATAATAATAATAATAATAATAATAATAATTTTTATTTATACCCCGCCCTCCCCAGCCAAGGCCGGGCTCAGGGTGGCTAACAAGCAATAATGTGGGTGATAAAGTAGTGGGTGGAAGTAATGCTGTCTGTATTTGATCACTTCATAAATGCCCATCTTACCAGGCATGTTTGTCCTTGGTTGAGTAACCTCTGCAGGAGTGATTGTTAGCAGTTCTGGCCTGTAATTAAATAAAAATAAAAATTAACACATAGTGGAAGGGAGGTAGTCTGTACTGTACAATCTTTAGTGCTTCTACCCTTGAACTATCCAAGTGAGAGTACTAATTGATTAATCTCTACATTGTGAAGCTCACTTAAAAAATAATAATCAAGTACCAGCTCAAAACAATGAACTTTAAAAAGCAAAATAGCAGATATCAGCAAAATACAAAGGTTCCAAGAGCCCATTCGAAACATATAAAACTATCAACTTAGTGAATTGCATTTTGGTTGATAATAGGGTTTTGTTTTTTTAACAAAAGGGTACCATCTAAAATGAAGGTTGCTTATTTCACATATCATTTAACCTTTTCTGTATTTCCAATCCAGGGTTGATTTACAATGTAAGAATGAAGAAAGAAAACAATCCTTCAGTAACAGTTTAGATCTTTGAAATAAATTCAAGGGTGAAGCAGATCTCTTTTAGCCAAGACAAGTTGCTAGAGAAATCAGAGATAGTAAGACAAACCCGTCAAAAGTTGTATATTCCTATAGATATATTTCCAGTCTCTAACACACATCAAGAAAAACTGTTGGCATTTTTTTGGCACTGACAAATTTAATCTCAAAAAACAGAAATGCAAAGAAAGCTCATCTTACTTTTTTATTACAAATTTTATTCTGTTGCCCACTTGAAGAATTTTCTCCAACCGAGGAATTCCATACCAGGACGGACTCCGAAATGGAATGTTCTCTGGCAGACCTTCCACAAAAAGATCAGTGGGATGTGCCTCAAATTTCTGATAAGGGACAGCCTTTGGTTCAGTGCTCCCCAGTGCCTCAGCTGTTAGAAGAAGCCAGACCATTTTTAATTTCACAACATGGGAAAAACTCAGACAAGAACCCTAGTTTCAGTCTTTAATTAAACTAATGGTCAATACATTTTATGAACAAGGACCCCTTACTGAAAGGACATACAGGTGAGTACAGAGCCTTGCCCCAATTACGGCTAAACTCCCTGCAGTTTGCCTCCCCATGTCCTTTTCTCTTCTGCTGTAGTCTAATATCGCAAGCATATGTGGTACAGAGGAAAAAGGGCATTGGGAATTGATGTGTATTTCCATTCCTGCCCTGTGCACCCCTCTTCAATCAAGCACTTTCTAGGTAATTGGCGCAGATCATGTCTTGACAGCCCTGGATCTGCCAGATGCAGCTTGGCTCCTGAGAGCACCCCATTTTGATGCCACTGGACCCGGTTAAAAGGTAAAAACATGTTAAGAGGCATTCTTAACTCTCTTTGCCACAAACAGAAAGCAAACTACTGAATTTTAGTGGTTGCTAACTGGAAAGCGATCTGCATGCCAGCCCTGAACCCACCACCACCAAAACTGAACAATGAATTGCTGCCAAGTGAACTTACCAAATTTTCTGCAAAATAACTGGTCGACAAGCTTCCTTAGTTTGGTGATTCGGGCATACCATTCTTCTTTCACTGTGATCAGTGGTAAAAACAAGAATTTGGTTTAAACGTTTAACATTCTGAAGCTAAAAAACTGTTGATTTGCTAAAACTTTATTGACTTTGCCATCCTTCCCCCTTGGAGTTACAGTGGCGAAAGAGGGCAAGTGCATAAAAGTAGAGAGGAAAGGGGTAAACTTCTAGGCCTCCAGAGATGGAAATGTAGAGTCCAATATCTTCTGGAAGGCCACAGGCTCTCCACCCCTGGCATAAAAGGAAGTTGTCCCTAGGAGCCCTCACAAACTGACAGGTAGCAGGCAGCAAAGAAGCAGAGAAAAAATAGATGCAAATACATCTATACTTCAACCCAGCAAATACATTTTTACAGTTAAGGTTCACCTCTTAAGGCCTAGCTCAAGAGATGAAAATTGTTTTAATTTGTTCACTGGAACATTCTTCTGCCCTTCACCGAATGTTTCCAAGATGGCTTGCAAATATATACAAGATCAATTTTAAGTATCAAATACAATTCAATCATAAAACAAAAATCACAAGCAGCATTAAAGCCATTAAAAAGTATTAAAGGAAGGATTAATAGATTCTTTTAAAAGTCTTCATCTGCCACCAAAACAGCAGCAGCACAAATGCCAGGCAAGCCACCTGGAGGAAAGAGTGCCAGACAGGTGCCACAACCAATAATGCCTTCACTCAATTTACTATCCAGCTCACCTAAGAAAACTTTGTCAAATCTGACCCAACTGCAATACCCTAAACACATTTATTCAACTGACTGTATGTTGTGTATAGTGGAACCTTGTGTTATGGATTGAATCCATTCCGGAGGCCCGTCCGTAACACAGAACTGACGCAAGCCAAAGTGCCGCATCTGTGCACGCACACGGCATAATTTAGCACTTCTGCGCATGTGGCAAAACCCGAAAGTAACCCGTTCCAGTAATTCCAGGTTGCTGCAGGACAAAACACGTAACCTGAAGCGGCCGCAACATGAGGTATGACTGTACTTTTAGTTATGCTGTGAACTTGGATTTACCGTATTTTTCCTTCTATAACACGCAGATTTTTTCTCCTAAAAAGGAAGGGGAAATGTCTGTGCGTGTTATTGAGCGAATGTGTGGTCCCTGGAGCTAATTGGTGCGAGAGGAGGCAAAAAAAAGCAGGCAAAAATCAAATCCCACGTCTCCTAGAAGGGAAACTTGAAAAGAGGAAGCGGCTGCTTTCCTGCATTCTGCCTCAGGGTCTTACTGCCCACCCAGCTCTGTTTCCTTGCTGTGTTTGCTCAAACGGAACAAAGAGCAGGGAAAGCCCCTCCCCTCCAGGCAAGCAGAGGGGAAAGCTGAAAACATGCAGGAGGGAGAGAGAGAGAGAGAGAGAGAGAGAGAGAGAGAGCGCGCGCGCGCGCTGGCTGGCTTGGGTGGGTAGGTGAGGGAAAACCTTTGCCTTCCTTTCCTCCCTACCCCTCTCCTGCATTCTTAGCCAGCTGCTTCTCTGCACACCCCTCTCCTGCTCCTTGTCCCTTCTGTGTTTTTCCTTCCCTCCCCACTTAAAATGTGGTTAAAAAGCATGGATCCACATGGATCCTCAGGATCTTTGCATTGGGTCAGCCCAAATTCACCATCAGATCACATAGCATGTCCATGGCTACAGCCTGCCCCCCAAAAATCACGCACCCACTGTTGCCTGGGGCTGCAATGGTGCAAAAACGTGGTTAAAAAGCATGGATCTACATGGATCCTCAGGATCTTTGCATTCGGTCAGCCCAAATTCACCATCAGATCACATAACATGTCCATGGCTACAGCCTGCCCCCCAAAAACCACACACCCACTGTTGCCTGGGGCTGCAATGGTGCAAAAACGTGGATAAAAAGCATGGATCTACATGGATCCTCAGGATCTTTGCATTCAGTCACCCCAAATTCACCATCAGATCACATAGCATGTCCATGGTTACAGCCTGCCCCCCAAAAATCACGCACCCACTGTTGCCTGGGGCTGCAATGGTGCAAAAACGTGGTTACAAAACATGGATCCACATGGATCCTCAGGATCTTTGCATTGGGTGAGCCCAAATTCACCATCAGAGCACATAGCATGTCCATGGCTACAGCCTGCCCCCATAAAATCACGCACCCACTGTTGCCTGGGGCTGCAATGGTGCAAAAACGTGGTTACAAAACATGGATCCACATGGATCCTCAGGATCTTTGCATTGGGTCAGCCCAAATTCACCATCAGAGCACATAGCATGTCCATGACTACAGCCTGCCCCCCCCCCAAAATCACGCACCCACTGTTGCCTGGGGCTGCAATGGTGCAAAAACGTGGTTACAAAACATGGATCCACATGGATCCTCAGGATCTTTGCATTGGGTCAGCCCAAATTCACCATCAGAGCACATAGCATGTCCATGGCTACAGCCTGCCCCCCCAAAATCACGCACCCACTGTTGCCTGGGGCTGCAATGGTGCAAAAACGTGGCTACAAAACATGGATCCACAGGGATTCTCAGGATTTTTGCATTGGGTCACCCCAAATTAACCATCAGATCACATGTCTGCATGTGATGAAGCACAAAAATGATACATCCACTGTTTCATTCAGAATGTTTTTTCCCTTGTTTTCCTCCTCTAAAAACGATGTGCGTGTTATGGTCAGGTGCGTGTTATAGAGCGAAAAATACGGTAGGTCTCTCTCAGCAAATTTTATGCTGCAATTGTCTTTAGAACACGTAATACTGTATTTTATCTTGGACAGCCATTCAGAGCACAATGTTGTTGGGCAGCCATCATAAACACAATCCATGAACAAAATAAACACAGCCACCAACTCCACATACCCCTCTTACCTCCTGCAACAGGTTTGTCTAACGGTAGATCTTCTCGCGTTGAATTTAGCAGCTCATGCCTGCAAACATTTTAGGGCATCTTTTTGTGAATCAACATACTACTATTACACTACCACTACTTTTACCCCATAGCAACCATTATTTCACCCATCAAATAATACTCCCCCCACCCCATCTTACCAACAGGAATGGGAGGGATACACAAATTATAACAGAAATCGCCAATGGCTGTAGCCAACTGAAATTAATGGACTCAAGTTACTCATGTTATTTTCAATAGGTCAACTCTGAGGAGGACTTGCATGGGATACAATACAATATCTAAAGCATGAAGGTCATAATACTGTGACAGGGTAAAAACTTCACTTCTAGTTGGCAATCTGCTAAAGTCTTATTGGCTATGGAATATTTTCTGAAGTACTTACAGAAAATGCAACTTACAGGTGGGTAGTGTACATTTTTTTCAAGATCAGAGAGCCTCATACTTATTAAAGAGCAAGTGTTTTCAGAATAATCTCGCAAGAAACTTTATACAATACGCCATGGTGATAATTTGACAGTAATAACCAATGGCAAAAACAAACATTTGGTTATCTCAAAGCTTGAATAAAATTAGGTCTATCAGCAAAAATCTGAAGACCGCACAGAAGAATCCGCAGTAGCAGCACCCCAATATATATTCTGATTATTTGAACAATACTTGGTTCCACCTGACTGCAGCAGAGGGAGAGATGGGATAGCTGAATTGTTTCCATTCAAGGTAGCATAACCTTGAATTATTTCGATTCAGGGTATAAGAACTACCACACAATTTATCAACTGGTGCCTGCCTTTATTCATTTTCCTGATCCCTCTTGTGCAAAATGTCTTTTAAATTGTAGGGCTGCAAGGCAAGACATGCCTTGCATACTACAGATCTTACTTTAGCCATTTGTCTACTGAACAGCAGGGTAAAAATACATTAAATAAATAACACTGCAGAAATACATGAAATGGAAGCAAATATTATGCTGTAAGAATGTAAAAAGCAGCTCTGCTGGATCAGTCAAAAAGTTGATCAAGTCTAGTGTCTTGTTCTCCACAGAGGCCAGCTATATGTCTCTGGGAAGCCAACAACCCTATTCTCTTTCAGCAACTGCCATCCAATAGGCATAGTGCTTCAGAACACAGAGGTTCTGTCCAGCTATCATGTATAGTAATAACCATTAATAGAGCAACTCCCATTCATGAATTTGTCTCCCTGCCCTTCACCGCATCTGGTGACTGCAAGCTCTGTATTTGGCACTGAGCCAAGATGAGAATTAGCCTCCTGCGCACACACATGCAGCTGCTTCACTTTCCACCCATGCAAGTAGAGAACAAGCCAGGAAGTCAGTTCACTACAGCATCCAGTAACATCCAAAATGGGAAGCTATGGTTAATAGCTTCCAAACAAGCTGGGATATTAGGCCAACTTTAAATCATTCAACAATTATTAAGCTGAGGTTTGATCATTTGAACACAGCCCTTATATGATATCTTTTTTCTGCCTTGAATCTACTTCTAATAAATTTCACTGAGACAGCCCCCGCCCAAGTGCCAATATTATGAGGGGGAGAGAGGTTATAATTGATGAGCAATTCTACAGAAAAAGATACTGTGAATCCTGCATTTGTGGACACTCTAATTTAAACCAACTTACTCACTTCTTAATCACAAATCGTATCCGTTCCTTTGCCAGCAAAATCCTTTCGAGGCGAGGGATCCCATAGGTGGAGGGTCTCCGGAAGGGAATCCCTTCTGGCAGTCCTACCACATACAAATCTTCAACATGGGACTGGAAGAGTGGATACGGGATAGTCACGGGGCCTTTTGCGTTAATAGCTTCAGCTTTAATATAAAAAGAAAAACACACTAAGCGTGGCTTAGAACTGCCTGCAAACTTTCTTGTTTCGAAAGATCAAATGCAGTATCTCACTTAGCAGAACCCTATACAATCAAACCTGCTTTATATAAAAGAGGAAGAGATTATGCCTTGTAAGTGCAACTCAAACCCCACACCAAACTAATTTGCACTAACCATAGATTAGAACACAAGCCCTAGTTGGAGCTTCCAAAGTGTACAACAGTTCAGAGCTGCTTATCTGTGCTTATTTTCTGTCCCCATATGGAAGCTAGAGTGCAGAGCCAGGACTCCCAGAGGAAGATTTATAGCCATTAAGTACGAACTGTCAACTCAGACGCCCCATCAAACCACAGACAGTCCCAAGCCATGATTTATAAAAACTTCAAGTCATGGTTTCAGATTTTTGACAGTGGATCACATTATCACCCAACACAATTTTTGCGTAATGCCCAAAATAAGTAGCTTACTTGCTATATGCAAACATATGCTACCACATATTAAGACCAGGGGTGGCTAATTTGTGGGCCAACAGATACTGTTGGACCACAACTCACATCATCAATGACTTTGGCCATCCTAACTAGTGCTGATGGGCATTGGAGCCCAGCAATACCTTGGGGATTATTTGTTAGTCACCACTGATCTAGATGTTGCAGATCTGTAGTTACGTTGTATGCCCACCTATAATGTCAACATTTTCAAATACAGGAAGGATGCAGAAATCCTCCTCCAACTTTTAAAAAAGCAAAGTTTTAAGCCTACAAGACTATGAACTATGTGATCAAGCCCAGCAAATCTAAGAAACCAGAAGAGTGAAATCAACACAGAGCTAAACTCCTTGCCCTTTCGGACGATTAGCTGAAACCGATTAAGTTACACAAAATAAGCAACATTACACAGGTTGCAGACTGCAGCCCCCCCTTTTTTTGGTACCACATTTTATTCTTAATACAGATCACAATTAATGTGTAATGTTAAGAACCAAAGGCTGCAGAAGTAACAGCTTGCAGAACTTCCAACACTACTTACCCCACTCCCCAAAAGGAGATATCATTGTACTTACTGCCAACTCTCTAATTCTGCAGAACCAACACGGCTACAAACACCCCTTGGCACTGGCAGTCCTTGGACAACGGCAGGACAACATGCCAAAAGAATTCAGACTCTATGGAGTGGGGAATTCAAACCTTTTTCCAAAAAAAGTTTGGGGAGTTTCAAATTCTAGGAATGGCTTTTAAAAGGGGGTCAGGGATACAGTGCGTACACATACCATATTTTCTTTCAAATAACTCTTCAACTTGCTTTCTCAAGTCTGTAATGCGGGCATTCCATTTCTCTGAAAGGAAAAATAATGTTATCCCAATATAAGATATATCAAGCTTTTAATATATCAAGCTGCTGAATTCTGGATTATGCATTTCGCCTTGTTGCTCATGCATGATTACAAAACACTAAACGCTTTAAAAGTAGCATCTGTATACGTTCTGAAGACAAAATTATATACATATTGCTGGGCAAAAGCAGCTAAAAACTTTGTCCATAATTACTCTATGCAGGCATGGCCAAACTTGGCCCTCCAGCTGTTTTGGGACTACAATTCCCATCATTACTGACCACTGGTCCTGTTAGCTAGGGATGATGCGAGTTGTAGTCCCAAAACAGCTGGAGGGCCAAGTTTGGCCATGCCTGCTCTACAGCAATTCTACAGTCAGTAGCTCACTCCCATGGTGGTTTACACTGATCTGAAGCAGCTGTTGACAAATTATTTTAATTCAGAGCCTGAAAGGTTTAATTGGGAGGTTTCTTAAAAGGCCAGAGTTACAATGAGTGTGTGAAGCCGTATTGGCAGAAGTCTTAACTAAAGAGGTCATATGAAGAACCATACAGCCCCCCATCATTATTCCAGTCCTGGTGCTGGTTGATTTAATACATTCATGTCCCACTTCTCAAAGAAAATAGAGGAAGCAAGACACAAGGCATCCACATTCAAACTACTGATGCACTGGAGTATTTCATGGCTTTGCACTTCTATACCATATTTATGTCAGACATCCGAAGCCTTAGGAAATCATTATGAAAGAAGGAAGGCACACACAGAAGCCAGACTCATTACAGACTCCTCAAGCTACTACTGTCTCAAGACTGACAATAGTCCCTAATTAAACAGCAAACTCCAAGGATATTCATTCTGCGTAGCCCATCCTCAAACCATTCATGCATTCTGCCACGATCAGCCTACTGGGCAGTTTGCTCAGATAAGCCAGTCACCAACTCTCTTTCCCTTCTTCCTCAGTTCTACTGACGTAAAAGATCAAGTAAGCTTGAAGAAGTATTTCTGCAAGAGTGGCCACATCCACACATAATACTAAACCATGGGTGTGCTATGTGGATGGACCTCAATGATCCAAAGTAAAGAATAAGGTTTCCACTTCCCCTGAACACCCAGGACAAGCCTTGTTGCATTTTGTAAAAAAACAAAACAAAAAAACAGCTTAGTGCTACATTTAAACCAGCAACCCTACTTAAACAAAACCATTGTTTCAAACCATTCATTTTTAAGCTGGCATGTTAAGGAACTTAAAACAAGCCGTTTTAAACCAACTGGTTCAAAAGAAATACAAAGTGGAAATTGTTTAAAAGGGAAACTAAACTTGGCAGAAGTCCCTGATCATGCAAGAGGATGAAGGCAGCGTATGAACCTGACACTTTGCTCAGATTTACTGAGGCTCATGCACAGCGCATTAAATCATGGTGTTTAAGGGGCTAATATCTCATGGAATATGCAGAATTAGCAAAATTAACAGATAAATTACATGAAAGGGACAACAAAGACTTCAAAAGAGAATGGGAACCATTTACAATATATATGAAGAGACAACATGAAGAGGTGGACTCATTGGCAGGGTTTGAGTAAACATTCACAAATGTATATTATTAAAAATTAGATGTAAATGTATTAGGAATTAACTGGGGAAATAATACGCAGGATAAATAAACTGAAAGTAAAATGAAGTTGAAGTATGAGGGAAGTCCAGGGAAGTGGGGCAGGAAAAAAATGGAAAATTGTTAGAGAGATATTTAATAAAAGATGCATTTATTGAAAAACCAATAAAAATATTTTTTAAAAAAATAAAAAAATAAGGGGCTAATGTCTCCTCCCACACAAGTCTCCCGGATCTTCAAGACATCCCAGGAAAACCTTCTGCTGGTACCTCCACTTTGAGAAACAAGATCTAATGGTACTGAAGGCAAGGGGTTCTGTGTTGCGGCACCATAGCAGAGCACATACGTTTTACGTGTAACATCCCAGATTCAAGCTCTGGCACTTCAAGCTTAAAGCATCTCAGATATTATGGTTTTGGAAACAACTTGTACCTGGAGAGCTGTTGTTGGACAACACAGAACTAGACAGAACAGTCTCAGGCTTGGTGTGTGTGTGTGTGTGTGTGTGTGTGTGTGTGTAAGGCAGTTTCATATGTTCAAATAGAGATACAGTCATATTCAGTACCAATTCAAGTGAAAGCTTGAATATACCTTAGCCAACAGGAGCCAGGCCAACAAAACCGCGAAGAAGATTAGGAACCATTTTACTCTTAAACTTACCAAAATTGAATTCTCTAGCTTTTCTTCTTCCACAATTGGCAGCATCGTTGACTGGTTCTGTGCTCTTTGTCTTCTTATGAGGTGGCAAGTAGTCGTCATCATCTTCAGACAGAAAAATACAGATATATGCATCATGGCTGCTGTTACTGTTATGCCTGAATGTCTTTCAAGGTGTTATGGTTCTAACTCAAAATTATTTGCCGTTGGAGGAGGAGAATTATTCTAGAGGAAAAAATTCCACATGCATTACGCTGAATGGTCAGAGCCTGGCATCCAAATTTCTCATTTAATATTCAAATTATGCTAATGGAATTAGAATATGCACAGCAGCATTGTCCAACATGTTTTAAATGAGGCCCTTTTCTATAGTTAAGGGACACCCAACAACCCTACTGGTACCAAATATATAATGGATACTACATCAGGTCAGATGATTTTGAAAATGAAGTATCATAAAGATCATAGGATAAAGCTTCTCCCAGATCCAGTGGTTCAACAACAGCATGACATAGAGGAAATAATTAGGAGACGGTGGGGGGGAAGAGAGGAAAAATTGGTTTCTATTCCAGCATCAACTGCATAAATAGAAATTGCAAGCAACTGGAAAAAGGTTGGGAAGATTCCAGTGGTAACTGGCTAGGACTGTTACATCCAGGAATAGATAATCCCTTCCAGAAAGAAAAAAGAAAAGAAAACTGCTGTATCTACAGTAAGAATGTTGAATAAGATATTTAAGGTTGCAAACATCACTTAAAAGATTTTTGGGGAAAGAGAGAAAGATAGATGCCAGACGCCCTAATGCCAGATAAACACACTTTAGTGTCCCTAATAGTGGTCCTTTCAGCAGCCCTCCTCCATTCAACCCCAAAACTACTTCACAAATCCCCCACTTTAAAATTAGTGCAAGAGCTGCTGAAAGGGAAGGCAACAGACATGCCACTGTGCAATCACTGTCCATCAACATCAATACAAGAAAGTTATATCACAAGAACTGCACTGTTTTGCACTGTTTTTTAGAAAATCTAAGGCTAGTTTTCTCATCGCTGAAAATGAGAGAAAAATGCTGTTTTGAAGGGCATGGGCCCTAAAAGTGAACTAGGGTCTATGAGTTCTTGAGTTATACGTCTTCAAACAGATAGTGCAAGGCAATCAAGCATATACCCCAAAAAACCTGCCACTGCTGATAGAACACAACTCCTTTAGCTCCTTATGCAGGAAGCGCTACCAGGCTTTTAAAATTTCCTCATATGGAGAAACTAATGTTGGGCACTTCCTGTGAAGGTCCCTTCTAGTTTGGGGTGAATGAGGCATCCAAGAGAATAGCATAGCTCCTCATTTCACCAAGGAAGGGAAGGAATATGTGGCCAGCTTTTGGAGATTTAACCTAGTCCTGTAGGCTCTTCCCCAGTTTCCTGTGGCTGTGCTCAAGACAGAATGACGAAAAATTGCAAATGAAAACGTAGAGCCGCAGGAGAAATGACAGAAAAGAGAGCATGGAACTTTGCACTCTATAAGGTCAAGCTGGAGGCCCCAGGAAATAGTGAACTGCAAAGGTTTACACGTGAATCAACCTGCTGGTCAGAATAGGGTGCAGCCCGCTGGATGGTGTCTTGTTCACCCCAAACTAGAAGGAAACTTCACATTCCGTCTAATGTTTTCCTCTCAGTTTGGGGTGAAGGAGGCATACCTCAGCAACCCTGAACTTAGGGAAGCAAATCGTGCTGGAGTACTCTCCTCTCAAAGGCTGCCACTGCAGAGGCCAAATAGTCCAACTTGCAATGTTTAATGAAAGTAGAGGGAAAGTTCCTTATGGCGGAAATGGAAGCTGCTGCTATTTGTGGAGTATGTCATGGGGTTGCCATATTTGGGCTTCTTTTAGGAAGACCCCAAAATTGTTGATGTTAAGTGATTTTAAGCTTTTGGAGCTGACGACATTTTCACACCCGAGAACCTGACGTATGACAGGCCTAGCATGTCATGACATTTCGCTGAGAATCACTATTGCTTTGAAAGTCCATTTTAAAAAGGAATGAGATCAGTTCAAACAGCAATTTTTATAAATTAAAAAGTTCACCCTTGACAGCTTTTGAAAAAACTTTTTACTGCTGCCCTGAGGCACAAGGTCAAATCCACGAGACAAGGTGAGCTCCCATTGCTCTGTCCCAGCATTTGCCAGTGAAGTTCATCAATGAACTTTTTTCAAGTGAACTAGTTCATTCCAAGAACTGAGCATCATAGGCCAAGAAAATGCATGCCTTGAGCCATACAGCTATTGTATGGCTTAGGTATGAATAATCAGGCCCAGGGTATAGGCTCATGCTGAGAGATCCATCATTTTGTGACATGTAAGGAGTCTGAGGTCCAAGAGGGGTTCTGCGTTCTCTTATGTGAAAGATAGATGAACCAGCTCTCAGGTGCTGGAGTGTCCTGCATGGAGACAGGTAGTTTCCACCTTTTGTGGAATGATCTTGCTGGGGGTTACTGTTGCCTATTAAGTCCTGGTGGGCCTTGACCCAAGATGTACTAAGGAGAAGGCCTTCAAGATAATGGTATATATGCATGCCATGTAACTGAAATCGTGAAAACTCTTGAGGTCAAGCCAAGGCCCAAGGCCATTACAGTATACTGGAAATGTATCTGCTTGTAGGTAAACCTGAAGAAGCAATGGGGATAACAATGATGTAGCAGAGATGCCACAGTATGTTCACCAATCCCTAAATGCTGCCTGGCACAAAGACGCTGAGAGAAGGGAAAAATGGCATTCTGACAATCCCCTTTTCACACCCTCTTTCTGCTCCATCTGAGGTAGGAGGAATGTGTTTCCTTCACTCCTCAGTTGTTTGCGAGTGCATTTGAGCCTATGATAGTGGTAGTCATTGATAGGACTGCGCATGGGGAGATGGGGGGGGGGGAGAGAGACTCCAGTTGTTCTGGAGAAGAATGAATCAGTACACGGTGGAGGCCCACAGTGGGAGGCTCTGTAGTAGCTACAGCAGGCACTTGATTGGCTTAGTCGGCTTCCCCATTCTGACATATGGAATTCCTTTCTTTTTATGTGGATGTCACCATTTGTTTTCCCAAGGGGGCCATAATGAAGGAAGAAAAGGCAATAAAAGATTATTAAAAAGAAACAACAAACTGGAGTAGCAGACTAGGAAGAGGAAGGGAAAAGGGTCGGGGGGAAACTAGCAGTTCACAGGCAAGGTAAATCAGAGGAGGAGCCGAGAGGAAAGGCTGTATTGAGCAAAGGCACAGAATGAATTGAGCGAGGAACCTTTAGGCCTGGGCTGAGTTTCAAAAGGAGTTAACCCACCCTACCAGATGCCTCCTTCACCCCAAACTGAGAAATATGACTACTGCTTCGCTGTTATGACATAAGGAACACCTCACAATACAGGCAAGAGGAATAGCCACATAATCTAGAAGCACTATTGGAAGCTCTATCAACAACCCCTTAACAGATTAACCCAAAAACTTACTTACTAGTAGCAAGGTCTAGAAGTTGCAAAATCTAAATAGGAAAGGAAGTCCTCCTAATGTAAATATTCCATTCTAGTAATTCATCTCATTTGCTTTACTTCCTATTTTGAGGTGTAGCATAGTGTCTGTTATAGACTGAACAAAATAAAAAAACTCCTTCCAGTAGCACACGAAAACTCATACCAATAACAAACTTAGTTGGTCTCGAAGGTGCTACTGGAAGGAATTTTTTTATTTTGTTTCGACTACGGCAGACCACCATGGCTACCTACCTGTTATAGACTGGTGTGTTTAAAAACTAACAAATGCTGCTATACACAAGTGGAGATTTACAAAAGAAGCGAAGGGGGGTGGGGAGAGGAGGAGAGAGATTTAACACAAAAGATTTGCTTAAGGAATATACAGCACTCAGAACTTTGAGGCTAGGTATTCAGATTCACAATTTACTTTCTACTTTCCAAACCAATCACAGGGTTTGCCAAAATATATTGCCTATCTGTCCTCCACCTTACAAGTTTTGTAAGACCCAAATAATCCTAGGAATAACAGGCAAGCAACACCTTTCAGTCGCTGTATTCCCTAAACAAGCTGATCCTCCAACAAGGTCTCCTACCACTTTGGAGAACTCCCACATCCATAATAATCACCCAACAAAGTGTATCAAAATAAAATAGTCTGCCCAAAACTCTTGCTTATTTCCTCTGAAAAGCAAAACAAAAAACAAAAATCCCAGCTAATTGAATAATTTGGTTTGTTTTCACATGCACTCTTAATACAGACACCTCTAAGAGATGCCTTTAAAAATGTTGACAACTTGTTTTCAATCATTTAAGTCTATCTTGCCCAGCAAATGTTATCTTACAATACAAGAAAGGCTTTTTTGGGGGGTATATAGAGGAGATGCGCACAACGCCACATGACTGAGATTCTTCTGAAACAAGTGAGCAAAATAGTATTAGCTGAGAAAATGGCCAACCTTCAATGGTCACTTCCACTTCAGGATCCTCACTTGTTTCAGAAGTGGCATGTTGAGAAGAATCTGAAAAAAGCAGAACAAAAAACCAAGTCTGAACGGCGCAGGAACTGGAAGAGCAGTTTTACTCCAGAATGGCGAATCAACAAGTGTGTGGTGCACTATGAATAAGAGACTCACAAACACAGAGGCCAAAATACTTTATCACAAGCCTCAAGTCCTATGGGATGTTGCCAAGGAAATGGAGATTTCTAAGTGCTAAGCTACAGATGCAGCAGCTGCTGAGAGTTGCCTTCTAATAGGTTCACTTATCTTTTCATTGTCAAACATTTTCTCACTCATTGCTGAAGATACTATGTTTACAAGTCTCTCTTCTTTCACACAATACAATTAAAACAATATATATGTGTACAAATTGAAAATGTTACAATACAATAGTATTTGTAAAACGTTGTGTAATAAAACGCAGTCAAAAGTTTTCATTGATGGAATGAGTATCTCCTACAATTGGCAAGATGGATCCAAATAAGCAAGTGGAACATCTTGCTTTCACGTTAACTCCAGATGTTTATAGCAACCAACTTTTCACAAAGCGACGATATCTCAGTGAGAGGTTGGATTTCCTGCCAACATAAATGGAATTTTGGCTGGCGTGGGACCACCAACATGGAGTGCATCCTAAAACATGCTGCTCTTAGTGCATTTTTACCCCCATTGCCAAAGTAAGGAAGCACATCAAATCATTAGCAACCAGAAGGACAACTCTTAAGACACTTGAAATTGCTGATTGGAGCGGAAGGTTCCAGTGTATTGAGCCCCACCAGCAACTGTAATCTAGTTCCGCTGCTGCAATACTACTGGTTTGACCAACACATTAAGTTGCTTTGTCAACTTCTGAATTCCCATAATAAAAGCGCAAATGAGTCTTCTGGCAATAGCTTCATGCAGGTCTGTTTCCATCACATCCATTGAAACATCCTTCCTCAAATTTGAAAAAAAGGTTCAACTGTTTATTCAAAGTAAATGACACAGAGCAAGAAGAGGATTGGATTCAAAAGCTCATTAGCCCAAAAAGATAAAGATATTTTGAGAGATCCATAGCAGCAATTTGCCAGTGCTGTCCTCTGGATGCGTTTACAGGCAACATAACTGAGTACACCACTTTCACTACTAGCCCAATAGATGGATCTAGACGATCATAACTAATGAAGATACTGAAAAATTGTGTGAGCAGGCATAGCTGGCTGATTCCAAGGTATCTAAGAACAAGTTCAGAGACAGCCACTTGTCTGGTCGCTCACGGATAGGAAGACACTCCTGCAGCAACCTAACAGGAAGTTTGTGAAACAGCTTTCTAACCAGTTCTCTCTCAGGCCATAAATTTTATATAAATTGTTCAAATAGGGATGTGTAAAGCAGATAGACAGGCAGGTTAGCAAACAGGTTTATGAACTTTAGCAACACAGTGTTAAGAGGATATTTTTTCAAGTTACCCTATTAAATCTAATTCTACTGGCCTTCAGTTAAGCATCATTTTACAGAAATTATACCACAATGTACCTTATAGAAAGTTCTCTGATAGGTGTAGGGTAGTTCACATCAGAGATATTTGCATCCAGCTTTCAGTTCCAGCTTCTGAAGTGCTGAAATAATTCTGTACTAGTGATAAACTAATCAATGTGTTATTTTGCTACTTTAGTTCTACTTTCTTCACACAACATAGTTCTTATAGAAGTGATTGTACTTGGATTTTCTTTTCTAAGTAACCACAGTGTACAGTGGAAGATACTAATCCATGAATCCATCCAGTTGACCAAAAATCTCTCTTCCATGGGATCATCTGTACTGATAACATCAAGTCGTCAAGTCAAGAGTCAAAAGCTGGCAAGGAAGCAATCTCCACGTGTATAACACATGTCCAAAAGTATTCATGATACAAAAGAGATCATACAAGAGAAAGGTTTGTGAGTTGTATTCAAGGTTAGTCTTACTCTGAGGAGACCTTTGTTGGATCCAGCTCCTTGACAATAACATTCTACTTATATCCCTTAAGACACGGATTCCTTTAACAGTCTCTAAAAACGCATACACCTTCAAAAGGTTTTCTATAATGTTCCCATTTCACCAGTTAAACTGCCCATCTCTCACAGACTTCAGAAACACTTTTTTAAAGCATATTGCATCTGCAGTTTTTCTTTGCAGATGCTGAGCAGGTTTAAAAAATAATAATCAAGTTTGCAGACAGAGTCCAGCAAAACAATTTTTAAAAAACATACAACCCTGGAAGGAGCAGTCTTCAGCTATCCAAAATGTGATTAGGAAACACATAATACTTTAAAATAACATTAAACAAAACAGAACGAACCATTAGTTTGAGCAGAGGTATCATACTTCAACAAGAAAAGCACTTCCAGTGGTATTTCCAGGTTCAGTAAGCATAGGTTGAGCTAGAAACTAGTTGATAAGTTGGCAATTTAATTTCCTCGTGTTTTGCAAGGAAATAAAGGCACTCCCACCTCATCCATATATCCACTAAATCCAAGCTTCACAAAGCCACACCCCAGTACAGAGCTGATTCAATGACAGTTCAAAAATAGTGGAATACTCTTCTGAGGTGAAGTTGTGGCCAAGCAATTCAGAACTGTTGGAGGTCAGGCAGAGCTGATATTCAGGCCTATTTAGAGTGGCTCTGCCAAAACTACATCATTCAAATCAACAGTGTATTTTGCATTTCCTTTTGAAAGGACAGATTCACATTCTCAGGAAGGCAGTGGATCTCCATAAGATTTGAGGCAAGTAACTTACTTAACAAACATTCCAACTAGGAGCAGCATGAACTGAAGGGCTTTGCACATTGTTTTTCACCCCACACTGACATATTCAGGATGTAAATAAATGCATGTTCTGTTGCACCAAACCTTGCATTGCTAGCCCCAGATAATTCGTCCCCTTCAAAAGTAACCAAAAGAGGGGCTTAGAAATCACAAGATTTGAGGTCACTGTAAGTCTAGAGCTTTAAATCACTGTCTTACTTTCAAAAACAAACGCTGTCCTCATGCTTTCAAGCATATCACATTGGGTAATGCTGTTACTCACTCAGACCTCCTAAGGAAAAGTGTGACATATAGCAAAAGCCACCACAGTCATGAAGAAGGCAGTAGGATGCTAACTTTATTAGCTCTTTTTCAACAGCTTCTATAGCTCACTGGAAGGTGTGGAAGGAAAGAGAAGGAGATGGGGTTCATCTTGCAAAAGGCTTCTCAATAGCTGTCCACAATAAACATGCAGGATCACAACTCAAGGGGATGAAAATAAAAATACAACCATGTAGAATATGGAAAAAAGAATGCAAGACACGAACACAATGGACATGTTTGCATTAAGTGCTCTTTTAATTATTATTATTATTTTTAAAAAAGCTTTCCAGAGTTTTTTATTTTTTTTAAATTTACATATCTCTAACCTTCTACTGGCAATTCCACATCTGTTCCTTCACTGCAATCGGAACCCTGGTTGCTTCCTTTAGACAAATATAAACACACCATCATAAGAATAAGGAGGGCACTAGTCAACACTTGAAATTTCAGAATTAGTATCCCAAGGAACGGAGTAGAGATTTTATGGACCAGTGAACCCTGGCCCATACTGCACCATCATCTCAAGCAGGATCATTTCAAAAAAGAGTCTGTGTCGACAGTCAACCAATCTCTGCTCCCATTTTCTTTCACATAAAACCAAATGTTTTTTTGGCAGAGTGCACTCCTCGCAAAAGGCAAACACAATTAGGCCATCTATAGTTCAGAAGAGCCTTGCTGAAAACATAGACACAATTTGGATAGCACAACGTTTGAAAACATGTGTGGGGGCGCATAAATATGAAGCTGGAACAAAATTCTTCCAAGTTCTGCCATAAAGCCTTCAATACTTTTCCTTCATAATTCATAACTGTTCTCCCTCCTGACTCAACAACAACAACATTTAATGGAAAATGTGGCAAAATAAGTCTGATCAAAATGTTATTTGACACAATTTTTATCAGAGATTTCATTTTAATAGGAACAGAAAGGCCTTTCTGTATTTTCCATAGAAAACATAAGCTTACAGGGTCTGAATGCCCAACAACAGTAAATTCACAGTACTTCTAGGTAGGCAAAAGTCCCCTGAATGAAAGTCAAACAAGACTAGGGTCAGGGTAGAATTACAGCTCTTTCACGAAACGAAGGGGGGGAAATCAAGCCATTTATTGAAACCAATATTGGAGAACAGTACTGTTGGCAGGCAGAACATGGCTACTGAGGTATCAATGCTGTTGTGAGAAATAGCACTGTGATGATGAACAAGTGAATTGCTATACCTGTGTAAGACTTTGCCATGGCGATTTTCTCATCAATCGCCGAAGTTTCTGAAGGACCTGCTTTGATAAACAAAGACAGCCATAAAAAAAATCGCTTCCCAAGGTTTTCCCGTCCCGATACAAGAGCATGCTCAGCTGGATAAAGAAACCGTAGAAACAAAATAGGAATTGTTTCATATAATTACAGCATGGAGGAGAATTCCAAGGGTCATCTAGCTCTTTGTTGTGAAACAAGCAGCAACTCAATTCGCACATCCGCCAAAACATGGCTTTAGTTAACACTAAGGCAAGCTGCAGTTTAGGGCAGCTTGTCTGGAGATGGAGCAACATACTATGGTCAAACAATTCATCACTCCAAAGCATAGTAGCACAAACAATGACTTTTCAGCCCACTTCAAATTACAGCTTTTGATTTGGGTTTGATAGCTGCTCACAAGTCAGCGTTCACCAGACATCAAAGCAAACCAATTAAGCTTTGTTGGTTTGGTATGGTATCTGAATTGAGCCAAAGTTAGTCTCAAATATTCCCTTTTTGCCAAGTCCCACCTATCCCTTCAAAACCTTCCATTTTCTACCAAGCGAAGCACACGATTCTTCCAGTTCATCAGTTTACAAATCCAGCCAACACAAAACTTCAGTTCTCAATTTCCCGTCTTATCACTGTCCCAGCCATTAAAGTAGCAACCAGTTATGGTGCAGCAGGAAGGCCACATAATGGCATTCCCCCAGAATCTGTCACTACCAAACAGACCAACACTGAGAAAAGAGATCATACACTTTTTTTCCTGAAAACCATCTTAAGCCAAAAACTATGATTTACGCACCCTCCATTTTCTGTATTTACCAACAGTGCTTTACATCTTCAACCAACTCACAGACCCCTAACAAATCTCATCAACAAAGAAAGCAAACACCTTAAGAAGCACAAGGCAGCAACATGCTCCAACACTGCCAGCGTTGCAGTCCCACTCTCAAGTTTGCTGACTCACTCTCACATGCTTAACTAGTTGCAGGTGCAGAGCAAAATTAACCAGCACATCTAACTTAACCCTTTCTTGTTTTTTCTCTCTGCATGCATAAACCCTTGCACATTAACAGAATAAGGGATATTTTTCTGCTGTGCTGTTGGTCCAGAGCCATCTCAATCTATTTCTGCACCTGCTAAGTTTCCGCCAGTCAGAAAGCCATCAAAGGCAGCTCCCCCAACCTGGAGAGTCTTTGTCTTCTCAGATTACAAGCCTGATGGCAGGGCCTGTCTTTTTATTATTATTATTGATGTGAACCACTTTGAGAGACAACATGTGTCTGGAAAGTGGGATAAAAATACAGTGAATGATAAATATTCTGAATTATTCTAACTAATAATTGGGACATATCAGAAGCTTATCTGAAAAGCTTATAAACTCTCAATTGAACCAATTCAGAGAAAGAAGAGAGTTAAATAGGAAAAGAACATCTGGTTAAAAAAAAAAGCAAGGGATCATGACTCTTCTCTTTTTTTCCACTGAAGCATTAAGGGATCATGAGAACACTCACAAGGTTGTTACCTCTGTAGAATTGGGTGAAAGTGGCCTTCATATTATGGGGTTTAAACAATTTGGAATTCCTTGCCCATGAAAGACTCCTTTACATATTCCTTTTTAATAAGGAAAATTAATAGTCGTGTCAGAATAACTCTTGCTGACCCCAAGTACTGACCCTCCCCTTTCTACTACCTTTTAAAGAGAGAGAACACACAAAGCACACAACACCTGCCCTAGCTGGAAAGACACAGGCAGGATTACCACAACTGCGTGCACCAGAATTAAAAGCTTCAAAGGAGATTCAGTAGGGACAACACTACAGTACTCTGCTCTTTTCCAACAAGCTAGAGAATGTGGTATCAACAAGATGTGGCAGGGGAGAGGAGCCAATGCTGAGGAAGGCTTTGCAAGTCCAGTGATCTCTTGGTTGCAGAAACAGAGCCGAAGGTGGATCTGCAAGGAAAATCTGAGCACTGCCACATCCTCTATATTCAAATTTATATGCCACTAATCTGTAAGAGCAATGGCATTCAACTTTCTGGCACCGATCCGCTGTGTTTCATTGACTTGCGATGCCAGCACTAGGCGACGGGTCACTAGGCGACATTAAACTAGTATCCAGTTAATCATGCTATTCTCAAAATCCATCTCCCTGGACAGCGGGTGTCACAAATGGGCCATTAAAACGGGGAAAGTGAAGTCACAAAGGAGCTCACAAGAAGTAGGTTGCGGGGCTGACCATATTCCATTCACCATTTCAAGTTAAATCCCAAAATCATTATTAGTTTTCCTTCTGCATTACCAATAAGTCAACAGAAAAAGAAATATTGAAGGTTTTTGTTTCTTTTAGTAATGGCAGCTAGAAGACAAATGTGAATTGGGAAGGGGACCATTTCATTATATTATTGCCCAATTTTCTTTTATGACAGAATTCAAAGTGTTGTACGTAGGGCTTCCAGTCTCCCATTAAAGCAATCCCCAAATGGAGACTTGCTTAGCACAAGTAAGATCATAACATCATGTGCCTTTGGACCATAGTCCTGGAAGACATACAACATTTGTTAGAGGCTAGGATCAAGAAGAAACCTACTTAACAGTAAGTTTTGACTATGACAGAGGCTTTTCAGGAAATTTGCATATAGTGACAGGGGAAAAATATGCACACCCCACTCGTCTTTAGTAGTACAGCAAGCTAGACCATTTCTATTAAACCATACACATAAGATATGTGCACAAGGGTTTACATCTAATATATACTTGACAATGCCTTGCTAAAAGAAAAGATATTTAGAAGTACTGAATGTGTCTGTTTTGCTTTTTTGTACCTCATAACACCGGCAATGTTAGCACAGCCACTTTTTTAAAGGCTTCAACACAAAATGGGCCAATATACAGGTTAATTTCATTCTTTGTAACAATAGTCAGTATTCAGTGTGATGAACCAGTGACAGAGGTGTCATAAATATAAGCACTCATGGAGAATAAGAATAATCTTCTGTAGCCTGAAATATCAAGGCAAGTGAACAACTGCGCACCCTCCCCTCCCCCAAAAGGACCCATTTGCAACACTGAAATCCGAGCTTGTTTACCTGTAATACAGGTTAGGATACTGATAAGACACTTATTGTACAGACCTACATAAATGATTTAATTTATTCCAATACCTAGAAAACGTTTGTCAAGGCCTTGAGAGATGACGGAAGGAGAGAGAGAGGGGGAGAGAAAGAACAAGGGAGGGAAAGGCACAGACAATGGCAGAACAAGGACCAAAAGCAGCAGGAAAAAAGAGCAGGAGCCATGCATAAGAATCCCCTGACCAAAGGAAAACCCTGCCTCAAATAATTTAAGTTCACATTAGAACCAGGGCCCTTTCTGATTTTTCTGTCTCCTCCAATAGCCTCCACTTTCACTTGCCTTTCCACCAGTATATTTTAACACTCATGATTTCAGCCTGCACAGTAAAAGTCTTACACTCAATGTTACCTGGAATGTTAAACTGATAATAGTCGGGATCCTCAGATTCTTCTTTAACTGTTACCATCTCAAGCCCTGAAGAAGAACAAGTGTCAGCCATTTACATTGGCAATTAGGCTTCCAAAGCAAAAAAAAAAACCCTCTTCTGAAGCCTCAAGAAAACCAAAACATTTTGAGCGAAAGCTTGTTACAGTGTGAGGGATTCCAGGTTTCTTGTGCATCAAGTAAACTCTCATTCAGTTCAAACATTACAAAAGTAGAAAATCATACCCCCCCTTGCATTGTCCAAACTGCTTCAAGGTGTGCTCAAGCAATAAATAGCAATGAGAGCACACATCCACTTTATGCCCCATGTCCATTATTAATAGCTATGAAACTGTGGGGTAGATAAGAGTACTGCTACAAGGCTGAAGAAAGAAAGACTAAAGAAAAAGACAAGAGTTGTCCTGCTTCATCAAATAAAGGCCCATTTTGTCTGGTGTTTAGTTTCCAACCATGGCAGGCATCCTCACGTAAAGAAACAATGACAGTTATGAGTGCATACAAGTTCATTCAATACAACTAGGAGTTGTGGATTGAATCAACTTGTGCACATCCTTTCCATTCCCCCCTTCCCCCAACAACAGCTTACTGGAAATCTCTGGAAGCCCACAAGCAGGTCTATTAGGGATGGTAATAATTTCCACTGGATTGGGGTACTTGGTGGACAAGGCCTTACCTGGAGTAAGGCCTTGTCCACCAAGTACCCCAATCCAGTGGAAATTCCCCATGCACCAATACTCCCCATTGCTACCATGCAAAGCCAGACCACATCTTTTTAAAAGCACCCAATTATCAGTGGTTCCTTTGCATGTTATACTAGAACAGAGAGACAGTTCCTTTCTAATTAGATATGCTATATCCTTGTATTTTTATGTTATGGACTGCCCTGAAATCTACTACGTAAGTACGTATGTACATAAGTAATCAGATATGCTACAAACAGTCATGTTATTAATGTTTTCCCAGATTGACTAACCACATACAGTGGTACCTTGGTTCTCGAACTTAATCTGTGCCGGGAGTCCGTTCAACTCCTGAAACCATTCAAAAACTAAGGTGCAGCTTCTGATTGGCTGCAGGAGCTTCCTGCACTCAAGTGGAAGCCGCGTCGAAGGTTCAGCTTCTGAAAAACATTCACAAACCGGAACATTTCCTTTCAGGTTTGTGGCTTTCGGGAGCTGATTTGTTCAGCAGCTAAGCCATGTGAGAACCAAGGTTCCACTGTGAATTCAAATGCTGAAGAGATCATTCAAGTGGAATGGGTCTTTAAGTGGGATGCATAAGGCCAGGGGAGAAGGCACAGGGCAAGTTCACCAAGTTCTAGCTTCCATATTACCACAAAATAATATTAACAAGGAAGTAAGAGATACATACCAGAATCTTCACTGGGCTCAGTCTTCACCTGGATGGCAGGACAGCTAGATGAATGCATGAAAAAAAGAGTATGTTAATGCAAACCGTGAGTGCAATAACAAAAATCCTATGGATCGGTCTTTAACTAAGTTAGACCGCTGGCCCATCTAACCTGGTACTAGCCCATGTAACTGGCAGGAGCTGTCCACGGTGTCAGGCAGGGTCCTTTCCAGCCCTGCTACCCAACAGCCTTTTAAATGAAGATGCTCTCCCTATTTGAACCTTCTGCATGTAAAGCAGGTGCTTTTTCATTAAACTCTTGCCCTTCTCTGTTGCCCTGGAAGCGATACAGACGTGCCAAATGATATCCCAGACCTGTGTTTATACCAGAGCTATGCAACATGGAGGTGAAATCTTAAAAAACCACAGAACATTTTACGTTAGGCTCTTAGGACTAGTAGACAGACTGGGCTGTGTGTCACATTTCTGCTCACAACTACAAGGGCTGGAAACTTCTATTCTGGTTTTAAATGGCAGGTGTGGTTCTTACAAATGTCAAAAGGGCCCCATCAGCCAAGACAGACAACTGGATGGATGAGAAGGTCATCACACATATTTTTGTCTGGAATCAACTCAGGTGGCCTTTTGGCACCAAATACTCTTAGGCTTTTAGCAAGATTGATCCTGATGATGAGACTGATTTCTTGTATTTTAGGATTTAAAAAAATATCTTCGTGTGCTTACAAAGGATGCTGTCAGCAGCCTGGCAAACTACGATGATGGGGATATGAGTATTTTAAATGAAAGACGAATATTCAAAACCGTATTTTGTGGTTGAAAGACGTATGAATTCTTTTTTCTTTTTTTTTTTTGCACCAACAGGAGAAAAGCTGTTGAAAAAAAGAAACAACCACAGAAAAGCACAAAATATATTCTACCTTCCACCTGGGGATGTTACTGTGTGTGAGGAATCTGTCATGCGAGGTCCTGCAAGGAATAAAATGTTATCTGTTAATGTGGTGCTTATATTTCACACCCAATTATATAATTCTAGAGTAAGGTTAAACTAATATCACTTGGACTCCACATTTTCACTTATTTCAAGCTACTTTTAGCTTACCCTTCATCCCAAAGAATCTAAGCACAAGGTACAAAACTAAAATGCATCAAATCACAGCACCGGCAGCATTTGGTTGTGTAAAGGAATAGAATCTGTGATGTGTTTTCCCCTCACTGGCTCTGTATACACAACCAGAAGAACAAGTGAGCAAGCAGTAATGCCACTTGATATGTACATAAAGTTATCATCAATAACAATAGGAACTGGCTGAAAATACTCCCCCCCCCCCCGAAAGATTAATACTACTAGTGGCATAACACCAGTATCAGAACTCAAGGTCACAGCAGGTCCTGAATCTGGGACCCAAAGGTCTCACAAAAATTCAGCCAGGCCCTGCAAACTACAGAGAGAGAAAGAGAAAAGTCAGTCACACCAGCAAAGAAAGTCTCTAACAGTAACAGGCCAGAGTGATTCAGAAAATACCTGTTGATGCCTATACAGGCTTCTGAGTTAGGCTTGCTTGCTGGTCAGATCAATTAACAGATTGATCTCTACCTAATCCTAATGTAACAAAAGCCAGATCTGACAAGCAGTGACCAGCTGTGGAAGCAAAAGGGGTCCGTGACTGCCCCCCTAAATATTTTAAAAATAACATTTTTAAACTGACTACTTCTGCAGGTCCCCTGCTACAATTCTGTGGTGTTAAACGGTTTGTGAGACTGAGACAGGCACACAGCAAATTTGTCCTCTCCAATAACAAGAAAATGGCCATGCCGAATTGTACCCTTTGGCACCCACCCACTTTTATGATACAATCCTTGGAAGATTGGTGATGTGTCAATGTAGCCCTCAGTACAAAAAGGGTTAGTCATCCCCTGGCTTGCCAAAATGTGCAAATCGGGCCATTGTATCAAAAGAAATTTCCAGTGTTTTTATTTAGATCAGACAAGTGTCTACTCACCTAGATGTTTCTTTGGCTCGAGGAAGGGCCTATCAAAAAGAAAGTGTTCTGTTATTTTAAAAGCACAGCTAAAAAGAGCTACTAGCATTTAAAAGTATTCAAAGCATTTTGTATACAGTGGTACCTCCGGTTGCGGACGGGATCTGTTCCGGAGCTCCGATCAGATCCCAAGGTTTCCACAACCAGAGGGACCGCTTCTGCGCACACATGCGCAGTGGTAGAGCGCTTCTGCGCATGCACGCACGACAAATACCCGGAAATATACTTCCGGGTTTGCCGCTTACATATCCCAAAGTTTACGTAAGCGGAGGGATACATAAGTGGAGGTAAAACTGTATATGCAATCCTTACTGCCACCCTGCAAAATAGCTCAGTGTTATTATGTCCATTTCAGACAACAGATGAACTGCCCTGAGACCTCTGGGTATAAGGCAGTATATAAGTTGAAATAATAATAATAATAATAATAATAATAATAATAATAATAATGGCATAGCAAAGGAAAGGTCTGAATGAGATTTTCAAGTTCACAATTCAGCAGCAACACTGCTCCACTAAATACCACCCACTTCCAATATAATTATAGATAAACTTAAGGATAGACAGAAAGATTTACACGCAATTATAATTTAACTGAACAAACTGCTTCAAGAAAAGGAGATGCTAGCACACCTTTTGATGACAAATGAGATTCCAGATTTGTTTTCCAGAATCCACTTTAGTGTTGTAACATCATAGTTGGTGGGATGCTTAAATGCAAGTCCTTCTGGGAGACCATGCACCATCACAGCAGATGGGTCCCTCTGAATCTTATCGTACGGCACAGGAACTACAGTTGACTTTCCTAAAGCTTTGCCTGGATGGAGGAAAGCAATCTTTATCAATAAGATACCAAAACTATGGCAATTATGCCCTTCTTGCACAGCAACATACATTCTTCCTTTGTCTTTCCCCTCCTCCACCCATTTTTTTGCCACAGTCTTGTAAGCTCAAAATCATTTCTCCAAGCAAAATATGTCTGTAATAGATAGCAGGAAAAAAGGAGGGCAGGAGTGCTTCCTTCATAATTTCCACAAAACTGGGACCTTGTAGCAACAATCTGACTTTAACAGTAACTGAATGTAGGTTGATTATTAGACAATGATGATGAATTATTAGAAAAACAGAACTTTTCAGAACCTGTCTATAAACTGTTAAATATTAATATTTGCTAAGCATTTCAATTCTGACAACCGCAGCATGTCAGACTTACTGGTCCTACAATAGGCAAGAGAGAACTTCTGCATGTAGACACTGAAAACAATTAACACCCCATGGCCTCAGTAAATGAAGCCTTTCTGAATATTTCAGTCCTCCAACACAGGTCATCACCACATTAGCTACACTGGTCCTTACTGTAACAATGTTCTTCAGTGGAAAATACTACCTACAACTGCAAGGCACAGTAATGGACGCTAGCATGGTGACATCTTACGTAAGAAAACTTGAACAAGAAAACTTGAACAAGAGCAAACTTGTGTGAAGTGCTGCTTCTCACACACACAGTGCATTTTATTTACATAGTGCTTTATAAAACTGCTATTACTATCCCCTTCCTAAAGGAATAAAGCAGCTATGGGTTTATTTACCTAAGACTAGTTTCGCGTCTATGAAATGGGTGGAAATGCCTATCCAACAAGGTAGGATTCAGCATCTTCGTGGTCTTATTGCCTTCCTCAAGGAGAGACCCATTTGCATCCCAGCTCAGGAATAAGGACATCACAATTCTATTATGACAACTTTCCACTCAATTTTTTTTCCTCCCCTGAACCCCTAGAACCAGGAATGGAAGAGGATCCACAAACCAGCTTTAACCCTCTTTATAGCGGCTTCAACATTTATAAGCTAAAGCTTATACCATTATTCTAAACAAAACAAAAATATTTACCATAACAGATGCAGAAATAATCCTCAACGGATTTCCTGAGGGTTTCCATTTCCACAATATCCACAGTCATCCTATTATCTAGGGATGTTGACTTTATTTTCTGTAGTTCTGCAGCCTTTGCTTCTTCATTAACACCTGCAAAACAGAAAGTATGAAATCCAAAACCAAGTCATCTTTTGAATGCTAAAATACAACAATATATGGGCCTAACCACAAGTTAAGATATTTCAATACAGCAGAAGACCATGCAGAGGACAGTCTTGTCAACTATTGCACCAACATTGAATTCCCTCTAAGATAGTGTGCCTAGCTTTCTCTACATTCTTTTGGGCAGCTGCACAAATATGCAACGGTTTTGGACTTTGATTTGCATTAACTGTTGCTGTCTTCATGAACTGTGCAGTCGTTTTTATATTTTGTAGTCACCTAGGAATTTTTTTTTAATAGAAAGGTGAGATGCAAATGTAACTGAACCAACAGCTAGGGAATTATCCCCCTTAATTTCCTTGTCCATGTATATTCAATGCTGGCTTTAAACAAGGCAATGTTCCTACTAATGTTCTAAAAACATCTGGTGCACAATGATATTCCACCATTTTGTGAAAGCAGTTTAAGACGAATAGAATCATGTTAGCTCACTAATTCCTACTATTGTTATTGAGCTTATTCCAACTGTTAATGGTGGCTTCCCACGTAGTTCTAATGGGGGAGTGGGGCTTAATGCTATTACAGTGGACCCTCCAGATAAAAACCCCAGATCCGTGGGTCCGTGCACAACCCGAAAAGTCCGCAACAAAAGGCGCAGCTTCTGCGCATGGCGCGCAGAGCACTTCTGCTCATGTGGCGAAACCTGGAAGTATACACTTCCAGGTTTGCCACGTTCACAACCCGAAAGTTACATTACCCAAAGGTAACGTAACCCAAGGTAACACTGTATTTGTTTTGAAGCAAACAGCCTTTAAATGCAGGATTATGAACCAACTTGCTGAAGTTAACTAGTGTTGAACCATGATCCCCAATTTGGACATGGGATACCACAGTTAAGTAGAAGGAGAAGCAAAAGCTTCCAATGTACTGTACTCCTCTCAGCTGGGTGGGAGGCGAAGGAACAAGGTACCATGCAAGCCTAGGACAGGGGAAAGGCTTGGCTCATTCATGGAGTGTTAAATCATAGCTTTGCATTACATCTTAATGCAGCCACTGCAAATACATCAGGGGTGGCCAACTCTCAAGAGACTGCGATCTACAGTGGTACCTCAGGTTAAGTACTTAATTCGTTCTGGAGGTCCATTCTTAACCTGAAACTGTTCTTAACCTGAAGCACCACTTTAGTTAATGGGGCCTCCCGTGCCGCCAGACTGAGGTACTATTTCTGGGTTAGCAGAGTCTGTAACCTGAAGCGTATGTAACCTGATGCGTATGTAACCCAAGGTACCACTGTACTTTCAGAATTAAAAACTGGCAGTGATCTACCCCCATTTGGGGGGGCGGTCAGCTCACAGCTGTTGAGCTTTTTCTTAGGGAGGAGAAAAGCCCCATTTTTTAGGGGTTTAAAAAAACTTTGGGGGGGGAGTTCCATTGGTGTGGCCCAAGGGAAAGTCGAGTAATACATTTGGCACCAGCTTGGATGCAGGAGTTGCCAGAGGTGGCATTCAAGACACCATCCAACCATCTTCAGCACTCCACTCCAAATCTGTGTAGGGTTACGCTTTTCCCAAAGGAGACACTTAAATGGTTTGAGAAAAAACTGCAATTTAAACTTACAGTACTTTACAAAATCCTTTTGAAAATCTTTTCTTGTATTAACGAAGGCTCTTCCTCTCTCAGTCCCCACCACAAACACATCTGTTTCATACACGGCAATGCAGGCAACTTCCGCCTTAGACTTGGCAAGCTCCTTGCACTGTAAAAGGAAAAAGTTGCTGCTTAGAATTGCAGTAACAAGTGGCACAGCTGTATCATAATTATTTAATTATTTAAAAAGACGAGGAAGACGGGTTTGAAAGACTGTCGAGTTACACCTTCTACCACTTGCAAGATAAAATAACAATCAGATGACCAGGCATGCATGAAGACACCTAAAGAAATGTTGCAAGCAGAAGATACATTACAGTAAATACCAGTATCATCATACCATTGACTCAAGGGCTGACATGAGAAATGTAACAACCATTCTGCTTTCAGATGAATCCTCTTCATGGCTAGATGCTGCTGCCATAGCTGCTTGAGCCATTTTTGCTATGAAAAAATGAGAAAAGAACACAGTGAATCCAAATTATATAGTAGGCATACACATAATGAATTATTTACCCCCTTTGCATAGTGTGGAATACAAAGTCAAGAGCAATAACTGATAACCAAAACTACTGAGCAACCAGATTTCTCAGTTGCTCACTATGGGATGGCTGTAGAAGGTGAAAATGCTCCCTTTCCCCCTACCCTGATATCTTGCATTTGCCAGAACTCCCTTCACATCTCTCTGCTAGAAAATTCTCCAGGAGAATATTCTCCACAAACTGTAAATTCTAATGTAAGAACCAGTTTTACAACCCACATTTAAAAAATCTAGTAAATAGTAAGTCAAGCTGTGATATTGCCAGTGTAAGTAATGAATAATGATGTTTTTGATCCAGTTACATTACTGAGCATTGTGTCATTCACCATTGGCAGTTCTGAAATGTGAGATAGTAATTTGCATTTCTGATGTTATGTAACTTGTCATTACTGATTATTTGTGTTTTATTATCTGTAAATAATAGCATTTATTTTAAACTTTATACTGATTTTATTAGTGTTGCACTGAAAATGCTATACCATGTAGATATGCTTATTAAAGAATGTACTAATGTAGCGGACCTGAGGTTTTTTAATATTCCTTTTACTTTAAAAACTACATTTCATACATACACGACATAATTCGAATTCAAAATTGATGGTAAATATTTGGTTAGTGGCAGGCTTAGTGATTAACGTGAGTCATTCACGTTGAATTTTCAATTCAAAATTGGGTACAAAAAATCAAAGAATGTGAATTCACTGCATTGCCCCATTGAATAAAAGTATCTCTACAGTTTTGGGTTGGCATCTGAACAAGTTTACTCATGAATAAACATGTATATTAACTAATTATATAATTTTCAATGCATGAATATTCTCCTATTTTAGATGAAAATTCTCTAATATTCTCATTAATCGAGAATATTCTCCAAAAGATTATTCTCAAGAATTTAACATCACTATCACAGCCTAACTTAACATACAGTCTGCTGGGAGGATAACACGAGCAGAGGGAGGAGATCCATGTACCTTGCTCATATTTCTTTGGAGTAAGGGCAGAATAAAAATATACAAAAATAAACATGGGCTCTCTCCCTTCTGCATCATTCAACCCTAGTAGCACTCTCCTGCACTTTATTTACACAAATATGATTGGACACTGTGCACTCTTAAATCTGGGCACATATGGGCACCTCCAAATGCCCAAAGAGAAGCTCACATCTCCCTCCCACCTCCATCTTAAGGACATATTTTATGCAAACTTTTTTATAAAAAGAATTAAGTTTTTCAAATCCTGACCTATTTCATGGTTCAACTGCCACTATCAAATGCAGTCTTATATAGCAATAAGGATGTAAAGATAATAATGATCAGCAAAGATCATAATGAGAGTTCATTTTTTTAAAGGATTTTCAGAACTCATGGCTACACTGAAAGGCAATAGCTCACTGGTAGAGCAAATCTTTTACATGCAGTAGAGCCCAGGTTCATTAACAGGCATCTCTGGGTAGGGCTGGGAAATAATTCCATTTGAAACCCAGGCAAAGCACGGCCAGTCAGGATGGACAATAATGAGACCAATGGTCTGACTTGGCACAAGGCCGCTTCTTACATTCCTAGATAACATACAAAAGGTTCAAAGACTAGAAGGAATGTAGGGTGTCTGATGTTGCAATCCTAACCCCCCTTACTTGGGAGTAAACCCCAGTGAAATCAATGACATGGCCTTCAATGAGAAGACATGGCAAGGATTGCTCTGCAAGTCACTATTTATTTACTGTTTTATACTTCTCCCTCTTCTAATTAAGTGGCTACAAGCAAACATGACATAATACTACTGTAAGACCATATAACACAATCAACAATATCAAACCCTAAGGGGAACCTAAGCAATGTTTTGCCATGTTTACAAAATAGGGAGTCAGGCCCAAGCAGATCTGTCAGCTGGTTCCGCCACAGAAAAGGTCCTGCTACGTAACCCACCCAATCATATCTCTCCTAAAGATGGGCCTCTTCCTTTTGATTATGATAAGGGCCCACTCAAAGAGCCACTTGTGTCATTTTTCTAAGTCAATGTATTTATTGGGACTTAAAAACTTACGAAGTTTTTTCAGTATTTTGCCAACAAAACTCGACAGGATTATGACCAAAATGACCAGACTTTGGAGTGTTCTATATTCTGCACTCTATTATGCTGTGTGATAAAAAAGCTACCTGTTGTTCAGCCCCGGCTTCTACCATGGCTCTCAATAATGAAAGATCCTGCTGACCTTTCTGATAAACCAAACTGTGGCTGATAAAGAATATACCCTTGATGCCAGCATTTGGAGTCAACCGTTCATTTGCTCCAGCAATGTGGGGTGGGAAAAATTACTGCTTTATTCTTCTGTAGAAAAGGTTCTGTTTCATAAGTTCATTGGTAACAACACGTGGGTACCAACTGCAAATACAGTATCTCTCACATCTTATTTTCAAAAGCTAATGAAAGTCCAGTTTGTATTTTCATACCTATTCTCTGCATTACAAGAATTCTGCACAGCTAAAATGGAACCTGAAACAGAAAAATGCACAACTGAAAAGTGATCATATTTTCTGAGCAAAGAAAGCTCAAACAATTGTTTCTAAAAATCTGGGACTTTTCCAGACAGACAAGGGAATGTGGAGGAGACACAGAAAAACACACATTTTTAATTTGAAGCACCAACACTTTTTCTTGCCAGTACAATACAAACCTAAATGTACTTACTAAGTCCCACAGCACTTCATGGGACTTCTATGTAAACACGCATTAGATTGAGATGCAAATGAAATGGGGTGGGAAGCTTTGCGGATTTGGGAAATCTATGCTACCTAACAGTAAAATATGAAATTTTGGGAGGCAACAAGGATATCCGCAGGCAACTAGGCTGTTTACTTTGGCAGTAAGGTACTAGTTCAAATGGCTCAGATGCCGGGAAGTTGGACTTGTGAGTTGCAACCACTATCCATAGCATACTTTGTAAATGAACAGCATGTGAAATTGCACTCTCCTAGCCTCTCAAAATAGTTTTGAATGTTGCATGAAAATCATGTCACTGTAAGAGAGGTGCTGGGGGACAATGGGGATGATACCTGGATTCCCTGCATTTACTTAGGTCTGTGAAATCTGGGCCACTTTCTTTCTGAGGCCAACACATCAAGCTTGCAAATGTAATAATGAACTACCCTTTTCATTTTGCTCTAAACACCTTTTTGTGAACCCACCCCCAAAGCCCTCTATAGGTCAAAAACATTCTTAAAACAATTCTGAAAGTCTAGATTAGAAGCAAAGAGTATTAGAAATTAGAGGATTTTTTTAAAAAGTAGGTGATTCAGTATTTGCTTCATAGATTGCAGAAGGCAGGGCTTAGATCAGGAAGACCTAGGCTGAAATTTCCACAGAGGCCACTAAGGTCTCTTGGGAACATCACATTTATGAAGTAATTAATGTACACTTTTTGAAAGAAATGCAGGATACAGGTGTGATAAATAAATCACCAATATAGCAAAATTAGCACTAGAAGTAGAATACTTTCTAAGATGGAGGACACTGGCCTGGACATACTTGCATGCTATTCTGAAGGAAACAACACTTGATCAAGACTTCTGTACAACTACAATAATTAAATTTGCAGGAAGTAACAGACTTTAAAAGGTGGCAATACATCTGCAAGCCACACACATACACATATCCCAAGTGTCAATCTAAAAATTCTAAGTAACATCAGGGATTAGATCCCAAGTCTCCAAGAGCAAGTACTGCAGCTACTTGCTGCAACAAATTGACTATCTGGAGAAGAAAAGGAATTACAGGGGGAAATCTCTCTCCATCTGTAGTTTAAACAGTGGAGAATTTAGGTAACATACATGAAAATATCAAGAAGTTGTGGGTTACAGTCCAACTCCTCTAAAAGGGCTAATCAGATAATTTCTTTTAAAACAGATTTATGTTTAAGTATAGGTTTCAGGAACAAAGTGTATGAGAGTGGGGATTAGTGTTCCCCAGCATCACAAGCAGTGTTTACTCAAAACATGCTTCCTTTATGTTTATATGGAGTTGGGGCGGGGCGGGTTGCAAGCTGTGAGAAGATTCAAGGCATTTTCTTAAATGAGAAATGGGGAAGAGGGGAACACAGAAAGGAGAAAACAGAACAAAGGACTTCTAATAAGGTCAAAGCAGAAAGGATATTGTATTTAAAGCAAGTCCTTTGGCCCACTGAATACATGTGATGATGAAGAACATCCAGCCATACTCAAATAATGCAGTACTCCCTTTTCATTTGCCAATTAGGAACTGTGGGGGTGGGGGAAGAAGAGAAGTTACTTCTTCTTGAAAAAACAATATGAAAAGATAAAAACCCCACACAAAGAGTGGGAATAAAATGTCTAAAGGAGCAACACAAAAAGCTGGGGAACAATCAGAAGTTACTGTGGAAGCAGAGGTGTATATTTAGACAACTTCTTTCCCACTTTCAACACACAGGCTACAAGGATTATTTTGGTGAGTAGGGGTAGACAGCTTTATCCTAAATAAAGCAGTAACAGGAGGATATATATGGAGATCCCCATTAGGAAATTCTGCAGTGGGAAGCTACAGGTGGAAAAAAAATATCATCCCCATATTTATCATTCTGCCAAGCATATAGACTCTGGGCAGCGGGAGAAGATAACTAAAAGGTTCCACTTTGCATAGCAGGAAGAAGAAAAGAAGCGTACTTACATCCCCATTAGAAATATTGGAGGCGGGGAGAGAAGAGATAACAGACTAAGACTACAATCCTATTACACACTTGGGAGTAAGACCCACTGATCAGAGTGGAGACTTATTTCTGAAGAAACATGTGTAAGATCAGGCTGCAATCTTAAGCATACCTGACTATCACACAAACATTTGGCACATTCATTTTACCAACTTTTGGCTAATGTACACAAGGCCCCTGAAAAGTTAAAGGAACACTTTACCATCTAAAGACAACTGGATTCGTAGGAACTATGGGAAGGGAATTTTTGTTTATCATCTCTTTGAACAATATGTAGGCAAATTTCCTACCACTGATGTAGTGTGAGGAGAAAAGCTTCAGCTAAATAAGAAAAACAGTGTACTGCGGGACACAGATGGGGGGGGGGAGTAGATAACAAATAATGGAGAAAGTATTATAAAGAAAATATATCTGCACTATTTTAATTATTAAATGTGTATCCTACTTTTTGACAGGAATTCTCCAAAAGGGGCTCACAGCATTCCTTTTTTATTTTTATGCCAGGCTCTGTGCCAAAATTTAAAACAATCCCACCAAAACCTTTGAAAACATTTTGTGTGTGTGTGTGTCTATCTCTATCTCTATCTCTATATATATAATACATTAACTTGTGTGGGAAGATTCTTTTGGGAGGAGAGAAAGAACAAAAATAGCCTTCCTTCCAGAAATAGAACTTTATTTTAAAAGGCAATTAACAAAGAAAAAAGGGGAGGCTTCCTTCAGATTTGGGAGGGTAGTTGGGGGAAAAAGTTGTTGTTCTGTCCACTATGATTTGGTGCTGAGGGTGGGGGTAGGGTAGAAAACAGATACACATATGGAAACAAATATGCTGGGAGCACCACAATGTAGCAACAGCAATGGAATAAAGATTACAACAAAAACAATACAGTACAGGGGCTCCACACCCACCCAATGTAATTCACCAAGAAAGTCTACACACAAATAAACACTATAATGTTTGGTAGGGAAAAGAGAAATAAATTCAGCAAACAATAATAATGAAACTTAATTCTTCCCCACCCACCCTTTATTCTTCCTGGTAGATTCACTATGGAAGCTGTTCCCTTGTACCAAGGGAATAAAGATGTGCATATAGAGAAGAAAGCTCAATTTGATTATTGCATTTTTAAATTATTATCAACACAATGGATGAAACCCCTAGAAATAGGATAAGAAAGCCCTTCCCCACATATGGAATGGGAGGAGTTTGACAATAAAACTATTTTCCCCCTCTTCCTACTGCCCCTCCATTCCCTATATGGGAAAAGGGCTCCTTAGCCCATTTATGAGGCAGGTAGAGAGTTTGAGGAGAAAATGCTATTATTTTACTATCATTTCAGGAATAATTACTTAGTTATCATTCTTATGCATCACCCACCTCATAGTGGAAGGACAAGCAAATTTTCAGGGAGGCATCACAACAACTCAGGCCTCAGCAAAAAAGGGGAAAAAAAGACTGAGAAAGCCTTGCCACCATCATGTAGACTTGGCAGCAGGGTGTGTGTGAAGAGGAAAACAGTACAGTGGTACTTTGGTTCCCAAACGGCTTAGTTGTCGAACAAATCGGCTCCCAAACGCCACAAACCTGGAAGGAAGTGTTCCAGTTTGCAAACGCTTTTCGGAAGCCAAATGTCTGATGCGGCTTCTGATTGAGTGCAGGAAGCTCCTGCAGCCAATCGAAAGCCGCACCTTGGTTTTCAAATGGTTTCGGGAGTTGAATGGACTCCCAGAACGGATTAAGTTCGAGAACCAAGGTAACACTGTAATTTATTTTCCACACTGCCTGGTATGTTCTGGTACACATGTATTTCCTCCTCTTTCTGTTCCTCCTCTTTTTTTTTATGACAGGTTGCAGTTCTGAATGCTGTCCTGGGTTATTTATATGAACGGAAGTAAACAAATATCTTAGATAAAATTGTCAAACCTCTTAAAAGTTGGATTGCATCAGAAGGATGAATAGATGCTAATTTATGAATAGATGTTAATATGTTCTGTGAACCGCCCTGAGACCTCTGGGTATAGTGCGGTGTATAAACTCAATTAATTAATTATTATTATTAATAATAATAATAATAATAATAATAATACACCCAAAGAAGGCAAGGCTGGCCTGCAATTGCCCAACCAGCACCACGGATAGCTCCCAGTGAGCAATCTGCTCTGGAGAAAGGCTGAGAACAGACTGGGCCTTTTTAAGCTCCTGCTCTCAGACTCCACCCCCTTGTGACTAACTCTACTCTCTTAAAGGGCCAACCCTCTGGCCAGACAAGGAGCACTTTTCGATTCCCTAGCCTCAGGCATGCTGCACTCTCTGCCAGCTGGAATGATGAGGTTCATGAGTGGTTCAGGCTCTGGCCCTACATACCCATGTTCCTCTCCCTCAGTTGTCCTCCTCAGCAATAAAGCTGCTAGCACATTTGCAAAGCTTAAGCAGGGTCAGGTATGGTTTCAAATTGGACAGCGGACTGACATTCCTGCACTGAAGGAAAGTTGGACTAGAGGACCTTCAGGGTCCCTTCCAATTCTACAATTCTGTGATCTGTGATCACTAGCAGGAGGCTCACTGCCCTGCACCTGGTCTGACTCCTTAGCTTGAAAGTCTGCAGCCTCCGACTCACAAGTCCCCAGAGTCAAGACTTGTGGGTCAGAGGCTGCAGACTTTCAAGCTAAGGAGCCCAAGCCCAGTCGCCACACTGCCCGCCCCATCCCACACAAGGACTGCCTTAGCCTAATTTCTAAAGTGGAAACAAACCTCTGGTATTGTTACTGGGGAAAACTGGCTAAGGAAGGCCTTCCCATATAACTGGGAGGGAAAAGAAATTTTATAATTATTTCTCCACACTCCTCCGCCCCCACAAAAAACCTATCCACTGAGGCCTTCTTCAGTTGGCTTTCCAAACATACATGCAAATACAGACTAAGAATGTTATTTTCCCATGGATATTTTTTTGGGGGGATGGGGAAAATGAGTGCAAGGAAAAAGAAATTATTTCTACTCGAACTTTCCTTGTCAACTTTTCAAAGTGAAAGTCTTATTATTTATTACTATTATTAACTAAAACATTACTCCTTACACTACTAGGAAGTGGTGGGTTGAGTCTCTCTTAGTTTTTTAACAAAAAGAGAGGCTCAAGTCACCTTCCTATCAACAATAACTACAAAAACAGAGGCTATATTTTCCCCACCCTACAGAAAAATAGGTAACAAAAGTATTTACTCCCTCTATGAAGACTGGAGGAAGTGTGAGGATAAATTATTATTGTTAATAATAACAGAGGCTCAGGGTTGTAGCCAATATTAGCTTGGTTCAGAGTAGACGCATTGAAATTAATGGACATGACTAACTTAGGCCTAATTTCCATGGGTCTACTCTGAGTAAGACTAGCACTGGATATAACCCTCAGTTTCCCCTTAAGAAACAGGGTAAATCCCTCTCCTCTAAAGAATTGAGGGGAGGAGGCTGTAAAGAAATACTAACATGAAGTGAATGTTGTTATTGTTGATGATGATGATGATGATGATGATGATGATAGTGTAATAATAGGCTGCTTCAGGGTGGCACTTGGAGAGGCTATTTTCTGTGGCACCCCCTAAGTTGCTGCATTCCCTCATACGCTGGGACCCACCCTATTCATGTGATTGTAATTTGTTTTCAACTGTTTTGATATTTTATTTCAAATTGTTGTGGGACCTTAGGTCGAAGGGTGGATAATAATAATAATAATAATAATAACAACAACATCATCAACAACAATAATAATAAAGGTTCAATCCTAATATTAATGGCTCAGTCCACCCCACCCCCTCAATGGAAAAATGGGGGGAGTATAATAAGAATTTTTCATTTAAGTGCCTAACAATAACAACACGTCCCCCAACCACCTTTCCTTCCCACTCTGGAAAAACTAGAAGTCTTTCCTCTCCCCCACAGTGGGTTGGGGAGAAAGAATAAAAGTGTGAGGAATTTTTTTTTATTAATAAACACCAACACCACCAACAAACCAACTCAATCTTTCCCCGTTGTTCCCCTCCCACCAAAAAAATTAGTTCAGGAAGGGCTTCTTCTCACCCACAACAGAAACCGGGAGACCGGGGAATAAGTACTGTAGTAGTGCATGGAGAAATTATAAAGTTAGTAATAATAGCAACAACAATAGAGCCTCTGTCTTTCTTCCTCCTGCCCCACTGGAAACATTTGGTCCTCCTGTTTCCCATAATAGATAATGGGAGGAGAAAGAGTTAAGAAATTCTTAAATACGTTCCTAATAACATCAACAACCTACTTCTTTTGAACTGGGGGGGGTGGCTCACAGAGTTCTTGTTGCTGTTGCCTACCATGGGAAAAGAAGGGAGAAGAAAGGTGTAAAGATAATTTTTTTAATGAAGTTTCTTATGAAAGCAACAACTGTCATAAAACTTCAACCTTCTTCCCTCTCCCACATCCAAAAAAATAGGGCCAGGGGATCCTTTTCAACATCCCCCAATGGAAAATAGGAGCAAAAAATGGGAAAGTGTAAGGAGAAAATGTTAATTAGGTTCCCAATAACAAGGGCTCAGCGTGGTTCCCTCTTCCTCTGCCCAACACCCTGGAGGAAAAAATTGGCCCCCACTCTCCAAAATAGAAAAGGACATTTTAAGATCAAGTTCCTAAATATTGTAACAATAATAGTGTCCCAACCCTGCCCCCCCAAAATGGAAAATGGGAGGAAAAGGAAGAGGAAAAGGGTGGTGATATTTTTAAAATTAAGTTTGTAACAATTATGAAGCCCCAACTTCCCTTCCTTTCCAGCGCCACAAAAGGAAAATGGGAGGAAAGGGAGGAGGAAAAGTGTGAAAGCATCTTTAAATGACGTTCCTAACAGTAATAATAATGCCCTAACCCTCTTTCGGTCCCCCCACCCCAGGCGCACAAACACGATGGAAAATTGGGGGGATAAGAGAGAGAGCGAAGGAAAAGTGCCAGAACATTATTATTATTTATGAAACTTGTATACCGCCCTTCACCCCAAGAAGGGCGGCTCACAACAGTATAAAAACACCCAATGAAAATACCCAATGAAACATGTTCAATCAAGTTCCCAACAACAACAATACCCCTACTTCCCCCCCTTCGCACGCAAAAAACAAATAAGTAAAAATGGAAAAAAAGTGTGGGGGTAGGGGAAATAAATATTAAAATATAAACCCCAAGAACAAACAATAGCGCCCTTCCCCCTCGGAAAAAAAAACCAAAAATAGAAATTGGCCTGGGAAGAGCAATTTCTTTCCTCCTCCACATGGCGGGGGGTGGGTAGGTTAATAGGCATTTTATAGGTAAGAGATAGAGAGAGATAGAGAGATAGGCCGAGGCCTCCCCTCCCCCACCTTCCTCCTCTCGCCCCTCCCCCCTCTTGCTCCTTCCCCTCCCCCACTCGCTCGCCGCCGCTGAGGAGAATCGCGAGAGAGAGAGAAGAAAGAGAAGCGTCGGATGGCGAAATTAAATAAATATTTTTGTTTAAAAAAAAAACCGTCCCTGCACTTCTGCCGCCTGCGGAAAAGCTCGGGATTACCGCCCTCCCCCTTCCCTCCCTCTTTGTGGAGAAGTTCCCCCCCCCCGCCGCGTTGACCGCCCCCCCCCTCACCCACCCTCAAGTCTCGGGGCGGCGCGCGGGCCCTGCGCTCAACGGCTCACCCTGAACCCAGAACCGGAGGAGGAGGAGGAGGAGGGGGAGGAGAGCGAAGACCTCGAATCTCTCTCTCTTTTTTTCCCTTTTCCCCCCTCACCCGTTCTCGGGGAAGGGAGGCGCTTCTGCGCATGCCCCGCCGCCGCATGGCGGCCTTGGGCCATGTAGTTCTCCCGAGGCGCCTCCGAGCGACTTGGATTCGGCGGGAAGACTACGCCTCCCAGGAAGCACCGCGCCGAGCAGCGAGGGGCTGCGTTGGCCTCTTTTTTTTTAAGGGCCGGAGAGAGTCGATCAACGAGGACCTGGGAAAAGGGGGGGAGGGAGAAACAACATGGCTGTGCAGGGCCCAGGCGGCGTTGCTTTCCAGCAGCTCCTTGCACTTGGGAAGGATTTTTTTTTTTAAATAAAAAAAATAGGAATGGTAATTGCAAAAGCGAAAAAATTATAATGGGATTGTAAATCACTGCATTTTCCTTTTTAGATACACAGCACTAAACAAAAACATAACCTGAATTGCTGTGTGTGTGTAATGCACTGGCACAAAAAATAAATCCCGCCCCCTTTTCCGATGCACAATGAGGGAATCTTGCTGCAGAGGCAGGAGGCTTGGCGAGATCAGGCCGTTTCTTCTTCGTCCTCCATTGAGGGTGCGCCCTGGCAAGGCGAGATGCGCGGCTTTGTTTTGCCCGCTTTAAACCTTGTCCGGGGGTTGTTTCTTAACACTCCCCACTCCGCCGCAACTCTTATCTGCCTTTAAAATGCCCTGGCATTAATTTATACAAAAAAAAACAAAAAAAAAGGATTTTTAAGATGTTGCCTGAACATTTCCCGGCCAAAGTGTTGAGGTCTAGAAACATTTTAAATGCATATAAAATATTATGTTGCTTATTCTATTCTTTTTTTAAAAAAATCCCAATATGTGCATGACACTATAATTTTGGGGATTAGTATTGCAACTTTTCATGGTTTCCCTCTGATAATCTGAATGTAGGATTGTACCCAGGGATGTACGACTCAGAGGTAACCCATTCAAATAAATGGACACAAGTTGATTTCAAGGAGTCAGACTATGACTAATATTGGATACAGCCTATAGTAAATGCGTAATACTCATTGATACGGTTAAGTGTTTTGTCTTACACTCTGCTGCATAATCAATAATGTGAAAATTTTATATAGAGAATGTTAAGAGAGGGAAATCCAAAAAATACTGTTACTATTCTGTAACAACAAAGAGAAAACATTTTAAGGATAGTGAGGGCAATATTTACATACACATATACAGTACTGTATATATGTTTATTCTCCCCAAACATCCATCAAATCTGAGGACAGATCCAAATGCCCCTATGTTTTAGTTAAATCACTGTCCTATTTTGCTTAGTTATGAGAAATGGAAATACCGCCTTTGCAAGATTTCCTTGCCTGTATCGCACAAGGTTTTCTATTCAGAAGGAAGGCTTAGAGTGTACAGTACGATATGATACGATATCTTTATTGTCATTGTCCCTTGCGGAACAATGAAATTGAGAAGTACAGTGAAGCTTACTCCCTGGTAAACAAGATTAGGGTTTCACATTGACAGCGCAATCCTATCTATACATATATCTACTCAAAAGTAAGTCCTCAGTGGGGCTTATTCGCAGGATGAGTGGGCAGAGAAGCTGGAGAATTTCAATTAAAAATGAAGCGGAAATTGGTGTAGTTTGCATGTTATGTCAGGAACATAAATCAGTCAGGCAGATGCAATTGATATTCACATCATTGTTGTCCACAGATACCGTATAATGATTAATTAAACTGCTTTTTTCACATGGTGTTGATGGTCCCTTTACATTGAAATTAATGTCAGCAATGTAAGTTGCATAAATAGTTATGCAAGTCACATTAAATAGCAAACAGGTAGATGGATAACTAGTATTTGGCAGAAGCTGACCTGCAGCAGAATGTAAACAGTACCGATTGCAATGAATACACTTCACAAAGGGAGTGGAAATCACTCCCTTCTTACATCCTGTGAATAAGTCCCACTGGGCTCAGGTGTGCTTACCTATAAGTAAGCGTGTGCCATTGTACTGTTGTTGACATCCGTCTGTCTCGCGAGAGGCATACAAGGCACCATCCAACCATCTTAGGAACTCCACTCCATAATTGTGCTACTCCTTAGCCTTTTATTCTCCTGAAGATGTCCCGCAAAGCAGCAGAGGTTTAGGATCAGAGTTTTCCTTCTCCTAGATGGGCTGCCTTCCCAGGTTGATGAGCCCCATCTGCCCCTCACTTCCCTCTACAGCACATGCACAAACCGCCTTCTTGCCCATTGAATCCACTATTAGTCTCGTCCATTCAATCTGCCGCATGCAGGGGAAGTCCCTAACTCACTGAGGGTTTGAGACCCATCACCAGCTACCCTCACCTGATTTAGCCAGCCAGCCAAAGCCGTTTTCTGCTGTTGCAGTGCTGACATCTAGGAGCCACTGGTGAGAACTGAGTGCAGGGTGGGCAGCAATGATGGATAAACTAACCCAGAAGGAGCAGGACGTGTCCCAGCTCTCAGTGGTACTATCCCTCCTCTAATACCACATATACACTTACAGTATTGTAAATGTTGAAGTGGATAGAGAGAAGTTTTTTTCTCCCTCATAAGACTGGAACTCGTAGGCATCTAAAGAAGCTGGAAGATTTGGGACAGATAAAATAAAGTACCGATACTTCTTTTTTAATGTATTGTACTTTTAAAGTTTGGGACACGGGTGGCGCTGTGGGTTAAACCACAGAGCCTAGGACTTGCTGATCAGAAGGTCGGCGGTTCGAATCCCCGCAACTCGGTCCCTGCTGCTGCCAACCTAGCAATTCGAAAGCACGTCAAAGTGCAAATAGATAAATAGGTACCGCTCCGGCGGGAAGGTAAACGGCATTTCCATGCGCTGCTCTGGTTCGCCAGAAGCGGCTTAGTCATGCTGGCCACATGACCCAGAAGCTGTACGCCGGCTCCCTCGGCCAATAAAGCAAGATGAGCGCCGCAACCCCAGAGTCGGCCACGACTGGACCTAATGGTCAGGGGTCCCTTTACCTTTACCTTTACTTTTAAAGTTTATACATTTCACTAATTTTACAATCATGTTGACATTTCAAACCTTGACTTCCCCCTCTTTCTGCGATTCCTTAAATTTGTTTTTAATACCTTCTACATATCTAAGTTAACTTAATTTGCTCACTTATTCGTCTTCTTTAAATATATACTCTTATGAAACTGCAGGTTATTACAATAACCCTGCTAATGTTATGTTCATAATTTATCTGTAAATATTCAATAAACCATTTCCATTCTCTCTCTCTCTCTCTCTCTCTCTCTCTCTCTCTCTCTCACACACACACACACACACATATATATATATATATATATATATATATATATATATATATTGTTAGATTGATTTCTTCCGGTAAGTTTCGCCATTTCTGCATATTCCATAAGTTTTTTTTGTATCCATTCTTCCTTTGCCGAGACTTCTGCTTCTTTCCACTTCTTCACACAGTTGTCAAACTATGGATCTCACTTCAGCAAGAAGCAGGTGTGGGCCCCATCTTGGATTGGACAGTTTTATGGAAGATAAGGCTTCTCAGTGGCGATTAGCCACAATAGTTATGGCTCTGCCTCCATAATCAGAGGCAGCAATGCTTCTGAATACCAGTTGCTTGAAGCCACGACATGGCGGGAGGTGGGGAGAGTGCTTTTGTGTTTGGGTGCTGCTTGAAGGTTTCCCACAAGGATCTGGTTGGCCACTGTGAGAACAGGATGATGGAGTAGATGGGTCTCCTTTGGCCTGATCCAGCAGGCTCTTCTTGGGTTCCTAACCCCTGTTGCATGTGCATATAATGCATTAGGAATAACTCAGTCGGTAGAGCGCGAGTCTCTTCATCTCAGGGACATGGGTTCAAGCCCCATTTTGAGTAAAAGATTGCTGCATTGCAGGGGGGTTGGACTAGATGGCCCTTGGGGTCCCATCCAACTCTACAATTCTATGAGTACAAAGGCACCAACTGGTGCACTTTATAGCATTCTCCCCAGTGTGCCAGGGTGAAGCTCTCACCGTATCTGAGCAAATGCCTCTTCCTGGCTATTGAAAAGGTCTCATGGCCAGGATTTGGGAGCAGAGTAGAAAAGAAACATCCAACATATATATGGTGGTGAGAAAAAGCTAAGTAGGAACTATGAGCCTCTGCACATGGGCATGTACAGAGTGCACCTCCTTTGTGGAACCTCTGTAATAAGATGGTCTTGCAATACAATAGAGCCCATCAGGTCTAGCTATCTCATTAGAGAAGGTTAAAAAAAAGTATGGTATTATTTTTCATTTGTTTCACTTGCTTATTTCCCCCCACATTTTATGATTCCTAATAATGATGATTGCTGATTAATAATTCTGGGTTACATATTGATATTTTTTGGCTTCATTTCATTTACATTCCCAAGGATCTGGGTTGTGAGTGACAATAACTTTATGAGCTTTCAAGGAGTCAGTGAACTCAGAATTTTTTCCATATTATGTACATTATGTGGTCATCCAGACGCGAGAGGGAGGTAGCAGTAGACTTGGGGCGTGGGTTGGCAAACTAAGACCCGGGGGCTGGAGGCGGCCCAATCGCCTTCTCAGTCTGGCCCACGGATGGTCCAGGAATCAGCATGTTTTTACATGAGTAGAATGGTCCTTTTCTTTAAAATGTATCTCTGGGTTATTTGTGGGGCATAGGAATTCATTCATTTCTCCCCCCCAAAAATATAGTCTGGCCCCCCACAAGGTCTGAGGGACAGTGGACCGGCCCCCTGCTGAAAAAGCTTGCTGACCCCTGGAGCCTGCCACCATCTGCACCTGTTTGAAGTCCCATGTGGTGAGTCTTGGAAATTGCAGGTGGGCACCTAGGCTGACTCTGCCCACCCAAACTGGCCATTGGCTCCTCCTGAACAGGGTGGACTATAAATGGGCTTCCAGTTCCATTTGCCATTTGCTGGAGCAACAAACTCTTGAGCTGACAGGTTCCTGCAGCTTCAATTATACTTTGATCCTATCGTCCAGCTCGCCTCCTCCTTAGTCCTTTGGTTTTCCTACAGCTCCTGATCCCTTGTCCATCTCTGGCTGCTGCCCACTGCCTGGCCCTGACACCAGCGTGCCATTTTCATGAGAACTAGGCTCCTTCCGACCTATAAAGGAGGGATCTGTGCCTAGATCTGTGCCCTGTGTGCTGCTCAAGATAGATACATGTTTTTAATTGCTTTTTGCTTTTAACTGTTTATAGTTTTACTGTTCAGTTTTGTGTTTTTATATTACTCTCAACCACAGTGATGTATCTTTAGAATATCTATTCATGACTGCTAGCTCAGTCGGCAGAGTGTGAGACCCTTAAATATCACGGTTTGAGCCCCAGCGTGGGGCAAAAGATTCCTGCATTTTACACAGCGGTATATACATATTTTTGTAAACAGAATACAGAGCCGTAGCTAATGCTAGCCCTACTCAGAGTGAAATTAATGTGGCATGGGCTAATGTATGTTAAATACTTCTGATTGGCGATTTCCAACGAAGGTTTGCACACAGCAGGATCACTGAAATAATGGAACCAATTTTGTTATGCCTATTGTTTTCAATGGGTCTGTTCTGAGCAGGACTTACAAAGGATACAATTGAGTAGGACTGTGGTGTAGCAGTTAAGAGTGCTGGACTAGGACCTAGGAGACCAGGGTTCAAATTCCCACTCAGCCATGAAGCCCACTGAGTGACTTTTGATGCCACTTGCTAGCTCTCAGCCTAACCTACAGCACAGGGTTGTCGTGCGGTTAAAACTGAGAAAGGGAGAAGTTTGGATGCCACCATGAGCTGCTTGGAGGGAGAAGCATGTAACCGAGTCGTGACCGACTCTGGAGTTGCGGCGCTCATCTCGCTTTACTGGCCGAGGGAGCCGGCGTACAGTTTCCGGGTCATGTGGCCAGGATGACTAAGCCGCTTCTGCTGAACCAGAGCAGCACACAGAAATGGCGTTTACCTTCCCGCCAGAGTGGTACCTATTTATCTACGTGCACTTTGACATGCTTTCAAACTGCTAGGTGGGTAGGAGCTGGTACCAAACAACGGGAGCTCACCCTGTCGCGGGGATTCGAACCGCCGACCTTCTGATCGACAAGTCTTAGGCTCTGTGGTTTAACCCACAGCGCCACCCACGTCCCTAAACGGAATAATAAACGCAAATAAATAAATAGGGCTGTATCCCACCAAGTTCTGCTCAAAAGTAGATTGATCCCTCACCCCACTGCAGTGGTGATTCTCAAGCTCTTGGCAAGATTGCAGATTCTGCTTACCCGATTTCTCCAACATCTCAGCGCCGTCGCTTTCCAAGGAACGGTTTTAATCAAAGCTGTCATTCTTTAATTAAGCTCCATTGAGATGCCATCTGCTCGGGATACTCTTTCCCCCCTTCCTTTCTTAATAAACCCGTTTCATGTTTTGCCACTTCTAACAAGGATTGTGATTGAATTTGGAGCGTGCAAGCATGTGCAACGTGAACAAATAAACTGGCAAACTCCTTCAAAAGTTGTAAAAGGATGCGTGGAAGGGGGTTGGAAGAATTGCAGCTCCTGTCTCTTAATTGCAATGAAGCAAAAAGTCCCTTCTGCATATAATTATGTTATATACAGAAGCTTTGCGTGGAAAGCAGGAGACAAGTGAAAAGATGGATGATTGTGGGAAACGGCAAGAATTAGTAGCAGAGGGAAAACAGTAATAAAGCAATCATGGGATTCTCTTGCAATTTGGCAGAGAGAGAGAGAGAGAGAGAGAGAGAGAGAGAGAGGAGATTCCTTATGAAAGCCTTCCATAGAATGCAAGCCTGACTACATATGAGCAACACTTGTGATCATCTGGGGCACCAGCGATGCAAGACCTGGTTTAGGAGAAAGGCCTAACATCCGCTGTGATATCACCAAAGGCGCCACGTACCGCACAGCATTGCGGGGGTTTGTTGCATGTGCGTGATGTCACACATGCAACACGTGTACCGTCACACGTGTTGGGAGGAGGCCATGAGGCCTGGGGAGCTGCCACCACCACGGGCAGGCCCAATGAGGCCCTCTGCCACCATGCCTCGGCCCAGTGTAACTGAAGGAGCGTCTCCACCCCCATTGTTCAGCTCTGAGGGCCTTCTGGCGGTTTCCTCTCTGCGAGATGTGAGGTTACAGGGAACCAAGCAGAGGGCCTTCTCGGTAGTGGCGCCTTGACATCAGATGTCAAGGAAATAAACAACTGTCTGACTTTTAGAATACATCTGAAGGCAACCCTGTATTGGGAAATTTTCAAAGTGTAATATTTTACAATGTTTTATGTGCTGTAAGGCGCCCTGGGGACACGGGTGGCACTGTGGGTAAAACCTCAGTGCCTAGGACTTGCCGATCGCATGGTCGGCGGTTCGAATCCCCGCGGCGGGGTGAGCTCCCGTCTTTCGGTCCCAGCTCCTGCCCCCCTAGCAGTTCGAAAGCACCCCTAAGTTCAAGTAGATAAATAGGTACCGCTTTATAGCGGGAAGGTAAACGGCGTTTCCGTGTGCTGCGCTGGTGCTGGCTCGCCACAGCAGCTTCATCACGCTGGCCACGTGACCCAGAAGTGTCTCCGGACAGCGCTGGCTCCCGGCCTCTTAAGTGAGATGAGCGCACAACCCTAGAGTCGGATACAACTGGCCCGTACGGGCAGGGGTACCTTTACCTTTAAGGCGCCCTGACGTGGCCTGGTACCAGGCATGGAGTCCTCTGAAGACGAACAAGACACCTCACAGGTTGAGGACCTTGAGGAGGAGCAGGCAGAGCCCCCAAATCTAATGCTGAGGGGACCCCCAAGCTGCTACCTGATGAAACACCCTGAAATTGTCAAAGGAGGAGAAGTCCTTAAGAGACCAAGCCTAAAAGTTTGGGGTCCAGGCCAAAGAATGGCAACACAGTATTTTTGACTATGACAGACACAAGAGTCTTTGTAAGGAATCTCTTCATGACCAGCAGCTATGCTTAGGAGGTGGTTTAGGAGGCCGCAGTAGGTAAGACCTCTCTCTTGAGCCTTCTAGTTGTTTAGTCTCTGACTCCTTGGATGTGCTTCTAGTTCACTGTCTCGGATTGACCTTGGACTGTTCCCTGACCTTGTTTCTGGTTCACCTTTTGGACCTAAGCTGATTATCTGTGCTTGACCTCGGCTTGTTAGGGCTCTGCTCTCTTGAGTGTTTGGTCAAAGGCTTGACCCTCCTTGGACAGACCCCCCTGGAGCTTGTGACATTCAGCTGCTTCTGTCAGCTGCACCTCCATGGGCCAAAAACTAGGCCAAGAGATGCTTAACAGGCCCTACAGACCCTCTTGGGTGTTAAGACCAGCAGGTGGGGACCCTCAGAAGCTCAAAGGTGGTGGTAGCCCAGGAGACAACATTATCTGCGGCAGTCCTAAAGTTGTAAAATTCCCTCCTCACACCTGGCACCTTCATTGTACAGCTTTCATATGCTGAAGACACACTTTGTTTGCCTTGGCCCAGGGGTAGTCAAGCTTTTAACAGGGGCGTACAAAGGGGGGGCAGGGGGCTGGCCGCCTCAGGCACCACTGGGGGGGGGGTGACAAGATGGCCCGCTGCCGCCCCCCCCCAGTTGTAGAGCAGCCGAGGGTGGCACACAGTTAGTATGGGCGCCGCTCGCGTGGCATCTGTACAGGCTGCCGCGCATGCGCAGTCTGTACAGGACGTTGTGTGTGTGCCACCGGGCTGTTCGCCCAGCTCTGGGTGCCGGAGAGGGTTCCTCCGCCACTACCTTTTTATACCTACTGCCCACTAATGCATCTTTCTTGATGGTAAAATTTCCTTACCGCCCACCAGTGCTCAATGGAAGGATTCAGCTTCTGCCATAGAACCACCAGCCGCCCAACTAGAATCCTGAAACGCCCAATAGTGGACGGTAGGGACCAGGTTGACAGTCCCTGCCTTGGCCTTTGAACACTCAAGATATATGTGTTTTAGTACCCACTCTAGTGCAAGAGAGTGAGGAACACGGGTGGCGCTGTGGGTTAAACCACAGAGCCTAGGACTTGCCGATCAGGTCAGTGGTTCAAATCCCCGCAACAGGGTGAGCTCCTGTTGCTCGGTCCCAGCTCCTGCCAACTTAGCAGTTCGAAAGCACATCAAAGTGCAAGTAGATAAATAGGTGGGAAGGTAAACGACGTTTCCGTGCGCTGCTCTGGTTCGCCAGAAGCGGCTTAGTCATGCTGGCCACATGACGCCGGCTCCCTCGGCCAGTAAAGCGAGATGAGCGCCGCAACCCCAGAGTCGGCCACTACTGGACCTAATGGTCAGGGGTCCCTTTACCTTTACCTTACTAGTGCAAGAGAAATTTGTTTTAAATCATTTTTAATACTGTATTTTATATTACCCACCCCAGGACCCTCTGGTGAAAGGCTGTGTAATAAATATAATAGTAAGAATTTGAGACCCAAATTGGCTTAGTGGGACTGGCCTGCTACCAGGTAGGGCTTCCAAGAACTGGCACCACATTCTACTGTTTTCAATGGGACTTCTTTCTCCGTAAGCATGCAGACGTGGTCAACAATAACTTTAAAACTTTTTTTTTTTTTAAGAGCAAGGCAACACTTCCTTTTTTTTATTCAAAAAGGCCCTGGTGGCAGGAATATAGTGTAAAAATCATTGGAAAAACTAAAAGGCATCGATACATATTGGAATATACACTTTGTACAAAAAATTACACATCGTCAGAGATTTCTTTTTTGTGTGTGTGTGTTTGTGTGTTATATAATCTGAGGTTCCAATTCAGTGAATGAGGTCTCAATAATTCATTGGTCCTGGGATCTGAACGTTGAGACCTCCGTAGTCCAACATGTACATCGGCCATTGCTGGGGAAAAAAGCAAGAGATGGGAAAACTCATTAAAATAAAATAAAATAATAATAATAATAATTTAAAAACACAAAAGGAAATTGCAACACTGCAAATATCGGGCTGCATCAGGGCCAAACGGGATGGTTACATTTGCACATAGTTGAACATCAACTCGGAAGAGCCAGTGAGCCTTGAACCTGCACGGTTCCCCTTTCCTTCTGGTGTGACTGTCAGGAGGAGTTTGGAAGTTTTCACTTGCATTTCATGTTATTTTGTGATGTCCCAACCTGGACAAACAGCAATGAGTCTTTAACTATGCTTAGTGGTTAGTAGCTAACTAAGGTTCATGGCAGCAGGTCAACCTTCAAACCATAGGTTATGAAGCTGGTTTGTTTTTGCTAATCGTATGTAAGATTAACCATAGTTTACAGTTTGGATTAACACATGAAACTGTGGTTAATCAAAGCTTCCAATCTCCTTGTAACCACACTGGGAAAGGAGAGCAGGGAGGAGCTTGATCTCACAGCACTAAACCAGGGTTGGGAGCCTTCATTAGCCCCGAAACCACATTCACCCTTGGCATGCCAGCTGGGGGCACAACCAAAAATTGGACATGACTTCCTACACTCTACAGACACAGCACACACATATACAGGATTAAAGTATTAATCCTGTTGGTAGAACAGGATTATTCTCTTCTATTGGTAGAAGAGAAAGAATTTCATTTCTTCTAAGCTACTGCCTGCTACTCATTGATTTTTAAGCAATTAAATTTTTTAAAGCATTTTAAAAAAGCACTATACCTGGTTAATTACAGTGTGCTTTTATTAAACACAAAGCCTTTTAATCAAATCAGCTAATGTACCACAATGAGTACATGGACTCAGCTACATTAGTAAACATAAAACGTTATAAATGTGTTATAACACTGTGACACCAGATGGTACTGTAGAGCTGAAATCAGAACTCTATGAATTTTTCCATTGTGAACTTTAAAATGGTTTTTCTTCCAGAGCATTTTCAGAATGTTTTTTTATAGCTGTGTAGATGCAGCCCTCGAAACAGTGAACAAAGAACCCCCAAGGGATTCAAGGATCTCATAGGAAGCTAGCACTTTATAATGGGGCCTGTCTAGACTAAGGGTAGCCTCAAATTTGTTGGAGTACAACTCCCATCAGCCCCAGCCTGCTACACCAATGGCCAAAGATGTGGGAGATGCTGACCAGTAATATCTGGAGGTTGGTTTCCCTGGGTCTAGGTGACATTTTTCTAGCCCCAAATATAAGCCATCTCAGGCCGGTTCACAAGCTAGAACATGTGGAGAGGAGGGCAACCAAGATGACTAAGGGTCTGGAAACCAAGCCTGATGGGGAACAGTTGAGGGGTTGGAGATTTTTAGGCTGGAGAAGAGAAGACTGAGAGGTGGTATGAAGGCCATCTTCAAATATCTAAAGGGCCGTCCTGTGGAAGATGGAGCAAGCTTGTTTTCTGCTGCTCTGGAGGGGAGGAGATCCAGCCTAAACATCAGGAAGAACTTTCTGACACTAAGAACTGTTCAAAAGTGGAACTGACTCCCTCGAGAGGTGGTGGACTCTCCTTCCTTGGAAGATTTTAAGCAGAGTTTGGAGGGCCATCTGTCATGGATGCTTTAGCTGAGATTCCTGCATTGCAGAAAGTTGGACTAGATGATGAAGAAGAAGAGTTTGGATTTGATATCCCGCTTTATCACTACCCGAAGGAGTCTCAAAGCGGCAAACAATCTCCTTTCCCTTCCTTCCCTTCCTCCTCCACAACAAACACTCTGTGAGGTGAGTGGGGCTGAGAGACTTCACCCAGCAGCTGCATGTGGAGGAGCGGAGACGCGAACCCGGTTCACCAGATTACGAGTCTATTGCTCTTAACCACTACACCACACTGGCCCTCAGACCCTTGGGGCCTCTTCCAACTCTACAATTCTGTGATTGTAAGTTAGCAATGCCCATTATTTTCAGTGGGTCTACTCTGAGCAGCAGCAGCATTTGATAAAGCCCTTAATCTGAATCCTCTTTAGGGCAACGCTGGGTCTTGAAAGCAGTGGATGTGCTGTGTGTTCAGTCATGGGAGGCCCGATCCACAGTTGAGGTGGTGCAGTCCAGACACAGGCTGACCCTCCCCTTCAGCAAAAACAAGCCCCTTGGTGTATATTTACCACAAGTGAGATCTGGTTGGTTGATGACGTGGACTCCAGATTTGAAGAGGAGGAGGAAGATGATGATGAAGAGGAAGACACGGAATTCCCTTCCGAAATCCTCTTCCGCTTCCGCTTGGGAATGGTGCCATCGTTTTCTAGGGACATCCAAGGGGGACGTGGGTTCAAACAGGAACTGCAGCACCCTTCCTGCTTCCCGCCCCACTTTGCGTCGCAACACAATAAACACACCTTCAGTGCCCTAGTTGTGCGGAAACCACGAGTGCGGGGAAGGATTAAACACCAACCCTCTCCCACTTCAAATCACATCCTCCCCCTGCTAGAAGTCTGCAGAGACTCGCAGGATTCTTCTGATCTTCTTACGAGAAAAGAGAGACTGTTTCGGGGTTGGGGTTTTTCTTTTTCATCTCCCTTCCTCCTCGCTTTTCAACTTACCTGGCTGTTTGGCCTCAGATCCTAGGTCTGCAAAGGGCCTGCAGTGTAAAAAAAATAAAGATAAAAATAAAAATGAATGGATAAATTGAAAAATATGGCATTTGCATAGTGAAGATTGATGGCGATTCTTAAGAAAATGAAACAGACAAAGAAGAGTTTGGAAGCCCCTGTGAAAAGTCTACAATCTTGGAATCAAAACAAAGGAGGTGCCTTTATCTGTGCAGTCAGAGGTATGTTCCATTGACTTATTCCCAGGGAAGTTATGTATAACAGAATGCGCAAGCTTCGTATCCTGACAAGGACCACACCCCCGCAGGGCTCATCAGTCTGGGGTCAATAAGGACATTCCTCCTCCCCTCCTGGTTTCCTATTCTCTCTCCCATCTCTTTCCTGCCCAGTGGGCTACTGTCAGAAACATAGAATCAGAGTTGGAATTCACCCCCAAGGGTCATCTAGTCCAACCCCCTGAAATGCAGGAATCACAGCAAAATAATCCCAGACAGATCCTCTACCATTCCTCACACAGACCCTTGATCATGTTGTCACCCTCATCTGCATACGTTCCAGCTTAAATTGTGGTGCCCAGAACTGTACCCAGGACCTCAGGTGTGTTCTGAGAAAGGCCGAATACAGCATTACTATTACTTCCCTTGATCTGGACACTAGACTTCTGTTGATGCAGCCTAGAATAGGATTAGGGTTGTTGGTTTTTTTGCTGCTGCATCACACTGTTGACTCATGTTAAGCTTGTGGTCCACTAAGACCCCCAAATCCTTTTCGCATGTACTGAATGCTGAAGATGCACCTCTTTGGCCTTTGACCCTTGAGACTTGGCCTTTGACCCTTGAGACAGTGGCAGCGGAAGGGGGTGCGGTAGGGGCATGTTGCCCCGGGTGTCACCCCTGAGGGGGGTGACAAAATGCCGGGTGGCACTCACCGTGGGGCCTGTAGTGCGCCTGAGCCACGTGTGTCTCCTGGAAGTGACATGGTGGCTTGGGCGCCCGCAGGCTCCGTACTGCCCCAAACGGTCCAGCCGCCGTCTCCCCCTCAGCTGTAGGGCAGCTGAGTGGGAGGAGGCAGGCAGACTCCTCGGAGGCCCCACGGAGTGTCCTGCCTCGGCTGGCCCCACCCCTGTGGGCTGCTGGCCCCACCCTTGGGCACAGGGCACATGCGCCACCCCAGGCGCCCGATTGGCTTGCTCCGCTGCTGCCTTGAGATGTCTATTTTTTTAGGACCCATTCTTTTCTGGTGAGTGTATTTGTTTTGAACTGTGGTTTAAACTGGGGTTTGTGTTTGTTTTTGCTTGCCTTTATTTACTGAAAAAGTTTATATACTTCTCTTTAAAATAATACAAAGATATAATAAAACAATTCAGTAATTGTTATTTTGAATGGTTTTAAACTGTCTGTAATGTTTTGTGCAATCAGAGGTATTTTCCACTGACTTATTCCCAGGGAAGTTATGTATAACAGAATGTGCAAGCTTCATATCTGGACAAGGAGCACACTGCCAGGGAATCCTTCGGATATTTGGGGCCTAAGTTATTTAGAGCTTTAAACACCAATGTGTGTACTTAAACCGGGCCCAGAAATGAACTGGCAATCATATGCTATTACGTTATTAGTGAATCATAGAGTTGGAAGGGACCTTGAGGATCATCTAGTCCAACCCCCGGCAATGCAGGAATATGCAGCTGTCCCATAAGGGAACTGAACCTGCGACCTTGGTATTATCAACACCACGCCCTAACCAACTGAGCTATACTTCTTCTTCTTCTTTTTTGGCTAGCCATTGTTTTTGAACTACCATATTTAGACTGTTTCTCAGCGTGAACTGCTTTGTCCCCAGGTACCGAAGAGGAAAATGCAGTGATTAAATGAATTGACCTGTGTTTGTATGTTCTGATAAATTCACTTGCAGCAATTCTGCCGCAATTCAACCAACAAAGCAGTTCTGGTTTCAGGCCAGCAGAGGCCGCTGCGACATTACATATCCAACAGAAGCGCTCAAAGGTGGGAACTGGGGTGCCCTTACTGGAGCTGGTTGGTAACCGCCATCCGGATACGATCTCTGGCTTTGAGGATCTTCTCCAGCCGGTGGATGTCGTAGGTGTTGGGGTTTCGGAAGGGAATGTCGTCCGGCAGGCCAGTCACTTCGATGGCGTCCGGAGTGTCCCTGATCAACTTGTATGGCACCAGGACGGGTCGGTTCAGGCCCAGAGCTTCTCCTGAAACAACAGCAGAGGATATAGCGGGATGCAAAAGGCCCAAGATGGCGAACCCTGCCATGTCTCACAGCCGAAATGAAACCGGCCTGGTCTGGTCCCCATCCTGTTTGCGGTTTCCAAAACCTCCCTGGAAAAGGCTGGTCCTAAACCGTAACTGTGAACTCTGAGTAAAAGTTATTCGGCTACTGCCGCTAACCCAGAAATAGTAGCTCGGGTTAAGAACTTTGCTTCAGGATGAGAACAGAAATTGTGCTCCAGCAGCAGAGGGAGGCCCCATTAGCTAATGTGGTGCTTCAGGTTAAGAACAGTTTCAGGTTGAAGAACGGACCTCCGGAACGAATTAAGTACTTAACCTGAGGTACCACTGTACTATTTCTGGGTTAGCGGAGTCTGTAACCTGAAGCATCTGTAACCCGAGGTACCACTGTACACCATGCATATCTCTCTGCTACTTCCAAGTCTGCTTGCTGCCTCCTTCTGCCCAGTTCATGAGAGAGAATGAATTAAGTTCTCAATCTGAGGTACCACTGTATTGTTTGTCTCGAGTGACAATGGAGTGTGCCACCCGGGGTGAGGTCAACCCCCTGTAGAATCCCAGTGTCTGCTGTAGCGGTAGAGACTCAAAACTGCTGCCTCCTGTGTTGTTTTTGCTGTGCTAGAAGCATTGGACTGACCTCCCTGGGGAGCAAGGCGACCTGGGCTGCCCAGACAACAGGACCACCCCATCCCCCTCTCGACCTCACTGGTGTGATCCAAAGGAAAGAGAGCAATATGTTTGGCACCAGCTTGGCTGCAGGAGTTGCCGGAAGGAGGCATACGAGGATGTCTTAGAGACTTAGCCTTTTCTCCTCCCAAAGATGCCCCGCAAGGCAGCGGGCAGTATGGAGTTTTCCTCAGGGTTTACCCCTGAAGCCTTTCTCACAAATTTCTCCGGCACTTGCTGGAGTTTAGGAGGCCAAATTACACAAGGCCTCCTTCTCGAGCCTTCCTATTGCTGGAGACACCACAGGCCTCTGCCTCTTTGCCTCGCTGAGATGCACTCTGCCCGCCTTCCCTGTGATTCCGAAATTATCCGCCTCTCCCCACAGGAAGCAACCCAGACCCTGCAGTCGTCCACTGAGGCCCTCCTCCATGGGGCAAGAGGAGGACGGCCTTTTCAGTGGTGGCCCCCTGCTTATAGAATGCTTATAGAATGCCCAGGGAGGTTCTCCTGGAGCCATCATTACACATCACTGGGCACCAGGCAAAAACTTTTTGTTTTCTGTCCGCCAGTGTCACCACAGCAGATCTAGTGTCGCTCGCAGAGCAAGGCAACCCACCGTATTTTTCGTTGAAGAGCTCCTTCACTTGCTCTCGGAGAATCACCTTCTCGCCCAAGCGGTTGGCGTCGTCCTCGTCTGCGGAGACAGGAAACAGGGAGCTGTAACCTTGGGAGCTCTTCCTCCCACCCATCCGGTTGCTGACATAACCCACTGCATGGGACACGTAGTTTGCCTCTGCCTGGTTTATTTAAATCGTTACGTTAATTGCCCGCCTTTTCTCCAAGGAACTCAAGGTGGCGTAGGCATGTCTTCTTATTTTATCCCCAAAACAACCTTGCGAGGTGGGCTAGGCTGAGGGTGACTGGCCCCCGTGACCTTCAAGGCTGAGTGGGGATTCGAACTCTGGTCTCCCACGTCCTAGTCCGACACTCTAAACACTACAGTGCACTGGCTAATTGCCTGGCTTGTGTGTAGGAGCTGCATCAAGACTTCGATGTGAGGAGTGGGAGGCGTTTCGCCCTTTGCTCCCAACTGGAATTGGGCAGTGCCGGATGTTTTGTGCAAGGCCAAAATTCGGCCCCCTCCCCGCCTTTTGCCTCCCATTCTGCTCAATTCACTACCATAGTTGTGAAGCCGCAGGCTCGGATGAAGGGTAGCATATAAATTTAACAAACAGATTTGCAAGCCAGTTTGGTGCTTGAGGAGTAGGGCAAATACAGATCTGGTCCTCTGGTGGGCAGGGGGAGGTTCCCCCACCCCCCACTTTATGACAACCATATCTGGCGCCTTTCAGACGTTTTGGACTACAACTCCCATCAGCCTCAGTCAACACAGCTTTGCCAGGAGTTATGGGAGTTGTAGTCCAAAGACCCAGAAGGGCACCAGATTTGGGGTGGGGGGAGAGATGATCTATGGCCTGTTGCCACCCGGGTCTGCAGCTCTTCATGCTATCGAGGATGTCCTGAAGGATTTAGAAGGATCCGGAGGAAAGGGGCTCGGCCTCCCCTTCACTCTTTGAGCTTCACGCCACTTATGCTCAGTTTGGCAGACGTGGGTGTGTTGATGGTAGCAGACAAAGAAAGGAAACTCTGGATGGAAACACACGGTTGGGTATTTTGCTCGGTCTGAAACAGCACCAAGCAAAGGAAGCTGCCTCACACTGAGCAGCTCTTAACTGCTGTTGGACTACAATTCCCATAATGCCTGACTGCTGGCAATGCTTGATGGGAGTTGTAGTACAGCGCCACCTGCAGGGTAGCAGGTTCCCTGCACCTGCCTCAGGCAGTGAATACTGGGTGTAATGCAAGGACAGAGTCTGGACCGTTTTTATCCGAAACCTTGGCTTTTGGCTGCTCAAGCCCCTCGTGACGGCAGAGGCAGGCCTGAAAAAGACACTAATGCAGGCTGCAGAAGACTTTCCCCAGCTATGCTGCGTCCCCAGCTACGCACCACCGATGGGGGAAGTGGCAGGGCCACCAGTGTGCTTCAGGAGTCGCCGGTGTGCTTCAGGAGGTGCCATTGCGCACCAGGGACTGACTGCTCCCGTTCCATCATTGAGACTCATAGTGGTGGGCAAGGTCACAAAAATCCCATCATCCTGGATGCACCCTAGGGTGCCAATGCAGCTGTTGTCACCGGCTGTGTTGCTCTTGAGGACACAAGAACTGCCAGTGGGCAGGATGTGAGTATGATCACCCTCTCCCGCTTGTCAGGCCCAGCTGCTTCAACACAACTTGAGTCCAAAGTACCTAAAGGACCATCTGATTCCTTATACTCTGCGTCAGTCACTGAGATCCTTTGATGGCCACTCCCTGAGGTTCCTCACACCCCTGGGGTTTGGTCAGTCTTTACTAGAGGCCTCCAAGCCTTTAATGCGGCAGTCTGTGCCCTGTGGAACTCCCTGCCACTAGAGGCTCAGCGGGAATTATCCCTGCCTTCCTTCAGGTGTCTCCTATAAACTGTTACTCAGTGCTTTGCAAGGTGACTTTCTGTTTATGTCAGCCGGAATTTACTGCTCTTTTTATTTATCTCACTGTAATTCTGTATGCTGTATTTTTTTATGGAAGTGCTGTCTATAAATAGTTTTTAAAAGTAAACAAACCTCCTTATTCTGCCCCAAAGACCTACTCCGATGCCATTGCTGACAATTGCACTTAATGAGAGATATAAAACGCAGAGAGGTTGTATTGCACCCTTTATGAAATTCATGGCTACTGTAGAACGCCTCTGTCAGCTCCTTCAACCTAGGAGTAAGGTCCTCTCTAGCTAACCTAAGAACATAAGGAGAACTCAGCAGGATCAGACCAGATCCCCCGATGGAATAGCTATGAACAGGTCATGAGAGCCATAGATTTATCTCGCAGTGTCTGCTCTTCAAGGGCACATTGCCACTAACCCTGATGGCTATTTGTCACTGCCTAATCTCCTTTTGAAAGCTGTCCAAGGATGAGGTCCTCAATGCATCTTGTGGCAGCGAGTTCCACAGTTCAGCTGTGAAATGAAGCACTTCCCTTTTTCTGTCCTGAATCTCCCAACTCTCACCTCACCTGACCACAGAGAGGGCCTTCTCTGTGGCAGCCCCTAAGTTGCGAAACGTTTCCCTCCCCACATGGTATTTTCGCAATACAGCTTTTAGAGAACACTGAAGACACACCTGGCATTTTATACTTGAGGTGTACATTTTTAGGACCCATCTTATTTGTGTAATTTTAAGTTGTTTGAAAAAGTCTGTAATACAGTGGTACTTCGGGTTACATACGCTTCAGGTTACAGACTCCACTAACCGAGAAATAGTGCTTCAGGTTAAGAACTTTGCTTCAGGATGAGAACAGAAATCGTGCTCCGGCGGTGCGGCAGCAGCAGGAGGCCCCATTAGCTAAAGTGGTGCTTCAGGTTAAGAACACTTTCAGGTTAAGAACGGACCTCCGGAACGAATTAAGTACTTAACCCGAGGTACCACTGTACTGTGTTTTAATTGTTCTAAGCTGCTGTGGGATCTTTGGCTGAAGTCCAGGTATAATAATAATAATAATAATAATAATAATAATAATAATAATATTGTCTATTTTTCCACGGTACAAAGTGGGTGCAACTCTTAAGATTGCATATTCTCACTTTAAGTGGGGGTAAGAGTCAACCTATAGATCTGTCATCTGATCTCTTGTGCCTGCTTTTAAATATTCAAAGCAGCCTCTGAGAGGGAAGCAATGAAGCTGAACCAGGGCTACATTCACACGCATACATTTAAAGCACAATGATATGCCACTTTAAAAAGCCGTAGATTCCCCCCCCCCCAAAAAAAAAGAATCCTGTGAGCTGTAGCTTCCTAAGGGTGCTGAGAGTTGCTTGGAAGCGACCCCTCTTCCCCTCACAGAGCTACAGTTCCCAGCGTGGTTTTAACAGTCGATCCCTCTTCCTCTGCAACTCTGGGAACTGTAGCTCTGCAAGTGGAACAGGGGTCTCCTAACTGCTCTCAGCCACCCTCAACAAACTACCATTCCCAGAATGCTTTGGTGGAAGCCACGGCTGTTTAATGTGGAACCATGTTGCTTTAAACATAGGGCATAAATGTGGCCCAGGTCAGGGGCAAAGCTCAGGTCAGGGCGCAGTCTTCCTAGCCAAGTTGCCATCTTGCTTCATCTCATCACCACCTGTTATCTATAGACTCACAGAACTGTAGAGCCGGAAGGGACCGCAAGTGTCATCTAGTCCAACCCCCTGCAATGCAGAAATGTCCCCCCCCCCCAATAGATCCCTGAAATTGTGATGGTTGGCAGCCTCTTTGGCTAGTGGTGGGGCACCCCCCCCACAGGCTCAGCCGCTCCACAGCACACCTAAAATGCCAGCTACAGTCCCTGGACATACAGTGGTACCTCGGGTTAAGAACTTAATTTGTTCTGGAGGTCTGTTCTTAACCTGAAACTGTTCTTAACCTGAAGCACCACTTTAGCTAATGGGGCCTCTTGCTGCCGCCGCACCGCTGGAGCACGATTTCTGTTCTCATCCTGAAGCAAAGTTCTTAACCTGAAGCACTATTTCTGGGTTAGCGGAGTCTGTAACCTGAAGCGTCTGTAACCTGAGGTGGTACCTTGGGTTAAGTACTTAATTCGTTCTGGAGGTCTGTTCTTAACCTGAAACTGTTCTTAACCAGAGGTACCACTTTAGCTAATGGGGCCTCCCACTGCTGCCGCGCGATTTCTGTTCTCATCCTGAAGCAAAGTTCTTAACCCGAGGTACTATTTCTGGGTTAGTCTGTAACCTGAAGCGTCTGTAACCCAAGGTACCACTGTATTTAAAATCCACCAGGGCCACAGCCGCTCGGTTTAATCGCATGTTCCCTTAGCCAAGCCTTTCTTGTCTGCTACCATCCATGACGCACCCACGGAGCAACGTACCGTGCAAAGCAGCGTAAGCTTTTTCCAGTGTGGAAATCCGTCTAGGCGCTAAGGAAAGAGAGAAGGGGGAGCGAGAATGAGCAGAGGTCAGTTTTCGCACGAGAACCGAGCCCAAAAGGCTGAGGCTGATCCACACACGATCTCCCGAAAGCTCTGTGCCAACGTTAAGCTACACATCTGGAGGCAAGCTGCCTTGGGGCATTGCACCAAAGGCACCATCACTCATGCCAGTAGCATCTGTTCTACTGCACCCCTGTGGTCAAGTGGTTTTTCCTGGGGACCAGGGACGAGGGCCGTAGCATATGAGTTGCACGTGGAAGATCGTGGGGTCAGTATCCAGTATCTCCAGCTAAGGCAGGGAGAGGCTCAAACCCCCCCCCCCCCCGAGCATCTCTTAGCAAGATGGGGCGGCACCTCTCGCTTGAAACCCTGGAGTCGTAGTAGGCAATATTGACCAAAATGGCCCAGTGGTCTGAATTGGAATGAGGTAGCTCGCTTCCTCTGCTCCTTTTAATACGTTGGGTGGCGCTGTAGTCTAAACCACTGAGCCTCTTGGGCTTGCCGATCAGAAGGTTGGCGGTTCGAATCCCCACAACGGAGTGAGCCCCCATTGCTGAGTCCCAGCTCCTGCTAACCTAGCAGTTCGAAAGCACGCCAGTGCAAGTAGATAAATAGGTAGGTAAGGTAAACGGCGTTTCGGTGCGCTCTGGTTTCCGTCACGGTATTCTGCTGCGCCAGAAGCGGTTTAGTCATGCTGGCCACATGACCCGGAAAGCTGTCTGTGGACAAACGGCGACTCCCTCAGCCTGAGAGCGAGATGAGCACCGCAACCCCATAGTCGCCTTTGACTGGACTTCACCGTCCAGGGGTTCTTTACCTTTTACTTACTTAAAAAACCACTATTTCTATTGTGTGTGTGCGTGCCCTTTAATGTGTTTTATTTATTAAATGTGTTTTATTTATTATGAATGTGCAATGTGTTTTATTTATTAAATTTGAATACCGCCCTTCATCCGAAGATTGCAGAGCAGTTCGCAATGTAAAATAAGACAAGAGCTTCTTTGTTAGGGCAGTAGGAAAAGTTAGCCTTGTGGGGTGGCAGTAAGTGTGCCAGACTAGGACCCGGGATGCTGATTTCAGGGTGCCAACTTGGAACAAAATATGGGGAGGGGGCGTCACTTAATCAATCACAAGACGCGGCACACACAGACCATTTGAATGGCAGTGCCCATCAACTTTGCGGGGCTTGGCTCCCTCAAATATCTTATTGGTGTGTGTGTGTGTGTGTGTGTGTGTGTGTGTGTGTGTGTGAAGGGTCCTCAGCCCCTAGGAGATGACCCCTATGCCTGGTCTCAAATCTCCACTCAGTGATGAGGCTCACTGGATGACCTTGGGCTAGTCACTGCCTCTCAGCCTATGCCTACCCAACAGGGTTGTTGTGTGAGGATAAAACGAGGAGCGGAAGAACCTTGTACGCCATCGTGAGCTCCTTGGAAGGAAGGTGGATTAGAAATGTAATACATGAATAACAATAAATTGCAAGGGTAATATGGGATTTCAATGTACAATCAATCTTGTTTGGATATCTTTTTGAGCATATGGACTGTTTGTATGAATATGTAAATATTTAAATTCAGATGGATGGATTATTCTTATTCTCTGACGTTTCTTTGCTATTAAACTTTTTTTTAAAAAATCATTGCTTTCTTGCTTTAAGCTGAAAGTTTAAAAGGTACTCTGCTTTCAGGTGGGCAAAGCATTCCCTCCCTCTTCATTGCATTCCCAAGCATGATTGCTCCCTGTCCCTGGGCAATTCACGAGACTTAGAAGAAACACTTCTTGATAAATTGGCAAACAGGTCACTAATAATAATAATAATGATAAGTCGCCTTCTACCCAGCAGTTTCCTTCCCCCTCCTTTTTCGGAATAAGCATAATACATGCAACATATGGACCCTAATTACCCTTTTTTTCCTTTTCAAACATATTTGTTCTCCATCTCGCCTGCTTTCGAAAGCCCCATTTTCCCAAACATGTCGTTTTTCAGACCGAAAAATTTTGGGTTACAACATATCCTCTTCACCAAAAGTCAGAGAGAGCTTTCCTCCTTAATACGATTTCTGCTTCTGATGGACTGAGTTCTCAAAATGTGAGCTCTTCATCGGAAGAAGCAATGATCTGCCACCCCCACCCCCTAAGTCTCTTGTTCCCTCACTTGCAAAATGGACTTAACATTGAACTCAGAGGTTTCTGAACTATGAGAGAAGAGGTTATAAAGCACATTCACCATTTAAAATGTTATGGAAGGCCTCTTATATACCACACTGTTGCTCCATCCAGCTTAGTTTTGTCTGGACCAGGGGTAGGGAATTTGTGAACCTCCGGCAGTTGTTGGAAGACAATTCCCACCACCTCTAACCATTAGTCATGCTGGCTAGGGCTGGTGCGAGTTGAAATCCAATAACATCTGGCAGACATGGAGTTAGGGAAGGGTAATTTACACTGACTAGCTCTCCAGGCCTTTAGACAGTTGTCTGTCCTAGCTCCAGACAGAGATGCCACAGGCCGAACCTGAGACGGTCTGCATAAAAAGCACACACTTTTTGTGTGTTTGTGTGTGTTCAATTTATAAACACTCAGCTGTTTATCAATGAGATGTTTTCTGTTGCTCAAGCTTCTGCTGCTTTGCTTGGTCTGTTTATGGGTCATTGCAGTGACTTCTATTGCAATGCAATGTTTCTCATTTTATGCAGTGCCTTTGGCTCTTAAGAGATCTTTTCATAATAAGCCGCTAATGAAAGCCGTTATGAACAAATTGGAAACTTAGCATCCAAAGAAGGCCAATTAGGCTGTTCGAAAACCAAGGTACGACTGCAGTTTATATTAGTTACACAGAACTAGCATTCTTTATAACTAATATGAACTACAATCGTACCTTGGTTTTCAAACAGCCTAGTTCTCGAATGTTTTGGCTCCCGAACGCCGCAAAACCGGAAGTGATTGTTCATGTTTGCGAACGACCTTTGGAACCTGAACGTCAGACACAAGTTCCGCGGCTTCTGATTTGCTGCAGGAGCTTCCTGCAGCCAAGCAGACGCCGCGCTTTGGTTTCCAAATGCTTTGGAAGTCAAACGGACTTCTGGAACGGATTCTGTTTGACCTCCAAGGTATGACTGTATTATAAACAGACCAAATATAAAATGGCTGGACTCCCATCAAACAAAATGAAATATGGCCAGACACATTTTGGCCCTGTGGTCATCCTCAGTTTGGCATGTATATATAGAATATGAATTTACAGGGTAACATACAATTTAAAACAAGCAATGGAATACACGGACACACACATGAGAGAGAGAGAGAGAGAGAGAGAGAGAGAGAGAGAGAGAAAGCAACTACATCTGCAAAGACACACAGAGCTAATGCACATACAGAATGGAGAATACCATGGAGCAAAAATTTAACAGACAATAGGCCACCTCTCCCAAATGGACGGCCACACAAAATTGTTATCTTGCTTTCCAGAATGGAAAGATATACTTAAGTCTTTGGTTGTACTGGACACTTACCAGGCTTGGGAATGAGTCCTTGGAAAGGCCTGGAAAACAAAATATGTATTAATACATAAGCAAGCAATTATTACGATTATCACAATTGATTTAAGTATTTCCTTTCCTTAACTCCCCCCACCCCCAGCCCCATTTCAGTCTTTGTGGGTTATGGTGTGATTTATTTCTCCTGTTTATAATAAGCAATCCCACCCCAAACTTACTTTAATATTTAGTTATCGTGCCATGTACATTTGGCAATAAAGAACTTTTTTTTTATTTTTACAAAAGTGTGTGGGGGGGGGGGGAAATAAGCATTTCCCACCATGTCTCGTACCGTATATACGCGAATCTAATGCGCACCTCAGTTTTCAAAACCTTGAGACCGAGAAAAGTATTTGCTGGTGAATGCAAACGTGCCATCAAATCTAATGCTCACGCTAAATCACAGCATCGTTTGGCCCAGAAAAGTGCGCATTACTTTCGAGTAGCAGGTGAGAGAACCTTTCTGCACCTTCTTCAGCCGCTAGGCCAGATACCTTTGGAAGGGAAATGCATGCAAGTGGTGGGCAAGAACAACACATCCACATTCTCACACGCATACAAACCCACATGGATAGTATGCCTGTAAGCCTAGGAAGAAATCCCGAGCGACTTGTTTTAGCAGAGAGTCATAAATGTAAGCCACAAGGCAGAAGGCCCACTCCAGCACAAACACACTCGCCCTCACAAAAGCACAACCTGGGAAGGATCCCTGAGGAGGGAAATACCTTGTTACCGTGAACTTGATCTTGTCTGCCACGGCTAATATCCTCTCCAGGTTCTGGGAGCCGAAGGTGCAGGGCTTCCGAAAGGGGATCCCCGGGGGCAGCCCGTCGATGATCACAGAGCCCGGGTTGCTCTTGATGCGCTTGTATGGAACCTGGACAGGGTACTTAATGCCCAACGCCTCACCTGAAAGGCAAGCCAGGAAGGTGACAGGTGGGCAGGATGGTACAGTGGTTATAGCACTGGGGTTGGAGGCAGGCACGCCCAAGTTCTGCTTCGGCTTGGTCTTGATAAACGTGGAGTGGAAGTCCGGGTTGGTGATAACAGACAACGCTGTTGGGGCCATGCTGCCTTGCCAGGATCAGCCCCCATATGGAAATGTAAAAGGAAAGAAGGTACTTTCTATCATAACACCGGTCTTGGAAGACCTACATTGGCTCCCAGTACGTTTCCGAGCACAATTCAAAGTGTTGGTGCTGACCTTTAAAGCCCTAAACGGCCTCGGTCCGGTATATTTGAAGGAGCGTCTCCACCCCCATCGTTCTGCCCGGACACTGAGGTCCAGTGCTGAGGGCCTTCTGGCAGTTCCCTCACTGTGAGAAGCCAAGTTACAGGGAACCAGGCAGAGGGCCTTCTCGGTAGTGGTGCCGTCCCTGTGGAATGCCCTCCCACCAGATGTCGAAAAGAACAACAACTACCAGACTTTTAGAAGACATCTGAAGGCAGCCCTGTTTAGGGAAGCTTTTAATGTTTGATGTATTACAGTATTTTAATATTTTTGGGGAAGCCACCCAGAGTGGCTGGGGAAGCCCAGCCAGATGGGTGGAGAATAAACAATTATTATATTATATTATATTATATTATATTATATTATATTATATTATATTATATTATTATGTGGTGGCATGTGGGATGGTAAAAACTTTCTGGGAAATGATATATAATGAGTTTAAGATAACTTTTGCTAAAAAAAACCAGAGGCCTTTTTGTTAGGTGTTATAGGCGAGGAAGTACCAAAAAAAAAGACTCTTTATGTATGCAACGACAGTGGCAACAAGAATGCTTCTTGCCCAGAGATGGAAAGAAGGAGAAGTACCAACTAGCACACTAAGCTGATGGAATATGGCGAGACTGATGAGAAAGATCAGAAACCAGGAAAACCAAGTCTTTTTAAAAGACTGGAATAACTTTTTAACGTATCTGAAAGACCACTGAAGACAGCTGAAATCTTTGGCAGGAATAGAATGACACTTGTAAAGTAAAACGAACTTTGGTTACTATGGCTACATAATAGATGGATTACAGTAAAAGATGCAGAAAATAGAAAAAAAAATTGTCAGAAGTGGAACCCATGGAGGGAGGGAAGGAGGTCTGAAGGTTTGAAAGAACCTCTGTTTATTTTACTTTTTTGGAACAGTTATATATAACTTAACATAAAACTAATAAAAAAAAAATATCAGCCCCCATATGACCAGGAGACAGATCAGAGATCATCACAGAGGGGAAGACTCTGGACATGAATCATCATACCCTGAAACAAACCTCAGAAGACACCACTAGACCAGTGACTTCTGCTGGAGGAGACCTCCAGGGCCTAGAACTATCACTACCACCACAGCCTTTGGAGGCTGCTCTGCTCTCCTCTCACCCTGCTGAGGACTACCTACAAACAGCTCTCCCCGGGGACTCTTGCTTTGAGCAAGATAGAATGTTTAGGGTCTGGTGAGCTCCACTCAAGGGTGCTAAAGGAGCTTGCAGGTGCAATTTCAGAGGCTCTGTCCCCACCTTCAAAAAACTGTAGGGAGAAGATCCAGGTAACTATCTACCTACCCCAGGGCCCCTTCCAACTCTACAATTCTATGATTCTACGAACCCCAAGTGTCAAGATTAGCACCCAGCCAGATTACTCACCATACTTCTTATTGAACAGATCTTGAACCTGTTCCCTTAGCGTGTTTGCAATATCTATCCTCGAAAGCCGAGTGTCGTAATTTTCTGTAAGAGAGAGAGAGGGGAAACTATCATAGAGTTCTGCCCGTTGAGGGTTTTTTTTGGAGGGGACACATCATTTTTTTATAAAACCAAAAAGGAAAGGCGTGGGGGAGCATCCTAGAACAATGTCAAATGCCTGCTCCTTTTTCATACAATTCTGTTTTCATTATTAGGGGGAAAGCTACCAACAAGGGCCATTTCAGCTGAAATCTCAATCATACTAATGTGAAGTAATTTGCCACTCAAATCAGTGGGGCTTACTTCTGAGTAGACGGTAGAAGGATAGGGACGTTTGTCTGAGACCCAGTAAACACTGGGATGTCAACAGTAAAATAAATTAACACCACATAATTTGGGAAATCAGATGGATTGTGGTTGTGGTAGCAGTGGCAGATCTCCATTTCTCACCTTGAAATCCTGGTCTTTTCACCGGTTCTTCTACAAGACGTTCACTTGAGTCTCTCTCACTGGCTGCCAACAGAAGAGGCACCAAGGTTCTTATTTATTTGTCTTAATTTCAACGTCTTCTCTGAGGACTGTACGCATGACGCATCCTCTTCCACATTTAAAGCAGCATCTAGTTATTCCCCTCTTCAACATCCAACCCCACAACGCCCCACAGAGTGGGCTGTTTCTGACCCAATTCTACCCACTGAAATCAATTGGACTTAAGTTGGGTCACACCCTACATTTAACGCGGTGTCATACCGCTTTAAACAGTCATGGCTTCTCTCAAAGGATTCTGGGAAGTTTAGCTTGCCAAGGGTGCTGGGAGTTGTTAGGGAGCCCGTCAAGAGAGTTATGATTCCCAGAATTCCCTGCGAAGGGAGATTGGCTATTAAAGCACTCCATGAACTGTAGCTCTGTAACGGCCTCACCCTTAACAAACCTCAGCTTCCAGGATATTTTGGGCGGAAGCCACAACTGTTTGAAGTGGCATCATAGTGCTTTAAATGTTTAGATGGGGCCTTATCATGCCCATTCGTTGCAGAGGTTCTACAACTAACACTGGATTCAACCCCACAAGTTCTATTTTGAGCTCTTAGGGCTAACAGTATGTCCCAAGGTAAACTGGCCTGTTCCAAAAATGGATTACCTCTTTTGTTAGGTGATCCTAAGGCTCAGGACTGTATCACTGCTTATTCACACAAGCATGCAGGAGCTTCCTTGCCCCCCAAAAGCTTACAGACTAAATGTAAATAAGGAGAGACAATGCAAGAGAGCAGACCCTCCATGTGTCCCTATTTTCCAGGGACTGTCCTGGATTTACAGAAGCTGTCCTGGGTACTGATCCTAAGATGACTGCTTTTCCTTAGGATGTCCCTATTTTCATCAGAGAAGTGTTAGGGGGTATGGAGTTATGCGACCCCCGAGCCAATGAGATAAGTAACTTTAGAAGACATCTGAAGGCAGCCCTTTACAGGGACATCTTAAAAAAATGTTTAGTGTTTAATTATGTTTGTATATATGTTGGAAGCCGCCCAGAGTAGCTGAGGCAACCCAGTAAGATGTGTGGGGCATATATATTATTATTATTATTATTATTATTATTATTATTATTATTGAATAGTACAGACTGCCTGAAGGAATCTCATAGACCATTGATGGTCCACATGACACAGTTTGGGAATCCCTGGGTTCATTAATCAAATCACTGGAAATAAATGTGTTTTACCTATTGTTCCTGGGCTATCAGAAACTGTCTCCTTCACTGCTTCTGTAAGAAGTTCTGGCCTGAAAGAGAAATTTGCAATAATAATAACAGTAATAATGAGGAAACACAGAAAGCTGCCTTCTCTTGGTGGGACGTGGTTGGGCCAAAGCGGGAGGAAGGCTTTGAACTTACTTCTTGATAACAAACCGGATACTGCTGCTTGCCTGGAGGATCTTTTTCAGTTTCGCAATCCCAAAGCAGTTTGGTCGCCTGAGCAAGATCCCGTCTGGCAAGCCTACGACAAAGAGATCTTCCGGGTACATCAGGAACTTGGAATACGGGACTTTGACAGGCTCGGAAATTCCTATGGCTTTAGCTGCAAGCGCAAGAAACAAGCCTTTCAGAAAGGATCTTTGGCCTGAGCCCCTGTATATTAAAGGTTATCGTAAAGGTATCGAAACACCACTGAGCATGTTAAAATGCTTGCTGCTGCCAACATGGTATTACCTCAAAAAGGATATCGATGAATAGGAAATGGTTTAGAAAAAGGTTGCCTCTCCTCATAAAAACAAAAACCAGGACACTGTGTTAATCCTCCAAGGCCCTTTGTGTGCCTCTTCCCCAAGCTCTGGAGGGTGGCAACACAAGAAGGGGCCTTTTTTGCAGTGCCCCCCCCCGTTTGTGGAATGCCCTCCCCAGGGAGGTTCGCCTGGTGTCTTCATTATACATTTTGAGGTGCCAGGTGAAAACACTCCTCTTCAACCAGGCCTCTGGCTGATTAATATTCTAAGCCTTTTAAACGTGTTTGTGTTATTCTTTTGTTTTAACTATGTAATATGTGCTTTTATGGAGAGACTGTTTTTTATCTTGCGACATGCCCTGATATCTTCACATGAGGGGTGGGGAAAATAGCTGTCCTGCCTAGGAAGTTCTAGAGAAGGTGTGAGGAACCCAGAGCCCTTCAGATGTGCGAAGGTTAACAGCAGATCCAGGTTCCAAAAAGCACATTTAAAAGAAAGCAGCCAAGTATCTCACCGTATCTAGCGTTGAACAAAATTTCTACTTGTTTCCTCAAGTGACTTAAAACGTCACCGACGCCATCTGGAAAGAAAAAAAAAAGCAGCAAACTCAGGGATTAACGGCAATAAGACTCACATGGGGGGGGTGTTATCTTGGCATCCTCAAAGAAAAAATTCCAGGCCAGCTCATAAACAAAGGACTAAAATGCAGAACAAAGCAAGGAATAAAGCAAAAAATCACAAGCAAGCAGAGAAAAGCACCGTCGATAGCACTGATAAAATTGAGATGGTTGACAACGTCTGGGAAAATGTGAAATACTGCTAGAGGCCACAAGCAGAAGAGGGAGAGGAGTCGGGCAGGTCAGTGTTGCACAGATGCACTGACCTGCCCATCCCTCATTAAAAGGTCCTCCCTGTTAGACTCCAGGTCTGGAGAGACTATTCCTCTAATGAGGAAACAACACCACAAAGGGCCTCCACACCTACCATCCGCCTCATCTGAGATGGTGGGGGTGGGGTATGGTGAAGGGCCTATGAAGGCCATCTTCAGGTGCCTGCTGGCCTGCACTGGAGGAGGTGCTCCATCAGGTATCCAGGCAACGGGCCAAACTCACCTTTGCCCTCCATCTGCTTCTCATTATGTTGTAAATCATTGCTGGGCCCTTTATCTGAAACCAGAGAGGAGACGGGCATTTAGCAGGAAACTAAACATCCTAGCTGAGGACTGTAACCTGAAAAATGTATTATATTAAGCAAAATTGCCGGCAAAAAAGAAGTGTAGATTAGTCCAGCTTTCATGCAAATGTGTTTATTAGGAGAAATTAGCACCAAAACTCTGGCGAATCTTCACGAAGCTTTTAAAAAAATACATTCTTGCAAATTGCTGCAGAAGTGTGGAGAACTGAATTTAAGATGGCGAAAATGAGAAACCGAGAGAAGTGAAGATGGCAGATCCTTCCATCCTGAGACATTTCCTGCCAACCGCTCTTCTCTGCCACTGGCCCCCACTTGCCTCACCCTCAGTCCGTCGTTTTGGTAATGCCAATGACGTGGCAGAGCCACCCTTGCCTCAGCTCCTGACCCCCTCTCAACTCTCCCCACATTCACACCATATATTTGAAGCACTATGACGACACTTAAAACCGTCATGGCTTCCCCCAGAGAATTCTGGGAGCCGTCATCTGTTGACGGTGCTGTTAGGTGGCCCTCTTGTTCCCCTCACAAAGGTACAATTCTCTTCCGGGTGGTTTAACAACCAATCCCTTTTTCCAAGGGAATTCCTTGCTCTGTGAGGGGAACAGGGGCCTCCTCACAACTCTCAGCCACCCTCAATTCTTTGAGCCTACAGCTCCCAGAATTCTCTGGGCCGTAACCCAGCGGGCTGAAAACTATTCCCAAATCGACACTGCCCATCTAGAAATAATCTTAATCCTGCCAGTATTGTCAAGAGCTTTTATCTCGTCTACCTGGAACGGTGATTTGAATGATGTCCACTTCGTCCGGTTCTATCTTGATGCGTTTTATGCCTCCCAGTTCTCCGGAAGTACCTGTCAAGGACGATGGAAACAGGAATGGAAAGCAGAGGGGCGACGACAAATCAGCACTGACTGGTAGAAGTTATCCAGGGTTCGAGGCTGGAGTCTTTTCTGGCATGGTCCTGGAAATGCCCCTGCGGACTGAACCTGGGACCTTCTACACTCAAAGCAGCTGCTTTCCCGCTGAGGGACAGCCTTCCTTAAGCCACCTGCCTTATGTTAACTTAGGTTATTGGTCCCTCTACCTCAGCATTGTCTACATTAGCTGCCAGTCCGAACAGGAAGCACTGGGCTAGATGGACAATGGCCTGGCATTAATTCATTTGGAAGTACACTTAGATAAAATATCCTTTATTAGGCATAGCACACATTACCAAACAGACACCGTATACAAATTGTGCAAAATAAGAGCTCAACATAACAAGGTTTGTCCCAGTCAGATCTTTAACTCCAGAGGGAATCAATTTGCATAAATAGTACAATACAACACTACCACATCACCGATCAGTTAAGGTAAAGGTAAAGGTACCCCTGCCCGTACGGGCCAGTCTTGACAGACTCTGGGGTTGTGCGCCCATCTCACTTAAGAGGCCAGGGGCCAGCGCTGTCCGGAGACACTTCCGGGTCACGTGGCCAGCGTGACATCGCTGCTCTGGCGAGCCAGAGCCGCACACGGAAACGCCGTTTACCTTCCCGCTGGTAAGCGGTCCCTATTTATCTACTTGCACCCGGAGGTGCTTTCGAACTGCTAGGTTGGCAGGCGCTGGGACCGAGCAGCGGGAGCGCACCCCGCCGCAGGGATTCGAACCGCCGACCTTTCGATCGGCAAGTCCTAGGTGCTGAGGCTTTAACCCACAGCGCCACCTGCGTCCCCACCGATCAGTTAAGAACCACTAAATTTCTTTATAATGGCCCAGTCTTCCTACATGGACAGCACTCAAAAATTCAGCCACTATTAAAGTAATTTGATCATTCCTGTCCGAGAGCAGGTCCTGAACCGTTGGTAGCATAGAATTGAGCCTATTGAGTTGTAAGGCCTCTAATAATTGTTTTCTGGCAAAAATGCCAAAATCACAATAAAAGAAAATATGCTCCAAAGTATCAGGTTCCTGTTTACTGCATTTACAGAGATGCTCTGATTCTGGGAGAGCTAAATATCTGGAAGTACACTTATCATGTGCAAGAGTTCTGGATTCAGGGTTGCTAATTGTCATGATCCCAGAATCCAGCAGTGGCCAGAATAGGGGACTCATGCAAATTAGACTCTACATTTCATTTAATGCAGAAGCAGAGAGCCTGACATAGCTGTACTGAAATTCTTTTTGTCCCTAACCACTGAGCATGCTGACTGGGGCAGTGGGCAGTTGGAGTCCAACAACATTCCTGTGTTGCAGGGGGTTGGACTAGATGATCCCCAGGGTCCCTTCCAATTCTACAACAACCAAAGAGCTGCAGGTTCTGCCCTCCCCCATGTGCCCCCAAATCTATATAGAATCGTAGAGTTGGAAAGGACCACGAGGGTCCTCTAGTCCAACCCTCTGCAATGAAGAAATCTTTTCCCCCAATGTGGGGCTCAAACCTACGACCCTGAAATTCAGAGTCTTACGCTTTTACCGACTGAGCTGCTGCTTGACTGCTTCAAGCAGTGTGTTGAAAGGACACAATGCGGTAGTTCTGGGGTCCTAAGCCAGGGCTTGGGAATCTCCGGCCCATGGGGCTAATAAGGCCTGCTCATGCTCTGCGTTTGGTCCGTGAGGCCATTTCAGCCAAGCTACCCCCACTTGATTTGCACCTAGCGTCATGCAGTCAAAAGGGGGGTTTGCAGGCATTTCCCCAGCAGCTGAGCAGAGCATTGTGTACACGGCTTTTGCAAAACGACAATCCTCCTGCTTTCACGCGGCTTCGCAAGACCTAAGAATCATACTCCCTTTTCCCGTTTCTAATTAAGAGAGCAGCGGCTGTTTGCAGCTTACCTGGTTCACATTCTCCAGAAATGGGGCACTTTTCAGATCTGGCAAAGGAAAGCAATCATGGTTAAATTTCATTTATATCAAGTGCCCAATTTAGGGGGGGGAGGGGATACAATGTGCTGTACAACCAAACAGGTATGAACAGCCCACAAAGAAAGAGGCAATTCCATGGATTCATTATTTTTTTAAAATGTACAATGTTTGACCTGGCTTCGCCCTTAGGAGCAAACACGGCATCTTTCTGCATAATGGAGGGTCTGTATTAGAGTTGCTATATTTCAAAAAGTGAAAAGTTTTTTGTGGGTGTTTTTTTTTTGGCCAAAGTTGTTACAAAATCTATTTTTTAAAAAAGGAAATTTGCCAGAATCTAGACTTCTGAAATGGGATGCCATACGTCCGGATTTTGCTGGACATTTCAGCGATTTCCACCCAGACACTGCTTCCGAATGCTGTATTCTGGCTATGTACAAAAATTCCGGACATATGGCATAGTCTGTATGGAAGCAGGTGGTCTTTCGGTTATTTGGGAACGTAGTTTTTATCTTGCATTTTAATACTCTGAACCCGTCCTGAGATCTACAGATGAAGGGCAATATACAAATTTAATAACTAACTAAAATGAAATAAATAGTCAATTAGGGCTTTAAATTTCAGGGTGAGACCTAAAATTAAGCAAACTGGCAGTCATATGTTGTTGTTGTTGTTGATTAAAATTATATATTGCCCTATACCTGCATGCGGTTCACAAGATACATTCTCAATAAAGGTAAAGGGTAAAGGAACCCCTGACCATTAGGTCCAGTCGTGGCCGACTCTGGGGTTGCAGCGCTCATCTCGCTTTATTGGCCGGGGGAGCCGGCGTACAGCTTCCGGGTCATGTGGCCAGCATGACTAAGCCGCTTCTGGCGAACCAGAGCAGCGCACAGAAACGCCGTTTACCTTCCCGCCAGAGCGGTACCTATTTATCTACTTGCACTTTGACGTGTTTTCGAACTGCTAGGTTGGCAGGAGCAGGGACCGAGCAACGGGAGCCCACCCCGTCATGGGGATTCGAACCGCCGACCTTCTGATCAGCAAACCCTAGGCTCAGTGGTTTAACCCACAGTGCCACCCGCGTCCCATACATTATCAATACAAAAACACAAAATACATAATCAAAATATAAACAGAAACAGAAACAGGCGAATACCCCCCAAAAAACATTAAAACAGTTAAAAATAGTTTTTAGAAATTTAAAAACACAGTTATAAAAAGCAGTTGAAAAGAATGTTAACTGTAATCTCTGCTTGGCAGCAGCAGTGGTTTTATAGTCTGTCAGGCCCCACCCTAGACCTGGTGGAGAGAGGCAGGAGCAGGACCCTCAGACTCTCAGCAGATTCTCCTTTCTTGCTGGGCTGTTGGATTCAACTCACAGGCTGCAATCGTATGCCCTCTTACACAGAGGAAAGCCCCATTGTGCTGAATGTTACTGACTGCTGAGCACACATGCATAGGACTGCTCTGTTACCACTGATCATTTCACCTTCATAATTCACCAAAAGTCCACCATCATAGGCAAATCAGATTACATTATTAAATGGCACCGGGTGTTGCTCATGGCTGGACCGAGTCCCAACCCATCAGATTCCAGCACTCCATTGATTCATAAACTTATTATCTGTTTTGCTGCCTTCCCTGCCTCTGGCATGACTTGTTGATTTAATCACACTTGCTGCATCCCAGATCCTTAAGAACCAGTCTGAGATCAGCAGAATGTAAGAACGGCACGGCGGGACCGGGCCAAGGGCTCGTCTTGTCCAGCAACCTGTTCTTACAGTGGCCAGACAGAGGTCACAATGCGAAGCCCAAAAGCAGGACTGGAGCACAACAGCTCATGGTTCCCAGCAACATAAGGCATAATGTTTCCAATTGTGGAGGAAGAAAATGGCCGTTATGGCTAGTAGCCACAGATAGCCTCAACCTCCATGAATTTGTCAAATCCTCTTTTAAAGCCACCCAGACTGGTGGCCATCCCAGCCTCCTGTGGCAGGGAGTTCTACAGTTTAAACAGCGTGAAGAAATAATTTCTATTGTCTATCCTGAATCTCTCACCATACAGCTTCATTGGATGCCCCCAAGATCTAGGCAGGGAGAAAAACCATCGAAAAATCTCCTTTAAAGAATTAAATGTGGAGCAGGTAAAGACATGGCGGTCTCTCAGGAATCAATTTGGGGACCCCAAAATAGGTTTTGGAGTGGTGATGGGGAAGGACACCCTTATCACGGCAGAAGCTTCCTTTCTTTTCTCTGTTTTATTTTTTTTTAAATGGTTTCAAAGTCACTGACTCTGGCGGCGACCATGTTTTCCTCCCCTCTACTGGCATTCCAGGGAGAAAACATGCTGGCCGGAGCAAATTAGAGACACTAAGACACCAGGCTTTCCCCACCTGGCACCTAGATGCTGCAAGACTACAACTCCCATCATCCTTGACCATTGGTTATGCTGGCTGGGGCTGATGGGAGTTGCAATTCAACAACATCTGGAGGGTGCAAGGTTGGTTATGACTATAATATAGCAGCTGGGCCAGGAACTGGGAACCTTGGGTTTTTGAGGAAGTGCTTCCTGCCATCAAGGAGGGGGTTTACCTAGAGGACCTTGCAGGACCCTCCAACTCTATGATTGGATACAAGGTGATACAGGCTTACCTATGACTGGACTGTGAAGTTCCTGCTAGATCAAGAAACGCCATTCTGTGCGGGTCAGGAGAGATTTCCCCAGAAGGGCTGGATGGCTCTATCTTGGTTGAATCTTTGGTAAATTTACTTCCTGGTTGCAAGGATGGAAGAACAAACAGATATTTTCCAGGCACAGAGTTTTGAACCAATAATTAGCCATGGCCAGGCACAACCTCTCCCTGTCTCTTCCCAGTAAGTCTGCTATTCATACAGATTAGTTTAATAGCTATGAGGGAGGGATATTTTGAATTGCTATGACTTTATTGAATTGTATTAATCGCTTCGGTGAACCTGTTGTTGTTTGCTTTATTTATATGTTATTGTGGGTGACAGCACAGTGATTATAATGGGTTTTTTGTGTTTTTTTAAGCTTTTGTGATCATTGTGAGCCGCCCTGAGCGCAGCGTTCGTTGGTGGAAAAGCAAAATAGAAATATCAGGTCAAAAATCAAAAGCTATGTGGGAAAGAGATTTGGGCATCAAATGCCCCAATATGGAGGGAAAGGTCCAAATTCTTCCCAGCGGATTTGGGAAGGTAAACTGCACAAATGCTGAGCATATTCTGGTCACCTCCCAAAACTACCAAAAGCTGGGAATTGGCTTGGAAATGGGACATTGTGAGAATGCAGTTAGTCAGCTTAAGGCAGGTTTGGGAAAACAATGGCCCTCCAGGTGTTGCTGAGATACAATTCCCATCAGCCCCAGAAAGCATGGCCAATGGCCAGGGATGGTGGCAGTCATAGTTCAGAAACAACTGGAGGGCCACCGTCCCCAGTCAGCAAGGCCAATAGTTATGGAGGATGGGAGCTGTAGTCCAACAGCGTCTGGAGGGCGAGAGGTTCCTGGTCTCCGCCCAGGGTCTCAGGTAGATGCTTTTCCCATCCTTATCGAGAGATGCTAAGGACTGAGTCTGGGACTGTCTGGAGACAAAGCATGCGCTCTACTCACTGAGCTACCATCCCTTCCCCAAAATGAAAGACTATGCCCAACGTACCTGTAAAAATCCTTTCATCAAACATCCTGTAAAAGAAAAGGCAACAATTTAGGAGGAGGAGGAGGGAAGGAAGCGAGGGGGTAAAGATAATTCAAGATTTCATTTAGGATCTTCAACTGGTGGGTTGTGCTCTGGCCTTAGGGGGGGGGGATCACCACAACGGCCATTTTATTGGCTCGATACAAATTTACATACTGCTCTTGATTGTTTTTAGTACACTGCTTTGGGATTTTCATGACAAAGTAAAATGTTTAAATGATCAATACAGATGGTTAAAAGCAGGTTTTTTAAACACACACACACACACACACACACACCAACCAACCAACCATGCAGAACTAATTAAAAACAAGAATAAGCTAAATCAGATTATTGCCACCATCTTTACCACGTTCATTTGTTACCATATAGCAGGGGTAAGGAACCAATACTGGTAGTGGAATTTTAAAGGAAAGCACATTAAAGTTTACATTATTTGCACCCTTCCTTGCCGCCAGCCAGTGTGGCAGAGCGCTTAGAGCAGCATTTCTCAACCTGTGGGTCCCCAGATGTTGTTGAATTACATCTCCCATTACCCCTAGCTAGCAAGGCCAGAGCTCAGGGATGATGGGAGTTGTAGTCCAACAACATCTGAGGACCCACAGGTTGAGAACCACTGGGTTAGAGTGTCAGACAAGGAATTGGGAGACGCCAGGGTTCAAATTCCTGTTTAGCCACAAATGGTGCGACTTTGGGGCAGTCACCGCCTCTCTGCCTAACCTACCTCACAGGGTTGTTGTGAGGATTAAATGAGGAGGACTGGAACCATGGCCTCATTGGAGGAAAGGTGGGGTGTGAATGAAATAAACAAAAGTATGCAGACAATTTGGGAAAACAATGGTCTGTATCCAACTACGTTTTCCTCAGAACAGATCCATGGGAATGAATGGGTTTAAGTTAGTAATGTTCATTAACCTCAGTGGGTGTACTTCAGAGCCGTCCCATCCATGATGGAGGGGGAGGCAGCCGCCTCAGGCGGTAGAAAAGGAAGAGGTGGCCCACCCCTGCAAGTGCCCAGACTTCCCACCTCCCCATTGCCGCAGAAGCACCCCACTGTTGGGTGGTTTATGATTTTAAATATTTCACCTCCTGAATATGTTTTTAACTCTATTGTATACAGTGGTACCTCGGGATGCGAACAGGATCCATTCCAGAGCCCTGTTCGCATCCCAAAGCGAATGTAACCTGTGCCTGCGCATCTGCGCGGGTCACATTTCAGCGCTTCTGCGCGTGACGTCATTTTGACGGTCTGTGCATGTGCACGCTGCGAAACCCGGAAGTAACGCGCTCCGTTACTTCTGGGTCGCCACAGAGCGCAACCCGAATTTGCCTAACCCGAAGTGTATTCATCCCGAGGTATGACGGTATTTAGTATTCTTGCACTCCACCTGGAATCGTTTCCATGACGATAGGTATATAAATATTTTAAAATAAAGGAGAAACAGCAATTTTGGGGAAAGAAGAACCTCTTACAAAGCTTGCTTTTGAGTCATGCAGAGTGAAGCCCACCTCTCGGCTCTCTGCAGTCCCCCTGCTCACGAGCCTCTCAAAACAATCACGTACCTTTTGATGACGAAGTGGATGTTGTGCCTCTCTTCCAATATCCGCTTGAGTTTGGGGACTCCGTACGTGCAGGGCCGTTTGAATGGGATTTTGTCAGGGATGCCGATAATTTCTACCGCTTCTGGGTCGCAAGCGATCTTCCGGTACGGGACAGGGACCATGTGATCGAGCCCCAAAGCTTCAGCTGAAAGTGACAGAACATTTAACCTTTAAAGGGTAAGAACAGACAGGACACTCTTAACAGCAGACACTGTTAAACTGGGTCCGCTACCCAGTTTTGCACCCCAGTTTTCCCTGCAGGGAAAGTTTTTTGAAAGTTAAATGCCGCTTTGCCCTTTCAGTAAGCCCTGGCCATGTTTCAAACATGTCGCATTGGCATAATAACAGAGAAAGTTGGAATATAATGTTCTGTGCTCAGAAACTAAGGTGCCCAACAGGATGCCACGAGTTCAATAAATACTCTGAAGTGCTTTACAAATTATTGTCATCATCCATTAATTTATGGCCATCCTTTTCGATTCAATGGCAGCCAATATGGTAAAGTGGCAAAGCACATTCTCAGTGAAAATATTGGAAGTAGAAGATTGCTCAGCAGGCTCCTGAAGGCAACGCAATGCCCATCGGCAGCTTCTTGGGGACCACAGTACTAACTGCATACAGCCAAACTCATAAAGGCAGCAATTTATATAGTATCCGTTCAAAGATGGGCAGGGTCCTAGCAGGACACTGACATAAGGCAGCCTTCCCAAACTTGGTGCCCTCTGTCAGTGTTTCTCAAACTTGGTTCCCCAAGTGTTGTTGGTACTACATCTCCCATCATCCCTGCCCACTGGTCCTGCTAGCTAGGGATGATGGAAGTTGGAGTCCAACAGCAGCTGGAGCCCCAAGTTTGAGAAGCACCAGTCACCCATTGGGAACTCCAACTCCCACCAGTCTCAGCCAACTTACCCAATGGCAAGGGATGATGGGAGTTGTAGTTCAAAGGGTACCTAGAAGGCACCAGGCCGAAAAAAATTATGTATTTAATTTATTCCGTAAAATTTATATACCAGTTGGTGGTGTTTTTGATTTTTTTTAAAAAAACCACTTCAAATATAGGAGACAGCTTTCTGTGGCTGTTGCCCCATTGGTTTTGACTCCATGAAGGCCTTCCACTGAGGAGGCCAGAAGACCCCATTCAGGCCAAATGCACATTTACTGACTTGATACAAACGAGTTAAAAAAAACACACCCAGAAACATTTGCATTAATTAGAAGTTGTGGGCCTGGAAAATGCCATGCCAAGAAAGCAATTAAGTGAAGGGACACATAGCATATGGTGCCTGATGCTGCGTCAGAGAATAAGAAAAAGAAAAGGGGGGAAAATACCAGAAAGTCAGGGGAAAAAGTCCAGAAAATCTCTCCATAATGATATGCGCACCATAAGCACCGCAGATGAGAAACAGGCACTTCACATCCACTCACCATATCTACTGTTGAACAGAATTTGCACACATTCCCTCAGGGTGTTGATATCCTCGGTTTCTTTTATAAAACTGTCCCATTTATCTAGCAAAAACAAAACAAGAAGTTTCCATATGGCATCTCCGGCACAGAGGCTCCCCATCCCTCTCACTCTGCCCTCGGGGACAAGGTTTGTGGTTCCTCCCCACTCTGAGAGAAAGCCTGAGCTTGAGGGGAAGTGGGAGGCTCCAATTGCGCCAGCTGCATCGGGTTCAAACCCTGCAGCTGGCAAATGGAAATGGTGACTGTAAACCACCCAACGTTAACACCAAGAGGAGCAACTGGCTGCTGGATCAGGGCAAAGGCCTATCTAGCCCAGCAGCCTGATCCCCAACCACACACCTCTTCTGGGAAGCGCATAACCAGAGCATGGACTCAACTACGCTCTCCCCAGCAACTGGCTTCCAACCTCCATTCATTTATTTACTTAAGACCATTTCTATTACGGCCTTATCCGTAAAGAAATCTCCCTCAGCAGCATGCAGAAAACCAAACGAACAACCGATGTTACAAAAATACACGACAAATCCAGTCATTTTTATTTATTGTATATTATTGCTTAACATTCCGCCTTCCCTCCCAGAAGCTCAAGGTGGCATACGTGGTTCTTCTCCATTTTTCTCCTCACAACAACCCTGTGAGGTAGGTTAGGCGGAGAGATTGTGACTGGCCCCAAATCACCCAGTGAATCCCATGGTTGAGTGGGTCACAAATTCTGTGCAAGTAAGCCACAGGCTGTATAAGCACACATCTAATTGCTTTTATTCCTTAATGATGGATGCTACGTACAACTTGCAGCTGAACATCATAGAATCACAGAACTGTAGAGTTAAAAGGGGCCCCGAGAGTCATCTACAATGTAGGAATCCTCCGTAATGTAGGAATCTTTCGTCCAAGGTAAGGCTCAAACCCATTACCCTGAGATTAAGAGTCTTAAAGGTAAAGGTAAAGGGACTCCTGACCATTAGGTCCAGTCGTGACTGACTCTGGGGTTGCGGCGCTCATCTCGCTTTATTGGCCGAGGGAGCCGGCGTACAGCTTCTGGGTCATGTGGCCAGCATGACTAAGCCGCTTCTAGTGAACCAGAGCAGCGCACGGAAACGCCGTTTACCTTCCCGCCGGAGTGGTACCTATTTATCTACTTGCACTTTGACGTGCTTTTGAACTGCTAGGTTGGCAGGAGCAGAGACTGAGCAACGGGAGCTCACCCCATCACGGGGATTCGAACCGCTGACCTTCTGATCGGCAAGTCCTAGGCTCTGTGGTTTAACCCACAGCGCCACCCATGTCCCTGATTAAGATTCTTATGCTATACCAACTGAGCTAGGTCAGGAAGGCCCAGTCATATGTTTTAGGACTTGGGAACTGCTCTTTGCTGGCTGATGGAAGATGTGGGGGCAATTCACCACAATGGGCTCATACAGGGAGCAATTACTGCAGCTCCCTTCTGATGCACAGGAATATTCTGAAGTCAGGTGGCTGGTGTTCACACATCCCCACTCATAAACAAACTGTGACTAAGAAAATTTTCATGTTAATAGAGGCATCCAAAATTCACATGGCGATAAACCGATGGGTCAAGTAAATGTGGGCTCATGGGCTGATGTGACAAAAAGGTTGGAAACCATTAGTTAAGACAACACTCAGAACAGAGGGACTGCCACGTTCTGACTCAGGATAAAGCAGTCTCTAATGGTTGGGAGGGAATTTGCTGAGGAAGGACCACGTGAGCCCCAGGCTCGCTCATGCGCCGCTAAACTATGGTTTGGCGCTGCATGCAAAGCGGTCGATGCTCTCAATTCGTTCCTACGAAAGACCCCTGCCAAACATCCAAAATGAATATTTTATATCAGAAGGATTATCCAAGCGCCTAGGTAATTATTGACACATCTACTTCAAACATTGAGTTCATGACCAGACTTAGAAGAGCCGAAGAAACAAACGATGTATGCGAGTCTAAAAATGGGAGAGTTTGTTATGCTTGGTAAAAAATAAAAATAAAAAAGGTAGCACCGTCAGCCGTTGCTTTTTAGTCCTCTTCACATCAAATCTGATGCAGAGATGAAGGTGCGAAACATGACATGGACACCCTATCATTTGCATATCTAGCTGTGGTGCATGAACTGTGGCGCCGTTGCGCTGCCCTTCCAGTTGCAGTAGTGCTGCCACTCAGTGGGACTGGGGCAGGGCGCAATGCAGGGAAAGAACCAGGGTGCCAGTGGCATTACAAGCATGTGTGGGTCTGCAGTTGCCGCTGCTCTGCCCCGTCTTGAGCCTGGCAAGTGGCAGCACTGCCAAGGCTGCGAGTGTGGTGCTCCCACTTCATGAAGGGAATGTGATGGGATGGTGGGGTTGGGTGAGGTATAAAGGGGGAGTGGGTTGGCAGGGGGGGCGATTTGGCAGGGAGCAGAGTGGTCCAGGTTGGCAAGCAACATGAGCAGAGGTGGCAGCCCCTCCTAAGAAACAAAATTCCAAGAACAATAAACTTAATAATGCCTGAAATCTGCCATTCTGATTGTTCTGGAATAGGTTTAGCTTCTGCCAATAATCTGGGCCTGCCCAAACGCCGTACCTTTGTCGCTTTATGGTTCCTAAGCAAGGGGGCCCTGTGATTTAAAACCCATACGCCGACACTCCTAAACCCCTTCTCCATTTCGCAAGCGTACCTGATTTGTCGTGTACTATGGAAAACAGAATGCGTTTGGAGGAGTGTACATTCTGGATGAGTGGACCGCCGGGGAGAGCAGATTTCTGTCCTGGACATAGGAAAGAATGAAAGCGAAAATAAATGAATGAATGAATAAGAAAGATGAGATTTTATTGGGGGGGGTAGGGAAATCCAAAATGGCAAGGACAAATGGCTATTCCAGCTCAGAGTCAGGCTTGTGTGCCAGCATGCAGCGTCCTCTGGCAGCTGCCAGGGAATCTGTGCCCCCCTTCTTTAACAAGTATTGGGTGGCTCGACCTGGAAGGCAGTATTTCACATCCAATTTGAACGGAGCCATGGGATCCTTGCCTATTAGCAACCACTGTCATATGGGGAGATATCAGCGTTTGCACAAGGGGTTGTGTGACACCCCCCCCCCAAAGCATGGGAATCTGCCTTCCTGCTGCTAGGAGAAACTGGAGCTTATTCCAGACCACCTCCCCATTTCAGCTTCCCATTTGGAAAGGGCCGCAGCTCAGCGGCAGATGGCTCCGGGTTCAGTCCCTGACAGCAACCCCAGGCAGGGCACTCCCTGTCTGAAACCCTGGAGAGCTGCTTCCAGTCAGTGTAGACAATGTTGAGCTAAATGGACCCACAGTCTGGCTCAGCATATGGCAGCTTCCTATGTTGCAATAGGTAAAGGTAAAGGGACCCCTGACCATTAGGTCCAGTCGTGACCGACTCTGGGGTTGCGACGCTCATCTCGCTTTATTGGCCGAGGGAGCCGGTGTAAAGCTTCTGGGTCATGTGGCCAGAATAACTAAGCTGCTTCTGGAGAACCAGAACAGCGCACAGAAATGCCGTTTACCTTCCCGCCAGAGCGGTACCTATTCATCTACTTGCACTTTGATGTGCTTTCAAACTGCTAGGTTGGCAGGAGCAGGGACTGAGCAACGGGAGCTCACCCCATCGCGGGGATTTTAACCCACAGCGCCACCCATGTCCCTCCTATTTTGCAATATTTGGCTGCAAACCCTGAAGTGAGCTTTCCTGGGTTCTCTGAACGGAGCTCAATCTAGAATCATAGAACTGTAGAGTTGGAAGGGATCACAAGGATCCTTCAGTCCAACCCTGTGCAGTGCAGGAACCTTTCGCCCAACATGAGGCTCACACCTCAGGCAATTAAGAGTCCCATGATCTACCAACTCAGCAGTGGCTCCTGTGCCTTTTGCAGGCATCGTGGGGGACACAGCTGCAGTTGCGATGCTACAAAAGCCACCAGGACAGAATTCCTGGTCCCCCACCCAGTTTTAGTCCCGATCCAAGGCATTTCAGGGCCTCTCCGTAGGCTTTTAACCAGCCACGCCTTGGACAGCAAACATTAAGGCCATTACCACAGCAGTCACCGAACTCCTGTGGCGAGGGCACCTTCGCTTCTCCTGACAGCCGGGGCCTCAGCATCTCGCTGGCTGTGCTCATCCCGTGCCGTCCGGAAGGACCCTCCTGCTTTATCTCCATGGTGATCTGTGCAGGGAGCGACACCCCGTACAGGAAGCTGTTCGTAGTGACCGCAGGAAGAGCCTCTGAGTTGGCCGGCTTAGTGTGCACGTGGTTCAGCCCTGGCTCTCGATTCCCCTTTGACATTTGGACGGGGCCGCTCGCCTCGACAGGAGGGTTGGGGTCCCAGGCGGAGTCCTCAGGAGGTCTGAGAAAAGGAGAGGAAACTGCAGCTAAATTGAAATTGAAATTGAAATACTTTATTGTCACTTGTACAACTTGTGTACAGTGAGATTACACGAGCACCCCCCCACCACTCATCTCTCTTATTCTCAATTCCCCGCATTCCCACGTCCTAGTCCAACACTCTAACCACTATACCACATTGGCTTCCTAGAGTACAGTTGTACCTTGGATCTCAAACGCCTTGGCTCCCAAAAAAATTTGCGCCTGAACAACGCTCCTGCAGCCAATTGGAAGCTGCACCTTGGTTTTCGAACTGTTTCAGGAGTCGAACAGACTCCCAGAACGGAATAAGTTCAAGAACCAAGGTACGACTGTACTTCTGTTCCATAAATTAAGTAGGTAAATAAACATGGGGAAAGCAAAATGTCACATCGAGAAGGATCTGAAATATTGAAGCTTGCATTTGTTTTATTCTGCATTATTTTATTGGATGTTTTAATGTGTTGTAAACCACTTTGAGATTTAATTCCCTTTAAAGTATAAAGCGGTATAGAAATGAAATAAATAATAATAAATGCCATTGCAAAAAAAAAGGCATCTAGACATTCCATGGTGCCAGCCATAACCTAGGTTTAAGGTGGCTTTTGGTGATTAGCTTATATTTCTGAGTTTCTAACACTGACTACCTGCATGCAATTCCTGCTCACTTATGCCTACCAGGCTAGTGCTTAAATGCAAGATTGCGACAAACCACAGTTTAGTGTGGCGTCCAAACACAGCCATGGGAGGACAGCCCGTTTTATCCTTACGCAAAGTGTCTGCAGATCAGCTCTTGAGGCCTGAAAGTATTAGCTGAGCACAAGGGGGGACCCCCTTACCTTTTGAGCCTGAAGCACATGCTGTGGCTGTGCTCCAAGATGGCCATCAGCGATTTCGCATCGTACTCGGCGGGCCTCCTGAAGGTGAGCCCGTCGGGCAGCCCAGCAACCATCAGAGAGCCAGGCTCTTTCAAGAACTTCTCGTAGGGGAGTTGCACCACACTGCTCTTCCCTAAGGCCTCGCCTGGGGCAAAGAGGAAGAATCACAAACACAGATCAAAACAGAGTTCAGATTTTAGCTGGGCCACGAGGTCCTCCTGAGCCTCATCTCTTTGCCACACCGTTACCAAGAAATGCAAACACTGTTTTGTTGGAGAATTGCATTGCGGAATATGGAAAAGTTTTGGCGTTGTTGGATTACACCACCTTTCGGCTCCTCTGGAGTAAGCTGACCACCAGCTTGCCTTGACCTTTCCTGCTTCGCAGCCCTCACCTTTGGCCCCCCTGGTGACCCACCAGATCACCCTGCCAAGCCCCACCACACCCAGCCCCTCCTCCCCTGCCCTGACACGCTAGTAGAGAAGATACCCATAGACAACATGACCTAGGCACCCTACAGCAGAAGGCAGCAGCGACTGAGCCCAAACCGAACTGTATCCCAAGCTCTTTCTTACTGTAAAGCACGTCAAAGACTTCTTCCACCATCTTCCTGAGAAGGTAAACATCCGATCCCTGATCCGGGGAGATCCGGGGAATGGTCCGGCCAAAGTCCTTGGGCTTCTTCTGGCCATCCAGATCCTGCTCTTTCCTCTGTTGGACTCCTGCCAACAGGAAGAGGGAGAGGTGGAAGTTCAGGAATCGGGCACTAGGACTCACCACCGCATCTCAGACTAAATGTGGTCCCCGCCTAAGGCCCTGCCCCTTCTTCCGAAGCCCCGCCCCTCAAGGACTCTGCTCCATAACCCTAACCTGGAGACATCAGGGATTGAACTGTTGGCATCCAAGGCAGATGCTCTCAAGCGTTGCCCAGGTCAACCACAGGCCAGGGAAGCAGGGAGGCATGGAATGCAATTAGCTTTTTATTAACAGAAAACGACAACACAGTAGGGTCCTTCAGTTGGTCTGAGATGTTCCTGAAACTGACCACTAGCCCCACACTTTCCCCTCTAGCCTCTCTCTCTGAGTCTCTCCCAAGCACATAAAGGCTGTGTCAAGGGAGAGGGCTCCTCCTCTGGTCTGTCTAGCCCATTGTTCAGCAAGATCTGAGATCTAAATTGTCATCTTCTGTGTCGTCCCTGGGAGGCTCTTGGGCGGGGGGGCTCCCACCACCATAGCTGTCAATGTTTCCCATTTTTTAAGGGCAATTCCCTTATTTTGAATAGGATTCCTCACAAGAAAAGGGAAAAGTTGACAGCTATGCCCACCACTCTTCCTCATCCAGCGAGCCCCTGACCCAGTCCCTTCCCTAAGGAAAGGGCAGAGAAATATGGACAAAAAGCAAAAGGGAAGATCAGGCAGAGATTTTTAAAGGAAATATTTTCTTAAATTTTATTTCTTAAACCCATGGTTTAAGAATCAAACTGCCCCTCAAATTCCAGCCTCTTTGCTCCATTTCTGGCCGTGTGAAACACATACCAGGAGCGAAGCAAAAGGCCACAGTCTTTGCTAATGCTGAAAGCTCAGAAATGGATTAGACTCCGGGCGAAATTAGCAGCTGGTGCAGACTCGGCACATAATCCAAGCCAGCGTTGACCTTGACAGCCTAGCAAGGCTAATATTTGCTGGAGAATGAACTCTTCTTGAGCAGTCCCACTGAGGGGATTAAGCATAAACTCTCTGCCAGCATGGAGCATGCAGGCCCCCGCCTGGTTTTCCTAGCACATCAGAAACCTCGGGATTATAACTAAGCAAACATGTGTTTTTTGTTTACAAGGCTTTAAGCCACTTTGTCCCGCAGAAAAAGCCCAACTCAGAAGCGCTTGCCTGCCTGCCTGCCTGCCCTCTGAGCACCCTGCAAATCAAACCCACACAGAGCTCAGTCAGTAAAGCGTGAGGCTCTTAATCTCAGGGTTGTGGGTTTGAGTCTCATTTTGGGCAAAAGATTCCTGCACTGCAGGGGGTTGGACTAGATGACCCTCAGGGTCCCTTCTAACTTTTACAATGCCAGGATTCTGTAATTCCATTACAACTGAGTGGTGGCTCAGTCATATACAGCGGAAGCTGGCCCACTGGGGTAAATCATAGCATTGCCCCATGAAGGGGGATTGGATGCGTGCATATATATATATATATATATATATATATATATATATATACACACACACACAAAGTAAAATTCACAAAAATCTCAAAGCCATCATCTTTCTTGTCTTTCATTCTTGTTACTTGTAACTAGCCTTTATTGGCATAAGTTAAAACAGTAAAATCATACAAAGTCATCCAAATACATTGGTAATCCAAACACATACCATATATAAAAGACTAGATAACCACCATTGAATAAATCAGGCAACTTTGGATTTAGCTTTAAAGATCTCAGTTAAGTACCCCGAAACAATCTTGGTAGTTTCGGGAGTATCATCCCTCAACAAATATTGGATTACAGACACTTTGCAAATCAATATTTTTCGCTGTAAGGGAGTCAACTAGGAGATCTGTGCAATGGGTGTCAAGAAGAGGGCAATCCAGAATTACGTGATGTGTTGTATCTGGTGTTTTCTTATTACAGGAACAGATTCTATTCTGGAAGGGGATTTTTTTGAAACCTTCCAAACAATACAGATGGGGGGGGGACTGCATTTAAGACGAGCTAGCATAAAAGCTCTTTCATTCTCCAGGATATTCCCAGACCTACCTGGAGATGCTGAGAATTGCAACCTGCCTGAAAAGCTGATGTTCTAACACACTCAGTTTCCACTCACAGGCTTCTTGGGGGAGTTGGGCCAGCCACTGTGAGAACAGGGTGCTGGACTAGATGGTCCACTGGCCGGATGCAGCAGGGACCCTTTGTACGTTTATATGCCATAGGAGGAACAAACGTGTCCTAAAAGCTTCACATCTGCCTGCCCCTCTTCTACAACAACAACAACAATTTATTATTTATACCCCGCCCATCTGGCTGGGTTTCCCCAGCCACTCTGGGTGGCTCTCAACCAAATATTAAAAACACAATACAGCATTAAACATTAAAAACTTCCCTAAATGGCTGCCTTCAGATACCTTTTAAAAGTAAGATAGTTGCTTATTGCCTTGACATCTGGTGGGAGGGCGTTCCACAGGGCGGGCACCACCACTGAGAAGGCCCTCTGCCTGGTTCCCTTTAACCTCACTTCTCGCAGGGAGGGAACCACCAGAAGGCCCTCAGAGCTGGACCTCAGTGTCTGGGCTGAACAATGGGGGTGGAGATGCTCCTTCAGGTATACAGGGTGGAGGCTGTTTAGGACTTTAAAGGTCAGCACCAACACTTTGAATTGTGCTCGGAAATATACTGGGAGCCAATGGAGGTCTTTCAGGACCGGTGTTGTATGGTCTCGGCGGCCACTCCCAGTCATCAGTCTAGCTGCCGCATTCTGGATTAGTTGTAGTTTCCGGGTCACCTTCAAAGGTAGCCCCACATAGAGTGCATTGCAGTAGTCCAAGCTGGAGATAACCAGAGCATGCACCACTCTGGTGAGACAATCTACGGGCAGGTAGGGTCTCAGCCTGTGTACCAGATGGAGCTGGTAGACAGCTGCCCTGGACACAGAATTAACCTGCACCTCCATGGACAGCTGTGAGTCCAAAATGACTCCCAGGCTGCACACCTTGTCCTTTGGGGGCACAGTTACCCCATTCAGGACCAGGGAGTCCTCCACACCAGCCTGCTCCCTGTCCCTCAAGAACAGTACTTCTGTCTTGTCAGGATTCAACCTCAATCCTCAATTCTACAAGATTGGGGCAGGCCCAAGACTGAGGAAATATTGCTCTGCAACCATCCTATCCAGTTCTACCCAAGCTTAAGGTATGCAGGCAGCAGGATCTGACCTCGCCCCATCCTTGCCAGATGCAGGACAACCCAATACTTACTGCAGAACTTCTTGAAATCCGCTTGGACCTCCTTCCTCGTGTTCATGAAGATCCTCCCTTTTTCCGTCCCGACAACAAAGGTGTTTTCATCGTGAACCGCGATGCAGGCAACCTCAGCGTTGAGTTTAGAAAGTGCTGAACACTGGGAAAGAAAGAGAAGAGAGAACCAGGGTGGTTTGAATTTAATCATGATTTAGTCTACATGTTTCTGTCTTGTCTTTCTGACACAAGGGGACCTCCGAGGCGGCTTAGCAATCTGAGTGTAATAAAACAGCATGTGAGAATATTTTAAGAGACTGCCATACCAGTACTTGGAAATCTTCTTCTGGACTGCTGCAAAAGCATTCTACGCAGGAGATTTACTGGTTGCAGGTATGACCTAACACCAATTCTGGCCCGAGTGCAGCTGCCAATTAGTTTCTGGAAGTAATGCTGCAGCACGATTGCTGACGGGAGTGAGGTCCTGTCAGCATATAACTCTGCTGCACCCACACTGTTTCCCAATTTGCTAACAAGTCAAGTTCAAAGTGTTACTATCAGTATGCAAAATGCCGAGCAACTTGGAACCAGTTTGCCTGCAAGATCACCTTACCCAATACAGACCCACTTGACTGTTACAAATGCCCCATAATACCCATTCTGCATTTGCAAGAACTCAATCTTTTAGTGTGGCACCACCTACACTATGGAACTCCCTGCCGCTTGAAGGCAGGTGCCTTCACTGTACTCTTTTCGGCGCCCACGAAAAGCATTTTCTCCAAGGCAAGGCTGCCCAGATATGTAGACTGTTGATGGACCATTGATGCATGCTTCAATGTTTTTAGTCTATTGCTGGCTTTTATTTTTTGAATGTTTTCAACTGTTGTTAATCGTTTTCATCAATAATTTCATTGTTTTATCTTATTTGTAAACCACTTTGAGTTTGTTTGGGGTTTTTTTTTACAACCAAATGGCGTATAAATTTTAAGCATGTACACACACACAATTTTTTTATGTGCATTACGAAGCACAACGGAAGAGGTCTCTGCCCCATGTGACTTACAAACCTACGAATCCATCGCAGAATTCTCACGCAGCTACAGTTTCAGGGGGTGAGAACAGCGTATGGGGAATCCATTTCAGCTTAATCGGTTTCAAGCATGTGTAGTCTAAATGTGTCCCCCTGAACAGGGCTTTTATTGAAAGAACTTCTCTTTTTATTTATAGCATTTTGAAAATATGTGTGTGCGAATACACACACACACACACACACACACACACACACACACAAACTGTTCCCTGTCTGATCTCTTTCGTAGTTAAAATAAGATCACTTTTGATGCAGAGATGTAGCCAGGCACACATCTTGTATAAGGAAAAAAATAAACTTATGTAAGATTCATCATGGGATTCATTTATTTTTTTAAGCCATCAAAAAGCAGAGAGGGGGAGAAGACTACTTCTTTTTTTGCAGAAATTCATGCAAATTATTTTCTTTTGTCACAGAGATAAAAGCCATCACTGTCTTGTTGTGGAAAACCTCACACAGGAGTTTGCAACACACAAGGGACGATCAAACAGCAGATTCCAGCATAAAGGTTAATAGAAACCTCAATATGTGTTCTTAAAGATTCTGACTTCAAAATCCTTCTGGCTGTGGATGCGAGGAAGCGATCTTCACTTCAGAGCCCAAATCCCTGATGCCGTTTGTCCTTAATATAAGCATAAGGCAACAGGAGTGCAGTGTCCACTTTCTGACATGTTCCCAAGCACAGCTCATAGTCTTATTTCCTGTCCTTGGAAAACATTCCAGGACTGATTCTTCCCCCTCAGTCACATCACAGCAGCTCAGCAAATAGTGAGCAAGAGGAAATAGGCATTAATTTTTTTTTTAAATAGTCATGAAAAAGAAAAAAATAAACAATTTCACAACTCTTAAACTATCTTATACATAAGTATATGTTAAAGGTAAAGGGACCCCTGACCATTAGGTCCAGTCGTAACTGACTCTGGGGTTGTGGCGCTCATCTCGCTCTATAGGCCGTGGGAACTTGTGTACAGCTTCCGGGTCATGTGGCCAGCATGACTAAGACGCTTCTGGCAAACCAGAGCAGCGCACGGAAACACTGTTTACCTTCCCGCCAGAGTGGTACCTATTTATCTACTTGCACTTTGACGTGCTTTCGAACTGCTAGGTTGGCAGGAGCAACAACCGAGCAACAGGAGCTCACCTCGTCGCGGGGATTCAAACCGCCGACGTTCTGATCAGCAAGTCCTAGGCTCTGTGGTTTAACCCACAGCGCCACCTGCGTCCTAAGTATATATTAACCAAACTTAAAAATGAAAATATACAGAAAAAGTGAAATAATAAAAAAGAAATGAACATAAGGGTACACTTATGTGACTTCCCTCTACCTCAATTCAACTTACTTTATGTATTACAATCTTATTATCATTGCGCAACAAAATGGGCATTTTTTGTGTCATAATAACTTAATACGAGCCTGTTGGGTCAGGACAATGGCCCATCTAGTCCAGCAACCTCTTCTCACTGCGGTCAACCAGATGCCTGAGGGAAACCCAAAAGCAGGATTCGAACACATGAGCCCTTTCCCCGCCTGCGGTTTCCATCAACTGGTATTCAGAAGCATCGCTGCCTCTGTCCACTGAATAATAATAATAATAATAATTTATTATTTATATCCCACCCATCTGGCTGAGTTTCCCTAGCCACTCTGGGCGGCTTCCAATCAAGTGTTAAAAACAATACAGTGGTACCTCGGGTTAAGTACTTAATTCGTTCCAGAGGTCCGTACTTAACCTGAAACTGTTCTTAACTTGAAGCACCACTTTAGCTAAGGGGGCCTCCTGCTGCTGCCGTGCCGCCGGAGCACGATTTCTCTTCTCATCCTGAAGCAAAGTTCTTAACCCGAGGTACTATTTCTGGGTTAGCGGAGTCTGTAACCTGAAGCGTATGTAACCTGAAGCATATGTAACCTGGGGTACCACTGTACAGCATTAAATATTAAAAACTTCCCTAAACAGGGCTGCCTTCAGATGTCTTTTAAAAATAAGATAGCTGCTTATTTCTTTCACATCTGAAGGGAGGGCGTTCCACAGGGCGGGCGCCACTACCGAGAAGGCCCTTTGCCTGGTTCCCTGTAACCATAGCTAAAAAGCCCCTGGCTGCCTCCTCCAAGAATTTGTTTGGCACCAACTCAGGTGCTTTAAAAGAAGAACAATCACCAGTCTAATTATGGGCTAGTGTGAAGAAGTATTTTTAAAAATCTATCCTGCATGTTACAACATGTCGCTGAGTTCTAGCACCTCGTCACTTTGTGGCAGGCATCCCTAAACTCGGCTCTCCAGATGTTTTGGTACTACAATGCCCATCATCCCTGACCACTGGTCCTGTTAGCTAGGGATGATGGGAGTTGTAGTTCCAAAACATTTGAGGGTGCCTGCTCTGTGGGGTCAGTGATGCCTCAGGAAGCAAGATACCAGAGGGGACTTCCGTAAGTCTTGTCTTTGAGCACACACACACACACACACACACACACACACAACTTCCCACCACATTAAAGTTTGCATATCATGCGTGGTTTGGCCCTCACCAAGATCTCTGCTAGCCCCTTTACAAGGAATCCACACTTGAATGTTTTTTAACATCGTACGGTTTGGTGCAGAGAAAAGGCAGAGGAAGAAGCTTACCATAGAATCTAAGGCAGATACTAAGCTGGTGATGACTTCATCTTTTTGAGAGAAGACTAAGTGCCACTGGTCAGACCTGGAGTTGTTTGGAAGTCCCTCAGACAGCTTCCCCAGCAGTGCCATAGCCACCTGGAAACCAACAAGAACGAGATCTCCATTATTATTATTTATTTATATTTATATGACCGCCCCTCAATAAAATTTGTAAAATACTCCATCCCATATTTTAAAAATACAGCAATTACAGCAAGAAAATCAATTTGAAGAAGAAGAAAAACAAGATAAAACTCTTCTTCCAATGGAAACAGAATAAAGACACATGGCAATTCAGCTCAAAACTACACTAGAGCATCAGGTTTCTTTAAAAAGCACAAGCCTAGAACTTGTTTCAAAACACAGGCTTGTTCAAATGCCTGGTCCAATAAAATTGTCTTTGTGTGGTACTGAAAGGATCATAAGGAACGTTCCGGGTGAGCCTCTCTGGGGCAGCTATTCCATAACAATGGAGACACCAGCAATAAGACCCTCTCCGTCACTTGGTGGGAGCACTTAGAGCAGGGCATCTAAATATGGCCTCAAGGTCATCTAAGACACAATCGTTTAGCTCCTAAGCTGTTTAAGGCTCTATAGGTGAAAACCAGCATTTTACGCTGAGCCCAGAAACCAACTGGGAGCTGGTTACAAGCGCTGCAGTTATAGGAGTGAAAGGCTAAGTCCCTGCTAATGGTTTTGTGGCTGTGTTTTGAACCAAAGTGCAGTTTCCAGATCGTTTTTAAATGCAGCCCCATGTACAACATTCCCTGGTTGTGGAATGCCCTGCCGAGAAGCTACCTAAAGACATGGGTGTAGAAGAGAATGCACCTTCTCACATTTGATGGGGAACCTTCCTGTTCACAGAATGCTCCTACGTAAGGCCTGCCAGTCCAGGAGCAGCGCTAGAAATTCCCCATGTGCCACGTGCGTTTTGCAACTGGCACAGGTCCAACTGCGACCCCATGGAGATCTCTGGATGCTATGTTTGCGACGAGCATCTCCGTCTAGCTGGCCCCTCCAGCATCTTTCAGCAGGCAACCAGGAGAGTTTATTTAATGCCTTTACAGTGGTACCTCGGGTTAAGTACTTAATTCGTTCCGGAGGTCTGTACTTAACCTGAAACTGTTCTTAACCTGAAGCACCACTTTAGCTAATGGGGCCTCATGCTGCTGCCGCGCCACTGGAGCATGATTTCTATTCTTATCCTGAAGCAAAGTTCTTAACCTGAAGTACTATTTCTGGGTTAGCGGAGTCTGTAACCTGAAGCGTATGTAACCCAAGGTACCACTGTATCTTCCACCTTTTTCTCCAAGGAGTACACAGTTTACCCCCACACCTCCTCAGTTAATCCCTACAACAACCCTGTGAGGGAGGTTCAGAGGCTGATTGGCCCAAGATCACCCAGTGAGCTTCAGGACTGAGTGAGGATTTGAACCCTGCTCCCCCAGGTCCTAGTCTGACACTCTAACCACTATACCACATGGCTTCCTAGAGCACTTCTGCTATGGGGCAGCTCTATAAATTAAGTAGGTACCGTATTTTTTTCACCATAACACTCACTTTTTTCCTCCTAGAAAGTAAGGTGAAATGTCTGTGCGTGTTATGGATGGCATGCCTACGGATTTTCCTTCTCTAAAAACTACGTGCGTGTTATGGTCGGGTGTGTGTTATAGAGCGAAAAATACGGGTAACTAAATAAATACAGACGTACCTTGGAAGTCAAACGGAATCCGTTCCGGAAAGCCATTCGACTTCCAAAACTTTCAGCTTCCAAGATGCGGCTTCCGATTGGCTGCAGGAGTGTCCTGCAGCCAATAGGAAGCCATGCCAGACATTCGGCTTCCGAAAATCATTCGAAAACCAGAACAATCACTTCTGGTTTCCAATCGTTCAGGAGTCGAAACGTTTGATTCTACAGGTGTTCGGTTTCTGAGGTTCCGCTGTATGGGGAAAGCCAAGTGTCACTTAGAGAAGGATCTGAAATATTTCCCTTGAAGCTTGATTTTTTTTTATTCTGGGTTGTTTTATTGGATGTTTTAATGTGTCTTAAACCACGTGGATATTTCCCCCCCCCCCCTTTGAAATATAAACCAGCGTATTATTTATTAATATATATATTTATTTAATAATATTAATTTCATTGTTAAAAAAAAATGGTGCCTAAACATTCCAATATGGCAACTGTAACCTAGGCTTAAGGTGCCGTTTGGCCATTAGCTTATATATCTGAATTTTTAACATTGGTCAGGAGCATCCCAGATCCTGCAATTTCAGGGCTCAAACCTGAAACTTAGTGATGGCCCCGCTGATGTCATGGGGGTGGGCCCTGGTGATTCTTCCTTTGCACTCCCTCCCACCACATATTCCTGGAGACGGAGGTTAATTGGGAGAAGTGTTGGAGGGAGCTGAGGAAGGCAGGATCACTGTCCTAATCCACCTGGAGAGTCTGTGCAATAATTTGCAGTTGCTTGCAACCTGTCCGCTTCGTCTTCATAATAAAAAATAAATACATTTAAGGCCACTCTTGCTCACCTGGTGATTCCTGCCCTCCTCCTGCCACCTGGGGAGGGCCAGGGAAACCTGGAAACTTGGGGGTCTGGCAACCCTTATCCTACACATTTGGATTTTGACAACTGTTATGTGCTTGGATTCTATTATTCCTCACCCCCTCACTGTCTTCCTGCTTCACGTCCCAAACACCTGCCTCCTGCTGTAAACGATTTTTGCGCAGTAACATTGGGTGGTTTTTTGTTTTGTTTTTAAAACGAAACCCTGCCTCACTTCTTCATCTTCTTTCTACAAACAGGCTTCTGTAGTTTCTTTGGCCTGGCTCTCAGGGAGGCAGTGAGAAAAGAAGAAGACTGTGTCTCAGTTATACCGCTGCAGTCTGTGGGTGGAGGGCTGCTATGACAAAACGCTCCGTCTCGAGGTGAGGGACGGATTCCTCCAACACAGAGAAAAGCAGAAGAATGGGGTGGGGAACGGAGGGGAGGAATGACTAGAATAGAATAGGGGTGGATGGGTCAGTCTATTTCTGGACCGTATCAGTTTTCTATGTGTTCATTCATAAGTCTACTCCATCTGTTTCCCTATCCACTTGTGATTTCTTTTTCTGAAAAAGATGCATCTTAAAAATACGTACAGAGCCGTCTTTCCCATAGGGCTTAGTGGTGCGTTGCGCCAGGGCGTCGGTCTCTCAGGGGCGCCCCAGCAAGTGGGGGAGCTGCACGGCTTTGCCGGAGGCCTTCCCTTTTCCTGCACCCCTGTCAGCTGCACCCCACCAAACATAAGGCTGGTGGGTGTGCAGCTTCCCTCCCAAGCCTCTGCGGGGATCGCTCTCCCGCAGCGGCATGGGAGAGAGATGTGCCCCCCCCCAGGCTGGCAATGTGCAGCTACAGCCACCCCAACACTATCCGTGGTAATTTGGGGGCTCTGGGCCGATATTTGCACCCTGGCACTGCATCTGTTAAAGACAGCCCTGAATATGTATTTCTGAACGCATTTTATCATTAAGAAATATTTTTGGCATGCCAAAAACTGAAATTCAACCGTTTTTAAAACCTCAGGAGAGCTGCATCCCAATCTAAAAAAAATTGTATACTGTACCACTACTCATATTGGTTAAAAAAAAATGAAACAAAAACAAAATCAGAGCGGTTTACAGCAACCATACATACAATAAAAACCATGCAAAAATTCAAATTTAAAAATTAGTGCAAATGAGGTTGGTTTTGCTTTACAAAATCTTTCAAGCATCCCTGGGCGAAGATGCAGGACTCCACAAATGATATCGACGTGATGTCACAGTCGAAAAACTTTTCATCCCCCTGCACCCACCTCCTTGGGCTACTAAGCTCCATCAACAGCTGTGAAATTTATTTATTTATTTGTTGTGTTTATACCCCAGACACAATTCTGGCCCCACCCCCATTTTATCCCCCCAACAGCCCTGTGAGGTAGGCTAGTAGTAAGAGAATGTGACTGGCCCAAGGTCACCCAGTGAGCTTCATGGCTGAGCAGGGATTTGAACTCTGGTCCTCCGAGGGACATGGGTGGCGCTGTGGGTTAAACCACAGAGCCTCGGACTTGCCGATCAGAAGGTCGACGGTTCGAATCCCCGCAACGGGGAGAGCTCCAGTTGCTCAGTCCCTGCTCCTGCTAACCTAGCAGTTCAAAAACACGTCAAAGTACAAGTAGCTCCGGCGGGAAGGTAAACAGCGTTCCTGTGCGCTGCTCTGGTTCGCCAGAAGCAGCTTAGTCATGCTGGCCACATGACCCGGAAGCTGTACGCTGGCTCCCTCGGCCAATAAAGCGAGATGAGCGCTGCAACCCCAGAGTCAATTACGACTGGACCTAATGGTCAGGGGTCCCTTTAACTTTACCTCCAAAGTCCTAGTCTGACACTCTGACCACTGCACCACACTGGCTCTCGTTTTGCAACAACTCTTTCCCCCCGCCATGGATGTGTGTTCCCCGTCACAGTGCTACAATTCCCAGAGCGGTCTAACAACCAACCGCTCTTCAGAGAGGGACCTCCAGGAACTGTAGCTCTGTGAGGGGAACAGGGGTCTCCTAACGATTCTCAGCACCCATAACAAACTACAGCTCCCAGAATGCTTTGGGGGAAGCCACAAGGGCTTAAAATGGTGTCATATGTGAATGTGGTCCTTGTGAGAGCAAACTCCACTGCTAAAAGGGAGTGGCGATGAAGATGGCCATCATTCACAGTTGCGGGGGTGGGCAGGGGAACAGAGACAGAAAACCTCTAATGGAGGAGAGGAGGAGGAATTGTTGAGTCTGGGAGCGCCTGTCTGGAGAATAAGAATGAAGCCAGCTCGGTTTAACTCAATTTGCTAAGCAGACAAAAAGATTCCTCAAGGCTCTATGAGGGTCTGGGATCAAACTCCTTCTCCCCACCGTGCAAGGATGGATGTAAAACACGACTGGCAGAGGAAAGAAATGAGGAAGGAGATGGGGGGCGTTTTAAATGGGTTGGCCAATGCCTTAAAAAATATATCATAATTAAATATTTTCTTCTAATGAGCAAGCTTGGATGCAGATATTGACTCTGAGCAAAACTGCTGCACTCACAAGGAACATACAAAGGCGCATCTAGACATAGAATCCAAACCCTCCGATTTAAACCTGGAATGTCCTGCTTTTCCTTAGGACATCCCTATTATCATCAGATAAATGTTGAAGGGTATGGAGTTATGCACCCCAGGGCCAAGGAGATAAGTAACTATGCAACAATTAAAAGACATCTGAAGGCAGCCCTGCATAGGGACTTTTAAAATGTTTAATGTTTTATTATGTTTTTATATATGTTGGAAGCTGTCCAGAGTGGCTGGGACAACCCAGTCAGATGAGCAGGGGAACAAATAAGAAAATTACTATTATTAATATGGAATAGTCTAATAGGGGTTGCCGTATTTTGAAGAGCAAAGAAGAGGATACATATGCCAACTTCTGCTTTTAACTATGGATCACTATGATGGCTCTACCCATAAAAAAAGAGTACATGTCCCGGAAAAAGAGGACCTATGGCAACCTTAGAATTGGACATCCCTATTTTCATCAGAGAAATGTTGAAGGGTATGAGAATCGTAGAGGTGGAACAAGAAAGAGCTAAGTTTATTATAGGAAATGCAAGGCTTGATAGAAAAATAACCTTGTCCTATCCAATCTGAAGATGCATAGAACCACGGGGAAAATTTATAATTTATCTTAAAAATCATTGTAAGCAGTTAAAATCGTTAGTAGGATTGGAATAACACTTGTAGTTTAATGGTGAATTTTGGACACAATGGAGAGGTAAAAGATTTGGATTATTATAAAAGACGCAGGAGGAAATGATTAATAATAGGACCCACAAAGGGGAGGAGGGATGTGCAGGAGATTCTCTGGAATCTTGTTGCTATGTTGTATGTTGGATATGACTGTGAAATTTTAATCTGAAAAAACCAAATGAATAAATTTATATATAAAAAAGAAGATGCAAAGAACCATGCTTGCTTCTTCATCTTTGTGAGAGAGAGAGAGACTCAGCAGCCTGACTCAGCATAAGGAATCTTCCTTAGTGAAGGCTGCAGCTCAGCAGTAGAGAACATAAGTCAGCCCTGCTGGATGAGGCCAGGGGCTCATCGAGTCCAGTGTCCTGTTCTCACAGCTGCCAACTAGATGCACCTATGGAAAACCCTGAAGACAGGACCTGACAGCAACAACGTTCTCCCCTCCTGCAGTTTCCAGCAACTGACATTCGCCTCGAGCTCCTTAGAGAAAAAGGTGGGGTGCAGATGCAATAAATCTATAATAAAATAAGGCAGAGCAGGAGAGAAAAAATGCACCATTCACCCTACTTAGGCTGAGTTTCAGTAAAAGACGAGGACTAGCATTTTATGCTAAAGGAGGAAGGCTTGCTTCTGAGGCCATCAGTGTTAGTTAGCCACAGAGCAGGAAAAGGAATGCAGGTTCAACCTTTGGCATCTCCAGATAGGCCTGGGAAGGACTCTGGCCTGAAAACCTGGAAATTTGCTCTCTAGGTGGAGATGGGAACCACTTTTCTCTGCCTGAAACCCTAAAGATTTGCTGCAAGTCAGCGGAAACAGCACTGGGCAGGGCAGGCCAATGGTCTCGACTCTGGAGAAGACTGTGCAAGGTGCCGTCATGAAGCAAATGGATTTTTGCCAATTCGGTGAGCAAAATCCTTCACCACTGTCCTGTTCTGGTGGCCCCTTCTTTCACAGCCAAAGGCTACAGCAGAGATTGGAATGCAGAGAAAGCAACGTGACCTGGCTTTTGACGGTTGCAGACAGATATCCGGGGAAGCCAGCGGAAGGAGAAGAGGAAGCATATGGAAGTGGAACGAGGAGGGGGTGGGTTGAGGGTGCGTTTGGGACATGGGGAGCACAACAAGAGGAGCGTTTGCCTTCGTTGGGAGAAAGTTCAGCTTTGTTTTGCAATGTCTCCAAGTGCTTCACCAGGTCCAAGCTTTTACCATGGCCACTTTTGAGAACGGCAAGTTTCTAGTCCTTATGATGGAGAACTTGGGCTGCAAAAGGGCAATGCCTGATGAATTCAGAAGCAGTGGAGAGAAGGGTGTTGATCAGCTCCAAAACTCTGAAAAAAATGGGTTTCTGTTTAGGGTTGCCAAATTCAAAAAGTGAAAATCTGGACACAAAAGTTGTTGAGCTTTTTCTACAAGATCTCAAAAACACACACACACACAAAAAAAAAAAAACAAAGAAGATTTTGAGCTATTTTAAAGGAATAGCCATACGTCTGGATTTTCCCGGACATTTAAGCGATTCCCGCCCGGACACTGTTTCCAACGGCTGAATCCTGGCAATGTCTGGAAAATTCCAGCTGTATGTCAACCCTAATTCTGTTGCCATCTTTGCACCTTCTCAATTCACATCAGAATGCAGCAGCTAGACTGGTGACTGGGAGCGGCTGCCGAGACCATATAACACCAGTCCTGAAAGACCTTCATTGGCTCCCATTACATTTCCGAGCACAATTCAAAGTGTTGGTGCTGACCTTTAAAGTCCTAAACGGCCTTGGCCCAGTATACCTGAAGGAGCGTCTCCACCGCTATCATTTAGCCCGGACACTGAGGTCCAGCTCTGAGGGCCTTCTGGCAGTTCCCTCTCTGCGAGAAGTGAGGTTACAGGGAACCAGGCAGAGGGCCTTCTTGGTTGTGGCACCTGCCCTGCTACTGGATCTCTTGCTTGTGCCAAACCTGACTTGGACAGTTCTGGCTTTGCTTGTCGCCTGACCCTTTGCTGAGCACCCTGCTTGCTTGGACTCTGACCAGCCCTGGTTGCTGCACACATTGGCATTGCTGCTGGCAAGCCCTCTGGTTGCTCAGGTGCCCAGTGAGGACAGAAGAGTCAGGGAGGATGGGAATTATACATCCGGGATGGAGTGCTAGATCAGGGAAGGCTGGATCAGATTACCTCTAAAGCCCTGCCCAACTCATTGTCAACATCAGTGACAGAGAGCTTTGCAAGAAGCCAAGTTACAGGGAACCAGGCAGAGGGCCTTCTCAGTAGTGGCATCCACCCTTTGGAATGCCCTCCCATCAGATGTCAAAGAGAAAAATAACTACCAAACTCTTAGAAGACATCTGAAGGCAGCCCTATTTAGGGAAGCTTTTAATGTTTTATAGGTTATTGTATTTTAGTGTTTTGTTGGAAGCCGCCCAGAGTGGCTGGGGAAACCCAGCCAGATGGGCGGGGTATAAATAATAAATTATTATTACTATTTTTTATTATTATTATTATTATTGCTCTGCCCCAACATTTCTGCTCCATTTGGTCTCATCTTGACTGTCAATAGCTTTTAACTCACTGAAGAAATCAACTCTTCAGGTGAACAAGGCAGGAAGGCAAGAAATGAAATGGAAGGAGGAGAGCTGACCACAGCAGGGACCACCATTGGGGGGGGGGTCCATTTAGCTTTCCCTCAGCCCTCTCAGAGCATAGGAAACTGCCTGGTGCTGAGTCAGGACACTGCACCCATCCAGCTTAGTAATGCCTACACTGGCTGGCAGAAGCTCTCTGGGATTTTGGACTACACAAATAGAGTGTTTCCAGTCACTTTTAACCACCTCTCTCTCCTGTTGCACATTGAAACCATAACAGCCTCTTGGGCCCATTAACACAATACAGTTGCATCACTCCCGTTTTATGAGCTGAGGGAAGCTTCCATGGGAGTCCCCCTGGCGTGCACGTCCTTTGAACCAAACTTCTGTAGATGCAGTTTCCCATTAAGTGCAGCTTTGCACAGCTTCTCAACTTGCCGAAAGAGGCTATAAAAGGGCTAGAAATGCAAACACACAATGTACTTATTTTGCAGGACCACAGGAATTATCTACGGGCCTGCGATTGCCTCCTGGTAATGTTGCCTACAACATCCAAAGGGTGTTGATGATTCAAAGGGTGTTGATGCTCAGGATGCTTCTCCAGAGAATCATCCTGAGCATTTTAAATTAAAGCCAAGGTTTTAGCTCCCAAGTTTCTGCAGGAAAACTTTAAAAACGGGTAGTAGGTTTAGGTGGCAGTACAGAAAACAGGAATGGGTAGAGATGGGCATGGCATGGCAGCAAGGGAACATAATAAGCTTCTTTATACTGAGTAAGCTTCATTATAGTGAGTCAGGCCATTGGCTCACCCAGCTCAGTATTTCCTACACTGACAGGCAGCAGCTCTCCAGGAGTTTGGACAGGGCTCTCTCTCAGCCCAACTGAAGCTGCAGGGAATTAAATATGGGACCCTCTGCCAGGTGCTCTATCAACTGAGCCATGGTCCTTTCTCAAAGTTGGGTTCTTTCCTTTAGAACAACTAATTTTTCTCCCACATAACCCTCCACTCATTTCTTAACATAAGAAGAGCCTCCTGGATCAGGCACTGTCAAGGTAGGACTCGGGAGCAGGTCAGGAATAACTCACAAGCCATCAGTAAAGTTAACTCTTTATCCAAAGAAACTAAACAGCTCAGGCCTAGTGAGCACGGCAACTCTTCCCAGTAGGTCTTGCCTCCTCCCTTGGGTCCTTTCCTTGCAACCGGAGACTTCTTTGGCTTGTCTATCTTTGCTCCTCCCTCTTCATACCTCTTCTGGTTCTGTCATATCAGAGGGAGGGAAACTGGTCGCAGCAGGAAGGGGAGACCCCCTGGCTTCTACAGCAGTCTGCTTCATCTGCCTCTTCGCCCCCTTCCTCTCCAGCCTTTGCTTCTACTTCTGATTCTGGACTGCTCTCTGCCACAGCCTCTTCCCTCTCACTAAACCCTGTTCCCTCTTCAGCTTCAGACACCACCTCCTCCCAGTCTTCTCCCTCTGACCCCTCATTGTTGTCCCACCACCACTCCCTGTGCTCTGAGCCTTCTTCCCTTGGGGGTTCCCCAGCCGGTGCCTCCCACCACTCTCTCTGCATCCAACCAGTCCATGACAGGCCAGTGGGCCATTAGCCCAGCATCCTGTTCTCAAAGTGGCCAAGCATTTGCTCACAGCGAAGACCTGAGTGCAACATGACTCTCCCCATCCTGTGGTTTCCAGCAACTGGAATTCAGAAGGATACTGCCTCTGACTGTGGAGGCACACGTCCCAGCCATCATGATAAGCTGTACCCTCCTTGAATTTACCCACTTCTCTGTTAAAGCCAGCCAAGTTGGTGGCCATAACTCCTGCAAAAGGGTCCACAATTTAATAATGTGCTGCATGAAAAAGTCCCCAATCTTCCAACAGTCAGACCTGGTCCCTCCCTGCAAAACTGCGCCTCTTCCTTCGCCAGTCCCTGGGATCAGCATGAAATTCAGAATGTGCAATGCGCTTGTTAGAGTAGGTGGAGCCTGTTGCAAGCCTCTCCCGCTCTGTCGTAACAATGCAGGGTGGGTGGAGCTTAGGCAACAGGGGGTGGGGTCTAAAGTTTCATTTATTATTCTTTTTTTAAAAAAATTAAATTTACCGTATTTTTTGCTCTATAAGACTCACTTTTCCCCTCCTAAAAAGTAAGGGGAAATGTGTGTACGTCTTATGGAGCGAATGCAGGCTGCGCAGCTATCCCAGAAGCCAGAACAGCAAGAGGGATTGCTGCTTTCACTGCACAGCGATCCCTCTTGCTGCTCTGGCTTCTGAGATTCACAATATTTTTTTTCTTGTTTTCCTCCTCCAAAAACTAGGTGCATCTTGTGGTCTGGTGCATCTTATACAGCGAAAAATACGGTATATACCTCTGAAGATCGCAGGGCGGTTAACAAGACGAAGGGAAAATGAAGAGAAATATTGGGATTCTTAGGCAACAATTCCCCCCTTGGTTTATATTATCATCCCTGCACCAGACATGAGAATATTGACTAATAAATATTTCCGATTATCAAACAGAGGGCACATATATTTATAAAAGCTGTTCTGTTACCAAGATGCCATCTCAAACTCGGAATCCAGTTTCTTCTCCCTTCCTTAAAAAAAAAAAATGAGTCGGGATCTTCAAACGCTCCCATTCAAACTGAATCAATGTTTATTGACTACACCAGCTTTTCACATTAAAAAGAAAGAAAAGCACTCTTTTATGCACTAGAATTTCCGAATCCTTGGAAACCGAGGCTCTTTTTACACTAACTCAAAGCAGCTCCTGGCCATCTTAACATGCGTTTCTGCAGGAAATAAATAATTGGTCCCACATGGCCTTTAAAGCAAAATAAGCCAGGGGGAAAGATCCGTCAGGTGAGGGAAACACGGAGATTCCAGCACATGTATTAAGTCACCGTGATCTTTATGAACCAAAAAAGGCTCAATCTGAAGTTTCAGCAGGAGCGGGGGGGGGGGGGGGTTGCTCTTTGTTTTTAACACAGAGGGAAGGGGGGGGACGGCAACTTTGACAAAAAGCTGGAAAAAAGTGACCTATATCCTCTAGCAACTCTGGGCACAATGGAAAATCTTATTACAAAAAAAATAAAAATCCACCCTGTTTGAAGTTCAGCCAAGAAGCAATTAAAGATTAATCTCCACACATACACACACACTGCTCCAACCCCAGAGTCAGTAACAAAGCTCCTATTGATTACAAGCAGGCCAGGATTTGACCTTCACTTCAAGCTGGCTGAGCGACTGGGGTGGGAGGGGGGAGAAACCCACAGAGCAGCCACCATTTTGAAATGAGCACACACAGAAAGAGAAAAAAACTCCCAGCCACCCATTGAAGGTGATTATATAAACCGACGACTGGTCAACTGCAGAGGTTGTGTGTTTATTAAGGCCTCCTCTGTCTTCACGATATACATTTAAAGCAGCCTCATACCGCTTTAAACCATCATGGCTTCCCCCAAAGAATCCTGGGAGGTGTAGTTTGTTGCAGGTGTTAGGAAACACACGCATGCACCCAAATTCCTTCAAAGAGCTACAATTCCCAGCGTGGTTTAACTATCAGTCCCTCCTCACAGGGAACTCTGGAGGTTGTCCCTCTGTGAGGGGAACGGTGTGTGTGTCCTCCTAAGAGCTTTACGCACTCTTTACAAACTACATTTCCCAGGATTCTTTGGGGGAAGCCATGACTCTTTCTTTCATTTTTTTTATTCCCCCCCCCTTTTTATTGGTTTTCACATATTACTTTACAATACAGATGTACCAATGTGCCACGACTCTTTCAAGTGGCACCAGAGCACTTTAAAAGTGTGGTGCAGGTGTGGCTTTTGCCATATTCGCTAATTTCAGTGTGTCTATTCAGAGTAGGACTAACAGTAGACTTTTCCCCATAGTTGTACAGCTTTGGGGAGGAGCAAGTTCCCCCCACCTATTTTAGAACAAGTGTTCATACTTCGGACACATCTGAAAGCTGGTTGGGGGAGGCACATATATGCTTCCCAGGATGGTAGAGGCGTAGGTCTGTACGATAAAAAGGAAATAACCTTCCAACAGCCGCATGACAGCAGTGGGTGGGGCCAGAGGCAAAAGTGGGTGGGGCAACGAATGTAAATTTTGCGTGGGCAGGGCCTTTTCAGTGGTGGTCCCCTCGGTTGTGGAATGCCCTTCCTAGTTAGTCTCTATCATTATTATCTTCATCTCTGTCATTAACTTTCAGGATGAATGTGAAAGTTTGCCCTGACATTTGGTGACCGAAGAATACTATTCCTGGCAACCTTTGTGGTTGTCATTGTTTTTAGAATGTTTTTGCTGGTTCGTGTTTTTGTTTTGTTTTGTTTGGCTTTGTGTATCTGTTTGCCACCCTGCGCTGCTTGGGGAGAAAGGGTGGGATACAAATCTAACAAATAATAGATAAAAGAAGCAGATTGTCACAGGTCCAAGGGCCAGCTGAAAGCAAGAAAAGGGCTCGTACACCGCTGTGTAGAAGAAACCTGCTGAAATTCCTTCTTCTACTTGACCATTAAAGGGGAACAAGCTCACGGCAACCTTGTTTGTCACCAGGTCACCCCAAGGCCCAGCAGAAAAACATCTTCTGTGGTGAGAGTCTTATGTAATAACCACACACAACTGCCAAACGAAACAGGAGTTTTGAGGTTGGGGAAGCCTGTGGGAACCACAGCTTTTTAATGAATAAAAGCAGAAGTGAAGCAAGTAAAGTTTCATAGGCCAGACTTGAATTTAAAGTTGTGGGTCAAAACCAGCGCTATGAACTGGGCCCAGAAACTGGCAGCCGGTGCAAGCAGGCTTGGATCGGTGTCATATGCTCAATCATATGCCAAATTCTGCATCAGCTGAAATTCCCAAACTGTGTTCAGAGACAGCCCTACATATAACGCGTTGCAGTAATCTAACCTAGACGTTACCAGAGCATAGACAACAGAAGTTAGGCTATCCCTATCCAGTTGAAATAATAGGTCTGAGGGACAGTGGACTAGCCCTCTGCTGAAAAGGTTTGCTGACCCCTGGTCTAGTAGCACCTTAGAGACCAACTAAATTTGTTCTAAGTATGAGCTTTTGTGTGCATGCACACTTCTTCAGATACTCTGCTGCACACTTCTTCAAAAAGCACACGAAAGCTCACACCTAGAACAAACTTAGTTGGTCTCTAAGGTGCTACTAGACTATTTTATATATATATATTTTAAAAATTAAATTATTTTGACTGCATCAGACCATCACAGCTACCTACCTGAATCTATCCCTATCCAGATAAGTGTGCAGCTGGGCCACCAGCCAAAGCTCATGGAAAACACTCTGTGCCATCGAGGCCACCTGAGCTTCGAGCGACAGCAAAAGATCCAGGAGTACCCCCCAAGCTATGTACCCACTCCTTCAGAGGCAGTGTAACCCCATCAGGAGCATGTAACCTCCCATCCATCCGGTCTGGGGAACTGCCTCTTAACAGTGCCATAGTCTTTCCTGGATCAAGCTTCAATTTGTTGGCTCTCACCCAGTCCATTACCAAGGCAAAGCCATTGGTCCAGCACAGGCATAGGCAAACTCCAGCCCTCCAGATGTTTAGGACTACAATTCCCATCATCCCTGACCACTGGTCCTGTTAGCTAGGGATGGTGGGAATTGTAGTCCCAAACATATGGAGGGCTGGAGTTTGCCTATGCCTGGTCCAGCACTTCCACTGCCCTACCTGCAGATGTAAAGGAGAAATGGAGCTGAGTGTCATCAGCTGACAACGTACTCCGAACCTCCAGATAACCCCACTGAAGCTCCTTGAAGGAGCTTTTGGGTGGGTGCTTCAGATATGAACTTCTCTTTGGACTAAGCAAACAAACAAGTCCTTGCTGAGGAACCTGCCCATGGAGACACCGATGGGTTTGTACAGCAAGAGGCGTCGGGGACCAGGCCTGTCCAGAAGCCACAAGACTCCGAGAGAAGAGTCATGGGGCCTTATCCAAGACACGGAGGGCAAAGCTGTGGTTACTCAAATCCAAGGCATGTTGATGACTTCACATCCTCATTGCAGGGAGAAAGGAGGGTGCGTGATGACTCTGGTTTGAAAGAAGGTTCAGGGGCCTCAAATTGATTAAGCCTTTTGCTCACAAGACATGCACAGGGACACACCCTGCATTCATTGGGCCCTGGACAACGACCAACCCTGCATGGCTAGAAATGCTTCCCATTTCAAAAAGCGCCTGAAATGCAGATGGAAAACATTGCCTAGGAACGCCACAGACCCTTGGACCACCCTTTTCTCTCCCCACTTTTTCTAGGGCAGGTTGGCAACACAACTTGCGAACACAGCTTGCCTGCCAGCCACAAAACAGGAGGAGAAGGAGGAGGGGGAAATCCAGGATTAATCGCTCCTCTTTAAGGACTAGTAACATGCAGACAAAGCAAATGTATGCCAGTAGGCCTGTGCATAAGATTAGGGTTAGCTTTGTTATATTGCAGAGGGGAATTACAAGAGCTTGAAGGTGTTTCCTTATTTGCTGATTTAAAAGGAACACAAGAAACAACCCTATCTGCACTATATGTCTAAGGGTCTTATTAGACTACAAGTGTAACATGGGTCAACAGCAGCAAAAACAGCTAATGCTATTCTAGGTAAAGGTAAAGGGACCCCTGACCATTAGGTCCAGTTGTGAACGACTCTGGGGTTGCGGCACTCATCTCGCTTTATTGGCCGAGGGAGCCAGCGTACAGCTTCCGGGTCATGTGGCCAGCATGACCAAGCCACTTCTGGCAAAGCAGAGCAGCGCACGGAAATGCCATTTACCTTCCCACCGGAGTAGTACCTATTTATCTACTTGCACTTTGACGTGCTTTCAAACTGCTAGGTTGGCAGGAGCAGGGACCAAGCAATGGGAGCTCAGCCCGTCATGGGGATTTGATCCGCTGACCTTCTGATCGGCAAGTCCTAAGCTCTGTGGTTTAACCCACAGCACCACCCGCGTCCCTTAATGCTATTCTACGCTGCCTCAAAGGAAGCATAGTGCCACAATCAAGGTAAGCAATTGTTGGCATCTCTATGTCTTGAGAGACAATGGAGTGCACCTCCAGGGGGTGAAGTCAAACCGCTATGTTAGCAGCACTGAAGTGACCTTTCCAAGCCTGGGCAGCATGTCTGGAGAACCTGGGCTGTCCAGACAACAAGACACACACACCCTGTTGTCCTCGCTTATGTGGTCCAAAGGAAAGCAGAGCAATACTTTTGGTGCCAGTTTGGCTGCAGGAGGTGCCGGAAGGAGGTGTACAAGACACCATCCAACCGTCTTAGGAACTCCGCTCCAGAATTTTGCTACTCCTTAGCCTTTTCTTCTCCTGAAGATGTCCCACAAGGCAGCAGAGGTTTAGGATCAGAGTTTTCCTTTTCCTAGATGGGCTACCTTCCCATGTTGATGAGCCCCATCTGCCCCTCTATAGCACATGCAGAAACTGCCTTCTTGACCATTGGACCCACTGTTGGTCTCATCCATTCAATCTGCTGCATGCAGGGGAATCCCTAACTCACTGAGGGTTTGAGACTCAATGGCTACCCTCACCTCGTTTAGCCAACCAGTCAAAGCCATTCCTGTAGTCTGGCCACTGTCACATGCTGACAGCTTCTAAGAACTACAGGTGAGAGCTGAGTGCAGGGTGGGAACCAAAGGTGGACAAACTATCCCACTATTCTGCCTTGGTCAGACCACATCTGGAGCACTGTTTCCAGTTCTGCGCACCAAAATTTAAGGAGGATATTGACAAACTGGAATGTGTGCAGAGGAGGGTAACCAAGATGATAAGGTGTTGGAAACCAAGCCTTATGAGGAACAGTTGAGGGAACTGGGTATGTTTTGCCTGGTTAAAAAGGAGACTGAGAGGTGCCATGATACCCATCTTCAAATATCTAAATGGCTGGCTTGTTTTCTCCTGCATCAGAGGGTAGGACCCGAATCAATGGATTCAAGTTACAAGAAAGGAGATAAACATCAGGAAAAGCTTTCTGACAGAGCTTTTTGACTGTGGAACCTACTCCCAGGAGAGGTGGTTGATTCTCCTTCCTTGGAAGTTTTTAAGCAGAGGTTGGATGGCCACCTGTCATGTATGATCTAGTTGAGATTCCTGCATTACAGGGGGTTGGTCTAGATGTCCCTCGGGGTCCCTCCCAACTCTACAATTCCGATTCTATGCAGCCTTCCAGTTCTTAAACAGCCATGGCTTCCCCCAAGGAATCCAGGGAACCATAGTTTCTTACGTGTGCTGAGAGTTGTTAGGAGACCTCTATTTCCCTCACAGAGCTACAATTCCTGGGGTGGTTTAAGGGGAATAGAGGAAGGGAGAGAGCAAAGCAGATTTTTTAAAAAAATCAAGACAGCTTTTGCCGACATGAAAAAAGAGAGGCCGTTCTATTTTGATTTCTGGAAGATCTGGAGGGAATTCGTTCAAGCTTCTGTTTCAAAAGGATGCCGCTCCCTGGGGTTCAGCATCCCTTTGGTGATGGGGCTGTTTGAGATCAAAGACATAAACTCTCGTGTGCTGCAGCAAAGCACTACACACTCACACACCCCACAGCCACTGTTTCGCTTACTTCTAAATTCTCTCAAAGCGTAGAGGAAGGAGAATGAGCACAGGAGGTTATTTAGATTTCATTCTCCTTAAGAAAGAAAAAAAAAAGGATGAACACACCTGTAATTAAATTCACATAGGCCTGGTTCAGTTGTGTGAAATTTCGACCTGCTGTTGAACATTCGACTCGACTCCTCTGCCAAACAAACAAAAAAGCCCACTTCAGTTCCTGGGGGCATCAGACAATAGTAAATGCTGAATGCTACAGTAAATTAGCAGTGACGTGTAGGGGTAGCAGACAGAAGGCAGCTGAGAGATGAGACAAGACATATGGTCAAGGCAAGAAGAAAGTGGTTAGTGAAAAGGGAGCGTCAAGAGAAAGCAGTGGCTTGGCTTCTCAAGCTCACAGGCCAGGGCAAGGCAAAGCACATTTAAAGCACACAACTTCCCCCAAAGAATCCTGGGAACTGCAGTTGAACCCCTTGCAGAGCTACAACTTCCAGCAGCCTTAACAAATTACAGTTCCCAGGATTTAAATGTGCACCTGAGAATGTTGCTAGTGAATCCTGCTTCACCTACAAACACGCGCTTGTTGCACAAATTTCCTGGATCTGCCAAGGAAATCTTTCAGAAAAGGGCCGCTGAAAGGACCGAGGAGATGGAGCAGCTCCCCGATGGAAAAAGGTTGCAGCGTCCGGGAATTTTTTAGTTTAAAGAAAAGGCAAATAGGAAGTGGTGCCACGATAGAAGTTTATAAAAGTATTCATGGTGTAGAGGTAGTGGATAGAGAAAGGTTTTCTTCTCCATCTCTCGTAACACTAGAATTCCTGGACATCTGAACATGGGAAGATTCAGGACAGAGATTCAGGACGTGGTACACAGTTAAACTGTGGAACTCACTGCCACAAGAGGCAACGATGACCTCCAAACTAGATGGCTTCAAAAAAGGATTGGGCAAATTCAGGGAGGATAAGACTATTAAGGGCTGCTAGCCATGATGGCGATGCTCCAATGCTTCTGAATACCAGTTGCTGGAAACCACATGAGAGAAGAGAGCTCTTGTGCTTGAATCCTGCTTGTGAGTTTCCCACAGGCATCTGGCTGGCCACTGTGCTGAACTAGATGGGTCACTGGCCGGACCCAGCAGCCACTTCCGGGGGCACCGCCCCACAAAAAGAATGAAAACAAACTTCTGATGCTAGCTGGGAAATTGCACATCGCAGAAGCAAAGGTTTCAGAAGGAAGGCTAAAATTAGCAAGGTGTATTAATGAACTAAGATCATCTCAATTCATCACTAGCAGCCTATTCCCTCTCCCCTTCGCTCCCCTCTTCCTAATCACAAAGATTGCTTTCTGCATTCCCTCGAGAGAGGCCGTTAAATTCCTTGCCAATCAAAACGTACCTTCCAAAGTCACCGATAATGAAAGTCTGCACTTGAAGCATTTTTTAAAAAACGGGACGTGGGTGGCACTGTGGGTTAAACCACAGAGCCCAGGACTTGCCAATCAGAAGGTCGGGGGTTCCTATCCCCGTGACGGGGTGAGCTCCCGTTGCTCAGTCCCTGCTCCTGCCCACCTAGCAGTTCGAAAGCACATCAAAGTGCAAGTAGATAAATAGGTACCGCTCCGGCGGGAAGGTAAACGGCATTTCTGTGCACTGCTCTGGTTCACTAGAAGCGGCTTAGTCATGCTGGCCACATGACCCGGAAGCTGTACGCCGGCTCCCTCGGCCAATAAAGCGAGATGAGCGCCGCAACCCCAGAGTCGGCCACGACTGGACCTAATGGTCAGGGGTCCCTTTACCTTAAGTCTTAGAAACACACAGCTCTCTTAAGTAAGGCTGGGTGATATATTGTTATATCATCCCAAACCGGTTCCATATTGTAATATCCGTTTCATAATTTTGGACCTGGCATCATGGTGTGTGTGTGTGTGTGCGCGCGCGCGTTATGCAAAAATCACAATACAGGCGGAAATGTGAAGCCACCCAATGCCTCTACATAGTTCTATCCTTATTTCAGACATCATGACATATCAGTATATTGCAATGTTTAACTGGTGATATATCACAATGTTGAAAACCAGATACCCCCCAACCCTACTCTTTAAATTGGGATTTAAGACAAGGGGGTGATTTTTAACATAGTTTTTGCAGGAGAATAGTTTTTTCAATTTTTTTTATGTTATTAAGGACACCTCAGTACTTGTTACTATTTAACTTTATTTTATGAGGGGTGGGGTGGGAATTCTCCTTGCCTTTTGCACAAAAGGCATCTATCATATTTAGAAATATGCACTGAGAAAATGATCCAATATAATAAAATGAATAACGAGAGAAGCACGAACCAAGCAAGGAATTCCTCAACCAATCAGGGCTCTTTAAACAAGAATGACCTGAGTAACAAATCTAGAGGAAGTGAAACGAAACTGGCTCCCTCGGAGTCGTGTTTGTCCTCCACATAGTTAATTTAATAATTAAATGTATATCCTTCCCTTCCACCCCAAAAAGCCAGGGTGGCAAACAGCATGTTATGAAACAATTACCGTATTTTTCGTCCCATAGGATGCTCCGTCCCATAGGACGCACCTAATTTTTTTTTTTGGGGGGGGGGGAAATAAAGGAAAACAATTTTCCTTTATTTCCCCCCCAAAACCAGGTCGGGGAACAGCGGGATGGCAGCGCTGCGCCTCCCCGCTGTCCCCCGAGCTTGTGGGGCTGGCCGATGTCTGCCCGGCGCGCTGGGCGCTCTGCTTCAGGGCACCCTGCTATCCACAGCGTGGGGAGCCCCACGGGAACTCCCGCAGGGCTCCCCACGCTGCGGATGTCTGCCCGGCACGCGGGGCGCTCTGCTTCAGGGCACCCTGCGCGCCGGGCAGGCTGCTATCCGCAGCGTGGGGAGGCCCGCGGGAACTCCCGCGGGCTCCCCAGGCTTGCTGATAGCTTCCTGAAGCCTGGAGAGCGAGAGGGGCCGGTGCACACCCACCCCTCTCGCTCTCCAAGCTTCAGCGAAAGCCTGTATTCGCCCCATAGGACGCACGCAGATTTCCCCTTCATTTTTGGAGGGGAAAAAGTGTGTCCTATAGGGCAAAAAATACGGTAAGACATATCTTCCAACATGTCTCCAATGAAAACAGGGACATCCTATTCAATAATAATAATAATAATAATAATAATAATACAGTGGTACCTCGGGTTAAATACTTAATTCGTTCCAGAGGTCCGTTCTTAACATGAAACTGTTCTTAACCTGAAGCACCACTTTAGCTAATGGGGCCTCCTGCTGCCGCTGCACTGCCGAAGCACAATTTCTGTTCTCATCTTGAAGCAAAGTTCTTAACTTGAGGTAATATTTCTGGGTTAGCGGAGTCTGTAACGTGAAGCGTATGTAACCTGAAGCATATGTAACCCAAGGTAGGTAAAGGTAAAGGGAACCCTGACCATTAGGTCCAGTCGTGACCGACTCTGGGGTTGCAGCGCTCATCTCGCTTTATTGGCCAAGGGAGCCGGCGCACAGCTTCCAGGTCACGTGGCCAGCATGACTAAGCCGCTTCTGGCGAACCAGAGCAGCACACGGAAACACCGATTACCTTCCCACCGGAGCGATACCTATTTATCTACTTGCACTTTGACATGCTTTCGAACTGCTAGGTTGGCAGGAGCAGGGACCAAGCAGCGGGGATTTGAACTGCCGACCTTCTGATCGACAAGTCCTAGGCTCTGTGATTTAACCCACAGTGCTGCCCGCATCCCACTGTAATAAAAACATTTACCAATGTAAATGTTGTTGTTTTATACCAGCTTCAAACATATATAAAAACATAATAAAACATTGAACATCAAAATTTAAGAGTCACAACAATCTTTTCCCCCACCCTCTCCTTGCTTTCTGCTAAACACACACATGCACGCGTGCACACACAACTGCAGTTGAGCTACTGTTTGCGTGACCAGGGTAAAAAATAAATAAATACATCCTCAATCTCAATTCCAGGCCCCTACGGTGCCTATGGCAACTGGCATCCGTCGCCTTGGAAACTAATCTCGTGGTATTTGAACAACGTAACAAGGGCCTTTAATCTCCCAAACACTGTAAATCTTTATTCTCACCCGCTTGGCGAGATCCAGAAGAGGCAATATAAAAAGCTTGTTGTTCCCACCTGGAAAGGGAGCTCCCTTGACTAGGGTTTTGTATACACGGGGTGGTTGTGTGTGTTTTTCTCTCCCCCAACTCAAAAGGGAGGGCAGCGCGGCCTACGGAGAGAGGCCTACCGTCAAGTAAATAATTAGTCACATTTCATGAGGCAAAAAATGCGTTCCCCGAGGCGTTGGGGACTCGGGAGAGCTGCACACTCAGCGTTTCCACGCTAACCTGTTCCCCACATTTAAAAACAAAAGCATGGGTTATTAATTTGCACTTATATTCCACCTTTCCTCCAAGGGGCTCCAGGTGGAGTAGACATAATCATCTTCTTCTTATTATTAGTAGTAGTAGTAGTAGTAGTACGCTGCCCATCTAACTGGGTTGCCCCAGCCACTCTGGGCAGCTTCCAAGAAAATATAAAAACAAAGTAAAACATCAAACATTAAAAACTCCCCTATACAAGGCTGGCTTCAGATGTCTTCTGAATGTCATATCACTGCTTATCTCCTTGACATCTGGTGGAAGGGCGTTCCACAAGGTGGGTGCCACTACTGAGAAGGCCCTCTGCCTGCTTCCCTGTAACTTCCGCCCTCGTTTTATCCTTGCAGCAGTCCTGCGAAACAGCATTTGAAATTCGCCAGGCGCATTTTGCACCTGTCTATCGGCCACTTGCAACCAAGTGAAGATGCTAGGGTGCCTCTGGAGGTGCATGCCTGGAGATCATTGGATCTGGAGTGTTTTCACACACTAGCAACACATCTTCTATCGTGCTATTTTATCTGCACAATCCGAACAAATTTCAGGAACCAAAAAGTCATATTGAGAAACACAACTTTTGAGCCGTCTGTCCCCCGAACAACAACTAGACATTACATATTGGTGACTGTAACCCTTGCTTAAAGATTTATATACACTACCTTGCTTAAAGATTTATATACACTACCTGTGAGAGTTTCTAACACTACCTGTGAGGTAGAAAAGGTTGAAAAAATGAGGGAGGGAGGGAGAGACCCCCAAAGTCATCCAGTGAGTTTGATGGCTTGAGTGAAGATCTGAAACAGAGGCCCCATTTGCACTATACAGTGGTACCTCGGGTTCCAGACACTTCATGTTCCAGACACTTCACGTTACAGACTCCACTAACCCAGAAACAGTACCTCGGTTTAAGAACTTTGCTTCAGGATGAGAACAGAAACCACGCAGCAGCGGCGCGGCAGGCCCCATTAGCTAAAGTGGTACCTCAGGTTAAGAACTGTTTCAGGTTCAGAATGGACCTCCAGAACGAATTAAGTTCTTAACCCAAGGTACTTTGAAAGCACTATTATACAGTAGTACCTCATGTTCTTAACCTGAAGCACCACTTTAGCTAATGGGGCCTCCTGCTGCTGCCATGCCACCAGAGCCCAATTTCTGTTCTCAACCTGAAGCACTATTTCTGGGTTAGCGGAGTCTGTAACCTGAAGCATATGTAACCTGAAGCGTATGTAACCTGAAGTACCACTGTACAACATTAACTGTTTGTGGCTTCCCCTAAGGCATCCTGGGAACTGTAGTTTGTTAAGGGTGCTTAGGATTGTTAGGAGACCCCCCTTTCCACTTCACAGAGCTAAAATTCCCAGGGTGCTTTAACAATCAACCCCTCTTCAGAGGGAGCTGTGGGAATTGTAGCTCTTGGGAGGGGGGTAGGCAGGGCCTGCTAATAACTCTCAGCAGCCTTGGGAAAGAAACCACACCTCCCAGGATTCTTGTACGGAAGCCATGACTGAATGAAGCAGTTTCATGGTGCTTTAAATGTACAGTGTAGTTGGAGCCCAAGGCTCGCCTTCAGCTATGAGTCAGACCACAGAACAATCCCTAACGACTCGAGGAAGCTGCCTTACACCAGCTCAGACATTTTGGCTGCCTAACTCAGTATTGTCCACTCCCAACCGTCAGAGGCTCTCCAGAGTCCCGTTTCCATCACCCGCTCCCTAATCCTCTTTAATCAGGAGATGCAAGGGATTAAACCTAGGACCTTCTGCATGAAAAACATGTGCTCTACCACTGATCTGTGGATTACTTATTACTAGCAGCCTCGTACCTGCTGCCGATGCTCAGGAATTCAAAAAATCAGTGCAGTTTTGAACCCAGCGGCTAAAGACCAGTGGTTACAGTCCACCATATTGATTCAAATTGCCATCCGACTGTATCCAGCCATGAAAACCTATCCCTTGGACTCAGGAACCGTCATAGAAAAATTGGTTAAAATCAGTGCAAATTTGAAAGGTGCGGTCTCTGAGGCTCGGTGTCAGGAGACTTTGTGGTAGTTTGTAGAGGAAAGCAAGGCCCTTGCTGTGTCATTAAGTCCAAAGAAGAGCACATCGGAGCAACTCTTCTGCTACCCGAGACCTGTCCATGGTGCTGAAGGACCCAGATCTGACCACCTTTGGTGCTCTGATTCAATGTTCTCAGTCCCTCTAACTTGCTGGTTCCTGCTCTCTCCTGCTCTCTCTGCTCCAGACCCCTCTATGGGTTTAGCCTTGTCAGGATTTATCAATCGGAAGGTGAAGGAGCATATCCCAAGATTCTTTGGGGAAAACTTAAAAGTGGTATGATTTGAATGTATGGGGCAGATGGGGCCTCAGTGACAGAGCACGTATTTTCCATGCAAAGCCTCCTATGCTCAATCCCCAGCTGGGAAAGACTTCTGTCCGAATCCCTGACGAGCAGCTGCCGGTCAGTGTTGACAGTACTGGGCTAGATGGACCAATGTTCTGACTCCAGTGGAAGGCAGCACCCTATGCTGCTACATGCTGGAGACTGAGGCCAGGAAATAGAGGCTGTGCCTAGCAAATAGGGACAGCTGGAGCATATGCTGTTTGCAGATGAATATTTGGTGTACAGAATACTAATTACCTGAGCATCTCAAGATCCACAGCTAAACAGTGGATTTTGCACCACAGACCCTCCAAATGTCCTGATTTTCCAGGGACAGTCCTAGATTTACAGAAGCCACCCCAGTTTCTGATTTGATCCTGGAATGTCCTGCTTTTCCTTAGGACATCCCTATTTTCATGGGAGAAATGTTGGAGGATATGGAGTTATGCGACCCCTGAGCCAAGGAGATAAGTAACTATACAACCTTGAGAAGACATCTGAATGCAGCCCTGTATAGGGACGTTTTTAATGTTTAATGTTGGAAGCCACCCAGAGTGGCTGGGACAACCCGGTCAGATGGGTGGGGTGTAATAATAATACTAATTCAGTGGTACCTCGGGTTACATACGCTTCAGGTTACATACACTTCAGGTTACAGACTCCACTAACCCAGAAATAGTACCTCAAGTTAAGAACTTTGCTTCAGGATGAGAACAGAAATCGTCCTCCAACGGCGTGGCAGCAACGGGAGGCCCCATTAGCTAAAGTGGTGCTTCAGGTTAAGAACAGTTTCAGGTTAAGAACAGACCTCCAGAACGAATTAAGTTCTTAACCCGAGGTACCACTGTACTAATACTAATACTAATAATGGAATAGGGTGTTCCTATTTTCATTGGAGAAATGTTGGAAGGTATGTCAGCAACTTACAGGTTTGTAAAAAGGGGATTTGATAAATTCAGTGGGATAAAGGTTCTCAGCTGCACCAGCCATAATGCTTGCTTACAACCTGCAAGACCAGCAGTAGTAATGGCTCTAATATGCCTGGGGAAGGTAAATCAAGAGAGGACTTTTGCTGTTGAGTCCTGCTTGTGAGTTTCCCAGAGGCATCTGGCTAGTTGCTCTGGAATATAGAATGCCAGACTAGATGGGCCTTGGCCTGATCCTGCAGCCATGCACTTCTTGCTCCTCCTTCCCTTCCTGCATTCCTACTAGGGAAAGTGGGGGAGACGAAACCTCCTCTTCAGACAACAAGGAATTTGGTACGCCAGCAAACGCTCCCTAATCTCCTCCCCGCAACTCTTAAAAGGCTTCCCGTTTTCCACGGCGCTCAAATCTTATCACGTCTTATTTGCATATTGCATAAATATTTATTTGCTTCTAATCCTGCAAACAAAACTTGCCTTCAGGGTGGTGGGGGAAGGAATGAAAATGATATTTTTAAAAAAAGAAGTAGCAGCAGCGACTCTTAATCAGAAACGGCAGCCTTTGGGAAGCTAGAAACAAAAATGGCATGGCGGACTTTACCAGAGGAAGGAGATGGTTGTTGCCACCAGAGCAGGACTTTCAGGCAGCTGTCAAGGCGCCTCCTAAGAAGAACAAGCAGGAGACTATTCCATAGCTAGCGTGCCACCACTAAGAAGGCCCTCTCTCCCTGGTGGCCTACGCCCACTGTTGAAGGCTACTAAATTTAATGGACTGATTGACACGACTGTTCTAAAATTATTCAGGGTGTGGTCAGAGATAAAGTTTTTCTTCCTATCTCCTTTTACTAGAAACTGACGGGTAAAAGCTTCAGGGCACACACAAGAAAGCACTTCTTCATTCAAGGAGTAATGAGTATCTGCTGAAAGATGTGGTCGTTGGAAGTGCAATAGCAGGGATCGTTCAGTTTGCAGATCAAGGGTTAATTCTGTTGGTACTAATGTTAACTAGCCTGGGGTGGGGCAGGTGGTATTGCTTAGCAACCAGGCAGAGTGGCATGATCTTTGCTGAGGTGGCACATGCTCTGATTGGCTGTGTCGTTCTGAGGGAGATTTCCTCTGTATGTTTGGTTGAATATCTCCTCACTATGTACAAAGCCCGAAGTAAGAAAGATAAAACCTCCCTGTCCCTTTCTCCTCGAATTATACGCTGTTTCTGTTCAAGTTTTTTCAGTAAAGTGTTGTCGGGATTTTTCTTTCTGGACTCTGTTAAGCAGCTTTGCTACCAGGGGTGATGGCTGCCCTTTAAGCAATCAGATAAATCTATGGTGAAGGAATTAGTATGGCTACTAATTATACCTGTATTAGTAGTAGAGAGTCAGAGGGATCATGCCTCTGAATTTCAGCTGCCAGGGAACAAAAGGGCTATTGCACTCATGTCCTGCTTCCCATAGGTAGGGAAACGGGATGCAGGATTAAATGGACCACTGAGCTCATCCGCCACATCTCATCGTATGATCTTAGGTCAGCCACTAGCAGGCAGTAACAAAAAATGACGCTCCGCAATTCCCCCCCAAGAGGTATCAGGGCAAATGGGATCACCCAGATCTAAAGGCCTCTCCACATAAATCAAGACACTGGAGCCTCGCTTGTGACAGTAACCATCAGACGCCACTCCTAATTATATCTTGCCATGGCCCAAAGGATGAAGGGCAAAACACATTTGCCGGTACCTAGACTTCTCCTCCTGTGATCAAAGTGCTTGCGATCGGAAGAAGCATAAACCCGAAAAAGTGACTCTCGTTTTCTCTCGAAAACAGCTTCTCCTTTTTCTATCAGCAGCACATGGAGACAGAAGATGAGTTGCAAGAGGTGAGGGGGATCTGAGAAAGTCACGCAGGAAATCAGAAGCAGTATTTGCTGCCAAGCCATTTCCCGGCCGAAGATGACTGCAAGGAAGAAATCTCCAGGAACCAAAAGGAGGATGGAGATGAGAAAGCTTTGCATGCTGCTATTTTTTGACACGAAGAGCAAATACTGGAAGAACAGCCTTATTTATTCCTTCTCCTGTCTGTAGTACCTGCACCTTTCAGGAGAGGAACCACATAAACGTATGCAAACACCTCCACCTGACAGCTTCGTGTCAGAAGCTCTCTTCTGTTGAGCCAGTCTAGTTCAGTATTATCTGCACAGAGTAACTGGCAGTGATTTCCCAAGGTTTCAAGCAAGGGGTGCAATTCAGATGTGCAGGTTACTGTGTTAAGTTTTCATGGTTGCAGCGGTGGCTCCCCTGTCCATTTTCTAATGTTCCTTTTGCACTGCATTCCCTGTTTGTTGTGTTATAGAACTGTGGCTTTTTGATTGATACAGCACCATGTCATTCTAAATTTCACACGCACCCTGGGCATGGAGTGGCACGACAACAAGAGCCAATGGACATGCTGCCTCCATTAATGCTTCTGCTCCCCCATGATTTACCCATGGAAATGTTGGTAAATAGCTACACTGGAATATTTTCCCAGATTATGCTAGACAGCATTCTCCATGAAGACCACAGGGAAATTACAGGGCAAAAAAACTCTCGTGATTTTCCAGGGAGTTGCAAGCAGTGTTAGAAACTCAGATATATAAGCTAATTGCCAAACGGCGCCTTAAACCTAGGTTACGGTTGCCACAATGGAATGTCTAGGCACCTTCTTTTTGCAATTGATTTCGTTAATAATAATAATAATAATAATAATAATTCATTTCTATACAGCTTTATAGTCTAAAGAAAAGCATCTCAAAGCACTTTACAACACATTGAAACATCAAATAAAACAGTCCAGGATAAAAGAAATGAAAGCTTCAGGAAAAATCCTTCTCTAAGTGACATTTTGCTTTCCCCATATTTATTCCTGCCTGAGACCCTGAGGTGCTGCTGCCAGTCAGTGTAGGGAATGCTGAAAGAGATGGACCATTGATCTGATTGGCTGTAAGGCTATTACCTCTATTCCTCTTCCATAGACAGTGGGAGGGAGGCCTTGGAAGCTGCCAAAAACCCTTAGCATCTGAACAGCAGACCAAGTAAGTAAACAGATCACTTGATCACGATCTCTCTAACGATGCTGAGAAGGATCGCATTTCTCTTTAAAGCATACCAACTATTTTTCAGGGAGCATCCATATATATTTTATGCAATTCAGTGTCCTCGGCTGCCCTGGGCAACGTACATGGACATCCAATTCCTTCCTCTGCAATTTCACTTCTATCGGCTGCCTGGGCACGTAACACTAAGCCATGGTTTGCTTTAACAATGCTTGGCTGAACAAACCAGGTTCATTCTCACAGACGGGCCAAGTAACCCTGGCTTGTTCCACTCAACATTGGCTCCATTTTCAGTCTACTCTTACCTTGCCCCTCTGTAGCAGGGTGAGCCTCTGGGGCAGGGCTCTGAAACAAGCCAGGGTTGTGGATTGGATGCAGTGGGAGAGCACGGTTAATGAAAGCCAAGATTCGCAATCCAAACAAACCATAGTTAGCTGGCCTGGGTGGTTTTGGGTGTACAAACCATAGTTAAGCCAAACCATGGGGTAATGTTATGTGTGAACCTGACCATGTAGCTGAGGTAGTTGAGAAGGCATATTTGATACGCCACAACAGAGGGGCCATCGTTGGTAAACAGGGACAACAAACAGAGGCATAAATATAGATGATTACAGTGACATATCGTCAACTGATAGCAATTCCCCAACCCCCGCAATGGCAGTCGCTGTTTTAAGATTCTGCCGTCCTTTTTCTGTCTTAGGCTGAACTTCTAAAGCAGAAGGACGGGATTGGGGGGGACGAACCATATTTGGCTTTGGGCAAATTGCTTGTTTTGATTCCCCCTAGCAGCATCTTTATTCATTTTCAAAATGGTTCCTTTTGTCTCTAATTTAGCGGTTTGAGAATTGTGCTCCTGGAAGGGAGGAAAGGGGAGGGAAAGGAAAACTCCTCCGCTTTGATGTTTGTAATTCATTAACGATATTGGTGCTTCTCGAAACATCACTGTCTTGTTCCCCGTGGGAATGACACCTGCATAAATGCAAACCTCTCAGCAGAGATGCTTACAGACCACTTCACGATGAAAGCTGACTTGGGTAATACACAAACTGACTCTGAATGCAAGCAATGTAAACATATATGGAGCTTGTCAAAAGCAGAGTGGGACGGGAGGGGGGCAGCGGGGTAGATAAATAATAGGGCCTTTTCTTTTCTTTTGCATTAGTGCAGGAAAAGGGTTGTACAGTGGTACTTTGGTTGTCGAACTTAATCCATTCTGGGAGTCCGTCCGACTTCTGGAACCGTTCGAAAACCAAGGAGCTTTTTCCACTCAATCGGAAGCCAGGAGCTTTTTTCGCTCAGTCGGAAGCCAGGGAAACTGCATTGGACATTTGGCTTCCAAAAAACGTTCACAAACCGGAACTCTTACCCTTCTGGGCTTGCGGCATTCCGGAGCTGCTTTGTTCAGGAGCCAAGCCATTTGACAACCAAGGTACCACTGTACTTTTAAATTTTTTGCAGAGCTTTAGTAGCTGCAGTGGCCATAATGAATGAAAAATCAATAGGCTCTTACATTTTATCTACCCATTACACAGAATGAGGTGTTAGTCTTAGCCCTATTTAGACATTAAGATTGCAGGCGGGGTGGGAGGGAGAGATGCATGCTGTCCACATACTAAGGGCATGATGGCACAATGTTCCAGCTCTGTATTTCCCAGAGATGCAAATCTGTAGATATGTCCCACAGATATTGCAGGAAATTCAAGCAAGGGTGGAGAGCAGCACAGTCTGCCCTGTTCTCTCTTTAAAAAGGTAAAGGGACCCCTGACCATTAGGTCCAGTTGTGACCGACTCTGGGGTTGCGGCGCTCATCTTGCTTTATTGGCCGAGGGAGCCGGTGTACAGCTTCCGGGTCATGTGGCCAGCATGACTAAGCCGCTTCTGGTGAACCAGAGCAGCGGCTGGTTGGTCTAGCCAGTCAAACTTCCTGTTACACCTGGCTGGAGCATCCTTCCTTGCATGCGACTAGTGGGTGGGCATGACCTTTCCAGACCTGGAAAAGGCCAAGGCATGCTGCCACGTTCTCTCTTTTCCATCTTCCTTTCCTCCTGCGAACTTCCTGAACTGCTGGCTGCCAGCCAAGCAGTCCCCCAGGTCATCTCCCTTATGGGGTAATAATAATAATAATAATAATAATAATAATAATAATAATAATTTATTTATACCCCACCCATCTGGCTGAGTTTCCCCAGCCACTCTGGGCGGCTCCCAATCGAGTGTTAAAAACAATACAGCATTAAATATTAAAAACTTCCCTAAACAGGACTGTCTTCAGATGTCTTTTAAAGATAAGATAGCTGCTTATTTCCTTCACATCTGAAGGGAGGGCGTTCCACAGGACAGGCGCCACTACCGTGAAGGTCCTCTGTCTGGTTCCCTGTAACCTCACTTCTCACAATGAGGGAACCACCAGAAGGCCCTTGGCGCTGGAACTCAGTGTCCGGGCTGAATGATAGCGGTGGAGACGCTCCTTCAGGTATACTGGGCCGAGGCCGTTTAGGGCTTTAAAGGTCAGCACCAACACTTTGAATTGTGCTCGGAAACATACTGGGAGCCCATGCAGATCTCTCAGGTTATGTGGTCCCGGCGGCCACTGCCAGTCACCAGTCTAGCTGCCGCATTCTGGAATAATTGCAGTTTCCAGGTCACCTTCAAAGGTAGCCCCACGTAGAGCGCATCGCAGTAGTCCAAGTGGGAGATAACTAGAGCATGCACCACTCTGGCAAGACAGTCCGCAGGCAGGTAGGGTCTCAGCCTGCGGACCAGGTGGAGCTGGTAGACAGCCGCCCTGGACACAGAATTAACCTGCGCCTCCATGGACACTTGTGAGTCCAAAATGACTCCCAGGCTGCGCACCTGGTCCTTCAGGGGCACAGTTACTCCATTCAGGACCAGGGAGTCCCCCACACCTGCCCGTCCCCTGTCCCCCAAAAACAGTACTTCTGTCTGGTCAGGATTCAACCTCAATCGGGCTTCCGGGTTGGCGCCATCGCCGAATGGCGGACTCCCTCCGAGCTCCGGAGGGAGCCTGCTCGGCAGGGGCTGGGTTCTACCGCGTCGGCGTCACGGGGACCCTCAAAAACCATGGGCGCTGAAACCCATGGGCATGGTGACTCGGCGGGCACCATTTGCGCCCCCCGACCCGCGAAGGAGCCTTTTTAAAGGCTACGGAGCGGGTGCCGGGGGGGGTGTGGTGCTATGAGTCCTCCGCTTCCCCTGCCGAGCGAAGCCGCATGCCATTTGGCGGAGAGCGCTGACTTCTTCTATTGAAAATTCGGATTAAAGAACAACCCGTGAGTAATTGGAAACTGGACTTAATAAGGGGATTTTTTTTAAAAAAAAATTCGGAGCGAGCGGGGGAGGTGCAAAAAGGAAGTCCGTCTCCCCCCTGTCGTAGAGGATTTAAAGCAAAGGATTTAACAACTAAGATCGAGTGCTACCTTGGTTTGATAAAGTTATTAATTCCATGATGGAAAATTATAAGACTGGGCTGGAGGAGAAAAGTAGAGCTAAAATGCAACCCCCCCCCCCCGGGAACCGGGAGCGATTTGCGAGAGCGCCGGGAGAGGAGAAATAGAGGCTTTGACAGCTGTCAAAGGAGCTGTCAAAGCTGAAGAATAAAAAGAGAACTTTGTTATGAGGACTTTGCCGGTTACATTTGTTACAAATTAGATATAAATTGTTTAAAACAAGGAATAACAAGTTACTTTGACTGTTGGGTACAATCTGGAAGGAAACTGAGTTACTTTAATCCCTCTAGAGGGGCTGTGGGACATTACAAGTATTGCTGGCATGGAATTTGAATTGGATTTTTTATCTCCTGGGAAACTGCAGAAATGGAACACTATTTTGTCTACAGAGGTCTCTACACTAAAGGAGACAATAGATTTATCTATTGAAGAATGGAAGGGACTGGACGTGAAGTTTTGTTCCTGAATAACAAAGCCTCTGTGGGGGATTTAGAAGCTTTTGGAATTGGAACATTTTTGCAGTGGAGCAGGAAAAGAAACCAGAGGAAAGTGAGGAGAGAGAATAATAAGAACAACATGAACAACAAGAATTGGACAAAGCAGGAAGTGGGAACATTTGGGACATCCAGATTTGAAAGGCTTAAAGAAACAAAATTGGAGATTTTAGTCTTAAATATAGAGACCTGGATGGAAAAAATGGACCTTTTTGAGACAGAGTTTTTCCAAGATCGGACGCTCGAAATTAAAGATGATTAAAAAGATGGCAAAGACTATTAAAAAGACGGCAGAGTGGACTTGTGAAGGATTTCGACCTAGATGTGGGATCTCCAGGATGACAACAGGCACTGATGGAACGCAACCGGGAAAGGGGGGAGGGAAATTTGGAATCCAAAGGGTGTTAAACTATATTTTATTCTTTTTTCTATTTTCTTTTATTTTAATTTGTTCTGCATATTAAAAAGGGGAACCCGTGGAAGGGAGCGGGGTCGATCTTAGGGGAGGGAAAAATATTTTTAACATTGGGTTAATTATAATAAGTTTAAAATTTGGGGTAAGAACTTGTTGAATCTATTTGAAGGAATTGGAATACAAGAGGGGATGGGGTGGGGAAGTCCTGGAAAGATGTTAATGAATATAAGGTTATAAAATGGATGTTTTATTTCTTTTCTTTTTTCTGTCATATCTAAAAATGTTTAATAAATATTATTTTAAAAAAAAAAGGATTCAACCTCAATCTGTTAGCCATGTAAACCTGTTTGTATATGTTTGTAACTTTAAGCCTAAAAGCCTGCCTTCAGGGATCACACTGTGCTCTGCCTGGTCGTGAGTAAACTTTCTTTTTATTGCTTATGAATAAGACTGTGGTGCCTTCATTCTTTTAGGAGGGATTCAAGGGGTCTTACCAGGAAAATATTAGAACACAATTAAATCTGGACAAGTCTGCAACCAGTTTTCTGCTGCGTAAAGGGGAATGCACTCTGCTAAGTAATAGAACTTGCTAGTGCAAGTTAGGAAGGATATTAATAAACAATATATCCTCTCCTGCCACCCTGAACATTCCTACACTATTGGCCACTTGCGACCAAGTGAAGATGCCTGGGTAGCAGGATGGTGCCTCAAATCTCCACCATCTGGAGGTGTATGCCTGCAGAACATTGGATCTGGACTGCTTTCACACACTGTAGAATTCTATCCGTTCTATTTTATCTGCACCGTAAGCATGAATTTCTGATTCATTCAAAACGCTTTTTCTGTGCAGCCTGAGCAGGAGCAGTCAACAATGTCAGAGCTAATTGTTCTAGCTTGTCTTCACGTACTCCACCCCACTGCCCTGCTCACAGTTGTGAAGAATATTCTTACCTTATGAATGTTCCGTGTCACTATTAAGAAAAAGAGGTCGGAATAGGCCAATATATATGCGGACTGTCCCTTGATCAAGTGACTTTTCTTCTTTCAAGTTCTCAAAGTTCTTGACCTAGCTGAAGGTTGTCATCTGAACTAACCAGATGCTTAGCTGGTAATCAATCACAGTCCGTGCATCATTTGAAAAAAAATAAGACTTTGGAGCCATCTTGCCCCCAAATGGCAACTAGACATTCCATTTTGGTGACTTGCTTCAAAAAGCCGTTTGGTGCGCTGCTTATATTATCTGAGTTTCTAACGCTTGATCAGAGTTCTCTTCCCCAATATGCAGCAGCTAAAAGCAATACTGGATCACAAAGATTCCTGCACTGCAGGGGGTTGGACTACTAGAGGATCCTTGGAGGATCCCTTCCAGCTCTGTGGTTCTAGGATTTCATGAAACAAAGAAGCAAGAAAACAACCAATGGTGATCATCAACAATAGTAACAACACAAAGAGCAAGAAAGGGGAGTCTGTTGTAAGAGGAGTGTTGGTGAATCATGAGATACTAGCAACTGATTGACAGGTGCATTCTCTATGAAGAGTGACCCTTGCATGCCAGAAGGAAATGCAGAGAGAAGAAGTGGTTTGGCCAACCGCTCCACAACTAACATGGTTAAAAGCTACAATAAAGCCTGAACAAAAATAACATCTAGTCACACATGTACTTGTATGATAATGTGTTCACACATAAGCAGATCTGTCGGCAAACACACCTATATATAGGTTTTATCTGAATACAAGGGGTCAACAGTGTGACTTTAAAGCAGGCATAGGCAAACTTGGCCCTCCAGATGTTTTGGGACTACAACTCCCGTTATCCCTAGCTAACAGGACAAGTGGTCAGGGATGATGGGCGTTGTAGTCCCAAAACATCTGGAGGGCCGAGTTTGCCTATGCCTGTTTTAAAGCTTCAGTAAATGAGCAGTAGGGGAATAAGCAGGTTATGCAAATGAATTATATACTGAACATCCAGAATTTCCTGTTCATTTTTTAGCCATTTACTGTTTATGGCAAAAATCAATAAATGGGAGAAGAGTTATAACAACACACTACAATTAAACAAAAACCAGTCACGTTGCATCATGGTTAACGCACTTCAAAAGCTCCTGAAATTAACCAAGGTTCTGCCCTCCTGATGATTAAACATATCTCATCTCTAAACAACAACAACAAAAGTTTTCAAAATATTTGAATGGTCAGTCGATCAAATAATCTTTTCTACTTTTGACCAGTCAAATACCCAGTCCTGAATGAAAAACTCTGGTCCAGATATTACTGGAGAGACCCCAGGGGCACAGGACACAAAGGGATCTCACCTAATGACTCCTACAAAAACCTGGAGCCAGCACTGCAGCCCAGAACTAGTATGGTTTGATGGTTGATGTGTTGGACTGGGGGTGGATCTAAACACAGGGGGAAAACGCTATAAATAAGTCAGAAATTAGATTGTTTTAACAAAAGGAAAAAAATCCCTATGGGAAATTGTGTTGTAAAATTTCCTGCTCTCTGGCGCCATCTGGTGTTGCAGGTTCATAGCGCATTCAAATCGCTGTTTCTCTACTAATGTAGCTGAGTCTTAGGAGCTGACAAACCAGGGTTCAAATCCTCATTCATCCACAAAGCTCGCTGGGTTACCTTGGCCCAGTCATGCGCTCGCTCTGTCTCTCTCAGGCTGGCCTAATTCACAGGGTTGTTGTGGGGACCAAATGAGAACCACGTTTCCTTGAAGGAAAGGTGAGATACAAATGTCATAATAATAAAGGAAAGGGGGGGAAGGAGACGCATTTCTTCTGCCCACCTCGCCGTTGACTGCAGCTTCCCCTGCGCTTCTCTTTTTAAATCAATACGACCTGACACTAATTCTAATGGTTTTAATAAATGTTTAATGCCTCACTCAAAGGCCTCCCGCCTCTCGCTCCCCACCGCAAGATTTGTATTAATAGCGTTGGGGCCCAATTTCGCCAGGGTTTTTTAAAACTGCTTGGCATAGGTGCGTGTCCTTAAAAATGAGAAACACTTTCCGTGGCGGCCTCTCTTCATAAAACTGGTCAGAGAAGCTGTGGCAAGAGGCCAGCAAGGATGGAGAGAGGAGAGGAGGCGAGGGGGGAAATTCACACAAGGTAAAATGAGGCAGAGGGAGAAGATAGACCACTTGAGGCCACTATGGACAACGTCTATGATCTGGAAGCAGGCGGGGGGACTGAAAGTCTGCCCCCCAACCATCTTCAAAACAAGCCTTCATCTCCCTTCCACAGCCAGGGCAGACGAGACACAGGAAATCTGGGGTTGGATCGAACCCACAACCCTGAGATGAAGAATCTCATACCCTCCAACATTCCTCAGATGCAAATAGGGACATTCCTTGCTCCCCACCCAACTGACCCTCCTTGACCCCCCCCCATTTTTTTGCACAAAGCATTCAAAAATAAAGAGTCCTTGCACTCCGCTTCGCCTTTTTTCTTGCCCAGCTGCCGAAGGGAAAAGGTCAGCAGCACCCATAGAGAGGCCATGGGATGCTCCTTCTAAACCGCCATCGCTCAGGACAAACACCGGCTTCTCTTCCTCCCAAAACTGGGAGTCCCTTCCATCTCTACAATTATCCGATTTAACAATCAATTCCTTTTCCCAGGGGGCTCTGGGAACTGTAGCTCTCTGAGCGAAACAGGGATCCTTAACAACTCCCAGCACCCTTTAACAAACTATAGTTCCCAGGATGCTTTGGGAGCAGTGCCAGAAACACAGGTATACAGTGGTACCCCTGGTTACGTATTTAATTCGTTCCGGAGATTCGTTCTTAACCTGAAACTGTTCTTAACCTGAAGCACCACTTTAGCTAATGGGGCCTCCCGCTGCCACCGTGCCACCAGAGCACGATTTCTGTTCTCATCTTGAAGCAAAGTTCTTAACCCGAGGTAGTATTTCTGGGTTAGCAGAGTCTGTAACCTGAAGCGTATGTAACCTGAAGCATATGTAACCTGGGGTACCACTGTATAATCTAATCGCCAAATGGCCTAGGTTACGGGTTGCCTTTTATTTTCTTGCAATGGAGTTATTTATTATAATTATCATTAATAATTTCATTTCTATACCGCTTTACGTTTTAAAGAACGAATCTCAAAGCACATCAAAACATCAAATAAAACAATCCAGAACAGGACAAAGACTAGCCTCGTGGAAAATATTTCAGCTCTTTCTCAGAGAGACATTTTGCTTCCCCTAGTAACCAACCTGGCATCCAGAAATCTCCATGTGGTCGCAATTGGACCCACGCCAGCTGCAAAACGCTCCTGGCACCTGGATAATTTCAAGCACTTTTGGAGAAGGGTATAGGAAGATGCCTCAGACTGCATGAGACCTAGCTCAGGCATGTCCAAAGTCCGTTTCAGGGGCCTAATCCTGCCCACCGGTCGATTTAATCTGGCCCCCGTGGCAGTATACGTCCGGAGGTAAAATCTGGCCTTCACGCATGTTCACTTCATCAAATCTGGCCCTCTTTGAAAAAAGTTTGGGCACCCCTGACCTAGCTCAATACGGTGTACCTGTCCACACCTAACAGATCTCAGCACTTGTAAACCTATTACAGTTCAGTTCCCAGGATGCTTTGGGAGAAGCCATGGCCGTTAAAGTGGTGTAATAGTACTTTAAATCCTCTCTCAGCCTAACCAACCTTGCGAATCTGATTGGGAGGATCAAATGAGCTCGGTACGTGCCCAGCCTCGAGGTCCTTGCAGAAGGGACAGGCCAGCAAGGCAAGAAATAAAAAAATAATCATAATATTCTACATCTGCCGTTCGGAAGGCGCAAGGAAAGAGAAGGAACAGGCTAGCCCTTAACAATAGAAACTCAGCTGCTGTCTACTCAGCCCAGTATCTAGATTAAAATCACACAGAAAACGTTCCATGTGACCCAGATATGATGGCAGGCGTCTACTTTTTCGGCCCCGGAAAATAAGTGGAATTCAAAACCTGTGCCTTATCAGGAAAGGCTTGTGGCGGCCAAAGCGGTTTCAGAATACACCTCGGACTTGGATCGGTATCACCGGCCGTCACTCTAGGCGCTAGATAACAAAAAACGGAGGTCATCCTCAGCCGCCTTCCCGCGCTAAAGCGCCAGGAAACTGGGTGCAGGCCAAACAAGGAGAGAGGGAAATGAGATCGGACGTGGAAAAGCAGTTTAAGGGAGAATTTGTGTTCTCTCTCCCCTGTTTCAACCTCACTGTGAGAGCTGGCACACTGCACAGGCTGGATATAGGGAATGTTTGCAGTGATTCACTGCTGGATTAAAAAGGGGGCTGTGCCGGGAGAGGGAGAGAAACAGCTTGAAGTGCAAGCGGTGAGAGGAATCTCACAAAGGAGGCTATATTTGCAAATGCAACATAATGATCCTCCCACACTAGCAAGGAACCAAGTCTTGGGAACTCCCTGCCCATTGATATTAGGCAAAAACACCTGGCAAAAACTTTCTTTGTTCAATTAAACAAGCCACACCAGACAAGCCATTCTGACACGCAATCCAATATGTCGTTTTGTTTTATAATGTATATATTTAAAATGGCCAACTTTATTTCCAAGGTAGAGGGGATTATTGGTCATTTCGATATGTTTTATGTAGGTTTTTTTTTTATGATTAAGCAGTATATAAACCCCATTAGTCGGTAGAAAATGAGACTCTTAAGCTCAGGGTGATGGCTTCAAGCTCCACATTGGGCAAAAGTTTTCTGCATTGCAGGGGGTTGGACTAGATGACCCCTGGGACCCCTTCCAACTCTTATGATTCTGTGAAATAGGGGGCTGAGGTTCACACCATCTAGAAGCTCTCTCTTGTGACAGGCTGCTCAGGAGCTACTTAAGAACATCAGAGCAGCCCTGATGGATCAGAACGAAAAGGTTTGTCTGTTGTTGTTGAATTTATATACTGCCCTATACCAGGTCTCAGGGTGGTTCACAGAATAAAATCAAAACATAAAACCACAAAATAGATAATCAGAATAAAAACAATAACCCCCCTTTGAAAAAAACCATTTTAAAAGGGCATAGGATGCCAGTAAGATCAACCAAAGGCCTGGTTAAAAAGGAATGTTTTTGCCTGGCAAACTTCCCTGGGGAGAGCATTCCACAAATGGGGAGCCACTGTAGAAAAGACCCTGTTCTCGTGTTGTCACCCACCGGACCTCTTGAGGAAGTAGCACACGAAAAAGGGCCTCAGAAGATGATCTCAGGGTCTGGGTAGGTTCATATGGAAAGAAGCGGTCCTTGAGGTATTGCGGCCCTAAGCCATTTAAGGCGTTATAGGTCAAAACCAGCACTTTGAATTGGGCCCGGAAACTAATTGGTAGCCAGTGCAGTCGGACCAGGATTGGTGTAATATGCTCAAACCGTCTAGCTCTGGTGAGCAACCTGGCCGCTGAATTCTGCTTGCGAAGATAGCTCAGTAGAACCTCCAGTTTCAGTGCAGCATACCTTTGAACCCCATAGAGATCCTGTGTGGTGTAATGTTTAGAGTGTCAGGCTAGGGCCTAGGAGACCAGGGTTCAAATTCCCCACTCTGCCAGGAAGCTCAGTGGGGAAACTTGGGCCACTCACTGCCTCTTTCAGCCTAATCTACCTCACAGGGATATTGTGAGAATTCAATGATGAGGGGGAGAACCACATAGGTCACCTTCACCTCCTTGGAGTGGGATATAACTACAGTATGTATGTATGTATGTATGTATGTATGTATGTATGTATAAATAGGGACACAAACGTTTAGTGGTTTTAACGTCTACAAAGGGGGGGGGAGGAATACATCTCCTGCAACACTCCCTTGAAATAACCTTCTTTAATATATTTATAATAGGGCAGTGGAGGAGAAAGATGTCCTGGCTGGAGGGTGAGGTTTTTGTTTTAACCCACAGCTTCAGAGAGAGAACAAAATTATCCAACTTAAATTGTCCATAGAACCCAAAATATGGCATCGTGACCCGATCCCGCCAATCCATTTTCTTTATTTTTATTTTAATTTTAGTGTGCAGACAACCAAATCTGGCTACAGACTCATACGGCTTGAAGGGGCTCCAAAGGCCATCTAGCCCAACCCATTGCTATGAAGAAATCCCAGCCAGAAAATGCTTGACAGGTAGCCCACACCACCTCAATTTAAAAACCTCCAAGGCCACCACCTTCCGAGGGCGTCCGTTCCACTGCCAAACAGCTCTTAGTGCCAGAAAGCTCTTCCTAATGTTCAGTTAGAATCTCCTTTCTCATCATCTGAATCCACTGGTTTGGGCCATGCCCTCCAGGGCAGGAGAAAACAAGCTTGCTCCATCTTCCATGCGATAGCCCTTGAGATATTTGAAGATGGCTAGCCTATCTCCTCTCCGTCTCCTCTTTTCCAGGTTAAACAGCCCCAACTCCTTCAACCATTCCTCATCAGGCTTGGCTTCCAATCCCTTGATCAACATCCTTCTTAAATTGTGGTGCACAGAATTGGACACAGTATTCCAGATGTGGTCTGCCCAACGCAGAATGGAGCGGTACCGTGACTTCCCTTGAACTGGACACTATACTTCCATTGATGCAGCCCGGAATAGCATGAGCTTTTTTTGCTGCTGCATCACAGTTGATGACTGTGTTTTTCAGCTTACCTTTAAATAGCAGGAGATGGCAGATATAGATAACCCAGCACACCCCTCTTCTCTCCCCCTTGTTAGAGGGCTGAAGAAGCTTTTATTCCAAACTGAGTCTTGCTTCTGTGGGGTGTGTTTGTAAAATCTTCCTTTTTTTCTTGAGAGCTTGTTTTTAATACAGCTGAATGCTTTTAATTTTTACAAGACCTTTTAGATTACATTTTGCAGCAGTTACATCGTTGTTTTCGTTGAAAGCAGCATGGAGAAATTTGGAATAAAATAAAAAATCCAGCTAATTAACAAAACAAGCAAACGAATTATTGGCTTGCGGTCGGAGTGAAGGCTTCAGACAGCGGACTGAGGAGGCTGTCCATAAATCAAGTCGGGTTCATCTTAAACAGAAACCCCATCCATCTCCCAAGCAGACAGAATATAACCCTTTGAACAAAACATAACCCTTAAAACAGACACTTTCCGATTCTGTCTGAGTAATTCTTGCACTGAAAGCAGCAGAGTGCAGTGAGTAGAACTGTTGCCGACTTTGCCCACTGGGTGCTCTCTGTAGTTCTCCAACTATAACTCCCATGAGTCCCAGCCAGAACAGCACCTGGTTGAGAACAGCATGGCAGTGTGTCCTACATTACAGAAGGCAGTCCTCTATGTGACTGCCTGGGTCCAGTTTAAAACATAAGAAACCACCAGAGGCGAGGTGACTGGGCACCCCCGCCAGGGGCCGGGGTGGTTCACTCACAGATGCTCTTGGATAAAAATAATTACCTTACCTGTTCCAATCTGGGGTTGCATTCAGACATGGGGAAATCTTATGCTAGTTTTCCTGGTTATAATGCTTCTGTCCCATTCCCAGTGTTAGAAATGCAGATGGCACTTTAAACCTGGGTTACGGTCACCGCAACGTAAGGCACTTTTTATTTTTTTGAAATGGCATTTATTATTTTTATTTTATTTCTATACCGCTTTATATTTTAAAGGGGGGTGGGGAAATATCAACATAGTTTACAACACGTTAAAACACCCAATGAAACAATCCAGAACAGAACAAATTCAAGCTTCCGGGAAAATATTTCAGATCCTTCTCTCCAAGTGACATTTTGCTTTCCCCATATTTATTTATTGACCTACTGAATTTATAGAGCTGCCCCATAGCAGAAGGACTCTAGGAAGCCAATGTGGTGCAGCGGTTAGAGTGTCAGACTAGGAATCTGGGAGATCAGGGTTCAGTCATAAGCTCAATGGGTGGCCGTGGACCAATGGCTGTCTCTCGGTCTAACCTACCTCACAGAGCTGTTGTGAGAATAAAATGGGGAGGGAAGAGCCATGTGTGCCACCTTGAGCTCCTCAGATATAAAAGCAATAATAAACATTCATGCAATTGGCTGTTATTAACTGTGGATTATATAGAACATTTAAATTCATGAAGTGCTTCCCAATGCTCAAATTATGGGTCCCCAATGCTCAAATTTGTCCCCAATATTTGTACCCAATGCTCAAATGGGTAAGGTAAAGGTAAAGGGACCCCTGACCATTAGGTCCAGTTGTGGCCAACTCTGGGATTGCGGTGCTCATCTCACTTTACTGGCCGAGGGAGCCGGCATACAGCTTCCGGGTCATGTGGCCAGCATGATTAAGCCACTTCTGGCAAACCAGAGCAGCGCATGGAAATGCCGTTTATCTTCCCGCCGGAGTGGTACCTATTTATCTACTTGCACTTTGACGTGCTTTCGAACTGCTAGGTTGGCAGGAGCAGGGACCGAGCAACGGGAGCCCACCCCGGCGCGGGGATTCGAACCGCCGACCTTATGATCGGCAAGTCCGAGGCTCTGTGGTTTAACCCACAGCGCCACCCATGTCCCAAATTATGGGTAAAGGGCTTTTATACACAAAATCTGCAAATCTCCCTTCCAACAGCACTCAGTCCTAAATGCTATTTGTCCTCCTAACCTAGCATTGTCTGTTGGGCCATTGGGAAGTCAAGAGTTTTAATGAATATTTTGCTATCACCTCCAACCAAGTTCTGTCCCTTTTTTTAACCTGGCGATGCCTGGGATCGAACCTAAGACCTTGTGCGTGTTCGTTTGCAAAAACAAACAAGCCTTGAAGCAGTTTACAAAAAGAATAAACAAAACAATTAAAAAGTGATTGCCTGAAAACAGTAAAAAAGCAACAATCTGGAACATTTAAAAAAAAAAACGGCACTAAACTAAAAAGCAGATTAAAACACACACATCAACTTTATACCTATCTGGACAGGCTTGTCTAAACAAAAAAAATTAGCAGGCTCCAAAAAGAGAACAGCGAAGGTGTCTTCCTGATATCAATAGGCAGAGAGTTCCAAAGTACAGTGGTACCTTGGGTTACATACACTTCAGGTTACATACACTTCAGATTACAGACTCCGTTAACCCAGAAATAGTGCTTCAGGTTAAGAACTTTGCTTTAGAATGAGAACAGAAATCGTGCTCCAGCGGCGCAGCGGCAGCAGAAAGCCCCATTAGCTAAAGTGGTGCTTCAGGTTAAGAACAGTTTCAGGTTAAGAACGGATCTCCAGAACGAATTAAGTACTTAACCTGAGGTACCACTGTATAGGTTTCTTACAAATGCAGCTTGGTTATGGCATGGCACCTTAGAGAAGGGATTGACCAAACTGAATTCACTCAAAGCCACACAGTGAACTATGACAGAAGGAGGTGGGGGGGGGGAGTACCCTTCTGGGTCAAGCATGACTCCTTATGCACAGGAAAAAACACTCCATTTCTCTTGAAATACACGCATGAATATATACCCATCATCCTTGACGCACAGAATTGTCACGCACCCCTCACCCTGCTTGCCATCTCCACCACCGAGCACAGAACCTGCGCAGGTGAATAGCCCCGTTCAATTTTTCCATTAACAGGTAAACCTGAACTGGAAAATGTGCCGGCATGTGCAGCATACCGAGGGGAATTTAATCCGACAGGAACTCTTGCGGCACGTTGCCCTTCCTGACCGAATTCCTCACTGTGTCATTTTTTTTAAAAAAAGGAATAAATCTTTGCCAGGGTGCAACTTGCCAGGCAGACCTGAAGTTTAACCTCTCCCCTGCCCCCCCCCCCCCCGTCCCTCTCTTCCGCAACAGCCCTGCTTGCAATTTCCCTTCAGAAAGGGCAAAGCGCATGGTCACATTTTTCTGTGTCTGGTTAGCGGTTTTCTATTATTATTATTTTTTAAAAGACCTAGGGAGTGCCTTGCCGGTTAAACCACCCGTTTCTATTTTTAAGCCGTACTGCTGTGCTGGGTTATCCACACAAAACACACACACTTTCCTGCTGCAGCCTCTTCCCTGCTTGTGGATAAATCTGTTTTGAGGTTGTTTTTTTAAAAGCGACTTGCCTTCTTGCAAAGTGCCGCAAAGCTGATCGATGCAACCCATGAGGAAGGCCTGGCTGCCCCTGCTGATGCCAAGTCATCCAGGAATACTCTGGAGGTGCCAGTACAACCCCCCCCCCCTCTTTTTTCCTTTATATTAAAAAAGCATCAGTCACATGCACAGGGGTGGAGGAATCAATCTGCACCCACCCCACCAAAGATATGGTTTTTGGGGGGGGAGCAGAGGGGGCTGAAGTCAGACCAGCTCTCCAGGTATACAGAGGCAGGGAATATTCCCAACCCGACCTGGAGATGCCAGGGATACAGATCACCCTCCTCCGAAAGCGCTGGTCCTCCTTTTTTTTTTAAATGTACTGTAAATACAACACCAAGTACAGAAAGGATAACAGGCTAAATGCAGTGAAACAGAGAACCTTCCAAAACCCAGCACACTTTTTCCTTTTGCTGGGGGTGGCAACAGGGTGACCAGGGTTTACCCAAAGCTCAGCCCAACGTCCCTTTTTCATTTTACGCCAGAGCTAAACTGCCAAGCATCCGAAGCCTCTGAGCATATGCAGAGCGCCTTTTGCTCACCCACAAATCAAACAGCAAGCAGGCCACACGCACAGGGAGGGAAGGGGTTTCTACTTTTTGAAGGCTGGGAGGGATCCAGGTGGGTGCTTTTGTTATAAAATTTAAGCAATAATCAGATCTCTCCGATTAGGAGAGAAATGTTACAAGGGATTGGTTAGAGTTGGCGAGAGAGAGAGAGAGAGAATTACCCTTAAAAAAAACAACACAACAACTCGGGGTAGAACTTGGAGCAGAAATTGAAAATGTGATGATTGCCATAGTAAGTAAGAATGCAGGCAGTGTCAAAATGGTCAAACCACATTCAGTTCTCCCCTTCCTCACTGACAGTTTGCAGCCCAACATGAAATAGGAAGGCCCAGTCGAAATGAGAAAAGACTGAATGTGTTTGCAGTCTGAAAAAGAGCTCCCAATTTTCAAGTTTGGGGAAGAAGGGAGAGGGATGAATGGCTGTTGCAAGTCCAGGTAGGTGCGGGGGTGGAAGAGAACCAGAAACTGCATGAAAAGCAGCAAAGTGTTGTGGATGGGGGGGGGGGGGAAGAGAGAGAGAGAGAGAGAGAGAGAGAGAGAGAGAGAGAGAGAAAGAAGGGGTGAAAGGTCTTAGTCAATCATCAACTCACTTTCTTATAGCTTGGCTTCCCCACACTGACCTCATTCCCAAACCGCAGAGGAGGAGGAGGATGCCAGAGAAGACGAATCAACCCCCCCTCCCCACACAAACCATCTCACCATCAACATTTCCTGCAACTCGGCTTGAAATTAACCTTTCCCCCAACCCAACCCCACCGGGACAAGAGGAAAAAGCACGGACGCAACCCCAAGACGCAAACCGTAAGCTCCCCAAAACACACACACAACAAATAACGACTGCGATGTCTTACACCTGAGACACATCAGGGCTGACTGGCCATCTAGCCCTCCCCCCCACACCCCTCTTTCTCCAACTCCTCCCTGGCAGACCAGCCCCCTCCCCACCGCACTACGTCTTTTAATTCCGAATAATCCCACCTCTCCCCCCTCCCCCCCACCAGGAACATCCGCAAGACCGGCGCAAGCTGCAAAACTGCGCGCCCGCAAAACGCGCGCGCGCAAAAATCAAGGCGCAAAAGAGAGAGGAGATGGGGGTGGGGGGTGGGGGATGCTCGCGATGCAAACGTGGGGGGGGGGGGAGAGAGAAAGAGGTGGGATGTGGATCTGGACCAGGGCAAAGTAGAAGGGGGTGTAGGTTGTGGGGGGGGTCTGGAAAAGTTACTCTTACCGCAGGGATCAGCCTCTCCCAGCTGCCGGCTCCTCCCGCCTGGATTGCAGGGTGGAATTAATCTGTATGGAGGAGGAGGAGGAGGAAGGAGAGAGAGGAGGGAAGAGGAGGAGGAGGAGGAGGAGGGTGGGGGGACTGGAAGGGGGGGGTGGGGGTAATCGGCACCCTGGGCGCCCCGGGGGTGGGGGTGGATGCTACGGGGAGGGGGGTGGCGGGCCGAGCAGGGGGGGCCCATGCAGCCAGCCCCTTCCTCCCGGGGGCTGCAGCGCAGGCGAGCGAGGGGGAGGGCGCCTCTTTGTTCTGTAATCCCAGTAAGATTGCCACCCATTCGCCCCGGCTCTAATCCCAGCCCCGCTCAAGAGCCGCATCCATTGGCTGCCATTTACATACAGGATTAAGAGGCAGGGAAAGGGAAAGCAGGCAGAGAGAGAGTTTTGCAGCAGCAGCAGCAGCAGCAGAATTGTAAACTGCAGGCGTGCAAGAGCTTTTTCTCTCTCTCTCTCCGTGTTTGTGTGTGTCTTTCTGCCCGAGATAAATAAAGGCTTCCTTTTTTCCCTCTAATTTATTTTCTAGGGTGGAAAGAAAACCCCGCAGCAGAATTTAGAGGAAGAGGCCCCCATCAAGTTGGATGGCTTTAAAAAGGCGGATTGGGACCAGTTCGTGGAGGAGGAGGAGGCGGGGGCTGCAGAGGGGGCGACCCCCACGGGTCGGAGGCAGCAATGCTTTTGAATGTCAGTTGTTGGAAACCCCAAGAGTTGCTTTTGTGCACGGATCCTGCTGGAGGGTTTCCCTCACCTAGGTGCTGAGCCAGGGTGCTGGGCAGGGTGGGCTGCTGGCCTGATCCGCAATGCTCTTCTGTCTCTCTTATGGGTTTTCAGGTCATCTCAGCGGAGGAATCTCGCAAAGCAGCCCAAGAGGATGGGAAGGGAAATGCTCCGGCTGTTTGCAGCGGGTTGGACTAGATGACCCCCGGGGTGCCTTCCAGTTCTATGAGTCTATGTTCCTTGCAAGAGACACATGCAATGAAGCAGCCTTCGGGTGCCCTCCAGACATTTTGGACTAAAATTCCCATCAGTCCTGGATGGGGCTCATGGGAGTTGTAGTCCAGAACTCCAAGGGGGAAGGTTGTAAAATAAGCAATACCCAATCTATTTGGGAGTGTGTCCTTATTGGGAGAGTTTCAAAGTTCTCCTAAATGTTTTGATGGCTTTTGGCATGATAGGCTATGCGACCTTCAGGTCAAATCCACACCGTACAGTGGTACATCTGGTTGCGTACTTAATTCGTTCCGGAGGTCCATTCTTAACCTGAAACTGTTCTTAACCTGAAGCACCACTTTAGCTAATGGGGCCTCCCGCTGCCTACCACGCGATTTCTGTTCTCATCCTGAGGTAAAGTTCTTAACCCGAGGTACTATTTCTGGGTTAGCGGAGTCTGTAACCTGAAGCGTATGTAACCCGAGGTACCACTGTACATTGAAAGTGCATGGCTTCCCTCTAAAATATTCCTGGGAGCTGTAGTTTGCTGAGAGTGCTAGGAATTATAGTTCTCTGTGGAGCAAACTACATATCCCATGATCCTTTTGTGCTTTCAGTGTGGCCTGGAGAGCTGCTGCCAGTCAGTGCAGACTAGCCTGCCCCAGCAGCCTTGAATCACAGCTGCCTTTGGCTCCCAGCATCAGAGAGCTGAGCAAGTTGAAAAGCACAGATCCCATGGTGCTGAACTGAGGAACTTCACGTCCTGCATCTATTGGGGAAACTGTCCATTCATTTATAACCTTTGCATCCTTTTCGTTAACCAGCGACTGATCTCTCCTCATGCCCCATGATGGCTAAGCTTACTCTGGAGTCTTGGGTGAGGGACTTTGTCAAAAGTGTTTTGCAGTCTAAGTACACCAGGTCAACTGTATCCTATCTGAGTTACATTAAATCATTAGCAATATGCATTTATCATTAAAGATTTTCTTGATTTACAAAAGTGTGGGCAATGTCTCTCTTTCGTATCCCCCCCCCCCCCGGTAACATTTTTACAAATCAGTTTCATTTGTTGAGACATTGGGAAGAAAAGGGGGAAAAAGGTGGAGGGGGGAAAGATGGGTGGAGGTGGGGGCGGGTGGCGATGTTTCTATTTTACTTACTAGGTAGGGTTTGGTGTCAGCGTTGCTTGTGCAGGTTCTTTGCTGTGCACTTGTGTTCCTTTGGCGGTGAGAGAGGTTGGGGTTGGCCTAGGGTGTGGTTGTTCATTTGTGGATGGCTGTGGGGGTCTTTGTTTTCATGTGTGAGTGGGTGTTTTGGATCAGGTTAGCCATACTGATTTGTATGCAGTTGGTGGATTTTTGTCGTTGTCTTGTTGGGCTGTGTATGTGATAAAGGGGAGCCATACCGGGGTGAAGGTGTCTTTTTCTATTTGTCCCCGTGTCAGTTTTAGTTTATTGGTTAATTTTTCTAGTAGGGCTGTTTCCCATACTATTTGGTACCATTGGTCCATGCTTGCACATACCTCCACATGTGGTGGGAGTGCCCCAAAATCCAACTATCCTGGACAACAACCATATGAGAAATAAGTAAAATAACCAAGCAAATATTAGAAATCACCTCAGAATTGACCTTACTAAGCATCTTCCAAGACAATAATGCCCACTTACACCACAAAGAACTCATAACCCACCAACTTTCAGCAGCCAGAAGCATCATAGCCAGACACTGGAGAGACCTATATTTTTTAATATAATGCCAGCCAAGGTGAGATGCTTCAGCCTATCCCATCCCTTTCCTTGGTGGGCAAATCCCCCTAACAGAGGGGGCACCATTTCGTGCCACACTGGGGTTGCTCTTTGCCTGCCACCGTCTGTGCCCACTCACTGTGGGCCTGGGCTGCTTCTGCCACCCCCTGGGGAGCACAGCACACCAAGCGAGAAGCGAGCGAGCTCTGGCTGGGTGCCCATTCAGCGAGGAGGCCGGCCTCAGTGCAGTCTGGAGACCAAGGGGCTCACGAGGAAGGCAGACAATGCCCCCCGGAGGCTCCACAATTGCCAGCCTCTGCCGGGGACCTGGCAACCCTGCTATGCCAGGCTCCGGGGCCCAGAGACCCCTGGCAACAGGCAAGCAGGGAGAAAGAGAAGGACGGAGAGCTGGGGACAGGGCCCACCAGAATGTGCCTGGGCATTGACAGCAGCATTCCCCCGGTCAGCTGCTCTGCCACTTTTGCTGGGCTGGGGGTCCCCATGGAAGCCAGTGTCTGCATGGGGGGGCTCCTGGTTGCGCACCTTCAGAATTTTCTCCCGGGGCCACGGCCCCCTGCCTCCCACGCTATGCCACTGTGCTGGGTTAGAAGTACAGTGGTACCTCGGGTTAAGTACTTAATTCGTTCTGGAGGTCCGTTCTTAACCTGAAACTGTTCTTAACCTGAAGCACCACTTTAGCTAATGGGGCCTCCTGCTGCTGCCGCGCCACCAGAGCACAATTTCTATTCTCATCCTGGAGCAAAGTTCTTAACCTGAGGTAATATTTCTGGGTTAGCGGAGTCTGTAACCTGAAGCGCATGTACCCTGAAGCGTATGTAACCCAAGGTACCACTGTAGTCAGAGAGTAACAGGGGGCACATTATTGCTTGGGGCAAACCCCATTGTGAGCAAATCCATCTCTCGACACCCCACAGAACGGCTCGCAACTGGGGGAAATGTAATACGTGACAGCCGCCTGGCAGCAATTTCGTGCTTGCTGAAGCAAAGGATTGCAGTAACTGAGCTGGGGGAGGCGATACCTCCTTCCAGACGGTGACACACACCCCATGAAGCGGCTCAGTACAGCCGTGCCCAAGGTCAGCCCGATATTGATCCATTTTTAAATAGGGCTCGCAAGTGGAGTTGGAACGGAAAGCCTCCTTCGATCCAGTTCTTAAATAAATAAATCTCCATTTAGATTTAAGGGGTGGCAGTGGTGGAGAAAGCAGAAGCCTGCCTTTCTAGAGTGGATAAATTACTCTCTCACACATCTCCAGTTTCTTGAGAGTAATTTGGGCTTCCACAAGTGGCTTAGAGCAGTGGTGTCCAAACTATTGTCAAAGAGGGCCAGATTTGATGAAGTGAAGGGCCATGAGGGCCGACCAGAGTTGTTGAGCTTTTTTTACGATTGAAGTTGTTGAGTTGTTGTTTTTTTCAGGATTTTACCCCAGGAAATAAACTGCCACATGGGCTGGATTAAACCGACCGGCGGACCAGATTAGGCCCCCGAAATGGACTTTGGGCATGCCTGGGCTAGAGGGTGAGTGGACAAAGGGGAGACTGATATCATTCGGAAAAGATCAGGGAGAGAGGAGAGATCCTGTCTGTTTTTTTCACCTCCAATGTGTGAATGTGATTTTTTGTGGCCTTCTGGTTCCACCTTTGCCGCATTGTACAGAGTGACACCTCCAGCCATTTCACTGCAGCGGCAAAACCTTCCAGGCTACCCCTGCCTTTTGGCATCTGCTCGGCTACCATGAGAATAGGATGCTGGATTAGTTGGAGACCATTGGCCAGATCAAGCAGAAATTGATAAATGGTAGGATTCTGATTATTTGGGATGTGTAGGGAGAAATACAAGCTGCAGAGGAATTCCTGAGCCAGCCTATGCAAAAGCTAGGGCCATTAAGAAACATGACAGGACCACTGGCAATGCAAGAGAACTGTCCTCCTTGCTTGCCCTGAGGTGTGAACAGAGGCTGGGGATTTGGAAGCTTACCATGGTAACTGGGTGCGAGGCGACAGGAAAAGAGAGTTTTTAGCAGGGTGTTCTGGGAAGAAGACTGGGATCCATCTTGGGCAGGCTGGCTGAAGGCTGGCTGGGAGAGATGGCTTGGATTCCAGAGCTGCACTGCTGTGGGGGACAAACCCCTCTTGGGATGATTATGCTGTAAGATCTGGACTCCCTTCATGCAGACGGAACATGTAAACAGGTGAATAAACCAATTTGTTAAAGCTTCAACAGTCTCCACCGCGTCTCAGTTCTCCAAAGGAACACAGAGACTTTTGTAACATTATGTTGTAGTTGAGCCTTGCCTGAGCCACGAATTCTGGCATCTTCCTGTTTTCTTTTTCTCTGTCCTTTGGTCTACCCTTGAGTCCAGATTGGGCTTTGTTGGACGATCTGCCAATGTGATGCTGGGGAGGCAGGATTTTAAAGAGCCCTTGCTCAATGATGATTGGCTGAAGTGCATAAGGGGAGGAGCCTGCCAAAGCATCTTTTTGTACTGTGGTGGAAAGCAAGTGAAGGAAGCCTTCACTTCAAGGTGTGCAGGAGTGAGACGCTTGCTCTGCAAGAATGTGCTCTGCAAGCAGAGCACTGGAGAGACCTTGCTGGGGCCCTGAGATCGTAGTCTTATATTCTCTTCTAAGACACATTGGGGAAGGGTTTGTTTGTTTTTAATGTGGGCATAATGCTGATCAGTGCAGCACAGAGATTAGGGCAGGAGTGGCTAAGCTGTGGCTCTCTAGATTGTGTTGGACTCCAACTCCCATCAGCCCCAGCCAGCAGGAATGATGGGAGTTGGAGTCCAACGGCGTTTGGAAGGAGACAGGTTCTGAATCAGAGAATTGTAGAGTTGGAAGGGTACCCGAGGGTCATCTAGTCCAACCCCCTGCAAAGCAGGAATCTTTTTTGCCCAAAGTGGGGCTCAAACCCACAACCCTAAGATTAAGAGTCTCCTGCTCTACTGACTGAGCCATTCAGAGTGTTGGAATAGGATTGGGAAGACCAAATCCAGCCACAAAGCTCACCAGATGTCCTTGGATGAAACTAACCATCAGACTAAGCTTGTCTTGGGGATAAAATGGAGGGGAGACAAAACCGAAGCTTGCTGTCTTGAGTTCCCTGGAGGAAAGGCAGGCTATAATAATCTCAAATAAAAGCAAATAAACATGGTTGGTCCTTCAGCCTTTCCTGAACTCCGGGTTCAAACTCTCGTGCCCTTAGCACCAAAAGTTGTCCAGAATGTTTTTTCCCCTCAGGATCCTTGTTCATCTCCAACAAGAGATTTTCCCAAGACAGGCAGCTCGCTTTATTTTTCTCCTCCCGACACCCCACCCTGCTTCTCCCTCTCCTTCTTTCACAGCTCCCCTGGCTATTTGTAATCCCGATGCCTTATTGAGATTCAAAGGCACACTTCAGATCCTTCATCCTGTGCATAATTCTTTTTAATTAATACTTCAAACGGTTTAAATGCAAGAGCCATATTCTTTCCTCTAGCAAAGTCTGACAGCATCTCGGGTGCCCCAAAGCCTTCCTCTCACTTTTTGCTCAGAACTAAAGCTCCGTATATGTGCTTTAAAAAGAAGAAAAACAACAGCAAGAGAGAGAGAGAGAGAGAGAGAGAGAGAGAGAGAGAGAGAGAGAGAGAGAGGATGGACTATAATAAGAATGGGATGTGAGGGAAAGGAGTATACACCGTCCATATTTTCACTTCATTGTTGCGAAAACACAGAAAGGTGTAAAGAACACGAGGGAAGGGAGTTGGTCCACACTGGGATGTTTTGGTGCCAAGCAATTCAACATGGCACCCCTACACAAACACACATTTGTTAACACACAGGGCAATTTACATAGCCGACCTGCACAATGCCAACTGAACAAAGCTGTTCCTTTCAGAGGGGCTTGCTGCTCTGGTTCCTGTGCACTGATCCTCAACCCCTCACCATCTTCTGCCACTCTGTGAAGACTTCCTGGTTGGCTCTGTGTGTCTTTGGCTCTGGCGCCACCTGCTGTTGGCCTCCCTGCTTTCTGCCCAACCAGTCTCAATAGACACCAGCCACCACTGGGGTGATAAGGAGTCCATAACATCTAGGGAGCCACAGGTGGGCAAAGGCTGGTTTAGACCCTGCTGAGCTGAAGACTCAATATATGTCTGCAATTGCAGTGGCACTCCTAGATCAAACTGACTATGGAAAATCCTCCCAAAAGAGGTTCACTTGGTCCTTTTGGTGCTGAGAAAAGCCCTTTCAGTTTTAAGTATTTAAACTTAATAGTTTTAGTGCTTTTAAAAAATATACTCCCATGCTGCTCATTGTCTCCCTTCTATTTTTATTTTTATTTTGTGTGTGTGTGTGTGCAGCTTTGGTTTTAATTTTTTATGGCTTTTTACAATTGAATCGTTCAGCATCGGGAGAACGTGGGTTATGGGGCTGCATTGAAATGTAAATAAAGAAGTCTCGTCATCACCCGGAGCCAGCTGTGCTGTAGCCAATCGCACTTCTTATGCAGGCTCTCTCTCACAGACGCAGACACAAACACCAGCCACCCAAACATGGGCGATTCATCTCCAGCTGGTGCAGAACTGAGTCACAGCACCCAATCTCATCTACATTTGGCTGATTGATTCGATCAAGCAACATACAGTATGCATTGTTTCGCTTTTTTAAAAATAAGCAATAGCAGGAACAAGAACCCTGCAGACTGCACCTGGCCTTCTCTGAAACTTGGGAGTGAGTCTTCTAGTCATCTTCTTCTTCTTCTTCTTCTTCTTCTTCTTCTTCTTCTTCTTCTTCAGCAAACACTCGTAGCCGAGTAAGACACGGTTTTAACAATGAGTCCGTAAGTGACTGTGGAGGCCAATTCTGGATGCACATGTTCTTCCACAGTGGGGACATTGGTTTCTGGAAGGGAGTTGATCATGGTGTGGATTTGTCAAGTGTGCCTTCCTCTTAGCACGTTTCTCCCTTGTGTCCTGAGTTCGAGTGTCTTCAAAGCCCATGACACCTTTGGTCAAGGCTGTTCTCCAATTGGCGCGCTCACAGGCCAGAGTTTCCCAATTGTTGGTGTTTATACTACATTTTTTAAGATTTGCCTTGAGACGGTCTTTAAACCTCTTTTGTTGACCCCCAGCATTACGCTTTCCATTTTTAAGTTCGGAATAGAGTAGTTGGTTTGGAAGACAATAATTGGGCATCCGCACAACATGACCAGTCCAACGAAGTTGATGTTGAAGTCTTATAATAATCCAATAAAGAAACCTGCGTCCCCAAGCCAAACACTTTTGCATGCCCCCTCCCCAGAATGTTCGCAAACATTCTTACTGCTGCGGGAAGAGGGCAAGTGGTGGGATGTGCTGCAGCGATGGTATAGGAACAGGGCATTCTGTCTGGCTGGGGGAAACTCACACGGGGTTTGAAATGTGGACAGGAGCAAAATAACAAGAAGACTCTTGGTTGGCATGGGGCAATGGACAGGGATCCTTGGCATGCTGATAGTCTATCTCTTCAGTTAATTGCTAGGCATCAATAGGCTAGGAAGAGAGGCATAGGCTGATTCTGGGAATTGGCGCATTGATCCAGAAAGTGTGGATTTCAACACATTACCATAAGGACCACAGCGCCACCTAGTGGTAGATTGAAGCAAGATCAGCTTCAAAATAGGAAGGAGGCTTTGGGCTGGAATCAAGATTTTGGGATTGTTCTGCACTTTGTGAGGTATTCAAAGAGAGCAAGGGCTTGGAGACAGGTCCATGCCACAGGTTGCACAGCTCCTCTGCTTTTAGGAAATGTGCTTTGTGCTGCAACTGGTTCTGCACAGAAATAGAATTGTTTTAGAGGCTGATGGTCTCTTTCTTCCAGTTTATAAGATGTTATTAATACATTGCATTTATTAAAAAAAATCTAAACGAAAACAAAAGGAAAGTTGAGTTTGAAATGAAATAGGGAAGATAAGAAATGCATACTGAGAGATTAGATTGGAAAATTTTCATACAGGATTGATGGGTCAAAAATTTGAATAAGATGTAAAAGTGTTTAATTACTGTTGAAAATGATATGTTAAAAAAACTAATAAAAAATTATATACAAAAGGAAAGGGTGGGGGGGAGACATACAAAGTCCTCTTTCACAGATAAATCTTATCTTGACCAACACAGAGAAAGGTGAACCTTCCCAGCTTTCATCCAACCTCCCACCCATAGCTGTCAACCTTTTCCTTTTTTTAAGGGAAATTCCCTTATTCCAAATAGGATTCCTCGCAAGAAAAGGGAAAAGTTGACAGCTATGCTCCCACCCTGGGAGATCTCCCCTTTCCCTGCCCCTCACACAGAGTCCTTCATCCATCATCTTCACCTGCATGCTAACCCTTCCTTAACCCTGAATAGAGAAATAATACAAAAGATGGAAACAGAGCAAAAACAAGAGCAAAGAAAGAAAATAAAAGGTAGTCTTCAACAGCAGCCCCTCCCGCAACACTTTGCAGGAGCCCAGCCTGGAGGTTATTGGCTGAAAACAACCAGGTTCACTGTGCATGAGGTGCTGCAGCTGGTGTGTCAGCCTCTTCTGGTGCTGTAGGTGCCCCTCTTCATTTCTCTGAATGTCCTGGGAGACTAGAAGAGAGGGGAGCCAGACGCAGCAGGAGGGGGAGACCCCCTGGCTTCTTCAGCAGCCTGCCTCATCTCTGTCTCCTGGCCCCACTCCTCTCCTGCCTCCAAGACTGGACTGCTCTCTGCCCCAGCCTCTTCTTGCTCACTAACCCCTGTTGCCTCGTCAGCTTCCAACACCACCCTTCAGTGGTGTAGCACCATTTGCCAGGGTCCGGGGCATGTATCAGCTCTTCACTCTCCGCACTCGCCCAGCCCTCGCTGCCGGAAACAGGCAGGGCAGGCGCAATGGGGGTTTCTGGGTAGGGGGGGATGGTTCACCCTCCCCAGATTGTGCACCCTGGGCAGCAGTCCCCTTGGGACCCCGTGTTATGCCACTGCACCCTCTTCTCTCTCTGACCGCTCATCATGATCCTACCACCAATCCCAGGGTTCTGAGCCTTTTTGCACCAAATAAAGTTAGCAGATTTTTTTCGGTGAATCCAGGGACACTTTTCAACTTCAATGGATTTTATATGGGGACTGATGTGTAAATCCAGGGACTGTCCCTGGGAAACAGGGACGTCTAGTAACCTTACATTGGGGGTTCCCCAGCTGGTGCCTCCCACCGTTCCTTGGCGTCCAGCCAGTCCAAGACAGTGGCTTGAACACCGTCCTGACCCTCCCCATCCCAACCCCTAGCAACGTCCAGGGCTGAAGCCTAGATGCCATGGAGTGGCCATATTTGAATGGGCAGGGTGGTGGGTGCTCCAGCTTTTTGCTCATGTGTGTCGCACACCAGGTGACTTTGAGCAAGTCACTTTCTCCGAACTCATTTTGCCTCCCAAGATAGCCGAGGGTTTAACACATGGGTAGGCAAACTAGGGCCCGGGGGCCGGATGCGGCCCAATTGCCTTCTACACCCAGCCTGTGGAAGTCCGGGAATCAGTGTGTTTTTACATGAGTAGAATGTGTCCTTTTATTTAAAATGCATCTCTGGGTTATTTGTGGGGCATAGGAATTCGTTCATACCCCCCCCAAAAAAAAAATTAGTCCGGCCCCCCACAAGGTCTGAGGAACAGTGGACTGGCCCCCTGCTGAAAAAGTTTGCTGACCCCTGGTCTAACACACCACCTAGATCTCCTTGAAGCATGGGCAGGATCCAAAACACAGTAACCATGCAGTGGTTAAAAGGTGAGACTAGTTGGAGGTATGGAGGAGATGTTAGATTTTGTTTTCATTTTAACGGCACCTACTTCACGCTTCTCAAACTGATACGCGGACCGAAACATGGCGATCCTTCAAAATCTGCCCTTCTCCAAATTTGGTGCCGCAGCTCTCCAACCCATGCTGGAAAATGCATTCCATAAAGTGAAGTGTGCATAACCATCCACACTGAAGACAGCACCCAAAGATGCATTATATCTGGGGGAAATTGTTTGCAAAATATGTATATCGGTCAAAACTGAATACCAAAAGTGTGTTTGTTACAAGTAATTGGTGCTAAAATTCTGATGAATTTTCATGAGGATATAGATAGATAGATAGATGATAGATAGATAGATAGATGATAGATAGATTCGCAAATTGCTGCAGATGTGGAGGTCTGAATTTAAGACAGGTAAAATGAGAAACCGAGAAAGCTGCAGTTGACAGATTCGTTGATAGAGCCAATCAGTGAAAACAACTTGCTGGGCTGAGCTTTGTTGCTATGCCGTAGGTTTCCTCAATTATTTCTGATCAGAGATTAAAGAAGCAGTGCTCCTGCAGGTGGGCTGTTTACTCAGCATTTGTCCTGATTTGCATGCACAATGCAGCAATTAGACGATGCCTGGTCTTTATCAAACCTTCGTTTTGATTGTTTGCAGGGCAGTTATGTGACCGGGAGCATTTGTCCTGGATTATTCCGATGACATTGTTCAGCGGCTAAATGGTCTTTCCATTCATCATTCGTTCACCCTACGCTTTTCAATACATTTCTCCCTATCGCTTTCCAAACCACAAAAAAATAAAATAAACAACTTAAAAAGAACAACTGCTTTGATCCACTTCAGTTGCACAGACTTAAAGTTCCAATGTGTGTTTGGATCTCTCCTGCAAAATACTGACGGTATGGAGGTCTTGGGACTTTAGCAGAACGGCCATTTCTTCTACCATGCCATAAAAGGGAAAGGGACCCCGATCATTAGGTCCAGTCGTGACCGACTCTGGGGTTGCGGCGCTCATCTCGCTTTATTGGCCAAGGGAGCTGGCGTTTGTCCACAGACAGCTTCTGGGTCATGTGGCCAGAATGACTAAGCCGCTTCTGGCGAACCAGAGCAGTGCATGGAAACGCCGTTTACCTTCCCACCAGAGCGGTACCTATTTATCTACTTGCACTTTGATGTGCTTTCGAACTGCTAGGTTGGCAGGAGCAGGGACCGAGCAACGGGAGCTCACCCCATCGCGGGGATTCGAACCGCCGACCTTCTGATCGGCAAGCCCTAGGCTCAGTGGTTTAACCCACAGCGCCACCCACGTCCCTCTACCATGCCATATTAGGGAGTAAAACAGGAGTTTGGAAAGGAGCATAGAGCTGGAAGGGACCATCACGGTCATCTAGTCCAACCCTCTGCAATGCAGGAATTTTTTTTTTTACCCAATGCCAGGCTTGAACTTACAACCCTGGGATTAAGAGTCTCGTGCTCTGCCAACTGAGCTGTCCCAGAGCTTCTTCAAGGAAATATAGGTCAAGGCAGTGGGAAAAAACTTCTCCTGGGTCAGAGAAAAAGATAGCCACCCAGTGGAAGTTTGGAAAGGTATAGAATTGGGTCAGGAAGAAGGAAGTGCTTTGAATTTTAACCTACTTTCTCTTTATAATTGTTTTTAAAAGTCTAATACATTTCAAGAATTCAGCTCATTTTCTAATGTCCATCTGTGCAACTCCTTCCTGTTTTGTGTCATCTTAGAGAAGGGACCACAGGGAAAACAGGGGGGCTTCTCTTCCGCAACAAATTTTATTGGTTTAGTATGAGCTCATCACACTTTAGCAGGCCTGTCGCAGGGCCTGCGATACATGAATACATAATCTGTAGAAGTAGTTACACTTAATAGACTCCCATCTGTAAAGCTTTTGTACAGAGAGGGGAAAAAAGGAAAAGGAAAAAATTAAGCCGATAACAAAATAGGACATTAGCTGTCAAACTGATTTTTCTTTCTCTGACAAAATTCGATAGCCAAAAAAGTGACTAAAACTACAAAATTGGAATACATACCACAAGGGTAAAAGGTTATCCGTATTTTAATTTATTTGTACATCTAGTATCGGCTTAATTCTGGCCCTGCTCAGAAGGCCGACAAGTTGGCTTTGTTCGTTTAGTGGATTTATTAAGAGATCCGTAACAGATTTAAGTGCTGACTTGCTGGAAAGCTTTCCATTAGGACTTGTGTTGGTACCTCGGGTTTTGTCTTGGTGTGAAGTTGACAACATGCATATATTTGGTTGGCATCCTCAACTAAAGGGAGAGGACCAGGAAGGGTGGCGAGTCACGGGCACCTCTTTGCAACCTGGCTTTGCAATTTGGCTTTCGGGGTGTAGCGTTGCGCCTTAACGAAAGGAGACAACACACAGCTTTGGCTCTGAATGTTTTCTAAGTGTTTTCGCCAACCACGTGCTTTCTAGGTGGTTGGAAGTTGTAGTTCAAAGCAATCTGGAAAGCACCAAGCTCGGCAAAGCCGGGTTCACAGAGTCCTCCCTATAAGTCATAGAATCAGAGTTGGAAGGGACCCTGAGGATCATCTAGTCCAACCCCCACAATGCAGCTGTCCTATATGAAGATCGAACCTGCAACCTTGGTGTTGCCAGCACCATGTGCTAACCGACTGAGCTATCCAGTCCTCTTGATCCTTACAGAGAAAATAATTTGGCCTTCTAGAGCAGGGTTTCCCAAACTCGGGTCTTCAGCTGTTTTTGGACTACAATTCCCATCATCCCTGACCACTGGTCCTGCTAGCTAGGGATGATGGGAGTTGTAGTCTTAAAAAAACACAGCTGGAGACCAAAGTTTGGGAAACCCTGCTCTAGATTCTCAACAGGGTGGGTGTCCCTTCCTTCACCCTCTGTGACTGGCCTTATATTTTGATTCTTGCACTCACAGATCCCTAAGGCTTTCCCTGCTCATGCAGCAAAATGGCCGGGGAAAAATAAATTAAGCATTACATCCCTTTTTGAATTTATTCAGGTCCCTCTTTCAGCTCCTGATGAAGAGGGTGTGTCCACCACAGGTGAGCAGATACTGGCCCTGTGTACGAAAATATCTTTGGGGCAGGAGAATGATCCAGGGAAGCAGACCCTCTGATCCTCCAGATGTTGTTGGACCTGAAGCAACCATCAGCCCCAGCCAGCATGGCCAATGGGAGTTGTAGTCCATAAACATCTGGGAAGGGGCACAGAGGTTCCCTACCCTTGGTCTAGAACAGATTTGCACAGTGCTTTGTTTCTAGGGGGGGGGGGAGGTGCCGGTACTCTGGGAATGAGGCCCTTAGAACTTGGGTGGGAAGCGTGAGCTGTCCTTGGAATGGGGCTTCCCCCAAAAAGGCCCTGTGGATAAATCCATCAGAAAGCACAGAGAAATGGCATAAATGGGGGAGATGATAGAGAAGAATTTACATCTGTTTCTGCCCATCCATAAATAGAATAGAAGCAATTCATCAAAACAAAACTGAGAAGCAACACGGGGTGCTTCGTCAGAGGTCCACTTGAAGACCAATGAAGACCAAACTCAAACCATTCATTTCAGCACTAAGACACCACTTTGATTGGTCATGGCTTCCCCGCAAAGAATTTTGGGAACTCTGGCTTGTTGTGGGTGCTGAGAGTTCCTTAGTCTCCTCACAGAGCTACAAATCCCCTCAAAGTGGTTTAAGCAACTGATCCCTCTCTTCCCAAGGAACTCTGGGAATGGTGTATCTCTCTGAGGGGAATTGTAGCTCCATGAGGAGAATAAGGCCCCCCCCCAACAATTCTCAGAACCTTATTCTGAACCAAGATCTCACAGAAGTTATATTTGAGTCATTTCCTCCCATCTTGGTGCCCTCCAGAAGTTTTGAACCACAACTCTACAAAACTAGTTGGGGCTGATGGGAGTTGGCAAAGTCCAATAACATATTGAGGACACCAGGTTGGCAAAGGCAGTTCTGGTCATTTTGGTCAACTGTTTTGGTCAGCTATTCTTACCAAACCATGCCTTGACGCGCAAACGTTTGGCAAGAATACCTCAAAACAGCAGACGAAAAATACAGAAGATGTTTCCTCACACCCTTTCTTCCTAATACTGCAGATATTGGCACAGTGTAGATTTGGGAGTATAGACAACACAGTGCCCTCCAGATGTTCAACTGCAACTCCCATCATTCCTGAGCATTGGCTATGCTGGCTGGGGCTGATGGGATATGGAGTCCAACAATAGCTGGAGGGCAACAGGTTGGCTATCCGTGCTCTTATCGTAGAAAACAGCAGTGTTGCCTGGGCAAGAAATTCTGCTGTGCTCCCTCAGGCATTCCTTACTGGGATCCTCAAAAGAGGCCCACGTTATGTGATTGCTGGTACGCTCACTTTGTGTAGCACCTCTAGATGAGTTCCATCAGAAGAACCATGAAGTTGCTAGGTCCACAGATGGAGAACCTGTGGCCTTCTGAACAAACCCACATCATCCCCAGCTAGCATAACCAACAGCCAGAGATGATGGGAGCTGCAATCCACCAAACTCTGGAGGACCAGAGGTTCTTCTCCTCTGTGGATGACCAAGCCCTCCAACCCTGCCAGCCAAGATGTCCCTCCACAGCGATTCCCAGAAACTGCTTCTTCACTGGAGTCTCATGCTCCCCATCGCTGGATGGCCAAGGCAGACAATGAGTCTAGGGGTGAAATAAGGTAGAGGGGACTGAGAAAGAGCCTTCAGTCCATGACTCCTGGCAGGGCCTGAGAAGATAGTCTGTAGAAAAGGCCTTGTTTGCATTCCAGGCTTAGGGCTTCTCCACATTTCCTATTGCCCTGAGCCCTGAGTCGGAGAGGGCTACTGATTTACAGCTCTGAGCACTTCTGAAACTCTGGCCTTGCATTGATCCACACTGCTTCTCCTGGAGGTCAAGAGAGGAGCCCCGGAGAACCCATCAGGGAAGGTATTTCCCTGCGCAGATCTAAGGAGCTGTTAGGGACACGGAAATGAACCGTCAGGCGTTGTGAACTGACTGCATTAGGAACAAATCTGCAACAAGGAGTCCATCTGCCCCCCAAAAGCATCCAGAAATATTTTAGTGGTTAGTGACGTACCTGAAAGAAACAAAGTCAAGTTGCTTTAAAAGGGGGGGGGGGTAAATAAAGAGCTGGGACAAAAAGCAGCAACGATGGGGAGAAGAGGGGTCAAGCCAAGCATAGGCAAACTCGGCCCTCCAGATGTTTTGGGACTACAACTCCCATGATCCCTAGCTAACAGGACCAGTGGTCGGAGATGATGGGAGTTGTAGTCCCAAAACATCTGGAGTGCTGAGTTTGCCTATGCCTGGGTCAAGCTGTTGTGGCAGGGACTGCGTTGACATCAACAAACTAGATTAGGAGCTGGGGTGGCATGCTTTTGGCATATGAGCTCAGCCTGTAATCCATTGGGGAGGAGGGACACTGTTGGCTTGCCATGTTTCTGAGTCGAAATAAATCTTCTTTTTTAAAAAAAATTGTCCAGTAGCATCATAGAGACCAACTAAGTTTGTTCTGAGTATAAGCTTTTGTGCGCATGCACACTTCTTCAGATACCACACGAAAAGCTTATACCCAGAAAAAACTTAGTTGGTCTCTAGGTGCTACTGGACAATTTTTTTTATTTTTTTATTTATTTCGACTGTGTCAGACCAACACGACTACCTACCTGAATCTAGAATCATGTTTCTGATTTATAGGAGCCTTTCATTCCGGGTGCTAGAGGTGCCAGCCCTGCTGGGTTTTAAGTAATACCCACACTTGTTGAACAGGCAGACAAAATTGAACTGGTCCAGGGATGGGCAACGCCACAACACCCCAAAAGTTCATCTGATCGTGACTCCTTTTGGTTGCAGCCAGCATGGAGAGTCCAATGGCATGCCCCCACCCCCCACCCCACTCCCACAGCACCCTGGCTTGCTACTCTTCTCGATTCCTTGGCTTGGGACAGAGGTTCTGAATGGTGGCAGTAACTACAGGCACATCTGCCTCACAGCTACTCTCTGATTTGCCAGATTCCGGTGGTCAGGCTGAGAAAAAGCCACATGAACCTAATACCAGTAGGGAAGGGGTTGTGGTGGTGGAAATGCTCACCCAAACCCTTTTTAGAGCTCACAGGGTCTCGAGTTCAAGTTATATTCAGGGGACAGGGGTAACTGTGTCTTGGAGGCCTCTTCCTATCCCTTGCTTTAAGCCCAGACGTTGTCTATTTCTGGCACCATTCCCTATATTGCTTTTTTCTAATACTGAGGTCAATCTCTCTGCGAGTGGGGAGAGATAGAAGCAATTCGTAACACAAAATGCACATGCTTCATGTCCGGATATTCCAGACTCTGTTTATAAGCCGAGACATGCATGGGCTTCATGTATTCCCTTTGCATGAGGCCACCGACTACAACTTTCCATTGCATCCTAGCCGGGAAACTGTGTTTCATGGCTTCCAAACAGCTCAGGATCTGGAAGCCAACTCTAAAACAGGATTTCATGTTCTGGCATGTCTGGAAGCCATTAACCATGGTTTCCTGGTTTGGACATAACGGGAAACTATGGCCAACTGTGGCTTCCTGGTTTGCTTTCCCTGGTGCAGATCTCAGCTTATCGTGGCAAGATTTGATCCCGCGAACGTTGCCACAAAATCGCAAGCCTTTGGGAAGGAAAAACAAGACACCGCCACACTCACCCCAGCATTCATGTGTTAGAAAAACCACACACACACTTTCCAACTTGCAGATTAATCTCTGTGGCCCAGTTTATACACACGGAGAATCCAGCGGCAATACTTGACCTGGACTGTGCTTCTACAGCAGGCCTGGAGGAGCTTGGGCGCTGCCTGTACTGCCGGACTCCAACTCCCATCAGCCCTAGCCAGCATGGTCAGTGGTCCAGGATGATGGGAGTTGTAGTCCAACAGTATCCAGGGAGCCACAGGCTTCCCAAGCCTCTTCTAAAATCTACAGGGTGGGCATTTGAAATGCTGCTCTATGGAGAAGGGCTGGGTGGTGGAGAGTATGGCAGGGAGAAGATTAGGTTGAACCCCTCTCACTGCTAGCTTTCTACATGCGAGGAGATGCAATATTTTGTTGGTTTTAGGCAGACACATCAAGCTGCCAAAAAGCAGTACAGCTCAAGACAGTAAGAGAGTGTTTTATTTCTTGATTCCACCAAGTGTATAAACTGGGCCTGTGTTGTGGGGGGAGCAATGCAAACCCTCCTTCTGACTACTGGGAAAACCACCTCAGAACTTCAAAAGCAAACTGGGTGAAGCGACAGAAATAAACAGGGAGACCGAACCATCTTCAGGGCTTTGCAGAGTTCACCACCATAGCAATCCCACCCACCGGCAACTCATGTAGAGAGTTCTCCAAGCAGGCAAGATGCCCGAACTACACCGGGGGTGGGAGGGGCAAGCAAAGATCTGCGCATCCCTCACCACTTCCATAAATTCCAAATTACCAAATGACTCCACAGTTACCAAAGTTAAAATAAGTTACGAGAAAGGTCCACCTGCACATCTATATCCCACATTATTAAGAGCAGGGTCTCCACATTCTGGAGCTTGTGAGAGAGAGAGAGTCTCTATTCTGCAGGCCATGGAGGTATCTCGCCCTTCTGCCTTCGACGGCTGACATCCTGGGATGGAGAGTTGCCGCTGTTTTGCTGACCTGCCAAGCGTTTGGACAGAAAAGGGAGGAGCCTCCGTCTTGGGGGCGGGGGCCGAGGGGGAGCAGAACGCCAAGGGCATTCAAGCGTATCGGGAAGTCGCTAAGGAGGTTGTGGGCATCTCCTACCAGGCCGCTGGAACGAGAAGTTTCTGCCAGCCAATGCAGCAGGGTGTTAACACCCCCACCCCCAAAAAATATACTGGCACAAGGTGACCAAGGCCAATAAAAACAGTCACTGGACGCTGCAACCGGCGGCAGAGGAATCCAGCTGTGGACACACAGCTGCTGCACCGCTCTCTTCGGAAACCAGGCCCAGCTTGGAAATTATGAACCAATGTGCCTACGAGTACGCGCTATGAACGCAGACCTGTCCATAGAGCGGAAATACTGAAAATAATCTTAGGTGGTGTTTTAAGCTGGGAGAGGGGCTTGGAGGGGGCGGAGGGCGACGTCTCTTGCCCGGCCTCTTCTCAGGAGCAAATCCTGGCATCATAGAGTCCTCTCCACCTCCGTTCCTTCATCAGTGCTTCTCCTGAAAGAAAGGAAGGCAGTCTGTTTGTTATTGACTTCATTTTACAGGAAGCTGTTTTCACAGGCTGCTCGACGACAATCGTCTCTAAGCAGGCTGCGACATCCCAGAGAACGGATCTGGCCATGTTCACAATTGACGCCAATATCTCATCCGAGGAGTTCTGCCCTCCAAAAACAAAAATTGTGTTTATGTAAAACAGAATCGGCATTAGTTAGAACAGCGGTTCCCAAACTCCCCCACCCTTCCCCATGGACCTCTTGAAAATTGCAGAGGGTCTTGGAAGACCACTTAATTTATTTTCTGCCCATTGTAGCCACTATAACTAATGTGCTGTGCTAGATGCTGTGTGACATCTGTGTTTCAGTTTGAATTCTGAAAGGTCAAATGTAATACGATAAATGGAATGACACTGTCTCTGAGAACGTGCAGATTAATCACTGAATCCCACCTCCTCACACACATAGAAAGCTGCCTCCAAGCACTTGGCTTAGCCTAGGTGTTTTAGCCAAAGAGCTGGACCAGTCTCCTTCCATTCAGAAAAACAAAAATTCCCCTTGATGTCGTGAAGTTTGGGACTGGGCAAGGAAGTGGACAGTACTCCACAGAGGTTGAGCCAGACAGAGGGCCTTCTCGGTAGTGGCGCCCGCCCTGTAGAACGCTCTCCCATCAGATGTGAAGGAAATAAGCAGCTATCTTATCTTTAAAAGACATCCGAAGGCAGCCCTGTTTAGGGAAGTTTTAAATATTTAATGCTGTATTGTTTTTAACACTCGATTGGGAGCCGCCCAGAGTGGCTGGGGAAACTCAGCCAGATGGGAGGGGAATAAATAAATTATGATGATGATGATGATGATGATGCTGCACACAAGCTCTATTTTGCACCGTTGCCTCCACTTCCTTGGAGATGGAGACAAAGTCAACAGAGCCACCCGTTGCCTGGTTTATTCCCAAGTGCCTCCCCAGAAGAGCTCACTTCTGTGCTGACAAGGGAAGACGTCTGAGTCACAGCAGGTGAGATGGCAGGTGCGCAATTCCTTCCCATGAATCCAGCTCCCCACCTCCCAGGCTGCTGCGAGTCTCCCCAGGATCGGACTCTTCCCGGGGTCCAGAACCCCATGCCCCAATTCCCCAATCTCCTCCTCCTCTGGCACCCTCTCCACAACACCTCCATGAGGCTCATGAAGGAATCGTTCGAAAGGTTCTGCCAAATGCTGGAAAGGTCAATGCAATCCTTAAAAAAAAAAAATGACATAACATCTACCCCCCTTTTCCTCCAGACAGTTCAATAGCGGTAAAAACGGTTCTTTCCGCTCCCCATTTCATCCTCGTAGGAACCCTGTAAGGTTGGTTAGGGTAACGGACAGTGGCCCAGTCACCCAGCAAGCATCATGGCCGAGCGGGGAATTTGAAGGCCGGTCTCTCAGGCCCTAGGCCTGACCCGCGAGCCAACAGGCCCAACAGACCCTCTTAACTCTTCTTCTAACTTCCCCTGCCCCTAAACTAGTGCTATTATGCTCATTGTGTGAGTAAATTGCAGCAAGTATTTTTTAAAAAAAGCAGAGCAAACCAAGGAAGCCATGCGGGGGAGATGATTCAAATCACCCACCTCTTGTTTGTTAGATTTTTCCTGTTGGTGGATTCCATTAGCAGATCCGGAATTCCCAATAGTCTAAAATGAAAAGAGGGGGTGGAAAAAGTGGTGGAAAGAGGTGGTGTATTAGCTAAGTTGGATGCACAGCAATCAGAAGGTACATCAAAAATAGCCAAAGAACAATGAAAGCCAGTGATTTTATGTACTGCAAAAATCCAGATGTGAGATGATTAAAGAGAAAAGCATTTAAAGCTTATTTGGGGGGGGGGATTGCATAAGCTAAAGACATGGCAATCTTCCCCTTTACAGAAAGAGGCGCAACTGAAACAGCCTGTGGCCACAGTGACCAGAGAATCTGCCTGGGAAATGATATATTGAAAAGAATGTTTAAAATATCGTTTGTAAAAGACAACATCCCAGAAGCTTTTCTTTTGGGAATTATAGGGACAGAACCACCTAAACTGTATAGAAACTTATTCATGTATGCGACAACAGCAGAAAGAATGTTACTCGCCCCCAAAATGGCAATAAGCAGAAGTCCCAGCAAAGGAAGAATGGATACAAAAACTTATGGAATATGCAGAAATGGCAAAACTTACCAGAAGAATAAGAAATCAAGATAACAAACTTTTTATAAAAGAATGGAAATAGTTTATTGAGTATTTGCAGATAAATTGTAAACAGGCAAGAACATTGGCAGGATTATGGTAATAACCTGCAGTTTTGTAAGAGTGTATATTTAAAGTCGAGCAAATTAAGTTTGGATATGCAGAAGGCATTAAAAATAAACTTAAGGAACCGCAGAAAGAGAGGGAAGGAAGTCAAGTTTTGAAATGTTAAAAATGATTGCAAAATTAGTGAAATGTATAAACCTGAAAAGCATAAATAAAATTTAAAAAATAAAAGAGAGAGAATCTGCCTGGTGGGGAGAACAGAGAGTCCATATGATGGGGAACACCCACCTGTGCTTTCTCAGAGCAGCTTCTCATGGCTTCCACGAGCTTCTCCATCTGCTGGCCCTGCTCCAGCGCGTTCCTCAAGACGTCCTCTGTGCTGACCAGCCGATGCTGCAACCGGAGGACTTCGGACTCGGACGAAGGGTCTATGAGGGAGTATCGTCGCTGGTCTGTTACTGCTTTCTCTTTATCCTGGAGGAGATAAAAAAAAATTAACAACAGTATTATTGTGTGAAAATATGAAAGGTTAGATTTAAACAAATATTAAATCAGCTTATTAAAAAAGAAGCGAAGAGGAACATTTGGGGCCTATTCACCCAGAGGAGGAACCTTCTGAAGAGCGGACAAGGGGCTGAGGTTGAAACCAGAAGTCGCCAGTTCTGGCCTCCTGCCATGCACTCAGGAACAGGTCCTTAGGCAAGGCACTTCTGCAACATGGGATTACAGTGGTACCTCGGGTTACATACGCTTCAGGTTACAGACTCCACTAACCCAGAAATAGTGCTTCAGGTTAAAAACTTTGCTTCAGGATGAGAACAGAAATCATGCTCCGGCGGCGCGGCAGCAGCAGGAGGCCCCATTAGCTAAAGTGGTGCTTCAGGTTAAGATTTCAAGTTAAGAATGGACCTCCGGAACGAATTAAGTACTTAACCCGAGGTACCACTGTAATAATAATACGGCATTGCTCAGTTACCATGGACAGCTCAGTTGGCTGCAATGTGGTGCTAATAATGCCAAGGTTGCAGGTTCGATCCCCATATGGGACAAATGTATATTCCTGCATTGCCGGTATTGCACTAGATCAGGCACGTCCAACATCCAAGAGACTGTGATCTACTCAGTCTTTTAAATAAACAGACAGTGATCTACCCATTGTCACTGGAGAATGGACAGGAGTTGTTGAGCTTTTTTAGGAAGCCTTTAAGTTGCTGAGCTTTTTTTGGGGAAACAAAAGTTGTTGAGGTTTTGTTTTTTTTTGGGGGGGGGTGACACACCAGGGGGTGTTGCAATCAACCACGGACACCCCCATGATTGACCAGTAGATCGTGATCGACCTTTTGGACATGCCTGGACTAATGATCCTCAAGGTCCCTTCCAACTCCATGACTCTATTTGTGCAGATTATTGATCATTACATGTTTATCCTACAAACAAACCATAAGTGCTTTGAGTCCTTCAAACACTATTTAAATTGGGTTTGTTGCTAGTTGTGCTCCATAGGCATTTTATACAACTCTTTACCACTAGAGAGTTCTGCAGTCAAGCGTAAAATGAAAAGCACAGAGTAGAGACAGTTTATGATGTTTCTCATAACAAGGTGGGTGGGTGGCACTCAGAAATTGCCGTTTTATTGACGCAGGAGGAGTTACTACCTCCCTGATTTAAAAAGTCTCATGAAAAGAATTATTGATCGTACGAGAATCCATCAATTATAATAATTGGTGGCATCCAATCAATCATTTTTTAAGTAGGGAGGGAATATTCTTTAGTTTAATGATGCTGCAGAAGTATTTGAGTATTTGAGGTGGCATGTTCCTCCCTGTCTGAAAAGAACAACAACTGTAAAACTAGAAACACGCACTTGACGAGAACCCAGGGAGTCATCTATTCTCATCCCTGTATCAATGCCAGATCTTGCAAACCCAGGCACCCTTGCTTAAATGCCTCCAGAGAAGAAGAAGCCACCACTCCGAACAAGTAAGGGTGTTTCACCACCCAACAGCTCCTGCTCTTTGGGAAAATTCACCTCTCATGTTTAGCCAGCATCTGCCTCCTTGCAATTTCCACCCCTCGAGTCTAAGCCTCCCCTCTGGAGCAACAGAGAAGGAGGTTTCCTCTATCTTCTACGTGACCAAAGCAAAGACCAAAAGTGACTCTCCTTGCCATCTGATTATTATTTTTAAAGGATATTTTATAGGAATAAGGCCAAGTGATAATGCAGAAAACAGAATCTGGTGCCACATTAATCCGGGGCAATCTAAATGTTGTCATCTGACTAATCCAACCAATTAATTAACTAATCACTGCAGCTAAGTTTTACTCAAGAGTAGATCCGCTGAAATGAATATGGACCTAGCTTAGGCCCCATCTACTGTTTAAAGCAGCATCATGCCACTTCAAACAGGCACGGTTTTCCCAACAGAATCCCGAAAATGGTAGTTTGTGGTAACTGTAGCTTTTGAGAGGGGTAAACTGCGGTCCCCAGGAATCTGGGAGGGGTGTGTGCTTTAAAATGTATGGTGCATATGCCGCCATGGGGGTCCTCATAAAATGAGTTCAGGCTGCAGGTTGCCCTCCTGCAAAGGCCTGACATGCCAATGGCGGCACTTGGAATTGTGTGGGGAACCTGAGGCCCTCCAGTTGTTGTTGGTGGACTACAACTCCCATCATTCCTGACCATCAGCCATAATGGCTGGACCCAAGCTCAGGGGTGCAGAGGGGGACAAGTGGCCTTTTTAGTCAATAGAAGTTTCCAGGCTACTTGTAAAGGCAGCTCCAGAGAGCAGCATTGCAGCAGCCCAGCGTCATGTGGCTCCCGCCTTCAACCCTCCAGCGGCGGAGAAAGCCGAATGCCCTGCACCCGGGGGCGGGGCCAGCCATCCACAGGGTGGGGCCAGCTGGGGCAGGTCACTCCGCAGGGCCTCAGAGGAGTTTTCCTGCCTCCTTCCACTCAGCCACCCTACAGGCGGACCATTTGGGGCAGCACAGAGCCTGTGGGCGCCCAAGGCACCACATCACTCCAAGAAGAGATGCATGGCTCGGGTGCACTGCAGGCCCCGCTGTGAGTGCCGCCCACCATTTTGTCACCCTCAGTGGTGATACCTAGGGGTGGTCCGCACCCCCCTTGCTACGCCCCTGAGCCCTCTGCCACAGCCCCCCAATGCTCTGGGCACCCAGCCCAGCTCTCCACCAGCTCACCAGGACGATCAGCTTTTCCCGGAGTCCCTTGATGTCGTCCTTGAGCTTCTGCTCCTTCATCCTCCACTCGGCTTTGTGCACCTCGCGACTCAAGTCCCGCTCGGGCCCAGGGGAGTGCCGGTTGGCTTCCATGAGCAAAGCTCGCAGCTCGTTCAGGCTCCTGGCGGGAGAGAGCCAGGAGAACGTCAACAAGGGGGCTTTGTCGCAGACATTTTGCTAGTGCTCTCCACACACACAAACATTGGAGGTTTTACTGGAGGCACTGTGCCCTTTCACTGTCCGAAGGCTGGGGGAGAGCTCTGCCAGGCAGCTATTCAAGGATTGTCAAGGATTGTCAAGACACAGAGGATCGGTGAGAGGAACCAGCTGAGGAACCTCCAAGGGAAGAAGGCTCAGAGCCTTTTTGTTAGGTCTAACAGGTGAAGAGTTACCGAGAGAAGATAAAAGACTTTTTATGTACACAACAACAGCAGCGAGAATGCTACAAGCCCAGAGATGGAAGCAAAGAGAAGGACCAACTAAAGGAGAATGGCAGATGAAACTGATGGGATGCGGAGATGGCAAAACAGGCGGGGAAGATTCGAAACCAGGAAGATCAAGTATTTACTACAAGTATTTGTAATTTACTAAAAAGACCACTGTAAACAGTTAAAATCTTTGGCAGGGATGTAAAGACACTTGTAATGTGGAATTATGTATGATAATTACAGTTAATTAACAGATAGATAATGGTAAAAGATGTGGCAAACTTAAATTTAAACATGGAATGAGGGAAGGAGGTCTGAAGGTTCAAAAGAACCTTGTATTTGAATGTTGGAAAAGGTTATATTTGATGTGTATAAAATGATTAATAACCTAATAAAAATTATAATCAATCAATCAATCTTTATTACGGTCCAGAGACCCAACAAATTGTTACAAAGCAATGCACAATTCAGACAGCCTACCTCCAGGTTAAACAAGCATTTTGTTCAGACTTAAAGATAGGAATCATTGGTTCTTGCAACTACCGATAAAAACTTTGCCACTGCTAATGTTCTAGCGTTTGTCCGGTCTTCCAATAGGAACCTGACATAGTGAGCCTCTGATTTTCCCGGGAAAGGTACCAGCAAGGTTAGTATCAGTTCAGCCCTGGCTTGCTCATATTTCGCACAGTGCAGCAAAATATATAGAATCGATGTCTTGAGCACACATGCAAAGTCTCTATCCTGGTAGGGAACTCCTCTCAACCTGCCATCCAACACTGCAGAAGGAAAGACGTTTAGTCTGGCTTTGGTGAATAACCTTCAATAATTTGGTACCGTCAGGTTTTTAATGTAAGGTGTTAACTTAAAGACATGCCCATATTGTACTTGCATTGTATTTATAAAAAATTATTTAAAAATGAGGCTCAGAGCTCAGGGAGTGGTGGTGGGACAACGATGAGTGGGTGAACTGGAAGAGGAGGTGTTGGAAGCTGAAGGTGGAGTTGCTAAGCCGACGGAGTAGACTGACCTTTCTTTCTTCAGCAGCTCCTGGCTGATGAGGACCAGCTGGCCAGAAGCATCGTGCGTTTTCCTAGACACTGTCTCCAGCTCAGCTTCCAGCCTCTTCTTCTCTTTCAACAGAGAATCTGCCTTCCTCTCGGTACTCCTGCATCTATTTTCCAAGGCTGCCGGACCAAAGGAAAGCGTGTGCGTTTGAGGGGGGTGGGGGGAGACAAGGTAAAGCAGATTCTCTCTCTCTCTCTCTCTCTCTCTCTCTCTCTCGGCAAGGCAGGGCAACGCAAGCTCCTCCCTAAGACAGGGGTCAGGAACTGCAGTGGTCCTCTGGATTATCTGCTGGACTACAACTCGCAGCAGCCCTGTTGGTCAGGGATGATGGGAAATGTAGTTCTGCAAATGTGGCAGCCCAGCCCTGTTCTTAAAGAGCTTGCGGTCCCTGCTCTGTGGCTGCCATGACCCTGCTCTGTCTTCCTCGTAAGTGCAGCCCTTCTGGAAATTGCAGAAAGTGGGAGCGCTCTTGCAATCAGGAGGAGGAGCACCTGGCTGGCCAGTGTGAGAACAAGACAGATTATCTTACATTCTGATGTCATGAGCACCAAACCTGACCTCCTGGCCTTTCCCTGGAAAGACACGGATAAGGACAGAATGCAACCTTCATCATCCTGTCCATGGCCCTCCCAACCAGAGGAGGGGGCCCTTTCACCTTCCTAAAAGGGAAAATCCCTAGTAACATCTCTGTCCCCGTCTATTCATCCCTCACTGTCATCTGAGGCCACCATTTTGCTGAAGCTAAGTAGGTCTGGGTCTGGTTAACCACATGCTTGCCCCCTTGGGTTCCATGATGGAAGGAAGGCGGAATATACAGAATTCATGTCTGCGTTTCTTTCTTCTTCTTCCTCCCTCCCAACCCTTTTTCCTTATGTGCTGTGTCTTTTGAGTTGTAACCACCTAGGGTTGGCACAATGGAAGAGAAGCAGCATATTAATGCAACATGATAGAATTAAATTCTCTTAGTTTTCTGTGTACTTGGGTTTGTACACAGGCTGGCATTTTTATCAGCAAAAGTATTAAATCAATGGTAGAGCTAATTTGAAACACTTTCTTTGGGGTTGGGTGTGTTTTTTAAAGGCTTCTTTTGTTCAGGCTGTTACAGCCATAGAGACTGTGAGAGACCATACTAGTGGTCAAACGTGTGGGAAGCCAGTGTGGTGTAGTGGTTAAGAGCGGTAGTCTTGTAATCTGGGGAACCGGGTTCGCATCTCCGCTCCTCCACATGCAGCTGCTGGGTGACCTTGGGCCAGTCACACTTCTCTGAAGTCTCTCAGCCCCACTCACCTCACAGAGTGTTTGTTGTGGGGGAGGAAGGGAAAGGAGAATGTTAGCCACTTTGAGACTCCTTAAAGGGAGTGAAAGGCGGGATATCAAATCCAAACTCTTCTTCTTCTTCTTTAAGGGAATTTGTATTTCTAAGGTTTGATGGCTCATAGCATCAGTCTTTTTTAGAGTAATACCAAAAAATGATACACCATTAGAAAGATAATTTAACGTAGGATATAATGGAACAAACCGTGTTGGATTAGGGTTGCCATATGTCCGGACTTTTCTGGACATATCCGGAATACTGCAGTCAGCAGCAGCATCCGGGCAGTAATTGAAAAAATGTCTGGGAAAATCCAGACGTATGGCAACCAGTGTCAGCAGTGTCAGTTTTGCCGATTTCCCATAAAATTAGCTTAAAAACATCAAAGTTTCTGCCCCTCCCCAAAGCTAAAATAAATAAATTCTTTCCAGATTTTCACTGTTTGAAATATGGCAACCCTACGTTGGATTATCTTTTTTCTATCAAATGTTGCAGCCAAATAAACAGAAAAAGAAAGCATGTCTGCCTTACATAACCAGAAGTGGATTTCCTTAACTCAAAACTGACCAGTGACAGAGTGTAATAGCCCTGACCTGAATCCAATAGAAAATTTGTGGAGCTGATTAAAGAAAATTGTTAGTCAGAAATATCCAAGGAATAAAGCACTATTGATAGAATCAATAATCCAATCTTGGTTTCACATTATAACACCTGATGAACTAAAATCCTTGGTTCGCTCCATGGGACATGGCTGCAGGGCTGTAATTGTAACAAAAGCTTTCCAATCAAGTACTAACGGTGAAGTGATGGACATGAGGCAGGAGTTGATAATGCAGGTGAGCTGCGCACAGGTGAGCTGCATGCAAGCTGCCGGCCAGCCCCTTGGAGCCTCCTTTTATTGACACAAATATGCAAACCAGGCAGATACATTTTGGGCTGTGACCTTTACACATCTTCCAATCCCAAGATCGAGGGATGGTACAAAGTTATTTTGGCACCTGTTTCCACCGTGTCATTTTCCCCTTGCACAGTGTATGACAAAGGAGACAAAAGGTCTCAGAGACAAAGGTTACAGACAGGACACCGCAGACTACTGAGACCGCAAAAGGTTAGACAGAGGGAACGATGTTCAGACAGCTGTGGCTTGTCTGTGGGGAGGGGTGTGCCCCGCACCCCAAGGTCACGCGTGCAGGCAGGTTGTGGCTGCCTGCGGGTGGGGAGTGTCCCCCCCTCCAGACACAGTGATTATCCCTACATCCGGAAACAGTGAGAAGTGATGAAATAACCTTTTTCACAACTTTCTGTGTATAACTCCTTTCATCTGGCTCTAACTTTTTTCAGAATAAGGATCATTGTGTTCTATTCTGCCTTACACTATCTGTCTGATCATGCATAACTTTATTGTATTATTCTAAAAAAAAAACCCCACCAGCATTATGAGCCATCAAACATCAGTAATACAACTTTCCACAATTTTGGCCACTAGCACATACTAAAAGCTGGCCTTTTTATTTCCAGCAACGACTGTCGGGTTTCACACACAGAGACAGGCCCTAGTTTTGCTTTCTCCCTGAGCTGCTTGGTTTCCATGTGCAGGCGATTCACATCAGTTGTGTGAGAGCCCTCCTCTCATCTCTAAAGTGGTACAGCCCAGATGTAGATTTGGCCCCTCCATTAAAGTGAGGACTAAAATAGATGTCCGTCCTCACGCCCCCCCCCCCCCCCGGCGGAAATTATCTGTCAATCTAACCAACACAAGCCTAAGCAAACTTACCACTTACTTGAGTCCTTAGTGTGTCTGCTTGGGAGACAAGTGATGACACCTCTTTATCTTTCTTACTCAGCTTGTCCTGGAGATCTGCAGGAGGACAAGAGGGAGTCGGGTCACCTGTTACGTTTGCAAGCTTATATTACTAGGGGCTTCATTTATTCAGTTATAGATAGGTAGCCGTGTTGGTCTGCCATAGTCAAAAAAAAATAAAAAAAATCCTTCCAGTAGCACCTTAAAAACCAACTAAGTTAGTTCTAGGTAGTTCTAAGGTAGTTCTAGTTCTAGAACTAACTTAGTTGGTCTTTAAGGTGCTACTGGAAGGAATTTTTTTATTTTGTTTTCATTTATTCATTTATTCAAGTGATTAACACCCCAGTTTTCACTATATGTCTCAAAGTGGCTTATAGGCAGGGCCGGATTTAGACTGGCCTACAGAGCCATTTGGGGAATCCATGCCCACCCAACCTTTTCAGTTCCAAAACTGGGCTGCACTCTGGGCAAGTCCAGGGCCGGATTTAGACTGACGAGGCCCTAAGCTACTAAAGGTAATGGGGCCCTTTATATGTCCAGCTGTCCTTTGTCAACAACAAATTGTTGCTGGTTTTGTGTTGAATATATGTCAGGGGTCAGCAAACTTGTTCAGCAGGGGGCCAGTCCACCGTCCCTCAGACCTTGTGGGTGGCCAGACTATATTTTTTTTGGGGGGGGGGGAATGAATGAATTCCTATGCCCCACAAATAACCCAGAGATGCATTTTTAATAAAAGGGCACATTCTACTCATGTAAAAACACACTGATTCCCAGACCATCCGTGGGCCGGATTTAGAAGGCGATTGGGCCCAGGCCTTAGTTTGCCTACCCATGATATATGCTACAGTGGTACCTCAGGTTAAGTACTTAATTCGTTCTGGAGGTCCGTTCTTAACCTGAAACTGTGCTTAACCTGAAGCACCACTTTAGCTAATGGGGCCTCCTGCTGCTGCTGTGCCGCCGGAGCACAATTTCTGTTCTCATCCTGAAGCAAAGTTTTTAACCTGAAGCACTATTTCTGGGTTAGCGGAGTCTGTAACCTGAAGCGTATGTAACCTGAAGCGTATGTAACCAGAGGTACCACTGTATATGGTAATCTATGGACCTAATAGGCATCTAAAGCTATTTGTACATGTCGCCATGCAACCAGTCCATGCAGAATGTAGGCACCCTATATATTGAAATGAGCAAACCTGTGATATTTCAGGGAGCAGGCTAGCAGGCAGGGCCCATTACTTACAGCATAGGAGCCTAGACAGCAAGTAAGACTGTTGCTGTATGTAGGTTTTATTCTATTTGTTTTTTATCTTATATTTTGGAAATGTACATCCAGGTGTTTTCTTCCTTTAAAATTTCCTTTAAATTTTTTTGGGGCCCCCAAGAGAGTGGGGCCCTAAGCTATAGCTTGTTTAGCTTATACGTAAATCCGGCACTGCTTACAGGGATGTGGGGAAGAGCACAATTCACAAAACTGAAAACATAGGCTTAAACATCAGAGGCAAGAAACATTAGAGCGACATTCATAGCCTCCTGAAATTAAGCCAGTTTCTAGGCTGGCCTCTGAAACTTAACAGGGATGGTGCCTGATTTCTAGGGAGAGTTACCTTCCATGGTCTGCTTCATCTTGATCTTCTCTTCTGAAATGTCATTGGTTTCAATCATCTGTAACAAACATTAAAACACACAAGTGTAAAATTTTCAGGTGCGCATTGGCTCCTGCAAATCAAATGGAGAATGCGCACCACCGGCCATTGTACACATTCCCCAGACGTCAGAAGGATTGCGCACATATTAGGGAAATGAACAGGGAACTGTGTACACAGCCTGGCCAGAAGCACCTAGGACAGGCGCTGCCTTATACAGAGTCAGGCCACTGGTCCATCTAGCTCAGTGTGGTCTAAACCTGAAACCAAGTGCTCTGTCACTGAATTACTGACCACCTACATAAAAAGCAAGACTCTAGTCCTCATATTTCTGAACAGGAAGTGCCGGGGACTGAGCATAGGGCTTTTTGACATGAAACTAGGACTCTTTCCCAAAGGTGGATCAGGGCTCCGATAAAGGCAGGACCTGAAAACAGACATTGTTGACCCAAGAGGCAGAGCCATCTTCAGAACAGCCTGCCAGTCGGCTGCCAAGCTATGCCATTTTCGTTTGTTTGCTTCCTTGCCTCCCCAGACGCCGTCGCCGGCTTCCGTTCTGCTTTCTCATTCTGACTCTGCTCCTCCAAACCTAGCATTCTTTTAGAAGTGGAAGCATACGACAATAAACATCGCTTTCTACCTTGCATTAGGTTTCGTTTCATTTCGAAAAATAAAATCCTATTTTATGGTTTATTGTTGTTTATATTTTGAATTGGATATATACAGGGGCACTGAAATCTTTTAAGTGCTTAGGGTCTCTAAAGGTTTTAATCTGGACCTGCAAAGACAGAATGCGTAGGCAGGATGTCCTACAACAGAGGGGAACGTTTGGAAATGTCTGCCACCTGAGGCTGTTGCCTCACTTTGTCTAACACTAGGGACGGCCCTGGTTTTGGAGAAAACATTACTGCCATCTTCAAACCCTCAGTTGTGTGTTAACATCTTTGTAAATGCACCCGGGAGTTTTAAAGACAATTAAAAAGTGGGGGGGGGTGAGGGGGTGGAGGAAGGTGCTGGAAACCAGCTGCCGAGAGAGAGGCCAGTCAACGTACATTGGTGTGCTGAGAAGGATGAAGCGCTTCTGTGGACTGCAGCTTGTTCTCCAGCACAAGGACTTTCTCCTGCAGCCTCTGGATCTCCTGCTTGTTCTGGGCTTCCGTCTTCTGCAGCGTCTCGTAGTCCAGCATCTTCTTCTCGGCTAGAGCGATCTGCTCTTTCAGGAAAGCGATGGCCTGCGCCTGATCCTCATAGTCACCGTGAAGCTTCTCCAGCTCGTGCGCTCGGAGATCCGCATCTCGGCACTTGTCCTTCAGGTCCTGCAGCTCCAACAGGTGCTGGTTGGTCTTGGCCTCCAGCTGCTGCTTCCAGTTCTTGTCGCTCTCCTCCACCTCATCCTTGGCTTCCTGCACCTTCAGCTTCAGGCCTTCCTTCTCCTTGATGTGGACGGCCGTCTCGATGTCGTGCTTGGCCTTCAAGTTCTCCAGCTCCAGCTGGTGCTCCATCTTGATGCTTTCCACCACAGCCTTCAGCTCCACTATCTCCTTGTGCTGACTGTCGGGGCCCGTATTCAAAGTGGCCTTGAGGTCCTCCAGCGACTTCTGATGGTCAGACGCCAGCGTGTCCAGCTTGGACTTCCAGTTGTCCATGAGGCCCATGTTCTCGTTGGTGGCCTGCTGGACCTTCTGCTTGAGGTCCACGATTTCCTGCGAGTACTTTTCGTTCAGGGCCTTCAGCTTATCGATCTCTTGCTGGTGCTTCTTCAGCGTCCTTTCGTACTTCTCCTTCAGCTGGCTGCTCTCTTTCTGGTGCTCCTTGTTAGCGGAAAGCAGCTGGTCGCGGAGGCGCAGGGCCTCCGTCTGCAAGCCGAGGCTGTGGTCCGGAGAATCCGGAGGAAGGGTGTCCTTCAAGCAGTGCCTGAGTTCCTCCACTTCGCCTCGCGTTAAGGCCAGCTCCTCCTCCAGCTGGAGGATCCGCGACTTCTCGGCCACCGTAGTCAGCTGGAAGAGCAGACGATAAAATAAACGCACATACGCAAAGTCAGCCCTTGCCTTTTCAGACTTGCCCATTTCTTTTGGGGTCTTTTCACACCGTGTATCATAACGGTAATAGTAATAATAATAATAATAATAATAATAATAATAGACAGCCCAATATATTTTTAAGCGCAGGTGGGGGAATCTGTGGCCCTCCAGATGTTGCCGAGCATCAGTCCCAGCCAGCATGGTCAGTGCGGAGGATGATGAGTGTTGTAGTATGGCAACATCTGTGGAACATAGGCTCTCCCCGCCACCCCTGTTTTAACTGGATGCCTGGTTGCGCCAGGCGAAAGAGGCTAATGCAAACTTCATTTAAAAAGTTGGGAATTTGGTGGCAAAACTGAGCTGGCTGCTGTATGAAAACACTCTCAGCAGAGGGAAGGCAAACGTCTAAGTACATTGCTAATGCAAACAGAACCTTCCTTTTGAGGTATGATTTGGTTTTTCTTCTTCTTTTTTGCACCAGGGTAAGCATTCACATCTCTCTCTCTCTTCAAGAACCATGTCATTTTACAATAGCAGTAATATTTCTAGGTAAAGGATCCTTGCCACTGGCATTACACCGAAGACGCAAATTTAGGGATGGCTGTCAATAGCCTGGAAGAAGGAAAATGGGCTGGCCGGCACCCGGAACAGGAGAGCTTGGCATGGCATCATTTTGTCCTGGGTCCCATGTGGGCTATTACCAGCTGTGAAATCCCCCATCACTGTGGCTGGCAGGATGTGCATGTGTACCTATGGAGGCAAGCCACATATTGCCAAAAAAAACACAACCACCCCAAAACAATGGGTCCCTAGGAGTGGATGAGGCTGGGCTTCCCTTCCTTGCTTATTTTTAATTTTCTCCATTAGAATGAATTTAAATTTAACAACGATTATATACTGGCTGGCTGTTAAAAAAAAAAAAAAAGCAACAGCAACAGCAACCCTAAGCAGATTACAACAATACAGTAGAACCTTGGTTGTCAAACGTAATCCGTTCCGGAAGACCATTCGACTTCTGAAACGTTCGACAACCGAGGCGCAATGGGCGGTCGAAATCCACTGAAAACATGGAGAAACGCGTCTCGGAAGCCATTCGACTTCCAAGGTGCGTGTGAAAATGGAAGCATTCACTTCCAAGTTGTCGGCATTCAAAAGCTGAAACATTTGACTTCCGAAGTGTTCGACAACCGAGGTTCCACTGTAATTTAAAAGAAGAAAATGCAGTTATTAATAAAAAGTGGTATAAAAAAATATTCCAAACACGGTGTCTGCACAATGGCAGCCTTACAGACAAACAAAACACAGAGGACTTTTTAAAAAGATTCCTTCCACACCTGCAGTCGGAAGTGCTCACAGTTTTCCCACCTGGGTGCGACAGGCTCCTGAAAGCTCACACACGCGCTCTCTCTCTCTCCCGCACACACCACACACACACACACACACAACCTTGCCCCATCAATCAACCTCAGTCTTTCCCACCTGTCAAATGGGAACAGCGGTGACCCATTGCACAGCCATCAATGAAAACATCAGCATTCTGCCCCACCCCAACTTTGGTCCCTTGCTTCCTGGGGCCAAAGGAACCCCTTAACAACAAAGCATGATCCAGGTAACATCAGAGTTGCTTCTGTTCATTGCTAAGTTAACTTTGTCCCCTCTATTGCCACATGGCTTACCCTGGTGTAAAAGGGTGAAGTGCCCTTTTTTAAAAGAAAGAAAGAAAGAAACCAAGTCATGCCAAGTCGGTTAGAAGGAGCCATTAGCCGAGTTCGAGAAAAGAAGGAGTCAGGAAGGGTGCTTGATGCAAAGCGCGTTGCTGACCATGGTTAATGTTGAATGATGGGCTGGGAAGCAGCTGGCTAGCTTAATGCGGGGTACGGTAAGCAGCAGCATGTTTGGCTTGCGAGTCATGGTGAAAAGAAATGGAAGGAAGGCACTTTCAGAGGCAGGAAATCTCAAGGAACAGATCTCAAACCAACCCCACCAGATCCACACATGGCTGCAAACACAGAATTGCAGAGTCGCTTAGAAGTCACCTATTCCGCCCCCTCTTCCCTCCTCGTCCCTTTTCCTTTTGTGTCGTAACAGGCAAAAGACTGCCTTGCCCTAGGTAAGCTGCTCTAGGGGCCTTTTCAGCAAAAGAGTGGGCTGAAGGTGCTTAAAATGAATAAATAAAAGCGCACAGGAAAAAATCTAACTTGGAAAGACCTCCACGCAGAAATTGAGAGTCACACAAGTTCCAAACAGCTCAGCAAGCCAGAGGATGGGGCAGAGAGGAAGCCTCATAGAGGAGGCCAGAACTGGACCCAGGCGGACAGAGAACCAGAGACGCATGGCCTTCTTCAAGCACACAGTGATACCCTGGCACCCAAAACCATGTCCATTTTAACAGTTAAGCAAACGTGCGCCCAGTTTAATCTACATTCCTGGATTCCGGACCCACAACTACAGGAATTTGGTTTCGATGCAGAATTCCTGGGGCCCTGAAGAGCTCTGCGATGATGAAAGGAAGAATACAGATGGCCATTTATCAAGAAGTGTGGATAATTATTTGAGCTCCCAGCACGGCAGGGGGTTAGACTAGATGCATAGCTGTCAACTTACAGATTTGAAAATAAGGGACCAGCAGCCTCGAAAATAAAGGATCAGCAGCCAAAACAAGGGATTTTCCGAACACAGGTATGTTCAACTTCTGAATCCCTCCGATCCAAAGGCAGAAAACCCAGCCAGCAGCCAAACAAAGCCTCAAGCGGTGGTTCCCACAGCGCAGCAACCCGGCAAAGGGGATACAGCAAGGAAAACCACCGTCACCTCTCTGCTGGGAAGCACTGGGCAAAGGCGAGTCCCCAGGCAACACAGCCGATTTGATCGGCACAAGGCAAGCAAGCTCCACCCCCCCAGTCGTTCTTAGACTCCTTATTGGGTGAGCAACGCAGCCAAGCAACACAGTTGGAGCCTGCCTCCTCCCTGGCCGGCAGGGAGGGAGGGAGAGGAGCTGCTTCCTTTGAAACCCAGGAAATTTAAGGGACATCATCAATAAGGGACAGCAGCAGGACACGGCGCTGGGATAAGGGACCTTCCCGCCAAATAAGGGACGGTTGACAGCTATGACTAGATGACCCTCGAGGGTCCCTTCCAACTCTACAATTCTATGATTCCATTCAGAGCTGCTTGGGAAGCTGGTGGCCAAGGCATTCCCAGTCTCGTTCCCACCCCTCTTTTTGGGTCGGTGAGGATATATGGCGAATCGTTTTTATAAACCCTTCTCCTCACTCCCCAGGTGGAATGAGAACAGGTGACAGCCTGTCAAGGAGGGTACACACACACACACACACACACTTCCAGGTAAATGGCCCCCTGTATTCGGCCAGCGATTGATTATCGATTGGTTAAATCGGATGGCAAATGGTGATTTGCTCCAGTCCCGGTGGTTATCATGTTGCATGAGAAGCTGAAGGACAGAAAACCAAAAGGAGGGGGTTTGCCTTTTACAGACACGGAGAAGGCAAAACTGCAAAACGCGACCCTCTGCAGGGCATTAGAGAGAGCGGGTGGGGAAGGGGGCGAAGAGGAAGAGCGGAAATTGCAAATATAATGTAATAAATGAAATAATGAAAGCTGAAGACCGAAACAACAGAAACAAAAACTAAAGTGGGGTTTTTTTTTGGAGGGGGAGAAGGTTAGGGATTTGTTGGTATCAAAACAGATGCAAGCAATCTGATCCACAGGCATTGGGTTGCGTGGAGCAGGGCAGGATGAGACCGTTTTGCGGGGTGGGGAACATTGGGGACAGATTACCCTAGAGTCCTCCAATCCTTTGAGAAGCTTTTCAGCCTGTGTCTTCTCAAACAGGAGGTTCTGCTCGAGCTCCCGTATTCGGGCATGCTCCAGCTGGGTCTGGGTCTGGTCGGGAGGAGAAAATAAAAGAAAGAACACAGAAGGAAAAGGGGGGAAATAGAACAAAACAAAAAATTGAGGGAGGGAGAAAGAGAGTAGAATACAGAGGAATAAATAAAGAGAACGGACAAGAGGAGAAGTTATCGTTATCTTCTCCAGCAAACAGGGCAAAGGAAGGCAGTTCACAAACAGGAGAATAAAGAGAGCGTAAGATCCGAAAAGGCAGGGAAGTCTGCTCAAGCAAGAGGTAGCAAGTGGCGGCAACTGCCACGCAATTGAGAGACAGCTTCCGAGCCAACGCTCTGAATTGGGGCAGCACAAAAGTGCAGGCACCCCCCAAAAGTTAACAATGTAAACGTAAAGACACCCATCTCCTGATCCGAGATGAGACAACCTATCACTGCAAACTGCTGCCCTAGGCAACCGCCCGTCTATTCTGTATATTTATCTCCAGGTGCTCTTTCCTGAAGGTACCAAGCACAGAGGACCAGCTCTGTTCGCCCTGAATTGCTGGCAGCCCCTAATAATAATAATAATTTATTATTTATACCCCGCCCATCTGGCTGGGTTTCCCCAGCCACTCTGGGCGGCTTCCAACAGAACACTAAAATAAAACATTAAAAGCTTCCCTAAAGAGGGCTGCCTTCAGATGTCTTCTAAAAGTCTGGTAGTTGTTGTTCTCTTTGACATCTGGTGGGAGGGCGTTCCACAGGGCGGGTGCTACTACCGGGAAGGCACTCTGCCTGGTTCCCTGTAACTTGGCTTCTCGTAGCGAGGGAACCACCAGAAGGCCCTCGGCGCTGGACCTCAGTGTCCGGGCAGAACGATGGGGGTGGAGATGCTCCTTCAGGTCCCACTGCAAATGCAAACAATTGCTTGCGATGCGTTTTGCCCCAAACCAGCCTCGCCCCAGACCCCTCAAGACCGTCTCCATCCAAGAGTAGTATAGACAAACCTGCCTTTGCAGGGTACCATTTGACCCAAGCCCTCTCTGTCCTCTTGCAGCAATTCTCCCTCAGAGCGTCACGCACAGAAGGAGTCAGCTTTTCGGAGAACCTGCCATTCTCGGCCTCATGCTCCTCCTTCTATGGACCAAGGTGTTCTGGGTGAATCACGTTCACTTCACCTTTTAATTTGAGTTTTGCTTTGGGAATGCTGCACAGTTCCAAAGCAGTTTCGCCCTTCTTTAATACACTTAGGAAGTGGAAAGCAGACGAACACCAAGCCAAAGTAGCGTTTTCCAAACAGGATACACAAAGATATTTTAAATTCATAAATAAATTCATCCTGCTTTCCTCATTTCGAATTACCTCCACCCAAAAGTAGTTAGATTTTAATTAAAAATCCTTATAGAATGTCTCCTTATTGTATGTCAGCATGTTTAATGCTGTTGACATTAAGCCTTTCTTTCCGCAGGTGATATCCAAAGTTTGTCAAACTCAGAGTAGTCCTATTGAAATCAATGTACTTAAGCTGCTTAATTTCAGTCTATTTCGAGTGTGACGTAGTTTGATATCACCCTAACAGCGCAGAAATGCTCCTACTCCTCCTTCCTATACTCAAAGGGACAATACAGATTTACTCCTAACCAGGATGCAGAGCAAGACTTGTTTAAATAGCAGACAAAACTGGAACAAAATTGGGAGAGAAGCAGGGCAGTGAGGGGGTACCCACCACAATCCAGAACTTGGAAACACTCATGATATGCTCTGCATTCAATGTGCTTTCCCCCCCTCCCCTCCAGTGAAATAAATGCACTGAGTCCCCTTCTCCAGAGAATAAAGGCTCCAAAGAGATCAAAACTAAACAAAACTCGCCCCATGATTGACCCAAAGCACAAGCGAGCAATGTCAGCTCTGTGGCACGTTGTCCGAAAACAGTCCTTTGTGAAAGCCGTTTGGAAAACACACGTCCCAGCCCTGCACTTCGTCAGGCAGCAGCTAATCTGTTTATTATTAAAACAAGGCTGGACCAGAAAGGCTGACAAAGGGAAGGAGAGATCCACCCAACGGTCGCGGGCAACTCAGCTCATGCATTTTAAAAAGTGTGGGGCTGCCACAGATTACCTCCAAGTCTCCCTTCGTAATGGATTCTTCCTCAACGCGGAACTGCAAATCCTCCACCTTCCTGAGGCAGAAAAAAAGAAGTCAGGGAGGGGAAACCATTAGCATGAAGGTTGTATTTTTGGGGTGTGATTAAAAAATCCTCTGAATCTCCCTTGCGCTGATTAAGTAAAGCATCGTTACCAAATTTCTGAACTGCTTCCCGCGAGACCTCTCAACGAGATTTGCAAGAGAATGACATACATAAAGCAGATAGAGACATAAAAACAACTGCATAAAATAACACTGAATAACCTATGAATATAAAAACAGTTTAAAACAACAGCATCACATACATCAAATCAATTCAGATCTAGGACAGGTGCCGCCTGGGTTTTAGAAGGCCTGTTGATAGAGGAGCCAAAAGAACAACAGAGAAAAGGGGCCTGTTTGATATGCAGTGGGGGTTCCAAAGGACGGGTGCCAATTATGCTTGCAGGACTGACCCTAACCCTAACCCTAACCCTAATCCTAACCGGACTGAGTTCCTTTTGCCAGACAAATAAGTGAAAACCAGCATTTCCACCCTCCCATTTCTGTCAGGTTTCTCTCAGCATCCCTCATTGGTAGCCGGAAGTGCCATTGCTGGGGCTGTCAACACCAAATCCCTCTGTGTGTGTGAGAAAGCAAAGGGGCTGTCTCTCTCTCTCTCTCTCTCTCACACACACACACACACACACTCGCTCTATTATGGATACCTTTTCTCCTCTTCCAGCTGGTTGAGCAACTCCACTTTCTCCTTCTGCGACCTGTCCAGCATGGTTCGCGCTCTCTGCAAATTCCCTTCTGCTTCGGAGATGTACTAAGGAAAGGAAAAGAAAGGTCCCAAAACAGGCAACACACAAACGGGCAAGATAGAGACTGCATGTGCACACACGCACACAGATATCACCATTATATTTTTAAATATGGAATGCACAATGCTGGTGGTCAACAAAAGAGGTTTAAAGACTGTCTCAAGGCAAATCTAAAAAAAATGTAGTATAAACACCAACAACTGGGAAACACTGGCCTGCACGCGCTCCAGTTGGAGAACAGCCTTGACCAAAGGTGTCTTAGGCTTTGAAGACACTCGAACTCAGGACACAAGGGAGAAACGTGCTAAGAGGAAGGCACGCTTGGCAAATCCACACCGTGATCAACTCCCACCCGGAAACCAATGTCCCCACTGTGGAAGGACATGTGGATCCAGAATTGGCCTCCACAGTCACTTACGGACTCATTGTTAAAACTGTGTTTATGGAAGACAATCTTACTCGGTCACGAGTGATCGCCAAAGAAGAAGATATTTTAAAATACAGAAATAGCAGAGGAAATAAATGCACCAGGCATCTTCAGTATTATTTCATTCCTTATCTCACTTCTCCTCCAGGAAGCCCAGAGTCCCTTCCACTGGGCACCTTGGCAGTCTCTGAGCAGGTGGAAACCTGCAGAGCTTTAATAAGGGCTCAGTTCAGGACTAAACTTGAAGGTTCAGAGAGGTTTGGAGGGTGGCAACACGAGAACGGGGCCTTCTCTGCAGTGGCTCCCCGTCTGTGGAATGTTCTCCCCAGGGAAGTTCGCCGGGCGCCTTCATTACACACCTTTAGGCACCAGGCAAAACAGTTCCTTTTTAATCAGGCCTTTGGTTGATCTTATTGATATCCTATCTCCTTTTAAAACGCGGCATTCTGATTATCTATTTTGTGGTTTTATATTTTGATTTTGTTCTGTGAACTGCCCTGAGAACTCCAGGTATAAATTCAATCAATCAATCAATCAATCAATCAATATAATAGTAATAAACCAGAGACCAGGGCAGCATAAAATCTGCAAATCCAGGCTTTAGTGACTTCAAGGCTGGATTACTGCCATGTGCTCTGTGTGGGGCTTCTCTCATGCTTAATCCAGAAGCTGCAGTTATTGCAAAATGCTGCAGCTAAGTTGCCAACAGGAGTGAGATGTTTAGAGGTCTGTGCTGGTTGCCGATTTGCTACCAGGCGAAGCTCAAGGTGTCTCTATTGGTAAATAAAACTCTTAACAGCTTGGGAACCCCTCCATGCTTGTGGGACTGCCTTAGCCTATACATGCCCAATTGACTGCTTCGATCTGCAGAACTGTCACCGTTGCAAGCAGCTCATAATAATCATTCTGCACTTGTAAGAACTTGATTTTTGAGTGCGGCAGTGCCTACATGTTGGAACTCCCTGCCTACTGGTGTCCTTTATTATTAATAATGTTATTTAATTGATTAAATTTGTATACCACCCTTCGTCCGAAGAGCACGACACAAAAATACAAAACAAGAACAGAAAATGCACCATAAAACAATAAGCAAACCAATAACACCCCCCTCCCACAAAGACGTTTAAAAGGCCATAGAATGTTAATCAGCCCAAGGCCTGGTATTTATTGATATTAAATTTGTGTAGTGCCCTTCATCCAAATATCTCAGGGCAGGTCACAGCATAAAAATATGAGATAAAAACACAAAATACATAATAAAAGAAGAACAAAACAATAACCCGCCCCCATTACACATATAAAAGGATATAAAGATGCCATAGAATCATAGAATTGTAGAGCTAGAAGGCACCACTAGGGTCATCTAGTCCAACCCCCACAATATTGTATTCTTTTTACCCAATGTGGGGCTCAAACCCACGACCCTGAGATTAAGAGTTGCAGGATTCAATCATTCATCAGCCCAAGGCCTGGTTGAAGAGGAACCTTTTTGCCTGGTACCTAAAGGTGTATAATGAAGGCAGCAGACGAATCTCCCTGGCGAGAGCATTCCACAAATGGGGAGCCACTGCGGAAAAGGCCCTGTTCTCGCGATGCCACCCTCTGGACCTCTTATGGAGGAGGCACACGAAAAAGGGCCTCAGAAGATGATCCCAAGGTCTGGGTAGGTTCATATGGGGAGAAACGGTCCTTGAGGTATTTGTTTTAATTATTAAATTTGATCCCTGGAATCTCAAGGTAGGGCAGAGATAAATCAATGGTCTGATTCTGTATAAGTTTGCTTCCTTATACCACACAGATCAACAAAAAGCACTTCGTTCCCTGCTTCTGATTTTCTCATCCCTCTCTGCCAGCTCAGAGGTGGCCCAGGCAAGCCCCTTACCTGCTCATGTTGTGCTTTCAAGATGCTGATCTCCTTCTCCACCTCGCAGATGCGGCTGGTTGCCTTGGCAACCTCGGCTCGCTCCAGGTCTCGCTCCGCCAGCAGCTGTTCGATGTGCTGCTGCTTCTCCTTCAGGGCCTCCTGCAGGGCTGTCGTGCCGGAGATCTTTCGGGCGTAGCGAGAAGAAGTTTCCGTCAGCTGCAAGAGGAGCAGGAGGAGGAGGAAGGTTGGAAAAGCTCCGATGAGAAACATAACAGGTCCATTATTCGGTCCATCAGCTTCACGACAAACCCAACATCCAAACACAGGGAGCATTCACATCATAGATTAAAGCACTACGATTCCGCTTTAAACATGGCTTCCCTCCCTCCACCCCCCAAAATCTAGTCCGTGGCTACGACACCCCTGTGTTCCCTTTATGGAGAATACAAGAGCCTGCAAAAAACCTATTTGCCAGCAAAGAAAGTGGAACAGGTCTGCATTGCAATAGTAATATTTAGCACCAAGTTGTTGCATTTAGACCACATCCACAGGGCAGCTTTGAAGCATCATTTGACCATCATGGCTCCCCCCAAAGAATTCTGGGAACTGCAGTTTGTTGCTCGGTGCTGAGAGTCATTAGGAGGTCCCTGTTCCCCTCACAGAGCTATAATTCCCAGAGGGAAGAGGGATGGATTGTTAAACTGCTCCGGGGAAAATAAACAGGTCTTTGTCTGACATTGACAAGACTGTGGGCTGCAGGCAAGCTTCACAAGAAAGTATATACCCACCCACCCCAGCTCTGAAGCAACCCTCCCCAAGCCCTCCAGAGGACGCTGGACTATGATTTAGTCAGTGTGGAGTAGTGGTTAAAGTCTTGCGCTAGGACCCAGGAGACCAGGGTTCAAATCCCCACTCAGCCATGAAGCTCACTGGGTGACCTCAGGCCAGCTATCTACCTCACAGGGCTGTTGTGGGGATTAACTGAGGACAGGGAGAAGAACCATGTACGTCACCTTGAGTTCCTGAGAGGAAAAAGGTGGGGTATAAATGGACTCCCTCAGGAGGTTGTGAGCTCTCCTTTTTAAGCAGAGGTTGGATGGCTATCTGTCATGGATGCTTTGATATCCCTGCATTGCGGGGGGTTGGACTGGATGACACTTGGGGGGCCCTTTCAACTCTATGAAACTATGAAATGCAAAAAGGCAGCAACCATTTTGCACGGTGGTTCTGTGAACAGAGCATGCATAAGCCCACCCCGCCCTTGTTCTGACATCTTCCGGGTCTAAAATGACCCACATGTCAGCGGTCGCATGTCAGTTAGATGTGCGCAAAATGGCCGCCGCCTGTAAATAAATCCATCTCTCTTTCTTAAAAGAGGAGTTGATTGTTCAGCCACTCTGGGAACTGCAGCTCTATGGGGGGGGGGCATGTTTCATAACAATTCTCAGCACCGTTAACAAACGACACTTCCCAGCATTCCTTGGAGGAGGAAACCATGACTGTTTACAGTGGGATCATAGTGCCTTAAAGTTATGGTGCGGGGATGTGGCCCAAGCCCTCATTCCCGAATGGAAGCAGCTCCTTACCAGCCCACTCCGGCTGGGTCTTCCCCCGACGGAGGAGGCCACCGAACTGACGGAGCTGATGGAGGAGCTGCTGGGGCTGTGGGTCAAGGCCGAGACGCCCATGGCCATTCGCTTGCTCTTCTTGGCTTTGGCCGGGCTGGTGGATGGGAAGCCGATGCGGATGACCTTGTGGATGGGAGCAAAGAGGCCGAACTTGGGCGGGCACTGGAAATACCTGGAGTTGAAAAGAAAGGCAGAGGTTACGTTCCTGCTCTACGCTTCTGGGTCCCCTACTTGGGATCCCAAAACACAGTCGGTGCTGCGGTCATTTTTGTCCTGATAGGCTTTCCCAGCTGGATAAATGGATCTTTGCCATTATACCTATCTTGTATTGCCCTCATTGTTTAATAACAACAACAACAACAACAACAACAACAACAACAACAACAACAACAACATCATTTATTGGAAAGGATTTGCTGAAATGGATAATTGACCTAGAATACAAAAAAGGGAGGTGGGAGGAGGTCAAGGAAATAAGCTAATGAAAGATTAGTAATGAGGAGATTTGATGCATTTTTCTTTGTGTTTTTGTTTTTGTTTAACGGATTCTATTTCTCTGTTTTGTTTTGTTTTTCCTTTTTTTATATTGTGATGTGTTGTTTTGCTTTTGTTTAATGTGGCATTTTTTACTTTTTCTTTCTGTAATTTTTGAAACTTTAATAAATATTTTTAAAAAAACAAAAACAGTAATATCATTTATTATATTTGTATACGGCCTTTCATCTGTAGATCCCAGGGCATCTTCATCATCATTTATTATTATCATTTGTTAAATTTGTATACCACCCGTCATCCATAGATGCCATGGTGGCTCACAACGTAAAATTACAGTATAAAAAGCAAAACATCCTATAATAAAAATAAGAACAAAAACAAACCAAGAATCCGCCCTCCCTCAACACATTAAAAAGGGCATCGGATGTCAATCAGCCAAAGGCCTAGTTGAAGAGGAACGCTTTTGCATGGTGCCTAAATTTTGAAGGCACCAGGCGAACTTCTCTGGGGAGAGTATTCCACAAACAGGGAGCCACAACAGAGAAGGCCTGTTCTCGTGTTGCTACCCTCTCGTGGAAGAGGCACACAAAGAAGGGCCTCAAAGGTTTGCTGTTTTTGTGTTTTCAATTATCTGTTGTGCACGTTGCCTTGAGATAGTTGTTCAGAAGGCAATTAATAAATTGATGGTGATGGTGATGATAATAATAGACTTTCAACAATGGCTAGGAAAAATGAGAAGTCTACAACCTCAAAAAAGGGGGAATGGGAGAGGAAGAGGGGGAAACCTTGCTCAGGCCAGTTCTTAAAACTCTCCTTATAATACATAGCCCTGGTTATACAGATCCCAACTGCCTAGGAAAACAAGCCCACCCAAGAAAAATGAACATACACACACCACCAAAAAAATATCAGATGTGGCAGCAGAGCAGATGACAGCGTCTGGGACAAGAGGGCTACTCCTTTTCTCAGGCAGCTCAGCTGACTAAATAAGCTGTTAGTGATGTATCACTGAAAAGGCAAGTGAAGATCTCTGCAGGCACGCCAAACATCTCACCCAGATGTGAGCAGCTGTTCCAGAGCGCCGCCTCAAAATCTGCACAAAAGCAGCTGGCAGCTGCCCCAAATTCTCTGCCTGTGGGAGGCAGAGCTGGGGAATTGCAGAGCTGAGGGCTAAATGGGTGTTCCAAATCCTTTGCAAGCAGCTGTTTATGGTTGCCATTTCCAAGCAACTTTGGATGCCTCTCAGCTAAAGCATCTCCTTCGGCTGGTTGCCAGGGAGACGGATCCGCAGAGGTGTCAGAAAATCAGGAAACCTCCAGGCATCTCTGTTTGCCCTGGGCCTCTCCCCATAAGTGTCCGGTCTGAGAGTGGCTTGATACACCTGATTCTCGACTGTGGTGGTCCAGGCTACACCACTTCATAAAATCTTTGGCACATAGAAACCTAGACCATCATGGTAGGTCAGAAGTGCGCAGGATGTTTTTAATTCACTTCTCTATCCCCTTGGTTGTAATATATGTATGTGGGGTTTATTGTCTGTTTGGTTGTAAGTCACTTTAGGTTGCCCTGGGTGATTTAAGTGACTAACAAATTCAGCAAATAATAATTTATACGTGAGAAGGATTTCTAAAATGTGCATCTGTTAGTTTGCAGAAACATTCCGGGCTTATCCTCACTTACCTTTCTTCTGCTTTTTCCAGGCACAATTTGCGCTTAAAAGCTCTGTGTCCAAGCACATACCATATTTTTCCATGTATAAGACGCCTCCATGTATAAGGCGACCCCTGTTTTTTGAGTGCAAAATTAATAAATAAACAATTGCAACATTCTGTCTATAAGATGACCCCCAATTTTAAACTTTAAAAATTTGGGGGGGAAATATAGTCTTATACACGGAAAAATACAGTACTTTTTTGCTCTGAAGTTTTCCTTGCGAAAACCCAGAGCGGACGGCGATCACCGGGAAACGTGGATTGACATTGACTCTGATTGGGCACTAAGGAGTGGGTTTTCACAGGAAAAGCTCCGGGGCAAAAGAACAACCCTGCACACACGGACACTGCTCACCCAGGCTGTGGCGCCCCCTACCTTGTTCCGGCAACAGCTCCATCGTTCTTCCCCAAAGGTTCGTCCAGCTCCACCCCACACCACTCCCCTTTGGCAAAATCCGTCTCCCCCACATATCGCACAACGCCAGTTTTTGTTCCGCCAACCTGAAAAATCATATGGGGGGAAGAGGAACCAAACAAAACATTTTACAAAGGTTTTTTTAAAGACATAAACATACAGAAAGGAAAAAAAAGATTAAGATAGAATCAAAGGTAACTTGGGGTCAGAATAAGAAGCTTGACACAACTCCAAAGCAATTCTGAGATGCTTCACTGATTTTGACACTAATTTGGTTGGTTTTCAAATTGCAAAAAACAAAACAAAAACAAACCAGCTCTGGCAGAATATTGGCCCTGGCCACTGTTACCAGAGAACAAGAGGGAAACAGAACTTTGCAGTTTATGGTATCTAATTTCACTTTTGCATTTGCTCACGTTAACATAATATTCTAACAGATTGGTCAAGATAATCACATCTAACAAAGTTTGTCGTTTTCCTCTCCATTGATTTTCGACTTAACAATATATAGGCACCACCCAAAAAGATCATGAGACAATGATACCTGAACCACGTTGGGAGATGAAAGTGTTTTATCTGAGCTTTTTTAAAAAAGTTATGAGATCTAAGGAATCGAGCATTCATCCCAATTTGCTCACATAAAGCTTATGAGGATATTAGACAAGCGCTAGGTACACCTCAGGGACGCAGGTGGCGCTGTGGGTTAAAGCCTCAGCGCCTAGGGCTTGCCGATCGAAAGGTCGGCGGTTCGAATCCCTGCGGCGGGGTGCGCTCCCGCTGCTCGGTCCCAGCGCCTGCCAACCTAGCAGTTCGAAAGCACCTCCGGGTGCAAGTAGATAAATAGGGACCGCTTACCAGCGGGAAGGTAAACGGCGTTTCCGTGTGCGGCTCTGGCTCTGGCTCTGGCCAGAGCAGCGATGTCACGCTGGCCACGTGACCCAGAAGTGTCTCCGGACAGCGCTGGCCCCTGGCCTCTTAAGTGAGATGGGCGCACAACCCCAGAGTCTGGCAAGACTGGCCCGTACGGGCAGGGGTACCTTTACCTTTACCTTTAGGTACACCTCAGCAGCTTCAAATTCAGTAAAGTTGTTTCTCACACCACCCCAGATGCATTTCAAGTTGAATTTTCACATTGCTGTACAAGGCAGGGTGGGGATTTCTTCACCTGGTGAGCATTACTGACTTGTTCCCCCGTCTGCAATTCCTGTCTCCAAATCTCATCTGGGCATGTGTAACTGTTGTCTCAATTGTCCACACCTCAGCTTAACTGCAAGGGATGCAGGTGGCGCTGTGGGTTAAACCACAGAGCCTAGGACTTGCCGATCAGAAGGTCGGCGGTTCAAATCCCCATGACGGGGTGAGCTCCCACTGCTCTGTCCCAGCTCTTGCCAACCTAGCAGTTCGAAAGCACGTCAAAGTGCAAGTAGATAAATAGGTACCACTCCAGCGGGAAGGTAAACAACGTTTCCGTGCGCTGCTCTGGTTCGCCAGAAGCAGCTTAGTCATGCTGGCCACATGACCCGGGAGCTGTACGCCGGCTCCCTCAGCCAATAAAGCGAGATGAGCGCCGCAACCCCAGAGTCTGCCACGATTGGACCCAATGGTCAGGGGTCCCTTTACCTTTACAGCTTAACCACAGCTTCTGTTTTTAATCAGATGGAAGCTGGATCGAAGGAAAACGCATCATAGAGGGGCATTTCTCCAGAAACTGCAGGATGAATTTGGATCGTCGCTAACATCATGTCCGCTTGGCTTCAAACACTGCAGTGCTGTGAGGTCAGCGCCCTTAACAAACTCCAGTCCCCAGGATTCTCTGGGGGAAGTCGTGACTATTAAAGCGGTCCAAGCACTTTGAATGTATGGTGTGGATTTGACCTCAGGCATCAGATTCCAAGGGGCAGTGGGTTCCCCACTGGCCCATCTGTTGATGGACAGGGCTACACTATCAGTCCTGGCCTCTCTAAAGTAGGCTGCGGCCTGACTATCAGGCTATGCACGCACTCTACATTTGAAGCACATTCAAAACACACAAACCCTCACAGAACTCTGGGAACTGAAGATTATGGGTTACTGCAAACTGTGACTCTGGGAGGGGTCTACAGTGCTTGTAATTCTTTGGGGGGGGGGAAATGTGCTTCCACTGTGCTTTCAAGTTGTAATGTGTATGTAGCCTGAATGTGAAAAGCAGCTTTATGAGAAACATAGGAAAGCTGAGTTTTTTGCTACTCCATCTTCCAGCACAACCATCAAATTGGTTTAGTTTAAAAAACAAACAAACAAACAAATCTATCCAAGTACATTTCAAAACTCCATGTTTATTATTGATGGGGTTTTTAAATTGTCCCACTGCTCAGCAATATATATACACAGCGGTACCTCAGGTTACAAACACCTCGGGTTACAGACTCCACTAACCCAGAAATAGTACCTCGGGTTAAGAACTTTACCTCAGGATGAGAACAGAAATTGTGCGCCGGTGGCGCAGCGGCAGCAGAAGGCCTCATTAGCTAAAGTGGTACCTCAGGTTAAGAACAGACCTCCAGAACGAATTAAGTTTGTAACCAGAGACCTTCGACTCCTAAGGCATTTGGGAGACGAGGTACGACTGTGTGTGTGTGTGTGTGTGTGTGGATCCCAGGGTGGCAGTTGCTCCCCTCAAGCTAACAACCTAAAAAGGTATGGCAGGAAAGGAAAACTGATTGGGAGGGAGGAAGAAATAGGCAAGCTCAGATGCACGTTCTTAGTTGCAAGTTTCTCTAATGTCCATTTGGGATGTAAATGTTCCAGGAGGGGAGGCTAGTCTCTCAAGCTGCATTTATCTTCCACACAAGCAGCACAACAGACCAGTCCGGAGTGGCAGCTTCCCTGCCCTGCAGGCACTCTCGGGCAGACAGTTAAACCAATAATGATGGCTTTAGGCCACTAATTCCATGGCCCCACTAGAACCCGGCTGCAGATGCCATTTAGCCACAGGGTGCAGACCCAGGAATGAAAGCGTAGCAGCAAACACAGAAAAACAAACAGATGAACACCGTCTGACCAGTAAGCAGATTTATTCATCTCCATCATTTCTGCAAATGCTGCTCAAATAAATGCGTATGGGGGTGGGGAGGGGCTCTGTGTTTGATTTAAAAGCCACTGACAAGTTTGATCCCTCTGCTAGTAGGATGGGCTCATTGAATGCAAGATATTTGCTGACTGCAACGGGGTGGGAGAATCCTGTGTACGGAAGTCATGGCCTTCAAGTGAGGTGGTTTCATTCAAGGGCAGAGAGACTGAGGGAGACACTTTCTCAAATGATTTGCAAGCTGCTAGACTATATTGCTAAGGTCCCGTTGTCTGAAGACAAACAAGTCTGCCAATTGCTGAAGCTAAGCAGGTCTCAGCCCGGATTGGGGAACCATCTGGGCACATGAGAGGCAGTGTGGTGCAGTGGTTAAGTGTGTCAGACTAGGTACAGGGGGTCAGCAAACTTTTTCAGCAGGGGGCCGGTCCACTGTCCCTCAGACCTTGTGGGGGGCCGGACTATTTTTTTTTTGGGGGGGTGAACGAATTCTTATGCCCCACAAATAACCCAGAGATGCATTTTAAATAAAAGCACACATTCTACTCATGTAAAAACACCAGGCAGGCCCCACAAATAACCTACTCATGTAAAAACATGCTGATTTCTGGACTGTCTGCAGGTGGGATTTAAAAGGTGATTGAGCCGGATCCGGCCCCCGGGCCTTAGTTTGCCTACCCATGGACTAGGACTTAGGAGACCTGGGTTCAAATACTCACTCAGTCATGAGGCTCACCAGGTGACCCTGTGTCAGTCACCACCACTCTGCCTAACCTACCTCACAGGGTTGTTGTAGGGCATTAAATGAGGAGAGGGAGAGGCCATGCATGGGATACAAATGCAATAAATATAAAATAAAGTAGAAGTCTGTCACCTGAGGGTTCCATGACGAAAGGGAGGAAATAAGTGGAGATAAACATCTGAAAACAAGCCTTAAGACCTGCTGGTTACTAGATAGGACATGTTGGCTCAGGGCTCAGAAGAAACTATTTGACAGCTCGAACACAGACGGGGGAGGAGTAAAATACCTGAGTTTTGCAGCTGGCTAGAAGAAGTGGATCAGGATAGCGAGGGCGGATCAAAACACTGCACATTTAAATCAGGATGAATTCAGGCCAAATTGCTCACTGCCGTGTAACTGCCCCAGAAACAAATCAGAACAAATGCCCAGTGAAGAACCAACTTTGTGTGAGGCTCCCGACCCAAAAGACAACAACAGCAACTCTCACTTGAAAGTAAGGAGAATATCTTTATTCAGGTGAATAGCGCTACAGGCTCAGGACCCAGTGGTCAGGGATGATGGGAATTGTAGTCCCAAAACATCTGGAGGGCCAAAGTTGCCTATGCCTGTTCTAAACACAGCCTGGCCAAGTTTTTTCCCTTCTAGAACTTAATTACATTCTGCAAAGCAGGGTGAAGCCTTCCCAAGATGTCAACACACACAGAGAGAAAGAAAAAAGCCCACAGCTGAACGAGAGGCAGAACAGAAGAAAGGAATTCCAAGTGTGCCTCTTGAGCAGCAATGGGAAAATAATCCCTTTTGGAAGCCAAAGGGAGAAGGGAAACCTTGAATTACCGTGTCTCGTAATTGCAAGGCTGTCGCTGCTCCAAGACCGCCCACATTTTCCTCCCAGACATGAGCCACTTAGAAGTACACAAGCTGGGTGGGATGTACTGCAAGGACAGCATGCTGGGTATGGTAGATGCCCTGGTTCAGTGGCAGAGCATCTTTGCACGCAAAAAGATCCCAGGTTCATCTCCAATGGCATCTCCAAGCAGGAAATGTCCCCCGCCTGAAATCCCTGCCAGTCCCTGCCAGTCAGGGATAGTCGATCACAGACAGATCAATGGCCCAGCTTCCCATGGTTGCACAAAGAAGTCAACTGGGGCGAAGGAAGTCAAACCTCCTAACCTATTTTTAATAAATAATAATAATAATAATAATAATAATAATAATAATAATAATAATAAATTATTTATACCCCGCTGGGTTTCTCCAGCCACTCTGGGCGGCTTCCAACAAAACACTAAAATACAGTAACCTATTAAACATTAAAAGCTTCCCTAAACAGGGATGTCTTCTAAAAGTTTGGTAGTTACTTTTCTCTTTGACATCTGGTGGGAGGCCGTTCCACAGGGCGGGTGCCACTACCGAAAAGGCCCTCTGCCTGGTTTTGCCATTGAGGCTCAGTCCTCGAGAACCAAGGGTCAGTGTTCCTCTGCATGTACAGAGCAGCCTCCTCTCACAGGGATGCTTCAACAGCAACTGTTATAGTCTACGATTTAGGGCTCGCTTGGTTTCTGGCCCCTGCCCCTGGTAATTCAACCCTGTTTTTGCCTTTTGGAGATGCCTCGTCAACAATGTGTTGGTCAGAATTGCTGGCAATTGTACGCTGCGGCTGGACTGTTGGTGGAGACGATTGCCAGCATGTAATTCTGGTGCACAGAGTGCCCAGAGACTACAGGGCCTGGTTCAAGGTTCTGGCATTAATTGACAAGGCCCTGAGCAACTTGGATTCAGTATGCCTTGGGCGTTGCCTGGTCTTTGTACACCTGCCCCATCACTGAGGTCTTCAGGGGAGTAACTGTTAGTGGTTGCCCCACGGCTTGGATGCATGGCTCATTAGTTGGCTAGAGAGTGTGGTGTTCATAACACCAAGTTTGCAGGTTCGATCCCAACATGCGACACAGTTGGAGGGAGTGATAGGAAAATCAGCACCCTTGGCGCCCCAAAGCCTACGAAAGTGACTAACATTGGCACAGGGAGGGGTTTGGCTGCCTGAGATGCAATACTTTCCAACGTCTCACAGACAAGAGGCCTTCAGATGAACTATAATTATACTCATTCTAAGGTCACCAAGAGTCTAATTTAGGAGTTCCTTTCTCCCTCTTGTGGTTGCCATTCTCGCTACAAACTCAACATTGGGGATTTCCTGAAGTTAAAGTGTTGCAAAGGAAAAGAGATGAGTGTGGATACACATGATGTTGCTACAGCAAAGTACTGCCAAGAGAAGTCCACCCCAAATCTCTATAGACATGCAGGGGTCAGCAAACTTTTTCAGCAGGGGGCCGGTCCACTGTCCCTCAGACCTTGTGGGGGACTGGACTATATTTTGGAAAAAAATAATGAATGAATTCCTATGCCTCACAAATAACCCAGAGATGCATTTTAAATAAAAGGATACATTCTACTCATGTAAAAACACACTGTTTCCTGGACCATCCACTGGATGGATTTAGAAGGCAATTGGGCCGGATCCAGCCCACGGGCCCTAGTTTACCTACCCATTCACCAGAGTCTGCAATTCAGGCGTTGCCACAGTGGTGCCAGGGGGCACACATTTTCCAGCATTTTCCTAGGTGCCCTTCCTACTCCCCTCTCACCCAAAATTAGGCTTGAAAATTAGGGTTGCCAGGCCTCCAGGTCTAACCTGAAGTCTCCATGTTTGCCTGGCCCCTTCCAGGGGGCAAGTGGGGGGCTGGAATCTCCCACCGGAGTGTCCCTGTTCAGGGTTTGAGCCTGCTGCAAACATTTTGCTGCAAACATCTGGTGCAAGCCCAGCGAAAGAGACAAGTGCAGCCAGTTCTCTGCAAACTAAACCCCAGAAAAAAGTGTTGTCGTCCTTCCCCCCCGCCCCAGTGTGTAACCTTGGCTGTCATCTCCTTTTCCAGCTAAATACTAATGGCTCTGAAACACTATGCAGCATCGAAACCCACAAGCATTGCCTCTGCAGTAGAGAGTGAATGCACTCAGCCCATCTGCAAGAGAAACCCCAAACCTGAACTCAGAGAGAGCCAAGAAGGCAATTATGAGCTCTCACACACACACACACACACTTAATGGGGGGGGGGGGACTCTATGCAAAGAGGCTTCTGAACAGTAGCCACAAAGAAAGATAAGAATCGCCAAAAAGCAAAGTAGTTTCCTTCTCATCCAGCCCCAGATTAAAATAATTATTTTATAGCCAAATCCTCCCTCTGGCTCTTCAACAGCATGAACGATTGACTTACATTTCTGTTGCACCAAGGAAATGGACATCGTTCTGCCTTCCTGCCTGTTTCACAAATATATGCATCTTTCTGCACACTTTCCCCTATGAGGAATGTTCCCTGTTAGATAGATAGCAACTGTGTGTGTGTGTGTGTGTGTGTGTGTGTCTAAAATCAATAAAAAGGCTCTGCTTGCCTCACCTCAAAAAGGACATGGAAGAGTTGGAAAAACTTCAGAAAAGGCCAACCCAAATGTTCGTGCATAGCCAGAGATTGGTCCCCCTTCTAATTTTACAATTCTACTGGCTGTCTCTCTAATTTTGCATTATGCCTCCCTCACCCCTAACAGACCCTCAAAAGCAGCTACTTTGTCCCCCAGGACTCTCTCAAATCTCAAAATGTGCCCTCCGGCCAGAAAAGGTTGGCAACCACTGGTTGTAAGCTCTGTAGGAAAGGGATCGAGCTCCCTTTGTGCTCAGCAAACATGTTCATGCACATTGGTTGGATCTTTATAAAATTAAAATTAAATATTTGATGGCGCACAGAGTTTTTGGTTTGTTTGTTTTTGAAGTCTGGGTTCTTTTTAAAAACTACTCTAGAGAAAAGGCCCTCTTTTGCCATATCCATCCCCAGCAGAAAGCCCAGAAGACAGACATGTGGCCTAAATAAAGCCTGGCGCAGGGGGGAGACAGTCGTAACATTTGAACTTCCCCTGCAGTTTTCGAATTGTGTCTCCAGAAACATTATTTCCCTCGCCTGTTTCCAATTTACTGCAATCCCTTTCCCTTCCACCCTCCCTGCTCTCAACTCCAGAGCAAAAGAGGTCTCTTGTTCTCTTGGGGCTGGTTCAGATTGAGATCCATTCTTGCATTTTTAATCTTGTATTACCTATTTGTTCATTTATTACATTTGCACCCCGTTCTTCCTCCCAAAGTCGCCCAAGGCACCAAACATCAAGATAGTAAAACAGTATTGCAGGGCAGCAGCTGAAGAAGGAGCAAAAAGGGTTTTCTTGTGTGTGTGTTTCTTGTGGCTGATTAGCTGCTCTCCCTGTGCAAAGGTCAGAGGGGGCAGGGTTTCTGTTGAGGTAGGTGATTAGCTGTGGGAGGAGCTTATCAGAGCTTGTAGGGCAGCGGCTGAAAAAGGAGCAAAAAGGGTTTTCTCCTGTGTGTGTTTCTTGTGGCTGATTAGCTGTTCTCCCTGTGCAAAGGTCAGAGGGGGCAGGGTTTCTGTCGAGGTAGGTGATTAGCTGTGGGAGGAGCTTATCAGATCTTGCAGGGCAGTGGCGCGCGCCTAGAGGCGTGCGCAATGTGATCCATCTTTTAGATTTAGGTGAGCTAGTCTCAAACGTTTGTTGGGGGAGACCTAGGTTTTTTTTGGGGGGGAGTTATTTGTCCTGTCTTCACGCTTTTTATGATGGAGGACCGCTGTAGTCACCCTCAATGACACGTTCTCAAGATGCAGGGTGAGGGAACAGCTGCAGTCGCCTGCGGTTCCTGCGCAATGTTTGCCATCTTGCCAAAGGTTGCAGGCAGCTTTACCTGCAGCAATTGCATGTTGATTGCCCTCTTAGAAGACAAAGTCCAGCAACTGGAGGAACGTGTAGCTACGCTCCAAAGAATTAGAGAGCTGGAGCTCTTCTTGGAAGCAACAGAGCACACCGTCTCCACCAAGGAGGAGACAGGGGACTCCCCTGAGAAGGAGGCTAGTTCACCGACACAGGAGCCAGATATATGGAGAAACGTGACTCAAAGAAGTAGGAGGCCCAGGGTTCGCTCTGATTGTTTAGAAATACACAATCGCTTTGAGGTCCTCTCCCCTAGCATGGAAGACGAAGAGCAGACTCCATTTGAGGATCTCTCCCTCATTACAGTCGATCAGGTATATGAAGACGAGCAGCAAAGTCTGTCCTCAGGGAATGTGCAGGCAACCTTGGAACGAACAGCTCACGGAAGAACCCCGACCAGACCTAAGAAGAGGCGAGTAGTGGTGATAGGGGATTCCCTACTGAGGGGAACAGAAGCAGTGATCTGTGGGCCTCACAAGATGTCTCGGGAAGTGTGCTGTCTCCCCGGGGCTAAGATCCAAGATGTAACTGAACGACTGCAAGGAATCATAAAACCCACTGACAAATACCCCTTCCTCTTGGTTCATGTGGGAACCAATGACACTGCAAGCAATAGCCTCCAGAAGATCAAAAGAGACTACGGGGCTCTGGGCAGGAAACTGAAGCAATTAAATGCACAAATTGTCATCTCATCTGTCCTCCCAGTTGAACGACGTGGCCCAGGGAGAGAGGGGGAAAATAGTGGAAGTGAACAGCTGGCTTCGCAAATGGTGGAAACAGGAACGGTTTGGATTCTTAGATCATGGACTGCAGTTTCTTGAAGATGGACTTCTGGCAAGTGATGGGCTGCACCTCAAAACGGTTGGGAGGAATATTTTTGCCAAAAATCTCAGAAACCTCATCAGGAGGGCTTTAAACTGACTAATGTGGGGGAGGGAGACAGTGCTCCTGAAGGTAGGAGTCTATCAATTGATGAAGATGATCATCCAAATGTCATAGACCAAATGGAGCAAACAGCACGCAGACCTAGTGGTGGGAGGGAAAAATCCTTAAATAAGAGACACGGGGGAATGATTAATGGACTTCAATGTCTGTACACTAATGCGCAAAGCATGGGAAATAAACAAGATGAGCTTGAGCTCTTGGTACAGCAAACTAAATATGACATAATAGGCATCACTGAAACCTGGTGGGATAAGTCCCATGATTGGAATGTTATAATGGAGGGATACAATCTATTTCAGAGAAACAGACCAGACAAGAAAGGAGGAAGAGTGGCGTTATATGTCAGGGATGTGTATACCTGTGAAGAGATCCAAGATTTAGAACCTCAAAGCCAAAGTGAGAGCATTTGGGTCAAAATTAAGGGAGAGAAGAATAACAGAGACCTCATTGTGGGAGTTTACTATAGATCCCCAAGCCAAACGGAGGACATAGATGATGCCTTCCTGGAACAGATGGCCAAGCATGCAAAAGGAAGGGAGATAGTAGTAATGGGCGACTTCAATTACCCGGATATTTGCTGGATGTCAAACTCAGCCAAGAGCATAAGGTTAAACAGATTCCTCACTGGCCTTGCAGACAACTTCGTTGTCCAGAAAGAAGCAACAAGAGGAACAGCCATTTTAGATCTGGTCCTAACCAATGTTGATGACCTGGTTAGTGGGGTAGAAGTGGAAGGATCATTAGGCGCGAGTGATCATGCTCTTCTGAAGTTTACTATACAGCGGAAAGGAGCAGCCAAGCATACTAGGACTCAATTTCTTGACTTTAAGAAAGCCGACTTCATAAAACTTAGGGAAGTGCTGGGTGAGATCCCATGGACAGTAATACTAAAAGGAAAGGGAGTTCATGATGGCTGGGAGTTTGTTAAGAGGGAGATAGTAAAAGCACAACTTCAGGCAATACCAATGAGACGGAAACATGGAAGGTGCCTAAAGAAGCCAGGGTGGCTATCTAAAGAACTTTTAACTGAGTTAAGATTAAAAAAGGATGTGTACAAAAAATGGAAAAGGGGGGAAACCACCAAAGAGGAATTCAAACAAATAGCCAGCACATGTAGACACAAAGTCAGAAAAGCTAAAGCACAGAATGAACTCAGGCTTGCTAGAGAGGTTAAAAGCAACAAAAAAGGCTTTTATGGGTATGTTCGTAGCAAAAGGAAGAACAAAGAAACAGTGGGGTCACTCAGAGGAGAAGATGGTGAAATGCAAACAGGGGACACAGAAAGGGCTGAACTCCTCAATGCCTTCTTTGCCTCAGTCTTCTCCGATGAAGAAAACAATGCCCAACCTGAAGAATTTGGAGCAAATGATTCAGCAGAGGAAACACAGCCCAGAATAACTAAGGAGATAGTACAAGAATACTTGGCTAGTTTAGATGTATTCAAGTCTCCAGGGCCAGATGAACTGCATCCAAAAGTATTAAAAGAACTGACAGATGTGATCTCAGAACCACTGGCAGTCATCTTTGAGAATTCCTGGAGAAAAGGCGAAGTCCTGGCAGACTGGAGGAGGGCAAATGTTGTCCCTATTTTCAAAAAGGGGAAAAGAGAGGACCCAAATAATTACCGCCCAGTCAGTCTGACATCAATACCAGGGAAGATTCTGGAGCAGATCATTAAGCAAACAGTCTGTGAGCACCTAGAAAGGAATGCTGTGATCACCAATAGTCAGCATGGATTTCTGAAAAATAAGTCATGTCAGACTAACCTGATCTCACTTTTTGACCGAATTACAACCCTGGTAGATGAAGGGAACGCAGTGGATGTAGCCTACCTTGATTTCAGCAAGGCATTTGACAAGGTGCCCCATGATATTCTTGTAAAGAAGCTGGTAAAATGCAGACTTGACTATGCTACCACTCAGTGGATTTGTAACTGGCTGACTGACCGAACCCAAAGGGTGCTCATCAATGGTTCCTCTTCATCCTGGAGAAGAGTGACTAGTGGGGTGCCACAGGGTTCTGTCTTGGGCCCGGTCTTATTCAACATCTTTATCAACGACTTGGATGATGGACTCAAGGGCCTCCTGATCAAATTTGCAGATGACACCAAACTGGGAGGGGTGGCTAACACCCCAGAGGACAGGATCACACTTCAAAACGACCTTGACACATTAGAGAACTGGGCCAAAACAAACAAGATGAATTTTAACAGGGAGAAATGTAAAGTATTGCACTTGGGCAAAAAAAAAAATATGAGAGGCACAAATACAAGATGGGTGACACCTGGCTTGAGAGCAGTACATGTGAAAAGGATCTAGGAGTCTTGGTTGACCACAAACTTGACATGAGCCAAGAGTGTGACGCGGCAGCTAAAAAAGCCAATGCAATTCTGGGCTGCATCAATAGGAGTATAGCATCTAGATCAAGGGAAGTAATAGTGCCACTGTATTCTGCTCTGGTCAGACCTCACCTGGAGTACTGTGTCCAGTTCTGGGCACCACAGTTCAAGAAGGACACTGGCAAACTGGAACGTGTCCAGAGGAGGGCAACCAAAATGGTCAAAGGCCTGGAAACGATGCCTTATGAGGAATGGCTAAGGGAGCTGGGCATGTTTAGCCTGGAGAAGAGGAGGTTAAGGGGTGATATGATAGCCATGTTCAAATATATAAAAGGATGTCACATAGAGGAGGGAGAAAGGTTGTTTTCTGCTGCTCCAGAGAAGCGGACACGGAGCAATGGATCCAAACTACAAGAAAGAAGATTCCACCTAAACATTAGGAAGAACTTCCTGACAGTAAGAGCTGTTCAACAGTGGAATTTGCTGCCAAGGAGTGTGGTGGAGTCTCCTTCTTTGGAGGTCTTTAAGCAGAGGCTTGACAACCATATGTCAGGAGTGCTCTGATGGTATGTCCTGCTTGGCAGGGGGTTGGACTCGATGGCCCTTGTGGTCTCTTCCAACTCTATGATTCTATGATTCTATATTATATTATTATTATTGTGGTCCTGAGCCATAAATAAGGTCCTGGCCTTTTAAGTATGCTACTGGACAGAGCCGAAACATCCAGCAGCCATATTCAAGAGAAATCTTCTGCACTACGTATATGGCATGAAGACCAGCGGCACTTCACCGTCAAATGAGCTGCCGTTTTCCTTCCACTGCAGAACACAGAGCATTGGCGCAGCAGCGGCTCCTCCCAACCCGTCCTATCCAGCCTCCCCAAAAAGGCTACGGTCTGCTCCTGTCTTCCCTAGTGCCCCGTGAGCATCTCTCTGGATCAACCTCCCCCAATCGGCCAGCCGTGATTCTTAGGTTAGAGCAGGGGTCTGCAACCTTTAAGACAAAAAGAGCCACTTGGACCCGTTTCCGAAGGAAAAAAAAACTGGGAGCTGCAAAACTCGCCATTATAAAAATAACTTTTTTGTCACTTTTTTATTATTTCTTTGTTTGACCCCTCAGAATTACTCCTCCTCATAGAAATAAACATTAAATTAACAAGTTACCTTTTTTTGTGTGCGTGTTCTTCACTCCCCTTCAAAACAGTGAGCAGCGCACATGCCCCCTTTCAATGCAGTGACCAGCGTACATGCCCCTTCAATGTAGCGGGCAGGCGGGCGGGAAGGTGACGTCGGGACGGTGCGTGACTAACGCACACACCGCCCCATGCGACGTCACAGCCAGTACAGCGCCCACCACAGTGGGGAGTGTCGGGGCGCACAATGCGCCTCCTCCCCTCGCTAGTATCTGCCTCGGAGCCGCGGCAAAGGTGTAAAAGAGCCACATGCGGCTCCGGAGCTGCGGGTTGCAGATCCCTGGGTTAGAGCAAGAGAGGGACCCAGGCATTCCACGCAACCAAGGTCTGTGTCGGGAGGCAATTCTGGTGAGACGGATAAAAACTGTTCTCTGTCCATTTTCTCCACACCCCGCATAATTTCCACTTTTCTCCTAAATGCTACAACCAGGGCCTGATTTAGGTATGATGAGGCCCTAAGCTCCGGAAGGTAATATGTCCAGTTGCCCTTTGTCAATAACAAATTGTCGTCGTTAATGTGTTGAATATATGCTATATGGTAATCTATGGACCTAATAGGTATCTAAAGCCATTTGTACATGTTGCCATGCAACCAGTCCATGCAGAATGTAGGCACCCTATATATAGAAATGAGCAAACCTGTGATATTTTAGGGAGCAGGCTAGCAGGCGGGGCCCATTACTTACATCATAAGAGCCTATACAACACAAAACCCTGTTGCTGTATGTAGGTTTTATTTTATTTGTTTTTTTATCTTATATTTTGGAAATGTACATCCAGTTGTTGTTTTTCCTTTAATTTTTTTGTGGCCCCCACAAGAGTGGGGCCCTAAGCTATAGCTTGTTTAGCTTATACATAAATCCGGCACTGGGTACAACCTTTCAGCGTTGTTGCTCCATCCCCCTGACTACTCTGGTTGCCTTTTCTGATTCTTCCCCACCTCCTCGATATCCATCTTTAGGTGAGGCAACCAAAGCTGTACACTTGGCCTTGTGTGACAATTGCCTCTTTGGCTTCATAAAGGCTAGCACCCTCCCCCTGAAGACTGGAGTTCATAAGGATTAAGTTTTGCCCACTGGCCCTCATCCAACCAGCTCCTGATTCCAAGCAACGACTGAGGAATTCCAGCACCGCACTGGGATTTGAGGAGGAGGAAGAAGAGAACAGCAAGCGGGTTGTCACCAGCATACTAATGACATGGAAAACCAAATCGACTGACTAGACACTCCCCTGCCAGTGGTTTCTAAATGTCCACATAAAAGCATGGTGCAGTGGTTCTAGGGCTGGGCGATATCTGGTTTTCAACAGCGTAATATATCACCAGCTAAACATCACAATATATCACGATGTCTGAAATAAGGATGGAGCCATGTAGAGGCATTGGGTGGCTTCACAGTTTTTCCCACATTGTGATTTTTTCATAGTGCACACGCGTGCGCACACACACACACAATGATTCATGATATATTGCCAGGTCAAAAATCATGAAACCAATATCACGATATGGACTTCAAACTGGTTTTGGACAATATATCGATATACAGTGGTCCCTCGGTTTTTGAACGTCTCCGTTGACGAACGTTTCGGTTTTCGAATGCAGTAAACCCAGAAGTAAATGGTTCCATTTTCGAGCATGCCTCGGAAGTCGAACGGCTTCTGCTGAGTGTATATACAGTGGTACCTCTGGATACAAATGGGATCTGGAGCCCCGTTTGTATCTAGAAGCAAATGTAACTAGTGACGGCACATCTGCGCGTGGTGCTTTTCGCCGCTTCTGCACATGCACGTGACATCATTCTGAGCATCTGCGCATGCGCAAGCAGCGAAACCCGGACGTAAGGCGCTCTGTTACTTCTGGGTTGCCGCGGAGCGCAACTCGAACGCACTCAACCCAAAGCGCATTCAACCCGAGGTATGACTATATGTTATTTTTCTCCATTTTCTTTATTAAGTTTTCAGACCATCCTTTGCACCTCGGGTTCCGGAACTCAAACAGTCTTCCGGAATGGATTATGTTTGAAAACCGAGGTACCACTGTTATCGCCCATCCCTAAGCGCTTCACAAACCATGGGCCTCTTGAATATCGCTGTGAGTCTCAGTGGCTGCCCCCTTGCCCTGCAAGAAACCAAAAGGCCTAACTTTTAAATGGTTAAAGCCTCAGTTTGGAATGTTCTAATGTCTAGAAACCAATCTGATCCAATCACAAACCAATGTACATAGGACAGCCATGTTGCAGGATCAGCAGCAGGTACCCTCAGATCCTGGCGACACAGGAAAGTTGCACCCACAGAACTTCCATGATGGAAGGTTTTCCACTTTGCACGCTGCCAGGTTCTTCATTCTCCCAAACAGTCCCTGGTGCTGTTTTAAGCCCACTTAACAGCAAAGTCCCATTTTAGAAATGATAAGTTATCTGTTCTCTGATGAACGCACTCGTTTGACCGAAAGAGATGTTTCCACTTGGCAGCCTCAGTAAAAAAGAAAGAATTGTTTCAGGTTTCACCACTGGTTGCCACAGTGATGATTTTAAATTCGAAAAACTCATTGCTATATTTGGCTATTACTGAAAAGGATCACCTCAGCTCACACGTACCCACTCAATCACTTCAGTTTGTGGAATGGGCAGGTTTATGAGTGCCATGTAATGTTCATTCCACACTTGGAATGAATTCATCTTTCTTTGTGGAACTGATGGAACTTCTTGCCCATTGTAGGCAAATTCACTGCATTGTTTTCCGCGCCTACTAAAAAACCGAATTCTCCAGGCAAGCCTACCCAGACGTGTTATTTTAGCGCAAATGTTTATTTTAAAACCGCTGATTATATTTATATTTGGGTAAATTTTACGCCAACGTGTTTTCAACATGAGATTTTATCAGTATACTTTTACATTTTGTTAAAAACCGTTTAGAGGTTTTTGTTGAGCGAGCAGTTACATTAAAAAAAATCTGTCATTCTTCATTTCGGTTTTAAATCTAAGATTTCTTCTTCTTATTGTTAGTCTGAAATACAAAGTTTGGGAGCTTATATTTCTGAAATCTCTTCTCCACCCCACCCCCGCTTGTTGGAAAGTTGCAATGGCCACTAAACAATCGTTCCTTTCGGCCAACAACAGTAAACGGCCAATTTATTTACTGTTATTAAATAAATAATAATATTTTAAAAAATGTATTAATATGACATTTTTCCATCATCTGTTTGGGAGTCACTCAATTTGTCACAATTTCAGAATCCTGAGGCAACATTTCAACCTCTCCGAAAAGCTGATGTGGAAAGAAAAGACTCACCAGGACGCGGTCTCCAAGCCGGAAGTCTTTGTCCCCTTTCTTCACCGAACCGCTGTCCGAGAGGTTCGACCCGGACTCGTTCCCCGTTTTCATTGTGCTGTTGAGGACGCTTTCCCTGAGAGGGATGATGCGCGTGGAGAGAGGCGGGGTGGACGTCCCCGAGTGCAGGGACAAGTTCTGAGCCGTCAGCGACTCCACGGAATGCGCATCACTTCCGGAACCCTCCGCGGTGGGCTGGCGGGTCAGTTTGGAAGGCCTCGTGAAGATCCCCTGCAGGGGCTGGCACTCAAAGTAGCGGACCCCACCCACCGAGCCATCGTTCTTCCCCACCGGGTCATCCAGCACGACGCCCGCCCATTGTCCGGGCGCAAACTGAGTCTCCCCCAGGTATTGCACCACGCCTGGCTTCACTCCGTTCACCCAGACACGTTCTCCCACCACGAAGTCCCCCAGGAAGTCATCACCCACCTCGGTGACTTTGGACCCTGCGGTCTTCTCGGGGGCAGCTGTGGAAGAAGAAGAAGAAGCGGAGGCCTGCTTATGCAGAGGCGACCCTGTAAAATAAAATAAAGGGACATGAAAACAAAGCCTTCAAGCAAGGAAGGGCCCTATTAATGCCTGCCCTGGAGAAGAGACGATCAAGAGGGGGCATTTATTTTAATTGTTTCACACCATCGCGGAAGAAGAAGAGGTCCCAAGGATCATTTTGTACAGTGCCATATTAGAAGCAAAAAAACTTGTTTTGATTAATTGGAAGAGCCGCAAAAAAGGAACGCACTTTCTATCATATGTGGTGGTATGTAAAAGAACAAAAATGACTTATAACGAATTGAAGAAAATGCTTTAAGATAACCTTTAGGGATTGTGAATATAGAGATTCTGAAGGACCTTTAAAATTTGCTATTGTATGCCACAACTGCAGCCAGAATGGCGCTTGCCCACAGGTGGGAAGAAGATGCTATGCCAACAAAGGAAAAGTGGTTGATTAAATTGATGAATTCTGCTGAAATGTCAAAACAGACGGGTGTAATAAGAAACCAAGAGAAAAAGAAATTTATTACAGAATGGGAAAAATTTGAAGAATATCTGAAAAGTTCTGGCATGCAAATAAGTTCCTTAGTAGGATTAACTTAAATCAAGCAGTTAAAAATACAGTGGTGCCTCGCAAGACGAAAAGAATCCGTTCCGCGATTCTCTTCGTCTAGCGGTTTTTTCGTCTTGCGAAGCAAGCCCACTGACGGCTTAGCGGCTTAGCGGCTTTTAGCGGCTTATCAGCTTAGCGGATAAGCAGATAAGCGGCTTAGCGGCTTAGAAAAGGGGGGGAGGAAAAAAAGTCGGAAAAACTCGCGAGATATTTCGTCTTGCGAAGCAAGCCCATAGGGAAATTTGTTTTGCGAAGCACCTCCAAAACGGAAAACCCTTTCGTCTAGCGGGTTTTCCGTCTTGTGAGGCATTCGTCTTGCGGGGCACCACTGTATTACTAAGATAAAATAATAACTTAAAAATGGAGTAAAGTGGAATATGCAGTGTTAAAAATCTAAAGTAGAAAAGGAACCACAAAAGGGGGGGAGGGAAGTCAAGTATGTCACTGTATTCGAAATATGTGTTTGCAAGGTGTGTATTTGGAATCTTGTGAATAATGAAAAATATATTTTTTTAAAAAGGGGAGAGGGGAGAGAAGGGATGGGAATCAAACTTGGGTACCAATTCTTAAATTCAAATGTCTGAAGAGTTGTGACACCGGATACTGGAGAAGATTTGTTCCCTGTTGTTGCTGTACCCAACAGGTGTAAACAGCAGGGAAGAAGATTAGGGGGAACAATTCCTATCAGCAAGAGCTGTTCAGCTGCCTCAGGAGGTGATGGGCTCTCCTTCGACAGAGCTATTTAAGCAGAGGCTGGGCAGCCATCTGTTGGGGATGCTGTTGCCGCATCGTGCACTGAGCAGCGGGTCAGACTACATGACCCCCGGAGGGCCCTTCCAAACCTCTGATCCAATTATTCTAGCTCATGCTCTGCCGCTCCCCATTTCCTACAGCTCTGTAAAGGAGTTTAAACGGGCCTGACAGATTCCCCCTTCCAACTCCCAAGGCGGCCAACACGCCAACAGCAGTGCCTGGGGATCAAATTGGAGGGGGGGAAAGAAAGGTGTTATGCTTCAGCTGGTGCCAGGCATCCTTCAGGAGGTTTCTGCACTTATGAGCATTAGGTTTTAAAGCACAGGTGACCTTCAAATTTACAGGTATGCAACGGGAGGCCTGTGGCCAAAAGAATCTGGCCTGCAGGCAAAAGTGGCAGCGGAAAAATCCTTAACCATTTGGGGGAGGAAGTGTGACAAGAACAGGGCAGCTTTAACTCCCCTCCCCACCCCACCAACATTTCCCATCGGCGTCCGAATCTCGCGTTTAATCCTGTTAGGCCTGTGTGACGGGTCTGTGCCAAGACGGCCAGCTGTCAGGCGGTGCAGAATGGGCCACGTAGCAGCCCAGTTTCCATGGTTATCTGGTAGAGATGGAGGGGGGGGGGGGAACGAAGCCTGGATTCTAAACACCACAAATATCAGACTTTCTCCAAGACCCATGTTTGGGGAGGGGGGCGTGTGTGAACAGCCCAAAGGGGTACTTTGCAAGGTGGTGAGGGGCAAGGGCAAATAGTCTAAAGATCCCCTTCTTTCAATTTAAATAAGAAGTACACTTCTACCATTTGGCTTAAGTGGGTGTCGCCCAATCTTTATCATCCACTGTTTTTATCTGTTGACTTTTTAATGTTTAATGTTTTCTTGTGTTTTTATATCTGTTGGAAGCTGCCCAGAGTGGCTGGGGCAACCTGGTCAGATAAGTGAGGTACAAATAATAATAATAATAATAATAATAATAATAATAATAATAATAAAAAGAAGCTGAGATACGGAGCAAAATGTGCAGGAAGTATTATTGCCACCATGAATTCATTCACCCTCTTCAACACAATCAAGGCGATGCAGAACAAAAAGCAGCAAAATCTGTTAAACACACACAAATAACCAGTACATTTTAAAGACTACAAAACAGACACGAAAGCAAAAGAACCATTTGCCCATTCATTTTGCAAGAAACTTGTATATTGGCTGATTTGGAGTATTTGCTCCCCATCCACCCCAGAAAAATTCCCGCAGGTGCCCATGCAAAGCCTATGAGCACCTCCTCAGTCAGGGACCGTAATTTAGTTTTCATGCCCACAGCTCCCGGGTTCAAGCCAAGGTGCCTCCAGGTAAATTCATCTGCAGAGAACAGGAGAGGCCTCTCCTTCAGACCCCGGAGAACGCTTTAGATTAACTCAGACCCTTGGGTTCATCCACCTTAGCGCTGTCCACACTGAATGGCAGGTCTCCAGGGATTTCAGGCAGCGGCATCTCGCAGCCTTACCTGGAGAGATGCTGGGGACTGAACCTGTGGTCTTCCGCATGGGGTCAGCCTGGATAGCTCAGTTGGTTAGAGCGTAGTGCTGATAACGCCAAGGTTGCAGGTTTGATCCCCATATGGGAGCAGCTGCATATTCCTGCACTGCGGGGAGTACTAAGAGATTGTATGGCCTCTGAAATCATCCTCTTCCAAAGTAGCAATTTAAACGGAGGAAATCTGACAAACAATTGCTTTTATCCCTTTCTGGTGGAAACCCCCCCCCCCCCACTTCTGCGTCTCCTCCTCGTCTTCCTCTCACCTTTCCCCAGAATTTAGATTGTAAGCTCCTTGGGGCGCAGACCTCTCCCCTTGTACTCTATAAAGCACTGTCCCACTGCAGGGAAGCCTTACGACTAGGATAATCAGAGGGTGTTTTAAAGAAACAAGCAGCCAGTGCAAAGATGGAGGTGGAGATGAAAGGAGGAGAATAATCATCAGCCAGAGAGCTCAGCTGCTCACCCTGAGGAATAAAATATATGGCTTTGTGATGCCTTGAGAAGCGGCCCCGTCCATTAGTGCTCGTTTGTGGGACCAGCCTCCAGGCTTAGTGCCTCATTGTTTAGGCACAAAATTATCTTCAGGCTTAGTGCACAAAATTATCTTCGCTCCTGAAGGTCACGTGGGGTGAGCTGTCTTAGCGACCACCCGCCCAGGCCTCACACTCTGCAATCAGGAGCTGGAGTTGGGCCTGTACAAAATCCATCCATAAATGTGCGGGATGTTAGTATTTAAAGAGTTATCGGCTCTGTGGTGCCCAAAACAAAACTCACAAGCAAGTGAGATGGCTCAGTTGGTGAGGATTAGACTTTTAATCTTAGCGTCATGGGTTCGAGTCCTGCATTGCAGGGGGTTGGAGTAGATGACCCTCGGGGTCCCTTCCAGCTGTACAATTCTGTGATTCTATTATGTGATCCAGCAGGCTCTTCTTGCATTGATACATCACAAGCATCCCTCTCAGGCCCAGACTTCTCATCTTTCCGTCCCCTAAACTAAAAACCCCTCTCCAAATGTTGGTAACTTCATAGACTCTCTTTCCAAATGTTCCAAATTTCTTAAAAAAGGGATCCCGGCCTTAGGAATCCCCGCCACAATCTAAATGAGTAGCCCAACCCAATTTGCTGCCAAAAAGCTTCAGCGAGGAAGGGGATTGCAACCCCCCCCCCAAAAAAAATAGCAATTAAAAGCAACTCATAAAAACCACACTTCTTCTAAAGAAAAAAAGATAGCTAATCAAACAAACTGATTTTGCGATCGTTGCTTCTAGAAGATACGCTGGTATCTATTATTATTGCACAGTGAGCTTTTTCAAAAAAACAAAACACAAAAAGGTGGGGGAACAGATTTGCAAATACAGTTGAGTTTACTGATACTTCAAGGGCACACAACAGACAGGAGTGGATTCAGCAGCTGGCAGGCATCCATTTACTCCAAGCCTGGGCAGCCAATAAAAAGCTGCACTTTTTTTTTTCCAAAAATTTGACCAGAAACTGTAAAGAAGCACTGTACGTTAAAAGCAATAAAGAGCCAATTGTGCACGATTCATTTCACGCCCTGGGGATCAACAGTTTTCATTGTACGGAGTGTCCACTGCTATTTTAAAGGGGGCGGAGAGGGGTGGAGGGGCGAGAGAGAAAGAAGAGAGGTTTTAAAAAGAAAGCCTCTCCACTGCAAGAATTCAGGATTGAAACTAAAATCAGGGACAAGTTTGTGATTCAGTACGTTGGAAGTGTGGTTGTGTGTGTGTGTTTGTTAGTTAGTTAGTTATTACAAAAAGGATCATTTTACAGGAAACAAATTACCCAACAATCTTCCAAGATGGAGCCTAGATGCTAACAGCGCTTCAAAGTATATTAAATTCCTGTTGGGGATGAATATATCTGTCCATTTCGGTTCCATTTTTCCAGTCTTAAGTTCAGTTCCTCCACATTTCCACAGTTTATTTGCAAACTTCATTATTATTATTATTATTATTATTATTATTATTATTATTATTATTAATTTATACCCCGCCCATCTGGCTGGATTTCCCCAGCCACTCTGGGTGGCTTCCAACAAAACACTAAAATACAATAACCTATTAAACATTAAAAGCTTCCCTAAACAGGGCTGCCTTTAGATGTCTTCTAAAAGTCTGGTAGTTATTTTTCTCTTTGATATCTGGTGGGAGGGTGTTCCACAGGGTGGGTGCCCATACTGATAAGGCCATCTGCCTGGTTCCCTGTAACTTGGCTTCTCGCAGCAAGGAAACTGCCAGAAGGCCCTTGGCGCTGGACCTCAGTGACCGGGCAGAACGATGGAGGTGGAGACGCTCCTTCAGGTATACTAGGCTGAGACCGTTTAGGGCTTTAAAGGTCAGCACCAACACTTTGAATTGTGCTCGGAAACGTACTGGAGCCAGTGTAGGTCTTTAAGACCGGTGTTATATGGTCTTGAATCTTCATTCAAAAGTCCTCATGAAAATTAATCAGCATTTTCAGGACAAGTTTCTCCACGTTTTTGTAAAGCGAATTTTCCTACTATATTGCATTTCTGCACACATTGTTATCACTATCCTAGTGTGGTTTATTGTGCACCCAGTACTTGGCTGAAGTGCACTTCAAAAATCAGAGGTGTGCACATCTTTCCTTGGGATGGCTGCATGCATTGTTTCAAAAGGTGCAGATCAAAGGATAACTGAATCAAATTTCCTCCTCATCCCTCATTCCTGCTCACATTACTACATTAAAAAATTCAGGCACATTTATTTTTGCAGCCTGTTCTTAAGGTTGAAAATCTTGGGTGTAAATCTCACTGGGTTTAACTATGACTCAGCTGTGGAAGAGAGGAAGAATTGCACTTTAGTAAACTAAGCACAGATTAAAATTGCATTGACTAACTGGAGAAATGGCTCCCCAAAACTCCTACTTAACTACCACTGGGTGACTGGCTATTTCCAGGCTAAATAGAGGTGGCCTGGCAGGTTACCACAATGGATCAAAAAGGCTGAGAAAAGGGTGATAGACCAAAGAGAGAGAGAAAGAGAGAGGAAAGGGTGATTATGCTTTATGAAGTTCCCCCACTCACTGACCCAACACCTCGTGTGTTAAAAATAAACCAATTTATTGTATAAATATCAACGATGGTAACAATGTTCAGATGCCTCCTGTGAAATTTTGTACACTACTTTTTGGAATTCTTAGTAACTTTTCAGTGCCAAGTGAGAATATCAAATGACCTTGAGGAGAACACCCCGATATTTATAGACGACACAATTACTTTAAAGGTTATGCTACAAAGGTTGTTTTTTGTTTTTTGTTGTACTGTATATGGGTATTATTTCTCCCCCCATTTTTTCTCCCCCCCCCCTCTTTTCATGTCACACACACACAAAAAATGTTACAACTCTCCAATATCTGAAATTACAGTGGTACCTCAGAAGTCGAACAGAATCCGTTCCGGAAGTCTGTTCAGCTTCCAAAACATTTGGAAACCAAGGTGCGGCTTCCAATTGGCTGCAGGAAGCTCCTGCAACCAATCGGAAGCCACAGAAGTCACATCAGACATTCGGGTTCCGAAGAATGTTTGCAAACCGGAACACTCACTTCTGGGTTTATGGTGTTCGGGAGCCAAAATGTCCAACTCGCATGGCGTTCAGGATCCAAGTTATGACTGTATTATTATTTTTATTCATCCTAGGAACTGTGAATGCAGCTTCCAAGTTTTGTTCCTTCTCTGTGTGCATGTTTAATTTCTATTGCACTGTTTTCCCTTTATGGTTTTTTTTTAAAAAAAAATAATTCACTCTGTTATAAAATCACATGTTTTCAGTTAAAGAAGTATCAAAAAATGAGAGGACACAACGCAGACACATTATAAAGGTCCCTTCCTCATGGACCACCTAATGCAGTGATGGCCAAACTTGACCCTCCAGCTGTTTTGGGACTACAACTCCCATCATCCCTGGCTAACAGGACCAGTGGTCAGGGATGATGGGAACTGTAGTCTCAAAACAGCTGGAGGGCCAAGTCTGGCCATCACTGACCTAACGCCTCTTGTTGGAAAACCAATATGGCGGCCACGAATCCCCCGTTCAAATCTCTGCTGTGGCCAGACGCTGTTCCTTACCTTCTTTTGTGGTGGTGGAGGCAGTGGTGGAGGTGGTGGCGGCGGCTGCTGTCCCGCCAGGGCGTCCCACGGGGCTGGAGTGCTTCCCAGCCCTCCCGGGAATTTTAAGTCCACTTGGTTTCAGCATGCTGGCCCAGGTCCGTGGCTCAAGCCAAGGGATTCAGTCGAACTGCCGGCTGAGGACTTGGCGTCACAATGTCAGGCATCTAGGCAACGGACCCCTTCATCTATCTTTGGAGACCTGGAGGGGAGAAGAAAGGCACCCAAAGAGAAAAAATCAGGGGAAGGAGAAAGAAAATACCAGCTACAGGAAAAATTGTAAGTGGAATAAAAGTGTGCATCAAATAGCTCCAGCTCCCACCTTCCCTGACCACTGGCCATGTTGTGGTTGGCACTGATGGGCATCGAAATCAACTAGAAGCAGTGCTTTTTTTTCTAAAAAAAAATACGTTTGGGGTACTCTCATTTTGACTCAAGAAAATCACCATTGACAGGAACACTGTGACAGGAAATGAGGCCGCCATCAGGAGTAGCAACGGAACGGACAATTCACCGTACTAGAGAAGAAACTAAAAATTTAAAAAATAATTAGTTTCTTCTCCTGTTAGATTCACAAAATGTTTAGGGGTATGCGTACCTCTGCGCCCCCCAGAAAAAAAGCACTTAGAAGGCATCAGGTTAGGGAATGCATGAAGCAAGTCAGCTTCTCAAACCATGGTTTGAAAGTGGCTTGTTCCAAACAACCTACAGTTCTCCACACTTGGTTGGGTGTCAAAACCACCCAACAAGCTGTGGTTATTCAAAAAAGGAAGCCAGAGCTTCCAAATGACTCCAAGCAGTCGCCCCAGAGGAGGAGCACAAGCGTAAGGCTTTACAGTGGCGCATTGACATCACGATAAACCAAGATTTCCTACGACGTCCAACTGAGGTTTGTGCAAACAAGTGTTTACAGGTTTCATAGTCTGGCAGACAATGGTTTGCCTAAACCAGAAGTTAATTTAGCAGTGCATTGAAAGGAGCAAATGAAGCAGAGGGCTTGTTCCCATAGTAATGAACAAGAGTTTGGCATTACATCCAAAACAACGTGGCGTTACAGATGCTGAACAACAATTGCTTTTGGGGGTGGCGCTGTGGTCTAACCACAGAGCCTAGTGCTTGCCAATCAGAAAGTTGGCGGTTCGAATCCCTGCAACGGGGTGAGCTCCTGTTGCTCGGTCCCAGCTCCTGCCAACCTAGCAGTTCGAAAGCACGTCAAAGTGCAAGTAGATAAATAGGTACCGCTCCAGTAGGAAGGTAAACAGTGTTTCCGTGCACTGCTCTGGTTCGCCAGAAGTGGTTTAGTCATGCTGGCCACATGACCCGGAAAAACTGTCTGTGGACAAACATCGATTTCCCCGGCCAGTAAAGCAAGATGAGCGCCGCAACCCCAGAGTCCTCCGCGACTGGACTTAACGGTCAGGGGTCCTTTAACTTTACCTTTCAGTTGGCTAATTAGGAGATGATCAATGGGATTCTATAGTTAGGAGATTTGGGGGAAATCCATAGAAGGTAATGCCTTAAGAACAGTAGAGGATGGAGAAAATCTCCATAAAATAGGAACGAGGAGCGTGCTTTGGGGAGTTTCTAGCTAGAAACTGAGGCACAGCCTTGGAGTCTGTACTTATTTGTTCTACTTATTTGTCGTTCTCTCTTTTTGCCAATGCAACCCAAAGCAACTTGCAACAATAAATAAAAACACACCTGTTAAAACCATCATAGGCAAATATAAAAAGCATCCACATTTTTAAAAGGCAGGATTAAAACATCCCTCCCCCCCCCCCACTCAAGGAGGCCACAGATGATTAAAAAGTCTGGCGAAAAAGAAATGTTTGGGCCTGGCGCCTAAAGCTTTATAAAAATGGTACCAGGTGAGCCACTATTGAAAAGGCCTGTTCTTGTGTCCTCTAAACTGATGGCAATAGCAAGGTCGGGGGTTGGTTCACGTGAGAAGAGGCAGTCTCGAGCTGCATAAGATTTATGGGTCAAAACCAGCGCTTTGAATTGGGCCCAGAAGCTCACTGGCCACCAGGACACAAACATGTACTCTTTAGGAAGCCAATGCAGAGCTTCTGAGACCCTACCACCCAGTTTAGGAGTAGGACCGACTCCCATGCTGTTCCACTTCTACTTTAGCACGCAAAGGAGATTTCCCAGAAAACACCGTGCACCTCTGTGGCTCTCTCATCCAAAGGCAGTCAAATCCTGTGTCCTGCTATGCTCGGGACTTCTCAGAGCAAGATGCATTAAGGACAAACTGTGTCGGGATTCTCTCAATCTGGCCTGGCAAACAGCTCCCCACCCCCCTACGTCAGCCGCTACTAAGTGAAACGCTGCCAAATGTCTCCCCCACCAGCTCAGCTTACGCCAAAATCCTCGACTCATGCCTTAATTACTTCCTGTCTCTCAGCTACTGCCATTCCTGCTTTTATGGTCCTTTAAAAATATTGACTTTGTTAACCCCAGGTTCGCGCACCAGAACAAGGCAAAAGAAGGATAGGGATCCTGTGTGGTCCTCCAGCTCCCATCAGACGCAGTCGGCAAGGCCAATGGTCAGGGATGATGGGAGTTGTAGTCCAACAGTATCTGGGAGGACCACGAGTTCCCCATCTCTGGGCTGGACCATTGCGGAGACGTTTCCCCAAGAACCGTACAAAAGGCAAGACTTTAATTTGGTCAGGTCAAACTTCCCTCGCTTATGGCCAAAAGGGTTTTGCAAAGCACAACTTATAAGACACTTGATATCCAACAAGTCACATCTGCAAATGCTGGGTTTCTGCAGCTACATTTTACTCAGAGTAGAGCCACTGAAATTAATGGTTCCATGAAGCTACTGGCAAGGGTAGCTAATCCCTTTGAGCAGTGGTTCTCAAACTTCTTTCTAAGGGCCACACGTTCAGAATAAAAATTTGCTCATGCCACAACGAATTTTTTTACTGATAATACATACACTGGAAAAAGAAAACAACAACTCCTAGTGGTGATTTATATCACAGAACACAACTACTTTATAATATGATCATGGGACATCCAGTGCAGCTACATAAAAACATGCATCATTCCCAAAATATAATTATAAACAGGACTCTTAAGTATGTACTGTATACAAATTCAATTAGAGTGAGCTTGCTTTTGCTGGGTAATCTCATTTATATTAGGTCTAATTTGAGACAAACAAACTGTCATCTCCTCATCAACACAAAGAAGCCTTTCTCTTTTCTGGTCTTTCATATTCGTCAGAGTTGAAAATCGCTGTTCACAAGAACAGCCAATTCCCATCCTCTCATTTTGAAAAGCTATCTATCAATATTCTGCAAATTAAAAAATATATACCGTATTTACTCGGATCTAATGCTCAACTTTTTTTGGCCAAATTACGTTGCGAAAATTTAGGTGCACATTAGATTTAATGGCACATTTACATTCACCAGCAAATACTTTTTTTGGTTTCAAGGTTCTGAAAATTCAGGGGCACTTTAGATTCAATGGTGCATTAAAGGTAAAGGGTAAAGGGACCCCTGACCATTAGGTCCAGTCGTGACCGACTCTGGGGTTGCGGCGCTCATCTTGCTTTATTGGCCGAGGGAGCCGGCGTACAGCTTCCGGGTCATGTGGCCAGCATGACTAAGCCGCTTCTGAAGAACCAGAGCAGCGCACAGAAATTCGGTTTACCTTCCCGCCGGAGCGGTACCTATTTATCTACTTGGACTTTGACGTGTTTTTGAACTGCTAGGTTGGCAGGAGCAGGGACTGAGCAACAGGAGCTCACCCCGTCGCGGGGATTCGAACCGCCGACCTTCTGATCGGCAAGTCCTAGGCTCTGTGGTTTAACCCACAGTGCCACCCGTGTCCCGGTGCATTAGACTCAAGTAAATACGGTATATAGAGTACTTTACAATACTGAAATGTTTATACGTTGATTTGATTGTCCTTCAATCTTCCCACCACACTCTCCTGCCAACTCTTTGAGAACCACTATCTTAGAAGACAGAATCAGGATTCAAGATGACCTTAAGCGAATGGAGAACTGGGCCAAAACTAACCACATGAACTTCAGTGGGGACAAATAGGCAGGAAGAACCAGATGCACATATATAGGATGGGGGGCACCTGGTTTACTAGTCGTATATGTGAAAACGATCTAGGGCTCTTAGTAGACCACAAGTGTGATGCAGCAGCAAAAAAAGGCCTTCTCACTTGTGGTACCCACCCTGCGGAACACCCTCCCATCTGACGTCAAGGAGATAAGTGACTATACAACCTTTCGAAGACATCTATATTGAGAAGTTTTTAATGTTTGTCATTTTATTACGTTTTTATATGTGCTGGAACTTGCCCAGAGTGGGCAAGGTATAAATAATGAAATTGTTGTGTTGGTGGCGGCTGTTATCCGAAGGCAGCCCTACATAGGGAAGCTTTTAATGTTTAATGTTTTGTTATGTTTTTATATATGCTTTATGTCTAATAACAATAATTGCTACTATAGGCTGCAACAACAGAAGTATAGCGTTCTGCCTTGTTCAGACCATACCTGGAGGACTGTGCCGAGTTTGGGGCACCAGAATTTAAGGATATTGATTAGCTGGAACGTGTGCAGAGGAAGGTGACCAAGATGATGAAGGGTCTGGCAACTAAGCCTTATGAGGAACGGTTGAGAAGAGAAGACTGAGAGGTGATATGACAGCCATCTTCAAATATCTGAAGGGCTGTCACATGGAAGATAGACGAAGCATGCTTTCTGCTGCTCCAGAGGGGAAGACCCAAGCCAGGGAGTTCAAATAATAAGAAATGAGATTGTGGTTAAACATTAGGAAGAACTTTCTGATGGTAAGAACTGTTCATCAGTGGAACAGTCTCCCTTGGAAGGTTGTGGACTCTCCTCCCTGGGAGGTTTTTAAGCAGAGGTTGGATGGTTATCTGTCATGGATTATTTAGCTGTGATTCCTGCATTGCAGAGGATCAGATTAGATGAGCCTTGGGACCCTCTTCCAGCTCTACAATTCTGCGATTCTAAGTTACGTCATGCCCACTATTCCAATGTGTCTACTCTGAGAAGGAATAGCACTGGGTATAATGCACTGAAAGCTCTATGTGTGCACACAGTAAGCCAAAAACCAGAATCAAGGATTAAAAACAACCACCAAGCAATTAAAGGATAAAAAAGCCAAACCAGTAAATAAAACCGAGGATCAAATCAGAGCATCAACACGACAATTTAAAACCTCTCTCGAAAAACTTTTGGCACATGCACACCATATAGTCAATGCATACAGCTTTCCCCAGAAGATCCTGGGAACCGTAGTTCACCCGCTCAAAGAGCTACAATTCGCAATACCCTTAAACTAGAGTTCCCATGTTAAGTGAAAGTCACATGCTTTCAATGTACAGTGTGGACGGGACCTGTTTCTCATGGACTCCTTGCAGCAGCCAGGCCAAAATGACAGGCCCAATAAATCCAGGGCTGTTCCTCTTCAAACTGGCCCTTTACTCAGAAGGACTGGAGGGACATACCATACCAATCTTGCCTAGTGGTTACAGAGCTGGTTACTAGGCCCTGGGAGACCAGAGTTCAAATCCCCACTCAGCCACAAAGCACAACCACCATCTCTCAGCCTAACCTACCTCACAGGGTTCTTGTGAGGATAAAATGGGGAAGAGGACAGCGAGCAACTTGGGAGGAAAATGCGGGATACATAAGTACCATATTTACTCAAGTCTAATGCGCCATCAAATCTAATGCGCACCTCAATTTTCAGAACCTAGAAACCAAAAAAAGTATCTGCTGGTGAATGTAAGTGTGCCATCGAATCTAATGCACACCTTAATTTTCGCAATGTGATTTGGCCAAGAAAGGTGAACGTCAGATTTGAGTAAATATTGTATAATAAAGATAAAAAATGGTAGCCATTTATTCTCCATTAATTTATCAGGCCCCCTTCTAAAGTCACCCAGGCCAGCAGCCATTCCCTAGTGTCTTCAAGCCACAAGCACCACTGAGTTAACTCTGGGTCACGGCACAGACGCAAGACAGAATGAGCGGAACTCAAAGTGACACCCCCCCACACACACTTACCTCCCCAACAGAACTGCTTCTAAGACTGAAACAAAGACAGAGACATAAAGGGGGGGGGGGGAATTGGCTTAACTCTTCAACTCTTACAACAGGATGCCGGCAAGAGGGTGCCAGGTTTTGAGGCAGCAAATTGTCCCTGAACAGAGGCCAGAACTTCGGGACAACTTGCCAGGAGATGTCTGAACTCCTCTGGAAGAAGCAGGAGATTTTTGAATGTGAAAGGGAAACGGTCAATTCTCCTTCAGAGCTCCTGCCCGTTATTCGGGAAAGCCGGAGAAGCTCGGTCTGCTTACCTCGTGTACAGAGGTTCCTGTGCATTTGTGCGTTAAGTCAATGGCTCCAGAATCCCGAAAGAAATGTACTCTCTCGGGCAGTTGCTCCTCCTCTGCCCCTTCGGCTCTGCGCTCTCTGGCAGGGAACCAGCTGTGTGATTCACTGCAGATTGAATTGGGATGTGTCTGCAAGAGGAATGGATTCTCCACTCCCACCCCTTTCTCCTCTCTTCTCTTCTCTCTCTCTCTCCCCCCCACCCTCCCTCTCTCTTTCTTAAACAGGAAGTGGGATAGCATGAGACAATGTCAAAGTAGCTGCAGAAGGGCTTTGGGCAATAAAAGGCACTTTTGCACAGACTCGCTCAGGGAGGAATTCTAGCTTTCTAAAAACCCTTTGGAGGGGAAAAATTGCTCTCAACAGTGCCTGCAAACACACTCACTGACTGTGGGGAGGAGAGAGACCAATGTGGAAAAGGGTAATCTAGTAAGTCCCAATGCCATTTTGCAAAATGGGCAACACTACTGATACAATCTGCTGATTTTAAAGAGGTTCAGAAATCCAGAGTCTGCATCCACAATAGTGATTTTATACACACACACACACACACACACACACACCTTTAAAAATAACAGCACATGAGTTGATTTCCTTCAGCTGAATTCCCCATGTTGAATGACAGATTGTAGGCCACTTGGAGCAGAGACTGCTTCTCTAGCACTCTGAAAGAAGCAGCTGTGCCCATGCTATATATCTGTAAGCATATTTTCCCCACCCCTTTCAAAGACTTCTGGGCATTGTAGCTTACCCCTCACAGAGCTATGATTCCTACAGTCATACATAAGGTTAAATATGCTTCAGGCTGAGTGTTTTCAGGTTAAGCTCCACAGCGGCACAGAAGTAACGGAACACGTTACTTCCGGGTTTCGCCACTTGCACATGCGCAGGCGCTCAAAATGACCTCACGTGCATGCGCGGAAGCAGCAAACCGCGACCCACGCACGCGCAAATGCAGGTTGCGTTCGCTTCAGGATGCGAACGGGGCTCTGGAACGGATCCCGTTCGCACCCAAAGGTACAACTGTAGCAGCCTTTAACAAACTACAGCACCCAGAATTTTTCTTCATAGTGTGTACTGTACACAGCCTGCAGAAGGCAAAACAACAACAAATAACCTTACCCTGAATGTTATACAGTGGTACCTTGGGTTACATACGCTTCAGGTTACAGACGCTTCAGGTTACAGACTCCGCTAACCCAGAAATAGTGCTTCAGGTTAAGAACTTTGCTTCAGGATGAGAACAGAAACCATGCTCCGGCGGTGCGACAGCAGCGGGAGGCCCCATTAGTTAAAGTGGTGCTTCAGGTTAAGAACAGTTTCAGGTTAAGAATGGACCTCCAGAACGAATTAAGTACTTAACCCGAGGTACCACTGTAACACTGTTTCCAGAAAACAACTTTGAAAATCAGATTCCTTGAACTGTTTGTTAGCCGGGGCTGTAATCACATGAAGAGGGTTCTATGTGGGAACTCCCCTCCCCTCCAAGATATTCCAGGATGGCTCCTTGAAAGCTTAGCCTTCATTTAATTTTTGTTAAGTCTCTACCTTGCTTTACTTGCAGAAATGTGGAAGGAAAAGGGTGCTTACTAAGGCACCAACATTTGGGACATTAAAATAGTATTGTACCACTTTAAATGGTCATGGCTTCTTGCAAAGAATCCTGGGAAGCGTACTTTGATAAGGTTGCTGAAAGTTGATGGGAGACCCCTGTTCTCCAAACACAGCTACAAATCTCAGAGTGGGTTTAATAGCCAATCCCTCTTCCCAGGGAACTCTGGGAATTGAAGCTCTCTGAGAGGCCTCCTAACAGCCATGACTTCCTGCAGAGTATCCTGGGAACTGTAGCTTGAACAAACCACAGTTCCCAAGATTCTCTGCAGGAAGCCATGGCTGTTTAAGATGCTGCTTTAAATGTGTAGTGCATACAGGCTCAAAACAGCAGTACCAAGTTCTCCAGAGGATTACTCTGCACTTTTTTCTTCTGCGGCTTTGTGTGCAGAAAAGCACTGCTGGAAGGAAGATCAGGACAAGCAAAGGCCCATGAATGCTTGGGGAAGATAAGATAAAGGGAGTGCCATGATAGCTGCCTCCAAATATCTGACGGACTGTCATGCAGGAGCAGACTTGTTCTCTGTGGACTCTCCCAGCAGCTGGAAATTGCGGGGAAGAAGATCTTGGTGAAACGTTAGGAGGAACTTCCTAATGACACAAGCTAGTTGCGCAGTAGAACAGGCTGCCTCAGGGTTTAATGTGCAATGGGAACTGTGCCAGGATAATGAAGACAAGTGGTGTTTATGAGCGCTAACTGCAGCTTTCAGGGTTTGGGAACACAGGGCACCCAAGTTAGCTCATTGGTCCACCTAGCTTAGGGCTGTCTGCACTGACTGGCAGCTGCTATCTAGGCTTTCGGGCAGGGGACACTCCCAGCCCTACCTAGGGATGCTGGGGATTGAGACTGCATCTCCGGCATCTCCTGCTGGATGCAAAGGAATGTGGAATCCCCAAGGGAAGAAGGCTCAGAGCCTGGAAGCAATGGCGTGTGGCCACTGGACTAAGGGGACTATGCTAACTCCCTAAATGTTTCCCTGATGCCTCCTTCCCAAAGCCCAGGAAGCTTCTGCCCAGCTTCGGGAGGGAGGCGCAAAGCTCACGTGTGTGACGTCGCAACATTACACACATGACATCAACCCCCACGCCCCTTGTAAGCTAGCACCTCTGGCCCCAACTGTTCCCCTGTGAAATATTGCACCACACGCCACTGCTGGGGGGAGTGGAATGACAATGAGGGGACAGAGGGAGAAAACTGGGAAGAGGGTGTGTGGGAAGCTGAGGAGGTAACAGGAGCTGGCAAAGAGATTCCAGAATCAGAGGTAGACGCTGAAGCAGGAGGTTTGGAGAAAAGAGGCCATGAGGCAGAGATGAGTCAAGCTAGTGAAGAGTCACGAGTGTCTCTGCCTCCTGCCGCGACAAGCTCCCCTTCCCACTGTCTCCCAGAACCAGAAGAGGCATGAAAAGGGCGGAGTAGTGGCAGGCTGTATGTAGGCACAGTTTCTGATTGCTTGGGGAAAATCCCTGGAGAGGAGGGGACCTAGGTAGCTGTGGGGAGGTGGGGACTTTCAGTCTCGGCAACTGATTCATGGTGCAAGAGCTAGCAGGGATGAGCTGCAGTGTTCATTATGCCTGACACTCCACCAGGTCTGTGCAGGACGTGATCTTGCTAATAAAGTGTTAACTTCAACTTTGAACAGTGTGATTTACTGCCAGCTCACTTCTTGACATCCTGCATGCAAAGCAGACGATCTGCCACTGAGCTAAGGTCCTTCCCCAGGCAAGGAAAATTTCTAAAGCTACTGCAAAGCACTGCAGCAATGGAACAAGGCAGAATTGAAAATGGAGTGGGGAACCTATAGCCCTCTGGACGGCGTCAGTCTCCAACTCCCATCAGCCCCAGCCAGAAGGGATGATGGGATCTGTGATCCCAAAACAGATGGAAGGTGGCAATTTCCCCATCCCCTGCTTAAAAACAAACAAACAGAAAATTCCTCTGTTTGGGAAATGGGGAATCTGACTTCAGTCTCTGCATGAATAAGCAACATTTTTCAATCCTCTGCACCCTGGGCAGGACAGCATTTTCCACTGATGAAACTGTTGAGCCCTTTGCTTTCAAAGGAGACCTCATTACGCCAAGTAGAAGACGGTAACATCTTCTGAAAGGAAGAGGCGCTTGCAGATTCAAAATTTTGTTTGACGTGTTCAAAGGAGATAAGAAACTTTGATGCCCTTTGGTGTTATGCAACTGTCATAGTTCTGAATTTGAAGCGAATGGAATAAGCTTTGCATCTGCATGACAAGCCAGGATGACACGGTGGCTAGAAAGAATGAGGATCTGTGCAGGTAGCCAATGGGGCAACTGCAAGATGTTGTTGTTGTCAATTAACTCAACCTGAACCCAGGTTCTCTCTCTCTCTCTTTAAATATGTATTAAGTTAGCAAAAGCAGAACTAGGAAAACGGTATTTGTGTTCTATACAGCTGCAATTGCATAATAGTTGTTATTACCTAGCAGTGATCTTACGTGCTAATAGCAAACTTATTCTCTGAGTGTGGGATCTTATGCAGCTAAAAAGGTCCCTTTCCTGTACAAAAAGGAGGAGATCAGCACACCCAGCTAAACTCAAAGCCTGCAGAAGTGCAGAAAAATCTTTAGGGGGAGAAAATCCCCCAAAGAGCCCATGAAGACTGAGTATGCTGACCGGTCACAGAATGACGGCTAGCTGGGGTGGGTGGCTGGGACAATGGGACATAAAACTAGGCAGAATGGAATGAAGTATCCTGAGAAAGGGCATGGAATGGTTGGCTGGCTGGCTGGCATCCTGGACATTCTGCTACTGGTGACATTTGTCTTTATAAATCAGTCAGCTAAGGAAGAAGCCCAGCACACCTGACAAAACGGGCGCTACTCCAAGAAAGTTGATACCACAATAAATCTTATCTTTTCTGGTTTTGCTGCGACGGGCCAACGTGGAAATCCCTCAGGCTCTGTCTTTCAGGCCACAAGCCTGCAAGGTACCAGGGACTGAAAGAGAGAAATGGGCAGACTTGAGGTTTGTGGGAATCTACCTCAAGATCCACCAGCCAAACATAGAAACAGGGTAATGGCTTGGTGCACCAAAAGAAATGCAGAACAGGGAAGCACCACTTAAGACTACAAGTTCAAGGCTATACCGCTTCAATGGACATGGCTTTGCCTAAAAAATCCTGGGAACTGTATTTTGTTAAGAGTTGTTAGGAGTTCCCCTCATCTTAAAAAGTAGAGACATCACCTTGCCAACAAAGGTCCGTATAGTAAAAGCTATGGTTTTCCCAGTAGTGATGTATGGAAGTGAGAGCTGGACCATAAAGAAGGCTGATCGCCGAAGAATTGATGCTTTTGAATTATGGTGCTGGAGGAGACTCTTGAGAGTCCCATGGACTGCAAGAAGATCAAACCTCTCCATTCTGAAGGAAATCAGCCCTGAGTGCTCACTGGAAGGACAGATCCTGAAGCTGAGACTCCAATACTTTGGCCACCTCATGAGAAGAGAAGACTCCCTGGAAAAGACCCTGATGTTGGGAAAGATGGAGGGCACAAGGAGAAGGGGACGACAGAGGACAAGATGGTTGGACAGTGTTCTCGAAGCTACCAGCATGAGTTTGACTAAACTGCGGGAGGCAGTGGAAGACAGGAGTGCCTGGCGTGCTCTGGTCCATGGGGTCACGAAGAGTCGGACATGATTAAACGACTAAACAACAACAACAAGGAGTTCCCCTCAGAGAGCTACAGTTCCCAGAGTTCCCTGGAAAGAAGGACTGGTTATGAAACCATTCAGAGGGAGAGACGGTGTGTCTCCTAAGCACTCTCAGCACCCTTAACAAACTACAGGTCCCAGAATTCTTTGGGGAAAGCTATGCCTGTTAAAAGTGGTTTCATAGTGCTTTAAATGGCTACTGCGGATGTGGCCTTAATCACTGCAACCCACAAAATGATGTGCATAAACAAATACAAATCCACATCCGAGTCACTATAGCCTAGAATATTTGCTAGAAGCTGAAAAGCCAATCCTTTAATCGTCCTATTTTTACAGGTGAGGAACGCAAAAGAAAAGATATAAGCAATTGCAGTATGGCCAGAAATGGCAGGCAATTCTTTGTAGCTGCCTTTTGGTTTGCTGTTGTTAAAATTTGGGGGTATGGGTTCTTGGAGAAAACAATGGAAGGAAATGAATACAGTGTGAGATTGGCCACTGCCCAACTTTATAACTTCTAAGAAATAAAAAGAAAACTCATCATTGGTCACATTCACACCATACATTTAAAGCACAGGACTTTCTCCCCCTCCCCCCTAGAATTCTGGGCATAGTAGTTTACTTTCAACAGAACTAGAATTCCCAGCACTCTTGACAAACTACAGTTCCCATTATTCTTTAAGGGAAGCCATCTGCTCAACATTTCATGGGGGGGGGGGAAGGATACGTCCCTTTTGCGTTATTGCAAAACAAGCACTTTTATAGTTAATAATATTTCTCATCTTTTGAGGCATGTTAATTTGGTATTGCCACTCTGAGGCAAATGTATTTTATAGTAGGCAACAATTTATTTTTTTAATTTTTGAAAATGTACGGTTTGGATGCAAGTTGTGAACCAGAATGTCAAACTTTGCAAGGTCATTTCCACCTCTGTGACGTTTGCAAAGTCAAATGTCTGCCTGGGAGGGAGCTGCTGACTTTCAGGGCATCACATTCACAGCTGAAACTTTCCCAGCATTAATTGGAGAGCACAGACTCCCCTCCTTTTCTTTTTTTTTGCAAAGTAAAAGGACAAGGGGATGTCAAAAGAAGCAGGCCATGTGGATAAAGGGACTGCGTCAGCAACCCAATTCTCTGAGTTAATTGGGCTTACAGAGATATCAAAGGTCCAACTTTGCGGTTCCAAGATTGGCTTAAGAATAAAGGACGTTCACAGGCAGAAAACGAACAGCACTACGGGTAAGTAGACAATGCTAGCCCTGCTCAGAGTAGGCACACTGAATTTAATAGACTGGCAAACTTAGGTCCACTATTTCTAATGGTCTACTCTGAGTAGGGATGGGCAGATTTGCCAGTTTTGGTTCCCTCAGATTTCCAGTTTGAAATTCAGTTTGTCACATTTCTGCAACAATTTGCACATTTTTATTTTTTAGAAAAATTCTCATGAAAGTCCTTCAACATTTTAGTGCAAATTTATCCACATAAACACATTTCTGCACGCAGCTTTGACTAATGTACAAATTTTTGCAAAGTGGTTTTCCCTAACGTAATGCATTTCCCTGTGCTATTTTCACTAACATATTCAGATTTATGCACACACTCCCCTAATATTTGCATTTTTGCAAGGATTGGTTGGAAAACATCGCTGCAAGATTCCATGACTCAGATTTACACCGTTTCTTGAACAAGCACCTATGCTACACATTTTGCCACACAGTACAAACACAAACTGTTAACACATCTGCTGTCCATGCAAGTTGGCTATGTGTGCTTCACAAGTGAAGACTGAAGTTAAGGTTGCCATATGTCAAAAAGTGAAAATCCAGATTCTAGACTTCTGAATTTTCCCAGTGATTTCCACCCGGACACTGCTTCCAACTGCCGTATTCCGGCTACGTCCAGCAATTCCGGACGTATGGCAACCCTGCTTAAGTGCATTTCTAGTAAATAAGGCTGATCAAAGTAGCAAACAACCAAATCCACAACAAAAAATCAGCAAATGATTGGGGTGGGGGAACCCCTTGAAATATTTCAAACACACATAGCAGCAGCGGCACAAAATTTACTGTATTTTTCCGTGTTTAAGACTATATTTCCCCCCCAAAAAAATTAAGTTTAAAATTGGGGATCGTCTTATACACTGAATGTTGCAATTAATTATTTCTTAATTTGGGGCACACAAAAAATAGGGTTCGTCTTATACATGGGGGGCGTCTTATACACGGGAAAATACAGTACTTTTCTGCAGCTTCAGCTGCTGAGTGGAGAAAGGACCCTTCCCTATCCCAAAGCTGTCTCCTGAGTCACTAGCCACTAAATTGGTTCTCAATTTCACAATCTCCCAGGACAGCCTTCCCTATTCTGATGCCCTTCAGAGGTTTCGGACTACAAGAGAGCCAGTGTGGTGTAGTGGTTAGAGTGTCGGTCCAAGGTTCAAATCCCCACTCGGCCACAAAGCTCACTGGGTGACCTTGGGCCAGGCCACTGCCTCTCAGAACCTACCTCACAGGGTTGTTGTGAATGAGGAGAGCAAGAACCATGCAGGCCACCACCTTGAGCTCCTGAGAGAAAAAGCTGGGATATACAGTGGTTGTTGTTGTTGTTTAGTCGTTTAGTCGTGTCCGACTCTTCGTGACCCCATTGACCAGAGAACGCAAGGCACTCCTGTCCTCCACTGCCCCCCGCAGCTTGGTCAGACTCATGCTGGTAACCTCGAAAACACTATCCAACCATCTCGTCCTCTGTCGCCCCCTTCTCCTTGTGCCCTCCATCTTTCCCAACATCAGGGTCTTCTCCAGGGAGTCTTCTCTTCTCATGAGGTGGCCAAAGTACTGGAGCCTCAGCTTCACAATCTGTCCTTCCAGTGAGCACTCAGGGCTGATTTCCTCGGGTTAACTACTTAATTCGTTCCGGAGGTCCATTCTTAACCTGAAACTGTTCTTAACCTGAAGCACCACTTTAGTTAATGGGGCCTCCTGCTGCCGCCGCGCCGCCGGAGCATGATTTCTGTTCTTATCCTGAAGCAAAGTTCTTAACCTGAAGCACTATTTCTGGGTTAGCGGAGTCTGTAACCTGAAGCGTATGGTACCTGTAACCCGAGGTACCGCTGTAAATGAAATACATACAATAATAAATACAACTCCTGTCAGTCATTTTGGCTTTGGGACCAACAGGAGTTGTACTTTCAACACACCTGGAGAGCACCAGGTTAGGGGAGGCTGGTTGGGGGTTTCTTCCAGGTAGGAACTACCTGGATTCTTAGGGGAGGGGAAGCCATGACTGCTTGAAGTGGTATGATGCTGCTCTAAATGCATAGTGTAGATGTGCCTCTAGTTCCAGAAAAACAGGGAGAGCAAGATAAGTGGCAGGTAGCTGGCTGAACCTATGGACAGCTCCCTTGTGTCAGTAATGCAGCCCTAGTGACTCACGGCAGGTCTCAGTTTGGAAACAGAAACATTTCAGTCGCCCAGGTGACAGCACTGTGGCAATATAGATCCACAGCTGGCTTGCAGCAGCCCAGATACCACCAACTCTCCATTGCCCACGGGCTCCTGAATAGCAGGAGCTCTGTGAGTTTGCAGGTACATTTCACCCCTGGAGAGGAGGTCGCTACCAGCTCACACCCGGTCACCGCCAAGCACAGCCTGTTTTCCTGCGATATCCTCTTGGGGAAAGTATGCAGTCTGGGCCCACAATGGGAGGATTCTTTCATTGTCAAAAGAAAGCAGCCAGATCGGAGGTCCCGCCAAGACGAATCAATGCCAAAATGTCTCTCCTCCTCTGTCTCTTTGTCTTGACTGCTTTTAAAAGCCCTCAGAACCCATCACCCACACTGGTTCACCTGAAGAAATATACATTAGAGGCTGGTTTTCTCTTAGGCACATACCTGCAAGAACACCTTTACCCACAGAGCAAAGAACTTCTACTTCTTCTTTGGCAATCACTCACAGCCGAGTATTTTATCTTGCATAAACACGGTTTTAACAATGAGTCCGTAAGTGACTGTGGAAGCCAGTTGTGGATCCACACGTCCTTCCACAATGGGGACATTGGTTCCTGGGCAGGAGTTGATCACGGTGTGGATTTGCCAAGCGTGCCTTCCTCTTAGCACATTTCTCCCTTACGGCCTGAGTTCGAGCGTCTTCAAAGTCCACGACACCTTTGGTCAAGGCTGTTCTCCAATTGGCTCCCTCACAGGCAAGTGTTTCCCAATTGTTGTTGTTTATACTACATTTTTAGAGATTTGCCTTGAGACAGTCTTTAAACCTCTTTTGTTGACCACCAGCATTACGCTTTCCAAGTTCGGAATAGAGTAGTTGCTTTGGAAGACGATAACCAGGCATCCGCACAACATGACCAGTCCAACGAAGTTGATGTTGAAGAATCATTGCCTCAATACCGGTGATCTTTGCTTCTTCCAGTACACTGGTATTAGTTCACCTGGCTTCCCAAGTGATGTGTAAACTTTTTCGGAGACACCACTGATGGACTCTTTCGAGGAGCTGGCGTTTATAAGTGGTCCATGTTTTACAAGCATACAATAAGGTTGGTAGTACAATAGCTTTGTAAACTCGCATTTTAGTTTCCCTGTGAATGTCCCGGTCCTCAAACACTCTGCACTACAATCGCGAGAAAGCCGCACTCGCAGAAGTCAGGCGATGCTGGATTTTGGCATCAATGTATTGGAGGCAGCCTTGTATGGTCTCCTACTCAACCTTCTCCTGCACAGAACAGCCACCTGACCTTCATATAACCTTGAGCATGCAACCTTCACAACAGGGCAATCATACCATTTAGGCTAGCCATTGCCATCCTAATGCAATCCAGATGTTGGGGGCTAGAAGTCCCAGCCAGTTGTAGATCCAAAACATCTGGAGGGTACCATGTTGGCACAGGCTATTTTGGACCATTTGAAAGCAACAAAAATATACAGCTGTACCTTGAAAGTCGAACAGAATCTGTTCCAGAAGTCTGTTTGACTTTCAAAACGTTCGGAAATCAAAGCACGGCTTCTGATTGGCAGCAGGAAGCTGCTGCAGCCAATTGGAAGCTGCACAAGTCCCGTCAGGCATTTGGCTTCCAAAAGAACATTTGAAAACCGGAATGCTTGGGAGCTGATTTGTTCAGGAGTCAAGGCGTTCAAGATCCAATGTAAGACTGTAATAATAATAATGCATAATAATGCATTAAAATAAATTAAATACACTTCCCATATCGTTATTGAACCAATATTTTACAACAACCAGTGTTTGAAATTGAGGGAAATTAAGAATTGAGGGAAATTAAAAAATGTATTAAAAAATACCTGAAGAAGTGTGCATGCACACGAAAGCTCATACCCAGAACAAACTTAGTTGGTCTCTAAGGCGCTACTTGACCATTTTTTAATTTTTTATTTCGGGTGCATCAGACCAACACAGCTACCTACCTGAATCTGTAATTGAGGGGTGTGACTGTGATAATCATGAAGTGACCCTTCACTTCTGAATTTGCCACTACACTATTGGGCTCCACCCACTGCTCCACCCTGCCAGTCCTAGTGGACACCAGCCACCTGTCCTCCAAAGTGGTTGGAGCAGAATGTACGTGTGGGAGAAGGCAGCCGTGAAATTTCTAGAGGGACTGAGCTAGTTTGCTTACATATCAGTGAATCCACAAAAACATTTTCACAGTGTAAGTTGACACACAGAGATATATGCCCGTCAGACCGATTGGACAGGAGGTATTCAATCTCCTCCCATATCATTCTGAAAGTCACCTAAAGGCCAAGTCTCCCATGTCTAGACAGATGACCCAGATTTCTGTGTGCCGAGAACCTAAAGAGGTATTGATTTTATGCTGGGGGTGTTCAGCACCTTGGGGGAGGGGAAAGAGAGAATGGGGTCGTTGTGAATCGGGGTTGTTGTGGATTGATGAATCCTTTCTCCTTGCATGTGCAAAGATTGACAACTCATGTTCTAACACCTCAGTTATTGACAGGACATTTTTAGGCGCCATGTGCATCTCATACCCCAGCTAGACTTAAGGTGTGCAATTTTACATATTCAGAGCCCTGTGGACATGACTAACTTAGGTCCCTTAATTCAAATAGGTATACTCTGAGCAGATACAACCCTTTTGTGAGCAGGGGGTGGGAACTGTGCATGTGCTGAATTTGGCAACTGTCACAGAATTCTTCCCAATATCATAATTTACAATGCAGACATTTTCAGGACCACCAAGGGCCAACAGTCCCAGTTTCAGGCAATAAGCCTGGGCTTTGGTAGGGTGTGTGTGTGTGGAAGCCGTCTGTTTAAAGCACTATGACGCCACTTTAGACACTCATGACTGCTCCCCAAAGAATCCTGGGAACTGTACAGTGGTACCTCAGGTTACATACGCTTCAGGTTACAGACTCCGCTAACCCAGAAATAGTGCTTCAGGTTAAGAACTTTGCTTCAGGATGAGAACAGAAATTGTGCTCAGGCAGCGCAGCGGCAGCAGGAGGCCCCATTATCTAAAGTGGTGCTTCAGGTTAAGAATAGACCTCTGGAACAAATTAAGTACAGTGGTACCTCAGGTTAAGTGCTTATTTCGTTCCGGAGGTCCATACTTAACCTGAAACTGTTCTGAAGCTTAAGCACCACTTTAGCAAATGGGACCTCCTGCTGCTGCCGCCGCGCCACCGGAGCACGATTTCTGTTCTCATCCTGAAGCAAAGTTCTTAACCCGAGGTACTATTTCTGGGTTATTGGATTCTGTAACCTGAAGCGTATGTGTCAGGGGCTCAGGAGCAGAAGCACAGGGAAGAGGGGAGATGGAGAGCGAAGGGGAAGAATCTGAGGGCAGCGTAGGAGAAGATGACAGTGGCCCGAGAGATTCCATGAGCCTCTCCAGCAAATCGGAAGATTCACAGAAGGGGGCGCCGGTGGCCAGGGCAAGGGGGGTCCCAAGGGGGACACTCCAGAAGCAAGGGGCCAGCGGGGACTCCCAGAGCAGCAGTTGGAGATCAGGACCAGCTTCCCCACCTGAGCATAGTGGGGGGGAAGAGTCCCAGGTATCGGGGGTAGCGTCTCCCCCAGCAGGGAGAGAAGAGGAGTCAGGGCTGACCACGCCTCCATCGGAGAGTCAGGCAACGGAGGGGAGGTCAGGTCCAGCTAGCATCCCGGAAGAGGGAAGCAGTGACAGATGCAGTGTAACGGTCAGGAGGAAGGTCACTGGGTTGGCGCGAGAGCCAAGTTCAAAAGTACAGGCGCGCAGGGCAGCAGAGAACGAGGATTGGGAACGGGTCCTAAAGCCCGCCGGAGGCAGGGGGAGGAGTCAGGGGACTCAGCGTCAGAAGAGTCCAGAAAGGGCAATGCCCCAGCGGGCAGGAGAACCCAGAGGAGAAGAGAGCAGAGGAAGAGGTGGAGCAGGGCTAGAATCTTAAACTGGTGTCAGGGGGGAGGAGATTCAGACGGAACTTCGGCGGTCTAGGGTTTAAGACGTAGAGCTGCGCGCTATGGTTTTGGAATGGAAACTGAACTTCAATAAAGACTTTTGTATATAACGACGACCTGGCGTTGGTCCTCTGTGAGCTGGGACCTTGGGCAGCTCTGACAGTATGTAACCTGAAGCGTATGTAACCCGAGGTACCACTGTAGTCAGTTAAGGACACCAAGAGTTGTTAGGCTCTACCCTGAGTAATACATTCGATTTGCAACGCATTCAGAATCCAAGGTATGACTGTATATAGATATAGCTATAAAATCATAACAGAAAATACACAATATACCTGCTAGCCTGTTTAGTACACCAAATCCAGTAACTCTGGCTGTGTAGACAAGACAACTTTTAAAGCACATTCAAAGCACATTTTTCTCCTCAAAGAATTCTGGGCACTGTAGTTTATGCCTCACAGACTTACAATTCCCTGCAGATCCCAGAATTCTCTCTCTCTCTGTGTGTGTGTGTGTTTTGAATGTGTTTTAAAGGTATAGAATATAGACAAACCTATTTGTCTGTGAAGAAGACCCGTTTCTTCTTCCCTTTCCACACAACATTCCTTGTGCTTTGTTTCTTCTGCGCCCTTCAGGGAATGTGGCTGCCTTTGTGAGTCTGGATGGGCCACCAACACCATCCAACATAAACCACTAAACGACAGAAAGCCACCGCCATCGCCATCACTCCCCCCACACACACTTTCCCATCTGGCCTTGCTTAGAGTCAGCCTTTCCATCAAGCACAGCCAAGAAAGCATTGCAGAAGCCAACATCAAAACAGAGAGAAAGAGGCAGCCACAAATCAAGCGAAGCCAGAAATCAAGCGATTAACCCACAGTCAACAACCCAAAGCCATACTCTGATATATTGATATATATATAGTGGTCTATTTCACAGAGGACAGTCCTCTGTAAAGTACCTCTACCATCCAGAGTTAGAAACTCAGATATATAAGCTAGGCGCCAAATGGCTCCTTAAACCAGGATTAGTCGCCAAGACAGAATGCCTAGTTGACATCTTGGGGCCAGATAGCTCAAAAGCCTTGTTTTTTTCAGTATGACTTTTTGGTCCCTGAAATTTATTCTGATTGTGCAGATAGAATTCTACAGGATGCGTTACTAGTGTGTGAAAACAGTTAAGATCCAAGCATCTCTAGGCATGCACCTCCAGATGGAGACGTGAGGTGCTATCCTGGCACCCAGGCATCTTCACTTGCTTGCAGGTGGGCAATAGCCAGGTGCAAAATGCGCTTGACAAATTTTGAACGCTGCCACCATCACTCCACACAGCAACCGCTCTGGGCCTGGAATTCATAATCCGAGGCCCTTCTCTGTGTGTAGTCCCTGAATAGGACAGTCTGGAGAGAGGCAACACTAGAGGCCTTTTTAGTGGTGGCTCCCCGCCTGCAGAATGCTCTCCCCAGCAAAGTTCAACTGGCGCTGTCTTTATTTTTAGAAACCAGGAAAATATTACCCTCTTTTACACAGGCTTTTGACTACTTGTGGCCTCTTTTAGTGGGGCAGGATCTGTGAAACCTGCCTTTTATTTGCATTGTTGCGCTGGGGGTGGCGTTATAGGTTGTGTTTGCTGTAACTGGTTTGTAAAGTCACGTTGGTTCACTTTTGTGAGGAAAGCAACTAACAGATACAAATAACAACACTATATTTTTGTAAGGGGGGAAACCAAACAGCAAGGAGGCGAGCAAGCAAGTGGCTTAGATGGCAGGCAGCCCAGGCGAGCTGCTGAGGAGGAACAACATTTAAAGAAAAGTAGATACTCCAGAGAGCAATTGGGAGCACTGCTTTCTGAAGTGTGCCACCCCAGTTGGGCATTTAAAGATCTGCAAGGGAAGGGGGTGGGTGTTTGGGGACAGCTGAGCGGGAGAGGAGTTTGGAGCAAGCCATGGGGTGGGTTTGGACAGGTTTAAAGTAGGGAGAATCCAGGAGGCAGGGGGTTGTTGAGTGAAGTGAGCAACAACAACAACAGCCCCTAGTAATATTAACAGCAAAGGATCCTGTTGTATTAAACAAGACTGCAAAATATTATCAACTAACAGTGCAAGTCTACATGTGCCTAGTTATTCAAATTCGGTGTGATTTCTCCTATTAAGTACTACAGAATTGCAGCACTCTTGCCTCTTGCTTTCCCACCCTCAAAAAAGAAACTCAGGTCAGATTTCAATAGATAATGTATCACACCACAAATAAAATGTCATAAATTGGAATCACCCTACAACCCAAAGCTTGCGAAATCCTATACAAGCTCCTGTCTATTTTCCATTGTAGATGTTTAGATTTAGATTGGGGAAACCGCAAAACGGAGGGAGGAGGAGAAAAAAGAATTGATCCTTTTTTCCCCTCCACAGCCATAGGTGTATTAAAAAACTTTATAAAACCAGGAGTCATCCAATGAGAATTAAAGTCACATGGTTAAGGCAACAAGGGAGCACCTAACTTGCCCAAGCTTTCAAATTGTAAGGAAGCGTTGCAAGTTTGTTTCTAAATATATTCTTACAATCATTCAGGGGCTTATTAATTAGAATCATAGAGTTGGAAGGGAATCATCCAGTCCGATCCCCTGCCATGCAAGAATCTTTTGCCCTAAGGGCAGGAACGGGGAACCGGTGGCCCTCCTAATACTGCTGGACTCCAACTCCCATCAGCCCGAGCCAAAATGACCCATGGGTGATGGGCGTTGCATCCATTAACACCAGAAGGGTCCTTGTTTTAAAAATTATTCATGGAAACAGAATGAGAACCTCAGGGATTCCATTGATTATAATTTCTTCTTTACCCCTCCCACTTTCTTTTTTTAACAAATTTTAAAGCACATAGTTTTTTTACACATAGTTAAAGCACCTAGAAGGAACGCTGGTGGCGCTGTGGGTTAAACCACAGAGCCTAGGACTTGCCGATCAGAAGGTCAGTGGTTCGAATCCCCGCGACAGGGTGAGCTCCCATTGCTCGGTCCCTGCTCCTGCCAACCTAGCAGTTCGAAAGCACATCAAAGTGCAAGTAGATAAATAGGTACCACTCCGGCAAGAAGGTAAACGGCGTTTCTGTGTGCTGCTCTGGTTCGCCAGAAGCGGTTTAGTCATGCTGGCCACATGACCCAGAAGCTGTACGCCGGCTCCCTCAGCCAATAAAGCGAGATGAGCGCTGCAACCCCAGAGTCGGTCACGACTGGACCTAATGGTCAGGGGTCCCTTTACCTTTACCTTAAAACACCTAGAACAGACTTCAGGTAGGAGCTGCTTAAACAAATGGACTCTTATGACAAAGCTACTGCGCCCATTTTGCAGCTGGGGAACCGAGGCCTGAAGTATTCACCCAGCTGAACAGGGTTTGACCCCTGGGCCTTCCTCACCAATGTGCAAACATGGATGTCACCCAGAGTTTCATTCAAAAAAGAAAAGAAGTAGTAACCCCAGCTCCAAGTCAATCCTTCCAGGAGTTCATGCCCTCTCACATGGAAGCCCATTGCCTCACTCCATAAAGCAGTCGGAAGTGACTACAGTACAAGGCTGGCTCATGGCTTGTTGACTACCACATCGAGGGGTGACTTGCACATATGAATGAGGCAAGCCAGGCAGAGCTGCTGCAATACTTCAGCCACGTTTTTTTAAAAAATAGGAGTCCATCCCATAGTCACACCCTCCAAGCTGCAAATTGGTCTGTAGATGAATGAAGTGAACTGCCTCCAAGCTTGTTAGCAGTGAAGGGGAAAGCATTCTGCAGCTACTCAGAAACAACACACACACATACTTCAAGGTGTGCTCCACCCCTGGTACCAAAGATGCCCAAACACAACTGTCACTCTCCCCCAGCCACGCCTCTCTTGCCAAGTCCACTCAAAAGCAGTTGTCAACACAGGGCATCCTTAGCTAACAGCTCCATCCCTGCAAGATGAACAACCAGAGCCAGGCGGCTGTTCGCAGATGGTGTGCCTGTGTGTGCAGAACAGCTTTTCCCAAGATGGAGAAGCCGCATTAATTATTACATTATAATCCTCATTTTTTTAAAGTGTGTTCCCGTCAACATTCTTCGTCCTCCGCTGCAATCTGTCATTTTAACCTCACCCTCCAAACCTGGGGAGAGGAGGAAGGGGAAATATGTCGAATATCCCAAAGCTTGGTTCTCACCGGTGCCCCCTCATGCAAAACGCACCCCACAATAACAAGAGCCCTGCTTTCCCTCCCTTGCACCCAAGGACAACGACCAGCCCTTGGGGGGGGGTGCATGTGTGCATGTTTGGAAGGAGCCAAACAGCCTCGGATAGAATCCGTTGCCAAGGAAGGGCTGGCGCAGCAAACCTTTCCTGGTGGATGCTCAGATATTTTCCAATTGGGGGTGGATCTGCAGATCTCTCCCCCTCCCTGCCCCCCAAGCCCCCAACCATATGTGCAAGCCCCCAACCCTCTGCATGCCTCCCCCCCTCTCTCCTTCCACCCTCCGGCCCACAAACTGCATCCCACCCCTCCATCCCCTCCTTTCTTGCTGTCTCAGCAAAGGCAGCCACCCTGAAGAAGGTCTCCCTTTTGAATCCCAGCCTCCCTCCTTCCTCCTGCACTGGGTGGGCTTACCTCCTTTCTTCTGACTGTGCAAGCTTGCTTTTTCCTTTTTTCCGCCCTTTTTTTTTTTTTTTTTTTGCAGAGGGAAGGATCCGGCCTCGGCGGGGCTGATTCTAGGCCGCCTGCTCCCTCAAACAGAAACAGCTGTAATAATCCTGGTGGCAGCAGCAGCAGCCCCAGCAGCAGCAGCAGCCAGCCACTCCCTTCGGATGCAGGCTCGCTGCATCCAAGTCACAAGGAGGAGAAACGGGTCGCGTGGACAAAAGGCGACGCCGGCGAGGACGGGGCGCCTGCTGCTGCTGCTGCTGCTGCTGCTGCTGCTGCGAAGGAGCGTCCGCGCCGCCTCCCTGCATGAGTCTCGGCTCCGCGGGGGAAGCAGCAAGAGGGGGCGGCCCAGCGGGCTCTCGCGGGTCCCCTGCGCGAGATGCGCGCAGAAGCAGAGCTCTCCGCCGCCGCTGCTGCTGCTGCTGCTGCCTTCGCGCCGCTTTGCAGGCGAACAAAAGGGGAAGGAGCCGAGCGGGAGGCGGGAGGGGCGCTCCAGCTGTTTTCACCAAGGCAGGCGCACAAGGTTGGGTCTAGGCGCCGGCGCCGCCGTCTCTGCGTTTCTCGCGGGCCGGCGCTGCAGCGGAACTGAGGCGGGAGGGCGGGAAAAAGGCTCGGCGCGTCGTTTTGAGGGGGTGAAACTCATTTTTGCATTGCTCCCCCCCCCCAGCGAGCTGTCTTAAAAATATGTTTTGGGGTGTGGGGAATTCAAACCTGCAGTTGTTTTTTTTACGACTGGAGAAGATTTAGCTTTGTGTGTTGAAGATGCACCGAAACCGCTTTGGGGAAACCAAAGCACTTTAATTTTCCTTTCTGGAAATGTCAGGTAATGCTGAAAAAGAAGAAGAAGAGGAAGAAGAAGAAGAAGTGGTGCAAATACTTGCTGATCACCTTTAATTATTTCTATGCACACAACATGTGACTTTCCAAGCAAAGCTAAATTATATTAATTTATATCTTTATTCAAAATACCTTTTGAATTCCCAAGTCACGTTGCAACTTTTTAGGACCCCTCATTTTTGGAGGTTGAAAGTGGACGAATTCAACATGCCCTCCACACTGTGGATTTTATTTTATTTATTTTTTCGCAGAGTGCAAAGTAGGGACAGGTTTGGGGAGCAAGGCCATAGACTTGGTTTGCCGCTGAGCCAGTGGCGTAGCGTGGGGGGTGCAGGGGGGGCCGGCCACACCGGGCGCAACATCTGGGGGTTAGGGTTAGGGGTGCAAATCCATGGGTTAGGGGGCGCAAATTACTTGCCATGCCCCGGATGCTGACAACCCACGCTACGCCACTGCGCTGAGCCTTTAATGGTGAAGTTCTCCCAGGCCTGGAGCTTCAGAAGTCCTGCTGAAAGGCCAGTTACTGTACCTCTTGGAGAGGGTGTGTCTGCCTTTCTTACAGCCACCCGGCAAGGTCGGTTAGGCAGAGAGAGAGGTCTCCCCCAAATGGCTCAGTGGCTGAGTGGGGATTTGAACCCTGGTCTCGCACCACTCTAACCACTACACCACACTGGCTCTCTTGGTCTTAGGTTTAATCCAGTCACAACAGTGCCAGATTTAGGGTGGTGCAGGCCATTCCCTCACACAGGGTGCTGAGCTGAGCTGAAATTGAAAAGATCCATTTGGGCCTTGCACAGGGCACCATATTATGAAAGTTTGCCAAACTCCAGCCCTGATCACAACGTCACAAGATTGTGAAGGGATCCCTAACAGCACCCACAGGAAGTATTAATGGTTGGCGTTTTGTATTATTTTGATTGCATTTTGAATGGACAGCCTATTTGTGTCTGTGCCAAAAAGCATTTTACTGTATCTGAAACGGCCTCTTGCTACAATCAGCAAATGTTTCTTGCACTGGATTAAAAAAATCAATATCTGAAATATTACAATAAGGTGCAAGACTACACCCTTTTATTTTGTTTCTAAACTATGATTCCCATTAAATAAATAGGGGAAGCACAGAATTAACCCATAGGATTATGGCAGCAAGAATGGGGGACTGCTCAGAAATGGAAAGTCCTGAAACTGCCCCGGCTGGTGAGTAGATCAAGAAGCTCTGGGAATTAGCTTCAATGTCAAAACTAACCTACTACATCAGATCAAGAGAACAGATTTGTGGAAATATGGTCCCCATTTATAATACATTGCCAGAGAAATAATTCTCTCCCAAATGTTCAGTATGGTGTTGATGTTTTGAAGAATAGCTGATTCTAATAATTAGAAGTAGATTGACTGTAATAAAACACAATGTAATAGAAGCCGGAGTGATGCAGTTATAAAAGTGAAAAACTTAGTCGTGTATCCAGATGAGTTAACAACAACTCATTGGGGATGCGTTTATATGTCAGAAACGTACAGAGCTTCTTATATGTTGGTCACCGTTTTTTAGATTAATTCCCATTAATCATTTGTTCATCTCACACTTGTAAGTGCCTTTCACTGACACTTTCCAAACAGCAAACTCTCTGTGTAGAGCAAGGGCTTGCCGACCGTGGGTCTCCAGCTGTTTTTTGGACTACAACTCCCATCATCCAAGGACCAGTGGTCAGAGGTGATGAGAATTGTAGTCTAAAAACAGCTGGAGACTGAAGTTCAGGAAATTCTGTTCCAGAGTGACAGAGCACTTAAAGTTCACTTTAAGTGGATGGGGAAACCCAGTGATGTGGGCAGGATACTATTATTGTTGTTGTTGTTGTTGTTGTTGTTGTTGTTGTTGTTATTGCAAACCCATGTTTGTAGCTCTGAAGTGACTTCTCTGGGGCACAAACCTGGGCAGTGTGTATGGAGGGCCTGGGCTGCCCAAACAACAATACCACCCTCTCGGCTTTGCTGATGTGGTCCAAAGGAAAGCAGAATAATACATTTGGCACTAGCTTGGCTGGAGAAGTTGCTGGAAGGAGGCCAGTATTTGCTCAAATCCCACAAAATACTCAAAAAGCCCTGAAGTCATGTATGTGACCTTACTCCACAACAAACCATACAGCTACTGCCCGGCTTCCCCTGCAAGAAGAATGTAGTGACCTTCAATGTATATTTAAAACAATAATTCAGTTTCTTTTGTGAGATAAGTATCTTGCGTTCTTCAATGTCTTCAAAAGGGCACAGCGCTATCATCTTGGTGATACGTGAGTTTATGTTGCATTTCACAGATGAATCATTTAAAAGGTTCAAGTTAATCGGGGGGGGGGGTCTTTAAATCAGCAGGCAGCTCTAAACAAAGTCCTCTTTAAAGACTAGCCAGAGGGGGGTGCCTTGTTTCGTTTTGAAGCCGAATGAAGTTTATTACAGTGGTACCTCAGGTTACATACGCTTCAGGTTACATATGCTTCAGGTTACTGTTATGTTGTGGGCGAACATATCAGACGACACAGCGATTCTTCAACAGCTCTTGTTTATTCAGAGGCCAGAATAGAACTGAACTGAAGAGCTCAGTCAGCCTGCTTATATAGAGCTCCAGAACAGCGTAACTGTTGCAACTTTCTAAAACTATCCAATCACTGAACGTCACTTTCAATCCTTCATTTGCATACAAACTATCCAATCACTGAATGTCACTTTCGATCCTTCATTTGCATAACTATCTACAGTATCCCCCTGCTGGCCCAGGGTGAGAACTTCAGTACATAACAGTTACAGACTCCACTAAGCCAGAAATAGTACCTCGGGTTAAGAACTTTGCTTCAGGATGAGAACAGAAATCGTGCTCCGGTGGCATGGCAGCAGCAGCAGGAGGCCCCATTAGCTAAAGTGGTGCTTCAGGTTAAGAACAGTTTCAGGTTAAGAACGGACCTCCAGAACGAATTAAGTACATAACCAGAGGTACCACTGTATGACACAAACCGGGCTTTCTCCAACCGGGTACCTGTTGGGATACTGCCAAATATCCTAACAGTACCCTCCATCAGCACAGAGGAAGCCGCAGGGCTATTTAAGCCTCAGTCTGAGTGGGCTGGTTGCTGGATTTGCATTCATAGAATTGTAGAGCTGGAAGGGACCCCATGAGTCATCCAGCCGAACCACATGCAATGCAGGAATTTCAGCTAAAGCACCCATGGCAGATGTCCACACAGCCTCTGCTTAAAAACTTCCAGTGAAGGAAAATCCACCACCTTCCAAGATAGCCCGTTCTACTCTAAAACAGATCTCACAATCCAAATGTCCTTTCTTGTAATTTGAATCCACTGTTTTGCACCACCAGAAGCCTGCCATATCTAAATAAAGACCTACTTGGAGCTATCCAGGGTGCTATCGCTGCTTTGCCTGTTTGACCTCTGCCCAACCTTCCATATCTGGGCTTGCCCGCCAATATATTGGCCTTGCGTTGTGGGAACCTGACCTGTGCATGACCTGATTGTGCTTCTTGGACCTGGAACTGGTATAGTATCTGGTGTCCCTGGACACTGTGGCTTGTACATTCCCCCCACTGGGTCCCATCTGCGCTGCATATCTGAAGTAGTTTTGTACCACTTTAAACAGTCATGGCTCCTCCCAAAGAATCCTGGGGGCTGCCATTTGTTGCTTGGTGCTGAGAGTTGTTTGAAGGCCCCTATCCCCCTCACAGAGCTACAATTCCCAGAGGGAAGAGGGATTGTTTGTTAGACCTCTGTGGGGAAAATAAATAGGTCTTTGCCTGACACTGAAAAGACCACACTGTGAGCCCCAGCGAGGCATCACAGTAAATCCCACAGAAAAGTATACCCACCTCTGCTACGAAGCAGCCTTCCCCAAGTCCTCCAGAAGACGCTGGGCTACAATGTGGTGTGGAGTAGTGGTTAGAGAATTGCGCTAGGACCCAGGAGACCAGAGTTCAAATCTCCACTCAGCCATGAAGCTCACTGGGTGACCTTGGGCCAGCCACCTACCTCACAGGGCTGTTGTGGGAATTAAATGAGGGTGGGGAGAACCACTTACTGTATTTATTTTCCCCAATTTGAACTATAAAATGGTGATTTTCTTGAGTCAAAATGAGAGTACCCCTAAACGTTTTTTTAGGGGGGGAAGCACTGGTTGTGAGAATTAAATGAGAATGGGGAGAACCACATATGTCACCTTGAGCCAGTGTTAGAAATTAGCCAGGCGCGTTTTGCTACTGGAGCGGGTCCAATTGCGACCATGTGGAGAACTCTGAATGCCAGGTTGGCAACTGACTTCTTCATCTGGCTGGCTCCTCCAACTTTTTAAAGCAGGTAAGCAGAAGGGCTTATTTACTGCAATTATCTCCCACCTTTTTCTCCAGAGTACAACAGGCATAGGCAAACTCAGCCCTCCAGATGTTTTGAGACTACAATTCCCATCATCCCTGACCACTTGTCCTGTTAGCTAGGGATGATGGGAGTTGTAGTCCCATAACATCTGGAGGGCCAAGTTTACCTATGCCTGGAGTACATGGTTCAGCCCCCTGCCTCAGTTAATCCTCGTGACGGCCCTGTGAGGTAGGTTAAGAGGGTGTGGCTGACTTGAAGCTTGAATTTGTTTTATTCCGGATTGTTTCATTTGATGTTTTAATGTGTTGCAAACCGCTTTGAGATGGTTTTTCTTTAAAATATAAAGCAGTATAGAAATGAAATTAATAATATTTCATTGTTTAAAAAAAGGCACCTAGAAATTCCATTGTGGCGGCCTTAACCCAGGTAATAAGGTGTCATCTTGTGATTTGCTTATATATGTGAGTTTCTAACGCTGCCTTGAGCTCCCGAGAGAAACAAGGTGGGATATAAATGCAATTGATCAATCAATAAATCTCTCATTATCCCCAATTCATTGACCATGCTGATGGGCGCTGGACTGCAACCACATCTGGAGGGCATCAGATTGGGAGAAACTGGTCTGAACTGTAACAGAGGGATGGGCAAGAGGAGAGGCAAGGCTCCAGAGAACTAGAGAGATATTGGCAGTGAACCCCCCAGGCTTGCAGAAGCTGAAAACAAAATTTGCCATGGAGGAGACACCCCCCCCAAAAAAAAAATATCCCAGTAAGCACTGAGCATGCCCAGTGGCTCTTGAATGTCCTTTTTTGGCAGGGGGAGGAAAACCAGGTAGAATTGGGGAGATAGAATGGAGTGACTAGAATCTGAACAGAAGCATTCCCACATGTCAACGTTTTGTTTGCTGCTTGTCTCACCTCGTTTCATTCACAGCGTTTTCCGTTTTCATTGGGCGGTTTATCGTTCTCAGTTTTCTCATCATGGTCAGGTTTAATGTGAGCCATATGGACGGGGATCAGATTAGAAAGCTATGTTGAGGAAGCCGAAATTGCTTCAGAAGATTTTGGCCGTGGACAAAATTGCAGCAGTTTCTTGTTGTCGTCTTCAGGCGGATTAAATGCAATTCAGAAAATTGGCAGGGGATTGGAAGTTTAGCCGAGGTAAGAATTGCGCAAAGGCACATCAAAGCACCTAACATTTAACTTTGCGTACAAGAATAGGGACAAAAGCTTGCAAGTCACCCACCCACCATAACAAAAATCCCAAGCAAATACCCTCGGGGCATTAGGCACTCACTGCTGAAGGCATTGTGCTGCTGTTACAGGCTATATTTGAATGGAGGTGGAACCTGTGGCCCTGGAGATTTTGTTGGACTTCAACTCCCATCAGCCTCCAGCCAGAACAGCCAATGGCCAGGGGTGAAGGGAGCTGTAGTCCAACAACACCTTGCCACCTTCACATCACTTCTGCAATAGCCAGCTGTCCCCTAATTGTTAAAGCCCAGAGGGTGATGGGTCTTTTGCTAACAGAAATGCTAGAAAAATCTACCAGGCAGCTACCCAGTTCAAAATAAATCTCAGCAGCCACGGTAGGTAAAATTGCAGGCCATCCTGATGCAAAGCACCAAAGGTATTCATGCGTGTGCATTTTTATATGCATATATGCTACCTAGACATCCAAACCTGATGACTGTGATGTGTAAAAACGTCCATAGGTGCAAAATGTGGCTGCACAAATGCTAGTTTCAGAAACTTAAACAAGTGCTAGTGCAGGCCAGGAGGTTCAAATGCATTGCAAATTACGGTAGCTGGCATCAAGAACACTGCTTCCTGGTGCGTTTTTAAAGCGCTGATGCTAAATTGTAAAGCCCTAAATTGCTTGGGTCTGGCTTATCTAAAGGCTCGCATTTGCCTATGTGATCCTGTCTGCTTGTTTGGATTGACAATAGAGGAGTTGCACAAGTGCAGTCCATTATTTGTTTATTTATTAAATGTGTATACCTCCCTTCATTTGTAGATGTCCTTAGGCTGGAAAGCACAAGGGTAGGGTCTTCTCGGTGGTGGCCCCACAATTGTGTTAAACATCGTTCTTATAAACTGCATCACTTCATACTTTTGTACTCTGCCTTCGAATCCTCTCACAAAGGGCTGTTTGTATGAATGACACATATGGGGCTGTATTATAAAGGCTGTAATTCTGTATGCTCCTACCTAGGAGTAAACCCGATTGAATTCAATGGGACTTACTTCCCAGTAGGCATGCATAGTGTTGCACAGTAATTGTTTACTTTCTTAGGAAGGCTTTTTTTTAATTGGAAATATAACAAAAAATACTAATAACAGGTTACATCTAATGCTAGTCCTATTCATCATCATAATCATCATACCTTGCCCATCTGGCTGGGTCTCCCCAGCCACTCTGGGCGGCTCCCAACAGAATTAATAATAGTTAAAAAGCAATAAAACATTAAACATTAAAAACTTCCCTAAACAAGGCTGCCTTCAGATGTCTTCTAAAGTCAGGTAGTGGTTTATTTCCTTGACATCTGATGGCAAGGCGTTCCACAGGGTGGGTGCCACTACCGAGAAGGCCCTCTGCTTGGTTCCCTGTAACCTCACTTCTCGCAGGGAGGGAACCACCAGAAGGCCCTCAGAGCTGGACCTCAGTGTCCGGGCTGAACGATGGGTGTGGAGACGCTCCTTCAGGTATACCGGGCCAAGGCTGTTTAGGGGAAGCACATTGATGTTAATGGATATGACTAAGTTAGTTGTTGATGTGTGGTGTGTTCTTTATATGCTGTTGGAAGCCGCCCAGAGTGGCTGGGGCAACTCAGTCAGACGAGCAGGGAACAAGTAATAAATCATCATCATCATTATTTTTAGGACTTAGGAAGATGCAACCCCATATTACAAGAGAGAGATTTCTGCTTTTGGAGCAGGAGGTCTGAGCAACCAAAACAATATGAGCTTCTAGGCTACAGCAGTTGGCAACAATTCCCTCCTTTGATGGCTCCGGGAAAGCAGCTCATACTAAATTCATCAACAGCAAAGCAGGGCTGGTGGGTGGTGGTGGAGGAGGAGGAGGATCTGAAGGTCCAGGAAGTAAATATTTCTTAGGCACACTGGAGTCACCCCTGGCCCACATCCAAAAAACAAGGGTGGGCCAGAGAGGCTGGATGAGAAGCAAGAGATCCCTTTGGAGGCCGGCCCAGCAATAGGAAGGAGATGGTTGGAGGAGACAGGATAGCTTCCTTCTTGGAGTTGAGATCTCTATCAAAACCTAGAAGTTTGGCACAGCTTTCCAGGCCCACCTCACAGTGCAGAGTCATAGAATTGTAGAGTTGGCAGGGAGCACAAGGCTCAACCTAGCTGAACCTCCTGCAACGCTCAAACCCACAACTCCGAGAGCAAGAGTCTCATGCTATTCCATTGTCGTCCTCTCATCTCTGCTGACCCCTGAAAGGCACTGGAAGAGGTTTAGATTAACTGTTAGGCTAAGTATTTGTTAGAGCAGGAGTGGCAATCTTGTGGCTCTCCAGATATTTTCTGAACAACCACTCCAATCCATGTTTTCTCACTGGATGTGCTGGCTGAGTTTGATGGGGGTTGGAGTGCAAAATCCGGAGAGCCACAGATTTAGCCAATCCCGCCGATGAGCATATTCAGCAGTATTGCACAGGACAGCCTTCTTTGGACAGGTGCCCACCTGGTGTACTGAACTCCCATCTCAGCCCCAGCCAACTTGGGGAGTTGTAGTTCAAAGCATTTGGAGAGCACTAGGTTGGTGAGATAGAGCAAAGCAGGTTACCTGGTTGATGGTTCCCATTAGTGCCAAGAGAAGCTTTTTCCCCGGTGCAAATAGGAGTGGCAGGGTGTATATCACTTGTTCTGGCCAAAGCATAAAATCGTAGAATTGTAGAGTTGGAAGGGACCCGCAGGGTCATCCAATCCAACCCCCTACAATGCAGGAATCTCAACACGGTCCCCCACCCAATCTGAAACTACACTGGACCCTGCTTAGCTTTCCAAATGTGCTACCAGTTATATTGCTGCGCCATTAGGAGGACATGTTTGTGTTAGGAATTATGACCAGTAGGGGAAAGTTGAACTCGCCTTCCCCATAAGAGGCAGCCCTGATTCAGATATTCAGTATCTATCTTTATATTGAAATGCAACATACAGATACTGAAATATAGAATCGTAGAATTGTAGAGTTGGAAAGGACCAAACCTCTGTTGGAAAACCTTCACAGAAGGAGAGTCCACCACCTTCCAAGGGAGTCCATTCTACTGTCAAACAGCTCTTACTGTCAGGAAGGTCTTCCTAATGTTTACTCTTATGTAGCACAAAACTTTGTAAGGGAATAGATTTTGTTTATGTGCAGTCATTTAAACAGCGGACCTTGGAGACGAGTTCAAATCCCACATTAGGCACAAATTAAGGGAGAGGCCTTCCGTCAGTCTGCAAAGTGGGATACCGAACAGGGGCTGCTTAAAAAAAACACACAAATAAACCCATTGCAGCAAATTTCAGTATAATTTTGGCTGACTCTCCTTATTACTCATAGCTGAGTAATGCCACTGCGTAACTCTGGTACGAGCCAAATCTGGGTGCCAATTTCTCAGAGACAAAAGAAGATTTTGACCTTGCAAAGTGGCCATTTTTTCCCTCCACAGATGAGTTTCTGATCATCCCAGAAGTACAGGTTCCCTCTGCTGCTCAGTGTTGCAAATGCACACAACAGGGTTTTATGACAGCGTTTCTGCACCAGCCATTTATAGCACAACAAACGCACATTTGTTACTCATGCTCCTCTTCCTTCAAGGCTGAGAGTCTGCCACCGACGGCATCCCATTTTAGGAACATGGGAATGTAGTTTATCTAGCCTAGTATTGGCCACACAGACCAACAACTTGTCCACAAACTTGGTAGGGTTCTCTCCCAGCCCTAGCTGGAAATGTTGGGAATTAGGATCATAGAACTGTAGAGTTGGAAGGGACTACGAGGGTCATCTAGTCCAACCTCCCGGGATCTTCTGCAAGCAACGCAGACACTCTACCACAGAACTATGACCTTTCCCTGATTTTGCAAGGTCTGAATGTGCTGCATTACTTTTTCCTGGAAAATGCAGCTCCTCTCCTCAATTGCTCCCCATTTGCCATTGCTGCATGAGAAATGGCTGGATCTTGCCTTTGGCATCAACAGTGTTGGACCTTGCCTTTAAAGAAAGTGGGTGGAAACTTTGGCCTGCTAGGTGCTGCTGTACTACAACTCCCATCAGCCCCGGCAAGCATGGCCAACAGCCAAGGGAAATGGAAGTTATAAATTGGCAACATCTGGAGGAACAAGGATTTCCCACAGCTGCTTTATAGCTCTAAAAGGCTTGGGACCCAAATAATAATAATAATAATAACAATTATAATTATAATTATAATTTATTATAATTATAATTTATTATTTATACCCTGCCCATCTGGCTGAGTTTCCCCAGCCACTCTGGGCGGCTTCCAATCAAGTGTTAAAAACAGTACAGCATTGAATATTAAAAACTTCCCTAAACAGGACTGCCTTCAGATGTCTTTTAAAAAGAAGATAGCTGCTTATTTCCTTCACATCTGAAGGGAGGGCATTCCACAGGGTGGGCGCCACTACCGAGAAGGCCCTCTGTCTGGTTCCCTGTAACCTAACTTCTCGCAATGAGGGAACCGCAAGAAGGCCCTCGGCGCTGGATCTCAGTGTCTGGGCAGAACGATGGGGGTGGAGACGCTCCTTCAGGTATACAAGACCGAGGCCTGAGCAAGCATCTTCCCGTACCTGAGTTACCACATCTGTTGTTGGGGCCCTTCTCCAGGGGCTTCGATTATCAGAGGTGCACCATTCAACTATAGGAGAAAGGGCTTTCCTTGGCATAAGCAGGGAGCCAACACCGGCAAGGCCCACCCTCCGCACCTCCCTTGGTCAGGGCACATAGAGAAGGGCCTCCTTTAGAGCTAATATTCCAGCATTCCAGGGGGCTGTATTACAATTCTATGATTCTATGAAAGCGTAGGTAAGCGACCAGAATGCTATGACCTCATTTAGGCGCTATGCGAGTTTTGGAGCTTTTGGCACACCCGTGCAGGCTCCTTAGCTTAAATCCACACATGTGCACCTAGCAGCACTTCAGAGTTATTTTAAGCATTTTGATTCCAGCAACTGCAGTGCAGAAAGCTCCTCTCTGTTTCTACAAGCAGTTTGGAGGCTTGGCACAAGAGCGGGTGATGAGGTAAGGTATTTGGGGTTGGGGGCGGGGAAATGGTTGCACATTTAAGAAGACAGTTTCCATTTGGCAGACCTGTGCCAACGCCAGCCCCTTCTTGGAACGCCTTTTATAAGGGCATGTAGACAATTAATTCAGGGATGTTTCAGCCGCAGGTGGGAGGGAGCAAGTGTCACTAAGCAGCAATCCTATAAACCAGGTGTGGGGAGACTTTGGCGTTCAGAATATTGCTGAACTGCAACTCCCATAATCCCTGGCCATTCTGGAAAACAGCCAAGAAACTGCAACAGACGCAGAAAGTGGCAGCTAGACACTCAGACCATGCAATACCTAATTTGCATCATATCCAGCCTCAGTTACTGCAGCTGGTTTTGGCCTTTAAAGACCAGAAGGGTTTGGGATGACGTTATCAGAAGGAACACCTATGTGGGATATGAGCCTTCTGAGGCTTTAACATCAGAGACCTTGCTCTCTGGCCTGCCAGTGGGAGCCTGTAGGCTAGAACATATGAGGGACAGGGCTTTCTCGGTGGTGGCACCACACCTTGGGAATCCCGCCCCTTCCACACCAGCTATGTGTGACTGGCTGTGACTTGCGGCGGGGACAATTAAACGCTTCTGTTTCGTGTATTCTGCAATAGTTGTTTTCATGTCTTAGAGACTTGTGAGAGCAGTGTCCCTTGAAAGGTGTGTTAAAAATCTTCTGAGCAAATCATGCACGCACGTTTACCTGTGAGTTAAGTCCTATGGAACTCCTTCCAATTAAGAATTGCACTTTAAGGCCATGATCCTAATACACACTGACCTGGGGGTAAATGGAATGCAAACTCAACCAGACTTATTTCTGGGTAGATATGCATCGTATTGCGGTGTCAACACGCCTTATTTCCACTTCTACAGGTATAAAAATCGCGCACCTAGCGCAATTAAGATGCAATTCCTTCAACAACATGAAGATGGCATAAGCGGGAGAGCTCTCCCTGCCGCATTTCTGCCTGCCGCGCAACTCGTTAAAAAGTCAAGAGGAGAAGGAGATTGGAGGGGAAACCAATCGCAAAATGGGCACCTCCGACATCAGCCAATGCGGCGGCAGGGAAGCACAGGCCCCGCCCCAGTGAGGGCGGAAGCGCCGCGCAGGCGTCAATCGTTGAGGTACGCCCGGCCCCGTTCCTTCATCTGCCCGCAGCCAAGATGGCGCCAGGCCCGTGCTCTGCCGCGGGAACGGGGGGCGGGGCCAGCGGGCTTTTCGGCGGGAAGCGAACATGGCGGCGGTTGCCATGGAGGTGGCCGGGCCTGAGAAGCCTCTGCAAGAGGAGAAGCCTCGGGGAGGCGCCGCCGCCTCTTCCTCCGCAGGGAGCGGCACTTATGAATTGCCCTGGTGAGAAAGAAAAATGAGACCCCCCCCCCAAAAAAGAGAGAGTTGCAGGGAGCCCCATAATGTGTAATAATGGCAGCTGAAGGGGAGCAGCATTGTCCGGGGCGGGGGGAGTTAAAACAGACGAACATAAAGCTTTTTAGAAGGATATTACCTGGGGGACATAAAGATTGATTGATTGATTGATTGATTGATTGATTGATTGATTGATTGATTGGAGGGAGTCAGGGACCATCGTTTGGGGGCTGTAAGGCTGGTTTTGGAGGAGCATATATATTTAGCTCTTGGGGGCATATATATGGCATGTAAGTAGCTGGAGGGATATTGTTTTTGGTGGCTATAGTGTGTGGGTCGGGAAGCATAAAACTGGTTGGAGCAGCGTTGCTGGGAGGGGGTTAGAATTATAGTTTTTTTGGGGGGAGGTGTAAAGTTCATAGAGTTGGAAGGAAGGGACCACAGGGTCATCTAGTCCAACCCCTTGCAGTGCAGGGATCTCAACTAAAGTTTTTGGCATGCCCTGGCATGGGGTAACTTTTCCAACTGACACCCTGTGCTTTAATTCATACTAAGCTGAAAGCATTTCCCCTTTTAAGAAATCTTCGCTAAGCCTTCACTTTGAGACTTACTCCTCAGTTGGGTTTGTTTTCTTCTGGTCTTTTATACGAGGGAGAGGCTTAATGTGTCTCATGAATTTTTTTGACACAGGGTTGAAAAATACAGACCTGTAAAGCTGTCTGAAATTGTTGGGAATGAAGACACCGTCAGCAGACTGGAGGTATGAGACAGCTTTGCTGTAACAAAGATCCCACTTTTGAGTTTCCATAAGTGAGCTTACTCAGGAATGCCATTTAAGTCTGTCTTGTAAATAAACCCCCCAAAGCCTACAGAGGTTTTGCTTCCTGCCCCCACCCCACCCCCCAATCTGCTGGGTGCTGGCAGACAAGGGAACACCCCTACTCTAGCAGTTAAGTTGTCTAAGAACATAATACTTGCTAGGTCAGGCCAATGGCTCATCATTCATTACATATCCATTTTTATCTATTTCCCAGTAACCTAGTGATCCCCTTTTCTCTCTTTCCCTCCCCAGGTCTTTGCAAGGGAAGGAAATGTCCCAAATATTATTATCGCAGTGAGTATCGATCAAATCAATGGAGTGCCTTCTTGCAGATCTTTCCAATTGAAGATTTAATCTCAAACCCGAGGAAGGCTTAAAAATAGAGTCATTATGCACTATCCAACATGGGTCACACCCAGAGTAGACTCAATGAAATTAATGGACATGGCTAACTTAGGTTCATTAATTGAAATAGGTTTACTCCGAATAGAAGTTAGTTGGGTGAAGGCCACTGGCAGTTACAAAAACAGCTGCAATGAAGACAGGGTTTGTGTGGTTGTCCTGGGCCACAATGTACTATTGCAAATACATATATATATTAAAGTTATCCTGCCTTGCAATTCTGAGACCTTACAAGCCAGTTTACAACCAGTCATGGTTTTGTGGCTTGGGTTCTGAGCATCCAAGAGTAGGGTGGGAGTTATCTCTAAAGCAGCAGATAATCAGAATGCCCTCTGTGGACAGTGGTGGACTACCTATCAGTATCTTGCATTCTGTTCTTATCTCTGATGGGAAACTCCCTGTATGCTTAGATTACCTGTTAATCATCACCATCATCATCATTTTAGATCATCTGTTGAAGGTGAAGCCTGTGATACCTAAGGGACAGTGGAAGATTATGGAATGCCCACCCTGGGGAGGCTAATAATTGTAATTTTATTATTTGTACCCTGTCCATCTGACTGGGTTGCCCCAGTCACTCTGGGAGGCTTCCAACAGCTATAAGAACACAATAAAACTTTAGAACATTAAAAACGTCCCTATACAGAGCTGCCTTCAGATGTCTTCTAAAAGTTGTATAGTTATTAATCTCCTTGACATCTGATAGGAGGCTGTTCCACAGGGCATGTTACTAATTTTTAGGTGTTCTGCATTGTATTTGCCTCTGTATTTTACACGTCAGGAGCATTTTTATACTCTACTGACCCTTATTAGCTGGCTTCTTTTATTGTGATCTTTGTATTTTATTTTAAATGTGCAAACCAACCTGGGGACTTCTTTATATGAAAGGTGATGATATACAAATGTTTTAAATATTGGAATTCCTAAAGGTCAGGTTGTTTTGAATATGAGTGTGTGAGAGAGAGAAAGAGTTGGCTAAACCTTTGGGCAATCTTTCTTGTCTTGGAAGGGTCCTCCAGGAACTGGGAAAACCACCAGCATCCTCTGTCTGGCACGTGCCCTTCTTGGGCCTGCATTGAAAGAAGCTGTCCTGGAGCTGAATGCGTCAAATGACAGGCAAGTCCAAAAGGATTCCAGTGGGAATTGGGTCATGCCTGGCTTTGCCATGAAGCAACACAAAGTTGTTGGCAGATTCCAGAGGAAGTGCTGTTTTTGTGTCCTCAATCATCTCTGTGTGCTGTTGGTTTTGTTTTTGTTTTTTTAATGCTCTGGTCCAGTGTGTATTTGTGTAATTCTGACATGATTTCCCCTCCTACACCCTACACTGCTGCTTCCTCGAAGCCTTGCCCAAAGGTCTTTTGGATTTCTGAGTAAACCCCGCAGCAGGCTTTCGGGCCCTTGTCCACCTTGGCGGGCCTCCTTAGTTGAAAACAAATCTAAGGGTTGTGTCCACTGTTCAGTTGTGCATGGACTTGTGCAACAGAACTTCTCTCCCCCCCCCCGTACCCTCTTGTTCTTTTTGGAGCTGTAGCTTTTCTGCACCAAAAACGGAAAGATGGCGACATTTTTCTCATTCTTTGTGTCATTTCATTTTTTAAGAAAATAATTTCTCCCCCATAAAACTTGCTGTATGTGACCCACAAATAATAATTGGACCTTCTTCTTCCAGAGGCATTGATGTTGTGAGGAACAAAATCAAGATGTTTGCTCAGCAGAAGGTGACGCTTCCAAAAGGCCGGCATAAAATCATCATATTGGATGAAGCTGACAGGTGCACAAATCTTTCTTCTAAACCAGGTGTGAGGAGCCTTTGTCACTTAGATGTTGCTGAACTATGACTCCCGTCAGCCTGAGCAGGCCTGACCAGCAGGTGTTGTATTTCGGCAGCATCTGGAGGGCCAAAGATTGCCCACAACTGTCCCAAACCTCTGCACCACATTTGACTCTTTGCGTAAGTTCTCGTGTGTTTCAAGGGCTGCCTGCCTCTCCGAGTCATGAGAAAGATCAACGCTACTTATCTCACAGTGCTGAAATAACTTGAGACAACCATGCCGCCACTCCTCCCCTTCTCACACTGTTGTGTTGCTTGGCACCAACTTGCACTCTTCTGAAGCATCACAACATATTCTAGTTGAGGTTTCATCCCTGTGCAAGAGGCATTGCAGGGAACAGTAGCAGCAAACAGCAGGCTCAAAGGGTTATTTACTTGTCATTATCTCGCATCCCATATTCTAAGGGCAAGCTCATTCTCAGAGTGTTTATATGGCATGATTCGCACACAGGAGGGAGGTATCAACAGGCTTGGGGAACCCCAGAGTTTCCAAAACGAGAGAGAGAGAGAGACCCTAACTAGGGGAAATCCCAAAACTTCTGGTGAGGTCTGAACATAGTAAGTGGCTTGAAATTCTGACTTACTGCCAGGGAAGACATTGTTTATGAGCTGGGTGTCTGGTGGAATAAAAGATTATACCGTAGAAGAGAACAGGAAAGAGTTTTAGGGGAAGCTCCTGTGTTGCATAAACAATTTGAATTTCATTGCTACAATCTCTGATAGATAAATAGAAACGGCAATTAATCCAGAATAAGCTGCCAGAATGGTGACTGGGAACAGCTGCCGAGACCATATAACACCAGTCCTGAAAGGCCTACATTGGCTCCTAGTACATTTCGAAGCACAATTCAAAGTGCTGGTGCTTGACCTTTAAAGCCCTAAACAGCCTCAGGCCTGTTTACCTGAAGGAGCATCCCCACCCCCATCATCCAGCCCAGACACTGAGATACTTCTCAGAGTGCCTTCTGGTGGTTCCCTCCCTGCGATAAGTGAAGTTACAGGGAACCAGGCAGAGGGCCTTCTAGGTGGTGGTGCCCGCCCTGTGGAACGTCCTTCCATCAGATGTCAAGGAAATAAACAACTATCTGGCTTTTAGAAGACATCTGAAGGCAGCCCTGTTTAAAGGTAAAGGTACCCCTGCCCGTACGGGCCAGTCTTGACAGACTCTGGGGTTGTGCGCCCATCTCACTTAAGAGGCCAGGGGCCAGCGCTGTCCGGAGACACTTCCGGGTCACGTGGCCAGCGTGACATCGCTGCTCTGGCAAGCCAGAGCCGCACACGGAAACGCCGTTTACCTTCCCGCTGGTAAGTGGTCCCTATTTATCTACTTGCACCCGGAGGTGCTTTCGAACTGCTAGGTTGGCAGGCGCTGGGACCGAGCAGCGGGAGCGCACCCCGCCGCAGGGATTCGAACCGCCGACCTTTCGATCGGCAAGCCCTAGGCGCTGAGGCTTTAACCCACAGCGCCACCTGTGTCCCCAGCCCTGTTTAGGGAAGTTTTTAATGTTTGATGTTTCACTGTGTTCTGTTATAATCTAATGGAAGCTGTCCAGAGTGGCTAGGAAAACCCAGTCAGATGGGCGGGGTTCAAGTAATCTATTATTATTATTTATTTACAAAACTGACACATTCTGGCAAGCTTCTGTGACTTAAATTATCTTACGTTTCTCCCCACGTCCCCAACTAGCATGACAGATGGAGCCCAGCAAGCCCTGAGACGGACGATGGAAATTTATTCCAAAACAACTCGCTTTGCTCTTGCTTGCAATGCTTCTGATAAAATAATAGGTAAGAGCTTTCAGCCTACTAGGGTAGGTGGCATAGATCTGTTTCAATAGTTCACACCACATACTGCCTCCCCTCTTTTGTGCAGCTTTGGTCTCTCATAGTGTAGAAGTTAAGACAGAATCAGGAAGTTAGTTCACATCTCACCTTGGGTGTAAACTCGCTCAGATACCTTAGGCAAACCACACACACTCTCTGCCTTGGCCCTCTTACCTGCTATATGTGCATAATCATGTTGACCTGATCTGCAGGTAGGGCTGAGAATTCGCCTTCACAAGTGCAGTGGCGGAGGACGGGGTGTGTGCGGGCCACCCCAGGTGTCATCACTGAGGGGGGTGACAAAATGACAAAAGTATGAGTTTTTAAAAATATTTTTTTAAAAAATTGGGCTCACAAAACTTTTTAGTTCAGTCAACAAACGTAACGAAACATGGCTGGCACTGGGTGCCACACCGCAGGGGCCGGCACTTAATGCGGGGCCTGCAGCATGCCCAAACCACGCGTCTCTCCTGGGAGTGACATGGTGGCTTGGGCGTCTGCAGGCTCCCCCTGCCTGAAACAGCAGCGTGGGACACCTGCCCTACAGCTGAGGGGGAGGCGGTGGAGAGGCTCCACGCAGTGTGCCCCACCCCCATGGGAGGCTTACCCTGCCCCCGGCTGCAGGACGCGTGTGCCGCACCCAGCACCTGAGCGGCTAGCTACGCCCCTGCACAAGTGCCACTGTGACCAGTGGTTCCCGCAAAGCCTTTCCCCATGCAGTTTGATCTCAGGGCGTGTGGGCAAAAGAAAACAGGTCATCCAACAGCATTGTGATGTCAGGTGATCGACAGGTGGCTGGCTGCACCCCACCTGTCAAACTTGACCTGCCAGGGTAGGTAAGGATGGAGCCTCCTGGCCACATTCAGTTCCCCCCACTGGTGTGGGTGAACCTTCAGTCTGGTTGTTTTAAGGAAGTTTCCTAGGCTCCCGAAAGGCAGGATCTCACCTGTCCTTTCTCCCTCTGCTTGTCCCCCACCAGAACCCATCCAGTCTCGCTGTGCGGTGCTCCGCTACACCAAGCTGACAGACGCTCAAATTCTTGCCAGGCTGATGAAAATTGTCGAGAAGGAGAACGTGCAATATACAGACGATGGGCTAGAAGCCATTATCTTCACGGCCCAGGGGGACATGAGGCAGGTGAGCACAGAATCAAAACCATCCTTCCACAGCTTTTCTGTTTCATGTTATTAACGAAGCAATGTGGCTTTGCAGCTGTCAGTTTCCGAGGCCCCACGGTTCGAGGAAACCAAGCTCTGGCCGTAGCCGGGGGGAGCAGACATTCTGCAGAGAGCTTGTGGTCTCTGCTGCAGACAGGGTAGTGCAGCTGGGCTTGCGATGTTGCCAAAACCACAGAGAGAACTCCTTGTTGCCAAAAAGCAACTGATCTAAACCTCTGCGACTTTTATGTCAGCCCCACTCTAAAATGGGGGGTGCAATGGGGAACTCCAAGCCTCAGAATCCAAACTGCAGAGGTCCTTCCCAGGCCACACCCCCTGATGACACACGAGCCGCTGCACCCCACAAGTGGCTTCCTGAGCTTCTGCATTTTCCCTGCCTGTCATCCTTTGGCATCTCTTGGAGGGCGAGGAGAACGAGAGACCAGAGGCAGGCTGGCAGACAGGGAAGCTCAGAGAGCCAGTCGTGGAGTGCAGCAACCCTTGCTAGCTCCCTTGTCAGCCCACTCTCTTTCACCGTTGCAGCTTGCTGCATTTCCATGCACACAGAGTGGAAGCCAAGCTCTGTGTGTGCGCATGTGAGCGCACACACGCATTTTGGCCCCACCTACCACCAGTATGTGGACCCTTCACCGCTTCTGCCAAGGGACTGGGACTTTAATGTTCCGTGAGCAATGAGTGGCTCTTGCACAGGGTCACAAACAACTTCAATCCAGCTATCCCATTCTGATTAGCAAATACAGCATGGGTGGAACCTGCAGCCAAATCTTTGCAGAAAGATCCAGAAGGCCTTGATGGCCAAAACCCATGCTATAAAGAAGGGGAATCCATCAGGCCAACCCTCACATGAGCAGAAAGCTGGTGTTTTTTGTTGTTGTTTTTTTGGGGGGGGGAGTCTGCTTGACCTTGCACACAACTGCAGTTTGCTCATGCGTGCAGGAGAGCCAAACATTATATACTTCAGGAACACACCAGCCTTTCGTTTTGCCAGACAAAGAGTACTGAATAACTTGGAAGATCTCCATCACTTAAGTTCATTTTTTAAAAACTCTCTTTTTGAAACAGGCGCTGAACAACTTGCAGTCTACCCATTCTGGATTTGGCTTTGTCAACAGTGAGAACGTGTTCAAGGTCAGCAAAAGTGTTTTCTCCTTCTCTCTTTAGCCTGACCAGATGCAAAGGAGAGTCTGCAGGGCTCCTGTATTTTTCAAGACCTGCATAGAAGAGAGGACAGGTTGTAGGTGGTCCTGTGGCTTTTCCAGGGCCAGAGGGACTTGTGCAGTTCAGAAGCTTGCTTGGAATGCCTTCTTGCCCGGTTGGTTTATTCTCAAGTCATTAAACCTCTCCGTTGGCTAGCTGGATTCTTCTTTCCACAGGTGTGTGATGAGCCCCACCCTTTGCTGGTGAAGGAGATGATTGGCCACTGCATCAGCGCCAATATCGATGAAGCATACAAGGTGAGTTCAAGGGGAGCATTCAAGCTCTTGCCACCCCACCCTATGGATATATCATATTCTGGGCAGCCGTGACACAGAGCCAGTCGAGAGAGCAGTGGTCATGGATTGAGATTCTGCCTCTACTTCTGTTTTTGCACATTTGCTGATTATATTGCTTTTAATCTATATCGTCAAACTGCTGCTAAGAAATGAGGATAAAAAAATATGTTAGCAATATGTATTTTTAAAAAAACTTGACTTGTACTCCTTCCTGTTCCAGATCCTGTCACACTTGTGGAGGCTTGGCTATTCTGCTGAAGACATCATCGGCAACATCTTCAGAGTGTGCAAAACATACCAGATGGCCGAGTATTTGAAGCTGGAATTCATCAAGGTTGGTTCTGCCTCTGTAAGCCATAGCATTGAGATGTCCAGCCATGTGATTGTGAGAGGAATCTGCTTAGCACTTGCATGTTCGTGGCTCAGTTTCTGCACACAACATTATGGAAGGTGTGAACATAGTGAACAAAGAAGGCTTTCTCCCTTGTTCATAACACCAGAGAACTTGCGGACATCCTGTGAAGCATTGGAAGATTTAGTATAGATCTGTGTTTCCTGCTCTCCAGCTGTTTTTGGACTACAACTCCCATAATTCCTAGCTAGCACAACCAGTGGCCAGGGATGATGGGAATTGTAGTCCGAAACAGCAAGAGACCCAAGTTTGGGAAACGCTAGTACAGTGGTGCCCCGCAAGACGAATGCCTCGCAAGACGAAAGGGTTTTTTGTTTTTCGAGGCGCTTCGCAAGACGAATTTCCCTATGGGCTTGCTTCGCAAGACGAAAATGTCTTGCGAGTTTTTCCCCTTTTCCCCCCCTTTTGCTAATCCGCTAATAGGGATGCTTCGCAAGACAAAAAAACCGCTAGACAAAGAGACTCGCGGAACGGATTATTTTTGTCTTGCGAGGCACCACTGTATAGACAAAAGAAAGTACTTCATGCAGCACATAGTTAAATGATGGGATTTTCTGCAACCAAGTGGCAGTGGAGGACACCACCTTGGGTGGCTTTAAAAGACATATTCATGGAAGATAAGACTGTCAGGATGCCTCTGAGTACCAGTTAATAGGAATTGCAGGTGGGGAGAACGCTGCTGAGCTCGGGTCCCAATTGTGGGTTTCCCCCTTTAGAACAGGCTGCTGGTCGAGATGGACCATTGGCCTGAAACAGCAAGCTCGTCTCACATTCTTATCTGGGATAACCTCATCACACATGCACATGCAGAGACTTGCTTCTCTAAGTCTGTCCCCGCAGCAGACCATGCAAATATTCAGTGCAGTCCTCTCTGAAATAAGCGGAATGAACACCTCAGATTTATATCACAAACAGTAAATTGGGCAGCTTGACCGAGATGCTCTTATTTGGCATCACTTAGTGCAGAGATACAAAAGTTAATCAGGAAACCGAAGCTGCCTCCCTCCCCTCCCAGCTTCTGAGATGTCCACAGGCATTTCCTCACACACTTGTAAGATCTTTCCACCAGGAGGGCTAAAAGCCTTTTTTATTTTTCCCTTAATGAATGTGGAGGTTCTCAGGAAGTGGTGTCCTTTTCCAGCTGCAAAAAAAGGCCCTTGATCTTGAGGTCTTGGCTTAAGGATATGTGTGAGCCCAGAGGTGCTCTTTCAACCATATTTTCTTGCATGTGTCCCAGAGTTCTGTGTTTTATCTCAACAGAAAAAAAGGTGGACTAACTGGATCTTAAATGTCTTTTTGTGTGGTTAGGAAATCGGCTATACACACATGAAGATAGCGGAAGGAGTCAACTCGCTCTTACAGATGGCAGGACTGCTAGCCCGGCTTTGTCAGAAGACAGCGGTTCCTACAGCGAGCTGAAGCCATAGATGAGAGATGGACCTTGTGTGGAGGGAAAACTGCAAGTGAACCAACCTGTTTGTATAACAAGTGTGGGCATTTGGAGTTGCACTTGGCGATTTGGATACAGTTGTCAAAAATGTTTGTGTGAACACATATGAGTTGTAGGGATTTATTATTATTTTTACCACTTCAGACCGAAATAAAGTTTGATATAAAGCTGAAGGCCTTTCATTTCACTGTATTGATAAGATTACCACAATCAGTAAAAGCAGGTGCCTTTTAAAATTTTCCCTCACCTGTACTGCTCTGAGATCTGTGGCTGAAGGGTGATATACAAATATAATAATGATGTCTTCTTCTTTGGTGATCACTCATAGCCAAGTAAGATTGTCTTCCGTGAACACAGTGACTGTGGAGGCTGATGATGATACCATTTTTAAGGATCTGGGTAGCACATCTATCTTCTCATGAAGGATGTTTGCTCAGTTAACCTTCTACATCAGGGTTTCCCAAACTTGGGTCTCCAGCTGTTTTTGGACTACAGTTCCCATCATCCCTGACCACTGGTCCTGCTAGCTAGGGATGATGGGAGTTGTAGTCCAAAAACAGCCAGAGACCCAAGTTTGGGAAACACTGTTCATGATGCCCTTTTAAAAAAGCACTCAGTGCATTTGAAGCATCTGCTGATCTTTAGTAGTTGGAGGAATATCTTTAACATTGCTCCTGGGAATAGATGTAGACCTGGTCACATAATCCTTTTGTTGTTGTTGTTTTAAACACCCCAAGCAATTTGATATTGTCAGCAAACTTGACTGCCTCGCTGGTCACATCTGGATCATGGAGAACAGGATACAGCTAGCTGTTAATCAGGTGATACCACAGTGAAATCAGATGCCCCAAAGGGACATTTTTCCTTTGTTGGAACAGTTTGATCCGTGCCCGCAGGGGGAAGATCCTTTGCATTGAATACAAGCCAGTGGTTCAGTGGGGAAAAATTGCATGGCAGTTAAGCTCATTGGCTCAGAGGTCCCCCCATCTTTGTCTGTTCTGGACCATTCATGGACAGGTTAAAAAACACAGGCCCTAATTGCAGTCCTCAGTTGACTCTACTTCCTACAGCCCTCCATTGGGAGAACAGCTTCTACTATCTTCATCTTGTTGCTTAACTAGCTTACTGAGCCATAAGAAGACCTGTCCGCTTACTCTATAACTGCTGAACGTGCACTTTGTAGACCACAGGGGCCTCGGAAAAGATACAGACCACACTAAGCTGAAGTCTGTCTGTTTCTTTCACAAGAGATCCACCCATTCGTTCTTCTGCCAAGTGATAAATGTCGAACTTGCCTTGCAAGCTAAAACAAACGCAGCTACAATTAACTCACCGGAGGAAAATGAAGATGTTGTAACAGGACGAACTACAGAACTGTGCTATCAGTCTGTGTAGATACAACACTCAGAAGAATTATTTTGTAGCCCCACTTGAAGAATTAGGGCCCGAAACCGTATTTTCACCAATCAGAAGCTAATGGTTGTCCATGCCTTGTATTGGCCGAGAGAATAAAGATGTATTGGGATCTGTTGCTAGGTGTTTGATGGCAGAAGGGCAATAATTTCACTCCCAATTATTCAACCATTGCAGTGCCCACATAAGGCTCCCCCACTCTGGGGGGCTTTCAAAATTACACCGTAAACAGCACTGCTCTGGAATAACCTCAGCTTCCCAGATGTTGGGACACATTCCCCACCCCAGCAGAACGGTTAAATCTCTTGTTGTGAATTATACACAGGGGTCGCTTCCTTCTTTTATTTTCTAAACTGCTTAGAATACAATAGACTTTGCTCTGGCTAACAGACAGAACAAATAAAGCAAGAAAATGAAATGTAGATTGCCATTTGCTCATACTTCATTTATGAACAATTTCTCCCCCCCTTGACACACACACACACACACACACACACACACACACTTTCCAGTTGACTCTTTTTGGAGAGTGGCCTGCCTTGGTGAGGTGCACGTCACTGAATTTGCTTGAAGTTGAACTGCAAGGCAGGAACTAACTGCAAGTGGCCAGGTTCCCTGGACTGTAGAATGAACGACTGCTGAAGCTCTCTTCGCCAGCTCTTAGGCAGGAAACCTAAAGGGAAGAGGGTGGATAGATAAGAGGACTCTGTGAGTTGTAGGGGATCTTTAAGTCAAATCCCCCATTTGATGCATCCCCAATAGATGGCCATCCAGCAGGTGCTTCAAGACATCCAATAACTAAGAGATCCTCCATCCCTTTTGGGTCATTTTATTCTATTGTTGAACTTTTCTTGCAGTCAAGATGCTGCTTCTGTTGCAAGAGACCCACCCCATTCTCCCTGCGGGCAACTTAACTAAATTTGATCTAGTCCTGCCCTCCGGGGCAGCAGCAGAAACCAACCTTCACCGATATGGAAACCATTCAGATATTGCAACTTTGCAATCATTCTTGCTCTGCATTCTTCAGGCGATTCCTCCAACCTTTCCTGGTCAGACCTTTCCCCCCATTGCCCTGTCCTGAACCTGTTGTAACTGATCTGTAGTCTCAAAAGTGTGGGCCCCCATACAGGACACAGTGCTCCAGAAGAGGTGTAGTGGTTAAGAGTGGTGGACTCGTAATCTGGTGAACCGGGTTCGCGTCTCTGCTCCTCCACATGCAGCTGCTGGGTGACCTTGGGCCAGTCACATTTCTCTGAAGTCTCTCAGCCTCACTCACCTCACAGAGTGTTTGTTGTGGGGGAGGAAGGGAAAGGAGAATGTTAGCCGCTTTGAGACTCCTTCAGGTAGTGATAAAGCGGGATATCAAATCCAAACTCTTTTATTGCAGTAAAATTACTACCTATTCTGACTTGGAAACCATGGCTCTAGGAACTCAAAAACGGCATTAGCTTTCCTCACTGCCACATGTTCTGCTTGCAAACAACTGCAATCCTGAGCTCTTGCCTGACATGTTATCATCTCCATCCCTTCCAAGTTCTATGCATCTGGATTTGGCCGGTTGTATGGGACACACCCAGGTCTTCCAAGGTTTGAGGCTTTTCCCATTTCTTTTCTCCCTATTGGGTCTCCCCACCCCAAAATGGGGGAGGCTGTGAAAGAACTGGACTAAAGGATGGCTCAGAGCTCAAAAAAAGTTTGAGAAGAAGGATGCGAGAAACTCAGGTCACTCCAGCCTAGTCTTGTTTACTCAGAGTTGGGCAACCTTTTCAGAGATAAAGGCCTCAGTCACTTGGAGGAAAGTGGTCAGGGGCCACCAAGCAGTGGCGGTGAGTCAAAGCAGAAAAGTGGATGGAACGCCCCTTTTCTCTCCCTTATTCAACCATCACCATTTTCTTTTGTGGAACATGGGGGGGGGGCATCAGAGGAGATGGAGGGCCACCAGCAGCTGCAGATTGCCAACCTGTGGCCTACTCTGACAGCAGAACAGAAAGGGGAAGAGCTGTGGCTCAGTGGTAAAGCAGCTGCTTTTGATGCTAAAGGTCCCAGGTTCAGTTCGCAGTGGTATCTCCAGGTGGGAGAAACCCTGAACTGCTGCTACCCAGGGTAGCCTATGGAGCAAGTCAGCCCACTTGGTATATATGGCAGCTTCCTATATAGCTCCCCCGACATCTGAGCTGAAGGTCTTTCCTCGGTCCTGTATACCTGAAGGAGCGTCTCCACCCCCATCATTCAGCTGAGATCCAGCTCCGAGGGCCTTCTGGCAATTCCCTCACTGTGAGAAGTGAGGTTACAGGGAAGCAGGCAGAGGGCCTTCTTGGTAGTGGCACCCACCCTGTGGAACGCCCTCCCATCAGATGTCAAGGAATAAGCAACTATCCTACTTTTAAAAGACACCTGAAGGCAGCCCTGTTTAGGGAAGTTTTAATGTTTAATGCTGTGTTGTGTTTTTAATATTCAGTTGGGAGCTGCCCAGAGTGGGTGGGGTATAAATGAATTAATTATTATTATTATTATTATTATTATTATTATTATTATTATTTTCCTAATCTTGCTGCCAGCAGTCCAGTTCACTCATGCAAGAGGTATGAGGTGACAGAAAGAACTGGATCACTTCAGACTGTAGGGCATGGGTAGCAAATTTTTTTTAATGCTCACACTAACAAAAACAAACCCTCCCTGCAACTAAAAAATCAGCACAGCAGGCAAAGGACAGGCTTTGAAGCTCTGTCCTTGGTGTGCTAGATTTCTAACTGCAAGGAGTCCCCTTGCCACACTCTATATTAGGCAGGTTTTGCATCTGGGACCTTAGGGGTATAACCACATGCTCTTAACACTGAACCATTGAACAAATTGAGCTAAGGGAGAAGCCATCGAAGTTCTCAAGCAGACAATGACTGCGTGCAGACTTCCTCTCCATATGTTTTGGACCACAACTCCCACTAATCTGAGACCACATGTGCTGGCTGGGGCTGATGAAAGCCATAGTTTAAAACATCTGGAGGGAAGCAGCTTGTGGAAGCTTGCTTTACACTCGTCTGCCAGAGGCAGGGAGAAATAAGCAGACACACACACACACAGAAATTACCTGCAGTTTGGATGTGAATTGATGTAATCTGATTCATCGTCGTCAGAGTCTTCTGGTTTGAGAAAAACATTCCAGGGTTGGTCCAAGACATTTTTGATGTAAAAATTGCCACGTCTCCCTCCCAATCATGCACTAATTAGCTAGGGCCATGATCTACCACAACTTCGTTCTGCTGACGTAAAGTGGTCTTGGGCAGTTTGTCGTGTTCATCCTAGGAAAACTTCCCCGATATTTGAGTCCTATAGATTCAATACGTGACTTCAGCCATCAAGCTAAACCGTAGTTCAGTACAATGCAAACAAGCCATACAGCAATGAGAAGGAATTCAGAAACTTTTAGTTAACCCCAACTTGCCATGTTGCCCAGACCCAAAATGAAGGCTAACACTAACAAAAGTGGTTTAAATGAGCCAGCTTTGGCTTGCTTGAAACAAATAATAAATGCTAACCATGGTTGGGTCTAGACAACATAAAACCATGGTTAGCCCAAAGTAGAAGCTTCTGAACTCCTTGCACTTGTGTGGAAGAGGGAAGGGGCATCGCCAAGGACTCAGGGCACAGACACAAATTTGCCTAAAATTTGCTTGTATTAATTTAAGTGCACAGATGCAAATTTAGTTCACCTTTTAGAAGGGCAAAAACAAAAATCTGGCTTTTGCTAACAGGGCTTACTTTTACAGGCTGGTACATCAATACAATCCGTCCCATAGCTAGAAAGCAGGAAATGTTTTATGTGCAGAGCAGATAGCTCAAGAAAGTTAGCCAAGTCACACATGACACACATCATGTCATCAAAGAATTGAGATTGTAGATGATTTCTAAGATTTCTCAGAGAATTTGCAGCCCATAGTTCACCTGCAATCTGCGAGTGCTTCCATATCTGGATCGTCGTGCTGTTTTCATAAACATCCACATCTGCCAAGACTACAGAAAGGAAAGAGAATCCAGTCAGGGGAGGGAGCTGAAATTATTTGATTATTATTACTACATAAAATGTCTTGAAGCAACTTACAATTGTAAAAAGAAACAAGCAAAGAAACCATCAAACAACTGCAAGGACTTAAAATGTCAAACAAGATGAAGATTGCCGGCTGAGCAAATCTCACCCAGGTCCTATAGATAACCAGTTAGGCACCTAGGATTCTGGGGGAAAGAAGCAATGGCTGCTCTGAAACAATTGCATTGTTTGTTCGCAGGCTTACTTCCAAACTTCTTTTCTCTCGACCCCATCATAGACTCCTCTGTATTTAATGGCTCTGAGTGCCATTCCTTATGTAGCCAAAATGGCACCACCCACATTCTGGAGGGATATCTCAGCAGACTCAACCCCATGGAAACCCAAAGAGCAGCCCAACGAGGGCTGAGCATGCTCAGTGTGTCGGAATTCAAGCCTATATCAGTAGTAACTGGCAACTCTCCAGGCACCCGGCTTGATCTCCTGTTGACCTCCCTGGCTGCATTCTCCAGCAAGATCCAGGCTAGGTTGCGATAGGCGATTCTTCTCAGCGTGAGAAGAACACACCCCCTCTTTCCTGCCCCCCCGACAGGGGAAAGAGATAGACAGAAACTTATTTACATGCCTTTATTTCTGTCTTTGCAGCATTACAAAAACATGACTGCTCTCTTCAAGCTCCAGCAGTCGAGTGACTAACTCATCCTGTACTTCCTGTACAGGAACAAGAGGAAGAGCTCATATTACACTCTGAGCTAATTCCGGTGCTTCGCACTTTGAACTGACTGTCCCTCTGTTTCCCACGGAACAGTCCCAACATTCCATCATGTGATGTTTTCAAGCTAGCAATTTGCATTGCATCCATATCGTAACACAGTGGCCCACATTCCCCACCACAACTATCCAGTGCTAGCTGGTTATGACAGGGGTACGTGTGTAAAACTGGGAGAGGAAGGAGAATGGAGTGTGTGCCGGTGGGCAAGGTCATGTGGCTCGCTTGTGAGGGAACCGCCAGAAGGCCCTCGGCGCTGGACCTCAGCGTCCAGGCAGAACGATGGGGTGGAGACGCTCCTTCAGGTATACTGGGCCTTTGAGGTCGTTTAGTGCTTTAAAGGTCAGCACCAACACTTTGAATTGTGCTCAGAAACGTACTGGGAGCCAATGTAGGTCTTTCAAGACCGGTGTTATGTGGTCTCGGCGGCCACTCCCAGTCACCAGTCTAGCTGCCGCATTCTGGATTAGTTGGAGTTTCTGGGTCACCTTCAAAGGTAGCCCTATGTAGAGCGCATTGCAGTAGTCCAAGCGGGAGATAACTAGAGCATGCACCACTCTGGCAAGACAGTCCGCAGGCAGGTAGGGTCTTAGCCTGCGTACCAGATGGAGCTGGTAGACAGCTGCCCTGGACACAGAATTGATCTGCGCCTCCATGGACAGCTGTGAGTCCAAAATGACTCCCAGGCTGCGCACCTGGTCCTTCAGGGGCACAGTTACCCCATTCAGGACAACAAATTATAATCCTTCTTAACAAGGCTGAGTTGATGAAATTATGCCTGGTGTTTAGAAAGTGGAGAGATAAACACCCGAGTAAATAGAATTTACCAAGCCCACTGCTTCTCGATGGGCCAGCCACGTTTTGATAAGAGTAGGTATCTTCATCTGAAAGAGGAAATATTTGAGAATCAACATGGCATAAAAAAGAAGAAGCCCAATATCAATTAGGTGCTCGGCTGAATGCATATAGGAGGAGGGATGTGGTCGTGTGCCCCCGACCCAGCCCCTGGGTGCACTGAGCACAAGGACCCTCCACACATCCAAACTGCACACCCTTCATCTGTGTATTCTTGTCTCGTCCACTTACCGCTGGATTGCCTTACGAAACTCCCACAGTTGTAATAAATATCTGCAGCGATTGGTTTGCTAGAAGAGGGAAGAAGAGGGAGGGGAGCAGGAAATCCTTATGGAGTCAGAGAGAAGGATTTCCACCCAGAGCTCAATATTTTGGCAACCAAAAAGGCACTGTGACTTGCCCAGGAAGCTTTTGCTACGCAGCTTCAACATTTATTTATCAATGGCACCTCCACTGATAATGAAATACCACAAACTGACTAAAAACACAGTATTACAATAAATTACTAAAAACACAGTATTACAATAAAGCTGTCAGGCACATCAGAAAGAGCCGGTTGGAAAATAATCTTAGGCCTGAAAGGCCTGTCCGAATAATACAGTTTTTAGAAAAGCAAGCAGGGATGGCTCCTGGTAAACATCTATTGGCCAAGAGTTCCACAGGGCACTGTCCTGACATACTAAAGGCTTGGTCCCTGGTACAGGCCAGTTGAAACTCAGGGGCATGTGAGACCAGTAAAGATGGCCTACGCTCCGGCATTATTGTGCCTGTTTTCTGAGATGAAGTGCTAAGAAGAACATAAGAAGAGGCCAGCATCCTGTTCTCACAGTGGCCAACCAGTTGCCCAAGAGCCCTCTCCTCTCCTGCAGTTTCCAGCTACTGGTATTCAGAAGCAATACTGCCTCCAACTGGCTAGTAGCCAACTGGCTAGTAGCCATTTGTAACCTTCACCTCCATGAATTTGTCTAATCCTCTTGTAAAGCCATTCAAGATGGCGGTGTTGTGAGAGGAACGCACTGGAAGAGGCCATAGCTGAAATGCTTTCCACCCCAGTGACGACACCAAGCATTTTGAGACTCTCTGGGCCAAAGAAATTCATTTTTTGATGGACCACTCTTTCCATCTAACCCTAGAAGCCTTCCAAAGGAAGCCGCTTCCAGAAGACCTCATAGGGGGCACAAAAAGATTGTGGGAACAGTTTGATAAATATTAATGTAGGGCAGTTTAGGGGCTAGTTTTGGGTGTGAAGCTACTGGATATTTTTTACCAGAGCTTTATGCTCCCTTCAATATTGATGTACATTAAAGGAACTGCTAATTTGGGTCGATTTGTTTTTTTTAACGTTGCGTTGTAGTGACATTATACTTTTCATTGTGTACCCTTATGGTACTACTGAATTTAGACTGTGAACCATAGAATCATAGACGTGGAAGAGTTGGAAGGGGTACCTGAGGATCATCTAGTCCAACCCCCTGCAATGCAGGTATATGCAGCTGCCCCATACGGGAGCAATCTTGGCATTATCGGCGCCATGCGCTAACTTTTAATTTGAATTCAGCCTGATCTTTTATTTCCCTTCTCTTCCCTCCCCCTCCCCTTTTATGAAGATCACCCGCTCTGAGGCCCCACAGCTAATTCTCCCCTGGTCTCCTCGCTGGCCCAAGTAGGACCAATTCAGCCAGCTAGCCCTGGGGATTATCTAATTGATTTTTGATTTTTATTGTTATTCATGTTTTTATACTGTATTTTATGCTGCTTTTATAATTAAGTGTTTTAAATTTGTTGTTAGCTGCCCTGAACGGGGAAGGGCAGAATATAAATGAAAAATTATTATTATTATAACCAACTGAGCTATGTCGAGTGCAGAGGCATTTGTGGAATTTATTATAAGAAGGTATTGGCTATGACCAAGATTTCACATGGCCCATGTAGGGGGGAAAACGGAGTCCGCTGTACCTAAGAGATCAGGAAAGTTTCAAAATAAGCAAAACATCCTCCCCCCAAAGCCTACTGCAATCATAGACTTACACATATGCAGGATCTTGCTCCATTTGCAGCACTGAAAGTACAATTGAGTGACCGTTAGTTCGAAGGCCATGCACATCATCGAGATAAAATTCAGAAGACTGTGCTGAGGTTTCCTCTCCAAATCCCAGTGGTGCTGGGACCAAAGTATATGGCAGGGAATGGAGAGATGAGTTCATCCAGCAAGCCCTCGCACACAGGGTGAGGAAACAAGATGGCAAGGGAGAGGGGACAGGACAGGGCGGTGAGAGAGTTGGGGCAATGCTTCTCTTCCGCAGAAGGATTCTGCTTCAGGTTCTGGCTCATTATCCTCCCATGCTCAGTGGCAGCGGCGCTGGAAGGGGGAAAACGGGACACTCTCGGATGAAATCAGAAGCTGGGATAGCTTCTGTAATTCTGTGCATGTTCAGGGAAAATAGGGGCACTTGATGGGTATGGTGCTGTTGACTCATGAAAGAAACAACAGGGCTCAATTTATGGGGAAAGGGATACCCTTCATGGGTATTCCATCTTCTGATTGTACACACCCCAGTTTGGGACAAATCCTGGCCTCTTGGAGTCTCTTGGAAACAGTGGCCAAAGGGGGCTGGATCCCCTCTAGCTCTCTGAAATTCACCCAGCACCAGTCTGTGCTTAAATCACAGCATCCGTTTCCTTTATCTGTGATATGCTGAAGTAGCGCACTTACCTTTTTCAATATTTTGATACCTGGGCTCAGGGCAAGCTTCTGAAAAGAAAAACCATGACTGGGTGTAATGAAGTTCTGCCTGTTTCAGCCTGTGTTTGGCATGCGTTCGTTCATAATTCCACCTCGCCCCATTTCAACATTTATTTTTAAATCTACATCATACGAATACTATTTAAACACACATTGTTCTGGCACAACATATTGACAAATGTATTTTATGTGAATGCGTGCATTTGTCAACATTTTGTTTATCCTTTGAGATCCACTTGGGTACTTCAGTACTAGAAGAAAAGAAAGAAAGGCAAAATATGGAAAGTGCAAAATCTGAAGAATGGTTCCATTCAATTCTGATTATTAACCCCCAAATTCAGTGAGATCTGTGGGTCTTTCCTCCTCCCTGACCTTTTTAAAAAAAATCTGGATCAAGAGGCTGCTGGGTGATTTTGAGTTTGAGTGGCACTTGTCAAGCATTAAAACTGCTTGGATATTTGCAAAGCAATAAGCAGGGGCAGGTATGGTTTCAAATTAGATGGGCATTATTGGTATGTTGACATTGTTGCATTGCAGAGGGTTGGATTATATGAATCTTGGGATCCCTTGCAACTCTACAAATCTATAATGAGAAATTAAAAAAAAATAGTTTTGCTCCCCATCACTTCCCTAACAACTAAATTTGAAATGCTACAATGCCGCCACCCTCCTGAGGGCACCGTGGAGAATGAGTTGGAGAGGGAAGTGTTCCCTCTCTGACCCCAGAAATATCTGCCAGCCATGGGTCGCTCTCTGCAGAGGCTGCTCTGTGAGGTGTCCACAGTACAGGCCTGGGGAATCTGTGGCCCTCCAGATGTTAGGATCATAGAATCGGAAAGGACCCAGTGGATAATCTAGTCCAGCGCTCTGTAATAATAATAATAATAATAATAATAATAATAATAATAATAATAAAATTTATTTGTATCCCGCCCTCCCCAGCCAAAGCCGGGCTCAGAGCGTCTAACAACAGGTAAAAATAGCACAGCGTACATAAAACTGCATAGTCAATTAATTAAAATACATTCTAGAATCAATTCAGAATCAAATTAATGGCAACCATCAGGTTCTATGAAGATTACAGAATTAGAGAGGGGGTCAGACCACAGTAGCAGGAATATGCAGCTGTCTCTTCTGGGGATCAAACCTGCAACCTTGGGGTTATCAGCACCATGTTCTAACCAACTCCATCTCCCATCAAGCATCTTGTCCAATATTCAGAGATGGTGGCAATTGTGGTCTAGCAACATCAGCCCTATTTAGGAAAGTTTTTAATGTTTGATTCTATTTTTTATATTCTGTTGGGAGCCGCCTAGTGTGGCTGGGGAAACCCAGCCAGATGGGTGGGGTATAAATATTATTATTATTATTATTATTATTATTATTATTATTATTTATTATTTGGAGAGCCACAAGCTTACTGCCCCTGCAGCTTTGCTTCAGGGAACATTCAAGGTCTATGATGAATATTCCTGAACATAATCCTCAATTTTGATGTAAATTCTGTATTGCTTTGCAATGCAAACCACTGCTTGCTTTCAGAGGTAGCATTCCCCAATGCTACTACCCTCAGTATCTTAGCTGAGTTGCGTACATGCTTGCTTTCAAGTGATGTGGATGTTGGTTTCAGCCACTCCTCCTGGGGCTTCTCTATACAGTGGTACCTCAGGTTAAGTACTTAATTCATTCTGGAGGTCCGTTCTTAACCTGAAACTGTTCTTAACCTGAAGCACCACTTTAGCTAATGGGGCCTCCTGCTGCCGCCGCACTGCCAGAGCACGATTTCTGTTCTCATCCTGAAGCAAAGTTCTTAACCTGAAGCACTATTTCTGAGTTAGCAGAGTCTGTAACCTGAAGCGTATGTAACCCGAGGTACCACTGTATCGTTTAACCAGTTTCTCCTCCTCACCCTTTGCAAACCACAGTTCCCAGGATTCTTGGGGGGAAAGCCATGCCTGTTCAAAGTGGCATGATACAGCTTTAAATGTGTGGTGCGGAGGTCGCCAAAAAAGACTTTTCATGTGGCCTGTTTCACAGAAACATGCCAGCATCATGGACACAACGCTATTGGACTTACACGCTTTAAAAGCCCATGAGTTCCAGCGAGAGAATATTGAAGCCTATGCCTGAGTTTAGTCTGGCTCATGGGGCCTTTTCAGGTCCTGTTAAATGAGTAAGAATACTTACGAAGGTGACTTGGAAGGGCCGGATGTTTGCTTCTTATGCTAAAATACAGAGGGACATATTTAGAAACGGAGAAAGACTACGAGAAAGCAAGGAATGCTAGATTGTGGCATGCCCAAGCCTACCCAACTGCTTAAACTGGGTGCTTGGCCAGGCAGATGGTAACTGGCCACAGGACCTTTTCAGCAGTGGTACCTGGTTTCTAAATTAAGGTTACCAGAATTTTTTCAAAGAATCCGGGAACACTTAAAAAAAAGAGAGAGAGAGAGAAAGTTATTTTTAAAAGTTTTTTTTTAAAAAAAAAAGAAGAAGTAATATCTTCTCTTCTGTGAGCAGTTGGCTGGGTGGCTGGGCACTCTCACTCCTGGCTCAATTTGGGTTGTGGGGGGGTGAGCAGTTCCCCCAGTTGACGTGCCAGGCATCCCCGGTTCCCCCTTGGCAGTGGCAGCAGCAGTCTCAGCAGCCCGGAGCCAGCCTGGTAGTGCAGTTGGCTCTGGATGGCTTCAGGAGCTGCTTGCTGCCGTGTCGTCCACCATTTTGCCTCGCCGGAAGTCCCCATATGATGTGTCTTGTGCCGTTGAACCAATCACACAACATTCATTCCCTACTAATAAATCTACAACACTTAAAATATAAATCCAGGGACATTAAATGAAATCCGGGGACATTCTGGGGACGGATTTTGTCCGGGGACAGATTTGTAAATCCAGGGGCTGTTCCCGGGAAACAGGGACATCTGGTAACCATATTCTAAATGGAGAGGGAGAGGGGAGGAGAGAACCATATTCAGTACCCTAAGCGCCCACTGGGGTAAAAATGAAATAAATGCATCAGGCTGATGGAGCACGGTCTCCTTCAGAGGCTGCCAAAGCAGTCTGACCTACCTTCGTCCTGGCATGTCACACGGGATTTTTGGACAGTCATGTCTCGACACTGAAAACAGACAGGAGAGACAGAGACAGCAAGTAGTTAGTCACGCCTTTGGAGGGGAAGGATTCAAATGCTACTAACTACATCAATGCAGAAATGCAGTTTCTGCTACCGCCAAAAGGAGGAGGTGATGCCTGGGACTGGTTGGATACAGAGGGATGGTGAAAGGAACCAGCTGGGGAATCCCCAGGGGAAGAAGGCTCAGAGCCCGGGGAATGGTGGTGGGACAGGGGAGAAGAGGGAGAAGACTTGGAAGAGGAGGTGTCAGAAGCTGAAGAGGCAACAGGGCTTAGTGAGCAGGGAGAGTCTGTGGCAGAGAACAGTGCAGAATCAGAGGCAGACTCAGAGATGGGCCAAGAGGCAGAGATGAGTCAGGCTGGTGAAGAACCACAGGCAGGGCCGGATTTAGGTTTGACGAGGCCCTAAGCTACTGAAGGTAATGGGTTCCTTTATATGTCCAGCTGACCTTCGTCAAAGACAAATTGTTGCTTTTTTTGTGTTGAATATATGCTATGTGGTAATTTATGGACCTAATAGGTATCTAAAGCCATTTGCACACAACAAAATACAGTGGTACCTCGGGTTAAGTACTTAATTCGTTCCGGAGGTGCATTCTTAAACTGAAACTGTTCTTAACCCGAAGCACCACTTTAGCTAATGGGGCCTCCCACTGATGCTGTTCTCATCCTGAGGCAAAGTTCTTAACCTGAAGCACTATTTCTGGGTTAGCAGAGTCTGTAACCTGAAGTGTATGTAACCTGAAGCGTATGTAACCCGAGGTACCACTGTATGTATTTTATCAAAGTAATTGTTGAACTTATCTTATATTTTGGAAATGTACATCCAGGTTTTTCCCCCTTTATTTTTTGGGGGCCCCCAAGGGAGTGGAGCCCTAAGCTATAGCTTGTTTAGCTTATACGTAAATTCGAAATTAATCACAGGTGTCTCCCCGTCCTGCTGTGACCAGCTTTTTTCTGCCCTTGCATCCCAGAACCAGAAGAGGCATGAAAAGGGCGGAGGAGGGCTTGGCTGCACGCAGGCACAGTCTCCAAATGCTTGGAACAAACCCTTGAGAGATGAGGAGCTTGTCGCAGCAGGAGTGGGAGAAACTCATGACTCTTCACCAGCTCAACTCATCTCTGCTTCTCGGCCTCCCTCCTTCTACTCTCCTGCTTCAGCTTCTGCTGCTGATTCTGGACTTCTCTCCATCACAGATGGAGAAGTGGAGACAACCACCCGATGGTAAACTCTCTAATCCCAGGCTAAGCTGGCTAACTGCATCATCCTTCAAAATGGATCCCTCCTTCTACTCTCCTGCTTCAGCTTCTGCTGCTGATTCTGGACTTCTCTCCATCACAGATGGAGAAGTGGAGACAACCACCTGATGGTAAACTCTCTAATCCCAGGCTAAGCTGGCTAACTGCATCATCCTTCAAAATGGAACATGGTTTCCACATATCAGGTGCAACGCACAATCACCTATATGGACCCACTTTGGCCAAATCAAACAGTGGGAGTTAACTCAAAAGAACACACTTACACCTCTCTCACCACCAAAGAAACACAAGTGAATAGCAGAGAACCTACACAAACGATGCTGACACAAAACCTTACATATATTAAGTAAAATAGAAACTTCGCCACCCGACCCCACCCCCACTCACCTTTCCCCCCTCCAACTCCCCCCCTTTTCTTCCTAATGTCTCAACAAATGAAACTGATCAATGTTACTTGAAAAAAAGAGAGAGAGAGAGACATTGCACATACTTTTGAAAACCCAGAAAATATTTAATAATAATAAAAAACAAAAACGGGGGAAAAGGAAACACTTACTCGAATGGGAGCGGACCGCCTCAAACCTCTGCTGCTCTCCATAACTGAAAAGATACGGGATAATCTTTGGTGTTTAGTTTTCAACATTTTGCTGCCAAGAACTACATTCCCTTCAGTATGTGCAAAGATGTGGGAGAAATTCAACTTAAAGTTGACAGAACATGCACAACTTGCAGACTTAACATATAGAATAGGAGAGCAAGAAGAACATACGTTTAAAGAAGACTGGAAAACGTTTATTGAATATATGGAAAATAATCGAGTACAGCTGAAAACGCTGGCAGCCTTAAGATAAATTTGACAGCGTAAATCATTTTTGATGGACGCAATAATGGAAAACCGATTCGTATAGTTTTTGTAAAATATGCAGGGATATAAGATATGCAAAATGAACCATGGAAAGAGAAGAAGGGAAGTCATTGATGTCATTTAAGTATGTAAAACGTTTATCTGAAATTGTAAAACAGAAAATTTAATAAAAATCATATTAAAAAAAATATGTGGGAGAAATTCAGTTCAGTTCATGTTTAAAGGCAAATGTATCAAATTCACACTTTCAGAAAAATATGATTATTCCTGCATTGCAAGCGACTTTTGGGATGCATTCCAACTCAACAATTTGATGCTTTTATGAGAATCGAAACACAGACATCCTTTGAAATTCCTACTTATCCAAATTTTGCAAATGCAGTTCTCTCACAAATGTCTACACATTATATTAGGGGGAAATGTGCTTAGCAATTAGCATATTATTGGAAATAACATAAAAAATGTGCCACATTAGGAGAAACTGCTTGCAAAGGCGTATTCGTTAGGAAAAATTCACAACAAAATGCTGAAGAATTTTCATGAAGGTGTTTTAAAGAAAAGATTGCAAATTGCTGCAGAAATCTGGAGAAATGGTTAAGGTTGGGCAGGTCACCCCTTCTCTCTCTGCCACCCCACTCCCCCCCCCCCATATGAAATTAGGCAGCATGCTAGCTATGGCTTTTAAGACACCAGTTTGCGCATCCCTGGCCATTGGCCACATGAGCTGGAGTCTGATAGTGGGAAGACCACAGGCTTCCCCATCCCTGAACGAGAGAAAGCAGAGCCGACCTTAGTTATGGAGTAGACTGCTGCAATGCGACCTCTGTGGGGCTGCCCCTGGAGACTGTTTGAAAACGTCAACTAGTGCAGGACGTAGAACACTAATGTTGGAACTCAAAGCACACATTGCACCAATTCTGTGCTGTTTACACTGCCTACCAATTTGCTTCCAGACAGAATTTAAGGCACTGGTTTGGGACACCTTCAGATTGGTGTTTTGCTGCAAAATAATAATAATAATAATAATAATAATAATAATAATAATAATAATATATTTATACCCCACACAAAAGGGACGCGGGTGGCGCTGTGGGTTAAACCACAGAGCCTAGGACTTGCCAATCAGAAGGTCGGCGATTCGAATCCCCGCAACGGGGTGAGCTCCCATTGCTCGGTCCCTGCTCCTGCCAACATAGTGGTTCGAAAGCACGTCAAAGTGCAAGTAGATAAATAGGTACCGCTCCGGCGGGAAGGTAAATGGCATTTCCGTGCACTGCTTTGGTTCGCCAGAAGCGGCTTAGTCATGCTGGCCACATGACGCGGAAGCTGTACGCTGGCTCCCTCGGCCAATAAAGCGAGATGAACGCCGCAACCCCAGAGTCGGCCACGACTGGACCTAACGGTCAGGTGTCCCTTTACCTTTACCTTTATACCCCACCCATCTGGCTGGGTTTCCCCAGCCACTCTGGGTGGCTTCCAACAAAATATTAAAATACAATAATTAATCAAATATTAAAAGCTTCCTTAAACAGGGCTGCCTTCAGATGTCTTCTGAAAGTCAGGTACCGGTAGTTGTTTATTTCTTTGACATCTGATGTCCTTGATGCAATAATAGCACATTAGTTGTGGGTTGTACTGGAACTTCCAGACATCATTCTGCTTCTTTAGCTGTTCTGGGATGCTTCTGTAATGTCACTGAATTATTGCCATCTGGAGGGGCCCTCTTGCACCATAGCGCAACAACAACAAAAATCCAAAACATTTCCGGTATTTACCGTATTTTTTGCACCACAACACTCACTTTTTTCTTCCGAGAAAGTAAGGGGAAATGTCTGTGCGTGTTATGGAGGAAATGCCTACGGGTGGCATGCCTATGGATTTTCCTCCTCTAAAAACTACATGCGTGTTATGGTCGGGTGCGTGTTATAGAGCGAAAAATACGGTAATTTATATGCCGCTGGCTTGTAATAAAACCTCTTAAGCAGTCTGTGTTTGGTTAATGTGCTGCTTCCCCGAGGGCACTGTTACTGCTCCTCAGCTCGGGGATGGTTTTAGAAAGCTGTTTGATTTTATTAAACTTTTTTACATGCCGACTTGGGAGAGCTAAGGCAGGGTAGAAAACTTTAGCCCAAAACCTGTGCTGCCTTGCAGCTATACTCATTTATGAGAAAGGCTTTCTTGAGGAACAATCTGGACCTGTTGCCTTGTGGGATATCTTTGGGAAAATAAAAGGTTAAAGAGTGAATTTGGAGTGGATGGCAGCTTGTAGGCCCACTTCTGGCAACTCCTGCAGCCAAGCTGGTGTCGAACGTATTGCTCTGCTTTCCTTTGGACCACATCAGCGAGTCCGAGAGGGGCGTCTTGTCATCTGGGCAGGCCAGGAGCTCCAAACACACTGCCCAGGCTTACACCCCAGAGAGAAATAAGAGAATCAGACATGCAATGGTGATCAGCTACTTACTGATTCCTCTGACTGTCCAGGCCTGTGTGCTCCTGTCTCCCTCCTACAAGGAGGAAAGAGAGAAACACAAACATTTGTGAGCTAAAATTATACAAAAGGTGGGAGTGGGGAAAACTAACATAGCATGGTCCAGAACAAAAAGTTATCATTTGTCAAGAGAAGATGAAAAGGGGGAAATCAGGGTCATTCCAAGGTTGGGTGCAGTAGGTGCATTTGCAGAGTGTGGTTGGCGGGGGCAGTATCATTGTGCCCATTTTACAGATAGGCAAAACTGAGGTTAAGCAACAGTGGTTTCGTCAACACATATGCTTAAGGTGTCTACTCTTGCACACTATCAGATTTCCAACTGCACCATTTCCCAACAATTGTGTCCAACTACACACATATACAAACTGTAACCTTCTCTTTGTGGCCATAGATGAGGCCCGTTTTTCACAATGTGTTGGGGACTTATATAAAGAGGGGAAACCCTCTAAACACGGATCCAGATCTGTGTTTCAAAGCAAAGCCTTACCTGTCCGTTGGCATTTCATGCACATGCTGACCAAGGCTCCTAAGAACATCAAGGAGAAGGCGCCCCAGATCAGCTCCACTTGGCTCATAGCTCGATCTTGCCGCAGCTACAACCTTGAAAATGCAAGAGCACGGTGGGTGGACAACTCAAACCACAACACATGTATCTTCCCCACTCCAGCTGCATGGAAGCAGGCGAAGACTACCATACCCTCCAACATGTCTCCAATGAAAATAGGGACGTCCCATTCCATAATTATGTTTTTTTCTATTTATACTCCACACATCTTACTGGGTTGTCCCAGCCACTCTGGGAGGCTTCCAACATATATAAAAATGTAATAAAACATTAAACTTTTTTTTTAAAAAAAACCCTTCTCTATTCAGGATTGCCTTCAGACGAATCGGGGGTCGGATAACTCCAAACCCTCCAACATTTCTCCATTGTGTTAACGGAAAAATCCGAGGGCTCCCTTGGACAAAACAAAGACACCAACCAGGATTACTTGGAGCAAAACAGCAGCCTGTAGGCTTGGCCTTTATTGATCTGTTGCAACAGGGTGCTCCCCTCACCTGCAGAAGAGAGGAGGGACCCAGAAAAATGGTGTGCAAGGCCTTATAAAGACTTTTGAAATTGCCACCCTGTAGATCAAGACCACCCCCAGAAACATCATACATACATCACAGAAGGGATGTAACCTAAGACCACCCCTCAGATAGATCACACCTACATCACAGAAAAGGCAGTCTAAAACAGAAATTTTAATATTGTTTATCTCCTGTTGTTGTTTATCTCCTGTCTGGCAGGTTACTTTTTTTTTTTTTTTAATTCTTTTTATTGAATTTCAGTTACAGCAAAAAACATTAAACAACAAAGAGAAGAAAACCAAACTAAGAAAAAGGGGAAAAAAAGGAAAAAGGAAAAAGAAAAGAACACACATGACAAAAACAATTTCAAACATACAAATTGACTTCCTTCCCTGCTGATTTCGGGCTTCTTAATAAAAAGTTCCATTTTCTGCAGCTGGTATTATTACTGATTTACACATCGTAAGTTTTATAACAGACCTGCTATAGTTGTTAAGTTTCTATGATTTCCTTCAATGTAAGCCATGAATTTATTCCAATCGCCAATAAACTTTGTATTTTTTTGGTTTCTAATTTTCTGTGTCATTTTTGCTAATTCAACAAATTCAAATAATCTTGATTGCCAATCTCTCACCGTTGGTATGTTTGTACTTTTCCCAATTTTGTGCAATTAATATTCTGGCCACTGCTGTCGAATATTGAAACAAAATTTTATCTTCTTTTTTAATTTCATCCCCGATAATTCCTAGTAAAAAGGCCTCTGGTCTTTTAGGGAAGGTATATTTAAATATTTTTTTTAACTCATTATAAATCAAATCCCAAAATTTCTTCACTTCCTCACATGTCCACCACATGTGAAAGAAGTTGCCTTCTTTTATTCTGCACCTCCAGCAGGCCTTATTTCCTGTTTTATACATCTTTCCTAATTTTACTGGTGTTATGTACCACCTATATATCATCTTTTCTAAATTTTCTCTAAGTGCAACACTTGCCGTAACACTGGCAGGTTACTTGATTGGATTGCCTGGGGAGCCTGGCCATTCTTTTGTAGTGATAAATACTTAGTTCCTGGGCCAGGTCACAGGCTCACACCCTATTCAAACACAGACATACCCTTAAGACAGGATTGGTGAAGGAAAAGACAATGGGGAGGCTTTTCCAGTTTGACCTTGCAGAGAAAACATTTGCTCAGTTTAGGAATCAAAATGGTTCCAGGTTGGCCTTCCTGTGCTGATCTATGTATGTGCTTGGTTGGTACACTTATGAACATTACCATATATTTAAGACCATAAAATTCCTATCACAATTGAAAATAGGGATATTTTCTAAGGAAAAGTGGGACATTCCAGGATCAAAACAGAACTTGGGATGGCTTCTCTAAATCAGGGATGTCCTGGGAAAATAGGGACATTTGGAGGGTCTGGACTACACCTGTGTGTAACCTTCTGCTCCTCCCACTTCAGTCCTCTGCTGGTCCTGGGAGACAGTGGAGCAGCAGGAGGAGATATGGAAGCCCTTGACTCTCCACCAGCCTGACCTCTCTCTTCCTTCTCCTGCCTCTGACTCTGGGGTTCCCCCAAGGAATCCTGGGAGCTGTAGTCTGTTAAAGACACTGGGAATTTTAACACTGTGAAGAGGTAAACGCCAGTTCCCAGGATTCTCTGGGGAAAGTCATAAGCTATAAATGTGCATTAAATTATGCTTTCAGTGTAGGGTGTGGAACCACCCTTTGCAATACACATGACTACCTAAAGAGGGAGGTCTCCCCCACGGCCTTTACGCCCGGAGTCGAACACTACCCAAATGCATCACATTCCCACCCAGATCCAACGCCTGTCGGATGACATTTGAGTGCCCAGCTTGGATATTTGAAGGGAACAAAGCAACTCACGAGGCCTTGGCTCACCAAGCAAGGAGGAAAAACTGGAAACTCTTGCTCAGACTTCTCCTGCTGCTGTTGGAAAGTCTAGAATCATAGGCCTGGGGTGACCAGAAACATTGAGAGCCAGCCCTCATGGGATGCTGATCACTGGGTCCCTCTAGCTCATAGAATCATGGAGTTGCAAGAGATCTGGGCTGTCTAGTCCAACCCTCTGCAATCTGAACACACGGTCTCCCATCCAGTTTAAAACCATACCGGACCCTGCTTCACTTTACAAGTGTGCTAGCAGTTTTATCGCTGCACCACTAGGAGCTAGTGTCATCTAAGCTGACTGGCAACAGCTTTCCTGGATTTCAGATGGAAGATGTTCTCAGGCCTGCCTTGAGATGCTGGGGTCTGCTCTGCTGCTGAGTCCACAGCCAGTCCCTCCCTCACCCCCAATTCTCCCTAACCCCACCAGTACAAGAAAAGACTAATAGGTTTTAACATGTGAATAAAATAAAAAAACGGGAGAAGCAGTTACTCTCTCTTGGGGACGTAACCACTGGCGTGGTTTGCAGACTAAATCCACCATCTCTTCCTCTCTCTCTCCTCTGCTGCTCACCTGGAATTGTCTCCCAATTTACCTGAGCAACGCTGCATCCCTGACATCCATCCATCCCCTTCTTCAAAGCCCACCTTTCCTGAATGACTTTTGCTACAGCTCCTTCACGCCTAAATCCAGCCAGAGTACATGCACCTTAAATGAAGCCAGAAGCTGGTGGGAATTGTAGCGCAAAGCGTCCAAGGGCGCCAGGTTGGTGGAGGTCAGCCAATAGTGTCCCAGGAGAGGGAATGGCCTGGTTATTGGACACAAGGCAGAAGAAGAGCCCTCGTACTAGGAGGGAAGGGTGTGCTCCATTATATGGCAGCTTTTAATTGCGATTCCCACCTTGTAACGAATAAATGCTCAGCTTGGTGGCACATTTTTCGATTTTAACTGCCTAACGGATAGCCTCACCTCTAAGTTCAGTTTTCACAAGGAAAGAAGGAGAGAGATTCAAGGATATTGTAGGTTGGCGGTAGAGAGAGAGACATTAATGGGAGAGAAGGAGAGCAAGGGCGATAACCCAGATAGATAGATAGATAGATAGATAGATAGATAGATAGATAGATAGATAGATACATAGATACATAGATACATAGATACATAGATACATAGATAGATAGATAGACAGATGATAGATAGATAGATAGATATAGATAATTTATTACGGTTGGAAACCAGCTTATAAAACACTTGGGGGTACAGTCACAGAAGGAAAACAAACAATTAAAACAATGTACAGCAATAAATTTAAAATGTATAAATGCAATAAGCATATAGACACTTAAAAATTTAAGATAAACTACGGCAGGGAGCTGACCCAGAGTCACCCATGAAACCGAGTTTGGGGATTTTCTTAACGAACTAGTTTGAGTCGGGAGATGGTCTGCGCCTACAGATCTGTACACAGAATCTGGAGACCATCCTAGAAGCTATTCATGCAGAGGAATGAAATAAGGTCTTAGCGGGTGACTGCTCAGCGGACAAATTAATACCCCTAAATCAGTCTTTCGCCCAAAAGGTTCCCCCATTTCTCCGAGAACCCAGAAGTGAAGTGTCTGGAGTTGAGGAAGGAGGCGCAAAAGTGAGAAGGCAGATGAAGGCAGCCCTACCTTCTGGTTCCAGCTGTTCTCAGGAGCTGCAGCTGATCCTTTCCCCTCCGGCCATCTCCCCTCGCTCACTCTTCTCTGCAGAAAGAGCTGACCTCAATGTGGTCACTCGCTCACAGAGACGGTGATCAGACATCTCGCTTCCTGTTCCCCTACGTGAGTCACCAAACCCGGCATCCGGCAGCCGGGCTCGGACGCGGCCCTCTCATCAAACCACAAGACCAAAAGCAGAGTAGCGGGCTGGAACGCCTGCGCGTCACATTCAGGTCAACCGCTCAGCCAAACCTGGGGGAAGGCTGGCTTAAATCCTACAGGTTGACTTGGAGGAATATTGGAAGCTGCCTTCACAAGAGAGGCAGACCAGCGGGGTCAGCTAGCTCACTGCTGCCCACAATCAGTGGTAGTGGCTCCACGGGGTTTGGGGCAAGTCAACCTGGACAGCTCAGTTCATTCGAGCATGGTGCTGATGATGCCAAGGTTGCAGATTCGATCCCTGTATGGGTAAAAAGGTAAAGGTAAAGGGACCCCTGACCATTAGGTCCAGTTGTGACCAACTCTGGGGTTGCGGCGCTCATCTCACTTTATTGGCCAAGAGAGCCGGCATACAGCCTCCGGGTCATGTGGCCAGCATGACTAGGCCGCTTCTGGCAAACCAGAGCAGCACACAGAAACACCATTTACCTTCCCGCTGGAGCACTACCTATTTATCTACTTGCACTTTGATGTGCTTTCGAACTGCTAGGTTGGCAGGAGCAGGGACCGAGCAACGGGAGCTCACCCGCGTCACGGGGATCTGAACCGCCGACCTTCTGATCAGCAAGTCCTAGGCTCTGTGGTTTAACCCACAGCGCCACCCGCGCCCCTCCCTGTATGGGACAGCTGCATAATTCCTGCATCGCAGGGGGTTGGGCTGATCCTCAAGGTCTCTTCCAACTCTACAATTCTATGATGTTCCCTAGCCCTTTCTGGAAAGTGAACCTGGGACCTTTCCATGCAGAGCGTGCACTGAGCTACAAGCCCCTCCCCTAATAATAAAGCGACTTTCCACTCCTGGTGGTTTTGAATGACCGAGAATCATAGAACTGTAGAGTCAAAAGTGAACCTGAGGGTCAAACCTCCTGCAGTGCAGAAATCACAGCTAAAAAACTCCCTGGCAGATGGCCATGCAACCTCTGCTTAGAAACCTCCAAGGAAGGAAAGCCCACCATCTTCCGAGGCAGTTCATTCCACTGTTGAAGGGCTCTTACCATCAGAATCTTCCTGATGTTCAGTCGGATTCTGCTTTCTTGTCATTTGAATTCGTTGGTTCGGGAGAAAAGGAGCAGGAGAAAAACAAGCTTGCTCCATCTTCCACAGAACAGCCTTCCAGATACTTGAAGATGGCGACTGTATCTCCTCTCAGTCTCCTCTTTACAAGGCTAAACAAACATGCCCAACACTCTGCAACTAGGCTTGGTTTCCAGACCCTTGATCAACCCATTTTTTAAAAAATTACAGTGGTACCTTGGTTTACGAACTTAATCCGTTCTGGAAGTCCGTTCTTAAACCAAAGCGTTCTTAAACCATGGTGTGCTTTCCCATAGCAGCGGGGGACTCAGTTTACAGATGGGACACACTCAACAGGAAACAGAACATGTTCTGCTTCCAAGGCAAAGTTCAAAAACCAAAACACCTACTTCCGGGCTTGCAGCATTCTTAAACCAAGTTGTTCACAAACTAAGCTGTTCTTAAACCAAGGTACCACTGTACAGTGTTAAGTACCTTGGGTTAAGTACTTAATTCTTTTCGGAGGTCTGTTCTTAACCTGAAACTGTTCTTAACCTGTGGTACCACTTTAGCTAATGGGGCCTTCCGCTGCCGCCGCACAACTTCTGTTCTTATCCTGAAGCAAAGTTCTTAACCCGAGGTACTATTTCTGGGTTAGCAGAGTCTGTAACCTGAAGCGTATGTAACCTGAAGCATATGTAACCAGAGGTACCACTGTATTTCATTTCACCAACAAATCTCTTTCCAAGAAACATCGCAAGCTGATTTGACAATAAAAATGTTCAAAAATGAAAACGTACACAAAAACTAATTTCAAATGCAAGACAGGTAACTGACTGGGATAAAGATCTCCACTGAAAAGAATGCTTGATAGGCACCAAAAAGGCATTAGAGAAGACAACCATCTGATATGTAAGGGGAAGAAGTTTCAAAGGGGGGGTGCCACCACAGTAGAGGCCCAGCAGTTCGCAATGTGCCAGTTTTGCTATACAACACAATAGCTGTAACTCAGTGGTCGAGAGAGCACATGGCTTTGAAGGCAGAAAATTCCACGTTTGATCCTCGGCCTCTCTAGCTAAGGCTGATCAGAGAACCAGTAGAGCTGCTGTCAGTCAGATCAGACAATATGGAGATGGATCTGATCTGATAAAAGGGAGATACAGGCCTAAGATTCCAGGGAGAAACATCACATGGGATGTTTATAAAAAAATATGTTCAAAAATACAATAATAGTTTTGACTTTGTGCTAGCATTCGAGTGATAAAGGAACTAAAAGGAGGTGGACTACAATTAAGGATTTATTATGTTTTCAGAATGTATTAGAAAAATTATATAGAAAGGTTTATTGTTTTGTGTACATTCGAATGTAGGATAAAACATATGCAAAGGGACTTGACCGGAAGTCAAAGTTGAAGAAAAGACTTTGGAAGATAAAAAGGGAAAAAATATTTACTTTCATTATTATCATTTCTGTGTGGGTGTGGGTGTGTTGGTGTCTGCACATACCGTATGTGTGTTGTTGTATGCAATGTTTGGGAGGAAATAAGACGGTAAATAACAAATAACAAACTAAATATTGATGTATGTAATTTTTATTTCTTAATTATATTTAGTAGTAGTATGGTTGTATTGTTTTTTGTAACATAAAACCATTCAATAAAATTTATTAAAAAAAAAAAAAGATTCCAGGGAGAAAGTCTCAGATGTTTCCTGAGAGTGCGTATTTCAAACAGATCTTACCATCGGGCCCTACAACTTTTTTACATTGCACATTGCTAGGCCCACCTTGAAACAGGAAGTTGATGTGCGATGGTGCCAAACCACGACACCCCTCTGAACAGAAGGAAACATTTAATGTGAAACGAAGGTTCCCCCCAGAGCTGATACAGACCCTAAAAGATCACCCCACTCAGCTGTTAAATTGCACTTGGTAAAAGTTGGCTTCAGGGCTATTTGTGATAAAAGCCATGCAATAACAGGTGGTTGTATGTTTTTTATAGATGGAGTAAAACTAAGGGTGGAACACCAAATAAGAACGTCCTGTGGTAAAATTATGGGGTTCAGGACCTAGAGCATTCCAGGGAGGTATTGTTATTGTTATTGGGTTTTTTTGTTTAGGTTTTTATTATGTATTTTGTGTTGGTTTTTTTAACATCTTTATTTAAAGTTCCAAAAGTACATAATTATATGTGCACTAAACATGGTGAGACGTAAATAAAAGAGAGAAAAAGAGAAACCGAACCCATGTAGAAGGGAAAATAAAAGGGGGAGGGGGGAACCCAAAACTGTGTATTTTACAAGGTTGTTATTGTACTTCACCAGATCTTAACCTATTACAGTATTTGTAAGGATTCCAAACATCATTGAATTTGTCCATGGCAAATCTGCGTTTACATGTTGCGAGTTTGTACAAGTCTTCAATCCAATCGTAGAAGGGAGCCACATTTTTATTTTTCCAATTCATCAGTATCAGTCTTATTGCTGTGGGTCAACTCACATTGTCCTTTTGTAAGGTTCCATGTGCTGGGTATACAATTCAAGAGGACATTTTGCTCTGTAAATGTTAAGGTTGTTCCGTACAGTTGTGTTGATAGTTTCAGTTACCTTCTGCCAAAAACCTTTCAATATAGGACAATGAAAAAACATGTTTTAGAGAAGCATTATCTCCATTGCATCTCCAACAGTTAGATACCTTAGATAGCCCTTTTTTAAACAAACGCAATGGGGTCCAGTATATTCAAAATATTATTTTGTGTTTTTATCTTGCATTTTTATGCTATGATCCACCCCGAGACTTATGAAGGGTGATATACAAATTTAATAAATAATAACATTAGCCTCAATCCCAACAGCATGAACAGCACTCCAAGCAAAATTCTCAGTTCCTATTCATTTTTGTGGTGGAGGCAAAAACACAAAAATGAATGGTGGGGTGGATAAAGTTTAAACCTCTCCACCCAGCCCAGCGCTCCGAAGCGGATGCAAATTTTACCCTCCCCAGATCTGAGCAATTATTTGATGAGTGGGCTCAGCAGATCTGCAAGTCACATCCATTGCAAAAGCTAAGCTGAGTTTTGAGTGAACATCTTGCCCAGGCCAAAACCCAGACCCATCCAGAGGGTGTGCAGCTTACGCCACCTAAGGGCCAAATCAGAGATGACAGCCAATGCACACCTGCAGTTTTGAAAAGGAATGTGTTGGAATGCTAACAGCATCCCGTTTTGGGGGGGTGCTGGGAAGAGAGGTAAAGAGCTGGATTCTGAATGGAGACACGGAAGGGAACAGCTACTCTTTCCTCCTCTTGTGATCTGGAGGGGAAACCCTCCTTTGAAGCTAATATTTGAAATGGGAGGAAACCCATGCATTCTGAAAAATGTGCATGTTACTACTGAAAGCAACATTCGCTTCTGGCTCCTCTGTATGGACAGGAGCCAACCCTCCTCGCTCTTTCAGCAGAAGGGACAGAGCCCCGGGAAGCGGCTGGCAATCTTTTGGCAAAGAATCCAGCACCCACAAATAATTAGGGACTTTCCCTTCCTGCCATCTCTGTGCTGCAAATAGCAGCAATATACCTAGTGTTGCAGAAGAATCCCAAGAATTTTACTTTGGAACAGGCTTCACTATTTAAATCAATAAATGCTTTTCTGCTTAAGCTGCCTTTAATGGTATTGGTGTTTCTTTTCCTGCTGTTCAGAGGTGAGTGGCAAAGCTTTTGTAGCCAAAACTGTGTCATCCATGCACCATGCATCCGTAGGCCTGGGGGAGCCCCACTGTTTCGTAGAATTATTTTTTTTAGAATGAAACTGCACCCAGTGAAGACTGAGCATGCTCAGTGACCATGGAATGCTGACCAACTCTTTGCTGGCAGTAAGGAGGGAAGAGGGAATGGAATGGAGTATCCCAAAAAGAGGATAGTTAGGGCACAGGCACGCTCAACTCCACATTGCTAACATTTCATTTTAGGTCCCATTTTGTCAATTTTCCAAGCTCTGTATCACTGGTTCCTTCACCTTATCCAACACCTGTTAAGCGGGATTGTTTGGGGGGGGGATGTAATTAGGATAGACGTTTTAATATTTGCAAGAAAATCTACTAGAACATATCTGCAGAACATCCTTTGATTTTCCATTCTATAAACTGTTGCCCCTTGAACAAATCTGACAGCCCCGACAACTCTTCTCTGCCCAGATGGTGAACAGACTTCAACACAGACCAGTCTTAAATATTACTTAATGTTTTCTTTATTTAAAAGTTCATTCACAAAATACCATATCCATAAATTTACTTTGTCATGAAGCAGAATGTGTTGAGTGTTTGGAAACTTGTCTTTACACGTTTAAAAGTCAAACGGCTTGACTACCAGGTGAGTTTTCATGGGCATCCTCTCTTTTGTTTTTTTGCTTTCGCTCTTAAAATCTCGGGTCTTCCACATTTTGAACAGAAGAGCGGCTACTGGATGGATTTCGATTGGAACACAACCACACACACATACACACACACACACAAAAATGCATGTCTCGAAAGAAAAGTAGTGTTAGACAAATGGTTCTTATTCTTAGAAGTGGACTGAAAGACAGGGTCGGAAAGAGACATTTATACTATGATATCCAAGGGGAGGCTAGCCCTTGGAACATTTGCCTATACAAATTGGAACCTGTTTTTACACAATGGACATGTCTTTTTTTTTTTTAAGGGGAGAGGAAGAGTAACACATCTGCTGCTTTCAATTCTACCTGTTCCAAAGCTACAACTGGATACCTTAAGCATCTATGTCAGGCACTGCAGGTGTTCACACCTTGACCAGACCTCACACTGAAAGCAATAACCTGCGAGCGAGAAACAGCTCCCTTCTTGGTCACCCAACGGCTCAGTATTCTGCTCGCTCTTTAAGTGCGCCATCAAACCTTTTCAAGCAGAATCCTTCTGGTATGGAGAGACAGGGGTTTGCAATCACCTGTTGCCTTTAGCGGCACATAGACACTGGGGTTCTGTGATCCAAAGAGAGCATCCCCCCCCCTCTGTTTGAGAGGCAAAGCACGAAAGCAAAGCTACGTTCTGCACAGCAGCCCAAGAGACAAGAGCTGAATGCTGGAAGGGCAGAGTCGAGAGCCGTTTCCTTCAAAACAGAGCCAAAGGAAGGAAGGAAGGAAAGTAAACTTTATTGGTTTCAGAAACTAGTTAAAAAGTGGTTAGTAAATATGAAAAAAGAAAACGCAAGAAAATGCTGGAAGAAGACAGTCCTTGGGTGCTACAGGAGGCACGAGCTTCGAGGGCCAGGGAGAAGTCAGCAGGCCAAGTCAAGGAAGCAGCAGAGCAGGGGTCCCTGTCTAGATTTGGCTGCTGACACGCAACTCAGCCCCAGGCAGGGGCCTGCAAAGTGCTGGCGGCACTGCCGGGAAGGGGAGGGGTGGAACTGATTTTATACAGTATATATATGTACATATATATTATTCCAAAGTGCCTAAGGGCTAACGGGTGGCAATCCTATTTAACGTTGTGTTGCATAAGCTAATTCTACAGGGGCTGTATTCTAGAGCTCGAGACGTCTTCCGCTTGGCCGGGACTCCTCGGAGTTGAGGGGCCACGAGGTTGTTGGCGGTAAGCATGCAGTGGAGGTAGAGAAGCACCGTGGAAGGCAGAAGGGAACGAAGTGGAGCAGCAGGACTGAACCCTAACCCGCGTGTCTCGGAAGTGGAAGGAGCCAGAGAGGAAGAAAAGGTGAAAGCAGCACCCCGGGGGAAGAGAAGTCGACCTCTGTGGAAGAGGGCAGCGATTTATTGGCCAGAAGCCATGTGCTGGGATTGGGGGGAAATGGCTTGCGGGGGGGGGGGGGGGAGGAGGGAGAAACTTAAGACAATGCAGGCACTAGATACAGCAAAGCCAAGAACGTACTAAAAACCACTTGTTAACAGCTGACATGCATTCGCAAGCTCTGGTTTGTTTTGTTTTGATTTTTCCTTTTCTGTTTCAAGGAGGACAGGTGTCAGATGGTAGGAATGGTGGTTGCAGGGTTAATGTTCCGAGCACAGTTAGACACTCTGGGCTGTCTTGCGTTTTGTCTCCCACCCCCACCCCCAGTCCCCTCCCTCAACCCCTTTCTCCCGCCCGCCCCCTCCCATTGCATCCCACCCCTCAAGCTCATTCTTGCTCTTCCTTTACTATTTCCTCCCTCGGCTTGGCTCCACCAAAGATGGCAGAATTGGGGTTGGCTACTTGATTGAGAGGAGTGGCAACCGTCCGGGGCTTGAGCTGGAGTCTGGGCCGCTGGGCTCTTTCCTCTGGAAGAGAAGAAACATTTCTGCTTGAGATGCAGCTCAGGCGGTCCCGTGAGCCAATGAAAAAAGGATCGTAGGGCACCTGTGACAGATTGATCAAGGAGAGGAAGCCTCCGGGTGATGAACTCCCAACTCCCATCAGCCCCGGCCAGCATGCCCAGTGGTCAGAGACGACAGGAGTTGTAGTCTGACAAGATCTGGAGGACCGCAGGATCCTATATTTGGTATAAGGCTAGAGCCCACTTCACATGCATGAAAGTAGCAGAGAAGTCCTCAAGAAGGCAGATGAATTGAGAGCAAAAAATGCAAAGCCTTGTATCTCCTATCATGTTCATCTCTTTGCCACTGGCACAATCCTCTGCTCACTATCCTTGCAAGTGTGTGATGTATTTTACATGGACTGTAGCACGCCCCAACCCCCGCGAAACCTCATGCCAGGTGCCTTTAAGAGATCCATAAGACTCTCCAGTGTATCTGTTATAGCAGACGGTTATGGCCTCCTACTCTGGAATGTCTCATACTCACAAGTCTAAACTTCTGTTGAAATGAACGAAACCAAAAAGCATTTCAAAATCAAGGTGTATCACAGTGCCGTCTGTCGCCGCAACTGACGTGCGACCCTCCAGATGACGTCACTGAATGCTGCAGGCCAAGAGCGGTGGACAGCAGCAATTCAGTTGGGCCAAAATGCAGGAGAAAGGAAAGGCTGCCTACCTTCAGTTGGCTCTCTGAAATCCATGGAAGCGCCACGCACTGGAGGCCCATCCCTGAAGCGACCGGTGCCTCCCATGGGTGGACCGGCTGCTCCTCCTCGCCGGTCCCCGGGACGGGTCCGGCCTCCCCGGCCTCCCAGGAAGTCGTCATCTCTGAAACCTGTCGGGAGAGACGTGGCAGTAAGGGCCAGCTCTTCAGACATGTCCGAAGCGACAGCCTTGCTTCTCACAGAGGCAAACCCACCAGCAGCTCCATCCAACCTGCGGGAGCATCTTGCAGAAGAGTGGCGGCTGAAGGACCAGCTTGGCACGCTCGGCTTGCCAAGAGACAGAAGTGGTTTTAGTTAAGCAGGATGCACTGGAGAGATTGGGCTAGGAGACGACGGCCATGAAACAGGAAGAGAAGAGGCACTCTGCCGTTTCATACAACTAGCTACAGAAAGTGAAAAGCTCCTCCAACAGCGAGGGCATGTATGGGCCCTAACGCTGCCCAAGGTTCGTTGAGAGGTAAAGGCATGGCTTTTTTTTTTGAGGATTGCCTGGTGCCGATGCTATGCCGTGGCTCTTGGTGGTGGTGTAAAAACTTGGCACTCTTGATTTTACTGTTAAGTGCTTATTTCATTCTCTTAGTTTGATTGGGTTGCTGTGTTAGATTTCCTTGCAAAAGGAAGAAAGAGGTTTTTTTAAAAAATAGATTGTTGCTATTATGAAGGGGATCAAAGAAAAAGGGAGAAAAGGTTCACACCTGCAGACTGCAATACAAATGTAAGATTGCTGCAGCCTGAAATCACGATCCCATACGATTTCTTCCTTTTGGAGAGTGTCAAGTATGAATGCACTGAAGCAAGAGTGGTTACTTTGGAAAGAAGGTAATCCTTGCTGCTAAAATCAAGATGCATACATGCATTTTTGCCAAGAGGTTTCTTACGACCGACAGGCAATCCATCCCTATTGTAAGTACTCTCAAAAATAAGATGGGAGGATAATTTGCACCAACTGACATATGCATACCTGTACAAGGATGCCAGAAGAAACCTCAAATTTCTGACTAGAGAAAAATGCATGGACTATAATTATAATGACTACTTTTTATTAGGCTGCCTACCAGTATGCTTTTTATTATGTTTTTATCACTGACATTTTGTAATGTGTTTTTAATGCTGTGCACTGACCTGGGATCTTCTGCTAAAGGGCAGTATATAAATTGAAATGCTACTAATAATAAATAAATACTACTACCACTACTACTACTAGACTTACAGAGGCTTACAGAGTTAAGTTTGAAAATTTTCTGGCCAAAAGGAGGGTGGGGGTGGAAACATGATCAAATACAAGGAAAAAGCAGTCTAAGTGCATCAGGAGCAGAACAGGAGAGGGAAGAATGAACTACTTGAGGATAAGATGATCTTACAATCTCCATCCACTATGGGATGCCTCCAGCATCTTCTTGTGCAACTAAGAAAGTGGCTGAATTTCAAGTACAACCATCTGCCATGAACACAATGCGTAGTCACAAGCATTTGGTTTATATTCTCCCAGATCTGTTAAACAGGAATAACCCTCATTACGGTAGCTGTGGAGGTTGGATTGTACATACAAAAAACATATTGCTAGTTTAGTGCTGTGTAGCAATAAACAGGAATAAAAGGAAAGAGATATAAGAGGCTACACACCCTGCTTTGAGCTGGTCTGCCCAGTTGATGGGAGCCAACTTAGTCCTACAGCCAGAGCATATATTCATGTCGCCCCTCCCAATTGCCTCTGCCCATATTGCAAGAGGAAAGAAGCAATCTAGCATGTTCAGCTGAAAGGCAAGTTAGTAAGCTTTCAAGAAGGCGGGGAGGGGGGGGGGAATAAGTTACCTGGGCCTATCCTCATCTACTTCTCACCCAGTGGGCCCGATGCTTTTATTACAGGATCCAGAAGTGTTGTGTGTACCAAAAAGAGACAGACAGATGGAAGCAGAGTCCCAGCTGATGCTAAGACAGAGCAACTCAGAACTGCACAATCCAAGCCATGCCTTCTGAAAGCAATTCAGGTACTTGTATTTGTCAAAAAGATCCAACACTTATTCATGCCCTCAAGTCTTCGAAGACTTTCAACTCCCCCCCCACCCCCACCCCAAACTAGGACTAGACATTGAAATCCTTCAATCAAAACAGAACACAGACAATTTGCAACCTTTGCCATGGTCTTCAAAAATTAAGAAACATCCAGATAAAGTTTTGGGCTTCTGCCTTAGTGGCCAACCAGACTGCCATAGGATGATCTGTGGTCACAGGCATGTCTGACAGAGAAAGGCAAAAGGAAATTGAAAGAAAAACATTTTTTGGTGGGGGTAGGGGACGAGGAGGAATCAGGAAAATGAAAATGGAGAAATACTGCTACCAGAACTGAAGTCATCTCTGGAATCCCATCCACCTCCTCGTGATTCCCGCGGACCTCCTCCGCCCATGCCTAAAAAGAAAGCCACATTGTAAGCAGGGGTCAATGGGGAAGGCGGGAAGATCTAAAAGGTTCCACTGCCAGCGGGCGGAAATCCCAATGCTCTCTCAGTCTGGTGCAATCCTCACATTCACAACCACTGGGCAATTGTACTCTGCAGGAGAATGTGTCTAGATCAGAGGTGTGGTTGGCACATGAAAACCCAGGAAAGGACACCGCTCTTAGCTCTCAAAGAAGGGGGCTCATCCATCCAGGCCTGGGCAGGAAGATTGCAATGAGGAAACCTGTGAAGTGCCAGCATCTTCAGAAAACGCAAAAGTTCAAAGACAGCTTTTCCGTTATTTCCCTGAGCTGAGATGCACTTAAACCACTTACATCACAAAACTACACAAAGAGGCAGAGGGGACCCGCTAAGGTTAGGAAGATGGCCCATTTTCTGCAACAACATCTACTACACAAACCGTCTCAGCTGCTGCACCTCTATCTGGGAGCACTCAACCTTGTGACACATGCAGTTGCCCAGCCTATGAAGTAGAGCATTAGCAAGCTCAAGGTTCTTGATGTTAGTTAAACAAGAAAAAAGTTTGTTTCCTTTTGGATCCAACAGCTCAAACTGTATGGCATTAATAAAATAGTAGATGAACACTTGTGAGCTCACGCTGCGGCCTCCTTTTGTTTTAGAGAGCACCACACCATGAAATAGCCCAGCCTTTGAAATACCTTTCTGCTCCAGATACTTTTCTGCCTAGCAAAACACATACAGCTGTTTAGATCTGTCTGTGTGAGCCTGGAGCTCTTTAGAACAAAAGAGAAGGCAGCATTAAAACAGTCCAGCATTACTCAGAGCAGTAAGATGCACGGTTTTGAAAACGCCAATTAAATCATTAAGAGGTTATGAGTTTACTGCTCATTTCTACTTTAGCGCCTCAAGATACACGATGCCAATCTTGTTTTCCCACGTAGTTTTAAACTCCATACTTAACTTTAGTTGGGGGAAACTCAACTCAAACATAGTTGGGGGAACTCATGTCTTCAAAGGCTGGCCTACCAGTCTACACTAAGCCTTTTCTGAGCAACTGCCTACCATCAGAGCTAAGCAGTCACCTCCCATGTTTGCGGAGTGGCAGTACATTAGGACACATTTGCTTTCAAGCAAAATGAAAAAAGGCATGTTGAGGCAAACTATTTATTCTCCCTGCCCTCCAGTTAGCCAAGAAAGCAAGAATATTCCCTCCAATTCAATTTCTCAATGATGTACAGGAGCAGGGAGGGAGACCCAAATCTCCAGCCACAGTTCAGCCAAAACTGCTTTTGTGACTACCACACCTTGAAAGGTCACTGCTTGCAGCTCCTCAGATTATAATTGAGCCTAGGTAGCTCCTACCCCGAGTCACTCTCCTTCAATTTGCTTCCTTGAGGTTCCTCCCATGCCAGCCTTTAAGGAGATAAAGCTACTCACCTGCCTGGCTCTGTGCCTACCTATGAGATTCTCATACTTGGAAGAGTCATCCAAGAACACTTGAAGTCTCCTAAGCAGGCATTTGCTGGCACACGATATGGCCACTTGGTGCGCAACAAGACCTGGCTTGCAGCCAGAGCACCAGAGAGGTTGGAGAAGAGGACTTGCCACCGCTGCCACTCCCTTTTGCTGCCTGCCACCAGCCACTCCTGGAACCAGCTGTGAACCACCCAGCCCAGTAGAGGGCAATATTCAAGCTTGCAGGATCTAATTTTGCACCAGCTGGAGCCAGGTGCAAAAGACATACCCTTAGAATTAAAGAACAGGGTACCTCCGTACAACCGCTGAGCGCATGAATTTGTTCTGAGCCCAAGAACTGAACTGAACTCAGTCCTTCCACACATAAATCAATTTCTTGTTAAATATTGTTTGCTTTTTAGACAGTACACTGTGTGTGTGTGTTTAAATGCTTTATATTTATATTCCAAGATTTCTTGATTTCAGCAATCTAATTTAGGTATGTCATTTTGCTTGTTGCTATTGTTAAACAACAAAAGTCAGAAATCTTTGCCAATACACCACGAATTACCCAAATATCTAGATCACAAACTACCTTCTGCCTACCCCGATCTAGGCTGCCCACCTCTTCTGAACTGCTGTGGCCTCCTGGAGCGCAGCAAGAATAGAAACTGATTAGCTTCTTGATTTATTTACAGGCCTGTTTATTTGGATTTAGCTCTGAACTTGTGGTGCATGAAGTCTAGATTATACCACTCCAATAATACATTATCACAAACTCTAGATTATTCCACCATTAAGACTAATTTTTCCCAAATGTATTTAACTGTGTTTCTTGTCTTTGAATTTATTGAAGTTCAATACAGATAGTTTTCCCCCCAAATATTTGGTCTTTTGATAATACTAACATTTATATAATACTAACATATTGTGAGCAACTTTGGGCACAGTTTACTGTTGAAAAGTGGTAGGTAACTAAACTAAAAGCTTAATATTATACATACACACATGCTAGTTTAAGGCGGCACTAATGCACTCATTCCAATTTGCCATATATTAAAGAGCAGCTATTTAAACATCACCTCTGTCCTCTGGGCCGCCACCTTTTCTGAAACCGAAGCCACCTTTGTCTTGTTTCCTGCCTTCAGCAATGTCCACTCGGAGTGACCGGTCCCCCCAAAGCTGTTGGATGCAGAAGAAGAAGAGGAGAAATCTTACCACCAGTCATTCCAGCAAGGGCAGCTATCAATTTTCAAATACTATTTTATAAAAATGGTAAGCTTACTGCTCCATCGTATGTCAGAGCTTCTTTAAGCGATTCAACCTCATCAAATTCTACGTAACAAAATCCTGTAAGACAAAAAGAGATTAAAAACAAAACAAAAAACAGAAGCCAACTTTCATCTCAGTATCTGGAAAGTTGCGAACCCAGATAGTGTACACAAGTGGGCTGTTAGGCAAGGAAGTCAAACTAGGATATCAGGGCAAACAGAGGTTCATGAGCTGATCTGTCTCCTTGAGGTACCACTGATTTCCAGCCTGTTCCCCGATCTCTTCCCTCACTTCTGCAAACAGAGTAAGGAGATTTGAGAGATGGGGGAAAGAGAGAACATGTAAGCAAACCTGAAGGACAATATGTTCCCACACAAAACTCCCCCAAAGCAAACGTCTTCAGAGAAGTTAACCTGAGTGACCACCAGAGACTGCCTGTTCTTTCTATGACTGTAAGCAGACTATGAAAGCTAAATGGTACAGCACATGCTCTGCAGGGAGAAGGTCCCAGTTTTAATCCCCATCATCTTCAGGTAGCTCTTGATTAGCAGAGTATGATTGAAAACTACTTAAGATGGCATGTGCACCTTAAAACCCAGTATCTCTCACCACTAATCAGCTGCCTCTCTACCTCAAACTTGGTTATGAAGGAGAGACATAGAAGGACCTACCTTTAAATTTATCTGTCTCTTTGTCTCTGACTAATCGCACACTCCTTACACTGAGATCTTTGAAAATGGCATCGATGTCTCCTTGGACCGTGTTGAAGGGGAGGTTGCCAACGTACGCTGTGAAGGGGGGCTCTGTTGGAAGCTCTTTCTGTCTACGTGGGCCAACACCAGCACTGCCACGAGATCTGTTGACAAGCACAGAATTAGAGCCTAGGCCAGAATGCTCCTGGGATCAGGAAGCAGCAAGGATGCTCCATGTGGGGAAGGCAGGAAAGAGATGTTACAGTAGAGCTGTATCTCAGTTATACTAGCTGTGTAATACAGTGGTGCCTCGCAAGACGAAAAGAATCCATTCCGCGAGTCTCTTCGTCTTGCGGTTTTTTTGTCTTGCGAAGCAACCCTATTAGCGGCTTAGAAAAAGGGAGAAAAAAGCGAAAAAAATCTGAAGACTCGCAAGACGTTTTTGTCTTGCGAAGCAAGCCCATAAGGAAATTCGTCTTGCGAAGCGCCTCGAAAAACGGAAAACCCTTTCGTCTAGTGGGTTTTTCGTCATGCGAGGCACCACTGTATAAAAAAGGATGATATAGCCTCTCCTCCAGGAGTTGACAATTCAAATTTAGCCAGTAGAGAGAAAGGAGGGTGTTAATGTATACAGACACAGGGGCACAGAAAGTAGAAATTTTGTATTAATTGGGTATATGTTTTAACTAAAATCTTGCTATTAATTAGCCACACAGTGCAGCCCCAACAACAGATGCCTGTGAACAAATGCAGTTATGTGCAGCTCCCCAAGTATGAAGAACAGCAGTCAACCATGCCAAGTTCAATCACTGTGCTGCCTGATCCTATGCGCATCTACTCGAAGTGGTTCAAAGATCTGAAGGGGGCAACTTTCCTCAACCTTTCAGTGCAGGACACTTGGTACAGGCAGGAGGGTTTAGTGAGCATGAGTAGAAACCCAAGGGCAACTTGCTTTTTATACAAAATTAATTCATATACACATGGTGCTCAATTTGTTAACTTGACTGAATTGGGAGTGAATAAAACCAACCCCATCATCCTGAAAGGCATCTGGAACAGCAAGGTGGCTCTAACCAGCTGGCTCTGTCATTTGGTGTCCGTGATGGAAGATGTTGACAGGCAGTTAAAAAATGACATACTACTAACCATATGCAGGCCATTTTATACACAGGGCAGGCAGGAGGTAGATCAGGATGTACTGACAAGACCTCTGGATGAGCTGCAGCTACAATTTGGGACTCCCAACAGTTTAAGAAGAGCAAGTACAGAACACTTTGCTGATATGGCTAGGCTGGTGCTGATAGATAATCTCCAAGCCTATTTAAGCCAGTATTAACTGGTAGGCTTTCTAGGACTGGGCAATATCTGGTTTTCAACACCGCGATATATCACCAGCTACACATCGGGATCTATTACAATGTGTAAAATAAGGATGGAGCTGTGTAGAGTCATTGGCTGGCTTCACAGTTTTTCCCACACTGTGATTTTTTTTTTTTTTGCATAGCACAAACATATTTATCATTATTTGTGATGTATTGACAGGTCAAAAATTATGAAACTGTTATCATGATATGAACTTCAAACCTGTTTTGGGCTATGTATCAATATACAGCCCAGCCCTATTGACTACATCTTTGTGTAGCTCTGCTAGCCAATTTTAAAGCTGTATTGGAATCCTATCTCTAGTGACTCAGGTGTAGATTGGTACTTTATTCAGAACATTTTAACCCTGTTCTAGGACTGGGCAATATCTGGTTTTCAACACCGCAATATATCACCAGCTACACATCGGGATCTATTACAATGTGTAAAATAAGGATGGAGCTGTGTAGAGTCATTGGCTGGCTTCACAGTTTTTCCCACACTGTGATTTTTTTTTTTTTTTTGCATAGCACAAACATATTTATCATTATTTGTGATGTACTGACAGGTCAAAAATTATGAAACTGTTATCATGATACGAACTTCAAACCTGTTTTGGGCTATGTATCAATATACAGCCCAGCCCTATTGACTACATCTTTGTGTAGCTCTGCTAGCCAATTTTAAAGCTGTATTGGAATCCTATCTCTAGTGACTCAGGTGTAGATTGGTACTTTATTCAGAACATTTTAACCCTGTTCTTTAGCTGAAAAGGCTCCCAGATTGACAGTCCCTGGCTACAATCTGCTAGGGATTGTCAGTCCCTAGACATACAATCTAAAATGCATGAAATAAAAGGGGAAAGGGAAGAGGGTTGAAGAAGGGAGAAAGTAAGCGAGCTCAGGCTCCAGTTCTAATTGGTGGACCTGAGAGGTTTAGTAACAAAGCATTGTAGACCTGCCCACCTCTATTTTTGAATGTTCTGACAGGCAAGGAGGGCACCCTACTTGCCTGTGGCCTTCCCAAGACAATCTTTCTGCAGTCCTTATGGGAAGAAAACTATTCCATAGCCAAAGCATGTATTTGTAGTTAAAATACAGTCATACCTCGGGTTACAGGTGCTTCAGGTTGTGTTTTTTTGGGTTATGGACCGCCGAAACCCAGAAGTACTGGACTGGTTACTTCCGGGTTTTGGCAGTCGCGCATGCGCAGAAGTGCTAAATCGCGCTTTGCACGTAAGTGCCAAATCGCAACCTGCGTTGCTGTTGGTTGCGAGCACTGCAGGTTGCGAACGTGCATCCGACACGGATCATGTTCGCAACCCGAGTGTCCACTGTACTTTTTGGTATAATGCCCCAGCCAAAAATTCTGCTAGGGCAGCAAGCATTTTAGATAAGTGGCACATAACTGCTAAGAAAAGCTACTATGCGAGCACAGTATTTCAAGAACAATGAAGGATGAAGGGAGAGAGCTAGCCAAATGCTTCTGGATATTTTATCAGTCCTCCATTTGGAATACATCCCAGTTGCCTTCTTTTCACCTGATCAGCATGCTTGATATGCCTAGAAAGCCACAGGCGTCAACTGGCCAATTCCATATGTACCTGGAGCTCTTTGCCTTTTTTAAACATGAAAAGCAATGCAGAAAAGGTGCAGATTTGCCTAGGTAAATATTCAAGTACAGTAATGCTATTAGAAAACATAAAAAGATGCCTTCCAACTAAGGTTAACTAAATTGATAGTCTAAACTAAGACCATTTCTAAACTTAAATACATATTGAAAAAGAAAAGATACTGAAAGCTAGGACAGGGTAAGTGTGTAGTTCTGAGTGTGGTGCTGTTGAGAGACTGTACTGTATCAAATGCTTATCAGTCCTATCAGTCCTAAATCTACTTCTTAAATAGAAGCAGTCACCATAACATCAGTTTTTCTTACAAGAAGAAAAAGAAAAAGAAAAAGAAAAAGAGAAACCAGTTGGTTCAGTGCTAGAACACGTGCAAAGATCTACTTTACCCGCACCCAACTCTGCATTAAAACTCACATCATGGATACCTTATGTATAACAGCAATGCCAGCAGTATAGTCTCATGGATATGCCCACTACGTTTATAAATGGGTGACAAATTATATTTGTCTTATGGAGTTCGACCACAAAGAGCTTAGGGAAACTGGCCCGTCCAAATAAGTATTGAGTGGGTCTTGCTTTGTGTCTTCCTTTCCACATCAACCAGCCACAAATAGGTTGGGCTTGGTAGAATTCTTCACAACTAACAGAGGCAACAGACTGATGAAGCATGTCACCACCAGTCCTATGAAGAGATGATGAACTGTTTTCTGGAAGGGTGACTCGGTCTTATGAGCCAACCATGAACCATGACCAATTCATGACCAATAAGGACACTCATGTCACATTAGACACACTTTAAGAACCGTTACTCAACCCAGTTGACCGGCAAACCAACCTCAGCACCATGAGCCCTGGATGAAGACTCCCTCCTAGATACTCCCAGTGACACACCTATCCCATCATGTTTCCTAATGACAATCTGTAGTCATCTAAATTTATGAAGTTGGTTAGCCAGGGGTGGAAACTGCTATTCCATCAAGACAGAGACTATAAAGGAAATGGGAACTAGGTACAGAGCAAATTATCTGATATACTCTGCAAGAAAGGATGTTTAGAATGATGCATGTAGACATGATGTACCCTAAACACAATCTACTCTTAAAAAAACCACAACCATAAATGCTTCTGTATAGCTTTCTGACGAGAACTCAATTTCCTTGTCAAAAATTCACCAGCTGCCTACATGCAGGCAACATACTATTTTAAGATACAACTTTTCTAAAGTCCATATTACTGCAGAATCCAAAGAAATTAATAACATAATGCTATTACCCTTGCAGCACAAGAGCATGTGATGATTGTGGAAGATTCATGATTCTTCCCTAGATATAAAGAGAGTTCTCAACTCCCTCTCACTCCCATAGGGTCTGCCCTAGCCTGGATGAATCACTAGCCCTGGATCAAGTCTTCTTAAGGGGAAGTCTTCATGCAAATGGCCTCAATTTCACTCCTGGCATTATCACTGGCACCGGTATAATACTCATTAGAACAAACACAGCTGCCAGCTATGAAGTCAATGCCATTAATAAAGAGTGAGGAATGACGAGGTAAAGTCGTATCACTCTGACTGGCTCTCTAATAGGGAAACACCACCTCCTTTCAATGGTGAGGCAGCTTATAAAGCTGAGATACATTACTAGGTTCAACAGATGTGCATAACACCCATAAAAAAGTATACATAGTCTCTACCAGCTAACCTGTAACCTTCGCATATTTTTGATTACAGTTTTCATCAGCTGCAGCCAACAATTTATTACAGTTTACAATCACATAAAACTAAAATAAAAGCAGACTATTATTAAAACAATGAAACAATAGAATACAAAGTAATGTAAAAATTTAACATACAAACAGCCTGAAAGTAGAAGAGAGTCTTATCTTGATAAATAAATAACTGTAAGCTCAGCACAAATGAAACCACTTTGGAGGAAACTGAACAAACAGGACTAACATATCCTCCTGTTGTCACATCTGGTGGCAGGAAACCCAGAGACCAGTTGGAATGGGAGCCGGCACTTCTCTAGACATCCCTGTGTGACAAGAGCTCAAGGCGCGCTGCAATGCATCAGTGCACTTTCTGCCAGAACAGAATCAAAAATATTTTTGCTGCAGACCAAAATCTAATTTCCAGTCCAGAAATGGGGGCAATAACTTTAACATATAGTTACAGAATGGCTGCAACTGAATGTTTAGAATTAGGTTGTTTCACTGCAGTTTGATAGCACTTGAAATTGCAACTTAAGGAACTAGGAAATTACCAATACAGTACAATAAAGGGGCTATCAACATGTGCTGTTTGTTATCTTCAGCAAATCTGAACAAACTTTTTCAGGCTTGTGTCCCAGCTGTGTTCAAAAGTTTAACTTAGATGATTTAATTACTGAAATTAATTGCACTGAGACTAATACAGCCACCGCAGTCAGCATTTTTGCAAAAGGCAGCAAGAAACAGCTCAACCAATTTCCAAGGTATTATGCCTACCTACTGCTTTCAGGAGCCTTTAAATAAGAATGCTAGTGGACAAATGCTGGAGCCGATGAAATCTGGCATACACTGATGAGTTTTCCATCTTAGACTACACCCATACTGTAATCAGCTCATTTCCCAGTTTGATAAACTCGAACTGAAAAGTAAGCTCCAAGTACCAAATGTTCACTTCCCTTTCCATAGGCAACACACAAGCAGCACCAGCCACTCCTCATAGCCCTACTCCCTTATTTGATTTTAGTCAGACTCTTCTCTGCCTTTTGCTTGTTCCTTTCTCATGCTTAGCCACTGCAAAGGGCTAGGAATGCAGAGTTCTTATGGCTTGTAGCAAAAGGTACAAGCTGTGATCAGGTCAGCAAGATGCCTGGCAGAGATGTTGGGGAAACGAACCTCCAGGTGGCAAAGCAGATCACCTCCATACAGCTGCCAGATCATGTTAATGTGGAGAATAATACAGTGCAAGGCACATGCAATTCCTCCTGTACAGAAAGTATCACCTAAAAATACTGTTCAGGAGCCTTTGTGGGAGGCATCAAGTGACCAAAAGGCCATTAGTCTCTGCTCCACTAGATTCAAAACTAGCCAGATGAGTAGCAATGAACTTCTCCTTTGCTCCATCTCATAAATGTATAAGTGCCTTAACCTACCTCCTCACCCTAAAGGATATAACCTTGTATTTCATTCTCTATTTCACCTTCAATCTCATTTTTATCCTTACCCCACTATTGCCATTTCGTCTGAACTCTGTGCTCCACCTAACATCCAAAGGATCTACCTTCCCTGACCCCTAGATTCATACCATTCATCCCCACTCCTGCTTAACCTATTGATTATTGATCCATAATCTTACCTTTCTTCTGCATCTCTTACAGTATATATGCATCTCTTACAACCATTTTCGTAAGAGACGCATATATACTTTTCTAAAGAGATACGCAGTCAAATTGAATGCAGACCAGAAAACAAATCACATCTCCTAGTAGAACCCATCTGCCTGCAAAAGAATAGGAAATGTTTCAAGTGATTCCATTCACTTGCAAAAAGTATCATCCACCCTTCGCCAAATGGTCCTAGGGAGGAAAAACCACAAATATTACTTTAAAAATCATTAAAACAAAATACTCAACTAGATGACTCATCACTATCCCTGGCTCCTCCTGCAGGCCTGGACAAAGAGCTATGTCTTCCGTAAACGAAAGTAACACTGCTCTAGATGCACCTCAGAAGGGAGGGCACTCCAGAGATGAGAAGGCACCCAAAGAAAGCTCTCATATTAGTCAACTTTTATCAATTTCATCCCAAAGTAGAATCACACACCAGGCTGCCAATCTTCAAATATTTGCATCACAGGTAGTTTAAGGCTTTATACATCGATGAGAGTACATTGAATTGTACTCTGAAGCGAACTAGCAACCAGTGCTGAGCCTTTAAGATCAGTGTTAAATGGGTGTAGCCATCAATGCCCACCAGTACCTAGCCAAAGCATTCTGCACAAGCTGCAGCCTCTGAAACATGTGATGGCAGCTCCACATAGATGATGTGGACAATAATTTTATCAGGAGGTTATGAGAATATGAGTTACTATGGCCAGGCTTTTTTCCCCCCAGATTGTAAGATGAGCCTGAAAGGTCAGGCCAATGGCCTATCTCATTCATTATCCAGTTCTCACAGTGGAAAGCTAGCTACTTGTCAGAAGCCTGCAAGCTAGGCATGAGCACAACAGCACTCTGCCCACTTGTGATGCCCAGGAACTTGTATTCAGAAGCACAATGCTTCTGCAGTTGAGGTAGACCATAGTCTCATGGCTAGTAGCAGTGGCTACCCAGGAATGGGTGTAGCTGGTGAACCAGGAAGTAGACACACCTAGCCACTGAAGCAACTTGGACCTCAGGTAACATAGCTGTATTATGCACCATCCCAAGCTATCTACCTGCCTTTCAAGGAAGTGCAACCCCATTTAGTTCTTGGATTCAAGAACCCAAAGCAAACCTCCATCTTGTCTGGATTCATTTTCCATTTATTGGTCCACATCCAGCCCATTACTGCCACCAGTCCAGTCAACACTCTGCCTCACCTGTTTCAGATGGAACAGAGAAAAAGAGTTGTGTGTCATCTGCATATTGATGAAACTTTGCTCCATATTGCCTAATGAGCTCTCCCTGTAGCATCATACAGGTGTTAAAAAGAATGGGGGACAGGATGAAACCCTGCAGGACACTTACCATGCAGTCAAACAGTAGCTCCCCATTACCTGTAAGTAAACCTGGAACAGTGTGGTCACCTCCCAAAGCCACAGATTTGTTTGTGAGCACAACACACATAGTACTTCTTGACTGACCCTAAAGCTTTTTTCTTATGACAATTCTTTATGCTGGTTCTTTCTATTTTCTGAAACCTGTCAAGATAACCCAGATGATTTCACATACTTAAGACTTCTTTGGGCATTCCGCCTCCCCTTCACTCAAAAACTTATTCAGCGCCTCCCCTTCACTCAAAAACTTATTCAGGCAAGTCACTCTGACTCTTTCCCCGCCCCCCCTCTATATTTGCTATATGAAGATAATCGTGATGAACCTACAGGGGTTTTTATGAGAATGGCTGAGATAACTGCTCTCAAGTGAACAAGATATAAAACTTCATAATTTTCTCACTTATACCACTTTTAAACAGTTTACAAAGCACTATATCCCAAATATACTCTCTACTATTAAAAATAGAAACCTCTCAGCTTCTCTCTGATAAGAGATCACACATTATTCTTACTGGAGTAATAGGACTGGTCAATAACTCCAGATTCTCTCACAAAGACAGCCCTGCAGTTATGGTTTAATGTTATGTGTGAATGCAGTCATGAGATGTGGAAAAAGAGGAAGCAAAAATAAATAAACAGGCAAAGTAACTGTTACTTTTTTATGCCCCCTTCCCCATATACTATACTTACCCATCTATAAGTTCTGGGTGGGTGTGGAGAAGAAGACAACATTTTCCTACAACTTCCATCCATTCCCCCATATTATTCTTTCCTATGGTATGACTCTTATGCTCCCCACACCTTCAAATTACCACCCCCTTGCCCACAAATAAGCACCAACTTGGGGAACAAACTCAATTATGAAAACAAACTCAGGTCCCAAGCCAGAGCTAAGAATAAAGGATGAACTCCTTATTGAACTACATGGAGAGGTTACAATATGAGGGAGGAGTAGTTTAGAAGAAAAAGTAGAGTAGGGATGGACCAGAAGATTCTCTCAAATTTATTCATCAAATAAAACTGAATGGCACAAACTATGGGATTCACTGCCACAAAATGCAGGGACAACAATGGGCATGGGCATGGATGGCTTTACAGGGCATTAGATACATTTGTAAAGTTTAAGACCATTTATTAGTCATGACAGCTATATGCTACCACCTTCAGCAGCAGAGGCAGAAAATACCTGAATAATAGTTGCCCAGGCATTACAGCAGGTTCCTATTGCCCAACATCCTGTCTACCTCTGGACTTTCCAGAAGCATCATGTTGGTCACTGTGATGCTGAATTAAGTAGGACCCACCTTATTCACCCTTCTCCCGTGGGACTGCAATCCCAGTTTTCATGCAAAAGCACCCAGGCCTGAAACCTCTTCCCCATAGGCTTTACTTACACCCCACGGAGTCCCCTCCTGCTTTCCCCTTTAACCAACCTCAGTCTTCCTGCCCCCCAGCACCACCCATCTCTTGATACCCCACTAAGAGACTAAAGAAGCTGGAGCCCTTTCCCCACAAGCTTACCCGCCTCCCTTATCAGAGACCACTTACCTTCCACCGAAGCCTGTTACCCGTTCCCATAAGAGACATCTCAGGCCTGGTCCATTCCCTCCCATAAATTATGCCCTCCTAGATCTCTTTTTCAGCCCCCCTTTCCTGTCATAGGCCACTTCTACCAGAGCCCAAAATACCCCCCCCCCGCCCCAGGAACACCTTTGCTCACACCTTCCTCGATCCCTCTTGTCCTGACCCACCTCCTCTCACCAGGGGCCACTTCCCTTCCGCCAGAGCCCGGATCCGTCTCCCCCGCCCCCTTCTTGGCACCCGCGTGAGAGGCGCTCCAGGCCCGACCCGCCCCCCGCCGCAGAAGCTTCGCCTCCGGCCCTCCCGGACCCCGCGCTCGCTCTGGCCCGCCTCCCCCGCCCGGAGGCTCCTTCTCCTCCCTCGACACACGCGCTCGCCGCCCCGCGCACGGGCCCTCCTGCCGCCGCCGCCGCCGCCACCTCGCTCCTCCCCTCGCCCGGGCCCCGAGGCCTCCCTTCGCCTCCCCGGCCGGCCCCGCTCCCCTTCCCCGCTCACCCGCGGCCGCCGCCGAAGCTGCTGTAGGCCCGGTCGTCATAAGCGTCGAAATCCGCCATTGCTGCTGCTGCTGCTCCTGCTGCTGCCGCTGCTCCTGCCGCCGCCTCAGCCTCCCCCGAGCGCGAGCGAGCGCCGCAGGACCCCCGCGCCGCTTATATAGCGGGCCTCGGCCAGGGGCTGCCCGTCGAGGTGCCTGCAGCCGAGGAGCGCTTTGCGCCTGCGCGCAGTGGGGGTGGCCCCGGTGGTGCCTGACTGGAAAGTGAAGTGTTGGGGGGGGGGGAAGAGAGGGAGGAGGAGAGGTTTCAAAATGACCCAGCCCTAGCAGACAGTAGAGCCGCATGTGGGGATTGGGAGTGATGGAGGATTAAAAGGTTCCCTCCTGCTACCTGAGGAGAGAAGTGGGAGGCAGTGTAGCTAGCTTCCCTCTCTGACCTGCTGGGAGGTGCAGAGAAGTGCTTTGCCATCCCATGCGTGAAATCCTAGCCTTGCAGCGCTGGCATTGCCAGCTTACAGTGGTACCTCGGGTTAAGTACTTAATTCGTTCTGGAGGCCCGTACTTAACCTGAAACTGTTCTTAACCTGAAGCACCACTTTAGCTAATGGGGCCTCCCACTGCCACTGCGCTGCCGGAGCACGATTTCTGTTCTCATCCTGAATCAAAGTTCTTAACCTGCAGCACTATTTCTGGGTTAGCGGAGTCTGTAACCTGAAGTGTATGTAAACCGAGGTACCACTGTATAATTATTCCCCTGAATGCTAGCTGCTGGGAATCGCAGAAGGGCAGACCCCCAGGAGTCTGGTTGGCCACTGAGGGCAAGGCACAATGAACGTATGCTGACATCTGCCTCTCTCTTGGGAGACAGTGGAAGAGTGCATCTTTGGGGCTAAAGCCAAACTGCTGGAAAGTCACAGCGCCTGCTGTGGCTGTAGAGACCAAAAATGGGAGAGACATGTTTTGTTGCAGCTGGGGCAGAGGAAGGCGTCCGGTTGTGCTGCTGCAGGTGCACCACGGCATTTCTTCTCTGCGCGCTCCTCTCAGCAGTCGGTCCTCCTCGGGTCACTGCTGTGGATACACAACCTGACTGTCTCCAGGCGTCTGCAAGGGATTTAGACAGGCGGGGTTGAGGTTGCCAGCCTTTATGTCTCATTTGTAATGCAGAGTTGGTCTGCCAGGGGTTCCTGAAGACAGCTCCACATACAGCATGTCTATAGGAATCCTGTCATCTTCCATGCTGTGTACATGACCAAGCCAGCATAGATGTCGCTGAGACAGGACTGTGAACATGCTGGGGATGTGGACTTGGGAGAGCACATCTTTGTTTGAGACTCTGTCCTGCCATGTGGTGCCCAAAATCTTCCTGACGCTGTACATTGAAGCGGCGCTCCTGGTGGTTGTAAGTTGCCCACAACTCACTTCCATAATGTTGTGCTATCTGTCTGTCTTCCACCTTTGTCTCCAACAATCTCAGGCTAGTGCATTTGGTTTTCCTCCTTCATCATTTTAGCCTCAAAACAACCCTGTGAGGTAGGTTAGGCTGAGAGGCAGTAACTGCCTCCCCTCAAATCAGTCAGTGAGCTTCATATGTCTAAGTAGGGATTTCAAGCCTGGACTCCCAGGTCCTGGTCAGATGCTCTAACCACTACACAACATGACTAGATGAGCCATTGGCTTGATCCAGCAGGGATCGTTTTATGTTCTTAATAATTACAAGAAGGTTAATAGACAAGAAGGTATTTGTTTCATGAATTATCCCCAGATTTAGTTTATGGGAGGAAGGCCCATAGAATTCAAGTGGGCTGACTTCTAAACAGACATGCACAGGAATGCAGTGTCACTGCGTATTCTTGTAAATACCACTCCATGCTGTTTTGTTTCTCTTTAAAACCAATGGGGAAATAATTAAAATATATAAAATAAAATAATTAAAAAGCAAACAGGCAGAGAAGGGAAGGGAAGGGAAGCACCCGCTAAAGTAGAAGAATCACTAATCACCAGCTAACTGTAAAAAAAGTTTTTTCTTTAACTGTCTGCTTAAACCTAGAATTGTTTCCAGCAGACATCTAAGTTAATATTGAGGATGTTTGCTGAATCTCTGTCAGAGACCATTCCACAAGACTGAGCTGATGAAAATGAAGGCTCGGTTTATATACTGCACATATATCATGTGCACATCTAAAAGATTTTTAATCACTTACATAAGATCAGTAACAAACAAGACAGTCCCTGCCCACAGGCTTATAATAGAAAAGACACAATGCAGAAGGAAAAAGGGATGGGGAGGGCACAGAAAAAGAAGCAAATTCATCACACTGTCTTATGCAGGTTTATTGGTAACAATTGGTATTATTGGTATTATTGTCAGGGGAGGTAATAACATTAAAAAAAAAATTATTTCTAAATATCAGGCTATTGTTTGTTCCACATTATAACATTTTCACTTAAAGCTAAAAACTAACCAAGAATTCCAAACAGTAGCATTATCTCACAGGGGGCATTTAGACATTGTTGTCCTCATTAATACATAAAATAACTTTTTGCCACATAGTTGAAAATTAATATTTGTTTTGGTATAACTTAATATTTGGATTAATTCTTCAGCTGCAGCTACGGAGCTATGGAGACCACAAATCCTCATTTAATCCATCTATATACTGTTGCATGCCATCCCAATCTCCGAGCGGTGCAAAATTTTCAGGGGTTCCAGGCGTCTACCCAGGGTTCCGTTTTCGTGGAATGGTGGGATGGCGGAGACCGTGGTGTCTTTCTGATATATGGTTTATTTACACATATATACGAGCTAAGCCTACAATGGAGGGTTCACAGCATTAGCCCCCAAGAGGATCTTGCTTCTCCCATAGTCACACAGCTTTTGATTCAACCATAAATCAGGCATGTTTCTGTCCCCAGCTACCCAAGCCTACAGCCTTGCTTTAGGCTCTCACACACAACACCCATTTTGCCTCTGGCACAGAGCCACCCATACTTTAGGAACCATTGTGGCCCTTGGCTGGCTAATTCAGCAATTGAATCCCTGCTGGATCCATGAATTTGAAGAGACTCAGGCAAAAAGCCTACCCCCCACAAAAAAACTCACAGCCATACTTTCCATTTTCTTGCAATAACCATCCCATCCCGGCAGCTAACAGTGAACGTGGGCTCAACCCTTTCTCCAAACCGTTTTCATTTGCCCAGCAGACAGTGGTCTGGGACGACAGGAAATATGCAAAGCCACTAGTTCCTCATCACTGAATTTTGCGCCCTGGGCAAGTATAACCACTTGCAACACCCCCAATTGCTAACTCCAGTTTTCCAAAACAAAGTATTGTAGGAAAGCACAACACTTGAAACTGCAAAGTTCATTGCAAGAATAAAGAACGCAACGACGTTTGATTCCCTTTCTCAAAATACGTCTTGGCACACGAATCCTTTGCAATAATGTGAATCTATAGAAAACAGTGCCCCGCAAAAGTCAGTGCTGCACCTTTCTGTGGTCTGCGCCCCAGGCGGCTGATAGCATCCGCCTTAGGCAAGCAAACGCGCCACCAAAAAACCCCCCAAAAGAGCTCACATCCCAGGCAGGGATTGATGCGCATGCAGAGTCTGGCGTTTCCACGTGGGGCAGACAAGGGCGTTGTGCAAAGGAGGAAGCCGAAGAAAGCCAAACCCCGGCAGGGAGGCTCCTATCCAGCCTCTGCTTTCCTTAACCCGGAAGGGGAGGTTCTCACGTGCGCCTCTGCATCCCCTCCTTCCACGTGCGTCTTTTTGCTGCGCTGCCTCCAGCATGGCCGGGGATGGCAGCGGTAGCGGCAGCCCCGGCGATGAAGCTCTCGCCGCGGCCCCCATCTCCCACCCGGGCCGGCTCCTGGGCCAGAACCGGCAGTTTTTGGATTTCTTCTGGGACATCGCCAAGCCCCAGCAGGAGACGCGCTTGAAGGCGACGGAGGATCTGCTGCGCTACTTGCGAGAGAACCAGAAAGTAAGAGAGACGGTGGAAAGTTAATATAAGCTTTTTGCAAACGCCGCGCTTCTCCCTCTGGGTTAAAAGGGCGGCTGGTAATGATAATGATAATAAAATATATGCCAGCCATCTAACTGGGTTTCCGCAGCCACTCAGGGAGGCTTCCAAGGAATTAAAACATCAAACACAGTATAACATCAAACATTAAAAATACAAAACATTAAAAATATTAAAGCCGCGTCTCTCCCCCTCTCACCTACCCCCCAAAGTATGTGTTTGGAAGTATTGATATTATATACAGTATTGTTTAAGTTCCAGCCATAGGAGTCCCTTTGAAATGGATTTTGTCCTGCCGATTTCAGTAGGTCTTCTCTGACTATGGCTCAGTACAGCCGATTGTTTTTAAATTTTATTTTAATAGCAAAAAGGATATCTAAAGTTTTATAGCACCTGGACAAATAAAGACAGTCCCTACCTTCAGGTTTGCAGTGTTAACAGGCAAGATACAAAAGGAAAAGGACTAGGGAGGGAGGAGGAAATGGATGGGACCAGGTTGGTCTCTCTCTCTCTTCCCATGGTGAGACACTGGGTGCAGCTGCCCAGTGGGTCTTCTGGCCAAAAGCAGTCCCAATATAATGATGTCATCACATTAACTTTTCTGTAGCATTCTCACATTCTGCATTTGGTGAAATTCACCTTTGGGTGTTTGTGGACAGAAGTTTTCAGGGAAGTGCAGTCACCAAAGTCGGCCCTGCAAGTTTCTTTCCCTGAAAAACCGGCTGCTTTGCAGGGGGTTGGATCCTTGGGGCGCCTTCCAACGCTACGGTTCTTTGATTCTATGTACAAAGCCCCACAAAACCTATTAGTAGCAGCTTTGCACACCTATTTCATTAGGGAAAGTGGCTTATACATTTTATAATAAATAATTTGCTGCATGCAAACTGGAAAAAAACACCTTACTGTGTTTTCAGTTGATTTTATCATGTTATGTCTGTGAGAAACATATAGTTAGCAAGCCTATACAGAGAGGGACATTTGATGCTGGGATTGCACTTTAAACATGCTCAGAGGTGGTTTTCCCCTCTATTGTTTCCAGGTATTTGAACAAGGGAGCTGTGGATTAGAAAGAAGCAGGCCCTGGAACTGAATGGATGATACTGGGGGTGACAAAGGGCATGCTTAGGAAGAAGGCTGATGGGGTTGGCCTACTTTGGAAGGTTGTTGTTAGGATTATGAATGTGGCTGTGGCATTTAAGAGGTTTTAGGTAAACTGATTCTTTTAAAAAAAAAACTTTGATCACCGTAAAAGCCGCTCTGAATTAAGCAGAACAATATTTTTTTCACAGAAGCTATTTTAAAGGAAAATAAACATTACTGTATTTGGGTTTGTGGGGTAGTCAAAACGCCCACCTGAACTTCTGAATATATTTTTTTAGGACGATGAGCAACTGAAATACAGCTTGAAGCGCCTGATGGATGGATTGGGAGCAACACGCGAAGCGGCCCGTCCAGGTTTCAGTTTGGCTTTGGCTCAGGTTAGTGTTCCTCAGTGGAGTCCATTTGGGTTTTCTTGCTTTTAAGGTTTTTTAAAAAAGCAAACTTTAAAATAATTCCTTCCATAGAAGTTTTTTTTTTAAAAAAAAACAGCAACAACTATAAATTCGAAAGTAACATGCAGCCCTCCTGATGTTGTTGGACTACAACTCTCATCAGCCACAGCCAAAGGTTAGGAGTGATGGGGGTTGAAGTCCCATCGGCATCCTGTTGCCTCTCTTCTCTCCGATTCACACAGGTGTTCCCTTCTTTTTCTCTCCCCCCAGGTATTGCAGGTTTTTGAGGAGATCTCCCTCCTCACTGTCCTGGACCAGATAAAAGAAAAATACGACCTCGGCAGAGTGAAGAAGGTAAGGAGATGGAGTGGGCTTTGAGTTTACATTTCATGGTTGCCGTGGACAGCAGGATTTTGTTAAGGGGAGCTCTGCAGGTCCGCCGTGTTAATTAAAATATTACAGTATTTTAATATATTTTTTAGGGAGCCGCCCAGAGTGGCTGGGGAAGCCCAGCCAGATGGGCGGGGTATAAATAATAAATTATGATTTTATTATTATTATTATTAATCTGGTGATCCAATCAGCATCAGTCCACAAGGGCCAAATCCTGACCATTTGGGGGTTTGATTTTGTTCTGCGGGATTTGGCAGGGTTACTGATGTCGATTGGATCGCCAGCATAGCAACCTGCTCCGAACAAGCTCTGAGAGAGAGAATGTGCCACAGCCAAGTTTCACCCAGAGTGAGTTATGCATGTGACCATAAGGAGGTTTGTGGGTTGCTGGTGCCCAATGGGAGTGCCTGTTTAAAGTGGTGCATTGAAAGAGCCAGTTTGGCGTAATGTGTAGAGTGTTGGACTACGGCCTGGAAGACCAGGGTTCGAATCCCCACTCGGCCATGAAGCTCACTGGGCGACCCTGGGCCAGTCGCCATCTCTTAGCCTGACCTACCTCACAGGGTTGTTGTGAGGGTGAAATGCAGATGAAAAGAACCACGTACACCACTTTGAGATATTTGGAAGATAAAGGTGGTATGGAAATATATCAAATAAATAAATAATTTGTCAGCATCAAATACGGGTAATGAAACAGGCTTTTTTTTTTAAAGCTAACTGCAGTTGACCTAAACCGTGATCCTCTGTGCCAGCAAAATGGGACAACGTGTTTAATATAGAAGCAGAAGCGAAAGCTTCTGAGATCTTGCTGGTCACACTAGAGGACAAAAGGGGATGTCACAGCAAACTGGTTTGTTGTAATGCGTGATCATGGCTGTCTGGCTGGGGAAAGGGGGGGGGGAGAAGCCTCTGAAAATGGGGTGAGGGGTAATCCTCATTGTCTGAGACAGCTAGGAACGTATCACGACCCATAGTTTGAGAAGCACCGGGTAAAAGCTGGTTATTCATTTATTCAGGCCATTTGAACCCTGCTCTTTTGTAAAAAAAATGCTTCCATGTTAGCTTGCATGCAGTCAGATAACAAAGCAGGCTTGCCATCTGAAACAACATGACACACAAGGGAAGATGGCAGGGAGGGAAGAGGAAAAAAGCAAACTCAGGATGACCATCCGGCATGGAAACAGTTCAGTAGTAGAAGGTCTTTCAGCAGAGTTGGGGGAATGGACCCTGCTCCCCACATCTCCCAAGATACTTCCCATGTCCCCCAAAACAGTATTTGGGGTCATTTGGGGGGGGCCCTATTCGGTCAGCGGTGGGAAGGGTTTTTTTGTGGTTGAGGGCTGCATATCCATATTGAAATGTTTTTGGGGGAAGATGGGGACCCATTCAAGTGGTGAGTGTTGCTAGTGATTGCAAGTTTACTCGCTGTAAAGAGTTGCTCGCGAGATTCCACAGCCTTGCCTAGATTGTCTTTCTATGTTGGTTCCCTGTTTTGTTTCAGAAACTTTTCCGAAATGCTCTGTTTGGGAACTTTTTCGGCGTTCTGGCTCTGTTCCAGTCCGGGCGTCTTCCAAAGGTAACGCTAGATGCAAATGTTTCAGGTCTGCATGCCCCTGGTGCAAACCCTGTGACGTGATGTTGATAATAATAATAATAATAATATGCTGAATTCTCTGATGTGCATAAATTATGCTGATAGAATCAGCTCTGCTGAGTCTTCTGCTGAATGGGAGGCCCTGCAGATCACTTCTACCAGTCGCTGGAAACCCCAAATCACCCCCACCTTTTCCAGGGTTGTTCACATATGCTTTCAAGCCTCGCTTGGAATCCATATGGACTAGAAACTTGAAAGAGCTCCTGTGCCTCATAATGGAACACATGACGCTCCAGTGTTCTGAGCTGATTCTTTGGCACATCTGAAACACCTGCTCTGCCTGGCAGCTGGTGGTAGAGTGAGGAGTGTTTTTCAAACATCAGCTGTTAGATCCTTTAAAAACTGGCTGGGCAATTTTTTCCTGTTAAGTTTTTCCCTCTGGGGTAACCTCTCAGGGAGGACTAAGACTATTCCTTGCTGAAACCCTCAAAAGCTTCTGGAAGTCACTGCCAACAATGTTGGGGTAGATGGACCAGTTCCTCAAATACATGCTTTCTCTCTTGCGTTCCCTGGGTCCTCTCCATCCCTGTAGACTCACCCACTCTTACCTAAATTCCTTAGGATTCAAAAGCTCTCCTTGGCTGCGTCCAGCTTCTCCAGAGCCTTTCGGATCACCACGCCCACCTCAAAGACCTTCCTAGGAAGACATTGGCTGACATCGTTTCCGAGGTAGGGAGATGTGGGGTGTTGTTGCAAAAAAAGGGAGCCTCTTAAATATATAGTTGCGTAGCTTCTTCTGCAAGACTGGCTTGCCAGCACTGACCCGTCCCCATTAGACCGCTGATGCTAATTATATTGCCTTTCCAGGACACAGGGAAATATTCCAGAGCTACAATTCTCTTTGAGTGGTTCAACAGTCAATCCCTCTTCACAGGGAATTCTGGGAGGGGAATATGGTTCTCCTAGCAACTCTTCAGCACTTCAGTTCCCAGAATGCTTTACAGGGGAGCCATGTTTAAAGTGTGCTTTAAATGTTTGGTGTGACTGTGGCCTCAGTTGGATGCCACCCATACAGTGGTACCTCGGGTTACATATGCTTCAGGTTACATACGCTTCAGGTTACAGACTCCGCTAACCCAGAAATAGTGCTTCAGGTTAAGTACTTTGCTTCAGGATGAGAACAGAAATCGTGCTCCGGCGGTGCAGCAACAGTGGGAGGCCCCATTAGCTAAAGTGGTGCTTCAGGTTAAGAACAGTTTCAGGTTAAGAATGGACCTCCAGAACAAATTAAGTACTTAATCCAAGGTACCACTGTAATTGTCACGTAGGCCAGGATGTCTGGCGCCTGAGTGAGTTCCACAGAAGTGAATGCTGATGTATCGCCAAGCAAACAAGTATGATGTCCAAAAAGTCCAACGATGGGGCTGGGAAGGATGGATAGACTTGACTGTGGGTGGCTTTATAAAATGGAGGACAAGGCAGGTACAGAAAGAGATGGGCTTGTCCTGGGTGCAGAGGCGGTTGAGTAGCCACTGAAGGGGCCTAGGGAGTTGGATGGTCCAAGCGATGGAGGAGGTGAATACCTTTTTAAAAAAAATAAAATAATTATTAGATTTTCCACGATTATAACAAAAACCACAGAGCAGAATGGTGCACAAAAAAAGAAAAATAAGAAAAATACATCAATGAACGAAAGAAGAAAAAAGGAACAATAAACAATTAGCAACAAACTTAATTCTTTACAAATCCAACCTTTTAAACATCTTGGTTGACTTCCTCTAGTCCCTCCCTTCTGAGTTTCCTTGTAGTTAAAAGTAACAGCTTTCCAATATCATTATTAAAGTAAAACAATTTCCAATTATAGTCCATCTTAGAGGAGGTGAATACCTTTGGCACAGGAGTCTTGCCTAGAGGTGGGAGGTTTGAGATGTAAAAAAGGGGAATCTATCATGGACATCCAAACCCAGGGAGTTGTTCGCTTTTGTTTTTGCCGGGGGCTCAGATTCCGGAGGCTGTGTTTGAAGAGGTCCTTTTCAGCTTCTTGGAAGATGACCTCACCTCGGCCTTCAGCAGTCCAGGGCAGCTTTACCTCCTGCTGGTGGGCATCCAGAAGTTCCCTAGGGTTCTCCGGCCAGAAAAACTGAAGGCCCTCTTGGGCACGGCTGCCGTCATCACGGCAGAAAACATTCCCAGGTATGTTGACCAGGAACGAATGCAGGACGCTTGCATCGCTTTACAGTTCTTTTGAAATTGAAATACTGAAGTTGAAATTGAAATACTTTATTGTCACTTGTACAACTAGTATACAGTGAGATTACACAAGCACCCTCACTCAGCTCTCTTAGTCTTAATTCCCCTTGTTTACTGACGCACACCCACCAAACCCCAAAGTCAGTTGCCCTGTTGTTATCTTTTCATTCAGCAGCCCACAGATAGAAGCTGTTCTTTACCCTGTTGGTGCAATTCATCATGCTTCTATATCTTCTGCCTGAGGGTAGGAGATCAAGAAAGTGCCGGACAGGGTGTGAATCATCCCTGAGAATTTTCCTCACTCTTCTGAGGCAACGTTCATCCGCTATTTCATCCAGCGGATTCACGGAACAGCCCAGAATATCTTACAGTGAAGGAAGGAAAAGGAGGATTCTGGGATCTAAGATTCTTCGGGGTGTTGTTCAGTGGTATATCCCCCACTCTCTGCATGCAGAAGGTCCCCAGTCCAGTCTTCAGCATCTCCGACGAGGGCAGGCAAAGGCGCCCAGTCAACACCCTGGGGAGCTGCTGCCAGTCTGACTAGGCCGTACTGAGCTATATGGGTCAACAGCCTGCTCTAGCCTAAGGAAGCTTTGTATGCCCCTAGGCTTTGCCTCCACACAACGGAAGGCAGTTTTAAATTTAATTTTATTTTTTAAAAATCGTTTTGCTCTTCCTTGCAGGCTGCTGGAGGTTTTGAAAATGGCGGCCAAGTCTGAGAAAAAGGACAGAAGTCTTCCTACTGTCGGACTGGACTTGATGAAAGTGGCTCTGAAGGAAGGCACCTTTGAGCTCTTCTGGAAAGAAGCCGTCGAGAACGGTCTGCTGAAGGACAACGTTGGGCCTTGCAGGTTGGCTGGGGAAGTTTTGGCTTGTCTGTCACACGCAACATTCACACCACATGTTTTGAAGCACTATGATACCACTTTGCAACAGCTGTGGTCCCCCCCCCCCCGAATTCTGGGATCTGTAGTTTGTTGAGGGTCCTGAGAGTGGTTAGAAGACTCCCTTTCCCCTCAGAGAGCTACGGTTTCTAGAATGTTTTAGCAATCAGTCCCTCTTCACAAAGAACTCTGGGACTTGTAGCTCAGTGAGGGAAACAGGGGGTCCACAGCTCCCATAATTCTTTGGGGGAAGCCATGACTGTCAAAAGTGGTATTGCAGTGCTTTAAATGTATCATGTGAACATGGCCCCAGTCTCTCCTTGCAGTTCTTTCTCCCATTTTTCTAAATCCCAGTGGTTTTCGAACTGTGCTCCGGAAGGCTGTCAAATTCTTCGCGAGTTTAGCAGGCCATTCTCAATTCATGAAATCAGTAAAGGCAGGCCCCTTGAAAGCTAGAAAGCTGCTTTCACACATTATTTCTTATCCTGTGTGTCTTATTCTTCCTCAGTTACATGTGCTACCGGTTGCTGGGCAGCTCTCTCCCGCTCCTGTCGACTAGCCAGCTAAGGATGGTTCTCCGAGGGGAAGTCATGCGTCATTACGGGACCCATGTTGTGTCCACCCAGGTAGGGGAATGGCAACAATATCCCTTCCCCAGTATGGTAGCCCCCATAGTTTACTGGAAAACGACTCACAGCATCTCTGCTGATCTTGCTCTCTGGGACAGATGTAGTCCAAAATGCCTGGAGGCCACTAGGATGGCGAAGGCTGGTCTACCCTGATCAGCAGTGTCTCTCCAGGATTCTAGACAGCAGACGTTCCCAGCCCTCCCTGGAGACACCAGGGATTGCTTGCCAAGCAGGCGTCCTGCTGCTCAGCCACAGCCCTTCTCCTGCCTGTGTTTTTCAGATGCATGACAGATTCAAGTTTGCCCCAGAGATGGAAGCCTACGTCGACTCATTCTTGGAGGGATGCAGTGACCCGGCCAAGCAGCTGGCGGTGATGGTTGGCTTCTCCACGCTCACCAACCAAGGCTACCCGGTGGTGCCTAGTTTCTGGAAAGTGTTGAGGCACCTGCTCCCTGGGGCGTTGCTGAAGTACACAGCCTGGCTCAAGAACATGTTCCTCAACCCGGATTTGGACGCCTGCGTGGATTTCGCTACCAGGCGGCAGCAGCAGAACGAGAAGAAGACGGATGTGTGAGTGGCAGCTGGGGGAAAGGCGGAGGCACCTCCGGCCGAATAGGAAGCAGCCAGTGGGAGAGCCAGTGTGGGGTAGTGGTTAAGAGTAGTAGACTCGTAATCTGGTGAACCGAGTTCGCGTCTCCGCTCCTCCACATGCAGCTGCTGGGTGACCTTGGGCTAGTCACACTTCTCTGAAGTCTCTCAGCCCCACTCACCTCACAGAGTGTTTGTTGTGGGGGAGGAAGGGAAAGGAGAATGTTAGCCACTTTGAGACTCCTTCGGGTAGTGATAAAGCGGGGTATCAAATCCAAACTCTTCTTCTTATGGTGCTTCAGTCCACTGCATGGAGGACAGATAAAAGAAAAGAAAGTCCTTCAGGCGGAGCTTAGTTAAACTGTGGAACTCCCTTCCACAGGAGGCTGCCACCAAGCTAGCTGGCCTTAAAAGAGGCTTAGACAGATTCATGGAGGAGAGGGCTATCCTTGGCTACTAGCCATGATGGCTGTGCTCTGCCTCCGCAGTTGCAGGCAGCAGTGCTTCTGAATACCAGTTGCTGGAAACCACAGGAGGGGAAGAGGGTTCTTGTGTTCGAATCCTTCTTGTGGGTTTCCTATAGGCATCTTACTGGACACAGTGAGAACAGGATGCTGGACTAGATGGGTCACTGGCCTGATCCACAGAGCTTTTCTTCTGCTCTTCTCTCTCCCAGTCAGGAGAGTTGCCAGGGATTGAACCTGGAACCTTCTGCACTCAAAGCAGATGCTCTACCACCGAGATTCTACCCTTCCCCCAGTTTTTCACACACACATGAAGCTTCTGTTGGTATTAGTGAGGCTTTGCCACTGGATTCTCCTCAGATGTTAATTTCTGTGAGGTTTCTTGGCTGGGGCGGGCCCATTTGTACTTTCCACCAAGGCACCGTGAAGTCTTTAGGCTGGCCAAAGCTCCCTATAGCTTAGTCGGTTAGAGCCTGAGACTCTTAATCTCAGGGTCGTGGGTTTGAGCCCCACATTGGGCAAAAGTTTCCTACTTTGCAGGGGGTGGGACTAGATGACTCTTGGGGTCCCTTCTGGCTCTACAGTTCTATGATTCCCACCTATATTAGGGATAGTGGTCAATTCATTTGGTCAACTGTTGCCACAGGAACATAGGACGCTGGGTGTTGTTGTTTTTTAACCAAAACCACATTCCCACCATTTTAAGCAGCCAGGACTTTCCCCAAAGGATTCTGGGTGCTAGGAGTTGTTACAAAACCCCTGTTCCCCTCAGAAAGCTACAATTCCCATAGCGCCCTGTGAAGGGGGATTGATTGTTAAACTGCTCTGGGTATCTTAGCTCTCTGAGAGGAACAGGAGTCTCCTCTTAACTCTAAGCACCCTAAACAAATGAAAGTACCCAGAATTCTTTTAGTACCATGGCGCTTTAAATGAATGGTGCGAAAGTGGCCAAAGGGGGTGGGGGTCCCTGGCCCCACCTGGCAATGCTGGAGGTGTCTCATAACACTAAATGATGGCTTAGCATGACATCTGAACTGGCCTGCTGTCCGCCATCTTTTTACTCCAATAAGATGGTACGGCAAGGGTCTGCTTTAGTGGCTCATTACTTCTGATTGCTCTCTGTCGATGCAGGGAAATGACCCAGCACTGTGTGACGCGCCTGAGGAAATGGATCATAGCTCGGCTGGTTGGCCTAGTTGAGAACCCGCAGATCAAGAAGGGAGAAGAGTTTGTGACTGATGTGACCAGGTAGGAGGGACAAGATGGTTGACAGCGGCTTGCGCTGCCCCCTTGCCGAGGGAAGGGTTTGTTGTTCACTCGTGACAGGCCGAATACTCTAAACCAAAGAGCTGTACTGCTCACAACCTTTGTATGACCTTAGGTCACAATCTGCACTATTCCTATAAAGCAGTGTTGTGCCACTTTAAACAGGGCTTCCCCCTAAGGAGCCTCTGTTTACCCTCACAGGGCTACAGTTCCTAGAGTGATTTAACAGTCATTCCCTCTTCCTCCAAACCTTCCTCAAAAGTGCAGGTTTCTGTGATATCTTCAATCCTCTCACTGGAATGAAGACCAAAGACACATATTTGAATAAAAGTACATATTCTTCCCTTTCCCAGACCTGTTTCCATTTTCCTCCCCACCCCATATCAGAAGTTTGGCTTGTAAGGTTCTCGGGACGGGAGCTGGTCCTCTAGTACTTGATAGTGCAGTGTGTATGTTGATATTGCCAAGATAGAAGCTTAAGATCCTGCAAGACACGCTTGGCATTTACGTTACTGGGTGGTTGCCACAATGCAAGCTAGATCTAGCTGAGATGTGACCAGCGCTTATTTTCTAGAAAAATAGATGCTGCTACTCACTATGAAGTTGTTGCAGTAAGTGCCACACTTTTTAACAACAAAAAAGAGGTGCCGGTACTGTGTACCCTTGAGTAAAGGTACAAAGGTAAAGGACCCCTGGATGGTTGAGTCCAGTCAAAGGCGACTATGGGGTGTGGTGCTCATCTCGCTTTCAGGCTGAGGGAGCCGGTGTTTGTTCACAGACAGCTTTCTGGGTCATGTGGCCAGCATGACTAAACCGCTTCTGGCACAATGAGTGCCAGAGCGTACAGAAACACTGTTTACCTTCCCATCGCAGTGGTACCTATTTATCTACTTGCACTAGTGTGCTTTTGAACTGCTAGGTTGGCAGAAGACCCTTGAGTACCCCCCTGAAAAAAAGCACTGGATGTAACAACCTGCCCCCCATCTATATTTATTTGTCACAAACATGAGGACTGGAAACTTCTTTCCAGGTGAAAGTGGGTATTCTTGGCTTTCTAACTGAAGTGTCTCTAGAGTTGCAAATCATTTGGGAACGCCGCTTTGTTTCAGCAGCCTGTATTAAGAAGTCACTGTTGTCTTCTGCCAGGTTCTGCTTCTTTCATGCTTTTTTCAAGACCAAGAAACTGACCCCTGAGATAACGGAGACGAAAACCACACCATCGGTGCCCCTGAACGAGGCATCCCGCACAGCAGCCGCAAACTCGTTTTTCAGGTATTCCCTTTGCTGCCTTGCTAGTTTTGAGCTCTGAAACCGTACGTGACTCACAACCCCAGCACCTCAAGGACTGCCTCTCCCCATATGAATCAACCCGGACCTTGCAATCATCATTCCTTGAGGCATTTCTCCATGTGCCCTCTCCTTGAGAGGCCCAGAAGGTGGCAGCACGAGAAGGGGTCTTTTCTGTGGTGGCTCCCTGCTTGTGGAATGTTCTCCCCAGGGAGGCTCGTCTGTCAGCACCATTCTACATCTTTAGGCATTAGGCAAAAACATTTTATTTTCCTCCAGGCCTTTGGCTCTCAGTTACCTGTGGCCTCGTTGAGTAGGTGGGATGTTTTAAGGTAAAGGTAAAGGTACCCCTGCTCGTACGGGCCAGTCTTGACAGACTCTAGGGTTGTGCGCTCATCTCACTCTAGAGGCTGGGAGCCAGCGCTGTCCGCAGACACTTCTGGGTCACGTGGCCAGTGTGACAAGCTGCATCTGGCGAGCCAGCGCAGCACACGGAACGCCGTTTACCTTCCCGCTGGTAAGCGGTCCCTATTTATCTACTTGCACCCGGGGGTGCTTTCGAACTGCTAGGTTGGCAGGCGCTGGGACCGAACGACGGGAGCGCACCCCGCCGTGGGGATTCGAACCGCCGACCATGCGATCGGCAAGTCCTAGGCGCTGAGGTTTTACCCACAGCGCCACCCGCGTCCCAGGTGGGATGTTTTAATCCACCCTTTAAAAAAAAAATAAGATTGCCATTTAGATTTTTCTTTGTTTTTCTTTTTTTTTTTATGCCACCTTTTAATATGTGTGTGTGTGTGTGTGTGTGTGTGTGATAGTTTATGTATGGCAAATGGCTTTGAATTAGCTTAGATGGCTGAGCTCTCAGTTATCTGTGGCCTCCTTGAACAAGCGGGCTGTTTTTCGACTTCCGGTCGGCGCCAGCGCTTAATGGCGGTCCGAGCCTCAAGCTCCGAGGCAGGACTGCTTCGCTAGTTCGGGTCTTACCCGCTACGGCAAGCGGGGGACCCCTAAAATCACAGGCGCGGAGCCTGTGAACAAAGGAGATTCGGTGGGCACCTTTTGCGCCCCCCGGCACTGTGAAGGAGCCTTTTTAAAGGCTTCTGAGCGGCATCGGGGTAAGCGCGGTGCTGAGAGTCGTCACCCAGCTAGCGGAGTGAAGCCGCGTCGCCATTAACGGAGAGCGCCGATTCCTTCCTGTAACTGGAAATTGACTACAACACCCGTGAGTAAGATTGGAAATTGATGGGACATTAAAATAAGAAATTTGGCTGAAAACGGGAAAGGCATAAATTAAGGAAGTCTGCCTCCCCGGAGCTGCAGGAGAAACAAAGCAACGAAAAATCAAGCTGCATTTGAAGGGAACTTTCCTTTTTTTTAAGCTGTCAAACTGACATCGGACTAAATTTCCCCCCCGACAGGCAGGAGAAGGGGGGAAGGGATTGAGACATTCTTAACCTGCTGTAAAATTACTGGGAAAATAAGACCCTCCACTGTCAAACCCCCCCCCCAGGACGGGCTGCCCAAACAAGACACCGGGATGAACTGTCAAACTGTCAAACTTTCTAAAGTGGGGGCTTGTTTGTAACAAAGTTACTGGAACTTAGATTTCACCCTGTTGCATTTTGGTTGCATAGAAGACAGAGACTTTGTGGTTTGGACATTGGAGTTTAATGGCTACTGTTATACTTTCCTGCTTCTTTCTCATTTCCCTGCCATTTGGATACAATTGAATGCTCCCTCTAGAGGGTCTTAAGTGAAACTGTTGCATCAGGAGAAGCAACAGTGGGATTTTCCACTTGGAAACTAACTCTGTGAAAACGACCTTGAGGATATGAGTGGCCCTACAGAAGAGATAGTAACAAGGCAGAAAGCAAAACAATTCCAGAAGAAAAGGGGCTCTATATCAGGAACTGCACCAGCTGCACAGGAAAAAAACAGCAGCTTCTATGGATCCTATGACACAGGCACTCCTTAAAATAAATCAATCTCTGGAAGCACTGACAAAGCTATCGACAGAGAACTCCAAAAAATTAACAGAATTGACAACAAGACTAGATGCTAATACAGCTAGTGTAAAATCTAACACAGATTCTATAAATAGATTAATCCAGGAGAGTGCTGAAACACGAAAGATTGCAGAAAGTGCAAAAACTACGGCTGAAGAGACAAGGGAAAAGTTTGGGCCTATTATTAAGAAAGTTAATGAGCATGATGCAGCCCTCTCCTTATTGGAACTTCAGAGGAAAGAGAAGAATCTAAAACTTAGATTGGTTCCTGAAGGGGAAGGGGAAAATCTTGTGGAATTCCTTACAGAGAATTTTGCAGCCTTTTGGCATGAGGAATGGGCGGAAGATGAAGAATTTGAGATAACAACAGCCTTTCGGCTGGGCAGGAGGCAGGACAAGAAACCAAGGGATTGTCTAATTACACTGAGATCAAAAGAAGAAAGAGATAGAATATTGAACTTGCATTATCAAAAGGCACTGGTGATCCAAAACTGTCAGATACAGATTTTTAAGGACATCCCCAAATATATTTTAGAGGTGAGGACCTACTATAAGAACCTAGCAGACCTGCTGAAGAAAAATACCATACCATTCAGATGGGAGTTCCCACAAGGACTATCCTTTAACTTTAAAGGAAGAAAGATCAAAATAAAAACAATTCAGGACAAAGAACAATTTCTGGAGAGATACCTGGAGGATTTGCAGAAAGGAACTGCAGAGGAGAAAGAACCACCTGATATAGCAAATCTATCATTTGGACTTTTACCACCACCATCGGAGGAAGAACAGAAGCTTGGAGCAGTTGGAGGAACAGCTACCTAAACACAAAATGTCTCTGCAACTTCTTAGTTGGAACTGTAATGGCTTGAACCTTCCTCGAAAAAGACGACAAGTTTTTCACATCTTGAAGAGAGAACAATTAGATATAATATGTTTGCAAGAAACCCATATTGCCAGGATAAACAGGAAATTATTGACAAATAAGAGACTTGGTCAAGAATTTATTTCATCAGACAAAGTGAAGAAAAGAGGTGTGGTGATCTATGCAAAGGAAAAATTGGCCCCAAAATTGATATTTAAAGATGAACAAGGAAGATACCTGGCAATTGAAATACAAATTCAAGGAGAAAAAATTCTGATTGTTGGAGTATATGCCCCAAATGAGGGGAAGGCCGAATTCTTTAAGAAGTTGCATGAGACACTAGTTGATTTCATAGACTATAAAATCGTAATGATGGGGGATATGAATGGAGTTGTCTCAACAAACATGGATAAGGCACAGAGACAAGTGATCTCAAAAGAAGGGAGACTACCAAAGATCTTTTTTGAAATGACTGAAACTTTGGACTTGATTGATATTTGGAGAACAAGGAATCCTCTAGAGAGAGAGGGAACTTTCTTCTCGGAGGCAAAAATGACATGGACAAGAATAGACCAAATTTGGATTTCTAGTAGTCTGGCGTCAAGAACAAAAAAAGTAGAAATATGCCCAAAAACTTGCTCCGACCATAATGCGGTGAAGATGGAGATGAAACTAACAACAACTGGATCCTTTAGATGGAGAATGAATGACACCCTATTTAAGGATGAAGAGATCCATAAGAAGGCCCTTAAAACATTAAAAGATTATTTCGAGATTAACAGGAAAACAGATGTGGAGAAAAGAATAATTTGGGACGCAAGCAAAGCCGTGATGCGAGGTTTCCTAATTCAACAGAACTCTATAAAGAGGAAGCAACAAAATGAGAGGAAGGAAAAAATCCTAGAAAAAATAAAAGAAGGAGAGAAGAAATTGAGGTCCAAACCAAAGTCTCATGAGATTCTGAGAGAAATAAAGTTTTATCAGATGCAGTACATGGAGCTCATGAACCAACAAATAGAATGGAAGATAAAGCAAATGAGACAAAGAACCTTCGAATCAGCGGACAAGTGTGGGAACCTTCTGTCATGGCAATTGAAGAAAAGGCAGAAAATGAACACGGTAACCAGTTTAGAAATGGATGGGAAAATTATCCACAAACCTAATGAGATAAACAATTGCTTTCAAAGCTTTTTTAAGAAATTGTATGCACAAGGGCCAATTAATGAACAAGAAATAGAAGAATTCATCAGAAAATACGGCTTACCAAAAATTCCAGAACAAAGTAAAAGGACTCTAAATGAGGAAATAACAGAACAAGAAATAGAGGGTGCCATTCAAAATATGAAATTGGGAAAATCACCAGGACCAGATGGCCTGACGGCTAAATACTACAAGATGCTGAAAGAATGTTTAATACAACCATTGAAGGAAGTTTGCAATGAAATCCTGAAGGGGAAAAAGGCACCTGAATCGTGGAAAGAGGCTTTTATCTCACTTATACCGAAGACAGAAGCTGAGAAGAACCAGGTTAGAAACTACCGCCCTATATCTTTGCTTAATGTGGATTACAAAATTTTTGCAGACATTTTGGCAAAAAGATTGAAAAGAGTGTTGATAGAGGAGATTCATAAGGACCAAACAGGCTTTCTCCCAGGGAGATATATGTCAGACAATGTGAGGAACATTATAGACATTTTAGAATTGCTAGATGTTGACATTAACAGGAAAGCAGTCCTGATTTTTGTAGACGCGGAGAAAGCCTTTGACAATATCTGCTGGACTTTTATGAAAAAAAATCTCCAAGGGATGGGGGTAGGCCAAGGTTTTGAAAACGGTATAGGTGCAATATATTCTCAACAAAAGGCCAAGCTAATTGTAAACAATGTGGTTACAGAAGAAATACCCATAGAAAAAGGTACACGGCAGGGATGCCCAATATCCCCTCTGCTTTTTATATCAGTCCTGGAGGTTTTGTTAAACATGATTAGAAAGGACCAGTTGGTTAAAGGAGTTCAGGTCGGAGTTAGACATTACAAGTTAAGAGCATTTGCAGATGACCTAGTATTGACTTTGCAACAGCCAGACACTAGTACTAAAAGAGTATTAGAATTAATTGAAATATTTGGTCGAGTAGCAGGTTTTAAATTGAACAAACAAAAAACGAAAGTGTTGGAAAAAAACTTAACAATGGAAGAAAGAGAGAGTTTTCAGAATGAAACAGGCCTGGAAATAACAAAAAGGGTAAAATACCTGGGGTTAAACTTAACATCCAAGAATGTGAATTTATTTAAGGATAATTATGAAAAAACTTGGGCAGAGGTTAAGAAAGATCTGGAAATATGGTCAAGGTTGAAACTTTCCTTGTTAGGCCGAATTGCTACTATTAAGATGAATGTATTGCCTAGAATGCTGTTTTTATTTCAGACGTTACAGATTTTGGACAGGATGGATTGTTTCAAGAAGTGGCAGAAAGACATATCAAAATTTGTCTGGCAGGGCAAAAAGCCCAGAATTAAATTTAAGATTTTAACTGATGCAAAGGATAGAGGGGGGTTTGCCCTGCCGGACTTAAGACTTTACTATGAATCGGCAGCTTTCTGCTGGTTGAAACACTGGCTACTTCTTGAGAACACTGACATTTTGGACCTGGAAGGGTACGGCAATAGTTTTGGTTGGCATGCATATTTATGGTATGACAAGGTAAAAGTGTACAAAAGTTTTAAAAACCATATTGTGAGGAAAGCATTGTATAACGTTTGGATTAGATATAAAGATCTGCTGGAAAGTAAAACCCCTAGGTGGGTGTCACCAATGGAAGCTAGGGAAGTAAAAAAGCTTAATATGGACTCTAAATGGCCAAAATATCATGAAATTTTAGAATATGATGGTGAAAGGGTGAAACTTCAGAGTTATGAGAAACTAAAGCCTAAGGTTCGAGATTGGTTGCATTATCATCAGATAAATGAGACATTTAAACAGGACAGAAAAATAGGATTTCAGAAAGAGAAGTCAAAATTAGAAACAGAACTGTTGGAACCCAATACTAAGAATTTATCAAAAATGTATAACTTGCTGTTGAAATGGAATACACAGGATGAAACGGTGAAATCAGCTATGATTAAATGGGCACAAGATATCGGTCATGATATTATGTTTGCTGACTGGGAACAGTTATGGACCACCGGTATCAAATTTACTGCATGTAATGCTTTAAAAGAAAATATTATGAAAATGATCTACCGGTGGTACATGACCCCAGTCAAGCTTGCAAAAATTTATCATTTGCCTAACAATAAGTGTTGGAAATGTAATGAGACTGAAGGCACTTTTTACCACCTTTGGTGGACCTGCCCAAAGATTAAAGCTTTCTGGGAAATGATCTATAATGAAATTAAGAAGGTCCTTAGGTGGACTTTTCCTAAGAAACCAGAGGCTTTTCTCTTGGGCATGGTTGGCCAATTGGTGTTAAAGAAGGATAGGATTTTCTTTATGTATGCCACCACAGCAGCAAGAATTCTACTGGCAAAGTATTGGAAGACGCAAGAACTACCTACTCTGGAAGAATGGCAAACAAAGGTGATTGACTTTATGGGACTGGCCGAGATGACGGGCAGAATCCGTGACCAGGGGAAAGAGACAGTGGAAGAGGACTGGAAGAAATTTAAAATATATCTCAAGAACAATTGTAAAATTGACGAATGTTAAGATGTCAGGGGGTAAGAGGTAAAGAAATTGCAGCAGTAATCAAAAAAAACTAAAGGAACTTTTATGAAAGGGAATTAAGATAATGGACCTAAGGGTTGCTAAAGAATCACTAAACAAGAATGCAGGGATGGGGAGGTATGGGGAAGTCAAAAGAAAGAAGGGTATGAAACGATCAGTTGGAAATTATGTTGTTTTGTGGTACTTTTGTTATCTGTTTGAAAAACGAATAAAAATTATTATAAAAAAAAAAAATGAACAAGCGGGCTGTTTCAACCCTTCCTTTTAGAAACAGGGTTGTTGTTTAGATATTCCTTTGTTGAGCGTCTAAGGCCAAAGCATAGGAAATAAAACCCCACCAGATGACACACAAGTGTTGTGGATCTTCCATCTCACTGGAAACACACAGTTCATGTGTATTTTGCCCCTCCTTGATAGCCAAAGTCCATATGAAGACAAATGTGGATTTATTCCAGATTTTACATTGCTGGGCTATTGAAATCCTGGCTGCAGCTAACATCCTTGTCAAAAGTTATTTTTTTTTAAGACATAGTTTTTAATTGATTTTCACATGTTTTTTCTTAAATTTTGGCTTCCCGCCCTTACTTCCATGTTTTTATTCCTACCTTATACCTGCTGCTTTATCGGACATACAGTGGTACTTCGGGTTAATAACTTAATTCGTTCCGGAGGTCCGTTCTTAACCTGAAACTGTTCTTAACCTGAGGTACCACTTTAGCTAATGGGGCCTCCTGCTGCTGCTGTGCTGCTGGAGCATGATTTCTGTTCTCATCCTGAAGCAAAGTTCTTAACCCGAGGTAATATTTTTGGGTTAGCGGAGTCTGTAATCTGAAGCGTATGTAACCTGAGCTACCACTGTACAACTATCCTCTATTTCACTTACCAATGTTTTCTTTCTATGTCAAAAGTTCTTTAGAGCGACAAGCTTTCACGTTGTCTGTCCTCATATTCAGCAACGACAGCTGTCGAGGAAGCCTGATGTAACTATTTTTTGCGTTTCTGCATATCCCAAATGGCGGTTCCTGTGTTCAGTCGCTTCTCTCTCTCTCTCTCTCTCTCTCTCTCTCTCTCTCTCTCTCTCTGCAGTTTGCTCCAGCACTTGAACACCATGCCTGCCCTGGGGGACTCGGCCAAAGCAGAAGAAATGAGGAAGAAGCACCTTCACGGCTTAACCGCCAGCGGGGACTCCTGGCTCTACCTCATCGTCCAGTACGCCAGTGCCCTCCTCTCTCACCAGGCCCACGTCGCAGTTGTGGTGCCATTTAGCGATGAAGAGAAGCTTGCTTGGGACAGGTATGAGGCACTTAGAGCGGGGTGGGGAGCCTGTGGCCTTCCAGCTGTGGTTGGACTCTCTTCTCAGTCTAGCCTGCCTAGTGCCCAAGCCATTTTACCACCTGAGGCGGAGGGACAAGTTGGTTCATTCCCCATTCTGTGTACAAAGTCTGACTAGACTGGCCTCTTCTCACCAAGCTCGGTTGGCTGGAGCAAGCAAATAACTAACACAGAGTCTGACCATTCTCTCCCCATCACAGAATGCTCCAGACGGTGGAAACCTTGCGGAAGAGAGAGAAGAAAAGTCAGAACCTGAAGTCCTCTGCCTTCCAACACCTCCTGCTGTTAGTTGGCATTCACCTCTTCAAGGTAATAGCCGGCGCGCCTGAAGCGGCTGTTTTGGGTGAGGCTTTTGAATATGGTTGTGACCATAATGCCTGAGCCAATAATGATGAAGATAATGGAAGGGGAGAGATATTTTGCAAAGGGCTGCCAGGGCTTGTCTTGGGAAAGGCGTAGGAAACTGCCTTATATGAGGTCAGACTATCAGGTATACAGTGGTACCTTGGTTCTCAAACTTTGTCCGTTCCAAAGCCAAAGTGTTCCAAAACCAAGGCGCGCTTTCCCGTAGAAAGTAATGCAAATTGATTAATCCATTCCAGACTTTTAAAAATAACCCCTATCTAACAACACCATTGATCCATAAAATGTAAGCAATAATCAGTGTACTATAGTACAAAATAATAAGACAGTATTGTAGATGATAATAATTTAAAAAATAATAATTCTTACCTGCATTGATAATAGTCATTGTTTGGATGGGGGGGGGGGCTTTTATCCATTTCTGCAGTCACACAATCAATCAATCAATAGCTGAACTGGGTTCCACAGTGTCACAAAAACAAATTAACCGAAAAAGCCTCGAAAACAAAAATGCAAACTAAATAGCAAAAACAAAAGCTTCAAATAGAGTGGTACCTTGGTTCTCGAACTTAATCCGTTCCAGAAGTCAGTTTGACTTCCGAAATGTTTGAAAACCAAGGCGCGGCGTCTAATTGGTGTAGTGCACCCGGAAACAATAGCCGACAGCCGCATCGGATGTTCGGCTTCTGAAAAAGGTTTGAAAACCGGAACACTTCCGGGTTTTCGGTGTTTGAGAACCAAGGCATTTGAGAACCAAGGTACCACTGTATATAGTTCAGTGTTGCCTACACTGACTGACAGTGGCCCTCCAGGGTTTCACAAGCAGGGATCTCTACCAGGCCTTACCTGGAGATGCTGTGGCTTGAATCTGGGAATATATATTTTTACATGGAAAGCTGTGCTCTGCTACTGAGTCGCAGCCTCTCCAAAGTGGGGAGCAAACTCCATCCTTTCAGGCAGAGTTACAGGGGTCCCCTCTTTTATTAATATATATTATTGCATTTACACCTCAAGAAGCTCAAGGTGGTGTACAGTCCTACCTCATGTTACGTTTGCTTCATGTTGTGTTCTTTCAGGTTACGACCCGCGGCGACCTGGAAGTACCGGAAAGGGTTACTTCCCAGTTTCGCCACTCGCGCATGTACAGAAGCACAAAATGACATCACACGCATGTGCAGAAGCAGCGAATTGCAACCCGCGCGTGCGCAGACGCGCCGCTACGGGTTGCACTCTTTTCATGTTACGGATGGGCCTCTGGAACGGATCCTGTTCGCAACCAGAGGTACCACCGTACATTGTTGTCTCCCTATTACAGTGGTACCTCGGGTTAAGTACTTAATTCGTTCCGGAGGTCCGTACTTAACCTGAAACTGTTCTTAACCTGAAGCACCACTTTAGCTAATGGGGCCTGCTGCACCGCCGGAGCACGATTTCTGTTCTCATCCTGAAGCAAAGTTCTTAACCTGAAGCACTATTTCTGGGTTAGCGGAGTCTGTAACCTGAAGCGTATGTAACCTGAAGCGTATGTAACCCGAGGTACCACTGTATTATCCTCACAACAACCTCATCTGTTCAGGCCCAGGATCTTCTCTCTTCAGTTCCAGAGCTCTGCTGTTTAAATACCTGGATACGGCAGAAGGAAAGCCTCCTTCTGAGCATGTTCAGAGTGCAGTCCCAGCACTCAATGATTAGTTCTTTAAAAATCCATTGGCTTGCTCACTGTATGCCTCACAAACGTGACATGATAAAACCAGATCAGAACACAGTATGGAAAGATGAATTGTCATTTTGCAGGAAATGGTAAACAGAACAATGTATTTTGCAACAAACGGTATAACAAAACAATCCTGCGGATTTGGCAGGAAGAAAGAGACCAGGGATATGCTTGTTGGCCCATGGAAGGCCAACATGTTCAAAGAACCCAACACATCAATTGAAAAAAAAAATTAAATTGAAAAGCAAGCAGGCAAACCCAGGAATTGCAAGTGCAGGGTTTGAGCTTGCGTTCTAGTGTATTTCTGTACCTGCACAATTTTTATTTATTTTAGCAAACCACTGCTTTATCATTCAAAAAGTATCTCTAAGAAGTTTACAAAAATTATCAATAAAAAACAGATAATTAAATACATTCAAAGGATGGCTAAAATCATCAGTTGCTAAAAAGAAACAGAACATGTAACTTCTCCATGTGTGGATAGACTTCCCTACAGAAAAAAGGTTTTAAGCAGATGCCGAAAAGAGAACGACGAAGATACCTGTCTGACGTCAGTTGGCAGGGAGGGAGTTCCAAAGTGTGGGTGCTGCCACACTAATTCAAAAGATGAGTTTCTTACAATTGCAGAGCAAGTATTAGGTGTCACCTGTAGCAAGTGAACTGCAGGGTCGTTGCAGAATGCCCTGAGTTGGGCTCCTGGTTGCAAAATGCCTGGCGGGGTAGGGCTGTGGAATGCCAATTTTAGGAAATGGGAGCACCACTGGAACATAGGAACACTGAAGCTCTTTCCCACCAGAAAGTCTCCCATCCTAACCTACTGTATTTTTTGCTCTATAAGACGCACCAGACCACAAGACGCACCTAGTTTTTGGAGGAGGAAAACAAGAAAAAAAATATTCTGAATCTCAGAAGTCAGAACAGCAAGAGGGATCGCTGCGCAGTGAAAGCAGCAATCCCTCTTGCTGTTCTGGCTTCTGGGATAGCTGCGCAGCCTGCATTCGCCCCATAAGACGCACACACATTTCCCCTTACTTTTTAGGAGGGAAAAAGTGAGTCTTATAGAGCAAAACATACGGTAATTTGCACCAACCTCGCATGCTGCCCTGAGTGACTTTGGAGAAAGACAGGATAAAAACATAGGGACGATGATAATGACGACATTTGACTACTTTTTTCTTTTTCTCTCTTTTGGTTCCCTCCGCCTCTCGCTTCCTCACTCGATTCTCGCCCGGCTAGTCTCCTGCAGAGTGTGTGAACCTTCTGAGCGACCTGCAGAATTGCACCCAGAGAGCCTTTGGAGAGAAACCCAAGAAGAAAAAGACAGCGGTTGCTGGTGAGTCTCTGTTCACAGCCTGATTTATCCACCACACCCTTGTAAACAAGCCCCTCATAGTTACTGGCCTAATATTTATCAATTTATATAATAATCAGCAGGAGATTATAGGGATAGGTGTGAAGGCAGAGAAAGAAAGGGAAAACTTGCTCTTTTTTCTGTCTGTTTATTTGGTGGGCCTCCAGATCCTATGCTAGTTCTACTCAAGAGTAGATCCATTGATTTTAACAGACATGACCAGGGGGGATTTGATTTAAATCACTAGTCAGTAAGACTTGATTTAAATCTCTTTTTTTACAGAAAGACTCATTCTTGCTGGTATAATCCTAGTATTTACAACAGGTGAGGGTTTCATTTTTGGAATAATTTTCAGAGTAGTTTTTACAGTTATATCAAAAATTACCGATTAGAAATAGAAATTACCTATTAGAAATACATAGATAATTATGAAATTATTGTGAGGTTTAATAAGTTAATGGTTTATATCTGGACCACTTTTCATTTTAAAAATTGATTTAAAAAAATAAATAATTCATTGATTTTTATCCTCCCTGGACATGACTAACTTGGTCCATCAGTGGTCTATTCTGAGTAAATCGTGGTTGGATGTAGGCCATAGGCAGCCTTTGGCCTTCTAGATTGCTGCAAGTGTCAGCAATGGCTGAGGCATGATGGGAGTTGTAGTTCAACAACACCTGGAGGGCCAAGGCTGTTGACAGCATTTGGGTGCGCAGGAGGGATTGTGCTGCACCCCAGTTCCCTCCTCCACCAGCCCACCCATGTGCAGCTCCTTGTCTCTGTTGCTAGCAAGATGAAAGGCAGGCTGGATTCGCTGAGCAGGCCAGTGTTGCATTGCATGCTGGGAGGCATTCAGGCTGCCCGTGTGTTTTTCTCTACTCAGGTGGCGAAGAAGAGCCAGAATGGGTGGAGGTGATCATTGAAGTCCTCCTTTCCCTCCTGGCCCAGTCCAGCGGCCTCATCCGACGGGTCTGCAAAAGCGTCTTTGGGCTCGTCTGTCAGCACATGACGAAGGGTGCCCTGCAGCTCATCCTAGACGTGAGTAGCCTGTGGCTGTCCAGAGCAGGAATGGTGACATTCCCACCCTCCGGGGCCAGGTGCTCTTGGGGGAAAGCGGTTGGGGGCCACATCCCAGTGTGGGGAGAGTCAGAGCTGGGTGAGGTTAATGTGTGTGTAGTGGAGGTCATGTTCATTTAAAGCGCTAGGAAACAGCTGCCCCCCAAATAATCCTGGGAACTGTAGTGTGTTAAGGTTGCCGAGACCCGTATTCTCACAGAGCTACAGTTCCCAGAGTTTGCACCACTCTGGGAATTGCAGCTCTCTGAGAGGAATAAGGAGTCTCCTGACAAAACCCAGCATCTCCCCCCTCCCTCAGGCCTGCGGGGCTTCGACCCCAGTAGAAAAACGCTTCCACACTTCTGCTTTTGACGATAGCTGTCATTGAATTCTACTCAGCATTGTTCCAGAGCAGAACTCTGACGTATAGTTAGCAGAGAAAAAATGTAAACACTTTGAAGGATTCCCAAACATAGACCAGAGGCAACTGTCTTTCACCCAGCAGAGCCTTACTACTACTGAAGGCAAATGAACATAATGGTCACAAATACATTCAGGATTGGCACCGTCCATAAGAAAACCAGTTGCAGCAGACTTGACCTAAACTTACAATAACTTATAATAAGACTAAACCTTAACGCTATACAGTGGTACCTCGTGTTACATACACTTCAGGTTACATACGCTTCAGGTTACAGACTCCGCTAACCCAGAAATATTGCTTCAGATTAAGAACTTTGCTTCAGGATGAGAACAGAAATTGTGCTCCAGCGGCGCGGCAGCAGCAAGAGGCTCAATTAGCTAAAGTGGCGCTTCAGGTTAAGAACTGTTTCAGGTTAAGTACGGACCTTTGGAACGAATTAAGTACTTAACCCGAGGTACCACTGTATACAGAACACCACACCAGAAGGAAGAGAGGTAGAAAGAGAAAGTGAATCCCAGGCTCCTTCTCACCTTACTTTTATAGTCAGACATAAAAAGAGAAGAGAATCAGTTTAAAGCAGCTGTACTCAGCTTCTCTGAAGGTATAACCCAAACATCAAGAACCTTCTGCTTGTTTCTTTCACACAGAGCAGCTTCCAGAACCCTCTTGAATTAAGTAGAATAGGAAAGATCTCTACACATCAGATCAATACTTTCTGTACCGTGAAATTCAAACTGACAATGGCAGCCCTGTGCCATAGCAAATGCATGCTTTGGGAGAGCCACTCCTTTGCGCATGTGAGAGAAGGGGCACATCTTTGTCAATATGCCGCCTGCAACTTAGGTTTGAGCATCAGTACTGACCACCTGTGTAAAATATATATGTGTAAAATATATATATTTCTTCTCAAGGTTCTCGACCCACAGCACGACCAGGATGAAGAGAACGCTGTCGTCGTGATGGAAGAAACTCAAAAGAAGAAATCTTTGCCGGAAGATGTGGTAACTGCTACCGAATTTGTTATAATAGTGCCTTTAGCCCTGGAGCATCACTAAGGCCACTTTCCCCCTTCGCATTTTAGGACTGTGTCTAATAAACTCTGTAAAAGGTGGGGAACGGCTGTTGCGACTTCAGGCTAAGCCTTCTGCCGTTCCTGAGCCGCTGTATTTGCATATAAAATATGACTGAATGGCAAAAGGAGCAATTTTGAGTGCAGGATTTTTCTAAGGACTGAGATTTGCCAATTTTTGGATTCCCGATAAACTGAGTTGAATCTTCCTCTTTCTCGGCAGAGCGAAGAGGATGATGGTGAGGAGAGTTCTTCTGAAGAAGACGACAGCTCTGAGGACGATGAGAGTGAAGGGGAGGAAAAGGAGGCTTCGGAGACGGATAACGAAGACGAGAATGTCGAGGCCGACGAGAAATTCCGCGCCATGCTGCGAGGAGTTCTGCAAGCTGGGAATGCACTGGTAAGTGTCACAGGAGGTGAGGGCGAGGTGTGGAAGGTTTAGCAATGCGGCAATGTCTTGTTATTGTTGTGTGTTTTTTAAAAAAAATATTTATTTGGTTTTTCAGATTAAAATTTTACAGTCATATATTGAACATAGATCATAAAAACAAGATTCCAAGGAATCTCCTGGACTTCCATCCTCCCCTTTGTGGGTTCTATTATTAATCATTTCTTCCTGCATCTTTTATGATGATCCAAATCTTTCCCATCTCCATTGTATCCAGAATGCACCATTAAACTACAAGTGATATTCCAATCCCACCAACGATTTTAACGGTTTACAATGGTCTTCAAGATGAGTTATAAATTTGCCCCATTCCCCTTATTAAAATTTTGGTCTTCCTGATTTCTGATTCTTCCGGTCATTTTAGCCATTTTGGCATAGTCCACCAACTTGATCTGCCATTCTTCTCTGGTAGGGGCTTCTTTTCATCTCTGGGCCAAATAATGCGGCCCTGTCTTCTGCGCTGAGGGAACCCCGAGTTCTGTGGGGAAGAAAGCTGAATTCTCCAGCTTGGAAACCCATTGGGTTGTCCTTCCTGGAGTTGACTCACTAAAACTGGATGGACTTTACTGACCCCAATCTGTCAGTTCCAGTGTTTCTACTCTGGGTAGAACTTAGTTAGATACAACTCAAACAGTGGCATAGGACCAGCACTGGGTACAAAACTTTAAAACACACACACACATTTTTAATATTTAAAAATCCCAGGGTGGCGATGACAGCGACGAGGACGTTGATGACGAAACCATGATGTCCCTCGACGAGAACCTGTCGGCCCTCTTTGCCGAGCAGAAGAAACGCATACAAGCCAAGAAGGACGAGAAGGAAAAGATGCGCAAGGAGAAAATATTACGCCGGGAATTCAAGATCAAGGTAGGAGGAGATGAGGTGTTGGCCCCAGGTGAGAGAAAGCCTTTGAAATCACAATAAACGCAAAGCCATTGAGAGCTGGTTCAGATTGCTGCCTCCCAGTAACTTAAGCAGAGATAAAAATGAAATAAAAATGGATTCGTTGCCCCTGGGTGTGTTTTCAGCCTGCATCTAGAAAACATTGCATTGAAAGACGGGTTAAAATTACTCTAATCATAATAACCTTCAAACCATGGGTTAGGATCCTGGGTTTTTTATCTGACTTGTTCTGAAGCCGATAGCCAAAAGCAGTCTTTGAAGCATGAGTTTTTATTATTATTTTAACCAGAGGTTTTCAACCTTTTTGAGTCCATGGCTCCCTTGACCAACTACAGTGGTCCCTCAGGTTAAGAACTTAATTCGTTCTGGAGGTCCGTTCTTAACGTGAAACTGTTCTTAACCTGAGGTACCACTTTAGCTAATGGGGCCTCCCGCTGCCACCGCATGATTTCTGTTCTCATCCTGAGGTAAAATTCTTAACCCGAGGTACTATTTCTGGGTTGGCGGAGTCTGTAACCTGAAGCGTCTGTAACCCAAGGTACCACTGTACATTCTTTCTGCAGGGCTCAGGAGCCCAGTTGTGTCACCCTTTGCCTGCAGAGCTGGCAGCCTCTTACCCTTTTTCGAACACCCTTCCTTGTGGAGGGTTCCCTCAGCCTCCTCTCCCCTCTCCTTCGGAGTCCTCTGGGCAGCCGCTGCTACAGCCCCTGGTCTCTGAGCTGCCTCCTCACACTGCCCCACAGGGGCTTGGGTGGCCTGGCTGGCTGGGCTTCCCCACCCACTTGCTTGCTTACTCCAAGGCTGCGTGAGCTCCTGGCAACCAGCACCCCCTGGCCAACCCCAGAGGCACCATTCGCCTGGGGGGCTTGTATCCAGGGCTGCTGCAACAAACAGCCATGCAAGCCTTTGGGAGGCACAGATGCAAGAGGGCATCCAAGGAGGGAGGGAAGGAAAGAGGGACTCAGGCCAGTGTCGCCCACGGCACCCCTGACCACCATTCAAGGCACCCCAGGGTGCCATGGCCCACTGGTTGAAAGCCATTGATTTAAACATTTTCACCCCACCTTTCAAGGCGTAAGATTCTCTTGGAGCCACGTAAGAAACAGCAAAACATAAAAATAGCACTACCGTAAAACAGTACATAGATATATAACAGCAGCTGAGCAGTAAAACCACAGGAGATTTGCAGACCTTTATGCACTTGGAAGGGGACAGTATCTATTTTTGTTTTGATGTACAACTTACGGCACATACCGTTTTTAATTTAGAACTGCTGTCCATCCCTCTGGCTGGATCTGAGGATGAGAGGATGCAGTTGCGTTTGGGATTGTTTAATTGTGGCCTCCAGGGGTCAGCATAAGCTTGGGAAACAGTTTTTCAGCATGTGAAATACTGTTTGGTGGCAAGAATCCAAAGTGGAGCAGTAGAGCCAAATACTGAGCTAGTTTCTGAGTTACACAGGTCTCTTCCTTGATGTTCCCTGAAAAAATAAGTGGATCAGGGAGGGAGAAGAGGGAAAATCTTGTTCTTTACCAACATGATGGAGGCCTTGAGAGATGGCAGTGGAGGAACCCTTCTGCAGACTATTTTAGGCTGCGATCTTATACTCACTTACCTGGGAGTGAGGCCCATTAAAAACAACTGGGATTCCTTCTGAGCATAAGTCACTTTGCTCAATTTGCAATGTGAGTTGCACTAAAGCTTAGTGGGAGTTGGGAGAACAAAGGTACCGTCCTGCAGGGCTGGAGATCAGATGTGGCTCTCAGGAAACTCGCCAGGCTACACTCAAGGTGGTTTCCCCCCTGGCTCAATTGTGTCCTTCAACTCTGATAACTCTTGTCAGTGATGCGTGTGTTTGTAGAAACCAGCTTGCTCTGCAAAAGGCAACATCTTATTTGCATTGCCCCACCCACCTTTGCTTCTGGCCCCGCACACCAAGTGGCATGTGGCCCTTGGAAGGTTTCTCAGAATAGAGTGTGGCCCTCTGGATGACCAAGTTTCCCTGCCCCTGCTCTTACCACAGTAGCGGTTATAGGAACGCCCTTTCTCAAGACCCTGGAGAACTGCCGGTTAGAGCAAGCAGTGTTGGTCCAGGTGGACAGATGGGCTGTCCTGTCCCCATATACTGTAGTCATTCCTGTCGGCCCAGCCCTAGACTTCTTGCATGTGCACCCCTTCCTTGTTTCATCTCCGCCAAGCTAAGCAGTTGGCTCCTTACCTCTCTCGCCCTGACCTAGTCACTGTGATCCACATGACGGTCACCTCCAGACTGGATTTTTGTAACTCGCTCTACATGGGGCTGTCCTTGAGACTGACCCAGAAACTCCAGCGGGTGCAGAATGCCGTGGTGAGACTCCTTACAGGGTCTTCGCTGCGAGATCACATTCACCCAGTGCTATACCAGCTGCACTGGCTCCCGGTGGAGTACAGGATCAGGTTTAAGGTGCTGGTTTTAACCTTTAAAGCCCTATACAGCCTAGGACCCTCGTACCTACGGGACCGCCTCTCCTGATATGTCCCACAGAGGACCTTATGGTCTTCCAGCAAAAACATCTTGGAGGTCCCGGGCCACAGGGAGGTCCCGGGCCAGGGCTTTTTCGGCTGTGGCTCCGATCTGGTGGAACGCTCTGTCACAAGAGACTAGGGCCCTGCGGGACTTGACATCTTTCCGCAGGGCCTGCAAGACAGAGCTGTTCCACCAGGTCTTTGGCCAGGGCACAGCCTGACCCCCTCTTTTGGCAATCCTCACAGAACTCTAGCCCAGTGGTTGCCATTAACCTGATTTGAACTGATTTTATAATGAACTGATTTTAGAATGTATTATTTTACTGTTGTTAGCCGCACTGTGCCCTGCTTCGGCTGGGGAGGGCGGGATATAAATAAAATTTTATTATTTTATTATTATTGTTCTCTGTCTCTGGAAAGCTTGTGTTGGCCTGAGTCCGACACATCTCCCTTCTGTCCCTCACATTTCCAGGTTCTAGATCTGGTCGAGGTGTTCCTGTCGAAGCAGCCTGAGAACCCCCTCGTGTTCACCATCATCGACCCGCTCCTCTCCGTGATTGAGCAGAGCATGAGCAGCGAGTCCGACAAGCAGGAGCAAGACTACCTCCGGAAGACGGCCGATATCTTCACGTGAGTTTGTGGCGAGGTTTCTTATTTGCTATTTCAATTTAGATAGCTAAGGCGGTAGAACAGAAGACTCTTAATCTTGGGGTTGTGGGTTTGAGCCCCACATTGGCCAAGAGGTTCCTGCATTGTAGGGGGTTCGACTAGTTGACCCCCCCCCCCGGGGTCTCTTCCAAGTCTAGGTTTCTGTGATTCTATATATATACCACTACAGTGGTACCTCGGGTTAAGTACTTAATTTGTTCCAGAGGTCCATACTTAACCTGAAACTGTTCTTAACCTGAAGCACCACTTTAGCTAATGGGGCCTCCTGCTGCCGCTGCACTGCTGGAGCACGATTTCTGTTCTCATCCTGAAGCAAAGTTCTTAACCTGAAGCACTATTTCTGGGTTAGCGGAGTCTGTAACCTGAAGCGTATGTAACCTGAAGCGAATGTAACCTGAAGCGTATGTAACCTGAGGTACCACTGTGCTGACAAACCCCAAAGCAGTTTACAAGAACGTAATACGTACAGTAAAAACCACATAAGAAGTTAAAAACAGACATCACATTATTATAGCTAGGAAGTGGAAGGGGCAAGCAGATTGGAAAATGGAAAAATGGTATAAAGAGGTGTGGGATATAGCTATTAATGATAAATTAACATGTCATTAAGGTAAGAAGGTGAATATGCAGGAGAAATGGTTTTGAGGAAATATGGAGAGTGTTTGTAGAATTTGTACAAACTGAAAGGGGTCAAACCATTGCAAGAGGAGAAATTTTGGGAGGTTGGATAGTTACAATGGAATGGTCTCGGTGGGGGGACACGTTTTTATTCTTATTTATTTATGATTATTACTTTGTCAAAATAAAAAATTAAAACAACAACAACACACAGACACAAAAACAGACATCAGCGAAAATACGTATTCCTCATTGCCTATGTGCGTCTGACGGATAGAAAGGTTTTCACCAGGTGTTGAAATGGAAGATTTGCCGTGCTGGAGTTTATTTCAAGTACCTTTGCTACATTTTTATCTAGAAGTGCAAAACGAACTGGGAGTTGCAGACCTCGTGTTTGCCTGCCTGCATCTTGATGTGGATTCATACCACATGGCACGGGAGGAAGATTTTATTTTTCAGGCAGAACCCTGGATGTGAAACATTGTGTATCCAATGCCAGTCCTACTCAGAGTAGACCCGTTGAAACTAACTTGAGTCCGTTAATTTCGATGGGTCAACCCCAAGAAAAATGTAGATGGATGTGACTCTATACCAGGGTCTGCTGCAAAGAGAGAGTGTTCAGGTCTATAGTTTGTTCCTATTGATGGTTCAAAATTGTCCAGCTGTGCTCTCAAGTCAGCATTTTGAATGTTTTTAGGTAGCTGAGCTGCTGGAACACTTTAGGTGTGGGGGGAAAGTGCAGTATACCAATTATGAATAAAACAAGAACGGATTCATTCCCTTGGCTTTCAGGAACCACCTATGTAGATCCAAGCAGTACTGCAAAAATGTGGCCCCCATCCAGGAAGAACTGCACACTCAGCTGGAGAGTCTGGTGAAAAGAGCTTGTAAGCAGAGCGACTCCTCTGTTGCCCTTTACTGCTTCAGGTGGGTCGTTTGGGCAGGTATGTGGGTTTAAGACACACGCACGCACGCACACACACACACACACACGCACACACACACACACACACACACTCTCTATCTTCTCATTTAACGCTGCAGTTGAAAGGAGTCTGGAACCCTGAGATTTTCATTGAAAAGCAAAACCCGTTTTTCTAAGTTTAAAAGACTTAAAGCAGGTTCCTAGTTCTCACGGTTTTGGAGGAAATCTGCAGAGGTATCTTCTTCATTTATTACTATTATAATTATTAATGGGACGCGGGTGGCGCTGTGGGTTAAACCACAGAGCCTAGGACTTGCTGATCAGAAGGTTGGCGGTTCGAATCCCCGCGACGGGGTGAGCTCCTGTTGCTTGGTCCCTGCTCCTGCCCAACCTAGCAGTTCAAAAGCACATCAAAGTGCAAGTAGATAAATAGGTACCGCTCCAGTGGGAAGGTAAACGGCATTTCCGTGCGCTGCTCTGGTTCGCCAGAAGCGGCTTAGTCATGCTGGCCACATGACCCTGAAGCTGTACACCGGCTCCCTCTGCCAATAAAGCGAGATGAGCGCCGAAAACCCAGAGTTGGTCACGACTGGACCTAATGGTCAGGGGTCCCTTTACCTATAATTAATAATTTGTACCCTGTTCATCTGACTGGGTTGCCCCAGCCACTCTGGGCGGTTTCCAACATGTATAGCAACATATTAAAACATTAAACGTTAAAAAGCTTCCCTGTACAGGGCTCTAAGAGAATGTCTTCTCCCGTATAGACCTGGCAGGTGTATAAATTATGCAAATTAAATGTGTTTTGTTTTGCATAATTTATTCTGCTACACCAGTAGCCCAGTACAGGCATCTCCCCACTTATGCAGGGGTTACGTATAGTGTAATCGCTTAATAGTGGGGAACACCATCCAAAAAGCCTGCAAACTCCCTCTAAACCTCTGCAAACCCTTTTAAAAACCAGAAGCACTTACCAAACTGGCATGAATGGTGGCAGTGGCGACTCTCAGTCTTTGTCACCACTGGACGACTGTGTGGAAATGACGGCAAGGTAGGGAGGTAGACTGGTATCCCAAAGTGCCTGGCTGTGATTCAGAGGTAAACTGGTACCTCAAAGTGCTTGGCCCCTTCCACACCATTTTCCTGCTCTTTTCAGACCATCAGTGCCCTTTTTGTAGTTTAAATTGATTTGTTTCATTTATTTCCTGGCGCCATGCGTATACACGGTCATGTGCTACTTGAACATGTGTATGTGTGGAGACGCCTGTTAGGTACTTAGTCTAAAAAAGAAAAAAGTCAGAAAGAAGAAAAGGCTAGAAAAGGGAAGGGGGGGGGAGAAAGGGAGAGAAAAATAAAAGAAAGGAAAAAACTAAAGAAAAATTGAAAAGAGTAAAAGGACCTCCGGCTCTCTTCTGCAGCGACGTATAATATTCATTCCTTACAAAGCCAACCATTCGGTCTTCTATAAACCAGTATTATTTTAATCCTCAAATCCCGATATTGCCAGTTCATTTTCACTCAAAAAGCCTATAAGAAGTTTCCAGTCTACAAATTGTTACATACAAGCACCAACTTTGGAATGAATGTTTGTTTATACCCCCCCCCCCCCCGTTGATTACTTATGTTACATAGTTTTTAAAACCAATAAAGCGTTTAACTGGGCGGGGGGTGGGGTGGAGTTTCCAATCCTTAACAGATGTCAGTAACGATTTTTCTCTTAATTAAACATGTTAACTTTGCCATCTCAGCCAGATCCAATAATTTTACCAGTCATTCATCTATAGTGGGCAGGGCTTTCCATCTTTCCATCTTTGTGCAGTCTCACCGTTGTAGTCGTATATCGGAGTAATCTTCTGTAGTCCTTTTCTAACTGTGTTTCCCTTAGCCCTAAGAGAAAGAAAGACATGTGTATTATACTAGGTGCTGAAACCCCAACTCCTTGCCACTAGAAACCTATCCCTACCCCCTGCCTGGCATTTCTCACCCTATCCTCGCAGCCGTAATAAGGTCTAGAAACTTGCTTTTGAAAATGGAAAGCTGAGGTTCACGGAGGTTCTGAACCTAAAAGAGATTTCTGAGCTGGTGCAGCATGGCATGATACATACGTTTCTCCCTGACTCTTATCTTGCGTATCGCTCTGCTTTTAGTGGGTCCCTGTACCTCTTCCGGGTATTGAAGGGGAACACGGCTGCTGAAGCTGCTCCGCAGGTCGCTCAGCCAAAAAAGAAGCTGAAGAGCAGCGAAGGAAGCGGTGTGCCGACTGCTCAGGTGAGGAGGTCCTGCATTTCTGCGTCTGTGTCAGTAAACCGCAGCCTGCGTTCTGCTAGCATGGGGGCAGTCCTGGCTGCCGCAGCAAATCCCACCCCCTGCCTTAGCCTCCTCCAATCAGAGGCTGGCGCAGGACCCTTCCTGAAAAACTTACCCTCATATATAGCAGTGGCAGATTTGTTCTCTGATCATTGTGTCACCAGAGAGGTAGCATCCACAGATTACAGTGGTACCTCGGTTTTCGAACGTCTCCATTGACGAACATTTCAGTTTTTGAACTCGCCTCAGAAGTTGAACATGCTGCACGGCTTCCGTATTGAGTTTTCTGTATTGAGGCTTCCATACTGAGTTTTGAGTTTTCAAACGTTTTGGAACTCAAATGGTCTTCCAGAATGGATTACGTTCAAAAACCGAGGTAAAAATGTAAAGGTAAAGGGACCCCTGTATTATTATTATTATGAGTAGTAGTAGTAGTCGTAGTAGTAGTGGTAGTAGTAGTATACCGCCCTATACCCAAATGTCTCAGGATGGTTCACAAGATAAAATCCCAATATAAAAACACAAAATACATAATCAGAGCAAAAACAACCCAGAAACACACACACCCTCTGACAGATTTTCAAAGGGCATTGGATGACAATCAGCCAAAGGCCTGGTTAAAGAGGAACATGGGGAGAGCATTCCACAAGCTGGGAGCTACCTCAGAAAAGGCCCCATTCTCGTACAGTTGCACCTAATGTTACGTCCACTTCAGGTTGTGTGTTTTTGTCTTGCATCCTGCGGCAACCCAGAAGTACCGAAATGGGTTACTTCTGGGTTTCGCCGCTCGCGCATGCACAGAAGTGCCAAACTGCGCTGTGTGCCTGCACAGACACGACGCTTCAAGTTGTGGGCTTTTCACGTTACGGACGGGCCTCTGGAACGGATCCTGTCTGTGACACGAGGTACCAAACACTTACTCCTTTTATGTCTTTTTCTCCTAGTCCCTTGCTGTCGGCAGCCTGGACCTGGACCGAGTGTCCGCTGTGTACAAGGAAGCGTTGAACCTGTTTTTGACAAAGCGCAAGAGCCCGCTGACAGGGCCCATGTTTCTCGACCTCTTTGAACGCCACCCGGTAGGTAGCGGAAGAGCCCGGTCTCACGTCCTTTCCACACCACGTGGGCACACAAAATGCACATTGGTTGTTGATCGGTTTCCTGGGATCCGAGTGACGTCCCAGGAATGGAAGGGGTGTTCTGTTGTCAAAGCCTTCACAGGGTAGTTAGTCTTCTGTACCTCAGAATTTATGACACATCTCTCTGTCCAGGGCCACATTCACACCATGAATTTAAATCACCACTTTCAACTGTCATGGCTACTGCCCTCCCCCAAAGAATTCTGGGAACTGTAGTTTAAGGGTTCTGAAGGTGGCTAGGGCAGCTTGATTTCCCTTTGCTGGCCAGATTTGGAGACGTGACAGGCCTGTGGGTTGGAAATCCCGCCCCTTGCTTGTCCTAAAACACCACTTGTGATCCTGGTGATGTGAGGCTCCACTAACACCCAGGTCTCTTCTTTTCCCCTCAAAGATCATGTGCAACCAACTGATTGACACCATTGTCAAGTCGATCACAGAAGGCGCTCGACAGCACCAGCAGGTAAGTGCAAAGGCAGCCAAACTGAGTGGGGTCTGGGGTGGAATTTACCTTTTGTGTTTGTGTATATCAGTGCAAAGGGACACTAGGTGGACACAGAGCCTAGGGCTTGCCGATCAGAAGGTTGGTGGTTCGAATCCCTGCGACGGGGTGAGCTTCCATTACTCGGTCCCTTCTCCTGCCAACCTAGCAGTTCGAAAGCACGTCAAAGTGCAAGTAGATAAATAGGTACCACTCCGGCGGGAAGGTAAACGGCGTTTCCGTGCGCTGCTCTGGTACTCCAGAAGCAGCTTAGTCATGCTGGCCACATGACCCGGAAGCTGTACGCCGGCTCCCTCGGCCAATAAAGCGAGATGAGCGCCGCAACCCCAGAGTCGGACACGACTGGACCTAATGGTCAGGGGTCCCTTTACCTTTATATCAGTGCAAATGATGCGATGCCAATGACTTCTTATGTACGTTTCAGAGATTTTTAAAACCAATCACAGCTCCCTCTTTCCATGAATTCTCCCTCTCCTTCCCAGGTTTAACAGCAGCTTAGCGTTAACATCTTTCAACTACACTAATTGCAATTAATGCTCATCAAGGTCCCCGAGTTTTAAGCAAGAAATAGTGGTGTGTGGTACATTTACTCCTGACCCTGACATATTTCTTCCTTTCCTGTTGGCAGTGTCAGGATTTGGCTTATCTTGTAAAATGGCCGGCGCTGCGATTTGTAATAAATAGCTTTGAATACTTACTAGGTGGGAAAGCAAGCCTTGATGGGACTACTAATGGTTTGCCTCAGATGTCTGGCTCTCACAGAGGGAGGTTTTGCCCATTCCAATAGTTATAATTACTTGTGAGGCAGAAATGTGTCTAGAATATGAAGTGGTGCGAGGAAATTGCCTTGGTGTTTCCCTCTCTGTTTTCTTCCCTTTTCTGTTTTTTCCTGTGGGTCATTGAGCTTCCTACCATTGTCAGCCTGCCATTGTTCATAAGCATCGAACTCTTACCTCCCAAATTCCAGACTGAAACATGCACAGAAATGAGGCTGAATTTCCCTCGTCTCGCACACACAAGCACACACACTCTAATGCGGTTCTGATCTTATTGCTGTGACAATTTTCCCCCTCAGGGAAGTTGACCTTCAAAATGGCTTCCTCAAGTTGTTTATCCCTGAATGAAGGGGATTTCTGATTGTGTGTGTGTGTGTGAGAGAGAGAGAGAGAGAGAACTCATTTATTTCCTTTTTCTCCTGGATGAAATTTAATTTATCTCTGTATCACTTAGCTACCTATGAGAATCCCCTGAGTTTAAAGCAAGATAATGGCTTTAAACTCAGGCACAGTCTCTACATAGCTCCATCCTTATTTCAGACATTGTGATGTATCGGTATATCACGATGTTTAACTGGTGACATACCACAATGTTGAAAACTAGATGTAGCCCAGCCCTAATATGAACGCAATAAATTAAAATAAAACAAATAAGATGGAACAGAGTCTGTCTGATTATTTTTTAAAGAGGCAATTTATGTTCTAGGCTGCTTCTGCAGCCTTGAGACTCCTCGATTTGCCAGGATAAAAAAAACAAAACAAAAAACCCCCCAGCAACCAAAAACTACACTCCAGCACATGGCGTCTTATGACTAACGTACAGCATGGCATTAAAAGAGGGGGGAAAGACGCCTCGCGTGAGTGCTCACTTCTGCCCACACCGGCAGTGAAGCGATGACTCAGTTGCACGAACGCATTTGAAGTTGAATGCCTTCACCATAGATGTTTTTCAGCAGGTGGTAAAGAGAGAATTAATCAAGGAACATTTTGCATAAAGAATGAGAGGCAATAAAGTGGTTTTTCTTTTCAAAGAAAATTAAATAACCCTGCTCTGGTTAGTGTTGCCTACTCTCTCTTTCTGAACTGCAATTAGCGCTTTCAGCGATTATTTTGTCGATTGCCCTTTTATCCCACTCCTCTGGCCAGAGAGCTCAAGCCAGTGTGTGCCCTGTCTTGCCCCTCCCTGTTAATGGTCACAACAACCTTGCGAGGAGATTTTGGCAGAGAGAGAGCGCTAGAAGTGGCCAGTCCAATTTGGCAGCCCCCTAGGTAACGGGGTGGGGAGAGAAGGGGGTGTCAGAAAGAAGAGAGGAAAGGGGCACTCTTACTGCTTGTGGCTTATCCCACTGCCAGCATGTAGCCTCCAGCAGATCACGCCAGAAGGAATGTGGCCCTTGGCAGAGAACGAGTTCTCCATCTTCACCCTGGTCCATGAGGTCCTCCCCTCTCCCTCACATCCCTTTAAATAGAGCATGTATTAAAGCCAAAACCTAAAGTGTGACATTACCTGTCCTCCATCGAGTCAGCGATTCCTAATTTGGCATTTTCCTCCTTTGCATAGAAGAATCTTCTCTCTCTGTGTTTTTAAGGAAGTGGCCCTTTTTAGACGAGATGGGCAAAGAGGAAAAAGCTTCAGGCCTTCAAAATGGAGAGGACCCTGGCCCCAGGCCAGGCAAGCACTTAAGCGGTTTTAATTTAGGCCAGTCAATCGATCTTAATTCTGCCTGTATTATCACGCACCTCCCAGGGGCCAAAGCTGTTGCATCAGTCCCCCCCCCCTTTCCTCAGACATCACGTTTGTCTCCGTCTCTCCTGATTTCAGTTCATTTATTCAGAAACAAGAGCCTTTGTGGCACTCTGAAAACCAAGCAGATACATAAGGTTTCATGGACTAGGTAGAGTCCAGGAAGCATTTGGCTGTGATTGACATGATGATGATGATGATGATGATTTATTCTTTCTGCCCCACCCATCCGGCTGGGATTTCCAGCTAAATATAAAAAATAATAAAATGTCAGACATTAAAAACTTCTCTGAACAGGGTTGCCTTCAGATGTCTGCTAGAAGTTGTGTAATTCTTTATCTTCCTGACATCCGATGGGAGGGTGTTCCACAGGGAGGGTGCCACCACCGAGAAGGCCCTCTGCCTGGTTCCCTGTCACTTTACTTCTCTCAGTGAGAGAACCGCCAGAAGACCCTCGGAAGTGGACCTCAGTGTCCAGACTGAATGATGGGAGGTAGAGAAGTTCCTTCACATATAATGAGCTCAGGCCCTTTAGGAGCATTTGGAGTCAGACAGAGTCCCTAAGGTACTCTGGGCCCCAGTTCTTTTCTCACATTGTGACTTTTGCGTAGCACACAAACAAATTAAGCCTGGCTTAAATACAGTTCAGAGGGGAGTAATCCTCTCACCAGTCCAGATGGCACGCAGCTGGCTCCCATATCCTTACTCCAGAGGAGGCTAGCAGAAGCAAAACACAGTTGTCCGGGAGGGCAGTGGTTGTCATTCTCTTCCCCAGCTGTTAGTACAGGTCTTATTTCACTGAAGTGTGCAAGTTCTAGTAGTGTTATTTCATAGTTAACTTGATGGCTACCAACCTGAGCTGCTTTAGAAGGGAATCAAACCAATTCAGGGAGGCTATCCGGGGCCACAAGTCAGTGGCAGCTTGTCTCCTGATACCGAGGAGCATTGATGGGAAAGGCGGCTGCTGCTGCTGCTTGCGGACTTCCTGGGGGCACCTGATTGGCCACTGTGGGGCAGAAGAGGAGGGAGGGAAGAATGCTGAGCAGATTAAGGTCTGTTGCAGCAGAATTATTTAAGCCCAGCTTGCACCTTCTTAGGTTGTTCAGGCGATGCCCTTCTAAGGTCTGCTTTGGCCTCCTTATCTTCATTGCCACAGGTTGGAAGGGATAATGAGAGCTCCCCGCCTGGAGCAGAGGAGATGAATTGCTCACCAGAGCGTAGCTAACCTGTCTCTCAACAGCCGACTCTCTCCGTGGAAACGTACCGGGGCAGTCCGCAAGGACTTGTAGGGTTGAGTAATTTCCCTAATGTGCTCGAATTATATTTGCCGTTTGATGCGTAGAGAGCAGAGGCCTTTAAAAAGAAAAAGAAAAAAAAGATAGGAGACTGACAAGAATCCACACCAGCCTTTTCTTCTTCTTCATTTTTTGCAAAGTCCACCAAGTGTAGCCTGAGGGGAGTCTATTGCCTCGGTTGCAAGGTCACAGGTAGCTTGCAACTTGGAGGTGCCAGTGAGGGACTTTGCTAAGACATCTCTTCTTTCACCAAAGCGTTTGACTAGCAGGTGGAGCGGGAACTTCTGTCGCATCTTGACATTTCATCTCCTTGGAATCCCACTTTGGCAAATTTTGGTGTCAAATGTTTACTAGGTAAAGGGACCCCTGACCATTAGGTCCAGTCGTGACCGACTCTGGGGTTGTGGCGCTCATCTCGCTTTATTTTCCGAGGGAGCTCAGCATGTGGCCAGCATGACTAAGCCGCTTTCTGGCGAACCAGAGCAGCACACGGAAACGCCGTTTACCTTCCCGCCAGAGCGGTACCTATTCATCTACTTGCACTTCGTGCTTTCAAACTGCTAGGTTGGCAGGAGTAGGGACCGAGCAACAGGAGCTCACTCCGTCCCGGGGATTCGAACCGCCGACCTTCTGACCAGCAAGTCCTAGGCTCTGTGGTTTAACCCACAGTGCCACCCGCATCCCGTTTACTAGGTAGTTTTTCAAAATTGTAAATATTCACTGGAATCGTTGGTCAAACACCCGTTATTAATATCTGGCATCCAGCGATGCCCAAAAGCGTTTTGCAGCTTAAAAGAACAAAGAGGTGGCTCAAGGACTAACACATTTCCTAAGACTGTAAAATCCGGTGCAAGATAAAAGCTTTGGTGCGCACCATACATTGTAAGCACTTTTGCACCACTTTAGCAGTCATGGATTCTCCCCCCCCCCCCCGCACCCAAGAATCTTGGGAACTGAGGGTGCTGAAAGTTGTTAGGGGACCGCTCCCAGTGCTACAGTTCTCAGCACCCTTAAACTACAGTTCCCAATATTGTTTGGGGCAATCTCCTTACGAGAAAGCACCTTACAATTTTTCTCCTGCTCTGGAAGGTAGGACTCGAACAAGTGGATTCAAGTTATAAGAAGTATTTTGACGAAACATCAGGAAAAACTTTCTGACAGTAAGAGCTGTTTGACAGTGGAACGGCTTCCTTGGGAGGTGGTGGACTCTCTTTCCTTGCAGGTTTTTAAGCAGAGATTGGAGGGCCATCTGTCATGGATGCTTTAGCTGAGATTCCTGCACTGCAGGGATTTGGACTAGATCAGGCATGTTCAGCTTTCAAGAGACCGTGATCTTCTCCCACTGTAAAAAGACTGGCAGTGATCTACCAAAGGTGTTGAGCTTTTGGGGGGGCAGGGCAGGATCTTGCGGTCGACAATGCACCCACCACGATCAACCAGTAGATGGCAATAAACTTGATGGACATCCTTGGACTAGATGACTCTTGGGGTCCATTCTCATAGAATCTCATAGAATCATAGAGTTGGAAGGGACCCTGAGGATCATCTAGTCCAGCCCCCTGCAATGCAGGAATATGCAGCTGTCCCTTATGGGGATTGAACCTGCAACCTTGCCGTTGCCAGCACTTCCAACTCAACAATTCTCCCAGTCTTCTCCTCTTTCCTCTGACCTCTCATCATCATTCCACAACCAATCCCTGGGCTCTCACCACTTCTCTACAGCCAGCAAATCCATGACAGTAGGCATCAGCTCTGCCCCACTCTGGGAGCAACGCCCCCCCCCCCCGCTCCAAACTCATAAGCTCTTTGGGGCATAAGGGTTGGCCAACTTCCCCCTCTTTATTTTTGGCCTGTCTCAGAATCTGGCTGTGTTCCCTTAAGTCAGCAGGTTGCACATCCTGTAACTGGCTTCTGTCTTGGCCACCGATATACGATTAAAAATAAAACCGCAGCTCCTGCTCAGAAGTTGCACAGAGACAGGATCTGGTCCTGGCACAAACTGGTATATCACAGCGTTCATCAACCTTGTGCCCTCCAGGTGGCTTTGAGTTGAAGCTCCCATCACCCGTTGACCACAGCTGGAGCTGATGGGGATTGTAACAATATACAGTGGTGCCTCGCAAGACGAAAAGAATCCGTTCCGCGATTCTCTTCGTCTAGCGGTTTTTTCGGATTGTGAAGCAAGCCCATTGACAGCTTAGCGGATTAGCGCTATTAGCGGTCTAGCGGCTTTTAGCGATCAGCTGTTAAGCGGCTTATCAGCGGAACAGCTGATAAGTGGCTTAGCGGCTTAGGAAAGGGGGGGGAGCGAAAAAAACCCGCGGAACTCGCAAGATTTTTTCATCTTGCGAAGCAACCCCATAGAGAAATTCGTTTAGCGAAGCGCCTCCAAAACAGAAAACCCTTTCGTCTAGCGGGTTTTCCGTCTTGCGAGGTGTTCATCTTGCGGGGCACCACTGTATATTTTTTTAATCTGGAGGGCACAAAGTTTGCAGAGCTGGGCTTTCTTTTCTGGAAGGTGATGGAGTTTTTGCCACTAGCTGATGAAATAAAAATGGAAGCTCTCCCCGGTTCTTCCTAATCTTCTTTCTCCTGCTGGCTTAATTTCCGCAATGGTTCAAAGATAGGAAGAAGCAAAAGACCTTTAAGTGTCTCTGTGTTGAATGGCTCTGTTTGTGGCCTTTAGGAACCCAACCGAACGAACCAACCTTTCCGTGTCTGATGTGCTTCCGAGATGCAGGTTGTTAAAGGCTAGGTTATCTGCGTGTGCAAGGATCAGGGCTCAGAGACAATCAGTACTTGTGCAAACATCCACGGGGTTTGAGGTTTCTTTTGCCTGGGAGTTTCCAGCTGTTTTTACTCACTGTACAGCAACAAACCTGTTGGCTTCCCAGTGTGCATTTAGAAGGGCACTGTGCCTTCAGAGGGGTAAGGTGTCAGGGGATGAGCCTGAACAACAAAGACTTGGGGTGTGTTGTGGTGGGATGGGAGGTGGAATCCCCTGAAGTCTTAAAAGCAGCTGCAAAATGGGATTCCTCTGGGAGGATGCGTAGGTCTCCTTCTCCCTTATATCATTTCCTTGCACCGCAAAACTACTACAGTGGTACCTTGGTTTAAGAACAGCTTGGATTAAGAACGCCGCAAACCCAGAAGGAGGTCTTTTGGTTTGTGAACTTTGCCTTAGAAGCAGAACATGTTCTGCTTCCTGTTGAGTGTAAATTGAGTCCTCTGCTGCTATGGGAAAGCACGCCTTGGTTTAAGAAAGCTTTGGTTTAAGAACGGACTTCCGGAACGGATTAAGTTCATAAACCTAGGTACCACTGTATTAGACACAGGCTTAGGGGTGGGTTGGGGAGATCGCTTCCTATATTGTACCAGTTTCCATTAGTTCACCTGCTTTTCCACCCCTTTCTTTTTCAGGCCCAGGCATGCATGCTTCTTCAGAAAGCTCTGCAGACCCGGGATTTCAGGCTCTCGCTGTCCGAAAATGAGTGGGAGGAGCTGATCAGGGAGAGCACCAATCAGATAAAAGAGGTGAGGCGTTCCACCCTGATATTAAAACCAGTGTTTGGTCCCCCCCCCCAGATAAATCTCATATCTCTACTCTACTGCTATCTTGAGAGTATGATCTGGTCTGTAGACAGGAGAACTGCACTCACATGCTGCTGAGGAAAAGGAATGGGCTGTGTTCATGCAACAGTTTATTCCATTTCCCTTACTGTTAATTTGCACATTTTATTTGAGCTTCCTCGTGATGTAAACGCCACTTCTGGAACCATAGTGGAAGTTTTAGCACCCATTTCCGTATCAATTGCCTTCAGGAAAAAACCCACTAACACAGAAAATTACAGGAGTAAAGTGACGGAATTTGGGGCGGTATACCGGCATACAGGTCTGTTATGGGTTAAGGGGCTGCTTGTGCGTAAATGGTTGAGTTCTCAACTCATGCAATCAGTTTCTAAAACTCTCCCAGACCACGGAGCCATGGGTGCATGGCTGCCTCAATCGCTGGCAGCATCCATCAGTGGGCGCTTCCGGAATTTACGCCAACATAAGAGTTCCTTAACGGAAACTCTCCTTCTGGATTCTCTGCGTGACAGTTTCCTGCGCGGAGTAGGCATCCCCAACGGAGGTCCTGAGATTTCTCCGCTGTTCTCACTGGAAGTATCTTGGAGCCCTCCCTCCGACTGAGTTTCTGCAGGAACTCTCTCTCTCCCCCTGCTGGTTCCTTCCTCAGCGTCCGAGGGTCTCCTAGCCTCCTGGAGCCCTTCCACCACCTGACTCTCCGATGGCAGTTCCCTGACAGGGTCTTTCCTGCTTTTGCCATGGGGGAATTTGGGAACAGAGGCACACGTGTGGAAAGTGGAGGGGGGCGAGTTGCAGTGTTGTCCAATAATGTTTGCTGTTGTACCCACTCCTATTGGCATGAATGAAATTTAGCACAACGTAGCAGTGTATCCATGAAAAAGGCCACAATCCCATAATGCAAACTGTGAAAGGAACATTAGAGAACAGGACAGAATACAGTTGGCCAAAGTCCTTATCCAAACTATTCCTTTAGATATTTAGCAGGTCGTGCTGGCAAGGGCTGATGAGAGTTGTTGGCAAAAACATCTGGAGGTGAATGTATATGATACTTTCAAAGGGAGAAGGACCATTGCTTTCTTCCGCTGCAGTATTTAAATCCGTTTTGCAACCCAACACGGTCAGATAGAATTAGGCTTGCTCTTTAAGATGGCAAAATGGACATGTTTAATCAGAGAAAAGTCATTGTTAACATTTGCTACCTCTCACAGACTTTTGCTACCTCTCACAGACTTTTTGCGTCAGAAAGAAATAATGACATCTGGATTGGAGGGTTGAAGAGGATGTTTGTTTATAGAAAGTTGCTTTGTGGGGTGTTATAGTAAATTGGACTATAATACTGTTTTTATATAGTAGACAGATGAAGAATTGGAAGTTCTTTACTTTCAGAATTTACGTTTCTATCTTTCTCTTTTAACCTATTTTCTATTCTTTTTTTATTTCTCCCCGCCTTCTCTATTCCTCCTCCCCTTCTTTATCTATATAAAAAGTCTTGGTTTGATAAAAAAAACGGGAAAATATATCAAGTTTTGTATTTTTCTCTGTCAGCCTCAATAACATTTGGGCTTGCTTAATACCCACTCCATCTCACAAGGTAAAGAGAGACATTTCCTTGCCCTTTTTGCCCACCCCTCCTCCTCTTTCCTTTTCATCTCGCCTGAAGAAGCGTTGTGGAAAACTCAAAAGTGACATTTCAGCTAGCTGTAACACAGATATTACCTCCCTGCTATTCCTAGATATTCTCTCTCTCTTTCTCTCTCTCTCTGTGCAGTGCACCCAACACTGCTACCTGCATTTCTCATATATAAATCTCAGGAAACAGACACCTGGAGACGTTTTTTCCCTTTGACAGGTGCTTCTGCTAAATCGTTCGCTGGGGCCCAGTTTGCTGCAGCCTTCCGCTTCCCGCTGTGCCCTCCTTTTCACCCCGGCTTGTAATTTAATAGGGCTGCACGGTGTCTAGTCCACCTGCTGCAGGTGACGCAAGACAGATGATTGCAGGAGTTAACAGGTTGGGGAGCTGTCCCTTTTCAGCGTGTTGTGTAACATGAAGCCGAAGGAAAGGGAGTCCGGGGGAGGAGAAAGAGGCTATTAGGGGGGAATATGTGACAGTCGCCTAAAATAGCATCCTAACTAGCTGCAGGCCTCTGCATCTCTGTGTTCACTTACATAATAGGAACTTCCTGACCTTATTTGTATCCATACTGGTTGGGATGCCATTTGCGGGGTCAGCCGTGCTTCAGGTTCTCCACTATGCCTGAGCAATCGCAGGCAACTTGTCTTCTGTGCCTTCGCTCCAAAATTGATTCCAGAAAATATATTATTTATTTATTTATTCATCCAATTTATATACAGCCCTTTATCAAAAGATCTCAGAGAGATGTACAGCGTTAAGAACACATTTTATGGCTCATCGATAGTAAAAAAAAACCATGATGATAAAATAATCATAAAAACCATCAACTCCCCAGCTTTAATATGGGTTTATTATTATTATTATTATTTTAAAGCTATTTGTATCCTGCCGTTCTCCCAAGTTGGGATTCAAGGTGGCTCGCAACGTTTTTTTAAAACATTAAAAACTCAAAGTCGTAAAACCAAAACTGTTTAAAAGCAATAGTTTGAATACAGTGAAACATATTTAGGACCAGCCATTAAAGTACAGTTTGCCCTGATGGCAGCCCAGCGATCAGCATCGCCTGCACCTGAGTTTCCATTGGCCTTCCTGAAGAGGAAGGTCTTAGCCTTCTGGAGGTAGGAGAACAAGGAGGGAGCCAGTCTAGCCTCTCTTCGGAGGGAATCTCACAGTATGGGGGCTGCCACAGAAAAGGCTATCTCTCGTCACCACCAACTGCACCCCTGATGTTGGTGGGATCAAGGCTTCATCCCTGTCAGAGTAGACCCATTGAAATCCATGGGCATGGCGGGTTCGGTCCATTAATTTCAGTGGGGCACTCTGGTTGGTAAGGAGGAACATTTTAAAATGGGCCCAGAGGGGTTAAATTCTTTTGGTCTACTTCTGCGATCTAGGATCTAGCTAACATGTCCCATCGGTGCAAGGATGTACGTTTCCACACTGGAACTTTCCCCATCCTCCCCTGCCATGTGTGCAGCCCCTCACAACCCCAAAGAAACTGCAAATATGAATGGATGAAAACAGGGCCCAGCATTTGCCTCTTCCGGTTTTGAATGCTTGAGCTGTGTTTTGTAAAATTTTTGTTTTGGCAGGCATCAGGTACGACACCACAATACGTCTTGTAGGCAACTGGAGAGCTTTTCCTTCTACCTCCAAATCAGATATTGTGTTTTGATAATAAGTGTATGTTCTGTTGTGAGCTGCTTTGATACATGAGCTAACCCGTGTTCTCGTCTCAAATGCTGGCTATTGAATATATGCGGAGCTCAGATTCTGATTTGTTCGTGGTGCTTTGTCCTTGCTTAAATCCGCAGGATCGCTTCGGGGGCCTGTCCGTTTCATTCCATCACTGTTATTAAAAACAAAAGCCAATAATGAGCGACATATTTTGATGGCTTGGGGTGGCTGAACCTGGTGACAAAAACCAGTGTGTGTGTGTGCGTGTGTGTGTGTGTTGAGAGAGAGAGAGAGCGCAGGAGCAGCATCAGTTAAGCTTGGATAATATAAAAAATACACTTCATGTGTACACAAATGGAGGAGCTCCTTCATCAACCCTTTGCATCAACCCTGGCTTTTGCCAATCCGTGTCTGGGATCCTCATAGTGGAAATACTTATTTTAATGTTGATGTTTGCAGCAAGGTTTTCTTTTGGCACAAAGGCAGCAAACAGAGGTGGAGGGCAGGGGTTCTCTGCCTTAGAAATACAGTGGTACCTCGGTTTACGAACTTAATCCATTCCGTAAGTCCGTTCCTAAACCAAGGTGTGCTTTCCCATAGCAACAGGGGACTCAATTTACAAATGGAACACACTCAACAGGAAGTGAAACATGTTCTGCTTCCAAGGCAAAGTTCACAAACCAAAACACCTACTTCTGTGTTTGCATCGTTTTTAATCCAAGTTGTTCATAAACTAAGCTGTTCTTAAACCAAGGTACCACTGTATATCACTCAGTTAATGAGTTAGTCTGCTGGACTCGTAGATTCACCTCTGCATTCCAGCAGACGGATTGAATCCCGTAAGCTGTTTGCTCAGGATGGTCCTGGGCACCAGGCCTTGCGCGGCTAGAGGAGGGAAGGCATTACCATGGCAACGCAAGGGCGTGCCAAGAGGCTCTAGGCCAGGTTTTTGTAGGGATGGAATGAGGAGGGGGAGAACCACATACGTGGACAGAGATGTTCCGCCTGGCCTTTGGCTTGGAGTCAATTTGATCCCCACTTTCTTTTTTCCTTTCTCCTCCTGTGATGAGGCTGCATTTTAATGTTTTAATGTTGTATTTTAATATTGTTTTTAAGTTGTATTCATTCAACTAGTTTTTATTATTGGTTGTTAGCCGCCCTGAGCTCAGCCTTGGCTGGGGAGGGCGGGGTATAAATAATAATAATAATAATAATAATAATAATAATAATAATAATGATTATAATAATTATAATTATAATTATACACCACCTGGAGCTCCTCGGAGCAAAGGGCAGGATATAAATGCAACAAATAAGTAAAATAAATAACTAGGGAGAAGCATAGCTGGGCAAGGAAATCCGCAAACCCTGTGGCCCCATGGAGTCTCTGCACCAGAGTAAATTCTGGCATATATCTTGTCCTGATTTGCTGGTGGTTCCTCGCAGAGCAGACTGAAGATCAGTGCTGTTCATATTGAGGCCTGCTCTGTCTGTAGGCAGCAGGACCTGGAGACAAAGGGCCCCTCACTTGCCGAACTCGAGAACAATCCTGCTATTTAAACTGTGTGTCAGATCAGCTGGAGATGATACGGGTTGGGTCCTTGGCTCAGGGAGGAGCCCAGGAGTTGTGGCAGCATAGCTTTCTTAAATAAAAGAATGGCAATAATCCTCATCTTTGTTACTGGCTCTTTCCCCTCCTTCTCTGGGAAACAGCTTATCTGCATTGCTCGCCAGAATGACAAAGCATAGCAACATTTTTTACTGGAATCATCGACTCCTAGAATAGTAGCATTGGAAGGGACCCCCACGGGTCAAACCCCTGCGAGGCAAGAATCGCAGCTAAAGGATCCCTGACAGGTGGCCATCCAACCTCTGCTTAAAAACTCCTGCGAAAGGAACAGACGATAATTCGGTTGGTGGAGCACCTGCTGTTGCACAAACATCTCTAGCCGAATGAATTGGAGAGCAGTTGATGGGGAAGATTGCAGGGAGCCACTGTCCGGCAGAGGGACACGGGTGGCTCTGTGGGTTAAACCACAGAGCCTAGGACTTGCTGATCAGAAGGTCGGCAGTTCGAATCCCCGTGATGGGGTGAGCTCCTGTTGCTACCCCGGTCCCTGCTCCTGCCAACCTAGCAGTTCGAAAGCACGTCAAAGTGCAAGTAGATAAATAGGTACCGCTCCGGCGGGAAGGTAAACGGCGTTTCCGTGTGCTGCTCTGGTTCGCCAGAAGCAGCTTAGTCATGCTGGCCACATGACCCGGAAGTTGTACGCTGGCTCCCTCAGCCAATAAAGCGAGATGAGCGCCGCAACCCCAGAGTCGGCCACGACTGGACCTAATGGTCAGGGGTCCCCTTTACCTTTACCTTTACTGTCCGGCACAGTGGACAGGACTAGGCTAGATCAGGCCAATACAAGACCAGCCCACCCACAACACACCAGGGGGCAATGAATGCCTCTGCAGCCAATAACAACAACAACAACAACAACAACAACAACAATTTATTAATATCCCGCCCTCCCCAGCCGAAGCCGGGCTCTGAGTGGCTAATAACAATAAAAGTAAAATAATAAAAGCATTCTAAAATCAATTCAAAATCAAATTAATGGCTCTACTCCTCTCCCTGCTCTGTCTCATTCTGAGGAGGTGAAGCGGGGTCCTTCCTTAGAGCAAGGCATTCTGGGAGGAGGGGACCAGGAAGAGAACTCGTGACCCGCTGCTTTGGAACTTCAAAGTTCTGTGTCGCGTGTCGCATACGCTGAACCTCTGTGAAGTTCGGCACTTGTCAGTCCCCAACTCCCACATTTATGGGGCTGTACCACTGTCCCCAAGTTCACACAGCAAAAACGCAAATGTATGTGGAGACCTATGGGACCCTGATGATTTTGCAGAGTTGATACTCTCACGAGAAGCTGAGGCGCCTAAGGAATAGGACCATTGAAATGAATGGGACCCAAGCTGGTCAGGCCCATTATTTCCAATGGGTTTTCTCTGAGGAGGACTAGCACTGGAGACAATCCCTAGGCCAAGAGGGGGGGGTACCTTTGGCCTGCCAGATGTTGCTGAACTGCAGCTCCCATCAGGCCTAACAGGCGTGACCAGTGGTCAGGCACGATGGGAGTTATAGTTTGGGGGGGGCTGGTTTATTTCCCTCTCATTCTATTAATAAAACCAAAAACAGCAGACCAAGTTTCACAAAACATAATTCATTTCCTTCCGTTGCTTTTGTTCCCGAAGTTCGCTAGTTTTTCTGCCCATGTAACTTTCCATACTTTCTTACACCATGATTCTAACGATAGATTTTTAATGTTCTGGAGTGATAGTTTTCTGATCCTATGCCTTATTTTCTCTTTTTGTGGCAGTGCTGAGGAAACCGCAACTGTCAGAGCTGCCTCTAGGTCCCAGCTCACAGAGGACCAACGCTAGGCTGTAGTAATGTACAAAAGTCTTTATTGAAGTTCAGTTTCCATTTCAAAGCCACAGCGTGCAGCCCTATGTCTTAAACCCTAGATCGGCGAAGTCCCGTCTGAGTCTCCTCCCCTATGACACCAGTTTAAGATCCTAGCCCTGCTCCACCTTTTACGCTGCTCTCTCCTCCTCTGGGTCCTCCTGCCCGCTGGGGCATTGCCCTTTCTGGACTCTTCCGACGCTGAGTCGCTTAGCTCCTCCCCCTCCCTCCGGCGGGCTTTAGGACCCGGTTCCCAATCCTAATTCTCTGCTGTCCCGCGCTCCTGTACATTTGAACTTGCCTCTCGCGCCAACCCAGTGACCTTTCTCCTAACCGTTACAGTACTTCGGTCACTGCTTCCCTCTTCCGGGACACTGGCCGGATCTGACCTCTCCTCCGTTGTCCGACTTTCTGATGGAGGCGTGGTCAGCCCTGCCTTATCTTCTCTCCCTGGTGGGGAATGCACTGGCCCCGATCCTTGGGACTCTTCCCCCCCACTCTGCTCTGGTGGGGAAGCTGGTCCTGATTTCCAGCTACTGCTCTGGGAGTCCCTGCTGCCCCCTTGCTCCTGGGGCATTCCCCTTGGGAACCCCCTACCCCTGGCCACTGGCGCCCCCTTCTGTGAATCTTCCGATTCGCTGGAGAGGCTCATGGAATCCCTCGGTCCACTGTCCTCTTCTCCTACGCTCCCCTCGGATTCTTCCCCTTCGCTCTCCATCTCCTCTCTTCCCTGTGCCTCTGCTCCTGAGCCCCTGACAGCAACAAATAACATAAATGTCTTGAGGTCCCTCTTCGTGGATATGATTTCCGTGGTAATTGATTTCATTTTCTTCCTTCCTTTTTTCTCAGACTTTAAAGACAGTGAATGAAATCAAGGTCAAGGTGGACCAGGAGAAGATCATCAAATGTCTGGAGCTACTGAACTACCTCATAAAAACTGTGACTCAGCAGGTAGATTTTGCTCTTCCAGCCTGGTTTTATCTTTTATCTGGGACACTGGAGTCTCTTAGTTCACGTAAATTGATCATATGGACCTTTCCACTTTGGATTAAGATTGCTGTTCCACTAGGTCTTTGTAGTTGAGAATAGGTGCTTCTTGGTGTGAGATAAGGCTGGATGGAAATAAAGTCTTACTGTACATTGGGGATGATGATGGTGATAATAATAATAATTTTATTCTTTATACACCACCATCTGACTGGCTTGCCCTAGCCACTCTGGGCAGCTTCCAGAATATAACAGAACACAGCGAAACATTTGACATTAAAAACCTTCCAATACAGGGCTGCTTTCAGATGTCTTTGGAAAGTTGTGTAGTTGTTCGTCTTGTGTAGTTGTTGACATCTGATGGGAGGATGTTCCACAGGGCAGGTGCCACTACTGAGAAGGCCCTCTATCTGGTTCCCTGTAACCTCACTTCTCGCAGTAAGGGAACCAGCAGAAGACCTTCGGAGGAGAACCTCAGTGTCTGAGCTGAATGATGGGGGTTGAGACACTCCTTCAGGTATATTGGGCCGAAGCCATTTGGGGCTTTAAAGGTCAGCATCAACACTTTGAGTTGTGCTTGGAAACGTACTGGGAGCCACCGTGGATCCTTTAGGGCTGGTGGTATATGGTCCTGGCAGCTGCTCCATGTTCTGCCAGTCTTGACTCCTGATTCCTTGTCCTGTGTCTTTATCTCCTGGACCACCAGCGCTTTGTATCAACCACAAACCAAGCGGACTCAGGTCTGAGCTTCAAGGCCTCCACCTGGGAATGGCATCAGCGCCGCCTCCCGATTCAGTCAGCAGATCCCAGGGCCAATCCCTATTCCACCCTATCCCAGATTCCAAACTTCCTCCTCCCTGAGGAGCATCTTAGCCCATCAGAGAAGATCTCTCATCCTGCATCCTGTCCTGGACGTGGCCTGTGCTGGGGGCTATGTTTACCTGTCTGTGTTCCCTCTGATGGCTGCTTCTGAAACCCAGCCCCCATCCACATGTGTACCTCATTCTTTGTGTCAGGCTCTCATCCCCCCCCCCTTTGGACCCTGCAAATCTTGACTGCTTAGCTGCCTGTCCCCAGATGGTCCCCAGTAGAGAGTGAATGAGTTGTTGTTGAGCGACTGATTCAGCGGATGGGTGAATGAATGAAATCAAGCAATGAATGAATCATTCGTATTTTATCCCCCTTGAAGCGAACATGATGGGGAAGGAAGCAGTGGCATGAAGGAGAACAATGATGCATTCTGCATATGCTCAACATTATTCTGGCCTTGCAGGAGAGCAAGAGCAACTTCATGCCAGCCCCAGCTCATATGTTGATTCCTCCTCTCCCCCTTCTTCTTTAACTGTTATTATGCAAGGCGATCCTTCGCCTTCTTTTGGGCATATTTATTTATTGGTGGATTGTTTAGAATTGTAGGCTTGGAAGGAACCCAAGGCATAGCTGTCATCCGTCCCTTATTTGGCGGGAAACTCCCTTATCCCAGCGCCATGTCCCGCTGCTGTCCCTTATTGATGATGTCCCTTAAATTTCCCAGGTTTCAAAGGAAGCAGCTCCTCTCCCTCCCTCCCTCCCTGGCGGCCAGGGAGGAGGGAGGCTCCAACTGTGTTGTTTGGCTGCCCAGCCAACCCCCCTCCGGCCTCCTCTCACCAGCCTCGGCCCCCGGGAGCCCCTCCCCGCCGGGACTGGTGGGAGTCTCGGGACCTTCTGCCGCCATCCTCCTCGTGGCCGCCAAACTGAGCTTCTCTGCCTGGGGCCTCCCCACTGCCTGGTGCCGCAGCTACCGCTAGGCCATACTGCGACTGCGCCGCCGAAGGACCCGAATCAGATGGGCAGCCTGGTGCGGCCTATGAATTGCTGTGGAGCCTTGAGAGGAGAGCGAGGGCAACCATGGAGAAAGCAGTTCAGAGAGAGGAGGTGGAGGCGCTCCAAGGGCTACAAGGGAAGGACCGCAAGCGCTTCTCCCATAGATTTGTAGTGGTAGACTAGCATAGATGGTCTGATCTGCGTCTTTACTTCGAGCGCTATTTCCCCACCCCCTCTTCCTCCCACTCCGCCTGATGGAACTGAGAGCTGCAGATGGAGCACGAGAGAAAAGATACAGAACTGCAGCAGCATCTTCGTAGCTTGGACTTCATTTTGCGTGAAAAGTGGTTTCATCAGCTGTTGTCTGAAACGAAGGGCTAAAAACCAGCGCTGCTCTCCCAAATTATCTGGTCCCCTTTAACTTCGTATTTCAGCTGGTTGACTAAAATCCCTTATTTTGGCTGCTGATTCCTTATTTTCGAGGCTGCTGGTCCCTTATTTTCAAATCTGCAAGTTGACAGCTATGCCCCAAGGGTCTAGTCCAACCTCCTGCGATGCAGGAACCATAACTAAAAGTGCTTGTAAGACCTTACGGATCCTTAGAAGTTTGGTTTTCGGGGGGCTGGGGAGCTAGATTGTCAGTGGAAAAAATCATTTGCAGCTTTTTTGACAGCTGTGTGGGTGAGACAAGGACAGGACCCTTGTGGGAGAGAGAGGCTGACAGCTCAAGCAGACAGGAAGGAGCCAACCCAAGTTTCCCTTCTGGGTCTCCAGCTTCCCCTGAGCATCCTTCTCCCAGGTCTCTTCCCTCCTCCCTCCCAATGATACCATCCTTCTCGCTCCCCTTAGACACCATGTCTTTCTGTGAAATCGCCGGCAATCTGTAGCCAGTGGCAGCAGCCAGGGAATCATCAGCGCAGCTTCCCCAGCCCTGACAATGACGGGGGAACCTCAGCAGCGATTTGTTCACATATTATCCATTTCTCAGCACAGCCTTCATGTGTATAATGATCCCAAGCGGGTGGGTGGGGGGTGAAGGGCAGGAGCGCACCATAAAACTCAGGTATAAGATATCCCATTTTATCTATTTTGGAAGAAGACCAGACTCTACAGGTAGATGTGTTTAGAAAGAATTTTATTTATCAGTATAAGCTGGCTGGCCTTGAGCGCTGCAGTTCTCTTCGCTGTTTTTGTGGGTGGTCTTGAGAAAACTTGGCCCGGCTTCAGACATCCCTGGAAGGAGGGGGGGGGGAAGGGCAGTGAGTGGGATGGCTGGAATTTAGCAACATCACCCAGAGCACCTCCACTGGCATCTGCCCAGCAACTTCATCCGCTAACTTCAGCCTGCCAGTTTCCACAGCTTTCACCTGTTCACAAATATCCGCCAATTTCCTTTTTCGCACACCGTGTTGGCATGAATGTGCACACGCCACTTGCCTCGACCGCATTTGAAGCCTCCCATTCTCACTCACACACAAACAGGCAGCAGCCAACATCCATGAAGAACTCCAGCAGGGACGTTTCTTCGTCATTTGCTCTCCATTCATTCCCATTCATGCCCTGGCTTCAGCGCACAAATATCCGCCAGCTTCTGTTGACTGGTGTCCGAAAGTGAGCTTCAACAGACCTTATATCTGGAACTCCTGTCTCTCATTCCATAACATCCGCTGCCTCTGTTGTCTTTTGTGCATCCATTAATTTTTTTCCCCCAAGAAGACACTTAAGTGGAGATTTCCATCCTGGTTTGTTTACTTGGAATCTGACTTTTTTAAAATAGCAAATACAGTAGAACCTCTACTTACGACCACCTCTACTTGGGCCCGATCCAAGTTGCGACCGCAGCAAACCCGGAAGTAAATACTGGGTTTGCCCTGATTCGCGAACGTGCAGAAGTGACTTCTGCTGTTTGCGCACATGCAGAAGCGGCAAGCGGCAAGCGGCTGCCGCCGTCTGCACATGCGCAGAAGCACACTGCTGCCAAATGCACCAGCGACCCGGATCGACTTACGGACGGACCTCTGGAACTGATTACGTCCATAAGTAGAGATTCCACTGTACATATATGAAACTGTTTTTATATGCTTATATTAAGTTGCTCTGAGATACATATCTGAAACTGAAATTAATTAACATGGCGACATATGGCTGCTCCTTCGTTTAGGGAGACCCAAGAGCTCCGTTGCAGGGTCGGGACTGCATCTTGCCAATTTGTGAGCGTGTAAAGATACCGATTTACAGTTTGCGTGACTTATTTGAAGTGCAGTGTTTGGTGGGTGCCAACCAATCTGGCTTTGTGGTCTTTCCCCTTCAGAAGCTGAACGTGGATCTGGCAGGGCTGCGCCAGGTGCTGCAGGCGCTGAGTCAGCACGAAGGCTTCGGGAGGTCCACACGACTCGACAATATCTACTGGAACGTCATGAAGCTCCTGGGCGTCACGTAGGTGCTTTGTTTTGGGGCGAAACCTGGCCGGATGTGAATCGCATTGTTGGCCCTTGCGTTTATTTATTACTTGCATTAAAATGAAAGCTCATGAGAGGTCCCCAGCAGGAGAACCTCTTTGGTGTAGTGGACAGACTACGGGCATGGGAGACCCGGGTTCAAATCCTCACTCAGCCAGGGACAACCTCCCTCGCAGGGTGGCTGTAAGGATGAAATGAGTAGAGGGAAGACCATGTCTGCCTGCTTGAGGTCCTCAGAGGAAAGGTGGGATATAAATATAACGCCACTGAAATGTGGCTTACTGGTAGAACATTGCTCTGTCCCAGGTTCCATCCTTGGCATCTCCAGGTGGGGCTGGGAAGGACCCCTCTCTGAAACCCTGGAGAGCTGCTGCCAGTCAGTGTAGACAGCACTAAGCTAGATGCACCAGTGGTCTGATTCTGTCTGAGGCAGCTTCCTAGGCTCCTAACAACAGCAACCTGGGTTGGAACAGCGCAGGGATGTCTTCAACTCCTTTCCCCTTGCTGTATTCCCAACTCCCCCCCCTACTCGCCTGCAGTTGCAGTTCCATAAATGAAGAAGATGCATATGAGGGCCGCTCAGGTTTTGTTCGGCTCTCTGCATTAAGACTGCTTCATAATCTTTGGCCTGTTAAATATGATGCCCAGTGCACGGGGGGTGGGGGCACAGAGGGCAACGTGAGTATGATGTAGCAGGGCAGTTATGCACCCTGTTAGCCCCACCCCCCAAAAGTGCCCGGGCTCCACGCCACCCCCCTGGCCCTATCCAGGTGTTTAGAAAGTTGATGCGAGTTTTAATTTGCTTTTAGTCTATTGTTATTTTAACGTTTTGAAATGCCATATTACTGTTTCGTTGCTGATTTTTCTTAGTGATAATTTTATTGCTTTATTATTATATTTTACAATCAAGCAGTGTATAAATAAATAAATGAAACATCCAGAGGGGACCCAGTTTTGGGAAGCCTGGAATAGATGAGCTTTTCTTATTTATACAGGGTGTGGAACATGTGTACTCTGTATCTACGGGGCCTCTTTTAAAGGACTCACCCTGTATAAATATCATAATAACAGGGCTGGGGAGAGCCACTGCTCTTAACCCGCCATAAAGCCATACCATAGATATACACACCACCCCTTTTGCTGTCCTGCGATTTATCCAGCCCGCCCGTTTCTCTGTCCGGTGTCTTTTCAAAGCAACTTGGACCATCTTCTCTTGATTTCCAGGCGACCGGTCAAGGAGAAAGCCCCGGCCCAGCCGAAGAACCCAGCCGCAGCCGAGGCGCCGAAGCGGAAGAAAAAGGGCTTCCTGCCTGCCACCAAGATACGCAAGAACCGCAAGAAGGTGCCGCCTAGCCAGTCCCAGGAGAACGGTGCCGAGAACGGCGGCAAAGAGGCTGCCACGACTGTTGCAGACAACGCCGCCCCTGCGGGGAAGAAGAGGAAAAGGAAGAGGAAGAACCGAGGGGGAGGCAGCGGCCAGAGCCAAGTGTCCATGGAGGGTCCTCCAGCCAAAAAGCCAGCGCAGCCACAAGGCAAAAAGGCCGATGTGCAGCAGGGCAGTTTGAAGAAGAAGAAAAAGAAGAAGGGAAAGAAAGGGAAGATAGCAGAGGACTGACTTGTGAAGGGAACTGGAAGGGGGAAAGTGCTGGAGCCTTCACCAATGTGGCGCCCTCCAGATTTTTGGGACTACAACTCCCATCAGCCCCAGCCAGCAGGTTGTAGTCCAAAACGCCTGGAGGGCGCCAGGTTGGCCAAGGCTGGGGAATAAACCTTTTGCACCTTTTGTTTGGCTTAAACCAGGGTTTCCCAGACTTGGGTCCTCTGCTGTGGTTGGACTACAACTCCCATCATCCCTAGGTAGCAGGACCAGTGGTCATAGATAATGGGAATTGTAGTCCCAAAAAACAGCCAGAGACCCAAGTTTGGGAAAGCCTGGTTAAATAATCCACTGAATGCAAATATGTGATAAGCATCCCTTTTATGTATATAAAAAAATCAGCTTGCAGAGTTTTAACTATACTACTATAATATTACTATAGTAGACTGTTACTGGTAGTATATTACTACTGATTGGAAGTCTAGTACTCTGCTCCAGAGCTACTAGCCTTGGAACAAATAAATAAAAGGTTTTGGGCCCCTTGGTTAACGTGCTCTGAAAGCCCAAAGGAAGCCAGATCACAGATAATATAACACATTTTGGGTTTAAATGGAAGCAGCCTCTTTTAGACGGTGTTGTCGAAACTCCTTGGAACATTCAGATTTATGATCCTCTCCAGTCCGCTGTCCTGACCTTTTTAATAACAGAAGGCTGCAAGTTACTCCGCTCTTGGATGTGTAATCCTTCATAAAAATTATATGTTTTAAAAGAGTTAGCAGTGGTGACGTCTCTGTTAGAGCTGGAACAGGTTTTTCTCTGCATGTCCTTATTTGATAGAGACGGGTGGGGGGAATCAATGCCCCCCTCGTTGCAAAAGATTAACAGTCAATATAATAAAGGATTGTCCTAGAGCTGGAAGGGAGGTCCAGTGTCTTCCAGTCCAGCCCTCTGCCAGTGCAGGAAATCTGTTTCAGAGATCCAACCTCTTCTTCAGCACCTTCTGAGATGCTCCTTTGGACTTCTGGACAATCAGACGTCCTTCCTCTCGTAGTTTGAACCCTCTGGTGTGGCTTATGCCACCTGGGACAACGGAAAATGATGTTGCTGAAGTTTATTCGGTGGGGGAGAATAAAACAATGAAAGGAATAGTTTCTCATAGAAAAAAATTGAGAAAAATAGTGCCTGTATTTTCTGTTTCATATCTCATGTTCTACAAATGCTAGAAGCATGCTTATACTTTTGTAACTTTATACTCTAGAGCGGCTAGTCCTTCCTTTTATCACTTGATCTGTTTTTGCCAGGTTGAGCACAGTTTCCCTTGTTTTGGAGAAGACAAGGGCAAAGCAGGAGCTGAGAATTCCTGCTTTGCAGGGGGTTGGACTAGATGACCCCGAAGCTCCCTTCCAACTCCACGATTCTGTGATTCTGTGACTTCCATCATCTTTACACTTCCTCTTGTGCTAAACCTAAAAAGCCCTTCAAAAAATGTAATCATACAAAAAGCGGCATGTCGTCAAGCACAGCGTCCAAGTACAATTTTCTAAGCTGTACCACACCACCGTTTGTTAATCCTCACAAGGCTGTACCAGCCTGCAAATGATCCACCGTCTCCCCTGTTTATATTTCCACAGTTCATGAATTCTTAAATACGTCAGGCTGTTAGCCAGCCAGATGCCAAATCTGCTTCTTGTGTTCTGTCCTGCTGGTGAATTTCTGCCTCAACGGGATGCCAAGTATATTGAAACATGCCTACCTGCAGCACTAGAGATCTCTGCTAAAGAGTTCGGCAGGGCTTGCTGACTTACTCTTGGTTTGCGGCCTAAATCATACATCTTAACTGGACCTAAATCGTAATCTTGAATGGGGTCTGTCAATACAATTTGGGGGCTACTAAACCTAGCAGTTCGAAGGGACGTCAAAGTGCAAGTAGATAAATAGGTACCGCTCCAGCGGGAAAGTAAACGGCATTTCCGTGTGCTGCTCTGGTTCACCAGAAGCGGCTTAGTCATGCTGCCACATGACCTGGAAGCTGTATGCCGGCTCCCTCAGCCAATAAAGCAAGATGAGCACCGCAACTCCAGAGTCGGCCACGACTGGACCTAATGGTCAGGGGTCCCTTTACCTTTACCTTTAAAGTCTAATTTTGGTTGGGTCAATACATTGGTCCAGTTTTCTTAAAAGAGCAGACGGTGAGGCAAACCAGTGCCTGGTCCACACCACTTTAAGGCAGCTCAGTGATGGACTTCTCTGTATGAAAACTCAAGCCCCTGCATGTAGAAAACTAGTAGGAAAGAGGGTTCCTAGGGACACTCCTCACTTATATGCTAGATTTCTATCTGCAGTGCGCGTTTGTAATTTGCACGGAAACTGAGCAGGCAGAAGACACGAGCACAGCTCCCCAGTGTTTTTATAACGCATAAAGCTTGATATTCCTCCTCAGATCCGCTCATCCTTTGGCCTGTCATGTCTTGCTTCTCTGCGGGTGCCGTAGAATAGGATTGGATGTGGAGAGGAGCGTAGGAAGACATCAGGGCCATGTGCGTCCCCCACGTCCCTCCGTTCAGTCTCACTGTTTTAATTATTCTTTAATGATGCAGCTACAACAGCCCACCCCCTGCGTATGTCTTGAAGGAAACAGCTGCTCATCTTTTATGCCTGAGGAGAAGAGGCGGCACGTCCCGTTGGAGAACATTCATAAGAGCCGCTAAAAAGTTTTCCGCTGAGGAGAAGTGGATCTCTGCGTGATGTGAAAAGGACCATCTCGCCAAGCAGCCAGGCGATTTGAGGTTCCAGACCCCTTGAGGACAAGGGTACCATGGCAACGCTCCCATCTGCATCTCCCTCGTGGCCTGGGAAGAGGCCTTTTGACATATGAAGAGGATTAGGCATCTGAGGGGAAATGGGTGGATGAAAATGGCTGGCGCCACGGGCAACAGCCTCCTTCACTAGTTCCCCCAGGGAGGTTTCCATCCTATGGAGTTCTGGGTACTTTGAAAATGGGGACTTAAACCACCTGCTTTTTGCTGTCTGAGGAGAAGCAGTACTAACAGAGGGGTGTGAGAGATTCTGTAGTATTCTGTGCACCACAATGTTGCGGTGAGGAGCTCTCGTCCAGGGTTGCAGCAGCCAGCCACACTCTTTTTCAGGATACTCCATTGCACGCTCCCCCATACAGTTTCTATTTGCTGCTCCTCAGCTGCCAGCCAGCATTCTGCGGCTACATCCGTACCACACACTTAAAGCACTATGATGCCACTTTTTTTTTGCCAATTATTTTTTATTGATTTTCCATAATCTTTAACCAATTGTCGCCAAAGTAATACAAATTTAATACTTATTAAAATTAAAGTGACACCACTTTCTTGCGGCCTTCCGCAAACACCCCTGGGGACTGTGTTAAAGGTGCTGATTGATTTTAGGCGTCCCGATTCCTAGATTTTTATTTTTATTTTTGAGTTCTCCCTGGTATGGAGGACTGGCACCTTGTTTTATTTCTGCTGCTGTAATGGGCCAGGAGTCGGCTTCACCTGTTGAACAGCAGCCTGGAGGGGGGAGAAGATGGAGTGACTCCACCTGCAGCTCATCAGCCTTCAAGGACTCAATAGAAGGTGCTGTTAAGAAGCAGCTGGCTTCAGCTGCCTTAAGCTTGAGCTTCCAGCAGCCATCAAATGCTGGAAATGACGTTTGCAGTTCCTGGCTTCTTGCTCGTCTTGACCCCTGAACCCATGATCATTGGATTCCTGGACCGTCTGACCGCATGGATTGCTGTTAGCCCGACCCTGGGACTGGACCTGACTTCGGATGCTGACCGAAGTCCACCTCAGAGATGCTTCTGGTTGGCTGGTTTGCACCTTGTCGCTCAGCAATGAGATTATGACAACTGCCCGCGGCAGCCATTTTGTGCTGGCACCCATGGCGCTGCCCTCCATGAGGAGCGGCACCTTGCTTCTTTAATCAAAACAGCACTGCCCATTCCCCTCACACAGCTACAATCCCAGGCGTCCCCGTAAAGAGGGATGGACAGGCTGATAAATATAATAATAATTTATTATTTGTACCCTGCCCATCTGGCTGGGTTTCCCCAGCCACTCTGGGCGGCTTCCACAGAGACCAAAGATACACTAAAATGTCACACATTAAAAACTTCCCTGAACAGGGCTGCCTTAAGATGTCTTCTGAATGTCAGGTAGTTATTTATCTCTTTGACCTCTGATGGGAGGGTGTTCCACAGGGCGGGCGCCACTACCGAGAAGGCCCTCTGCCTGGTTCCCTGTAACTCCACTTCTCGCAGTGAGGGAGCCACCAGAAGGCCCTCAGAGCTGGACCTCAGCATCTGGGCAGAACGATGGGGGTGGAGACGATAAACCGCTCGGGAAATTGCAGCACCCTTAGCAACATGCGACTTCCAGAATTCTTTGGGTGTCCAAAGTGATTTCGCTGTGCTTTAAATGAATGACGTGTATCTGGCCAGAGGCAGAGGAGGTCATTCAGCAGGTTATTCCACCTGAAATGCTGCAGGCCTGGGCTTTGCTGTCCAGCAACCCAATTTGCCCCCACATTGCTTCCAGTCGCTGTCAGGCAGGTCGGGAGTTGGGGTGGTAGCAAAATGTATCCTAAGGTTGGAGGGATGGGGAACCAACCTGGGCCTTTTGAGAGAGAGATCGATGCTTTGCCAGCAGTGTACTTCAGATAATCCAGCACACAGCTCAGTCAGTAGAGCGTGAGCCTCTTAAACTCAGGGTTGTGGGTTCGAACCCCACGTTGGGCAAATTTATTCCTGCATTTCAGGGGGTTGGACTAGATGACCTGCAGGGTCCCTTCCAACTCTTACAATGCTATGTGGTCCTCAACAGATCGCCCCTAGAGGAATGTGTTGATTATGTGAGGGGAAATGCCTTTTTCATTTGCTCTCTTCGCAGTCCTGTTCAGCACCATTTCTGAGATGGGGTGGGCGGTTGGTTGTGGGGTGGGGCAGTTGTGGAAACCGCTGTCAAGGTTCCTGCAGTGGGCGTTCCCTGTCGTTCACGAGAGATGTCAAAAGCCAGCCTAAGCGCATTATTAAAAGGCTATGCCCCCATTAAAAGCCCTCGGATGTGACCTGGCTCACCCCCTCCGCCGGAGCTCGCCTCTGAGCTGTGCCTTGTTATAAATTCTGCAAATGGAAGGGGGTGGTTGCGGCCTCTCGCAACTGGCAGTCGGTATGGGGGTTGTTCCTGCAGAGACTGTGTGTCAGGCAGCCGAATTGATTTGAGAGGATGAATCGTCCATGCCTGGAAGCTTCAGGGAATTCTGCCATGCCTGGGCACATGTGCATTTGCCTGAAGATGCATTGCTTGAATTGGGGGGGGGGAGGAGTGTGCATGCAAGGTTCACCCTCCTCTAACATCTTTGCACTGATAAACACACATGTACACCCGCCCACCCACCCACATGTCAGTCACTGACTTCCCCGTTTGCAGGCGGCTTCTACTAGAATCTGCCTGAATGCGAGTAGAACCATCCACACTGTAACAAGTCATTTAGCCCTAAGGCTAATCTCTCTGTAGCTGACAAAAACAGTCAGGCTGACAACGCTAAGCGGTCTAGAGACCGATGATCTGAGCCCAGCTATGGCAACACAAATCTCAACAAGAGTTGTATTGGATCATATCAGCGGCCCCATTTCTCTATTGATTTCCCCCTAAATTGATTTTTGAATTCTGAATTTATTGTTATTCACATTTTATACCGTATTTTATGCTGTTTTTTGTTGCATCATATTTATTGTTAGCCGCCCTGAGCCCGGTTTTCTGAACTGGGAAGGGCAGGGTATAAATAAAAATTTATTATTATTATTATCCCAGACCCTGCGGTCATCATCTGAGGCCCTTATCCATGTGCCGCCTCCACAAGGGGTCTGGATGGTGGCAACATGAGAACTGGCTTTTTCTGCGGTGGCTCCCCACTTATAGAACGCTCTGCCCCAGGAGGGTTGCCCGGTGCCATCATTACTGAGAATTAAGGGCCATTGCAGTGGGGGTAAGGGGCCCACCCTGAATCACACCAGCAGAGCTCAGGAGAACCCAGATGGCAGGCCCCCCCTCATTTCCTTCCTAGTGGTGAGAGACCAGCAGTGCCTCCTATGTGCCAAGACACTGCTGTAGAGGTGGCATGGGGGGGGTGCTGACAAGGAGGAGGCAGACCCAGCTTCCAAGGAGCACATCACAGGTGTTGCTGCCATCGTGGCAGCAGCAGGAGACACGTTCCTTGGAGCCCGGATCTGCTGCCCCTGTGTATCCTGCCGCCCGAGGCAGTTGCCCTGCTTTGCCTCCTGCGTGGGCCGGCCCTACTTGTTTGCAGCAAATCTCTTCAGATCTCTGCACAGGCATGGCTGTAAGCGCTGTTGGAGGAGAAACACCAGCGGTTTCCTTCAAAGCCGCTGTCTCACCTGGAACCCGCGTCTCCCGACAGGCAGCCGAGCGAGAGATGAAAGCCGGCACAAAGTGTTTAAATAGCTTTATTTCTTAATTTACATAATGCATATATTTATATTTAATTCTTCTTCTTATACTCTGAGATCCATAATCAACTTCATTGCTCTTTAAAATATAAAATAGCCATTTTTCGTCTTATTTGTTTTTGTTTTGCTTCTGAAAGAAAATCAGAAAACTGGTTCGAGTCCTGCCTTGTATAACAAGAAAACGTACGTCACATTTCCATCCCTTTCACCATTTGCCAAAGCAATTGTTTTTAAGTGTCTCTTTACAAGGAAAGAAAGACGGGGGGGGGGGGGGAGGGAAGGACGGAGCAAATGACAAAAGCCCGGCGGTGAGAGGCAGGGTGAAAGGTGGAACATTTGAGGAGATGCGGGGAGATGATGAGGGTGGAGGTCAAGATTACTTTCCCATCTTGCGTGGTGATGCTTCGACCTGATTTATGCTCTGAGAGCGCACCTTTTTCTCAATGTTCTTCTGCGGCTGAAATTCAGACCATGGTGATATCTTCCCCTCCAGGCCCTGACAGCTATGCTCTCCCTGCCACAGCACCATTCTCTCTGGCAAATAAATTCAGCCTAATCCCAGAGCTGGCTCATAGCTTTCCAATGCAAAAGTAGGTGCGTATAATAAACAGTAAACCTAGTTCCACTGTCTCTTTGCTTTGTATTTTTTAGGCCTCTTCTGGAGAGCAGCTTCCTATGTGCCTGTGGCTTTCTACATCTGAGTCAAGTAAACAGGTGAAGGGGGAACAAATGCCCTACACAAACCCACCCCCTGCTGCTATTCCTGTTGAGCTCCCTGTGCATTTTGGAGCCCTCATCCTCGGGGGTTCATGCACAGAAGAGGCTCCCTGCTTCAGAAGTTTGCCTTCCGACCCTTGCAGTGTCTATGTGTGTGTGGAGCTAGCTTGCTTTTCTCCACTACCCCACTCGGCTGCAGAAAGCTTGTAGCGCCAACAACAGGAAGTTGAAGGGACTGACACTTCTATCAGGGATCTGTCGTGGAGAATTGGCACCGGGTACCATGCAACTTAGGGAGGTGGGTGGCGCTGTGGGTTAAACCACAGAGCCTAGGGCTTGCCAATCAGAAGGTCGGTGGTTTGAATCCCCGCGACGGGGTGAGCTCCCGTTGCTCGGTCCCTGCTCCTGCCAACCTAGCAGTTCGAAAGCACGTCAAAGTGCAAATAGATAAATAGGTACCGCTCCGGCGGGAAGGTAAACGGCATTTCCGTGCACTGCTCTAGTTCGCCAGAAGCGGCTTAGTCATGCTGGCCACATGACCCAGAACCTGTCTGCGGACAAACGCCAGCTCCCTTGCCCAATAAAGCGAGATGAGCGCCGCAACCCCAGAGTCGTCTGCGACTGGACCTAATGGTCAGGGGTCCCTTTACCCTTTTTCCCTTCAGCTTGGCAGGCCTTTCGTGTCTCCCAAGGTGCTACAACCTTTCAGCAGAGCCTCGAACCCCCACAGGAGTCACTACCCTCCTGGCCCTTGCTAGAGGTGGGAGGCAATATTCCTGACTATATGTGCATGTTCACTGACAAGATACGTCTGATGTTAAATCCAACACAGCAGAAATCGCCCCTGCTGCTAATCCTCACATTCTTTCTGCTTCTCTGAGTGAGTTGACAGGCACTACTGGGAGCCAATCGGGATCTTTCTGAAAACATAAATTTCTTGGAACAGCAGAGATTTCGGGATCTGGGTGGGATCACTGTGGCTCCACCGCAGCCTGCCCTACTCAATGAGTTCCCCAACATCAACCTACTGCCATAGCATTTGACTCCAACAGGAAACAGCGATTCTTCTCCGACCTGACCTTGACTCAAAAGCAACAGCTATCTCACATTCACTTGCATTTAAAGAAACGGACACTCTGGGCAGCTTCATTTCTGACCCTTGAGGACCATCAGTAGGTAGGTAACATTCTCGGCTAAAGCTGCCCACACCGCCTCTTTCTCTGTTGCTTCTCCCCACCCCTCAAAGGGCTTGAAATTACACTTGGATTCCCCAGTAGAAAGTTAAAACACCAAATTCCTGGCCAAGACCAAACCCTGCAGTGGCCTTGAGGTAGCTCCAGCAGCTTCCTGCTAGTGCAAAGAACACCTTTAAATTAAATATATATATGTATATATGTGAATGTGCCCAGCCAGTCCAATCTTTTTGACCTCCTGCAGAAAGTGTGCTATGCCATGATTCAATAATACAAAACGGATCTTGGCTTTCACAACCCAAATCCGAGGCTCTGCTTTTCCAACTAGGATGACGCCTCTGGGTGGAGGCAAGAGATGGATGGCAAGAGCAGCAGTGTGTTCAATGGGGCAGGGAGTCTTCGCCGTTGACCCAAGGCAGCATCTTCATGGAGCTGAAAGCAAAGCTGTACACCGGTCCTCCAAGTGACTACTTTTTGGGAAAGATGCCAGCCAGAAAGTTCCCTTCCCTCTGGAGCAGGGGAGACGGGAGCTCTTCTTTACGCATGACCGCAAAAGCACAGGACTCCACGTCTGTTGAGATGTGCTCCAAAGGACTCCCCCTCTCCTCTGGCTGAAGTAACACCATGTCGCTGCATAATCGGTTCCCCGGGATGAATTTCCCGCGGCTTCATGTTCCGGGAAGGGTGGATCGGAGGGGGGAGGGCGTCTCCTGCAGGTGCTCGTTTTGGGGTTCGGCGGCTGCCGGAGCTCACAAAAGCTTTCCTTCATCATCCGGGACGTCAGCTGTGCGGAAGGGAACAAAGACAAGTTGTTAGCGTGGAAGAAAGGAGACACACAAGCTTTCAGAGCAAGGGAGACAGTTGGATGTGTATTAGCTCGGACCACTAACGGGAATATGTGTGGCCATAATCCAACAGGCTGCAGAACTGGGCCAGAAGTAAGGGAGGGAAGACAGGTTCAGTTGTTTTCTATGGACGTCTGCTGCATCAGGCAATTTGCTTACAGTGGTACCTCGGGTTAAGAACTTAATTTGTTCTGGAGGTCCGTTCTTAACCTGAAACTGTTCTTTTTTTTTCTTTTCTTTTTTTTGGAGCAAATCAGCAGCCTGTAGGCTTGGCCTTTATTGACTGTTGCAACAGGGTGCTCCCCTCACTTGCAGGTGAGAGGGAAGACCACCTGAAACTGTTCTTAACCTGAGGTAACCTGAGGTAAAGTGGTAACCTGAGGTACCAGTTTAGCTAATGGGGCCTCCCGCTGCCGCTGCACCGCGATTTCTGTTCTCATCCTGAAGCAAAGTTCGTAACCCGAGGTACTATTTCTGGGTTAGCGGAGTCTGTAACCTGAAGTGTCTGTAACCTGAGGTACTGATGTATTTGTAAAGACAGAAATACGTGAGGATGGTATGGGCCTGACTTCATTCCTGGTTTCAATGTAGGGTTTTAAAATTCCATGCTTGGGCAATTTTATCAACTCGGCCAACCCAAGACTTGCAAGTTACCTAAACAGGGTTTTATTCTCCTGTTCCTCATGACGGCACACGGCTGTAAGTGGTGATAAGTCTTAGGCTTAATTTTCCTCTATAGCTGCTTCAGATACAAAGCAATTTTTTAGGACACGGATCTGTTCCAATCAGGCCCTTATTAAATACACTACAATGCCGTAGTATTAAGTTCTGCTGATCTAGTCTGTTCTTGCAAAATTAAAGAGTGAACATGGCATTTTCTTCTAGCAATGAGTGACAACCTGTAATTAAATTGTGACTCTCTCGATTTATTTGACAACAGTCACATCCTGTCTGTGCTTTGAGAGAGCTCAAGCTGGCAAACACTGGCATTCCCAGGTGGCCTTTCATCCAGGAACTGACTAGTCCCAGATCAGCTTAGCTTCAGTGAAGAGCCTACATCTCCCCACAGCTATAGGTCATGTGATGCTCCCACTTACGTGCTGTAAGACCAGACAAGTCTTTTTTTCCGGGGGAAATCGCCAAGCAGCTTTTTACATGCAAACATATGCAATGGTTTGTTACATGCCCAAATACACAATGGTTTGCTGCATGCAAATATATGCAATGAAACTATTATTTAAGCAATACAGGTAAAGCCACATTTTGGGACTGGGATCAGCTAAAGGAAGCAAGGGGCTCCCCCAGTTTTGGAACCCCAGAGTGGGAAAAGCCATTTTGGACTTGGAGGTGGGGATTTGGAGCAGGAAAATGGCAGGCTGGGGAAAAGTAAAAATGCCCGCTTCCACTTCTAGAGCCTAACTGCTCCCACTGAAGTGGCATTTTCTGCATTAAAAATGGAGGGGCTGCTGAGCTACTAATACACTTGAAAAGCCTGTTTGCCTAATAATGTACCTAAAGTGATTAAAAAAGACTAAAAGGACTGTCAAATGAATCCCTTGGTGTTCATACGATTAAATTTAATCACAACTGTAAGAGCTACTTAATAGGATTGTGCAAAGGCTCCTACTGGGATGGCCAGATTCCTTTTATGACTCCAGTAGATGCCCTGTGCAGCCTTCGGCTGCTTCCTTCTAGGAATGCTCTGTTCAATTTAAGAGTCACTGAGGGGAGTCTTGAAGCCCGCCTACTCAAACCCACTGCATTTCCAATGCATGGATAGAGGAGCAACTCAATACCTTTAAAGCCAAACATTTCCCATTTCTTCATTCTGAAAGGAATATGCAGAATCAAAGGAGCCAAGCCTTCAAAATTCGCACTCATCCGAATTTTTCAATGCCCTATAAAGCTTTACGGAAACAGACACTTCCGCCTTGTGGTTTCACAGGCTTCCTGGCCGCAAGGAAGCCTTAGGCCAGAGGTTCTCAACCTGTTGGTCCCCAGATGTTGTTGGACTACAACTCCCATCATCCCTGAGCTCTGGCCTTGCTAGCTGGGGACCCATAGGTTGAGAAAGGCTACCTTAGGCGATGTGCACATTAATGGCTTAAAACACTGCAAGATACACCCACCCACCCCCATCCACCCCCCCAACTGCCCTTCAAATCACGTTTGCATGTCATTGTACACATTTCTACGGTGGGATGTGTTTCTGTCAGTCACCTGAGAGGCAGTGTGGATATCTTCATATATGGCTTATGTTTTCAAATCAGATGGAAGCTGTTTTTAAGGTAAATGCCCTCAAATGCAATATTTCTCAAAAAAACAAAACAAAATACCCTACAAGATATCTGGATTGTGGCTAATGTTGTGCGCACACGGCTTCACAAACCAGGAGCAGGAGTACACTGGCTGCAGAGTAAATGGGGGTATCTACCCAGGCTGCGGGCATAGGCCTCTCTCTGCAGACAGTCACAGAATCATGGAACTGTAGGGCTGGAAGGGACCCCGAGGGTCATCTAGTCCAACCCCCCTTAATGCAGGAATCACAGCTAGAGAATCAAGATGGCCATCCAACGTCTGTTTAAAAACCTCCTGTGAAGGCGAGTCCACCACCTTTGAAGGTGGTGTGTTCCACTGTCAAACCGTTCTTACTGTCAGAAAGATCTTCTTTCTGCCCAGAAGTGGAAAGAAGAGGACGTACCAACGAAAGAAGAATGGAGGACTAAGATGATAGACTATGCTGAAATGGCAAAACTTTCTGGGTAAGATCAGGCACCAAGATGAAGAAAAAATGTAATAATGAATGGGGATTTTTTAAATAGATTATTTTAAAGAGCACTGTAAAAATGTGGAAGCATTAGCAGGATTGTTGTAGCATTTATAAACTGAAGGTAGAATTATGATGTGAAAAATAATCTGAAATTAAGTGGAAATACTATTAGATGCATGGAAAATAAAGGGGGGAATGGAAATTGGTGAGGGGGGTCAATCAATGCAAATTTGGATTTGATATGTAAGCTTACGAAAACTGTTATCAGAAAAAAATGAAAATATTATAGATATAGATGGGGATGTGGGTGGCACTGTGGTCTAAACCACCAAGACTAGGGATTGCCGATCGGAAGGTCGGTGGTTCAAATCCCTGCGGCGGGGTGAGCTCCTGTTGCTTGGTCCCAGCTCCTGCCAACCTAGCAGTTCGAAAGCACACAGTGCAAGTAGATAAATAGGTACCGCTCCAGCAGGAAGGTAAACGGCGTTTCCGTGCGCTGCTCTGGTTCTCCAGAAGCGGCTTAGTCATGCTGGCCACATGACCTGGAAAAACTGCGGACAAACGTCAGCTCCCTCAGCTAGCAAAGCAAGATGAGCGCCGCAACCCCAGAGTCATCCGCGACTGGACTTACGGTAACTGTCAGGGGTCCTTTACCTTTTTTATAGATGATATAGATATAGATATAGATATAGATATAGATATAGATATAGATATAGATATAGATATAGATATAGAGATATGAAAGTTCTTCTTTCTAAGGTTTTGTCAATCAATCAATTTTTATTAAGGCAAACAGCCAGCACATTCCTAAGGTTTTGTCAGAATCTCCTCGCTTGCATTTTGTATCCATTGGCTCAGGTCCTACCCTTTGCAGCAGCGGAAAACAAGCTTGCTCTCTCTTCCATGTGACAGCCCTTCAGGTATTTGAAGATGCTCCCCTTCAACACATTTAGCTCCCCTTCAACACATCAGCCCAAAGACCCAGCAACCACCTTCCAACCTGCACACACACACACACAGAAGATGCACACATCTCTTTTGGTTTACTCACCGCCTTAGACTTTCACAGAGGCTGGAGGCATCATGAGTTGATTTACTCTGCAAAGCAAGAGGGGGAGGAAAGGTATCAGCAAGTTCCAAAAATAAAAAAAACACAGAAACTTTAGACACAGACCCTGACATCGAGAGCAGCCGTCACTGGATGCTCAGCCAGCCAATGCTGAAGCCCATCCTGCTGGCTCACTTGTCATTTTTGGACAGGTGAGCCATTTGTGGAAGAGAAAAAGTAAACAGGCAAGCGGAAACGGCATCGCCCAGGTGCGCTGGGCATCCCTCCCACGGTGGCCATGCAAGAGTCGCACTGCTCCCACACTGGGAACAGTCAAAGACCCAGCAGCATAAACTCCCCAAAGGTTTCTGCAAGCGATGTCACCCCTTCTTTAGCTGGGGGAGATGGTTGTTTTTGTACAGCGCATGTTGATAAGCCATCTTTAGACGACTCCCTGACTGTCATCCATCCATCCCCTCTGGCAATACAACAACATCTGCCTATTTCCTGTCCTTTCCTCACTCCCCATTATCTGTTTGTGAGAAAGGATAACAAGCACAGCGTGCCAAGCAGGGGTCTCGGATTACTGGCACAAGATATTAGAGGCAGGGTTGTGTGTGTGTGTTTAATAAAATGGCTATAACACTTTTCTAAAATAAAGAGAGAACAGAAGAGAAAAATCGGACGACAGGCCAGCGTACAGGAATAGAAAACAGAAAACCAAACCAGCCGCTCAATAAAGTGAAAAAAACAAGATGGCTTTGTATTAAAGTTAGAAAAAGCTAAAACAACAACAACCCCAAACTTCAAATTTTTAAAAAGAAGACCACCACACATTTGGCGCCCGGTCTAAAGCAATGCTGTCCTTGAGAAAGGCCTCCTTTGCCTGGGCTGCTTGAACCTGAGCACACAAAGCACAATTCCTGCTGGCATTGCCCCTCAAGGGCTTGGGTGCTGTCAGGTGTTGGTGTGGTTGCTCGAGAGCAAACAGGCAAGACTCCGACCTGTCTTTCCCAGCTTTACTATTAGTCCAAAATATTTACGGTGAATTGCGTCGCAAGTTCATGTCTGGCTCAGTCGCTAGCAGAATCTGGGAGTGGCCGGTCCTTGTACCTCCCCCCAGCATAACAGCCGTGTGACCCCCATCCTTCTCCTCCCCTCTCTGCGCCGAAACCTACTGCGCAGAGTGGGCACTGGCAAAGGGGGGCTCCCCCCCCCCCGCTTTGCACAGGCTCCGTGTTGAGGATCTCCCTATCATCTCCTGGTCCCTGCACCTCCTCCCCACTGGAGGCGGGGCTTTCCTCCTTGCCAGAGGAGGAACTGCTTTGCAAGATCTTCGGAGGTTCCCTATAACACAACTGCCCTTCCACCTCTCGCCTCTGAGCTGATGGCAGTTCCCTGACAGGTGCTCTAAGGGAGGGAAGCATGCACTGCTTGGAGTGGGGGCTTTGTGAGCTGTGGGGGCCCCATGGATGCTTCCCCTGGACACCCTTTGCAGCACAGACTGCGGTCGCTGCCTCCGTTATGAGAAGGGCTGGGGAGCCAGTGGCCCTCTAGGTGCTGCCAGACCACGACTCCCATCCTCCTTGACCATAAGCCAGGCTGACTTGGGAAAACAGGAATTGGAAGTCCATGAATATCTGGAGGGTCACAGATTCCCCTGCCTGGCTGTAAAGGAACAATTTGAGGGCCATAAGGCCTGCCTTGTACTCGAGGTGAGCCTGATGAACACGCTCCAAATAATAATTATTATAATCATATTCCCAAGCTTGGAAATATTGCCTGCTGCTCTTATCACCCCAAGAGTGCCTGCTTACCCACCAATGGTTCAGGCTTTCTGGGTTGGAACAGGGCTGTAGTGTCTCAGGCCATATCTCTGCCTTATAGGGAACCTCAGGCTCAGGGGCAAAATATGGCCCCCAGACCCCTCTGACCGGCCCTTGGGAACTCTTGTCAAGTGCTTCTGCATGGTCAAATGTCACCAGGCTTCTCGGTTGCCTGGATGAAGGATGCAGAGATGTGCTCTGCCTTTTTCGTGGTCCTAATGAGCACAGCCTCCTGTACAAAGAGTCACACCTGTTGCCACACCCACCAGTAGTGTGCCATCCCCAAGTTTTTTTTTTAAAAGCCCATTCCCATTATAGAATTAGAACTTCATTGAAAGCAGCTCGGATTGGTTACCTGAGAGCCTTACTATAGCTCCACGTGGGATGCCTTATTTAAGTTCAATTTAAAAAGCGACAAATAAGTGCAGTAAATAACTAAAAACAAGCCTGTTCCAACCTACTGGGGACAGATCTCCTTTATAAATAGCCCTCCCAAACAAATCTATTTTTCTTGAGATTGCAGATCTTTTTGTTCATTAAAGAGGAGGAGGCAGCGACATCCTTTTCTGCTATTTTCTGAAAGGAAATAAGCTGCCATTGTTTTCTTTTTAAAAAAAAAAAGTAGCAGAAAAGTAGAGAAAAATGAGATCTTGGAATTCGGAAAAGCTCTTTGTCCGCTGTAACCTTCTGCAGGGTTTTTTTTGTTTTGTTTTGCTTTTGGAAAACATCCCTGTCCTGTTGCCTGCTCCACCTTCTCACTCACTATAATATAGCTTGCTGCTTGCAGGAATCCGCAGTGTTTAGTCCAGGACGGACTAAAACTCATTCCACAACCTTTGCAAACTTCTACAATTAAGGAGGGTTTGCAGCAGCGCTATTTTATTCTTGCCTACCTGCTCCAAAATGAGTCATTCAATTATTTCTAAAGGTATTTTAAAAAGGGATGTAATTTGATGCCCGGAAAGCTTTCCTGGAGAACCCTCAGGGCGTCTTCGTGCTTCTATGCCCCTTCTACTGGAAAACCACTTGTTTCAGCGGGACGCTGCAATTTCCCCATATGTCACCAGCCTGCATTTTTACCCTTCCACGTGTCCCCTCCTACCACTGTCTTACTTTCTACGGCACTGGGAAGAAAGCCAAAAGCAGCATCAGGTTCATTGTAGGAACTTCAGGTGAGCCCTGGCCCAGGGATGGGATGCGTAAACCTTTCAACTGCAGTTTTGCTTCTCCACGCTTCCACACCTCTTTGCCATTTTTAAAAGTCCTCAGGAAAATTCACCAGCATTTTAGTGCAAATTTCTCCCATGCACATTTTTGTACTCAATTCTGCCAAATATAGGAATTTTTGTCATGCATTTTCCTGCAGCATAATGCATTTTGTGCATTACTTCCACTCATACATGCATTTTAAAACGCACACTTATGTGCATGCGTTTTTAAAATGCGTTGTTTTTTTAAAAAAACAGGATTATTTTAGGGCTGGGGAATCTGGCACGCCACAAGTTTTTGGACTCCAATTCCCATCAGCCACAGCAGCAAGGCTAATGGTCAGGGATGATGGGCTTTGGAGTCCAGCATCATTGGAAGGCTACCCCTCATCTCCCCAATGAATCTGCTAAAGAAAAGTGAAATTTGACCATTGAGTAGGTTTGGGAAAAGGCCTGGGCTGAGTGAGCTAAAAATATTCCATCTAGTTACATATTGCTTGATAAGCAATGACAGTGACTCCAAGCCTTTAAGGGAGCTGGCTGTGCTTTAGGAACCAAAGGCCGGTTTGCTCAAAGGAAAAGTCACAACCGATTAGGCCACTTGAAAACGTTAGTGCAAGAATGAGAGAGGATGCTGTTCCTGAACAGATCTGGGAGACTCGTGTGTTGAAGGCCAGCCAGGGGATTGGACATATTGATGGAGGATAAGAGGGCCTTACCAGCAGTCATCTGTTACGAAGGGATAGACAGAATGGTGTGGCCGCACCCTTGACTTTATGGAGTTTTTTTTTGAAGGAGTCCTTTATTTCAAAGTCAACTTACAAAGCATAGGTTATTAAATTGGCTTGTGCACAGTTAAGATTAACCACAGTTTAGCATTCAGATGCAACACTAAACTGGAGTCAATCAAAAACGGAAGTGAGAGCTTCCCGACTCATGGCCATGCTGGAGGAGTCAAGGGGAGCACATGAGTCCAAGACTTGCCTTGGCTCATTCTAAATAACTGGTTGTGTTTGAGTGCTACACTAAACAACAGTTCATCACATCATCCCGATGTGGCCAGCTACTCAGCCCTGATTTGTCTCTTTCTGCCACTGCTATCTCCAATGCTTCTCTCAAGGTTTTTACCTTCCTGGCCTGTTTTGCTTCAACAATTTGAAGGGGAGAAGTATTCAGGTCTGTCGTCTAGCTCCTTTTCCTTCCAGAGGAAAACCCGGGAGGATAAAAGCCAGCATTAAAAAAGAGAAGAAAATCAATAGCGTTCCCTTGTCTCTTCCCCAGGCAACAAAGCGTCAAGGGCTCTTCATTAAGCAACCAAGTGTTGAGAGAGAGATAAAACTCCAAAAGACAAAACTGCCCTACACTTTCAGCAATTAGGACTGAAACTGAAAGCTTGCCATTCTCCTCCTTATAACGGTGGATTTGCACACGGGCAACCTATATACCAGGTCCCTGCAAGAAAGTTGTTCTACTCCAATTCCCATCAGCCTAAGCCAGCAGGGCTAAAGTCAGGGCTGATGGGAGTCATAGTCCAAGGCTAGATAGCTCAGTCGGTAGAGCATGAGACTCTTAATCTGAGGGCTGTGGGTTCAAGCCCCACGCTGGGTGAAGAAATTCCAGCATAACAGCTTTCAACAAGCAGAGAGTTGCCATTTTGCATGGAGGAGCAGTCCATACCATGAACCCCTTCTGACCTGTAGTGGCACAATGCGAGGCAGAACTCAAAGAGAACTAGCCCCTAGAGTCCGAAACCATCAATGGCTACCCCAGTCCTGTGATAAGCCCTTCTCACCTTGCACAGCCTAACTGGTTGCAAAACAAAGATCTCCCACCTCCAAATCATCTGCCCTAATCTAAAGGATGCACTCGTCATCGCTCCTCCACACTTGTAAAAGCTGCTAAAAGCCTGCCAATATTTCTGTCACACAGGAATATTTGCAAACATGCTGAGAGAGGGGAAATGTCAAGATTGTGTGTGCGCGCGCTTGCAACTGCTTTTGAAGCTGTTGTGCCACATTTTGGTACATCGCAAATATAAAATATTCTGCAGTTTACTTTCCTGGGTGACACCAGATTAAATGCAATGAACTCGGGAACTGGGGCAAATCAGCCTGTTGTCTGAGCTTGAAATGGGCCCTCGTCTCCTGATATCTGTGAAAATGAGTGTTGCATACAGTACATAACCCACAAATGGTTGGAGGTCGCTGGCATAGAACATCTCAAGGCAACTTTAAACAGCTCTGATCATAGCTGGACATTTTAAGCATTTGCCCCAGGTATGTTCCACAGAGCTACAAGCCATCTCTATGCTTCATTTACATACATCAATACTTAAAAAACCCCAACACTTCAGGACTTTTGAAATACCACTTCGAAACTTAAAAGACCGTTTTGATACCACTTGTCCTTGTTTTAATGGCAGCTGGAAGATTTTTAGTTGATCAGGCTGCTTAACAAAGATTTCAAACTTTCTGCTTTATGTGTGATTTTTATACTGAATTTGTCTACATTCTTCTGTGTTGCACTTTTATTTCTGCTTTAAACCTAACTGCTGTATAACAACTAATACCAGTGTACTGGAAGAAGCAAAGATCACCAGTGCTGAAGCAATGATTTTTCAACATCAGCTTCATTGGACTGGTCATGTTGTGTGGATGCCTGCTTATCGCCTTCCAAAGCAACTACTCTATTCCGAACTTAAAAATGGAAAGCATAATGCTGATGGCCAACAAAAGAAGTTTAAAGACTGTCTCAAGGCAAATCTAAAAAAATGTAGTATAAACACTGACAATTGGGAAACGCTTGCGAGAGCTCCAATCGGAGAACAGCCTTTACCAAAGGTGTCATGGGCTTTGAAGACACTCGAACCCAGGACTCAAGGGAGATACGTGCTAAGAGGAAGGCACGCTTGGCAAATCCACACCATGATCAACTCCCGCCCAGAAACCAATGTCCCCACTGTGGAAGGATGTGTGGATCCAGAATTGGCCTCCACAGTCACTTACGGACTCATTGTTAAAACTGTGTTTATGGAAGACAATCTTACTCAGCTACAAGTGATCACCAAAGATGAAGCAGCAGTAGCAGCAGCTGTATAATGTTTAGGGAACTTACATTATGAAGGCGCAGGCAAATGCAAGTAACACCTTAACCTCTCTATAATTGGAAGTGTGTGAGAGAGAGAAAGAGAGAAAGAGAAAGACAGGGAGAGCATCTATCTTTTCATCCACTTGTCAAGCGCTCTTATAACTGTGATTATAGGGCAGTCAAGAGGTCTTAAGGGACACTCCATCTTAACCCTAGGATTTTGAAACAAGCAGCCTTTCAAGCCCCAACCTGTGCAGGCCAGCATGCGCTCAGAATGCGATACCCAGATTAATTCATTAGCGAAGCCTGAGACCTTCGACCCCTTGTGTCCCGGCCTCGCTTATGATAAATGGGTTTAATCGAAAGCTTATGCGCTGGAACCTATGATCAACGAATAGGTCCGCAAACCACTTACATGCAGCCTTTTTCCAGGCCTGCCATTGGTGGGATAAATCAGGGTCTTGCTCTGAATCCAATTGGGGAATACACATATCGACAAATGATTCTGATTTCCAGGTAGGATTTTAGACACAGAGGGGGCTTTCTGGAAGGTATCCGCTGCTACTGGCTACACTTCTCTCTCTTTTTTGCTTACTGTACTTTTCCATGTATAACACACCCCCATGTATATTTTGGGGGACTCAAAATTAAGAAAATTGGGGGGATTGCCCTGAGTTATTGAGCTTTTTTTGGGGGGGGGGATTGCCTGGCCAATTCTGCCAGTAGCACACATTGCAGAAGCCAACAATAGTCAGCCCCCTCGCCACCAGCAGCCGCCAATCACCCGCCCAATTGACGCAACAACAGCCAATCAACAGCAGCTCTCGCCGCAGCCACCAATCACCAGAAATATCGCCACAAACAACCTCCTACTTGCGGCAACAACCAATCACCCGTCCCCACTCTGAACTGCCCATGTATAAGACGACCCCAATTTTTTTAACATTATTTTAACAGGAAAAAACCTCGTCTTACACACGAAAAAAAGAAGAATGGTACCTGGAGACAATTCTTATCAGATTTAGGGGTGAAGTAAAATATCTGCTTTTAGACGTGTGAAGGAGATGCATCTTATAAGAGAGCTCAAATCGACAACAGCAAGCATAAAAGGAGGTTCTTTGTAAACAGAAAAATTGCAGCCCCTCCGGCACCTTCTCTGTGACTGGCTGGGAGGCCAGAGTCCCAGTTTGTAAGTCAATCAAACGGTGCAAAGAAGGACCTGACCATTGTTCTGAGAAAAAGAGAGACTGGAAAGAAGCATGTAAGTCAAAATAATTATAGCAAGTACTGCTAACAAGAGGAATCTGCGTCAGCATCTTTTTGGTGACGCAGTTCTCCAACCAGGCAACGTTTAAAAAATGCACATATTAGCGGAAAGTGTGCATAAAAATGAAAGTATTGGTGAAAACAATATAGAAAAATAACTTACAAAAATGCTATTTTGCACTTGCAAAAATATGTACAGTACATTAGTCCAAACTATACACAAAAATGTGCTTATTAGGAGAATCACACAAAATGCTACTTTTTTTATGAGAATTTTTTTTTTTAAGTATCACAAATTGCTGCAGAAATGTGTTGGGCTGAACTAATTATTGGAAAAATGAAAAACAGAGAGAAGCAAAATGGACAGATCCTTCCACCCCTAATGCAGGGAGATTGCCTGCTGAATAATACCTCCTAGCACAGTCAGAATGGAAAGAGGAAGGATGTCAGAAGGGAGACAGAAAATAAAAATAGACAGGTTGGTACCAGAGCGTCTCTCTAGAGAGAAAGCGCAGAGGGCAGAGTTTGGATGCCTCTGGTTTTCAGAAACAAAATCAGCCGGAACACTCCTCAGAAGACTCAGCCTGGACTAGATAGCACTGAGGATCTACCTGGCTGAGATCAAGGAAGTAATCTACCACATATCTGCCCGTTGCCAGGAAGGGGATGGAGAATGTGATCACAGGGACATAAGAAGATCCTGCTGGATGAGCCCATCTAACCCAACATCTTGTTTTCACAGAGGCAACCCAGATGTCTACAAGAAACTGGCAAAAAGGAGGTTCTTAGGTTGTGGGGGGGAATCAAAACTTCTGAGTTCAGAATCAAGTATGAAGACTGGTCAGGGAAAGGAGGAATGCCAGAGATTTTATCTGCTTGCATAATTTCAGTTTGATATTTGAGCTCCTTCGAGGCGAAGTGGTAAACACAAAACACCCCCTTTCTGGACCCTGTAACCAGCAGTGACGTCAAGAAATCCTTGGCAAACGCCAATTCCTGACTGCAGAGGCAGCCAGAAAGGCATTTGGCAGTGACCTCTGTGAGTTACATTTTAGGGTTACAGTTCTCTGATTCAGGCGCCCGCAAAAAAGGACTCTTCAAGGAACCATTGGAAGCTGGCCACAAGTCTCCCCCCCCCCCCGCAACTTACTAACACATGTTGCGCTCCTTAAATCTCATAAAGAGATTATCATCTTGCTCTTTCCAGGAGAGACATTGCTAAAGGACTCACGGCGCAGTCTGATGACAAATACCTACATTAAAATGTGCATATTCTTATCGGCATGTCTTGATGACTCTGGGAAATTAACAAGGCCGGGCTGGGCTGAGGTCCCACCAGCACTGCAATGTTTGCAGTTGCCTTATAAGTAAAGGGTTTTTCTTTGGAAGCTTAAAAGCAGTTCAATAAAGGTATTGTAAAGCTGGAGAAGGTTCTGAAAAGGGCAACCAGAAAGATCAAGGAGATGGAGTGATTCCCTTTCAAAGAAAGGTTGCAGCATTTGGGAATTTTGAGTTTAGCAAAAAGGCAAGAGATGACACAGTAGAAACTTATAAAATCATGCATGACGTGAAGAAAGTAGACTGAAAAACCTTCTTCTCTCTGTCTCCTAACACCAGAACTCGAAGACCTCCAATGAAGCTGAATGTTGGAAGGTTCAGGAGAGATAAAAGAAAGCCCTTCTTCACACAGTGCCTAGTTAAACTATGGAACTCATGTCCACATGACGCAGTGATAGCCACCAACTTGGAGGGCTTCAAAAGAGGGTTGGGCCAGTTCATGGAGGATCAGCCTGTCAATGGCTAGTAGCCATGAATGCTATGTTCTGCCTCTACTGGAAACCACAGGAGGGGAGAAGACTGCTCTTGTGCTCCTGCTTCCCAGTTTCCCACATGCATCTAGTTGGCCACTGTGAGAACAGAATGATGGACAAGATGGACAATTGGCCTGATCCTGCAGGCTCTTTTTATGGTATTAAAAGCGGGTTGGGAAGGGTAGAAGATTGGGGACCTCCAGTAAAAGACCCTGGGATTGTGACCCCTGGGCCACCCACCAACAACGGCCCTGCTCTCAGGCAAGAGATCCCAGAACATATACAAAAATGCATATTTTAGGGTAAAGTCCCCACAAGTATACAAAGTATGCAAGTATGTCTTGCATTGAAAAAGACATCTTCACTATACAGCTTTCATTTTATGCTGAAGATACACCTCTTTTCCCTGGTCTTTCGCGCTTGAGATGATGGGCTCCATAATCCACACAAGGTGACCAAAGCTACTTGACATCTCAGATCGCATCCCTGAAACCCTGGAACCTTAGTGTTCTGTGCATCTAAAATTATTATTATTAATTATTGTTGTTATTAGGTTGATTGGTAATCTTGTGCAATACTTAAATTTGCTAAGTGGAGGTTGGTGGACGATGCTAGAGATCTGTAGGGATTTATCTAGGCAAGAGGACTTGTGGAAATGTTGCTTGTACAGTGGTGCCCCGCAAGACGAATGCCTCGCAAGACGAAAAACTCGCTAGACGAAAGGGTTTTCCGTCTTTTGAGGTGCTTCGCAAGACGAATTTCCCTATGGGCTTGCTTCGAAAGACAAAACGTCGGGTGAGTTCTTGCGAGTTTTCCCCCTTCCCCCCCTTTTTCTAAGCCACTAAGCCGCTAATAGCCGCTAAGCCGCTAATAGCTGCTAAGCCGCTAAACCACTAATAGCGCTAATCCGCTAAGCCACTAATAGCCGTGCTTCGCAAGACGAAAATACCGCAAGACGAAGAGACTCGCGGAACGAATTAATTTCGTCTTGCGAGGCACCACTGTATAGAAAGCTCACTCTCTAACCAGGAGACCCTGTAGCATATTTATTGTTGTCATCATTGCTAAGGGTAAAACGCCTAAACTTTCTTGAAGCTTTTATAGAACAATGCAAAACAGGACAAAGCAGAGTTATGATTCAACACCTGCGAATCTGAAGCGGACTGGAGACACACAGATCTGGCCGCCCCTTATCCCTGACCCCAACCACAAAAGAAGTATTCCTCCTTTCTTCAGCGGAGTTGCGTTGTAGGAAAAGAACAGGCTCGTTAGAATTAAAAGAGTCGGGATCCTAAATGCAATAGTGCCAGTGGCGGTGCTCAGCTGCAGGGAGTGCACGGGTGTCGTGACACAGAAATTCATGCAGTGCTATTGCAAAGCCTTCCAGAGCATTTGATCTCAAGCAGAGAAGGGGAAACAGGGGCCCGCAGGACAGTGATGGACTCCGACACCCATCAGCCCCAGCCAGCATACCCAATAGCCAGGGATGATGGGAGCTGTAGTCCATCAACGTCTTGAGAGCCACAAGTTTCCTATCCCAGGTCTAACGAATGACAAAGCACATGCTTTCAGAAGGTTCTCGCCTCCTTCCTCTTCCACAGTGTAGCAGCTTTGCCAGCTCTCCCTGTGCTCCGTAATTGACTTAATGTCACGGTTTCATAGCCAGGTTCTCGCTATCGTTTGCTCCATGCTGTTTTTGTTTATTGTTTCAAATTGCAGGAGGCTGGCAATGCTGCATTCCTTCTGAGCAAGCAGCTAAGGTAAAGGCTGATCTACAGTTCTGCTGGCAAAGAGGAAACCCATCATATATGTAGATATTTGAGAAATCTCCCCGAAAGGGAAAGAAAACCAGGGTGGGTTGGGGGGGGGGGAGACAACAACCCAGGGAAGCTTGTGGAATAATCTGCTATGAAGGTTTCCAAGGAAAAGTGGACAGATATCCCACCAAACGTGGTAGGATGCCACAAAAAACATTGAATGTGCTTTTGAATCCAGAATGCAGCTTCCTAAGAACGTCAGATTCCCTCTCAAAAACAGTTGGCAAAGATGAGAGTCCTCATGGTTTTCCAGCAGGCATGTGATGCCTGCTGAAATTTCAGAAAGCAGAGGAGTGGGGAGAATAAGGTTTTCAGTGGGGGGTGCTTCAGGACCCCACATTAGCAAAACTGGATTAAATAATGCAAATTTGCTCAAGTTGAACAAACTGCGTAGCTCACAGAACCGAGCCTCCTCCCCAAGCAGAGGATTCCGTTAATGTATTTATTTATTTAAAATGACCTTAATGTAAAGTTTTAATGTCAGCTCTGGACGAACGAAGAGGCCACATGATGAGAACGGTTGCCATGCCAGCCACCCAGAGCCACAAAAGGATTGGGGTGGATTATAGGTCTAAACTCATAATGCATTAAAAATAAATACACGGCTATCAAAATCTGCCCAAAAATGTATCATATAACGTAAGAGCAGATCCACAAACATGCCTATGGAACCACATGTTTTGGAAACAGCAGCCCGCAAGAAGCAGCTTGGTCCAAAAAATAAAAAACCAATTTCCCAGCAGAAACGAAGTTTAGATTTCTATGTGTTTTCTTTTGGCGCTGAAAATATTTACATATATGGTGGGTTTTCTTCCCCTTTCCATCTCCTGGCCAGTGAGTAGAAGCTTTCTTTTTTTCCTTTAAAGAAAGAAGACAAAAACACACACCAACTAACCCCAAGTTGTAGCGGTCATGTGGCTGTGTCTTCCGAGTTACTGGAGGTGCCCGTGGCGAGGCGGTCCAGATCCGTGCTGAAAAACACGCAGCTCCAGGTTGGTTGGGTTTCACTTTTAACAAGCCCCCCCAAAGGCTCAGCAGAGATAATTACCGGTATCTTTTGAGGAGAGGAGTGACAGGGCACTCAAGTATTATTTCATATTGTAAACAATATCTAGTCAGTCTCTCTCTCTCTCTCTCCCTCTCCCTCTCTCTCTCTCTCTCTCTCTCTCACACACACACACACTGTATTTGGTGTTGTTGTTTTTAACTGCATCTCTATCCCACCTTTCCTTTAAGCTCAAGGTGGCACAGTTTTTCTTCCCCACCTTATCCCCAAACAGCAACAACCCTGTGAGGTAGGTCAGGCTGAGAGACAGTGACTGGCCCAAGGTCGCCCACTGAGTTTCACAGCTCAGCAAGGATTTGAACCTTGGTCTCCTGGCTTCCGAGTCCAATTCTCTAACTGCTACACCATGATGGCTTATATTTCATACAGTAAACCTGCAGCTTGCACATTCAGCCTTATAGGTATGGCCGGGGGTGGGGAGTAATTAAAAGAAGAAGAAAAATGACTTTGGCAATCCTACCCGCCATTGCACCCAATGTGTTTTGACTATGATTTTGGCATGGAGCGTGATCCCCAGAACGTAACCCCCCACGTAAGTTGTCGGCTTACTGTATATTAGGTAAAGGTAAAGGGACCCCTGACCATTAGGTCCAGTCGTGGGGTTGTGGCGCTCATCTCGCTTTACTGGCCGAGGGAGCCAGCGTCCAGCTTCCAGGTCATGTGGCCAGCATGACTAAGCCGCTTCTGGCGAACCAGAGCAGCGCACGGAAATGCCGTTTACCTTCCCACCAGAGCAGTACCTATTTATCTACTTGCACTTTGACGTGCTTTTGAACTGCTAGGTTGGCAGGAGCAGGGACCAAGCAACGGGAGCTCACCCCGTCGCGGGGATTTGAACCGCCGACCTTCTGATCAGCAAGTCCTGGGCTCTGTGGTTTAACCCACAGCGCCACCTGTGTCCCTGTATATTTGAGCCGAGCTAAAATGGGTGGTATGATCCTTCTGAACATTTCCCATACTCCTTGGCAAAGGCTCTAGCCTGCTGTTTTCTGGGTCTAAATGGCACCCCTTGTTTATATCCTGCCTTTCCTCTGTGCAGCTCAGGGTGGCAAACGAGGTTCTCCCCCATCCCACTTCAACCTCACAACAACCCTGTGAGGTAGGCCAGGCTGGCAGGTAAGTGACAGGTCCAAGGTCACCCAGTGAGCTTTATGGCCAAGTGGGTGGGTGAGATTTGAATCGGGGTCTCTCCATTCGTGTTCTGCCACACTATCTCACAGAGAAGCGGGGAGTGGAAGGAACCTGCCGGCCTCCTTACAGAGGCAAACAAGGCTGAGGCTCTCTTGCATTGACCTGCCCACCCCACAGCACAGTCAAACGTACGTGTCCGTTCAAACAGGCCCTTTTAAATTAATTAAACTGCCTCCAATCCAGATCTGGCTGTGACAACATTCCCCCCCTCCCCCTGCCTTCCAACACACAACATGAGCTTTTAACTTAATTAAAATTAAAAGGTGGTGGAGGGAGAAACAGCAGCTCTCTTATCCTATATTGAGAGCGGCTTCTGATATTCTGGAAGGTTGTAACACTTGCTGGATCGGGGCCACTGTAGATCGCACGTGGCCTGAAGGTTTAACTTGAGCCAAGCTTCTGAGCACATCCAGAGTTGAAAATGAATAACCCCAGCCCAGTCTTTAAAGTGTCGTATTAGGGGGCAAGGATTCCACAGCAAAGGGGTGCAGCTTCCAGATAATATTCAGTTCTGCTTCGCTCTTCTCTCTCCCCTCTCCTTATTTCTAACATTATGATGATTCCTAAATCAGTCAAGGACTGCCTATAGGCCTTCTTTCCCTTCCCTTCAATTATGACCCCAGTTGCTGCCTCATTATGCTCTCTTGCAGTCGCCAGGTATAAAATATGACCGAGATGCTGTGGTCTGCCAGAAGAGCTGGGAGTTCCAGCATTCCCTTCTTCAAATCAGATTTCCCGGTCTCAGAATAATGGGGCGTCTTTACAGCGAAGAGCTTGTTGTGCAGTTCGTCAAAGCTGCTTTTTCGAGATGGTGATTTCGAGCTTTGCGGAAAATCTCGGGCCCAGGAAGCTGGAAAGTCATTCCAAGGGAAGGGAGCTCGTGCCAGTTTGACAAGTGCCAGGACGGGGATCTTCCAGGCAGAGCACCAATAAACTGAGCCATGCTTATGCTACGAATAAAAACTAGTCAGAAGTCCATTTGGCTCCCAGGACTTGCTCCATCAGAGGCAGGCAGCACAAGGCCCAGGAACTGACAGAGGAGCAGGGGGCCACTGCCAAACTCCAGAGTCCCTTGGGCCAGGGGACGGGCTGTAGCTCAGTGATGGAGCAAATACTTTGCATGAAAAAGACCCCCCAGCATCTTCAGGGAGGGCTGGGAGAGAGACACACCTGCGAGAGCTGCTGCCAGCCAGAGCAGACAACACTGAGTTGGATGGACCAGTGGTCTGACTTGGTCTAAGACAACTTCTTATTTATATATATTTAACAAAATTCATATACTGCTAGTGATAAAAAACAACAAAGTGGCTTACAACAACCATGCACAGAACCACACAATAAAAAACCATGTACAAATTTGAAACCTGCTAACTATTATGGAAAGATGCATTATTCTTAATTGCCTGCATAAGGCAGCCTGATGGAAGAGAAAAGTTTTGGGACAGATGGGGCTTGCTGAATCTCTGTTGACAATACTGAGCCAGCGACACGAAAGGCTCCATTTCTTGCTGCCATCAAATGGGCCTCACCATGACCAACAGTGCTCCTGCAGATGTTCAATCCAGGATATAAGAGTACAGGCAGTTTCCTGAGGTAAATTATGTTCCTATGGAAAGGAGCTCACTCACAGAGGGAGAAGGCCTGAGGAGGTCATCACGCCCAGGTGCCCCCCAAAACCTGGGAACTGGCACCAGCTTGCCCCCCCAAACAGCCCTGGGAAATATAGTTTCGTGAAGGCACCAATCTTGCTTTGTTCAAGACCACTCTCCCTTTTCATGCACCATATTTTTCACTCTATAAGATGCACCAGACCACAAGACACACCTAGTTTTTGGAGAAGGAAAACAAGAAAAAAAATATTCTGAATCTCAGAAGCCAGAACAGCAAGAGGGATTGCTGTGCAGTGAAAGCAGCAATCCCTCTTGCTGTTCTGGCTTCTGTGATAGCCACGCAGCCTGCATTCGCTTCATAAGACGCACACATATTTCCCCTTACTTTTTAGGAGGGAAAAGTGAAGTCTTATAGAGCAAAAAATACGGTAACTGGGTTCCTTGATCAGGAACGGCGATGGTCAAATGGGTCTGAATCTCATCTGACTGCGTAGTGCGGACATGCTTTTTTCCCCACCGGCTATAGGGGGCACCAACCCAAAGCTGGCATATACAATATCATGTGCAAATGGCGGATACTCACTGTTGCTCTGCTTTGGCTCGGTCACTCAGGAAGAAGAGGGCCGTGGCTAGGAAAAACATCCCCCCCAGAACGACGACGAAAGGGCAGAGCATAAGTGCGTAGCCTAAGCTGAGGAATTCCCAGAGCGGCGATTCCTTTGTGCTCTGGCGAATCAGGTCAGAGATCTGGAGAGGAAGCAGAATTGGGGTCGGGGAGAGGGGGAGAGAAGTTAGCATCTTTCCGGGTGCAGTTTATTCAGTATGACAGCGATTGCTCGCTTGCAAAGATGTGTGGGACTCTTGAGAGATGTCAAGAGGGAAAGAAATACGATGGTTGCTATGATAAACTATCTCCTTTCCTCATTGTCAGTCAGAGTTTCCAATTGATATGCTTCCCTCCTGCTGGTCTGCAAGAACCCCTGCATGGAGGGCAGGAATAGCCAGGCTAGATTAGTCGTGGATAAGAGCAGGGAGTGTCACCCACAGCTAGGTAGTACAGCGCATGCGTGATTGAAGAGGGTCCCGGGTGCAAGCCCTGGTTTCCCCAGTGAAGAAGAAGACCAGAGAAATGATTTTGCCTCCTCTTCCCCCACTCCAGTCCTTGGTACTTTCAGACCCTCCAAGTGCCCCAATTTTCCAGGGACAGTTGCAGATTTACAGAAGCCATTCTGCTTTCTTATTTTATCCTGGAATGTCCCGTTTTGCCTTAGGGCTTCCCTATTTTCATCAGGGAAATGTTGGAGGGTATGGAGTTATGCGACCCCCGAGCCAAGGAGATAAGTTTAGAAGACATCTGAAGGCAGGCCTTTTAAAAAAAAAAAAAAAAGTTTAATGTTTTATTATGCTTTATATAGGTTGGAAGTCGCCCAGAGTAGCTGGGCCAATCCAGTCAGATGGGTGAGGTATAAATAAATTAATGATGATGATGATGATGATGATGATGATAACAACAACAACAACAACAATAAGTAGTAGTAACTGTATAGGACACCCCTATTTTCATCAGAGAAATGTTGGAGGATATGCACTTTCCTTCCTTTGGTGGGGAGACATGGTTGCCTTGCAAATGAGAGTCAAGCCTCCCAACACATCCCTGACCCAGACACCCCAAAAATGCACTTACAAATCCAATCAGGTAAGGGCTCCCAGCATCTCCCAGAAGGTGTGAGGTGAAGCTTTGCAAAGCTACTGCAGTTGCCCGGCGTGTAGGAATAACCACGTACTGGCAGGGAGAAATATATTATTTATTATCATTGCATTTATATCCCTTCTTTCCTCCAATTAGCTCAACGTGGCATTTACGGACTCCCACTCTGCGTATTATCCCTCACCACTGACAGGCTCAGGGTGACCCAGTAAGCTTCATGGTCAAGTGGGGATTTGAACCCTGGTCTCCTTGGTCCTTGTCCAACACTCTATGGGTAAAGCATTTCAACAACCAGTCAGTCAAATGACTAGCCAACACTGGGATGTGCCATTTAGCACAAGCATGAATTTGGGGACCATGTGGTTACAGAAAAGAAAATGGAGGCAGAGCTGGCCTGATCTTGGTTGTACTTGTACCAATCTAAGAGTAGACCTACTGCAATTAGAGGCCTATACATTTAAAGATGTATCAAAACAACCATGGCTTCCCCCTGACTGCAGGAGAGAGACCCCCACAGTTGTGTGGCAAACCTATACAGTACTTGCCATGGACTGGCTGGATGGAGAAGGAATGGTGGGAGGAACCAGCTGGGGAACTCCCTAGGGATCGGTGGTGGGACGTTGGGTCCCTCAGTATTGTGAACACCCAAGGTAGGGAACCTGCAGCCCTCCCAGAGTACTGACTGGGTATTGGCCCACCCTCAGTACTGACTGACTGGGGTATTGGCCCTCCTTCAGTATTGACTGACTGGGGTATTGGACCACCCTCAGTATTGACTGACTGGGGTATTGGCCCACCCTCAGTATTGACTGACTGGGATATTGGCCCACCCTCAGTATTGACTGACTGGGGTATTGGCCCACCCACAGTATTGACTGACTGGGGTATTGGCCCTCCTTCAGTATTGACTGACTGGGGTATTGGACCACCCTCAGTATTGACTGACTGGGGTATTGGCCCACCCTCAGTATTGACTGACTGGGATATTGGCCCACCCTCAGTATTGACTGACTGGGGTATTGGCCCACCCTCTGTATTGATTGACTGGGATATTGGCCCACCCTCAGTATTGACTGACTGGGGTATTGGCCCTCCCTCAGTATTGACTGACTGGGGTATTGACCCACCCTCAGTATTGACTAACTGGGATATTGGCCCACCCTCAGTATTGACTGACTGGGGTATTGGCCCTCCCTCAGTATTGACTGACTGGGATATTGGCCCTCTCTCAGTATTGACTGACTAGGGTATTGGCCTTCCCTCAGTATTGACTGACTGGGATATTGGCCATCCCTCAGTATCGACTTACTAAAGTTAGTGTCTAACAACATCTGAAGGGCCAGAGGTGCCACATCCCTGCTCTGTAGCCACTGGGGAAATCTGTGGGGCCCTCTGGAAGTTATCAATCCATAATTCCCATCTGGAGGGCCAGAGTTTCCCCATACTTGTAGCAAAGGATGGTGGGTGGGTGCCCTTTTAAAGAGCACTTAGAAAATAAAAAAAACCCAGCCAAACATTAGTTCCTGCCCAAGTTTGGAAAATAAGTCAATTACAGGCCTGAGTGAACCAAAAGTGCACCACAGTAGCTGGCTCGCATATCCCTGCCAAAGATGGCGGCAGGTTGGCTAAGCCAGGAAGCAGAGCGTGGGATCGCCCCGGTTGCTCCGAGCTGAGCTGCACACACAACTCAGGAAGCTGGAGGAAAGACCACAAGGGTTGCCCTGGCAAGGCCTCACCTCCTAAAATAGAGGCCTGGGGAAAGGGCTAGCGTTGCCACCAATGTCCTCTTCGCACCACAAAAAAAATGAGCAGAGCTATTCGTGGCATCACACAGGGCACCACTAAGCTGGCTCTGAGGGCCAGGCAGAGAGGCCTGGAGGGCCACATTGGGCGCCCAGCCCAGAGGTTCCTCACCCCATCCTTCTTAAGATTCCCCCATAATGGCAACAGGATGCTGAACTCTGCACCAGTGCAATTGCAACGTTATGGACTGTGTGTGGCCTTCACCAACACAGTTAAGAGCACTCCCCATGCCAGCTTACCATGAGTATGTCAGCAGTGATGGCCCAGTTTGAAAACAAGAGTGTCTCACCGATAAAAATGCAGACCTGTTGATGAAACACAGACAGCACCAATTGTTTAGTTTTTACCACATTTTAAGCAGATTTCGTAAAACAGTAGTACTCGCTCCCAACGCAGCCATATGCACAGCAATTTACTTTATTGCACTGCGAAATTGGGCTGCTTGTTTCCTTTTGTTTGGGAGGAAGATTGGAAATGTTCTTAGACAGATACTAGTCAAATTCTCATTAATTATGGTTGTGGGCGGAGTTAGCTGGAGGAGGGAGAATCTGTATATTGCAAGGAGAGAGATAAAGGGAGCTAAACAGCAGATAGAGAATATTTACTTTATTGATAGTATTTATGTATTCACTGTGAGTGTTTGCATAGTGAGTCAACGATTTCCATTGATCTCTATGGGAACATTTCTAATGTGTTCCTGACCACAGAATTTTGATCCCCAAATGACAGGAAAAACCCAGGAAAACCCTTGAAGGGGGAAAATGCTCTCTTATTTGTCTGATCTCTCCCCTCTCCCTCCCCACCATTTTTTTTTTTTTTTTTGGCAAAATGGATGCCATGGACCAGCAAAACACAAAAAAGTAAGGCTTCTTTAAGGCTGTTTACTTGTTTACAATACCACATGCGGGTCCAGATGTTTGGATATGTGAATCTCTGGTGCAAAGCTGTCAACTTTTCCCTTTTCTTGTGAGGAATCCTATTCAGAATAAGGGAATTTCCCTTTAAAAAAGGGAAACGTTGGCAGCTATGCTCTGGTGTGCAGAGCAAGGTTTGGGTACTAATTCCTCGTGCTTGGATAAGTGAATTCTCGTATAAAGGTTGTTGGGGTAGCGGGACCTTGGGAACTTGTGGACTTTCCTTCCTTGGAAGTTTTAAAGCAGAGGTTGGATGGCCATCTGCCATGGATGCTCTAGCTGAGATTCCTGCATTGCAGCGGGGTCAGACTAGATGACCCTTGGTGTCCCTTCCAACTCTACAATTCTATGATTTTATGACATGTGTGAAATTGCAATCAGGAACTTCAGTCTCTCCCCGTACCACCCCAAGCTGATTCATACATACATAGGCTCCCACAATGCTGCTCTTTGCCGCAACGAAGATCAGACAAGTGAAGATGGCTGAGCCCAACATCCCGACGGCGCAGACGAGGGGATCTGCCCGCTGTGTCTTCAAACGGCACCACTTGGTCGCGCCGGCCCCGGTGATCACGCCCAGAAATCCGGTGAAGCAAGTGATAGCTCCGAAGATCAAGCTAAGGGCAAGGAAGAATTCCAAAAATAGAGGCCTCTCTCACTGATACGGGCATATTTTTATACACAGGAAGGTGAGAGGCAGGTGGATTAGCAAAGCAAAAGACATGAGTAAGATGTGCTAAACGGACATTTATGGGCGAAAACCCAAAGCAGGGAATTCATAAAATTAAGACGCTGGCTCTGAGGACAGTCTGGACGTTTTCCATGGGAATCTGCGGTTCTCAGGTGACTGAACCTTGGGGGAGGGGAAGGACCTTTTTCTGAAGGGCGGCAATCTGTAACTGCATTTTAAAATTAACCTGGTTCACTTATGTGCTCTGTCTTTCACAGGAGTCTATCTCTACTTTTTTCTTTTCTTCCTTTTTGGTGACGCAGTGGGGCAAGACACGTACAGTATATCAGGCCCAGGAAATCCTTTTATAAAATTTATTTATTTGGTTTTTGGAATTATAATTTTACAGTCACATAGTCAACGTAAAAATCAAGATTCCAAGAAATCTCTTTAACTTCCCTCCCCCGCTTTGTGGGTCCTATTGTTAATCATTTCCTCCTGCATCTTTTATGATAATCCAAATCTCTTACCTCTCCATTGTGTCTAAAATTCACTATTAAACTACAAGTTATATTCCAATCTTACGAACGATTTTAACCGTTTACAATGGTCTTTAAGAAAATTATAAATTTTCCCCATTATCTATCTCTACTTTCCACTCATTGCCCAACCTTGGACAAATCCCTGATCCCTCAAGTTTGAGTTCCTCCAACATTAAACAGGAACCCCCCTCTCTCAGTGGGTTGGCATGACAGCAAACCTGTCCAAAGCCAGTAAAAGGGCTCTGAAAAACTGAAAAGGACTTTTATACAAAGTGATGAGCTGTTAGTAAAGAGCCAGTGTGGTTCAGCATTTAAAGTGTCGGACCTGGGAGACCAGGTTTCGAATCCCCCACTCGGGCACAAAGCTCAATGGGTGACATTGGGGGCCAGTCCCTGCCTCTCAGCCTAACCTACCTCACAGGATTGTTGTGAGGATGACCTGGGGAGGGGGAGAGCCATGTATGGCACCTTCGGTATAGGTAAAGGTAAAGGTACCCCTGCCCGTACGGGCCAGTCTTGACAGACTCTGGGGTTGTGCGCCCATCTCACTTAAGAGGCCAGGGGCCAGCGCTGTCCGGAGACACTTCCGGGTCACGTGGCCAGCGTGACAAAGCTGCATCTGGCGAGCCAGAGCCGCACACGGAAACGCCGTTTACCTTCCCGCTGGTAAGCGGTCCCTATTTATCTACTTGCACCCGGAGGTGCTTTCGAACTGCTAGGTTGGCAGGCGCTGGGACCGAGCAGCGGGAGCGCACCCCGCCGCAGGGATTCGAACCGCCGACCTTTCGATCGGCAAGCCCTAGGCGCTGAGGCTTTAACCCACAGCGCCACCTGCGTCCCGATACCTTCGGTATAGGGGCCACTATATATGGCAAACCTGCAGCTGAATGCAGGATTGGAATATCAATATGAAATCATATTGAAAATCAGAACTCCTATTAGAATAAACAAGCTCCGTTATAAATACTGAAATGCAATGTGTCACAGAAAAAGAAGTAAAAAGTTGGTTTAAAAGCGTGTGAAAGAAAGTAATAGAAGTGGAAAGAAATTGCAAGTGAGTAGATTGGAAGTCAAGCACAGGGTGGGAAAAGGAAGTATGTGTGGGATTGAGTGTGGGTATGTATGAATATTTTTAAGGATTGTATGAAATGTATGTTTGTAAATTCGTAATATGTATTAATGTTGAATTATTTTAATAAAATAAAAATTAAAAATTAAAAAAAAAAATTAAAAAAGAATTCATGAACTGACTCCCCAGAAATGCCTTATGATCCAAGGAGGGTGCTATCACTGGCACTTAAGAGAATCTTAGAGCTGGGACACTGGGAGTAGGGGACATCTAGCCCCACCCCACGCCGAATGCGAGACCGACAGCGCAGGCTGCCCCTTGCGCCATCCCTGCTAGACATAAAAGGAGCTCACCTGTCCTTGGTCCCGCAGGGCTGAGATGTGCAGGTCTCTGCGGTTTTTTGGACCACTTGTGCCCGGTGGAGGTAGAGGGGGATCCACATGCCCAGGGCCCCCGTGGCGAAGGAGACAGCCGAGGTAGCCAGAGAGGAAAAGACGTAGCTGCGGCTGAAGGGATAAAGGGGTTTTGGGGGGTGAGCCAAGAAGGGGAGGCTTCATATCCCATGAAGAGGAAGCTCTCGCTGCTTCCCCATAAACGATCCTGGAAAGTTTTGGTTTTAATTTTGTAATAGTACGGACAGAACATCAGAATGGACAAACCAATATAAGACGATAAAGCCATTCCAAAGAGCATGACGGGGGAAAGAAATGCACTGTGCATCTTCATTACACACTTTGAGAAGAATACAGTGGTACCGTGGGTTAAGTACTTAATTCGTTCCGGAGGTCTGTTCTTAACCTGAAACTATTCTTAACCTGAAGCACCACTTTAGCTAATGAGGCCTCCCGCCGCTGCCATGCCACTGGAGCACAATTTCTGTTCTCATCCTGAAGCAAAGTTCTTAACCCAAGGTACTATTTCTGGGTTAGCGGAGTCTGTAACATGAAGCGTCTGTAACCCGAGATACCACTGTACAGTGGTACCTCAGGTTAAGTACTTAATTCGTTCCAGAGGTCCATTCTTAACCTGAAACTGTTCTTAACCTGAAGCACCACTTTAGCTAATGGGGCCTCCTGCTGCTGCCGCGCCGCCAGAGCACGATTTCTGTTCTCATCCTGAAGCAAAGTTCTTAACCTGAAGCACTATTTCTGGGTTAGCCTGAATGTAACCTGTATGTAACCTGAAGCGTAACCTGAAGCTCATATATACACATATACATATATATATATATATATATATATATATATATATATATATATATGAATGACATATTGACATAAGAACATTAGAAGAGCCAGCCGGATCAGGCCAATGGTCCATCGAGTCCAGCATCCTCTCCTCACAGTGGCCAAACAGATGCCACTGTGGGAAACCAGCAAGCAGGTTTCACGCACTTTCCTGCTCCTGTGGCTTCCAGCACTTAGCATTCAGAAGCATTGCTACTAGCCATCGTGGCTAGTAAGGTAAAAAAAGGTAAAGGACCCCTGGATGGTTAAGTCTAGTCAAAGGCGACTATGGGGTTCTGGCACTCATCTCGCTTTCAGGCCAAGGGAGCCGGCATTTGTCCAAAGACAGCTTCCGGGTCATGTGGCCAGAATGACTAAACCACTTCTGGAGCAACGGGACATCGTGATGGAAGTCAGAGCGCACAGAAACGCTGTTTACCTTCCCACCGCAGTGGTGCCTATTTATCTACGTGCACTGGCGTGCTTTCGAACTGCTAGGTTGGCAGGAGCTGGGACAGAGCAACGGGAGTTCACCCCATCAAGGGGATTAGAACTGCTGACCCTCTGATTGGCAACCCAAGAGGCTCAGTGGTTTAGACCACAGCGCCACCCGTGTCCCATGCTAGTAGCCATGACTAGTAGCCATCAATAGCCCTCTCTTACGTCTGCAAAAAATCAGCAAAGAAACTTTGAATTAGGGGGTACAAAACTGACACAGGATGGAAACAGGCTGCATAGTTCTCTTACTTCCTTATCAAGGCCTTCATGTCCCTCAGCCACGAGGTCCGAGCCTTCAGCTGCGCTCCCAGCTGCTCGGCGTTGCCCCTCTTAGCAGCTGGAACAAATATTAAGATGAGTGTGCCGGTGATCATACCTAAAAGTGGGGAGACCTGGAGGAGAAAGAGGTGTGCGGTGTGAGGAACCAGGAATCAGAAACATCTAGAGCACACGGCCTGTTTTTTTTTTAAAAGGGCAGATGACTGGGGCAAAATGAACACCCAGCTTAATTGCAATCATCTTTAAGCGGTGCACAAGAAACTCAATACAATGGAAATGTTAAAAAAAGATGAGTTAAAAATGATACAATTGCAATTCAGTTAAATATGCTTGCTGGAATAAAAGATTCAGCAGACGCTGGATGTTCACAGGGAGGGATGGGAGACTGACCTTGACAGGAAGGGAGCTGCATAAAATTGGGTGTGCAATACTAAAAGCACAACTCCCTTAGTACGAGCTGTGTGTTCGAGCCACTGGGAACCACTAAGAGGGGCTCCCCGAAAGAGTTCAGCGATTAGGCTGGGATATAAAGAATTAGGTGGTTTCTTGGGGTATTCTGAATCAAAGTTGTTCAGGGCCTTGTAAGCTAGAACAAAAGCCTTGAACCACACCAAGTAGCAATATAGGCAACTGGTGTAGAGCTTTGAGCACCTGAGTTATGCGCTGCTGATAGCCTGGCCCCATCAACAGGCCAGGAGACCTGATTTTAGCACCCCACATCATTTACAAAAGCCACACCTCCCATCCCATAGTTTTCACCTTCCTAAAATTCCATCCACGGGAAAAGTCGCCCCTCCACTGGCAAGAGGCCAAGCGGAGTCAAAGGTTAGGAAACAGTTTTGCTGCCCTGTTTCCTGTTGGCTATTTCTTTTCTTTTTTTCTGGTCAAGCGCTCTTTGTGTCTGCTGTGTCCACTGCATGCTTAAAGTATTCCCTGCACATTTTTCAAGGTCCCCCAAAGTGTATAGAAGGAAATGGAGAAACCTTCATGCAGGAAAATGAATGCAAAAGGGAAACAATTATCCCTCCCACAAAACAAGAAAACATCCCTGGCTGAGTTTCATGGCAGCCAAGGGACAATTTGACTAAAGAGCAGGAGAGGGAACGGAATGATGCTGCGACCTTTCGTTTTCCTGTCCTGACAATAATCTACCTCAAGCCAGAAGCATCCGAAATTCTTCAGCAGATTTTTCCTCCACTTCTAGCAAAACAGTGGTCCAGGAAGCTATTTAGCCTGTAATGTTTCCCATGACACTGGCATGAGGGGAGCATTCTAATATTTAGCCAACCGAAAGGGTGCCTGATTCTCGTTTATTATTATTATCTTGGGCAAGTGTTGGAAGGGGCCTTGATAGTCATCCTGTCCCCCACTCCTGATGCAGGAAACCAGCTGCTGCAGTGCCCCTGGCTGATGGGATGCCCAGCTTGCCCTGTCACGAGGGTCTTCATAGTAATAGTGCCTTGTAATCTGCTGAAACCACGTCAGAAGAGGCTCTACGCGTGCACCAATGTTTGCAGGTAGAGCTTCTCTATGCTCTCCCTCGCATAGCTCTATGTGATAGCCAGCATGCAGGGACAGCCAGTGCAGTACCCCCCAGATGCTGTGGACTACAACTCCCATCATCCCATCATCCCAGGGACTGATGGGAATTGTAATCCAATAACATCTGGAGAGAACCAAGCTGGCTAGACACGGTGTAGATCTTCTTCCAGCATGCCGATGGTGTGGTCACTGGGGGTGAGCATGACTCACCCATAGAAGTCCCACATGTATTCTTTTCAATGTGTGGGCAACGTGATCTGTAAACGGCACCTCAGTTAGGGGCAGAGCGGAGCAGATCTTTGAAACAAACACCAAAAAACAGGCTGCTTGCTCACCCGAAGGGCCCAGTGCCAGTCACCAGCTACTTGCTTGACGCTTGATCCAGTGATGTACCCTAAACCGCTGGGGAACAAAGCAAAAGACAAGAGGAAAAATAGGGGGATTAGTTCATTCCTTCGTTCAAGTTCCTAGCCCACTTGATCTCCCAGTGGCACCTGAAGTGCAGAATCCAACATGTGTAGAACGGCTAACCAAATGGATTGAAAACATGGTACTTTAAAACTTCACCTGTACCAATCCAACAGCTGCACCGTAGCCACACAAAGCCTGTTTTAAAGAAAGCTCCACTAGATCATGGCTGAAAGGCACGCGTGAATTTCCAGGGGAAGGGAGTCCCACAGTCCAGGAGAACATCTAGAGCTGTTTGTGCATTCTGCAACCAGTCTCAGGAACTACACAAACAAAGCTACTGGTATTTTTTGTCAGCATCCGTCTTTCTAGAGAGACAATGGAGTGTGCCTTTGAGGTTGAAGTCAACTGCTGCATTTGTAGCACCAAAGTGACACCCCCAGGGCGAAATCCTGGGCACTGTGTATGAAGGTCCTGGGCTGCCCAATGACAAGGCTCCTCTCTCGGCCTCATTGAAATGGTCCAAAGGAAAGCAGAGTAATATGCTTGGCACCAGCTTGGCCAAAGTTGCCGGAAGGAGGTGCACAAGGCACCATCCAGCCGTCTTAGGGACTTCACTCTGGATTTCTGTAGAGTTTACTCCTTAGCCTTTTCTTCTCCCAAAGATGTCCCTCAAGGTAACAGGGGACTACTGGTATAAGCGTGCAGAATTCAGCATCCTGGCCATCTCATTTGAAAAAGTGTGATGCAATTGAGCTTTACTCAGTCTAGACACCTTGAAATAATCTGACCCAAATTAGTCATTTCCATAGTTTTCAGTAGGTCCACTCTGAGTAGGATCAGCATTGGAGAGCTCTCCAGGTCTTTAGCCCTTAAGGTTACAAAGTCCTCAAGGCGTTTGGTCTAGTTTAACAGCTGCTACCTTTTCTATAGGGACCCTTGGAAATCCATAGTGCTGAGAGGAGGCCTACTGAAATCCCCCTCACCAAAATGAAACTCCCAGGATTCTTTAAGAGAATCTAGAGTAGTTTGGTTTAGTTCACAGACAGATCCTGACCATCTCTAACTACCAGTTGCTGAGGAGCAAACAACTGGGGCTGGCTGTTGCCTTTACGAGTAGCTTTGGGAGTTCCAGGAATAATCTTACTGACCCCTCTCAGATAAATGGCCCAGGGACCCCATTTGATCTGACTCTCCTCACTACACCACCCAAACAATATCGAGCTTGCTATTTTAAAGCCGGAGTCACGGTCCAAATTCACAGCCTCGCTTCCTGCTGTTGTTCAGGAAAAAGCTGCCCCCAGCGTTCTCAGGCGGGCCTGGGGACGCATTTTTTCCTGAAGAGCTAAAAGGAATGCTTTCAACCCTTTGTCTCCAAGCTGGCCTGCAAACGGTGAGTTCAGGATAGCTTGTTCGCCAGCCCGCCACAGATGTTTTGTCACCCAACTGATTACGGGAAAGGTTTCCCCTGCGCCGATGGAAGTAAACATGCGGCGCTGAGATTCCCCGCAGGAAACGGCCCTGCCAGCTGGAATGCGGAGCGCCCAGCCCGTCTGTCACCATGCCAAGCTGGGGCAAGGAGGCATTGTGAGGAGAGAGGAATCCCCAGAATGCACCAGGCTGATAAGGGTGGCTCGAAGCAAGGAAGGAAGCCATTAGCCCCAAGCTTGGCACCGTAGCCGAGGTTTCCAAACTGGGACCTCAGTTATTCTGTACCTCAGGGGCACTCTGTCAGGGGCTGCATGCCCCCGGTGGATGGGGCCTGGATGAGTGGTGGGTGGGGCTGAAGGTAACAGTGGGCCGGGCCAGAGCAAAAAAACACAAGGCCGCTTCCACACCGTCCATTTAAAGCACTACGAACCCACTTTAAACACACCCACCCCAAGAATTTTCTGGGAACTCTAGTTTGTTAAGGACACTGAAGGTTGTTACTGCTTCAAATGTAAGGTGCAGACATGACCCAGGGCTCAAGGCGTTTTCTGTGTTCAGAGTAAGAAAGCAAAGAAACAAAACACGATGCGTGTAGAAACAAGGAGTCAAGGGGTCTGTGGAGTTCCATACCTGCCCAAAGGGATTGCGAAGTAGAAAACGGAGAGCATGAGGGTCCGGGTGTTTTTGGTGAAGAGGTCTCCGATGATGGTGGGCGCAATGGTGGAGTAGCTGGCTTCGCCGATGCCGACCAAACCCCGCGAGAGGACAAACAGCCAGAAATACTGAGGGTGAGAGAAGGAAAAGGGGAGAAGGAGTCAGTCTGTTGTCATCGCGATTCACGCAGCAGTCCCAAACTCCCCCAAAATGACTGAGCCACAGATCAGAAGGAACTCCCTCTCCAGTTCAAACTCTACTGTGGAATAGTGTGGTGTAGCAGTTAGAGCAGGGTTTCCCAAACATGGGCCACCAGTTGCTTTTGGACTACAACTCTCATTATCCCTAGCTAGTGGTCAGGGATGATGGGAATTGTAGTCCAAAAACAGCTGGAGAGAGACCCAAGTTTGGGAAATCCCAGTTTAGAGTGTTAGACTAGGAGTAGCACCTGGGAGACTAGGGTTTGAATCCCCGACTTGGCCATAAAGCTTGCTGGGTGCACTTGGGCCGGCCACTGTCTCTCAGTCTAACCTACCTCATAGGGTGGTTGTGAAAACAGCATGGCAGGGAGGGAAGCACCTATGCTATCTCTGGAGTAAATCTGGGGCTGGAATGTAATAGATAAATGGAACACCCCCAAGCCTCAGCCTCCCTCGGTTCCCTCTGGCCTGCTCTGCACATAACACTTAATCCGCTGCTGCCAGTCAGTGTAGGCAATACTGAGTTAGATGCACCAGTGGTCTGATTCGGTATAAAGAGGCAGCTCCCTGTTTGAATCACTTCTTTAATTTGAACCATGAGGACTAGTATCTTACTCTGCCTCTAAGGGAAGGGCAGTAGCTTAGCGGTTTTGCATGCAGAAGGTGCTAGGTTCCTACGTTCCTCTGTGCAAATGCCTTGCCCGTCCTGCAACCCGGTCTAAAAGCAGGTGGAAATCTGCTGTCCCGGCACATTGGCTATGCACCGCGCTGCAAACCAGCCAACCTCTATTTGCCTTTTGTGCTCTTGGCAGCTCCACCTTGGTACCCTTTTTTGGGAACTGTTATGCTGCCGCCTGCCCTATAATTACAGGTCCAATTAAATGTTTCCTGCTGCCCTTGTCATATCAGAGACAGATGTGTGTGGGCTGAGCCCTAAAGGGCAGGCGCATGACTCAGGGCCATTTGATGAGTGTCCATCGCCCAACACTAAACCGCTCCGGAATACCGTGGGGAATCTGCTGATGCCCAGTCAAGAGGGGAGCCAAGAGGCCTTTCAAGGAAGCGGCCATTCTCACAGGGCACACGCTGAACAAATTAGCCGGCAAAACATTTGCAGCGGGAACAGACAAGGGGTGTTTCTGCTAACGCAAATGCACAAGCGTGTGCACACACATATATATATTTGAGGATTTTTACTTGAGGAAGAGAAGAATCATAGAATTGTAGAATTGGAAGGGACGACGAGGGTTACCTAGTCCAACTTTCTGCAATGCAGGAATCTCAGCTAAAGCGTCCATGACCCTCCAACCTCTGCTTTGAAATCTCCAAGGAAGGAGAGTCCACAACCTCCTGAGGGAGACCGCCCCACTGTCAAACAGCTCTTACTGTCAGGAAGTTGTTCCTGATATTAAATCAGAAACCTGCTTTCTTGTAACTTTTTCTGTGGGATTAGCAACACCTTTGAAGGACTGTTTAGATTTAGAAACGAGTAGGGAAGGGAGGCGTTGAACACCCTCCCCTTGTGCAAATTTCATAGCTAGAGAACTGGGCTGCAAAATTCGGAGAAATTCTAATTTTGAAAGGTGGCTGCATTGAGGTCCATGCAGCGTTCCGGAAAGCACGAATTTAAACACAAGCAGAGCTGACTTTCTCCCTTTTCTCTGGGCCTTGAGTGGACAAAGCCATGGAGACCAGCCTTCACAACCAGCCTGGCACGTAGACACAGAGACTTCAAGGATGCCCAGTCCTCAGCGGCCTGTTTCCAGGGTTTCCCTCACTCTGAGAGTTTCTGCCCTCTAATTTGTGTGTATGTGTGAGCTTCTGCAAACTGGGACACTCCCTCAGACCTTCCAAAACCTCCCTCTTTTGCGTGAGGATGATAACAATCGGCACTCGCTGTCTAAATGTCGGAAGTAGAGGGAATGGCCTTCCTTTGGGAGCCAGCAGAATAACAACTACAGGAAAATGGAGGACAGAAATACATATATATATATATACTGCCAGCCAACTCAGAATGGATGGTTAAAGTCTGGGACATTGTCCTTTTGAGTAAACAGATATATTACACCCATACAAAAGAAATGTCAAATGGCTGCTGAGTCATTAGCCTTACTTGCTGTATGATAATGACATGGCGACTGCCTGGCATTCCTTTCGTGTGTTTTTTGGGAATAATTCGAGACAGGACAAATAAACAAGACAACTTTTGATCTTTTTAAAGTCTGTAACAGTATTTTGAACCGTGGCTGTGGTGCAATGGGTGTGTGCAAGAATTTCATGGAACAATGCCATCCCATTGTGAAATACCCCACTCCACTCCATGAAATAACAGGGAGGGGGCTGGAAAAGGGGCACAAAAACACCCAACCATTCAGAGTGAGGGCAGGAAGTACAGTTTGCATGTCAAGGCTTTGCGATGACATCACTTCCTGCAATCTGGTTGGCGCAGCGATGCTATGATGCTAGCTACATAGTTGGAGTAACTCGGAGCAGGGCTTTCAGTGCAGATGCCCCTGTTCTGTGCAGCTGCCGAGATACAACAGTATCTTCACTTTCCAAAGGTGATTTATATTTTTATTGTGACCCGCTTTCCCAGTTGGATGACCAAGTCTCTGCCATAGGTGTCGACCTTGTATTGCTTCTAAACTAAGCTGCTGTAGGGAGCCAGTGTGGCCTAGTGGTTAGAGTGTTGGACTTGGACCAAGGAGACCAGGGTTCAAATCCCCTCTTGGCTCTGAATAATAACAACAACAACAATAATAATAAAACTAAGCTGCTGTTATTTTCCGTTTTCCTTTTAACTGCTTTAGGCTGTTTTCATTGCATTATGTATATCGCTCCGAGACACATTTTTGGAAAGCGGTTAAATTACTGTTGCTATTACCACTACCAGTACTACTAATTCTAATAATATAAACCCTGATTGGCTTCATCGCAAGCCAGCAAAAGGAAAAAAACTGTCTTCAAAACACTGTACGAAAAGAGGGAAGCTGCGAACAGGCTGTGAAGAAAAAGACAGCAGCTTTGAGGAGTTTGCAGGAAACACCCCCAGCACACCAAAACTCTTTGCCCGTCAAAATTTGGCTCAGCCCGGCAATGTACCCCTCCCTGGTATTCTTCTGCAATCTCTTTAAATGCATTAAAATCGAAATAGTATTTTTTGCAAAGGTTCGAGAACCCCCCCTCCCCACGCTAGCATTCCTCACCAACACCCCATTCCTGCATCCGTGCACGACCGGCCATGCAAGTAATCCATACTTTAATAAGCCTAAATGTGTCCCTGCTCCTCTTGCTCTCCTCCTAAATTGCTTAAGAAAAGGAGAATTACGCTACTGTTCTCCAAGAGCTCCGCAGCCAGTGATAAAGCGATAATCTGCTGAAGTATGTCTAAAGCCCAGGGGCAAACTGCCTCGCCATCTCAAAAAGCACATGATCCTTAAATCCCGGGGTCAGAAAGCATTAGAAAACGCATGTGATGCGATCGGAGGCTGCAGGAAATCCCAGAGAGAGCTGCGAGGCCTCTGGGCTAGGCTTCCACGCATCCAGATCCTGAGATACGTTTACGTGGAACTGAAATTCTTGTGGTGTGTTGTTGTTTTTTAGAAACACACAGCTGGGACCAAAATATCCTAAGGCCTTGTAGAGGAGAAGCCCATAGCTCAGCACACAGAACATGTCATTGCCATGAAGGAGGAAAAAAAAGTTGCAGATCCAATTCCTGAATTTTTGTATTAGATTAAAGCAAGGGGCAGGGAAACGTTCATCCTGGAAAGTCGATTGGGGTCCACTATTGATGGTGGACATCTGGTGGTGGTGGAGGAGACACCAGAGTCAAAAGGTGGCACTTGAAGTCGTGGTGTATGCAGCACTGCAGCCGAACCACTGTGGTACAGGATTAGGACCCGGGAGACAAGTCGTGAAGCTCATTTGTGTTTGTCCACTCAAAGGCTGTGTACACGTAACGTTTTATTCTAGAATCAGTGGAGATGGAGGAGTTGTTGTTTTTCTACGTACTCCATGCACAATCTAGATCTGTTGCATATACCTTCTAACCCTCAAAAGCATTTTTTTTTTTAGGAAACTGGTTTCATTTTGAAAACAAAACTTTGCAGATTCATCCTTCGTTGCTCCACCTGCAAGCAGTTCTTGAGCATGAGAGGCCTCTCCCCTCCTGAGTTTTCCAGCAACTGATATTCAGAAGCATTGATGCCTCTGACAGGGGAGGCAACACACCATGCCTAGTAGCCATCGATAGCCCTCTCCATCATAAATTTGTTTCATCCTTTTTCACAGACATCCAAACTGGTAGTCATCACTGCCTCCTGCGGGAGCCAGTTCCATAGTTTGTGTTGCCTGAGTAAGTAAAGGTAAAGGGACCACTGACCATCAGGTCCAATAGTGGCCGACTCTGGGGTTGTGGCGCTTATCTCACTTTATTGGCCAAGGGAGCCGGCGTACAGCTTCTGGGTCATGTGGCCAGCATGACTAAGCCGCTTCTGGTGAACCAGAGCAGCGCACAGAAAACCGTTTACCTTCCCACCAGGTACCTATTTATCTACTTGCACTTTGACGTGCTTTTGAACTGCTAGGTTGGCAGGAGCAGGGACTGAGCAACGGGAGCTCACCCCTTCACGGAGATTCGAACCGCCAACCTTCTGATCAGCAAGTCCTAGGCTCTGTGGTTTAACCCACAGGCCACCAATGTCCCTGAGTTAAGTACTCTGTCCTAAATCTTCATTGCACCTCCCTGAGTTGTAGTGTTGTGGGGAAGGGAGATAAAACCTTCCTCTATCGTGTGCATAATTTTATATACTTCTAGCTTTCCCCCCACAGGCTCCCCAGTCCTGCTTTATTGCAGCATTTTTCTTCCTACCTCCCCCACAATTTTTTAAGATGCAGGTTTAAGTGGACTTTGCATGATTAATCGCTGAATATTTCTTTGAATTGGGTGGCTGCCTACCTTCCAAATTAACTTCCAGGAGGGTGTGCAGGCCCACCTTATCCTGGCAGGTGTCCTGGACAAAGCGCCAGCTGATTATGGGTTTCCCTTTCGGGCTGCATGTGTTCCTGCCGTATAATTAGCTGTGCTTTTTATTGCTCCCTCTGCATAATAGATCACCGGTTTCACCTTCAAATCGGAATGCTAGACTCCCCTTGTATTGATTTGCAACTTGCCTTGAAAGTAGGAGCGGTGGGATAAAAATAACGCAGGTTAAAAATAAAAATGAACACCTGGTTTCATGGGACAAAAGGAGTGACAGTTGTACCCTTTGGGTTTGGGGAATGTGGGAGGCCAGAAATCACACCCATGGATAGCCAACAAACTCACTGTCTGCCTTGGAGGTGGTAGTAGTAGTAGTAGTAGTTCTTTGTACCCCACCCATCTGACTGGGTTGCCCCAGCCACTCTGGTCAATGTTATTTTTCTTCCTGGCATAAGTACTTCTGCAGCTTAGTGGTCGGCTAGCTGGCTGTCATCCTCAACAGGAGTCCTCCACTCTGCAACAATTTGTTGCAGGTACCACTTGGGCCATCCACATTGTGAGAATGAAATGGCAGTGAAGAGACACCAAAGGGCACGATAACTAAGCTTATTCCGGGAATTTCCAAGCCGGCTATCCATTCTCACACTGAACCTCACCTCCCAAATACGGGAAGCCTTTTGCTAGCTGCCAAAGTTATAAAAAGGGAGAGAGAAAGAGAGAGATGGAGAACAAAGTCTGTATTTTAACATGCCAACACAGGAACAGGATGCTGCAAACTGACCCTGTCAGATATCCTGTTAATTGCGTTCCCATTAATGGATTCAATGCTTCCCGAGGACCGTTGCCGTGGCAGAGGGGAAAAACACAGAATAATAGAAATAAAATAATAAACGCAGTTGCGTGCACCGATGGCTGCAAAACAAGAGAATCGGACAATTCCATGGAGTTACTTGGGAAGAGCGATTGATTGTTGTTAAAGCAGTTTCTGGAGGAAACTGTAGCTCTGTGAGAGGAACAGGGGTCTCCTAGCAGCTCTCAGCACCCTTGACAAACTAATTCCCAGGATTCTTCCCGGCTGAGTTCTCCAAGGAAGAGGAAGCTGATGGGCAGAACCAGCCCCTGAATTGGTTGTAAGGAAGGTGGCAGGAAGGGAGTGGCTGGCTGTGGCTGGTGGGCAGTGCCCCATTCTCCCTAATGGACCAGCCTTCGTTATTCGGGGCAACAGAGAAGGGAGACAATGAGAAAGTGGGCAGCTTTGAGGCACTGACCAACTCCCAGCAGCCAGAGTTTACATACTGGGCCTTCCCAGCTATGTATTGAGGTGTCGATTGTAGGAGGGCCATTAGGTCAGTTAAAAGGTACAAAAGGGAACACGTTGAGGGCATAGCTGTCAACTTTCAGATTTGAAAATAAGGGATCAGCAGCCTCGAAAATAAGAGATCAGCAGCCTCACCTGTCTTGGGGACAGTCTATGGGATATCTAACAATCTGGGATAGCAGCAGGAAGCAGCGCTGGAATAAGGGAATTTCCCGCAAAAAAAGGGAAGGTTGACAGCTATGGTTGAGGAAAGAAATGTCCTCTTGCCTTTTGGAAATTGGTGGGAGGCAGGAGAAATGGAAAAGGTCTAGAGCTGACAGAGAAGGAGAGCCTTTGGCTGCTAAAATTAAGAAACATGTAGCAGCTGGTAACTGGAGGGGGGGGGGCGGATTTGTTTGGACAACAGTATTTGTCATGAGCACTGGAACACCAAAAAGCAGGCCCCTCTCTTCAACTGTGCAGGAAATGGAGAGCTTTACCATTCGATCATGACAGAACTGGTAACAAGCTCTCCCTGATATGTTGGAAGTAAAGCGACAAGGCATGCAATAAGCTACCTGAACCAGCAGGTAGAAAGGCAACCTTTTCTTCCCTTGCCGATTCCTTCTTAACTCCCTGCAAGTTGGTTTTCTCTCTCAGGTTTTACTTCCTTCCTGCTGCTTCTCCAATGAGTGTTAGACCTTCTTATTGTGGCTCCCTGACAGCCGCATGTGAGCTCGCACTCAGAATGGCCTTGTTTGCCAGGACTAATAAACCTTACGTTTCTATATTCTTTCCACTGGATTCCTACTTTGCAGGGGGTTGGGCTAGATGACCCTTGGGGTCTCTTCCAGCTCTATATTCTATCAGGCTATTTCTGTATGATAGGACACCTGCTAGGACAGCAATGGGGAGCCTCGCATGCAGCCTTCCAAGTCCTCTCAATCTGGCCCGTGTGACTCCCCTAGGCCACACTGCAACATTTTGTTGCAGATCCCATTTGTGCATCCTAAACCAGTTTAAAACTCTAGTGTAAACACACCCTGCAGGGTTGATATTCCATTTTGCTTCCCATCAATTAAAAAAAACCCACTCCTTGTGACTCTGAGGTGACTAGCCAAGCCAAGTATGATGGCGGCTCCAAAGGCTTTTAGAAATACTTGCCTTTTTGTCACACCGCAGTCGGCAGCTGAGGAGCCCAGACATGCACCCACTGACATAATTAAATGTGTATTTTTATCCCCAAGGTATCTAAACTTGAAATGAAGGGTTTTGGGGGGTGGGGTTTTGTTTGTTGTTGAGGCAGGCACAGACACTTTTCACCTCAAGATAGCACGCTTGCAGTAACCTACAACATGTGGCAAAACACCACTTCCTGACGTGAGGTTCGAAAAGGGGGGAAAAAGGAGGAAAGGAGAAGTTACTGCATGACGGCCAACCACCAAGTGGAAAGTGTGAGGGGAAAGGTGGGGTCCTTTGTCTCCGAGGCACACCCAGCCACCCCTGGAAGTGACCACGGCTATGAGGCCCTGCCGGCCACAAGGCCAGGGACTGTCGTAAGTGAAGCAAACAAGCTCAAAATGAACCACCTGGCCTTGTTCATGAATGCAACAACGGCCGCAAGAATACTCCTGGCCCAGACATGGAAGCAACAAGAACTCCCCACCTTGGAAGATTGGCAAGTAAAAATGGTTGAGTATATGGAGCTGGCAAAACTGACGGGGAAGATCCGGAATTGCCGTGATGAACTGTTCCAAAAGGACCCGGGCAAATTTATACTTTATATGAAAGAAAATTGTAAAAAGTTGAAAACGTTTGTAGGTTTAAGTTGAAATGTTTGGTAATGGGAAATTAAGAAGGTGATTGCTTTAAGATTGATATAAGGTAAAAAAGTGAAATATAGGAATGTGAAGAAATTGGTAAAGTGATATGGAAGTCTGTTAAAGGGAGGGAAGGAGGTCGATGCTTTATTTAAGCAATGCTTTAAGTTATAAATTCTTTGATTTTTGATTCTGAAATGTAATGAAATATGGAAAACTTAATAAAAATTATATTAAAAACAAAAAAAACCAAAACCAAATGAACCACCTGGCCAGCAAACTGAGAGGAAGGTTGCCCTTTACGCCGGGCGCTAGCAACCAAATAAGCCTTGCCGAAGCAGATACCTGACCATTTTACTGAAAGGAAATCTGAGAGGGTGAGAGGAGGAAGGGGACTGAGGTCACAAGGCAAAGCCCGTGGCAGAGGCAGGAATCCCTTTTGGAAATGTAAACAGTGAATAGTCCTGGGAAAAGGACCTACGCAGCCGGCCAGCCTGCAACATCTGCCCCCTCCCTGCGAGGTGACAACCAGCATTCAATCATTAGAAATGGCACACCCCGTGGGATCACGTGGGTGGCTGCTCACCATCTGGGTGTGACAGGATGAGGGTGATCCCAGGAATGCAGATGGACCAAGAAGACGAGAGGAGTGTGGGATGGTTGGCTGGCTCCCTCCTTCTGGAGGGAAATGGCCCGGCACGACTTTGATTGATTTCGCCAGGAATACATTAATTAGCCCTCTTCAACAGCAGGTTGCAAAACAGGAGCATTTCTGTTCCCAGCTGCGGAGGACTGTGGCGTCACAGTGCTGGCAACGGAAAGCTGCAATGTCTCCGGCACAAACAACCCCTTCCCACTCCTGGGTCCAGAAACAGGTGTGCGACTTGGAGGTTGCTGGAGGATGCTATATTTAGCCTCCCAAAATTAGGCAAGAGCCAAACCCCAAATTGCACCTGACGAGCTTGGAGCTCAAAGGGCAAAACAGAGGCGACAAAGAGTCAACGGCGAGGTTGTTTCGGGGCAAATCTTCCCTGTGCAGTGGGTTTTTGTCACACGCTAGGCAGGGGAAGGTCTGTCCAATTCAGTTGACAAAAGTTTCTGCTGGTATTTGTCTATGTCACTGCATACGATTAATAAATAGACTTTTGCCTTTCTCTTTTTAAGCTAGCAAAACTTCCACATGGAAGCTTAGAAGCAAACCTGCGATACTTAGTTGATCAACACAGCCCAGAATCGGCTGCAGAGCACCTACTGCTTCCTCTGAACATGATCTTACCTGCTCAGTGATGAAGGAGCTGGAAAAGGTGATGGCCGACCAGAAGAAAATGCCGCAGCTGAGAATAATTTTCCTGTTGAAGCGGTCCCCCAGGTAGCCGAATATTGGGGCTGCTACCATGAAGCTGCAGATGAAAACTGTAGGAGGAGAGAGAAGCAAAGAGATGGGTTGAAGAAGAAGCATTTCCCAGACTTGAGCAGGTGCTAACTTATGCTGCCCCCAAACCAAGTACCAGTCATCTCTCCTACTCGTGGGTGAATTGCCTGGCGTGCAATTCCTCACCTACAGCATCCTTTGCCAACCTGATGCCCTCCATATTTTGGGGACCACAACTCCCATTAGAGCAGGCAGGAGGTGTAGACCAATGACTGGGCTGAGAGCTTTAAAAGCAACTCCAGAAAGCTTTTTGCAATGGAGGATTTGGATAAAGTGAATAAAACTATGACAGCACCAATAGTTGCCAAAAGATCTGCTTTATTTAGATATAGGGGTGAGATAATTTGCTCAATGACAAGAGGTGTCAGAAGACATCGCTTCCTGACCTGGCCTATATTCATTGCATGTTGTAGCTTTGTTTCTGTTCTGCTGCAGTTCTTCTTGTTAGGATATTTCCGTTCCACCTTAAAAGGGAGCAGGATGTTTGTGTCACAGCCTGCGTATTTCCTGTTCACAGGATGTTTCTGTCGTGTCTATGCTTTCGTTTCTCTCTCTGTGCCTGAACACGCAAGCAGGCAGTCATGTTTTTTCCTTTGTTCTGACCAACGCTGAATAAACTTCTAAATAATGCTCTCCTGCGTGCATCTTTCGCTGTACGAATTCTGCTGATAGAGCGTGCATCAGCTCTGGAATGTGGCAAGCTATTTTCTGGAGCTCGTGTCGCTAATTGCTGATACTGTATCTACGGGAGATCGATGGATCGTCCGGAGGCGACGTGGGGGCCATGATGGGCTTTATCTCCCTGGCAGTATCCCAACAATTCTTCCATCAAAAACCACATGATTAAATAATAGAATCAACTGAATAATTATTAAATTATAATAACACAACAAGATGGAAGAAGTAAAATATTGAGATCACACATGGGTGAAAGGGAGTGGGGGGTATATGAGAATCTATAATATCATTTATAATATAATTTGTTAATTGCATTGTATTTACATATAGCAAAGGGAAGCCTAGAGCAATTAGATATATTTTAATTTAGGTAATCTATGTAATAGGCTTATGTTCAAAAATGAATACAGATTTTGAATTTGATGTTTGTAATCTTTTTTTGGTTTTCAAATAAAAATTAAAAAACACACAAGCCACATGATTAGTCTCAATGTCAATTATGCAAGTTGCGTATGGGTTACACATGTTGCGTTGTTTGGACATTATCCCACTCCATTCCTTTCAATGCAAAGGAAACACAATGCAAATGGGGGAGGGGAAACATAATTGTGTATCATAGAATCGTAGAGTTGGAAGGGATCCTGAGGATCATCTAGCCCAAGGCCCTGCAATGCAGGAATATACAGATGTCCCATACGGGGATCAAACTTGCAACCTTGGCATCATCAGCACCATCCTCTAACCGACTGAGCTATCCAGGCCGTTTGCAAACTGAAAGCAATAACAGGAAATGCCAATTGTATTTGCTAGATTGATCTCTGTTGCAGACATGAAAAGAATAGGTGAGCATCCACAAATCCCCCTGCCCCAATTTCTGTTCTCATCAGAATTATACAACATCCCTACTTGAGATACCTTTTTCAGAGTTGAGTATCTCCTGCTAGCACATACTGGAAAATTCCCTGCAAGATCTAGCAACCAACAGCATAGAATCCTGTGCTTGGGCTTTTCTTCTTTAGCCAACTCCATAAAAACATAATGGAAGCTGGGCTGATTCAGATCAAGGTTCTCTCTAGCCCAGCATCCTGTCCCCCAAAATGCCCAACTACATGCTTCCAGTTACCCCACTGGTACTGAATGAGAACAGATTTCCCTTGCTGTCCAACCCCTCCTACAAAGGGTATCCAAAAGTGCAAGTTAATTAAGCTGGGTGTTACAGTATGGAGTGTTCCTGCTCAGGGTTTCAGCCAGCCAGTCAGCAGTGCCCAGCTCCACAGTGCTCCGTTCCGTTCCCTCCCCCCCAACTCACACCGGTCAGTGTTGCTTGTATGGCTGATGTACTGGTTTTTTTTTGGGGGGGGGGTCTCCCCAGCATCTTGGGTGTTCTTTGCAAATATCTTTTTTTTGGGGGGGGGGTATATCTGCAAACCTCAAGTCTGCTGCTAACCCTGGTGGCGATGTTCTGCCTCCACTGTCAGAGGCAGTGGAATACTTCTGAATACAGTGGTACCTCGGGTTAAGTACTTAATTCGTTCTGGAGGTCCGTTCTTAACCTGAAACTGTTCTTAACCTGCAGCACCACTTTAGCTAATGGGGCCTCCCGCTGCCGCCGCGCGATTTCTGTTCTTAACCTGAGGTATTATTTCTGGGTTAGCGGAATCTGTAACCTGAAGTGTATGTAACCCAAGGTACCACTGTACCAGTTGCTGGAAACTGCAGGAAGGGAGAGTGGCTATCCCAGATAACCGACATAAGCTTGCAACCAAATTAATAGGAGTCGTCACCCAATTAAAGACATCTTAGCCAATTAATTTCATGGCCCTGATTAAATCTGCATTACCTTGCATATGAGAAAATCCAACCGTCTGCAAAGGAAGGAGGAGCCCATTTTGCTCACTTATGCAGAGCAGCCTCAATTATGTTAGAAAACCTGTTCCCATGGGATATAGGAAGCTGGCTCCTACAAAGTCAGACCACAGGTCTCCAGAGTTTCAGGCAACAGGCATTTCGAGCCCTATCTAGAGACATCAGAGGTTGGAACTGGGACCATCTGCTTGCAAAGAAGATGCTCTAACCACTAGGCTGTGCTATATAGGCATTGCTAAGTTGCCACTAGGGATGGAGAGACCTGTCACTTTCAGGTTTCCCCAGTTCCCCACATTCCTGCAGCAATTTGTAAAAAAACAACAACCCACCAACAACTTCTCTTGAAAAATCCTCACGGAAATTATTCCACATTTTATGGCGAATTTCTCCCAATAGACACGTTTTTATATGCAGTTTTAACTAATACAGAGATTTTCTTGCCAGCTACTTCTCCAAATAGCATGCATCTTTGTATACTTTTTAATTGATTTATTCATTTTTAGGCACACTTTTACCTAATGCATGCGTTTTTATAAGCGCTGGTTGGAGAACTGCATGCAAAATTTGGATAAGCGTGAATGTCAAAGGACAGCTGTGTTTTGGTTCTCGTGCTGTTTCGGAAAGTGCAAACTTGACACGACTCATTTTAAAATGCAAACCGAATTAAATTCCTCCCCGATCCCTAGTTGATATTTGCAATTTGTTACACATACTTGTGTTAAAAGTAAGTTAGATGTGCTCCACAATTTACCAGCAGTTCTTTAGTCCATCAGAATGTGAACTAGATTGAAATCTCAAACATGGGTTTCCGGTCATGTCACAAGTCAATGGCGGCCGCTCCCCGTACCCCCTCCATAGGCTGCGAGGAGGTCCAGGCAGAGGAAAGCCAGGATTTATGGGGCACAAATCCTGGCAACGCTCTCCAGTGGGGTCTGGGGAGCTCACTGCACCCTGATGTGCCGCTCAAGCCTGTATCTGCCAAGTTGAAAGGCAGAGTGGGTGCGACCTGGGAGTGTGTCCCTGCCATGAAAGAGCCTCTGGCATGATTTATGGCTGGTTCCTCCATAATTCGGACAATTGGCATTAATCAAGAGGCGCTCCTGGACTGCAACATGCTAATGGACTGCAATCAGTCAGCTGCCGAAAGAACTGGGCTTGGCTCTTTGAAGGTATTTGAATGTTTTCTTTGAAGCTTGAGAATCCTTACAATAGCCGGGAAAGGAAGGGGGAGAACAAGGTGTTTTGTGCTTTCTTGTGGTTTCCAAATGGTCTCTTTTTTTCATTGTCCTCCCTGCATAATGAAAGAGTCATGTGTAGCCGCTGCTACAGTGGTACCTCGGGTTAAGTACTTAATTCATTCTGGAGGTCCGTTCTTAACCTGAAACTGTTCTTAACCTGAAGCACCACTTTAGCTAATGGGGGCCTCCCGCTGCGCCGCCGGAGCACGATTTCTGTTCTTATCCTGAAGCAAAGTTCTTAACCTGAAGCACTATTTCTGGGTTAGTGGAGTGTGGAACCTGAGGTGTATGTAACCTGAAGCGTATGTAACCCGAGGTACCACTGTATGTTACTCTGTTTGTTAAATCAAAAGCCTCCCCCCTCTTTTTCAAAGTAAGCTCAACAAGGAATTTAACAAGGTTTTACTATATGCCATCCCCCCTCGACCGAGGATGAATGGACTTTATTTAAAATTATTCCTGGACTGCTGTTAGAGAAATGCAGTGGGGGGGGGAGAGAGAGAATGAACTGCTGCTGAACAGATGTGGTAAAGAGGCTGAATTTGAGGAAAAGATCTTGCTTTTAACTGTGTGCTGAGGAAGAACTCCAGAGTGGAATTTTAATGGCAGAGTTTGGATATGCATTCTGTGAGTTATTTATGGCTGCAGCTCCTACGCTACTCTGTAAACAGTGGAAGGAATGGAATTTGACCTTGTACCAATCCAGATAAACACTGCAAAGAACTGAACAATGTTCCTATATACCCGGTCTGGAACAACAATGTATATGAAGGATTACACACGTGAAACGGATTATTTATTTATAAGATGTAACAGAGGTGCTGTTTGTAAGGTAGAAAAAGCAGCCAGCTAGAAGAGTGGTTAAACAGCAAGTGAAGGATGTCAGCTGGACTCTAAATAAGAAATGATGAGGCTATGAGAGAAAATGATGGTGGTCATGTTTGGAACAGGAGCGGGAAAGCTGATTTTAAGAAATTGTATTAAATTAAATTAATTTGGTTTGATTTGTAATAATTTGGAAAAATAATAAAAATAATAATTTGGAAATGAAATCTCAAACATGCTTACAGTCCTATCAAACACAGTGAAAATGACTTCCAAGTAAGCACACATAGGACTGTGCTGATAATCAATGAGATGAACTGGTAAACCTATAGTGGAATCCTATAGACACACACTAAGAAATAAGTCTCACTGATCTGCACAGACTTTGACTTACTCCCAAAGTAAGTGAGTGCAGGATTGCAACCATTAGTGTCACAGCCTTACAAAATCACTGTCTTGGATTTTTTTTGCGATGGAAGTTGGGAGTGTTATTAAACGCACGACAGGACACAATCTTCCATGCACACACTTAATTATTACTCTAAGATGTTGGAGAAGCTGTTAATAATTCGAATAAAAATGAACAGCAAACTAACTTGCTCATCAGGAAACAGCAACCCATCAGGAAATGTGAGATCTGAGCAGCATTCAGTTCTGCATACATTTTCTCCCATTACAAATAATGTTGGCTAAAAGCAGATGTCACCCTGCGTTGTGCAATGCGCCTTGCTAATATTTTCCATTTTCCCTCCTTGTATTAGCAAGTTACATTTAAAAGCCAACAATTAGAAGACTGATGCTGATGTGCAACATGACCGGAGAGGGGAAGAGATGCATAGAGGCGGACAAAGGAATAAATTCATTGCCAAGAACAAAGAGATGACAGAGCCCAGATGGCACAATAACGAGGCCAAGCCTGTCACAGCTATACATTTACAGGAGCCTCGAATTACATGAGACATCCAAACACTGATTGACTTGTAAACAAATTCAGAAAACGACTCTTAGCCTATCAGACAGATTGCTTGCCAGCGAGTCTTGTTAGGCACAAATCAATTCCTGTGACGCGTTTGCATGTGATGGATGGGGCTTCCAAGCTCCGGCGACAGGTCTTTGTCCACCTAGCTTACCCTCCAGCACAACTGAATGCAGGTGAGCGCATACCAAGGATAGTCGGCAGGCAGACACTGGGCCAAAACCCAGGGATGGGGAACCTGTAGCCATGCAGGTGTGGTTGAAGGACAACTCCTGGCTATTGGCCATGTTGCTTCAAGGGATGCTGGGGTTGCAGGCCTGCCCGACAACATCTAAGGAACCCTCTGATGTAGAGGAAGGAATAGATGCAGGATGCAGGTGACAGAAGTTGGAAAGAAAGCCCATCTGAAGGGGTGGGCAGGCCTTGGAGCTGGCGCTCCCACAAGGCTGGGTTGAAAGGGACCTCGGCAAAGTGGGATCTGGTGGAACCCCATGTGATTTCTGGAGGTCTTTCAACGATGGCACCGGCAGCTCCAGACAGTGGCCATTTCCACAATGCCCAAGAACAGTGGTTCTCAATCTGTGGGTCCCCAGATGTTGTTGGATTACAACTCACATCATTCCTGACCACTGGTTATAGTGACTAGGAATGATGGGAGTTGTAGTCCAACAACATCTGGGGACCCACAGGTTGAGAAACACTGCTAGAAGTTGAACCATCTTCCATGGTGTCATGGAAAACCAAGATGTTGGCCACCTGGAGCCTGATGGAGTGGAGGGTTTGGTGTCTGATCTTAAAGGATGCTTGGGGGAGGCACCACAGGGGGGTCCTGTGAGGGTACAGACCCCTCCCCCAGCAGCCCCCAGAGGCCTGCCTCCATTGAAGTTGCTAACTGGGAAGACATAGCTGTTTACGGAGGAAACACCACGAGCATATGGGGAACCTCCAGCCCACAAAGGGAGCTACAGAATGGTTCAACAATCAATCCCTCTTCATGGGGGACTTTGAGACTTCCAGCTCTGAGAGGGGAATAGAGCTCTCCTAACAAATCTCAGCAACTTAAACAAACTACAATTCGCAGGATTGTGTGTTGGGGGGTGGGGGAAGCCTTGACTGTTCAAAGCAGCATCACAGCACTTTAAATGCATGGCGTGAAGGGTGGTCTTGGTTTGGGCAGCCATTTTGTAGACCAGGAAGGAGGAGCAGAAAAAGACCGCTTTCAGAGGCGAGCCACACCAGAGCCATTTAAAATGGCGCTGGTTAAGCTACCAAGTCCCAGTCCGCAGACACCGCTGAGGGCGTTCTGGCAAATGCTAAACTGCCAGCTGAAAGGGGGAAGAAACAGAGCATACAAGCTTCTATCCTGTTTCTTTGAAAACTAATAAAATTAAAAATATATTTTAAAAAAGAAAAGATTTTTTTTAAAAAAGGAGATAAACATGCTTTTTCAGCGAAAGAACAGAAATTAGCTTTCCGTAATGCCGCTGAACGAAAACTAATGTCAATTTCTGCACGACACAGTTGCTGAGCATTTATGGCAGATAGCGCTTCTGCGTCGCATCCCGTGTTTCATTCTACCTTGCATTCTGTGGATCTATAATTTCATTAAAGTGTTGCTTTCGGTGGGAGTGAGGGAAACAAGAGGCGAAAAAAGAAACAGAACATACGCCCTTTCCATTTAAGTTCCTTCCTAAGAGAGGCGGATTTGGGGTGATATTTTGGAACTACAACACACACACACTGGAAAAATGCATTTGTTTTGCTATAATTGTGCTAAAACAAAAATCAGAGGAAAGGCTGAATTAATGAGACAGGATGGGCAGTTCAGTATCTATTTCTGCCTTCAGTTGCCTGACCCACCCCGATACAGGTGGGCCGTTGTTTCTCTCAAATATGTCCCAGTTCTTTTTTGGTATGTGGTTGGATTCTTCGCTCTCTCTCTCTCTCTCTCTCTCAATTATGTGAAGAGGGAAAAAGCAGTTCATCCTCTCCAGGCTCCATAGCTTCCTTCACGCACTGCTACCCATGAGTGTCCTGCTCAGTTATTCTGACTCGGGAGAAGCCATTCAACCGACAACTTGGCTCTCTGACAGGAAATGTGAGGTGCTGCTGATTTTCTTGATTTGAAGAAATAAAATAAAATAAAACCAACACAGGGGATAAGCGGGACGCACAAATTTGATTTATTTTTAAATACAAAACCTGGGTGTTGTAGGGGATTAATATCATTAAATGTGCTGTGGTGTTTTGAAAGTTCCTCCGCAATGTCAGAATAAGGAGATTAACTGAGGGAAACTGAAAGCCCTCAAGCGGGCTTTGGATTTCAAGATATCCCCCTCACAACCAGAGACGCGGGAGAAATTTGGTTCAGTTTGGATTTACTTGCTTAAAATTCACCCTTCCTGGAAAAATAACGAGACACAACCATCGTTCGAAGTGTGTGTTTCTCAGAGGTTAGGGCTGCAGTTCCCTAGCCAAATGAAAATGGATGTATTTGCGGAAATAACTTGTGAAATGCATTGTGCTAGGGGAGAGTGCTTGCAAAAATGTGGAAATTGGGCAAAATTTGCATTCCCTGTCAGAGGCAGCAATGTTTCTGAATATCAGTTGCTGGAAAACTCAGGAGAGGAGAGGCCTTATGCTCAGGTCCTGCTTGCAGGGCAGGGTAATGCAAAAATCGATCTACAATAAACTTTTGTTCTCAGAATGAAACCAGTTTCTCAAGAAGAGCTTTTCGGGGTCAGAAGATATGCAACCGATCTAGGTGTCCGTAGAAAAAACAAGTACCGTATTTTTTGCTCTACAAGATGCACCAGACCACAAGACGCACCTTTTGGAGGAGGAAAACAAGAAAAAAAATATTCTGAATCTCAGAAGCCAGAACAGCAAGAGGGATCGCTGCGCAGTGAAAGCAGCAATCCCTCTTGGTGTTCTGGCTTCTGGGATAGCTGCGCAGCCTACATTCGCTCCATAAGACGCACACATATTTCCCCTTACTTTTTAGGAGGGAAAAAGTGAGTCTTATAGAGCAAAAAATAAGGTATTCGGTCTCCACTGGTTCTAGAACAAAATGTTGTGTGTACACAGCCTGTGAGTGGCCCAAGGCTACCAAGCGAGCTTCATGGCTGAGCAGGGATTTGAACCTTGGTCTTCCAGGTCCTGGCCCAACACTCTAACCATCATGCTACCCTGCTCTCCACTTCCACCCCAAGCACTTCCAGTTTAAAAGGGATCAACGTTAGCTAGGCTGGGAAGAGACTCTCTGCTTGGGGCACGGTTTCCCAAACTTGGGTCTCCAATTGTTTTTGGACTACAGATCCCATCATCCCTGATCACTGGTCCTGCTAGCTGGGGACGATGGGTTTTGTAGTCCAAAAACAGCTGGTAGTCACTATCCTCCATTAATTTGTCTAATTCTCACTGCCCTGGGTTACTCAGAGCATGTCAATGCCCCCCTCTTTTATTTCTCAGCAGTTTCCATTTGGCTCCATTTTGACCGGCCCTCACCACCCAAGTCTGGCATCAGAAGGAGAGATGCCCCAGTTTTCCAGTCAAGTTAAGTAGGGAGAATTGGCTGCATGCCGCAGCGTTTAGGTCGTGTTGTGCCACGCATGAGATTATGCTGTTTGCTGATTCTTCTATTCCCCCCCCCATGAAAGTTCATGCAGCAACAACAAAAATTTCTGCATTCAGCAACCCGGGGTTCCCAAGGTCTTTAAAAATAAAAATAAAAGGAGAAGAACAAAGTCTGCTAATTACCTTTAAGGAACAAGAAAGAAGCATGCAAATTAATATCTTTAGCCAGAATCACTGGCCTGTTTAGGACAGATAAGGCAGCTGAGAATCACATGTGAAGGGCTTCTGTTGGACACACCCACCCAATGTTAAGATCCCCCCCCCATTTAACAGTAATATGGGCTTCCATGTCTCTCGCTCATGGCAAGGAGCATACACACCAACTTCTGGGGCCGAAGCAGTTTTGGGGACCCAAATGTTTTTTTTGAGGGGGTTGTACCCCCTCAATGTTCAGAGGGGTTTTGGCTCCATCCCCCAGCTCCTTGTGATGTCGCACGTGTGACGTCAGGCTGTCGCATTGGGCCCCCTCAAACAACTTGTGAAGATGACGCTTCTGGCAAGGAGGCAGTGGAGCGGGTCCCAGAAGCCTGCAGCCATCAGCTTGAACTGCAGACCTAGGCTAGAGGCTGCAGTTATATAGGGCCAGGAGGGATCTTATTGGCTCCTCAGCTCACCTGAGCGGCTGGCCCTGAAAGCTGCAGTGCCTTTTCTGGCCACACGGAGAGGTGGCACTGTAGTGGCAAAACAGCGAAGGGGCAGGAAACCATCAAATGATGTCACACGTTTGACCCCTGGGGTCCCTGTCGCCTTTGCCCTTTGTTTCAGCTTCTCCCATCCCAACACACCTCTTCCTTCGTTGCATAACTCCGCAGGGATACCTATTCAAAGGCCCCAAACCTTCAACTTCAAATTTTTAGAAGCCATAATCATGCTCACATTTCTAAGCCCTAGCCTTGACCGCAGCTGAAAACAGAACTATAGATGGAAATGGAGAATGAAGACAAATTTGCAGAGGAGGCGAGCAATTACCTTGAACTGTTTATATACCATTCTTTCCCTCGCTTGGTTTTGTTTTTAGGTTTTGTCTTGTTTATGCTATGTTGATTTGCTCCTTTCTATCCTTTTATAGAGAGGATTCAGCCAACCCCTAGTAGCATATATTTAGAAATCTACGGGGCAGAGAAATTTGTCGCCTTCTAGCCATTCTGGGGCTCCAGCTCTTGTCAGCTCTGGCCGGTATGGCCAAGGATTGGGGACGATGGGAACTGGAGTCCACTAACGCTCGGAGAGCACCCAATCCCTTTCCATTTGCTCCAACCATGGGGTGCCTTGCTGAGAACTATTCTGCCTTTAATAGGGCATCACAATCAGGAACAGCCCGAGACACTTTGTGGCCTGAAGCAAAGAATAAACTGACCCCCCCCCCAACCCGCACACCCACACTTGAAGGCAACTGATAATTAAATTTTAGTTCAGCACTGCTGATGGGGCCACAGAGGAGGCCAAGTGGGTGCCAGTCCATTAGGAAAACTGGGGCACCAAGCTCAGCCTAATCCTTCGCCAGTCCTCACTTGTCTGCCTCCTTGCTTAACAAGCACAGCAAGGGGGTGGCATTGACTGTTGACACCCTCTTTCTCCTCCTCTCCAGCCTTAGTGTTGCCCACATGGAGAAGGATGGGGACAAAACAAGGCCTAGCTGCCCCTGCCTATCGTTTGCCTCTGGCTTCACCCCCAGTTGGCCTCCCTGCCTTCTGACTTATCAGTCGCAATAAGCACCGGCCACCACTGGCAGCACACAGATCTCTCCTCCAGGGCCACCCCCCAAGGGTGGATCAACTATGAAACTAATGAAGCTTAAGCTTCAGGGCAGAAGCAACTTTAGTCCACACTGCTTTAGAAAAAATTTGTCTAAATTCTGTGGTGCATCATGCTTGTATAGAACATTTCCCTAATTTTCATCCCCCTCCATAACTCGAAAACTATAAGGAATAGGGAATTTTTGCTCACTTTATTGACTTTGGTAATGCAGGACAGCAATTTTAATCAAAATCTGAGATGCAGTAGTTTAAAAAATGCAGCGATCTGTTGTGCAGCAACCCCACTGAAGAAGATAACAGTGGTTACCCAGACCTCGTTGTTGGTTGTGAAGGGGGTCCCATAACAGTTCAAGCTTCAGGGGGCCCCAAAATGTAGATCCAGTACTGTTGCCACTCTTTGCATCTGCTGCCCGAGGCAAGTGCCTTACTCTGCCGAATAGTAGAGCCGGCACTGCTGACAAAGAAAGGTGCCAACAGTCAACCTGGTTGGGCAGCGGTGCTCCCTAACCCCGAAAAGGCATGGGAGATGGGTTGTGGTTTCTCAGCACAAAGGTAAAATGGTATCCCGTCTGCCCTGCTCCAGGCAAGCCAGAGAAATTGAACCATGGGTTATTCTAATGGAAAGGGGAACCAAGTCACACCACCAGCTTCCTAAAACCAGATCAAAAAACCACACCAGTGGCTTGGGAAAGCATTGTTGCTTTGATGTCGCTCTCGTGTAAAAATCCAGACCTTTCCCCCCAAAATGCACATTTGAACACACACTGGCAGAGCAAAGCAAGTGAGAGCTGAAATGTCACCATTCTCCGCTCCACGCAGGGAAGGTGTGAGTATCGGTTAAAATGCAGACGCAGAGCTGAAAACCATGCCTGCCTTTTACTTCTTTCCTGTGCCAAGGTTAATTCAAATCCCTGAAAACATCTGAAGACGCACAGCAAAGTGAGGCTGGCAGTAGCCTCTGCCGATCCTCATTCTTTAAGAGTCAGAGAGACATTTGTCAAATTATATTGGAATTCAAGGGGGGGGGGAATGCACTTGCAGAGGGAAGTCGCTCAGGGAATGCTAAAATAACCAGCCTTGCTTTACAGTCCTTGCTCATCGCTGGGCCTTGTGTTTCTGTATTCGGCCCCATCTGGGCTCTTGGGCTTTATGCAAACCTCTCTCTTCAGGGTCACCACCAACAACATAAGAACATAAGATGAGGCTGCTGGATGAAGCCAATGGCCCATGTAGTCTAGCATCCTGTTCTCACAGTGGCCAACTTTAGCCTATCCAAGTTTCTGCCATAATGTGTTAAGTCTAACAGTTGCTTTTGCTCAGACAGCAAAATATACCAAAAGCCACAAATTGGTGCAAACCAAGGTTTAGTGTTACATCCAAACCAAGAAGCTCTGGTTTGGGGACATTGCTCCACCCTGCTGAGGATACTCAGGATATGGGGTGAGGATGCACAAATCAATGATTCACGTGCACATTTTTTCCACATTGTGGTTTGGGAACCAGACTCATTTAGTGAAAACCATGGTTTGGTGCGAAACCTGAACCAACTGCAAACACCATCTTCCTCGCTCTACAGGAACAAGCTACTAATTTGGGTACTCTGGGGTGGGAGATCAGAGGGAAGACAGACGTACAGTCGGGTTCTAGGTTTTATATGAATAATATCCACTGTGCAACAAGGAACGGAATTAGTTAATAAGGTCCCTGATGCACACACGCCTACGCTGCGTTGGATGCAACCAAGAGATGCGGCTTCTTTCTAGCTGGGCTTGGAAAAAGCCAAGGCCGTCTGTCTGCAATATGTGCTGCGTGCAGCAGCTTCACCAAACACCGCCTTTACAAAAGAGCACCATCTGGCCACGTGTTTTGCGAGCCAGGATTGGCTGGCAGAAGATTCAGAGAGCTCTGCAGCCGGGGTGGGGAACCTGTTTGGCTCCAGATCTACTTTGGAAGGTGGGCGGGACAACAGACCGGTTGATCATGTGGCGCCATCACGATGTGCTGTGACTGGCAGGTGGGTAGTCCAACCCACCTGCGAAAATCCCTTGCGTGGACTTTGGGACGCACGAGAATAGGGCCGCCAATGAGGCTACTTTCTCTTTTCTCTAAATTCAAAATTCCCAAATGCTGCAACTGTTTGATGTACAGCATTAAAACTGTCTTATTTCATGACCCCTCTTAGAACCATCACATTCCTGCGATGGGCTAAATGTTCCAAAACCATCTCAAAGCACCCACCCCTAATTTTATAAACTGGTACGGGATTATTGGGGTTGCAGTCCTACAGTATTGGAGAACCCAAGATTGAATCATTCATTTATTAAATTTATTAGCCACTCTTTTTTCTGTGGCAACTCAAAGCGGCTTACAAAAAAAACCCCACAACACCCACATACATTAAAACTAGGGGGGAAATGCCTTAAAGCATCCCACCCATTCTAATACGCCACAGATAGTTAAAAGCCAAAGACCTGGTTAAAAAAGGAATGTTTTTGCCTGGCACCTGAAGATATGTAACGATGGTGCTCTCCCTGGGGAGAGAATTCCCACCAACGGGAAGCCACCAGTGAAAAGCCATCAGGATGATCTGCTTATGGTAATACAGTGGTAAAGGTAAAGGGTAAAGGGACGCCCTGACCATTAGGTCCAGTCGTGACCGACTCTGGGGTTGCGGCGCTCATCTCGCTTTATTGGCCAAGCGAGCCAGCGTACAACTTCCGGGTCATGTGGCCAGCATGACTAAGCCGCTTCTGGTGAACCAGAGCAGTGCACAGAAACGCCGTTTACCTTCCCGCCTATTTATCTACTTGCACTTTGACGTGCTTTCGAACTGCTAGGTTGGCAGGAGCAGGGACCGAGCAACGGGAGCTCACCCTGTCGCGGGGATTCGAACCGCCGACCTCCTGATCGGCAAGTCCTAGGCTCTGTGGTTTAACCCACAGTGCCACCTGGTACCTCGGGTTAAATACTTAATTCGTTCCGGAGGTCTGTTCTTAACCTGAAACTGTTCTTAACCTGAAGCGCCACTTTAGCTAATGGGGCCTCCTGCTGCTGCTGCGCTGCCAGAGCACGATTTCTGTTCTCACCCTGAAGCAAAGTTCTTAACCCGAGGTATTATTTCTGGGTTAGCGGAGTCTGTAACCTGAAGCGTCTGTAACCTGAAGCGTATGTAACCCGAGGTACCACTGTAAAGTGATGGCGATTATTATGACCGTCATCTGTTTCCTAAGGCTCAGCACTGCCTTAGGTTCAGTTCAGCTCCCCAAAGCTACACAAAACAGGAGACGTTGTCTGCTTTACCTGGGATACTGAGATGCTCTTTGCCAAAGAGAAAAAAGATGCTACAAGCATCTATATCATTCCTCACACCCATCACCTGCCTTGCTCTGCTTTGCTTGGACGCTGAAGGCCAAGCTGCAGCTGAGCTGAGTTAAAGCAGGGCGAAGGATGTAAAAACAGGCGTTTGCCAGCCAGCTGCGATTTAAAACCAAGCCAGCGCTCACTCACAAGGGCACTGTGACCTTGGATTAAGAAGCCGCACAGAAGAGGAGGGAAAACACGCTTAACAGTTCTCTTACCTGTCTGCAGCAAGCCGGCTCCGCTGTCCTTGACTCCGAAATGTTGCTGAATGTCTAGCAAAACACCTGCAGGGCAGAGAATAACATCGGATGAATGAAGTTGGATTCTGAATACCTGTGAAAAGCAGCAATCCTCAAGGCATGTTCAAGAGAACCTGCTGTCCCCATTTACTAAAGACAGGCCTGATTATTATTTTTTTGGAAGGAGGTGGCATCATCAAATTTCAGCTTCCCATCTTCAAACGTTAGCACTGTTGTTTTTTAAAAGTAAAATTATAAATCAACACAGTAAGCGGCAGCTGAACAGTCATTTCCTCAGACTAGATAAAGGAGGGAGGGAGATGGAACTGCAGGACCTCTTCATTCACTTTGCTGGAAGATCAGGAATAAATACCGTATTTTCCGGCGTATAAGACGACTGGGCGTATAAGACGACCCCCCAACTTTTCCAGGTAAAATATAGAGTTTGGGATATACTCGCTGTATAAGACTACCCCTCTTCCAACGCACACCAAATAAAAATTTAAAAAACCAGTCTCCAGTCCGGCTCAGAAATCTGCTCCACTTCCCAGTGGCTTCTGGGGCCAATTTTCAAGCGTATTTCTGCTTCATTTAGAGAGCTTGGTATCCTCTGATTTAATTTGCTGTCGTTTTATCCTTTGGTGGGGAGACGACCTCCGACTTTTGAGAAGATTTTCCTGGGTTAAAAAGTAGTCTTATACGCCAGAAAATACAGTATTTCCATTCCAGCTAGTTAGTAGGAGAGACAGTGTGGTGTAATGGTTAGAGTGTCAGATTAGGACCTGGGAAACCAGGGTTCAAATCCCCCCACTTGCCCATGAAGCTCACTGGGTGGTCTTGGACCAGTCACTGCCTCTCAGACTAACCTACCTCAAAGGGTTGTTGTGTGGATAAAATGGGAGGGAATGTAAACCATTTCCAGCCTAGCCAAGAGGCAAGACACCTACCAAAGGACAAACGGCCACAAAGTATACAAGGTCTAGCTTTCCCACAGCACATTTGCAATTACATTAATCAGATTAACCAACATAAGTGTCAGTTGATTAATCAGTCGGGGCCCAACAAAGTTGATTGACAAGTTCCGAAAGGGCAATAAGGAAGAACTTAGTTCACAAGAAATCCAAGACTCTTTTATCAGAAGCGCCTAGTATCACACAGGCTTAGCTGCCAGCTTCAACATCTTTTTTTTATTCTTAGTGCTCTCAGATTTCGGGTGCCCCCTCCCGAAAAAGTGTTCTTTGCTACTGCTTTTAGAAAACGAGCTTTAGTTGCACTTTTGCTATTAAATGGTTTTATCGTTGTGCCGTTGGTTATGCCGCTCTGCAAACTTTTAGCAGGAGAGCAGGATATTATGCTGATTCTTTATTGCTGTTGACGGGAGTTGTAGCCCCAAACATCTGGAGAGCACCAGGTTGGCAAAGTCTGGCTTTAGGCATGTTTTTTTTAAAATAAAGAAGAGAAAGAAGAAGAAGAAGAAGAAGAAGAAGAAGAAGAAGAAGAAGAAGAACCTTACTCCTCCATGCAATGCTTAAATCAGCCTTTGATACCACAGGAGGGATCCGCACCACATTGTCCCAATTCCAGCGTGAATACTCGGGAAAGTAATCTCCCGGGTCGGCCAAGATCTGCCGTGCTAATTGGAGCCAATTTCCTATTTCACACACAAGCCCATGTGGGACGTCCACTGGGCCCTGAGAGTGTTTTTCTACAGTTTCGGAAGAATTAAATTGGAGAGGCAGCCGGGGAGACCACACTGATGATGTAAGGGGCACCCCAGGGAAGGAGAGCCTCCTTACTTCCATGCATGACTTTTTGCCCTGAAACCTCCTTTGGGGGGAGTTGCTGCAATTGCCAGGTTTCCTCGATTGCATTTCAACAGACCCTTTTCTCCCTTCGTCTCCTCCAAACTCTCTCTCACCCCTTGAATGCTCACAAGTCGTTTTTTCAAGGGGGTGCACTGACAAACTGCCACATATCGCAGGGTGGTGAGGGGTCTGTAAACCGAGTCCCCACAAGGAACAATTAGGTACTTAGAAAACTGCTTTATCCCACATCCGGCCTTTGGTCCCATCTAACTCAGTATTGTCAACATGGACAGGCAGAGACTCTGTGGGGTTTCAGGCAGAGGTCTCTCTCCCAGCCCTGCCTGGTGAGAAGAAGAAGAGGAGGAGGAGGAGTTTGGATTTGATATCCCGCTTTATCACTACCCGAAGGAGTCTCAAAGCGGCTAACATTCTCCTTTCCCTTCCTCCCCCACAACAAACACTCTGTGAGGTGAGTGGGGCTGAGAGACTTCAGAGAAGTGTGACTAGCCCAAGGTCACCCAGCAGCTGCATGTGGAGGAGCGGAGACTCGAACCCGGTTCACCAGATTACGAGACTACCACTCTTAACCACTACACCACACTGGCCCAGTAAGAGATCACTGGGCATTGAACCAGCGGCCTTCTGCATCCCAAGCAGCTGCTCTACTAGGGTCTATGGCACGCCTCGGAGAAGCAGCTCTAGCCTGGGAACGGTGTGCTGGGCTTGGAGAACGACAGGTTAAGGAGAGACATGGTAGCAGTCATGGACTGGCTGGACGCAGAGAATTGGTGGGAGGAACCAGCTGGGGAACCCCCAAGGGAAGAAGGCCCGGAGCCCCGGGATTGGTGGTGGGATGGCAATGAGAGGGAGAAGACTAGGAAGAAGTGCTGGAAGATGAAGAGTCAACAGGGTTTAGTGAGTGGGGAGAGTCTGTGGCAGAGAGCAGTTCAGAAGCAGAAGTGGAAGCAGGAGAGGAGGGAGACCAAGAGGCAGAGAGGAATAAGGCTGGTGAAGGAGCCAGAGTATCTCCCCCTCCTGCTACGACAAGCTCCCCTCCCTGCTGGTCTCCCAGAACCAGAAGAGGTATTAAGAGGGAGGAGCAGAGACAGGCACGCCAGCGGAGTCTCAGATTGCTTGGGAAGGAACCGGGAGAAGAGGAGGTTTAGGCAGCTGTGGGAAGATGGGGACCGTCAACTGTCCCCACAACTGTCTCGTAGGGGCAAGATCTACCGGGAAGAGTTGCTGTGCTCATTAGGCCTGGCAATACTCAGCAGCCCTAATTTCTTCTACTAAGGAGTTAACTTCACTTGATTATTGCTGACCCTTTCCTGACACTTGCTCCTGGAGAACGACAGGTTAAGGAAAGACATGCTAGCAGCCTTTAAATATCTGAAGGGCTGCCGTGAGGGAGATGAAGAGACTTGTTCTCCATCGTACCAGAGGACTGTAATCAGTGATTGGAAATGAGAGGGAAATCAATTCTGGCTAAGTATTAAGAGACACTTCTCAACAGTGAGAGCAGCTTTACAGTGGGCTCTATTTCACTGGAGACACTTAACAGAGGCTGGATTGACATCTGTTAAGGACGCTGTGGTTGCATCCTGCATTGCATGGGGGTGAGACTAGAAGACCTCTGAGCTCCCCTCCAACTCCATGGGCTGTATCCTATTCAGAGCAGGCCTACTGAAATTAAACAGGGCATTCATATTCTCTGAGTAGGACTAAGTTGCATACAACCTAACTATTTTACTCAGGCAATTTTTTACCACGGCAGCACCAGAGGATGGGCTGTGGCCCTGAGATCAGAGTCACCAAGACTAGCAGCGAAAGGGATGGAAGGTGCTTTTAAGCAGCTGGAAACGGTGTATCCCGTGTCTCCTTGCTAGAGCGAAGGAAAGAAGGAGCACCTGATGCAGCTGTGGATAAGCAGAGTAGTCGCCAGTGGCAGACAAAAGTTTGTGCTAATCAGAACATTCATCAACGTGTCTCCGGAGAAGCGGCAGAGTGACAGCGAGTGAGCAGCCAACACCCTTCCATGAGAAATGGCGGGGATTTGGCAATTGCCACGCAGGAGAGAAACTTGCGACACGCTCAAGCTGCCTAATCACCACCTTCGTGGGCCTGTATCATTATGCACACCTCTAGTGCTTGCTGCAACAAAAAAACACCTCCCAGGATCTGTGGCTCCGGCTCTGCATTAAGCAAGCCACCCACCTGAGCCATCAGCATTGCACCTGGGTGATTTAAGCCCATTGAACAATGCCGAATGAGACAAAAGGAAGATGCAGCCAGCCAATGTACCAAGAGCCTTGACCGAGAGAGACGGAGACAGAGAGAACCCATAATACAGGAAAACGATGATGGGGATATAATGCTTCGTGGATAATTAGCTGGTTTCCATTTAGCAACGGCTGGGGCTGCAGGCTGCTTGCACCAGGTTCACCAGTGCCCGACAGAAGCCTTGAAGTCCCCTCTGCAAAAAGGCTTAGGAGAGATGCAATTACCCACAGACAGAGATGCTGTCAGAAGGTGATAGTTGCAGGTCCCGTCCCAGACAAAACAAGCCGATTGGCACTTATCGGACTAATGCACAGTTACAGGGAACCAGGCAGAGGGACCACAAATTTTGGTCCAGCACTGATTTAGGGAGGTTTTTTTTTTAATGCCAGTCTATTTAAGCTGGCACAAATCATCTATTTGTTTATTTATTACTATTTATTTATTTATTACTATTTATTACTATTTATATCCCACTTTGCTTCTTTCCTGGAATCTAATGCAAGTCTCCCCTTCAGGCACTGACCAGGATCAGGCCGGCTGAGCATCAGCAAGGGAGCATCAGCTATGGTGCTGTCAGATCACCCTGGGACCTATGTGTATATGAACTAGGGACTGCTGCTCCTGCTCGTTCCATTTGCCAGCTCCACCAACTGCTTTGCCATTCCGCTTTCCCTCCTCCCTTTCCACCTCACCCACCCTCTCGCCTATCCCCTCACAGGTTGCCCAAACTTAACCTCCCCACCACAGGTCCCTCTTCCCCTCACAACTCGCCGCAAGCCCCTTCTCCAGCGGGAGGCACTTCAGAGCGCAGTTTGGCAAACTGCTCTCTGAAGCGTCCTCTCCCTGCCATTAAACTGCTCGCTTGGGCCAACTGCACCTCCCAAATGTTCCTTACTTGCTCACCTGCCTGCCTGCCTGCTGGTCTGTCACCCCACTGGAGTTGGCATGGCCATGCAGCATGACGACAGCCTTAGAGTTTTATTATATGGTAAGAAATGGGGAGGTGTGAGGTTAAGAGGAGTATAAGATGCGGGAATTACAGACTGTGACAATTTCATAAAAGACAGGCCATATGCAAAGTCCTCACAGCAGCCAATTAACAAAGCCGTGATGATGTTAATACAAACATCATGGCGTTTGTGAGATAATTAACAGTGACACGTATCAGAAGCCGGCAGATCTGCCCAACCCAGCCCCCGAGTGGCACAACCTGGAAGGCTGCTGATTAGCAGAAAGCAAGCTCTCTGTTTTTAAGAAGTTAGGGCAACATTCCTTATCGTTCAAAAGCAGCCAAGCACTAAACATAACTAACAGTTTATATGGTTCTTCTGAGAATAGGTTAAATTACTGGAATCCAGAGTCACCATAGACAGCAACGGCCACGACTTACGTTCACTTTCAAGGTGAACCTAGAATTCATTGATAGGGATGGGGTTTCTGAGATGGTGAAAGGGAACTTCCATCTCCAGACTCAGTATTCTAGTTCTGCAGTTCAGGACTGAGCACCCACTGGCTACATAACCAAGAAGAAGGGTTTGGATTTGATATCCCACTTTATCACTACCTGAAGGAGTCTCAAAGCTGCTAACATTCTCCTTTCCCTTCCTCCCCTACAACAAACGCTCTGTGAGGTGAGTGAGGCTGAGAGGCTTCAAAGAAGTGTGACTAGCCCAAGGTCACCCAGCAGCTGCATGTGGAGGAGCAGAGACGTGAATTCGGTTCACCAGATTACGAGTCTATCGCTCTTAACCACTACATCACACTGGCTCTCAACCAAGACAATGCAATCCACTCAAAAAGGAGAAGAGATCATCAGAACAACAAGAAGAGCCTCCCAGATCACACCATCTAGTCCAGCGTCCTGTTCTAACAATGGTCAACCACATGACCCAATGCGACAGCACTCTCCCCTCCTGCTATTTCCAGCAATGTGAAGAAGCATACTGCCTCTGATTCTGGAGGGAGGTCATAGCCACTAGTTAGTAGCAGGCTCAGGGAAAAGAAAAGACTTAGAATCAAAAATTGTAGATTTGGAAGGGATCCCAGGGGTCATGTACTCCAACCCCTGCAATGCAGGAATCTGAGATTGAAGCCATTGGAGAACTAGATAAATTAACAGGAAGGATTTGAAACCTGCGGGATCAGAGATTCTTAGAGGACTGGAGTAAATATATGAACTATTTGAAAAGTAATTGTGATGAACAGATTACGCTAGTAGGACTGCAAGAAGTTTTGTAAGGTGGATTATCTGAAATATTACAAGAAAGACTATGAAAAGAATTATTAGTTAAGGACAATTAAATGCAATATAGAAACTAAGAAATGCAGAATAAGTGATAAAAACAGAAAAGGTGTTGACGGAAGTCTAAAACATTGTATAAGATGAGAAGTGATGTTGTATGACTGTTGGAACTGATATGCTAAAAAATTAATAAAAATGTATATTTAAAAAAAGAGAGATTGAAGCCATTGGGTTTGGGTCCCCCCCTCCAGAGCAGGAGAATACAATCTTGATTTGAACCCGGCTCTCCAACATACAACCCCAGCACCCTGATCTGCTGTGCCCCAGTGACTCCCAGAAAACACCACCTGCCCCCAGGATTGTTTAGCAGAGTTAGCTACACATCCGAACTCTCAGATCCTTTGCAAGGGATACCTTGGCCTGCTCTTCTGGAAACCTTCCCAGTCTCAGAAGGAGAGCAAGAGTTTCGCCGGGCGCCATGTTGGCCACCCTTCCCAAAACTATCCCTTTTCGCCCAATCAGCTTCTCCTTCCCTTTGTTATCATCCCTGTGGGAAGAAGAATCTCTGCACTATTCCTTCCTCCCTCAAGGGGTGCTGGCTCACCTCCAGAACGCGCAACAGGTAATTATAAACATCAGAGGGGGAGAAGGCCATGCAATTAGCTTGGGGGAAGAGAGATAGGGGAGAAAACAGCTCCGGAAAATAAAGTTAAAAATTCCTTTCGCCGTGGAGGTGGCTGAGCCAAGATTTCTCAGGAACCGATGACAGGATAGCGCAAGTGTCCTGCACGGCAAACCCAAAGAGCCTTTTAATGCAATCCATTTTTTGTGTGTGCCACAAATGCATTTACTTCACATTCCCTCGAGGTCTGGCATCTCCTGTGGGTTTGTGGCAAGAGGGGCGTGGGGTCTCCTGTTTTTAGAGTTCTCCAAGCAAAACATTTTTCTACTTGGGGAAAACGCCCCAAGGGTGAAGGTGTGTAATACAGTGTCTTGCTGTTGCAAGTGTCACCGCTGAGAAATGCGAGTGAGTAAGTGGTATGTAAATGCCTTAAATAAATGAAGTACTTCCCGGTAATACAATGTGCAGGGCAAAGAAAAAGGGATCAGCTCACTCTGCCTCCTTATTGTAATATGAGTTCACTCATCTCAAATAATACTTCCACTATAGGAGAACTTCTGGAAAGAATTCCAGAAGTGGAAGATTTATACCAAGTTCAGACCGTTGGGTCATCCAGATCACTATTGGCAGAGATTCTCCAGGGTTTCAGACAGAGCGGTCTCTCCTAGAGCTACAGTGGTACCTCGGGTTAAGTACTTAATTCGTTCTGGAGGTCCATTCTTAACCTGAAACTGTTCTTAACCTGAAATACCACTTTAGCTAATGGGGCCTCCTGCTGCCGCTGTGCCACCGCTGCACGATTTCTGTTCTCATCCTGAAGCAAAGTTCTTAACCTGAGGTAATATTTCTGGGTTAACGGAGTCTGTAACCTGAAGCGTATGTAACCCAAGGTACCACTGTATCTGGAAATCCGAAGGATCGAACTGTGGTCCTTTTGTATGCTGTCAGGTACACAACACTCAGCTGCAGTCGTCTCTAATACAATGGAGCTATGCCAGCACTGGATTTCGGGGACAGCCTGCCAAGAGGATCAATAGTCTTTGGATCCTCTCCCCTATCGCTAAGGCCCCATTTGCACCATATCTTTAAAGCATTGCTATACCTTTTTTTTTTTTCTAGTTTCTCTGAACCATGCTAATTCAGTAAAAAAAATTGTTATTTTCAATGCAAAAGTACAACAAAAATTGCAAACATACAATCCCAAACAAACAAACAAAAACAAAGCAAAACAAACAGAAACCAAAAAAAGAAAGCAACACACCTACAAAGAAAACCATGCCATCATAATAATCTTTAGGTAAAGGGACCCCTGACCATTAGGTCCAGTCGTGACTGACTCTGGGGTTGCGGCCCTCATCTCACTTTATTGGCCGAGGGAGCCGGTGTACAGCTTCCGGGTCATGTGGCCAGCATGACTAAGCCACTTCTGGCGAACCAGAGCAGCGCACGGAAACACCGTTTACCTTCCCGCCAGAGTGGTACCTATTTATCTACTTGCACTTTGATGTGCTTTCGAACTGCTAGGTTGGCAGGAGCAGGGACCGAGCAACGGGAGCTCACCCCGTCGCGGGGATTCGAACCGCAAGTCCTAGGCTCAGTAGTTTAACCCACAGCGCCACCCCCGTCCCTAATAATCTTTAGGTACATATACACATATTGACTTCCTTCCTCTTTTTTGAGACCTCAAATTTTTTAATCTTTCTGAATTGTTGTGTCTAATGTACATTACCTCTATCTTTATACCTTTTGCACCGTTTTTCAATTTCTTTAACCCTGCAAAGCTTCCTTCATTACATACCAATATACTTACTCCACAACATTGTTTTTTTCATATATTCTTTAACACAATCCCATTCTTTTGCTAATTTTTGGTCCGTACTCTAACATATGTACTGTTTCAAAGGCGTGAAGGGGGGATCGGGACCCTGAGTACATGGATGGTGAGGGGTTGGGCTGGCTAGAATGACCTTAGGACCCCTCACATATCCTTTTAAAACATGGGGGGGGGGGTCTGAGAGAACTACTGCACCACCATTCAAGGGAAGTTCACACGGTACATAATTCAGCGAGGGCATGTTCACAAATCATTGAGCCACACAACAGTTCAGCAGTTCACACGTACTGTTCAACCCACACGTGATCTATGTATCTGTAGTACCACAACCGGGTTGTACAAGTGAACAAGCGTGCCCTCTTTCACACCAACATGTGTACACGTGTAGAGATGGCTCGTCCCGGCATTGAGTGCGATGTGCGAACAACTTCATAAGGAGCGAGAGATGAATTCCGATCGAAACTTTCCCCTAGGAAGCCTGACGCAATCTTGGGTTTGCATCAACCCTCGTGGAATGATCCCATTGCAGACGGGGAAACGTGTGTGGCTCTATCTAGAGACATCTCGCCCACAAGAGTGTGGAATGCTAACCTGGATCGCGCAAACATCTGGCAGCGAAGCTACACCCTAATCAAGCCTTTGATCTTGCTAATTAAAAGAAACCACACAAAGCCAACCCTGTTCTCATCGGTGGATTGCCTGGGAAGCAGAAGTTCCTGACGGGTCGAGAGGAGGGCAAGAAACCGCACAGGCAAGGGATGGCAGAGAAATTCAATTCAGTTTCCCTTTTTAAAGGCCGGCCTACCGAAACAATCTGTGAACTGAAACACAGCAACCCATGGGAATTTGTATTTATCCGAATTCTGCAATACCACCCGCCAGCCAAACAACGTTTGAAAATATTAAGGGAAACTGCGCATAAAAGCAAAGACATTATTGAAAATAGCATACAAAGCCACCTCTACAGAGGGGAAACCGCTTGCAAAAAAACAACAACCCAGTACATTAGACAAAAATGTGTTCTCTGGGAGAAATTTGCACTAAAATGCTGGTGAATTTTTATGACACTTAAAAATTATAATAATCCAAAACAATGAACTGCAAATTGCTGCCCAAATGTGGAGACCTAAATTTAAAATTGGAAAAATGAGAGAAGAGGAAAAACAAAATTGGCAGATTCATCCTTACTCACAGGAAACAAAGCAAGGAGCAGGGTGTTTGGGGAGAATATTATGTGGAAATTGATGTCCTTCCTGAAGGTTTAAAAGGGGAAAGTTTGAACGCTTGAGAATTTTTGTGCCTCAAGGTGCGAATTTTTTGTACACTTTTTTTTTTTTAATGGATGGATTGCAAAATTCAGAGGAATGTGATTTTTAAAGGCTAGCTGCATTTTCCATTTGCGTATTTATTTGGGAAACGCTAATTAGGCAGGTTCACATTAAAATGAACCAATTCCTTACTCCAAGCTAAGGGATGCAGGTGGCACTAAACCACTGAGCATCTTGGGCTTGCCGATCAGAAGGTCAGCAGTTCGAATCCCCGTGGCGGGGTGAGCTCCCGTTGCTCTGTCCCAGCTCCTGCCAACCTAGCAGTTCGAAGGAATGCCAGTGCAAGTAAATAGGTACCACTGCGGCAGGAAGGTAAACGGCATTTCCATGCATTCTGGTTTCTGTCACAGTGTTCTGTTGTGCCAGAAGTGGTTTCATTATGCTGGCCACATGACCCTGAAAACTGTCTGTGGACAAATGCTGGCTCCGTGGCCTGAAAGTGAGATGAGTGCCACAACCCCATAGTTGCCTTTGATTGGACTTAACTGTCCAGGGATCCTTTACCTTTTTTACCTTTTACCTACTCCAAGCTAAGTGTCCATTTGATTGCAGCCCTAATTTCTCCCAGTGGTTACGAAACCAGTTCTCTGGCAACATATAACTTGTGGACATCCATTGGATCTGAATGCTGGAAGATTTGGGAAGCAAGAATTTCTTCACACAGGACATAAGTTAAAAGATGGAACTCACTCCCACAAGAGGCAGTAATGGCCACCAACTTGGATGGCCTTAAAAAAGGATTGATTCACGAAGAAGACTATCAATGGTAGCTCCACTGTCAATATGCTTCTGAATCATGAATGAGGAGAGTGATGTTGCACTCAGGTCCTCGGGCATCTAATTGGCCACTGTGAGAACAGGATGCTGGACTAGATGGGCCATTGGCCTGATTCATATGGGCTGTTGACATTTCCTGTTGCAGAAAGGATCAAAACAGATGGCCGGGATTGGCAGTATGGCGGAAGCTATGACTTGGGACCAAACCAGCCAGCCATTCCAAGGATCTGAAACTGAGCTTGTGGATATGGAAGACTGGAGGCCAAGGAGATCATTCTCAGAGGTGAACACCCACTTGAGGTTTACTCTTTCTGCAGTTTCTGCCCTATGCATACTCATTTAAAATGTTAATCTGTTGGAGGGCTGGTGGTTTAAATTGGTTGACTAATTTAATTAAGAACTCAAACAGAATTTTAATTTCATCGTTAATTGAATTTAATCGTACTCTAACCAATAAATAAACGTGCACGTTGCTAAAACTCCAGCGAGCGTAGGTGTCTTTCCGAAGAGGTGAATGCTATGGTTAGAGCCAGCAGTTACTCTCGCCAATGGCCACAAGTCCTATTGCACTCAGGTCCTGCTTGTGGGTTTCCCACAGGCTTGTGGTTGGCCACTGTGAGAACCAGCATTCAAAATTTGCCAGGCGCATTTTGCACCTGGCGATCAGCCACTTGCAACCAAGGGAAGAGGCCCAAGGTGCCAGGATGGTGCCTGGCGTCTCCACCATCTGGAGGTGCACGCCTGGGGATCCCCGCATCTCGACTGTTTTCACACTCTAGCAACACATCCCATAGAACACTTGGCCGTTCAAAGTGGTATGATACTGCTTTAAATATCAGGTGCGGATGTGGCCAGAGTGTGTAAGGAGGGGAAGATGCATGTGGACCAGGAAGATCTGAGTCGGGGGGGGGGGTCAAAGACCTGTAGTGAGGAACTTCCCACAGGAAACAACTGCCCCGCACCCCATTTACTTACTGGCAACTTTCACTTCTCTCTCACACACACACTCAAAAATCAGCTGGCTTGCGATTCTCAAGGGGTAACTGGGCCACCAGCAGACCTGCTTAGCTTCAACAGCAGAACTGCACTGTTTTCTGGGCACTGAAGGCTGGAGATGTTAGGCCCTATCTGCACCTCCCCCCCCCCCAAAAAAAATGTGTGTGTGTGTGTGTGTGTGTGTGTGTGTACACACTGGGCAATGTAGTTTGTTAAAGGTGCTGCTGGAAGTTGTTAGGAGAGTCCTTACCCCAGCTACAGTTCTGAGAACAGTTTAAGAATCAATTCCCTCTCTGAGGGGAATATTGGGTCTGGGAATTGAAGCTCTGCAAGAGAATACTGGTTTCCTAACAGCACCCTTAACAAACTACAGCTCTCACAATTCTGGGGGGAAAGCCATGCCTGTTTAAAGTGGTTTGACACAGTTTTAAGCATACAGAGCTGATGAAGCCCTCGGTAGTCTGTAACGTGTTGTACTTCAATTTGAACACAGCAACAACCACCCATTTTGCTTCCGAGTGCCTATTTTGGCTCCAGGCTTGCCCACCATTCACCACCCGAGCCGACTGTTAGCAGGAATGATACAACAGTGCAAATTATTATTTATGTAGCACTGTCAATGCACATTAGTGGCCTGCAATATAGGCAAGGAAGGATGGGCCTCTGCCCCAGGAGGTTTGTTTACAGCCTAAAATTTCGGAAGAGGGCATGCTAAGGAAGGATATTGTTGCTGTTGCACGTGTCAAGCCTTTCCCCACCCCCCTAGGAATGAACACACCTCAATTTCTTGACCCTCCATTTTGGCATTCATCAAAGCACACGCTCTGGAGCTGGTTGGAAGCGAGCGAGGCGCCAGAGACGGCCGCCGGTCGGAACGAGGGCCAAATTACAGCGTTGCGGGAACTGCCGTTCCACAGGCAAACCTGTAATCTGCAAAGAATTCGAACTACCAGGGAGAAAACAAATTAAGGCCACAATGAAGAAGGGGGGAAAAACACACACAGAGAGAGAATTAGACAGGGCTCTATTTAAGCATCATTCTTTCTGAGGTCGGGAATGGAGATGAAGCCGGGAAAAGGGAGAGAGTTTTGTTTGTTGATGAGTTGTTCAAGTTTCCATGAAATTGGGGCGGATAGCAACCACCCTTCCCCGTAATTAGCTCTCACTTCTTGGGCAGCACAAAATTAGCCCAACGTGCTCGTGGGAGAGAGGAGAGAGAGGCTTCTCTCCAAGCAGCTAGAGCCCTCCTCGTGTCTGCCAGGCGGAAAGATCAGCGGTGTTGAAAAGTCTCCTTGCTTTGGGGAATTCCCACCACCCCCAAAAAGACCTTGTCTGTTGCAGGACTCCTGTGTGTCGCAGAAGTCTTGCACCCTGCAAAGGGTTATGGGAAATGGCCAGGCCTGCTGAGGCCTAGTTGCTGTTGACATGGCACACATTATGGGGGGAGTCCAAGAGGGGATAAGATAAGAGCAGGTATGGGGAATCTTTGGCCTTCTAGATATTGCTGAGCTGCAGCTCCCACCAGCCCCAGTAGGCATGGCCAATGGGAGTTGTGGTTCAGCGACATCTGAAGGACCAAAGATTCCCCACACCGGTGACAGAGGTTTATAAAATTATGCATTGTGCGGAGAAAATGTACAGATGCTTTTTGACCTTTTCTGTAATACTAGGCCCTAGAGTCATCCATCCGTCAAACTGCACACCATCCGCCATTTCAGGGGAGCAAAGTGGGACATACACACATCCAGCCCACCTGATCTCTGATCTCTTTCTCCCTCCCACCCATGCGATCTCCAAACTCTTTCAGCCACACCACATCTGATCTCTGCCGCTGCTGCTGCTGCTAGACCAAGGCTGCTGTGAGGTTGAAGCCTCCACCACTGAGGCAAGGCCTTGTCCACTGCAAAGGCTTCCTCAGAGGCCTGCCCTGGCTGCAGACGTACTTCCAGAAGCCAGCACCAGCAGAGCAGGAACCTTCACCATGGCGGTGGAGGTCTTGGCCTCATGGAAGGCAGCGGAAGAAGCGAGACACCCGGGATTTCTAACAGGAGCCAGGGTGGCTTTTGTAAATCAAGGATGTCCTGCTCAAAGCAGGACAGTTGGCAGGTATGAAACTGATGTGCAGAAGAGTCAGCGTAGACTGCAGAAAAGTGTATGTTTTAAACACATCGTTTTGTGGAATTTGTTCCCATGATGGTAGAGTCAGGATGGGGAACCTGTGGCCAATAGTGAAGGATGATGGACGTTATAGTCTAGCAACATACAGAGGGCCAAAGGATCCCCACCTCTGGCAGTAGAACATGTGTGTTCAGAAGGTCTCAGGTCCAATTCCTGCAGCTTCAGGTAGGGCTGGGAAAGGCCTTTGAAACTGGAGAGTTGGTGCCAGCTAGTTCACTGTAAACAATATTAAATTTGGGCACATGATCTGAGTCGATATAAAGCAGCTTTCCCTCATCCTGATAGGAAGTCTTCCTGGCATTCAGGTGCAGAAGCTTGCTTAAATATAGTTTTTTTTTAATTAAAGTTTTATTTGTAAAACAAGAAAAGGGATGTGTCGTGAGTTTTTCTTCTGAAAGCATTTGTAAATTATTACATGAATAATAAAGTTGAAGGAAAGAAAAAAAGGATTTTACAAAGCCAAGTTATGCATATGGGCACCAAATATTTTGTGAAGCACCATGCAGAATGGCAAGACAGAGCACCGTGCCTAGTCTCCACAGAGCTTATACCATCCCCTGGACCTCTCTAGATTTTAGGAGCAGCTCTTTCCCCCTAAAAGCAACGCTTTCAAGGATTTCAGAGCACAACTTCCTGCGTGGGAAGGTGCATTTATGCAACAGGCACCCTTGTCGAGGCCTGAAGGCTATTTAAGTCAGAGCAACTGGAGAGCTACTATCTTACAAAAACACACACCACCAGCGAGAGGCAAGCCCAAGTCATAATCTTGCGGTGAGCTCATCCACTTAATTGTCAACAGGCCGAAAACTTCGAGCAACAGAGCCACAGCTAAATTACAGGGGGCACCGGGCAAACAGCAGCTTGGCAAATGGATTCGGTAATTTGCAGTACAAAAACAGAGGGCTGTTCCGCGCCCCCATTTGCAAGATGCTAGCCTCACTTCTTAAAAGGAGATCCCATGACACACCAGAGAGGGAGGGCGACAGGGGGTGGGGTGGGAAGGGGAAGCTGAATAATTTTCTGTAGTTTTTTTCCACTTTGAGAGCAACAAGATTTCATTGGTTTAAAAAGTTACTTCTCTGAAATTTCTCGCTAAAACCTTCCCTGCGCGCTGGACTGCACAGTTGCTAAGCTACACATCATCTTCAAAGGAAATGTCCACATAGTTCCACTGGGTTCCATGTCCTTTGGACCGAGTTGTTAAAATTCCCCCATGTGTTTAGCACCACAATACCACCAGCCCTAGGCAGCAAGCTCATTGGTCACGGATGAGCTACAGCCCCATGGAATCAGATGAAGGAAGGCTAGCCTAGTGGTGTTCAATGTAGGTTTGTCTCGAACAATGGCAGGTCAGTCTGTCAGAATTCTTATCTGGGGAAGCTCTCCCCCCCCCCCAAAAAAAGCAGGGAAGTCTGCCAGTTTGGAAAGCCCCGCTCCAACCCATAACAGATTAGGTCAATGTTCAAAAGTGCTTTGTGAATGTCAGAGGTGTCCATTCCATTTTTTACTGCAAGAGATCAGCGGCCATTTGGGTTGCTGTGATCTCACAAAAGTTTCCCTTGAAAAAAACGGGCCATGAACTCATGTTTTTGGGTGCCATGCCTGGAAAAAAAATCACTTGGGGGGGAATTACAGTGTGAAATCACGCGAGATCATGGCGTCCAGGAAGACGGCATCCCAGATTTTGGTTTCAAGGGGTTGGAGGGTATGCATCTGCAAGTCAAAAAACTGCTGTAGGAACCATACCCCAACTTTGTAACCAAGAAGAAACTATGTCTACAACAAAACGCTAGACTGCACTATAAATTTAAAGCAGCATCATACCACTTTAAAGGGGCGCGGGTGGCGCTGTGGGTAAAACCTCAGTGCCTAGGACTTGCCGATCGTATGGTCAGCGGTTCAAATCCCCGTGGCGGGGTGAGCGCCGGTCTTTCAGTCCCAGCTCCTGCCCACCTAGCAGTTCGAAAGCACCACTAAGTGCAAGTAGATAAATAGGTACCGCTTTATAGTGGGAAGGTAAACAGCGTTTCCGTGTGCTGCGCTGGTGCTGGCTCACCAGAGCAGCTTCATCACGCTGGCCACGTGACCCGGAAGTGTCTCCGGACAGCGCTGGCTCCCGGCCTCTTAAGTGAGATGAGCGTACAACCCTAGAGTCGGACACGACTGGCCCATACGGGCAGGGGTACCTTTACCTTACTACCACTTTAAACTGTCATGGCTTCCCACAAAGAATGCTGGGAGCTGTGGTTTGTTAAGGGTGCTGAGAGTAAGGAGACCTTTATTACCCCCACAAAGCTACAATTTTTGGAGTGGTTTAATGTTTGATCCCTCTTTCTGGGAACTGCAGCTTTGTGAGGGGAATAAGGGTCTCCCCAACAACGCTCAGCATCCTTAACAAGCCACAGCTCCCAGGATTCTTTGCCGGAAGCCATGAATGTTTACAATGATATGATACAGCTTCATATGTGAGGATGAGGCCCTAGTCTCAAGTCTAAATTGAGGAGGTGGGAGACTGTGGGTCCCAGGCAAAGTCTCTGAGGGGACATGTCTACCTGCTGGATCCAGATTGCTTATCCCTCTTGCATATTTTCCCTGTGATCTTTATGACCACTCGTAAGACAGGCCAGTATTACTGTGTCCTTTCTGCAGATAGCACACCACTCAGCTTTCCCGCTTTAAGTGGGACATACTGGAACGACAAAAGCCATCTTGGGCTTCTGTGATCCCAGGATGCCCCCTTTTGGCTCCTGCAACAGTGCAGTCCCAAAACACTCTCATCCCGATTTTCCTCTGTGGTAGGTTGGAGGCTAAGAGGCAGGAGAGTCAAGGCGAAGGAGGAACAGCTCCCGTGAGACGTACAGGCAGCTCTCTGGGAGAAGGAAGATTCCTACAAGCATCTTCTCTATTCACAGTGCAGACTCTACACTAAACAGGAGGGGAAAAAATGTGTTTAAGAGGCAGAACACAGTAGGAAAAAACCCAGTTGTTTGTGTGTAATGCTCAGTATCAAGGCATTGTGTGGGGAGCATCTGACAACCACCCCACTTTCCCATCTCTGGAGCATCACTTTTTTTCAAAAAGCAATAGGGTGTTTTCCAGAGGGGGGGCATTTGCCCCCACCAGCAGAGGGGCCTAACAGCACTGCCATTTCCCCTTTACACAGAGAAACCAAGATATTCGGATGCAGCTTTGGAGAACTCTCCTTTTGCAAGTCCCAGATCTTCCACATTAAGAGGGGACTCATCAGGGCTGCTTTGCATGTGTTCCCCCCCTCAAAAAAAATCACAACACCCTGGAGCCAGCTTTGAAAAGCAAGACCATTGCTTAGTCACAGCATGTCGTGCCCTGCATCCTCCCGTTAAAACTGTTACAACACTGCAGTAGAATCTAAATTATATCTTCTAAATTATATACATTAATACGCCGCGGATGTCATCGTAAAGAATGGGTGTAATTACAGCATACTCTTATAACCTACCATGACTCCCTTTGAGAGAGAGAAAAACCCAGCCTAAAATAAAAAAAGCATGCTTTCCGAGCTGTTGCCCTCCCCCCCCTCCTTTACCCCTCTGGTCCTTTTTCAAAAATAGAAGCGGGTTTTTTGGCATGAGCCAAAGGCAAAAGTCACACAGGCCTGCTCCCGCCTCTTTTGACAGCTAACACGAGGGAGCCACGAGGCAAACAGATTCTATTTCCAGGATTTCAGCTGCGCCGGTGTAATCAGAAGCCGCTTTCTAATGAGATGGCTGGGGCTATTCTGAGGGGTGATGATGACTTTACTGACGTCAGAACTAACAGCACTGTCCTGCCTTCTCTCACGGAACCAGGGCTCTAGAATCAGGGCAAGCCTTTACACCTGAGCGCATGGAATGATAGCTGTCAAAATGCTTTTCATGCCTTAAAACAAGCTTTACTGCAGTTTCAAATGTTATTGGCACCTGGTCCAAAGAAGCCTTTTGTAGTTCAGACTGACGCTTAATCTTCAAGTAGACCTGGACCACATACATACAATACACAGTCATACCTTGGAAGTCAAGTGGAATCCATTCCAGAAGTCCGTTCAACTTCCAAAACGTTCAGAAACCAAGGCGTAGCTTCGGATTGGCTGCAGGAAGCTCCTCCAGCCAATCGGAAGCTGCGTCGGACGTTCGGGTTGCAAAGAACGTTTGCAATCCGGAACAGTCACTTCCAGGTTTGTGGCATTCGGGAGCCAAAACGTTCGACTTGCAAGGCGTTCCGACTTCCGAGGTTGTATACGACTATATTTGGTATAACTATTCTACAACCAACGATAACCGAGCAAATAAATTACAAAACAGGAAATATACATGGGATAAATATCCATAATGCATACGGCAAGACTAAAATACACCATTTAAAATTGATTTTAATCCTCATAATCCACATAGATTCTAGATAAACAGCCAGCAACTTTGTTAGCACTTCCTTTTTATATGAACTATGTCAAAATCAAAATCCTGAAGAGCGAGACTTCATCTTAAAAACTTTTGGTTAGAGTTTTTTTACTTTGTCTAATCAACATAACGCTGACCCCAGAGGTAAGAGTGTAGTTTATTAAGGGCCCATACTACAGCTGAGGTTGGGACATGGGTGGCGCTGTGGGTTAAACCACAGAGCCTAGGACTTGCCAATCAGAAGGTCGGCGGTTCGAATCCCAGTGACGTGGTGAGCTCCCATTGCTCGGTCCCTGCTCCTGCCAACCTAGCAGTTCGAAAGCACGTCAAAGGGCAAGTAGATAAATAAGTACCGCTCCGGTGGGAAGGTACCATAAACGGCGTTTCCGTGCGCTGCTCTGGTTCACCAGAAGCGGCTTGGTCATGCTGGCCACATGACCCGGAAGCTGTATGCCGGCTCCCTCAGCCAATAAAGCGAGATGAGCGCTGCAACCCCAGAGTCGGCCACGACTGGACCTAATGGTCAGGGATCCCTTTACCTTTACAACAGCTGAGTAAGAGGGCGTGCAACTCAACCATCCTGTACCCATTGGCAATGGGTGCATCCATGCAACCGTTCTGCTAAAAGTCATATTATATAAATATAATATTTTTCATTATATTTAGATCTTCCCCCAAAATATATGGTTCTTCCCTACACACACGTTTTATCCTCCTAATAACCTAGTGTCAGGGAAAGGAAAGTGTGTGTGTTGAATTGATAACGCCTGTGTCTGCTTAAATTAATATGCCAACAGACTTCGACGCCTCCATTCTCTCTTAGAATCTAAAACTATTTCTAAGCAAAGCGCATGCGACCCAAATGACATGTCTCAAAATATTTACAAGTGTTCCAATAAACATAGAAATCTTCAGCTGAGACTCTCTCTCTCTCTCTCTCTCTCTCTCTCTCATCTGCAACAGTCTTAGGGTCTAGTACATTGAGCTCCTGCCTTTAAAACTTGGACTAGATCAACTCCAAACTCTGATGAACTGGAAGGCATTAAAACATGGCCTGGATTCTCAAAATATTATATGGCAGGGGCAGGGAATTTTTTTTGGCTCCACGGGTCAGAATTTTATCACAGACTGAGTTTGACTGATGGGCAGGTCTGCCCACTTGTCAAAATGCCTTTGGCAGCTCTGCAAAGCACGCTTTGAAGCAACCTAACCCCCTCCTTTAACTAGGGTGGGGAGGGGCAGTTTCATATGGTGCTTTGCAGCCAAGCACTTCAAGGCAGTATTCTGTGCTTCTGTCAGACACACAGGAACTTCCCTCAAAGCAGCACAGCACCTCTGCTCCTCCTTCCAGCGGGCAGGAGGCAGGAACAAGGCAGTGTAGCCAATGCAGGATTAAACCCTGCCCTCCTGCCCAGTGATGCCAGCTGATGGGTTGGTAGGAGTGGTTTTTTGGAGGGAAATGATCCCATGAGCCAAATTGGATACCACGGCAGGCCAAGACTAGCTCACAGGCTGAACAAAGGGGCCAAGAGAAATCAATTGAGAAATCCAATATTTTGATGTATCTGGGATTGGACACAAGTACCGTATATCCTCCCGCTGAAACAGCCCACTGAAGGCTGAGCATGCTCAGCGGGGAAGGATTGTTTACTTTGGGGAGGAAATGGAAAACCCTACAGAATTATATTGTTCCGCCCATGCTCTCTTGTTGATTGTTCAGCTGTTAAAAATCGATAAAATAAATATGTATTTTAATAAAGAAAGCCAGGGGGATGGGAGATTGAATGGAGAGGGAATGGCTATCAGGCACACTGTACAGGAGAACTTCATACTGCAAGAATCTGTTGCAAGAGCCATGGGTAAACAATAAAGGAATTCGTCCTCCTGTGTTTTATATGTGGATGGCGCAACCAGGTGAATGATGACCCCACCGCATCACATTTGGACATGAAAAGAAAGCTAATCTCTTGAGGCTTTATATATATAAATTACTTGTCTACCACTCCATTGCAGGGAGAACCAGAGCTTCCAAAGGCTGCAAATCTGCAGGCAAACCTGCTTGTTCAGCCTTTGGTGGAAGAGAAAATAAATAATAATAATAATAATAATAATAATAATAATAATAAGAATGTTACATCTGCAGGGTGTAAACGTCAGCAGATGCTTATGGGAAAGATTACCCGGGAAAGTCAGCCAGCCGATTCAGCTGCAGTGAAGAACGAGGGCTTGAGTCTTGGGAAAGTGCATGAAAATTCATGTCACTGCAGAGGCTCTCACATTTAACATTTGATGTGCTTTTAATGCATGGTGTGGATGTGACAATATTTTATTCAGCCTGGGGGCTGCGACACCCTAGGAGAAAGCCAGCGGCTGGCAGTGCAATGGATGTGGCTCTATTCCAGCTATGCCCCCCAAATGCCCCCCTCCCATGATATCTCTTCATCCAGGCAAGCAAGTGGGATTATCAAATTCAAGTGCACCCACCAGCTCAGCATGCGTCCTTGAAATAGGGAACAGGGGAGACAAAGTTTGCAGCCTGGGGAGAGATTCACAGGCCAGAGAGAGAGGCCTGGAGGGAGACATGCAGCCCGAGAATCCTCATATCCCTGCTCTAACCACTACACCCCACTAACCAGATGCGCCAATCAAAACGAGACTCCATTCTACGTGGTGTGGATAAAAGTGGGCAGAGAAATGCTTTTCCTCCCTCTATCGTAATACTGGGGCTCAGGTACACCCAATGAAGGAGGATGTTGGAAGATTCTGGGCAGAAAAATAAATAAAGTGCAGAAGAGCTGAACTCTGGAACTCACTGCCACAAGAGGCATCAACGGCCTCCACCTTGGATGGCTTTATTAAAAGAGAGCTGGGCAAATTCATGGGGGAGAAGGCTCCACGATGGCTATGCCCTGCCTCCACGGTCAGAGGCAGTAATGCTTCTGAATGCCAGCTTCTGGAAACCACATGAGGCGAAAAGGTGTTGTTGCGCTCTGCACATGCTTCCAGGCTTTCCAGAAGAGGCATCTGGCTGGCCACTGTGAGAATGCTGGACTAGGTGCGCCACAGGGCTGATCTGGCAGGACTCTTCTTATGTTCCTAAAACTGGAGACTCCATGGCTGATATCAAGTTTAAAAACGGTCACATAAGAGGACCCAATCGCCTGCAAAATGCCTGTTTTGCAACCCAGACTGCAGGAGCCTTTCACTTCCCGCTCTGCTCTTTCCCTCAGGTAACCTCCGCGCATAGCTGGAAGTCTACGGTGCGCATGCCTGACCCCAAGCCTCTGGGGCGTGTGAAGGAACAAAACAGGCATTCCGAGGCAGAATTTCAGGATGTTTAATAGTAATACATTACATACTAAGATCCGCATACGTGAACAGGACTTTGTCACCGAAAAGAAGCCGGACGATCCAGCAAACCAATGCACGATTTGGCAAAAGTAGCAGACGCTCTGTGGCAAAACCACCACAGGGTCTGAGGCCCCAACTACAGGATCAGACCACTTTAAACAGTAATGGCTCCCCGCCCCAAAGTATCCTGGGAATTGTAGTTTGTTAAGGATGCTGGGAGTGTAAGGAGACCACCACCACCCTGTTCCCCTCACAGAGCTACAGTTCCCAGAGCTCGCTGGGAAGATGGATTGCTTGCTAAACCACTCTGGTCATTGTAGCTTTTTGAGGGGAATTGTCACTTTTTCATAGTGATGGCTTTTCAAATGAACCCATCAAACCGAGTGTCCTGTAGCAAATAGTTTCTACAGACGCTCACACATTCTGGCCTGAGGAGAGTTCAGAGGGCCAGATAGAGATGGTTTAAGGCAGGCATGGCCAGACTTGGCCCTCCAGCTGTTTTGGGACTACAATTCCCATCATCCCTGACCACTGGTCCTGCTAGCTAGGGATGATGGGAGTTGTAGTCCCAAAACAGCTGGAGGGCCAAGTTTGGCCATGCCTGCTTTAAGGGATACATCTCCCCCCAGGTCTGAGCTTCCCCGTGAAGTGTTCTAGAGAACGTGAATGCTTGCACACTATTTTGTGACGTTTTAGTTTCCCTATTAAAAGGGAGCATCCGAATACGGCTTTTGGATTTCCCCCCTTAAATTTAAGACCAACCCAGAACTAACTCTGTTTGATTGAGACTTTTTTTTTTTAGGGACAGAGGAGGAATTTTGCAAATGTCCAGATCGGACCAATTCTAATTTGTCCATCCCTACTAATTTCTGAGAAAACATCTTACGTTATTTATGTCTTTATTGTATTTATTTCCCATCTTTTTTCTCCAAGGATGAAGCATTTAAACTGGATGCAACTTAAAAGCAACAGTTCCTGCGTGGGATGTGCAGAGGCGTTCCTGTTTCAAAAGATGCATCCATATGTCTCCATAGAAGCCGTCTTACAGAAAACATTTCTCTCTCTCTCTCTCTCTCTCTCTCTCTCTCTCTCCATGCCTGTCCAACTCTGTCTGAAGAAGCAAACATTCTCCTTTTTCTAATATTAAAAGTGGCAGACTCCAACTTGTCATCTGCAGTACCTGCATTAAAAATAACTAAAAAAAATTTATATAAAAAAGGCAGAATTAATGGCCATGGGGAATTTCCAAAAGGCGGTGCTTAGTCCTGGATCTCAGGCAAGTAAGTCGGGGGAAAAGTACTTTTGGTTTTTACTTTTTGAAATATGGCAACCCTATATGATATCACTATGAACTGTCATGGTTCCCCCACCAAAGAATCGTAGGATCTGTAGTTTACCAAGGGTGATAGTCCCCTCCCAAAACTACAATTCTCATAATGGTGTAATAATCTTCCCAGGGAACTCTGCAAAGGCAATAGGGTTTCTCCTAACAACTCTTGGCACCCTTAACAACATCAGTTTGAGAACCATTTAAAAAAGGGGGGATACATGAAAATTCATCAGCATTTTAGTGCAAATTATGTACCTTTGCAAGGATGCGGGTGGCGCTGTGGGTTAAACCGCAGAACCTAGGACTTGCCGATCAGAAGGTCGGCGGTTCGAATCCCCACAACGAAGTGAGTTCCCATTGCTCAGTCCCTGCTCCTGCCAACCTAGCAGTTCGAAAGCACGTCAAAGTGCAAGTAGCTAAATAGGTACCACTCCGGTGGGAAGGTAAACGCCGTTTCCCAGCGCTGCTCTGATTCACCAGAAGCGGCTTAGTCATGCTGGCCACATGACCCAGAAGCTGTACGCCGGCTCCCTCAGCCAATAAAGCGAGATGAGCGCCGCAACCCCAGAGTCGGTCACGACTGGACCTAATGGTCAGGGGTCCCTTTACCTTTACCTTATGTACCTTTGCATGCAATTCTGTCTAATATAAACATTTCTGCAAAGCATTTTCCTCCCAAATAATGCATGTTGATGTTATTTTCACTAATATCTGTAATTTTTCTGTATATTACATGGCACTACAAGATTAAGATGAGGGCACATTTTAGAGGATGGTAGTGTTTCAGTTCCCATCTTGCATCGGAAAGTGTGATTCAGGTAGGTTTGCCTTCCTGAATTTCTTCTCTATCCTCACCGCCAGTAAGTTTGCTCCAATCTCCTGTCCAGAAGCAGCAAGATTTCCCCTTTCCGAAGCATCCCAAAAACCCAAAAGGCAGGAAGGAAATTCCACAGCCTTCCAAGGAAGTCTGGTCCATTGACAACCTATTCTCAGCGCCATCCATCTCTGCATAACCCAACACAGCAACAATAGCATCAACTAAGTGGGATTTTGAAAGAGTGTTTGAACAAGTAGTCCCCAAGCACAAATTGTATTCTCTTTGGCAACGTTCCTTCTATTTCCAAAGTACAGAGTGCGAGTGCCAATCATTTTGTAGACTAATAAAAGCCAGCGCTATCTTCACAACAGCAGGCTCAGGGGAACCATAGAATTTGGAGTGGTACCCCCAAAATGGTTTTTTTAAACCCTGGCCAGTTGGCGGCAACCCCAAAACAGCCCAGTGAGGACTGTGTTTACTCGCTGGTCACATAATAATGCCAGCCTACTGGAGGTAGAGACAGAGACGGAGCAGGAATCCTGAGCAGTTGCGGCGAAATAAATTATGTGCAGTTCAAATTCATGCAAATCTCTAATCCCAGCCATATTGCACTCATTTAAAACTCTTACACTCTGCCTTTCCAAGGTGACTTACAATTCCTTTCTTGTTTTAAAGTCAGATGAAATCCACAATAAATTAAAACTAAGCACACAGACGGCCGCAGAACCACCGGCAGAAAAATAGCCAGGGGGGGAAATGATTAAAAGATCATGTTATTATGCACCAAAAGCTCAAGAGAATAAGGCTGTGAACATGTCATACATTTAAAGCACAGACTTCTCCTCCTATGCTCCTCGCCAAAAGAATCCTAGAAACTGCAATTTGCGAGAATCGTAGCTTTGTGAGGGGTGAACTATAGTTCCCAGGATTCTTGCAGAAGGGGTGCTTTAAAGCATAGGATTTAAAGGGGTTTTTCATATAAATGGATTGCATATGCCAGCCCTGTATGGTACATTAGGCTGAGAGAATCTGGCCCTGCCTCTGTTTGCACGTGTGCACTTAACCCTTTCTCTAGGTAAAGGTAAAGGGACCCCTGACTTTTAGGTCCAGTCGTGGCCGCCTCTCGGATTGCGGCACTCAACTCGCTTTACTGGCCGAGGGAGCCGGCGTACAGCTTCCGGGTCATGTGGCCAGCATGACTAAGCCGCTTCTGGCGAACCAGAGCAGAGCACGGAAACGCTGTTTACCTTCCCGCCGGAGTGGTACCTATTTATCTACTTGCACTTTGACGTGCTTTTGAACTGCCAGGTTGGCAGGAGCAGGGACCGAGCAATGGGAGCTCACCCCGCCGTGGGGATTCGAACCGCTGACCCTCTGATCGGCAAGCCCTAGGCTCTGTGGTTTAACCCACAGCACCACCTGCGTCCCTCCCAACCCTTTCTCTACTGGCCAGTAAAATCCACCACTCCACTCCCCTTTTGCTGTGGCTTTTCTTTCAGTATAGAGAAAGATTCACAGATCTAGTATATTCCCTCCTGCCGCTGAGAAAAATGGTGATTTGATCAGAAGGATGACCTCTGGGGGATGCGTTGAGACACCCCCTTCTCTGTGTTGTTGCTTTAATCAAATCTGAACCCTCCCCTTCACAAGCACACAGACACCCCCTCAAATGAAAGAAATGATTAAAACAACCCAGCAACAGGGGGAAACTTGAAGTAAATCTCCCGTGCCGTACCTAATACAGCCCCAAGACATGAATCAATGTCTACTCTTTCAACCGTATTCACAATTTAGGCTTCCAAGTCCCCGGTTCACACACAAACACACACGCTGACTTTGCCATCATAGCTTGAAGGATGTAGGCTGGGAAAGCAAGCTAATTATTTTTTTTTAATCTGCATCCATTGGGATAGCATTTTTTAAAAAAAGGAATGTCAAGAGCAAAACATATTTGCATGCTTCACCTCGTCAAACTCTGGAGCCAGAGGAAAAAGTTACACAGATACACTGAGATATCTCCTCTGAGGATCATCTCAACCACAGGACAGCTGAAGCCTTGCATACAGATCATCTTCGCTCTAACAGGCTGGCTTTGCAAGCAAGCCTCTGGAAGCGAAGTTACAGAGGGAGAAAAAGCCTGAGAACAGAGCGGTGTTGGGTGTGTACATCTCAGGTTTAGCGATATGTATCTGACTGACCCCGACTCATGGAGGCAGCTGAGGTCTTGCAATGTCCTCTGCTGCAACCTCAGTTCTGGTGCAGCTTCTCTTGACCTCATTTAGGAAGCATGGATAAAATAATAATTAAAAAAGCCGCATGGAAGCAAATTTTGCAGTGGTAAACCAGACTCTAAAGAGAGGAAGGCAAAGCATTCTGCCTAAAAATAGATCCTCTTGTCTTGCAAGTGACAAGTTTGTCTTTAGAAAGCAGAATAAAGACTCTGGGTAGTATCCCACCAAGTTCTACAGATTCTGATTAATGACTGAGTGAGGTCCGTTCATTTCAATGGGTCTACTTAGGGTAAAACACAGTTGACTCTCTGCCCTTAACTGCAAGGGGCTTATCTCCTTTCTCATAAGCTTAGAACCCAATGGGGTCGTTCCATGTAGCCTCAATATCGGGAGATACAGCACAGACAAAACAATAAACTTATTTACGCAACAGCTCATAGTTAACTTGGGGGATTTGCAGCCGCAAGTGACGGCCACTAACGGCTTGAAAAGGGAATTAAGACAAATTGGAGGAAGATATCAGTGGCCGCGAATCAGGATTGCTATATCAACTGCAGCCTCAGAGGCAGGGGACATGAGTGGAAACAGTGGTGGACTTCGTGCTTTCAAATTCCAGCAGGGCCCTGTGCAGTGCCAACATTCAGCACCTTCCACTGATCATCATTGTTGTGGCGCCCTTGGTAGCGCCCAGTGTGGGTGAACCAGTTGTGCTCTGATAAATCTGCCTCTGAGTGGGAGAAGGGTAACTGAGCTCACAGCCCACATTCAGGCTTTCATAGGCTTCTGTCTGGCCAGTATGAGACTAAATGAGTCTTAAGTCTGATCCAGTGGGGTTCGTGTGAACCAGTGTCAGGAACTCCCCAGGCACGTTTTGCTACTGGCCCGGGTCCCATTGCGACTGCGTGAAGGTTCCTGGGCACTAGGTTGGTGACTGCAGTTTAAAGACTTCTGCCTTTGTCCGTAGTCAATGCCATTTCCATTTCCACTGTGTGTGTGTGTGTGTGTGTGTGTGTTTCTCCTTCTTGCACACTGGGACAAGTGAACTGTTGTAATAGCAAGCTGCAGTAAAGGAATGTAAGCTGAGATAATAGAATCGTAGGATTATAGCATTGGAAGGGACCCCGAGGGTCATCCAGCCCAACCCCCTGGCCAAAACAGACATTTAGTTGTGGCAACCTAGCTTTTTGGCACCTAGTTTATATGTCTGAGTTCCTAACACTGGCGTGAACCAAAGGAGCTAACTTCTAGGGGCTGAGGTCCCTTCAATCCCCTAAATAAAATATTTAAGGTGGGCAGGCCCACACAAAGTTGATGGCCATTGCCATTCAGATGGTGTGCATGTGGTCGATTATGCAGGGCAGAGCTCACCTGACACACACACACACCATATTTTATTCAAGTTGGCACCCTTGTGAGCCAATACTTCAGGCAGAGTAGAACATACAAAGTTACCTTAACCAAGCCAGACTGGTGGGTCCATCTAGCTCAACAGTGTCTACACCAATTGGCAGCAGCTGTCCAGAATTCCACTCCCAGCCCTACCTGGCGATGCAAAGGACTGAATCTGGGGATTTTTGCATCCAAAGGAAGATGCACTGCAATTGAGCTATAGCCCTGCCTTTACAGAATTGCTTTATTCAGGCAGTGACCCTTCCTCCGAGTATGGAGGTGTGTTGAGATCAGGAGCCCCCTTTGCAAGATATTGGAAGGAAAGTCTCCTGTGGTTACAGAAACCATAAAGAGAGATCAGGAAAGAGGAAGCAAAGAAAGAATGCAAAGAGTTACTAAAAGGAGATGCGAAAGATGAGTCAGAGGCAAAGGCAAAACAACATTCCAAAGCCTCCGAATCTAGAATCCACGTGACTTCTGCGGAAACGTCATCTTGAAGGAGGGGCGGACACCGTGCCAACAGGTGTCTCTGGAATGCCGCTCCGACAATTCTCACCGTGGCGCTGCAATTGCCTCCGATGACAGAGCTCGCTCTCATATCCTCAACCACTTCCCTTCCTTAGTGACAAGAGGCACACAGTTTTCTTCTTCTCCAGGAAAAGCCATGTGTGCAGGCAGGGAAGAGAAAGCCAACTCCTATCTCCAGGCAGACTGAGGGTAGCTAACTCCTTCCACGGTACGCCTTTGGGGGCAGATGAAGGCTGCAGAAACTTCCGTCGTGGTTGTCTGCAAGTTGAACTTGCTGCTTAAAGGCAGAGGAGCCGGCTGTGCAGGTTTCATCCCAGTTGGTTGACAACCCACCCTGGCCAACGGACAGTCTGTTCTGGACACTCTCAGACACTTTGAAAGCCTGCCATCATAAACTCTGGAGGGTCACACAGTGCCAATTTGCAAAGCAGCAAATCACAACTGTATAACTTAGCTGCGTTTAGAGTGTGGTGCTGATAATACCAAGGTTGCAGGTTTGATCCCTGTATGGGACAGCTGTATATATGCAACTGGAGGGGTTGGATCAGACGATCCGCAGGGTCCCTTAAAACTCTGCAGTTCTGTGATTCTATGAACGTGGGGCTGCTTCATTAGCCATTAAGCCAACATATCTCTTGAGCAAATGCACACACACGCCAAATTTCAGCTGTCTGTTGAGGAAGTCTTACAGCTGATTTTTCCCATCAGCAAGTGAATGAGTCAGTGACGACAAAATGCCAGGCAACAAAACTCATTATTATTTATTTTTTATAGATGGTTCTCTGCACCACAACCTACAGCATACACTATACCCTCACAACAACCCTGTGAGGTAGGCTGGACTGAGAACATGGTGGTCCCACATTCCTCCACCGAGTGAGGATCTGAACCTGGGTCTCCCCAGGCCTAGTGAAACACCTTAACCGCTGGACCGAAGAATGAATTCCTGAGATTCTTAAAAAAAACAACAACTTGCAAGCTATACTCGAAGGTGGAGATGACCACAAATATTTATGCATTTATTTGCCTACCCCTTCAGAAGAGTTTTGTTTTGTTTGTTTTTTCAAAGAAAACCAACCGAGAGCTTAACAGCTTACTCACTGCAGAGCCGGAAGTCAACAGAGAAGCCACATATTGCTAACCAGGTATCAGGAAATGAGCACGTAAGGTTTGGCTTATGACTTAGCAGCCAAGCATAAGGATGTGACCAAGGCAGAAACTGCTCCTTATCCTCTGACACACACACACCGAAATCTGTCACCTTGCGGATATCCCTCTGGGTCCAGCTCCTCCCTTGTAACTGGGCCGGGGCCAAATTTCCAAAGCTGCTGCGTTCCTTAATGAGCACACCATGCTTTGGCTGCATTAAAGAGCAGGTAGTGCTAATTGCCACCTGCCCTGAGACACAAACCGGATTTCTCACCTGATGACCTGATTCGCACACAAACACACACATGCATTGCTGGCACCTGTCTGGGGCTGGATGTGCACCCAGATTGCTGAATCACCGATTCCAAATTAGAGCCGGACAGGGTGGGGGGTGGGGAAAGGGGGCGGAAACACATTTGCACAAATATAGCACAGGCAGAGTAATTAACCTCAGCTAATCTTTTCATTACCTTGGGCTGCTGCCTTTCCATTTGCAGAGTTAGCAACCCAGAATTCATACGCAAGCTACATTTCAATTACACTGGTGCTCTGCCGCACACCACACTAGCTTCAAGGCTCTAGTCCTCATCTTTTACATGCCATCTCAGCCACGCCCCATGACTTTTGAAAAGCACGTCCACAATAAAAAATCCTGCATATTTCAGTGACCTGTGGATTATTATTTTTAAGGCACCCACTCAAGTCACACGGAGTTCTGGGCACATCTGTCCCAATGAGAACATACCTTGAATACTAAGGTAGCAGCACATTAGAGAGGGGAAGCAGAAGTGGCAAGCAAGGCACATGTCAGCTTTATTTATCCCCTTTATATCGCATCTTTTTCTCCAGGGAGGTCAAGGTGGGGTACATGGCTCTCCCTCTCTCTGTTTTATGCTCACAACAACCCTGTGAGGTAGCTTAGGTTGAGAGTTCACGACCGGCCCAAGGTCACCCAATGGGCTTCATGATCAAGTGGGGATTTGAACCCTGGTCTCCCAGGCCCTAGGTCAACACTCTAACCACTACAGTCATACCTCGGGTTGACTATGCTTCAGGTTGAGCGTTTTCGGGTTGTGCTCCGCGGTGACCCGGAAGTAATAGAGCGTGTTACTTCCGGGTTTCGCCACTCGCGCATGCGTAGATGCTCAAATTGACGTCACACGCATGCACGGAAGCGGCGAATCGCAACCCGCGCAGGAACAGACGCGGGTTGCGTTTGCTTCAGGATGCGAACGGGGCTCCGGAACGGATCCTGTTCACATCCAGAGGTACCACTGTACAGGCTTATCTACAATCTTATCCACAATTACGGGTGTTACTGAGGAACCCCAATAAACTTTGGAATAATAATAACAGTAATAGTAGAAGTAGAAGTAATAATACTGTAATAGAAATTTAGAGTTACAAGAAACCTTGAATGTCACCTAGGCCAACCCAAGGCTCAATGGAGAAATTCTGTATTTGCCAGCATCCCTGAGAGATGTCCATCTAGTTTCTGCTTAAATATCTCCAGTGATGGAGACCCCACCAGCTCCAAGTGCAGTATGTTCCATAGTCAAACAGACCATTAATTTAGAAATTTGGGAGCCGCATCTCAGTGGCAGAGCATCTGTTTTGGAAGCAGAAGGTCTCAGGTCCAATCACTGGCAGCTCCAGGTAGGACTGGGACTGTCCCTGCCTGAACTCTTTTGCACAGCTGCTTCCAGTCAGTGGAGACAATACTGTTCTTGATAGAGCAACGGTCTACCTGTCCCTATGAAGCAGCTACCTATGTTCCCAAAAATCTGCAATTTCTAATCCTGATCTCTGGAGCAATGGAGCACACAAGGAGCGCCTTGTTGGATCAGGCCGGTGGCTAATCTAGTCCATCTTCCATTTGTCCTTCCTTCATAGATTTGTAAACGGCTTCCATGCCTACCCTTAAAAGTTCTCTTCTCCAAATCTCACACACACACTTTCAATAGTTCTCCATCTGATGCGGTTTCTCAGTTTGGAGCACAGCTTGGTGGCGAGTGTGAAACTATCGCCCTTATCACTTTTCCTCTTAGTTTGTTCCTGCCTCTCTATACCCAGAACGTGCCACTATGAATAATGCCACCCGCAACCCACATCTGATGTCCTGGCCAGCTTTTTAGCCCATTAAGGAGGGCTTGGGACTTCCCCAGCTTTATAGCCATCTTCAGAACCAGAAGCCAAACAGAAAAAAGGACCAAACAAAGGAATGTGTTAGGGCTGAGGAAGCCACCCATTCCACAAGGCCATCTGACATTTGCCCAGGCTTTTGTTTACACAGGCGTTTCCTGGATTTCCTGAAAAATGGTGGCCGGCCGTCGCTCTGCGCCCTATCAAGAAGGTCTCTCGCCACCGCCTCGTCCTGGGGTCTCTTCCCTGACAAAATGGATGTGAGGGACCAGGGTGGGGTTGCAAAGAAGAATCTCGTTTGTGTTCTCCCCTTCCCAGAGTGAACAGCGGTGGTTTTCTGCGGCGTAAGCAGATTTAACCAAACGCTAGGAATACAAAATGTGCTTGGTTTCCCATCCAGCCCAGGAGGAAGTTCCCTCCCTCTTCTCCCACCCCCCACCCCCCAACAACTCTGGCTGTCCCTGACACCATTTCTCACAATAATAGCGTGTCACTGCCGGCCTGCGAGCTGTTTTTCCGCAGTTTGGTTTTCACTGAAATGTCATATTGAATTTTACAGCTGTTTACGTAAGCCAGCTCGAAAGGGCCTTACCCTAGGAAAGATTAAGGAAAATAGACAACCGTCAAAAAATTAGGAGCCTTCCCCTCAGCTACCCAAAAGTCAGGTCTATACGACTTGCAGGCTTCCCACAGGCATCTTGTGGGTCATTGTGAGGAAAAGATGCTAGACTGTGAGCATGTTCGCACCATACGTTTTGAGCATTACGATACCACTTTGGAAAACTGTGGCTTTCCTCCAAAGAATCGAGGGAGCTATGGTTTGTTATGGGCACTGAGAGGGATTGTTGTTAAACCGCTCTGGGAATTGCAGCTACATGGGAGAGAAAACTACGCTCAGCTTCCTTAAGAAACCACAACTCCCAGAATTCCTTGGGGGAAGCCATGGTTGCTTGGAGAGGTATCTTATGGGCCTAGATGGGCCTAGAAATTGGTCCAATGATCCAGCAGTCAGGCTTCACTTTGTCTTGTCATACACCCTGAGGTGGTCACAGGGACATAGGAAGCTATACAGAGCCATGCCACTGGGACATCAGTACGGCCTCAACACTGACAGGCAGTGGATTTCCAGGATCCACTTTCCTAAACCTACCTGGAGTTGTTGGGGATTGAGCCTGGGAATTTCTGCATACATTGCTCAAACACAGAGCCCTGCTGCTTCCTTCTCAGCATAACTAGGGTTGCTATACATCTGGAATTTCCTGGACACAGACAGTATTTGGCCCTCTTTTGTAGCTGACATGTCCGGGAAAATGAATGGCAGCCCATGTCGGAAGTGTAGATTTTGGTGAATTTCATTTTTTTAAAAAACAAACCCTCAACAGCTTTGTCCCCCCCCCCCCAAAAAATATGGCAAACGAAAGCCCCCACTGTCTCCAAAACACCGCCTCTCATTTCTCCCCATGCCTGGAAAAGTGCTTCTGGGAAACTGGCAAATAAAATACATTTTAAAAAAGCCTCGCCCTGTTGTGTATACTCCGTGGAAGCACCACTTGTGTCAGGAGAGTTTGCCTGTAGCCAGCGGCCCCCACCACACACTGCAGTGGCTAATCTGAACCCCTTGCTAGCTCTGTAGAGAAAATGGGTCCAATTTCAAACACAGTAAGGAGCTTTCTGAACCTGCCCACATAAAGAATGGAGAGAACGTGGCTCAGTAGCAGAGTGCGTGCTTTGCAGGTTCAATACCTGACATCTCCAGTTAAGGAGGATTGTGCAGGAAGTGAAGGGAAAGTCTAGCAGAGACTTTGGAGAGCTGCTGTCAGTCGGAGCCAACAGCTCTAGGCTGTAGGGACAAACAGTCCAACCTAGTATAAAGCAGCTCTCTCTGTGGGCTCCGTGGCTGAGTAGGCATTTGAACCCTGGTCTTCCAGGTCCTAGGTCCAGCCTTTCTCAAACTTGGGCCCCTAGATGTTGTTGGACTACAACTCCCATCATCCGTAGCTACCAGGACCAGTGCTCAGGGATGATGTGTGCTTATTAGGGGGGGGAATCAAACTGCTGAAGAATGTTCATGAATGTTCTTTTTTTAAGCATTAATTGCTGCAGAAATGTGGAGGATTGAATTTAAGACCGGAAAAGAAATAAGAAATTGAGAACAATGGCAGTGTCAGGTCCTTCCATCCCTATTTGAGAGTGTAGCAGTTCCCAGCAGGAATTATAAACTGCCTCCCTATATTCTCTTTCCCAGTCAGAAGACACTCTGTGGCCTTATATAAGCACTATCTAAACATGATTACAGAGGCAATATAGCATAGTAGCCAGCACTGGCTTTGGATATGGGAAGCGCAGATTCAAATTCCTCTGATGAACCATGAATGTCCCGCAGCTAGTTGCTACATCTTAGTTTAAGCTACCTCAGTGGGTTGTCGTGATGATTAAATATGTTTTCCGGGTCCCTGGAAAAAAGGCAGAATTCAAAGGCAGGCAACCATTGTTTACATGCACGGGGGGAAACTCAAGCTTCCCTTGTCCCGTTTCACCCCAGGCACAACAGACCTGCAAGGTAGGAAAATATGCTACAAAATGGAACAAGCCTGAGAACCATCAGTTCTGCCTGCTGAACTGGTTCCACGAAAGAGGCATTGAATTCTGAGCCATGGCACCTTGCACAGCTGAGGACAGTACTTGTGTCTGTTGGAAATGCAGCATTTTCAAAGCGTTCAGCATTTCAAGGGAAAACACACAGCAGCTCATTCTTGCTGGCTACCAGTTCCCCTTCCAGCATGTTTTCCCCTCCAGGCAAAAAAAAAAAAAAAGGGGGGGGGGAGAAATCATAGCCCATTTTCTCACCCAGAAGAAGAAAGCTCCCCTACAAATCTCTCCATGTGCTGCTGCAAAGAGCAGTGTTGAAACAGAAGCCAAGATTGCCCTCTTCTTGTGCTCCAGAAAATCCAGGATATATTATACACACACAAGCACGCACAATGACTTGCTTGGGCAGTACACACACACACAGCAATATTTTTAAACTAACTGGAAAATACCTATCCTTTCCACCCAATTCATTTTCAAAGTACATCTTATCTCAGGTCTAACAGCTGTACCTGTCATCCATGCAGAATGCAGAGAGGCATCCCATATTACCCTCACAGCCCTCTCTCTCTCTCTATCACACTCACACACCCCACAGTGTCAGGGATCTGGGATGTGCAAACACAGAGGAGTTACTTTCGGGTGCCCCATCAGGGCTGGGAAGCAAACATCTCTGAGCTGGGACCCCAAACGACTTATTTTTTTGCAAAACTCAACAGGGGAAGGGACAACAGAACCTTCCTTCGTTTACTGGGGAGCACAATTAAAAGACAGAGCGGAAGACAATGCCGCAAGCCTCCACACAAGGAGTGTTTGGTTAATTACGTTGCACGGGCCCTGATTTATTTATTTATTAAAACCCAAAGCGCTGCAATTCAGCCATCGTAAACATGGGTGGGGGGAGAGAGAATGGGTCGTCTAGCGTGGGCTTCTTTTGACCTGAGTAGTTTTAAATTCTTTATCATTTTTAAATGACACACCACAGAGAGATAAGCCTGGCTCTGAAACCACCTCCAGCTGACCTGCCTGGAATTAAGAGAAAGGCTTCAAATTCTCACACCAAAACAGCGAAAACAGCGAAGGCTGTCTAACCACCACAATGGATTCCTTCTGGGTATGCGAAGCATGTTTGCAGCGAAGAGATGCAGACCAAAACATCCATCCATCTATCCATCCATGCCAATGGCACCGGCCACCTCCAGCATACCCAAATCCAGGAGAGGACCCCTGCTTTTCCAAGGTGCCTAGCGGTGGGCGCCCCTCACCGCCCGCCTCGCAGCTCTGCTCAGCCTTTTGTATGCACATCCCCATGGCAAACCAGAGAGCTGCTTTTTTCCAATAGGACAGCTAAACAGCATGCGGCAGAAAGAGAGAGAGAGAGAGAGAGAGAGAGAGAGAGAGAGAGAGAGAGAAGCGCAGATGGAAGAAGGAGGGCGAGCAGATCGCTGGGGACGGATGGAGAAGAGGATGGGGAAAAGAGAGACGGGGAGAGGAAGGGAAGGGAATAGGAAAGAGGAAAGGGAGAAGAACAGAGGAAGGAGAGAAAGGCTGGAGATGGGGAGGAAGGGAGAAGAATCAGAGGGGGAAGAGGAAGCAAATGAATGGGGGAAACAGGAGGAAGAAAAGGATATAAACGGAAGAAAAAAGGAAGGCGAAAAAATTAGACGAGGAGGGAAATAAGAAAGAGGGCGTGGGGGGAGGGAAGCGCAGGATGGAGAAACAGGAAAGGAAAGAAGGCGAATAAATGGAAAAAGAAGAAATGAGAAGAGGGGAGAATAGGAGGGAGTCAAAAGAGAGAGAAAGCGACCGAAGGAAAAGATCAGATGGAGAGAGAGAATGAATGAATGAATGAATGAATGAATGGTTAAGGTAGAGAAGGGGGAGCGCGCGTGGGTTTTCCTCCCTCGGGGGCAGAGAGAGCTCCTTCTCGGCCCGCCTGCCGGGGATCTCCCGAAGCGCCGCCTCACCTGCCACGGTGTACCTGTCCAGGTAGTTGAGGACGTTCCCCACGCTGAGGATGGCGGCGGCCGCCACGCGCGCTCTGCCCAGGCTGGGAGGCGCGGCGCCCGCGGCCGCCGCCGCCGCTGCCTTGTCGGCGCCGCCCTGGGGCGCGTGGACGGCGCCCGACAGGGTCTGCACCTCGCCGCTCCGCCCGCAGCAGCCGCGGTCGCCGCTGCTTCCTCCTCCTCCGTCGTCCTCCTCGTCGTCGTCGCCCGCGCCGGCCGCGGCCGAGACCCGGAGCCGCCCGCTGCAGCCCGGCGGGCCGCCGCTCGACGAGCCGTCGCTCTCCAGGCACATCATGAGCCGCCGCGGCCGCGCTGCCACCAGACGCGCACCTGCCGCCCGGCCGGCCGCCGCTCAGCGCCAGCAGCGCCGCATCTTCCACCGGCCCCGCCCGGCCGCCAGGATTGGCTGCGCCGCCTCGGCTCCGCCCACCGATCCTCCGCCCCTGCCCGACGGCGCGCAAAGGGGAGCCGGGCGGAGGGTCGCAGATACGCGCGCGCTCTGGGGCGGGGGCCACTTCTGACTTGCCCCTTCCTCAAGTCGGTGGGACTTACTCCCGAGGAGACGCGTACCCAAGTCCGGTGGCGTAAAACTGCCCAGCTACGTTCCTCGACGGGCTTCCACCCAGTTAGAAATCAGCCATGGCGCACAGTGGGGGCAATGGACGGATTTTAGCCTCTGGTTCTTCTTCAGGCACGCTAGGCTGAAGCTGCCTTATGCAGAGTCAAGCCTTGGGTCCGTCGGGGCAATATGGCAGCGACTCTTCGGGGGTTTCAGGTAGGGGATGTGGCCATAGGGTTACCTGGTGGGTTACCTGATGAAGGGACTCAACCTGGCATCCGCGAGGGGAACTTGCTTCTGAAGAAAGGTGAGCAGGATAGGGGCGCTGGCCCCCAATAACTATTTCGTGTTTACTTGGAAGTAAACGCCACTTGGTTCCATGGGGTTGGCTCCCCCGGAAAGGTCCGACATTGGCTATGGATCAGAGCCACTTTGGCTATTCATTCCCCCACTGCTTGCCCTGGAGGAGCTCAAGCGGGAAATGTTTTCTGTACATAAGCAGAAAAGACGGGGTGGGTTAAAAACCTTCTTCCCCAGCACTTTGGTTTGGATCTGAATCACTCCGCCCTGTGGCGTCTTAAAAATATATAAATAAATGTATGCTTTTGTACTTTTCACGATTTCAACAGTGATTTATCACATATTTCGTAAAACCAATTATACACACACACAAAAACTCTCTCTCTCTCTCTCTCTATATATATATTCTAATATGCACACACAATCTTAATCATGTTTTCCCACATCACATCTAGCATGACTAAAGGCATGTGCAATGGGGCAAGTATGTCACTACACCGCTAGTGTTTGTTTATTTCAAGCACTTCCCCCTTTAGAGCCCCACACGCTCTCAAGGAACACATGATAGAACTCATATAATCCGTGGCCATCCAACGATTGACAGGTTGTTGGCATCCATGCCTGTCTCAAGAGACAACAGAGGGTGCCATGGGAGGTGAAGTCAAGGCAGCACTGAACTGACCTCCCCAGAGCACGAGCCTGAGCACTGAGTCTGGAGGTCCTGGACCCCGCTCTTGGCCTCGCTGATGTGGTTCAAAGGAAAGCACATTTGGCACAAGCTTGGCTGCAGGAGTTGCTGGAAGGAGGTGTGCAACATGCCATCCAGTTGTTTTATGGACTACACTCCAGACTTGTGTAGGGTTTATTCTTTAGCCTTTCCTTCTCCCAAAGATATCCCACAAGGCAGTGGAGGTTTAGGATCAGAGTTTGCCTTCTCCTATATGGGCTACCTTCCCAGGTTGACAAGCCCCATCTGCTCCATTCTTCCCTCTGCGGCAAGGGTCAGCAACCTTTTTCAGCCGTGGTCCGGTCCACCATCTCTCAGACCATGTGGGGGGCCGGACTATATTTTGAAGGGGGAAAAATGAACCAATTCCTATGCCCTACAAATAACCCAGAGATGCATTTTAAATAAAAGCACACATTCTACTCATGTAAAAACACTCTGATTCCTGGACTGTCTGCAGGCTGGATTGAGAAGGCGATTGGGCCGCATCTGGCCCCTGGGCCTTAGGTTGCCTACCCCTGCTCTACGGCATGTGCAGAAACTGCCTTCTTGACCATTGGTCTCCTCTGCTCAATGCATAGGAGACTGTCTTCCCTAACTCACTGAGGGTTTGAGACCCATTGGCTACCCTCACCTGGTTTAGCCGGCGAGTTGAAGCTGTTTTTCAGAGTGTAGCCGCTGTCACACACACTATCACCTGCCAGGAGCTGCAGGTAAGAATTGAATATTGGGTGGGGACCAAAGATGGACAAACTACCCCAGAGGGAGCACCATGTATCCCCCACCAGAATTACTACCCCTCCCTAACACCCCATTGGCAGGTATATTGTCTATACCTGGGATGGGGAATCTGTGAGCCTTCAGATGCTGTTGGACTCCAACTCTCATCAGCCTCTGCCAGTTTGGCTAATTGTCCAATGACCAGGGATTATTAGACTTCTGTAATCGAGAGCTGAAGTTATCCTTACCCTCCCCACTTTCTAAACACCTCACCACCCAGCTTCTTCTTATGCTTCATTTTGTAGATTTTTCACCTTTCTAACATGTCTTCTTCGTCTCGTAGCCGAGTAAGATTGTCTTCCAAGAACATGATCTTAAGAGTGACTCCGTAAGTGCCTGTGGAGGCCAATTCTGGATCCACACGTCCTTCCACAGTGGAGACATAAGTGGTGGTGATATTGATAGTGATTTATTATTTCGAAGTCCGCTTCAGTTTTATTTGTTTTAGCCAAAAGAACGGGCACAGAGAAACACAATAAGTGAGGTAACTGCAAGGCGAGTGTTAAAATAGAAACTGAGATCAAAGGAGCAAAGCGTCGCCTGAGCAGCATCCACATTATCTAATTTACAACCTCAGAGGGCCTGCTGTCTTACTTAGTTTGTCGCAGCAAAAAAGCAACAGAGGCTTCTCTGCCACCCTAAAGCACCCTCAGGCTCCCATCAACCCTAGCCAGCATAGTCATTGTGGCTAAGGGCTAGGAATAGGGATGAAATTCAGTCCGGTTCTCATTTTAATACAAACCTAATTCCCAAAGCAAGATGTGCCCCAAAACACAGTTATCCTTCTCAATTTCCACTTGCAATGTGATGTACGAAAATACATATTTTGGGGGAGGTGTGCCAAAAATGCATATATTAGTGAAAATAGCATACCAAAAAAATGTAGTATATTAGGGGAAGTTGCTTGCAAATGTTAATATTATTAATTATCAAGAATAATATTTATATTATTATATTTATTCACCAGCTATTTATAATTCAGTATGAAGAACAGTTAAAGCAGATCTCTGTTACCATAGTAGGGTGGGTCCTGAAAACACACGTCGCAGGTGTAAAAAGCAAGGTTAAAAAGCTGTGTACTCAGCATTCGCTGGAAGCTGTAGAGCTGTGTGTGTATGTATTAGACATATTTGACAAAATTGCATATTAAAAATGCATGCTATAATGGGGATGAAATTTACCGAGGACTTTAAAAAAAACTGATGAGAAAATAAAGGCAAACTGTACTTAAAATGGGAAAAACAAGGTACCAAGAGAAACTAAAACATACATTCATTGCTAGCTGGGGCTGGTGGGAGTTATAGTTCAAAATATCTGGAATTCAGGGCGCCAGGTTGGGGGAGGCTGCTCTGAAGACTGGCACTTAGGGCTCAACTTCACTTCTGTTTGCCCCACTACTTTCCTTGGGGAAAACCTGTGGTTTAGACCAGAATCGGGACAAATAGCCATTGGGTTTTCTGCAGATTGCTGTTTGTTCCAATTTAGCACCAATGAGCAGGTTTCCCCAGGGAAAGGTGGTATGGCAAAGGCAAAACCGCTTGAACCCACTTGGAAGACAGAAGTTTTTGTGGTCCAGAATCTACTTCCCTGGAGTAGTGTGTCCATGCACAGCATTCTCATCATTGTACTCATTTCACAGATCAGGGAATTGTGGCCGAGTACTAACCATTTCCAAAGGGATGCGGGTGGCGCTGTGGGTTAAACCACAGAGCCTAGGACTTGCCAATCAGAAAGTCGGCAGTTTGAATCCCCGCGACAGGGTGAGCTCCTGTTGCTCAGTCCCTGCTCCTGCCAACCTAGCAGTTCGAAAGCACGTCAAAGTGCAAGTAGATAAATAGGTACCGCTCCAGCGGGAAGGTAAACAGCGTTCCTGTGCGCTGCTCTGGTTCGCCAGAAGCAGCTTAGTCATGCTGGCCACATGACCCGGAAGCTGTACGCCTGCTCCCTCGGCCAGTAAAGCGAGATGAGCACCGCAACCCCAGAGTCTGTCACGACTGGACCTAATGGTTACCTTTACCTTTACCTTTTACTAACCATTTCCACACTGATACTCTCAAGCCAGCCCCACTCCTTACTGGACCTAAATTGCCATCTGTAAAAAACTGCCACCCCACCAGCAAACAAATAACCTTTCCTTCTGGACTAGCATACTGAAATTCACCAAGCTATCATTGGTCACCATGGGTTGATTTGATGTTTCTATGAAAAAATCCCTGTCCCCAGCAGGATATCCATGTTCCAAGTGAAATTACTTTTGCGGTCTCCCTGCAGTTCTCAGCAGAGACTGTGCTCTCCTCTGAACCACATCTTGGCACATGAGTGTGCGCGCACACACACACACCCCGCTTCTGCCTGGAAAGAAAACAGGGCGGCTGGCCTTCAAAATGCTGATGGCTTAAGATTTCCCAAGAGGGACAGCGTGTATTTTAACTACAACCCAGAGCGTTCCACCTCTTCAAACAGCTGCCAATTTCTTGGAGGTCTGGTAAACTACCGTTTAGGAATCTCATGCAGAAATAACTTAAGAGGAGCGTGCAGGATCAGTCCACCTTGTCTACCATCCTGTTCTCACAGTAGCCAGCCAAATGCCTAAGGGAGGCCCGCAATCAGGACTTGAACACAAGACCCTTCTCCCCTCCTGCGGGTTGCAGCAACTGGTATTCAGAAGCATACCAGCCCGTGAGGGCAGAGTATAGCCATTGATGGCTTTTCCCAATCTTTCTGTGGCAAGTAACTTAAACTAGATGTTGTGTTGTGATGATGTCACGTTGCACCCACCTCAAAATGAATTTGAATACCCCGGGGAGGCACACAAAGTACTAGGTAAAGGTAAAGGGACCCCTGACCATTAGGTCCAGTCATGACCGACTCTAAGGTTGCGGTGATCATCTCACTTTACTGGCCGAGGGAGCTGGAGTTTTTCCACAGACAGCTTGCGGGTCATGTGGCCAGAATGACTAAGCCGCTTCTGGAAAACCAGAGCAGCGCATGGAAACGCCATTTACCTTCCCGCCAGAGCAGTACCTATTTATCTACTTGCACTTTGACGTGCTTTCGAACTGCTAGGTTGGCAGGAGCAGGGACCGAGCAACGGGAACTCACCCTGTCGCGGGGATTTGAACCGCCAACCTTCTGATTTGCAAGTCCTAGGCTCTGTGGTTTAACCCACAGCGCCACCCATGTCGCACACAAAGTACTAGTGGACACAAAGTACTAGTGGACTTACAAATAGTTCTTTGAAGAATTGAAGCCAAGTAGGTTATTTTTGCAAACTGGTAGGTTTTTATGAACCATTTTGCAGAACGAGTCGACCTCATCTCAATCAGGGGACATGGCCTGGACGGAGACTGTGTGGCCTGGGGAGGGCCCTGTTCAGACCCCAGCCTGAGGTTGGTTCCCCGCCTCTGCCCTATGGCATGCCCACAAGCAGAACATGAGAATGATTGTCCTTTCCCACTGCATTCAGATGTATTCTGCCTCTTGTCCTGAAGGCAGAATCCATCATGGTGGAAGGCCCATCCATTTTAAGTACCATCATGCCACTTTAAACAGTCATTGCTTCCCCCAAAGAATCCTGGGAACTGTAGTCGGTTGAGAGTGCTGAGAGTTGTTAGTAGGCCCCCTGCTCCCCTCATAGAGCTATAGTTCCCAGCAAGCCCTTTCCCCAGGGAACTATGGGAGTTGCATACCCTCCAACATTTATCCAATAAAAAATATGGGCATGACCAGTGCTATTTTTCTAGAAAAAGAGGTGCTGGAACTCACCATGAACACCTCCCTCATTTTCTTAGAATGCCAGTGGCGCCCACCTGAGAGATGCCGCAACTGAGTTCCAGCTTCCTATTCCATTCCCTCCAACATTTCTCTGATGGAAATAGGGACATTCTAAGGAAAATCGGGGCATTCCAGGGTCAAATCAGAAACCAGGATGGCTTCTCTAAATCCAGGACTGTCCCTGGAAAATAGGAACAATAGGAGGGTATGGAATTGTACCTCTGTAAGGGGAACAGGGACCTTCTAACAACTTTCAGCACCCATAACAAACTACAGCTCCCAGAACTTTGGGGGTGGGTGGGAAGCCATGTTTGTTTGACGCAGTATTTTAGTGCTTTAAATGGATGGTGCAGATGCTACCTCCGAGATTGCTACTCCCTCAAAGCAACATCCCTTCCACACGTTGGAGAAGGCCTTGACTTCTGAAGTGGTTTGGTACTGCTTTAAATGTGCCGTGCAGATGGGACCTAAGCGCTGGTCTACAGAAGCTCGCTGAAATGGGCGAAGGGAGGTGAAGAGACCTTTGCTCAACTCAGCGCCGGACGATGTTCTTCAGTTCTGTTGACTCCCACAGTGCTCAGATGTGGGGAAGGAAAGCTTATGAAAGGAAGTTCTGGAAATTGCAGCGAATCATCCGCTTCCCGGAGAGCTAAGGAGGCCAACTTGCTAGAAAATGCCCTGAATGCTAAGGCTACAGCCAGCGGTTAGAGGAAAAACCTCAGAATGTCTCTGTGGCTTCCAAGGGCAGGCTACTCTATTTGACTGAAAGTCCTGCGGGCTGATGTTTTGTATTTTTTTTAAAAAAAATATTCACCAAAAAAATAAAATGTTTTAACGGCTTGGCAGTGCTCAGTCAATTCCTTTGGTTTGGAAAAGCTTTGCAGCAAAGTCCCATAACCGGCGTTTCAGAAAGAAGCTCATAAAACCAAGAATCTCTTTGCCGTGGGAAACATGAGCCCAGATTTATAAAGGAGTCACTGCCAGGTTTAGATTAGGGTGGAGGGTTTTGTGTTTTTTTTGCTTTCAGTTTGGAAAAGATTGAAAATAAAGGCATGTTTGAGCAGTGTGTGAGTTTGGGACATTCTGGACAGATTTTTGGGATGTGTGCTTGAGAGGGGGGAGGGACGGTACATTCTTTCACCTCTGGTGGACATGCCCAAGGATTAAGGCTTTCTGGGAAATGATATATAATGAAATGAAAAAGGTATTTAAATATACCTTCTTGAAGAAACCAGAGGCCTTTCTCCTGGGTATGGTTAGCCATGTGGTGCTAAAGAAGGACAGAACGTTTTTTATGTATGCTACAACAGCAGCAAGGATACTTATTGCAAAGTATTGGAAGACACCAGATCTACCCACTCTGGAAGAATGGCAGATGAAGATGACAGACTATATGGGACTGGCAGAGATGACTGGCAGAATCCGAGACCAGGAGAAAGAGACAGTGGAAGAAGATTGGAAGAAATTTAAAGACTATCTTAATAAATATTATAAAATTAATGAAGGTTAGAATTGACATGGGTTTAAAAACTATGTGGTTTTCAGGGGTGTTGATTATGGAAAAAGAATAGAATTATTAAAAAATATGGGAAGTAAGGGAATGGATTTGCTGATTAGATAATGAAATTAGAATACAGAAGGGGGAGGTATGAGGAGGTCGGGGAAATTAGGTTTAAGAAAATAAGGATGGAAATTATACTTGTTTCTTTTGGTTTTTTGTTTGTGTATGTTTTTATTGTGAAACTTTAATAAATATCATTTAAAAAAAGAGAGAAAGAGGGGGGAGGGACAAGGACATGGGCCAGCCCCCTTGTGTTAAAATTATTGTTTTAACGGGGATGGGGTTTTAACTTAGGAAGGTGCTGTTTTATTCGGAGGATGGGGTTGTTTAAAATTGTTGTCAAATGTTATATGTTATAATTTGGTTTTTTGTATTTGTTTTTGCAGGCTGGAGTATTGTTTAGGGCAGCCTTTCTCAACCTGTGGAACCCCAGATGTTGTTGAACTACAACTCCCATCACCCCTAGCTAGCAAGGCCAGAGCTCAGGGATGATGGGAGTTGTAGTCCAACAACATCTGGGGACCCACAGGTTGAGAACAGCTGGTTTAGGTTTTTTTTGTTGAGGAGTGTATTGTTTAGTAATGTTAATTGTTTTGATTATTTGTTTTTGCTTTGTGTATTGTAACTTTGTGTTATGAACAGCCTTGAGACCTACAGGTATAGGGTGATGTACAAATATAATAATAATGTTGAATATGCTAATTAATGCATATACATGCAAACATAGAAAATTCAGGGGTAATGGCTAAGTTATGGAACTTACTCTGACAGGAGGCAGTGAGGGCCACCAATCTGGATGACTTTAAAAGAGGAATAGGCAAATTCAGGGAGGTAGATGTCCGGAACTGGCAGGACACAGAGATGAATGTGCACCAGGGGCAGGGGGGCTGGAGTCTGACTCAGGAGGAGGGGCAGCAATTTGTGGGGAACAGCTCCATCCAGGAGGCAAGAATCAGAGGCAGGGGGAGCTTGAGAACTGGAGGGTGGAACACAGAATGACTCAGAAGAAGAGGCAGGTCAGGCAACTAAAGAGCCAGGGGCTTCCGCACAGTGGCATAGGAAGGGGGGTTCAGTGGGTGCAGGCCGCCCCAGGTGTCATCACTGAGGGGGGTGACAAAAATATGTGGTTCTGAAAAAATAACTCCCACACCCACCACAAGGGATGCGGGTGGTGCTGTCGGTTAAACCACAGAGCCTAGGACTTGCCAATCAGAAGGTCGGTGGTTCGAATCACAAAAGCAGTCAAATACAGTGGTACCTTGGGTTAAAAACTTCATTCGTTATGGAGGTCCATTCTTAACCTGAAACTCTTCTTAACCTGAGGTACCACTGGGGCTAATGGGGCCTCCCCCCCCCCCCATTATTTCTGTTCTCAGCAATTTCTGTTCTCAGCCTGAAGCAAAGTTCTTAACCTGAGGTACTATTTCTGGGTTAGCGAAGTCTGTAACCTGAAGCATCTGTAACCTGAAGCGTCTGTAACCTGAAGCGTCTGTAACCTGAAGCGTCTGTAACCCGAGGTACCACTATACTACATTTCCTGTTTGCCCAGAGTGGACTCACAGGGGAATGTTGCTCTAGCCAGGAGGACTTGCTGTCACACCTGGTCTGGAGCATCTTCCCCCTGCGTGTGACCAGGTAGATGGGCGTGACCCTGGCAGACCCTATAAAGGGGCCAGTCATTCAGCCACCTTCCTCTTGACTCTCTTGATCCCATCTCTTCTCGATGCTTTTGCTGTGTGCTGGATCTCAGCCAGCAGCACATGGGCTCATCCCTCACAAGAGGACGTAACTGTAACTCTGTAACTGTAACTAAAAGCTAAAGCCCGCCTTCAGGATCATACTGTGAACTGAATGTAAGTGAACCTTATCGTTGCTTTCTAAAAGATGACTGTTGTGTTGTTATTGTTTTAAGAGGGGATTTACCAGGAATAATCCAATCTGGACAAGCCAGACTGGATTGCTTAACTCGAATGATTCTAACGAAACTATCAATTAGCTTCATGCTATGTAGAATGGAATGTGCTCTGCTACTAGCTCACCAGCATGAGTCAGGAAGGATAATATTTCATCAATATATATCCACTCCTACTATCCTCAACATTCCCACACCAGGTAGCACTGTCAGCTGGCTAAAACCCTGGAGAGCTGATGCCACACAGGGCAGGCAACAGGGCAAGTTTCAGTATAGGGTTGTATCCAGTGCTAGTCCTACTTAGAGTAGACCCATTGGACTTAATGGGCATGACTAGGTTTGTGAATTTCAATGGGTCTCCTCTGAGTAGAGCTTCATTGGGCACAACCCATAGCTGCCTGAGAATGCCATGTGTTGACTCCAACCCTGGGGGGGGGTCTCATGTCTAACTGTAAGATCCTCAGGGCAGGGACACAACTTCATTTATCTGTAAACAGCTGCGCACGTTGCAGTTGCAAGAGCAGCAGAAGGAATTTCTCTGGCCCACAGTGGGAGGCTGGCCCAGCTGAACGTTTCCCAGTCATGCAGGACTTGGTGCTCCAGGACGTATTTTCCAAGAAAGGGGACGGTCGCCCTACCGGAGCCTCAAGATGCAGCCTTCTCCCCGCTGAATTCTCCTGGATGCAAAAAGTGGAGCCTTTTCCATTTCCTGCTTTTGTCTCAGGTGATTCAGAGAGAGGAACTCGTGGTGGCAAGTGTGTGTGTTGCATCACGGCAAGGAGTTTATGAATGGCACACACAAAAAACCATGAATTACTGCAGCATTCAGTTAGGTCCCTAACTGCAGACCTCATTTGCTAGGTGTTATTTTTAATGCACTTTATTACCGAGGTGAAAATAGAATGAAGAAAGAGCGAAAATCACAGCCAGGGAAAAGGAGAGCCTCTCCCCTCCCCAACAAACTAAAGAAGGGGCAGGCAGCCGAATGCAGGAGTGTGAATTCTGCCATATGTGTGATTTTTCTCTCTCTTTAGCAAATGACGTAGGTTGGAGATCTTCCAGCTTCTCTTCTGTTGCTGTGGGATTCTCCGCGGAGCTGCTCCCTCCATCCTTCGAGCTCCTTCCTCCCCTTTGCTGCCAATCATGGCAGGCTAAGTTTGACTTCTGGCACGGGTTCAATGCTGTGGTGTCAGGGGACTCAGTTCACTGATGCCCAAGTCATGAACGCCCAGTCACTGAGGTTCCCAGTGCTGGAGAACCTCCGACCTACAGGGCCTTCCTCTTTGGCCTGTAGGGTCATGTTGGCCCACCTTCCTTAAACCTAACATTGCAATACATCAAGGACCGCTTCTCTCCATAGGAACCTCCCTGGACTCTGCGGTCATCATCTGAGACCCTTCTTCGGAGTCCAGATGGCGGCAACATGAGAACAGGGCCTTTTCTGCAGTGGCTCCCCATTTGTGGAATGCTCTTCCTAGGAAGACTCGCCTGGCAGCAAGCGAAGAATATTAGCATTATTTGGTTATCAAGCACATTGCATTTAAGGCGGTTCCCTTGCCGAGCCGAGAGAGCACAAAAGATCCATAATTGAGAAGATCCATTTGGGGGCACTAGACAGCATCCTAAAAAGCAGAGACATCACCTTGCCAACAAAGGTCCGTATAGTTAAAGCTATGGTTTTCCCAGCAGCGATGTATGGAAGTGAGAGCTGGACCATAAAGAAGGCTGGTCGCCGAAGAATTGATGCTTTTGAATTATGGTGCTGGAGGAGACTCTTGAGAGTCCCATGGACTGCAAGAAGATCCAACCTCTCCATTCTTAAGGAAATCAGCCCTGAGTGCTCACTGGAAGGACAGATCCTGAAGCTGAGACTCCAGTACTTTGGCCACCTCATGAGAAGAGAAGACTCCCTGGAAAAGACCCTGATGTTGGGAAAGATGGAGGACACAAGGAGAAGGGGACAACAGAGGACGAGATGGTTGGACAGTGTTCTCAAAGTTATGAGCATGAGTTTGACTGAGCTGTGGGAGGCAGTGGAAGACAGGAGTGCCTGGCGTGCTCTGGTCCATGGGGTCACGAAGAGTCGGACACGACTAAACAACAACAACAATTTGGGGGCACCACACATTATGAAAGATTAAGTCGGCCCTTGTATGAAGTATAACTCCAGTTTTGCTAGGTATTCCAGATATTTTTCTGGCAGGTCTTGGTGAAATTTTTTATGCATCCCCCATACTCCAGGAGTTCATGCAGAGTTCCTTGGTGGTTTGAAGCGTCCCCTGTCTCTATGCCCTCCAGCTGACATATGGTGATGCTTTGACATCCCTGCGCCAAATGTCATAGAAGAGTGAGAACCGGCTTGCTAGCATTGCTCTGATGTGATTTCGCTTGCTTCAAGAGCCTCTCTGACCTGCAGTACACAGACCCACGTGCTATGATCCCCTCTCCTGTGCAAGCGTAAGAGTTGTCACACTGGGTCAGAGAAAGGTCTGCCTTCATTCAACCAGCAGACTGTTGTGTCGAGACCCTCCTCAAACATTTACAGCAAGGGAGAGTGACAACTGGTTCCCTGGAAGCAGACTGCGTGACCATGGACTGCTTACTTTCTCTCAGTTCAGGCCTTCTTCCAAGAGGGCCAACTTGAATAAAATATAAGGGGAGGGGCCCAGGTAAGCCCTGCCCTGTGGAACTGATCAAAATACACTATTTGATTGGAAGATCACTAAAGAATTTATATATGCAACTACGGCCGCACGAACATTATTAGCACAACATTGGAAGGAAGAAGGTGTCCTAGTTAAATAATTTTGGCAAGTTAAATTAATGGAATATGCTGAAATGGCAAAACTGACAATGAAACTAAGAGGAAGAGATGATAACAAATTTGAGGAAGATTGGAAGGACTTTATTGCATATATTCAGAAGCAATGTACTCAGGTTAATACATTCGCAGACTACTTGTAATTTAATTTTGACTGGACAATAAGTAATTCAATGGTTTATAACTTTACAATGGACTTGCAGTATGTTGATAAACAGTGGAACCAAGGAAAAGACTAGGCGGAAGTCAATTTGTTTTGCTTTGTTTTGTCTTGATATTGTTATTGGTTTGTTTTTGTCATTTTTGGAAAATTAAAGAAATGTTTTATATAAATACACACTATTTAAATGGCAATGCTCATCAGCTGGAGGGGGTGCTGGCCCCTTTAAATGTTTTATTGGGGGCCCCAAGGGACCTCAGCCCCTAGGAGTTGTCTCCTGTGCCACCTAGAATTGTGGAGTGGGAAGGGACCCCAAGGGACATCTAGTCCAACCCCCTGCAGTGCAGGAATCTCAAACCAAATCATCCATGACAGATGACCATCCAACCTCTGCTTAAAAAGCTCCAATGAAGCAGAGTGCACAACCTCCCATTGGAGTCCGTTCCACTGTCCAAATGCTCTTGCTGCCAGAATAGTCAGATAACTACAGCAGAGGCTGGTCCATTGAGGTGCATGAAGAAGAAGAAGAAGAAGAAGAAGAAGAAGAAGAAGAAGAAGAAGAAGAAGAAGAAGAAGAAAAGTTTGGATTTTATATCCCGCTTTATCCCTAAGGAGCCTCAAAGCGGCTAACATTTTCCTTTTCCTTCCTCCCTCACAACAAACACTCTGTGAGGTGAGTGGGGCTGAGAGACTTCAGAGAAGTGTGACTGGCCCAAGGTCACCCAGCAGCTGCACATGAAGGAGCAGGGAAGCGAACCCAGTTCACCAGATTATGAGTCCACCACTCTTAACCACTACACCACACTGGCTCTCACACACACAGAAGTACACACACACGTTTCTGGGCCTAGATAGCTGGCACCCCTCCCTGAGCTTGTGCTCCGAGCTGAACTTTTGGAGCAATGGGTGGCCGTGCCTCAAAAAATGGCAAATTAAGTGAGCATACATGACGTACAATTAAAACACATCCCTCTTCTCCAAAGAATCCTACAAACTGTTTGCCCCTTGCAGTGCTACAGTTCCTAGAAAGCCTAACAAACTACAGTTCCCATGATTCTTTAGGGCAGGGGTCAGCAAACTTTTTCAGTTGAGGGCCGGTCCACCGTCTCTCAGACCTTGTGGTGGCCCAGACTATATTTTGTGGGGGGAAATGAATGAATTCCTATGCCCCACAAATAACCCAGAGATGCATTTTAAATAAAAGGACACATTCTACTCATGTAAAAACATGCTGATTCCTGGACCATCCTCAGGCCAGATTGAGAAGGCTATTGGGCCGCATCTGGCCCCCGGGCCTTAGGCTGCCTACCCCTGCTTTAGGGGATGTGTGCTTAATTTAAATCAGCCTTTCTCAACCTGTGGGTCCCCAGATGTTGTTGAACTACAACTCCCATCACCCCTAGCTAGCAAGGCCAGAGCTCAGGGATGATGGGAGTTGTAGTCCAATAACATCTGGGGACCCACAGGTTGAGAACAGCTGGTTTAAATGCATGCTGTGTATGCAGCCTAACGCTCTTCTCCAGAGTTGGTAAGCTCCCAAATACGCAGAAACTAGTACTTGTTTTGGGTTGGTCCACTCTAAATCTGATAATCCTTGGAGCTGACATTCTAAGGAATCCGTATCATTTGATTTCCAAGCATAAATAAGCACCTTCTTCTAGGTGCTTTCAGGCTCGAACTCCAAAAGATAGACATGAAACAGAGTATTTTTGCCACTCCTGGCCCTTTCCTGGCGGGAAACATCTGTACCATGCTAACAGGCCTGGCTACATTCCCTCAGAGAGAAGCAATTTACACTTCTGCCAATGGGCCTTTAGCAACTAAATTAATTAAGCTAATGGATACTTATTGAAAAACGTCTACTTGGCTGAAAGGGGGAAAGCAGGCATAAATAACAGAACAGGAATCTGTGGGATGACATTGTGTGGGGATGGCCATATCTCATCAGCTCATTAAAGCAGTTGCTCTCCAAACTTTGAGTAGAAGATTCTCAGCCTTTTCAGAACTTAAACACCATTTCTACAAGCAAAAGAAGCTATTTTCCGGTGGGGAGAGTCAATCACACACCAGCAAATTCAGGTTACATCATTATAGATTAACTTATTATTACTATTTATTTGTATATCGCCCTTCATCTGAAGAAGAAGAAGAAGAAGAAGAAGAAGAAGAAGAAGAAGAAGAAGAGTTTGGATTTGATATCCTGCTTTATCACTACCTGAAGGAGTCTCAAAGCGGCTAACATTCTCCTTTCCCTTCCTTCCCCACAACAAACACTCTGAGGTGAGTGAGGCTGAGAGACTTCAGAGAAGTGTGACTAGCCCAAGGTCACCCAGCAGCTGCATGTGGAGGAGCAGGGAATCGAACCCGGTTCACCAGATTACGAGTCTACCGCTCTTAACCACTACACCACACTGGCTCTCACAGGGCAGTCCACAACATAAAAAGGAAAACAGGTCTGGTGCAGCAAAGCCAATTCTCCTCTAAGAGCAAACATTTTGCAACAAGGACAGTGACAGGAAGGGTGGAATAATCCTGGCTTTGAAACAATGTCATCTAACATCCCAGCAAACGAATCGGAATGAAAGTTCATTAAATGGCCAATGCTGTCTAGTCTCCTTGCAAAGCAAATCAGGATGAACGCTCAATAAACAGGCTATCTGGAAGCACCCTCTGGTCAACACTTTTGTGCTGGTTGCGCAAAGCCACACCTTCCTTTCTTGAGGCAGGGGTTTGCATGGTGTTGATTGGCTAGCCCTTGTGTCCGTCATGAAGCCACCCGCCCACCCCATATCATCTCAGAGCATTACGATGGTAATAAAACACCAAGCAAACATTTGAGCAAACTTGGAGGAACTTGGGGGTGGGGGAAGCAGCAGACAGCCCTGCTGGCGCATGGGAAAGGTGACCAGGGGGCCCAGAGACTCCGTGAGACTTATTACAGGAGCAAAGTCATGGGGTTCAGGAGAAGTCATCCCACATAGCAGAAAGATCCACCATTGCCTCTAGGGTTGCCAAGTCAGGAGCATCTCAGACCCTTGTGATGTCATAAGAGAGGCCCCTGATGATGTCACAGGGAAGGACTCTGGAGATGGAGGTTAATTGGGAGAATGGAGCAGAGGAGGATAGACCCCTACACCCAAAGTTTATTTGCTATAATTTGCAGCCAACTCCTACAAAGCTGAAGCTTGCAAGCTGTGCGCAGTCTTCTTAATATGTTGTTGTTGTTGTTGTGACTCTTGCCCACCTGGCAATTCAAGCCCTCCACCTGCCCCCTGGTCGGTGGCCGGGCAAACCTAGAAAATTCAGGTCAGACCTGGAGGTCTGGCAACCCTAATTAGCTCCTATTTGTATCAAAGGCAGATTTAGGGCAGCGTGACCGGTTGCCCCACACAGGGCTCCCAGCTGAGGGGGCGCCTTTCCTACTCTTTCCCAAAGCCTAGTAAGTACACTGGTACCTCGGGTTAAGAACTTAATTCGTTCTGGAGGTCTGTTCTTAACCTGAAACTGTTCTTAACCTAAAGCACCACTTTAGCTAATGGGGCCTCCTGCTGCCACTGCGCCACCGGAGCATGATTTCTGTTCTCATCCTGAAGCAAAATTCTTAACCCGAGGTACTATTTCTGGGTTAGCGGATTCTGTAACCCGAAGCGTATGTAACCCGAGGTACCACTGTACTTGCTTTAGGAAGGCGGTGTGAGGGCTCTGACAGGGTCCTGGAGTCCTCCCTTCTCCTTCCCTGTAAGTACTTGTTCAGCTTTGGGAAGGGGCTCCTTCCCAGAGCCCAGTGCCTTGCTTACCCAACTTTGGGAAGGCAGCACGAGGGCTGGGGGCGGGCATCAAATTTCAGCCTTGCACAGGGTGCCATATTACCAAGGTCCACCCCTGTTTGTATGAAGTGTAAGACTTCTGCCCACACACTTCCAGGCATTTCTTTGCTTAAGGACTAGGAACATGAGTGATGGTTGTTTTCTAAAGCAGTGGTTTAGACCACAACACCACCCACTCAGCACCACTGAGCCTCTTGGGCTTGCTGATCGGAAGGTTGGCGGTTCGAATCCGGACAACAGGGTGAGCTCCTGTTGCTCTGTCCCAACTTCTGCCAACCTAGCAGTTTGAAAGCATGCCAGTGCAAGTAGATAAATAGGTACCGCTGCAGCAGGAAGGTAAACAGTGTTTCCGTGCTCTCTGGCTCATCACATTGTGCCAGAAGTGGTTTAGTCATGCTGGCCACATGACCCGGAAGCTGTCTGTGGACAAATGCCGGCTCCCTCAGCCTGAAAACAAGATGAGCGCCGCAACCCCATAGTTGCCTTTGACTGGACTGAACTGTCCAGGGGTCCTTTACCTTTTTTAAAGCAAGCAAGCCATGGTTTTTCCTCATGCTGCATTCTGCACCTGATACTAGAATCAGCGCATCAGAAAACACTCTTTGTGTTCTTCTCCAAAGTGCCTGGAAAGGCAATTCTGGATGCAGTTCCTTGACCATAAGCACTGTTGAACACAGTGGGGCTTTCTTCTGAGTAAAACATGCATGCAATCGCAAAGACTGACAGTCCAAAGAAAGGCATCTTGCCGGATCCAAATAGGGCTGTGCTGAAATATTTATGCACACCCTAAATAATAGATTGGGTAGTGGCAAAAAAAGAGAGACATCTCATTTTATGTACGTCTTTGCTGTCATGTTTCATTTTTAGCACTGGAGCAGGCACAATAGTTTACGGAATGTAACAACTGCATCTCCATCTGAAGCAAATAATAATAATTTCCCCCCCCTCTCCTTTTTTAGTGTCCATCTTTTCAGCTTTTGTTATTCCTCATCCTAAGGGGAAGAACCACACAGCTGGGTCCAGAAGCTCAATCGGTCAACATCAGCATTTGCCTCACGTCTTATTTGTGGACACCTCTGCAATTAAACTCTCCAGATCATCTGCTCCATTTTGCATTATGTTGACCCACTTTCCGGCTGTTCATTAATAACGTTTGTTGTGCGGAAAGGGGTCCCCATTACTCAGTCTTGCTAACGCAAAGCATGCACAAAAAAGGGGCCCAGGCCTCACATACTCCCAGGGGACACGCACACCACCTAGAAACCTCCAAATTTGGTACAGAGGAGTCCTAAGACAGAGGTGAGGCAACTCCAGATGTGCAGGGTCAGTATTGCTCTCTGTGAGACCCCACCAACCTGGTGCAAAAATCACACACTCAAAAATCACACACCCAGGAATTTGTTTTGAGTATTAGAACTGGATGGAAATCTCCGTCCTTCTGCTCCGAAATCCACTCCTGGTTACCCCAGGCATTCTTCATTTCAGAGGCTTACCAGGATGACACCTCCACCTCCGCAAATTTGTCATTTTGGTGCACAATTCTGCCTAATATACACACTTTTGCAAAGTCGTTTCCCGTAAAAGAACGCATTCTTCTGTTATTTTCATGAATGAATGCATTTAAACACATGCGCATCTCCCCCCTATGCATTTCTTGAATGGAGAACTGCCTTATGAAATTCAGAGAATTTCACAGCCAGTTGCTGTGTTTCGATCCCTGGATTGTTCTGGAAAGGGCAAATTGGACAAGTTTGCCTTTCAAGGTGAAATGAGTTCAATTTCTCCCTCACCGCTCCCTGCCAGTTCAAAATGGGCTGCCCTGCCCTGCGGTTCTGTTGAATTCCCCCTCCCCACCCCCTAGTGCTATTTAGTTGGAGAGGGAAAGGAAGTGGAATGGAGTATCACAGATGGGGGCAAGGCTGGCTGCTGGAGCCCTGAGCACTCCACGCTATGACATTTTGCTGCAGCGCCCATCCTGGTGTGAGCTTATAAAAGGGACCAGCTACCAAATTTGCCTCACTTACCCCATGGTGGGCCATTACTCCTCCTTTACATCATTTCTCTCCCCACCCACACCTTTAAGCCTCCACAATGTTTTAAAAATCACTTGGTCTGTGATTATGCCATTCCTGATGGTTGCAACAATAATCCCCCAAATTCATCGCACTGAACCTCTCAGGGTTCCTTTCAAGAACTGCGCCTTAATGAAACCACGTAGGTTTGTTCCGTATCGCAGACTCCTGGTGGTTTCCTAATAGCCAAGTTGCTCCAGCATTAGCGTCGCCGAGTTTCTTTTGTCCTCACGGTCTGATTATGCCTGCTAAGACATTACAGCAATTTTTAAAAGCAGGTTTGATGCCTCTGTGGGGAAAAGAGAGAGAGAGCGCAAGAACACTCCTGAGCGCCACCAAAATGAACAACTCTCTGCATGACATTGAAAGGCAAAGGCATTTCAAAGGGAGGGAAAAGAAAGTGTTCTCATCAAGTGTGTAGCAGTTTTCAGGATCAGAGCAACCCACGAAATCTCTGGAAGCAAATAAATTAGGGTGTGGGTATTTTGACATTTGAAAGGGGGGCGAGATATAGACTGGTCGGGAGACTCCCAGCAGAGTTCAGGCTTCTAAGCTCATTTCTCTGTCTAGTTGGGGCAAACATTATTGCTCACCTAGGGAGACTGGATATTTTGAATATGAGGGCCTGAAGACATGCATGTCACCAAAGAAGTTGGTTTAAATAAATAGATGCATATTAAAACAAATTGGGACGCAGGTGGCGCTGTGGGTTAAACCACAGAGCCTAGGACTTGCCGATCAGAAGGTCTGTGATTCGAATCCCCGTGACGGGGTGAGCTCCCGTTGCTCGGTCCCCGCTCCTGCCAACTTAGCAGTTCGAAAGCAGGTCAAAGTGCAAGTAGATAAATAGGTACTGCTCTGGCAGGAAGGTAAATGGCGTTTCTGCTCTGGTTCGCCAGAAGCGGCTTAGTCATGCTGGCCACATGACCTGGAAGCTGTACGCCGGCTCCCTCGGCCAATAAAGCAAGATGAGCGCCGCAACCCCAGAGTCGACCACGACTGGACCTAATGGTCAGAGGTCCCTTTACCTTTTAAAACAAATTGCCTATTGAATTGTGAATAGCTTCCCAAGGATTTGGGGGTATTTTTAAAGGAAAAGCAGCCTCGAAGGCTGGATTCAGGTGAAGAAAAGCAACGTGGAAGGAAATGCTTCATCCGTTACTTTCTTGCCATTGCAAACTTTTGCATCTTTCCCCATATACATAGAAGGGCCATAAGGAGAATGGAATTATTATTATTAATAATTTTCCAAGTGGAGCAGGGGAGAGCGGTGGGAGTTTTATTGCAAAAAAAGGGGGGCAGTGGGGAAAGGGTCAAGAGTACCATCTCTCAATGCTGCTTCTCAATTCAAACTGGCAGGTTTCAGAGGTCCCATCTCCCCCCCCCCCATCTCAGGTGACATCCCTAACAAGTGGCTATCCAACCTCTGCTTAAAAACCTCTGAGGTCCACCACCTTCCAAGCGAGTCCGTCCCACTGTCTAACAGCTCTTACTGATGTTTAATTGGAATCTCCTTTCCTGTAACTTGAAGTCATTAGTTTGTGTCCTACCCTCCGGAGCAGGAGAAAACAAGCTTTCTCCATCTTCCACGTGACAGCCCTTAAGATATTTGAAGATGGCTAGCCTATCTCCTCTCAGTCTCCTCTTTTCCAGGCTAAACATACTCAGCTCCCTCAACTGTCCCTCATAAGGCTTTGCTTCCAGACCCTTAATCATCTTGGTCTGCCCTCCATATAAATGGAATAAACAAATGATTTGTCTACCAGGAGGAATCCGCTGAGAAGGTTAGATCTGTGCCTTTAAACAGAGCACCATGTGCCATTTTCCCATCTCAGCCCAGCTGCCAGTTCTGATTACACAGAGCATTTCTTGAAAGCGAAACACTTTCCAGTAATCTCGCTAACCGTCACACCTTTTCTGGCATATACAGGTCACTTTTAGGTAGCAGTTCAGTCTGCCAAGGTCTTTCGCATTCATGAAGTGGGATAGATAGCTGTCATTACCGCCTTCCGCCTTTCGAGAGCCTAACTAGACATTTCAGGGGATGCGTGGTGGCTGCCAGCATCTACTGAAAGAAGACTAACAAATGTGTATTTATTACCTGCTCCACGAGCTAATTGCGGAGAAAAGACCTAGGTGACCTTAAGCACACACACAAGGGTTGCAGAAATACCCATTTGCGGGTAGGTGTGGGCAGTCCAGCTTGGACAGAACAGAGAGAAGGACCCAAATTATCTCATCTGTTGCTTTGATGTCTTCCTTTCCCTGAAGCCAAGTTCCATCACTGGAGCAGTTATTGGCAAGATTCCTGGGGATTTTAGGAAGGAGTTCAGTTAAGTGGCAGCAGAGTATGTTCACAGTAAGAGAGCTGAATTCGTACCCTTCCTCTCTTTATCTTTGCCCACTCTGCTGCCTGCTCTGTACCAGGTACCTGCCCTCTTGTTATTACATTGTAGCATGCCAAGAATCTGAATGTTGTACAGAGGATGGCATCAGTGGTACGGTCACCTCCGAGGCAGAGATGAGAAGAGCCCATCATTTTTGGGGAGGGGGAGGAAACAACCCCCACCTCATCTGCAGAGCTGAAGGCAAGAGGATTTGTGCAGTTAATTAATTGCCAATTGATGTTTACATAGCGGCAGGGATAAAATCGACAAAAATATTTATGAATTGCAGCGCGAAGACCACTCCATGCAAAGAGCAATAGATTGCATAAATATGGATTAAACAGCTGAAGACTGGGTTAAAAACAGTGGTTTAACCTCAGGCACCTCAAGCTTTACCCAGAGATAAAAGATTGACAGCGCTCCTGAAAGATGTTCTGTTCTAGTTTAGCAGATCACCTGAGAGGGAGGAGGAATAGCAACTGAGCACCTCACCAGAAACCCTTTGGAGTTTGTCTGTCTGTCTTATTATAGAATCATAGAATTGTAGGGTCATCTAGTCCAACTCTCTGTAGTGCAGGAATCTCAACTAAAGCATCCACGACAGGCGGCCATCCAGACTCTGCTTAAAAACCTCCAAGGAAGGAGAGTCCACCACCTCTCATGGGAGTCTGTTCCACTGCTGAACAGCTCTTACTGTCAGAAAGTTGTCCCAAGTGTTTAGTCAGAATCTCCTTTCTGGTAACTTGGGATCCATTGGTCCTAGCTTCCAGAGAAGGAGAAAACAAGCTTGCTCCGTCTTCTATGTGACAGCCTTTTAGATACATGAAGATAGCTATCATATCTCATCTCAATCTCCTCTTTTCCAGGCTAAACATACCCAGCTCCCTCAACTGTTCCTCCTAAGGCTTAGTTTCCAGACCCTTGATCATCTTGGCCTCCCTCCTCTGCACACATTCCAGCTTGTCTTTATCCTTCTTAAACTGTGGTACCCAGAACTGGATACAGTACTCCAGGTGTGTTCTGACCAATGCAGAATAGAGTGTTACTATTACATCCCTTGATCTGGACACTAGACTTCTCTTGGTGCAGCCTAGAATAGCATTAGCCTTTTTTGCTGCTGCATCACACTGTTGACTCATGTTAAGCTTGTGGTCCGCTAAGACCCCAATATCTTTTTCACATGTATTACTGGCAACCCAGGTGTCCCCCATCTTATACTGGTGCAGCTGGTCATTCCTGCCTGTTAAGTATCATTGTTTAATTGATGCTGGAATTGGAATGGCTATGTGTATTGCTGAAAGGTTTAACATTGGAATACTGCCTAAGTGTAGAACCCTAGCCATAGGTCAGGAAGGTAGAGCAGCCTACCGTAACCTGGTGCCCTGCAGATGTGCTGGACTGTAACTCCCATGCAGGAAGAGGTGCCTTTTGCCCATTGAGAGCCAGTGTGGTGTAGTGGTTAAGAGCGGTAGTCTCGTAATCTGGGGAACCGGGTTCGCGTCTCCGCTCCTCCACATGCAGCTGCTGGGTGACCTTGGGCCAGTCACACTTCTCTCAGCCCCACTCACCTCACAGAGTGTTTGTTGTGGGGGAGGAAGGGAAAGGAGAATGTGAGCCGCTTTGAGACTCCTTAAAGGGAGTGAAAGGCGGGATATCAAATCCAAACTCTTCTTCTTCTTCATTGGAAGGGATTGGGCAGAAGGCAGGGAGGCCAACAGTAGGTGGCGCCAGAGTCAATGACAAGCAGGGCCAATTAGAAGACTGATAGATGATATGATAGCCATCTTCAAATACCTGAATGGCTGTTGCATGGAAGATGGAGCAGGCTTGTTTTCTGCTGCTGCAGAGGCAAGGACCCAAACCAATGGATTCAAGAAAGGAGATTCCGACTAAACATTAGGAAAAAAGTTCTATGTTAAGAGCTGTTTAGCAGTGGAACAGGCTCCCTCAGAAGGTGGTAGACTCTCTTTCAGTGGAGGTTTTTGTTTTTAAAAATGATTTTTATTTGATTTTACAAGTGTAGAATTATGACAAGACAAAATACAGATCCGTTTTTAGAGATTTCTCTGAATCTCCAGTCTTCCCACCTCCCATTCATGGGTCCTATTCTCAACCTTTTCAACTGCGTATTATTTCATAATCCATATTTTATATCTCTCTGTATTGTCCACGATAACTGCTACATTACAAACGTCATTAAAATCCTGCTAATGTTTTCATACCTGCTTACAGTAGTCTCCTAGATAAATTTAAATTTCACCCCATTCTTTATTGAAATTTTTGTCCTCTTGGTTCCTGAGCTTTCTGGTCAATTTTGCCATTTTGGCGTACTCCAGCTGCTTGGTTTGCCATTCCTCTCTGGTAGGGATTTTGTCTTCTTTCCATCTCTGGGCTAGTAACATCTGTGCGACTGTTGTCGCATACATAAAAAGTATTTTCTGCTCCTTTGGGATATCAGTACCTACAATTCCTAACAAAAAAAGCTTCTGGTATTTTTATACAGGTTGTTTTTTAAAAGTCATTTCATTATATATCATTTCCCAGAATGCTTTTATTACCTTGCATGACCTCAGTGGAGGTTTTTAAACAGAGGTTGGATGGCCATCTGTCGGGGATTCTTCAGCTGTGGTTCCTGAACTGCAAGGGGTTGGACAAGATCATGGGTAGGCAACCTAAGGCCCGGGGGCCAGATCCGGCCCAATCGCCTTCTAAATCCGGCCTGCAGATGGTCCGGGAATCAGTGTGTTTTTACATGAGTAGAATGTGTGCTTTTATTTAAAATGCACCCCCACCCACGCAAAGTATAGTCCGGCCCCCCACAAGGTCTGAGGGACAGAGGACTGGCCCCCTGCTGAAAAAGTTTGCTGACCCCTGGACAAGATGAACCTCAGCAGGTCCCTTCCAACTCTACAATTCTATGACTCCACGATGTTGTTGTTGTTTAGTCGTTTAGTTGTGTCCAACTCTTCGTGATTCCATGGACCAGAGCACGCCAGGCATTCCTGTCTTCCACTGCCTCCCGCAGTTTGGTCAAACTCATGCTGGTAGCTTCGAGAACACTGTCCAATCATCTCGTCCTCCGTTCTCTCCTTCTCCTTGTGCCCTCAGTCTTTCCCAACATCAGGGTCTTTTCCAGGGAGTCTTCTCTTCTCATGAGGTGGCCAAAGTATTGGAGTCTCAGCTTCACGGTCTGTCCTTCCAGTGAGCACTCAGGGCTGATTTCCTTAAGAATGGAGAGGTTGGATCTTCTTGCAGTCAAGAGTCTCCTCCAGCACCATAATTCAAAAGCATCAATTCTTCGGCAATCAGCCTTCTTTATGGTCCAGCTCTCACTTCCATACATCACTAATGACTCCATGATACTTGATCCCAGCTTTGTCCCCATTCTCCTCCTGGCTGCTGAGTTCTACAATGACAACACTGAGACTCAGGAGAAGGAAGCTGACAGGCAGGGCCACTCCCTGGGCTGGTTGTACCTACATATGAAGGCAGGCAGGTGGGAGACTATGGTTGGTGGGACAGTGTCCTGTTTAATGGACCGATCTCCACTGTCTTCAGGGTATCAGGTTGGGGGAGAATTCTCTTGACATCTCCCCGCCCTGCTCTAAGAAGCAAGGATGGGAGAGATGTTCTTTTTAAAACACAGAACCTGAAGCATGCAAGGAATTAGCCAAGTGGCAGGATGAAATACGATCTGGGCTTCATTCCTATAGATAGCCTGGCACACAAGGGGCAGAACGTGTGCGTAAGGGTTTGGTAATTGCCTCGGAAGATGGCATTCTGCCAAGCTCACTTTGCTCGTTCATCTCCAGGCATTCCGAGGGCCGCACCGCATAGCTGGGGAATGGAATTCCGATTGGTGCCGGGAAGCCGATCTATACGAAGATGCTGTAAACGTAGGCAAATGGAGAGTGGTCCACAGGGCATTTTGCTTATTTGGTAGGTGTTCCCGGCCCAATTGCTGGTGGCACATTAATACTCAGGAGGGGGGTGGATTGCAAAATGTTAATTAAAAGCAAACAAACCTCAGGGGGTTGCACCAAATTGCTTGGGGCGGGGAAGATGCAGCTGGAAAGGCTGCTAGGAAAAACAAACGAGGGATGAGTAAAGTCAATCTGTTGCCAGCTGAAATATATTCGGAGTCGAGAGTGGATTTCATGCTCTTTATTCAGCTCATAGTGGTGAGGAGGAATGGAAGTTCCCCCAGAATGTCTGCTTTATATATGTTCTTTACACAATGGGCTCCACGTGATTGGCTAATTCGGGGATTCTCCTGTAGGCCAATCAGGTTGCGGGTTCACTTCCACCTGGAGCTGGATTGGGTGCCTCCTGTGGACCAATCAGACCGCTGCATTCTGAATCCTATTGTTCTAGGACCAATCAGACTGCTGCATTCTGAATCCTATTGTTCTAGGACCAATCAGACTGCTGCATTCTGAATCCTATTCAACTCAGTACATAACACCAACCCAAGCCAATTTCACATGTACTTCACTCCTAAGTCCATCCCATTTTTGGCATCAGCATATTTAAATAGTATCTCCCAACACATGATTTTTAAAAACATATACCGGTATGTCAGTATAACAATGTCTGGAGGGACACAGCTTCCCCTTTCAGAAGGATGGTTTTGGTTCTGGGTAGGGAGTTCCAGTTTCAGAATTTAGGAGCCACCACTGAAAAGGCTCTCCTACAAGGTACCCGGAGAAATGCTTTCTCTCAAGATATTAGGTGATGGGGAGTCTTGGGAAAAGGGTGTGCTTCTAATTTAAGGAACAACTGCTTCCTGGTTTACTGGAGAGCCAGTGTGGTGTGGTGGTTAAGAGCGGTAGACTCGTAATCTGGTGAACCGGGTTCGAGTCTCCGCTCCTCCGCATGCAGCTGCTGGGTGACCTTGGGCTAGTCACACTTCTCTGAAGTCTCTCAGCCCCACTCACCTCACAGAGTGTTTGTTGTGGGGGAGGAAGGGAAAGGAGAATGTTAGCCGCTTTGAGACTACTTCGGGTAGTGACAAAGTGGGATATCAAATCCAAACTCTTCTCTTCTTCTACTGATCAAAAAGCCTTTTAGCTGATTAATCTGACTGACTAAATGAGAGCCCCCCGATAACCCAAAGGAAGGGAACCCATATGGGAAAGATGCACAGAGCATCAGCCTTGCAAGCAGAAGCTTCCAGGTTCAAATCCCGGCCTCTCCAGGTAGGACTGAGAAAGATTTCCTGCCTGAAACCCTAGTCAGTGTAGACAGTACAGAGCCAGATGGACCAAAGGTCTGAGCTGGGGTGAGGCAGCTTCCTGCACTCCTATGTAAAAGGTAAAGGGACCCCTGACCATTAGGTCCAGTCGTGACCGACTCTGGGGTTGCAGCGCTCATCTTGCTTTATTGGCCGAGGGAGCCGGCGTACAGCTTCCGGTCATGTGGCCAGCATGACTAAGCCGCTTCTGGTGAACCAGAGCAGCGCACGGAAACGCCGTTCACCTTCCCGCCGGAGTGGTACCTATTTATCTACTTGCACTTTGACGTGCTTTCAAACTGCTAGGTTGGCAGGAGCAGGGACCCAGCAATGGGAGCTCACTCCGTCACAGGGATTCGAACCGCCGACCTTCTGATCGGCAAGTCCTAGGCTCTGTGGTTTAACCCACAGCGCCACCTGCGTCCCTCTGTACTCCTATGTAGAGCATGTTTATCCTGGGATGGGCGCCATATCGCTAAATGTGACTCTCTTGAACGCGGCTGGTTCAGGGTAGCTGCCTCGCCCCTTCCAGAAAGAAGCCGCTTCAGTCGGCAGACACTGTCTGCAAGCATTTAAGGGCCCGTGGCTGAGCTATTTGGGAAGAAGGAATGGCAAGATAATTGAAATCTTCACCTGTTCTGGTGCAGCTATTAAGCGACCCCGCAGGGAGCTCCTTTAATTAGCCGCGCCGCAGTACCTAATTCAGTGGAGACCCTCAACGAGCTTCTTAATCAGGTCTCCACAAACAACGCAGAGGAACGGCACTCTTCTGGGAAAGCTCCTGCCCGACTTTATCGTTTCCAGGCACAGAAGGCAACGGGCTTTCGACCCAAATGCGGTTGCAAGCTCAGCTGTTTCCCACTGTATCCCAGTAGCCCTTCTCTGCCTCGGCCCAGCGAGAGGCACAGCAAGATGGGGACATGTTGTGAGTACAAGAGTATACCTGAAGGAGCGTCTCCACCCTCATCGTTCAGCCCGGACACTGAGGACCAGCTCCAAGGGACTTCTGGCGGTTCCCTCACTGTGAGAAGTGAGGTTGCAGGGAACCAGGCAGAGGGCCTTCTTGGTAGTGGCTCCCACATTGTGGAATGCCCTCCCATCATACGTCAAGGAAATAAACAACTGTCTTTTAGAAGACATCTGAAGGCAGCCTTGTTTAGGGAAGTTTTTAATGTTTAATGTTTTATCGTGTTTTTAATATTCTGTTGGGAGCCGCCCAGAGTGGCTGGGGAGGCCCGGTCAGATGGGCAGGGTATAAGTAATAAATTGTTGTTGTTGTTGTTGCAGGAGGGTGGACAGCTGTTCTGAGGAAAGGTGGGATAAAAATGCAATGTTACCTTATTCGGATCTGACCCAGCTAATTCCTAACAGAATTAGAGTACAGTGGTACCTTGGGTTACATGCGCTTCAGGTTACAGACTCCACTAACCCAGAAATAGTGCCTAAGGTTAAGAACTTTGCTTCAGGATGAGAACAGAAATCGTGCTGTGGCGGTGCGGCGGCAGCAGGAGGCCCTATTAGCTAAAGTGGTGCTTCAGGTTAAGAACAGTTTCAGGTTAAGAACGGACCTCCGGAACGAATTAAGTACTTAACCCGAGGTACCACTATAGAGAAAAGGCAGAAGAAAAGTACCATATTTACTTGTTAACCCGCAGCAATTTTTTTGCTCTTGTTAATCTCAGACCCAAAAAATGGATCTTCTAGTGTCAGATGGGCAGGGGAATAAGAATAAGAATAATACTCACTTTAGTTGGGCTAGCTGCCTGACAGTTTAAACCAGATGTGGGGAACTTTTGGTCCTTTAGGCTGTGCACATTTAAAGCACATCTCCTCCCAGCTTGCAAAGGGAACTGTAGTTCATTCAGGGGGCTGGGAATTGTACTTTTGTGAGGGGTAAACAACAGTTCCCAGATTTGGAGGAAGTGACTGTGTTAAATGATTGGTGTGTCTGCAGCTGCAGATTAATTTCCAGGCACCTTGCTGTGATTTGCCAACACCAAAAAGAGAGAGAGGAGAATACAGTTTGCAGAGGGAAGGAGACAGCCAGGCCCGTTTGCAGATATCTCATGAAACAGCTGCCCCTCTGCACTTTTGTGTCACAGCTTAGTGCAACACGCACCAATTTGGAGGATTTCCTTTTGACCGACTGATCTCCTGTCAGCCTTCCAAACAGGTCTGTATCTGCCAGGGTCGCTCCAGGTCAGGGGCAGTGATATGGGCAGAGACAAGCAAGCAGATTAAAGGCAAAAATGAAGTGGGTGGGTGTGTTGAGGATCCCATTTTGCTCAGCTAAAGAGAGCTCTCAGGAAAAGGTGCTGCCTAAAGCTGCGTCCCGTCCTCATGTTGTGCGTAAGTGCAATGCAGAAGGCAACATGGGGAAACAGCCAGTCTTCTTTCACAAAGAGGGTCTTCGTGGGACAAGTGCTTCATTCCTGAGCCTCAGGACCCAGGACAGGATGAACCAATGGTCTTACTCAGTGTAAGGCAGCTTCCTTGTGGGTTCCCACGAGGCAAGACACAGTGATAACAGGAAGTCCCTTTATTGAACTACAGTCATATCTCATGTTACGTTTCCTTCATATTACGTTTTTTCAGGTTGCATCCTGTGGCGACCCGGAAGTACTGGAAAGGGTTACTTCTGGGTTTCGCCGCTCGCACATGCGCAGTATGCGCAGTAAATTGCACTTCACGCATGCGCACAAGCGCCAAATTACTCCGCGCACCTGCGCAGATATGGCACATCAGGTTGCGGGCTTTTCCGAACGGGCCTCCGGAATGTGCATTTGCTTCACGTTGCATTTTTTTCTGGTTATGAACGCGGCAAACTTGGAAGTGTTTACTTCTGGGTTCACTGCTTCGCGCATGCACAGGAGCAATCTATCACGCCACGCGCATGCGCAGAAGTGACACAGACTTTTCAGGGTGTGAATGGCACCCCGGAATGGATCACATCCATAAGTAGAGGTACCACTGTAGATCAGGCATAGACAAAGCCGGCCCTCCAGCTGTTTTGGGACTACAACTCCCAGCATCCCTAGCTAACAGGACCAGTGGTCAGGGATGGGAATTGTAGTCCCAAAACGTCTGGAGGGCCAAGTTTGCCTATGCCTGGAATAGATTCATGAAATTAACATGGAAAACTGTTAAGAGGAACTTGCTTGAAAAAATGTTGAGATCAGTCAAAACTGCATGCAGGAATGTATTGGGAGAAATGCAAACTATCATGCTGGAAAAATTTCACAGGGACTTTTTAAAATAAAATAAAAAACACAAACTAATGCAGAAATGTGAGGAACTGGACTTAAGGGTGAAAAAACAAGAAATCGAAACTGAAACAATTAATCCCTAGTCCATACAAGATAGGACCCGAGCACACAGAAGAGTTTTTGCCAAAGGGGCAGTGAGGAAAGGTCATAGTTTTGGCACGTTGTAAATGCAGCCGAGACGCAATATCAAATTTGGGCAGAGATGGAACGTGAAGAGTCCAAAGGAAAACCAACAGGTTGGACCGAGGATGCGTCTAGCTTGGCACTTTATATGTTTCTCAAGTTGGAGATTAATTCTACTGGAAGTGGCTAGAAGGGATCCTTACTGTTCTTTGCTAATCTCTCCAAGGTGTTGGGCAAAGGGCTGTCGCAGGCTTTGTACCCAAGCTCTGTTCGACTCAAAGCCCCCAGGGTTGAACCTGGAAACATCTCTGAGCAATGCATTCGCTTGGCTCCTGAAACACAACCCCCACCCCCAAGAAGGAGCTGCCATATACCAAGTAAATTTAGACGGGAAGCTGGCACATCTTACTTCCACTGGTTATGTTTTCTGGAGGAAGTTGTCACTTGAACAGCTCAGCTATGTTCCTGACTCCTGGAACCACCAGACTCCTTGGCAGCTTCGAAGACGGTGATGGCGGGTGGCCATGTGATTTGCAGCCCACTTTGAATGTCACGCTCCAAAGTCAGTCCCAAAAGCTTCCCCCGCCCCTCACCAGATGGAGGTTGTGTGGATAACCGTTCATGCCTCTCCTTCCCTGATGAGAGCGTGTTTGCGAAGGGCAGGAGGCAGCTCTATGACACAGGAAGCTCCCCTTGGACTTCTCCTTCATGCCGGACGTAACTCTCGTTTTCTGTGCCTGCAAGACCCAAAGATCCCATGTTAGGAAAGACATCACTTTGAGAAAGGTCTACGCTGCTGTTTCTTAAAACAGGGGTGGATGAAGGGGGGTGTGGTGGGTGCTATCTGCCCCGGGTGTCACCACTGAGGAGGGTGACAAAATGCCAGGCGGCACTCACCGTGGGCCTGCAGCGCACTCGAACCACACGTCTCTCCTGGGAGTGACACGGTGGCTTGGGCACCTGCAGGCCCAAATGGTCTGCCTACCTCCCCCCCAGCTGTAGGGTGGCTGAGTGGGAGGAGGCAGGCAGACTGCGGAGGCCCCACAGTGAGCCCCCCCCCCATGGGCAGCTCGCCTCACCCCTGGGCAGCCGTCCCAGGTGCCCTCACAGCTTCCTCCGCTGCCGGGGATGAGGCACCTTCAACCCCAGAGCTGTTGCTGGACCACAATCTCCCATCCTCCTCCCTGGCCACTGGCAATCCTGACTGGGGCTTGAAAACCCTCTAAGTGTCCCTATTTTCCAGGGACGGTTCTGGATTTACAGAAGCCCAGTTTCTGATTTGATCCTGTATACCTGAAGGAGCGTCTCCACCCCCATCATTCAGCCCGGACACTGAGATCCAGCGCCAAGGGCCTTCTGGCGGTTCCCTCACTGCGAGAAGTGAGGTTACAGGGAACCAGGCAGAGGGCCTTCTCGGTAGTGGTGCCCACCCTGTGGAACAACCCTCCCTTCAGATATGAAGGAAATAAGCAGCTATCCTATCTTTAAAAGACATCTGAAGGCAGCCCTGTTCAGGGAAGTTTTTAATATTTAATGCTGTATTGTTTTTAACACTCGATTGGGAGCTGCCCAGAGTGGCTGGGGAAACTCAGCCAGATGGGCGGGGTATAAGTAATAAATTATATTATTATTATTATTATTATCATCATCATCATCATCATCACAGAATGTCCTGTTTTTCCTTAGGACATCCCTATTTTCTTTGGATAAATGTTGGAGATTATGGAGTTATGTGACCCCCAAGCCAAGGAGATAAGTAACTATACAACTTTTAGAATATATCTGAAGGCAGCCCTGTATAGGGAAGCTTTTTTAAAAAAAATGTTTTAAGTTGGAAGCCGCCCAGAGTGGCTGGGGCAACCCTGTCAGATGGGTGAGGTATAAATAATGAAATTATTATTAGTATTATTATGGAATAGGATGTCCCTATTATCATCAGAGAACTGTTGGAGGGTATGGGCTTATGGGGTCAGCATCTTGCAGGGCACCAGTTTCCTCATTCTTGCTTTAAAACTTATTCTCTTTGGAAGCTTTCCTGAAAAGGCTGCTTTAACTCCTTTCCTGGAATGCTTTCGATATATTCCAAACACACTTTTCAGCGGGAGTTTTAGAGAGGAGAATGTCCTCCTGGGGATTTCCGAAACTGCTTGATAAGGAGAGCGCCAAAAGCTGGTGGGTTTCGTTCATGCTGCGGTTGTCAAATTAGCATCTCCTAGTGAGAAAGCTAATATTATCTCCTGTTAATTCTGCTGCAAAGGTGCTGCTCTGCTCATATCTTCTAGAAGAATGTAAGGAGACCCTTGCTGGATCAGGCCGGTGGCCCACCTAGTCCAGCATCCTATCCCCTCAGTGGCCAACCATATATGCCTGTGAGAAGCCCGCAAGCAGGATTCGAACACAAGAGCACTCTCCCCTTCTGCTTTTTCCAACAACTGGTATACAGAAGCATACTGCCTTGGAGGCCACAACACCAACTGCTAGGGGCCGAGCCCAACTGGGGTTTCCCAATATATTTGGCTGAGACCCGCCCAATGTCAAAAAAATCAGGGGATGGAGGAGGCCAATTGCAAAGCCAAGTGCTGAGAGGCAGGTGGCCGTGGCAGGAGGAGGAGCCTGCAGCCATTGAAGCTGTGCCACTGCTGCAGCATAGCTGTCAACTTACAGATTTGAAAATAAAGGACCAGCAGCCTCGAAAATAAGGGATCAGCAGCCAAAATAAGGGATTTTCAGAGCACAGGTATGTTCAACTTCTGAGCCCCTCCGAGCCAAAGGCAGCCCAGCCAGCAGCCAAACGAAGCCTCAAGTGGTGGTTCCCACAGCGCAGCAACCCGGCAAAGGGGATACAGCAAGGAAAACCACCGTCACCTCTCCGCTGGGAAGCGCTGAGCAAAGGCGAGTCCCCAGGCAACGTGGCCGATTTGATCGGCACAAGGCATGCAAGCTCCACCCCCCAGTTGTTCTAAGACTCCTTATTGGGTGAGCAACGCAGCCAAGCAACACAGTTGGAGCCTCCCTCCTCCCTGGCTGGCAGGGAAGGAGGGAGAGGAGCTGCTTCCTTTGAAACCCGGGAAATTTAAAGGACATCATCAATAAGGGACAACAGCGGGATACGGCACTGGGATAAGGGACTTTCCCACCAAATAAGGGACGGTTGACAGCTATGCCACTGCTGGGCTTGGCTCCGCTCCCTGGCTCCTCCTAATGTCCTGACGTTGCACACATGACTTCACATGCAGTGTCACACACACCCCGCAAACTCCCTCGCAACCTGGAGCCTCTCATGGAAGCTGAACATAGCCCTCAGGTTTAATAGGCCATGACAGCTTTATCTTCCATGAATCTGTGTACAACAGAGGACAACAAGGGTGGAGCCAAGGGCCCCCTTACTTGGCTCAGGGTGGGGAGGTCGGGCCTTCATATGCCCGGGGAGGCCATTTTTCCACCTGAGGAGAGGAGGTGGCGCAGACTGAGCTGCCCGTGGGGGAGCAGCGTCAGACCTTGTCTCTGAGACAACAGCAGCGCATCAAAAGTCAGGAGTAAACCCAGCCCCCAAGAAGGAGCATGAACCTCTGGGAACCTTTTTCTTCTTTATATTACTCCCAGCAGATGGAAATGCAGTTGCTGTAACTGCTGGAAACTCTGCAAGTAAAATATTCGCTTATTTGCAAAGCTATGTGTCTGTGATTTATTCTAGCCTAAGTAATTTCATGGGGAATGCTTGTTTAAAGGCGGGTGAGGGCAGATGTGAAGCCAACCAAGTTTTAATGTGCTTGGTAGCAATCACCATTGTGCTAACTATGCTATGAGATGGTAAAACTCTCTCCTCGAAACCTGTGCGTTCCTGTGCACTGCTCTGGTTCGCCAGAAGCAGCTTAGTCAAGCTGGCCACATGACCCAGAAGCTGTACGCCTTCTCCCTCGGCGAGATGAGCACCGCAACCCCAGAGTTGGCCACAACTGGACCTAATGGTCAGGGGTGCCTTTACCTTTACCTTTACTTGACGTGCAGGAAAGGGCACTTGCCATCATTCTTCGGCAGGAGACTGGGACAGGTGTAGCTTAAAGCAAGTCGTCCAAATCCTTTCTTCTACATCTTTTGCCCTAATCTGCACCATCAGACCCACAGGGGACTTGAAACCACATAACGCTGGACTTATATTTATTAGAACTTCCCAGGCTTTCCTCCTATGAGGCACAGGAACGGCAGTGGTGCAAAGCAAATGGGCGACCTCAAAAGATAAGACCATGGGTAGGCAAACTAAGGCCCGGGGGCCGGATGCGGCCCAATCGCCTTCTCAATCCGGCCAGCGGATGGTCCGGGAATCAGCATGTTTTTACATGAGTAGAATGTGTGCTCTTATTTAAAATGCATCTCTGGGTTATTTGTGAGGCATAGGAATTTGTTCATTATTATTTTTCCAAAATATAGTCCAGCTCCCCACAAGGTTTGAGGGACAGTGGACTGGCCCCCTGCTGAAAAAGTTTGCTGACCCCTGGACAAGACCATTTAATAATGTTCGGCGAACTACAGTTCCCATGGTAGGAGTTGGGTACATTTAGCCTGGAAAAGAGAAGACTGAGAGAAGATACAATAGACACCTTCAAATATCTCAAGGGGTATCACATGGAGGATGGAGCAAGCTTGTTTTCTCCTTCTCTGGAGGGTAGGCCTTGAACCAATGGCTTCCAGCTACAAGGAAGGAAATGCTGATTTAACATCAGGAAGAACTTTCTGACAGTCAGAGCTGTTTGACAGTGGAACGGTCTGGCCTGGGACAGCGGCAGAGGAAGCTGCTCGGGTGCCTGGGGCGGCATGCCCAGGATGAAGAAGAGTAGAAGAGGAGTTTGGATTTGATATCCCGCCTTATCACTACCTGAAGGGGTCTCAAAGCGGCTAACATTCTCCTTTCCCTTCCTCCCCCACAACAAACACTCTGTGAGGTGAGTGGGGCTGAGAGACTTCAGAGAAGTGTGACTAGCCCAAGGTCACCCAGCAAATGGATGTGGAGGAGTGGAGACGCGAACCTGGTTCACCAGATTACAAGTCTACCGCTCTTAACCACTACAACAGACATAGAGGCAGGGGGAGGACGGGGCGAGCCGCCCATATGGGCAGGATGCACCATGGGGCCTCCGGAGTCTGCCTGTCTCCTCCCACTCAGCCGCCCTACAGCTGGGAGGGCGGGAGGCAGCGGGCAGACCATTTAGACAGCATGGAGCCTATGTGTGCCCAAGCCACCGCATCTCTCCCAGGAGAGACACGTGGCTCAGGCGCACTGCAGGCCCCGCGGTGAGTGCCTCCCGGCATTTCGTCACCCTCCTCAGTTGTGACACCTGGGGCTGTCCGCACCCATTGCACTCCGCTTCCTCCACCCCTTTCCTGGGAGGTTGTAGACTCTCCTTCCTTGCAGGTGTTTAAGCAGAGGTTGGGTGGCCACCAGTCATGGATGCCTTGGCTGAGATTCCCACATTGCAGGGGGTTGGACTGGATGGCATTTGAGGTCCCTTCCAACTCTACAATTCTATGACTCTACGGTTCAGCTGGAAAGGTCGGACCGGCAAAAAATGGTGGTCAAAGCCAGGGCGATGCTCGCAGTACAGATGTGCTGAGCCCAAGGGTCAGAGTTACCTTTGACTGGCGGTGGGGCTGGAGGCGTGGCTTCCAGCCGATCTTCTTTGATCCGGAGGGCCGTCAGGAGGAAGCAGCCTCCCCCAAGAGCACCGACAAAGCAGCATAGGACAAAGCTGTACTGCAGGCTCCGGAAGGACGCGAGGTAGGAAGAAGCCCCTGCCTGTCGCTTCTGGATTTCACTGGAGATCTGGAGGGGGAATGTGATTTTTTACTCTGCTTATTGCATTTATGCCCCACCCTCTTCCTCTAAGGCGCTCAAGGTGGCATCCATGGTTCTTCCTCTCCCCATTTAATCCCCACAGCAACCCTAGGTCAAGAGGCAGTGACCGCCCCCCTGCCAGCTCACCCAGTGAACTTCAGGGCCAAGTGGGGGATTTGAACCCCGTTCAGTCTGACCGTGTTGTTTTCTCTGGTTGCTTTTGGTCTTGACCTCAGCCTGCCCTGAGGCTTCCTGGGCCCTAACACAGATGAAGCAAAAACTCTGGGATGCATAAAATGATGCGTTTGACGGTCTGACTGGTGCCAGCCCTCTGGTGGCCAAAGCTAGGAGTTTAGTTCTTCCAAGACAAGGAAATGGGTAAATATGTCATTTTCTCTTGTTCTTTTCTGTCCTAAGGTCAGTCCTCCACATTTCCACTTTGCAGATTTATTTATTTTTTTAAAAAGTCCTCATGAAAATTCATTAACATTTTAGTGCAGATTTTTGCTAATATACATATGCTTCTGTGCAATTTTGCCTAAGACACACATTTCCGCAGAGCATTTTCTCTAATGTAATGCATATTTGTCTGCTGACTTCAAAAATATGTGCATTTTTATGCATGCTCAACCTCATTATATGCCCATTAATTGGCCAGAGAACTGATTTGCAAAATTAAGTCTAGCCTAAGTATTTTTGTGGGGGGGATGCTTGTTTAAAGGAGAATTTCTAATTTTGAAGCATAGGAGAATTGTGTTTTCAAAAGTGCAAATTAGGGAGTTGGACACGACTAAACGAAAACAACAACCTTTAAATGCAAACGGTATTGAATTTCTCCCCGTAACCCTATTCAAGACCATTTGGTTCTTGAGGGACCAACAGGAGCTTGGCTATCTGTATAAAACTCACTTTGTTTCTTATTAGTCTGAGTAAATTGGCTAATATATTAGCAGTGGTGCAGCTGGTCTTGGACCTCTGATGGCTTTCCTACATCTGATCCTTTGGTCTTCATCCACTTAGCTCTCTTCCTGACCAGCTGACCATCTTTCGACTGCCTATCTGCCTCTGGTCCTAGGTTGGTTCCCTTATCTGTTTTCCTGATTTCCTGCCTGTCTCGGATTATGCCTTCTGCCTCTGGCCCATTTGAACATTGCCAGGATCAAGAACCTGCTTCAACCTGCCATGAAATGAAGCCCCAAGCTATTCACTCACAGTGCAAATAATTTCTATGCACTTGTAAAATGAGATCACTTTGTACCGTTTCCCACCAAGGGGCGGGGGGGACTTCAGCCCACCCCCCACCTCTAAAGCTGTCCATATAACTTACGATTCCAATGAGATAGGGGCTTCCGGCATCACCAAACAAATGACTAACAAAAATCTGTACAGATAGTGCGGTGGATTGGCATGTTGGTTTCACGACATACTGAAAAGTCAAAGGGAAAAGACCCAATGGGCAAGGTAAGTAGGAAGTAGGAAAGACCAGCTAAATGTGCTTGACTGTCAGGAGCGAGCCAGCAGTAAATCACACGGTGCAAGTCGGGGTTAACTCTTTATCAGCAAAACCACAATTGATGCAGGAGTGTCAGGCTTAATGAGCACAGCAACTCATCTTCGGCAGGTTTTGCCCCTGTGAAGCAGTTGTTGAGACTGAAGGCCCTCACCTCCACACAGCTGCCTAGGTCCTCTCCTCGCCAGGGCTTTCCCCAAGCGATCGGAGACTGTGCCTCCATGAAGCCAACCTCTCCTCCACCCTTTTCATGCCTCTTCTGCTTCTGCGAAACAGGGGGGCAGGAGGGGAGCCTGTCATAGCAGGAGGGGGAGCCACTGGCGACACTGCACCAACCTGACTCCTCTTGTCCTCTCTCTTCTTCTGCTTCAGCTACTGCCTCTGATTCTGGACTTCTCTCTGCCACAGACTCTTCCTGCTCACTTAGCCCTGTTGCCTCTTCAGTTTCCAACACCTCCTCCCTCTTTCTCCCTCTGACCACTACCAGTCCCCGAGTTCTGAGCCTTCTTCCCTTGGGGGTTCCCCAGCCGGTCCTCCAACGTTTCCTCTGCATCCAACCAGGCTGTAACACCTACATAAGGAAGCAGGCTGTGGTTGCCATATCAGTGCTTCTAACGTGGGCCTTGCCTTCCTAGCAACATACTGCTGGTATCTGGGTTGCTAGCAGATATGCCAGCCCTACCACAGAGACTCGGGACGTGGGTGGTGCTGTGGGTTAAACCAGAGCCTAGGGCTTGCCGATCAGAAGGTCAGCGGTTCGAATCCCCGCGACGGGGTGAGCTCCCATTGCTCAGTCCCTGCTCCTGCCAACCTGACCCAGAAGCTGTACGCCGGCTCCCTCAGCCAATAAAGCGAGATGAGCGCCGCAACCCCAGAGTCGGCCACAACTGGACCTAATGGTCAGGGGTCCATTTACCTTTACCACAGAGACTCACTACACAATTTCCTAGGTGTGCCTGGCTTTGCACTGCAAACGTCTGAAAGAGAGAGACCACTTCTGGATGGTATGCAAGGAGGGTGGCCACACATCCAAGTCTACAAGGACAGTCCTCTAGCCGAAGACATCCTCTTTGGCTGCAATCCAGCACGTACTTTCCTGGGAGCAAGCCCCATTCAACACGGAAGGACTTGTCAGCAGGATAATATTCATGGGATTGCATGTTAAGTCATTTCACATTAACTTCAAATGCCCTGCTTCCCACCCCCCACCCCCGTGTGACTCTTGTCTCTGCTACGTTTCTGGCTATGGACCTGAAGGGATGTGAAGGTAGAAAACAGAGAGAGAGAGCAGAGATCTAAGAATAGGTGTATCAGGTTATCAGCAAAATCAATATGACAGAAAAAGACAGCTGAACTCACCAGCAGTATGTCAGTCACAATGGCCCAGTTTAAGGATAAAAGAAATTCTCCAAGGGCAATAAAAATCTGAAATAGGAAAAAAGCACACAGAGAGGTAGAGAGAACGTCATGAGTTGACAGGGCACTGGAGATTTGCAAATGCACACACAGAAAGATCAAATACTACTCTCCATCCTTTTAACGGTTCGTGTTTTGGGTACCAGCAACCCTTACAAGATCCCACCTTCACACCAATGAGCTGAGGGAGGTGTTACCAATGTTGGGTTTCAGCTGAGAGAAATTAGGAACATGGGAAGATCCTTCATTTTTGCCAGCAAGAGCTGGCAGAGGATATAGATTTGGTCACAAACCGGCTTGAAGGAGCTTGTGAACAAGGAAGTGCCCAAGTGACAGTAGCAGCTACTACGGGCTCCAACAGCTGCAACTATGGGAAGCCTCCCTTTCAGGTTTGCAAGCTGCTTTGCTGGTACAATTTGACTGCTTAAAACAAAAACCAGTTAACTTTTAGAGTACAGATTTACCTAGTGCAATGACCAAAAATTAAATACTAGATAGGGTATATTGATGAGTATGCTAGAGGCCCCTGGCACCCAGTCCAAGCTTCCCTGGTAATATTGTCTGCCCACATATATTCATCTCGGTTTCTGCAATATTTCAGTCTTGCCATCTTGAGGACTAGAAACCTTTCCAGGCCAGTATCTCTGCTATGAATTCCCCCATAGGCAAGGTTGTCTTTGAGGAGAGGCCAGCCGCTAAGGCAAAACCCCTCTTGCCACATACTTACATATGTAGCTATAATGCTTTCCTGAGCCAGCATGATCGCCAAATACATGGATGGAGATGATGTCAGCAAGCCCACAGCACAGATCAGAGGGTCAGCCATTGCGTTGGTCTTCTTGAATCTTCTGGCGGCTTCTGCTCCAACAATGACTCCAAAGATGCCAGTTGCAATGGTTATTCCTCCAAATATCTGGCTGGTGGACAGGAAAATAATATGTCTGTGTTTTAAAGACCATAGCAGGTTATATAACCTTATAAACATTGGCTCTGTCCATTGGCTGACTATTTTATTATCATTATTATTATTATTACATGACTGTATCTTTGTGCTTTGACCATGCTGTAGCAGGCAGAAATTACTTATTTTTATTATTAAATTTGCCTACTCCCCTATACCCATAGATCTCAGGGTGGTTCACAAATCAAACAGGTGTGATCTTTCTGCAATGCTCCATCTCTGCCACAGCCTCCTGTTGTCACATTTCTTTAAAAATACAGTAAATAAAAAATATTCAGATAATCTCTCCTATGGAGCGTTCCCCATGCCCTCTGTTTGCTTGTCCCAAAGGAAGCTTGTCTCACCTGTTGGAGGTGTCACACGACCCTTCCTGTTGGCAGGGAGGGACAGCGTCATGGATGAGCTGAGCTCTGGAAAGGAACACTGGCATCCAGAACCCCAGAGCTCCGACAATGAAGGACATGGCAGTCACTCCGAGCGAGGACCACAAGAAACTCCAGCTGACAGGGGGTGGGGTGGAATAAGAAACATATTTAAATACAGTGGTACCTCGGGTTAAGTACTTAATTCATTCCAGAGGTCTGTACTTAACCTGAAACTGTTCTTAACCTGAAGCACCACTTTAGCTAATGGGGCCTGCTGCTGCCGCTGCGCTGCCGGAGCATGATTTCTGTTCTCATCCTAAAGCAAAGTTCTTAACCTGAGGTAATATTACTGGGTTAGCAGAGTCTGTAACCTGAAGAGTATGTAACCCAAGGTACCACTGTAGTTTCCTTGGTGTCTTGGGTTTTGGCTTTTATTGCTCTCCAAATCAGGGGGAGGGAAAACCTCAGGCCTGGGGGGCAAATGCGGCCCTTGAGGCCTTTCTGTCAGGCCCTCAGGATTTCATCAGGCCATACCTCCCCTCCCCAGGCCACAGCCTTAGCTTGCCACGTTCTGCAGTTTCCTTGAGTGCTTCTGGCTGACTAAACTGTGATAACAGCCTTTGCTTGTCTGAGTGAATGGAGAGATGCACAGATAGCTCGGAGCATGAGACCCTTGATCTCAGGGTCGTGGGTTCCACCCCAACATCGGGCAAAATATTCCTGCATTGCAGGGGATTGGATAAGATGAACCATGTCCCTTCCAACTCTACAATTCTGTGATCTACGTGTAGATACCCCTGGCCTTTACATGGCTGGAATACAGCTGACTGTAAAAAGACAAGGGTCACACCTGTTGTTCCAGTGGAGGCTGCCCCACCAAACTCCATCTGCCTTCCGTCAGCCCCCACCTGCCTGCCTTCTTCCTTACAACCTGCCCAGCAAGTGGGCCCAGGCTACCACCTTCCTTCTCCTCCACCTCAGTGTTGCCCCTTCTAGAACTCAGCAGGGAGGAGGATGGGGTAAAACTAGAACTAGCTGGCTTTGCCTGTCATGGGCTCTGGCGCCACCTACTGTTGAGCTTCCTGCCTTCTGTCCTACCAGCTATCGCTGTGTTGCTCTGTGTTGAATTTTGGCCTCTGGCTCCACGCATTCTTGCCTTTGGCTCTGTCCACCATGGGCATGCGGCCCCCAGAAGGCTGCTTGAGAAGTGATGTGGCCCCTGGGCTGAAAAACACCCCCCTCCTCCTGCTGTAGAGTACCCGGATGCCTGACAGTATACTCTATGCATCTTTTAATTAAGGAGAAGGATGACAAGGTGATGTTTGTTAGCTCTGGGGGCTAGCCAGCATGTTCACCAGAGCATTCTGGGTAATCAGGTAATTTTTAATTTTTAGAGTGCCTTTCGACGTTGCTGAAAGCCAACTGCAACCCACAGAAATGACATAATGTTAGCAGGGAGGGTGGCAAGTGTTTCATAAGCCTGAAATTTCAGTGCCTACGTCATAAACGAGCATTTTACATGATAGCCAAGTAGGGCAAACAGTATCGTAATTAACCATCCGGGGGGTCTTTTACCTTCCAGAGCAGACAATGTTCGCTACCTGACTTCATAGCTGTCAACCGTCCCTTATTTGGCGGGAAAGTCCCTTATCCCAGCTCTGTGTCCCGCTGCTGTCCCTTATTGATGATGTCCCTTAAATTTCCTGGGTTTCAAAGGAAGCAGCTCCTCTCCCTCCCTCCCTGCCGGCCAGGGAGGAGGGAGGCTCTATCTGTGTTACTTGGCTGCGTTGCTCACCCAATAAGGAGTCTTAGAACGACTTGGGGGTGGAGCTTGCATGCCTTGTGCCGATCAAATCGGCCGCGTTGCCTGGGGACTCGCCTTTGCTCAGCGCTTCCCAGCGGAGAGGTGACGGTGGTTTTCCTTGCTGCACCCCCTTTGCCGGTTTGCTTTGCTGTGGGAACCACCGCTTGAGGCTTCGTTTGGCTGTTGGGCTGACTGGGCTTTCTCCCTTTGGCTCGGGAGCTGGTTGACTAAAATCCCTTATTTTGGCTGCTGGTCCCTTATTTTCGAGGCTGCTGGTCCCCTATTTTCAAATCTGTAAGTTGACAGCTATGCCTGACTTGGCCCTGAGCATGAAATGTTCAAAGGATGCCTAGAGAAGATTTATTCAAGTCAACATCACCCTCTACTGGATCCAGCTCAACCTGCAGCACCTTCAAGATGCACGGATTTGTCAAAGTATAAAAGGTTTCGGGGACTTGAGCCTGGTCTTCATCAGAGACACAGTGTTGTCCTTAGATGGCGGATAGAATTTATATATGCGTATTATACTACCTAAGGCTAAAAGCTGCACTTCCAAGCAAAGGGTTGGCATTCCATACAGGCACTGAAAATTCAAATAATAATAATGATACTTACTTTTTGCAAAGCGATGAAATGTCCTTGAGCCAAGTTGAATCCCCTCTGAACTTGTCAGCTGCAGGCTCCGCAGCTCCACGCCGGGATGATTCAGGAACCAAGAAAATGAGGAAAGCCAAGCCTACAGCTCCCATACAAGGGGTGACCTACAGAGAAAGGAACAGTTGCTGATGTTGCAGGAAATGGGCTTTCAACAAAGACCATGATTAAAGTGGCAACATTCTGATAATCAATAAGGAGGGGTTATTGGGGGAAGGGTTATTGGGTTGTTGTTTTTGTTTTGATTATGCATTTCATGGTTTTATATTTCGATTTTATTCTGTGAACAGCCCTGAGACCTCTGGGTATAGGGCAGTGTATAAATAATAATAATAATAATAATAATAATAATAATAATGGCAGAAAAGATGGAGTTCCTATAAGCTCTTGCCCATCATTTTTCAAAGCAGGCCCTTGGTTTTAGCATTGCAGATCTCAAGCCAGTCTTCTGTTTCAAACAGCTTCTGCCTCTTCACAAAACAGGCTGACAGTGGGCTGAGGCCAGCGGTCGGATTTGTTCAGCTGAATGAAACTCCCTTGATAAAGTGCAGAGTGGAAGAACCCCACCATTTTGCCCCCCAAAAGGGGGGTCCATCCAGAAAATACTCACCCTGAACCCCCAGTTCCAGTGGCCAGTAGCCAACGCCATTCCAGATGACATGATGTAACCGAGCCCACTGCAAGAGAAAGGAAACACACCGTTTTTATCTGACTGCTTCAAACCACCAAGCATGTCTAGGGGACAGAATGAGCACCAGTTTGGTTGCCAGGTCACCAGCCTAGATAGAAGCTCTTCATGGGAGGGGCTACATCTCAGGATTAGGGTGCACATCTCCCATGCCAGTGGTCCAGACCTTCCAAGTGTCCCTATTTTCCAGGGACAGTCCCGGATTTACAGAAGCCACCCCGGTTTCTGATTTGACCCTGGAATGTGACGCTTTTCCTTAGGACATCCCTATTTTCAGTGGAGGAACGTTGGGGGGTTTGGAGTTATGCAACCCAAGGAGATAAGGAACTATACAACCTCCAGAAGACATCTGAAGGCAGCCCTGTATAGGGAAGTTTTTTAAATATTTAATGTTCCTTTGTGTTTTAATATATGATGGAAGCTGCCTAGAGTGGCTGAGGCAACTCAGCCAGAGAGGCGGGGTATAAATAATAAAATGATGGTGATGTTTAGGATGATGATGGTGGTGGAATAAAAGGTATAAGGGACCCCTGACCATTAGGTCCAGTTGTGGCCGACTCTGGGGTTGCAGCGCTCATCTCGCTTTATTGGCCGAGGGAGCTGGCATATATCTTCTGGGTCATTTGGCCAGCATGAATAAGCCGCTTCTGGCGAACCGGAGCAGCGCACGGAAACACCATTTACCTTCCCGCCGGAGCGGTACCTATTTATCTACTTGCACTTTGGCGTGCTTTCGAACTGCTAGGTTGGCAGGAGCAGGGCCCAAGCAGCGGGAGCTCACCCCATCGTGGGGATTCGAACCGCCGACCTTCTGATCGGCAAGTCCTAGGCTCTGTGGTTTAACCCACAGTGCCACCCACATCCTGATGATGGAATAGGACGTCCCTATTTTCATGTTGGAGCTTTGGTGGTCACTTCTTAGCCTCTCCAGTTTAAAAAGTTTAGAGTCTCTGCGATTCAATAAAACGTGGCTTCCAATTGTGGCCAGTGACTGATCCTCTTCAAACAACAATCAGGACCAGTCAAGAGTGTAGAACGTGGCCTTGGATGCAGCTGTCTTGCTGAAGTTAAGCAGGTCCAGGTTTGGCCAGTGCATGGATGAAAAATCACCTAGGTAGCCTGCATGTATGACACCTGGTGTTCCGTGAGGAAAGGAAAGAGGGATATCAATGTACTAAGTGGGACCTGCAACAAAGTGTTGCAGTGGGGACTGCTGCCATTCTGAATTCCCATTCCACCCAACCTGGTTTTCTGTGTCCCCTCTCAAAAAAAAAAAAAAAACCACCCCAAAACAGTCAGCATTTTGTGACTACTGAGCACACTCAGTCCTCATGGGGCAGTTTGAGAGGTTCTCCCTCACTGCACCTCTAGACCTTTCTTCAATGTTCGAAACTCCCATTGTTCTAGGTGCATTTTGCGATAGGGGGTTTCATTAGCACGAGCAGTTTCTGAGCTCTGGGTGCAGTACTGTGCCTAAGATTTCAGATTAAAACTGCAGAGTGGAAGGAAAGGAGGACCTTTCTCTGCCTCCCCACTTCCAGTTACTCTCTTAAGACTGGATAAGAGACCCTCTTAAGACTATTAGGGGTGTGAGCAAGAGAAGGACTAGACCATGTGAAAAATGAACATAATATTTTAGCTGCAGTTCATTCATTTTCAGCTTTGTATTCTTGTTATAAAAAAAGCACACCTAGACATCCTATTGTTGCACCCATAACCTGGGTTTAAGGTGCCATTCAGCTCCTCGCTTTAATATCTCAGTTTCTCACACTGCCTTTCTTCCCATAAATATTTTTTGCAGTTCTGCATGTCTTGAGTTCCCTGAATCTTGCTGGAAATTCCTCCCAGGTGTTTTTGGGTACAAAATGATTGGCACTTTCAGTTTGATCATCAGAAATGCAAGGATGGGGGGCGGTGGATAGACAGATGGCTCTCTTCAACAGCCCCACCCTTGCTAAAAGGAAAATGAAGAGGCTCCAACCATAACATCCCCCCCCCCCCGCTTCTCCCCTTCCCCACTTCCGTGCTGCCCCCTAGCCCCAGATCCTTCCCAACTTGTCTCAGAGAACAGAGATCTACCTTCCAACAGGTATGAAGATATAGAAGAGCGAAAGCATGCACGTCCTGCGGTCTTTCTCAAACAGGTCAGCGATGATGGTGGGCGCGATAGTGGAGTAACTGGCGGTGCCAGCACCCACCAGTCCCCGCGAAATGAAGAACAGCCAGGGCATCTTGAGGAAGGGGAGGAGACGTGCAAGATATTGAAAAGGGCACACATTAAGTAGCACCTTCCAGCACTCGGCATAGCCTTTGTTTATTTTAATTTATCCTCCTGTCCCTTCAGAAGAAGCTCATGCCGAGCAGAAGACAAGACATAAAAAGATATACAAATTTCCCTATCTTTACTCTCTTTTCTGTCTCATAGACTGTAGTCCACGATCCAGTCCAGGCAAACAATTATAACATAAAGCTTGCACCTTTATTACCCAGAATATCACTCAGAGTTTCTCTGGGCAGTTCCCTCCGTTCTAAATTGGTAGCCTAGGTAAAACTGAGTTGTTCTTGTTAAGTTGTGGGTGAACATATCAGACGACACAGCGATTCTTCAAACAGCTCTTATTTATTCACAGGCCAGGACAGAACTGAACTGAAGGGTTCAGTCAGCCTGCTTATATAGAGCTCCAGTACAGCGTAACTGTAACAATTTTCTAAAACTATCCAATCACTGAACGTCACTTTTGATCCCTTATTTGCATAACTATCTACAGTATCCCCCTGCTGGCCCAGGACGAGAACTTCAGTACATAACAGTTCTCCTAACCAGTGCTCATTTTTTTTTCCAGCCAGAGCATGCAGGAGTACAGTTCCAGCAACTCTCAGGTGGGTGCCATTGTGAGCCAGCGCTCCCCTCACCGCCTTCTTGCATTTATGTACTTCTGAGAAGCCCAAAACGTACATTTCAAGTCAAAACAGAAGTTGGCCAGCTTGTGCAAGTCTACACTGTTTTAAAAGAACTATGACTTCATCTAACTCCTAGCCATGATTGGTCAAGCTACAGGGCAGCCAATTCGTATTCCCTTCTCTTTAATCCGTCTCCAGTACAGTCATACCTCATGTTACGTCCACTTCATGTTACGTTCTTTCAGGTTACGTCCCGCGGCAACCGGAAGTACCGGAAAGGGTTACTTCCGGGTTTCGCCACTTGCACATGCGCAGATGTGCAAAATTATGTCACACGCATGCGCAGAAGCGCCGAATCGCAACCCACATGTGCGCAGACGCACTGCTGCGGGTTGTGCTCTTTTCATATTGCAAATGGGCCTCCAGAACGGATCCCGTTCGCAACCAGAGATACCACTGTATAGAGGCAGGGGGCTTTAAGCTTTCCCGCCAGGCCTCTACTGTTGCACAAGTGAGTGTTAGCACAAGGGCCCTTCCAAGCTGCCCTAGACATTTGCCAGAATCTAAGAGAATGAGGGCGGAAGAGGCACATTGATTTGACCTATACCAGAACCAGGGTTAACCCCCCAACCAGCTAAGGAGACTGCTGGCTGTAGTTTTTTGCACCTCCACAATCAGTAAAGGGTCTGTTATCAAACTGGCATCTGTTCAGGGCTCCCTAAGTTGCCTGGTGACTTATTGTAACAACTTCAGTGAATTCTGGCACCTATTTTTCTTGGGGGGGAAAGCACTAGCTAATTTTTAAAATATGTTTCCTCCCCTCCACTCTTCACATTTGTAATAGTTGAGCCTTAGCTCATTGAACCAGCTTTGGATTTGCTGAACATTCGAACGCCACCAGGAGGTGTACCATTCCCAAAATGGAACATCTATTCATGCAGACAAACCTCCACCCCCCAAAAAACCAAATAATTGACACTTACCCATTCTGGGATGAATGAGCTGGCAAGGGTAACGCCTGACCAGAGGATTACCCCAGCACTCAGGATGATTTTGCGGTTGTATCTGTCACCGAGATATCCAAAAAGAGGGGCCGCCACCAAGAAACAAATAATAAAAACTGTTGTGGAAAGAAGCAAGAGGAGTGATGAATGTTGACAGCTGTGTGGGAGTTCACCAGGGTCCATTTCAGTGTATTTATCACATTATTTCACTTTCCTTCAATTCATAGAATCTTAAGAGCTGGAAGGGGCCACAAGGGTCCAATTTGCTGCAATGTAAGAATCTTTTGGGACGCAGGTGGCGCTGTGGGTTAAAGCCTCAGCGCCTAGGACTTGCCGATCGAAAGGTCGGCGGTTCGAATCCCTGCGGCGGGGTGCGCTCCCGCTGCTCGGTCCCAGCGCCTGCCAACCTAGCAGTTCGAAAGCACCTCCGGCTGCAAGTAGATAAATAGGGACCGCTTACCAGCGGGAAGGTAAACGGCGTTTCCGTGTGCGGCTCTGGCTTGCCAGAGCAGCGATATCACGCTGGCCACGTGACTCGGAAGTGTCTCCGGACAGCGCTGGCCCCTGGCCTCTTAAGTGAGATGGGCGCACAACCCCAGAGTCTGTCAAGACTGGCCCGTACGGGCAGGGGTACCTTTACTTTTACCTTTAAGAATCTTTTGCCCAGTGGGGGGCTCGAACCCATGACCCCCCAGATTAAGAGTCTCATGCACTACTGACTGAGCTATCCCAGTGTCTACTGTTAGGTTCCCACACTTCACCATCCTTCTACCAAAGATCTAAGATTTGCCATAAACACACACATTTTATCCTCATTATCACCCCGTGAGGTAGGCTAGGCTGAGACTGACTGGTCTCGGGTCCCCCAGTAAACTCCATGGGATTTGAACTTGGGTCTATCCAGAGTGTGGATGTCACTCTTGGCTATATTCAAGATGAATTTAGAAAAACAGAAGCATATTTTAAGAATCTATGTTTTGATTAAAAACATAAAAGCCCACTGCTGGATCTGACCAAAGGCCAGTCTAGCCTAGTACCCTGTTTCCTCATGGTGGCCATTCCTCCTTGAAACTCCCAAGTCAGACATGATGGCCACAGAATTCAGGGTAGGGCAGATACCTTGGCCTAAACTGGACTTTTTCACAAAGAGGGGCTGAAGAAATGAGGCAAATAGAGGTGAGGAACGGTAAAGTTTAGGCTTTATTACATGGCTCAGGACATCAATACCTCTCCCCATAGGAACCAATCTTCAGCCTTTAATCATCAACAGAGGTCCTTCTTTGTGTGCCTCCTCCGTGAGAGGTCCAGAGGGTGGCAACACCAGAACGGGCCTTTTCGGTGGTGGCTCCCCATTTGTGGAGTACTGTATTTTCCCCAGGCTCACCTGGCACCATCATTACATGTCTTTAGGCACCAGGCAAAAACATTCCTCTTTACCCAGGCCTTTGGCCGTTAATGTCCTTGTTAAAGCTGTGGGAGGGACTGTTATTATTATTATTTTATTATTATGCTTTTTAAAAATTATTTTATGATTGTGCCCTGTAAATGTGTTCTTAATGTTGTACACCGCCCTGGGGTCTCATGATAAAGGGTGGTATAACAACAACAACAACAACAACAAATTATAAACGAGCCAGGTTTGAATGGCATGAACTTGAGAGTTCTGAAGAAGAACTCACACATGGATGTGCTGATCTTCTAACAAAAAACAGATAACTTGTCCCTAAGTGTGGCCTCCATACCAGGGGGCTGGAAAACAGCCAGTCTAACACCAATTTTTAAAGAGAAATCTGTGTGGAGGGCAGAATCCAGGAAATTGCAGGCTGGTTCGAAGTTCTGCTCCAGATTAATTGGTGGAATGCACTTCTAGAAATAAAACGACCAAGTATATAGAAAAACAAGCATAGCTGAAGTTATGTCTCACTAACCTTGAACTGGCCCAAAACAGAGGTACTCCCTGTGGTTTGAAACACAGCAGGGGAACCCCCTCTCATTTTTTAAGCCTTACGATAGAATATAGACATCCCTTGCGACAGGCAAGACCTATTCACACACACATAAAATCCATTTTTTTAATACTTTATTTAAGATTCAACAATAAAAAAAATCCACAATAACTACTACATCAGTTCATTACAACTGACCATCTATAACAGTAGTTGAAAAATTACAGAACATCACTTTAGCTTGCTCAAATTTTCATATTTAACTTTTATCTCTTTATCTCTTTCTTAGCAGATCAAAAAGAAAAGAACAAAAAAGAAGAAGAAGAAGAAGAAGAAGAAGAAGAAGGTAGAAAGAAAAAGAAGAAAGGGTGGGGAGATTTAAAGAAAGAATTAGAAGAAAGGGGAAAAATGAAAATAAACACATTTGACTTCCGATTAGACTCATTGTATTATTATTTGTATTATTTTTTCACACACAGTTCCAGATTCACACACACACAAAATCCATTTTGAAAGCAATTTTGGCTTCGCTTTCACAAAGCGAAGTTTTCTATATACAGTAATGTGTTTATTTATTTGAATGTGAAGCAGATCTTCATTTTATTTTTAAGAAACAGAGACCAGAGGGAACATGAGAGGATGTGTTATAACAGACCGGTCACTTGGGAAGGTTGCCTGCACAGGTCTGTCAAAATGCCACAATTTCACAGGGGGGGCAGAGAATAAAACACAGGATGTGGTGTTGGGTGCGAAATCCAGCTTCCTGAGAAACGTTAACCGACAGGCAGATCTTATTTTGTATGGTTTTTGCATAGCACAAAATTCCAGTATTCTCTTAACGCTATTTTGAATTTATTTTTAGAAGGCTGCCTTACCCAGAGTCAGACCATTGGTCCATCTATCTCTGTACTGTCTGCAATGGTTGGCAGTTGCTCCCCAGGGACTGAAACGGGAGTCTCTCCTTGCCCTTGTACAGTGGTACCTCGGGTTACATACGCTTCAGGTTACATACGCTTCAGGTTACAGACTCTGCTAACCCAGAAATATAACCTCGGGTTAAGAACTTTGCTTCAGGATAAGAACAGAAATCGTGCTCCGGCGGCACAGTGGGAGGCCCCATTAGCTAAAGTGGTGCTTCAGGTTAAGAACAGTTTCAGGTTAAGAATGGACCTCTGGAACGAATTAAGTACTTAACCCGAGGTACCACTGTAGTAATGTAACAAGACATCATTACGTCCATCCACCCCACCCTGTATTCATTGCACACAGCGCTGTTTCCTTTCTGCTGCAGTTCGCCATCTGACAAAAACGACGCTATTTGTCTCACCGTCCGCTGTGGTGAAATTATGCAACTCGTGTAATTTACATAATTAATTATATCGCTCCGCCCCATTCATTTCAATGCAATGCAAATGCAAGGCAAAAGCAGTTGTGATCAGGGTGAGAGATAATTGATTATGATCATACACATGCTGAAAGCAACAAAAGAGAATGCCATTGTATTATCATGGTTTTACCTGTGTGTAACAAGCCTGCGCTGCTGTCTCGTAGTTTGAAGTAGGTCTGTACATGTTGAAGCACCCCTGTAACAAAGCAAAAATCCATTACAACCACAATGTTACAGTGATAGGATTAATTTTGACTTCTTAAAGTTTGTTTGTTATCCTACCCTGTCTGCAAGAGAGCAAGCATGGTCACCCACCCTGCATTTTATCCTTTGAGTTAGGTTAGATTGGCCTAAGTTCTCCCATGGCTGGGTAAAATCCAAGTCCGCTCCTATGACATGATAGGCTCCATCCCCTTGCCCCAGCTTGTGAGAAAGGGAAGCAGAGGTTAGCAAAGGAGCGCTGCTTTGATCTAGCTGCTCGGGTTATGCAAAGCTGCCTTTACTACTCGTTGTACTACTCGTCTCAATTAGGGCCAGGGCCTTTTCAGCACTGGCCCCGACTTGGTGGAACGCTCTGTCACAAGAGACTAGGGCCCTGCGGAACTTGACATCTTTCCGCAGGGCCTGCAAGACAGAGCTGTTCTGCCTGGCCTTTGGTTTGGACTCAGTCTGACCCTTATGTTTCCCTCCCCTTATGGTTTTGTTCTATGGGCTACTTTTAAAATGAGGCTGCATTGTAAATTGCATTTTAACCTGTATTTTAAATTGGTGGTTTTTTCCCTGTTATGTTTTTAATGTAATTTTACTGGTGTTAGCCACCCTCTGGCCGGGGAAGGCAGAGTATACCGTAAATCAAATTTGTTGTTGTTGTTGTTTACTTGCAGAGAAGCAGATCTCACTTTGCTTTTACTTGAGCTCTTATGAAGCTTACCTCAATCTGTCAATAACCTAACAGGGGAAACTCTCTGCGAATAAGCGCCCTGCTCTTCGCTGACATGGAAGAGGCTATACAACCAAAGGGCAGAAAAGGAAAGGAGCCTGCCTTTCCATATCACAGAATTGGCAAGCCCAAAATAGCATTAATTCTTTGTTGGGGACATCAGAGGCTGTGAACTTTTGGTTTAAAAATACAAGCCTCTTGGATATGGGCGCAGGCGGCAGGACTCTGGAAATCCAGGACAAAACATGGAGGCCAACAGGTGTTGTCTGGCATGTCATACCGAACGGGATCTGTGGCTGCCTACGACTATGCCTTTAATGCACATTGGAAGCACATTTCCCTCTCAAAGAATTCTGGGCTTGTGGTTTACCCCTCACAGAGCTCCAGCTCTTATCATTTTGTTGCATTTTAAGAACATAAGAAGAACCTCCACTGGATCAGGCCAGTGACCCCATCTAGGACACACTTACCTACGGGACCGCCTCTCCTGGTGTGCCCCGAAGAGGACCTTAAGGACAACATTTTGGAGTTCCCAAGTCGCAAGGTGGTTAGATTGGTCTCAACTAGGGCCAGGGCCTTTTCAGTACTGGCCCCGACTTGGTGGAACGCTCTGTCACAAGAGACTAGGGCCCTGCGGGACTTGACATCTTTCTGCAGGGCCTGCAAGACAGAGCTGTTCCGCCTGGCCTTTGGCTTGGACTCAGTCTGACCTCTATGTTTCCTTCCCCTTAGGGTTTTGATCTATGGGCTACTTTTAAAATGAGGCTGCATTTTAAATTGCATTTTAACCTGTATTTTAAATTGGTTTTTGTTTTTCCCCCTATCTGAGCCAGGGAGGGTGGGGTATAAATAAAAATTATTATTATTATTATTATTATTATTATTATTATTATTATTATTATTATGTCCAGCATCCTGTTCTCACTGTGGCCAACCAGATTCCTGTGGGAAACCCACAAGCAGGACTCGAGCACAAGAGCCCCTCTCTGCTCCTGTGGTTTCCAGCAACGAGTATTCAGAAGCATGGCTGCCTTTAGCTGTGGGAGCAGAGCCATTGTGGCTCATAGACGTCTTATCCTCCATTAATCCTCTTTTAAAGCCACCAGGTTGGTGGCCCTCACCGCATGAAGAAGTCCTTTCTTTCAACACTCAGCTTCGTTGGACGCCCACAAGTTCCCATGTGTATGGTGTAAGGGAGAAAAACCTTCCTCTTTCCACTCTCTCTATGCCAGGCGTAATTATCTAAACTTCTATCATATCGCCTCTTGCTTGCCTTCTCTCTAAACTAAATAGTCCAATACGCTGTCACATTTCCTTGTGGGGGCGTCTGATACCCTCCAATGTTTCTCTGATGAAAATCGGAACATCCTAGTCCATCATCATCATCATCATCATCATTATCATCATCATCATTTTATTATTTATACCCTGCTCATCAGCCTGGGTTGCCCCAGCCACTCTGGGCGGCTTCCAAAATACGTAAAAACATAATAAAACTACACAGATATTCTTCTAAAGGTTGTATAGTTGCAAATCTCCTTGGCTCAGGCGGTCACATAACTCCATACCCTACAACATTTCTCTGATGAAAATAGGGACGTCCTAAGAAAAAGTGGGACATTCTGGGATCAATTCAGAAACTGGGACAGCTTCTGTAAATCCAGGACTGTCCCTGGAAAATAAGGACACTTGGAGGGTCTGGAGTCTGTTTAAAAAATAGTGCTGTTAAAAAATTATTATTATTATTATTATTATTATTATTATTATTATTATTATTATTTCAACTTATACACCACCCTATATCTGGAGGTCTCAGGGAGGTTCACAACAAGACCACAACATATAAAATCAAACCAAAAGCAGTAACCCAATAACAACTCCCCTCCCCAAAAGCCACATTCTAAAAATGTGTTGGATGTAAACAAGATCAACCAAAGGCCTGGTTAAAAAGGAACGTTTTTGCCTAGCACCTAAAGGTGTATAATGTAGGCGCCAGGTGAACTTCACTGGGGAGAGCATTCCACAGATGGGGAGCCACTGCAGAGAAGGCCCCGTTCTCTTGTTGCCTCTCTCCGGACCTCTCGAAAAGCAGTATTAACACGGCTATCTTTCAGGGAATGGACCACAAAGAGAGGGGAGTCATCTTACCTGGGACAAGAAACCAGTCCATGTAATTCACCAGGTTAAGGTAGCACAGCACTGCAATGGCAATGTAAGACCTTCTGGCCGGGGGACTCCTCGCTCCCTGGTCGTCTTCGCCAAATTCAATGACTCCATAACCCTTCAAGGCTATGGGAGACTGAGGTGGCAGTCCCGGGGCCACCAGCTCGTTCATGGCCCTGGACCAACTCTGCTAATCAAAGGACGGGCAGGATGTGAAGCCGATTCCGAGCTCCTTCATTATGAGGAACTTCACTCTGCACGGTCATTTCCTGCAAAATAAAGCCAGCCACAAAAGCTCTGAGCTTCCCCCTCACAAGAAGGTTGCACATTTGCAGAGAAAAAAGCCAGGTCTCTTCTCCCACACAGCAGCAGGAAACCACTTGACCTTGTAAGGCAAGAAGAGAGAGAAATGTGTGCAAGATTAATTCAAGACACTCTCCTTTTTTCGATTGGGAGTCCACCTCCGTGGTGCGACCGGAGGTGGCAGAGAAATTTGATCCGGTTTTGAAACACCACCTACCATATTTTTCCGTATATAAGACTAGGTTTTCCCCCTTAAAAATAATGTCAGAAATTAAGGCGCGTCTTATACACGGATACATCTCCCCTCCATTTTCTTAAATATGAGTCCACCAAAATAGGGGGCATCTTATACATGGGGCATCTTATAGGCAAAAAAAACACGGTAATTTGAAGTTCCCCAAACAATAAATGAGCCTGCTTTAAATATATACAGTGGTACCTCAGGTTACATACGCTTCAGGTTACAGACTCCGCTAACCCAGAAATAGTGCTTCAGGTTAAGAACTTTGCTTCAGGATGAGAACAGAAATCGTGCTCCGGCAGCAGCAGGAGGCCCCATTAGCTAAAGTGGTGCTTCAGGTTAAGAACAGTTTCAGGTTAAGAACGGACCTCCGGAACGAATTAAGTACTTAACCTGAGGTACCACTGTATTATGGAGGCTTCAGCCAGGACCCCACTGAGGGTATGGATATACTCAGGGCCTCAAGGCTTTTAGGAATTAGGAAGGTCCAACACGCACCCCTGCGACTGACATGGGAGATTTACAGTCAAATCTGACAATGCATATTCTTGCGAGTTGGCATGGGAAGGGAGAAGACCACAGAGCAGCATTGCTGATAGGCAGCCCCAGAAATGTAATTGCTAGAGAGGACTTTATGTGATGTCATTTCCCCTCCTCTCTTGGGCAGGAAGAATGGAAGTAGTATTTCCTGTTCCTTCCCGCTCTCTTTTTTCTCTTCCACCACCAGCAATGGGAGCACACGCAGATCCAACAGCACCAGCATCAGGCATATACCTGAGGCTGCCTATACTGTAGATAGAAGTCTTTTGCCTGCATTTATTTTACTGCTGCTGCTGCTGAGAACTAACACATGACTGTAAGTAAATAATACTTTAAACTTACTTCTCAGTCTGTTGTCCGATTCTTGGTTAAGCGGGGTGAGAAAGGGGGAGCCAGCTTGCTTTGCAACTGGACTTAATTAAAAGAAAGCTTCACCGCCTAGTCCTATACTTTTGGATTTTCTAATCTACCCCCTGTCCATCTCCACATGCATTAAGTTCCTACATGGTCCCCCATCCAGACCCCGACTAGCTCCAAATCTGCTTAGCTTCACCAAAGCCTGCTGCATCAAACTAGCACAATATTTTGGCACTGGTTTGGAGTCCATTAGACAAGGTTGGATTTCTTGGCGTTAACTTGTGACCTCGATTTGCTGTGTCAGTTACTCAGTTTGGGGGGACAGCACAAAATGTGGGGTTCACAGCAGTAAACTAGCACAAAACTTTGTCATCTGTTTTGGATCCAGAATTCTGGGGTCACACATTAATAGAGCTGCTGCAGCTCATCATATGATGATGATGATGATGATGATGATGATGATGATACCTTTATTGTCAATGTACAGCCTGTATACAATGAAATATGCTTCTAGATCAGAGACACTCCAGATGTTGGACTGCCACCAGCCCCAGGCAACGTTGCCAGTTGTCAGGGATGATGGATGTTGGTAGTTCAACAGCATCTGAAGGATCACAGGTGTTTCCTGTGCAGAATGCACTGGCAAAGCAGAACCCCACCTCACCCCAGCAGCTTAGCTTTTGACAGGTGGGTGGGATCAACTACCTACCAGCCACCTGACACCAGAATGACATCAGAGGATTGACGGGTGAGATGCCTGGTCCACCGGCCAAATTTGGCCCATGAGGTGGGGGAGATAAAATCCGGGCCCCTGGGGCCAAAAATATCACTTACCCCTGACCTAGTACAGTGGTACCTTGGGTTATGTACTTAATTCGTTCCGGAGGTCCATAGTTAACCTGAAACTGTTCTTAACCTGAAGCACCACTTTAGCTAATGGGGTCTCCTGCTGCTGCTGCGCCGCCGGAGCACAATTTCTGTTCTCATCCTGAAGCAAAGTTCTTAACCTGAAGCACTATTTCTGGGTTAGTGGAGTCTGTAACCTGAAGCGTCTGTAACCTGAAGCGTATGTAACCCAAGGTATCACTGTACATTTCTCTGATGGAAATAGGGACATTTCTCCCATGAAAATAGGGACATCCTATTCTGCATCAGGAAGATTCTCTCCTGTTTGATCTCGCCGTACACGTTGACATCTTACACACGTAGACATCTGTCACACTGAGGCAATTACAACCTCTCTGCCTAAGCTACCTCAGAGGAACGGTATAAAGAAAAAATATGCAAGGGACATGATAATGTACAGTGCCTACAATAATAAAGGGAACAAAATAAAATTTTAGCTGTAAAAAAAGGTGAAGGACCCCTGGACGGTTAAGTCCACTCAAAGTCGACTATGGGGTTGTGGCGTTCATCTCGCTTTCAGGCCAAGGAAGCTGGCGTTTGTCCACAGACAGCTTTCCAGATGATGAGGCTAGCATGACTAAACTGCCTCTGGCACAACGGAAACCAAAGCGCATGGAAATGCTGTTTACCTTCCTGCCGCAGCAGTACCTATTTATCTACTTGCACTGGCATGCTTTCGAACTGCTAGGCTGGCAGAAGCTGGGACAGAGCAACGGGAGTTCACCCCATCAAGGGGATTCGAACTGCCGACCTTCTGATCAGCAAGCCCAAGAGGCTCAGTGGTTTAGATCACAGCACCACCCTCTCCCTCTGAATTTTAGGTGCCTTGAGTTGCTGTCAGGAAAAAAGGCAGGAAATAACAACAACAACAACAACAACAACAACAACAACAACAACAACAACAAGAATGATCAGGAACATACCAGAGAGTTAATCTTATTGAACTCAGTGGGGCTTAGTTCTGAGTAAAAATGCTTAGAATTGCAGTGTAAGACTGCCTGCTTTCCAGTAGCCACTATGAGCTGCCCTAGGGAGGAGGGTGGCAGCAGCGGCCACAGAGAGACCATGGTGAAGGCATGGAGAGGCCACAGAGGTGTGCTTCCTTGCAGCCCCCACTGCTGCTGCCAACATCATTCGGGACAAGCGCCAGCTCTTCCTCCTCCCCAAGCTCAGCAGTGGTGGTAATGGCAAGGGAAACAGGGACATTCTGGGATCAAATCAGAAGCTGGGATGGCTTTTGTAATTCCGAGACTGTCCCTGAAAAATAGGGATACTTGGAGGGTATGAGAACCACATATGCCATTTGAGACTCCTTGGAGAAAAAGGTGGGATATAAATGCAATCAGTCTGTCAGTCAAAAAATTAAGAAGGGGGGGGGGGCAGAATGCAAACTGCAATTGGCCACAGACCTCGAAAGGGACCACAGAAAGTGTTGGCTGTACTAACTTGCTGCAATGTTGTTGTTTAGTCGTTTAGTCGTGTCCGACTCTTCGTGACCCCATGGACCAGAGCACGCCAGGCACTTCTGTCTTCCACTGCCTCCCGCAGTTTGGTCAAACTCATGCTGGTAGCTTCAAGAACACTGTCCAACCATCTCGTCCTCTGTCGTCCCCTTCTCTTTGTGCCCTCCATCTTTCTCAACATCAGGGTCTTTTCCAGGGAGTCTTCTCTTCTCATGAGGTGGCCAAAGTATTGGAGCCTCAGCTTCAGGATCTGTCCTTCCAGTGAGCACTCAGGGCTGATTTCCTTAAGAATGGATTGGTTTGATCTTCTTGCAGTCCATGGGACTCTCAAGAGTCTCCTCCAGCACCATAATTCAAAAGCATCAATACTACAGCAACCAGCCTTCTTTATGGTCCAGCTCTCACTTCCATACATCACTGCTGGGAAAACCATAGCTTTAACTATACAGTGGTACCTCAGGTTTCATACGCTTCAGGTTACACACTCCGCTAACCCAGAAACATTACCTCGGGTTAAGAACTTTGCTTCAGGATGAGAACAGAAATCGTGCTCCGGCAGCAGCGGGAGGCCCCATTAGCTAAAGTGGTGCTTCATGTTAAGAACAGTTTCAGGTTAAGAACGGACCTCCAGAACGAATTAAGTACTTAACCCAAGGTACCTCTGTACTGCAGATGGGGCCATAAAGCTGAAAAGCCCCTCAGATGTCATCTAGCCCACCCCCTGCCGATGCAGGACGTTTGCTGCTTCAGCATCCCTGAGAAGTGCCCATTTTAAAGGCCCTGCTTTAAACTTCTAACAAATGGAGGGGTCACCTCCTTCCAAGGGGGTCTGTCCCACTGCCAACAGCTTGTGACAGCAGGAAGTTTTTCCTGATGTTTTATCATAATTTCAACCCCCTTTTTTTTAAAAAAAAATGCCTGTGTTGATATGTGTCTATGAAAATCCATCTTTTTCATTTGACATGTGGACAAAATAACAGCAACCTTCATCTTCACTGATAGTCTCGTAATTTAGGAAGCCAAATGCCAGTTTTCTGTCTACGTAAAGCCGCTGTCCTAACCTGGAATTCAACCCAGAATAAACTCTTATATTCCATTTGTTTTGACAGGACTTAAGCATGCATCAATGTGCTTAGCCTTGCAGTAGCATAAGACGATTAAAGGTGTTGTTTTTTTAAAAAAATTAAAAGCTGCTTTTCAATCAAATATATTCATCCCACAAAAACAAAAACGTGAACCTATATGAAGTTTGGTATGCTTATGTCTGGGAATTAATTTTGATGGAAAAGTTAAGGGAAAGGGTACGTGAAAGAAAACAACGTGAGAAACTATATAACTTTTACATAACGTGGTCCTCCTTTATTACATATACATCAATGAAAGAACATGCATTTAAACCACCTAAGACACATGGGAGCATGTGGAATGATATTTTTTAAACCAGCAACTGCAGAAATAATTTTTCATTTGATTAGATTACTAATGTAATTACTTGGACGTAGTTGGGGCTGGGGTTTTTTGAGGGGGGGTTAGGGGAAAACTGTATTTTATTGCTTGTATTTGATTATATGTTGTTCTTATATTCAACTAATAAAATATTCCCAAAAAAAAGAATGCAAAAAAAAAGAAGAAGAAAAGCTATGCTGGATCAGACCAGTGTCCCACCTAGTCCAGCATCCTGTTCTCACAGTGGCCAACCAGATGCCTGTGGGAAGCTCTCAAGCAGGATTCGAACACAAGAGCACTCTCCCCTCCTGTGGTTCCCAGCAATTGGTATTCAAAATCACTGTTGCCTCTGACTGAGGAGGCAAAGCACAGCCATCCTCCAGGAATTTGTCTAATCCTCTTTTAAAGCCATCCAAGTTGACGGCCATCACTGCCTCCTGAGGAAGTGAGTTCCATAGTTTAACTTGTGTCTCTCAGGGGAACAGCGTGGGGCAGACTGCCCCGAATCAGCTTCGGCTTGTAGCTGCTTAATGCCCAAAACTGCAGGCAAGGAGGGAAAAGGAGAGTGCAGGAGGGAAGGTCTGTGAAGCAAGCTTCCTGACTCAAACTGCCAAAAAGATTGGCTAACAGGTAGGGCTGTTGCTGCTTCCCCAGTGATGGAAATGCCAAACTGGAAGTTAGAGAAGATCTGAAGGAGTGTCTCCGCCTCCACCGTTCTACCCGGACACTGAGGTCCAGCGCCGAGGGCCTTCTGGCAGTTCCCTCACTGCGAGAAGCCAAGGTACAGGGAACCAGGCAGAGGGCCTTCTCGGTAGTGGCACCCACCCTGTGGAACGCCCTCCCATCAGATATCAAAGAGAAAAACAACTACAGTGGTACCTCAGGTTAAGTACTTATTTCGTTTCGGAGGTCCATTCTTAACCTGAAACTGTTCTTAACCTGAAGCACCACTTTAGCTAATGGGCCCTCCCGCTACTGCCGCGCCACCGGAGCACAATTTCTGTTCTCATCCTGAAGCAAAGTACTTAACCTGAAGCACTATTTCTGTGTTAGCAGAGTCTGTAACCTGAAGCGTATGTAACCTGAAGCGTATGTAACCTGAAGCGTATGTAACCCAAGGTACCACTGTACCAGACTTTTAGAAGACATCTGAAGGCAGCCCTGTTTAGGGAAGCTTTTAATATTTGATGCATTACTGCATTTTAATATTTTGTTGGAAGCCGCCCAGAGTGGCTGGGGAAGCCCAGCCAGATGGGCGGGGTATAAATAAATTATTATTATTATTATTATTATTATTATTATTATTATCTGCAAAGACACAACACTGGTTATCGGTTTTGCCCCTACCTGATCATGCTAAGGACTGGCACTGTTTGATGGTGTCAGGTGTGCTGGATCCAGCCGATATGCCATGCCTTGTCGTTCAGTGGGGTGGGGTGGGGTTCACTCTGGGTGCAGCTAAGTCTGAATGGTTCTTTGGGTCTGCTGGAATGCCGCAGGGAGAGCGCTGTGGGAAGCCAATATTTGGATACTCCACCAATGGTTCAGAATGTAAAGAGGAAACTGAGGAGAGATAAGATAGCCATCTTCAAACATCTCAAGGGCTGTCCCATGGAGGAGGGAGCAAGCTTGTTTCCTGCTCTGGAGGGTCGGATCCAAACCAATGCGTTCAAGTTACAAGAAAGGAGATTTCATCGAAATGCCGGGAAGAACTTTCTGACGATGAGAGCTGTTCAACGGTGGAACGGGCTCCTTGGGGAGGTGGTGGACTCTCCTTCCTTGAAGGTTTCTAATCAGACGTTGGGTGGCCATCTGTCATGGATGTGTCAGTTGAGATTCCTGCATTGCAGGGAGTTGGACTAGATCAGGCATAGGCAAACTCCGGCCCTCCAGATGTTTAGAACTACAATTCCCATCATCCTTGACCACTAGTCCTGTTAGCTAGGGATGATGGGAATTGTAGTCCCAAACATCTGGAGGGCCGGAGTTCGCCTATGCCTGAACTAGATGACCGTTGTGGTCCCTTCCAACTCTACAATTCCATGATTTGGTGAGACTACTTGATATTTGGTTTTTAAATGCTTTTACAGTAAATTAGTACACCCATTCTTCATTATCCTTCTACAGTACATCATTTGACTTCCCAACACCTCGCAGCATTAACACTCCAAGAGGTTCTTGCTTCTCCCGTGGCCACCGTATTAGATGCCAGCAGAAATCAGCCACGGCTCTCTGTCCCTCCTATCTGCAATCGTTTTTGAGTCCATTATACAACAGGCCACTAGATGTCACTAGATTGTTTTGAGAAGAAGAAGAAAAGTCTCTTGTATCGTTTAAAAAACCAAACCAAACCCAGGTGCAGTCTACAAATGCACGTGATTTAAAACTATTTGGGCACAGTATGCAGCTTTATTCCTCTGCTTCCCCGCTTTACATTGTATTAAATCAGAAATTTAGGAACAAATATGTAAAAAGTTCAAAAAAATACTGACATCTTAGGGACTAGCGGAATGAGAACTCCATAAGGTATCACTGCTAAGTACTACTTTCATCAGACGTGTGGCCCACGAAGGCAGTGGAGGTTGAGGAAATCCCCTAATAGTAACTGCCCCACTTTCATTAACATAACTCTAAAACTCTGAATATGCACCAACCGTGTGAAGCGTTGTCAACATTTGCATGCAACTGACAGTTTCCTCATTTTGCATACTGGGTGTTGGCTGGGAGCCCACGCAGAAGCACATAAAAGCCACAGTAAGTGGAAGTGATGTGAAATTTCAGGCTCCTACACGGCTGGGACTGGTTCCCAACAGCCCTTGCATAAACAACCAATGCCCAAAGTGGCAATCCTGCAATACTGAACAGGCTTAACCACATACAGTGGTACCTCAGGTTAAGAACTTAATTCGTTCTGGAGGCCTGTTCTTAACCTGAAACTGTTCGTAACCTAAAGCACAACTTTAGCTAATGGGGCCTCCTGCTGCCGCTGTCCCGCCGCTGCACGATTTCTGTTCTCATCCTGAAGCAAAGTTCTTAACCCAAGATACTATTTCTGGGTTAGCGGAGTCTGTAACCTGAAGCGTATGTAACCTGAAGCGTATGTAACCCGAGGTACCACTGTATTTCTGGAAAACCCATCTAGACTTGAGGGGTCTTGTGGGTATATTCTGCAGCACACCACTGACCCAATAATGATGCGTTAGTGAAGATTTTTTTACTGCACCATCCACGTAACATTCTGAGCTTTTAGTTGTTCTGTGATGCTTCCCAAATATTAGGCCAAATTCACACCATAGGTATACCATGATACCACTATAAACATCCATGGCTAACCCAAAAGAATTCTGGGAGCTGTTGCTTGTGATACGTTGGTGCTGAGCATTGTTAGGGGACCCCATAGTCCTCTCACTGAGCTACAATTTCCACGGTGGTTTTACAATCAATCCCCGTTCGAAGGGAGCTCTGGAAAATTCAGTTCTCTGAGGGAGATTATAAGGCTTCCCCAACAACTCTCTGCACCTTTTAACAAAGCACAGCTCCTGGGATGCCCTGGGGAAAGCCAGGACTGTTTAAAGTGATTTCAACATGCTTTAAATGTACAGTGCAAAAGTGACATTATTGCCACTGCGGGGGCACTCTTGTGTTGTTATTGTTGTTTAGTCGTTTAGTCGTGTCCGACTCTTCGTGACCCCATGGACCAGAGCACGCCAGGCACTTCTGTCCTCCACTGCCTCCCACACTGCCTCTCTCATGCTGGTAGCTTCGAGAACACTATCCAACCATCTCGTCCTGTCGTCCCCTTCTCCTTGTGCCCTCCATCTTTCCCAACATCAGGGTCTTTTCCAGGGATAACTCTTGTGTTATTGTGCAACAAAAGTAGGACCAAAAAAAAAAACCCCAACCCTGGGAGATTCAGGATGTGAGAAGTGACCAGATTTCAGCAGGAAACTACAGGACAGGCACTGACTGGAATTTTGCAGGGCCAAGCAGGATTAAAAGGGGGATCGCATATTGCACAAATTGAAAAGACACCTGTGATGGGCCAGGAACTGCACATTCCTGAAAAGCATGCCAGAGCACCATACTTGGTTTTGCGTGAAGGTCCCTCTACAACTTGTTTCTAGCATTAACTAGATGGGAATGGGTGATTACTTCCTACTAGGTTTCATACTAGGGACGCAGGTGGCGCTGTGGGTTAAAGCCTCAGCGCCTAGGACTTGCCGATCGAAAGGTCGGCGGTTCGAATCCCTGCGGCGGGGTGCGCTCCCGCTGCTCGGTCCCAGCGCCTGCCAACCTAGCAGTTCGAAAGCACCTCCGGGTGCAAGTAGATAAATAGGGACCGCTTACCAGCGGGAAGGTAAACGGCGTTTCCGTGTGCGGCTCTGGCTCGCCAGAGCAGCGATGTCACGCTGGCCACGTGACCCGGAAGTGTCTCCGGACAGCGCTGGCCCCTGGCCTCTTGAGTGAGATGGGCGCACAACCCCAGAGTCTGTCAAGACTGGCCCGTATGGGCAGGGGTACCTTTACCTTTACCTTTAGGTTTCATAAATATAACTTTTGCTCTGTCCAAAATGGGGAATTTTAAATTGACCAGGCTCCTTTTAAATTAAAGATAATAATACAGGCATTCAGTGGAGATGTATGCTGGACTGAATAGCTCTTTTTGGGGAAAAACAACAACCCAGGAGTGACTGGGAGAACAATTATGCTACAAAAATGTCTAGTTTAGTCCAGAGATACCCAACAGCATTTTGAGTCTCCTTTTCCAGGCTGGCTGGAGAACAGAAACATTCCTACAAAGAGCTTGGAAATATAACGCAATATTGCATTTATTTATTTACTGCATTTATTTATCTAGGGGTCTTAGTGGACCACAAGCTTAAAACGAGTCAACTGTGATGCAGCAGCAAAAAAGGCTAATGTAATTCTAGGCTGCACCAATGGAAGTAGCGTCCAGATCTTGGGTACCGCTCTAACCTGCCTTGGTCAGACCCCACCTGTAGTCCTGAGCCCAGTTCTGGGCAGCCCAATTCAAGAAGGATATTGAGAAACTGGAAGGCGTACAGAGGAGGGCAACCATGATGATCAAGGGCCAGGAAACCAAGCCTTATGTGGAAGAGTTGAAGGAGCTGAGTATGTTTAGCCTGGAAAAGAGGAGACTGGAGGGAGATATGATAGCCATCTTCAAATATCTTAAGGGCTGTCACGTGGAAGATGGAGCCAGTTTGTTTTCTCCTGCTCTGGATAGCAGGACTCGAACCAAGGTTATGGACTCTCATTCATGGGAGGTTTTAAAGCAGAGGTTGAATAGCCATCTGCCATGGAGGGGGTTGCACTAGATGCCCCTGGGGTCCCTTCCGACTCTCCTGATTCTATTTATGACTATATTTATATTCTGCTTCTCCTCCAACCAGCTTAAGATGGTTCGCGTGGTTCTTCCCCTTCTCCATTTTATCCTCAAACCAACCACCCGGCAAGGTAGCTTAAACAGAGATGGTGGCTGGCCCAAGGTCCCCCAGCGAGCTTCTTGGCTGAGTGGGGATTTTAACTCTGGTCTCCTGGGTCCTTGTCCAACACTCAAACCACCGCACCTGGCTCTCGGTGTATCTGCTATCCAAACATGCAAGCTGAGTATCGACTGAGCTCATCTGTGACACATCATCAGTATCCACAAAAGCAAGGAGCATGCACTGATGTTTCTGCTCCCCTTCTGCCCCCCCCCATCCTGTTTCTGGTGAGCTGGCTGCAGAACCTCCAGTGACTTTGCTGCTACATCACTGCTCCCAAACGTTTCTCTCCAAACCTCGCCCAAGCCTGCAGGGAAAGGTCTAACACCGTAACATCAAGCATTGAATCACCTTTAGGCAAGCGCCCCCCCCCCCCGATGAACTGCCAGTGCTCCATTAAATAAACATGTTTACCTTCTAGCTACACCAAGATTTAGTTATTTACCCACATGCCACAATAGCGTTCCGTCCAACGCCATTGTGTAACATGATGGCTGATTCCATAACCTTGAAAGGGATTTGCAGATTCTGTTGCAATGTCAATATGAGAGTTTCCTGCCTACAATGATAAAACCGCCTCCTGTTTATTCTCTCCACTCCAGGGCGAACGATGGGTCATAAGATAGAAATGTTCCAAGCTCCTCAAGGCTAAACTAATCATTAAGAGGAGAAGACAGAGAATTAGTGTCTAGAGGAGGAATACAGTGGTACCTTGGTTCTCAAACGCATTGGTTCTCAAACTCGAAAAACCCAGAAGTAAGTGTTCCAGTTTTCGAATGTTTTTTTTTCCGGAATCCGAACATTTGATACAGCTGTCAGCTATTGTTTCCTGGGCACCTGCACCAGTCAGAAGCTGTGCCTTGGTTTTTGAACATTTTGGAAGTCAAATGGACTTCTGGAACAGATTAAGTTTGGCACTTTTGTTTTTGCTATTTATTTTGCGTTTTTTCGGTTAATTTGTTTTTGTGACTGTGTGGAACCCAGTTCAGCTACTGATTGATTGGTTGTGTGACCGCAGAAATGGATAAAAGCCCCCCATCCAAACAACGACTATCATCAGTGCAGGTAAAAAAAATAAAATCTTAATTTTTATCATCTACAATACTGTCTTATTTATTTTATAGTACATTGATTATTGTTTTCATTTTATGGATCAGTGGTCTCATTAGATAGTAAAATCCATGTTAAATTGCTGTTTCAGGGGTTGTTTTTAAAAGTCTGGAACAAATTAATTCATTTTGAATTACTTTCTATGGGAAAGCACGCCTTGGTTTTGGAATGCTTTGGTTTTGGAACTGACTTCTGGAACGGATTAAGTTTGAGAACCAAGGTACCACTGTACAGTCTTTTCCTACCTGCCAGCTTAATCTACTCATGCCAGAGAGCAGCACCAAAAGATGCACATTTTTCGATCCCACAGTCTGGCGAGAGTCAGTTGGCTCCCACCAGAGCATAGGACCAAAAGGCATGTGTTTTTGTGTACCGCGCTCTCACCTTCTGCTTGCGTATCGTCCCCTCCTCTTCCTCCCCCCAGAAGCGGCACTGTCTTCTGGAAGTACAGCAGAGATGTGTGGGCAAAGGGAGGCAGGCAAAAGTGCGTAAGGGTCCATCAGCGGGATGGTGTGGGTGGAGTGGGGAGCCCCAAGGGAGGGAGGAGGGAGCCAAAAGCTGAAAGGGAGGGCTGAGTGAGATGGGCAGGGGCTCCATCAGGGTAATGTCCCAACTTGCTTCACTGGGGCATGGGAGAATACGGTCTGCCAATAAAGATATAGTGTCTTCTGTTTTGAATGCCTGCTGAAAACCTTCCTAATCCATCAGGCAATTCAGAACACATCTGTCCATAATAGTTACCTGATTTCAGAAAAACCAAAAGTATAGGACCAAAAGTATAGCTTTCTTTTAATTAAGTCCAGTTGCAAAGCAAGCTGGCTCCCCCTTTCTCACCCCGCTTAACCAAGTATCGGACAACAGACTGAGAAGTAAGTTTAAAGTATTATTTACTTACAGTTATGTGTTCGTTCTCAGCAGCAGCAGCAGCAAAATAAATGCAGGCAAAAGACTTCTATCTACAATATAGGCAGCCTCAGGTATATGCCTGATGCTCGTGCAGTTGGATCTGTGTGTGCTCCCATTGCTGGTGGTGGAAGAGAAAAAAGAGAGTGGGAAGGAACAGGAAATACTACTTCCATTCTTCCTGCCCAAGAGAGGAGGGGAAATGACATCACATAAAGTCCTCTCTAGCAATTACATTTCTGGGGCTGCCTATCAGCAATGCGGCTCTGTGGTCTTCTCCCTTCCCATGCCAACTCGCAAGAATATGCATTGTCAGATTTCACTGTAAATCTCCCATGTCAGTTGCAGGGGTGCGTGTTGGACCTTCCTAATTCCTAAAAGCCTTGAGGCCCTGAGTATATCCATACCCTCAGTGGGGTCCTGGTTGAAGCCTCCATAATACAGTCGTACCTCAGGTTAAGTACTTAATTCGTTCCAGAGGTCCGTTCTTAACCTGAAACTGTTCTTAACCTGAAGCACCACTTTAGCTAATGGGGACTCCTGCTGCTGCCGCGCTGCGGGAGCACGATTTCTGTTCTCATCCTGAAGCAAAGTTCTTAACCTGAGGTACTATTTCGGGGTTGGCAGAGTCTGTAACCTGAAGCGTATGTAACCCAAGGTACCACTGTAGGTGGATCTGAATGGGGTCTCGTGATGATTACATACAGATCCCTGTGTTTTTGACACCTTACAGGATGACAGGGTTTCTTTCCCTCTCTCTCTCTCTCTTATTTTTACTAGTCTCAAGCTCTTCCCACCCACCCACCCATCCACCCAAAACCAGGATCCCACAGCTGTTATCAAGATGAGGGGTGCAGCGTCACCAAAAGCATAGAGTTTGCTTGTGTGGGAAAGGAGAGAAAAGGACTTGTCACTCGTAAGCTGTCTCTCTTCTTTCCATCTGCCAGACAGCAAACAATCCCAAATGTTCAACAAGATGGAAAGTACAAACGGGTAACTATGACTAGGATGATGGTTTGCAGGTAGTGGCCTCCCCAGATGGCCAGGGCACGGGGTCTTCGTATTATTCATTCCTGATCTCAGGTGTGACACTTGGATGGTGCTGGCCAAGTTCTGAAGGGGCTGTTGCTTTGGGGAGAGCGGGTGCTTTGTGTACAGAAGGTTTTTGCCTCCTCAGTAGCTCCGCGGAAAAGAACAGCGGGGAGCGAGGCTTGAAAAGAGCTGTGCTTGACTTTTTTAAAAAAAATAATATTTATTAAGAGTTTAAAAATTACAAAAAAAGAAAAAGAATTAAACAAATCAATATAATAAAATACAAAAACACTACATAAAACATTGAATTAACAAAACAAAACAAAAACAATTAAAAACACTTCCAATATTTTCAATCTTAACTTTCATTCACTTGTTTCATTGACTTCCTCATGCCTCCCTTTTTGTATTCCACTTCAATTAACTGTTTCAGCAATTCCTTTCCATCTTCATCTATTTTCTGTCCTATAATTAATCTTAACATATTCTAACCTTGTTTTTTCCCTTTAATACATTAACAATCTATCTGTACCTAGTTCCTTATAACATTTCTGCCAAAGCCATATAACTTCATTCCACCATTTTTCTATAACTCATTAATTTTACAATATTTCTGTAAATAATCTTTAATTTTTTTTTTTTAAATTCCAATCTTCTTCCACCGACTCTTCTCCCTGGTCTCGGATTCTGCCATTCATTTCCACCAATTCCATATAGTCCATCAACTTCATCTGCCATTCTTCCCGGATGGGTAAATCTTGTGTCTTCCAATACTTCGCGATGAGTATTCTTGCTGCTGTTGTTGCATACATAAAGAAAATTCTGTCCTTCTTTGGAACCATTTGGCCGACCATGCCCAGGAGAAAGGCCTCTGGTTTCTTCAGAAAGGTATATTTAAATACCTTTTTCATTTCATTGTAAATCATCTCCCAGAATGTCTTAATCCTTGGGCATGTCCACCAAAGTGAAAGAATGTACCTTCAGTCTCATTACATTTCCAACATTTATTTTTGGGCAAATGGTAAATTTTTGCAAGCTTGACTGGTGTCATGTACCACCTGTAAATCATTTTCATTAAATTCTCTCTTAGGGCATTACATGCCGTAAATTTCATACCTGTGGTCCATAACTGTTCCCAGTCAGCCATCATAATGTTATGTCCAACATCTTGTGCCCATTTAATCATAGCAGATTTCACCGTTTCATCTTGAGTGTTCCATTTCAACAGCAAATTATACATTCTTGACAAATTTTTAGTTTTGGGATCTAACAATTCTGTTTCCAATTTTGATTTTTCCACCTGGAAGCCAACTTTTTTATCCAAATTATATGCCTCCATTATTTGGTAATAATGAAGCCAATCTCGCACTTTGTTTTTTAATTTTTCAAAACTCTGCAATTTTACCCTGTCTCCATCTTGTTCCAAAATTTCCCAATATTTCGGCCATTTGGCCTCCATATTGAATTTTTTCTGTGCCTTCGCTTCCATTGGTGACAACCATCTTGGGGTTTTATTTTCTAACAAATCCTTGTATCTTATCCAAACATTAAACAATGCTTTCCTAACAATATGGTTTTTAAATGCTTTATGAGCTTTTACCTTATCATACCACAGATATGCATGCGAACCAAATACATTGTTAAAACCTTCTAAATCCAGCACATCCGTGTTTTCAAGAAGCAGCCATTCTTTCAGCCAGCAAAAAGCAGCTGATTCATAGTAAAGTTTAAGGTCTGGCAGGGCAAATCCACCTCTTTCTTTAGCATCAGTTAAAATCTTAAATTTTATTCTAGGCTTCTTGCCCTGCCAGACAAATCTGCAAATGTCTCTCTGCCACTTCTTGAAACAATCCGTCTTGTCTATGATTTGCAATGTTTGAAACAAGAACAACATCCTTGGCAATACATTCATTTTTATCACAGCAATTCTGCCTAACAATGATAGCTTCAAATTTGACCATATTTCTAAGTCCTTTTTCACTTCAATCCAACATTTTTCATAATTATCCTTAAACAGATTCACATTCTTGGCAGTCATATTAACCCCTAAATATTTCACTTTCTTGACCAGTGTTAATCCTGTCTCTTCCTGGAACTTCTCTCTCTCGTTCAGAGTTAAATTTTTCTCTAAAACCTTAGTTTTCATTTTGTTTAACTTAAAACCTGCTACCTGTCCAAATTCTTGAATCAGTTCCAGTACCCTTTTAGTACTAGATTCTGGCTCCTGTAAAGTCAATACTAGGTCATCAGGAAATGCCCTCAATTTATACTGTTTAGCTCCCACTTGTATACCTTTAACTAATTGGTCCTTTCTAATCATATTTACCAAAACCTCCAGGACCAATATAAAAAGCAGTGGGGAGAGTGGTCGTGTTCCTTTCTCAATCTTAAACTCTTCTGTAACTACATTGTTCACAATTAATTTTGCTTTTTGTTCTGAATAAATTGCACCTATACCATTTTCAGAACCTTGACCTACCCCCATCCCCTGTAAATTCTTCTTCATAAAGCTCCAAGAAATATTATCGAAAGCTTTCTCCGCGTCCACAAATATCAAAACTGCCTTTGTATTAATATTCACTTGTAGTTTTGCTAAAATGTTAATTATATTCCTCATATTGTCAGACAGATGTCTGCCCGGGATAAAGCCCACTTGGTCTTTATGAATTTCTTCAGAGCTGTGCTTGACTTCTTGGGCAACCGCTGCCAGTCAGAACAGATACTTCAGGGTCAAGAGGTTCTGCTGCTGAAACCTTCCTGAAAGGAGCAGGAACTGCTCAAGAGCGAGGCCATTGGAAATAAATGGCACCTTATAAGAACACAGGAAACTGCCTGGTATTGAGTCGGGAGGAAGAACGCACAGCGATATGGTTCCTTGGCAACAGGGCATCAACAACAAGAAGTCAATTTTCAGGCCTTGGGTCTTTTTGTTGTTTACGCAATACCGTACTGCGTGATTCAGATCAGTATCGTCTACACTGACTGGCAGAACTCTTGAAGGTTTCAGGCAGCTACCGGTACTCTCTCCCAGCCCTGCCTAGAGATACCAGGGATTGAACCTGGGACCTTCTGCATGCAAACCAGATGCTCTGCCCACTGAGCTACGCCCCTTCCCCAGTGAATCCTGTGTGTTCCTTATGCCTTGTGTGAGCAAGTACTTTATTTTGTCTCATGGAACCTTCGCTCATTTATTTCAACAGGTAACCTTGAATTCTAATCTTGGTGGAGTTTCTAGGCCGGAGGAGACAATTGATTTTTTTTTTTTAAGGGTGGAAGACAGATGAGATTTTTTAAAAACCCGCAGTGGTTAAGAAGCTCAGATCCTTTCTGGCATCAAAATTTATATGTCAGATGCACACTCTTTCTTCCAAGTTCGGTTCCACCAAATTCTTCCTCCACTTTTTGCTACTGTTATGCTTCTAAACAAGGAAACTTGGTTTGGGGCGGGGGGAGTTGGAAAATAGCTCTAGGGATTGTAGAGAGATTTTGACGATGAGATGGAGACTAGCCAGTCAGTGCTGTCCACCTCCAGTAATTGCTGCAACCTTGTACATGTCTTTGTTTTCAAAGTACAGCACAGAGAAAAAATATTGAATGCCATGAGGCTAAGCAGCTCAAGGCCAGCCCTATCGTGAGTCACATTGGGGCGCTTATCTTGGGCAGCGGTTTGGAAAGGCAGCATGATAAGATGTACATTCACTGCTGCCTTCCCACAGCCCACCAGAACTAGTGTTCCCCCTTGCCAGCTGCTCCAATGCCACTCAAACTCTTGTTACTGGAAGCAGTCCGCCTGGGCACTTTGGCAAAGTTGCAGCTGCAGGTCATGAAGGTTGCATGGCACCCCAAAATGCACATTTTTGGGTGCTGTGCAAGACTGCTGCCCCCCAAAGTACAGTGATCTTGTGTGCCCCCCCCCCAATGCTTATTTTGGTTCCATGCCCCCTGTTATGTAGTGAAGTTTCACCCTGGGCCAGCAGGGGGATACTGTATATAGTTTTCACTCAGGTCTGTAGATAGTTTTCACTCAGGTCCACGTCAGTTATTTTAGGCGGGAAACGCTGGGCTGTTGTTGCTACAATGTTGACAGCCAGCTGCCTATAAAAGCAGGCCGGCTGAGCTGTTTGCAGTCAGTTCTATTCCAGCTTACAAAATAAAGAGCTACTTGGAGAAATCGCTGTGTCGTCTGCTATGTCAACCCACAACTTCACACTGGCGACGAGGATGGGATAGATGGACATCAGAGCACAGCCAGATGCGGCCAGCCTCTGAACTGAGCTGAATCACTGAGCTGAATCACAGAGTGAAATCACTGAGCGAAATCACTGGACAGAACCAGAAGCCAGCTCGACAAGGAGGCACTGGCACTTGTGGCTGGAGTGAAGAGGTTCCATGAATACCTCTATGGCAGGACTTTTGACCTCATCACTGACCACAAGCCACTCCTGGGCCTCCTCGCCGGTGATCGTCCAACTCCACCGGTCCTCTCGCCACGCATGCTGCGATGGACTGTTTTCCTGGCTGCCTACCACTACCGGCTCATCCATCGCCCCGGGAAATCGATGGGCCATGCCGACGCCCTCAGCCGTTGCCCTCTTCCAGCATTTGTGGAAGACCCGGCTCCAGCTTCATCGCTCCTTCTGATTGAGGATCTTCCGGCAGCGCCTGTATCGGCTGCCACTGTGGCCTCCGCGTCTGCCCAGGATCGCACCATCAGCCGGGTGCTCAACTGGGTGTGGAGGGGGTGGCCACAAGGGCCTTTTGCATCGGAGTTCCAGCCCTTCGCAACCAGACAACATGAACTCTCAGCTCATCACGGCTGTCTGCTGTCCGCGTCGTGATTCCCCAGGGACTCTGTCTGCTCGTCCTGGAGGCTCTGCACGTTGGCCACCCGGGAATTGTCAAAATGAAGGCGTTGGCTCGGTGTTACGTCTGGTGGCCTAATATGGACGATGCCATCACTGCCTAGGTGTCCGCCTGTCAAGCGTGCCAAGAGTCGAGGCCTGCACCACCGGCAGCTAAGGGATACACCTGGGAGACGCCAAAGACACCCTGGTCGAGGGTGCACATCGATCTGGCTGGCCCCTTTCACGGCCGGACCTTTATGGTAGTGGTGGACGCCTATTCCAAATGGCTGGAGGTCGCCCTGATGCCCTCCACCACTACCGAAGCCGTCATCCGGGTGCTGCGAGGCCTGTTTGCAACGCATGGGTGTCCTGATGTCCTTGTCTCTGACAACGGACCGCAGTTCACGTCAGGCACGTTTGAGCGGTATCTTTTGGGACTGGGCATCCGCCATGCCCTAACGGCACCCTTTCATCCATCCAGCAACGGGCAAGCGGAAAGAATGGTGCGCTCGGCAAAAGAGGCACTGGCGCGCCTGGACCAGGGAGACTGGCATGAGCGGGTCGCCGAATACTTGTTCATGCAACACATCACCCCTCATGCGGCCACAGGGCGGAGTCCTGCTGAACTGCTTATGGGCCGCCGCCTCAGGTCACCGCTCGACCGGCTACACCCAGACTTTGCCGTGGCTGAACCCCCAGGCTGTGCCAACGCGCCACGGTCATTTGTCCCAGGGAACCAGGTCTTTGCCCGGAACTATGTGGGGGACATTCCTTGGGTGCCAGCCACAGTAGTGGGAGTCACTGGACCTCGCTCGTACCAGGTGGCACTCGAAGACGGACGCTTGTGGCGACGGCACATAGACCAGCTTAGGCGCAGGGTTGGGGACTTGGACACTACCATGGTGCCCCCAACTGCGCTTGCGGCTCAAGAAGAGACACGTACAGATGGCGAGGCCCACCTACACCTCCCTCGCAAACTGCCAGCGTGGAGCTGAACCAAGCCACTTCAGAGGGTCTGCCACACTTACCACAGACTCAGACCACTCCACTTGCGGAGGCTCCACCCACAGCAGCGGATCCAGGGGAGTTGGTTCCAACGCCACCTAGGGTCGCACCACAGCCTCAGCAAGAACTGTGTGGCCCTCCAGACTTGGCTACCAGTCCCCGGCGGTCTGGCAGAGTTCCCAAGCGCCCAACTTATTTAAAGGACTATGTTGTTGGACATGTATCACTGTTGGTCTAAGTATGGGAAATGTAACCGATATGCTTTTGTGCCTAATTGAACCATTACGCGTAGTGCTGTATATAAGGAAACCATTACGATTGTAACTAACGCCTTATCTCGGTGGGGAGGGGTGTTATGTAGTGAAGTTTCACCCTGGGCCAGCAGGGGGATACTGTATATAGTTTTCACTCAGGTCTGTAGATAGTTTTCACTCAGGTCCACGTCAGTTATTTTAGGCGGGAAACGCTGGGCTGTTGTTGCTACAATGTTGACAGCCGGCTGCCTATAAAAGCAGGCCGGCTGAGCTGTTTGCAGTCAGTTCTATTCCAGCTTACAAAATAAAGAGCTACTTGGAGAAATCGCTGTGTCGTCTGCTATGTCAACCCACAACTTAACACCCCCAAAAAAGTACAGCCTGAAATCACACAAGACTGCAGTGGCCATTTTGGCTGCTGTCCCCTTGCGAGGAAAAACGGGGTGTTCCGGTTTTTTCTGGGGCAGTTGACAGATATGACAATCCACAGAGTGGCTTAGCAGCCAACCAGAGAACTCTTGGAATGTCTTATGTTAAATCTTAAAACGCTGGTCCAGGCAGGAAGGGGAGGCAGCTTCCTATCCTCACAAGGACCAGCCAATCAGCTGTAAACAGGAAGAAGCGCTTGCTCCCAATAAGGCCGATCGAGCCCAGAAGGTTGTACATACGTCCAATGCATTCATACCTCAATCCAAGGATGTGCAACAGAGCAACCCCAGGTTCCCCCAGAAAAGGCTGGCGGGGGAAAAAGAGAGGCACGAGAATTGCTGCATTGAACCCACTTGCAAAAATATAAGTAAATAAGCCAATAATGATTCGAGAGAGCCGGTGGTGACAGTAATAGCCCTCTTTTGTTTCCAAATGACGCTTGTTTTCCCCAGGCTCCTCACTCACAGCAGAAAAGAGACTCACTCCCATTTACGGTCTCCAAAGGTTGCGCAATCAGCTGCTGTTCCAAGCAAGGAGTTGGTGGAATTGAAGTTTGGCTTGGCGCTCAGAAATTAAAAGCACAGCAGCTCTTGAGGTTACGTCTCCACCGGAGAAATTTAGGGTGATATATTGCATCTTAAAAAGCAGAGACATCACCTTGCCAACAAAGGTCCATACAGTGGTACCTCGGGTTAAGTACTTAATTCGTTCCGGAGGTCCGTTCTTAACCTGAAACTGTTCTTAACCTGAAGCACCACTTTAGCTAATGGGGCCTCCCGCTGCTGCTGGAGCACGATTTCTGTTCTCATCCTGAAGCAAAGTTCTTAACCCGAGGTAATATTTCTGGGTTAGCGGAGTGTGTAACCTGAAGCATATGAAACCTGAAGCGTATGTAACCTGAGGTACCACTGTATAGTTAAAGCTATGGTTTTCCCAGCAGTGATGTATGGAAGTGAGAGCTGGGCCATAAAGAAGGCTGATCGCCGAAGAATTGATGCTTTTCCATTCTGGTGCTGGAGGAGACTCTTGAGAGTCCCATGGACTGCAAGAAGATCAAACCTCTCCATTCTGAAGGAAATCAGCCCTGAGTGTTCACTGGAAGGACAGATCCTGAAGCTGAGGCTCCAATACTTTGGCCACCTCATGAGAAGAGAAGACTCCCTGGAAAAGACCCTGAAAGATGGAGGGCACAAGGAGAAGGGGACGACAGAGGACGAGATGGTTGGATAGTGTTCTTGAAGCTACCAGCATGAGTTTGACCAAACTGCGGGAGGCAGTGGAAGACAGGAGTGCCTGGCGTGCTCTGGTCCATGGGGTCACGAAGAGTCGGACACGACTAAACGACTAAACAACAACATTGCAGCAAGTTAGTACAGCCAACACTTTCTGTGGTCCCTTTCGAGGTCTGTGGCCAATTGCAGTTTGCATTCTGCCCCCCCCCCTTCTTAATTTTTTGACTGACAGACTGATTGCATTTATATCCCACCTTTTTCTCCGAGGAGTCTCAAGTGGCATATGTGGTTCTCATACCCTCCAAGTATCCCTATTTTTCAGGGACAGTCTCGGAATTACAAAAGCCATCCCAGCTTCTGAATTGATCCCAGAATGTCCCTGTTTCCTTGCCATTACCACCACTGCTGAGCTTGGGGAGGAGGAAGAGCTGGCGCTTGTCCCGAATGATGTTGGCAGCAGCAGTGGGGGCTGCAAGGAAGCACACCTCTGTGGCCTCTCCATGCCTTCACCATGGTCTCTCTGTGGCCGCTGCTGCCACCCTCCTCCCTAGGGCAGCTCATAGTGGCTACTGGAAAGCAGGCAGTCTTACACTGCAATTCTAAGCATTTTTACTCAGAACTAAGCCCCACTGAGTTCAATAAGATTAACTCTCTGGTATGTTCCTGATCATTCTCGTTGTTGTTGTTGTTGTTGTTGTTATTTCCTGCCTTTTTTCCTGACAGCAACTCAAGGCACCTAAAATTCAGAGGGAGAGGGTGGTGCTGTGATCTAAACCACTGAGCCTCTTGGGCTTGCTGATCAGAAGGTCGGCAGTTCGAATCCCCTTGGTGGGGTGAACTCCCGTTGCTCTGTCCCAGCTTCTGCCAGCCTAGCAGTTCAAAAGCATGCCAGTGCAAGTAGATAAATAGGTACTGCTGTGGCAGGAAGGTAATCAGCATTTCCATGCGCTTTGGTTTCCGTTGTGCCAGAGGCAGTTTAGTCATGCTAGCCTCATCATCTGGGAAGCTGTCTGTGGACAAACGCCAGCTTCCTTGGCCTGAAAGCGAGATGAACGCCACAACCCCATAGTCGACTTTGAGTGGACTTAACCGTCCAGGGGTCCTTCGCCTTTTTTTACAGCTAAAATTTTATTTTGTTCCCTTTATCTATTGTAGGCATTGTACATTATCATGTCCCTTGCATATTTTTTCTATATACCGTTCCTCTGAGGTAGCTTAGGCAGAGAGGTTGTAATAGGCTCAATGTGACAGATGTCTAGGTGTGTAAGATGTCAATGTGTACGGCGAGATCAAACAGGAGAGAATCTTCCTGATACAGAATAGGATGTCCCTATTTTCATCAGAGAAATGTACAGTGGTACCTCGGGTTACATACACTTCAGGTTACAGATGCTTCAGGTTACAGACTCCACTAACCCAGAAATAGTGCTTCAGGTTAAGAACTTTGCTTCAGGATGAGAACAGAAATTGTGCTCCGGCGGCGCAGCAGCAGCAGGAGACCCCATTAGCTAAAGTGGTGCTTCAGGTTAAGAACAGTTTCAGGTTAACTATGGACCTCCGGAACGAATTAAGTACTTAACCCGAGGTACCACTGTACTAGGTCAGGGGTAAGTGATATTTTTGGCCCCAGGGGCCCGGATTTTATCTCCCCCACCCCATGGGCCAAATTTGGCCGGTGGACCAGGCATCTCACCCGTCAATCCTCTGATGTCATTCTGGTGTCAGGTGGCTGGTAGGTAGTTGATCCCACCCACCTGTCAAAAGCTAAGCTGCTGGGGTGAGGTGGGGTTCTGCTTTGCCAGTGCATTCTGCACAGGAAACACCTGTGATCCTTCAGATGCTGTTGAACTACCAACATCCATCATCCCTGACAACTGGCGATGCTGCCTGGAGCTGGTGGCAGTCCAACATCTGGAGAGTCTCTGATCTAGAAGCATATTTCATTGTACACAGGCTGTACATTGACAATAAAGGTATCATCATCATCATCATCACCATCATCATCATATGATGAGCTGCAGCAGCTCTATTAATGTGTGACCCCAGAATTCTGGATCCAAAACAGATGACAAAGTTTTGTGTTAGTTTACTGCTGCGAACCCCACATTTTGTGCTGTCCCCCCAAACTGAGTAACTGACACAGCGAATCGGGGTCACAAGTTAACGCCAAAAAATCCAACCTTGTCTAATGGACTCCAAACCAGTGCCAAAATATTGTGCTAGTTTGATGCAGCAGGCTTTGGTGAAGCTAAGCAGATTTGGAGCTAGTCAGGGTCTGGATGGGGGACCATGTAGGAACTTAATGCATGTGGAGATGGACAGGGGGTAGATTAGGGTCTGGGGGGGGGGATCTGCGTTTGAATTGGTGGTGAAACTCAATGGTTTAACAAGAGCATCAGCAAACAGTATGTTAAAGGGCTGCAGTTCAATTGCAGAACACCTGATTTGCATGCAGAAGGTTTAACCCCCCCCATCTCCAGTCAGTGCTGGGAATGTCTGAAACCCTGCCAGTCAGTGTGTAGACAAGGCTAAAGGTGGATCAGCAAAGGATCTGACGCAGTGCAAGGCGGCTTCCTAGCTGATCTATTTACTAGGACAAACATTTTTCCCTGTGTACAATAACAAACACACTTTCAAACTGGCAGCCTACAGAGACAGTGTGTTCCTTGAATTCCTTATAGACATCCAAGAATACTTTGCATATGATCTGGCACCTTTTACGCAATTCCCTGCATTTATCCCATTAAGTATAATTCTATTTTTTTTTTTCATTGAGCAGCAGGCGCACACAGCCTTCCTGCGCTGCCAGTGCTTGCAAAACAGTTGGCGTCGCCAAGAGAAACGTGTATGGGATGTGCATTGAAATGATATGCATGGGATTAGATGTCTTTCTTCGTCTTCCTTTGGGGAGATCTCCCCGGCAGAGATTACTGGAAAGAAAACAGTGACTTGGCTGCAGTCCAGAAAGCTTGCCAATGAACTCATGCCTCTGCCTTCCAGATGATTCAGTCTTCTGCATTCCGCCTTGGTAACACACCAACGTCTGCAGACGCCAATAAAAGGTAATAAAAGGTTCCTGCCCATAACAAACGGACGTCCAAATCTTGAAATCCAGAGTCCATGATGAAAGCAGCCATGCATCTGCACATGGGTCACAGAATAACTGCGCTTACCAGACACAACCTCAGCTTTCTGCCAAACCCTTGTCCGCGTTTTGCCTCTGAGGAGAAAATGCTTTGTTGAAATTTTGTGCAGTTGTTAGGGGTCTCACTCTTGGGGGTTCAACTCCCTCCCTAGAGGGTCTCTAGAAATCGAATCACAGCAGGATGCAAGCGCCTAGCTTGCTGTTTTACACACTACAGCTCCTGAAGTATGTCTCAAACCCCTGATAACCTAGCATGGGGCAAGGTGGTCAAACCTGCCCACTCTCCCAACTCTCCCTCTTTCTAATAATTCATATCCTTCCCTTCCATTCTGTCAATGTTCAGGGCTTATTAATTAACAACAAACAAATTAAATACTTGTTTTTATTTATTTCTTTAGCACTCCGCCTCTTTTCTTCCAAGGAGACAGAGTGCTGCTTTAGCCTCACAACGGCCCTGTAAGGTAGACTAGGCTGACCTGTAAATGACCTGTAAGCTTAATTTCATTGGGGACCCAAACCTTCAGTTTCCAGTGTCCAAATCTAACATTTTGTCCATCTGCCAGCTGCTGGTGTCCAAATCAGACAGGATTGGCCCCAAAGGAGGGAGGCGGGTTATCCATTTCAAAACAGTTCCTTCGCTTAAAAGACTGTACAAAGCAGCATGATCTGGAGGTTTATCAAAGGGGCTCCTGAGAAAACAGAGGAGCAAAGCCACCAGACGAATTGCCTGGAGAAATTCAGTCACCAAATATAACCAAGAGAAGCCATGTGTTCTTTTCCCCCAAAGGGTTTCTCAGATCACAACAACTACAGACGTTAGGAGGTGAAGAGATACATATGAGCCCAACAGTGTGATCTTGCCATAGCTCTCAACCTTCCCTTTTTTGTGGGAAATTCCCTTATTCCAGCGCCGTTTCCCGCTGCTTCCCGCTGCTATCCTGGATTGTTAGATATCCCATAGACTGTCCCCGGGACAAGTGAGGCTGCTGATCCCTTATTTTCAAATCTGAAAGTTGACAGCTATGGATCTTGCGTTGTAGGGAAATATAATCCAAAATGGAGCAAGGCATCAGGTCAGAGGGATGTTAAATACTACACAAGCAGGGACCTGCAACAAAATTTTGCAGTGTGTGTGGAGTGCTCCTGTTTTGGGGTTTTAGGAAGCTAGCCAGTCATGCTGCCTTCTAGAATATTCCATCCGGTTCCCTCCCCTCACTCCCGCTCCCCCTCCAGTCAGCCAGTATTCTGTCCACTCAGCATGCTCAGTCCTTATGGGGCTGTTTTGATTCCGCCACCAGGGTTTCCCCTCCCATGTTTGTATATGTGGTATTTTTTCCCCTGGAGCCAGAGTCAGGAGTAGGTTCACAATAAAAAACACTGGTATCAGTGTATTTACTCTTTATTAAAAAACAACACTAAACAACAGGCCTAGTCATCCCAGCAACTCTTCCCAGTAGGTCTTGCCCCAATGAGGCAATGGTAAGGCCTTCCCACCACTCTCTGAGGCTCCTCCTCCCTCAGGTCCTCCCCCAGCAGCCTAAGGCTCCGTCGTCTTGTCTTTCGTTGCTCCACCCTCTTCATTTCTCTGCATGTTCTGTGAGACCAGAGGGGAGGAGAGCTGGTTGCAGCAGGAGAGGAAGACTCCCTGGATTTTTCAGCAGCCTGCCTCATCTCTGTCTCCTGGTCCCCCTCCTCTCCAGCCTCCGCTTCTGCCTCTGAGTCTGGATTGCTCTCTGCCACAGACCTTTCCTGCTCACTGAACCCTCTTACCTCTTCAACTTCTGACCCCTCCTCTTCCCAGTCATCTCCCTCTGACCACTCATTGCCACCCCACCACCAGGCTCTGAGCCTTCTTCCCTTGGGGGTTCCCCCAGCTGGGGCCTCCCACCATTCCTCTGCATCCATCCAGACATTAAATTTATATCCCACCTTTCATCGTACAGGGTACAGGGTTCTCCTCTCCCATTTTTATCCTCCCGACAACCCTGCGAGGGTTGTGACTGGCCCAAGGTGCTGTAAAACAGGGCGACTGAGAAGACTGCTCTAGAGCAACTCTTGCCCATCTGGCACCCTGCAGAGGTTTTGGACTATAACTCCCATCAGCGCCAGCCATCACAACCCAAAACATCCTGAAACATGCACACAAACACCAAGGCAATGTGCAGTACACAGCCCGCCAATGAACTGCAGATAACCTATTCGAAACAAACTAAAAAAATTCCTTCCAGTAGCACCTTAGAGACCAACTAAGTTTGTTATTGGTATGAGCTTTCGTGTGCATGCACGAGTTGGTCTCTGAGGTGCTACTGGAAGGAATTTTAAAATTTTGTTTCGATTACGGCAGACCAACACGGCTCCTTACCTGTAACTAGATAACCTATTGTTAGACAGCTGGGGTTTTGGGTATAGCCACCTTCCACAACTGGGCACCCTCCAGGTGTTTTGAACTACAGCTCCCATCAGCTTCAGCCAGCACGAATCATCCCTGGTCTGAGCAGGCTCCCTGTTCCTTAATTGGAAGTGTATTCCTCTCCCCCTGAGCTGCTCTTTGGCACCTGGCTCTGTTTGGCGGATCTTAGGGTTTCATTATAAAGACAAAGTAGTTCCAACACACCACCTGGTGCAATGTGTCAACGAGCCCTTAGGCTGCCCACCATCTGCTGGCTGCCAGGCTGAGGGGACAACCCTGACAAGAGGTAGCTGAGAACCTGGATCAAGTGAGCATAGACCATATCGCAAGTCAGTTTTATATGGCCATCGTAGCCTGGTGAAATTGAGATTGGTCCCTGGAGATCCAGTTTGGTGACTGGATTGAAAGAGTGGGCTGGGGGGAAGCCCAGCCGTGACCCTGCTGACACAGGGAAGTCGTGGCTGTCTGGCCACAGCTGATCCACAGAATGTCCAGGGTTTATTTATAAATCAGAAGGCATGGCAAGCAGCCAGTGAGTCCTACAAGACCCTGCAGTGGGAGAGGAAGGCAGGACAAGACCCCACTTTATCCAGACCTCGAGTGGCGGCTGAAATGCAGGTGGTTTCGACACCCACATTGAAATAGTACCTGATGCCATCCTCAGGCCAGATTCCAGCTCAGATAAGGGTATGTTGTTGCTGTCAAGAGATGACCTTATGATATTGCACAGTATGGCTCGGATACTGGAGCATTGCATGTAACCTTCAGTACCCAGAACTGTGATCAAGCTTTCTATTAATAGCATTGTCAGAAGTGTGTGTTCGCAGGCAGATTGATGGCCGGCAAAACTTTTTTTTATTTTTATTTCTTAAGAGTGATTTAAGTGCTCGTCCTAGCATGTCTGAAGAGTTAAGGCTTCCCTTTACGCATGCCACCAGGCTACAAAACCCTTTAGAGTGGTTATGTAGCCTAGTGGCTAACTGAGCCATCCTATACCTACTTGATGAAAAGTTCAGAAGATCTGGCCTCTCAGACCTGGAACCTCATCAGAGGAAGAGCAGGTCCCTCAAGCAGATCTTCACTCCACCACAGACCTGGAGGAACCACTTGATCTAGACCAGGCATAGGCAAACTCAGCCCTCCAGATGTTTTGGGACTACAATTCCCATCATCCCTGACCACTGGCCCTGGAGGGCCGACTTTGTCTATGCCTGATCTAGACATCCCCACTTCCAGTCGCCTTGGTTTCTTGCCAGCTCTTGGACCCCTTATGACCCCTAGGGCCATAGGAGCAAAAGAGATGGTGAGAGAGTCAGGAATTTCAGAGTCCAGGCAGAAGTCTCTGGCTAACAGTACATGAATCCACTTGGGAACTTACGACTGGGTACCCGCCATACCTTCAAAGCATATTACCTCCCCCAAAGAAACCTGCGAGTTTGTTAAACGTGTTGGAAATTGTAGCTCTGCACACGGTAAGCTACAGTTGCCATGATTCTTTGGGGAAGCTTATGTTTTCAATGTATGTGTGGGGTTATAGCATTTGTTTGTTACTATGGTATGCATTTTTTGTGTTTTTTATATTGTAAATTGCCATGTGATCCACAGATGGCAAGGGTGGCGTAGAAATAAAATAAATAAAATAATCAACTGTGGTTGGCCTGTGTCCATTATTACTAATAAATTCCTAACTCAGTTAGTCTAACCTGGCTTTCATCCAAAAACCTTAGCTAATGGATCTTCCATATTGTATTACTCACTTGCCCCAGTCGCCCCCATTTTGAACACAGTACACACCTGCCTCCCCCCAACTGCCACCCCTCCTCTGCCCCCACTTCATATGCTGTTATCATTCTGTCGGGGTGGTAGGGTGTTTGTGTGGTGGGGCAGGAGAGGGAGACTAAGGAAAAAGCACACCCAAAATTCTATTATCTCCGTATTTATATAAATGGCATGATTTATGGTGTTTTCTTCTGAGTCATAATTCATTAATGACAGCTCAGGTTCAGTTCAGAACATCAAAACTCTCCCAATGCTCACTTTGCTGGATTAGTTAGGTCAGGGGCTGCTAACCTCTTTGGGCCAGGGGGCACATTTTGAATTTTGAGTGTGTGCTGTGGGCACCAGTCACAAAATGGCTGTCATGGGGATAAAGCCTGTTGTAAGGGCGTGTCATGGGATGCGGGTGGCGCTGTGGGTTAAACCACAGAGCCTAGGACTTGCCGATCAGATGGTCGGCGGTTTGAATCCCCGCAACGGGGTGAGCTCCCATTGCTCAGTCCCTGCTCCTGCCAACTTAGCAGTTCAAAATCACATCAAAGTGCAAGTAGATAAATAGGTACCACTCTGGCGGGAAGGTAAATGGCGTTTCTGTGCGCGGCTCTGGTTCACCAGAAGCGGCTTAGTCATGCTGGCCACATGACCCGGAAGCTGTATGCCGGCTCCCTTGGCCAATAAAGTGAGATGAGCGCCGCAACCCCAGAGTCGGCTACAACTGGACCTAATGGTCAGGGGTCCCTTTACCCTTTAAGGGTGTGCCATAACCACAAAATTAGAGCAAGCACTCATTGCTGCTTCCTCTTGTCCTGGACAACCTCAGACTTACCATAGTCAGCCGGTGATGTCCTGCTGGTCCTGATTGTGGAGATCACACAATATTGATTCTTACACACACACCCCGCAACACACACACACAGTTATGCTGTAGCTGCTTAATAACAACAGGGAGTATCCCCCTGTACCAGGAAAATATACAAGGTGCCCAAACCACACTCACATGCATCCACACAGATTAAGCACATGTGCACCTCTCTCTCTCTCTCTCAGTCAGTCATATATGAACTTTCTCTCTCTCTCTCTTTCTCTCAGTCAGTCAGTCATATATGAACTCTCTCTCTCTCTCTCTCTCTCTCTCTCTCTCTCTCTCACACACACACACACACACACACACAGAGAGACCACATGTACAGGGTGAGTCCTTTAAAAGAGGCCCCATGGATACAGAGTACACATGTTCCATGGTGCCTCTTTTAAAAGACTCACCCTGTACATCTCTCTTCCCATGGGAATGTTCAGAATTTTTTTGGAGGGGTGGAGAGATTTTGTGTTTGTGTGCACTGCGCATGTGCACGTGAAACTTTCCCGGGAGAGGGCAGAGGGTGGAGCGGGCTAATTCCTCACACAGATTTATTTAAAATTTGCTTGTGTTGATTTAAATGTACCAATGCAAATGTCAAAATCATTGCTGTCATTTCAATGGAAATGCATTTCTCCGTAATAGAGAAGCCTGGGACCACATCCTCATTGGGCTTGCTTAGTCGGCGGCCTTAGTGCTAATTGCTGATGTGCATCTTTAGTATGCCTCCAACCTCTCCCTACATAGGCTCCTTTGGACACATCCACACCATGCATTTATTTTTAATTATTATTTTTATTTTAAGCAGATGCTACTTACATGCAATCTGATGTACACGGCACATACATAAAACAAATGACCAGGTATATACGGTAAGCTCACAACTTACAATGGGGCTATGTTTCAGGGATTGCACCAAAGGCAAAATCACACAATCAAAACCCATTGGGCTCAATGGCGGGAGAGATTGCCAAAGCTATTTTCCTGGAACCCTGACGCCTTCCCTCAAAGGATCCTGGGAGCTGTAGTTTGTTCAGGGTGCTGAGAACTGTAGTTCTGTGAGAGGTAGCAGGTGTTGCTCACAGTTCTATTTAATTACAGTGGTACCTCGGGTTACATATGCTTCAGGTTACAGACTCCGCTAACCCAGAAATATTACCTTGGGTTAAGAACTTTGCTTCAGGATAAGAACAGAAATCATGCAGTGGCAGCGCAGCAGCAGCAGGAGGCCCCATTAGCTAAAGTGGTACCTCAAGTTAAGAACTGTTTCAGGTTAAGTACAGACCTCCAGAACGAATTAAGTACTTAACCCGAGGTACCACTGTATATGTATATGTATATAATTAACAAAGTGGTGAGGAAGCTAATAATGAAATTCATTTATCCCTTTGGATCTATTTATTAAACAGGGCAGCACGGGCATGCCTTTCTGCTCCACAACCGTGAAGATTTTACTCTTAAGTGGTGCGGACACAGCTTGGTAAGAGTTGCCAGGTTGCAACTCAAATCACACAAAGATTTGTATGTGAATGAGGTGGTGAAAGCCCTGCAGGATGGGAGTCAAGAGAAACAGCCTCCATGGTTGTAGACTGTAGTTTAGCAATTTGGCGGCCATGAAGCTCTTGGGCAAATCACTCTCTCACTAAGTGCAACCTACCCTGCAGGGCTGTTGTGAAGCTGCAAAGAATGCTGAGCAACTACAAACAGCAGCAGTCTGAGGTCCCAACTCTGGAATTTACTGAATAAAAATACATTAAGATGCCCCATGCAGGAGCAAGAGTATGTTTATTTCATTATGAGAGAGAATTCCTACACTGCAGGGATTAGGGCAAAAGGTTGCTGCGGCAGAAGTTGCTGTTTGAGTCCTGTTACCTCCCTTTCTAGAACCTTCTACAAAATATAGTACTCTCCAAGGATTAGCCCCCAAATCTGCTTTCAGTTGCACATGCTTTTTAATCGTGCTTTTTCCAAGTCCGAAACTGCAATACTGTTTCCTCACCACTGTGCCAATAGGCAGAAGGTTTGAGACTAGTAGTTGCCATCTTCCTTTTCTGCTGGCGCTTTCGTGCTTTTGCAAGAAGCCAGGCAGGCAGAAATTCCACAGTGTAGCTTTCACCTGTGAAAATTACTGCCTGTTAAAGTCTCTCTCACACACAAAAACAACAAAAACCCTTTCACAATGTGTCAGGAAGTAAGGTGAGAGCTTGGTGTTTCTCAGTTATAAATAAACAAAAGTCATGGGCTGTTGCAAACGCTGTTTGAGACCAGTTTTTACTATCCCACAAAGCACCATGAAAAAGGTTAAAAAGAGCACCATATAAATAAATAAAAACATACAATTACAAAACAAGGAAATCTTGGGCCTTAAGCTCAGCAACGGTGCGAGTTCACTGAAATGTCTATATTGCTGGTTACTGTGAATAAAAGATCCTTTTGATACATTATGAATAGATATATTGTTTATATAATTGTATTTAATCTTAGATTCTACCATTTCAATAATGTACTATACTGTCTCTTGTCCGACCTATGACCTGATTATATGAAGTATTTGCTTTCTTTTCTAATATGCTCTGCATTGTTAATATGCTCTGCATTGTTAATATGCTCTTTCTAATATGATCTGCGTTTATGAAATTAAAATTAATAAAATAAAAATAAAAAGGCAGCAATTACAGAAAACTACAAACAAAAAACACACAACCGTGAGATTTGAAAGCCACAATTTGTGTATTACAGTTTTGGTCCACACACGAATTTATACAATGAAGGACGTATTATAAACATTTTAAATACAATTTTTTAAAATTGTGTGCGTGCCTTGTGCGAAGTTGGAGTAAAAAATTCTCCCCGCCTGCCCCCCCCCCCATTTTGACAAACTTTTAGGGTTAGCAAAGTCAGGCAGGACGGCTCTTGCCCTTCCCAAGATGGCGCCGAGTTCACTGAATCAACCTTCCTCCCTACACAGCGCTGCTTGTCTCCCTCCCACCCGTCGACCTTCCAAACATGGCGGTCGCCTCCCTCGCTCCTTTGTAGGCGGACCATCGAGAGAGAAAGAAAAGGAGGCGAAAGAGCGAGAGAAGGCGCCTGCGCGGAAAGAGGAGCGAGCAGTGCGCCTGCGCGCCGCGGCGCCCGAGTGCAGTGAAATTCCGTGAAGAGGGGAGGGGGGGCTGGAAAAGAGAGAAAGGAAAGATTTTTCCTTTTTTTTAAAAAAAGGAAGAGGGAAAGAAGAGAAAAAGCGGCAGAAGCTGAGGGGAAGGTTTCCGTGAGGGAGAGAGAGAGAGCGAGAGAAACGCGGGGCTGGCGGGACCCCTCCTCTTCCGCCACGCGTCGCCCGCCACCGCCTCAGAATCTCCTCAGGAGCGGCGGCGGCTGCTCCCCCTCCCCCTCGCCCCCTTCCTCCCCCCCCAACCCCCGGACGAGGGACGCGAGGCGGCGCCGCTGAGAGGACGGGAAGGCCCCCGGCGGCGGCGGCGGCGGCGGCGGGGTCGGCTCGAGCGAGGAGGGGCGAGCGCTAGCCGGCTGGCTCTAGCCCGGCAGGAGGAGGAGGAGGAGGAGGAGCACGCCGTCGCCTCCACAGCGGCCGCCCCAGACTCCCCTCCCCGGGCACTGGCGGGGAGAATGACGGAGCTCCAGTCCGCGCTGCTACTGCGGAGACAGCTGGCAGGTCGGTCCGTCCGTCGGTCGGTCGGGGCAAAACACACCACAGCGCAGGCAGAGGCAGGCAGGCCCGTCTCTCCCTGCCCCCCTCGGACCTGGCCGGCCTGGGGTTCCTGAGGGGAGGCGGTGGGAGGAAGTGGGGTTGGGGGAGGGGTGGTGTGAAACGTGGTCGGAGGGCGCTGGTTTGGGGAGCGGGGGAAGAGCTAAAAGTAGGGGGTGAGGCAGGGGTAGGGATCGTGGAGGTCTAAGGGGAGGAAAGTTCCCCGAAAAGGGGGCACTAGGTTAAAGTGGTGAGGAGGGGTAGGGGGCTTTGGTATTTGGGGGAAGGGGGAGAACGTAAGAAGCAGGGTGGGAGTGTTGCGGTAGGGTGGAAGTGAAGTGGGGCGCCTGAATATTGGAGGGTAGGTAGGGGGTTCTAGGTGGGCTTTCCCCCACCCCTTGCTGGGTGATCTGCCATCAAGTGATCTGGGTGAAGGTTTCTGGTGACTTCTTGTCGGCTGCCTTGGAAGGTTTTTATATTCTGAAAGGTGGGGTATATGGAATTGTAATAAATGGGTGATAACTGGTGATAAATAGGTGCTAAGTAACTAGGAGGAGTGTGGGGATCACTGGGCAGGGGTAGGCGATGCTTATTCCAGAAGGGGGCTCCATGTAGTTTAGTTGGAGGTAGGGGAAGCCTTACTTACGTCACCTGAGTAGGGAGTGCTCAGGTGAGGAGTAAAAAAGGTGGCCGATCTGGAACGAGGGAGGTGGGGTTAGATAGAGCGATAGAGGCCAGAGGGCATGGGCTCTGACACAGCAAGTAGGGTGTAAAAGCAACTTAGGGAGTGCGTGGATAAGTGGGTGAGGCCGGGGGGGGGCAGATCATGGGGTTGAGGTTGGTGGGGGCAATCTTTGTGCATGGAAAGAGGAGTTTGAAAGTACAAAAGAAGCATTACTGGGTTTTAAATATTCCTGCTCTCCAGTCTCTAGTACAGAAATTGGCAAAGAACTGAACGTGAACAGATAGCTAGGCACCATGAGGGGAAAGATAGGAGGCGTGATAAAGGGCTGGGAGATGGTAAGCCGGCTATGTAGGGCAGCTGGAGTTAAAACAAGGAGGAGTGGCTTGGAAATGTGCTGGGAAGGAGTACAGGGGTGGGGAGACCTGAGTGAGTTGGAGAAGGGGCATGAGAAGTGCGAGAAGGATCTTGGCGATCAGTTGGGGTGGTAAGTTTGGGTAAGTTGAGAGGTAATGGGAACAGGCTGGCAAACAGTAGCTAAGGAGACTTTAAGTGAGGCAAACTTTGGGTAGCTGTAAAGTTTGATGGGGATGGCCTGAGAGCTCTGAGTGAGACTTGGAAATGAAGGAAGAGTAAGCAGGCTGGGGTGGGTTAAGTAAGGGCTGAAAGTGCCTAGATGAAGTGGGGGGGAAGCTAGAGAGGAGGTACATTCTGACGTTTGAGGATAGACTAGGTTCTTTATGTGAATGATAGGTGAGTTATTTGACAGATTGAACAGAGCAAGGTGTGGCTTGTGTAGCTGGGGTGGACATGAATATTTGGGGTGCAAAATGGTGATGGAAGATGAAGAGGTGACAAACAGAAGGGAACATAAAGTGTGTGTAGAGTGCAGAAGGAATGATTAGAATCATAACTGGAGAAACAGACCCTGGTTAGTTGTGAAGATGAGTACCATTATTTGGAGGTGGAACCTTAGCTGTTGAGTTTAAAGCATTAATAGTTGAACTCTGGTCATGCCTGAGGAACTGAAAATGTAACCAACTGTGTTGCTTTTTCAGTGGTACTGTATGAAAGTGACATCCCCATAGCTAACAGGCACCTTGTGTGAAGGGAGGTCAACCGTGCATTTAATTTGGTTTATTAAAGAATGCTTTGGGGCGCTACATTGATTTATTTTGTCCTTCTTTCCCTCCTTCCTGTTCCTCCATGAGTGTTCCCATGTGAAGGACTGGAAACTAGAGAGGAGAAACAGGTTGAAGTTTGAGGATTGTTTATGTGAGTGATAGAGGATTTACTGGACAGCTGGAATTGGGAGCAAGTTGTGTCTTCTGTAACTGGGGTGGGTGGACAGGAATCTAGATTCCTGCTCGGTCTATAGGATAACATTGTACATTGCCTATTTTGAATAAAGCAGGGTAAGGTTGACATTTGTAGATTATTATATTGTGGTGAAATTTCAGGGGAATTAATATTTTAAATCCAGTGCTTTTTTCTAAAAAAATGTTTAGGGGCACTCTCATTTTGACTCAAGAAAATCACCATTTTATTCTTCAAATCAGGGGAAATAAATACAGTAAATGGACAAAAGTACGAAGATTCACAAAATGTTTAGGGGTACCTGCATTCCCCCCCGAAAAAAGCACTGTTTAAATCCATAACAGAGAGAGCTATCATAGTCCTCAGTGCCCCCCCCTCAATATTGCTGACACTGCTGCCAAGGTTGTTCCTTTCTAACCCCTTCTGCTTAGCTAGGTGATCATTGTCTCAAGGCTGCTTTTTTCAGAAGTGGCAGGATGTGGGTAGTGAACTTTTCGATCAGAAGTGACTAGATCTGAAGCTTGGGGATAAAATTTGTGAAGGATTGTAACCTTACAATGGGGTTTGGGGCACTGGAAAGGATGTTGTTGGAAAGACTGGCTGCTTCCTTCACTTATCTAATTTGCTTCCACAACTTGCTTCATAACTACTCCCCTCCCCCTTCCTTTGTCCCTGGCCTTGCTTTGCTAACACTCTAGCTACTGATTCAGAGCTTGTCCTGTCCCAGCAGGCATGCACGTAGGTTTCCTGAGTGGTTAGACGTGCAGTGTAGCCCCATGTGCTACTCATTGCCAGACCGAAAGAGAAATGAGCCAACAGTGGCTGCAGTCCTGGGTGTAGAAAACAGCATGTGTCACTTCTCTTCTCCTCCTCCTCCCAACTCCTGTGTTCATGCTTTCTTGTAGCCTCTCTGACTCCTCCTGTGAGAATGAAGTCGTTCTCCCCATACAGATTCACCAGTCCTTTGATTAAGATGTTGGTCAAACCTAACAGCCTCCTCTTCCCTTGTGTAAAAATACCGGTACTTGCAGATTACAATACAATAATCAGATATATGGAGTTTGATATATTAAACGCCGAGGCCCTGGTTTAAGAGTATCAGAAGGGGTGTACAAGGGGAAGGAAAAAGATTGCTGCAGCAGTATAAAATAAAGGAGCCTATTAAATGCCAACAGAAGGTTAAAGTTACTAAAAGCAATGCAGGGTGTCTTATAAAGTTGCCTTTAATCTTAAATGCAAGGCAAGTAAATACCTAGGTTTGTTTGCTTTGGCTCTATCAAATAGCACCATACTTCCTCTCAAATATGCTAGTACAGCAGCTAAATACAAATGTTACATTATTTTAATTGTGTAAAGTACTATGTCAACTGTCAAAATGCCTTTTGTAGCAATGCGAAAGTAGGTATTTTTTATTTTGTATCATGTATGTTATCCTGTATATCTGCATGGAAAAATCAGAGTATCAAACTCCACAACATGCAGTAAGAACAAGATACTAGTATGAATTGCCCCTAATACGAACTCTGAGTTGTGACTGCAACACACATCATTGGCCCTCTAGGAACCCCAAAGGGGTTGGGGAAGATAGAAGGGACAGTTAAGGATTCCATTTTTCTGTTAACATAATATTTATATAATTGGAACACCAATTAGAAACAGTAGTGTTAAGCAATATATGTAAATAGTTGAAATAAATAACATAAAAATGCTTGATTGATGGCAGAAAGATGAAGAAATTAATGTAGCTTGGTATTAGGTAGAGAATTTTTTAAGGATAATGTAAAACCAGGGTTTTTATGAATATAAACAGATCTGTAAGGCTTTCCTCCCTCTGCACTCCACATCGTGAGTTTCTTACGAAAATCTACATGCAATGCTTGAAGTTAGCCAGGCACCAAGTGAATTTTGCAGCTTATAGAAATGAAAATAGTAGTAGTAGCAGTAAACTTAATGGGACAACCATAGCTCAAGGTGCTATTTGGTGATTAGATTGTATATCTGGGTTTCTAACACTGCCTACATGCAATCAAACCACATGTCTAAATCCATGCCCTGGATAGGGTGGCTGTACTATTAATTTGTGGAATGGTTATAGCTCAGTAGCAGAGTACCTGCTGTGCATGTATGTTGAATGTTCTAGTTCAATTCCTGGTATCTCTGGTTAAAAGGATCTTTGTGAGTTGGGCTTGCCCTTCTGCCTAAGGTCTAGGACTTTACAGAGCTAACTCTGTAAAAGGCACCTTCATATGCTCATAATCCTTTAGGGTTTTTTATAGTGCAATCTCAAATGCTTACATCCTGATCCAGTTCTAATAACATGTAAAAATTGAGTGATATTGCATCGGGATGTGACTGCACAACCCACTGGAAGTAATGCAGTGTGAATAGGCAGCACAGTTTTTAGAGAGATGACCTTCTGAGGTAGTGCTAGCTAAACTTCTATTCTGTCCTATGGCCATATTATACCAGTTCTGTACCGGATGCACTATTTGCCAGTGTATTCTTGCATCCAGTTATCTTTGAAGCACTGAATTACTTGGGGTCAAGTTATTTGAAGGATCACCTGCACTTGGACCTTAAGATTGGCAGCAAAGGTTCTGCTCATGAGGCCAGCGGTAAGGTCCATCAGGCTGGTGGGCACACAATACAAGGCCTTTTCAGTGGTGGCTCTAGCATTGTGAAATTTCTTATGAGAGGAGCACTGTTGACTGCTTTTAAATGGGTCAAATGATTAGTGGTTTAACTCAGCTTTTAATTGAATAATGGTCCTGGTTTATACTGTTAAGTTGTAATTATATTGGTTGCTGCTACAAGTAATGGCTGATTTGCATGGGGGTTACATTCCTGAAACCCATGCACGTCGGCAGAACGTGCGTTACCCCATTACTCTCCCTCTTCTGGCCACTTGTGGGTCGCCAGGATGCATTCATGCACGGTCACTTGTCAATTGGACACAGGTGAATTGATAGTTGCTTGTATTTTATTGTTACTCTGCAGTGAAGCAGTTTACTTTTTGCTTTGCGTAGTCACCTTTTAAAATTGTGTTACGATTTTATTTGTGAATGGCCGAAAGGGAGACAGAGAAGGGAAGGGAGAAAGATGGCATTGACATTTGGATGTATATCCAACTGACACTTGCAGTTTCTACTCCAGCAAGTGATATGGCTGCAGAACCTTGTGCTTCTTACCGGGATTGAGGCAGGATTCTACATTTTTGCTCTCCATGCTGCCCTCTGACAAGTGTAAAGATCCCAACCTTTGATCTGGAGAAGTTGTTGGAAATAATCCCACCTGTTGTGCAGTGATCCCTGCTCTCTTTTCAGTACCAAGGCTAGGCAGAAGGCTGTTTCTTGGCAGTGCTAAACCAAACAGACAACCTCCCTCCCGCCCCTATTTCCAGAGCTGGAAAGGATGGTGTGGGCTTCTTTAGACACTAAGCTGCTGAGCCACCTGGGACACTTGGGCAACACTTGTTTAAGTCCAGATCCAAACTCAAATGAAGGATTGTCCCATACTTTGTGCAAAAGTGTGAGGCCAGGGACCAGTGAATGGTCAGGTCCTGGTGACCCAAATGTTTGATCTGGCTTCCAGGGCCAGCCAAAAGTTGTGGACCCTTGATGATATAATGCTATTCATAATACTAAGTTAATGTGAATATGACAAAAGTTGAAATTTCCAAGATAGATTTCAGGGTATGTGGATCAGAACTCCTTTGAAGTGAGTATAATAACACATTATATGTGTCCATATCAGTATGTGTTTAGTTACAACAGGATCTGGTAGACGTAGATACATATTCCAGACAAGGCTTTTTTTATTAAAAAAAAAAACCTGCCAAAAATCTCACAGGGCTCTGTTCGAATTATGTTCTGTGTCAGAATCTCTGCAAAGTAAAGCTTCCTCTTGATTAAAGAACTCTCCTCGCAAAAGACTGATCAGGAAATTCAGACTTCCCAGCTCTGTGTTTCCTATGTCTCACTGCTCCAAGAGGGTTACTCCCTTGTGCTGCTTATGTTCCCACCCCCCTCCTGTTCACTGGCACTTATGTTCCACTTTCAGCTGTTCTAATCTTTAAACAGAATGTTAGCAAGTTGTATTACTGTCTACTTCTGTCACACATACATCAGCTGTGTTATTAGGCACTTAACTTCTTGAGAGCTGGCCATTTTAGTCTGTTGCAGGGCGGGAAAGCATCTTGTGACACCTGAAAGACTTAACAAGTTTCTTGTGGCAGCTTATGCCACAATAAATCTAGTCATTGAGTGCCACAAGATTCAGATTTATTGTAGACAACTACTTGGGATACATGGTGTTCTCTCTCCTTGGAATGGTGTTTACTAAGGTAACTATTACAAGAGCTGAGAAACTCAAGCATACATTTGAGGGTGCCATTGATCCCCATTAAGTAGCAATGCCTTAAGCAGTATAATTCCTGCAGTTTGGACAGAAAGCCAGGCGGCTTAAAAGGATGCAGAAGCTATGCATAGTTAATTAACACCTTTTGGGTGACTGAGTCTGATGTTGCCTTGGTAGTGATGTAGTATTAAAAGTACCGTATTTTTCACCCTATAGGACACACTTTTTCCCCTCCAAAAATGAAGGGGAAATGTGTGTGCGTCCTATGGGGTGAATGCAGGCTTTCCTGGGCTTCCTGCAGCTCTGCGCCACCCTCCGAATCCCCGCGCGAAGCCGTGCGGGGCTCCGGAGGGTGGTGCAGAGCTGCCTGCGCTCCAGGGCTTCCTGCAGCTCTGCGCCACCCTCCGGAGCCCAGTGCGAAGCCGCGCGGGGCTCCGGAGGGTGGCGCAGAGCTGCCTGCATTCCGAAGCCTGGTGCGCGCTGAAGAGTGCGCCCGAGCTTCGCGCACCTCTCTGCAAGCCTGGGGAGACCGGCATGGCTCCCTAGGCTTGCGGGTAGCAGGCAGTTCTGGGGTCGGGGGAAGCTCGGGCTTCCCTTGCGCTTGCCCCGTGCCTGGGGGGGGAATAATTTTTTTTCTTTATTCCCCCCCCCCCCCAAAAAAAATTAGGTGCATCCTATGGGGCGGTGCGTCCTATGGGGCGAAAAATACGGTAACTTCTTACTCTAGTAGCTTAGTGCTACCATTATATGAGTAAGATATCTGTAGGTTCACTAACCAGAAAGCTGCATCAATATATGCCATAGTATGGATTTCCTTTGCATATAGCACTTTTCCCCCTCAATAGAAAAAGAGCAATGTGTTTCAAAAGCAAGTTCCTTGCTTTAATAGCACTTCACATGATAATTTTCCTTGAAGGAGAAAATTCTGGATCTTCTTTTGTAAGGTTTACAGTTGAAAAATCCTGATCATGCTGAAACTTCACCATGGAAGTTTCTCAGACTGTTGGACTTGGGGCGGGGGTGGGGGGGGGGACAGGGCATTGAATCTCACTTTAGGAAGATTTTGGGTAACTTTAAAATAGAACTGTTAGCAGACAATGTCTTAAATGAGTTTATATTAATTATTATGGAGAACTGTTGCGTACAGTGGCCAACTTCCAATCATCAGGTGAATGCTTTCTCTCCATTTCTTCTACAGTACAGTGGTACCTCAGGTTACAGATGCTTCAGGTTACAGATTCTGCTAACCCAGAAATAGTACCTCAGGTTAAGAACTTGGCTTCAGGATGAGAACAGAAATCACGTGGCAGTGGCACAGCGGGAGGCCCCATTAGCTAAAGTAGTACCTCAGGTTAAGAACAGTTTCAGGTTAAGAATGGACCCCCAGAACGAATTAAGTTCTTAACCCGAGGTACCACTGTACTCTCTTTCCTGCCCCTTCCTAGCTGGCGTATAAAGTACTTTGCAACTGTGAAACAAAGAGCTTGGACAGCAGTTTGGAAATGCAACTGAACAGAACAGCAGATTCTAAGATGCACAAGTTTTTTATGATAAATATTTGTGCACTTTATAAAACCTGTATCTCTACTGTTCTAAGTTGTATTACTCTACTGCGTGGTCCGATAGAATACCTTTTTTAAAAAAGTGGTATCTTAAAGCAATATTATGCCTAGTGTATGACCAGGTTTCTTAACTGTGGGAAAATTGATACTTAAGATGTAGTTTTTGTAGATTTTTGAAAGTCTCGTTAGTCTTCTGTTAAGTAAAGTCCTTTTCAACAAAGTGAAACGTGTGAATTGAATGCAAATGGTGTATTAATGGAGATTGGGGAGGCCAAGAGAAATTATTACTGAACATGTGGCTGTAACATTCTATGATGAAATGCTGTGTTGTGTGATATGAAGTGTGTGTGTGTGTCACAGAAAGAATGAGAGAGACCAGGTGGTGGGCCCTATGAGCTCAGAGGGCTTACCACATCTTTTCAAAGACCTCTCTAGGAGCCGCGTTCTGGTTTGGTGGCTCACTTACTGTACTGTGTGGTAAGGACTCTGAGCTTGCACTGCCCATCTGCTGATTTCCACTCATTGTGATGTTGGTGGAGAGATAAGTGGAGGGAATGCCTCAGTGAGCAGCATAGAATGCACAGTTGCAGCATAAGTTGAAAGGTCCCACTATGGAGTGTAGTGGCTAGTGTGGCTGTTCCATACTTGGTGATCTGGCATTTGGAAAGAGACCAGGCATAGTAGAAGTGGGTAGAGCACAGCTGGGAGGGTGGATGGGGGGGTTGGAATGAGAGACCAGATAGAGGCTGCATGCTGCACCTGGTCTACAGACCAGTACATACTGGTGGAATTGATATATTTGTATGAGACCTACTAGTTCCAGTCACAATCTAGAGTGTTGACTTGTTGACTAGCTGATTATTTTACTTAAACAACAAGGTATGTGAACAGTTAAAGGCTTCTTTTTTCTGACAGTTATGAAGCAATGACATTGTAAACTATCAAATGTTTAAAATAGTGCAATGCATAGAATAAATGTGTGATTGATATTCATCCAACTTGCAGTTCTTGGTTTCTTATCCTGGAACTGCAAGAATAGACCAGCGACAGACATTTTAAAAATGGATGAAATAACAGGCAGCAAACTATACAAGAGAGGTAATCTTTAAATGCTTTGTAAACTATGTTGTGGGGGGAGGGACTGGACCCTGCCCCCTACAGGGATGAGGAGCAAAGAACTGACTCTTGCCTTTATGTCAGATGACAGAATTAATGATGCAATTAAAAGAAGCAGTCTCTTAGATTGTGGTATTCTTGGCTCTACTGAATATTTGACTAGTTAATTCTTTATTGGTTTCCCATCTTTAGTGACATCCCCTTGAAGTGTCCTTTCAAATTCATTCATTCATAACCACCCTCTGATCCATCCTAAAACATTTGTTCTTTACAGTATCTTTGAACTCCATCTTAGCAGAAGTGTGAGGTTAGCTTCTTCACAGCAGTATGGATGGTTATTCAAATACAGCTGAGCTCAGTTCTTTTCCCTTGGTTCTTTTGATTTTTGAATGGTCCAGGAGGTAGGTATCTATCTATTTTTCTGCCAGTAGGAGAATACTTTTCTTCCATTAGCCAGATGATCTCTTGTGGTCTCCTAAGATTCTTTCTCCTTGGGATACATGTATTTCCAGCCCAGATTTGACTACAAGGAAAATGTTAATTTATTATGTTCAAGCTTTGGTGATCCAAATGATAAACCAGTCTTTTCACTGAGAAGAGTTAAAGCATCAGAATATTTTGCTTTTGAGGCTCTTGGTTCAAGAGAACTGTTTGCCAAGCATGTCTTTGCACCAGTAATGTAGTTTCATGTATGGAAATCCGTTGTGGTTCATTATGTGAAGTTCTTGAGTAGCACTGTTCAGCATTAATTCTAGTTGAATATGGCACACAAACAAGAATTTGCAGATGTGATCACAATTAGGCAAGGCAACATCTCACTTGATGCCTTCAGACCTCCCATTCTTAGGCTGTAGAAATTGTAAATGCAGCTAAAGCTTTGAACAGATGCTTTAAGACCTTTAAAGCACAGTAAATCACTTCAGTGATGAGAGCAGCTTACTGTCGGGACTATTTGGCTTTTATAAATCCGCATGCGCAGAACACTGCATGAGGCGGATCTAGTCTCTGGCATCAAACTTAGATTTGTAAGACTTTCAGCCTTCATGCTTCAGAAAAACCCAAACAAACAGATTTTATTTTGGATATGTACTTTTCCCATTATAAAGGCAGTGCATGCAAAAGGCTGCAGCATTCAGAATCGGAAACTTTTACAGTATTGGTCGCTGCTTTATGACATCTGGTCACTGATCCTTGTTGTCCCTTCACCTTTCGCTTATCATACTGTTCTTTGCCGGAACTGAATTCTGCAAAGCTATATATTTAATCTAGGGCAAAACCTAAAATCTCAGGGTTTTGGTTTTTTGTTTTTTTCATAGGATATGAATTGCCCTATATTAAATACACAATTGCATTGAACTGTATCTAATATTTGGAGTAGACCCATTGAACTTAATGGACTTTACTAACATAGGTCCATTAATTTCAATGAATCTACTTGGAGTTGAACTTAGTTGGACACAGCCTAATAAATCTCAAAAACTTCAGGAAATGGTTTTCAGCAATAATATCCATCATCAATACATAAAGCTAATCTTTATATAGAAGCAGCTGGATGCAAAATACTGGGAATGAAACTAGCTACAATTCTGAGCTGTTTTACATCAATTTGAAAAGACAGACTTTTTGACTAATCAGCATTAGAAGAATATACAGCTTCTGATTCAGAAATGTGGCCACTTTTTGTATTTCGGGGGGCGGGCAACCAAAGGTGGCTTAGTGGAAACAAACTTTGTATTTTTTTTTTTTTTACATGTGCGCAAATCTAAGGAAGATGACAAGTCCAAATATGAAGTGATTAAATCAGGCGTAGACAAACTCGGCCCTCCAAATGCTTTGAGACTACAATTCCCATCATCCCTGACCACTGGTCCTGTTAGCTAGGGATGATGGAAGTTGTAGTCCCAAAACATCTGGAGGGCCAAGTTTGCCTATGCCTGGATTAAATACTGTCAACTTGAATTTGAGTGTCAATTCCTATTGGAGCATTATGAAGCAAAAGGTTATGGCAATAATCCACTTAAATGCCATTATAAATGAAAAATTACAGTGGTACCTCGGGTTAAGTACTTAATTTGTTCCGGAGATCCGTACTTAACCTGAAACTGTTCTAAACCTGAAGCACCACTTTAGCTAATGGGGCCTGCTGCTGCTGCTGCTGCACCGCCGGAGCACAATTTCTGTTCTCATCCTGAAGCAAAGTTCTTAACCTGAAGCACTATTTCTGGGTTAGCGGAGTCTGTAACCTGAAGCATATGTAACCTGAAGCGTATGTAACCTGAGGTACCACTGTATAAATATTTGTTTTGCACAACTTTATGTGCCCAATTCAATATGATTGTAGTCTTTTGTGAACATTATTACTGGGTTATCCTGCTTGAGTTTTATTGCCTTAGTAATAGTTGCCTTTTAAATAATTATTTTAGCTAAACTGTTTTTTACTGAATTTTATTAGGCAACATGGTAATTTTATTAAACATTCAAGTTTCCATGGCAGAATAGAAGCTACCGGTATTCCAAAGACTCGTACTAGCAATTGTGCTGTGTAACTTTTCTTTTTGTTTAAGTTCTTGACACAATAAATAGACTTGATTTCTCTATGTTCCCCTTTCTTGTCATAATTCCTGCTGAAAAGTTGCATGTTCTCTGAGCACTGGACAAAATAAAGTATTGTAAGGATTTCTAAGGAAGTAAAAATGTCATGAAGAAATAAAGGTTTGCCTTAGCAGCTTTTGACACTGTTTCTGCGCACTCTTCATGTATGTCCTGACTAGAAAGCAGCAGCAAACCGTTCATGCTTGATGCAAGCTAGAGACATGTTTCATTAGTCAGTCTCAGTGACAAGTTTGCACCATTTGCATTAGTGACCATGTCTCCATAGACTTTCACAGTTTGAGAACACAGGCCAACATGCTCAATTCATACCTGTTTTTGAAATACAGGGCAGTGATACAGAAGTGGAAGAAGTATTGGATTGGCAGAAGGGTCTCCCATACTGTTAAGTTTAGCTTGTGGGAAAGATAAACAAGCAGGCCTGTGCTGAGCCAAGTGTAAAATAAAACAACTGCAATTTGTGAGAGCACAGAGTGTTGGCAAGCCTGAGCTGAGGCGTCAGAGCTGTTTTACAACTGCTGCTATTGGTGGTTAGACCATACTAACAAAACAGTAAAGAGAAGCTAAGCTTAGTGAGTAGATGGTCTTGTTGATTTAAATAGCTATTCCTCCACAGTGAATCGCTTTTGTTTTGGAAACTGATTGATTGATTGATTGATTGATGTTCATTTAGGTTATCTTCTCAGTTTAAGAGGTCATGCCCTAATCCAGTCAGTCAGGATATTTACTCTTTGGAATTCTTGAGTTCTCTTGTTGGTAGAACCACTTACTATCTAATGAGCTTACTTCCTCCCACCAAAACTTGCATCTAGCCTAATCACTTGTGTACTAGAGTATGATCAGTTTTGGACTTATGACAACATTTTGCTTGCTCCCTAGAGAGTTGAGCCAAAAAATATGCATGAATGGATGCTTTCATATGTTACAGTATGGTGTCTGTGCGTGCACATGCAAAATACACAAGCCGCTGCATAATTCTGAAAGGACTTCTGTTGTTCAAGGTGTCAACCTACAGCAGTGATTTAGAGTGGTCTCCCAGTATGCTGGCTATAAATGGATTTTGAATGACCCATGTATGTAGCCAAACTTCCTCAAGAAATTGATTCTAATATCTATTTTGTACTTAAAAGGGCACAATGCAACATGGTGCAACTGAAAGCAGGAAAATGGCTTCTGTTTGGTCCATGAACCTGTTACAGTTTTGCTGCAAGTATTGGAACCCTAAAAAAGCTCATCCAGTTCCTTAAATGAGAGGTAACTCATCTTTTTTGACCCAAGGGTCATATTCACACTTCAGGGCTGCATGCCAGATACGGGTGTGAGCAAAGTTTGTGTGGTCAAACTGCACACACAGGAACATATTCTCTCCCCATAACTTACTTGAAGGTGGGGTGACTCAGTACTTTTACTTCAGTCATCAAATAATTACTCTGATGTCCAGGATTGGGGACAATTTCCATTCTCATCAAGGTGCTGGGCTCTGCCTGTGTCTACTTTACTTTTTTAAAAAAAATTGCTGATGCTGCCAGAATTTATGGTGTCTTGGGTGGCCAGAAAAAAATGGCTTGGGGCCAGATAAGGATAGCAACTACATCCTGAATTCAAGGGGAGGGCTGTAGCTCAGAAGAGCAGATGCCTTAGAAGCAGAAGATCCCAGGTTTCATCCCTGGTGTTTCCAAGTATGGCTAGGAAAGAGTCATGCCAAAAACTCTGGAGAGCTATTGTTTAGTCAGTGTAGACCAGGGGTCAGCAAACCTTTTCAGCAGGGGGCTGGTCCCCTGTCCCTCATACCTTCTGGGTGGCTGGACTATAAGCCATGCACCCCCATGACTCGCCCCTCCCTTCTCCACAGCACCGGACGAGCCCTGGTGGCTGCTTACCTGTGTCTTGCGAGCAGCAGGGGCTGGCAGCGGGGGCGGGAAGATGAGCGGTGCACCAAAGGGCTCCGGCGAGGGGCTGCTTAAAATGGCAGCTGCTCAAGCTCTGCTGCTGCTGGCACCAACAAAGCCCAGCCCCCTTCCTCCTCTAGGCAGGGCGGGGAGAAGCCAGGAGGAGGGAGAGAGGAGGAGGCACCGCCACCGCCATGTGAGGGAGAGGGAAAGAACACATGCACTGGCGATCCATGCGGCGATTCCTGGTCTGTCCGCGGGCCGGATCCAGAAGGCAGTTGGTCCTGATCCGGCCTGTGGGCCTTAGTTTGCCAACCCATGGTGTAGAAAGTACTGAGCTATGTGAACTAATGGCTTGACTCTGTATAGCTTTATAGCAGCTGATCATCCTATGTTCCCTAGTTCGAACCTGAACTAAAGCTGCTGTTCCCAGTTTTATGCTGACTGTTTTGAAAAGATTTACTTTTTTATTCCTTCTATTTGGTTTGAAGACTTTGCCACAGCTAGTTATGAATTTATAGACAAAATTTCTAATGTTGTAAATGGTATACCTGGCACCAAAAAGTACTGTAGCACTAAGGGGTGCAGAATGTTGAAGGGACAATCTTGTTTATTTAAATTTCATTTATTTGTTGCTTCCCATAAAATAAATTGAAGCAATTTCACATTCTTCAGAAACTTTAGCAAAATGTTTACGTTACTTTCACTCTATACTACAGTTTTAAATCTTTGGTTCTGTAACCGTACACTGGCATTATGCAGTGGGTTCCACCTTCCCATTTTTGTGTTACAGGTAAGAATAACTTGTATGGCCACTTGTTCTTAATGGAAAACTTAATCCATTCTGAAACAGGTGTACAGTTGTCTAATCTCTTACAAAGCTGTAGTTCTTCATCTTCCTAAATCAGCCTTCCTGGCAAGTAAGCATTAGTATGTCAAATTTGGATCAGTTTAACATTGTTGCTCATGTAGATCCAAATAGCTGCACCCCAAACCAGCTTTTTTGCAGCTTGATTCCTGTGCTTTTCAGTGGCCCTCATCTGATAACTGATGACTAGTTTGTGTATTCAGCATCACTACTGAATTTCCTCAGCTCAAACATAGCTGGTTTGCTGGTGATCTCCAGCTTATCTAGTGTATCATTAAACCCAAAGTACATGTTTACTGTGATAAATGTTTTGGGATGCTTTTATGGGAAGCAATTGATTAATTAAATGGAGGGACATGGTTACTGCTTGTATACCTTAGTGCTTAAATAATAAGGGGCTTTATTCGTAATAAATAAATTGAAATAATATGCTAAGATATACCAGATACTAGCAATTCTGTAGATCTTGTTAAATAGCAGTAATATAAAGATAAATGGAAGCAGGACTTTCAATACAGTATTCCAGAAGTCTGGAATTGTTTATTTTTTAAGGGAGCCACCTTTTTGATAGCTACAAGCTATAGTGAAAAGTGGTAAGACAGCCTTCCAATGTCATTGGACACCTTGGAAGTCTTGGAAAAAGAGGTGATGGTAGGCACTGACATTGCAGTAAAGTGGAGATTTTAAACATCTGGTGGAAATTTGAGAAAGCAAATATTCCTGTGTCTGTAGTTGCCAGTGTCTTGAAACAGATCTATAGATATGATGTTAAAGCTGTTTGCATAGTAGAATTAGGTAACAAAATGTTCTAGATCAGTGGTTCCCAATTGGTGGCCCACAGACACCAGGGGTCTGTGTAACCCACCCAGGGGGTCATTGGGACTATTCACATAACAAAACTACCATAGAGATATCAAAATTTGCAAAAGTAGGTGGTCTGTGTGTTGGCTTTTGGGGAGAAAAAGGGTCCACAATACTTTCAGACCCCTGAAAAACAGGGGTCCCAATTAACTAATTGGGAATCGCTGAAGTTCTCACTAAAGCTTATCTTCTCTTCCTTGAATAGGATGTTCCTTGAGTTGTTGAGGCCTTAGCGGACAGATGGTATCAACTGCTGCTGGGTTTTGGAACTCTTTATAAAGAACGTTGTGGAGGTGCTGGGAGTATAGTGATGTAAAAAGGACCTTTCCTCAGCATTCTTGTTGCTTTATTGCCTTGCAAAGCCTACAGTGGCCAGAGGGGAACAGCCCTCTTGCAACCATGTTACTGAGCACTGGGTCTGGATTAAAGTAGAATGTTAGCGTCCAAAGAAACCAGTAGGTAGCATACGATTTTGCATGTTGCAGTAGTTTAGTTCACTTGGGACAATGCAATACTAGAATACTGATCTAAGCTTTGGTTACAAATTCAAGGAATGAGGAAGCAAAGCTGTGTACTGCTGTGTAGGAGTTTTGTTGGTTTATAATGATAAGGTGTTTAACCTGTTATGGATGGGGCTGGACTTGCCTGATAGGTCAGGTGCACATCTCTAAGGTTCTCCTAGCTGCATCGCTGCCATTGGAGCCCCAGTGGAGGCCTTACTGATGTTGTGCATCTTTTACAAGCCTAGGTTGGTGCAGAAGTTGTAGCCTTTCCTAAGCAGGGATAGTTCAGGCATAGTTTCTGGTAAACCCTCATTTGGATTGTTGCAGTGTGTTATATGTGGGGCTTTCTTTTGAATATTGATCAGAAACTGAAGTTACCATAGTATAAAATAAAGCAACTAGATTGCTAACTAGGACCACATATTGTAGTGTATCTCACCAGCATTAAATGAGCCTTGCTGATAGCTGCACTGTTTCCAAATCTAGTTCAGGGTGTTGGTGTTGAATTTCAAACCATTAGGGCTTAACAGGCAAGTACATTAGGCCCACAACTTACATGGGGGTATTGCGTCTAAAGCCAAAATCACTTATAGTCAGAACTCATTGGGTTCAATGGCGGGTGGGATTGCCAAAATCATTTTTCATGGAGCCCTTCACCTTTTTCACCATACCTCACCTTTTTCACCATACCTTTTTCACTGTTACCTCAGGTAACAGACGCTTCAGGTTACAGACTCCGCTAACCCAGAAATAGTACCTCGGGTTAAGAACTTTGCTTCAGGATGAGAATAGAAATTGTGCTCCGGCAGCATGGCGGCAACGGGAGGTCACATTAGCTAAAGTGGTGCTTCAGGTTAAGAACAGTTTCAGGTTAAGAATGGACCTCTGGAGCGAATTAAGTTCTTAACCTGAGGTACCACTGTATTTATATATTTCCTAGGTGCCTCCACTATGAAGTTGAATGCCACAATTTCAGTTGTTGGCTGGTTTTAATTTAATTTAAATTATTTTTAATCATTTAAGTATTTATAACCTGCTCTTCATTGAATATTTTCAGTTCCAGAGCAGGGGACAATAACAACAACAATATAGAAATATATGGATAAAATAATATAGAAAAAATACAGAATCCATAAAAACAAGTTCAGTAAATAACAAAATAGCATCTCCATCATAAAGCAAACAAAGCTAAAGTCCAATAAGGACAAAAATTAAAATCTTCTATGTAAACAAAGAATACAGGCAAGTCAGCAGACTGAAACAACCAAGTGATCTTAGCAACAGTTTCCACCCCATCTCTCATCAGCACTGTGCTTTTCTATTGTTTTATATGTGATGGTTTATTGGTATTCTTTTCTATGTAATAATAAATCTCCCTGAAATCAATAGTTGTAGGTATTGGTTTTCTCAGCTTATATTTATAGCACTTAAAAACTAGGTGCTGCATAAAATATATAGACAGGCCCTGTTGAATTGACAATTTAAGTTAGACACAGCACCAGAAACAAAATACTAAAGTTGAACAGTTGATGAGATAATTGATCTAATTTTTAAACAGAGCTTGGATGGCCATCTGTCAGGGATTATTTAGTTGCAAGTCCTACACTGAAGAGGGTGGAACTAGATGCCCCTATGGGTCCCTTCAAACTCTGTTGTTGTTAAATTTATTTATACCCTGCCTTTTTCCCTGATGGGCTCAAGGCGACTTACAATTCTATGATCCTATTAGCTTGCACATTTACAGGCTATTCAGGAAAGCCCTGACTTCTTTGTTTCCTTGGTGTTCAGAGTGCTGTGGCAGACAGGTTCCTTTGAAATGGCAGGCTGCAACCACCAACGGAAGTTGAAAAGTTGATATACCATACATAGTTGCTCCTTTAGCCATAGGGCTCTTCCTGCTTAGTCATTTTTGTTGACTTGTACCGATTTGATTCACTTGGATTTGTATAGAGGGCTCTCTCCCTGTAAACCAGTGATGGAGTGCTGCTTGCTCATAACAGTTTTGAACTAAAGCCATATCCCAGCCACGGTTTCCTTTTTGGCTTATAACCCTGGACTTGGTTGTGGAAGTTATTGTAAATCCCAGCTTGTGCTATAAACTGGATTGCTGATCCATGGCACAGTCAAAACTGTTTACTTGGTTTTTTAAATTCTTGGCACTGCCATCTTGGTCTACCAAATCAAAGCACTCTTGGAGTAGAATGAGTCAGATTTCCATTTCAGGCCATAACCTTGTCACAAGAGGACAGCACAGAAGACAAGGTCTTGAGATTTACTTTACAGTGGCATTTCAGTAAAACAGACTTTGTGCTTGGTTCAAAACACTGCATTAAAGATAGAGTAACTTCAAAAGTCTGCAACTTTACTGTAGAAAAACCAAAGGAGCCAAGGGATTAAAGCTGTTGCTAAATACAAGAGTGCTGTCTCCCTCTGTGGGTCATTCTTAACATCAGTTGAAAAACAAAAAAATAGAGCATAACTAGGGAAATGCTTTATGCAAACTAACTTGTTTCTTCTGTTTGCTAACCTTAGTGGAGATGCACATAGTTCTTCCTCTGTGGTTTGGACCATGTCCGTTGCATCAGTTTTTGTTGTTGTCTTAGTCGTGTTCGACTCTGTGACCCCATGATAGTTACTATTTTTTTTCAACCTGAAACATGGTTGTGGCATCCAGTTAAGTCCACGGCCTACTCTGCTTTTGCCCTTTACCACAACTGTGTCAAATTATGTCATCCTGCAAACCTTGAATCAAGTTTCCTGTACAATCTGTTTAAAAGATTTGCGAGAAAACAATCAGCTGTTCCTACTATGGGTAGATTTTGTGTTCTCTACTAGGGGGGCAACACTTTAAAAGTGTATTGAAATGAGACAAGTGAATTTTATCAGTGTATGGAAAAAGTAAGGCTTGGAAGAGTGCTGCAACAGAATTCAACTCTTGCTGTGCCTTCTGCAAATCACCAGGGACAGACAGAATGTTGATCAGGATGTAAGACAAATTGGGAAGTCCCCAGTTTGCATTATTGTATATCAAGCCACATTTTTTCCAGCTTCCCATACTGCAGTACTACTGACTTACCTTATAGGGTGGCTCTTAAGGATTGCAATGTGATACACAGGATGTACTTTAAAGGCTCATAAGTGATATATTCTAGGTATATTAATGACATCCACAGTCATATTTATTTGACCTTTTAGGTAATGTAATGTGTGAATTTCTGTTTGTTTCTAGTATCTGGGGCTTGTGACCGTCTAGTACAGAGCAGCCAATGTGGTGACTACCAGATATTGTTGAACTAAAATTTTGATTATCCCTTCCCATTGGCTATGATGGGAGTTGTAGTCCCATCAACATCTGGAAGATGGCTGCTTCTGCCTTGTAGTCTTTATTTTATTTTATTTTTGCTTCTGTCCAAGCATATTTAGATCCTTAGCATGCCCATACTTTCAGTTAAACTTTCTTCCAAGTATTTGGACTGTAAGATTGGGAAGTTAGATTGCAACAGAGTCAAGGTTTGAATTTATCAGAAGACTATGCTTACACTAACAAAACCTTAAGAACATTTCTGTAAATGTTTGAAGATACTGCAGGTGCCAGTTATGGGAAATAATTATTGCTGACTTCAATTCATTGGTGATTTCTTGGTAACAACCACAAATCCACAGCTATGCCTCAGACTACCTGAATGAAGTTTGGGAACCCCTGATCTAGGGTATGCACTTCAGTTGAACAGGCTTCTTAAAATTGCCTGCACTTCAAAGAAGCTGTGTAAAATAAAGTAAATTCTATATCAGAGCTTTCCAAGCTGTGTGTCACATTAGTGTGTCGGCTGCAGTGTATAGGTGTGTTGCGCGAACGCTCCCCATGCTCCTCCTGGGGCTGGAAAGGGGTTAGTTTAACCTCTGGTTTGCTAGTAAAGCTGAATTACTGTGCCGCTAAATGATGCAAATAAAAAGTGTGACTAAAAAGTGTGTCACCAACATGAAAACTTTGTAAAACTTTGTTCTATACCCATTACTTGTGGGTGAATGGTAACTGGTTGTCTAGGCCTCACAAAGAGTTTAATAGCTTCTTATTTAAGAAATACATGTCCACCTTTTGACTTTCAAAAGTCCTCAAGGGGGTTGACAGAGAAATGAATTAAAAACCCATAAAAACAGCATTAAAAATCATAAAATGAAGTGGCAAGCTGTTAATAAAAGCAGCAAACTACCATAATAAAACAACAAGTACATGATAAAATGAAGGGATGCTAAATGCAAGGGAATAGGATCCACTTTGACCCTCTTGTTACCTTGGCAGGTACTTGGTGAAATATTGAGGAATTAATTTGACAGTTTAGGCACTACCACAAAAAAGGCTTGCTCTCACTAGCTGGGGACATACGGAGAAGGGCCTTTGAAGCTGACCTTGGTTGCCTGGCGGGTTCACGTGGTAACTAGTGCTCTTTTGCAGGTCACAAGCAATTTAGGCTGCTCTCAGTCAGCACCTGGAAAGCAACTGGGATCTGGATTTATTCTTCACACAAATGATTTAATGGATAGCCTATAACCTTGATTTATTTGTATCTTAATAAAGCAATAATTTTCTTTAGTGTGTAAACACATTTTTAGACCAACTTACAGCCTAAGTAAATAATGACAAACTGAAGTTGATGGTCAGGTTTGGTATGAGTATTCTGCATTATAAAAGACATCATTTTTTTGCCCAAGGGAAGGAACTAGAGATGTGAAGGCCCAGAATAAGCAGAAGGGGTAATTTTTCCCTTGCCCCTAGCTTTTATGTATCATGGGGCAACTAGCTTGTACAGGTGATCATAGCAGGCTTATTGGCTAAATAACAAGGTAAAATACTTTAAACTATGTTTTATTGGAATTTATAGTTGGTTGTAGCATACGTAATTAGATAGCCATTCTTTCAGGGAAGAAGAATCTAGCCACAAGTCAGTTTGGAGGCTCACAGGGGAGTAGGACCGTATGGCTAGGAATGAGCAACTTGGTTTCTCTGAAATGGCTTTATGTGTTGGGCATTTGGTATATCATTGAATATGAGCTTTGTGTTTACGAGATAAGGAGCAAACTAGGGACCCTGAGAATGTGGCATAGAACAATTGAGTTCTAACTTAAAGAGCACTTGGATAAGCTCTGAAAGTTATTTGTTTGCTTGTTACAAATGAAGCAGAAGACATATGTAAATGTTACCTCTTCTATAACAGTATATATATTTTTTCTTTTTTGAACAGAGCTCAACAAAAACCCAGTGGAAGGATTTTCAGCAGGTTTAATAGATGACAATGATCTATATCGATGGGAAGTTCTTATTATTGGTCCACCAGATACACTGTAGTAAGTATCCCTAGCTGTTTAACTAAAATACCTGCTTGCTTAAGCATCTAATATTTTGATAACTAGCTTCTTCTGCCCTCTCAAGACTGATTTGATATGGAGCGGGGAATTAAATAGTGGTATAAAATGTATGTATTTGAAGTCTGAATTATCCTGGGTTACAGTAATTCTATCCTAAATCTAATGGGGATAACTTGTAATACTGTGTTTGTAAGAAGTAAAACTAGCTACTTGTTTCAGTCTCCATGTAGATAATCTGTCTCCCTGCAGGGCACAAGGACAGACTTGCACTATGAATAACTGACTGAAAACAAAACTATAGCAAGACCTAGATACAAGCTTCCCCTTAAGACTTTGGAATGAGTGAAGGATAAATGTTTTGAACAGGGCAAGCTTTTCTCTTTTTTTGGTTCATGAAGTTTGAGACCTAAATAAATTATCTTCCTTTATCACTTGAACTAAAGTGTACACATATAAAACAGACATTTTCCCAAAACGAAACACTCGAGTATCCAGCTAGCACCAATAAGCAAAGCTCAGGACCAGAGAAAAGGTCTTGACAACTACAATAGCAGGGCAGCTGGCTAACATAATATTATTCTAATTTTGGGTCTCGTATAGAAGACAATTGCCATTACCATATTCCTCAGGTGGAGGTACAGTGGTGCCCCACAAGACGAACACCTCGCAAGATGGAAAACCCGCTAGACGAAAGGGTTTTCCGTTTTGGAGGCGCTTCGCAAAACGAATTTCCCTATGGGCTTGCTTCGCAAGACAAAATGTCTTGCGAGTTCCTGCGGGTCCCCCCCCTTTTCCCCCCTTTCCCTAAGCAGCTAAGCCGCTTATCAGCTGATCCGTTGATAAGCAGCTTATCAGCTGATCCACTAAAAGCCGCTAATAGCGCTAATCCGCTAAGCTGTCAATGGGCTTGCTTCGCAAGATGAAAAAACCGCTATACGAAGAGCCTCATGGAACGGATTAATTTCGTCTTGCGAGGCACCACTGTACCTAAGGCATCAAAAGGCAGATTGAGGTGGCAATCTTAAACATACTTATTATGAAATAAGCTGTGTTGAGCACAGTGGGATTTACTTCTGAGTAAACATGCCTAGGATTGCACTGTCAGTTTGCAAGTAAAAACGACATGCACCATGATGTATGAGGCTTGGGGACTTCCATTGCAAGATGATGGTCTCTGCTCATTGTTTGAGAGTATCTACTTGTGCTACGCTGGAGTCAAGAGTTGTTTGACAGGGCAAGTGGGTTGTGCTCCTCCTGCTGTTTGGAGGCAGGAAACACTGAAGCTTGCATCATTTATACTCAACTCTATGTGTAAATTGCTGGGAGACATCCCTAGGACCTTAAGGCATATAATACAGCACCTTTTCTAGAGCTAAGCAGGTATTGGGACTGGCCAGTGCTTGATGGGAGACTGCTTGGTGGGCATCACACTGACTACCCTTGCCATTCACTTGAGTTCATGAAAGAAAAGTGGTACATCATAAATACACATTTTTCCATGCAGAGTAGGTGGTGGTGCAACCAGCAAAATAGAGCCCCTCCTGAGGATCTTGGGGACCATATTGTATGCTCTGATCTGAATAATTTGGTTTGCTTAGGGTGGTCTTTGTTCCGTCTTTGGCTACAAAAACAGGGCCTTAAAGCTTTAAATGTAACTTCTCAAGGAAAAATTCTGAGGAATTATGTGCTTATGACCATTTGTGAAATAGAAGGTGGCAGATGAATCACTTTCTGCTTGTTGGCATATTAATTGGAATAAATACTGGGTATACAAATGGCAAGGCCTGGAAAAATATCTGGTGTTTGGTAGCATGGGCACCTAGAAAGAAGTGTGATACTGTTGCCTAGGAAATTAAAATATTTCTCTAGCCGTGCTCCTGATGTAAAAGAGAGCCAGAAAAACAAAGCTACTTTCTTGAACAGGTGCTAGCTGCAAATGGCATTGATTATGTGAAACTGCATGTCTTGCCACTATTCCTATTTAATATGTTCAAGTTCAGGCATCTGTCCTAGTGTTAACACCTGGCTCATACAAAATGCCATTTTAGGCACAAAGCCAACAAGCTGGCTTATTCATTAAATAGATATGATGGTGAAACGTGTATGTGGATCTGCAACACTTACTTTGGAACAAATGTTTGCCAGTCCTGTACCCACAGAAACCTGAAAGCTTTTTTTTGTTCCCCTTTAGTGAAAGTTTCAATCTGCATATGGTCTTAAGGTGTTCAGATGTCTTCTGTTCTAGTGGGTGTTCAAATCCATACCTACAATATAGTTCCAGTATAACTAAATATACATGTCCCCTTCTCTTTCTGCTTTTCCTCTTCTACCTTAGGGATATCTATCAGAATTTATTGTGCTTTAGCTAAACTACAATTCCAAAGATTGGGACAGGTGGGAGGCAGGGGATAGAGTTGTACTGTAGGCATGCTCCTCCCTTCTTTCTACCCCATCCCAATCTTTTTATTATTGTTGTTGTGCTTTGTTAATGCCAACATACCCCTAACAACAAAAAAGCAAAGCAAAGTAGAACAAATAGCTGAGGGTTGTGAATAATCATTTTAAAAATTTGCCTTTTCAGTTGATAGGGCTCATATAAAGAAAATATTGTTACATTCAGGTAGACTTAAGAGTTCATTATAGACTTGCCATATAGCAGTGTTAGCATATAATTTCAGTAATCTATTATATGTAGCTAGTTCATGTACGGCAAGTAAAGATAGGTCTTACTTCTATTGGTGCATTGGTGGACTGTGTCTAGTTTTCCTTTGTCAGTGTTTCTTTAAAGCAAACATGGCACGGTACCACCCAGACCATTATCAGTCTGCACAGTGCCTCCTTGCTTGCCTACCTTGCTTCATAGCCATGTCATAGCCTTTTGGTTCGATCTGTGCTGGCACCAGTGATTCATTGGATGCTGAGTAAAAGTGGCTGGACTACAGAGAAGTGGGTGTAGGAAGGTATCCCTCTTCTGAGTGAAAAGGGCCAGATGAGGTGCTCAAAGAAATTAGAAAGTGAGTTAAAGGGGTATTTTTTTGTTAATAATAAATAAATAAAAAAAACTGGGAATAGAAAAGAAAGTTGTTGTAGAAGGACGTAGTGAATGTGAAATGACCATGGAGGAGAGATGTAAGAAACCTGAAATAGGGTTTTTGGGGGGCAGGAGGTAGAATAAAGTACAGGTTGAATGTGATAGACTGGAAGAAGTAGTTACAGGACGTGGGTAAAAAAAATAGTTTTGAGGTTCTGCTGAAGTTTTATTCTGGAGGATGCACGGTGTGTAGATTGCTAACAAAAAAAGATTTTTTATCTGGGCGGAGTAATTATTTGTTCTATGTTACTTGACGTATTGCATTCATCAGATTTTGCAATAACCTTTACTGTCTCAAAAATGGCAAATATCTGTACTGCTGAAGACATTTTTATTATTCTGTACCTAGATATTATTCTTGAAAATAAAATTATACAAAAATTACTTTTGAGTGGCAAGTGCATAGAGGTTGGGGAAAAGATGAAAGAGAGTCTTCACATAATACTGTGGTTCAGCAGATTCTCCCTGAAATGAGAAGAGTGAGTCACAGTACCTCCAGAGCAAATGCCCATTCTTGGTTTGAGGAAAGGGTGAGCTTTAGGACTCCTTGCCCCAAGGAAAACACTGTGGCAAAGAACTGAGAAATTTCCAGAGTTTGATTAGATATTGGTAATTGCCAACTGATAGTGCCAAATTCTGCCTTCCATCTGCAACCATTTTATGACAGGCACTGATGCACCACCACCATTTTCTGACTGGTGAGCCTCAGAATTTTTCAGTTGTCTCAAGTGAACTCTGGGTGTAGAAAGTTTGAGAACCCCTGGAATAAATAATAATCCTGAGATATATTCTGGGAAATTGATGCTGAAGCCCCAGAATAGGCATTGCTTGGGGAAATACACGTCTTGCTCTGCCATTTAATAAATAACCATTCCTAGTAATGCTCCAAAGTGTTGTACTAGGACCCGATCTTATATTCAAAGCACTGGTGAACTTAAATCACTTGAAACTTCTAAATGCAATGACTGAAAATTCTCCCTTTTTTTCCAGTGAAGGCGGCGTCTTCAAAGCTCACCTTACTTTCCCAAAGGACTATCCACTCAGGCCGCCAAAAATGAAGTTTATCACAGAAATATGGCATCCAAATGGTAAGACGCTGATGTCATGTGTAAAGTGTGGTGTTCTGTCTTGCATCTGGAATGAATATGAACTAAGTTGAGAGCCCCAATTTTGGATAATGGGAAATTATTAGGAAGGAATGTAAATATTTGGGTTCAGGAAAAAATACTTTTTCTGGTTTCTGTTTCTTTCCTTTAACTGTAGATATGATATATTGGCCACAGGTGATATACAATATAAACTACCGCTCAAGATTGTTGTGAAAATACATGCATACCACCTTTATCTCCTTGGAGGAAATGTGGGATATAAATGCAGCAATAAAATTATTAAAATATTGGTTAGGTATCATTCATGTGACAGTTGGGTGATTAGGCTCTCAGTACACTGCTTGCATACAGTCTAATATAGAAAATTAGGTAGTATTTTAAATTTGAAGTGTGGAAACTGGAATTTTAAGCCTCATCTGACTCTGGATAACTTAGTTTCCTTGGATTATTTAGTTATCATTTATTAATATAATTCATATTTTATGCCTTTCATTTTGAAAAGAAATTCCAAAGTGATCCACAAACAAAACAACTAAATATCACAACAAAACAACTAAATAAAACCAAGTTAAAATGTCAGCCACAGAAGCCAGGAGTGCCAGGAGCCAGTATTTATGGTCAGAGAAATGCCTTGAGTACATTTTCAATTTTCAGTGGAAACTTTGAGATCATCCCACAAGATAGATGCCACAATGGAGAAAGCTGTTTTCCTCTCCACTGTAAGATGTACATCTGCACACCGTGAAACAATGAATAGGGCCTCCTTCACTGGGACCTTTTTTCGTATTAGCCTCTGTTCCCCATTTTTAAAATGGAAATAATTGTGTATCGGATTACACAGCAGTTGCTATAGTCAACTAACGGCATACTTCTACTGGTGTATTTGAAGATAAAGATAATTAGCAGTGGTGAATTGCAGTTTCCAGTTTAGCTGGTGGATCCATATATTGTGAATGTAAGCAGAGCCCTACTGGATTAGACCAAAGGTCCATCTGTTTCAACTTGCCCTTCCCAAGAGCCAGACACATGCTTCAACAAACAGGGCATGAACATCACTGATAATCATTGATAGGTTTATCCTCCCCTATCTAACATTCATCACCACATCTTTGGGCAGCAAATTCCATATATTAACTAGTTGTGAATCCTATTGTCAGTCGACTGAATCTTGCTCACTATTAACACTTGTACTCCATGTTTCTGACAAATATTCCTATTAATGTTATCCTTAATAGTTGGGTGGAATTGATAGCCGTAGCAGAGGACAAAACTCTCCAGCAGCTCACTACTTTGCTTTTCACTGTTATCTGAAGACAGGACTTCTGCTATGATGTAAAGGCTCTGAAATTCTATGTTTTTTCTTCTTGGTAGTTGATAAAAATGGTGATGTCTGTATTTCCATCCTTCATGAACCTGGTGAAGACAAATATGGCTATGAGAAACCTGAAGAACGCTGGCTTCCCATCCATACTGTGGAAACCATAATGATTAGTGTAATTTCTATGCTGGCAGATCCCAACGGTGACTCTCCTGCTAACGTTGATGCAGCGGTATGACTTGCAGCTTGTAAATAAATCTCTTCCCAGCATTACTGTTGAAATACCATGGAATGGTTTCACGGCATGCAGCTTTATCCCCTTAAGATGACTTTTTAGTAATAAAAGGGATAGGAGTTGAACAAAAGTAATGTGGTCATGGTATAATTTCAAGTGTAATAAGAGTTTCTCCCTATTTTGCTGTCCATATTCAGAGGTGACCATCATCTCTGGATTTTTTTTAATAAGAAAAAAAGATTACAAATATGGCTGCTTAACTGTGTGAACAAGCTTCCCCTCAATGACAAGCATGTATGTAGTAAATACACTTACAGTGGTACCTCGTGTTGCGTAACCTCCAGGTTATGGAATCTTCGGGTTACGGTCGCGGCAAACCCGGAAGTGGGTTTGCTGCATGCGCAGAAGCACTCTGCTGCGCCATGCGTGTGCGCAGTAGCAGTCATCTGGTTGTGAAATTTTCGGGATATGGCCGGGCCTCTGGAATGGATCCCGTTCGTAACTGGAGGTACCACTGTATTACATTATATTTGTCCAGTTGGTTATTTATATGTACCTGCCCTTTCCTGCTCATCTTGTGTGCTTAGGTTGAGAATAGTTCCTACTTGATTGATACACCACTGCATATAGTGGAGTATCACTTCTGTTTAGGTTCTTTGTCTCAGAAAGAGCTGCATACCTTTAAACCTCTGACTGAACTTATACAAGTATGGAATATGGTTTCTAATTGTCCATGAGTTTGGAGTTTTTCCTGGTACTGCCAAATTGGACTTGAAAATGTAGAAGGAAGTGTTTCAGGAACTGTGGTTTCAATATTCTGCTTTGATCCTGGTATGTCTTGCTAAGTGGAAAGAGCAGGATGATTGATTACGCAGATCTGATTAACTTACTCAAGATGCAGGATTTGGCACAGAATGTTGATTCTTCTAGCTTAGAATACATATAACCCTGATTCAGGCTTCAGAATGAATGGCTTGTATACTGTCAATCAAAGATCAATGGAAAAGTTCTCCTTTTTAAAAAAACAAAACTAATCCCAGATAGCACTTGCTATGACACCACCCATCAAGCTACCAATTAAAACTCTTGTTTTAATGATGGAAGTTTCGTATTTAAACTACAAATGTTGGTTACTTTTATTGCCAAGTATTTTAAAGCACTCTTCATGGGTTTTAGAGAAGCTGAAAAAATAATGAAGTTACTTGTGGTGGCTTGAAGAATCATTTGAAATTTGGATTTTAATTTACAGAAAGAATGGAGGGAAGATAGAAATGGAGAATTCAAAAGGAAAGTTGCCCGCTGTGTAAGAAAAAGCCAAGAGACTGCTTTTGAGTGACACTTAATTCAGCAGCTAGTAGCTTCACTTTTTTTCAGGGTAAGTAGGGTTTTTTTTAAAAAAAAAAAGGTTATGGAAAATTCCATTTTGCATTGGAAAATCCAGAAAGTGTTTGTTACATGTTGAATGCTCAAGGCAGTGAGGTAAGTATTCACGTTCTACAAGTGTGTATTTCCTCTGTCTCTCGCTTCTGCATTTATTCAGCAGATAAGATTTTGTTTTCCTTTATTGCTAGGAGATAGTTCTTTAATGTTCAGGCCAGATTATTTTATTATATTTATATATTGTAGTATTTTCATATTTTACACACACACACCACAGTTCTCCCACTCCAGTCACAAAAGGCTCTTGAAACTGAAATTAGAGCACCATTTCTTCTTTAAACAAAATTTATATACTGACTGATGGAGGGAGAACCCTCTAAGTAGTTTACAACATTATAAAACATTAAAGCAATTAAAAACAGGTATGAAAAATAATCAAAAGGTGATAAAAACCAGTTGTGACTGAAAAGAAAACACATGTAACTTCTACACGTCGGAATTGCCTTGGCTAAACAAACATGTTTTAAACATTGCATACAGCACTGGAGTTTTGGTACACATGATAGAACACTGTCCATAGCCCCAGTCCCTGAAAAATCCTAGCAAGAGCCCAAGTGGTATAGTTCGCTGTGCGAACCCAGTCTAAATCCCTGCTCAGAAGTAGAAGCTACTGGGGTAACATGCTTCCTGTGCTGTGGAAATAAGGGGCGGTGTGGGAGAGGGCCATGTATTGTCACACTTCCCTTCCTTGGAGGGAAGAGTGGGGTTAAAAAAAATTGCAGCTCCACAAGCTCTGGCTGAGTGTACAAGGAGCAGAACCAGACGACGCTATGGCTTAGGTATTGGGTCCCAAACCTGGGGCCTGAACCTGTTTCAAAAGTCGTTTAAAAGACACATAAATGTCCAAGACTAGCCCGCGTACTTGGAGATACTTACAGAACCTGAGAATAGTGCAGCCTTCTAGCTTTTTGTTTCCTCAAAGACAAAGTACTGGTGTCAGGGGCTCGGTGAACAGGTGGGGAACACTAAGCAGGACGGGACACTGCTGATATCTCCATGCAACACCTGGTTATAAGTAAAGTTATAACTCTTATCCCACCCCTGCCCTCAGCAAAAGAAGTAGTAGTCGTGTCTGGAAAATGTCAGCTTTTCAGCAGAAGCCTATTTGCCTAATATAACTCCAGTAGTACACTCCAAAGTTAAGCCATCCTGCATGAATGGAACATGTTTTGCTTAATAATTTGTGCCAGAGTTGGTAAAACATTAGTCTCTGTTGCTTGTATGTGTCTCTGTAGCACTTGTGGTTACTGCTGATGGTAATCCTGCAACTGATGATTTCCAAAGAATCTTGGTGTTGCCAGCTGAAAACTAAACATGCAGCTTTTGATGTATGTATATGAGAACTAGCTGTTTTTGGTAACTAGGCTTCTGCTTGTCTGTGTTGGCAGATATGCCCCTCACCCCAGTGGTTGAACTTTGCACTTGGCTTCATTAAATGCTGAGTTAGTCCCCTTTCAAGATTCCCTCAAACACTCCATTGGGTATCGGGTGGTCATGGGGTTACACCCTTAACAGGACACTTGTATCTCTAATTTTGGGTTTGGGGGTTGCTTCTCAGTTGTTCAATCAGTGAGAAACTTATTGGGCAGTAAGCCTTCCAAATGCAGGGATATCTTAGCTGAGTTGTGTGGCCTGTACAAAAAAGCAATCCCACCCATTGCACATTGTAGAGGACTACTGCATGTGCCATATAAATGCTGGTGTCTTTTGCCTGTAATGAATGTTTTACTGCAGGCAGATTTCCTCTCTGCAGCTGGCATGTTATTGCCACTGACGGTTTGAGTTGCCAAACTACCATTTTGGCACAGTATATTGTACTGCTACTCCCACTTACTATTGATGCTTTTGGGATGCTTAATTGTAGTAGCTGCTGAGGGGAAAAGAAACCATACTAGTATTGTAGCTGAGTTGGTTTGACAACTAAGGTTATAGTGTTCTTGGTCTCAGCAAGTGAGCCCTGAAGCCCTGATACTTCAGTTCCCATTGCTCTTGCTGTAAATAAGTAAGATGCCTTTAATTGGGCAACAACCTGCTCAAAGTATACAAATTTGTAAGTTTCACAGAAATATTTAATAATAATAATAATAATAATAATAATAATAATAATAATAATAATAAAAATTATTTATATCCCGCCCAGCCGAAGCCGGGCTCAGGGCGGCTAACAACACTAAAACAGTATGACATTATAAAACATTATAAAAATGAATTAAAATCAAAATTGATGGCAACCATAAACTAAAGTTTTGTAAAGATTGCCAGAGGAGGGGGTCAGGCTGCGCCCTGACCAAATGCCAGGTGGAACAGCTCTGTCTTGCAGGCCCTGCGGAAAGATGTCAAGTCCTGCAGGGCCCTTGTCTCTTGTGACAGAGCGTTCCACCAGGTTGGAGCCGCAGCCGAAAAAGCCCTGGCTCTAGTTGAGGCCAACCTAACCTCTCTGAGGCCTGGGACCCTCAAGGTGTTTTTATTTGAAGATCGTAAGTTCCTCTGTGGGGCATACCAGGAGAGGCGGTCCCGTAGGTACGAGGGCCCTAGGCCGTATAGGGCTTTGAAGGTTAAAACCAGCACCTTAAACCTGATCCTGTACTCCACCGGGAGCCAGTGCAGCTGGTATAGCACCAGATGAATGTGATCTCTAAGCGAAGACCCCGTAAGGAGTCTCGCTGCGGCATTCTGCACCCGCTGGAGTTTCTGGGTCAGTCTCAAGGGCAGCCCCACGTAGAGCGAGTTACAATAATCCAGTCTGGAGGTGACCGTCGCGTGGATCACAGTGGCTAGGTCAGGGCGAGAGAGGTAAGGAGCCAACTGCTTAGCTTGGCGGAGATGAAAAAATTCCGCCTTTGTTATAGCTGCAATCTGCGCCTCCATGGAGAGGGAGGTATCAAAGATGACACCCAAACTCTTAACGGACGGTGCTGGCACTTATTGCACCCCCGCAAGAGATGGGAGTTGCCCCCTCAGTCCCATGTCGTCCCGTCCCAGCCAGAGGACCTCTGTCTTCGAAGGATTTAACTTCAACCGGCTCCCACGTAACCATCCAGCCACAGCCTCCAAGCATCTGATCAGTGTGTCTGGGGCCGAGTCCGGGTGGCCGTCCATCAACAAATAGAGTTGGGTGTCATCAGCATACTGATGGCTGCCCAGCCCAAAACTCCGGACAAGCTGGGCAAGGGGGCGCATAAAGATGTTAAAAAGCATCGGGGAGAGTATTGCACCCTGAGGCACACCACACACCAAGGAGTGGCGGGATGACAATTCCCCCCCAAGCGCCACCCTCTGTCCCCGACCAGAGAGAAACGAGCGCAGCCATTGAAGGACTGTGCCCTGGATCCCCACGTCGGGGAAGTAGCACCTAAAGGACACTGATGTAAAGAACAGACTCTCCTACACGCTCAGTTGGTAGATGGAGCAGTCTTTTTGAGTGAGCTGTTCCTGTCAGAAGTGGCTAAAAACATGCGTGGCTGAATACAACTTTGCTGAAAACACAGGTTTTTCAGTGATGTGTGTAGGTCTTTTGTAACATGAACATTCTGATGTATTTCACTAAGGCAATGCTGCCAACTTGATGTGCCCCTCAACATATTTGTTTTTTTAATGGGGCTTGCAGAAGATCAAACCATAGATTTGAGTTTAGGAAATGGCAGTTAAAGTTCATTTGAATCTCTGTAAAATACTTAAGTACAGAAGATGCTCAATGTGTTAGTATTCTAGTTGTGTGCTCCCTGTAGGACTGGCCTCCGGAAAGCAACCCTAGAGCAAACCTAACTGGGGCTCTGAGCAGCAGTTCAGATGCTGGTACTGAGAGTTCTCATATCAGCCTATCTTGGAAGCACTCGCTACAGAGAACTTTCTTTTTCGGTCTGCTGCAGCCTGTCATTTGATGATGCTATAAAGACTAGATCTAGTTTGGCTGATGGTTCTTTGTTCTTGCCTTTGTAGGTCTCCAATTGAGGAACATGGCACTGTTTTTCCTGCACTCTATCCACCTAATGCTGGACTTCTGTTTATACCAAGTTGGCAGACACTGGCTGGAACTGGGCTGCAATAAAACATGCCAGTTATTAATGCTGACAAAGAGCCTAACAAGTGCCAACAAGGATTTGCGCATTTTGAAAACTAATGGAACTGCTTTAACCTTCAGGAAGAATTGTAAAGATGTGTACATAGCACAACATGATCCGGATAATATATACTGTTCATGTACATCCACAAATACACATTGTACCAAATAATGCTGTCTTGTAGTTAGAATAAGAATCGTGTAAATTCTAAAGATTTTTAGCAGGTTTTCCATTTTTCTCTTCTCCCCCCCTCCCTGGTTTTTCCTATGAGTCTAAAATTTCTCGTGAAGCATGTCAGTCTAAAACAAATTAGGATTTAAAAATTCTGTTTTAACTTTTTCTTTTCAGCCATTGAAGATTCATTAAAATCTCTCACTTTAATAAAGTTTAATACCTTTGTAATGCTGTCCCTTCCCCCTTACCTTTTTTCAGATTACATAAATACAACACAGATCTATTACTTGATTCTAATGATGACTTGAGCACTGTCATCAGGAGGTGCAGTTCCTTCCCTTGCATTATGACCCAGCTGTGCTCATCTCTTGGCTTGGATGTAGCAATAAGATTTTACAGCTGTGGAGCACCCTTGAGCCTGTTATCTTTCCCAAAAGGGTTGAGAGCATTTGTTTTGGAAGTGGTCAGCTAAGTATGTTAGCCCAATATAGGATGAACTGCTTTCTTTTGATTTCTTGCCTGGTTTGAAGTTGGATAAATAAAAGCATGCAGAGCTGTAGGCTTTCAAGTGAGTTCTGGTTTTGCTATCAAATGCTATTTCCCTTTCCCTCTTCTTCCTCTTTCCCCCCTCTTTATATTTCTTTGCCTTTTGATCTCCTGCAGGTTTTCCTCACTTAATGTATAAAGACAAATTGCGATGTATATTTTCATGTAACTTGATTTTGGAATTCTGTCACCTTCTGTAGTGAGTTCTTCCAAAATATAAATTTTTCCAATAGCTTGGTGTCAAGTTGGCTGTTATGCAGTATAAAAAATGAGAGCACATTTTCAGAGAGCATTAAGCATGATGATGCTGGTAGCCGATGGACAACAACTGCTTGAGACTTCATCAAAAGGTGACTCGTATTCTTGGAAACTGACTTCTAAGGAGTTCAGTGAACCTCCGTGGAAAGTGACTGTAACCTGATAATGCAGAAGATAGAAAAAATGCATTGATTTTTGCTTTGGTTGAAATACTGAGTGGTTGTTCCTTGGAAATTAACTGTTCACATAAGCCAAAGTTGGACAAGTATAATATTCAACTGTAGACTCAGGGTGTTTCCAGACTGGGGATTAATTTGCAAACAGGTCATAGACAACCATGGTTATTTTATTTACCAGGTTTTTCCTGGGGAGAGTAAATGGGGGAAGGAAATGTGGGCTGGTATTTTGATGCTAACTTTGTGTGGACACTATATATAAAAAAAGCATGCCTGAGGAGCACTGATTCTGCAGTCAACACCCATCCAGCAGCACCCTTTGATATGGAGGAAGAATAAATAAAATGACCATACTGATAGGGAGGGGGGTGGCACCATTGCAGAGGCCCTTAATGGCAAAACTCCTTGCAACAATGGCTTTATGTTCTGGGCCAGTGTAATCTCTCCTCATTTGAGGCATTTAATCTTGCAATGTTATATTCACTGTAGGATTTACTTGTAGGCTTCTTTGGTCTTTTCGTTCTGCAGCAATTTGTTTCTGCTGTTTACAGCAGTGCTTCAAAGGAGTGGCTGGAGGCAAATTGCTTGCTTTAATTCTGAATCCACAAAGGAATAGTAGCAGCCTCCCTATGGTATAATGTGGGGGCAGGTGGCACTTAGGCTGAGTTACATGAGACGAACGAAAAAGTACACACAGGTCCCTAGTAGTGCTGCATCATGCATTTGCCCCTGCAGTTCTTGACAAAACACACTAACTGCCCTCATTTTACAGTGACAGTACAGCCTCTAATACCATGTAAATATCCTTCTGGTAGAAGGAAACATTTGTTAACATAGCAGAGGGACTGAGTTGAATGGGTCTTCTGTGGCTTTTTTGTTGAACACAGTTAATTGCATTGGGTTTGAATGGATGGATCTATGTGCTTGTAAAGCAGCCTTTAAGCAGAAGCACTTTTATAAGCAGTGGGCCAGACCTGCCTGCTTTCAGGGCTACCATTTCAAACAAAAGGAATTATGGGGAGGGGGGGGGACATATGGTAGGTTTCAGAGAGGAAAATAGTGTACCAGTTATGAATTCCAGGGGAATCACCATTGGTACCTGCCAATTAGAAGAAACAACAATTAAATCCTGAAATAGAGGTAGGGAGTTCTTGCCTCTGGATTTTCTTTAAAAGCAGCAATATTTTGTCCCATTTGTCTGGGTACATGCAGCAGCATAAAGTTACTCTAAGCTGCCATGAATTAGAAATGGTACTTAATTAAGTGCTCTCTTTTTAGCCAGACAGATGTATTTGCTGCTTCTGAGCTGTTTAGTACCCAGACACAATAGCTGGATTTAGACAATTGCTCAAACAAGAACCAAAATTGTTTGGCTCCTGCTGAGGTGGGGGGAGGAGAGTCCTTGCCAGCCAGCTGGCTAGCATTTGTGCTCTTCTGCTTGCGTAAGACATGGGGGGGGGGCGGTTGTCTTACATTTTGGCCATCTATTCCATAATTAAAATATGAAGGGAAATATCCCAGTGTTTCTAGGGCAGCTATTGTGATCCAAAAGGCGGCCAGCTGGATGTGGAATAATAAGGTCTCCCAACAAAGCATTCACTTATTTGTCCCTTGAACACAAGCTGCACTGCCGTGATGGCAGTTTGAGAGGGAGGAGAATTTCTCTTGTCACCTTGGGTGAAGCAGGGCTGAGCAGAGAACCCAGCTGGATTGTGGGAAAACTTTGACTTTTCCATTGGAAGTGGGCAGGGGAGGGGGCCTAGGAGAGAGCAGGAATCTAACTCTTTTGTCAGTTCTAAAGGGTCCAGAATGGTTTGGGAGGGGGTTGCTGGGGGATATTTCCCACTTCAGACAAATTAAACCACATCTTTTTGAAGAAGCTGTCAAAACTTTTAAGGCTAAAATCTAATTGATCATTGTGTTATATGAAGTTACAACATTATTTTGTGCTTGCTTTTTATAACAAGTTGTGTCCTGGCTACTGCTGGCATTAGACTTACTCTTTGGTTCTGAACATGTCTGCTTAAATCTGTGTTGTGGTTGATTGCAAGTGCTTACACTGTTACACCATTTAAAGGACTACTGTGGAAGAGTTCCTGTTATTGGTTGGTTGGTGACCAGGAAGAAAATGCTAATGCAGCAGTTTGACACCACACACACACACACTTTGAGACAGATGGATGCCAGCAAGGTGACAACTGCATGCTTTTTTCTTTTGTTGGATATAAGCTTGGTTTCTTTTTTCCAAGCTCACCCCTAGAACAGTTATTCAGAAATGGGAATATGTCTCCTATTCTTCCTTCGGGGCCTGATACAGATGGCTTTTAGAGTGCGGTTCTTGGGATATTAACCAGCTTGTTTAAAAGAGTTATCTTGCCTTGTGGAGGTTTACAGGTCACTGCACAAACTGCAGGAAAGGCTGACCTGTCTCTGTTAAGAGGGGTATATTGGTGGGCATAGGAGGCAAGATGCCAACTGGATCCAAGGTTCAGTAGAAACGTCTCTTCCAGTCCTGACTTTTTAAATTCATTTGTATCTTGTCTTTCAGGAAAACATTTCCATTGCTTATCTTACTAAAAGTATGAATCGTAAAAAGAAGCTTGAAGGGTTTTAGCTCAGTGGGAGAGCATCTGCTTTGCATGCAGAAAATGCTAGGTTCAATTCCTGGCATCGCCAGGTAAGGATAGGAAAAACTCCTGTGTCTCTGAGAGCCAATCAGTGTGAACAATACTGAGCAAATGGACCATTAAATCGGCTCAGTATAAGGCAGCTTCCTGAGTTCTTAGGAATGACATAGACCACTTCAATTTATAATTTTAAAAGCAGTACCTAAGTATGCATGCAGACCATAGGGATTATGATTTTGAGTATTGCAGTACAAGAAAATGTCTTCAGCGTATCTAAAGACCTGTCAGATTTCCTCAGGGAGTGACACCACTGAAAAGCCCTATCCCTTGTATCTGTAAATTTAATTTTGGTGTCAGATATCTGGTCCTCCACAGGCAATCATGGGGCTTTCGTAGATGGTTGTTGTTGTTGTTATTATTATTATTATTATACTTTATTAAATTTGTATACTGCCCTATACACACAGGTCTCAGACCAGTTCACACCAGTGTAAAAGTGGTGGAGAATGTGTGGTTGTCCTAATATTGGACCTCAGTTCCCATCACTCATGACAATGGGCCAGGGTAGTTTAGGCAGGATGTAAATAATTTTTTGTACTCTGACTTTAGGGTAGGTAAAGCTAAAGGTACCCCTGCCCATACGGGCCAGTCATGTCCGACTACAGGGTTGTGCGCCCATCTCACTTAAGAGGCCGGGGGCCAGCGCTGTCCGGAGACACTTCCGGGTCATGTGGCCAGCATGACGAAGCTGCTCTGGCGAGCCGGCACCAGCGCAGCACACGGAAATGCCGTTTACCTTCCAGCTAGAAAGCGGTACCTATTTATCTACTTGCACTTACGGGTGCTTTCGAACTGCTAGGTGGGCAGGAGCTGGGACCGAAAGACGGGAGCTCACCCCGCCACGGGGATTCGAACCGCCGACCATGCGATCGGCAAGCCCTAGGCACTGAGGTTTTACCCACACTGCCACCCGCGTCCCTCTTTAGGGTAGTTAACACGGCACATTTCATTCTCTTTTTTGCATTGGATGTAACTGGGGTACACAGCAAACTTCTGGGAGGAGCTTTTTCATCACTGGCTACTATGGAAGCGCCTAGGGCTTGCCGATCGAAAGGTCGGCGGTTCGAATCCCTGCGGCGGGGTGCGCTCCCGCTGCTCGGTGCCAGCGCCTGCCAACCTAGCAGTTCGAAAGCACCTCCGCTTACCAGCGGGAAGGTAAACGGCGTTTCCGTGTGCGGCTCTGGCTCGCCAGAGCAGCGATGTCACGCTGGCCATGTGACCCGGAAGTGTCTCCGGACAGCGCTGGCCCCTGGCCTCTTAAGTGAGATGGGCGCACAACCCCAGAGTCTGTCAAGACTGGCCCGTACGGGCAGGGGTACCTTTACCTTTACCTTTAAAATACTAAAATGTGAATACATGCTCTGGCGGATTGAACAAACGAGACCAGTAGTGGGTCCAGTGGTAAAGAAGGCTGTTTCTGCACGTGCTGTAGAAGGATGTGAGGGGCAGATGAGGCTTGTCAACCTGGGAAGGTAACCCATCTAGGAGAAGGAAAACTGATCCTAAACCTCCACTATCTTGCACATCTTCAGAAGAAATGGCTAAGGAGTAAACCCTGCAGAAATCCGGAGTGGACTTCCCAAGAGGATTGCATGGCGCTTTGTATGCCCCCTTCTGGCAACTCCTGCCAAGTTGGTGCCAAAACATATTGCTCTGCTTTCCTTTGGACCACATCAGTGAGGCTGAGAGGTGGGGTTTGTCATCTGGGCAACCCAGGACCTCTGTTCGCACTGCCCTGGCTTGCATCCCAGGGAGGTTACTTCGGTGCTGCTAACACAGCGGTTTGACCTCCAAAGGCACACTCCATCTGTCTGTTTCTTGAGTCAGACAAATGTCAACAGCAACTACTGATGGAATTCAATGGGATACTACAAAGAATGCTACTTTATTCCTTCTTCCCAACCTGGAAAATATTAGGATTGGATAGCATATTAAAGATCTAGACAGCTCTTGGCACAATCAAATTTTAGGTAGCCATGACGGCCACTAGGAAAACTGAAAATGTAGTGGTAGCATCATATTTCAGTTCACTGAAACTCTGAACTTGGGTTTGCTCCTTTTCAATCTTACTTTGGTCCTAATGTAAAGTTCTATTGTAGTGTTGCTTTTGGATTTTGGTAAATGCCACAGAGGCCCAAGTCTGTAATAAGAGACATAATTAGCAGTGTAGTCTATATGCCTACACAGGAGTAAACTCCACTGAGTTCGGTGGGACTTATTCTCAGGTACATAAAAGGATTACAGTGTTTATTAGAAACCCATTTTCTTCCAGATTCTGTACTACTACAAAGGAGTGGAGATAAATGTTCTAACACTTATCGTTCTAATTTTTATTTTTCTCCATCGCTATTCCTGTTATTGGCACACAACTTACAAGTTTACAGAAAAGAATTTCTCTCTCTCTCCCCCCCCCCCCCCCCCGTACAGGACAGGGAGAAGCAGAATTTAATTTTTACACACACAAAAACAACATGTAAAGACTTGGTCTATATGCAAATTTTATTATTCTGTTTCTAAAACCAATCCAAAGTTACTTAAAAAACGGAGGCCAACAGCACACAACATTAACTCCACCAAGGATTCAGGGCTCCCTGCATGTCAGGTCTGTGGTGGCTTGAAGACAACTCCTTGCAGGGCTTCTCTTCTCTCACATCACTCCCAGGTTCATCTGCTTTCTGTTGCTCGGGGCCTTTCTTTGGGAGTATCTACCTTCTTGTGCTTCTCACGGTGGATTATTCTCTGTTCTTTCCTGTCCCTGTCTGTGGCTGTCTGGAGACCTAACTCTCGCATGCTCCTACTTAGACTCCCGTTCATGTTGTGCCCAGCTTGCATGTTTGTGCCCAGATGTGCTACTCCAGGTCTGCTGATTCACATTGGCATGCCGTTCATACTTTGGGTCTTCCTTCTCCACTTTGATCTTGGTTTTAGGAGGCGAGTCTGCAAGCTGTTCCTCTTTCACCCGTTTTTGGTGCTCTCTTTTCTCTTTCTTCTTCTTGCATTTCTCTTTTTTGTGTTTCTTTACCACCACCTCACTGTCTTTGGGGGACTCTGGTGAACTTGGAGGTGTTTTAGCACCACATCCACTTTCTCGGAGAGCTTTTGTCACATCATCAATATCCTCAGAGTCTTTCGGTGGGCGGTAGTTAGCCACATGGTCCACACGAATTGTCCTTCCTTTAATCTTTATTCCATTAAAATTATCAACCGCAAGAATGGTGCTTCTCTGATCTTCATAGCAAATGAAACAGAAACCTTTGGATTTCCCTGTCTTCTTATCACGCACCAGATTTATGTTCACAATTTCCCCATACTGTGAAAACACACAAAGAATGTCGCCTTCCGTCAGCTCATAGGGAAGACCACCCACAAATACCCAAGCACTGTCACTATACTCTGCATGCCAGGAGACCTTATCTTGTACACCAAGCTGTGCCTCACGCTCATTCAGCTCATTGATCAGCTTCACTTTGGTTAGTGGATTCATGCTGGTTCTCTTCGTCTACTGTGTGCAAAAAAAAAAATCAAATCTTTTTAAAACACTCATAAAAATTTACTGACCTTTCAAAAGCCCTGTTAGGTAGCAAATGCATTTACACTTCTGTTATGGCAGCGGAGTGGCCATGTGTTCTAATTTACAAAAGGCAGTCTTCTCTTTTCTCCTTTTTATTATTTATTGCACACCCCTCAACCTAAGGTCCCAGGATAGATTGCAACACAATACTGTATTAATATTAAAGCACAATATTTAGGATGCGGGTGGCGTTGTGGGTTAAACCACAGAGCCTAGGGCTTGCTGATCAGAAGGTCAGCAGTTCGAATCCCCGTGACCGGGTGAGCTCCAGTTGCTTGGTCCCTGCTCCTGCCAACCTAGCAGTTCGAAAGCACGTCAAAGTGCAAGTAGATAAATAGGTACCACTCTGGCGGGAAGGTAAATGGCGTTTCCGTGCGCTGCTCTGGTGAACCAGAAGTAGCTTAGTCATGCGGGCCACAAAACCCAGAAGCTGTACGCAGGCTCCCTTGGCCAATAAAGCGAGATGAGCGCCGCAACCCCAAAGTCTGCTACGACTGGACCTAATGATCAGGGGTCCCTTTACCTTTTTACAATATTTAAAACGGATTGATGTGTCGGACTACAGCCTGGAAGGCCACAGTTCAAATCCTAGCTCAGCTAGGAAGCTCAACCTGGGTGGCTTTGGGCCAGTCCCCGCCTCTCGGCCTACCTCACAGGGTTGGTGTGTTGAGGTTAAAAATGAGGGCGCGGGAGGACCACGTACGCCACCCTTCAGTACATAAAATAAAAATATGCTCAGAGAGGCACTTTGGCCATGGCCTCGCTTTTAAAAGCAAGACAAAACTTCCTCTCCGGGCAGAGGCGGTGGTACTCTGCACGTGCTCAGAGGCACATCGCCCTCGGGGCGGGGAAGGAAGACCTCGGAAAAGAACGCGCGATGTAAAACTGTTCCTTCGAAACCCGAAATCGGTGGTCCTCCTGCAGCTTCTTCCTAGCGGCCATAACTTCAGCACAGTCAGGAAGGCTGTGCCGCTACTGCGCGTGCGCGCGCCGCCTCCTTTTCTCTCCTCCCCACCCCTCCCACCCCGCTCTATCTCGCCCCTCCGCCTCCCGCTCTCACCTCAGATCTCGCGAGAGCTCCGAGGCAGCGGCCCAGGGCCAACATGGCGGAAGGTATGCGCGATGCGGGCGGCGGCGGCAATGCCAGCTGCACCTTGAGGAGCGGGAGGGTTTTTTCTCCCACCTCAGGCGGTTTTTCTGTGGGGCGGAGCGCTTAGCTAACAGTGGTTTTGGTGCTGCTGGGTTGGTGCGGGGTGGGGGCAGATTGAAACCGGCTTGGAGGGCGGGGGGGGGAGTGTTTGGGCGTGCCTCGTTTATTTGTGTTAGTATTTTATTTAACTCTCTTCCCTCCCGAGGAGATCGAGGCAGGATAGGTGGACCTTTTCCCCACCCCCGTCTTATAGCCTCACCAGAGCCCGCCCTGGGAGGTAGGCGAGGCCATAGTGGTGCAGCGGTTAGAGAGAATGTGGACCAGGGCTTGGGAGAGACCTGGGTTCAAATCCTCCCCACTCCACGCCTCCAACTCGGCCAAGTGACCTTGAGGGCAGGTCACAGCCCCTCAGCCTGACCTACCTCGCAGGGTTTGTTTTATTGGCGCCGTAAAATTTATAGACCATTGATTTTAAAAGGCACGCAAACACACACACATCAAAGCAGTTTACAAAGGATGAAATACTAAAATATAGAAAAATTCACAACCCTGCCTTCAAAATACAAAAGTTAAGATAACTGAAGCAGATTAAAAGTATCTCGGCTTTCTGGGTAGACTTCTAGCAGGTGCCCAAAAAAAAGAGTACGCTGAAGGCGCCTGCTTGTTCTCAATAGGCAGGGAGTTCCAAGGTGCACTAAAGGATCGAGCTCTTACAAATACGGAACGGGTATTATGTGGCATCTGTAAGTACTGCTGATTCCGCTGATCAAAGCCATTGAGTGGGTGCACATCTGATAAAGCAAACTTGTGCCGAGTTGTTGAGGGCTTCATATGCCAATAGTAACACCTTGAACTTGGCTCAGTAGCAAATTGGCAACTAGTGCAGGGCTCTGAGCACAGGTGTTATGGGTTGACAATGCCTTGCTGCTGTAAGCAATCATGCTGCAGCATTCTGCATGAACTGCAACTTCCGGATCAGGAGCACATTGCAGTAATCCAGTCTTGAAGTAATCGATGCATAAACTACTGTGGCAAGGCAAGGGTTGTGAGGAGGTCGCCTGGGAGTGAGTGTTACTTGGCCCTGGGTGGGGTGTTGTATGTATGCAGTGGGGCGTGAGAGAGACTTTTCCAACAACTCTTTCTGCTTGGCGAGTTAAGTAGAAGCTTATGTGTGGAAGTAGAGGAAGACTATCTTCCTAGATAGGAGTTGTTTCTTTGAAATGGGGGAGTCATAGTGGCATCACTCCACCCCTGTATGCATGCACCCACCCACTCACTTAGGAACATAAAGAGTCTGCCCTATACAATGTCACTTTCTACACTGACTGGTGGTAAGGGTGTGTCCACTTGTCTGTCCTATCTCCTGGCATCTAGTGCTTTTAATTGAACCTAGGACCTTCTACATGAAAAAGTGTAGTTGGTCCCACTGAGTTACATGTGGGCAAATCCATAACATAGATTTAAACTGCATTCAGCAAACACTTAAAGCACACAACCTCCGCCCTCCAAATAATCATGGGAACTGTAGTTTACCCCTCACAGATATAGTGGTGCATCGCAAGACGAAATTAATCCATTCCGTGAGGCTCTTCGTATAGCAGTTTTTTCGTCTTGCGAAGCAAGCCCATTGACAGCTTAGCGGATTAGCGCTATTAGCGGTTTAGCGGCTTTTAGCGGATCAGCTGATAAGTGGCTTATCAGCGGATCAGCTGATAAGCAGCTTAGGAAAAGGGGGGGGAAGGGGGGAAACCCGCAGGAACTCGCAAGACATTTTCGTCTTGCGAAGCAAGCCCATAGGGAAATTCGTTTTGCGAAGCGCCTCCAAAACAGAAAACCCTTTCGTCTAGCGGTTTTTCCGTCTTGCGAGGCGTTCGTCTTGCGGGGCACCACTGTATACCATTCCTTATCAAACTATAGTTCCTAGGATTCTTTGGGGAAATATATGTGCTTTAAATGTGCTCTGGGTGTGTTTTTAATGTATGGTGCAGATCTGCCAGGCTCTCTCTCTAGTTGCCTACCAGTAGCAGCTTTCTAAGAGTCCAGTGGAAAATGCCATGGATTGTACCTGGCACCTTCTGCATTCAAATTCTGTGCGTATGACCCTTCCCATATCTCAGCTGCTTAGAACTCAGCTTGTTGCCTCGATTGTTAGTACTGTATCCCCTAAACAACTTCAATTAAGGCATACATTGTTTCCTGCACACCCACAACAGCACAGCGGCTTTAAGACACTTTAGTAACTCTTCTGAACTTTTTGTAAAGGATTATAAAAATCACCTCCATATTACTTTGTGTATTCATGTTGCTTTTCTGTAACATGTCTCTGCCCCAGGGAGAGTGCAGTCATTGTTATTATTTATACAGTACCCTCAGTGTGTATGGCCCTTCACAGAGAAGGCTGCCCAAGAGCTGAAGTGGTGCTAGATCCCACCCAAAGCTGGGATCTACTTAGTAATAGTAGTCATGGCCCATGGGGTCCTTGGTGTGCATGCTATTTTACAGAGGCAAAACAAGGCAGGGGAAGGTTCCTGCTGGAAGAGATTCATTCTGTTATGCATAACGCAGTCCGTGTGCATGGTGCTTTATAGAATTACAGCAAGACAACAGGTCTCTGCCTGAAACAGCTTACAATGTAAAAGTCTAGAGGTGGTGTGGAGGATGGAAGCAGAGGGGGAGGCAGCCTGAAGCCAAGGTTAACAGTGGCGAGGAATGTGCATTAGGTTTACTTGTATCTATGTGGGCTTCATTTCACTAGGAGATAAGAACTAAGGAATTTTGTGAAAGCATCCATAAAAAGTTAGCCTTTAGTGAGGGATATGAACAAAAGCAATCAAAAGCAAAGGGAAGTTTATTCAGTTGTTTCTTTTGCGGAGGATAGGAAGATGAGGGATCCTAGAATTGTAGAGTTGCACGGGACCACAAGGGTCATCTAGTCCAACCCCCCCCCCCATGCAGGAATATTTTTGCTGAACTTGTGGCTCAAACCCACAACCCATCTCATGGATGTTTCCTTGAGCATTGGGCTTATGTGTGTGGTAGGGAGGGCCCTTGAATGTACTTGTTCCTGGAAAAATATAGCAGAAAATGTATGTAAGGGTTTGTATTTCTTTTCCTTGAAGGAGCTTGGGGTGGCATACATACTTATCCCTTCTCACCTCTTATTTTCCTCCCTGCAAATCTCTGAAACACGTTAGGTTGAGAAACAGTGGCAGGTTCAAGTTCGTCTGGTTAATTTCATGGCTGATGTGGGATTTTGACACAGCTCTTTCCATTTGTGGAAGGTTTCACTGACATCAGTGAGTCTTCATTGGTAGTAAATGCACTTAGAATAGGGTGTTGAGTTGCATGAAGCAACCTAGGTTGCAGTGCTAAACAAATCCAGCCCCATGTACTATTTTGTAAATATGTTTAAGACTACAGCTCATGTCATATTTTCATGGGGTCCTGTTTAAGGCAGATTTACAGACATGAAGTCCAATTTAGTTCAGTGGGGCTTCTCCCTAGTTAGTGTGTGTAGGATTGTGGCATTAGATTTAGAAAGGACTAGCTGCCAAGTAAGTGACCATAAGATTGCACCCATACCTAAATGCTAGTCTCACCTCAATGAATGAATGACCATTTCTTTAGGATCGAGCTGTTCAGTTGCATATCCAAGAACATTATTATTTTTATTACATTCTAAAAGAGAAAAGAGGCCAATTTTTTATTAGCCCAGATCCGTAGCCCTTGTGCATTTCTGCTCTATTCAAGATAAAAGGGAAGTTTCAGAAATGTGCAAAAACAAGAGCCCACCCACATGCTTTTGTTTTTGTTGTCGCTTTGAGGAATGGAACATGTGTCACCTGCCTCTCTCTCCTTCTGTCAAGCAGTGGCTCCCAACAGGCAGTGCTTCCCCCACCCATTGCTCTTTCATCAGGGTGGGAGGCGAGAAGGAATGCAGGGTGGGATTGAGGAGCACTGGAGCTGAGGATAAGCTGGGGGTCAGATGGGAATATACCCTGGACTGGATCTGGCCAACAGACCAGCAGTACTTCGCCTGTGCTGTAAAGTGGCTTCAGAGTTATTGTCTGGATACAGGCAGCCCTTGCCAACAGCTTTGCCAGTTGGAACTAATGGGAGCTGCCTCCCAAAACCTCCGAAGAGTTCCAGATTGGCTAAGGTTGATCTAAGAAAATTCACTTTTTAATTCTCCTTAGGCCATGATTCTGGCAACCTTAGGCAGGATACCCACCTAACTGTAACTACACTTTGCAGCTGAAATAATGACAGATGTATATAATAACCGATGGTAGGACTAATTTTTGTTGATAATGTAGAGGACAAGCTTTTGATCAGAGTGGGCTATCAAATTGTTTAAAAATGAGCGCTCTTATCCGGCTTGTTTAGGTCCTCCATGCTAGCAGTGTTGTGGAGGAAACAAACTCAAACCTTGGCTTAGCATTGCACCCAGGTTCGTGGTTTGTTTTGCTCAAACCATGATTGGTTAGCCAAGAACAATCCTTGGTTTACTATCTTAGTTTGGATGTAATGCTGAGCCAAGGAATGTGGTGTGTTTCTTCTGTGCTCTTGTGGAATGCAAATGGTTTCTGATTTACTGTGACATGCAAACACAGTCACAGATTGCATATCCGTTTAGTAAATTTTTATTTGCTTTCCATATAGTCATTTCACTTTCCTGGGATGTTCAGAGATGACTTGGATTTTTTAAACAGTACTGAAAATTGTGCAACACCTACATGTGATGATCTGGCAGATTTTACTGACTTCCTCTCACAGCCAGAGATCCGTCCACGCAGTTTCATTTCTCAGAAAGTTTTCTTGGGAAAATAAGAAGAACCCAGATCTTCGTAATGAAGAGACCTGCTTTTAAGGTTTCTTTCCCCTCAAATTTCTGAAGTGTTTGTCTTTGGTTGGTTTGTCCTCTGTGCCCTGGGTGAGCAAATGGTAGTAGATAAATAATCACAACAAAGTGTGGGTGGACAAGTCTTTCCAAAGTAAATAGGACTTGGCTTAATGGTAAAAGCTGTGAGGCACTGTTGTGCAACAATGTGGACTGCTGCCCACTTAAAGAAGTTACTTAGTTTATTGAGTAAATTGGTTGAATATGAATAACTGTGCACATGAATGAGCAGTTCAAAAGAAAAAGCATATACTTCCCTGTTTTTAGATAATAGATATGTTACAGCAGTTAAGAGACATTCCCACTTGTGTTTGAGAAGAGATAAGTCCTCTGGTAAAAACACTAGCCATTTGCACCAGCTAGATTCAGAATAAGGCTTCAGTTCTTTAGTTGATTGAGCCATTAAAACATGCTTTTATGAGTCAAATGGGTTGTTTTAACATTCTATCCTTAGTCTGTGTCACTGAAGAACTGTATGTGTCATCTTTGAATATCAACCAGGCTGGAAAAATCCCATCTGGACATCTAGAGATCTCTTGCAAAAGTCCTCAAATAGAAGGAGATAAACTTTAGCGTTGCCCTAAATGTGGGTGGCGCTGTGGGTTAAACAACAGAGTCTAGGGCTTGGCAATCAGAAGGTCAACAGTTTGAAACCCCGCAATGGTGTAAGCTCCCATTTCTCGGTCCCTGCTCCTGCCAACCTAGCAGTTCGAAAGCACGAAGTGCAAGTAGATAAATAGGTACTGCTCTGGCGGGAAGGTAAACGGCGTTTCCATGTGCTGCTCTGGTTTGCCAGAAGCAGCTTAGTCATGCTGGCCACATGACCCGGAAGCCGTACGCCAGCTCCCTCGGCCAGTAAAGTGAGATGAGCACCGCAACCCTGGACCTAATGGTCAGGGCTCCCTTTACCTTTATCTTTAATAGTTGCAGTCAAGCTAATGGTTTAGACCAGCCTTCTCCAACTTGGTAGCTACCAATCCCTGACCATTGGCCATACTGGATGGGCAGATGGAAGCTGGAGTCCAAGAATGTCTACAGCTCTACAGTTTCCCCAACCCTTGCTTTAACAAATGGTTTATCTGCTGGCCAGCTAAGTAGTTGGTTTCTACAAGAAGCAACCACAACCTGCTCTGAATATATCTAGAGATGCTGAATGCTCTGCTGTAGATGAAAGCATTCCATGCAATGCCTAACTATGCATTATTCAGTGAAAGTTCCCTGATCAATACTGGTATCCTTCACTGCCTTAAAGTGATGGTGTGTGATTTTCTTGTAAAGCTTTTGGCTTTCTTAACCATGAAAGGTAAATTCTATATAGAATCATAGAATTGTAGAGTTGGAAGGGACCCTGAGAATCAACCCCCTGCAATGCAGAAATATGCAGCTGTCCCATGTAGGGATCAAACCTGCAACCTTGGCATTATCAGCATCACACTCAGAATAACGGGATAATATAGTGGCAGTATTTAGATTGCAAGACTTCATTCTCTTTTTTTCAGTCCAAACTGAAGGACTCCTGGGAAGAGTTGCGGTTGAGTTTGCTTGGCTCATTTTGTTTGTTACAATTATTCATATTCTGCCTTTCAGGAAATGTATCCTTTCAAGGTTGCTGAGAATTAAGATTGAACTTCATTAAAACATGCACACACAATAAACAGCATGAAACTAAATGATTCGATTGTGGCCAAGTGCAGTAGTTAATATGGAAGGCAGCTGTTCCAGCATGCTTAAGGACCATGCATGGAGTCACTACTCACCAGTATGTATTGAATAGGGAGTCCCTGCCCATGTGCATCCTTTGTAGAGTTCCTTTCACTGTTAAACATGCCTTGCTGGAGCCTGCCTTGCTGGAGCCTCCTGAGATCTAAGGAGACATCATGTAGGGGCTGGTCAAACCAGAACAGGGTGCAGGGATTGCCTCTTGATGACCCTGGGGAATGGGTGCAGAGTTCAGAGTGGCATACTGGGAGGCCATACCACAGGAACACCCCCTTCCTGCCCAGGATCCAACTCCTCATCAATAACTGACTATTGGAGCATCTCCTTTCACTCATGGCCCTGACGAAGTCTGTTCAAAACCACTGGGCCCCTTCCCAAGGTCATTTGCAGGCAGCTCCTCCAGCTGCGCCCCCCCCCCCACGTCCAACCAGCCCCTCCACGATGGCTCTTTGTGACTCATGACACAAAGTTCTCAACTTCTCAGCAAGCCTTTCTTGCACACCTGGTTCCCTGCTCCAGGTATAATCTCAATTCTGGTGTAACTTTTAAAATTGCAGTTGCCTTTAAAATATTGGTAACCTCCTTTCCTAAGAATAAATGCTTGGTATGGAATAAGTATACTACCAGAGTCTTGGACTCGTAAGGATTGTGTTAGATTATTCAGAATTTCTTTGTTAACGTACACCTACTTTGTGATGTCAGTTTTTTATATATCTACAACCAGTGTAAAATGTGAATGGTGATCTTAGCCAAGCCTTGATGCATTTGCTAGCAGCGTATCAAAGCACAGTTAATGCCACATATCTGGCTTTTTAGCAAATCTTGCTGGCTGGTACTTAATGGAAACAATTAGTCATTCTTGGTGGATTTGACAGTATAAAGATCAATGAAGAAAGCCTCTTTAATGTCATCAGATGCAGTGTATTGAAACAATAACTTAGCATACACCTCCCCCACTATGAGGGAGTGCAGCCTATAGCCTCAGACTTCCTTTATCATTGCTCATTCTGAAGGGTATCAAGTATAAAAGCCCGGATGTTCCTTAGGCTTCCTACCTGAGATCCCCAGAGATACCAGGGAAACCGTTTGGGTCTCTTTAGGGACAAATTGTGATGGCAGCATGACTGAGCTGTATGAAGTTATGGGTGGCATAGAGAAAGTGGACAGAGAGAGGTTCTCCCTCTGTCTCCCATAATACTAGATTCCAGGCTCGTCCAGTGAACTGAACACTGGAAGAATCAAGATAGACAAAAGGAGGTGTGTCTTTTCACTGCACATGGTTGCACTATGGAATTCACTCCCACAAGGCATGGCTGCCAACTCAGATGGCTTTAAAATGGTGTTTAGTCAAATTTATGGGGAGGATTAATACTATCAGTGGCTGCTAGTCATGGTGGTTATATATTGCCTCCAGTATCATTGTTCATATACCTCTGAATACCAGTTGTTGGGGATCATTACTGGGAGACTGCTGTTCCACACATCTCTGCTTGTGACTGTGAGAATGTAATGTTGGATCAGATGCATCGCTGGTCTGAGCCAGCAGGTCCCCTATGTTCTTGGAGCAGCCTTCCCTATCCTTGAGTCCCCAAATGATGTTGGACCACATTTCCCATAATCCTTAACTATTGGCCATGCTGACTGAGGATGATGCAGGCTGTAGTCCAGAAACATCTAAATCAGGCACCCCCAAACTCAGCCCTCCAGCTGTTTTGGGACTACAATTCCCATCATCCCTGACCACCGGTCCTGTTAGCTAGGGATTATGGAAGTTGTAGTCCCAAAACAGCTGGAGGGCTGAGTTTGGGGGTGCCTTATCTAAGGGCTCAAAATTGGGGGATTTGTATGCAGAGTGTGTACTCTACCATTTAGCTGTGGCTAGTTTTTTTTTTTTAATCCTTTCGCTCTTAACTTACCTGAGGTCCCAACAAGCCAGAGTTCCAGTACTTCCAAAAGGTATTCCAAAAGTTTTGACTTGAGCAAATCTCTTTGTCAAAGTATGTCTCAAGAGTGAAGCTCTTAAAATTGATTTTAGTCTGATTAGGGATTAGGATTGGTCACTTCAGGGAATGCATTTCTGGGATTTTTAGAATCTGAAAGACTTGACACCAACAAAAATGTGCCTATTCTTTGCTGTGCTGGCCTTGTTCCTTTTCACTAGGGGTGGGTGAAGGTGGAGATTTGTATTGCCAGCGCAAGGTGGGAAGGAATCTTCATACCAGGCAGGAGTATCGTTGGCATACTGTAGTTCTTTCTGAAGTTTCTGCTTTTGGAAATGTATTTATTTGTGGGAGCAGCAGGTGGATCCTCTGCTGATGCTTTAGTGCTCAAGTGCTCTGTGATGTTTAGCAGCATGTCTACTGTAGATTCTTCAGAAATCCTTGCCTGTCATTGTCCTCACCTTTTATCTCAAGGCTTATACACACAAAACCTTTTTTTAAATAGTCCGGCATCTTTTTAAAATTGGGCGCCGCAGAGAGAATGCACTGATGAACAATTATACAGTGGAATGACTAATGGTGCAATTGCGTGCATTCTCAGAAAGCTCCTCTGTGTTTGATGGAATCAAAATGAATGTTTGTCTCAAACTAATTCCCTACAGAAGTGCATGCAAAGGGACAAACTTGAAGGCATCTCCCAGTTTGGTTATTCCTGGCATAGACCATCCAGTGTGGTACCCTCCAGTTGTTGTTGGACTACAATTCTCATCATTCCTGACCATTTGCTGTGCTGGCTGGGGCTCATGGGAGTTGGAGTCCACAACTTCCAGAAGGCAATGCATTGGCTATGCTGGCTCTGTCCCTTTGAAGCTGTCTTGTACTGAGCCAGACAATTGGTCCATCTAGGCCAATACTGTCTGCTTGGACTGCCAAGGGTCTTCCCAGGCCTTGTACATGAGACAGAGATAGATAGGACCATAGATCCTTTTGGTTGCAAAGCATGTGCTACACTACTCAGCTGTTTATACAAATAAAGTGTTTCTACCCCATGCTTTAGGGACACGGGGTAAAACCACAGAGCCTAGGACTTGCCGATCAGAAGGTCGGCGGTTCGAATCCCCGCGACGGGGTGAGCTCCCGTTGCTCAGTCCCTGCTCCTGCCAACCTAGCAGTTCAAAAGCATGTCAAAGTGCAAGCAGATAAATAGGTACCGCTCCGGCGGGAAGGTAAACGGCGTTTCTGTGCGCTGCTCTGGTTCGCCAGAAGCGGCTTAGTCATGCTGGCCACATGACCCGGAAGCTGTACGCCGGCTCCCTCAGCCAGTAAAGCGAGATGAGCACCGCAACCCCAGAGTCGGTCATGACCGGACCTAATGGTCAGGGGGCCCTTTACCTTTTTTACTACCCCACGCTTTAGCTTACAAAAAACACACACCAGTAGTTCCTTCCCTTCAGACTCAATATCTAAGAGACGTGACACGATTAAAAAAGGATGAGGAGGGATGAGTAAAGAGGCAGGGAGGCAAACTCAGACACCAGCCTTACAGATCTTATAACAGTCAGCTGGGACTGAAGCAGTTCATGAAGCCTGTTGGAATGACTGCCGCTGTGTGAGTTGAGGGAGGGCCAAAGGCAGCTCTTCTCTTCGTAGAGAAGATGGAAAAGGCCTGCTTCCCTCCTCTCTGTGTGTTCTGCAGCCTGATGGAGTGGCTGCTGTGAGGTGCCAGTCGGCTTTTGCCCTACGTTTTGAATTTCGTTCCGTTGTCTTTGCAGAAGAGGTGGCCAAACTGGAAAAACATCTGATGCTTCTCCGTCAGGAATATGTCAAGTTGCAGAAGAAGCTGACTGAGACGGAGAGGAAATGCACTCTCTTGGCCGCTCAGTCTAACAAGGAGAGTGCCAGCGACTCCTTCATCAGTCGGCTGCTTGCCATCGTAGCAGAGTTGTATGAGCAGGAGCAATACAGGTAAACGTGTGGTGGTGAAGACAGAACCATGGGCTGGGTTCTGCTGCTGTGTGAAGCAGAACTTAAGTTATGACCCCATCTGCCAAGCCATGGTTTGACTGACATTTGAATCCGGCCTCTGCCTTTTAAAGATTTCATCAGATTACCCACTTGGGCCTCAACCTTGTTTTGCAACCATAAGTGCTGTAAATTTGTACACAAATAAGCTTAACTTCCTTTCCATTTTTTGCACCCATTACCAATTCTTCACTTCCACCAACACCCTTTCAGCTTTTACTGGGTACAGTCTCTTCTGAAACGCTGTGCCTCTTTTTCCTATCTCTTGTGCTATTTTACACTATGTTTGCCATTTACAAGAAAGCAGGGACAATGCATTAAGCACAGGAAAGCAAAATAGTTTAAACACCTTTAGAGGACGCTTGCCTGTGTAGGCATATTGTTCACACACGTATCATGGAAGCCATTAGATTGCTTCTGAACATTGGAAGAAACAAAGTTCCAAGATCTTATACTGGGTGAAATGCAGCCTAATCTAATCTTTCAGAAGGCAGAAGCTCATCCTCCAACTTGACAGAATGGAAGCAAGGAGTTTCCTGTGTTTTCCTGCAGGGTAAAGTTAGAAACAAACTCTTTTGCTTGTGTCAAAATAATTGATTCCAGGCCAAGCATGTATTTGTGGAGGATTGAGAGGTGCAGTTAATGGCCCTTGTAAAGGCAGTGTTGCTTTAAAGTATTGCTGCTCACTTAATACATAAATGCAGCATATTTTGCTGGGAAACCAAGCCAGACAAATGTACTTTGCTTTTTTGTGTGGTTTTTTTGTTTGAAATTTGAAGTTAAATATTTATCTTGGACAAATATACTTCTGCTTTGCTTCTTAAGCACTTCCTATTCTTCAAAACTGGAAGTTAACGCTGTTTTGGTGTCCACTGTTTCTTGGAAAGAAAAAGGGGACACACCCCATAACTTGTTGCTCATAACTTTTCAGCTAGTGTGTAAGACCAAATTTCTTAATTCACAAACCTCTTCCTTGGAACTAAGCTGTGTGTGTTTCATGTTTGCTGAAATGCAGAGACCATTGTTATGCATTATGCAGTGGTGGTGGTAGTGGTAAAATCACTTAAAGACTTTAAATATAGTGCAGTGATTAAACATGACAGGCTCAGCCTTTCAGGCCTACAGGTTGATGGTCATTTGTCAGTTGAGGGTCTCTCTTGTCAGCCCAAGCTCTGATAAACACTTAGCGAAGAAAGAGTTGTTTTCAGCTCCTAAACACTTTCTCACCAGATGTCTTAATGCACAGAAGCTTGTTGGATCGTATTTAAGAGCCATCTAATTCATCATCTGGTTTTCACAAAGTGGCCAGGCAAATACTTAAGAGAGGCCCTAAGCAGGGCCTAGCAAACAGTCTCAATTGCTGGACTGCCTCTGAGCCTTGATGCTCCATTACTCCACGACAGAAGAAATATGGGTTATAAATATATATATAAATACGTTGGTGCCAGTGCTGCTTGATAGACCTATCAGCCATCACCTGTGAATTGGTCTAATCCCTCATTGCCCTGAGGGATAGCCCCATAGGGTGGAGCATGAGACTCTTATAATCTCGGGGTCATGGGTTCAAACCCCATGTTGCGCAAAATATTCTTGCACTGCAATGAGTTGGAATGGATGATCCTCGTGGTCCCTTCCAACTCTAAAATTCTGTGATTATATATATACACACACACATACACAAATATATATACATATATACATGCATATACATATATATATATATAAATATATATATACATACACACACACATAGAGAGAGTGTGTTGTAGAATATATATGGGTTGGTGTATATTCGGTCATAACTAAATTAAGAGAAAAGATATAGAAAATGCTATGAAAGCTTGCCTCCTGTCATAATACATTATATGTATTACATAAAGACTATATATGGTTTGGACTGGATATCAGTTTAATTCATTGAATTTATTGAGAAGAAATAATATGCAAGTTAGTATTGTTGTGTTTAATTAATTGTAGTTATAACATAGAAGCTTGCATAAATGCCATAGAGTATTTGTTGTGTTTCTGAGGGGAGTCTATTTTGCAACCTTCATCAATCTGATGCCCTCCAGATGTTTTGAACTACAGCTCCCATCAGCCCCAGCATCATACAACTGTTGACAAGGGCTCATGGATAATATATTGTTAGGATATTTGTGTTCAGTATGCATAGAAGCTAACCGGGAGATTATGGGTATGCTTGTTTTGTTTGGTTGTATTTTGCTTTCTATTTCAGCCACTTAAACGGGAATACTTGAGTGTATAACAATGTGCACTTACCGTATTGGCCCGAATAAAAGCCATACTTTTTCCGAATTCTGACCATGAAAAGTTAAAGTGCGACTTAAATTTGTGACCTTACAAAAATTGGCTTTTACGATATCACTGCTGAAACAGACATACGGTAAAACGGAACAGGTGTGAGTGCCTGCGGAATTTTAAGGGAGCAGCTTATATTTTGGTATTGTCTTTTTTCTCTCCCCCCCCCCATGGAATTTTAAAGGTGCGGCTTGTATTCAGGTGTGGCTTATATTCGGGCCAATATGGTATCAATGTATTCATTCTTAAAATATCATTTGTGTATATGTATCAACCACTAATGCCTTTTTTAAGCCATGTGTGCCCATCACTTTGACAGCGAGTTTAAATTTCCATATGATTAAAATAATATTTCTGAAGCAAAAGGCATAGCTTTTTTCTAAGATTATTCTTAACATTTGTGGCAGTTATTTAAGGGGTGCCATTCCTTCCTATGTGGTGGTGCTTGCCATTTCCGGTTCTGTTTTTCTTTTCTTTTTACTTCTACTAAATACAATTTTTTTTTAAAAAAAATGGGTGCTTGTTTAATTGGTAGCATCCTTTTAGCCTCTTAAGAATTTTTTTTTTTAATCTGATGAGACGCACAGTGTCAAATTACCTCATTTATCTCCCCACTTTTGCTCTACAGCAATAATAAATTTATAAATCTCTGTCGTATTTCCCCATCACATTACCCACTCAACCCCGCCCCACCCCCAGTCTTGCTTTAAACAACCTTCACATGGCTGTGAGCAAGCATGCAAATCCTTTAGCTATGAACCTTTTAATTGTTACCAGCACTGCCCAAACGGACAGGGTGGATCAGAGCTGCTTCCCCGATTGTGTTTTTTTTTAAAAAAAATTAAATACAGAAGGTCCAGACATGCAGCCACAACTGGCCTGAGATGCAGCCTTGATGGTGTTAGAAGGGCCAGGCCCATTGTGGGTGCATCACTGAGAGAAGAGGAGATGTCGCTCTAATTCTTCTAACGTTTTTCTTCTCAGATGAGCATTTTGCCCCTTAATCGCGTGCCTGGGAATAGCAAACAAGCCTAACTCAGTTAGCTTCCCTCCTTGTTTGTGCACAGCCAGCATTTTCCTATCCCGTTCACAAAGCGTGCAGACTCCCTGCTTCTTTCTGAAGGCTTCTTTGTGGCTGTTTGGGACCGTAAGAAGCCTGCAAAAGTGCCGTGGGGAATGCGCATATCGCCACTGTTCTGCCTTTCTCCTCTACAGCAGAATACCCCGAGTTTCCTTGCTGTTGTGCAGAAGTTTGCAAAGTCATCTAAGCGTGTGTGTGTGTGTGTGTGTGTGTTTGTCTTGTGTTTCTCCAGTGACCTGAAGATAAAGGTTGGAGACAGGCGCATCAGCGCTCACAAATTTGTATTGGCAGCTCGCAGCGAGACTTGGAGCCTGGCCAACCTGGTGTCTACGGAGGAGCTGGATCTGTCAGGTCGGTTTCTGATTGGCTGGGGTGGGGGGGTGAGAGAGATGCTTTCATTGGCTTTGGGCGAGCAGTGAAAAGATGAAAGGCCCCTTTGGTAGAGGAGGTTGCAGTCTTCTCCTTCAGGAGGTGCTCCGCCCACAGAAAGAGGCACTTGATCCATTAATTATGAAGCCTTTGTCTCCAGAACATGCTAATGGGCCTTTGAGAGCTCTGTGTTTAATGCTAGTTAAATCAGTAGCCCATCCCACTTTCATTTTAATGATGTGGATGTGAAGTGTGGTGGCCTGTTCGTCTTACAGAATGGGAGACCGCTCAGAGCTGGGAGACAAAGCCGTCTGAAACAGCCCGGTTATTCCTTTTGTTTTGAGGGTTGCTGTGTCAGAGCGGCCTGTGTAGCAATTCCATGTAAGGCAACTGTTGAGACGCCAGCCTTTTATCTTTAGTGAAATTAGCTCTTTAATCAGTTGGGCGCCTCTTTCTCTTCCTTTCTCTCTTTCCCTCCCATGCATACACCTTCCCTAAAAACCTGCAGCGATGGAGAGAGAGAGAGTAAATTCTGGCCAGAGACGTTGATTCTAAACAAGCAATTATATTGCCAATTTCAAGTTTGCATTATAAAATGAGCCATGTTAAAAAGAGAGTGTTATAGATCACTTTATTTTTAAAGGCAGCCCCTGCCCTCGGGCTTACGATAGCACAAAAGGAAAAATGGATTCGGTGAGAGGAGGAAATACGTAAGCCCAGGCATTATTTATTTGTAGTTGTGGGATCTTCTGATGACCCACTGGGATCGAAAACAGCTCAGGGAAAGGAGGCACCAAAAGTTACTGGTTTCTCAGCTGGGCTAATGAATTGAGTTACTTCTCTTCCTTCCTCTGCTGTAGCCTGATGTAGTGGCTGCTGCCGGATGGTAGGAGATTGTAGGAGGAACCTGGCTTCTCAGCAGAGCTGGTGGCAGTGTCTCCATATTCCTTGTCTCTCCTCCATCTCTGCCTCTGTAGTGGCTCTGCTGTCAGGTGGCAGATTTCCACCATGGGACACCCATGCTTGTGTATTAGGATGACCTTTGTTGGTGATGTGGGGTAGAAAGAGAATTAAAACAGTTGCTCTGTTTTTTCCATGGAAAGGTTTCCATGTCTAAAAGTGCATGGTTCCATAACATGATGATTGCATGCAACACTAGTCCAGTTGAAACTGCCTGGCCTTGCATTTGGAGGGCAGAAGGTGTGTTGTGTCCTGTTCTGGATCTTTTTTGTGTGAGGGTGGGGGGCAGGAATGAAATAAGTGGGAAGGACATAAACTATTCCAGCTCCAGTGATGGTATAGTTTTATCATCCAGCCCAGAGTCATGCTGGCAGAATAGGAAGGTCCAGAATGCCCACTCTGGCATCGGTGAGATAATCTGGATGCAGGACCTTTCTGCAGCCTCACATAGAAGCTATAGGGATCCTGATTTCCCTCTGAGGGCAGACTTCTCTCTCTTGGAGAGGGAGATCCAGTTAATCCTAAGGCACCTGTCAGGTTTTAAAATGTTTAGAAGTTAAGTCCAAGGAAAGCTTTTTTGTACAGCCATACCTTGGCTTTTAGTTTCTCGAATGTTTTGGCTCCCGAACGCTGTAAACCTGGACATGACTGTTCCAGTTTGCGAACTATTTTTGGAAGCTGAACATCCGATGGTGCTTCCGATTGGCTGCAGGACCTTCCTGCAGCCATTCAGAAGCCGCACTTTGGTTTCCAAACGTTTTGGAAGTCGAATGGACTTCTGGAATGGATTCCGTTCGACTTCCAAATTACGACTGTAATTGAATATAACTAATGTGCTTCGTTGAATTCCCTCCCCCCAATCAAATGGTTCAGTTCAGCTGCTTCCGGGCATTGGGAAAAGATGGTGTCCTACATATATTGCAAACCAGATAGGAAATCAGACATGCTAAATCGGATACCAATTTATATAGGGGATTGGAAAATTATTGGGGGTTTTATACATTCTGCTGAACTCTACATTGGGTTGTTGTTTTTTAGCTGCTACTTTTTAATTTGTTTATTTTAGTTTATAAACTGCTCTAGGAGTTTTACTGAGGGGTTTATTTAACAAATTGGGCCAGGAGGAGGAATACCTGAAAACGACCTCTTTCTCTGCCCCCCTCCCCGAAAAGGTGCCTTTTATCATTGGAGAGTGACCAGTTGGAGACCACCCATTTTAAAGTACTTCTCTCACCCATTTTAGATGATTTTATCTCTCCCTTTCTCCAAGAAGCTTAAAGGTGGTATTCATGGCTTTACCTAGCCCTCTTTTACCTTGCAATGAGCTTGTGAGGTAGGTTAGGCTGAGGGTGGTTGACTGGCCTAAACTGAACTTCATGGCGGTGGACAGGATTTGAACCCTGTCTCCCTGTTGGCCCCTTGTCTCACATTTTAAGCACCATGAAAATGGAGTGGAGGTGAAAGTAGAATACTTAGGTGTCAAGCAGTTTCTGAAGTTGAAATGTGGGGCTGGGGGAAGAAGAACGCTAGGGCTGCCACCTGCTCTTGACTATGTTTTAGTTGTGAGTTGGTGGGGTGTTGAAGCTGTCGGGGCTTCCCCAGATGATTGACGTCTTGCCTCTTACATCTCTGGCTGCATCTTGGAAAACAGCTTCTAATATTAGTGATCCCACCAGCTCCTCTTTCTAGGGGGTGAGCAGGCAGCCAACACCCTTGTTGCCGCAGAGCTATAAATACCACCTTTACTAGTTCCTGAGATCGGGGGGGGTGGGTTGTATGCCCACCTAGCACTCACAGCAGCAGTGTGATGCTGCATTTCTTTACTACAGTGAAGGAAATGCCAGGAACTCTCCCCCCCACACACATTGTAAGTACAGAAACAAGTTCGTTGCTAATGTCTTGAGCATAAGAAATGTGGTTGCTGGTGCATAAGTACTGAGTGTGCAGTTGGGGGGTGGTTTGGTAAGTGCATGCAGGGTCTAGAGCCCTGCATGCTGGTGGTCCTCTAAAGGCCAAATCATAATCCCCTTCATGCTCTCCCAACAGATGCTGACCCGGCCGTGACAACGGCGATGTTGCGTTGGATCTATACAGATGAGCTGGAGCTGAGAGAAGATGACGTGTTCCTGACCGAGCTGATGAAACTGGCAAACAGGTTTCAGCTACAGCTCCTCAGGGAAAGGCAAGTCTCTGAATGAGCGGTTGCATTTGATTCTTAATTAACCAGGCTATTTGTCCTAACGCAAGTGATTGTTTTTCCCCCTGTGGATCCCTCTGGGAAGCGGCTTTGAATTCAAAGATGGGCACTCTCAGAAATGCAGCTGTGATCAGGACCAGTGGTGGGATCTCTTTCCTTTGGAAAGATCTGCTGAGGATGCTTTGGGTCAGCCTTCCTGGTGACCTCCAGGTGTTCTGGGCTCACTGGTGAAGGTTGGTTTAGGTAAAGGTTGTCCTATTGCACACAAGGGTTAGAAGGCCCTCTTGACGCTTCCTCCAGTAAATGAAGGAAATCTCGCCAGGTTCTTTGTCAAACATTGGAACTGACTTTGTAGTAACGAGCGTGACTGTAGTGACACAGAGAATCTTTTCTGCTCTGGGATCTTGTGTGCTCCTATTAATTTATCCCATTTGTGTGTGTGCAAATGAACTTGGCTTTACTAGATGTATCACATCTGCCTATCTCTGGCAGTATGGGCAAGGCAACATTCCAGGGGCGTGTTAATAGATTATAATGCTCAGATATGACTTGAATCAGGTATTACACTGGCTGTGGCAAAGTTTCTTTTGGAGGTTATAGCCACTCTTCAGTTGTTGCTCAGCAAAGAGGGAAGGGATGACACACGCCACTTGCATATCTTAGTTTAATTAACTGAGATAGTTATGTCTGATCTGGGCCAAGATCTTTCAAAGAACTTCTTCAGTTTTACTAATACTTTATAAAGCAGGTCTGTGTTCATACTTTTTAGCTACTGAGATAAGTCTTTTGATGCTGGCAATGAAAATCATCTCCTAGTAAATCCCCTTTTTGCTGACCCCCGGCTCTTTCCCTGTTTGTCTTGGTAGGTGTGAAAAAGGAGTCATGTCACTTGTGAACGTCAGAAACTGCATCCGCTTCTATCAAACAGCTGAGGAGCTGAATGCCAGCACTTTGATGAACTACTGTGCAGAGATAATTGCTAGTCATTGGGTAAGCGCCGAGAGAGGAGCATGGGGTGCTTCAAGAGGTCAAATGAGGATATGAGTTTTTTAATGTAAAAATGCAGCATTTACTCTGTTTCCAAGGCAAAGATTTCTGTAAAATTTGAAACTATACTGAAAATCCCCCACATTCTGTTCTGCAGCTGCTTTGGGCTGTACCATGTACAGCGGGGGAATTGGGTGTTTGAAGGTAGCCCCATGAAACAGCAAGTGCCACCTTGCATGTGGAAAGCTAGCATGTTGGAGAGAAGAATTTTAGCCCCACGTTCTCTTTGCCTTGTTAGCTTCCCACTTGCAAAGAGGTTTTCGTTTTCATTTGGTCTGCAGTTTGGTGTATGCATCTGCTTAAAATGGGATGTCTTGGCATTGACAGCAGAACTGATGCCTGTACTGAAAACAGGCGGTTCCTGGTTTGTAATTATTGAATCATAGCTCAGTTCCAAAGAGTGTTCCCCCCTCCACCCGTGGAAACATTTTGCAGCGTGGGAGAAAAAGTGCCTCATTAAAGATCATCAGCCTATGTTGCATGTGTGGATAAATAATCTCACAGGTTGAGACAACAAAATGTTGGAGGATGTTCCTGGTACAATGATTCATGCCCATGGGAGAGCCTTGTGTTCAAAGCTGAGATACGGAAGGAGCATTCTTATACCACCCAGAGCAATAAAATGGGTGGGGAACCTGTGGCCTGCCACGTGTGGTTGGCATCCAACTCCCATCATCCCTGACCATTGGTCCTGTTGGCTGGGGCTTATGGGAATTGTAGTACAAAGCACCAGATTGGTGACGGCTGGTCTAAGCAGCTTGCGGTAATTTATTTATACAGTACCCCCATCTTGCAGTAATGTAGCATAGCTTCAAACCAGCTTTCTCCATTCCTTGTGCTGCCCACTCATACATTTCTTTAAACACACACACACACACACACACACACACACACTGAATTTGTAAAGTAAAAATAAAATATAAAACAAACAGGAACAAACATAGTACACTAACCAAAACAAAACAAAACATAGACCCATAAACTCTGGTATTGCAATGAAAACAAGAGAGTTGGAAATCATTTTACAGATTCACAGAAACACGTGCTGCTCTTGCCGCGGCATTTATAGTTTTCAAGCCAGAAACCAATAAATGCTTGGGAATTGTATTCAGCCATATAGACTTTTGAGAAGCAGACGGGAAAATCTGATCGCGTACAATCAAATGTACTTTTTCAGTTTGACTCCCCCCAAAAGTCTTGGTTTTTTCCTGTTACCCATACAGGTGCATGTAGAAATGGCTGATACTTTTTTATGGTTGCTCTATGTTGTGTTTTTATTTATTTACCGTATTTTTCGCCCTATAGGACGCACTTTTTCCCCTCCAAAAATGAAGGGAAAATGTGTGTGCGTCCTATGGGGCGAATGCAGGCTTTCGTTGAAGCCTGGAGAGCGAGAGGGGTCGGTGCACACCGACCCCTCTCGCTCTCCGGGCTTCGTGCAGCTCTCTGCAAGCCGTGGGAGCCCGGCGCTGGGCTCCCATGGCTCGTGGAGAGTTGCCTGCATGCCGAAGCCTGGGGCGCACTGAGCTCAGCGCGCCCTAGGCTTCGAGCTTCGCGCAGCTCTCCACAAGCGGTGGGAGCCCGGCGCTGGGCTCCCACGGCTTGCGGAGAGCTGCCTGTTCTGGGGCTTCCCCCGCCCCAGCCCCGCGCCTGGAGGGAAATAATTTCTTTCCCCTTTATTTCCCTCCCAAAAAACTAGGTGCGCCTTATGGGCCGGTGTGTCCTATGGGGCAAAAAATACAGTATTTATTTGTTTGTTTGTTTGTTTGTTTGTTTGTTTAAGATGTAAGCCCAAGGGTAGGGAGCGTTGTTTTAATTTTATGTAAGCTGCTCTGGGAACCTTTCTGACTAGGAAAGGGTACAAATACTACAAATAAATAAATAGCGCTGGAGAAATGACTGAAGCTTGTGGTGTGTGTGGGGGTAAAGGTTGGAGCTAAGATATGTGACTTTCTTGATTAATTATTTTCTCCCCCAGGATGATTTGAGGAAAGAAGACTTTAGCAGTATGAGTGCTCAGCTATTGTATAAAATGATCAAATCCAAAACAGAGTTTCCTTTGCACAAAGCTATTAAAGTGGAGAGAGAAGACGTCGTTTTCCTGTATCTTATTGAAATGGATTCACAGGTAGGCAGAGATCCTCCCCTAAATCTGCACTAGGATAGAATTTTGGAGATATCTCTCGATTGTTCATTACTACAAAGTCAGTTCCCTCTTAAGAAAGCAGAATAGACTTTAGCATCTGAAAGGAGTTTTTAAAAACAAACACCTTCACTAGTTTGCAATTACAGTTCTCCCCCCCCTTAATATGACTAATAAAACCTTTCTCTTCGAAATGATTATTGCTTCCCCCACAACCTCCGCTGTCTTTTCTTTTAACTGTCCATAAGCCTGCCTTACGTTCGAACCATTGTTCTATTTAGTCCAGGTCGGCCTTAGTTCTTGAGCCTGGGATTTGCGTCATGCTTTGTCACTGAGCAAGGCCTCTCCTAAGCTTCTCTGCCGCCCTGCGTGGCTCCTTAGTGAGCGGCGTTAAATGTAGAATAAACACCAGAATCTACGTTTTTCTTTTATCTGCTGCTTTTGCTATCATGCTGTGCGGTGCCCGACTTCTAATCCTGTTTCCCTGCAGCTGCCTGGGAAGCTAAACGAAGTAGATCACAACGGAGATCTTGCTTTAGATCTGGCACTTTCTCGAAGACTGGAAAGCATTGCAACCACCCTGGTTAATCACAAGGCAGATGTGGACATGGTGGACAAGAAAGGCTGGAGCTTGCTTCATAAAGCTATTCAAAGGGGTAAGAATAAACTGTGTTTGTAAAATATATAGTTCACTTTCCAGCTAAGAATTCGTTCTGTACATTCCTGGCAAAAACACCTCATGGAATCATAGAGTTGGCAGGGACCTTGAGGGTCACCTAATCCAATCCCCTGTAATGCAGGAATCTCAGATTTCATAGGTGCTAGCATTTAAATTTGTAGATCAGGGTAGGGAACCTCAGGCCCTCTGTAGCCAAATGCTGGCCTCCAGGCCTCTCTGTCATCAATAAATGAATGGATAGAAGATACGTACAAACTTGCAACACATGAACAAGACACCTACAAACGTAGGCTTGCCATGGCAGATTGAATTATATTTGAAATTCATTTTTATAAACACTGTATTAGGTTAAGTTTAGGTTAACTACAATAATAATCATGTAATATTTATAGTTTTTGTTTTTACACGGGTGTTGTTGTTTTTCTATTCGCATCTTATTTTACCTTGTGCACTTGAAATTTTATACTTCCTGTATTTCAGTAGAGAATATATTATAAATATATAGATATATATATAAACAAATCATCATTAAAACAACCACCTTATATAAAACACTATTAACAAAACATCTTTAAAAATAGACTGAACAGCACAACCGCAGGAAAAGTCATAAAATTCACAAAGCATTACACCCACAGAACAATATTAGCAACATTAACAAACAACCAAAAACTAACCAAGGACATCTTCCCAACAAATTCCTCCACCCACCTGTTTTTCATGTCCACAGCAAACAGTAGGTTGTGTGTAAGGATGTACAGTGGTACCTCGGGTTAAGAACTTAATTCGTTCTGGAGGTCTGTTCTTAACCTGAAACTGTTCTTAACCTGAAGCACCACTTTAGCTAATGGGGCCTCCTGCTGCCATTTTGCTGCCGCTGCACGATTTTTGTTCTCATCCTGAAGCAAAGTTCTTAACCCGAGGTAATATTTCTGGGTTAGCAGAGTCTGTAACCTGAAGCGTATGTAAACTGAAGCGTATGTAACCCGAGGTACCACTGTATCTCCAACTTGAGAGAAAGATCTCTGCAGACTAGAAATGTCTTCTATCCTGGGCCACCTTGCATGATCAAATTCGAGAGTCATTGAACTGATGTTGGGCATTACACAGCAGATTAACTTAGCTTTAGAAAAAACCTCCAAAAGTCTGGCAAAGCATGTAGTGTGTTTGCTGGTTCTGAAGTTTTAAGTGCAAGAAAAGGGATCCTTTTGAGGATTCATACAGTTAGACAGGAATTGGTTGCCATGGCAGTGATATGCAGAGAGCAAAGGAACAGAGCAGTAGCATCTTGAATTACATCTTTCTCTGGCAAGAGAAAGTGGGGCTTGTTGCCTGCCCTTCTTTGTTAGCAATTCAAGCCGATGGCCAGCAATTTCTGTTCTTCCCTTGGGCTAAATACTTGTAGAAAATAAATTTCATCTAAATGTATAATAGGAAAATTATAGTCCTCTGCAAGGTATGAGTAACCCATGAAGATAAACTTCTTTCCATATCACTTAATACCAGCTGTAGTCAAGATCAGAGGGTTTCTGGTTGTCTAGCCAAAAATCGTGTTCACCCTTGTGTCCCTCTCTCTCCTCCCCGCCCCCCGGGATTGGCTGTGATGAGCCTGCAAGGAGTATCAACTTTGTGTGGTAGTGGAAGCAAACCTTTCCCCTCCATTCCCAGCCCTGAGCTGAGTAGCTAGAGGGACTTGTCCATGGTGCTTTGAGCTTCAGAGTGTCTCCGAAAGCAGCAGGGCGCTTTCCTTCATTCTGAGAATTAGTTTGAGGTTTGGGAGAACCTCTATAACTCCTCCCAGTTCAGGAGAAGGGCGGGGTATTTCACCAGAATTGTAAAACCCCTTGGTCCCTAGTTACTGCAGGCTAAGGGCCTCCGACGTTGCAGGAGATTTCTTTTGAAGCTGGAATACAACTGGCAACAGTCTACCTTGTCAACAGTTGAAAATGCTGCCAGAACAGCTTTAGGGTCTTGGCCCATCTTACATGTTCTAGGCTCCACTGTACGGATCTTCCAAGCTCTTTAAGCAATGTCACTTCATCTGGTTCAGATCCTCTGTTAATGGCAGAAGCGCAGCTGCAAAAGGCCAAAAACGTTAAGGAAATCTTTGGATCCCCCTTCACTGTGCTGGAATGGGTGTTCTGTGCTCCCCAGCGCCGCTTCCAGTTACCGGCAGCTTGCTTGTGAAAAGTAGCAGAATGGTATAGGGGCCATTTTTTGGTGGCATGGTGAATGCGTTGCCATCACTTAATGCCTGTGCTGGATGTGTGCTGATGGGTGGCTGTGATGCTTACTCAGCACAAGAAAGCAAGGGTCTCCATGATTGGAGGCACCTGAAGATGCATCACATTGCTGCACTTAATGGGAAAGTTTAGGTGTACAACTGGTGCCTGTCGAGCCCTTGTGATCCACATGCACCTGCAACTCCATCTCCCTCCTTCCTTTCCTTTTTAACCCATCCCATCCTTTCTTGGCCATTCCATGGGCTGTTTATGGAACCTGCACAGGCTGCGCTTCCTCCATAAGAGCAAAATCCAGAAATAGGACTGCTACTTTCTCAGGGCCACCATTTCTGGTGTTTCCCCATTTAGGACATAAGCACTAAACTGTATGTGAATTGACATGTCATATGGATGCATCAGAAGTTTTAAAATTTATTTTTTAAATCTGTTTTTCTATATGGTTCCTGGTGGTCTCCCATTTAAGAGGCCGACCTGGTCCAGGCCTACTTAGTCTTAGCTGTGTTGCAACCTCAGATACTCCCAAATATGCCTGCTTCTCGACTCTCTTTTAAACAGCTTATTTTCCATTCTTCTCCCCATCCAAACACATAGGGAAAGCAATCACTTAGAAGAGAGAGGCATCCAGCAACTTTTTTGTGTGTCCTCCGTGTGTTATTTGTATTTTCTTCAGAACTCTAAATAAGCAGAACACAGTGAGCCAAACAAGTCGCCCAGGCACTTGCTGAATAATCTTGCTTTATCTTCTTACGTGAGTGTGCTGTGGTGATGAGAGTGTTGGACTAGGATTTTGGATTCCAGGCTTCAAATTCCCACTTGGCCATGAAGCTAACTGGGTGACCTTGGGTCAATCACTGCCTCTTAGCCTAGCCTACCTCACATGGTTGTTTTAGGGATGAAATGGGGCAGGGAGAAGCCACCTTGAGCTCACAGTGTTAATAACACACCCAAAATAGAGACCACTAATCCTCTTTCCATCAAAAGCCCTGCATCTGGGTCTTTTTAAAAAAATTTAACAAACCTATTCCTTTTCTACAAATACAAGGAATATTCTGCCGTTTACACTTTTCTGACTGATATGGGGAAGGATTGTTAGGGAGGGTTTGATGCAAGGCTTTCTTTGGAGCGAGTGCTTTTAAAAATCCTGCTACTTGACTTCTGCTCTTTCCTTTTCATTCCCCAAAGGAGATAAATTTGCTGCTAGCTTCCTTGTTAAAAACGGTGCCCGGGTGAATGCTGCAACCTTGGGAGACCAGGAGACTCCCTTGCACCTCGTGGCCTCCTACAGCCCCAAGAAGCACAAGCCAGACATCATGGCAGAGATGGCACAGATTGCAGAGTCCCTCTTGAAGGCAGGAGCCAATCCGAACATGCAGGACAGCAAAGGAAGGTGACTGTTGGGTGGTGTTGTGCTTGTATGTTTCCTTGACCTATTGCTTGAAATGTTGATCTGGACATCTGAAGATGCTTTATGCAGAATTGGAAAAATTGGTCCATCAAACCCTTGTACGTGCGGCCTAGGACCCACGTACCTATGGGACCACCTCTCCTCTGCCCCGTGGATGACCTTAAGGTCCACAAATAACAACACTTTGGAGGTCCCGAGCCTCAAGGAAGTTAAATTGGTTTCAACTAGGGCCAGGGCCTTTTCAGCACTGGCCCCGATGTGGTGGAACACTCTTGTCACAAGAGACTAGGGCCCTGTGGGACTTGACATCTTTCTGCAGAGCCTGGAAGACAGCTGTTCCGACTGGCCTTTGGTTTGGAATCGGTCTGACCCTTATGTTTCCCTCCCCTTATGGTCTTGATTTATCAGCTACTTTAAAATGAGGCTGCATTTTAAATTGCATTTTAACCTATATTTTAAATTGGGTTTTTTTCCTTTTCTCCCCCCCTTCCCCCCCCATTATGTTTTTACTGTGATTTTATTGGTGTTAGCTGCCCTGAGCCTGGCTCTGGCCGGTGAGGGCTGGGTATAAATAAAATTTATTGTTGTTGTTGTATTGCTTACGTTGGCTGGCAGAGGTACCAGTGATAGAAACTGCAACCTTTGCACGTAAAAGCATGTACGTTATTGATGGGATTCCGGTGCCAGGGTAAAACGTATCTGTTATCCCAGGCATCTGGTGACTGAAATTTGGGCTGTTCGGTGTCTTAGGTGGTGTTGAACCAGCCCCATCTGTAGGAAGTGGAGCAGGGTTAAAAACACCGGGGTCCTGAGACTCAGGAACCAAGAGGACAAAAACTTCTTAAAAAGAATGGGAAAATTTTATAATTTATCTAGGAGACCACTGCAAGCAGATGGAAATATTAGCAGGATTTGAAACTCACTTGTAATGTAACAAATACTATGGATATTATGGATTGATTTAAAATATAGAATATGGAATAATACGCGGTTGTAAATGCTGACAGTAGGACCCATGGAGGGGATGGGGCGGGAAGTCTCAAGATTCAGATTAATCTCTGTATATGGATATGCATTTGGAATGTTATAAATTTATATTTGTAAAATCAAATAAAAACGATTTCAAAAAATAAATATCTGCACCCCGTTAAGTCTGTCACTGAAAATAGGTGAAACCTGTTGACGGGTACAGAAGTAAATCTAAAACCGACTACTGAATGCTTAGTAATAGCTGTTAATAATTAAAATGGATGTTGGTCTCCGGTGTAAATAAGACAAGCAGGTAGAGCCAGTTGAGAGAGGAGTCTAGTGTCACGTGCTCCAAGAAGTTGCCGACTTACAAAAGAGATCTTGCTCCTTGACCTTTGGAAGACCTTGTGCCCTAATTCAACTGACCCCTTTCTCTTTCTGCACCCCCAGGACTCCACTGCATGCCTCCATCGTTGTGAGAAATGACCCAGTATTCAGCCAGCTACTCCAGTGCAAGCAGTAAGTCTGTGCGAACTGGATTAATACAATTATCTATCTGAATGGTGCTCTTAATAGGAGAAACCATGTCCTTGTCAAGTTTTGGGTACGTTAGGAGACCGTCTGGGAACGATGGACTTTTCCTGAATTTCAGGCAGAGTTTTCCTAAAGGCTGCTCTTCCCTTCGTAGCCAGCATCTTGCCTTGCAGTTATTGTCTGTGGAACTGTGTGTTTCTTATCACCGTTCTGTTTTGCAACAGACACTTGGGTGGGTCTTCTCGATAGGGCAGGGAGGTGGCTGGAACGGTGAGCTTGGGTAAGTGGCTCAGTGGTGGCAGAATGGAAGTGTTTCTGTACTAAAAGGTCTTGCAGGATTCAAATTCAAGTTGCAAGACCTCCCAGTAAATGAAAAGCTGCCAGTGAGAATGGGCAAATCTCATTCGGGAGAAAAAGAATGCTAGTTGACTTGGTAGGCAGAAAATACAAAAATTGGATGTTGAAGGCACAATAAACAGACAGGTGAAATCCGGTGAACTGGCCAGGGTTAGAAAGCCTTGATTTGTTTCTCCTGAGAACAAAGTCCCGACTTGAAATTGTTCGTGGGGCATAATCAGAATCTTGTTGTCGTTGCCAGGCTCGATTTGGAACTGAAGGATCATGAAGGAAGCACTGCTTTGTGGCTTGCTGTTCAGTATATCACGGTGTCTTCTGACCCGTCCGTCAACCCCTTTGAGGATGTCCTGGTGGAAAATGGCACTTCCTTCGATGAGAACAGCTTTGCGGCCAGGCTCATCCAGCGCGGCAGCAATACGGATGCTCCCGACACAGCAACCGGTGAGAGAAATTGTGTCGTCCCAGTAACTCAGTCCCTAAGAAAGCAATTGAGAAATCAGATAGAAGACAAGCCAAAGGAAGAAAGAGGCAACAGCAGAGCTGAAACTCTAAAGCAAGCAACCTTTTGGTTTGCTTTAGCACAGAGGGCAATGAAAAGAGGGTGCAGTGGGAGGGGTGTGTGGCCTGCATGTTACAGATAGCTAACTTTTTTGTGAATTGAGCAAAAAGACACTGGAGTCTCTTGAGGAAACAAAATTCCAGCTGTTGTACATCGGAGAGGACAAATCAAAAGGGCCTTGAGTGGCACTGCCCCAGTTGTGCAACGCCTTCTTTCTGGAGGCATGGGTGTTTGTGGGTTCATGGTTTGATGGAAATTTACTTGGGTTTGTTTTTCTTCTAGTTTTTGGTGGCGATGGTTAGGCTTAAGTGTGTTTTATGTTATAGGACTGATTTTGAGGTTTTATTGTTGGTATTGCTGATATAGTATGGTTTTTATACTGTGGCTTTATTATTGATGTTGCTGGTGCTTTCCTGTTACCTTAATTGTGTTGTAATAATGTGTGTGTGTGTGTGTGTGTGAGAGAGAGAGAGAGAGAGAGAGAGAGAGAGAGAGAGAGAGAGAGAATCACTTTGAGGTCACTTGTGACAAAAAGTGGATGCTGTGGGTTAAACCACAGAGCCTGGGACTTGCCGATCAGAAGGTTGGCGGTTTGAATCCCCGCAACGGGGTGAGCTCCTGTTACTCGGTCCCTGCTTCTGCCAACCTAGCAGTTCGAAAGCACGTCAAAGTGCAGGTAGATAAATAGGTACCGCTCTGGCGGGAAGGTAAACGGCGTTTCTGTGCACTGCTCTGGTTCGCCAGAAGCGGCTTAGTCATGCTGGCCACATGACGCGGAAGCTGTACGCCGGCTCCCTCGGCCAATAAAGTGAGATGAACCCCAGAGTCGGTCACGACTGGACCTAATGGTCAGGGGTCCCTTTACCTTTACCTTTTAAGCATACTTAATAATAAGGACATCAGTAATAAGCCACGTCAGTTCAGTTGTGCCCTGCCCTCCAGTGTCCTGGCTTAGAATGCAAGATGATGGCTTGAATTTCGGCTCCTGTTCTAACTCTGCTTTTTCTTTCTCTCTACCCCACCCGGGTGGCTGCCTGCCTGTAGGAAACTGCTTGCTTCAAAGAGCAGCAGGGGCAGAAAACGAGGCTGCCGCTCTGTTCCTGGCAACCCATGGGGCCAAAGTTAACCACCGGAATAAAGCGGTAGGTGAAGAGAAGGGAATGTCGAATGAAATAGAACTCTGCTCAGACACTCCATATATCTGTTTGGTTCAAGGAGGGAAATTAACAGCAAGCCCATAACTGCTTACTGTAGAGTGCAAGTATTAAAATGTGGATAGTTTGGACCATTTCTCATTTTACTGTGATGAGATGGAGAAAGGGCGTGTGTGTGTGTTAGGCCTGGGCGATGTATCAATTCATTGCCCAGGGCCAGTTTGAAGGCCAGAGTGCAATGGCACCTTCACCGGGCAGTATATCGCGGGTGGGGCTTGCTGCACCTGACTCTGCCACAAGTGGCCGACGCATGGAGGGAGGAACAAGCTGCATTGGCCCTGGCCCCATGGGGTGTCAGGGTGAAACCGCTGCCGATTCTGCCAAGGGAGTTCCACCCCAGTGCCTTGTGGGGCCGGGGCCGATGCAGCTTGTTCCTCCCTCTGTTTTTCAACATTGCGATGTATTGCTATATCTCAATGTTTGGCCAAGGGACGCGGGTGGCGCTGTGGGTTAAACCACAGAGCCTAGGACTTGCTGATCAGAAGGTCGGCGGTTCGAATCCCTGCAACGGGGTGAGCTCTCGTTGCTCGGTCCCTGCTCCTGCCAACCTAGCAGTTCAAAAGCACGTCAAAGTGCAAGTAGATAAATAGGTATCGCTCCAGCGGGAAGGTAAACGGCGCTTCCGTGCGCTGCTCTGGATCGCCATAAGTGGCTTGGTCATGCTGGCCACATGACCCGGAAGCTTTCTGTGGACAAACGCCGGCTCCCTCGGCCAGTAAAGCGAGATGAGCACCGCAACCCCAGAGTCGGTCACGACTGGACCTAATGGTCAGGGGTCCCTTTACCTTTACCTAATGTTTGGCCGGTGATACATTTCAATGTTGAAAAGCTGACATCGTCCAGCCTTAGTGAAGGAGCAGCTGCTCCCCTGTTTTATTTCCTCTTCCCTCCCCACTCTTTTTTCCTTTCATATTGCGTCTCTTAGATTGAGAACCTGCAGGCAGCCCTTTCTTCTAGCAGATATACAGCGCTTAGAAAATTGAGGAGCCACAAATGTGTTGATAGTTGTTTGTCGCGCACCAAGCTCTGTGGGAGTTGCTTTTGAAGTCCAATTCATGAGTCTTTTCTCTCCCACTTGAAATTGATTGTCGTTAAAGTTTTCCAAATTCTCCTTTCCCTAAAGGGGGAGACCCCGCTGCACACAGCTTGCCGGCATGGCCTAGCCAACCTCACGGCAGAGTTGCTGCAGCAAGGAGCAAATCCTAATATCCAGACGGAGAAAGCCGTGCCTGCCCAGAAGGGGACAGCGACGCCCAGCACGGCAGATAACGTCAGCCTGCAAACTCCTCTTCACATGGCAATAGCTTATAACCACCCGGATGTGGTGTCCGTCATACTGGAGCAAAAAGGTAAGCCTTTAGTGGGGAGTTGCCAGCTGGGAGGGGGTGGAACTGGAGGGAATAGGAGCAGAAAAGCATATAAATGAACCATCAAAAAGAGTCTGCTGGATCAGGCCAGTGGCCCATCTAGTCCAGCACCCTCTTCTCACAGTGGTGAACCAGATGCAGCTATGGGAAGCCCACAGGTAGGACCCCCAAGCACAAGGGCACTCTCCCCACATCCCATTGGCTTCCATCAACTGGCATTCAGAGTCATTACTTCCTCCAACTACAGAAGGGTAAACTACAGAGCCCAGAACTCTTCTAGGGGTGGGTGGGAAATGTTCTTTAAAGGTATAATGCGTATGCAGCCTGGTATCTTCGAAGCAAACAGGGTTAACTTCAGGCTTAAAAGAGAATTAATGGTTTTCTCTTCTAGCAAATGCCCTTCATGCTACCAACAATCTGCAGATCATTCCTGACTTCAGTCTCAAGGACTCCAGAGACCAAACAGTCCTGGGATTAGCCTTATGGACAGGTAAGCGCCAAAAGATGTCTGGTCTGAAATTTTAGGAGCACGTGGGCAGAGGTGGCCTCAACTCCAATAAATAATAGAAGAAACCTTTTTTAAAAAACGAAAAAATAAGGATTGTATGCAACCAGCAGTTGACGTTTTAAAATTCCATTGTCGTGACAAGTCCATTGATTTCAGTCGGTTTTCTCAGAGTGTAGTTGGAGCCCTAAGGGAGCAATCCAACCGGAGTTAAGCATCTTTCAATCCCGCTGCTTTCACAAGGGAGAGAGATTTAAGTCTGTGTTCCATTTCTCCTATTGAAATCACTGGGACTTTATAAAGTGCTATGACTTTCCATCCACTTGTCTGTAGTGGGTATGGGGGAAATAGAAAAAGAAATACTTTATTGTCACTGTACCACGTGTTTACAGTGAGATTAAACGAGCCCCCCCCCCCCCCCGCCAATCTCTCAGTCCTTGTTACACTCTGTGTGCTGTCATACAGCCACCTTGGAGCCTCTTTCAAATAAGAGGGGAGGTGAACTGTTTAATGCTGAGTAGCTAGTTGATCCCGTCCCTCATCCTGTGCAGGCTGTATATTCTCCACTTGTACATCATAGTACAGACTATGGACTGCAAATCCCATCATCCCTGCTCACTGGATGTGGGGCTGGCAAGGGCTGATTGGGGTTGGAAGTTCAACAGCACCTGGAAAGCCACATGTTGGGCTTTCTTTTTTTTTTTAAAAAAAAAAAAACAGCATCTACTTATGTGCTGGATTACCAAAGTAGGTGGCGGCGGCAGTGGAACCCTTCATAGTTGTTCTCATAAACAAATCTGTTCTCCTGTTTCAACGTAGCGCAAACTAACAGGCCTCCGACCGCAGGCGGCTAGAAAGCCGTGTTTGTCTGACAGAAGTGCATCTGAGCCCTTTCATTTGGCATATTTGTACCTAAACAAATTTTGTGCCTAAAGCTGCCGGGAGGAGTCAAGTTCAAACTCCAACTTGCCTGCAAATCCCTGAAAACTTTAACCTCTCACAGTATCTTGACAAGAGAAAAAAGGGGAATACAACTGAATTTACATGGCTTCATACTCCAACTATGGGAGCACAGTCTCAGGATTGCAGGCCAGGTCCTAGGACTGCAGTTTGAAGATTCATCTGTATAGAGTAACCTTCCCCAGATGTTGAACGCCACTTATTAACATATGGAAGTCACCAGGTTCGGGGTGTCCTATTGTTAAATACCATAACATGCAATGTGTCCCAGAGTAAGGATTTGTTTATTTTTGAGTGCTTCTGTCCCACTTTTCTAAAAGACAACGAAAGCTACGGACAATGCATTTACTTCTTTTCAAGAAGCTCAAGGGTAGCATACATCATTTCCCCCCGTACCATTTTATCCTCATAGCAACCCTGTGAAGTAGGTTAGGCTGAGAGCAACTGGTCCCCAGCGAGCTTCATGACTGATGGGGGATGTGAACCCTGTTCTCTCATGCCATATCTGACTGTCCAAAATGGGAGGGGAGAGAGTGGGAGCTCTACAGGCAGTCATGAGTTCCTTGAAGGAAAGAAAGGGCAGAAATTTAACGGATAAATTGGACGTTTCTTTCCTCTCCTCCCCCCCCCCCCCCCCGCAGGAATGCACACTATTGCTGCTCAGCTGCTTGGCTCTGGGGCCTCCATCAATGACACGATGTCAGACGGGCAGACTCTGCTGCACATGGCAATACAGAGGCAGGACAGCAAGAGCGCCCTCTTCCTCCTGGAGCACCAGGCAGATATCAGTGTCAGGTAAAAAGGCCTTGGTTGTACTTGCAAAGTTGTGTGAGAGTCTTAGCACAGGGCAGGCCCAGTGCCCCCACAAGGCACACTCGGCCAAATGAATTGGTGCTGGCTTGGGCTGAGCAGGTTGCTTCTGCTCTTCCCACACCCCCTTGCCTCAGAGGGCATCAGTGGGTTCTGCTGGTGGGTGGAGGTTGACACCACAGAGAACCAAGGATGATAACAGAAAATGCCACCTGAATTATCTTGGCACCATAAGGATGGGATCTTCGTTTATCTTCTATTATGGTTATGAGACGGCAACTTGTTTCTGTATGGTGCTTTTAAAAGAACCTCAAAGAAAATAAGGGGTACCGCAGACTCACTTGTGCCCTAGCTGATTAGTTCAGGGATGATGAATCTTTGGCTCTTGATAAAGGTTTATCTTTCAGTACCATTTTGAGCCTTTATCGTCTCTTTTGTTCTTTCTGCAATTTTTTTAATAGTACAGTGGTACCTCTAGTTGCGTTCACCTACGGTTATGTATCCTTCCAGATACGTATGCGGCAAACCCGGAAATATTTTCCCAGGTTTCGCCGCTCATGCATGCACAGAGGCGCTAAACCATGCCATGTGCAGAAGCAGCACCTTTGGTTGTGAATTCCTTGGGATGCGACTGGAGCTCTGGAACGGATCTCATTCACAACTTCCCTCCCCCAAACTGTCGGTGATGCACCGCCTGTGGCTATCTGCCTGCATATAGCACAGTGTGCTTGTTTGCAGGACTCAGGATGGTGAGACGGCCCTCCAGCTGGCCATCAAAAACCAGCTCCCTCTTGTCGTCGATGCGATCTGCACCCGGGGAGCAGACATGTCTGTGCCAGACGACAGAGGGAACCCTCCACTCTGGCTGGCTCTGGAAAACAACCTGGAAGATATTGCTTCGACTCTGGTAAGAGCAGTGACTGCTGCAGCCTCTTTTTTCTTCTTCTATTAGACGTTGGAATCCTTTTCACAGTCATCATCACTCTTCTCTAACCAATCTACATGGTGATGTTTCTGTACAAAATGCATGCCAGGATAAAGTGGGGGGGGGCGTTGTTTTGTTCTTTAAGTCATTGGGCATAATGAAACTAGGGAGGAACTGAAAAAGAAGGCTTTGCTGTGGGAGGTGAAACCTAGGTAGAAGTCCGAGACGGAACTGCATTGCAAGCTTGGTTGCGGCTGGTGTTGAGAGCCATAGACCTTATTTTCTTTCCTGCTCTCTTTAATGCATGATGTTGCATGACAGTGTTGTGAGTTGCTTTCCCCCTGCTCACAGACACTGCACTGGTTGCAGAATCAATGAAACAGCAGTTGGATATGGTTTGAGTATCCCTGGGGCAGCCATTCCCAACCTACTGTCCTCCAAAACATGTGGAGCGCACCAGGTTGGGAAAGACTGGCCTAGATGTTGTGAGTAGGAGCGAGGGAGGCAACGAGAGGCAGGGCTGTTGTATTCAACTATCAGCGACAACAGCTTGAGAGTAGCTGCTGCCTTCCTAGCAGAGCTTTTCCTGTAGCCTCTGTTCCACCAAAGGGGATTTTAAAAACAAGGTATCCTCAGCAAGTTCTGCAAGTTGCATGATGCATTCTTCTTTCACATCCAAGTTCGTTCAGTGGTTTTTTAACAGGTTGCACTATTTTGAGTGCATTGTTAAATTTATATTTTAAAAAAGAGGGCAGGGGAGTGTAAAATGTTTAAAGCAGGCACGGTTCCTAAAACCAGATAGAAAAATGCTACACAGAAATTTATGTCAGGACTCTAGTACAATATTGAGAAGGGCTGGTTGGTTGCACACTCTGCCAAAACCCCTAATAGCTTACTGGAGAGACTGAACAAACGCTGCTCATTTAACAGGTTGAGCAGCCTACGCACCTTCAGTTTGTGTGCACGACCCTCCCACAGTTATCATATTTTAGTTTCTAGGCATGCAAAGGATTCTAATGTCTCTTCACCAGTATTCTGGAGCACCGTTCCTATTGAAATCAGTTCTGATAGTCTGTCCCCTGCTGAAAACATGTTTGTTGGCCAGGCATTTTTATTTTTTTATTTTTTTTGAGAATTCCTTTAATTCACTGCTGGTCATCTTGTTCTGTATTTTCTTTTTTTATCATTTCACTGTGTTTCAATGGTTTTTAATAAGATAACATGGTCAGTTATCTGCTGAAACCTTTTTGGGTGTGCAGAGTGAGCAGTATTTAAACTAGTGGATCTTAGAGAGTGGGCTTCTTGCAATCACACACAGAGAGGTAGGTAAGAAAATAATAAAGCTGTTCATCGTAGGAAATAATGTGATTTGCAATAGAAAAGTTTCTACTTCCATATGAATCTATGCTTTCTCCTGGGTTCTCTCAGAGGATAATTAAAGATGACCTCTCACCTTGAGGTCCAAGCAAGAAAGGTATAAGGAGGAGGAAATTATAAGTCGGATGCAACGTGAGAATATCAGTCTCACCTAAAAGAGATAGAGTTAGGGACCTCCAGATTCCCAGACTATCCATGTATCTTTAACCTTTATCTGCCTTAGCCCATGCAAATCCCATTTTTTAGATAATTCATTTTATCCCCCTTCTGGTTGTTCTGTATTTTACGATTTTATAATTCTATGGTGTGGATATTTTTACACACCACAATGACTATTTTTAAATGAATTCTAGGTTTATAGATAGATACTCTTATAAATTAAACTGGAATAACAAAGGCAAGCCATGTTGTTAAAAAGAGCTTCGGTAATCAGTTGTCTTTAATAGGCTCTTCAGCAATGAACAGACTGTAGAAACAGAAGCTCTCGCTGCCACTAACTGCCTGTGTAAGAAAAGCAGAAAAAGAAGTGCCAAATCATTAACCTCATCCCAGAAATGCCTTACTCCTTCTGTTTTGTTCTTAATATCATCTGCTTTATAATGTGCGTTATTTTCAAGTCTGTTTTTTAAAATAATTCTTCTTAGTTCTAGTAAAAAATAACTGTATTCTGCTGTTTTCTAAAAGAGAGGGGGGAAATAACCGAAGAGCTTTGATTTCTGTTGCCCTTTGGAAGCCAGTCTTTGTATTTCTCCATGTTGTTGTTTATTGAATTTATATACAGTGGTACCTCGCAAGACGAATGCCTCGTAAGACGAAAAACTCGCAAGACGAAAGAGTTTTTCGTTTTTTGAGTTGCTTCACAAGACGAATTTCCCTATGGGCTTGCTTCGCAAGACGAAAACGTCTTGCAAGTTTGTTTCCTTTGTCTTGCAAGTTTGTTTCCTTTTTCTTAAAACCGTGCATTCAGGGGGTGCAGTTGCGACTTGACTTCGAGGAGCAACTCATAGCACGCGGTGTGGTAGCCTTTTTTGAGGTTTTTGAAGACTTTGGTGACTTTTGAAGCTTTTCCAAAATCCGTGCTTCGCAAGACGAAAAAATCGCAAGGCGAAAAAACTCGCAGAATGAATTAATTTCATCTTGCGAGGTACCACTGTACCACCCTATATCCAGAGGTCTTGGGGCAGTTCACAGCACAAAATCAAAATCAAATGTTTTAAATTAAGAACCCAAACATTAAGCACCACTGTGCTACGTTCCCCCCTAAGCATCTCTTCTCTGCCTGTAGGTGAGACACGGTTGCGATGCAACGAGTTGGGGTCCAGGACCGGGAGGCTGCTCACAGACTCTGTTGCACAGGGCCATCGATGAGAACAGCGAACAGATCTCCTGCTTCCTTATCCGCAGGTCGGGAACAAATCTGTTGTCCAAACTGCTTGAGCCAACAGTTAAGGCTTTGTAAACCAATAGGCCATTGACTTGGTGGGATCCTGAAAACAATGTCTTTCCTTCCCCATCAGCCAACCTGTTGACAAGCCGCTGTGTGTGGACCCAGTGGGCCAAATATACTTTGGAAGGGGGTGCAGCTTATGGGAGATTGCCTTATTTGCGTGCAGAATGTCCCAGGCTAAATCCCTTGGATCTCCAAGGATTCTTCCTCCATTGGGAGTTTTCAGCAGAGGTTGTGCGGCCATCTGCCATGGATGCTTTAGCTGAGATTCCTGCATGGCAGGGGGTTGGACTAGATGACCCTTGGGGTGCCTTCCAGCTCTACAATTCTATGAGTCTGTGATTCCAGGAAAGGCTGGGAAGGCCCCTGCCAGAAATACAGTTTGTTGGTGTAAACATGAACCAGTGCTTTGATGTCATATAAGGCCATTTCCTATGTCCTCCTTTCCATTAATCTTTTACTCACAACCTTGAGGACTGGAAACCTGCTCTCTTTTTAGGGAAAGGGCTTGGAATGTGTCCTTTGCATGCAGAAAGCGCCGTGTTCTGTCTCTACATAGGACTGGGAAAGGACCCTTGACTGAAATCCTAGAGCAGGATTTCCCAAACGTGGGTCCCCAGATTTATACCCCGCCCTCCCCAGCCAAGGCCGGGCTCAGGGCGGCTAACAAGCAATAATAAAAACAAGTTGAATGAATACAACTTAAAAACAAGATTAAAATACAACATTAAAATATTAAAATGCAGCCTTGTCACAGGAGGAGAAAGGAAAAAGAAAGAGGGGGGGGGAATCAAATTGGCTCCAAGCCAAAGGCCAGGAGGAACGACTCTGTCTTACAGGCCCGGCGGAAATAAATCAGATCCTGCAGGGCCCTGGTCTCATGAGACAGAGTGTTCCACCAGTGTTGAAAAGGCCCTGGCTCTGGTTGAAGCCAGTCTAACTTCCTTAGGGCCCGGGACCACTAAGGTGTTGCTATTTATGGACCTTTATGTGGCTTATTGGTCCAGCTCTGTGCAAGGCAGCTTCCAGGGTTCTCTTGCCATGCTTCCAGTTGTCGAGGCTGACGGTAGCACTGTTGCTTCCTTCCCAGCGGCTGCGACGTCAACAGCCCGAGGCAGCCAGGGGCCAACGGCGAGGGCGATGAGGAAGCCCGCGATGGACAGACGCCCTTGCACTTGGCGGCTTGTTGGGGCCTTGAAGAAACGGTGCAGTGCCTTCTAGAGTTTGGAGCCAATGTAAATGCACAGGTACGAAACAGAAAAAGGCTCGTCGGCTTTATCCTATTTCTGCTGGCGGGTCCTTTCTTGTGCCACTGATGTCCTCCCGACCTTTGCACGCGTTGCATGCTTGTTTCATGCTGCTGGCTAACCCAGCCTGTGTTTGTAGGATGCCGAAGGGAGAACACCCATCCACGTTGCCATTATCAACCAGCACGGTGTCATCATCCAGCTGATGATCTCGCACCCGGAAATCCAGCTCGGCATACGGGACCGGCAAGGCATGACCCCTTTCGCCTGCGCCATGACGTACAAGAACAACAAGGCGGCAGAGGCGATCCTGAAGCGGGAACCAGGAGCAGCCGAGCAGGTACAGGGGACCAAAGTGCACCCCCTCCCTCATACATGCTCTTGTGTCGTTAGCCCGGTGACTGAGGCATCACAGTCACTGTCTGTGTGTCATCTTAGGCCTGCACAGCATCCAGGATAGAGAGAGAGAAGGTGTAAACAAAATGAAAAAACTTATATTTTTAAAAATGAGTTTCTTTTTGCATTTTCAGGTTAACAAGCAACAACAAAGAAAACAATTAAAATATAATCAATAAATCCCCTTTGACTTCCCTCCTCCCCTTTTGCGGATCCTTATGCCAACATTTTTCTCCTGCGTATCCTCTCTAAACTTGGATGTGCATGTGTGGCATCCTTAGACTGGGGATGGGCAGCCTCTGGCCCTCAAATGTGGCTGGGGTTTGACATCTCTCAGCCCCAGGCAGCATCTCCAATGGTCAGAGGTGATTGGAGATACAATTTAAGAAGATCTGGAGTGCAAGTGCTTCCCCATCCCAGCTGTAAACTGCTATTGGAGCTGGCCATTGGTTCGAGTCCTACCCTCCTGTTCTGGAGGGTAGAACTCAAACCAATGGCTTCCAGTTACAAGAAGGGAGATTCTGACATAACATCAGGAAGACCTTTCTGATGATAAGAGCTGTCTGACAGTGGAACGGTCTGACCCGGGAGGTTGTGGACTCTCCTTCCTTGGAGGTTTTTAGCAGAGGTTGGATGGCCATCTGTCATGGATGCTTTAGCTGAGATTCGTGCACTGCAGCGGGTTGGACTAAATGACCCTTGGGTACCTTCCAGCTCTTTGATTCTATGATCAATCTTTCATATCAGCCCACTGACCAATTGGTATTTTGCGGTTCTTGTTGAGAGCCGTGTGTGTGTGTGTGTGTGTGTGTGTGTGTGAGAGAGAGAGAGAGAGAGAGAGAGTGTAAGCAAGCAACCTAAAACACACTGCATCAATCAAATGCCTAAGAAATCCCAGTCTCTTATTTCTGTTCCCCTCCTGACAAGGAAAAATCTATATGAAACCCACAAGGAACAGGGTAGTGAATGGCAAATTTTCAAACTATAAAACATGTCTCAGGGTGTGTCAGAAACCAGGGGTTGTGTTCAACTAGGTTTCATTCTAAGCAGATGCGTTGAAATTCACAAATGTGACTAATTCACAAATGGTTTTGCCACTGCCATAGGTTGACAACAAAGGCCGGAATTTCCTCCACGTGGCCGTTCAGAGTTCCGATATCGAGAGTGTGCTCTTCTTGATCAGTGTCCAGGCAAACGTCAATTCCAGGGTCCAGGATGCCTCCAAGCTAACTCCATTGCATCTTGCCGTTCAGGCTGGCTCTGAAATCATTGTTCGTAACCTGGTACGTGTTGTGGAAGGTGGCGTCTGAAATCTGCCGTTTTCATCATGGTTGGGGCAGGGGTGTAAGGAAGGATAAAATGCATCCGATTGTTCTAGGAACTAGGTCCTAGGATATAACTGGCAGCCAGTGTAGCAGCTGCTTGAGGACAGGAGTTACATTTTCAACCGGCCTATAGGTGGCTGCCATATATAATCCACTAGATTAGACCCTGAGAAACTCCTCCTTCCTTGTCTTCCCCTCACAACAGCTGCTTGCAGGCGCCAAAGTCAACGAGCTGAACAAGCACCGCCAGACAGCCCTCCATCTCGCTGCCCAGCAAGATCTTCCCACCATTTGCTCAGTTCTCCTGGAGAATGGAGTGGACTTTGCAGCTGTGGATGAAAACGGGAACAATGGTAAACTCTGCTTTTGATGTCGAAAGATGGGTGGATTTGATTTTTTTTTTTTCTTGTTTCCTGGCAAAATCATTAGCTCCAGCTTGCTCCTCCCCCTTTCTCCTAGCTGTTGTAGGGAAAGGATTTCCTGGGCCAGAACAGACACCTTGGTACTGTTGCAGATCCCTTTCAGGATTCTTTTGAGGCTGGGAGCAGCGTTCGTGGTGGCACTATAGTGTTATTCCAGCCAGGCCTCCCCCAGCAGGGCCTAGAGTAGGGATGGGGCCCTCCAGATGTTGTTGGACTGTGACTCCTGCCATCCTGTTCTGACTGGGACTGATGGGAGCTGGAGCCTGGAGGCTGGCTGCTTTGTTGTCCGTGTTGTGTCTGCTGCATTTGTGCAGGAGCATCTATAGCAAATGGCATCGGCTTCAGAACTGTTTCCTTAGTACAGTGGTACCTCAGGTTACATACGCTTCAGGTTACAGACTCCGCTAACCCAGAAATAGTCTTCAGGTTAAGAACTTTGCTTCAGGATGAGAACAGAAATCATGCTCTGGCGGCGCGGTGGCAGCAGGAGGCTCCATTAGCTAAAGTGGTGCTTCAGGTTAAGAACAGTTTCAGGTTAAGAACGGACCTCCGGAACGAATTAAGTACTTAACCAGAGGTACCACTGTATTTTAGCTTTCCTTATAAAGAGGAACTGCCAAGTTTCTAGCTGCTAAGCTTGTGGAGGGATGCTGGAAATGGGAAAGTGCTCTGTGCTTGCTGAAATCTGAGAAGGTGGGCAGGAGTACCCATAAGGAGCAGAAGTGAGGATAAGCCATAGAATCGTAAAAAATTGTAGAGCTGGAAGGGACCCAAAGAGTCACGGAGTCCTGCAGTGCAGGATTCACAGCTAAATGAATGCAAGTAGGGCACAGTGCGGAAGAAACTATGCAATGCAAAACGAATATCATCCTAATCTGTAAAATGCATACAGGTTGCATTATTCCTGTTGGACTCTTTTTGTGTAGAGTCCTCTCTTTAAAATGATTTCTTAAAAAAAATAAAAAAGGACCTACGGACAGTATTAAACTAACCTGTCCTGCCAGTGCAAGGAGAGATTTACACCTCTCTAACCATGTTCCCCTCAGATCTGCTCCGGAGCGTTCAGGGAACCTCTAGAACAGATTGGGGGGGCATGTGGGGGGGAAACATTCCATTGCCCAAGGTGAAATTCCTGCACAGATGGAAATCTGGTTTAATGCAACCTGGTTTTTGTTTTTATTTTTGCATGATTTGAATGCAGCCTTTGGTTTTAAGTGGCATGGAGAGGTGGCTACAGATCTTCCCTTTCCCTTTGAATCATGCATTCCATCTCTCTCCCTTCTCAGCCCTGCACCTGGCAGTGATGCAGGGACGTCTGACTAACATCCGTGCCCTCCTGACAGAGTGCACTGTGGATGCAGAAGCTTTTAACCTCAGGTAAATGTAACAGCCGCCTTTGCTGGGAAAAGGGACTCTGAGCATCTCTGTACTATTTTCTCTCTCATTCAGTAGCAGGGGGGCGAGGGGCTTCTCCTCCCGCTTGCTTCATTTAGCGGAAGGGCTGTGCAAGGGATTCTTTGGTAATTTTGCAGTATTGGCAGGATGTTCCATGCCCTCTCCTGGTCTTGTCTTGGAGCAGGACTTGGGCCCAGCTTCGTAAATATTTATTTTGTGGCAACAGCAAGCCCTAGCAGTGGGCCATAGGAGGTTTAGAAAGCTCCCCTTTTACTCCAAAAGTACCACCCCAAAAACGTAACCCTGCAGTGGGGAGCTGAGGACTTCTTGCCCTGCGCCGTGGCTTTTGTCCTGCGTGACATCCTCTCTGTCTCCTTGTCAGGGGTCAGTCCCCGATGCACATCCTGGGGCAATACGGGAAGGACAATGCGGCAGCCATCTTTGACCTCTTCCTGGAATGCATGCCGGAGTATCCTCTCGACAAGCCAGACGCTGAAGGGAACACCGGTAAGCCTCTGCCGATGGGTTTGGCTAAAAAAGCTATGCAACTACCATCATCAAAGTAGTCTCTCAAAGTCCTTTTGCATGTGTCTTGCTGTCCTGGACTAGCTGGATGCAGTGGAGTTGTGGAAGGAGTCCCCAAGGGGAGAAGGCCCAGAGTCAGGGGTTTGGTGTTGGGACCATGATGAGTGGTCAGAGGGAGAAGAGGGGAACAGACAGGGGGGAGGAGGTGTCGGAAGCTGAAGAGGCAACAGGGCTTAGTGAGCAGGGAGAGGCTGTGGCAGAGAGCAGTCTAGAAGTGGCAGGGTGGGGGGGGAGAGAGAAGAGGCAGAGATGAAGCAGGCTGCAGAAGAAGCCAGGAGGTCTCCCCCTCCTGCTGCGACCAGTTCCATCCCACTTGATCTCCCAGAACCAGAAGAGGGATGAAGAGGGCAGAGCAAACACAGACAAGGTGGGGAAGTCTCAGATTTCAAGGGAAGGACCTAGGAGAGCAGTAGGAAGGTGGGGACCTTGAGTCCTCACAACTGTCTCGTTGGGGCAAGACGCTGGGAAGAGTTGCCTAGCCTCCTGAGTTAACTTCACTGACACCATGTGATTTATTGCCGACCTGCTCCTGGCTCTTCCTGTGGAATTTCGCTTGCCTGGGTGCAGGACAATTGGCAGTTTCGGGACTGGCTAAGCAGAGACACGGACAATGAAATCTCTCTCTCTCTCTCTCTCTCCTCCCAGTGCTTCTCTTGGCCTACATGAAGGGAAACGCCAACTTGTGCCGGGCCATTGTGAGAGCTGGCGCTCGCCTGGGCGTCAACAACAACCAAGGCATCAACATCTTCAACTATCAAGTTGCAACCAAACAGCTTCTCTTCCGGCTGCTGGGTAAGTGCCCTTGAGCCCTGCTGCTTCTTTGTCGTGCAGCAGGTGGGCTGTGTGTAGAGAAGAAGGAGGCCTTTAGGCAAGGCTTGCAGGGAGGGAGAGGCAGGAAGCCGCCTCAGTCTGAGGGCCACGTTAAGTTAGACCAAATCTCTACTAGTGGGATGATCAACTGGTGAAATTATTTGAAAGAGGGCAACCTTACAGGGGCCACATGCCAGGGGTGGGTGTGGCTAGAGGCAAAAGTGGGCGAGACAACAAATGCAAGTTTTCCCTCTGCCCCATAAACTAGTTTCCACACTCCCCTCTCTGTCCTTTCCGCCCAGGCAAGCAGAAGTCACGATCAGAGCTCAAGCCCTTGAGGGGGCTGCACAAATGGGGTGAGATGTTGAGGGTGAGATGTCTAGTGTGTCTGGCAGGCAGCCGTACACGTAGCTGAATTCAGGGCTTGGGTAGGTCACAAGCCACGGTGGCAAAGGCTGGCGAGGAGCCTCTTGCATTTAATTCTTTCTTGCGCAGACATGCTGTCCAAAGAACCCCCCTGGTGCGACGGCTCCAATTGCTACGAATGCAGCGCCAAGTTTGGGGTCACGACAAGGAAGCATCACTGGTAAGGGGCGGCCTTTTCGGATTGATCCACCACTTGGACGCAGCTTTGATTTGTTTCATAGGTAGTTCCGCTCAGAACCTGCCGCCACCCTTGGAAGGCTGCCTGGGCTGAAGGCATAACTCCCTCCAGAGGAGGCGAAAAGTCGCCTCTCACCTCTTCCTAGACTGGGCCTGGGGAAGGGGAGGAGAGGCAGAGAAGCCCATTGGGATAGGTTTCAGGGCTAGCACAGACCTGCTGTGCAAGGGCAGGGCATGGGCAGTGTGGAAAGGACAAAGAGTTCTTCACTGAAGCACTTGAGGTCTGTGCAGCATGAGACAGTAGTGTGCTTGCTTTAGCGATCTTGTGCACAGAAACATGAAGACCATGTGCCTTTGGTTGTGGTCCAAAACACAGGATCCACCCCATAGTTTTCCCCCCACCCATCATCCTAGCTCTGCACGCAGTGGGAGAGTGTTTTCAATATGGACCATTTGGGGCATGTGCTACCTGGCCAGGTAGCTTAACTCTATAACTTTTAATCCTTGTTTGGACCACCACCAAAGTGCTTGGAGCAGGTTGGAAGGCCAAGGAAGGAGAGTTCTTGGAGCTCTTAGGGGCTCTTCCCTCCTTTCTCCTCCTCTTGGGATTTGGTAAGCCAAGGGTGGGGAGCTTGTGGCCATGCCGATGCTGTTGGGCTCTGTTGGCCATGCTGGCTGGGGCAGATGGGAATTGGGAGTCTTACCCGGAAGTCCCCAGGTTCCCCCATCCCTGTTGATAGCACTGTAATTAACTGATGAGCTGCTTTCGATGAAGGTACCGCAGACTTTTAAATTCTGGGCAGCCCAGTTCCCATCTCCAGTCACAAGCTGCTTTATGAGAAATGGCTCCCTTTGGCACTGTGTCGTCTTGGTCCAGGCAGGGGGTCTATCTGCCAGGTGGGGCTCAGGACACAATGCCAGCTTTCAGAGCAAGCACCTGATAAATGGTGGCAAAGGGGTACGATACCCTGAAGGCGCAGCAACACCCCCCTCTCTTTCTAAACTTCCTCGGAAATTGGGAAGCAGAGAGGCTTCTTGTTAAGCACAGCTAGGCAGAAAAGAGCACGGCTGAAATTTTCTTTCCTCTCTCGCAGCCGGCACTGCGGGCGCCTTCTCTGCCACAAGTGCTCAACCAAGGAGATCCCCATCATCAAATTCGACTTGAACAAGCCTGTCCGGGTCTGCAACATCTGCTTTGACGTCTTGACTCTGGGCGGAGTTTCCTAGTTCCCTTGCGCAAAGGAGAGTGACTCCCGGGCCACGCCCCTCCTTCCTCCTTGCAAACCGCCTATCGCAGGGATGTGGGTTGCAGGGTGCGGGGGGGGGCACCTATTTTGTCTTCCTGTTAACGGCCGAAACTGATTGACTTAAGGGACCACGCAAACACTATATTCCAGTATAAATGGGTTTTGTACGAATGCTAACGCTAGAAAACTGGATCGGGAACAACTTGGAACTCTTGCAAAGTTGGTGCGAGAACAAATGTGAACTGAGTGAGAGGCCCTCTCCTTACTCTGGCGCGGGGCAGAGAAAATGAAAATTTTGCATTTGTGGATCATGTAACATAGGCAGGCCTGTTCAAATGGCTGCCGGGCTGTGAGCCGGGCTGCTTCAAAGCCCAATCACATTGTGGGGTGCGGGAGGGGGTGGGTGTTTGAATATTGTGAGCACTTAACAAATTCCTGGGTAACTCTGTGTGATGACCAGCCCCTCTTGTTACCATCCTGGAGAGGTTTTGGTTCCCTTGCTGGCTTTTGTCCTAAAATGGGCAACTGTGCTATGCAAAGTGAGTGTTCCCTCCCAGAAGAAGCTGCTGTCTTCAAAACAGGGTTTTGTCGTTTAAATGCATTTGCTGAAGAATTCCTTTGTGTGGCCTTACGACAGAAGCTTTACACTTTCTCCTGCTTGAACAGGAGCTGCAATGGCAGCTCCCATGCTGTCAGAACATTGATATCTTCCCTTCCCAATCTGCTCTCTTCCATGTTAAAAATAAAGATTAAAAAATAGGCAGGAGGAGGAGGAGGACAGACAGACAGAAAGAGAAAGCGAGCTTCGTTACCAAATTAAAGGCTCCTGGAAGGGAGGAAAAGCTACTGGCTGGCCCTTTCAGCACATATCGATAACTTTGCAAATAGTCATATGTTTACAGCAGTTTTCGCCAAGCTGGTGCCCGCCAGATGTTCTGGGCTCCCATCAGCCCCAGCCAACACGAGTCCAGATCATCTGAAGGGCAGCAGCTGGGCAAAGGCTGGTTTACAGTGCTGTTGGAAGGAAGGTCCAGCTGTTTGGACTAGCTCGGCGTTGGGGAACACAGTGTAGGAGCTAGCACAGAGCATCTGGATTTGGCTAGTTGCTTTGATGGACGGGGTGGGACAAGGCAGGGGTGACGGTGGCACAGAGCCTGATGTGAGGGTGATGATCCAGTGGGAGCTGATCGCAAAGGCAGCCGTGTCCTAGCTGCACCTCTGCTGACCACCCGGAGTTCCCAGCTGTCATGGTTTTTCCCCTGAGGCCTTCTCTGTTTAAGATGCTGTTAGTGACTTGGCCTTCTTGAGGAGCTCTGCATCCAAGCTGCGCTCGCCGAGATCACTGCAGCTCCAGTGCTAGGCCAATATCACCTGGCCTTAACTGGTTTTCTTTTTTTACACACACACACATTTTCTCCACGACGGCTAACTTTGTCCATTGGGTCCGCTTCTTCCAAAGGAGCACAAGGGGGTCCCTGCAAAAGCAGGTCCTGACACTGAAGAGGCTGTTTGGGTGCGACTCTGATACAGCAGGCAAGAAGACGCCCCACGTGCTCAGACGTAAAGCTCTTTGCCTTCTTAGAAACACAACAAAGTCCTGGGAGGTGGATGTGGCAAAGTCTTCTGTCGCTGCTCCAAAATGAATCGGTTGGGATGTGTGTCTCTTAACCTTAGTAACCACTACTTTTTCATTCTGTGTACATATATATATATATATATATAAGGGGGAGAGGGAAATATCATTTATAACGTCAGATCTCATTTTCTTTTTTCCTCTCTGCCCCCCCCCCTTCTAGAATACTAATCTGTCATCCCCTACTTACATATGTTCGTGTGTAAAAAGACCTGAAAAACCACAGTGCTACTTTTTTATAGGATATAACAGCTTTATATGTTCAGTAAAATCCTGGGCTATGTGCAGTAAAAGACAACTTGGGTGGAGGGAATCTATGAAGATTGATGCTAAAAACAATACATTTCAAGTGGGGTTAGCCCTTCTGACCTCTGTCAGGGGAAAAACTGGAATTCCAACCCTCTTCAGTTATGTGTGGGTTTACTGTGTTTTCCACGCCATCACTTTGTGGGGAGAATTCCTGCTCGTCTCTGCTCTCCTCTTCCTGCCCCCAGCCCTCTGCTCCAAAATAATCTGTCTCAACACCTTCTTGACCTGCCTTTGTCTCTCTGCCCCTGAGGAATAAGGCATTTAGGAAGGGGTGTCCTTTTCACAAAAGGCTTGTTCCAGAGGAGCGCCGGGGAGGAAAAAAGAAGCAGTGGGACAGTAGCATTTCACCTGGGAACGGTCTCTTGACACATCAGATGGTCACTTCAAGGCCAGTTTAACACTGCACAGGTGCTGGCGACGGAGCTCGGTCATGCACCATGAATCCGATCCTCTCTTAAAAGTTCCCCTTTCTAGATTCACAGGCATTTCTCTGAACTGGCATCATGTGTGTGACTAACCCAAAAAAGCAGAGTAGCACCCCTTCTGGGTTGTTAGCATTTGAGCAAATGATTCACTGCAAAAGCTGCCTGTGCACACAGCCCCACAGAACCTGGAAATTGAGGATGGGGGTGTTTCCAGGATGGCAGTGCATTTTTGGGTTCTAGATGGACTTCGTCGGGTTGCACAAAACTAATCACTGTAAAGCACTTTTAATAAAAGTTTTTAAGCCTGAGTCTGCATGACTGGCCCGAAGATTGTGTTACCAGGGGAGAAATCCACCATAGCCTGTGAATTGGCTGGAAGAGGCTGCAGTAGGAATTATTTCTCCTAGCCTAAGCCTCCTTGTTTCAAACGCCCTTGCAGGGAGAGAAATGGATCTTCAGAGAGGATTCTCACCAAATCTCATTCTGCTGTAGCTTGCACTATCATTTGATCAGTTGACTTGCTGTGAAATGGAACCCTAAAGATTTTGCTGGGGCTTCCAAGTTTGAAATTCTGATCTGTATTTCCCAGTTTGACAAGTGAGGTGAACTTTTATTACCCGTTCTTGTGGAAGGCTTACTGGCCGCGTGTTACGCCCTCTCTTGGAACTAAAAACACGATCCCTCTTAAACGTCTTGTTTTGTGTTCTGAAGATGGATTAACAAAAATGTGAGGATTGTATACAGCTGGGGCTGAGGAGTTCTAGGAGAGCTCCAAATCAACTCCCAGCAGTGGGCTTCCTTTAGTCTATGCCAACCCCCCAGCCAAAGCAGGTGTTTGAAACTCGAGGGTATCTGCACGGTTTGGGGGGCTGGCACTCCAGAAACATTTCTAGTGTTCTGGTGATAGCTGCCTCTTTGTTAGACAACTTTCTGATTTTTCAGACCTACAGGGCTTTTTAGTTTCCCATCTCGAGAAGGCAAAATGCAGGATGCAACTCAAGATGCAGGAAATCCAAACTCCTTCCAAAGCAATCCATAATGACCAAAGCAGACTTGGGTAGTGTGTGCATTGAGGATGCAGAAGGCAGAATGCCTGTTCTTAGCTCCGTGTACCCAACATCAGCCCACGGCTGTTTTCCCTGTCCTCCTTTCCCTTCCGTTCTGCATTTTAGGCAGAGGTGTTGAATGTGACTTGCACTGTGAACTCAGTAGAAGGAAAACCCTTCACTTTTGGTCAGTACCCTTCCAAGTTGTCTTTAAAAATTAAATTCTGCAACAGTAGAAGCCATTGCCCGGTGCCTGATCATGGGGAACTTGCCTTTTTGTAAAGTAACTCAATTAATGTCACTGAAAGATGACTGTGAGATGTCACCAACACAAGATGATATTCTGTCAAAGTCCCTTGGCTGCAGCTGCTGTGCTCCCTAGCTTTCTATTGGGGGTGGGGAGGTGGGGAAGAGACCCAGTTTTGGGCAACAAGCCACCATTCCTCTTTCTTCTAAAAGGTCTCTGTGAACTCTGCTTTCATCCTGCAAAGATCATCCACTAGGCCAAACACATTCTCTGTCTTCCTGGGTTTTTTGCACAAGGAAAATGAGCAACAGCAGGAAGTTCACTGTGCTCCTGATAGCTGGTGGGCTGCATCATTCCTACAGGCCTGATGTGAGTCTGGGTCAAACCAGGCTCACGGGGCCTTAGATGCTGCCTGTATTGTTATGTGTTGTCACATTCCAATGAAATGTGCTTGTTTGGCAAACCCAGCCGTGCTCAGTCATGAGGCTGGCCTCTTGACCCTTAACCAGCAGGGATCACCTGTGCTGGCCAACTCGCACCTTATTTTCTTTTTTAGAAGGCAGAAAATCCAAGGGGCTGCTGCTCAGGATACCCACCCATCCAAAACCTCGCTTATCTAAAACCTATCTCACGAGTAGAGATTTGGTCTAACTTAACATTTTTGTTGTCTAGCAAGTTGCTTTATTTAGCAGGATATTAAGGACTAGTTTTTGTCTTGGAAAAGGGTAACAGAATGCAATAGTGTTGCCTGTGCGATGGGCATGCATTTTGAACTGAACATTGAGGAATCTTCTTTCCTCTGACCACCATACAAACAGCAGTTGAGGTTTTACGCCAGTCTGCTGAACTCATTTCAGAGAGCAGGCAAGGGAATGCTCCTTCATATACAAAAGAAAGTGCCCTAGCAAGGCAGGGAGGTTAATTTATTTTTCTTTCGTATATAGGTCGGCAGTCTTATCATACAAGCCCAAATCTGTCTGAAGTGGTACAGCACCCCTACCCACACCACAGGTTAGCTGACCACTGCAACTGCTGTCCTGAGAACTGAGAGCCCTCAACTCTAGAATGGACACTTCTATAATCTCCTTGTCCCTCCTGGAAGCTGCCTGGAGTTACTGCAGTAAACCAACACCTTTTGCATGTGAAGATAATGGTTGAAGGTAACGGGCCTGGATGGGCTGGCTAAGAAAGTATCTGAGTCTTTGGGAAATCACTGGTTTTTATTATTACTTTGCAACGTTTCCTCAAGTCTTTGTAAAGCGATGTATTTTTTCAATATTTATATGCCTGTGTAATTTCTTGTAATAAAGAAACCTAATTGAATTTGATGGTGTACATGTGTTCATTAGTTGCAGAAATGCCACCTGGTGGAAGGATTTAATAGTGCTGTAGGTTGCTTATTTTTGTGTGAGGTTAAAAAGTACATACCTTTTTTTTTGCTCTATAAGACTCACTTTTTCCCTTCTAAAAAGTAAGGGGAAACGTGTGTGCGTCTTATGGAGCAAATGCAGGCTGTGCAGCTATCACAGAAGCCAGAACAGCAAGAGGGATTGCTGCTTTCACTGCGCAGCGATCCCTCTTGCTGTTCTGGCTTCTGAGATTCAGAAATATTTTTTTTCTTGTTTTCCTCCACCAAAAACTAGGTGCTTCTTGTGGTCTGGTGCGTCTTATAGAGCGAAAAATATGGTAATTGATCTGCACTGCCCTCCAGCATGACACCGGACAGCAAATGATCCTTGAGCTTCAGTTTCTAAACTATGGTTAACACAAACCATAGTTTATTTTGATATACGAATTATGCTCCCCTGCAAGGAAAGAGTGAGCTTATCAAAAGCTCTATAATAATTTATAATAATAATTTATTATTTATACCCTGCCCATCTGGCTGAGTTTCCCCAGCCACTCTGGGCGGCTTCCAATCAAGTGTTAAAAACAATACAGCATTAAATATTAAAAACTTCCCTAAACTATCTGCTTGATAGTGGTTCAAATCATTAGAGATGAGTAGTTAAATTTTGCTAAAGAGGTTGGGGGTGGGGGAAAGAAGGGGGAAATCTCTGTGTGGGGTTAGAACTTGCACCATGACTTCATCGTCTCACCAAGCAGACACTGGTTTAGAGCTGCTTTCCTGCTCAACATTCAGCAGCAGTTTCAGCAGACACAGTAATAGCCAGATTCACCAAACCACAGATTACAAAGCCATTTTGGAGTACAATACTGAATTCTGCTTTGCTGATCATTTGCAAACTTCGTGCCCAACCACAAGTAAGGTATGCGTGTGAGTGTGTGAGAGAGAAAGAGGGGAGAGAGATGGTTCAGTCTTTTAAAGCACACCAGTCAGCCAGCGGGTGACACCCTTCATACTCCCGCAGGTTAGGGTTGTCCAGGTCACCTCTGCCACTCATCTGGATGGACTGTGACTGCTCAGAAGGCAACCCCTCTGTATTCACGCAGACACACTGGCTGTGACTGGAGCCGGGCTCATACAGCTTCCTCGGGACTCCGTTCCAGTCTCTGTTAACTCCACCGCTGCAAATACACAGGAGCAGCAAATTACTTATTTATTTCTGCCTTTTCCCCAGAAATGGGACTCAAGGCAGTTTGCCAAAATTCAAGCAAGCACAGATAAAATACACAGAAAGCTAAAAACATAATAGTTGAAGGGTAAATAAACTATAAAAAAAATGAAACCACATAGAAACAAAAATGGAAGCAATAACAGGTTATACTTGACTACAGATCTGCTACCATTTGGATACATTAAAGAAACTGTACTAAAAGAGGACAGGGAATTAATACTACATCTCTTGACTGCTGTCAGAGTTGTTATTTGTCAAAATTGGAGGGCAAATGACAACCTCCATTAAAGAATGGACAACTAAAATGTGGAACTTAGTATGCATGGTTAAAGCCTAGCTATATGGTCAAAACCAGAGAAAGATGGACATCAAGAAATGGAGAAATGGTCTGTTTATAATGTAATGCAGCAATAAGATCCGGGATAATGTAAATCCATTTATGATACTTGGAACTTTGTAATATCTGTTATGCTTGATTTTGGTATGGAAATTCGTCTTGCTATGTTCAGTTCTAGATATCCCCTTTTGATTTGGCTGTTATATTTTGTTACGTTACGTGTATGTATGAATGTATGTATTGAAAAACAAAACATTTTCTAGGTCCCAGAACTACGTCTCTGGTGAGTCACCACAGACTCAGCCAGCCGCCATTTTGCCACCCTTCCCAAACCGTACCTCTGCTTTGAACACCAGACCCGACTTCCCCCGGTCGAGCTCCATTCCGAATTGCACGGCGGAAACCGCTTTTTTCTCTCGTTCTCCCGGGTCTGCATCCGCTGCCCTTCCTCGATGAGAGCTTGGGCCTGCGCTAGAGCCTCAGTGGGCGATCCATCCTCATCATAGAACCTCCCAGCCACTTTGCCTGTTCCAAGAACGGAAAGAAAACACCATCATCCCACGCCCCTCCATAAAGCAGCTCCATCAAAGCAACTCACCAGCCTCTCCCCCAACTTATAGTCCTTCCCCTTGCCAGGGGTCATAACAGATCTTCCAAATCAAAAGATTCCTGCATTGCAGATACCCCTCATGGTCCCTTCCACCTCTACAATTCTATGATTATATGAAATCCAAGCGCAGAAGGTTCCACCATCTAGGCCACATCCACAACATGCATTTAAAGTACTCTTATCCCATTTAGCAGTCGCAGCTTCCTCCCCCCCAATAGAATTCTGGGAGCTGTAGTTTGTTAAATGTGCCGAGAGGTGTTAGGACACACACACACACACACACACACACACACACACTCTTTTCCTCACAGAGCTACCATTTTTAGAATGGTTTAACAGTCAATTCCTCTTCCCAGGAAACTCTGGGGACTGCAGTTTTGTATGGGGAGGGGGGGTCTCTCCTAACAACTCTCAGAACCCTTAACAGACTACAACTCCCAGGATCCTCTGGGGGGAAGCCATGATTATAAGCAATCATAGTGCTTTAAATGTGTGGAGTGGCTATTTATTAAATTTCTATACTGTCATTCATCCAAGGACCACAGGGTGGTTTACAAGATAGAAACACAAAAATACACACCGTAGTAAACAAACAAAAACAATTAAAAACCCCACACACAGTTTAAAAGGCCGTAGACTGTTTAATTAGCTAAAGGCCTGGGAGAAGAGGCAACTTGAAGGCCCAAGGGGCGTATCTGCTATCCTGAATAAAGGTAAAGGTAAAGGTACCCCTGCCCGTACGGGCCAGTCTTGACAGACTCTGGGGTTGTGCGCCCATCTCACTTAAGAGGCCAGGGGCCAGCACTGTCCGGAGACACTTCCGGGTCACGTGGCCAGCGTGACATCGCTGCTCTGGCCAGAGCCAGAGCCAGAGCCAGAGCCGCACACGGAAACGCCGTTTACCTTCCCGCTGGTAAGCGGTCCCTATTTATCTACTTGCACCCGGAGGTGCTTTCGAACTGCTAGGTTGGCAGGCGCTGGGACCGAGCAGCGGGAGCGCACCCCGCCGCAGGGATTCGAACCGCCGACCTTTCGATCGGCTTTAACCCACAGCGCCACTTGCGTCCCTACTGCTATCCTGAATACTCCACATTAAAGAGGGTTTCAGACCCCAACTGGTTGCCCGTCAGGGTACAGTCACAGCTCAATTAATTATCATTCATCAGGGATATTTATAATATTTAATATCAGTGTTGGTGGCACAGGGCCTGGCTGTGTTGTGAAGTAACAATAGGCACCTGGTACTACTACTGCTACTACTACTACTACTACTACTAATAATAATAATAATAATAATGTAGTAAGCAAGTTCTGCCTCCAGAAAATAAGTTGTACGGAATATTAATGTGATCAATATGATTCCCACCCCCTATTCTATGCTATAATGCAGGAATGTTCAAAGTCCGTTTCAGGGGCCTAATCCGGCCCGCTGGTCGGTTTAATCCAGCCCCTGTGGCAGTTTATTTCCTGAGGTAAAATCCTAAAAAAAACCTCAACAACTTCAACCCTAAAAAAACCTCAACATGGTTGGCCCTCAAGGCCCTTCACTTCATCAAATCTGGCCCTCTTTGAAAAAAGTTGGGACACCACTGCAATGTATTTCTGTATTTTTCTCCCCAATTGGGTAACAGATGACTAATAAGTTTAATAAATAATAATAATAATACTTGAGAAACTGACACACAAGTGTCAGCTGAGCCTGGTCCAATGCAAAAATAATTCTTTTTGGGCTGTATAACATGATTTCATTATTTTTACAGACATGGAGGAACCTCCACTTGATGCATTTATTTGCTCGTGCATTTTATGAACAGGGAAGGAAAAATATTACAAATAACGATAATGGTCTTAATCCACCTCACCCACACACTGCCGTTCACTCTGACACACATGTTGCTGCTACTGTTAGAATGGTTATAGACAGGAGAGGAACCAAAATGGGGCTGGTGATTCCCTCAACGCTGCCAATTGATCACATACCAATAAGCACATAATTCTTGCTGTAGAAGGAGAGCCAGTTCTGGATGGCCAGCATTTGTAACGGCGATAGTCCCGAAATGTCATCCACCAGTCCTGCTGGGGTGAAATCGCCTGACGCAAAAGCTCTGGAGGCATCTTTTCCTGGCAAAAGAACATTGCAAATGTTTTAATCATCATTATTCTAACAGTGAAATGGTAAAACAAGGAAATTATTACAGGACCAGCCCACAAGATGTGGCAGGAATTTGGGAGAGATGTCTCTGGAATGCCCTCCCTTGTGAGGTCCACCTGTCTCCATCATCATCATCATTGTGTGTAAAAAAATTTTCCAACCGTTTCCACAATAACCTTCAAATGAAATACATTTTTTCATAAGTTGACTTCCCACCTTCGTCTCCACAGTGTTCTTATTCAAACTTTCTACTATCGTAAAAAAAATCGCTATTACAATTGTTTTACCTTCCCCACCCCCCTGCTTTTATCTCAAATCCTGCCAGTGATTTCATTTGACTGCAATATATATACATTTTTAATAGTCCACCAAAGGCCTCTATTCTCTGTCTCCGTCATTATTAACTTTCAGGAGGAATCTGAAAAAATGCCTGTTTGCCCAGGCATTTGATGACCAAAGAATACTGTTCTTGGCAAACCCATGATCATAGGATGGAAGAATGGCTTTCACTGTAATTGATTTTAACTGGTTTTGCTTTGCTTTTTTAAAAAATTGCAGGTCAGTTTGCCGCCCTGGGCTCCTTGGGGAGGAAGGGTGAGGGACATAAATCATAGAATTGTAGAGTTGGAAAGGATCATTGTCCAACCCCCTGCAATGCAGGAATATGCAGTTATCCATACAGGGATCAAACCTGTGATCTTGGCATTCTCAGCACCGCACTCTAACCAACTGAGCTATGCTGATGAGTAACAAAGTCCAGTTTAACTGCGCACACCTATTTGCATGTCCAGCACCCAACACACCTTCCAGTATGCAAAATAAGAAGATGAATACGCTCAGGCATGGCCAAACTTGGCCCTCCAGCTGTTTTGGGTCTACAACTCCCATCAACCCTAGCTAACAGGACCAGTGGTCAGGGATGATGGGAATTGTAGTCCCAAAAACATCTGGAGGGCTAAGTTTGGCCATGCCTGACTACGCTCAACATACCAACCTGTAAAAGATTTTGGGGTTTTTTTGGGGGGTGTTATAAGAGGGGGCTTAAACTGGTACCTGAAAAGAAGCTGTAAGCGCCCCCTGGCCCATAATGCTTGCGTCCTCGTTGCACATCAAAGACCTGCCCCAGCACAGCCAGGTAAAGCCCAGCGCTCTCCTCCGCCCCAGTGTAGCGGCTCAGATCGTCGGCGCTCAGGACCAGCTCAGCATCACGCTCCGGCCACAGCCACGAGCGGGGATCGAACCCGCGACCCCAAAGCCAGGCGGCTGCCCAGCCCAGAACCAAGGCAACGAGCGCCCCTCGCAGCATGAGGAAGGCGTGGATTGGACAGCTTCAAGGGGGAGGAGCTGAGGCTTGCCAGAGCCCAAGATGACGCGGGTGGAGCAACGGAGGGGATCACGTGGGCTCCCTGGAAGCTCAGTCATTGGCTGTTGCTTTCAGGGTTTATAGAAAAGCTTTTTTTTTTTTTCATGACAACGCGACGCCGTGTCTTTTCGCCCATAGAGACAAAAATAGTAGAGTAACACAAAAATCCAAAACGTCAGATCGTTCCTCCCCACCCTTCATTCTGAGGCTCAAAGACAGGTTGCCTCTAGAAAGCAATGGAGAAATTCAAAGTTTCAGCTGTAGCTGCCATTGGGCATCACCTCTTGTGAAAGAGGGAAACCGAAAAGTAGCTCTTTCCAATCTGAGTGTGCGTGTCTCTGTGTATGAAAAGTCGATTTTCTTGGGAGTTCAAACCTTTGAAAAGTGATGCGAAAAATGATATGCAGCCTCACAACTTTGAAAATCTTGGCAAATCTGAGCCTGCGTGACCATGTTTGTGGTTTTCTCCTTGCCCTCGTGTTCTTCCAATCTTGGCTTAAGGAAGTTGGGAGATCTTCCCTTGAAATGTGCAGTAGTTTGGTTTGGCACAGTAGAAATTCACTGGTGGGCAGTTGGTTCCATCCCACCCCCAGGGAGCTGTGGAGCTCAGTTCCATCCACTGAATTTGGGTTTATATCTTATGTATGATATACAGATATGACTGAAACTGGAGGAGGAGCTATGATGGACTCTCCACCATAGTGAGAATGCATGGCCTGTATACAGTTCCTCACAGAAGAGGACTTCCCGATAACACCGGGAACGGTTTTTTAACTGGCAATGCCACAAGTTTCCAGATTTCACAGAATTCCCCACCTTCATGACAGCTTCTTTTGCTGAACTGTCAAAGCCTTTTTTTCTGCAGTAGCTTGCTCTGGGAAATCAATGTTTCAACAAAGGAAAAGATCCCCGAGGTGATTCTGAAATCCTTTGCTTGTTTACTGGGGTCCACCTGTGAGGGAAATGGTTTTGCTGGTAATCCAAATGTGTCCGAATGTGCGCAAATATTCACAGCCTGTTGGGAGAAGTTGCGTGCTAGTTAATGGTTTGTTGCTGCTTACTGATCAGAAGTATTTCTTATAGGTTTCACAGAATCAGAACTGTGGAGTTGGAAGAGACCCCAAAAACAGACTAGAGACATCTCGTCAAAGCCTTCTGCCATGCAGGAATCGCAGCCAAAGAATTCCTGACCTCCATTAAAAAACCTCCAATGAAGAGGAGTCCACCACTTTCCAAGGTAGCCCATTCCACTGTCAAACAGCTTGTACCATCAGAAAGTTGTTCCTAATGTTTAGTCAGAATCTCCTTCCTTGTATATTGAATCCATTGGTTCAGGACCTATCCTATGGAGCAGTAGAAAACAAGCTTGCTCCTTTGTCCCTGTGACAGCCCTTCCTATATTTGAATATAACTACTGTGTCACCTCTGATTCTTCTTTTCTCCATGCTAAACATACTCAACTCCCTCAACCGTTCCTCATAAGGTTTTATTATCTCTCCCTTCCTGCCCCTCTTTTTTTGTTGTTACACCAAAATCCTAGGCTGCCCTGAAGCTTTAGCCACTCAGTCTGAGGCAAAAACCTCCTTTAACGGGGCAGTCTAGGCTCCTGGGACTAGGGTGAACCCCCACCCCAATTTCCCAGTCCCCATTTGCATAGGTTAAAAGTTTGGGAGTGCATTTTAAAGAACTTGGCAATCATGAAGCATCCATCCATTATTTAAAATGTCTGACATTTTATTATTTTTTTATATTTTGCTTGAAGCCACCCAGAGTAGCTGCTGCTGCTGCTGCTGCTTCCTCTTCTTCTTCTTCTTCTTCTCATTATCATCTGGGGTACATTTATGTTTGACAGGTGAGCCAGAATGGCCCAAATCATAGCATTTTAGTGAGTGTGTACTTTCTGGAGAGTAAAGGAAACGTGGCTGGGTCATAGCTGTCAACTTTTCCCTTTTCTTGCAAGGAATCCTATTCGGAATAAGGGAATTTCCCTTTAAAAAAGGGAAAGTTGACAGCTATGGGCTGGGTATCTAGAAGGAAAAGATTACAGTTGAATTTACCATCTGTGCCTTTGGGTCTTCATTCCCTCCTCTCCCTTTTCCTGAAAAAACCCATTCTCTCTTCCTTTTTCTCCCCTCATTTTGCTTATATCTCTTTGCCATTTTAAACTCATTCTTCTCCCTCCTCTTTGTCGCCTTGCCTGCATTCCTAATTTGAAATCCACATCTCTTGCCTTCAAATCATGCCTCTGGGCTGACCAGAAGTATCTGCTTTGTTCTTGTGGGAAATGGGATTCTGGGCTAAAGGGTTATTAGTTCCCATAGTAAGGGGCTTGTGGGTCCTCTGCTCAAGCTGATGTTGGGCTCCCACTCCCATTAGCCCCAGCCAGCCAGGGTTGATGGGAGTTGGAGGCCAAAAACATCTAGAGCAAATTCTTAGCTCAAGGTCACCCAGTGAACACCACAGATTTAAACCTGTGACATGGCCAATCCCATTGTTATACATCCAATTTTCTCTTCCCTTAAAAGTAATAAATTTAACATTGCTGCTGCTGATTCTGGTCCGCTGAGTGCATTTGACACCCTTTCCCCCACTCCTCTTGCGATTAAATGAGACATTTGTTTTTATTGGAAAATTTTCAAGAGTGCCCTGGCATTGTTTCCTCAGGAGGGTCATTCGTTAACTAGATCCAAGTCACTTATAACCCAGGACACAAACGTGCCGAGTGCAGAGCTCCAGCTTGGTCTCTCGAGACGAAACTCCCATCGTCTCCAGGATCCTGGAAAGGGAAGTTTAAAGAGGAAGCAGTCAGGGGTCAGCTGGAAGCACAATCCAAAAACACAAACTTATTTATTTTTTAAAATTAAATTTTTATTAAGTTTTGCACAAATATCGCCAATCAAACAATTTCCCAAATAACATATTTTCATCTTTTGGACTTCCCTCAGCTTCTCTGACAATCATCCGTATTTAAATTTTTATCTACGCATTCCCCAAATTTAGTATTGCCTTTTAAAATACCTTTACAAACATATTTACATTCTTGCAATATTCCTTATTTTTTCACAAAGCTTCTTTAAAACCCACTAGCGTTGTTTGCTTATCACATACACTCAAACAAACTTATTTTACCACTTTATAACCCGCTTCAGCACCTGAGGCCATCATGTACGATAAGAGAAAAAGGAGCTAAAATACAACTTCTAACAACAATAAAAACATTTCTACTGATGCACAGTTGTCTCCAAGCATAGCCACTCAGGTGCCTGAGTGCATTTTATATAAGCCGCATTTTTGTCTAACATTAGGGATGCTGCATGGGATGCGGGTGGCGCTGTGGGTTAAACCACAGAGCCTAGGGCTTGCCGATCAGAGGGTTGGCGGTTTGAATCCCCGCAACTGGGTGAGCTCCCGTTCCTCTGTCTCAGCTCCTGTCAACCTAGCAGTTCGAAAGCACGTCAAAGTGCAAGTAGATAAATAGGTAAGGTACGGTAAACCTCCAGCGGGAAGGTAAACAGCGTTTCCGTGCGCTGCTCTGGTTCGCCAGAAGCGGCTTAGTCATGCTGGCCACATGACCCGGAAGCTGTACGCCGGCTCCCTCGGCCAGTAAAGCGAGATGAGCGCCGCAACCCCAGAGTCGGTCACAACTGGACCTAATGGTCAGGGGTCCCTTTACCTTTACCTTTAGAGATGCTGTAGTATCACAGAGGTAGTAACTTTGTGATTAGTTACTGATAAAAGGGTAAAAGCAGCCAAACTGCTTTAAAGTGGCTGCCACAAAACCATGTGGCAATGAGTTCCAAACGTTCCCAAGACACCACAGGAAAAAAACATTTAGATATTATTTGCAAGGGCACACATGGACAAAGTTTTCAAAATAAAGGTGCCCGGGGGAGGGGGGGGGTCAACCTCATTTGGATGACACAGCCTCTTTCTTAAGATGCCTTAGCTATGATATAGAGATGGAATTAATATCTGAAATTTGGAAAGCTTTTTTTTAAAAAAAGACAGGTCCTTGGCCAAGAACAACCTGTAAGTTTCCATATGAATAAATATATACAAATAGAAAACAGTTAGGCATTACTTGGTTGAATACACCTTTCTTTCTTTACCTTTGTTCGGTGTTTTGGATGAGAGATTTTGCTGCCTCAGGCTGGGCTTTTAGAAAAATCTGGTATGGAGAGAATGACTGGATGTATCCCATCAGGTCAGCAACACTCATTGGCAGTTTATCATGAATTTCTGTGATCCTGAAAGAAACAGACACATTAGAGAAGAGAGCGGCTGTGTAGGAAATTCTGTTGACCGCGTCCAGCATCCAGAACAACAGAATGATCCTACCCCTGCTGAATCCAACAGTTCTTAGAGTTTTAATTTCTATTTCCCCTTCTGTAGTTCAGGTGTAGAAGTAGTTTTAAACTATTTAGAATACACTTTGGCACAAAAATGGTATATAAATTATTCATGCCATTAAGCATCGTAACAATAGTAATCTATTGCATTTTTATATTTTCTCTACATTTCTAAGCTAAAAAACATTCCAGCTATGTTACACACCACATTTCTGCTTTATCATTATTATTATTTTAATAATAATCACATTTTGTATATATTGAATTCAATTTTTTCAGATTAAGCCACTTAGGGGTTTTCGACTGAATAATAAGCAAACAAGATGAATTTTAACAGGGAGAAATGTAAAGTATTGTATTTGGGCAAAAAAAAAATGAGAGGCACAAAGACAAGATGGGTGACACCTGGCTTGAGAGCAGTACATGTGAAAAGGATCTAGGAGTCTTGGTTGACCACAAACTTGACATGAGCCAACAGTGCAACACGGCAGCTAAAAAAGCCAAGGCAATTCTGGGCTGCATCAATAGGAGTATAGCATCTATAGCATCAAGGGAAGTAATAGTGCCACTGTATTCTGCTCTGGTCAGACCTCACCTGGAGTACTGTGTCCAGTTCTGGGCACCACAGTTCAAGAAGGACACTGACAAACTGGAACGTGTCCAGAGGAGGGCAACCAAAATGGTCAAAGGCCTGGAAATGATGCCTTATGAGGAAGGGCTAAGGGAGCTGGGCATGTTTAGCCTGGAGAAGAGGAGGTTAAGGGGTGATATGATAGCCATGTTCAAATATATAAAAGGATGTCACATAGAGGAGGGAGAAAGGTTGTTTTCTGCTGCTCCAGAGAAGCGGACACGGAGCAATGGATCCAAACTACAAGAAAGAAGATTCCACCTAAACATTAGGAAGAACTTCCTGACAGTAAGAGCTGTTCGACAGTGGAATTTGCTGCCAAGGAGTGTGGTGGAGTCTCCTTCTTTGGAGGTCTTTAAGCAGAGGCTTGACACCATATGTCAGGAGTGCTCTGATGGTGTTTCCTGCTTGGCAGGGGGTTGGACTTGATGGCCCTTGTGGTCTCTTCCAACTCTATGATTCTAAGTAGTCTATATCTGTATCTATATCAAGATAGAGATAGTGCTTTTTTCTAAAAAAAAAATTTAGGGGTACTCTCATTTTGACTCAAGAAAACCACCATTTTATAGTTCAAATCAGGAAAAATAAATACAGCAAATGGACAAAAGTACAAAGATTTACAAAAAGTTTAGGGGTATGCATAACCCTGTGTTCCCCCAGAAAAAGCACTGGATCTATCATCTATCTATCTACACACATATGTTTAAAATAATAGTAAGATAAGAAATGGGAAGCCACCCAGAGAACTTGCATTATTGGCCAACATCTAGATAGGATAAATAAATATATCAGCATTGAGAAACCTCTGGTCCACCAGGCCTCTCCCATCATATCAGCCTACAGCACATGGTCTGTGTTGGAGGTGATGTACGTGTGTGTATAGATTTATGTTTGCATATGAGAAGGGGTGTAATGTAGGTGCAAAGGGGGAGGAGTAGGGGTGTGGGTGTGCCGAGGTCACAAGCAGCAATCCTATAGATCCATTTACCTGGGAGGAATCCCCGCTGAATTGCAACTGGACTTACTCCTGCCTAAACATGCCTAGGATTGCTGTTTCACAACAGCAAATAGCCGGGTTATTTCAGACAATCTGGTACAGTCCACTCACCTCTCCTTGTCCTGAAACGGCAGGGAATCAAATATTGCTTTGTAGTCGTCCGTAACAAATTTGATCTTTTCGTTTGAATATGGGAAAATCTGGCCTTGAACCTGTGAAGCCAAAAAGGAAAGCTGAAAGGTCCTGGGACAATCGCACACTGGGTATCGGCTAGTGAGCAACAACTCTTTTTTCTCTCTCCTTTAATGTGGCATCTCCCCAGGTGTAGATAACTTTCACGCTAAACTTCTGCTGCTGTTTTTTAAAGAGGCATAGCTCTGATTTGTATTTTTTCCATATTGAAATTGTCATTTTGATTTTGATTTTGTTAGTACGGCACAATATGGGGGTTCCATTCATTCCTATCATTGTTACAGTCTTCTCCAGGTGGGCTCTTTAATAACACAAAGAGCCCCCCTAAAGCTGAGCAATGGTCCATCTAGCCTCCCCACAATGTCCAATCAGATGCTTCTGGGAAGTCCACAAGGAGGGCTTGAAGGGAATAGTTCCTGCCCCATTGATGCTGGTATTTGGTGGCATAAGTTTACCTTCTAAGACCAACAGCCCTAATCTTAATTGACATATCCTCCTCCATGAAGTTGTTCTGTTTCATTACACATTCGGCTCCTACTTTTGACTGCCCCGAATCAACTTCCTATCCATTTTACTGCATAATTCCAAATTTTAGTATTCCAAGAAGCGGGGAGGGGGGGGAGGGAGAACTCTCTCCTCTCACCTCTCTCCGTCTCTTTCCCCACACTTTTAAGACCTCTACCACTTGGGTGTTCCTCCACCAAAGTCCCCAAACAGCTTTGCTCACTAAAGTGTGGAATAGTCCTAGTGATTCAGCCAGCCAGCCAGCCATGCTCTCTGCATTATACATTGGTACCTTGGGTTACATACGCTTCAGGTTACATACACTTCAGGTTACATACTATCCACTAACCCAGAAATATTACCTTGGGTTAAGAACTTTGCTTCAGGATAAGAACAGAAATCGTGCTCTGGCGGTGCAGCGGCAGCAGGAGGCCCCATTAGCTAAAGTGGTGCTTCAGGTTAAGAACAGTTTCAGGTTAAGAATGGACCTCCAGAACGAATTAAGTTCTTAACCCGAGGTACCACTGTACTCCATTTCAATGCCCCTCCCACCCAGTTTCCCACACAGCTCTTTATAAGTTCCCTCCCTCCTCACTTAGTTCCTCCCCCCCCCCACAATTTTTAAAATACTTCTGCAAAACTCGAGATTTTCTACAAGCTTGCTGATAACCTCCCTCTTGTGTGTGGGTGATGCTGTTCCAGCTACATAAACATTGGCTGGAAATAGAATAAATAATAAATAATAATAATAATAATAATAATAATAATAATAATAATATTTTATTTATATCCCACCCTCCCCAGCCGAAGCCAGGCTCAGAGCGGCTAACAACAGTAAAAGTAATACAGTTTACATAAAATCACAATCAATTAATTGAAATACATTCTAAAATCAATTCATTCTAAAATCAATTCAGAGTCAAATTAATGGCAACCATTGGGCTAGAGTTCTATGAGGCATAATCATGTTCGGAGCGCAGACCTCAACAGACTTTCTCCCAAGCCCTGCTCAGCCTTACATCCCTCCCACAATGATGGTTCCCTTAGGAAGACTGCACGATTGGTCTTACCTCCTGGAAGATTTCTGTGAGTTTTTCCGAACAGTCCTTGTAGTGCAACCGCATGTCAAGGGTGTTGGTACTCAAGGCCACACAGCCGGACGGCTTGAGAAGGCGGTCCACTTCCTTCATGAAGCGGGGAATGTCAAACCAGTGGGCAGCAGTGAAGGCCGTGAGGAGATCCACAGAGCGGTCCTCAAAGGGGAGCTCTTCTGCAGGGCACACACTGGGCAGGCGAAGGGCAAAATGACTGTTAACTGCTATGTCTCGCTCGCTCAGGTCATCAAAATGGCTGTGGGGGTTTGCGGCGTCTGCCTCCTAAACCACCTCGTCATGAATCCACAGCAAAAGCTCCGCTCTCTATGGCGGCTGCTCTGCCAGAGATGAGAAGCCACAAACGTTGGCTGGTCTTGGCAACCAGGCCAAATTTGTGCTCGCCACCAGGGTTCGAAATTAGCCAGGCATATATTGCACCTGGCTACTGGCCATTTGCGACCAAGTTTCGATGCCTGGGCACCAGGATGATATCTGACATCTCCACCCTCTGGCGGTGCATGCCTGGGGATCCTTGGACCTTGATTGTTTTCACACACTAATATCCTGCCCTATGGAATTCTATCCGTCATATTCTATCTGCACAATCAGAACGAATTTCAGGAGCTGAAATGCTTTCTCTGTGCAGCCTGAGCAGCAGCAGTGAACAACATTATAGTTTATTGTTGTTGCTTGTCTTCACTTACCCCACCCTTCCGCCCTGGTCATAGTTGTGAAGAATATTCTTACGGTTAGGGAAGTTTTAAATGTTTGGTTCTATTTTTAATATTCTGTTGGGAGCCACCCAGAGTGGCTGGGGAAACCCAGCCAGATGGGCAGGGTCTAAATAAATAAATAAATAAATAAATAAATAAATAAATAAAATAATTATACGTTATGCACGGTCCATGTCACCGTTAAGAAAAAGAGGCTGGAATATACATAGGCATTTCAGAGGATTCTAGCACTGCTGCTTCCCTTAACAAAAGCTTAAAATGACGTGAGGTAACAGAAGCATATATTCTGAGCCACAGAAAACAATAGAGCCACTTGATTCTCATATCTAGAGTCCAGAGTCCACTTCTGGGTGCTTTAAAGAGGAGAACTCACACAGTAAGGTGTGACCTTCCAATAAATATTTAAAATTGCTGATAAAAACAGTGAAAAGCAATTAAAAACATTGCATGCTGCACAGACCCAGAAATTGCTTTTCACTATTTTTTTCAGCAATTTTAAATATTTCTTGCAAACTACTTGGTCTAAACATCTTGTTAAATACACATGTGTGCCAAGTCTACCCTTACTTACAGGTAGGAGACATTTGGCGGGTGGGCAGTTCGCTTGGCCTCCTCGATCTGAGCTTCGCTTACGTCTGTCCCGACCACCTTCTCAAAACGCTTCGCCAGCAGGTGACTGCTCTGGCCTGTGCCACATCCCACGTCCACGGCCAGATGAAAGGAGGTCATCTTCTGAGGGAAGACAGCAGCACATATTGAGAAGCATAGCATCAATTCACTTACAAGGCCGCATCTTTCTCTATTCCAGATACCAGTTCTCACTCCCTAACAAATAGGCCGTAAACCAGCCATCACCTGGTACACACACCCTTCTCTGCCATTGGCCGGGCTACTGTGATGTCACAGAACATTCAAGGGCATTCCAATTGTCCTGGGGAAAGTCCCCTGCCCCTAGCAGCTCAGAATAGGTAAAGGATGGGGTTGTAAACCTCTTCGGTGAAAGAAAATGACAGGAGCCAGTGAGGACTACGCAGTAGGGGGCAATGTGGGATAAGATTCAAGCCCAGCTCTTCCTCTTGCAGTCAGACAAGAAGACTAGCCTCTTAGCTAGCAAATCTCCAAAAGTATTTTCACAACACCAGCAAGTTTAATCTTTGCCTGAAAAAATGGTTGGAACACATTGGCCTCTTTCATCTCACCAAATGCTTTTATTCACTATTTTTCTTTTCCAGTGACTAATATGCCTCACCCCTTTTAAACTTTGCAATGGGACTCTATCAATCTTTTACCCACCACAGCGTCTTCTTACGTTCAGGAAAGCGTGAAACCTTACAAAGGGAGGAAATTATTTGGAGCTTGGCTTTTTACTGTTTACTTAATGCTAAGAGCTCGGAGGCTCCGCCTAAGGTAAGAAAAATAATGTTTTGTTCTGGAATTAGAAAGAGAGCAAGAGACACTCTTTGAAAGGGTGTTTTGATATTTCATGTCTTACTATGTTTTCATTTATTGGAAGCCACCCAGAGTGGCTGGGGTAACCTAGTCAGATGGGCAGAATATAAATTTATTATTATTATTATTAGTTCCTTCCCTCCTGAAGACAACTCATATACAACTTTTATCTGTTAACAGCTGCAAGGCATGGACTCTTTGATTTTCAAGGATGTGTGTGTTTTGAGAAGAGGATCCTTAGTGTTTTCAGTTTCACAAAAAGGTACCCGATACCAACAGTCTTTCCCAGCCCTACCTGGCGACACTGGGGACTGAAGCTGGGACCTTATACTTCAGGCTTCCTCAACCTCAGCCCTCCAGATGTTTTTGGCCTACAACTCCCATGATCCCTAGCTAGCAGGACCAGGGGTCAGGGATGCTGGGAATTGTAGTCTCAAAACATCTGGAGGGCCGAGGTTGAGGAAGCCTGTTCTACATGCTAAGCAAGTACCCTCCCACTTAGCCAACCATCCTTCCTCGTGGCCCATCGAGCTCTCCTGCCAACACTGACCGGCAGCAGCTCTGCAGCCTCTCGGGCAGGAGGTGCTGCTTGATTGATTGATTGACTGCATGCCTGCTCTCTCCCGACGCCCCCTTTTTTTTACCTTTTTTTCCAGGTAGGAGAGGATCACACCTTGGAGGTTCTCCGGGGGTGGGAACCTGTATTTCTGGTAGACAGCAGCGTGATCTTTGGCCGCAAACAAATGAGCGGCCATCTCTCCCGGAGAGAAGCAGCTTTCTCGTCCGCTCTCTCGTTTTATTAATCCGCGAAGGGTGAGCTTCGCTCTTGCAAACTTTGGAACAGAAATCAGGGAAAAAAGCTGCTCTCCGCCCCCGCCCGCTTTGCAGGACGTTGTAAAAACCCGGAACAGAATTAACCGGAACGGACCCTTTACCAATAAAAGCGATTTAGGTCGCCCTAAGTGAAAGGTATTAGAGGAAAGGCACCCGGGGAAGAGTAGTTTAGAAAACGGCTTTTCAGCATGCCACGTTGGATGACGAAACGCGCGTGAGAGAGAAACAAAATTAAAAGGAAGGGAATGAATGAATGAATGAATGAATGAATGAGAGGCAGGGATGGAGAGAGAGATATGTGGAATTGCAGACAACTGGAAAGATGTGCAGCTGCTGCACTTGTTTATTGCACTTTATTCACCAAGGAACTCAATGTGTTATGCCTGGTTCTCCCTCTCTCCATTTTATCCTCACAACAACCCTGTGAGGTAGGGTTAGGCTTATGCCCCATCATTTAGTAAAAAACAAGCCAGCTCCCTCTCCAATGATCTCCGCAGGGGTGGCGGAGCGGGGGTCAAGTTGTTCCCCCTTCAATCATCTCCAGATTTTTATTTGTTTTTAACAGTAAGTTTCTCGCATTTAATAGATGCGAGGCAAAAATGTGCAGGGGGCTATTCTGCTCATTTGATTCAGTGAGAAACTTGCCTGCTCCCACTTTTCAGCTATGCACGATTATGTTTGGAATATTTACTTTGCAGGGGGTGGGGTGAAATCTTGCTCAGGCTCCTGCATCCTTCCATTCCTGGACTTACTGAGCCGGAGCGTAACAGCGATGATTGACAGGTGATTCCCACAGAGATGCAAAAAGAATAGAGTCACAATTCAGCTCCTTGCAGGCAAAAGTTCCTGGCTCCTTTTCAGTTTATTTTTGTGCCCTTCAGAACACAACACAAACACAACACATACATACACCCTCCCCAAATTCCCACACTTTCTTTCCAGCTACACAGTGAATAACAACGAAGCAATCGGTTTTTCCACAAGCAGCTTGTATGCCTTTTCTATGCCGGAGCGGTGCTTGATCAGCCAGCCTAACCCCGCCCTGATCTTGAGACCGCCAATTGAGGCGGGGCCTGTGTGTGATTGCTACAAGGTTTAACCAATCAGCGCTAGCCTGCATGGAAAACGGGGGTGGGTGGACTTTGCAATTGCACTAGCCAGTCAGTGCTGAGCATAGCAGGCTGGTTCTTGAAGATGGAGCATTAGGTCGCTGTGGAGCTCAGTTCACTTTGCAAATCTGCGCATCTGTTCCAAATCCAGAACCACATCCGCACCACGCCTTTAAAGCACTGTGATGCCCCTTTAAATTCTCCCACGGAATTCTGGGAGCTGTAGTTTGTTAAGGCTGCTGAGAATCGCAAGGAGAACTACAGTTTTCAGAATAGCTTAACAGTAAGTACCTATTTCCAGGGAACTCCGAGAATCGTACTTGTCCTTCTGAGGGAAGGGCCATAGCTCAGGGGACAGAGCATGTGCTTGGCATGCAGAAGGTCGCAGATGGCATGCAGAAGGTCGCTTGGCATGCAGAAGGTCGCTGTCTGAAACCCCAGAGTCGCTGCCATTCAGAGTAGACATGTTGTTGTTTAGTCGTGTCCGACTCTTCGTGACCCCATGGACCAGAGCACGCCAGGCACTCCTGTCTTCCACTGCCTCCCGCAGTTTGGTCAAACTCATGTTAGTAGCTTCGAGAACACTGTCCAACCATCTCATCCTCTGCCGTCCCCTTCTCCTTGTGCCCTCCATCTTTCCCAACATCAGGGTCTTTTCCAGGGAGTCTTCTCTTCTCATGAGGTGGCCAAAGTCTTGGAGCCTCAGCTTCAGGATCTGTCCTTCCAGTGAGCACTCAGGGCTGATTTCCTTCAGAATGGATAGGTTTGATCTTCTTGCAGTCCATGGGACTCTCAAGAGTCTCCTCCCCTTCATGGATCTCTTCCCCTCCTCCTCCCCTTCATGGATCACTGCCTTGCCGTGGCGAAGGGGCTTGAATAACTCAGAGAAGCTATGAACTATGCCAACCAGGGCACCCAAGATAGACAGTTCATAGTGGAGAGTTTTGACCAAACGTGATCCACCTTGTTATATATTACTTACGTGGATTCAACAACTGAACAAGGAGACACCAAGTCAGGAATCTAGATTTCCTCTTTATTGGTACGCGTTTGCAAAGGCGGGCCCTCCGCTCCGAATTGGTGCGAAGAGCCCCGAGCATACTCCAGCACAAACATTTATACCCTATAGCTGCCGCCCCTCGTTAGAGGCTTGGCTTACAATCTACCTAGCATCATTAGACACCGCACTAATACAATAGCCAGTCTACACTCTCTATTCTAACTCTGCCCTTTTATGGAATTACTCATTACTTCCCTATTCTACCTATTACTTCCCTATTCTACCTAGCCGACGTGGCATTCACACACCCACATCCCCTTGTACAAATTACTGAATTCGACACACTCTATTTTCTATTCTCACAATCCCCCCTCTTTTTGTATCTTGTCTCGAATTCACATAAAAGTTCATGGGCCACATTTTCTCCTTCATCCTCTTGTTGTATTATGTGCTATGTACCCCTGTCGAGTCTGAGCCATGGAAAACATTTTTTTCTCTATCTGTTCCTTTGCTGGCAGTTCCTCCCTTATATCCATATACATATATGCTAGAGGTGATAGGTCCTACTGCCAGGGGTTCATAACACTCCGTTTTGTTTCCCTTTACTTTACATCTATTATTTTGTGTCTGGTTGTGGATGCAAGGCTCTATATATTGGATGCATTCCGGGGCTACATTATAATACATCAATGTTTGTGTAATTTTCCTCCCAGTTCTCGTGATTTTAATACACTCGGTACATGAACCTGAGTCCTTATATTCTCCCCCTATGACTATGCATCCTATCATTATACCCAGAATCTGCCAATTAATTTTCATATTCGGGATCTAGACGGGCTAATGCTTGCTTCACCGTTGGGGTTTCTTTTAATAGGCACGTTATCCGTCCTCCCTCTTCTACCTCACAGAACTCTAGTATAATCTCCTCAATGCATATAAGATTACACTTTTCTGTGCAATGTACACATAGCACACACCCCTCGCAATGACTACAGCAACAGCATTCAAATAAACATTTACAATCACAATAAAAACACATCACTCTTGTGATGCTTGTTTATCCTTGGTTCCTGATTTGGTAAGTCTTATTTTTAGCGGATTATCCGGACTGGTTGTCACCGCCCAATCCTCCGTTGGAGCTCTTTTCACCCGATGATAATGGGTCCATCCATGCTCTCTGGTCCGTACTGCTGATTCAGTAGTGAGCAGGACCTGGTATGGGCCTTCCCAAGTCGGGTTGAGCTTCTCCGTCCGCCACGCTTTTATCAGGACCAAATCTCCAGGCTGAAAGGTATGCTGTTGCTCCAATAGCGGGGGCCGCTGTGCTAATATGCCTTGCCTATGAAAAGACAATAAAGACTGGGACAGTGTATGCAGATATTTTCTGATGAATTGATCCCTAAATTCCACCTGAGGAGTTCCTACAACCGCCAAGTAGGGATGACCCATCATCATTTCAAAAGGCGATAGACCCGTGTCTTTTCGTGGGGCCACCCTCATTCTTAACAACGCCAGCGGGAGGTTTTTCGTCCAAGGTAGCCCATTTTCCAAATACAATTTAGTTAAATGTTTCTTTATCTCTCCATTTGCCCGTTCCACTTTCCCACTGCTCTCAGGGTGCCACGGTGTATGAAGGTCCCATTTGATTCCTATTGCTTTCATCACCTCTTACATGGCTTTTTGTATAAAATGTGTCCCTCTATCAGAATCTATTGCTTCTATTATCCCGTAGCGAGGGAGAAGGTGTTCTAAAATTGCTTTGCTGACCACTTGGGCCGTTGCTCTCCTGCTAGGAAAAGCCTCAACCCACCCGGTCAGATGATCTTTAAAAACCAACAAATATTTTTGCCCCCCTCTTTCTGGCAATTCAGTAAAATCTACCTGTACCCGTTGAAACGGCCATACCGCTAAGGGTCTTCCTCCTCTCTCTACTTTCTTGGCCCGAGCCTTATTGACTTTTTGACACAATAGGCATTTCCATGCGATGGCGTGCGCCATTGGCCACATATCCTTACTCCAATATAGGGGTTTTATCAAATTTATCATCCCTTCTGTACCGAAATGACTTCCCTCATGCACTTTCTCCAATAAATTTAACATAACCAATTTTGGGAGCACTGTCTGTCCTTCAGGAGTCTCCCAATTATTTCCCTTTTTCTTCCATCCCTCTTTTTCCATATATTCCTTCTCTTTTGGACTAAATATCAGGTGTTCCAGGTCCTGGTTCTCTACTACAGGCACTCGCAAGGTGCATTGCCTAATTATTTCCTTTTTTATTTCACCCTCCGCCGCTTCCCGCGCTCGGTGATCCGCCCATGCATTTCCTCGTTGCTCTGGGCTATGTCCTTTGGTATGGGCCAGAATATGTACAATACTGATCTTATGCGGCCCCATCAAAGCTTCCAATAATCGTTCAAGCAAAGCTACATGTTCTATTTGCTTTCCATCTGCCTTTATAAATCCCCTCTCTTTCCATGTCCTTCCAAAAGTATGTACCACTCCCCATGCATATCTTGAATCCGTCCAAATCGTCACATCCAACCCCCTGGCTAATTCCAATGCCCGGGCTAATGCCATTACCTCACATTTCTGGGCCGACCAAGTGCTAGGGAGTGCACCACTTTCTATGGTTTCTCCATCTTCTCGCACTATCGCATATCCCGATCTTCTCCTCCCCTCCTTAACATAGCTTGATCCATCTACAAACCATCTTTCACCCTCATTCAGAGGCTCTTCCCTCAAATCTTCCCGGACCTTGGGCATCAATTCTATGTCTTTGAGACAATCATGTTCCTCAGGTTCCCATTCCTGTCGCTCGCCTCTCAGAAACTCTGCTGGGTTTAAATTTCTGTCGGTTCCAATAGTTATATCAGAACCTGTCCTGAGTATACCTTCATATTGTACCAAACGCCTGTCTGTCATCCAGGCGGGCGCAGCCCCTGTCATTACTGCGCCGATCTGGTGAGGACTGTGCACTATCAGAGCCCCTCCAAAAGTCAATTTTCGACTTTCTAAAACGAGCTCTGCCGCAGCGGCCACGGCTTGAATACATGCTGGCCACCCTCTGACCACTGGTTCCAAGGTAGAACTTAGATAGGCCACTGGCTGATATCGCCCTCCCCTCTTTTGAGCCAGAACTCCTACTGCCGTCTGGGCAGCCACTGTTACGTATAAGTGGAAGGGTAATTGCAAATTTGGCAAAGCCAGAGCGGGGCTGGCTATTAAAGTTTTCTTAATCTCCTCCCATCTAATCCGATCCTCCTCATCTGATTCCACCTTTTTTTTCTTTTAAGGGAAATTGTTTAAAAGGCGGGGGATCTGGTCCGAAAAATGTTACTCGGGACCAAACCTCTATATAAGGTTTCTCTTTTTCCTTTTTGGTCTTCACTAGATACAGTTTCATCTGTTTTATCCAATATGGATCTGTTTCCCCATCTGGCCTCCACCGGGACTCCCCTTCTGGACCTATGGGATACTCTGGCCAGGTTACCCTACATAATTTAATCATTACTGTCTTCAATAATCCTTGACTATAGGGCTTAATCTCCTTTTCGTCCCATTCTAGTAGGACTTGTCCCAGGGGACTATTTGGATCTATTGGATCCCTGTCCTCAATCCTTGGCCCCCTTTTACATTTACTCTGTCCTTTGCCCATCCTCAAATTAGATATGTCTCTTGCAACTCTCGTTCACACAATTACGCGGAATCGCCTGGCCGCTCCCCTCGCGGGAATACGGAACCGCAAGCTAATCCTCTCGCTGGGTCCTGGTCCCCAGTCCACACTCACGCGTCCGTTCGGAACCTCTCTTTCGCACTGAGACCACTCATACACCCATCCCTTCCCGGGATTTATTTATATACTCACCCCTCTCAGTCTAGCGCCTCCTTCTCGGTCGGCTGGTAAACTGGCAGGCGTCCCTGCGGGGCGATGCAGTCCCTGACTGCAACACTTCTCAACACTATCCTGTTCGATGCTCTGAGTTGGTGTTCCGTTTTTTAAGCCCTCGGGATCCGTCGCTACCGGGGTCTGAATAGCGGATCTCTCCGAAAAGACCGGAGTGCCGGCTGATCCCCTTCCAATACCCCGATACGCAGATCGTCGAGGGCCCCACGTTGGGCGCCAAAATTGTTATATATTACTTACGTGGATTCAACAACTGAACAAGGAGACACCAAGTCAGGAATCTAGATTTCCTCTTTATTGGTACGCGTTTGCAAAGGCGGGCCCTCCGCTCCGAATTGGTGCGAAGAGCCCCGAGCATACTCCAGCACAAACATTTATACCCTATAGCTGCCGCCCCTCGTTAGAGGCTTGGCTTACAATCTACCTAGCATCATTAGACACCGCACTAATACAATAGCCAGTCTACACTCTCTATTCTAACTCTGCCCTTTTATGGAATTACTCATTACTTCCCTATTCTACCTATTACTTCCCTATTCTACCTAGCCGACGTGGCATTCACACACCCACATCCCCTTGTACAAATTACTGAATTCGACACACTCTATTTTCTATTCTCACAACCTGGAGGAGGAACCGGCAAGCCACTCCAGTATCCCTGCCAAGAAACTCCATGGACAAAGTCAGAGTAGACAATACTGAGCTAAATGGCCTGATGTTCTGAGTTGGCAAAACAGCTTCCTATAAGTATTCTCCTGACTTTTTCCAAACCACAGAAAATCTGACTTAAAAAAAAAAGAGCCACAGGTGTAGCTTAACAGGTTCCATTATCTTTTCCCAAGAGGCATGCATGCTGCTTTTGAGGAGTATTGCTGCATTTTCAGGAGACTGAGTCTGCCACCAGCCATGCTAATGAGGGGACTGTCAGACTGCTGGACTTTAACTCCCATTATTCCTGCTGATGGGCCAGACTGGCTGGGGCTGATGGGAGCTGTAGTCCAACAACACCTGGAGGGCCACAGGGTTGCTACGCACAGAGTGTTTGAGGACCGGGACATTTGAAGGGAAACCAAAATGCTTGTTTACAAAGCTATGTGTACTACCAACCTTACCGTATGCTTGTGAAACATGGACCACTTACAAACGCCATCTCCAGCTTTTTGAAAGATTCTATCAGCGGTGTCTCCGAAAAATCTTACACATCACTTGGGAAGAAGGCAAACTAATATCAGTGTACTGGATGAAGCCAAGATCACCAGTGTTGAAGCAATGGTTCTTCAACATCAACTTCATTGGACTGGTCATGTAGTGTGGATAGCTGATTATCGTCTTCCAAAGCAACTACTCTATTCCGAACTTAAAAATGGAAAGTGTAATGTTGGTGGTCAACAAAAGAGGTTTAAAGACTATCTCAAGGCAAATCTTGAAAAATGTAGTATAAACACCAACAACTGGGAAACACTGGCCTGCGAGCACTCCAAGTGGAGAACAGCCTTTGCAAAAGGTGTCATGGACTTTGAAGACACTTGAACTCAGAACTCAAGGAAGAAACGTGCTCAGAGGAAGGCATGCTTGGCAAATCCACACTGTGATCAACTCCTGACCGGGAACCAATGTCCCCATTGTGGAAGGACATGTGGATCCAGAATTGGCCTCCAGAGTCAGTTATGGACTCATTGTTAATACCGTGTTTATGGAAGATAATCTTACTCGGCTATGAGTGGTCGCCAAAGAAGAACAACGCACAACCTAATAATTTTCATTATTAAGCTTTCCAGTCAGTGCCATTTTAACTGCTATTTTAAATTAATATTTGGGAGAGGAGGTTGCCTTGGTGCATGAATGGGATTAGTGCATGAACGGAAAGGTATCTCTGTGCAGCCTTCAGTTCGTGTATATGCATTTTTCTTAGAACTGAACCTCTGCGTAATATTCAGTTCAGTTCTATGGTTTTATTCATGTAGAAATTTACAGGCTAGTTTTGGCCAAACAGACCTCACCAAAACAACGAACAACCATTTTATTTTATTTTTAAACAATTAAAATAATGTACTATAGTTGAAAATGAGCAGAACACAGTCAACATAAAACCAGCAGCCGTGGGCACACAAATTAAGCAATATTGAGGGCCTGCTCTCATCGGCCTCCAGAGGGAAGGAAATGACTCGCTGGACCTTCTGAGAGAAGGAGTTCCAGATTCTGGGCTCCACCACAGAGAAGGCCCTGAGTTGTGTGCATTTGCTAGATGAGCAGCAGTCAAATCTTCCAGCCAGTGACCTGGATTTTTATATATATATTCAGAAAGCTAGGTCCTGTGTGTGTATGTGTACACACACACACACACCTGTATATATTTGGGACCTAGCTTTCTGAATTTCAGATGATAATTTCATCTATATACCACAGCTAAGGCACCTGAGCTATATAAGAAAGTGTCATACAGACAAGGTCGATCCCCCTGGCACCTTTCCTTTGAGAATGGAGTTTCACCCCAATAAGTGTTTCCTCTGAGGCTATGGTGACCTTTGGAACTCATTGCCACAGGATTTTGTGTTGGCCACTTGAAAACAATTTAGCCACCGTTATCAATTTATGATCCATAATGAACCTGGCACCCAAGCCATGCCTCTCACTGGCCCTTCTTTGCACCCACCTTGAGTGTTTTTTGCCAGGGTGAAATGTGTCCTTCATCTCTGATAATACATCTAAAATGTGGCAAGCCAGCTTTAAATCCATATTCTCTTGCACATGGACTTATATTACCCTACTTTATATTTTTCTATTCTTACTCTTTTCTTGTAGACTTCCTTCTTCCTCAAAGCGGGTCTATTTTCCTTTTTGTTATACTGTTTCTTTCTCGTTTCATTATTTCTACCCTTCTACATCTACAGAAATGGAGGCAGTGAGAGATTTTACTTTCTTGGGCTCCATGATCACTGCAGATGGTGACAGCAGCCACGAAATTAAAAGACGCCTGCTTCTTGGGAGAAAAGCAATGACAAACCTAGACAGCATCTTAAAAAGTAGAGACATAACCTTGCCAACAAAGTAGTGATGTATGGAAGTGAGAGCTGGACCATAAAGAAGGCTGATCGCCGAAGAATTGATGCTTTTGAATTATGGTGCTGGAGAGAGTCCCATGGACTGCAAAAAGATCAAATCTATCCATTCTGAAGGAAATCAGCCCTGAGTGCTCACTGGAAGGACAGATCCTGAAGCTGAGGCTCCAATACTTTGGCCACCTCATGAGAAGAGAAGACTCCCTGGAAAAGACCCTGATGTTGGGAAAGATGGAGGGCACAAGGAGAAGGGGACGACAGAGGACGAGGTGGTTGGACAGTGTTCTCGAAGCTACTAACATGAGTTTGACCAAACTGCGGGAGGCAGTGGAAGACAGGAGTGCCTGGCGTGCTCTGGTCCATGGGGTCACGAAGAGTCGGACACGACTAAACGACTAAGCAACAACACATCTACAGTGGTACCTCGGGTTAAGTACTTAATTCGTTCTGGAGGTCCATACTTAACCTGAAACTGTTCTTAACCTGAAGCACCACTTTAGCTAATGGGGCCTCCTGCTGCCACCGCGCCGCCGGAGCACGATTTCTGTTCTCATCCTGAAGCAAAGTTCTTAACCTGAAGCACTATTTCTGGGTTAGTGGAGTCTGTAACCTGAAGCGTATGTAACCTGAGTGTTATGTAGTGAAGTTTCACCCTGGGCCAGCAGGGGGATACTGTATATAGTTTTCACTCAGGTCTGTAGATAGTTTTCACTCAGGTCCACGTCAGTTATTTTGGGCGGGAAACTCTGGGTTGTTGTTGCTACAATGTTGACAGCCGGCTGCCTATAAAAGCAGGCCGGCTGAGCTGTTTGCTGTTCAGTTCTGTCCAGCTTGCAAGTAAAGAGCTGCTCTGGAGAAATCGCTGTGTCGTCTGCTATGTTCGCCCACAACTTAACACTGAGGTACCACTGTACTGTACTTATAGTCCACTGTATTTCTTCCCAATTTTAAGCTGGCAGTGTCCTCACTCCTCCCCCTCCCCAATGTTCCAGGGGTTGTTGATTAACCTGTCCACAGATCTCATTTTGAGCTTGAAATAAACAGCAGGTTGCAGAAATCCGATCCCACCATGGAGGAGAAAAGGAGGCGAGGCAGGCGAGGGGCTTTGCGTGACTCATTAGGGAGGTCATGTTGTTAGAACACAGAGTCCATTCAGCATTTTAGCAGGGTATTTGCTCTCCTGGGCCTTTTAATATTTAAGATGTAATGTATTTTGGTTTCTAGAATGAGCATGTTTACACACACACACCATTGAGTTTCAGTGTAGTTTTATTGATCGTGTGGCTTTGTGCTGGCTTTACACTATTTTTTTGTGCCTCTGCAGCTTCTGTATTGATTGTTTTAAGGATATACGATATTTTTTCCGTGTATAAGACTATATTTTTTCCTTATTTTTTCAAGTTTAAAATTGGGGGGGGGGGGTCATCTTATACACAGATAGTTCATATGGGGGATTTCTTTATTTGGGGTCCAAAAAATAGAGGTTGTGTTATACACAAAAATTACGGTGTGTGTGTGTGTGTGTATCTCCTTTCCAAATAAAAAAAAAGTCCAGGAAGACTTGCCTATTAAAATAAAGTGTACTTCAACTGTAACAGAATAAATTAGCGTGCATGCACAAAGACACACACAAACACATCTTGCAGCTTCCAAAGAATAATTGGTGCTGATAAGGCCAAGGTTGGAGGTTCAGTCCCCATATGGCCCAGCTGCATATTCCTGCATTGCAGGGGTTAGGCTAGATGATCCTCAGGATCCCTTCCAACGCTATGATTCTATTATTCTAATTCATGTATAAAACATAGCTCATTTAAAACTTGTGGAAAACATCTGAAGGCAGCCCTGTTCAGGGAAGGTTCTTAACGTCTGACATTTTATTATTTTGTATATAGTGGTACCTCGGGTTAAGAACTTAATTCGTTCTGGAGGTCCGTTCTTAACCTGAAACTGTTCTTAACCTGAGGTACCACTTTAGCTAATGGGGCCTCCTGCTGCTGCCGCGCCACCGGAGCGTGATTTCTGTTCTCATCCTGAAGCAAAGTTCTTAACCCAAGGCACTATTTTTGGGTTAGCGGAGTCTGTAAACTGAAGCGTCTGTAACCTGAGGTACCACTGTATTTTGCTGGAAGCCGCACAGAGTGGCTGGGGAAACCCACCCAGATGGACGGGGCATAAATGTTGTTGTTGTTGTTGTTGTTGTTGTTGTTGTTGTTGTTGTTGTTAAAAATGAATGCTCTCTCCACATCTGAATGGCAATGCCTCTTCAAAAGCTACTTATCACAGAGAGTTGTGTATATGTATCTTGGTGCTTTTAATTTGTGAACAACCTCAGGAGACATAGTTAACGGGGGAGGGGGTGTTATATAAATGCCATAAATAAATTTGTTGTGCTTGTGTGTGTGTGCGCGCGTGTGTGTGTGCGCGCACACAGTTTAAATCCCTGGAGCAGGAGGAGAAAGCTTGCTCTCCCCCCCCCCCAGATGGAAATCTCTCCCCATAAAGAGAACACATTGCAAAGTGATGTTGGTGCCCTTCCTTAGGCACCCTTGCAGTTTAACACATGGTTTGCCCTTAAGCGCCAGAATTCCCAAAAAGTGTATTCTGCACATGCTCAGATGTAGCCTCTCTCTCTCTCCTTACCCCAGGGGCAGAGAAGACTCTTCATGGCAAAGAATTCTGGGGCTCATCCATTCTCAAGTTCAACCTCAAACTGGGAGAAGAAATGGTAAGATAGTCACGGGAAGGAACTTGCGGGATGAAAGTATCCTTTTTCTGTTCTTTTTTAAACTTCCCAAATATAGCCTTGTTAGCTGCCCTCTGTTCATCCTGCTGTTGATCGCTCTCCTCCTGCTTTTAGGGATTTAAACTGCACAGATTAAGCCATCATCCCTCCGATGTTCCTATGTGCGCTCTCTCTCTCTCTCTCTCTGCAAGGGCATATCTAATAAAAAGAAGAGAGGCTGTTCAAAAATTCACTTTAATAAGCAGTGCGGTGGGTCTCTGAACAGTCATCTCCCAACTGATGCACATTTTACCTGGTACATGAAATTGCTGTTCATCATCACAGTGGCAGAGGTCTGGGACATGATGTACGCAGGTTTCATGCAGGCAGCATGGACTAAGGCGGTTACAGCACTGTTTCCACAAAATGCTCTTTGCTTGCTCATGTACTCATTTTAAATCTTTTGTGGGGCCTACTTTGACAAATGCTCTCAGAAGAGTTACGTTAAAAATGCTCTTTAAACAACTAAAGAGCATAAGACAAAACATCCAGGATTTGCCAGCCTCTGCACACACCTTGCTAGCTGGGCTAGCAAGGCGCATTGTCTGGGGAGATTCTCAAGAGCCACATAGGGATGGCTAGAGGGCCACATTCAGAGAATCAGAGAATCGTAAAGTTGGAAGGGACCCCGAGGAACATCTAGCCCAACCCCCTGCAATGCAGGAATATGCAGCTGTCCCATACGGGGTTCGAACCTGCAACCTTGGTGTTATCCAGCATCACACTCTAACCAGCTGAGGACCCAGCTACACACATCAATTATATCGTTTTAACTGTGTTATAAACATGTGACTCCAGATGGCACTGCAGAGCAGTGATCCATCACCAAGGGGATTTTGCATGCATTGAGAGCTTTTATAGCGGGTTTTTTTAATCAGTGTAGATCCAACCTGAGTCCTTGGGCCTGAGGCTTCACATCCCTAGGCTAGATAGTAAGCAACCCTTGTAACACCATGAGCCATGTATCACCATGAATGAACAGTGAAAAGGACATCTGGATTCCACCAGCCTCTCTTCTAACTAGGGATGGACAAATCTGCCAATTTCAGTTCTCTCAGCTTCTCTTATTTCCAAGTCTTCAGTTCTTCACATTTCTGCTACACTTGGTTCTTGTTTAAACATGTTTTTGTGTGCAATTTTGCCCAATACACACACTTTTGCAAGGCAGTTTTCCTTCTTTGTGTGGGATAACCAGCCTCATATAACTGGCAGCCTGATATCTAATTAATGCAGGAAGGGGTTCATGCCATAGAGTAAGCCAGTTTTTTTTTTCCTGGGGGATGCGCAGGGGTACGCATACCCCTAAACATTTTGTGAATCTACGTTTGGTCTCATTGAGGGGCAGTATTTCAATATGAGTAGGAAAATGAGAGTATCCCTAAACATACATACATACATACATACATACATACATTTAAATAATTAATTAATTAATTAATTAATTAATTAATTAATTAAAGCACTGGAGTAAGCTGTCCTGTCAGGTTTAGCGAGAATCAGCTCAGACTGCATGGTTCTCACAAGCCACTATTGAGCTCCTATGTCAATAACTGAAGAACTTTCACCCCTGTAACAAAGCCACATTTTACTGCCTGTGCAACTTTTTCTGAATGCTGTATGGAAAAGCACATCACTCTGACCTTTGGTGAGTTTGTAAGTAAACCATTTTCAACTTACCAAATGTGAGTTCTTTTCCTATGCTGGAGGAAGAGGCAAAATTTGAAGGGCATAGTTTAAAGGTCTAACAACCTATATTTCCACGCTTTACTTTGCTGAATGTTTCGTGGCTTTAAATATCTGCTGGGGTCCTCTCACCAAACAGTACTTGCTCCAGACTTGGATCTTGGCATTCAGGAATTTTCCTTTTTATATACCTATTATTTTTTCCTTCAACCGACTCTCTGTATGTTAGCTTCACTGGTATATGCCTTTTCATGCGCAATTCACCCCCTATTTAGAACATGTTAGGTGGCTGCAGAGCTGCTTTGCGAGATTTGCAGAAGTGCAGATTTTGGGGGGCTGCGTGCATTTGGTGGGCTTGCCTTTAAATGCTGACTTAATCCCATTTCTCCCCCCTGCCTGCTGCTAACACTAGTATAGTATTTAGGGGGGGGCACCCTCTCTTGCTTTTTCTGCTAAGGCCCTGAGTGCTACTGATGTGAGTCACAGAAGACAGCAGGTGAGCAGAAGCCTATGTGAAAATACTCACCCTGCCCTAAATCAAATCCCTCAACAAATGGTGGAGGGGTCCTCCCTCCCTCTTCCAGTTTCTGCTTCATTCTCCAGGCTCCTCTGTTCCCTTTCGCGACCTCCTCTTTCGTAGGAAGCGAGCAATTTAAACCAGCCTTTGAGGCTGGCAGGGGGACCTTTTGTTGAGAAGCAGCGGACAAAAGCAACCTCCCTCTGGTTACCTTAATTCCAGGCTGCCATTACCAGGCATTCCTGCTTTTAGGTGGCAGTCAAAAGGAGTTCGCCACGGGAGTCAGGATGTGGGGCAGCTGCAGGTTGAATGGCTGCAGAAGCAGGGATGGATACACACCCTTGCCTGCCACTGCTGCCAGAGTGCTTTTAACACAGACCCAGAGTGGGTGGATGACACTCGCAATTATGTGTAATGGATTCTTAGTGGATGAGCTGGCACTCCTAGGGCAGGGTGCGCAGGCTCCAAGCTTTCCCCTTTCACCAGGAAGAGTGTCTTGATTTTTTGGCTCCTGGTGGTGGGGAATCGCTGCCTCTTGATTTTGGTTGGAGTCTGAAAGCTCAAAGCACACGGTCAGTTAGAAGGCAGATGAGTTGCTGGATAAGATCTGCAGAGCCCTCCTGCCTACCATGAAACCGTGCAAAAATGGAACCGAGTGCTTTATGGCCATTTAGAGAAATATTGCATCTCTGCACGTTTTTGTACTGCTGGCTCTTAATTTATTTTGGCGCAGACCAAACACAGCCTGAACCATTGGAGACTAAGCTATCTCCAATGTCTCCACTGGAGGCTAAGCTGATTCCGTTGGAATCTCAGGCAGATGGGTGGGTGTCCCTGGATGTGCATGGCGTATGGTAAGTGTGGAAATATAGGCTGCTAAACCTTTAAAATATCCCCTTCAAAGTTGCTTCCATACTTCCTCTCTTCTCTTGACATGGAAAGACAGCACGTGTTTGGTAAGTTAAAAATGGTTTACTTACAAACTCTTCAAAGGTAAAATTCATGTGCTTTTCCATGTAGCAGTCAGAAAACACAGGCACTAAGACTTAGGTTGCAAAATGGTGAAGGTTTCTAAATTATTTGTATAGAAATATAATGATGGCTCGTGTAAGGAAGAGGTCTGAACTTGGAGCAACCAGCTCAGAACTCCTTACTCATAGGAGTTCCCATGGTGGAATGGGAGAACAAAGAGCTCCAAATTTATTGGAAATTATCGAGAACATTGTTCAAATGGACCAAAAGTTCATTTAGACCAGCAATCTACTTCCAGAGAAGCCAAACCAGAGAAGCCACAGAAGCTGAGCAAGAGGGCATCTAAAAAACCTTGATCTGTTTTTAGGTCACCTCTGATTTCAATTATTATTTGAATGTTTTAAATAGCTGTTTTTACTGATAATTTTTTTTAAAAAAACAACTGCTATGAGGTATGTTGTTTTTAAAGTCCAGCAACATATACATTTTATGAAATAAAATTTAAAATGTGTGTGTATGATGGAATTCCATCTGCTGGAGCGAAGATGGGATTGGGGTGAATGCCAAAAGCCTTGCAGATGGCAAGTGTCATATTGAGAGAAATCCCCTCGTGTCGGTGTTTCCATCTGGGGCACAAAAGTCCATTGACTTCCACGTCATCCGATGACCAGAATTTTAAAAATAGAAAGAAAAACAGCTAAAAATAGCGCTGGGAGGATCTTGGCAGCAGAGCAGTGCTCGAAAAGAAAAACACCCTGCGATGTGCCCACTTTCAGCTGAAACATTCAGACCCACGAAAGCTTTCGTGGTGCTGGCACAGAAGGATGGAGGCTTATTTCCCCGTGACCCTTCCTCCAGTTTTGTTTTGTTTTTCCAAATCCTGCACATTACTCTCTGCTCTTCCTGGCCCCCCTGGATTAGTTCCTTGCAGTGCCAAAAACACAGGGCGAGGTGGGAACCATCACTTTCTAAGTGTGCCTTTCCCTCCATCTTAATCCTCTAAAAGCCATGCCTTTGCCTGGCATCTGCAGCAGGGCTTAGCTAAGGATGCTTCCCCACAGCCTTACACTGTTTCCTCGCAAGCAGGACCCGAGCACAAGAGCCATCTCCACTCCTGCGGTTTCCAGCAACTGGTATTCTTCTGTATGGCTGCCTCCAACTGCGGAGACAGAGCAGAGCCATCCTGGCTAGTAGCCATCGACAGCCGTCTCTTCTATGAATCTGTGTAATCCTCTTCTAAAGCCATTTAGGTTGGGGACCATCACTGCCTCCTGTGGCAGGGAGTTCCATAGTTTAACTATGGGCTGCCTGAATAAGTACATGGTACCTCAGGTTACAGACGCTTCAGGTGACATGCTAACCCAGAAATAGTACCTTGGGTTAAGAACTTTGCTTCAGGATGAGAAGAGAAATCGCACGGTGGTAGCAGGAGGCCCCATTAGCTAAAGTGGTATCTCAGGTTAAGATCAGTTTCAGGTTAAGAATGGACCTCCAGAATGAATTAAGTTCTTAACCCGAGGTACCACTGTACTTCATTTTCTCTGTCCTGAATCTCCCAACATGAAGCTTCATTGGTTGCCTGCAGGTTCTAGTGTTAGGAGGGAAGAAACACTTTTCTCTCTCCGCTTTCTCCATGCCATGTATGATTTTATAAACTTCTATCCCGCCTATTTTTTAATTTATTATTTATTAAATTTGTATACCACCCTTCAGACGTCGATCTCAGGGCAGTTCACAGCCTCTTAACTTGCTTTTTAAACTAAGATATCCCCAAACGCTGCCATCTTTCCTCAGAAGGGAGTGGCTCCATCCATCTGATCATTTGGGCGGATCTTTTCTGACTCCACAATATCCTTTTTGAGCTGAAGTGACCGGAACGGCACATGGTATTCAAATTGCAGTCGTACCATAGATTTGCTTTATTTTCAATTCCTTTCTTAATGATCCCTGGCATGGAATTTGCCATTTTCAGGGCCGCTGCAACCTGGGTTAACAGAATAGAATTTTATTATTACTGTCACAGACCAGTTCTGGGTCACTTACAATATCAGGACAATCATAAAACACAACAGGAATACATTGAATTGCAATTGGGTATGACAGAGACAATTCAGATATAGAGGCAGTTAAAAATATATATTAAATCTTGATCACTAAAATATAACCTAAAATTATCTTTTAAAACCTTAATCATTTTGGTAGTGCAGCTTGTTCTCTATGTCCCATAAAAGATAAAGAGACCCCTGACCATTAGGTCCAGTCGTGGCCGATTCTGGGGTTGCAGCGCTCATCTCGCTTTATTGGCCGAGGGAACTGGCGTACAGCTTCCGGGTCATGTGGCCAGCATGACTAAGCCACTTATGGTGAACCGGAGCAGTGCACGGAAACACCATTTACCTTCCCTGCTTTATTTTCAATTCCTTTCTTAATGATTCCTGGCATGGAATTTGCCTGGGTTGACATCTTCACCAAGGCAGGCTAAAGAAGTAGGAAATGTTTTCTGGCCTTTCCACCCCCTCTCCAACACAACACAACACAACACAACACAACACAACACACAACACGAACTTGCAGTGCAAGGCACTAACAGGCCAGAGGCAGCAACAGGAGGAGGGGAGGAAAAACCAAAAGCTTGTGTGAGGGAAGACGCAAGTGGGATGGATCTGAAAATAGGCAGTGAGTCTAAACAAAGCAGCAGGCCATATTCCTTGGGGGCTTTCACTTAATCATCCTGCCATTCAATCAGTGCCCTGAGCTGCTGATGGGCTCTGAGGGAAGAAGAGGAGCTGCTGATTTTACAAATACCTGCTGCCTTCTGCCTTGCAGAACTGTAATAATAATAATAATAATAATAATAATAATAATAATAATAATTTATTATTTATACCTCGCCCATCTGGCTGAGTTTCCCCAGCCACTCTGGGTGGCTCCCAATCGAGTGTTAAAAACAATACAGCATTAAATATTCTAAACTTCCCTAAACTTCCCTAAACTTAACAAGTGGGACCTTGCTAGCTTATACTAAAGGTCCACCTGGCCCAGCATTTATATTTCTGGGAAGCCCACTGAAATGGTGTGTCTCAGGGGTAGGGAACCTCTAGTCCAGGGTTTCCCAAACTTGGGTCTCCAGCTGTTTTTGGACTACAACTCCCATCCTCCCTAGCTAGCAAGACCAGGGCTCAGGAAATGATGGGAATTGTAGTCTGAAAACAGCTGGAGACCCAAGTTTGGGAAACCCTGCTCTATTCCATGAACCAGACCTGGCCTTCTAGGGGTTCAAATTGGGCCTGGGAGGCTGTTTTCCCCAAACCATGCCCAATTGCCTCACACATTGAGATACACAACCAGATGCCTGAAAGACAGCTCTGTGTTCAATGTTAATTGGGTGTAATTAATTGGGTGTGGCTAAAGGGCACTGAGTCTGACCAAACTGCGGGAGGCAGTGGAAGACAGGAGTGCGTGGCGTGCTCTGGTCCATGGGGTCACGAAGAGTCGGACACGACTAAACGACTAAACAACAACAAAGGGCACTGAAATGCATTACACGGTTATTTTTTTAGCTACCAGCAGGTGGAGCTGTTGCTCCTCATGACTTAGTTATAAGGAATGTTCTCTGGAAAGGAAACAGTGGTCCTGCCCTGGGTGGGCCAAAAGGATTAAGAATTTTGATGCTGGATTGCTTGCCTTGATTGTGGATCTAAAGGTCCCTGTCATGTACCATAACAAATTCATATGTACTACAATATTTCCAATCTTTGTTATTCGAAAATGCTGATTGTGTAAATAAGAAGCCTGAGTAGTGTTGCTGCTGGACAGGATTATGCTAATAAATGAATTTTAACACTAGGCAGATGCAGTTTTGAGCAGTGGGTTGACATGTGTTTTGACAGCTGAAAATGCCAATTTTAGCATATGCAGTCCAGGCGCAACACTTTGGTAACAGACTCTAGACAGGGAGGCTCTAGCTGTCCCGGGTGACCAGATGCAGAAGGGAGGGGCTGTGGCTCAGTAGCAGAGAGGCAGCAGCTTCCCGGCTTGAGATCTCTGGAAGCTAAAAGGATCACAAAGCAGGGCTGGGGAAGACAGATGCTAGTCCCAGGAACAGGCAGATCAGGATCTGTTATTTTGGGCAGAGACGCCTGTGCCACAGTAGTCCATCTTCTCGTAACTTCCAGATTTGATTACTGCAACATGCTCTACATGGGGGGCTGCCCTTGTAGACACCTTGGAAACGTCAACTGTCCCAAAACGTGTTTTCCTTTTTGTAAATCAACCTAAGAATGAAATAAGATGGAATCAGGATTAAGGGGTTTTTCTCGGGACATGTGTTGTGTGTCCCATTGATGTGGTGGTTTTGGTACTCGTCCTTCTTCTGGTGGGAAATAGGGGATTGGGGAGGAGGGCCAGCTGGTGAGGAGTGAGAAATGTCCCTGTTTTCATCTGAGGAATGTTGGAGGGTAGGGCATTCACTCTGGCAGCCCACAAGCTGCGGAATTCCACCCCATACAGGTGCGTTTGTCTTCTCTATACAGTGGTCCCTCAGGTTAAGAACTTAATTCGTTCTGGAGGTCCGTTCTTAACCTGAAACTGTTCTTAACCTGAAGCACCACTTTAGCTAATGGGGCCTCCTGCTGCCGCACGATTTCTGTTCTCATCCTGAAGCAAAGTTCTTAACCTAAGGTACTATTTCTGGATTAGCGGAGTCTGTAACCTGAAACGTATGTAACCCGAGGTACCACTGTACAGGTTTGGGCAAATGCTGAAAACACATCTTTTTATCCTGATATTTGATCCCTGTGCTCTGTGTTTTCAGGACCTACTCCATTATCTGTGATTGTGATCTGTTTTAGCTTTTAATTTTAAGTTGTTGTAACCAGTGCTTTTTCCCTGGTGGGGATGCAGGCGTACGCATACCCCTAAACATTTTGAGGGCCAGTATTTCAATTTGAGTAGGAAAATGAGAGTACCCCTAAACTTTTTTTTTTTTTAGGAAAAAAGCACTGGTTGTAACCCACCATGACACCTGCTGGTGAAAGGCAGTTTAATCTTCTTCTTCTTCTTCATCACCATCTAATAATAATAATAATAATACTTCCTGTCTGCGGATGATTTGCAACTAGTCATTAAGAATGTCTGATTGCAAAGGGGAAGAGCACATGCTTCTGACTGCAAGTTCCTTCCTCAGCATCTCCATGTAGGAGTTAGGTTCCTGTCTGAAACTGGAGAAATTACTTTAATTATTGGACTTTTGTTCCCATCAACCTTAGCCAGCACATCCAATAGTCGGGGTGATGTGAATTGTAGTCCATAAAATCTGGAGGGCATCATGTTGTCTGGTGTAAGTAATTAGCTCGCCCTTTGAGAAAGTCCTGATCTGGTTCTCTGGATTGTGTCCCAGCTCTTTACATAAAGGTGCCAACATGCCAAGAAAGGAAGATGCTTCCTGATTCTTCAAAGAGGTGCATAGAAAAGGGAACTTTCAGTCCTTTGCGGCATTTTTTTCCACCAGCTTGCAGCTGAAATTTCCCCGCTGTGGTCAGTAAGTAGAACACCACCTGTCTGCTTTTGAGAAGCTCCCTTAGCCAAGTTGAACCACTGTCTGGCCCAAGTCAGTATCATATGTTCCAAGTCTGTCCACACCTCTGGGTTGCAAAATCTCCATCGTGGTTTTACTAGAGCTCCTAAGATCTGCCACCAATGTAAGCAAGAGGGCAAAATGGTTTCCCATGCAGCCACAGCAGGAAACCCACATGACCATGTTTCAAAAAGCAGTTTGCTGGTTGGCATATTTCACTGAAATTTGTTTGTTTTCATAAAATTTATGCACCGTTTGATTGTAAAGAACCTCAGGTTTACAGAAGGAATAAAACGGTGAAATTACTGTCAAAAACAATTATTTGAAACATTTTTAAAACCTCTGATGAACTTTAAAACACATGTCAAGTTTCTGCATTTCTGGGTAGGCTTGCCTAAGCAAAGATGCTTTTAGCAGAGGCCAAAAAAGAGTAAGGGGAAGACGTCTGCCTGCTTTCAATAGGCAGGGAGTTCCACAGTGTACTAAAAGATTGATTTCTTACAAACTCAGAATGAATATTATGTGGCACATGTAACTGTGCCAGTTTCACAGATTGAAGCAGTCAGGTGGGCATATATGAGGTAAGGTGATCTAGAAATTAAACTCACGCTCTTGCTTTCTCTCCATTTGGGTACATGTTGTGTTAAGTTGTGGGTGAACATATCAGACGACACAGCGATTCTTCAAACAGCTCTTGTTTATTCACAAGCCAGAACAGAACTGAACTGAAGGGTTCAGCCAGCCTGCTTATGTAGAGCTCCACTGCAACGCAACAGTAACCACTTTCTGTAACTATCCAATCACTGAACGTCACTTTCAATTCCTTATTTGTATATGTAGACCTGAGTGAAAATTATCTACAGTATCCCCCTGCTGGCCCAGGGTGAGAACTTCAGTACATAACATATTGTCACCTGTATGCTCTTAAATCAGGAATGGAAAACCTCTGGCCCTACACGTGTTGGCAGACTTACTTTTAAATAAACAGCCTGTGCAGGTGCTGATTTTAAACTCCCAGGTATGTTTGTTTAAACTTATAAAAGTAGTGGGTTGTATCCAACTGTATTCAACCCAGAGTGGTTTCACTGAAACTGATAGATCTGCTGTAAGTTTGTTATGCCCATTAACTTCAATGGGTTAATCTGAGTAGAAACGCCATGTACAACCTTTTGTTTTTTATTCATGATTGAAGGGTATCCAAACAAGGAAGTGTTTTATTGTAAACATGCCTGGCACATTTTGGCACAATTGCCTTGATCAAGAGCTTATTCGCATATTTCTCTGCAAACTTGATCAAGAAATCTCTGTTGCAAGAGAGGTTTTTTGATTGCGTTTGCAAATAAATATGTGAATTAGCCTTTGGTTAAGGCCATTGTGCCATCTTTGAGACGTGTTGCTCTTTCTTGCACCATGCCTGGTTTTTTGTTTGTTTGTGTGTGTGTTTCCTTTTTAATTCGTTAACATTTCCAGAGAGGTAGCCTCTAACGAGTGGTCCATGAAAAATAATGCCACATTTGCACTTATCAGGCAGTGAGTGAATGGGTACTAAATGTTAGCAAATCTAAACTGTTTGGCTTCATGATGATTTGACATTGTATCATACTGTTTAATTGAATATTATAATGTTGTTGTTGCCTGCTTGAAAACTTCCCTGGAATGGAAATGTGAGTTATGAAAAACACAATGCCTGCTGCTGCTGATCAAGCTGCTGTGAAATAAGTTTGTAATCCTCCTTATCCGGGTTCCCCAGCAGTTCTCTGAGGCTTCTGTCTTTTCCAAAGTTGTCTGCTCTTTTGCTAAGGAAACAGCTCTACAAGGAGAATCCTCCCTTCCTGAGGCTGAGTTGTTAATAATGAAATGACAGATGGCTTTTATCTATAAGGGACATTCCTTCTACCCCGCTCTTAATCCTGGGATTCTCTTTATGGGCAGCTGAATGGTTCGAGGCCCTGCATTGTAAAAAATATCCATTAAGCATTGCAAGTGAAGCCCAAATCCACCAAGGGCTATTCTGCACCTGACTGTGTACTAAACATTAGCAAATCCATTTAAATAATGCAGATAGGGTCAGGAATTTTTATTTATTTCAAAAACTCAGCTCCCAGTTTGAAAGGCTGGGTGATGTGGAGAACATAAAGGATAGCCTGCTGGATCAGGCCAGCTGCATTGTGTTCTCAGAGATGCCTATGGAAAGCCTGAAAGCAGAACCTGAATGTAGCAGCAATCTCCTCTCCCCACCTGCAACTGGTTTTCAGAAGCACAGAACATAATAATCGTGGTTCATTCTTGGTTGCTGCTGATAAACCTTCCATAATCCTCTTTTAAAGCCGTCCACGTTGGCGGCCGTCCCTGCCTCCTTGCCGGAGGGAGTTCCATAGTTTAACTATGTCCTGCTTGAAGAAGACTTTTATTTTCCCTTCGGTTTCGTTGGATGTCCCTGCGCTCTAGTATTATGAGAGTAAGGAGAAACAAAACACTTCTTATCTTTCCTGCACGCTGTGAATAATTTGGCTGCTTTTACTCGCGCTTTCTGCAAACGAAAAAGCCCCCAAATGCTGTGATCTTTCCTCAAAAGGGCTGTTGCTCTTTCTCCGTGATCATGTTTTGATTGCCCCTTTCCCTCCAGCTCTACACTGTTCCTTTTTTTAGCGGGGGGAGGAAGATGCGTAGCCGGGATTAAGTGCGAGCCCCCGCAGGTTGCACCGAAAATCCAACCTCGGAGCTAATTTTCCAAAGCGGACTTGGGAGAGTTAAAGAGCTCCTGTTGACAGCTGGCAAGCCGGCCGGCCAATCCTAGCTGAAGCTGCTTTGCTGGCCACGCCCCCGTCCTTTCCCTTGCGCTCGCTGATTGGCGGAGCGATGGAAACCCGGGCAGGCGCGCGCCCTTCCTATGCTCCATATATAGAGAGAAGCGTAGGGTTCAATAGAAATGTGAGTCTTTTTTTCTGGGGTTTTTTTCTCCTTCTTCGTTCGATCGGATTTGCAGTCTGGATTTGCGATTTTTCTCTAGTGCTCTGCTAGACGCAGGACGTCAGCCGGCACCGGTTGGTTGTGAAAAGCCCGAACTGATTTCTTTTTCCTGCTTCCCATTATTTTGGCTTAATAATGGCCAAAAGGAGCTCTTTGTTCATTCGAATAGTGGAAGGGAAAAATCTACCAGCCAAAGACATGTGAGTAAAACAAGCAAGCAAGCCAAGCTTTCTTTCCTCATTACCCACCGCTTGTGATTGTTGTTGTTGTTATTTGATCTGTTATTTATCAAACCCCAGTTCTTTGTTGCTGACGAAGCTAGTGGCGGTGTGTTTGTGATCCTCTGTGTGCTTTACTTAGAAGTTCCACTGATCGCAGTGTTTCTTGGTAAGTGTGTGCAAGATTGTAGGCGTCGAGATGCAGCCAACTGAAACCTACTCGGAGTAGACCCACTGACTAGACCTGTGTATGTCTATTAATTCCAGTATTCTGTGAGTATGACTAATACTGGATACGGCCCCTTCCCTCTTGCAGATCAACACCAAACATTTAAAGCATATCTGTTGCACATTCAAAGCGCATAACCTTCCCCAATGGATTTTGAGAGCTGGGAATTGTTTAGGGCGCTGGGAATTGTAGCTCTGGGAGGGGGCAGCTACAGTTCTCCGGATTCTTTGGAGGAATCCATGTGCTTTAAATGTGTGTTGAATTTGCTGTAAATGTATTGTGTGGGTCTGCCCTTTGCCTCTCTATTGTATGTTAAGACTTTTGTAGCTTTTAAAAAAAATAATAATTGTGAAATAAGTTTCTCTTTCTCAGTTGGTCAGCTGGTGTTTAAAAACATATTGTAGAAGCTTTCCTGCTTCCTCTTTTGGGGCTGAAAAACAAAATCTGTACACTCTGATTCTAGGGACAGGGTTCGTTTTTCCCCCTCCTGAAAAATCTAGCTTTGCCTTCCCCAGTCTGGTGCCTTCCCGACGTTGTGCCACCCAAAACATCTGGAAGGTACCTGGTATTTGACGGCAGATCTAGCCTGAGGAAGCTTACTTATTACCATTTAATTAAAACACAAGCTTGATTGTCAGCCCCTAGCCAGCACCTTGTCCTCATTTCAAGTACGTTAATTTCTTTCTGCGAGATCAAAAAATGCCACTAACTGCATGTTTTCCTATTCTGTAACAATAAGAAATCAATTTTGATGAAGAGGTACATCCTATTTCCCACAAACAGTTGCATTCCCACTCCCACCACCCTGTCTGCCAAGCCAGCCTCATCTACATGGCCAAATATGTTCACAGCATTCTTATTTATTATTTATTTGCTGTCTGACACTGAATTGTTATAGATTCCGGAGGGGTAGTTGTATCGGTCAGCGGCAGCAAAACGGGCAATGAGTCCGTGGCGCTGTTGAATGGCTCATCATGGCATAAGCTTCTTCTGCCTGATGATGCCACATACAGAGTTATTACAGGCACGTTTCTGAAGCAATTCCCAGTCTCTGCATGAAAGTTGGGTTTAAGACGTAAACTCCATTGGCATGACAAAAGGACAGCACAACATTCAATGCACCTAAAAATAGCAAAATGGCCTGATCGCTGTTAAAACGTATTTTCCTCCCTCGCTCTCTTTCTCAAATCGGGGCTTAAATTGTGCCAGATTTCATGCCAAAGCTTAGGCTCTGGAATCTGTTTCGACACTGGAGCTAAGAGTCACCTCTCTTTAGAAATCCTTAATCCAGCACTGTGCAGGATAAACACGATTCTGATGAAATGAGTGGAGAAGAAATAGGAAGCAGATAAAAAAATCTGCCTGTCCATAGGGGGTCAAACACTGCAAACTCTTAACTGATTTGTATTATAGCAAGATCCCCATTTGCCCATCGCTTTGAATATACCCTGAAATGTTTTCTTTGTGTCCTTTCCCAGGGATCTTTCCAATGTATTCCTCTGCAGGAAAAATATTGCATTGGGACTGGCCTGCCAGGATGTTGTAGAAAAGATAGGCGTTCTGTTAAATGACAGGAGTAGTAATTTTAAAAACGAAAACAGTTTTTAATACCAAGAGCAGAATGCATGGACTTGCCTGACTTTATTCCTGCAACAATCCTGTGAAGTATGTTAGCAGGACCTGTTAACTTAATATCTTTGCAGGGGCATTATTGAAAGTGTCCTGGGTACCAAAACTATTATGCTTTTGCCTGCCCTTCTGTCATGCTTGCCTCACTTGGAACGACTGCCCAATGGTTTAAAAAAATCCCTTGAGAATCAAAATGGAAATGGGCTTCACAAATAAATCATCCTCACTGACCGCTGCTGGACTAGTAAAGAACTTGGCAAGAGTGCTTCTGAGAGTACAAAGGACTTAATGCATCTCTTTCAATCATTTCTCAGTTCTCTTTAGAGCAGTTCTGTAAGATGGGCATGGATTACCCCCAAAGTTCAGGTTTTGGCAAGTAGGGGGCAGAAAGATGAAGGGTTGCCTAAGACCTGCTATTCCTTGCATGGCTATTCAGTAGAGAGCTTGCTGTTTAACAAGGCGAGCCTATTTTTAGGATTTCAGTGATTTACGGCAAAGTTCTGAAGTAAGGTCTTGTATGTGAAGTCTTCTATAAACTCCTAGAAAGCAGGTTCCTGATGCATATAGTCAGTGCTTTTTTTCTGGGGGGACACATACCCCTAAACATTTTGTGAATCTATGTTTGGCCTCATTGAGGGGACAGTATTTCAATATGAGTAGGAAAATGAGAGTATCCCTAAACATTTTTTTAAGAAAAAAAGCACTGCATATAGTAACTTGTACATAAACTGTATGCGGGCAAGATCTGCATGTATAACCATGCACAAGTTATGTGCAAGAGAACCCGGCTTTCTTAAGTGTCTCCAGTCACGCACAGAATTTGTTTGCACAAAGTCTTCATGCTTTACGTGTAAAGGGGGGGGGGTGTTAGTGTGCACTAGGCCTCTGTTCTCTCTGTGTGCTATATGTATACATCATGCACATACAGCTCTCCATGTGTACCCCATCATTTGTTGGTATTTTTGCCACATAAAGCACTGTGTCACCACTTTAAGCTGTCATGTCTTCCCCAAAGAATTAAGGGCGCTGTAGTTTATTAACGGTACTGAGAGCTGTTAGGAGACCCATATATTCCCCTCCCATAGCTACAATGCTAGAGTGGTTTAACAACCTGTCCTTCTTTGCAGGAACCTCCAAAACTTGTTGCTCTGTAAGAGTGAATAGAGTCCTCCTAGACATGAACTATGTGAATATGGTCTTGGTGCTTTATGGAAGGCCTTGGGACAATCTCAGGGTGGAGAAGCTAAATCTTCTAAAGAAAGCATTCCAATACAATAAAAAAACAATTCTATGCAGATATTTGCAAGGACAGTATGGAGAGGAACAAGAAAGGCAATATCCTTTGAGGCAAACTTTCTGAAATCACTGAACTTAAACTCCCTTCTGAGAAAGATTTGTAGTTTCCTTTGCTTGCAAGCTTGGCTTGCAATTATAATGTGGTTTTGATCCAAAACAAAATGGGTTACTTCCTATACCTTAAGAGGCAGGTGGTTGGTGCAGAATGTCTTTCCCTTCACAATTGCAGCCAGCTCTTAAGTGTGGTTGCCTCTGAGGTGGCCTAGATTTGCTGACAACATTGTGCTAGAAAGTAGAAGCCTCTTTAAACCTTTCCTTATCATACTGATCTTCACCCAAGTGAAGGAAAACATTGTAGGGGGGCACCTGCAGTTTGAGGAAATGGCTTCTCCTCCCTCCCCCTTAAGAGAGACTTGGGCCGCATTCACACTATATATTTAAACCATTATCATACCAGTCATGGCTTTCTCCAAAGAATCTGGGGAGGGTTCTGAGAGCTGTTAGGAGACCCCAACCCCACATTTAAAGGGGCAGAGGAAAGCCAGACCACACGGGGGTTGGAGAGGATGTTGTGTGGATGCCCCTACATTAATGGGAGGGAGACAGGCAGGTGCAAAACTATAGCTTGTTCTTTGTGTGTGGACAAGCCCAGATTTCTCATGTACAAGGTCTTTGGTTGCGGCGCATAGTCTGGCAATCACTTATTTAGATCCTTCTGTTATCGTGTGTCTCTTGAACCCTTTTTCTGGCTGCTTCCCTTCGCCGTGCTCCCCTGGTATCAGGAGCAGCTGATGAAATAAGAAACAAGTCGAAAGGGTAGGAGGCCTCCCTTCTCTCCTCTCTCAGCTTCTCCCTCCCCCCCCCCCCAGTTCATGAATGCCCCGGGTCAACTCCCTGCATTGTAGTCTTCTGTGACAGCTGAAAAGGCTAGTCCATTAATATATTAAAATGAGAACTTTTCTCTGGAAATGTCATGGTGCCCTGTGAACTGGATGAGAGCCCGGGCAATCCCTAGCTATTATTGGGGCCCCTCCCAGCTACACTAAGCTGCTTTTTCTTGTCTGCCCTCTATTACTGTGTGTTGGGCTGAGGCCTACAGAGCTGAGATAGTGGAGCCATAGGGATCCAGTGTTTACACTCAAGAAGGGCAGAGCGGTACAGCCTTTCCAGGAGGGTACCACTTCAGACTTTTAGGGGTGTGTGATTGATAAATTGCATTTATATCCCACCCTTTCCTCCAAGGTGGCATAGAATTGTAGAGTTGGAAGGGACCCCGCCGCAATGCAGGAATCTCATCTAAAGTATCCATGACAGATGGCCATCCAACCTCTACTAGAAAACCTCCAAGGAAGGAGAGTCCACCACCTTCCGATGGAGTCCATTCCACTGTCGGACACCTCTTACTGCCAGAAAGTTCTTTCTGATGTTTAGCCTGAAGCTCCTTTCTTGTAACTTGAATCCATTGGATTGAGTCCTACCCGCCAGAGCAGGGAAAAAACAAGTTTGCTCCATATTCCATGTGGCAGCCCTTTGAGATATTTGAAGATGGTGTACACGGTTCTCCTCCTCCTTCTTTAATCCCCACAACAGCCCTGTGAGGTAGGTTAAGATGAGAGGCAGCGACTGGCCTCCAAGGTCACCCAGTGAGCTTCATGGCTGAGCCCCGCTCTCTCCCAGGTGCTAGTCTGACATGCTAACTCCGGCATAGGCAAACTCCGACCCTCCAGATGTTTGGGACTACAGTTCCTATCATCCCTGACCACTGGTCCTGTTAGCTAGGGATGATGGGAATTGTAGTCCCAAACATCTAGTTTGCCTATGCCTGTGCTAACTACCATACCACACTGGCTCCCTTGGGCCAGGGCGGCAGGGGGAATCCATTTTGGAGCTTAGGAAGTTCGTCTCTGGTACCAAAAAGGGTGCAGCTCTCCCCCCCCCCCAATCAAATAGATGGCTTTCCTTCGGGATCACAACAGGAGAAGGGAAAGATTTGATTCTCCCCCCCCCCCCGCCCCCCCGCCCTTGCTCAGACCCTGTTACTTATTGGGATTCCTCTGCCAACACTGCAGCTATGCTTTAAAAACACACACACACACACACACACACCTCAGTGGTGGCTGGTCTCTAAGTTGGACGGAAGTCAGTCACCTCCGAATGGTTGTAAGCAATAAGTCAGACAAGTGGGGGCTGGTTGAGGGCAGGCCAAGGTTGGTGGGACAGTGCCTTATTTGCCCTCATTGACCAGCCTTCGCTACATGTGCCGTTAGGTGCATCTTGTGTGGAAACCACTCTATGCTCAGTCAGTTGAGCATGAGACATAATCTCAGATTCGTGGGTTTGAGCCCCACATTGGGTAAACGATTCCTGCATTGCAGGGAGTTAGACTAGATGATATTTGTGGTCCCTTCCATCTCCGATTCTATGAGGCTAGAATAGGATTTGCAGCAACTGTGGGCCCCATTTGGAAGATGGAGGGAGCTAAAGATGCAAGGAGGGGGCTGCTGAGGGAGGGGAAGATGAGAAATGGTGACAAATCACTCTTGGTATATTTATGTGGCCATCTAACTTGTTTTAAAAAATTAAACTGCAGTTATGCACCTAATCCTCTTTAAATGTTATAGTCGGTTTACAGCTAGTTTAATAGAAATAGATTGCAGCCTCAGGAGAGATGCACTTTGACAGCCCTTACTTTGCATACGTAACTCAAGACAACAAATACATGCATGCAAACTATTGCATGCAGTCCTGGTCTGTGGCCTTCATTCTTTCATGGCTGCCATGTTTACAAAACCAAACCTCAGCAGGTTGAAGTGTGATGGTGATGATGATGATGATTGATTGATTACCTGCCCTTCACCGTAAGATCCCAGGGCGAGTTACAGCAATTTAAACTTCCCTATTAAAGGCAGTTTTGGGACGCGGGTGGCACTGTGGGTAAAAGCCTCAGCGCCTAGGGCTTGCCGATCGAAAGGTCAGCGGTTCGAATCCCCGCGGCGGGGTGCGCTCCCGCTGCTCGGTCCCAGCACCTGCCAACCTAGCAGTTCGAAAGCACCCCCGGGTGCAAGTAGATAAATAGGGACCGCTTACCAGCGGGAAGGTAAACGGCATTTCCGTGTGCGGCTCTGGCTCGCCAGATGCAGCTTCGTCACGCTGGCCACGTGACCCGGAAGTGTCTCCAGACAGCGCTGGCCCTCGGCGTCTTGAGTGAGATGGGCACACAACCCCAAAGTCTGTCAAGACTGGCCTGTACGGGCAGGGGTACCTTTACCTTTACCTTTATTAAAGGCAGTTTACAATAAGTTGTAATCACAGGAATGGGGTGGGACCAGAAAAATATACCGTCTATTGTGTGTCAAAGGCCACGGCAAAAAGGTGTATCTTCCTGGACTGTACCATCTTTGACTGCCAGGGACCACTCTTTTTAATGTTTCTTTGCTCCATTAACATTTTTTAAAGTGACAAGAAGCTCTATATCTCTTGGTGCACACTTTGTGACCAGAACATCCTTGACAGTGAAACCTTTATTTCCTTGCCTGCTGTCTTAATTGCGTTGGTTGGATTTATTGTGGGATTGTTTTTAGCTAATAATAATAATAATAATGGATGCTACAGACTAACCTCCTTCCTGTCACGCTGATATTTTATGTTCAGGAAGTACTCTGTTTTGAAAAGGATTTCTGCCACTTCATGTAATGTTGGTTTTTTTTAAAAAAAAAAAAGTTAACTGTAATCTGTCAAAAAGTTGACATGAGTTTTCGATTTGCAAAGCTTTTTTTTTTTTTTAAGTACTGTGTTTTGGGTGGGAGGACATTATCATTCTTCCTTTCAGGATTAGGCACACTGAAAGCTGGCTTTCAATGTCCCAACTCTTGGTCCACCTAGCTCAATACTGTCCATCGCAGTGGTGGGAAGCCTGTGTCCCTCCAGATCTTGTTAGACTGTCCCATCATAGGATTGCAGAGCTGGAAGGAATCACAGCTAAAGCATTCATGGCAGATGGCCATCAAACCCTCTGCTTACAAATCTTCAAGAAGGAGAGTCCATCACCTTCCGAGGGAGTCTGTTCCACTGCCGAACAACTCGTACCATCAGAAAATGCTTCCTAATGAAAGGAGCTGGAATCTCCTTTCTTGTCATTTGAATCCATTAGCTCGGATCCTATCTTCTAGAGCTGCAGAAAACAAGCTTGCTCCATCTTCCATGTGACAGTCCTTTAGATATTTGAAGATGGCCCTCATACCACTTCTTAGTCTTCTCTTCTCTAGGCTAAACATCCCCTTCCACTGTTCCTCATCAGGCTTGGTTTCCAGACCCTTGATCATCTTGGCTGCCCTCCTCTGCACACATTCCAGCTTGTCAACATCCTTCTTAAATTGTGGTGCCCAGAATTGGACATAGTATTCCAGGTGTGGCCTGACCAAGGCAGAATACAGCAGGACTATTATTACTTCCCTTGATCTGGACACTATGCTTCTGTTGATGCAGCCTAGAATTGCATTGGCTCCCCCCCACCCATAAGGGCTTTTCCACACTTTGCCCTCCTCTTTCCAGGCACTGGTCCACACTTAAAAGCTCCAGGTCCATGCAGTTTGTTTGTTTTCTGTCCTGAGCTTTCCCCAAGAAAATCTGCTCTTTAGTGCTCAATCACAGCAAGCAGCAGTTCAGGTTTCCTGAGGACTGCTGATTGCTCTCACTGAGCTTTAAAGAGCGGGGTTTTGCGGGGAAAGCTCTGGAGCTAAAAGCGGGAGGTGGGGCGAGTTGGTTGGATACAGAGCTTTAAAGTCTGGTAAGGTAAAGGTAAAGTCTGGACTGTGCCTAGAAAGAGTGGAGGAAAAGCAAGTGTGGATAAACCCTCAGTCCCAGTTAGCATGACCCTTAAGGATGAGAGATGCCAATTTATGTCAGAATGCTGTTTAATGATTATAGCTCGGCTTTTAATACCATCCTGACATTCTTATTAAAAAGCTGGTGGACCTGGACCTGTCCCCTACCATCTGAGATTGGATTAAAGACTTTCTGAGCAATCACACACAAATAGTGAGGATTGGGCCTGTTACATCTACCTCTCTGAAGCTCAGCGCTGGCACCCCACAGGGATGTGGGCTGAGTCCCTACCTGTACTCATTGTATACATATGACTGCATTTCATCTGATCCATCCACTGCAATTATTAAGTTTGCAGATTATACCAATGGGTTTAATTACAGGTGGAGATGAATCAGCGTATAGGGAGGAGGTTCAAAAAGTCTCCACATGGTGCCTAGAGAACAACTTGCACCTAAATATATCAGCAAGACAAAGGAGATGGTGTTGGACTTTCGGAGGAAGAGAGAGGAACTAGCCCCGTTGTATATCAGGTGTGTGTGTGTGTGGAGAGAGTCTCTTCCTTTAAATTCCTGGGAGTTTACCTTAGTGAAGACCTCACTTGGAAAATCAACAGAGACTCCATTTCCTCAGGGTCTTGCGAAAGAACCATGTCAAACAAAAATTGATGATCTCCTTCTACCGGGCCACAATAGAAAGTGTCCTTTCATACTGTATTACAGTGTGGTACACTGGTTTGACAGCCACGGACAGGAAGTCCCTACAGAGGGTGGCAAATACAGCACATGACATCATGGGCTGTCCTCGGAGTTCGTTAGATGACATCGTGGGAGACCGCTGCCTCAGGAGAGCGAGGAAAATTCTTAGGGATGACTCACACCCTGGCCAGCACTTCTTTAATCTCCTACCTTTGGGCAGGAGATACAGAAGTATAGTCAGCCGCACCAACAGGTTAAAGAAAAGTTGGGCTGTTGGGCTGCTGAATGGAAAAAAAATAGTGGTGTAATTGACTTCTGATAAGCACACAGAGCGCGAACAAGACTGAGTGTATGGGGGGACGGCTCATTTAATTTCACTGCACACAGGCGGTGTAGTGACAATAAAGGTTTATTTTTTATTTCTTTATTATTATTATTATTATTATTATTTATTATTATTATTATTATTATACCTGAACCTGGAACCTTTTGCATGCAAGGCTGGGGACATCAGGCTAAGTTCCAAAACAATTGCAAACAACGAAGCGCTGCATACCTTCGACATTATGGAAGGACTGATGAAGCCCCAAATGCACAACACATTTTCTAGCACTGAACCTGCTGAAGCTAGGATGAGAAATTGGCTCGGAGCCCTGGTCGTGTCTATAAAGCCATCCCTGTGAAAATCCTGCTGTAGAGCAGGCAGTCCAAACGCTGGTGTGCTCAGGGGCTCTATGGAAAGTCTGGGAAGAACAGAAGGAAGGACAGCTGCAAATGGTAGAGCTCAGTGGCTGCTCTGTCCTTTTGAGAACTTGTGATTCACCTGCAACGTAAGCATGACGGACCAGAATTGGTGGGGAGAGGAGGCACTTGAAAAGACTAGGAAGGATTCGCGTAGTGATTTAAGGAGAGCCTTACAAAGTTCACACAGAAATATAACAATGTTAGGCTTAACTCATCTGCGGAAACAACTCAGTGGTTATTAAGAAGAAAAATGATAACAACATGAAGACTGGAAGATGGGTTTTGTGAACATCAAAAGCAGCAGAAATATGAGATGATTGGACCCTCACTGAGCTTGAAACATGGGAACCCCCCCCCCAAAAAAAAATTAAAATTTGGCAAAATATTTGGACTATAAAATATGTATTGGTATAATTTGGAATAATGTGATATGATTGGATTGTTAAATGGAAAACTTAATAAAATTTATTAAAAAAAGAAAGGACTAGGAAGGATTAGGAGTATGAAAGATGGAGAAGGAGGAAGCAGATAAAGAACACAGATGAAGGAAGCAATAAAAAAACCCCTGAAAATCTGCCATGCAGTGCATTGTAACCGCTGTGACAGGAAGAAAAATCATGATGTGGTCTGTCTGGACCCTCTATAATTTTTAAGCAGTCGATGGGTGAGGTGTGGGAAGCTTGAGTAATAGAAATACCAAGACAGTTCCCTGCCCCAAGCAGCTTACAATCTATGCAGTTAGGTATCGAGTAGGGTGTCAGCAACTTGACTTCAGTGAAACAAGACAACAGACGGATCAGGCAAAGGGTTCAATCCCAGCATGCTGTGGTGCAGTCATACCATGAGGACTCGAATCATAGCTAGCAAACATGTATTTTACAGCATTTCTAAACTTTATTTTGTGCCTTTATGGGGAAAAAATGGTTGAAACGTTTTGGCCTCTTTTCTTTCTACTCCACATATTGTGTACATTTTACATACTCACTAAAGTTTCCTTGTTCTGGTGACTAATATTCCCCTTTGAAAAAGAAAACAAAGAACTTCACTTTAGCAACATATTAGAGAGGGTCTCTTACCCCTCCCACTTCCCCCTGCCAGTGTACCTTTTACCGGAAGGCTCTCTGGGTAATTGGAAACCTTGTGGATCTGTCAACAAAGCATAAAACCTTACAGAGGGAGGAAATGATTTTGAGTGTGACCTTTTAAAGCTGTTTATTCAATGCTAACAGCCCGGAGACCTCCAGAAGAAAAACATGTTTTGTTATGGGTTGAGGAAGTTCTTAGTCTGTACTCAGGATTGGGGAGAAGAAAAAAAGTGGATTAAATATATCTTTCAGATGAACAAATTACGTAGAGATCCTCTGTTGCAAGCTTTTTTCCCTCTGAAGGCTTTCCTTTTTTGATCTCTTTCTAGTAGTATTTAAGACCGTCATCACATTCCTTCCCCGACTCAATTTTCTTCAAATGTTTTGTAAGATACCCTCATCCTCTGTACGGCACCACACTCAGAAATCTTTAAGAAGGACATCTGCCTTAAGCGAAGTTCTTCGAAGGTCAAATTGTTGGGTTGTATAATCAAAGCATCCATACCATTAAACCCTTAATTATGTTTATTTGGAAGGAAAGCCCCTTTGAATGCAGTAGAACTTACCATGGGGAGGTGGTATTTGGAGATTGCAGCCACGCATGAGAACTAGAAACGTGGATATCTTTCAAAATGAAAATTGGGAATTTCAAGATTTTCTGCTAAGTTGGGGATGGAACTGTTGTGTTCCTATGGTTTCTTCCATATTTAAACAAGTAGGTCCTACCTCAGTTGACTTGATGAAACTGGCAAAGATTAGGGTTGGTGCCGAGTAACTGGGGGACAGTTTGGTTGGTGGGGAGATGGAATGCCTGTACTGTAGTAAGTTTTCTCACAAAGCTTTCTGAGTCCTCACCTTCTCTGTGTATGGAAGTGCTCTGTGAGAGAATGTTCTTGGGTGGAGGCCAATCTTCTTTGTGGTCCATTGGAGGAAAATCTTGAGCCAGGAGCCTCAGCCAAAAATAGTTTTTGTGTGTGTGTATTTTATGGTAAAAGAATGCATACAACAGAAATAAGATTTAAAACAAGGGCCCATCAAAACATAAATGTGAGCACACTCAAATATTACAAAGGGCAGATGTGTTTTGACATCAAGTCTTCACTGGTGGCCAGAATTATGACCAGATAGTAGGTGGGGGCAGGAAGTTTAAAATAGTACCTGAGGAGAATACGTATCTTATTGTGGCTAAATCTTTATTCTGACACTCACCCTTAGGCTTAAAAAAACAAAAAACTCTTCATTTCAATAATGGGATCAAACATCATCAGGATACAGGATGTTTGAACCCTACATAAAAAAATGGTAACACAAAAATGCAAAGGAGAACGTTAAATGCAAAGCTTTTTAAATAATTATATGCAGGTTTGGCCTTCAGTCTCACTCCTGAGTAGGAATGAGGGAGAAAATCGATTCACTTCACATTTAAAGTTAAGTATATCAAATTTGCACTTTTCAAAGCAACATGAGAACCAAAATACAGCCATCCATCAAAATTAGCACACATCCAAATTTTGTAATGCAGTCGCTGAACAAAAGAACGTTTACAAAAGCCCACATATGGGGGGGGATGGGCATAAAAATAAATATATTGGTGAAAATGACGTCTGAAACTGCATTGCATTAGAAGGAACTGCATGCCAAAATGTGTTAATTAGGACGTATTCACGCTAAAAGACTGAAGAAGTTTTCATTTTGCCAGCTACAATGCGAGCTTTGCTAAGTGGTTTTAAGTGGCGTTCAGGCCCTATGAACAATCCTTCTGTCTTTTGCAGCCCTCTCCCCACCATGTTCTTAAAATTTCATAGAATCATAGAATTTTAGAGTTGGAAGGGACCCTAAGGCTCATCTAGTCCAACCCGCGACAACCCTCTTTTTGTCCAATGTGGGTCTCAAAACCCACGACCCTGATATTAAAAGTCTCATGCTTACCGGTATATCAGTGGAGCTGTTTATTCCACTGACTTGTCAATAACAGCCAGCAGCCAAATGGTTAAATGCAGAACTCAGCAGCTGTAAATCCAGCTCCTGAGATATCTCTATTTCCCCCAATCTCACAGGGCACCCTTTTTTCGAATTAAATGGTTGTTTATTTTTCGGCCTTTAGCTTGCAAATGATTAACTAAGGCCAAGGCAGGGAGCTGAAAATAGGATAATTCAGGTGTGCATTCCATTATTTGGTCTCCTTCTATACAGTGCCTCAAGCTGCGCTGATTAATGAAGAGTAGAGGAAGGAATCCATTTATGGCACCACCTCAGGCTCTAGCTTGGCCAGGTGTGGTCTCCCCGATGTCATATGCTCTGCCTAAATGCACGTTGCAAGGAAACAAATCAAAAAGCAAAGAACACCCAGCATGAGGGCTAGCACCATGAGGCATTTAAGGCTACCGATCACCCAAACTGAACTTACGATCAAATGTTGCACCCCCTTGGCTCACCTGCCCATCTGTCTCTTATCTCGAGGTGGCAGGGTGCAATGAAGAGGGCGACCCATGCACTTTGCATGTGGCATCCTTGAGACACGAAGACCACATTCTTTTGCAGTCAAGTGGTGTATAAATTTTATGAAATATAATACAGTTAAGAACTTAATTTGTTCTGGAGGTCTGTTCTTAACCTGAAACTGTTCTTAACCTGAAGCACCACTTTAGCTAATGGGGCCTCCTACTGCCGCTGTGCCGTTGCTGCACGATTTCTGTTCTCATTCTGAAGCAAAGTTCTTAACCCCAGGTCCTGACAGTAAGAGCTGTTTGACAGTGGAATTTTCTGCCAAGGAGTGTGGTGGAGTCTCCTTTGGAGGTCTTTAAGCAGAGGCTTGACAACCATATGTCAGGAGTGCTCTGATGGTGTTTCCTGCTTGGCAGGGGGTTGGACTCGATGGCCCTTGTGGTCTCTTCCAGCTCTATGATTCTATGATTCTACTATTTCTGGGTTAGTGGAGTCTGTAACCTGAAGCGTCTTTAACCCGAGGTACCACTGTATTACTACTAGCAACGATCTGGACCCTGCCCTTTTTTTGTGTGAATGCTACTGAAGATTGCATTAGATCTGTCAGCAGGTCCATGAGGATGCCTGCTCGGCTTTCTCCCGAGGAGACATTTATCAGATAATGTAAGGAACATAATAGACATTTTGGAAATGTTAGAAGTTAATATAAATACAAAAGCTGTTTTGATATTTGTTGATGTGGAGAAAGCCTTTGACAATATTTCTTGGACTTTTATGAAGAAGAATCTCCAGGGGATGGGGGTAGGTCAAGGGTTTGAAAACGGTATAGGCGCAATATATTCTGAACAAAAGGCTAAACTTATAGTGAACAATGTGATTACAGAAGAACTTAAGATAGAAAAAGGGACACGCCAGGGGTGCCCAATTTCCCCATTACTTTTTATCTCGGTCCTGGAGGTTTTGCTGAACATGATAAGAAAGGACCAGCTGGTTAAAGGGGTTCAGGTCGGAGTGAAACACTATAAACTGAGAGCATTTGCAGATGATTTGGTACTTACATTACAAGAGCCAGAATCTAGTTCCAAAAGGGTTTTGGAATTAATTCAAGAATTTGGTCAAGTGGCAGGATTTAAATTGAACAAGTCAAAAACTAAGGTATTGGAGAAAAATTTAACAGATACTGAGAAAGAGAGGTTTCAGAATGAGACAGGTTTAACTGTGGTTAAGAGTGTAAAATATTTAGGGATTAATATGACAGCTAAAAATATGAACTTATTTAAAGACAACTATGAGAAATGTTGGAAACAAGTGAAAAAAGATTTAGAAATTTGGTCAAATTTGAAGCTTTCTTTGTCTGGTAGAATAGCAGTTATAAAGATGAATGTATTGCCTAGAATGTTGTTTCTGTTCCAAACATTGCAAATTGTGGATAAGATGGAATGTTTCGGGGGTTGGCAGCAAGACATCTCTAAATTTATCTGGCAGGGCAAAAAGCCCAGAATAAAATTTAAGATTTTAACTGATGCAAAGGAAAGGGGGGGATTCGCCCTGCCAGATTTGAAACTTTACTATGAATCAGCAGCTTTTTGCTGGTTAAAAGATTGGCTGCTTCTTGAGAACACAGACATTTTAGATTTGGAAGGTTTTAATAACTTCTTTGGGTGGCATGCATATTTGTGGTACGACAAAGTTAAGGCTCATAAAGGCTTTAAAAACCATATTGTTAGGAAAGCATTGTATAATGTTTGGATTAAATATAAAGATCTGCTGGAGAACAAAACTCCAAGGTGGCTGTCACCAATGGAGGCAAAGGCATTGAAAAAGCTCAATACGGAGTCTAAATGGCCAAAATATTGTGAAATCTTGGAACAGGAGGATAACAAGTGGAAATTGCAGAGTTTTGAGAATCTAAAAGATAAAGTGCTTCACTATTAAATAATGGAGGTTTATAAGTTGGACAGGAAAATTGGTTTTCAGGTGGAAAAATCAAAATTAGAAGCAGAACTGTTAGAACCCAATACTAAGAATTTGTCAAAAATGTATAACTTGCTGTTGAAATGGAATACACAGGATGAAACGGTTAAGTCAGCTATGATTAAGTGGGCACAAGATATTGGTCATAACATTATGTTTGCTGACTGGGAAAGGTTGTGGACCACCGGTATGAAATTTACGGCGTGTAACGCCTTGAGAGAGAATATTATGAAAATGATTTATAAGTGGTACATGACTCCAGTCAAGCTTGCAAAAATTTACCACTTATCAGATAACAAATGTTGGAAATGTAAAGAAAATGAAGGTACATTCTTTCACCTCTGGTGGACATGCCCAAGGATTAAGGCTTTCTGGGAAATGATATATAATGAAAAAGGTATTTAAATATACCTTCTTGAAGAAACCAGAGGCCTTTCTCCTGGGTATGGTTAGCCATGTGGTGCTAAAGAAGGACAGAACGTTTTTTATGTATGCTACAACAGCAGCAAGGATACTCATTGCAAAGTATTGGAAGACACCAGATCTACCCACTCTGGAAGAATGGCAGATGAAGATGACAGACTATATGGGACTGGCAGAGATGACTGGCAGAATCCGAGACCAGGAGAAAGAGACAGTGGAAGAAGATTGGAAGAAATTTAAAGACTATCTTAATAAATATTATAAAATTAATGAAAGTTAGAATTGACATGGGTTTAAAAACTATGTGGTTTTCAGGGGTGTTGATTATGGAAAAAGAATAGAATTATTAAAAAATATGGGAAGTAAGGGAATGGATTTGCTGATTAGATAATGAAATTAGAATACAGAAGGGGGAGGTATGAGGAGGTCGGGGAAATTAGGTTTAAGAAAATAAGGATGGAAATTATACTTGTTTCTTTTGGTTTTTTGTTTGTGTATGTTTTTATTGTGAAACTTTAATAAATATCATTAAAAAAAAAAAACAACATCAGGATGCCTGCTCATCTTCTGATCAACTTAAAGCATCTATCTTTGGGTGGCAGGAAGGAAGTGACAAGACAAGATGACCTCCTCTACACTGGGAGAAACTTCTAGAAGCCAAGTGGAGGAGCCTGAAATAGGCATCTCTCTCTCTCTCTCTCTCTCTCTCTCTCTCTCTCTCTCTCTCCCTCTCTCAGCAAACTGACACTTGCCATTTCTTTTAACAGAACCATAGATTTGTGGCTGTCCAGGCTCCTGCCAAGGCCTTCCTCGTGGCCATATGGTCTGTTGTGCCTTAGCTGTAGAAATGGCCCTCATGGAACCTGTTTGCTTGCCTTGCAGAGGAAATGAAGTCCCGCTGGCCTCAGCCACTTAATGAACCTTTCCCATATCTAGCAAGTGCCCAGCAGATGGCCAAGCGAATAACTCGGGAGAGGCAATTCCAAAGTCTCTAATTTGATGACACCTTTCTTATTGACTTACTCTCTGTTTCTGCACTCAAAGCCTTTACAGTACTCTTTTTAACAGTGCACATGTTAAGATCTAAGCCACTGATGTGCTTGATCTCCTGCAGAAGCCTGCCACTGCTTTGAAAAAGATGTCTGCAAGGAAGAAGGAGCAGAAGCTCACATTTTGCCAGTAAGACGGGGTGAGGAATTTCAGGCCTGGTGCTGAATGCAGGACTTCAAGGCCTTCCCAGATTAGTCCCAGGGAATTGTAGCTCTGTGAAGGGAACAGGAGTCTCCTAAGAACTCTGCACTGTTAACAAACCGCAGCTCCCATAATTCTTTGAGGGAAAACATTATTCAAAGTAGTGTGTGTTAGGAGAAATTTTCCTGAAAATGCTGAAGAATTTTCATCAGGATTCTTAGAAAGAAAATCCGCAAGTTGGCTGCAGAAATGTGGAGAATCGAATTAAAGCCTGGGGAAATGAGAAACGGAGAAAACTGAAATTAACAGATCTTCCCATCCTTAATCCACGATAACTTCATAAAATGTGTACACGAAAGGACTGCACACCCACTGGTACTTTGCAGCTACTCAGCCTTGCTGCCTGCAATGTGATTGCAGGATGACTTGATGCACGTGCAGAGGGCACCCGATATGGGAGACCCTGTGGTAGCAAATATCCAAGCAGGCTTGAAACCTGGGCATCTCCCTCTCGTTTTAGAAATCTGATAGTGAGAAACACTATCGGAGCAAGAGGCTCATTTGACCTTGAGTTGAGACGGTGGCAAATTGTGCAGGACGGGCCCAAGGGGGCAGTCAGTGAAGCGACTGGAAGGAGGTTAGGTCACAGGTCTCCAAACATCCATTCTCTCAGTTCTATAAATACATGGTTTGGTTACTCACTGCATAAGCTTTGGAAAAGGCCTCTTTATTGACACTTCGGCATTCTCTGAAATCTCTTGTTGGAAAACCTTTCAACTGGAATGTATCCAAAGATGGAGAAAGACAGAGGGGTGGAAGGTCTGGGAACCCAAGCCCTGTGAGGAGCATTTGAGAAAGAAAAGCTGAGTGCGTTTAGTGGTATTGTTGAAGGAGGTATTGTTATTTACATTTATATTGCACCTTTCCTCCATTGAGGCATTCATGGTTCTCCTCCCTCTGTTTTGTCCTTCCAACAACCCTGTGAGGTAGGCTAGGCTGAGAGACTGTGACAGGCCCAAGGTCACCTAGCGAGTTTCGTGGCTGAGTGTGGGGGCTTGTGAACCCCGGTCTTGCAAATCCTAGTTCACAGCATGGATGGTAAGAACATCTGTGTCTGACTCTTAGCATCTGGAATAATGGCAAGGTCCAGTTGTACCCAGTAATTCAGCAGGGTGGCCTGTCCGTTGCAGGGGAAGCTCTGTGCTTTGTGATGGGCAGCAAAAGGCAACCCCCCCCCCCATTTTTTCCTAACTCCCCAAGGGACTGAGTCGCCTAAGTCAATTTGGGGTCAATTTGGGAGAGTCAAAATGGCTTCAGGATTGCTCTCCTGTACTATTTCAGGCACATGGTTTATATACTCATGTATGTGTTTGCCTTGTACATTTTATGAATATTCTTTCTATATTTGAGACCTTAGAATTCTTTATAACAGCTATTAGCCCACTTCCAGTCAGGGAATTGTGGGAAAGGTATTGATCTTTGCACTGGGCCCCAAATCTCCTCACTGGTTTTAAACAGCTAGTTGTGTTTCCGAAGAGCGGCGTTAGTGAGAAAGAGAAACCCAGATGCCTGCCATGTTAATTTGATCAGGGGCAAGTTAAGCCCTGTCAGCGAGAGCGAGAGTTTGTCTCTCACACAGCCTTCACCGGCTGCCCATGGAAGTCTTCCATCTTTGCATAGCTATATTGACACCCTGCCTTTGCAGCGCATCCCTCAAAGAACCCAAAGAGAGAACTGTTGTTAAGGGTATTGGGAATGATACTTCTGTGAGGGGCAAACTACAGTTCCCATTGTTCTTTTTGGGGAGGTAGGGGGAGGAATGTTGTTTAAATATATGGTGTGTGTCTACAGCTGTAGTTAGCATATATATATTTCATGCACATTTCTGTACTGTCCCACATAGTAAGCAAGCTGCCTCAACCTGTACACACGAAACAGTGCTTGCAGACGCCTTTGGGGGTTTTAATATTTCTCAGCAGCCCATCAAAACAATTAGAAAATTACTGCCTTGGGCACTGCCACTGTTCCAAAATAAAGGTGGCACATTATCTGCCCTTCCTAGTACTTGTCATCCAAAAGGAAAACACGCACACGTTAATTTAGCCTTCAGTTTGTTGTTTGTTGTTTTTTATATCCAGTTGGTTTCTTTTCCCTTCCTCTTCCTTTGTGCATATGTTCTGGATGAGGCCCCAAGGTTTTAAAATCCTTTTCCTGGAAGCTAAGTGTCTTGTTTGCCTCTGTGGTCTTTTTTTCACAGCCAGGATTCCTTTCTGGTTTTTACATTCAAGCCAAGGCGTTTTGAAGGGTCAGAGTTGCACTTAGGCTGTGTACATACTACTGTTTCTTCTGGCTCCAGTGAGCTCCCACTGCTGGCATGTGAAACTGAGGACGCATAGCTTTAACCACAATCTATATGTATTGTCTAGCTTCTTGAGAAATGTATAGAATATTCGGGGAAACCCGGACGTATGTCAACCCATGTCAGGAATGGAATGGGCGGGGGGAGGGATTTCCAAAAAAAACAGGTCAGAAATAAACAAAGCTCAACAAATTTTATATCTGGATTTTCACTCTCTGAAATATGGCAGCCCTAAAATATAGTATAAATACTAGGGGCTGTTCCCCTGCTAGTTCCATTCACAAGCCCTGCTGCCATTCTGTCTCACATTAAATCCCTAAAGCTTTCACATCCCACCCCATGCAACCAGTAAGCTCACTTGACCTTCCCAACTCCATTCATATCCAGTATTGTGATCTGGCCCTACAAATCCTCCAATGGGGGCTGCGTGATGACAGCCTTACATTTTTATGTATATAGGAAGATATGCAAAATATATTTAAGATCACTAATAAAACATATCATACACACACAGTGCAATGTGAACAGTTTTATTTATTGCCCCCCACAAATAGGATCTTTATGCTTAAACAGCAACAGTGCTTTTTACCTGGCACCTAAAGGTCTATAATGAAGGCACCAGGTGAGCCTTCCTGGGGAGAGGATTCCAAAAATGGGGAGCCACTGCAGAAAAGGCCTTTTCTTGTGTTGCTGCCATCCAGACCTCTCATGGAGGAGGCACACAAAGGAGGGCCTTAGATGATGATATCAAGGTTTGGTTAGGTTCATATGGATTTACAAGCTTTAATGCTTTCAAATTTAATATTTATTTCGCAATAATTTTTTAAACGCCAGCTTTCCAGTGCTGTGGTAGCTATTATCCTACTTTAATTAAGCTCACTTGGGTCAACATCTTATAGTTCATTTCCTGCAGCCTGATCACAGTAATAACGTGGGGATGATATTTATTTAAGGTGAAAATGAATCAACAGAGAGAACCTTTGTTAAGCCTAGAAAATCCACAGTAAACCTTTCGGATTTAGCTGCAACCTGCTATGTAATGGAAAGCAATGTTCCAAGTGTCCTTGCAGCCACTGGGCAGGTGAACGACCAGGTCATGAGCGTAGCCCGGGGGGGCAGCTTCCCCCCAATAAATAAAAATCAATAAAAATACATGGCAAATTGAGGTTTGCCCCCCCCCAACAAATGGCCTGCCCCCTGCCCTAACAAAAATCCTGGCTACATCTATGGACCAGGTCCTTGGGCTCTCAAATTAACTTGCATAGTTTTTCTTGGTGGGGAGGAGATGCATAAAAATGGAGGCTGGTCCATAAGGGTGAATGGAGGTCTGCTCTACCAACCTAAGCATGACCCTACTGCCTGCCTTATTTATATCTGGCCCAACGGTTGGCACCAGACATTGGATTCCTCTTTTGTGGTGTTGGCTCTGTAGAACACAACTAGGAGGAGGATGGGGACAAACTAGATTTAGTGGTCTCTGGGCCTGTCCATACCTCTGCTTAATGTAAATTGCCTCACGGCTCCTTTAATTCTCCTTTGTCCATGTGTAATTGTGGAATAAATGAATGAAAATGATATTTATTCTTAGGGAAGGTATGGTGAGGATGACCATGCCTGCCTTAAGACCGATTCTGCGAACAAAGAGGTTCAAAGAAGCCACAAGGAAGGGGCCCTTTGCAGAACTGTTTCTGCATGTTTTACAACCTGAGTTGTAAATGTCTTAACATCCTGAGATGCTGAGACAAAGCAAATGTTGGACTTAAAAGCTTGACTCCCTAAGAGGCTCTTTTCCTGGATAATGTTACAATTAAGTAAAGAATGTATTAGAAGTAGATTGTTAGCCTTGAATTTAGAGGTGACCCAACATAACAAGGAGAAATAGCAGATGATAGTTTAAGAACTAGTACCCTTGCTCAAATGCTTCATGAATATTATAAAACACACCCCTATTGTAAAAACTGCTCATTTGAATGGACATGGGATGTATGTTATTGTTGGGGGTACCTGTTTTACATGTTTAGGAGCAAACATGATGTGGGCGGATCAGGAAGCCTGTAAACTGCAATTTCTTAACCAATAGGAATTGTAGTAGGCATATTTGAACGGTCTTATCTGTGATGTGAACTGGAATGTGCAATCGCCTCTTTCCAGCATGAGTTGGGGGGTTCTTTGCCCACAGTACTGTGTCGACCAGCAATAAATCTGATTCTGCTTGATCATGTTGTAGACTCCTTTCAAAGAGAAATTTGAATCCCTCTGGGAAAAGATCTCTGGGTCAGATTTGTCCAACTATCGTTCTCCATCTGCTGCTGTCCCACAGTTTTTTTCTGCCCTAAATCCAGAGATGTCTTATGCTTTGAAAATCCAAATGGGGAAAAAGGGACATTGATCGCATAGGGAATGTCCAGATAATAGGGAAGAGAAATCTGAAGGGTGGCGGACTTTGCACTGGGAGGAAAACAGAGCTCTGGACATTTCTTTCCCACCAAATTTGATACAGGGAAAAAGAGGTCTGTGGTGCCCCTCCTTAGTCCACAGCTTCATGCCAGAGTGTCGTCCCTCCTAAATGACCAGAAGCGTTGTGTGTGTTCGCCTGTGTAATGATATGGGATTAAAGCATTAGTTGGCTAATTGCACTGATTAAAGCCTACAACTGCTTCCCACCCCTGGCAGAATGTTGTGAGGCAGGATGTGGTGGTGGAGGTGCTGGAAATCTCTCTAATGTAGAAGAAGGCCGTAACTCAGTGGCAGAACGTCCCCTATTCCATCCTTTGCGTATCCAGGTAGGGCTGAGACCCAGGCAAGCCACTACCAGTCAGGGCGAACAAGACTGAGCAAGATGAAACCTTTTCCAGACCCATGAGGACTAGAATCTTGAAAAGGTCTTAGGGCTAAATCTCTGGCATTTCCCAGGTAAGCCTGGGAGAGACCATGCGGGAGACAATGCCAGTGGTCTGACTCTGCATTAGGCACCTTCTTGTGGTGAATCAGTGTGTTCTGGGGGTAATTTGTATCATGCAACAGCCATGGAGAATCTTTATTTGTATTTTCCCCCTTCTTTTGTCCAGTACAGGCAGCAGTGACCCTTACTGCATTGTGAAAATTGACAATGAAGCCATTATCAGGTAAGTGGTGAACATTAGAACACCCACTTTCCCCCCTCCCTCCCTCTTTCTCTCTCTCTCCCTCTCGCCTTGCCCTGCAAAGCAGAGGAAAGGGACCAAAATCTGGACTTAATCCAAGCATACTTTTCATGAGTTACCCCTTGCATTTCAGATTGTGTATGACAGGGGTAGGCAACCTAAGGCCAGGGGCCAATCGCCTTCTGAATCCGTCCTGTGGATGGTCCGGGAATCAGCATGTTTTTACATGAGTAGAATTTGTCCTTTTATTTAAAATGCATCTCTGGGTTATTTGTGGGGCACAGGAATTCGTTCATTTTCCCCACCAAAATATAGTCCAGCCCCCCACATGGTCTGAGGGACTGTGGACCGGCCCATGGCTGAAAAAGGTTGCTGACCCCTTTTCCTTTTAAGCACCTGGTCCTTTTTATCTCTCCCTTCCTCCCACCAGGACAGCCACTGTGTGGAAAACACTATTTCCTTTCTGGGGCGAAGAATACGAAGTCCACCTCCCCCCCACCTTCCACTGCGTGTCATTCTATGTCATGGACGAAGATGCACTCAGGTATGACATCACTTCCTGCGGAGATGAGGCTCTTCCTCCTGGCTCTCCTTTTTAACGGCGCTGCATCTGCGCAGCAAGTTTTTGTGGACTCCATGCTTCTAGTGCATGCAAGCTTTGTGGAGCATCCTCGCAACACCATCCTCATTGAAATGCCACACATACCCCTCATTTTACTTGTATTTACCCTTTCGGCAGAAATTTCAATAGGTTCAAAATAAATATATGTGGAAGTGATAAATCTGGAAAACATAGTGCCTTGCACCTTAAAAGCTGCAGTGGTAAACCTTTCTTAAGCTTTCTTTTCTGTAAATAAATAAATGAATAAATGTGCTACTGCTAAGCTTGGGTCTTCTGACACCTCCCTGTTGTGTGTGGCTGGTGCCATTTCTAAAAAAATTATTATATTTATATATCACTATTTATTTAAAATAATAATCTTTTTTAGATAATATTTTTTATTAGTTTTTCAATTACAATAATCGAATAAAAGCCTCATTATAATAATGCCAAATTAATATACAATTACTAATCCCAATCATTCCGATGCCAAATTATATAATTTAGGTGGCCTCCCACGTGCTAGAATTGATGGTTTGATGATTTACCCAGTACTTTATTTAAAATAATAATCAGAGCGGTTTACATCAATTGTACATAAAACCATGCAATAAAGACCATATTAAAAAAAAACTTAAAAATAACTTCCAGTAGCACCTTAAAGACCAACTAAGTTAGTTCTTGGTATGAGCTTTCATGTGCATGCACACTCTTCAGATATACCAGGTCAGATATCTGAAGAAGTGTGCATGCACACGAAAGCTCATACCAAGAACTAACTTAGTTGGTCTTTAAGGTGCTACTGGAAGGAATTTTTTTTGTTTTGACTATGGCAGACCAACACGGCTACCTATCTGTAACTTAAAAATAACTATTGTGGAAAGATGTATTCTTATTGGCCTGCATAAGCCTGATGGAATAGAAAAGCTTTCAGCGTGTATTTGAAAGTCGAAACAGAAGGTGCCTGCTGAATCTGTATTGGCAGAATGTTCCACATTACTGAGCGGATGACAGTACAGCATCCCTGATAGATGGGCCGGCTGGCCAGGCCTGGATATGTACCTTTTGCTACCTGAGGTGAAGGACAAGATTGTAGCCACCCATCCCGTAATGCAAGATGGTATCCCAACCCCCTGTACAGAATCTGACCTGGTTGCTAATTGAAACATGAATATCACAAGATCTCCCACTTTATCTGTGGGGTTCAGGGGAATGGCGGGTGAGCTGTTGCCACTCCCAACATCCGCTGCCTGAAGCAGGTACATCACTCTGCCTGGGGCAAGGACCGGCCCTGCACTCATCCTCTTAGGAATTATGTGCAAGCAAGAAGAACCCTGACCCCAAGGCAGCCTCTTCCACTGCCAAGAAATTCTTTTACCATTTGGAAATAACATTCTGGGGAAAGGTGTCTGTTCCTAGTGCTAAAAGGAAAAGGAGTAGCATTGGGAGAGGGTTTCTCAGATGGGTCGCCAGGAAAGGTTGTTGTATCACATGTCTTTAGGTGATACTGTGGGTTTCAATGTGAGACAATCTCCCTCTCTTGCCTCCAGTCCAATTTCAGTTCTAGTCCAGATCAATAAAACCTGAAATGCCCCAGACTTATACTCTCTGGTTTCTTGGACATCCCATTTACCTTAGGTTTTTTTGTTTTTGTTTTCTTTTCTCATGCCAGCCGGGATGACGTCATCGGGAAGGTCTGCATCACCCAAAGTCTGTTGGCTGAGCACCCAAAAGGTGAGATTATTCCCTCTGTTGGGAGAGGTAAATAATTTTGAATGAGTAAATTGAACAAATTTGGTGCACGGTCCCTGCCCCAAAAAGTCAGTATCTGCAGATAGAGTCCTTCCCAAATAACTAAAGCAGGCGAACCTCCCATTTCTTTCTCATTTTCTTTGCCTTCCCCCCTTATTCTTAGTAAAGAAGGATGTTTGATGGATAACAAATTTGGCAACGAATTGTAAGATCACATTCATTTTTTTAAAACAGTGTTTCTGGCCATACAAAGAGTACCTTTAAACACATGGGACGGTTACCTGAGCCTCGAGATGCATGTGAACTCTGCACAACCCAGTCTTGACTGTTGTGTGCAAACTCTCATACTGTAACTGCTGCTCATGATCAGCTATACAGCGAGGGGAGGGGAATGTGCAAATTAAATGCAGATATGTAGATATTCCTGTTTTGCACAATTTATTCCAAACACAGACTGTAGGAGTGAGAGGATCCCCTAACAGAATCCTCTGCTATTTATCCATGCAGATTCCAGATTCAGCTGCTTCTCCCTCCAATTCATATAAGTCCCATTTCTCTCTCTTTGTGTTATTCTTGTGGGTCTGAACCCAGAACAGGTTTGAGGGCAGCAGTCAAGTACTGGATCCGAGCTGGATCTCCTGCTTCCACCCACTTCCATCTTATCTGTCTACCTTCCTAGACAGGAGCAAAGAGAGGACGTGATCTGCTGGCTCAAGGATCAGGGGATGTCTTGGGAGGCCCAGTGACTCATCTTTGGGATGGAGGCGGAGAGAGAGATTGTGTCTGTGAAAAGAATCTTCCTCTCTTGACCTTTGGGGTGATTTCTGCCCAGTAACTTAGATGCTTTCCCAAGATTCAGAGGTGATGATTGCTTTCTTGGCTTTAGGCCTGGGTTCAGGGTCTCCTGGAGAACAAATCCCTGAGCTGGCTGTGTGAATATTGCAATGTTTTCATGTGGTTTTGTGGGTCTGCTATGCAGGTTATTCATCTCTCAGGAGGACAGCACGCCCTCCAACATCTCACAGAGCACACTTGTAATGCCACAGTTCTTTGTGAGTTGCTCCACTATAGTTTTTTATTATTATTTGTTGCAGATATGCATATACCGTTTTTCATCAAATGAGATTGCAGATACATTTATGAGGAAATCAGACAACAGAATTAAACAGTGCAGTATATCAGCCTTTGACAGCCTAGTTTCCTCCAGAGTCTAGAGCAGAGGTATCCTTTTATTTAAAATGCATCTCTGGGTTATTTGTCGGGCATAGGAATTCTTTCTGGTTTTTCCCCTAAATATAGTCCAGCCCACCACATGGTCTGAGGGACGGTGGACCGGCCCACAGCTGAAAAAGTTTGCTGACCCCTGGTCTAGAGGTTTTGGACTACAGGTCCCATTTTTGTTTTTGTTTTTTCTCATGGCATTTAGGTTAAAAAAAAAAAAGCAGATACTGTGTTGCAGGCTGGCAATGAAGAATTGAATCCAATGCTTCTTTGATGAAAATAGGGACGTCTTATTCCATCATCATCATTTTATTATTTAAACCCAACCCATCTGATTAGGTTGCCCCAACCAATCTGGGTAGCTTCCAACGTCTATAAAAACAAAATAAAGCTTTAAACATTAAAAAAGCTTCCCTATACAGGGCTGCCTTCATATGTCTTCTAAAGGTTGTATAGTTACTTATCTCCTTGGCTCCGGGGGGGCGGGGGTTGTTGCATAACTCCATACCCTCCAACATTTCTGTGATGAAAATAGGGGCATCCTGAGGAAAAGTGGGACATTTCAGGATCAAATTAGAAACCTGGACAGCTTCTGTGAATCCGGAACTGTCCCTGGAAAATAGGGACATTTGGAGGGTCTGCAATGCTAGCCCTACACAGAACAGACCAGTAAATTGGAGCAAGTGGTCCATTCATTTTGTGTGAAATTCCCTCCCTCTTGCATCACTGCAGCAGCTGCATTCTGTTCGTTGACAACATTGCATGACTGACTCTTCCCTGTCTGCAGCTAATGAGAGACTTCCTTTTTCTGCTGCATTTCTAGGTCTGAACTTTAAAATGCTGTGTCTGTGTGCTTTTGCTTTGGGGTTTTTTCACTAGCACTTTCCCCCCATGAAAACATGCTCTTTACCGCTGAATCGGACCAAATGGCAATCCGCGAAAAATTTGAATTGAAGTTTGTTTTCTGACTTAGCGTTAAAAAGCAGGTTTTCCTGGGGAAAGTGACAAAAGCGGCAAAAAAAATAAAAATAAAAGTGCTCAGGCACAGAGCTTTAAAGTGCCAACCTCTGCCTAGAAAGCGCAGGGCAAAAGGTAGGCGTGGATGATCCCACGCCTTTAGCCCATAACTCTTTCCTAGCATAGGCAAGACCCAGCACATTTACTGGCTTGTTCCAATAAATGGGATGGAAAAGATGAACAGGGTGACAACAGTGCCGGATTTATATATAAGCTAAACAAGCTATACATTAGGGCCCCTGGGCCCCAAAAAAAATTAAAGGGGGAAAAAACTGGATGTACATTTCCAAAATATAAGATAAAAAATAAAATAAAACCTACATACAGCAACAGTGTTTTGTGTTGTGTAGGCTCCTATGATGTAAGTAATGGGCCACGCCTTCTAGCCTGCTCCTTAAAATATCACTGGTTTGCTCATTTCTATATATAGGGTGCCTCCATTCTGCATGGACTGGTTGCATGGTGACATATGCAAATGGCTTTAGATACCTATTAGGTCCATAAATTACCATATAGCGTATATTCAACACAAAAAACAGTGACAATTTGTTGTTGACAAAGGACAGCTGGCCATATAAAGGGCCCTGTTACCTTCAGTAGCTTAGGGGCTCATCAAACCTAAATCTGGCCCTGGACTAGGTGGCAAGAGGACTAAGAGCTAAGGAAGACTCCAGAGTCAGAATAAAATGTCAAAGAAGTTTTTAACAGTCTCCAGCTGTGTACACACTCCTGTTTAATCCACATCAGGATGCTCCCACTGCTGGTTTGGGAAGCGTTAAACACATAATGTCAGCCAATATCCATATCTGTCTTGTTGCTTCTTAGGAAATATATATATTTATTTTGGTCAATAACTAGTAGAGTTCTTAGGAAATATTTTACACTGTATTTTTGTGTTGTGAACTAACCTGAGATCTATGGATGAAGGGCAGTATACAGCAATTTTTTTAAAAAAAAAGTAGTATAAACACCGACAACTGGGAAACACTGGCCTGCGAGTGCTCCAAATGGAGAACAACCTTTACCAAAGGTGTCATGGACTTTCAGGACGCTTGAACTCAGGGCAAAGGGGAGAAACGTGCTAAGAGGAAGGCACGCTTGGCTAACCCTCACCGTGACCAACTCCCACCCGGAAACCTATGTCCCCACTGTGGAAGGATGTGTGGATCTAGAATTGGCCCCCACAGTCACTTATGGACTCGCTGTTAAAACCATGTTCATGGAAGACAATCTTGCTCGACTACGAGTGATCGCCAGAGAAGAAGACAGATTTTTAAAAGTAAAAAATAAAATACTGTTTTGTGGTGTGGTTTTCAACAAATCAGCTTCGACCGGAACTGAGAAAAACAATCTATCTGTGCTTTCAGCTGGTAATGCGCACTCAGCCTTCATGACCCTTGTGGTCCTTTTCCAGCTCTATGATTCCGTGATCTTCTTTGACCATCCCTGTGAGGGTAGGGCACGGTTGCCCCTGAGTTGAAAATCTTGTGCTTCCTTCTCCCTGTCTCTGTTCCCAGGCTATAATGGCTGGCTGAACCTCACTGAAATTGACCCAGACGAGGAAGTTCAGGGGGAAATCCATCTCCAGATTGAGATCGTTGACAGCGGTGCCGTGAGAAAGCTGCGCTGCACTGTGTTTGATGCCAGGTAAGGCTGTGCTGTGCCAGAGACGAGGTTGCAGGGCAAGGGTTTGCAACCTCCCCTCCCCTGTGACCTTATGCCATCCAGCCCTCTATCTGATTTTAAGGTGCTTCCACAAGCTGTAAAGCCCAGACCCTTTGGCTGGAGCAATCTGCCCCTCTTCCCCCACAAAGACTCCTCAGTACTGTAGCTTACCCCTCACAGAACTACAGTTTTCAGCATCCTTAACAAACTACAATTCCCAGGATTCATAAATTCATTCATTTATGCTTTTCAAGTTTATACATTTCACTAATTTTACAATCATTTTGACATTTCAAAACTTGACTTCCTTCTCCCTCTTTCTGCGGTTCCTTAAATTTATTTTTAATACCTTCCACATATCCAGATTAACGTAATTTGCTCATTTATTCATTTACTTTAAATATATACTCTGGTCAAACTGCAGGTTATTACAATAATCCTGCCAGTGTTCTTATCTGTTTACAATTTACCTGTAAATATTCAATAAACCATTTCCATTCTTTGCTAAAAAGTTTGTTATCTTGATTTCTTATTCTTCTGGTAGGTTTAGCCATTTCTGCATATTCCATAAATTTTTGTATCCATTCCTCCCTTGCTGGGACTTCTGCTTATTGCCATTTTGGGGCGAGTAACATTCTTGCCACTCTAGTCACATACCTGAATAAGTTTCTATACAGTTTTGGTAGTTCTGCCCCTATAATTCCCAAAAGAAAAGCTTCTGGGTTGTTGTTTTTTTACAAATGATATATTAAACATCATTTTCAATTCATTACATATCAGTTCATTACATACCCCACCCATCTGGCTGGGGGAAACCCAGCCAGATGGGCGGGGTATAAATAAATAAATTATTATTATTAAATTATTATTTCCCAGTAAGCTTTAACCTTACTACAAGGCCACCACATATGATAAAAAGAAACTTATTTCTCTTTACATCCCAGGATTCCTTGTTGGAGCTCATGTGCTTTGAATGTGTGGTGTTTGCACAATCTGAGTCAGGCCACCAGCCCTTGCAACTCAGTCTTGCCTACAGCAGCCTTCTTGGGTTTCTGTCCTGGCTCCCAGGTCTACTCAGGGATACTGGAGATTGGAGATGGGGCCTTCTAGATGCAGAGCATGCACTCTGCCACTGAGCTACTCTGTGTGGAGTCTGTCCCTCCGCCCCCCCCCCCCCGAGGATCAAGCCAAGCCCTTTGTCAGGGAACATTCTGAGCCCTCTCTAATTGCAAGAGCCCTTAATCATGGGGGATTGGCTGACTGAAGGAATGAGCTGTGCCGTTCCTTTAAGAACAACAGAGAGAACACAGGGCGGTAATGCTGGGTCAGATAGACAGCCCTTCCAGCTTATTAATAAAAATTATTAATGATTTCGGTGAATAGCACTTGTGAAAGTGCTTCCCATAAATTTTCTTGCTCTAGAGCTGGCACAGTACAGCAGCTAAGAGACTGAGCCCTCACAGGGATTTTATTTGTCAATTTTTTTTGACTACATTTTATTTTAGTCAATTTTTTGTTGGCAATATATTTTATATTACAAATTTCCCATATAATACATAATCGTTTTTTCTTTTATCGACTTCCCATCCCATTTTTCATGGTGTTTTTTTTTATTCTTCCCCTTTGCTGCACCCTATCTTTCTTCTTTTATATCATAACCATAATACAATAATCTCTCATTCTTTCTGTTGCTCGTAGTTCGAATCATGCTCACAAATTCATCATCCTATAATATTTCTTCAAACAATCTGGAAAAGGCTTCCATTCCTCCTTAAAGCAATCATCGTTCTCTAATTTTAGCTGTTAGCTTTGCAGATTTAGCCTAGCCCATTGCTTATCCATTCTTCTTTGGTGGGAACTACTACTTCTTCTTTTCATTTCTGTGCATAAAGAATCCTAGCTTCATACATAAACAACCTAACCATCTTATTTGGGGACTTCCGTCCTTATAATCCTTAGATTCGTTAGTCGATTTTTAAAAAGTCTATATCCCACCTTTGCTCAAAGGGGCTCAAGGCGTCATGCGTGGCTCTCCCTCTCTCCCTGTTGCCCTCACAACAACCCTGTGGGGTAGGCTAGGCTAAGAAACTGTGACTAAACCAAGGTTACCCAGTGAGCATCATTACCGAGTAGGGATTTGAATTCTTCCAGGCAGCTTTTGACAAACGAGCCTCTCTCTCCTGGCCTCAGTCCCCTTCCCTGTTTGTAAAATGGGGAATAATGCTGATGTACCTTACAGGGTTGTTTTTGCTTTTATTTAAATTTGCCTTCTGCCAGGTCAGACCCGTGGTTCTAGCTGAGACCCATCTAGCTCAGATTGTCCATTCATTGACTGCTAGCGGCTGTCCAGGATCCCCAGCTGGGGAATGAATCGGGGATCTTCTTCATGCAAAGCTCTGCTCTAATAGAAATGCTGAACCCACTTTGACCATTTGCATTAAAAATCAGAGGGGGCGGGCAGGGAAATCAACCAACATAATTGCATAGCTGGTATGAAACAGCGCAAGGAGGATTCATGGTTTTGTGGTGGGCACAGCAAAGATGAGACGGAAGGCAAAGTTCAGGCTTGCGAGGGTGTAGCAGGGAATGCCTGATCATTGCTGCTGTGCAAGCGGAGGATCTGGCGATGTGAGTCAGAGATGCGTTTTTATAAAGCAATAAACTTTCCCAATTTTCCTTTCTTTACTGTCTCGCGGTATCCACCAGTTCTCTGCTGGAAATAATCCTTTCATTAAAATGAAACTCTCAAACTCGGCGGGAGAAAAACATTGAATGTTCAAAAGGAAGCCTGTGCAGAGTGACGCTGTGTTTGAATGCTGGGCCCCCGGAAGAGGGTGCAAAGCCATATGCTAAGGGCTAGTGGGGGTGTTGTTGTTGTTGTTTAGTTGTTTAGTCGTGTCCGACTCTTCGTGACCGCATGGACCAAAGCACGCCAGGCACTTCTGTCTTCCACTGCCTCCCGCAGTTTGGTCAAACTCATGCTGGCAGCTTCGAGAACACTGTCCAACCATCTCGTCCTCTGTTGTCCCCTTCTCCTTGTGCCCTCCATCTTTCCCAGCCTCAGGGTCTTTTCCACGGAGTCTTCTCTTCTCATGAGGTGGCCAAAATATTGGAGCCTCAGCTTCAGGATCTGTCCTTCCAGTGAGCACTCAGGGCTGATTTCCTTAAGAATGGAGAGGTTTGTTCTTCTTGCAGTCCATGGGACTCTCAAGAGTCTCCTCCAGCACTATAATTCAAAAGCATCAATTCTTTGGCGATCAGCCTTCTTTATGGTCCAGTTCTCACTTCCATACATCACTGCTGGGAAAGTGGGGGTGTTAAGGGATGGTAATACTACAGAAGAATGTTAGAAAACAGCAACACAAGCCCTTTGACAGAAAGAGAAAACGAGGGGAGCAATTTAGGGGAGCCATGGCAGCTTGACAGAGATTGTGATGCCATGTGACTTTTACTTTTTTGTTCATTCTTTGTTTACGTGCTTTCTTCCGAGCCTCAGATCTAAAAGTGCCCAAATTTGCTCATTCTTCAGTTTGCTGTATAGCCTTCTCTGTTTCTCTTATGTAACTGAGGTTGCGAATAAGGTTACGAGTAATAGGCTGAACCAAAGCATTTTGCAGAAGGAAATTGCAACCCCACCCTCAAATAAAGGCAGACTGTGTACACACCATATATTTAAAGCACTCGCAAAAAATTTTCAGAATGGTAGTTTGCTGGGAATTTCAGAGGTGAACTACAGTTCCCAGAGTTCTATTATTTGGGGTGCGAAATGTGCTTTAAATGCACCTGTCAGTTTGGGTTTCTATGTTCCTCAGTTTTTCAGTCTTAACTTCAGTTTGCAACATTTCCACGTCAGTCTGTGGAATGTAGAGAAATTTTAAAAAATTGGGAAATGATATACAATGAGATGAAGAAAATGTTTAAAATGACATTTGTAAAAAAACCAGAAGCATTTTTGTTAGGGATTGTAGGACAAGACCTGCCAAGGAAAATAAAGAATTTATGTATGCTACAACAGTGGCAAGAGTCTTGATTGCGCAAGGATGGAAGAATGAGGAAACCCCAACAAAAGAACAGTGGCAAGAGAAATTGATGAACTATGCAGAACTGGCAAAATTGACATGCAAATTGCGAGGCAAGGACAACAGTTACTTTAAAGAAGATTGGGAGCCTTTTTCAAATTATCTAAAAAGACAACAAAATGAACTGGACTCCTTGGCAGGTTTTGAATAAACATACACAAATTTATTGAGGGTTAATATAGTAGATATATAATATAAGGATGTATACAATTTTACAAAAAAACCACCACTTCTGATGTGGGTTGCCCCGGACATTTTAACCAATTTTGGAAATTCCACCTAGGCGCTATTTCTGACAGATGAATTCCAGTTGTGTCCGGGAAAATCCCAGACATATGGCAGCCCTGCTTAGCGTACCAGTTCTAATCAAATCCTAACATTTATTAAACCCCAAGCATTTAGCACCCGCAGATCTATAACAATATTCTCTCTCTCTCTCTCTCTCTCTCTCTCTCTCCTTCCTTCACAGAGATTTGGCTCGGAAAGACAGAAACGGAGCCTCTGATCCCTTCGTCAGAGTCCGCTATAATGGCAAGACACAGGAAACTTTGGTGAGCTCCAGCTGTAAGGAGAACAAGGTGCCGGTGTGGGGATGGGGATAGGGGAAGGGCTACATAAGGCATTTAAGGGCAGGTGCATGCCATGCACAGAAAGTATGTTGCTTTCCCCCACAAAGAGCCACAGGAACTGTACTTTAAGGCCTTGTTGGGAATGACAGCTCTGTAAGGGTGAAACTACTGTTCCTAGAGTGGGGAGCTGTGAGCTTTAAATGTGTGGTCTGAGTCTGCGCTCTGGAGAGGCAGCCACTGCGCCTGCCAGATATATCCCACTATCGTATTTGTTTCCCCAGCCTTAAGTCCAGATGGGCAGGGTACAAATACAGTGGTACCTCTGGTTACAAACTTATTTCGTTCCGGAGGTCCGTTCTTAACTTGAAACCGTTCTTAACCTGAGGTACCACTTTAGCTATTGGGGCCTCCTGCTGCCACCGCCACGCAATTTCTGTTCTCATCCTGAGGTAAAGTTCTTAACCCGAGGTACTACTCCGGGTTAGCGGAGTCTGTAACCTGAAGTGTTTGTAACCCGAGGTGTTTGTAACCCGAGGTACCACTGTAATAAAATTATTATGATGATCACTGTATATTAAGTCCTGTACAAGCCTAGGCGAGTGGGGCCCAAAACAGCAGACTGTCCCAGTGTGAAGCGTTCTAGTTCAGGATGCTCCTTTTCATTCCTCCTCCCAACTGGCTTTCCATTCCCTGTTCACTCGGTGTATGAGTCCCCGTTTGACTCTTTTTCTCGTACCACTTTTATTAGCTCCCCCCTCCCTCCGCAAAAGAAAGATATTTGGTACTTTGGCAAATTTGGGAAATTGCTGGTCCCTCTCTGGCTACATAAGAACCAGGCCTCAAAATAATGGAGGTCATTTTTAGCACACACAAATGGAAACTCTGCCCCAAACATTGCAGGTGTGTGCGTCTCGGGAAGAACCTTCACAGCTCTCTTTTTTCAGGAAGGGAATGGTCCAAAATGAGGCTCCAGCTGGTCAAGTGAGAGAGTGAACGGGCATGTGTCTCTCTCTCTCTAATCCTCTTTTTTCTAGCCACTTCATTCCATCCAGTGTTATGAGTTTGGGCGGGTCAGTCTGGATGACATCCTTGGCTCCCCAGCAGGCTCTTCCTCCTCTTCCTCCTCCTCCTCTTCCTCCTCCTCCACCTGTTCTCACCAGCATCTTTTAAAGAATTTGCTTTCGGGAGGAAGAATTTGCTTCCTTTATTGGCTTTGCCTGTCGTCCAGGTGATCAAAAAATCTTGCTACCCAAGGTGGAATGAGACCTTTGAGTTCGACCTGGACGAGTCGGCTGTGGAGAAGCTCTGCGTCATCGAAGTCTGGGATTGGGATCTCGTCAGCAGGAACGATTTTCTGGGGAAGGTGAGCAGTGGGGAAGGAGGGCTTGGAAGAAGATACATTTAAACCTTCTCCTAGCAAGGGGGCTGTCCTGTTCAAAGGCTGATCTCTTCGGTTTTCTGCCTTTGCGTTCTGTGTACTTTTTTTTAAAGGAATTCCCGCTTTCAGGAGGGTGGGGGAATAAACATTTTAAAATCAAATACGATTGCAGCAAGCATAGAGATATGGAAAAGGCTGGAGTGACGGGCAGATGGGAAAGACGGTCCTACATTTGGCGTGCCTCTTGTACACTGCCCTGTGCAATTGGAGGGCAAGTTATAAATGCTTCTCGTATATAAAAATAAATGGGAAAAGCTGCCGCTCAGGGAATGTGGCTCTCAACAGAGAAGAGCACTGTCCACTCACAACACTGACTTATGGGGGTGCTCAGAAGTGTTGCTGAGCCGCCCCTGGCCAGTTTTTAGTATATATTGTTAACCAATAGGTCTTTCTCATTCCCTGCTCCCAGGCCTGTACAAAGTTGGGGGTAGTCAGGTACCCTTATCCCAGGCCTCAGAGGGCTAAGCCGGCTGGTGGGCCCTGTCCTGCCAGTTTATAACTTTATTCTAACAAAATTCCTGCCCTGAGCCTCAGACAAGCTGTTCATGGGCGTACCTGCTCCTATCGGGTTATGTTTTTTGGAAATGGGAGGTGCTGTGGAGACATGGGGAGGCCTTGCTTCAGATGGGAGTAAGCACAACTTTCTTTTCCTTTCCTTTTGCAGGTAGTATTCAATGTCCAAGGGCTACAGGCGGTCCAACAAGAGGAAGGGTGGTTTATGCTTCGACCGGACAAATCAAAGCCAAGGCGGGATGAGTGAGTCTGTTTTTCAAAGGGGAGCTTCACTTGTTTGCCCCTAAGTCAACCTGTAAAGGATTTTGCTGCTGCCACAGTCCTGCTAGATAGAGTGTTTAAGGAACACAGGTGGCGCTGTGGTCTAAACCACTGAGCCTCTTGGGCTTGCTGATCAGAAGGTCGGCAGCTCGAATCCCTGTGAGGGGGTGGGCTGCCATTGCTCTGTCCCAGCTCCTGCCAACCTAGCAGTTCAAAAGCATGCCAGTGCAAGTAGATAAATAGGTACCGCTGCAGTGGGAAGGCAAACGGCGTTTTCGTGTGCTGCTCTGGTTTCCGTCACGGTGTTCTACTGCGCCAGAAGTGGTTTAGTCACGCTGCCCACATGACCTGAACAGCTGTCCGTGGACAAACGCTGGCTCCCTCAGCTTGAAAGCAAGATGAGTGCTGCAACCCCATAGCCGCCTTTGACTGGACTTAACCGTCCAGGGGTCCTTTACCTTTAGAGTGTTTGCCTTACTTATCTTTGTTACTGACAAAATAGTTTCTCCTTGGAGCCAGGGGCATAAAAATCTCTTCTGCCCAGGGGCGGCGGCAGGCGTCATGTATTTATTCCTTTCGGAAAATTTACGTCCCGCTTGACTGTATAGAAAAACCTCAGAGTGGTTTCATAAATGCAGCCCTGCATCCTAGCATTACCCAGTCATTGCTGTTCCGCTATAAAGCTGGAGAAGGAAAAGACTTGAGAGGGGATATGAGAGCCATGGTCAAATATCGGATGGAGAAGCTTGTTTTCTCCCGCTCCCGAGGGCAGGACCCAAACCAATGGATTCAAAGGGTGAGAAAGGAGAGTCTGGGTAAACATTAGGAATAACTTTGTAGTTGTATGAACTGGGGCATCAGACCCCCCTTCGTTGAAGGTTTTTAAACAGAGCTTGGGTGGCCATCTTCATGGATTCTTTATCCGCCATTCTTGCATTGTGGGAGGTTGGACTTAGACGACCCTGGGAGTCCCTTCAAAACAGAACCTAAAGACTCCTACAAAATCACAAGGGCCTGTAGCTCATGTCCTATCTGAAGAGGGCCGAGGAGCCTGTGGCTCTCCAGTCGTCCTTGCTGGCTGAGAGTGGTGGGAGTTGCAGTTGGGTAGCATCGCTCCTGAAGGATTCTGTGGTCCATGGTGGGACCATGTAGTTAGTTTGCGTCAATCACATTGCCCCCTTTCCCCTTCCTTTCCAGGGGCAACCTGGGCTCCCTACACCTCCAGTTGCAGCTTCGGGATGAGACGGTGCTTCCATCCATCCACTACCAGCCTCTTGTCCAGCTTCTGTGTCAGGAAGTTAAAGCAGGTGCCCAGGTGAGATCCATCGCTTTTGGCGGGCAGGCCCTTGAACTGGGGTGACCCAGGTTCTTCCCTTCACTCAGCTGTAAGGCTCGCTGGCTCACCAATCATTTTCTCTTAGCTTAACCTACTTTGCAGGGTTGCTGTGAGTATAGAAATGCATTTGAAACCCATGCGTGCTGCCTTTAGCTTTTTGGGAGAAAGGTAGGACAGCGATCTTGGAGATGCACCTGTTTAGACATGCATTCTCCTGATCTCCAGGCCTGAAGCTCCTGATCTAATCGCTTTGTTAATGCTGTTTTAATGGGCTTGTTTTATTGTACATCTTAATTATGCACGCTTGGAATGCCTTGACGAAATGAACTTATTGTGCACTTTGATTGCACATGGATATATTTTGTAACTCGGTTTTACACTTGTAAGCTGCTTAGAAGCCATGTTGGCAAGCGAGCAGAATGTGTATATAAATAAATAACGCTGTTAAAGAAATATTTGATGACGTTGAGAATAGACCCCCTAATTTTGTGCATGCAGGTGGAGTGGGGGAAACTCTCCATCACGCTTTAATTGAATTTTTTCCTCCTGAGTTTCACGTGTGTTACAGCCTCCCTGGGGGTCTAACTCCTCAGTCGCTCCCCTTCTTTTTTCCCCTCCTGGCAGGACGGGAAAGTCCATTTAATAACCCTGATTGACGACACCACGACTGCCGAGTGCAGGCAGGAAGTTGCCGTCAACCTTGTCAAGCTCTTTGTGGGCCAAGGGTTGGCCAAAGAGTTCTTGGACCTCCTCTTCAAATTAGAACTGGATAAAACCGGTAAGGATCCCGGGCGCATGACTGGGACATGGGAGGCTACCATGCTCTGTGCAGCTGGGGTACCATTTTATTAGAATGGAGGAGAGAGTGCAATGCATGGGGGGGGGGGCGAGGAAGTCCATACCTGCTACAAAAAAATTGATCGGTTGGACCCAGGGGCATCTTACCCATAGAGGCTAGTGGTGCGGGGTGCCAGGGCGCCAAGTTCTGGAGGGCGCCAGGGAAGAGGCAGAGGCTGGACGCGGCACCTCCTGGCATCAGCTTGCCGTCCTCACCCGCCTCTGCCATGCCACACTGAAGCAGCGCCGCGCCCGGAGCTTCCGCCTGCCATAGCCACCACAGCACGAAGTGGCCAGCTGAGCCAGGAGCCACCACGTCCAGCCTCCGCATCTTGCCTGCTGGAGGAGCTGCCCTCCAGCCACTGCCCACCTCCTCCAGCCCCACAGAGCTGGGCGCAGTGCCATCCTCCCGAAAAAAGGTGGGCAACTCTGGGAAAGGGATGGTGGTTCTGGAGGGATCTTTGCACCACAGTGCCGGATATGCTTAAGACAGCCCTGGTTGGACCTGGGCATGGGCAGTTCCTGTCCGCCTATGGCATTTCCAGAGTGCTACCATAATTTGGGTGGGTTTCAGCCACATGCTGGCAAATCCAGGTTCCTAGAATCACAGATGGGGCAGCTAATAATAATAATAATAATAATAATAATAATAATAATAATAATTTATTATTTATACCCCGCCCATCTGGCTGGGCCTCCCCAGCCACTCTGGGCGGCTTCCATAGAAAGCAAAAATACAATAAAATATCACACGTTAAAAACTTCCCTGAACAGGGCTGCCTTAAGATGTCTTCTGAATGTCAGGTAGTTGTTTATCGCTTTGACATCCGCTGGAAGGGCGTTCCACAGGGCAGACGCCACTACCGAGAAGGCCCTCTGCCTGGTTCCCTGTAGCCTTACTTCTCGCAATGAGGGAACCGCCAGAAGGCCCTCGGCGCTGGACCTCAGCGTCCGGGCAGAATGATGGGGGTGGAGACGCTCCTTCAGGTATACTGGACCGAGGCCGTTTAGGGCTTTAAAGGTCAGTACCAACACTTTGAATTGTGCTCGGAAACGTACTGGGAAGACAGCTTCCTATGTTCCTGTGTTCTGTTTCAGATGAGCCAAACACTCTGTTTCGAAGCAACTCTCTGGCCTCTAAGTCAATGGAGTCATTTCTGAAGGTACTTGATGGGTTTGTGGTTTGCTTGTGTGAATCTTGAGTATGTTTATGTCTTTCTGTTTTTCCATCCATCTATATATCTCCTGGGATAGCTCAGTCAGAGCACGAGCCTCTTGATCTTGGGGTCGTGGGTTCAAGCCCCACGTTGAGCAAAAGATTCCTGCATTTCAGGGGGGCTGGACTCTTGGTCTCTTCCGACTCTACGATTTTATGATTCTATACTGCCGTCTGATCGTTCAGTCCGCTGTCTCTCCTGTCCTGCCCCAAAATTTCCCATCTGCAGGTGGCAGGCATGCAGTACCTCCACAGAGTCCTTGGGCCGACAATCAACCGAGTGTTTGAAGAGAAAAGATGCATTGAGCTGGATCCCAGCAAAGTGGAGAGCAAGGATATTGGGTAAGAGAGCCGGGATCGGGGACCTTTCTCAGGCTGTACATATTGCTGTGAGTTTCGGGAGCAGCAGTTAGTATGCAGGATGCCTAGGTCCCTTCTAATTTCTGGGGGTCCTGGATTCAGTAGGGGTTAAAACTGAGTAGGTTGGTGAAGTAGGCAGAAAGGCCAGCTTCTTGCTGGATGAGTTGATAGCTCTCAATATTGTTGGTAGTATAACAAAGGAAGCTGTGCCAGAAAGCAAACGGGTGGGCCCCTCTCCCTCACCTGGCTGCTAGTGAGTGGGAAGAACTATAGCCAAGAATGGCTGAGCTGGGCTAGAAGCAGGCAGAAGCAGAGAGTGAGAGTCGTGCTTGATTTCTGCTTCAATCCAAGGCTGTGAGCAAGCCCTTCTGGGGTGTTGGTGTTCATGTGATCCCCAAAAAAGTTTTTGAGTTTCTGCTGAAATGAGGCTGCATTTTAATGTTGTATTTTAATCTTGTCCTTTAAGTTGTATTTCAATCAATTGTTTTATATCTGGTGTTAGCCACCCTGGCTGGGTGAGGGCGGGGTATAAATTTATTTATTTATTTGTTTGTTTGTTTGTTTTGTTGTTGTTGTTGTTGTTGTTGTTGTTGTTGTTGTTATATCATAAGCTCAGGTTGTGTATATATGTGTAAATAAACCCTTTATCTTAAAGACACCCCGTCTCCCTGTCCCTCATTCCAAGGAAACCAAACCCTGGGTAAGCACCTGGAACCACCGAAATCTTGCACCACTCAGAAATTTTCGTGGTGTGCAATAATACGTGCAGGCACACACATGCACACATGATATACATGTGTATATCACAACACTCCACTACAACTAGGAAAATACAGCAATGACTAGGAAAATACATTGTTCCATTTCCATAGAGCACAGTTAAATTCTTAAAACGTGGTCACGTGTGTGGAGGCCCAAACTGTGGTCCCTTGCGGTTTACTCATGTTTGCGATTTACGCAAGAAACACCAGATTTTATTTGTAAAACCAGTTCATACATTTATATTCTGCCTTACCTCCTGGGAGCTCAAGGCAACGCATGTGCTTCCCCTGCCTTCCGTTTAATCCTCACAACAGCCCTGCAGTGTACGTTAGGCTGAGAGAGACCGCGGCTGGCCCGAGAGTCACTCACGGCAGAGGGAGGGGATTTGAACGCCTGCTCCCTGCAAGGTCCTGGACTAAACCACTCTGGCTTATGCAGATGGCAGCGATGATGCTGGAAAGGTGGCACAGTCTCGGGGGCGGGAATCCATTTATTTCTTTTTCTTCCTCTCCCTGTGGCAGCTGCTCCAGCCTCCATCGTATTCACAGCGAAAGCGACGTCATCCAGCAGAGCGCTCAGCACCTTCGGTCCTATCTTGGTGACCTGCTTGGCACCATCGCCAAATCTGCCAGGGCATGTCCCACCATCATCCGCGCCACTTTCCAGCTGCTCTTCAAGAGGGTTGGGGAGCAGTTCCCTGAAGAGAAGGACCAGGTCAGCACAGTGGGATCCTTCTCCTCCTCCTCCTCCTCCTCCTCGCCTCTGTCCTGGCCTGCTCTGACCACTGAACTGCACCGCTTCACCCACTGCAGACCTTGGGAGGGCTTTTCATCATGTTTCCTTGGCAGGCGCTTGAGCAGCATCAACCGTTGCAGGGGGCATCCAGGGCAGTGTGGTTGCCGAGAATTGTCCCTTGAGGACTAGGTGCTTGGGCCTGGCCTGCAGATGCTGACAGGTGGCTAGCACAGGCTTCCTCCCTCCCTCCCTCTCACCCTTTCCCCATCCCTTTTAGATGTTGACATCTGTGCTACCACTCCTTTTCTGCTTGCAGAACGTGAAGTTCATCGCCATCACCAGTTTCCTCTGCCTTCGTTTCTTCTCTCCGGCCATCATGTCCCCCAAATTGTTCCACCTGCAGGAGAAGCACGCAGACGCCCGCACCAGCCGCACCCTCCTGCTCCTGGCCAAGGTAAGAGCCAGCCTGGACTTCACCTCCTGGACAAGAAGGGAGAGCACCCTGCCTGTAAATCCAGCCCCAGCACCTGCACACAGAAAATCCTGGCCCTGTGATCAGTGCTGGCTGCCATTTTAATTCCCCACAATGCCCCTGATGTTAGCATCACTGAGGAATTGTGGGAAATGGGAACGGCAGCTCCTGGAGCCAGCCACCATTTTAATTTCACACATAGCTCCCATTTTTATTTCACACAATGCCCCTGGTGTTAGTTTCACACTGGGGAATTGTGGGAAATCAGAACAGCAACTCCAACAGCCAGCCACCATTTTAATTTCTCACATAGCTCCCATTTTATTTTCACACAATGCCCCGGTGTTAGTATCACTCTGGGGAATTGTGGGAAATCAGAACAGCAACTCCAACAGCCAGCCACAATTTTAATTTCTCACATGGCTGCCATTTTAATTTCCCACAATGCCCCTGGAGTTAGCATCACTCAGGGGAACTCTGAGGAATGGCAGCTCATAGAGCCAGTCACCTGGTGCTAATTGAACGCTACTTCTGCTTCCCACATTGACTGTGTCCAAGGTCTCCGAGAGAGCTTCATAGACTCTTGGAATTGGAAGGGACCCCAAGGGTCATCTAGTCCAACCCCATGCAATGCAGGAATCTCAACTAAAGTACCTGTCACAGATGGCCATCCAGACTCTGCTTTAAAACCTGCAAGAAAGGAGAGTCCACCACCTGTCGTGAGAGTCTGTTCCACTGCTAAACAGCTCTTAGCTGTCAGAAAGGTTTTCCTGATGTTTAGTTCGAATCTCCTTTCTTGTAACTTGAAGCCATTGGTTCAGGTCCTAACCTTCTGGAGCAGGAGGAAACAAGCTTGCTCCATCTTCCATGTTGACAGCCCTTTAGATATTTGAAGATGACCCTCATACCACCTCTCAGTCTTCTCTTCTCCAGGCTAAGCATCCCCAACTCCTTCCACTGTTCCTTATCAGGCTTGGTTTCTAGGCCCTTGATCATCTTGGTTCCAGCTTGTCAACATCCTTCTTAAATGATGGAGCCCAGAACTAGCTGTGCGGGACCTGAAGCACAGGTCTCCTCCGTCTCTTAGGCCCCAGTGTCCTCTCTGCCGTGCACCACACCAGCTTTTCACTTTATTTGTGGAGGCCTGTCCTTGACCTGTGGTCACCTCTCTGAATTCTCGCTTGCCAGGCTGTTCAGAACGTGGGGAACATGGACGCCGGTGTCAGCCGCACAAAGGAACCCTGGATGGCTCCACTGCAGCCCACCATCCAACAGGGCGTCGCACAGATGAAGCAGTTCCTCCTCCAGTTGATTGACATTGAGGAGAAAGAAGGTTGGTGACTAAGGGCAGCCCCAAGCACCTGGGTCTGGTTCGTTCTGATTGGAGGGAGGGAAGGTGCCCTGCAGGGCTGCCAACCAATCATTTTCTTACTGGTGTGACCAATGAACAGCGTTTTATTTGAGGTGGCGGTTGGGGGTGAGCTGAAAACCAGGAGTCAGGCACCCACACAGTATATGTAATGCACATTTAAAGCACGCTCCTTCCCACAAAGAATCTTGGGAACTGTAGTTCACCCCTTGCAAGGCTGCAGTTCCCAGCAACCCTAAACAAACTACATTGCCCAGAATTCTTTGAGGGGGTGTACACAGGCAAAGGGACTGGGCTATGAACTATGACCTTCACCCCTGCCAGATCCTAGGTGGCAAACCATTCTTTCTCTTTCTCAGGGTGGAGCTACACACAAGGGGAAAATGCGCTATAAATAAGTCAGAAATTAAATTGTTATAACAAAAGAAAAACCCTATGTAAAAATCGCACAGAAAATTTATTTGCTCTCTGGCGCCATCTGGTATTGTATGTTTATAACACATTCAAAGTGTTGTTTTTTGACTAATGTAGCTGAGTCCTGAGTCTTCCTGGCTGCAGTATGGGGCTAGATAATAATAACCTACCTAACAGAGTAAGTTGTATGTGACACACTTTGATTGCCAGGTGGGTTTATTTAAAAAATAAAATCCAGTCAGTTTTGTTATGGTTTTGTACTGTCTTTGCAGAATTAGACCCGCAGAAGTCCCCCTCCCTGCAGACCCAGGTTGTGAAAGAAGGGCCTCTGTTTATCTATAAGGCCAGAAGCAAAGGCCCTCTCCTCTCGTCCTCCTTTAAGAAGCTCTACTTCTCCCTAACCAGCGAATCCCTCACCTGTGCCAAGACACCAAGCTGCAAGGTAAGGAGGCAACAGGGGGGGCTGCTGCTGCTGCTGTCATGGCCGCCTGGTGGACTTTCTGGAAGGTTCTAGAAAGCCATTGCCACAGGCACAGGGTATCGGATTAGACAGGCTTTTGCCTGACCCAACAGGGCTCTTCCGCCTGTGACGTACTTATGGGACTTGTCTTTTCAGAAAAGCTCCTTCATCACGCCAGCCAGCATCCGGGCGGCCGAAAAGGTGGAGGAGAAGAGCTTTGGCAACTCCCACGTCATGCAGATCATCTACGCCAATGAGGCCGGCCAGACAGACACAGCTTACCTGCAGTGCAAGGTTGCTGTAGTTGGGGATCCAGTTTAGATGGAGGGGGAGAACCTACAGTGGGTGATGACAGTGGTTCCAGCAGCACCCCTTCTGCAAGCCTGCTTTCTCCAGAGGCTTGGAAGTGGCACCTGGCTTGCTCCTTTCGTCCTGCTACTTTTTCATTGGTCCAGCAGGTTTTGCAGCACTAACAAAAACAAACAAACAAACCCCCAAACAAAAAAACCGCCTTTCTTGGAAACAGGACCTGCAATGCTTGCTTGACCCGAGGCCAGAAAACACCAGCATCTGACACACAATTTTACTTGTGGCATTTCAGCGTTGTGTGTGGCTGAAGGCCAGCCAATTGAAATCACACACAAATTAAATGCATGGAAGGTGGAGCACTTGAAAACAGGGTTTTCCTGGTGCACAGAAAGAGCTTTTACGCGCTTCGCCTTACGCACTGGGCTCTGGGATGCTCTCGCAAGATCTTGTGGGAACTTGGCGACGTGCCTGTTGGGGGGGCAAGGCCCCCACTTGGCATACTGCTCTGGAAAAATGTGTATTTGGGGGGCGGTTAGGGGACGCGGGTGGCGCTGTGGGTTAAACCACAGAGCCTAGGACTTGCTGATCAGAAGGTTGGCACTTCGAATCCCCACAATGGGGTGAGCTCCCGTTGCTCGGTCCCTGCTCCTGCCAACCTAGCAGTTCAAAAGCACATCAAAGTGCAAATAGATAAATAGGTACCGCTCCAGCGGAAAGGTAAACGGCATTTCCGTGCGCTGCTCTGGTTCGCCAGAAGCGGCTTAGTCATGCTGGCCACATGACCCGGAAGCTGTACGCCGACTCCCTCAGCCAATAAAGCGAGATGAGCGCCACAACCCCAGAGTTGTCCGCGACTGGACCTAATGGTCAGGGGTCCCTTTACCTTTACCTTTGAAGGGAGTGGTTCCAACAAATTTTTGCACTGATGTGCCATCCTCGTGTTGTAAGCTGCCTTTTTTTCTGTGATGTATGTATGTTGCTTTTTGGGTGGTTTTTGGCTAAGGGATTAGGCAATTTCAAAAGTATTTAAAGGTTCTTGCTGACCTTTGCTCTAGGTCCTCACCTCCTTGGAAAGGTGGACGGGGGGAGGAATCTGTTTCAAGAGGTGGAGGGAATTAAGATCTGCCTTGCTTTCCCTGGATGCTGCCTCCATCCATTCTTCTCTGACTGATAATGGAGGAGTTAGGGAACACTGAGTCCTTTGGGGAGTTTGGGCTGCAAAAGCGAAACCCCCATTTTCCTGTAACATCTGGAATGTAACAAGCAAAACGCAGTTGTACTGTATACTGAAGGGCTGTGCTGTATCAAATGCATGGATGATATAATCCTGCCCTCTCTGTCTTTCATGGCTTTTCAGTGTGTGAACGAGCTCAACCAGTGGCTGTCGGCCTTGCGGAAGGTTTGTGTGAACAACGCTGGGATGCTGTGTTCCTATCACCCAGGCGTCTTCCGAGGAGACAAATGGAGCTGCTGCCACCAAAAGGACAAAGGCGGTACTATGCTCTTTATTCGCCAAAGCTATCCCAGTGACATAGAATCATAGAATTGTGAAGGGACCCCCAAGGGCCATCTAGTCCAACCCCCTGCCATGCAGGGATCTCAGCTGAAGCATCCATGACAGGTGGCCATCCAGCTTCTGCTTAAAAGCCTCCCATGAAAGGAGAGTCCTGAGGGAGTCTGTTCTGCTGTCAAACGGTTCTTACTGTCAGAAAGTTCAGTAAGGTAGCAGTTGCCTTCAACCTTACTTTTAAATAAGAAAATAAAGCCTTTATTTAGCAAAATATAAGCTGTGAAGAAGTGGGCAGAATTACACCAGGTCAACAAAATAAAAGAAAAGGAACTCCCTGCCACAAGAAATGTCGTTTTCTGTGACCTTCTAGATGTTCTTAGACTGCAACTCCCATTAGCTTTGTCTGCTGACCGGGGATGATGGGATTTGGAGTCCGGTAACTTTTGAAGGACCACAAATGTTGTTGTTGTTCCATTATATGCCACCGATTTCCACCAAGGAGCTCAAGGTGGCATCCATGGTTCTCCCCCTCCTCGTTTCAGTCCCTACAACAACCCTGTGAGGTAGGCTAGGCTGAGAGACTGTGACTGGCCCAAGGTCGCCCAGTGAGCTTCATGGCTGAGTCGGGATTTGAACCCTGGTCTCTCCCAGGTACTAGTCCTGTTGTACTCTAACCACTGTACGACACTGACTCTCAGTCACCCCTGGCTTAGTTCTCACAGCAGCCCTCCTTTGACATGTGTATTCTCCCTCAAAACACATAGCAGGAACAAAAACCCTCCAGCCTTTCATGAAAACTGGGCCTCCTTAAAGAAACCTCACTTTAAAACAACAACACTCCTTTGCCTGCCAGGACTGGGCTGTGACAAAACCCGGCATGGAATTACTCTGCGGGAATGGAATGACCCCTTGGATCCCGACTTAGAAGCTCATTTGATTCTCCGACACTTGCTTGGGGTGCGAGAAGCAATGAGGTAAGTTGACAGGTCTTTCCTTCCTTCTTTCCTGAATTACAAGGTATGCTGAGTGGGTGGGTCTCACTTTTAATTGTTTTATGGGTTTTTTAAAATGGTGTACTATATAAATAACCAAGCCATAGAACTCTCATTCTGTTGCTGAGGTAATTCTCGGGTGCACTAACTCTCCCTTTCATTTCTTACTGTTCAAAGGGAAAAATATTTGGAACTATCAACTCTGGAGAAAAATGAAAATCTTCATTTGACCCAGAATGAAGGTATGATTCATCAGTACCGTTTTAAGTGTGGAGAGCAGAGTGGACTGAGGCTGGATTGGTTCATAGAGCCATGGAGTTGGAAGGGACCAGTGTGGTGTAGTGGTTAAGAGCGGTAGTCTCGTAATCTGGGGAACCGGGTTCGAGTCTCCGCTCCTCCACATGCAGCTGCTGGGTGACCTTAGGCTAGTCACACTTCTCTGACGTCTCTCAACCTCACTCACCTCACAGAGTGTTTGTTGTGGGGGAGGAAGGGAAAGGAGAATGTTAGCCGCTTTGAGACTCCTTAAAGGGAGTGAAAGGCGGGATATCAAATCCCAGGGACCCCATGGGTCATCTAGTCCAACCCCCTGCAATGCAGGAATCACAGCTGAATAATCTCTGACAGATGGCCATTGAACCTCCTTTAAAATGGAGGTTCCAGTGGAGGAGAGTCCATCGCCTTCCAAGGTTGTCCATTCTACTGTCAAGTAGCTCCTACCCTCAGAAAGTTCTCTCTAATGTTTAGCTAGAATCTCCTTTCATATCATTTGAAGCCATTGGTTTCCTCTCCACTGGAGCAGCAGAAAGCAGGTTTTCTCCATCTTCCCAGTGACAGCCCTTCAGATATTTGAAGAGGGCTCTCACATCACCTCTCAGTCTTCTCTTCTCCAAGCTAAATACACCCAACGCCCCCCAACTGTTCCCCATAAGGCTTGGTTTCCAGATCCTTCAGGCTTTATCAGTTCACTTTCTCAAGGGGAACAAAAGACTTTTCAGGCCATCTTCTGTAAGGGAGGGAGAGTTGTCAGTTTGGCTGGGATTATAACACTGCAAAGCAGCAGACTAGAAAAGAGATCCCAGGGTATAGGGAAGCTCAGAGGCAAACAGCGTGAAGGCTTGACCCAAAAGTAATGAAGTAGTATGGAAAGCAAGGGGTTCTTTGGTTGAAAAATTTCAATTTAAACATGGGAACATGTCTAAATCAAAAGATGTTCAATAGAAAGTTCAGCAGTGGGAAAGCTTCCATGCTGTATCGATGGCCTTCAGCCTTGGTTGCCTCTGCTCTTTTTAAAGAATACTGAACACTTTGGGTTGAATCCTGAAACATGGATGGCTCTCTCCAGCTTACTATTATTGTTGTTGTTGTTGTTGTTGTTGTTAAAAGGTACTTCTTGCAGCATGACTAAGGAAAGGGAGATTCATGCATCCTTACTGATATATTGACAAACTACCGTGAATGGACTACCTGCACATAATCCTGTTCGTGTTCTCTCTCTCTCTCTCTCTCTCTCTCTCTCTCTCTCCTGCTATAGACTCTGAAAATGCCGATGGACCTAGCCGGCTTTTCCAGGTGTTGCAAGATCTTGAAGAAATTCACAGTAAGGAGCTTTCCCGGTTGAGCGACTTGGCCAACCAGGACCGAAATCATCTTGTGGAACTGCAGACATGACTGTTCGCACAGGCTAGGCCCGTGTCTGCCTTCTTCAGGCAGTTCTGCTGCCAAACATCTGGAATAGAGGGTGTTTCTCCTCTTTCTGTCTCTTTCTCTCTCTCTCTCTCTCTCTCTCTGGACTTGTGATCATCTGATGAGATGGAAATGGGATAGAGTGGGGCCCTGATTCTCATAACCTGCATCACCTTTCCTTTTGGGAACGACTCTCCCTGCCAAGTCCTCTGAACTCTGAAGACAAAACTGAGATCAATTTAGGAGACCCAACCCAAAAGCATTCATCTTCACCAGTCTAAAAAACAGCAACTATAGGGTTGCCATATTTCAAAAAATTTGGAGCTTTTTTAAAGGGAAACCCGCAAGGTTTTTTTTAATGCCCTAAACAACTACTGTAGAAGTTCAGCCCCTAGCCTTAATGGAACACCAAAGCTGGTTGTTTTATTGCCTGCGATTTTCATCCAGAACTTTGCATTCTTGAGAACTGCAGATTTAACTGTTTGAAAAGAATAAGAAAAAGTAGGTTTCTAGACCTCATGACAGAGGTGCTTTTGAAAATATGTACCTGTGGTCTACTGTGTTTGAGGGGGAAGCAATAAGTAACCAGAAGCGAGGCCTTGGCGTTGTAGTGGATAGCTCAGTCAAGATGTTAGCCTCGTATGTGGCAGCGTGAAAAAGGTAAATTCCATGCTAGGAAAGAAATTGAAAACAGAACTGCCAGTTATCCTATTGCTGTTCAACAAATCTATGGTGCGGCCACATTTTGAGTGCTGTGTTGCCTCACCTAAAAAGGATATTGTAGAGTCGGAAAAGGTTCAGGAAAGGGAAATGATCAAGGGGATTCCCTTTTTTGTTGCAAGAAAAGGCGAGCAAGAAGAGGGTCGCTTGATGGAAGTATATGAAATTCTGCATGTCATGCAGAAATGGATAGAGAAGTTTTTCTCCCTCTCTCTCATTAGGCTAGAACTTGTAGACATTCTGTGAAGCTGAATGGTGGAAGGTTCAGGATAAAAGAAAGGACTTCATGTAGCGCATAACTCAATCCCTCCCACAGGAGGCAGTGATGGCCACCGACTTGGATGGCTTCAAAAGAGGTTTAGACAAATTCAGGGAGGAGAGGACTATCAGTGCCTACTAGCCATGATGGTTGTTTATCAGCCTCCACTGACCGAGGCGGCAGTGTTTCTGGAGACCAGTTGCTGGAAGCCACAGGAAGGGCGAGAGCTCCTGCGCTCGGATCCTGCTTCTGAGTTTCCCACAGGGATCTAGTTGGTTGCTGTGAGAACAGGATTCTGGGCTGTTCCAACAGGCTTTTCTTAGGTTCTTATGTTGCTCTTTATTTCTTCCTTTTGTGGCCTTTACACCTGTGTACCCCTAGGCAGCTAGCAGTCTGAATAGTGGGGAATGGGAGAGTCTGCCCTCTCAACTCCATGGGAGTTCTTGCTGATATGATGAGCAATGGTTCTCCCAGAAAGGCCACATTATCTGGAAAAAAGGGTCCCCAGCTGGGATTAAGGCCGGCCCTACCATTGTCCAGGCCACTGCAGATAACAGATTGGAATTAAAAGACAGAGCTGTCGAGAAAGAAAGGGAACTGCAGCCTTGGTTTACCAGCTTAGATGGCTTTAAAAGAGGCTTTGAGAAGTCCATGGAGGAGAGGTCTACTAGCCATGCTTAAAAGCAGTGTACCTCCCAATGCCAGATGTTGGTGACCTTGGACCATAGAAAAGGGTTGTTGGCCTCATGTCCTGTTTGTGGACTTCCTTGTGGCCACTCTAGGGAAATAGGGTGCTGCACCTGGTCTGATCTAGCGGGACTTTCATGACTTGATTTGTAGTCTATGGTTACTATAATAGGAGCAGAGGGGGAAACGGTGCCATTTGAGTCTTCTGCCACAACTCTGCAATTACCTCTGAGCTAGACCAGGTGGGGCATATATATTTCCAAGCTCAGCAGTAGCTCTAGGCACGGGAGGAATTTTAAAATTATATAATTTGCATGCAATAATACAAATGAGTATATGCCATTGCATGGGAAAAAATAGTTGAATGGAGGGTGTTGTTGGACTCCAACTCCCATCATCCTTGACCATCATCTGGGCCTGATGGGAGCTAGAGTCTAACAACATCCAGAGGGCCACTTTTTCTCTATCCCTGGAATGGCTGTTTGATCTGTCTGGACAGCTGCCCCTCCAAGCCAGCAGCCACTCTTGATGTAGAATAAAGTCTCTTTTATCACACCTTCCCATCTTGTTTGCGACTATCTGGCTAGTTACAACATGGTTTGCCCTTTGTTGCTTTTCAGCATCAACCCACGCCTTTTGGAACTTACGTGGTAACAAGAGTGCCTCTGATCATATATGGATTTTACCTTACTGCTCACTAGGGAGTAGCCACAGGAAAAGCGGCAACCACCAGGGATGGAAAAGAAGGAGCTTCCTGAAACATTTAGTGTGGGCCATTGCAGTAATGCAAAAGGTAGCAGCACCTGGAATGATTTTTATTCCTTCTCCAGGAGGCCTGAAAGGGGCTTTTGCTGGGTTTAGGGTTGTATTTCTTCACAGTGGTTTATTTTGGACACGTACAGCATCCATCAGACTTTGTCCCCACACCATGTTGTATCATCTCCCTCCTCCGCCCAGTTTAATCCGGATTTAATGTTTCCATGGAAAATCCGATAAATTTAAATACACACAGAGAGAGAGAGAGAGATTAAAAGATACCATTAATAATAAGCTGTCACATGGAGGCGCGCGCACACACACAGCAGGCCCCTGTAAGAGGCTGCAATTTCCAAGTCGCCTCCAAGGTCCATCAGCACTTCCATATTTAGGAGTTTAGGCTGTGCCCACTCTCTCGTTTACCATTTCCCATCCTGGTTTTTTAATCTGCATTCATACAACACTGGCCAAAAGGCCTATGCATCCTATGCTTTGTTATGAAATATAAAGTATGACCGTCTGATGTGTTGTTTCTCCAACCATCTTGAGAGTCCTTCAGCCATTTCTAACTGTGCTTGATTATTGATTATCCATTCACCCGTATTTTTTGCTCTATTAGAGACGCACCAGACCACAAGACGCACCTAGTTTTTGGAGGAGGAAAACAAGAAAAAAAATATTCTGAATCTCAGAAGCCAGAACAGCAAGAGGGATCGCTGCGCAGTGAAAGCAGCAATCCCTCTTGCTGTTCTGGCTTCTGGGATAGCTGCGCAGCCTGCATTCGCTCCATAAGACGCACACACATTTCCCCTTACTTTTTAGGAGGGAAAAAGTGAGTCCTATAGAGCAAAAAATACGGTATTTCTCTTTGTCAGAAGAGGCCACGTGGTGGTTTTGCAACATGCAGCGCAACAGAAATGTTGCAGCATAAAAATCAAAACAATTCTATAAATGCAACAAGGGTCATCTTGTCCAACCCCCTGCAATGCAGGAACCGCAGCTAAAGAATCCCTGCCAGATGGCCACCCAACCTCTCGTTAAACATAACAAGGGAGAGTCTACCACTTTCTGAGGTCTTCTGTTCCACTGTTGAACAGCTTTTGGTGTCAGAACATTCCTCCTAATGTGTGTACCAAACAAGCAAATCTGACACCAGTGAAGCTGTGCTGATGTGAACAACTGGGGGGTGAGGGGAGCTGTGAAGCACACCGAGCAGCGGAGTGGGTGGGGGACACAACTTCCCTGTTCCCTAAGGTAGACACACCTTTCAGCTTTGCTTGGATTCAGGGTAGGTTGGTAAAGACTACTTGACAGAAAACATCCTCTGTTTGAAGGGCTGTATGGTCCAACACTGGTTTAAAGACAAAGATCAGTTGTGAGAAATGCCTGGGTAGCTCAGTTGGTTAGAGTGTGGTACTGATAATGCCAAGGTGGCAGGTTTGATCCCTGTATGGGATGGCTTCGTATTCCTGCATTGCAGGGGGTTGGACTAGATGATCCTCAGGGTCCCTTCCAACTCTACAATTGTATGATTCTGTGATTCATAAGAAGGGACAGCAGGAGGGCCTTGGAGCTGTGCTTCAACAGTGAGGACCAGGCCAGCAGGCAAACGGCTCACCTGCTCCAAAGTGAATGTAAGGTAAAGGTAAAGGGACCCCTGAACATTAGGTCCAGTCGTGACCAACTCTGGGGTTGCAGCGCTCATCTCGCTTTATTGGCCAAGGGAGCCAGCGTACAGCTTCCGGGTCATGTGGCCAGCATGACTAAGCCGCTTCTGGCAAACCAGAGCAGCGCACGGAAACGCCGTTTACCTTCCCACTGGAGCGGTACCTATTTATTTACTTGCACTTTGACATGCTTTCAAACTGCTAGGTTGGCAGGAGCTGGGACCGAGCAATGGGAGCTCACCCCGTCGCGGGGATTCAAACCGCCAAACTTCTGATTGGCAAGCCCTAGGCTCTGTGGTTTAACCCACAGTGCCACCCGCATCCCTTGAAAAGTGAATGTACGTACACATTAATTTATTATGATTTTGCATAGGGCTTCAATTTCCATCCCCACCCATTGATGTTGAAAGCAGCTAGCAAAATTGAAACTCGCTAACATATGAAAGGGTGGTCTTAAAAAAAAAAAAGACAAAAATAAATAGCAGCCAGCTGAAATCTTTTTTAAAAAAGGACTGCTGCCTTCAACAAACGATTCATCTGGTTTTTGAAGCCTCCCACATTTAAATGGAACTTTTCCATTTAAATCGGGGGAGAGAGAGCGCGTGTGTGGCGGGAGCTTGCGTTTCCTCCTCTGTCCACAAGGGGGAGGTAAAGACGGGAAAGGGGATAATAAGCCCGGCAGGTTGCGTTTTCTCCCCGTGGCCGCCAGAGGGAGCTATAGGTACGAAAGCGATCGCTCTTCACTCCGAACGCACTGGGGAGCGAGTGAAAAGCACCCGGAACCGGAAGCGTGACGCCAACCCAGAAGCGGTTTTCCCCGTTGCGCCGGGAGCCGAAACAAACGAGCGGAGAGCAATGAACGCGCCTCCGGCTTTCGAGTCCTTCCTGCTTTTCGAAGGAGAGAAGAAGTGAGTGAGGGGAGGGAGGGAAGCTAAAATGGCCTGGGCAGCGGGGAGGCCTGTGACCATCTTGGGGTCTGGGTGGAAATGAAGGGGGACCACATATCAGTGGTAGAGCATCCGCCGTGGGGGTTGGGGGGGCGCTGGGCGGCACTTGCTGGGCGCCAGGGGGTGGACCAGAATCCCACTTCGTTAAGTTTCTAGCTTGTGTGGAAGCCGAGATTATTTATTTATTTTTGCAGTTTTGTTGTTCTTCAGTCGTTTAGTCGTGCCCGACTCTTCATGACCCCCTGGACCAGAGCACGCCAGGCACTCCTGTCTTCCACTACCTCCCGCAGTTTGGTCAAACTCATGCTGGTAGCTTCAAGAACACTGTCCAGCCATCTTGTCCTCTGGCGTCCCCTTCTCCTTGTGCCCTCCATCTTTCCCAACAACCGGGTCTTTTCCAGGGAGTCTTCTCTTCTCATGAGGTGGCCAAAGTCTTGGAGCCTCAGCTTCAGGATCTGTCCTTCCAGTGAGCACTCAGGGCTGATTTCCTTCAAAATGGAGAGGTTTGATCTTCTTGCAGTCCATGGGACTCTCAAGAGTCTCCTCCAGCACCATAATTCAAAAGCATCAATTCTTTGGCGATCAGCCTTCTTTATGGTCCGGCTCTCACTTCCATACATCACTACTGGGAAAACCATAGCTTTTACTATATGGACCTTTGTTGGCAAGGTGAAGTCTCTGCTTTTTAAGATGCTGTCATATTCCACTTTTTCTTCCAAGGAGCTCAAGGTGGCGTACATAGTTCCCACCCCCCTTTCCCATTCAGTCCCCACAACAACCCTGGGAGGTAGGTTAGGCTGAGAGGCTGTGACCTTCCCAAGAGTCAACCAGTGAGCTTCAGGACTTGCACAGTTAAGGGGCCTGGTGAAGTTGGGCTTTCGGCAAAGCTGATGCAACGAGCCTTGCCTCCTATCAAGGAAAGTCTTGTATTAGCTGGCATTGAAATTAGCCTTGCATTTTCAAAACAGTTTTTAAAAGTCTCTTCTCTGCTCCACCTTTTCCTTCCAGGATTACAATAAATAAGGATACCAAAGTGCCAAATGCCTGCCTGTTTACCATCAACAAGGAAGATCACACTCTGGGGAATATCATTAAGTCGTGAGTAGCCATGGCTCTTGTTTTACAGCAAGGTTTGGGTGGGGTTGTTTGAAAGCAGCACCTGTCTCAAACAAGGATAATGGTCAAGGACAGGCATAGGCAAACTCTGGCCCTCCAGATGTTTGGGACTACAATCCCCATCATCCCTAGCCAACAGGACCAGTGGACAGGGATAATGGGAAATGTAGTCCCAAACATATGGAGGGCCGGAGTTTGCCTATGCCTGGTCAAGGAGACAATGAGGTTGTTGCTTTTCCATACTCCTGGTAGGCTCTGGGTGATCTCCCCCAGACTACTTAAGGGAGCCCTTGGCTTGTAAATTGATACAAATATACCTATGAAAATGGGAGTTTGTTGGACACTGTCAAGTGTTTTTGACTGGCTAAATTACCAAAAGCAAGGATGTTATATAGGCTGCTGGGGAAGTAAAATGTGGCATGTTCATTACAGGTTTTAGTAGTAATGTTCTGCCACTTCCTTCCAGCCCCAGGGAAAGAAGTCAAGCTCCTTCTGGAGACCTCAGTTCCTTGGATCTTATGCCCAAAGTAGAGAATAGCATCAGATATAGTGAACCTGTGGCCTTTAAATATTGCTGGATTGCAACTCCCATCATCATGGACCCTTGACTATGCTGGCTAGGGCTGATGGGAATTGACATCTGGATAGCCATCCCTGTAGTAGACTGTGCTCCTAATTGGCATTTAAGATCATAAGATCCTGGCATTTAAAATTATTTAAGAGCCTGCTTAAGCCAATCTAGTTTAAGATCCTGTTGAACCTCCCTGGTTCATTCCACAAACAGGGAACCATTGCAGAAAAGGCCCGATTACAGGGGTACCTCGGGTTAAGAACTTCATTCGTTTGGGAGGTCTGTTGTTAACCTGAAACTGTTCTTAACCTGAGGTACCACTTTAGCTAATGGGGCCTCCAGCTGCCGTCACGCGATTTGTGTTTTCATCCTGAAGCAAAGTTCTTAACCCAAGGTACTATTTCTGTAACCTGAAGTGTCTGTAACCTGAGGTACCACTGTATCCACTGAGGCCCTTCTTCGTGTGCTCCTTCACAAGAGGTTTGGAGAGTGGCAACATGAGAATGTTTGGCCGATACCCAATGCCCTTTTAAATGTGTTTTAGGAGTGGGGATTATTAGTTTGTTTTTGTTCATATTTTTATTATGTATTTTGTTTTTTCACATTGTCATTTTATGCTGTGAACCTCCCTAAGATCTACTGAGGAAGAGCCGTGTACAAATTTTAGTAGTAGCAGTAGTAATAATAATAATAGTGCTGCCAGTAGTAGTAGTAGTAATAATAATAATAATAATAATAATAATAATAATAATAATGCTGCCAGTATAGAGAAGTCTGCTCTGTGTTTTGCACAGCAGCCGCCAGATCTTTCAAGATAGCTTTCACATCTCCACTTGATCTTTCCTTCTGCAGGCTACACATTCTCATCTTTTAACCATGCTTTATAGGCCTCCTCGGGCTCCATCTGCCTGCACCTTTGAGGAAGCTCATCTGAGCTGGACGCAGTATGGAGGCTTGCTCAGCTGTAAAGCTGGGCAGTGTATCTCAGCTGCTTCTTCCTTCCCTAAGGTGAGGAGGAAGCTACAGCCAAGATGCATTTCAGACATTGTGATATATCAGTCTATTACAGTATCTAGCTGCTGGTATATCATGAAGTTGAAAACCAGTTATCACCCAGCCCCCGTTTCCAGACTTTTCACCATCTTAGCTGTCCTCCTTTGGCCTAAGGTAGCTGATCCTTGGTCTGATCTAGCAAGGCAAACCACATTTTTCACAGTATACTTTCTGTGTGTCCCTTTTCTTCCTCCCCTCGCCAGGCAGTTATTGAAAGACCCTCAGGTGCTGTTTGCAGGGTACAAGGTCCCTCATCCACTGGAGCATAAGATCATTATTCGTGTCCAGACCACCCCCGATTACAGTCCCCAAGAAGCCTTCACCAACGCCATCACAGATCTCATCAGCGAGCTCTCCCTCCTTGAGGAGAGGTTCCGGGTAAGTTGGCGCATTTAAAGTTGCCTTGGCATTGCTTTTATGGCGATGACCTGTCAGTGGGAGGTGTCTCCTCTGTGCCTCAAGATATATAGCTGTGAACAGGGTAAGAAGCTGCACTTGGGTGGCAACTGCTTGGCATGCCGCCAGATGGGTTAATCCACCATCACCCAGGTGAAGCAGGGGCATATTCTGTCCTTTCAGACCCCAGGGATAGATGTTTTGGAGCCATCCAGGGTGGACTGACCCAGGGGTTCAAACACTGTTTAAAGGCAAAAATGAGCCATTTTCTCTTGATAGGGAGACACATTCAACTAGGGGTAGCTCCCCCTATAAAGAGGTGTCTTGTGGGAGCATCCCTAGTAAGACCTCTGCTGGTTCCTCACTTTTCAACATGGGGCAGACACATGGCACTTGAAGCACCAATGAGATCTTGGGAGACTCAGGACCATTTCCTTAGGATTCCTTTCTCTCAAAAGTGCTGATACTTTATCCTCCTTCCTTTCTTAAATTCAATACACTTTTTCACAGACCTTAAGCGCTCCCCCCACCCCAATTATTTGTGCCCTCATCCCTGCTACATGTTTGAGTGGGTGTGGCCCAAAATGGAATCCACCAATTCAGAAAAAAACAAATCTGCAGGGATGAGCTATTCCCTGGGCAGCAGTCGCATTCATAGTGAGTTGGAGGGAATTTCATCTGATTCAGTTTGCCATGGAGGATGAGAGAACCACCTCTGCAAGACAAAAGTTTTGGGCCCTGTGTGGTTCTGCTGTTTTCCTTTGGTAATTCTGCTGTGGCTAAGGATGGGATACAACCCACCTGAAGTCCAGACTCTCTTGTCTTCTGTAGTAAGTACAGGTGATTAACTGCAGAAAAGGAAGGTCTCTTAAACTGGCTTTATGTAACCCCTACTTTCTGTTTGAGCCTTAATTGAAATTGTTTTTCCCCTTTTGTTCCTGCTCTACCACAAAATAGTTGATTTCTGTGAGAAACTGGATCAAACTTCACTAAGAGACTACTTGTCTGCCTCTCTTTCAGGTTGCCATCAAAGACAAACAAGAAGGAATTGAATAAGTACATGACATTTTTGCCTATCTGTTGTAAATGCATAATTTAGTTTTTCCTTATATAGCAGGCTAATAGCAAGTGTTTAATAATGCCTTTACATTGCTTTGCATCCTCCAAGAAATGTGTGTATATGTGTAGAAGGCAGCTGGACATGAGATCCCATTGATTTATTTTATTTTTTAGCTAATAAATTATACTTAAGTTTTTCATCCAAGTTGCTTTGTTTGAAAAGACTGGTAAAGACCTGAAGGAGACAAAGCTAATATCATTTGTGTGCCATGTTTCAAGAGAGTGAGGGAAAAGGGTTCTGCTCCAAGGTTGAGGATCTGAACCCTACTTGCAAAGAGACTACTGGAAGGCGAGAAGTACAAAACTTCATTAAATTCTAAATAATCCTAACCACTACTTAAAACGCTTAATCTACTCAAACATATTTAACATTTTCCCAATTTTGAGGGATGTTTGTGTCATTTTTAAGTGATATATGCAGGATGTTAGTGCTCAGCAAGATGGTCCCTGTCAACTCTCCTGCCTGCCATAATTTAAAAAGAACTTCAGCTAGCTTTTATCAAGTTTTATTAAATACTGTCTTTCTATAAAACAAATACACTTTAAAACACCAATAAAAGTAAAAGTCACAGTTAAAAGATGTGGGTATTAGCCAGCACAGGCTTCAAGCCAACCCTTCAGTTGATTTTCCTTGAATTAATTCACATGAAGTTTAAATCCCCACCCCCCACCCCAACCTTGGTTATTTCCAGAATGGTCACAAATACTGCACTACTGAAATGTGGGCGAAAAATGTGGCTCCTCTTGTGGGGCCACGCCAGAACAGCTAGGCTTTCTTCCATATTGCGGCAATGTTTACGTCGGTGAGAGCAACCAGGTAAGTGAAGGTGGGGTCTGTGACTACATTGTTCACCAGGACATCTGTCAGCAGCTCACCATTTGCTTTCAGTTCTGGCCACTTCAGGACCTAAGCAGAAAAGATTGAGAGGGAAGAGCTTACTGTCTCATTTTATATACAATTCAACCTTGTTGCAGTACACTTTCTTCTAGAATGCAGTATAAATACATTTTTATTATGGTAAATGTTCCAAACCATTTTTCATCCTATACAAAATTCTAGAGTTAAGAAAATTCTTTCAAAGGTGACTTACTGTATCTTTTAAAATGACTTTATCCTCTAAATAGCCAGTAACATATTTGAAATCAAATATACATTTGTACCTGTTGTCCCATAATTGAACATCAGGACACAAACCCCAGAAAGATAAATTGCCCCTGTACCTGTGAAGGCCCTATTCTCTTAACTGACGACTCTTCCTTTGTGGCACTCAGAGTGGACAAGTGGTTGCTGAGGTCATACATCCAGACACTTCCTTTCTCATCACCACAGAACACGTACTCTTCTGCTGCAGGAGCAAAAGCGTCCAAATCAAATCAATATTAAGGTTTCAGTCAGAAGAACAGAGGGATATAATTCAAAGATGCATGAGTGCACCTGTAAGGTGGAGAAGTCAAAGCAGGCCAGATCCTGCCCAGCTCTGTCCCACTGGATACCCACTGCAGCACAAACTCAGGCTAGAGGGTTGGGGAGGGAGGTTGCTGTGGTTTGCCAGAGTTTGTTCTCCCTGAGTGGGAACTAGGGGAAGAATTATAAGGCCTGCATCTAACACAGAGTCTTAAGAGAGATTACAGATGCTCTTTGTGTACTTCCCACCCAGTTGCCCAACACACTCTCTGTCTAATGTATTTTTGACTGTGGTGTTAAAGGAATCCCAGATGATAATTATAGGAGACTTCAACATTGCTGCTGTTGGACCAGCTCAGGATTTCCTGGCTCCTACAACCACCACAGGGCTGTCTCAGGTTGTCAACAGCCCAATGCACAGAGCAGGACACACCCTTGACTTGGCCTTTGCTCCAAGCATGGGAAAAGGTGGTCAGAAAGTGGGGGGGGGGGCATTCCTCTATTATTCTGTCATAGTCAGACCACTTCCTGGCAAAGTTTGGATTCACAGCCCCTGCTCAGCATTGCTATCAATGCCCACTTTCAACTGGGCACTAGTGATGCTGCAGCTACACAGCTTCCCTCCAGGTGGGCTTATCTGGTGCTGTCATGCTTTTTGAGATGGAAACCAGGTGGCCAGCATGTCACACTTCATGAAATACAATGCCTGAGAGACATGAGAGGGCAGAGCCTGCCACCCAGCACCTCTAGATGCTCAGAGCTGCCAGGGACCTAAGTGGCAGAAGGCACCAGCAGCACTGGTGAAAAGGGCAGGGTCAGCAGTATGGGAGACACTTACTTGGACACGTGCTTAGGGTGAGGTAAGGCAGATCTGTTGAGGACCACTCCAGTTCAGCCAGGATGACGGCTTGCACTGTTCTGCGACCCCCCTTCCCTTGCTTGAAAGAACGGCTCCAGCTCCAGAGGTTTATGGACCCTGTCTTAGAACTCTTGGTAACTGCAGAGGAGAGAAAAGAAACATGCCTTGCTAGGTAGTGTTCCTGCTGCTGGAACACTGCATCTTCCTATGAAATTAGCTTTTATATGTTAAGATACAGTGGTGCCCCGCAAGACGAATGCCTCGCAAGACGGAAAACCCGCTAGACGAAAGGCTTTTCGTTTTGGAGGTGCTTCGCAAAACGAATTTCCTATGGGCTTGCTTCGCAAGACGAAAATGTCTTGCGAGTTCCTGCGGGGTTTTTTCCCTCCCCCCCCCCTTTTTCTAAACCGCTTATCTGCTTATCCGCTAATAGCGCTAATCCGCTAAGCCGTCAATGGGCTTGCTTCGACGAAAAAACCGCTAGACAAAGAGACTCGCGGAACAGATTAATTTCGTCTTGCGAGGCACCACTGCACTAATTTTCAGTGGTAGAGTACTTGCTTTGTATCCAGAAGGCATCTCTTCCCTAAGTAGAGAGACTCCCATGAAATCCTGGAGAGCTGCGACTGCCAGTTACTGTAGATAGACCAGTGGTCTGACTCAGTACAAGGCAGCTTCCTATGTTCCTATGGTCTGACAGAAGGTGATGGTTAATAATGGCAACACAAAATTTACTTTCTGGTAATGTGCCAAAGAAAGCCAAATGAAGTCATAACCTTAAAGTGAAGCTGAGGGACCCAATACTGCACCTGATTCAATCATACATTTTTTTCTCACAGTAACTTGCAGTGCAGTTGCATACCAACATCTCTACCCAGAAGTAGGTTCCACAGAATTAAATAGGACTTATTCCACCTACATGTGCTCATTTAGGACTGGTTTCATATGACTTAAGAGAGGAGCTTGTCATACATGGAGTGCAGAATACTTGCTGTTCTATAAGAATCACCAAGGAGGGGGAGCTATGTGGAAGACTTGGGGCCTTTCAATAAAGATAGCAGGTTCACAAAGCATAAACCCTGAAATGAGGAACAAAAGAGGTTTCCCATTCTCTGTAGAGAAGTCTTCAAAGTGCAACATTCTCTTTATCTCTTATGACTTGCCAAGCATGGAAATGGGAGGGAGTCAATGCTGTGCCCTGGCACTGAAGGTCATCATAGTTTGTAAACTTTTCTAACCCATCTTCTCTGGCATTTAGTCTACTTTTATCTCTTTCTTTAAAAGTGTGCATTAGCCCAAAGGGATTTTTGAGTCTACTTACTGCCAATTTGTCTAGAAAATGTTTATTCTTTTTCTAAACGCCCCCCCCCCCCCCCAATTTTATTAAAGATGTTTCTAAGTGCAAAAGAAGAAAGCAAGCTGGGGAAGTATGCCAAAGGCTTGTATCTTGTGTAACTAAAACATCTCAACAAACATTGGCCCACTTCATACAACACTATGCAAGACCCTGCCTAAGTATGAACGAGGGAGTGTGCGAGTAGATGGAGAAATTTAAGAGTGGTTTCTAGACTGAAGGTATTCCTTCCAGACACCCAGAAGAAAAGGATGCAGGCTTCAAGTGAAAAGATAGGCCTTTACTGAAATACAAATGTGCATAGGGGCAACCTCAAAAATAAAGAGGCTGCAAAGAACCACATCCACAGCAATCTTTCATATACACTTCCAGGTTACACACATGATTTTAGTTCACCAATCAAAGGATCACAGCAATCTTAGCAGTTGCAACCCAATGTTATCATCACTCAAAATCACTTAATCTTCAGATCAGCTCTCATCATCATATCAAGTGATGTCTTTAATAATTAAGACATTCACAAATTTTTCTATGCATTAAATGCCTCGCAATATCCTTTATCATCTTTCTACAAAACAATTCAAGATTGAAGGCCACCATAGATTTTGACAGCTTATTCTTTTTAGTATTCCGGAATGGACATTCACTACATACAGTACCTAAAAGCAACTAGTTCTGTACTGTAAAAAGTAGGCAGGCACAGCTGTTCTTCAGTTTAGCTAGGCCATAAGCTCAAAAGAAAATGGAACCATCAAAATGATAGAGTTCTTTGAAAGTATTATGTTCTCCATCATAATCAAAAGAAAAATTGCAGCTGCTTTCCTTCCCCCTCTGGCCTTGCTGCTGCTGCTGCACTATCCAAAACTAAGCCACAGTTTGACTTATTGTTACATGGTTTGCTTCCTCCAGGCAAACAAAAATAGTGAGCCAAGAACAAACCTTGGCTACAGTTCAAAGTTTGTATGGACAGAGACAAACGACAACTCTGGGTTCGAACATGTGGCTTAGTTCAAGGTTGTGCAGCAGCTGGCAAAGCAGCCACAATTTTTCCTCTTGAGTACCCACACACTTGCTCATTCACACATAGCTAGGTTTGGCTTAGTGTTACATGTGAACCAGGTCACTGAAACGATGTCACCTTACGCATGCAGTCGCAGGAGGTGCTAAACTATCTGAATGCAAATTTCTTACCCACAATGTCTTCATTCAAAAAGGCCAGACCATCCACACGATGGGAAGCTGTTTCATTCCCCTCATCATCTGGGAACTGGAATTCTACTTCATAAGGTCTGGAACATTGGGTAGAGCAAGATCACTTTTTTAAAAAAGTATTGTGCAACACTATTGTGCAAGCACCATAACTGTACAATTAAAGAGTAACTTATGTCTTCGGTTTTCAGTGATTTTTAATGCATAAATAAAAGTAAGCTTGTGGTTCTCATAGCAGAGGAGCATGTTTTGAAAAACCATAGCAATTATATTGCAAGCATCTATGGGGGTGTGACCTCAGAATGCCAGAACATGTGCTTTGCATGCAGAACAACCCAGATTCCATACATGGTATGGCTATTTTAAAGGATGAGGTAGGTAGGCAGATGATGGAAAAGCCATCTGCCTTAGACCCTGGAAAGTACGACCTGTCAGAACAGCCCAGTCCTAAAGCAACGTGGACAAACAGGCATCTCTCTATGTTTTGATGAACTTACGGTCTCCAGATGGATTTAATACTAGGAGACCCTGGTTCAAAATTCATCAACCATAAATCTGTGCTCAACGTAATGACAGGGCAGAGAAAAAGGTGTGAATCGTCAGAAGTTATAGAAGAAATCAAGAATTATTTACAGTACTTTCTCCGGTTTCTGAGAAGCAGCAAATTGGAAATCCTAGCCTAAGATACATGTTACCTGTTCTCTATTTTCTCTCACTATATTTACTACCTTCTTTCTTTTCTTTGCTTATGGCATCTCCATGTACTGAGGTCAGCAAAAACTCTGAACAGAGCAGCATGACCCTATGGACTAAAAAGTACCATTTGTTTTAGCAAACTGGAGCACAATAGTGAGTTATGTACACTTCTAACGAGTTATCAACGACAGCTGCACCATGACCTGTGCCCCCTGATTTATGGCAATAAATTACAAAACTATCTTCAGCGTCAAGGTGGAAGTTGCAGCCATCATATAGGATAGTTGGATTTGATAATAGCAGCCTAAGCTTATTTACATATAAATACAATTATGCAAGTGTGCCACCTCTATTTTCTGATTGGGTGCAGTTGAGTAAGTTGCCTGTTATGGAATTATGCCAGTGCTATACTCAATTTCCTAGATTATCACTATTGAAGATGTCATAAGAATAAACTGAGGCCCTAGAGAACCCCTGCCCAACAAGGAAAGCTAAACTGAATACATAATCTTTGTAAAATTATCGTAATTGGTCTAGCAGTATAAAATGTGCTTATGTGGTATAATTACCCCTCTCCTCTACCTCCCCTGCCCTGGTAACACCAGGCATGATTTACTCACCTGTTTTTCTGCTGCTTTTCATCCAGTCTAATGTCCCAAGCAAAGCAACCTTGCTCACAGCCAGCCACCAAGTATCGGTCTGGGCAAGAGGGCACGAGGGCGATGCGTAGGGGTGTGGCAATGGTCTCTAGCACCATCAGATGTCTGGCAAATGAAGCACATTTTAGTTCCCACCTTCCATTCACAGTTCACCCCTTTTTGCTAACTTTGGTTATGGTGTCATTACCTTTCTTTGAAATTATAATCGGAATCTGGAACTCCAATGTCCCACATGCATATTTTCTTGTCATAGGATGCAGCTGGGAGAAAGAAGAGAAAATATGCATCCTGGTGAGGATAGAGGCAGTCTTCAAAATAACTACCCAAAACGTGCCCTTCATCATAAAAGAACCCAGGGTGACAATGTGAATACAACCACACTGAGCAGAGGAATGAGAGTCCTGGGAGAGGCATGGACCCAAGGTGGCTTTGAGGCAGAAGGAGGAGGGAGAGAGAGAAAAAAAACACCTCAGTGGTTAAAAATTAGAATATTGATGACCTTCCCCACTTAAGAGTTAAGAAATTAAGGAATGTTGTAACATCCTGCATCTTAAAAGTGTGTGTCATAAACAGGGCATGGGAAGGCATATTAAGCCACTGCCTTGCTGAAGTTAGTGCCTACAGGAGGTTTCACTTGGAAGTTTCCCTTTTCCTTTTGCATTGGATTTCCAGCAAGAGAAGGTAGACTTCACCTTTTACCTATTCACATGGATCTGACTTCCTGCACTGTGCCCACTCCAGCCCTCATCTGCTGACAGTGCTTCAAGCTGGGCAGCAACAGTTTCCATCCCACTGCAAGTAATGGACTTAAACAGCTATGGCTGCATTCAAGATTGCAAATGTAGATGGTGCAGAGATAAATGGTTACCACATGTTCAGCACCTGCTAATTGCATGTTTAATTGAATTCAAATTAATTAGATCAAGCAGATACCTATGGAATCTGCATCATTTTATCAGCCATAGGTGAACTTGAAAGATACTGCTTTCATGGCTGCAAAATTCTGGCTTTAGATTTGTAATAAATTAACAGTCCTACCTATGGAACAGACAAAGACAGCGTTATTTTGTATTGCCTGAGGGAAAAAAGGCCTTTTGGCAAGGGCTGACTGAGTGAACATGGAGGGAGACTTACTGAAAAGATGGGTCTCAGAAGTTGGACTGAAGCAGGCAGTAGCAATGGGTTTCTTGTGCGCCTTGATCTCTCCATAGCAGTAATCAGCAGTCACATGAATTAACTTCACAATTCCTCGTCTCCCAGCAGCAGCCAGAACATTGTGCTTTTTCTTTCGCCCCTCACTAGTGACCATAGTCAGAGTTGTCCATGCAACAGTGAAAAACTCCTGGAGGGGGGAAATGTGTCATCAGTAAAGCAAGCTGTGAGGCAGAGGCACTACAAAAGGTATATAAACACTTTGGTCCCACACGGTCACTTGGCATACACACAAAATGTCCTACTTTAGGTACAAATATGCTCAAAGCTCCTCTGTGCCTTTGCAATGAAAAGTAGGGTATAACATCTTTTTAAAAAAATAAATAAATCTTGATTGTCATTTTGTTATGAGAGAAGAAGCACAAGTTACATAGAGACTTTTCACAAAAAAGGGGCAACAATGAAACACAGTAAATCAGGAAAGCAGGAGGGGGAAACCAGGACATAGCAAAAACATGCAAAGCAATACATAGCAATACATGTACAGGGAGAGGAATAAGAACGTTAATCTTCTACAAAGCCTGTCCACGCAGTAACCTGGGAAACTGGAGGTTTGGCAGGTTTTGCTCAGTTTGGAAAGGCCTAGCAAACCAGCAACCTGGAAAACCAGTTTAGAAGAAAGAAAGAAAGAAAGAAAGAAAGAAAGAAAGAAAGAAAAGGCTAGACCCTATCTCTTAGGGGAGACCTTTTATAACTATTGAGCAGAGCAAAAGGGCAATTAGCCCTGCAGATGTGGGGAGTTTATCGTCAATCCACAACTGCCAACTTTGTTTTTCAAAGGCTGACAGATAGATAAAAGACCATCCATCTAACTACAAGCTGTAATACTCCCTTTTCTAGGCATCAGAGAGTATCTATTTGTGCTTGGCAAGCCTTATTTAACAAGCCAAACTCACAGCTGTGGTTCTATCGCCAGAGATCCCTGAACCACAAAAATAAGGATGCTGAGCAGATGGGAAACAGGGGAGAACCACGGTTTGCTTGTGCATTTGGAAGGTCAAACCTGGTTTTGTTCACAGTTTGGTGCTGTGACTGAATGTTGTCAGTGAAAGGAAAATTAAACAACAGTAAGAAAGAGAATGCAACATCTCATAAATGAGTCCTGGAATTGGTGGTGCTGCTACAGCAACAGCTAATGCATGCTAAAACGTCTAATTATATATTTAGTAGCATTGCAGAATTTTCAACTTTCATTCCCATCCCTTGTTATGGAAGTCCCTCTGGTCACAGAGATGAAAATGAGTTGGCAGTTTCTGATAAAAGATTTAGTAACCTGAGTTCTTAAGGGAAATATCTGGGGAGGAAAGGCAGGAAAGCTCCTACTTATCGCTCTCATGTGCTCGCTTTGTACTTTTGATTCCAGTAACACAATTTTTGCTTGCAGAATACAATATGTTTGGAAACACAGAATTCAACACAGCACCTGGGTTTTAAGTCACCATCTCCACTTCCTATCAGGAGACATTCTTGCATGAAGAACGCCCTCAGCCAATACCCCCCCAAAAAACCCCCAACACCTGGCATTCATGATCAAGCAAGACATTCTTGTTTCCCTACCTCCCCAGTCACTTTGTACTTTTTCAAGACAATGCCCGTCTCGCAGTCCACCAAACAGACAGAGTCTCCACCACAGGTAGCTGCTGTTCTGGATGAACTCACCACAGGATCTGAAATTTTTTTAAAAGAAACAGTAATTGTAACCCTTGTGTTCCCATTTGACCTGATATTAAGCTCCTGGAGGTGTGGGGAAGCTGTGGAAATACTTTTTGTGTGGGTATAGCCCCTTATACAGTACTTCTATTGTGCCAAGTGCTGTACTATCTCTGCTTTGCTCTCAGTGACAGCCAATGACAAATGGACAACTGAGGCCAATAGTAACTATACACCACCTACAGTGTCCACACTTACATACCAACTTAAAACTTCTCAGGGAAAGCACCATCTTTTATTTATATAAAACATAGCATCATTTTCCTTGACCAATGATTTTAGGTGCTCTATGTAACTAGAAACTTAAAACACTACCTAGAACAATACAGCAAAATCTCAGTGCTTTTTTCAGACAAAATGGTCCTGCTCCCTGGAGTACAGAGCCTACACTCACTTATCCCTAATGCACAGATCTTCCTCCCTGAGCTTGTCTGAGGTGCCAGCTTTCTCCTTTCCTTCAAGTCCTTCATCAAAACTCATACTGGCCTTGATTTCATTCCTTGTGATTCAACAAGGCAACCAAGCCTTAATCACGTGTTAACTGATTTTGTGGCATGTCCTCTGAACACCGTTTCAGAGGTTTGTGTTTTCTCCACCCCTGAAGCTTTCATTGTTTCACTCTGATGCAGTACAAGGCAGATGTTTTATGTTGTAAGCTGCCCTGAGAACTTCATGTTACAGGATGGCTTACTTATTAAGTAAGTAATAAATCTTACCCTCTTAAGGCGCCTTCAAGCAATGTGTACACAATGTGAAAATGGCAACGTGACTTCACCAAATCAAATAGCAGTGTGTAAACTGGGCCTTAAGAAATTACAAGGCTAGGTCTAACCAATAAATTATCCCTCTTAAATTGCAGTCGCATTGTGGACAGCAGCTTCTGCCTATATAAAATTGGTATAACTAGCCTGCACACTTGAAACAGAAATGCACGATCCACTGGAATGATAAAATGAGTAAAACATAAGGACAGGGAACAGGTCAGGCAGGCTAATGCTCAGAATGAACTTTCAGACGGCAAGAGCTGTCCAACAGCAGAATGTATTACCTCGGAAGATGGCAGACTCTCCTTCATTGGAAGTTCTTAAATAGAGGTTGGGTGGCCATCTGTCAGCAATTCTTTAGCTGTGATTCCTATATTGGAGTGGGCTAGGGCTAGATGATCTCAGGGTTCCTTTTCAACTCTACAACACTATGAAATCCTTGAAACTATTAACATAATTCCTTCTCTGGTATTTTACTTTTAAGTCTGCCAAGGCCGCTCAGCCATGCTTACCTTTTCTCGTCCCACAATCCAGTGGTGGCTCAAAGACACAGGCCCATAACTGGGTCTTAAAGTCGTCCCTGTTGTTGCCTTTACTGTGACACTGTAGAAAATGGACAGGCTCCAGGCTGATCGTCTCCTATAAGAAAGCAGGCCACTGTAAACGTAAGCTCAATGCCAATGGCATAAAAGGCATAGCCTTCATTTTACAAAGGAGAAAACCTGAGTTTTCTGAGCAGAAATTGAATGCTGTGGTCAGGCACAGAGACCCATGTTCAAAACCCCATTTTGTGTGGAAGCTCTTTGTGGGTGGTCCTAGGACAAGCTACTATTCTCACAGCCTAATCAGCCTGGGGAATGTATGCATATGCATTAAATCTGGGGAATGTATGCATATGCATTAAATCATGCCCTTCCAAAACCATGCAAAGACAGTTTTATTTGTCCAGACTATTTTAAGCTGTCTATAGCGCTGTTTTAGGGTCGCGGGTGGCACTGTGGTCTAAACCACAGAGCCTAGGGCTTGCCAATCAGAATGTCGGTGGTTCGAATCCCAGTGATGGGGTGAGCTCCTGTTGCTCTGTCCCTGCTCCTGCCAACCTAGCAGTTCAAAAGCACGTCAAAGTGCAAGTAGATAAATAGGTACCGCTCCGGCGGGAAGGTAAACAGCATTTCCGTGTGCTGCTCTGGTTCGCCAGAAGCGGCTTAGTCATGCTGGCCACATGATCCGGAAGCTGTACGCCGGCTCCCTCGGCCAGTAAAGCAAGATGAGCGCCGCAACCCCAGAGTTGTCCATGACTGGACTTAACGATCAGGGGTCCCTTTACCTTTAGTGCTGTTTTAAACTGGCTGGCGGCTGCTCCATTTCCAACTTGCATAGTATATATGAGCTGTTCTGGGGGACTTTTGCCTGAAGTGGAACAAAAAGCTTCTAAGAAGAAACAGTAGGCATACTATTGCCTGCTCTCAGTCCATCAGATAGGAAAGTTATCAAACTAGTAGGGTGCAGAACATTGGGATGTTAAAATAGTTGTGACCCAGACCCTCACTGTAGAGCTTCTGTGCTTCCAATGCACGCGCAGGATACCATGTTCTTCAGAGCACACCAGCTGTGTCTCATCAATAACCAACTGAGGGAGATAGAGAGGGGTGTCATAGATTTAGCAGCACCCCCTACCTTTCCCATCCCTTCAGTCAAGTGACTGGTACAGATGAACCTCTAGTTACGAACTTAGTTCGTTCTGAAGGTCCGTTCTTAACATGAAACTGTTCTTAACTAGAGGTGTGCTTTCGCTAATGGGGCCTCTTGCTGCCACTGTGCCGCCGGCACACCATTTCTGTTCTCATCCTGGGGCAAAGTTCTCAGCTCAAGGTAACTCTTCCAGGTTAGCGGAGTCTGTAACCTGAAGTGTTTGTAACTCGAGGTACCACTGTAATGGAAGAGCTGATCATGTCCATCATCTTTTCTTGGATGCACAGTCTGCTGAGACTAGAAGTCACAGTCTTCTAATCTGTGGAAGGATTAAGATCTATAAAAGGGCATGTAGTAAACCAGGACTAGGCAGACTTCAGGCTTAGCAGACCTACTTGTTTTTATTTTTACTAGAACCCCAAGATCTACAAGCCTGAACTGGGTACCCCCCAAAAAATGGAATTAAAACTCAGGCTGCCTCTGAGCACATTCTGAATCTAAGAATTTGCTTTCACTACCAAAACTAACTGAACCCACAGTCCTTTTGCACAAAAGGAAACTGCTGGTTAACTTTCATCACTTAAACAGCCTAACCTAGGTGGAAAAACTAGTTTTGCTGCTGCTATTGTTAAACAATTGGGAGTCACAAACCTTTTCTGATATGCCACAAGCAAAATGTGATCTATCTTCTGTCCAGCCCTGTAATTAACAGTATAGTATTTTCACTGCATTTTTTACAGGAAATTCCTATTAACTTATAGAGATACGCGCATGAACCTTAGAATTCCCTGCACACAAAAAACTAGCATGCCAGAAAGAACAATATAGAACCCTTCTCCCAAACATGTAGTTTACTAGGTGCAGGGAAATTTTTTTGTACAGTGAAACACTCAGTTCTGTGTGTTCTCACTTGCAATTTGAAGTCAAACAGCTCACCCCAGGAAAAAACGAGCCTGAGAGGATAAATACATTAGGAAATGACGTAACATAAACTTGATAATTTTGTACTTTTGATCAACTATATATGCGCTGGGTGTCACATATCAGTTACTTTTCAAGATTTGAAAAGTGTACTTGGTTTACCATGGGAAAAACATGGTTTATCCTGATTCAAGTCTGCTTTGTAACTCAAAACATGTCAGGGTATTGATAATCTCCTCCAATAAATCAAAATCATCAGTTTTGATGTTTCTCTATATATTTTTGTTGGTACAAGGCTCCTTGTTTTCTTGCATTCATTGCTTTTTGCAAGCTTACAAACTCATTATAAAATTTCCAGTTTTAGGAAGGTTGCCCTCTTGCCCCAGCAAGCCCTGCATTGGAAGACTCTCCCGATACCTCGCCTTCCAAGTCTTTGATTGGAGTGCTACAAACATCTCTTGCATCCTCCTCTCTGTGCTCCTCTTTCTGCTGACTGGACCTTTTGTGGCTGTGTGCTTTTGGAAGACGCCCTCCATTCCGATGGGCCCCTTCAGAATCCTGAGCGTCCTGGGATTCCTTGGTCTGTGGGCGAGATGCTTTTGCCCTCTCAGGGCTGCGCTCGTCCTGCAAGCGACTGGGCTTCTTGGGGCTGGGAGAGGCTTCCTCATTGGAACTGCTGCGAGAATGGGATCTCTTGCTTGCTCCTCCCTTGGAATGAGCCCCTTTTCTTTTGCTGGGGGTTACTGTGCCCTATTAAAACAAAACACAGAAGCAACTCCTGGCTCGCTCATTCATTCTCACAACAAAACTCAAAAGCTGTGCTATCATTTCACAGTGGCTTGCACAGCATAGTGACAACTTTTACTTCAATCTACAACGTCCCACAATCCAGTAACATTTCTGTTGCTTTTCTGAAACACAGAACAAAATCCACTGGGGATCTTCCTATTTAAATTAATGAGATGTGTTGACAGCATTTCAGATTTTCCCGTCTCCGCAAGCCTTGTCCTACCTCCTGGGGTGGGAGGGTGGCACTGAGATACACAATGACAAAAGATATTGGCACCCCACAACCTCTCACCAACAGCTGTGTTCTCTATAGCCCTTTCCCCACTTCAGGCATAGAAAGAGCAACGCTGCCTAAAGTGGCCAGTCACTGCTGGAATGCGGCATGCTTTCTGAATTGGGGAAAGTGACTATAGGAGGAATGCATAAAAAAGGGAGGACAAAGTATGCCTCCACGCCATTTGTATTGGGTTAATATGTATTATGGTGAACAAGGTCATAGACTAATTTCTGTGGCTGAAATTCCCAACTTCCTCCCTTTATATCCTAATGAATGTGGGGCCCAGGTGATAAGGAAGAAGCTACGTTCTTATTACAGAAGGCTGACCATCTTATTAAGTTCATCACAGCCAAACTTTAATGCTTCAGTTTATGAAATGTATGACAAAATATCAGGCTGCTAGTCCATCTAGTCCACTTCTGTTAACTCTCTTAGCAGCTGTTCAAGGTCTCAGGCAGACCTCTCTCATTCTTGCCTCCTGATGACCCTTTTAGTCACTGATGCCAGGGATTGCCCCAGAGTCCTCCTGCATGCAAAGCATATGCTCCGCCATTAAGAAGTCATGTTATACTTGTGGGATAACCTGCCTCATCTAACCAACATGCTTAATTCTAATGGTATAGAGTAAACTGTCCTGTGAGACTTAGCTAGGTTACTCCTACTCACTTTGGGAGGAAGGTAATCAAGCCTATTGTTGTATCTCAGTCTACCTGAGAAGCTCAGCATGTAAAGAGGTCTGAGCTGGTTGTTCCAAGCTCAAACCATGTGGCTCTAAGAAGCCTCTCCTGAGTTCTTCTACCAATAATTTAGATAATTTCCCCACTGTAACTAAACCAAGTTTTACTGCCTCTGTAAGTTTTCTACATGCTACATGGAAAAGCACATGACCCTGACCTTTGAAGAGTTTGTAAGTAAACCATTTTTAACTTGCAAACATGTGGTCTCTTGGAAGTTTTGGAAGGAACTCACAAGAGCATATTTCAAAGGTTTAACAAGCCATCTCCATGGCTTGGTTTGACTGAATATTTTGTGATTTTAAATCTCTGCTGGGATTCTCTCACCAAAGAGTACTTGCCCCAAACTTGGATCTTGGCATCCAGGAATTCTCCTTTTTATAAGCCTCTCTTATAAGCCTCTCCTATGGATTACAGTGATACCTCAGGTTAAGAACTTAATTCATTCTGGAGGTCTGTTCTTAACCTGAAACAGTTCTTAACCTGAGGTACCACTTTAGCTAATGGGGCCTCCCGCTGCCGCCACACGATTTCTGTTCTCATCCTGAAGCAAAGTTCTTAACCCGAGGTATTATTTCTGGGTTAGTGGAGTCTGTAACCTGAAGTGTCTGTAACCCGAGATACCACTGTACCCATAATTTCCTTGTCAGCAACAATACTGAATCAGGCTATTGGTCATCTAACTTAGTATTGTCTACACTGACTATCAGTGACTCTCCAAGATTGCAAGCGGCCCTACCTGGAGATAATAATAATAATAATAATAATAATAATAATTTATTATTTATACCCCGCCCATCTGGCTGGGCCTCCCCAGCCACTCTGGGCGGCTTCCATAAAAACCAAAAATACAGTAAAATATCACACATTAAAAACTTCCCTGAACAGGGCTGCCTTAAGATGTCTTCTGAATGTCAGGTAGTTGTTTATGCCAAGAACTAAACCTGCATGCAAAGCCAATGTTCTGACTGATCAATGTCCTTTTTCTGCATTGAACTATTGCCTTTCCCCAACTAGCTAGTGAGAGTAGCCAATAACTTCCAAAGACAAGAGCTAGAAAGATGTTAACCGACACCTACTGGGGGAAGCATATTAATTTGACTGAGGTGGTCAGGGTATTCACTTGCCAAATTCTGACCTTAGTAGCAACCTTATTTTCAGTATCTGAAGCATTTTCCATAATTTCTTCTTCTGTTTCTTCTTCTTCCTCCTTCTCCTCTTCATCTTTCTCCTCCTCTTCTTCCTCCTCCTTCTCCTCCTCCTCCTCCTCCTCCTCTTCTTCCTCTTCCCCCTCCTCCTCAGCCGATTCTTCCACTTTAGAAGCAGCCTTGTCTTCCTGATTTAACAGTGAAGTCAAGAATTCCTCTGCAATCATTTTCACCTAATAGAAAAAGATAATGAAGAATGGTCAAATTTTAATAACAAGATAGATGCAGAAAGGAAGCAGTTTATAATACCTGTAAGAGGGATCAACAACTCTGCATTTCTCCAGAGGCCTTAAAAGACAGAATAGTTTCCTCTTTAAACTGTTTAACAAGGGTAATCAGCTTGTTCATTCTAGGCTTAAAGGAACCATTTCTTAAGAAAGATCTTAGATTTTCACTGTCAAATGATTTGTGATATGGCCATGGTTAAGACATCTCAGGCAACTATCAAGTGCATTGATTTTTTACCAATTCTTTCAAGTAGCCCAGCAAAAAGTGTAAAAATTGGACTGGAATCCTGCAATTTATTCAGTTATTTTGTTGCCCATTAGCATTATCAAAAGAGTCATAAGGCTACCAAATGCATAACATTGCTGAAGATTATAAAACCTGTTTTTAAGAGAAAGTTCCTCAAAAAGCAGGATATATAGATAATCAGCCTGTGTCAAGCTTGTCTAAGGCCCAGGGCGAGAGTCTTGTTAGAATAAAGTTATAAGCAGGCAGTCCGGTTACATAAGATGGCAAAGTAGCTTGGATAAACCTGGGAAATTTGAAAAAATGGAAGTTCAAACACTTTTTATGCTCTACTCTACACTGATCTAATGAGTATTGTGCACTTCTCAACTATGCTTGCAAAACTACTTCTAAACATCTCATTTTTGCCCAAGCCCTGCAAATGCAAGATAATGCCAGCACCAGACATGTGGTTCTGACAAACTTGTAGGCTATGAGATGCACTACCTCCTAATATGATCTGACGCTACACAATAGTACACAGTAACACAGGTCCAGATTTTACTGTTCAAGCCTTGCAGTGCCTATGAAAAAACCCAAAAGGCTGCAAAGGCTAAAAATCTCTTTGGATGAAGCTGTGTGCAGACACATTTTCAAGTCACATGGAACTCTTATCTAAGATAGACTGTGAATGCTCCATATGTAAGAAGACTTTATCTTGCTGTGGTAGGCATAATATAAACAATAAAAATAGCTATTTCTCAACTGTAGAGAATGCATGGCTTTATGCCTCAAATTCCAAATCAATTTACTTGAAAGTCATTAGTTTCCATTTCTGTCAGTAGAACATTTTTTGAAAATAACAAGATGATAAGGCATGCACATGCCTACTCTATTTCAATAAGTTTAGGCATACCTAACACCACAAAGGATATTGCAGCTGAAACCTAATACCCTTTATCAATACCGTTCAGCACTACTGCATTTTTAGCAATCCCAACATACCAGCAACGTCAACTTTTAAATAAGGAATTTTACAGGGAAGCCCTATTGCCATGATCAGGAAGGCAAAATGTAGAGAAGTCGGTCTGAAGTTCTTGGTTTTCTGTTAATTTCACAAGTCAATCCATCAATCCTTGGTTGAAAGGCCTCTTGGCAAAGCATGCAGATTTTTACCCTCTTGCCTAGACAAATTTCAGAGTCACTGAGCTGTTTTTGGGGCCAAATGATTCCGCCCCCGCCCCTGATTTATATTTTGACAATTTATCTGCATAGCTGCAGCTGCCATCAAGATTCTATGTTAGGTATCAGATGCTGCATGAAGACCTAATATACAAAGGGCAGCAGAGAATGAATGGGGGTGAATTTACCCGCCATCGGGTGAAGCCGCTGAGTGAGCTGGGTCCATATGCTACATGGGCTTGTGCAGACTTGATGAATTTTTTCCTGACTGATTTCAACTGCTCTGGGGACGGAGTTTTGGGCAGCTGCTTCCGGAAGTTTTTCCCCCAGTGAGATCTGACCTAGACAAAGAGAGAAGCGTATTAAACTTACATATAAAATAATAATATACAGAATATCCTAGGTTTCCTTTGAATGTATTAACCTGCCCAGGTGTTGAGATTTTTAGGCTCAGACCTTGCTCCAGGTGCTCCATCAGGTGAGATGGACAGCAACTGAAAACTCATACCAAGTAAAATGGGGACTTTGGTGATGGTTTTCAATCTGTAAATTACTTTCTGTTTTATGGGCAGATTTCTCGTGTTTGGTTATTATTTCTATTCTAATACATGGCATTTTTAACTACCTGTCAGTTCTTCACAAACATGAGAGCTGGTGATACAAACTGCAATCTGGTGTCCACCCAATGGTCAAATTGGGTCATACTGACAGGTAATTGAAAGCTGAGATGGGCGCTTGCTAAAAGCAGGTGCTCAAGTGTCTCCTTCACTATTAGTCCAGTTTGGCTGCAGGTCTAGAACATGCCAAAGTGAACTTAAGGCTATGTGAATAAACCATAGGTTAATAGAAAAGGCAATACTGAACAATAAAGAAAGTTATTTACAGTCAAGCTGGCGTCAGTAAAAAAAAAAATTACTTAATCTTCTTGTAAGAAGAAGAGAAATTATTTTATTATAGTGATGCTGGAATGTTGAAACACATCTATTGATAGAAAAACATTAAATTATAAATGTAAACATTACTTCATGTCAATAGCAGTTAGTGAAAGTTAAGTGAAGCAGAAATAACAAGAAGATATATAAGGCTGTGCACCCAGAAAAGGGACAGGATGCAGCAGAACAAAAGAGGTAAAGACAATGTTCCTCACCTGACTGGAATCTAGAGCAGCTGAGGTAAAACTCTGAGATTAAAACTAAGCTCATTTAATTTTTTTTATTTGCTTGCTCTGCCATTATCCTCATGCTAAGTTTTAATCATGCCTGTCCTACTTTTAAAGGAAAGAAAATAGATGCCACACAAAACCTCTGCTGAACCCACGGGAGTTGGCGTATCCACCCCTTCAAAGATAATGCACTTCTAAAAGTACAATACTAAACATGTCTGCTCACTATGTAAACCTACTTATTGGAGGCATCTGCAACAGTCAGCACTCAAAGCTGTAGAAGTTACTACATTTATATCCAAATGCCTGCAGACAGACAGGTCATGTATCCACAGCAGTGACCAGATGAGAAATGCCTGCTGGGAGGAGCGTAGAGAGAAGAAACACTATGCTGCATCTGTAAAAGCGAAACTGGGTGCCTTCATCTGCCCCAGATGCAATAAAACATGTTTCTCCCACATTAGTTTCTATAGCCACAGCAGGCACTGTAACTCTCCAGCGGTTTGACTTTAACCTTGATGACACACTCTTCCATTGCCTCTAGAGACAGGTGGATGCCAACATTTATATCCAACCTTTCTTTTCCAAGGCGCACAGGATGGCTGCCTTCTACCCACTGTATCATCACAACCCTGTAAGGCTGAGAGAGTATGCCTGGCTCAAAGTGGGGGGGGGGGAAGTTTCATGCCTGAGTGGGGATCATAAGTTGGGTCTCCCAGTCCTAGGCTAACCCTGCTATGAAGGCAGCATCCCCTTTGTTTGGATCAGTTCCTCTTACATTTATGAAGATCCCCAAAATGTGCCTATTTCAGATCTTATCTATTTGGTTAAGATCTTACTGCGATTGTCTTTGCTTACCCATTTCTTCCTTTCTTTATTACATGCAGTGCTTTTTTCTGGGGTGGGGGGACACAGGGGTATGCATACCCCTAAACATTTTGTGAATCTAAGTTTGGCCTCATTGAGGGGCAGTATTTCAATATGAGTAGGAAAATGGAAGTACCCTTAAACATTTTTTTAGGGGGGGAAAGCACTGATTACATGTATCTATTTCATTTAAGGTTGTAATTCCATCAATGCAAATTCTATTATTTATACCGTACAGCTTTTTAAATATATATATAATGTGCAGTTTTCTTTTATGCTCTAAAAAAATATAACCATCACATGGCTTACCCTACTGGTCAGCTCTCGACTATTGACAACTCTCACATGGCTGGCCAGCTTGGTGATATCCTTGCCATTCAGTTGTCGGAGATTTTGCAGAAGAAACATGACCTTATAGTCATCACTGGGCTGGGGGGCAGGCAAGAAAAGAAAGCAGCCTTACAAGATGCCCTTTAAGTAAATCTCGCCAACTTTACTCCAAACCAAGCATTTCATATAGACTATGTATGGCCCAGGGCCGGCCCACTGAGGAGGCAAGGTGAGGCAACCACACTGGACAGAAGGATCCACAGGTGCAGCAGATTCGGCCTCCAAGGAATGCATTGCCCATTGCTGCTGTAGCTGCCATGGTGGCACCAATGGCTGTGAAGAATTCCTTGGAAGCCAAATCTGCCTCCTCCTTGGCAGCCCCCACCCCTCATAGTGCCTCTATAGCAGCCTCTCAGAGAATAGGAGACACTGCTCAACTCCTCCCACCCCTAGGGAATAAATGGTGGGTGTTGCCCTCTGGGTTTTAGTGGGCTCTGCACCTGACTGGCTCGATTCAGAGTGGGCCTCTTTCTTTCCTTCCACCCCCACCCCCGCATGGAAGCCTTTGTTTCCCACTTCAGTTGTTGAGTAAGGCTGATTTGATTGTTCCCCTTGTTTCTGATGTAGATCTTTTTTCCATCCTTGTTCCCGATTTAGATCTTCACTCACCCCTGCTTCCCTGATGGTGGGAGGGCTGTGCCATTTTTGTGGTTGGCCTCAGGTGCCAAAATGTCTTGGGTCGGCCCTGGTATGGCCCGCCTACTGTGACAACTAAGAGAGTTAGCCAGCAATTGAGATTTTAGGTTTTAAAACATTCCTTTAAAAAAATTGAAAACATTAAGTAACATTTGGCTGTTAAGTGTCAAAGAAACAAACGTTTAAAGAACAGAAAAATGCTTGTAATTCTTGTGAATCCACAAAAGGTAGTTAACTGGTCAAGTAAACATATTTCAGTTTCTCTAAAGTCCATGCAACAGTAATAGCTAACTCACAACAGTAACAAAAATGAATTTTTATCTTGCAGGGTCTAGCACGGGCTGATCCAACGCGTGGCCCAAGGGCCACTTGAGGCCCTCGTAAACATTTGAGACACCTGGTGTCTCAAATGTTTACGAGGGCCTCAAGTGGCCCTTGGGCCACGCATTGGATTAGCCCGTGCTAGCAGGTATACATCTTTTTCCAAAGCTGGAAAAGCACTAACTAGGCTTTGGGTGTGGTCTGAGTGTTCCATGTCTTAGTACTCTTGTGGCCTACTTGGTATGAAAAGTTGGGTCGCCCTTTTCCAACAGATCTTGCATTCAGGATGAACTTGGACCATGTTACAGATCCACCTCTTATCTTTCATTGAGTATAACCCCAAGGGACAATGAAATGCCTGAACAGGTGTGGGAGTTGATTGACACATTGGCAGTCCCACTCACCCCCCTCCATGAGGCATGCAAAAAATGGCACACATTTAATCTCTATTGCCCAAAGAGCTAGAAACTTGACTTTTAAAAAGTGGGGGGAGGAAGAACACTCAGCTTCTCAGAGGGGCATTACATCCCCTTTCACCACCTGAGACAAGACGGGAATATTATCATCACCATCAGAGCTCTCCAGGTTTAAGCTTAGAAACCCTGTTAATTGTCAAACACTGTACTTACTGTCAGGTATACATTGTTCACATAGGTTAGCTCCTCCAGCTGTGGAAACTGCTTCAGGGATGTCACGTCTTCCAGGTTGTTGTTGTCACAGTTTAGGATACGGAGGTTTGGCAAACTGAGATTGTCAGGGAGCCTCTCTATCAAGTTGTCAGAGAGGTCGAGTTCTTGGAGGTGGCGGAGATGAGAAAATAACTGTGGTTCCAAGTCTTCTGTTGTTATCTGCAACTTGGACAAGCTGAAGAAGAAAAGGGTTCTGCACACTACTGACTCCCATGCCATCAAACATTTTGCAATGCTTTATAGTAAGTATAAAGTGGGAATGTTGAGATAATTATATATTTATTCACAGCAGCAAAAATGTCAACAGCCACTAACTGGAGGAAAAGAAAGTACTTCCATTTCTGTTACGATTGGTTTTATAGGCCAGATAGATAGAGAGATAGATATAGTTATACAGGTAATGCTTAAACTTGCATATTATATCTGGGCTGCACAAATGAAATGAAAACCTACATGTAAAGAAACTGAATTTTGGAATGATAAATTTAGTGAGAACATCCATACCTGTACATTCTTTATGATGGTGTAATGAATGAATCTCTTTCACATTAGCTTTTATATTAATAAATTTATTAATGACTGAAGCGGGGAGGAAGAAATCCCAACAGTATAATCTCTGCTCTCCAGCAGAGGTTAATTTGTTAATTAGTGGTTAACGCTGCAACTAGGCTCAGCAGAGCACAGCTCCCCTTCCCCAAAATTTTCAGCAACAAGATTCAACCCAGAAGATCTAAAATAGTATGTGGAGTTTTCAAAGCAATACAAGCAAAAACTGTATTTCAGCAATGGTGGCTAATGAACAGTAAAGGCCAGAAATAGTTTGTGAAGTAATCAAGAACTTAGGGAGGAAACCCTATCCTACAACCTAAAAAGGATAAAGTAGTGATCTGGGAACTTGACAGTCTGTAAGTATGAAAGTTAAGGAAAACCTCTCATATTTGGGTAGCATGATGGGTAGCTTAATGCCCTATTTGTGAGCTTCTTGGTGCCATCAAACTGGCTGCTGTTGGAAACAAGATGCTGGACTAGATGGGAGGGCAGGGCTCTTGTTCAGGAACTCTTACAGATCACAGCACCATCTTAACTGGAAACTTTGGGGTTTTTTTAATTATAAAATGCTTCCTGAATTGTACCTGCCCCATTTGAAAATGCATCTTAAGGACTGTAACCAAGCAGAAAAAGGACTCCATCCTCATTGGCTCCATCCTCATTGGTAAATGAATATTTACCAATATTTATTGGTAGAATGCATTGCTTGGAAATGCATGCTCAGTTTTACATTTCTGTGATTTGAGGCATTTAATTTAATGCCCTGATTTTTCTGTGAAAGTAATATTACAATCGCTTAAGCAACTCAAATTACTAAAATCTAACTGCACCAATTATCTTTCTTCTTTTATAAACATATGACTGCACTTACTTCAGAATTTTGATTTTTCGCAGCCTTGTAGATTTAGGCACCGCCCTTTCCAACAGAAGTTCTGTGGTAATTTTGGACATTTTTAATCTTTTCTGGTTTTCTGCAAACTCAAAAATATTGGATGAAAACTTCCTGGTGGAAAAAAGAGAGAAAGAATAAGAGCACAATCCTAATCCAGTAGCAATAAATTGTGTTGCCAAACAGAAACAAAGTAATCTGCAGTTGGAGCCAAAGGCTGAGGGTTTTAAACAACCATCTGTCTGTGAGAATATAGAAAGAAAAGTACAGTTCTATATTACCAAATCTCTTGCATTCAATTGCAAGCTGGAGACATCAACTCCACAGAAGCCTACAAGTGGGTTCTGTTGTGTACATAATATGTTATTACAGCTACTTTGTGTTCAAAATAAAAACTATGTAACTTGAATTATACTAAGCAGAAAACTTAATCTTTGTATAAATATTAACATACAGCCAAGTTAACGACTGCTTTTGTATCTATCTGCAGATTTATCTCTAAGAACTTTCATCCTGTACCCGGAAACTGTCCTTCAGGGACTTAGAAACCGTGTGCTAATTTTGGGGGTTCTTTAATTGTGAAAAGTTGAGATTTACAGAGAATAAAGGTACCTATTTAAATGTATTCATAACAGTAATGGACCCTGAAGCATCCCAGAACTGTGCACCTATTCCTTGAAAGGGATAGCCCCATCCAGGGCAAGTATACAACCTAATTCCTGGACCTGGGACTAACCCATCTTACTAGGACTCTCAAGTTTATTAGCACTTATCGAACCCATAATTGCATGCAGGCACTGGTTTAGGACATGCAAATTCCTGATTCAGATGCTGCAGAGAAATACAGCTGGGTGTCATCTGCATCCTAGTTACAATTTGTTCCAGAACTCCTAATGACACTCCCCAGCTGCTTCAGATATATACATTCAACAGCATGGGGGAGGGGGGGGAGAGATCCTGCCCTATAGCAGCTGCCAAGGGGCAGAGGCACATTTGCCCAGTACTAGTCTCTGGAACCAAACCAGTATTGAGGTGTGAAACCACTGCAAAACATTGTCTCCAACTCACAGGAGACCACGGTCCAGCATAGCAAAAGATGCTGAGGAACAAAGGGATCCTTCTCTCAATAAAAGTCATCTATTGGGAAAACCAAAGGAGATAATATCCTAAAACTGGACCTCATCAGGCTAGAACGGGCCAAGATAATCAGTCTCATTGAAGGGTGTCTGCAGCTGAACTGCCACCACCTGCTTTAAGCAAAACAAACCACAATTCCTGGTTTGGACCGAACACTAGTATTATGGCTTGTTGCATGGAACACAAGTATTGTGGCTTGCTGCATGGAACAGAGACTTAACTACAATTTGCCATGATGTGCAAACTGGGCCATGGTGTTGCAGGGCAAGTCTGCTGTCTCACTTGTACAATTTACAACTCGTGAGTAGGGTTGAAGGATCCTGCTTTTAGATTTTGTGAATTGTTGCATATATGATACCTTGTCTTGCAAAGCAGCTTCGGATTTGTTTCTGAAAGGGGGGGCAAAAACAACAGCACCAAAGCCATATGCATTACTGTTACTACCTATCAATTCTGGGAGCAGGGAGACTGAGGTTTACATGGAAAGCACAGTCTTAATGGCTGTGCACTCTGAATGAATGCTCTCTGTGGCTAAACGCGGGTTGCCGCCACGCATATTTAGGCAGGGCTGCTGCTGCTTTAATTTCATTTTTAAAACCCGTGGTCGTCGTCCCCGCCGTACCACCAAGCTCCCACGATAAGCCGGGGGTTTCCTTTGAGGGGAGTGGGAAATGTCTTAAACGGGAAAGGGCGGTGTGGCGGGAAATCTGGGGGGGGGGGGGGGAGTGAGCGAGGAGGATCCTCTCCCTGAGGCAAACCACCTCACGCTGGCATCCGAGGTGCAGGGAGGGGCCGCGTAAGACCCGCGCGGCCCGTTTCTGAGGGGCGGCATTGTCTCAAAAACCAAGGCGAGGGGCAGTGAGGGGCCGGCAGCTGCTCCCCTTGTCTGAGAACAGAGAGACGGTGGCGGGGGCCCCCAAGAAATTTCCTCTTCCCTCCCCACTCATCTTGAGGTGGGGAGGCGGCCAAGAAGACACCCCCTCCCCCCGGCTGCGTAGGTGGCAACGGGAGAAACGGCCCGCGACGGCATCTTTTTTTTCCCTCTTCTAAAACACACAAAGCCCGGCACTACAACTCCCGCCATGCCCCGGGAGGGCCCGAGAATGCTTTTCTTGCAGGCGCGCCGCGCAAGGCGCTGCTGGGAAATCGAGTCCGCCCTCCTCCCCGCCGCTAAACCACCACCAGTCCGGCGGGGCCTTGGGAGAGGAACGTTGGGCGACGGGCCGCTTCACCTCAGCCTCCCCGCCGCGTGCGCGCCTGAGGCGCCTGGAGCGCAGCCATCCCGCCCCCTCCAGCCCCGCTCTCCACCTCCTCGGCCCCGGGGCCTTTTTTTTTTTACCTCAGGCGGGCGAAGGGGCTCCTGCTCCTGCCGCCGCCGCCGCCAGGGCTCGGCGAACCGGAAGCTCCGAGGGAGGCCCTCCCGACAAGGCCGGTGGCGGCGGCAAGAGCTACCGGGGTCGGGATGGAGGAGGAGGAGGCGACGGTGGCGGCCGCCGCTGCTGCTGCCGCCTCCGGAGGAAGGGGAGCGGGAGGCGAGCCCGGGGGCTGCTGCGGGTGCAAAGGGGTCCGCGGCTGCCTGCTCTGCGAGGCCGCTCCGCCCCCGCAGGTACCACGCGCGGCATCGGAGGAGGAGGAGTGATGGTGGGGGAAGTGGGTGGGCATTCAGGGGCGAGGGGGAAGGTTTGGAGGAAGCGGGGAGGTGTGTGTGGAAAGAGGAGGGGGAAGGAGCCCCTGCCTGCCTGCTGCCTTCGGCCGAGGGGCGCAGAGTGGCCCACCATTGCTGCAGTAATAGTAGTGGGTGGGAGGAAAGGGGCCGCAGGAGCCACTTCGCTGCGAGGAAAGGTTTGGGGCTCCTTTAGTTTGGGGGGGGAAAAGGCGCGGGAAAAGTGACACGATCATGGCAATCATGGAGAAAGTGTTTTCCTTCCTCTTTCGCCTAACACTCGAACTCGCGGACATCCCGCGAAGCTGCATGTTGGGAGATTCAAGAGGAAAAAGCCCTTTTTCACGCAGCACATCGTTACAACTGTGAAACTGGCTTCCCGTTCATTGATGTCCATGAAATGAAATAGTAACGAGGATTCTTTCGAAGCGTTGATTCTATCATGCAAAATAGACCGCTCGGCTTTGGAGCACATTTTTAAAAGGAAAGCCCGACAAGGCTTTCAGATACATTACAATTGAATAACTTGTTAAAGAAATTCCCCAAGTAACTGATGTGGGAGTTTGAAAGTCTTGTTTATTCCGTTATATTTTACTCCAAGAAGACCCATTTATCCTAAATAGAACCTAATAGGGCAGACATGAGAAACGTGCTAAGAGGAAGGCACGCTTGGCAACTCCACACCATGATCAGCTCCCGCCCCGAAACCAATATCCCCACTGTGGAAGGACGTGTGGGTCCAGAATTGGCCTCCACAGTCACTTACAGACTCATTGTTAAAACCGTGTTTATGGAAGACAATCTTACTCGACCAGGAGTGATCGCCAAAGAAGAAGACGGCAATTTTTAAAATGTGTTCCCATTGAGATCCCATGATTAAAATTTGGGTAGCTCCTAGAAATAGTAAATAATCAATACTTTTTTTTGGAAGCTTTCAATTGTAACTTTTTTGCAGTGTTAAATTTTAAAGTAAGTCCATCATGTGACATATCATATTAAAGCCCATGAAGTTCTGAAGAGATTGGTGTTTTTGTTTTGACATATCTCAATTCTTGGCTGAGCTTTTAAGGTTTTTGTGTAGTCTGACAAGGCCAAAATTGTCAATTTTTTGAAATTTCAAACCCTCATAACTCAAATGGGATGAGACATTAAAATTTTAGATTTAAACTTAGTTTTGATCATATTCACACCTCAAGATGCTAAGCTACCACTTAAAATAACAATAATGTTCACAACCCATTGAGTTTTCTGTCACTTCACACTCGGCCCCAGGAGAAAGTGCACAGTGCCTTCCCCTCATCAGTGATCAGTAGTGTCATAGGCTGTACTGCTTGCATTCTTTAACCTTTATTGTTTGCCTTTCTTTTACAATGGAAAATACAAGGAGGGCTTCCATCAGAAGTTATAAAACAACCAAGCTATAAACATCAAAGACATACATGAACCATCACCAAGGGTGGTGCCTTCAATCATGTCAGCACACTAAAGCTGAAGCTACTGTCCAATACAACCGTTAGCCCTAAGGCACAAGTGACGAACTTGTGATTAGATTCCAACTTCCATCAAGGGCCTCTTCTGAAATAACGTTTTCCACATGCTCAAGTGGCATACAGGGACAGATCTATGAAACTAATGAAGCTTAAGTTTCAGGGGCCCCAATTCTGGAGGAGCCCCAGAAGTGACTTTAGTCCGTATTGCTTAAAATTTTGGGGTCTGGTAGATGCGGGTGGCACTGTGGGTTAAACCACAGAGCCTAGGGCTTGCTGATCAGAAGGTCGGTGGTTCGAATCCCTGCAATGGGGTAAGCTCCCATTGCTCAGTCCCTGCTCCTGCCAGTTAGAAAGCACGCAGTGCAAGTTGATAAATAGGTACTGCTCCGGCGGGAAGGTAAACGGCATTTCCGTGCACTGCTCTGGTTCGCCAGAAGCAGCTTAGTCATGCTGGCCACATGACCCGGAAGCTGTACGCCAGCTCCCTCGGCCAGTAAAGTGAGATGAGCGCCACAACCCCTGAGTCGTCCGCGACTGGACCTAATGGTCAGGGGTCCCTTTACCCTTTAGACCAGTTTGAGTCACATTACTCAAATTGATTGATTTTTTTGTTGTATATACTTCAACAATTCCAAAGTTTTGAGAGTCCGTAGCACAAATGTTATAAAGGTATTGTGATCTGCTGTGGAACAACCCCATTGAAGAAGATTACATTAGCTACCCAGACCTTGCTACTGGTTGCAAAGGGGCCCACATGAGAGTCCAAGCTTCAGGGCCCCCAAAATGTACGTCTGCCACTGGTGGCATGACACCTTTGGGATGTAATCCTATATGCACTTTTCTAGGTTGTAAGCCCTATTTGTCACAGGAGAACTGCCAAATAAGGTGCATATTATGAACTGTGTTTGCAGCAGCGGTTTGGGGACCAGAACTTACTTGATCAAAAATATTTAGAAGGGCTGTCACAACTAAAGGAAATTTGGGCTTCAATTCTGTACATGCTTCCTTGGGAGAAAGTACCATTGAATTCAGTGGGATAGCATTGTCAAGCCTATTTCTTTAAGAATTATTACTTCTCAATTGAAGGGACATATTTTGCTTTCTATTAAACCTCTTTCACCATCTACTTTACAAACCAAGCATGGTGCATATGAAAATTATTTGTCATACCACTCCTTTGTATAATCCCATTTATATTATAATTATGTCCACCTGTGTTATAAGGACGCCAAATGCAGAAAGCTTTGAAACCAATTATTTCAGATTATTACTTTAACTATAAGTGGTCAGAAATGACTAATAGCAGAATCAGAAGTAAAACAAATGCTTACTCACTTTGCCTTTCAAAAACCTTTCAAAAAAGAACTTTTTTTTTTTTTTGCTTTTGTCTTGCCACTTTTTAACTTCCTTTTAGTGCCAACAGATGGATAATAAGTATCATATGCTGTTTCAGGTGTTAAGAAGCTCCTTCATCAGAAAAAAGCATTAATGTAACACTGTGTGATTCAGTAGAGAATGTTAGTATCTGAAAGACTTCCCTTAAATCCGGGGTGTCAAACTCAAATTCATCGGGGGCCGCATCAGCAGTTTGGTCACCCTCAAAGGGCCGGTTGTATCTGTAGGACTATGTGTCCACTCTTTATTATCATAAATTATTGTCACTGCATTCAATTATTACTGTTTTTTGTAATAATGTAAGTAATAACTAGCTCTGAAAGCAGAAACATAGTCAGAATAATGGCAAGTAGATATTCAAATGTACAATTATTGTACAATTTATTGAAAAATGATTTTTGGTAACAGACAGTAATTTTTTTAAAAAAACAGATTGTAGTTTATGTAAAGTGACACGGAAGTAGTCAGTATATCCAAAGTTTACCGCTCAGACTTTTAAGCAGAATAATAAGCAGACCCCCCCCCCATACATCATATGTACTTACAGTACAGGAGAGAAGGGTTCAGGCAGCCGTTGGATCTGTCACATCACAGGATGGCATGTGCTCAATATAAAAACAAGTGGAGGTTTCCTGAATGCATGTAAAGTGGAGGTTTCCTGTGTAGAACGGCCGGTGCTGCTAGAGGGCAGATGTTCTCTGGCTTGTAGGCTGCCGCGCATGTGCTGAAGAGGCAGCTTTCTTGTGTCAAAAAAAAAAAAAAGCGAGAATAAAAGGTGAAGGTTGGTGGCCGGCGGCAGCTACATGGGCCACATGATGAGGTCTGGCGGACTGGATTCGGCCCGCGGGCCTTGTGTTTGACACCCGTGCCTTAAATAATCCTTAAGCCTCAAGGAAGATAATGAAATCATAACAACAATTGTTTTTTGTGGAGTAACTTTTAATTCTACAAAAGCACATTGTTACTGTCACAGAACAACCAAAAATACAGATTTGATCATGCAAGTGGGACTACTGCTACCTGTTCCTGTTCTTGAGTATCCATACTGAAAATGCAAAAGTCTAATTTGCTGTCTCTTCTTTTCTCAGATAAGTGCAAATTTTGTGTACTGTCCACTGACTGGCTTTGCTGTGGGAGAAAAGCAATCAGAATTTGCAGGCTGGGCATTTCCATTTCCAGGAGTCTATTTACTGGAAGGGTTTATAAGTGCAGATGAAGAATGCAAGATGGTTGAGTTGATGGACTGCAGTGCTTGGAAGCCATCACAGTCTGGCCGAAGAAAACAGGTCTTGTCCTCAAATTGAAATTCCTTCAACCCCAACTTGTCTGTTTTTTAAAAATGTGCATGGCTTTCCCCTCTTCCTCCTCATCTCCCTCTTTCTGCTTCAAATGCAGTGGATAGTGTGTTGGACCAGCACTGGGGCAACGTGAGTTCCAATAGCCACATATACAGCCTTTCCAATATGACACCTGCATACACAGCCTAATTTATTTCTTTTAAAGTATTTTTGTATGTATGTATGTATGTATGTATGTATGTACTGCCATCCAGAAGTAGGGCTGTGCATTGAATCACCATATTGTTGAAATAACATAATAAGTCTTTCAACAAAGCAATATACCTTGCAGATGATTTGCAGGTACAGTGTCTACTGCTCTGTTTGTTCTCTCCCTTCTTCTAAGGACAAGAAATGAAGATAAGTCCTTACAAACCAGCAAACTCTTTCAGCTTCACCAGTATCTTTTTATTTAGAGCTCAGCTAATTATGCAGAGTCTACTAATAATCCAGGGGAAACCCTCCCACAGCTAGACAATCAAAGAGGCAAAGTAAACAAAGAACTGGAAAGCACTTATTTCTTCCCTCACCAGTGAAAAAAAGAGGGGGAAGAGTTTTCATTTTCATTTTCTGGTGGTGTTTATGTCATTGGTTCCCCCCAAATAGCTTTCTTCCATATTAAAAAGGGTGATTTTTAAAAGATAAAAATTAAAGGAGACTAACTTTGCTTGCTGGCCCTCCCTCCCTCCCTTTGATAAAAAAAGGAAAGATTGGTATTATGAAGGCTTGGGGGGGGCTTCTGTGGGGGGGATGGAGGGGAGAAGATTTAGCTGGCTGCCTTATACTGAATGGGAGGTTGGGTACTGTGAGAATGATGGTGAGGGTGTTTTTCAAAAGCAAATGTGTGTCTACTCACAAGCAAGCCCTACTGAATTTAATGGGCTTACTCCAAGGAAAGTAGAAGCAAGTTTAGTTCATAAATAAGTTGAAAATATATTAAATAGAATATATGGAAGTTTATTTAATATTTTTATTAAATCTACTACTTCCTTACTTTTTAAGGCCCTCCACTACTGCAGGGAGCCTTGTCAAGGCCCTTGGCTACTGCAGGGAAGTGTGGCGCACCCTCCACTGCTGTGGGGAGGTATGGCAGGAGCCTCTGCCCCCGTGGGGAGGCCCAGCAAGGCCCTCCGCCACCACAGATATATATCATTATATATCGAGATATTGTGATATTTAGCTGGGGATATATATTGTGATGTTGAAAACCAGATATCACCCAGGCCTATCCGGAAGTACTCTGGGCAGCTTATAGTCATAAAGTGATGAAATATAGTATGATTAAGTGACAATATGATAAAAACAGCATGCAGTCTTAAATTTCCAGGAATGAGAGAGATCAAAACCTACTAATTAAAATCACAAAAGCCCCAGAGTACAGCTTCTGAAGAGGATCTTCAGGCTCCAGTGGGGATTAGATGGGAAAATACGATGCTTTAGTTATATGAAACCAACTTTACAGACAGAAATATCCACCATCACGCCAGCAGGTGAGACAGGAAAACCTATTTGCGCAAGTGAAAGTATGTTGCACAAGTGGGCTGGATGTCATTCTTAAGATTTCTTCTATCAAGGGACAGCTGTACTTAATAAACTGCATTGGTAGTGCTTGTAAGGTGGGTCAGCATTATTATTCTCATACTTCCATTTGTGGATTAAGGACCAGCTTGTCTGAGGCTTCCTAGAGGCTTCATGGTCAAGGTAAGATTTGAACCAGGAAAAAGTGAAGCAGTGCTTTGTACCAGCTCAAGTAACCTTTTCTTCGCCTCCTCCTCCTCCTTCCTATAGGACTATGGCCCCAAAGTGAATTTCAAGAAGCGCAAGTTGAAAGCAGGCGGTTTTGCTGGCTTGCCCAGCTTCAGCCAGGAGATTGTGACTCGAATGAGAAGCCATTCTGTGCTCAAGGACTTCTCTCCAGTCGAGCAGTGCAACTTGGATTATGGCCCCGAGAGAGGGGCTGCTATTGACCCCCATTGGGATGACTGGTGGCTTTGGGGGGAACGCCTGGTTAGCTTAAACTTGCTTTCAGCAACTGTGCTCTCCATGTCTTGCGACTCAGAGGATCATATCCAGTTATTTCCAGCCTTTCTTCAAGAAAGCAAGCAGGTACACAGCTCTTTGACCCATGCTGTTTCTCAGGAGCATTGGCCTAAAGAGTCTACTTCTTCAGGAGGATTCAGAAGCACCACAAAGTGGGGAACTGACCCTTCTTCCCCCACCAGGTCAGTTTTGTCTAAAGAGGTTGTCGTCGCCATTCACTTACCTCAGAGATCACTAGTGGTTCTGTATGGACCGGCTCGCTATAGATGGAAACATGCCATTTATCGCCATCATATTAAAAGCCGCCGTATCTGCATCACCTTCAGAGAATTGTCTGCAGAGTTCAGTCTTGGAGGACAACAGGAAGAATTGGGTCAAAAGCTCCTAAAAACAGCTCTGACATACCAGGGAATACCTGTATAGGCATCCATGTGGAGGAACTGAAACTCTTTAACTTGTTTGGATCCCCGGAAATTAAACTTCAAGGCTTTTCATAAACTTGGGTATTTTTCTGATAATTCTACTAAAGTTGTGGTTTTCAGTGATCTTTCAAGGAACCCCTTGCTCCTCTTCCACCAGCTCTTAGGCACACTGATATTTCAAGGGACACCGGCAAGACTTCTTGGGCTTTATCATTCCCTGTGAAAGGGCAGTGTACCCCAGATGTAGGAGATTAATTAAAAGTGCATGAAACTTGCACATATATAATAGCTGCAGGGCAAACACCACAGGTAAAAAGGTTATGAGATGTTGCCCCGTACCAGGTTAAACCATTACACCGTTTATTTTTAAATGTTGCTGAATTTCTTACAAAACACTCAAGGCAATTAACAATCACCAAAGTTAATGGTTAATTAAGACAAATTGAGAAAGCACGTATGAAGTTGATGAGGTCAGCAAAGGTGAAGGAACCAGAAATGGGAACAACAGACACGCCTCCTGCAGTGAAAAGGTTTTCAGGCTGCACCAGAATACCAATGGAGGCAAGAGAGATTTCCCAGGGTTGTGGGCTCCACAGCCTGGGTCCTGCAGCGGAGAAGGCCCTTGCCTGTATTTCCACCAACCCTGGGAGGTGGTACCAGGCTTTTTCTTAGTAAGCAATTGCATGGATTGCTACCTGTATCCTTTTTCTTATAGCTCCATAAGTAAGAGGCGTAGATTTTCTCAGGCAGTGACACCCCTGGGGTCTGCTTGCTGCACTGTGCCTTGACTCACAGCTCCTGGGACTGAGCACTTTCACTGCTCTGCTTTTAAGAGCAATTAACTGGAAATTGAATGTGCTTTACTGTAGATTCTCCTTCAGTAGCCCATGTTCTGCCTGCACACATGGATTGGCAGTTTATATAAAAATAATACAGTACAATCACACTAATGTTTCTTTCCCCCAAACATAATTTTAGAAAGCTGGGAAAATATGTCTTAAATCCAGCACAGAATCCCAGCTGTCTGATAAAAAGGATGTAAGGCATTTGACAACATGGGACATACTTCCTTCCCTTGAGGGAACCCTGCTCCACCCATGCTCTGCTTGCTTGCTGACTAAATTGTAATAGGAAGATCCCCAGACAGCAGGTAGCACCTGTGCTTTGACAGTAACCACAACAAGATTCTAGGGGCTGATGAAATCATACGCTCTATTGCACCAGTATTTCCCCCCCTGTATGCAGACCCGAAACACAGCTTAATATTTCCCATGTAATTATATTCAAAAGTGTGAAGAATACCTACCATATATATAGGTAAAGGTAAAGGTACCCCTGCCCGTACGGGCCAGTCTTGACAGACTCTGGGGTTGTGCGCCCATCTCACTTAAGAGGCCAGGGGCCAGCGCTGTCCGGAGACACTTCCGGGTCACGTGGCCAGCGTGACAAAGCTGCATCTGGCGAGCCAGAGCCGCACACGGAAACGCTGTTTACCTTCCCGCCGGTAAGCGGTCCCTATTTATCTACTTGCACCCGGAGGTGCTTTCGAACTGCTAGGTTGGCAGGCGCTGGGACCGAGCAGCGGGAGCGCACCCCGCCGCAGGGATTCGAACCGCCGACCTTTCGATCGGCAAGTCCTAGGCGCTGAGGCTTTAACCCACAGCGCCACCTGCGTCCCCACCATATATATACACCACACAAATGGTGTATTTTGCTTTTCTCATGATGACTCAGCTGGCAGCTATGAGAGAGACTGCTACGGAATGAATAAATAAATAGGCATTGAAAGAACAGTATTTAAAAGTATCTGCTGGTGAAGGGAGGCTGAGGCTGTGGAAAGCCCCCCACCTGCAGAATCACCTGCATGGAGAAGGATACAGGTGGTACAACTAACAGTTCCATTACTGATTCAGTTAACTATTAAGGAAACAAGAAGAGTCCGTCTAGTCCAGTATCCCAGCATAATTCAGGGTCCTGTGGAAAATTATGCTAGCAGCTCAGATGCAGTTGCCTGACAGTGCTGGGGGCACCAGGCTGGCTTTTCGAGGTGGGGCGGCTGGGGCAGAAAAGGCATCAGTAGTGGGCCCTGCTAGAGTGTTGAGACCTTGGTAACTGCCCATGAATGTGAGGTGATGGTGCAAGTCCTATAATTCAGACACCTAATGCAGCTAAAAATGTCAGCGCCAGATAGGTAGATGCCTGCTTGAATATATTTAAAAATATTTTGATCAAGTGGCACCAACTGGGGGTGTGCATATGTGGGGAATCTGGGGTTGGGAGTTCCACAGTTTAAGCATCCTCCTGCCCAGCTCCCACTGGGGTTACCATCAAATACATTATTAAGAAAAAAATGAATTGCTAAAAGAGAGGGCAAATATATTGGTGACATTTGAACATGCTTATGTGTGCCTACACTAGCCAGGTGCTAACTGTTTATGGGGAAACATCAGAACCTCTGCTGGTCTACCTTTTGATGGACCAGGCAGCCCTTTACACAGAGAACTGTCCTCTTAAAAATAGGACACATGGCCACTCTGTCTCTTCTCACAGATCACTTTACAAAGGGAGAATCCTTTCTCCTCCCAAAATGCAATTATTCCTCTGAAATCTAGGGTTGGGAACAAGAAATTAGGGCGCAAGCCTGACGGAAGGACATAAAACGGCAACCGTGCTTTGCAATTCCTAGATACGCGAACAGAGATTTGTGAACTTGCAAAAATGGTTTTTAAATCTACAATTAATAATTTAAGAATGGATTTTGGCCTTTGCTACTGCAGTTGTAATAGCCTTAAAAGTACTTAAGAGTTTGACAGAACGTAAGCTGTGACTCTCAGCAATTTATTTCCCAAAAGATCAAGGGTAGAAAGTGAATTTGACGTGCTTCAGAAATTCAGTGCCTTGAACAGCGGTCTGTACAGTTTTTTCAAGGGGAAGGAGAATTGTTCTATCATGTTACCGGAATCCAGTAATCAAAGCTGAAAATCAGCAAACATCAGAACATCCTTGATGAGCCACAATTTATGACAACAGTACAAAAAGGTTTAGCTTGGTCTGCAGAGCAGCTGTGGTTCCATACCACTTTTAATTACGGTAAGACAGAGAAGTGGTGGGCGTGAGACCTTGGAAACTGGATAGAGATGAGAAGGGCCTCATTAGCTGATTACAACAATGAGAGAGGCCTGGTCACCTGAGAAGCTGGGTTAAGGGAGGGACATCAAAGCAGATGGTGATGCCGCACCAAGGCTGGCAGCAGTGGCCTTTATGAGATAATGCTGAAAGGAAATGCGCTTAAAAGACAACAGGGAAGCTTGCAGAGAAATGGGAGAGTTCCCACTACTTAGCAATGCAGAAAGTTCTGGCATCACCTCTGAGCAACATAAAAAGTTGAGGATAGGATTGTACTTGCTCTTCCACTCCCAGTCGCCCCCCCCCACCCCGTTCTTCTGTTCCCCATTTCTTGTAGCAATGTAGCTGTATGTGTGCATGACTTACAATGCTTTATGACTTTGAACACGTTTAAAAATAAATGCTAAAAAGAAGAGGGAAAAGGGCAGCAGATCCAAGTCCTGCCACAAAAAAACTTTGGGGCCTGGGTCACTCCCTAACAATGCCCATTTCCAGACTTAAGGGATTCTTCTGAAAGTCATTAGCCTGCAGCTGCTCACAAGACTTGGCAGAATGATTTATTCCTCCAAAGGTCAACCGTTTTCATTATGGCCAAGAATATGGCCTTTCAAGAAAGACTGTTCTGGATTTTGCACACTTCGGATGGTTCACTGCTTCCACTAATTAGCAGCAAAATAATTTTGCTCTTGCTTCTAGGTCACCCAGCTCATTGTACTCTCTCTCACGCACCCATTTTTATTGTGAACTGACGCCTATCGCAAAGTACGAAAAATATTATTCTTCCTAACTGTCCACCCCTTGGTAGTTACTAGTTTTGTTTTTCCGGTTTCTCCATTAACGGCCCCCCTGCCAGAGCCACTCCCATCTGTGCAACCATTTTCTCCAGTACTATTGGGTAGCAGCTGCTCACAACCGAAAGCCTTGAACCAAGTCAAGCCATCGTTTTGCCTCATCTGGCACATTCTGCTGAAACCAGCAGTGGGTCTTCATGGAAAGCATGAGTTCTGCCACTGAGTTTTAGCCCTTTTGCTAGGAACTCAAATATGAAAACCAGGTTGGGAGCATGTCCACACATGTCTTGGGGTGGGGTGCCTATTTTCTGAAGTCCAGTCCTTGGAAGATAGTGACTGGATCGTGTCCGAGGGAGGGCGAGTAAGACAGCAAGGGGTAGAGATGTTCCTAGGTCATTTTCACTAATACATGCATTTTTAAGCGCAATTCCCTCTAGTTTATGCACCTTTGTACATATTCCTTGGCCAGAGAACTGCACTGCAAATTTCAGAGAAGTGCAAATTTCAAAGGGTGTTTCAGTTTGTGTAGTTTCAGAAAGTATGTATTAGGTTCGCATATATGTGAATGGAATCAAATTTTCAACCCTTCCTCTGCTCCAAAGTGTAGGACGCAAACCCACTTCTTAATTATTATTTTGCCCTTTATCACCAGGTGATCCTAGGGTGGACTACATAATAAAACAAGTACATACACTATCGCACAGGAAAAGAAATGTGTGGTATGACATTAACAAGCATAACAAGATGGCAAAAATAATTTCATCAACTCCCTTGATATGCTCCTCTGTATTAAACATGCAACTTCATCGTACAGTGGTACCTCGGGTTAAGTACTTAATTCATTCCGAAGGTCCGTTCTTAACGTGAAACTGTTCTTAACCTGAAGCACCACTCTAGCTAATGGAGCCTCCTGCTGCCGCCGCGCCGCTGGAGCACGATTTCTGTTCTCATCCTGAAGCAAAGTTCTTAATCCAAGGTACTATTTCTGGGTTAGCGGAGTCTGTAACCTGAAGCATATGTAACCTGAGGTACCACTGTATCAGGTGGATGTGTTGTTGAAGCCCTGGTAGAAAAGGAAAGTCTTTAGCTTGTGCTGAAAGCTAAGCGATGCCAGCACCAGCCTTACCATAGAAAGGGAATTCTGCAACGCTGAGAAGGTCCTAACTCAGATCAAAACACTGCAGCCTTCACCCAGAGCTGGAATAATGAGGACTTGCTTTGCTGGTGGATCTTAAAAGCCTAGGCAGGACAATACAGGGAGAGATTGTCTAGAAAACTAGATGCTAGGGATTTGTACGCAAGCTCTGAGACTATGAATTGGCAGCATAATTTAGCTGGGTCCACGTTGCAAGGAAAAGGATTCCGACTAAACATTAAGGAAGAACTTCCCAGCAGTATGAGCCTTTGAAAGTGGGGAAGAATAACCTTGGAAATTGATGGACTTGGCATCCCTGCTAAGTGGCCCTCCAGTCTGATTTAAAGTGACTGGAGGGCCACTTAGCAGGGATGCTTGAGCAGATTACCTGCATAGAGAAAGGGTTGGGCTTCATGACATTTCAGATCCCTTCCAACGCCATGATTCTATGATTTCCCTCCACTGTGCTACAGATTTATTGATGGCATTTATCCACCACCTTTGTAATATTTATCCCAGGGTGGTTTACAATGAAAATTTAGAGAGTCAATATGTACTACCTGCAGCCCTCCAGTTCCTGGAGGCCTTGTTCTCAAGGAAGCTTGCGACTCCAGACTTTGCATGCTGTTGTGCTGCCAAGGGAGCCCCACGCACTTGCATCACTGGGGCTTTCGGAAGAACTCGAAGATCAAATCCATATCAGGCTTGTGATTTGGGCCAAGTGCAGAAATGAGCTCAGGTACCCCACAATCGCACAAGCCTTTCCCTGACTCTAAAGGACTTCAAAGAGGTAACAGATTTTTTTTAAAGCATCTCAAAGATGGCTTAGAAGTATTTAATAATTGGCAGTTTAGGCAGATTTCACAAATTACACGTGGGGGGGGGGGGTAGGAGTGAGGAGATGTAAATGTAAATACAATATACTTATTAGTTATAATATGATTAGTGTGTCCCGCCGGCAGCCAAGCATGACAAAGGAGGAATGAGGTATAGCCGTTAAGGACATACTACCAATATACAGATTAATTTAAACATTTTGGCAACAGTGTTTGTACAGCAAATAAGGTCCAAGGTGCTGTATTTTCTTTCAGAACAAGACTGTTACGCACACAAAAGAGCACTTTTTTCTGTTTTCAAGGTGCAGTTCCCAATGACCGCAAACTTCTTACGTACCATACAGTTATTCTGTTGTTGCAATACAGAAACGCCGGGGATGCCGTAAGCCTCCATGAAACAGGACACAATGGCTCAAGCAGCTGGCAGATGCTATGCGGGTTTGCTTAAAAGTTGATCCCAACTCAACAGGGCTACTTCATCACAAATCATTTGTTGATCATGTTGTTGCACAAGAAAGAAGCTTGGATGGCCCCTCAATTTTTGATTTCAGTTAGCCAAACACACTCTGAACATTGGTGGCCAGGGGTGGTGGTGGGTGGCATCCTGTATAAATGCTGTTTAGGTGTCAAAGCAGCCAGCTCTTCAGGGAACAGAATGCTTCCAGGAAGAAGAGGCCCCAGTCCTTCCCTATGTCTCACCCCCATGATGTGATTCTTCTTCCTGTTTCTACGATATAGCTTTGGGCACACACAAACACGAAAAACTGCTCAAGCAGCAGCTGATGGCGGCTGTTTGGGCTTAGGGGTACCGGCCGAACAGCTCTGCTCTGTGTCAGTTTTCAAAACTTGTGCAATGTACAAAACTTGTGCAATATACAAGTGGACACTGTGCCCATTCTAAAGCGCATTGGGGGTTGTGCTAGGAGAGAGATTTTCAGGCTACAGCCTTTTATATACACACAACAACAAACTTTGGTTACGCATTCACACCTGCATTTCTACTTGTGTAAAATACTACATGGTGCTCTTTAAAGCCCTTCTGTTCTTTGCTACCTGGTTTTTGTGTTGAAAGACAGATAATCTCCAGCCCTTCCACAGAGGCAATGGAGCCCTTGCTAGCCGCTTTCTCAATGGGAACTCTTTCCACCCTATAGAAGCTACGGTACTTGAACTGGACAGAGGAAAAACTCATCTCTGATAGCATCCACCCCCCGCCCCCGGTTTCTGGTCTTGTCACAATTCCAGAAATAGTCCCTGCCCCTCCAATGTAAAAAAAGTCACTGTGGACACATTTCACAGATTTCCATAGATGTTCACGTACTGTGATTTACAAACTCCTCTCCAAAAGTGAAGTTTGTAAATCAATTGACGGTGAGAGAATCACACCCCTTTCCTCACTCTGCATATAAGCTCCTGCAGAAAAACACTTTGCTAAAACTGATGCATATTTTAAAAAATTGCTTAATCTGTCTCCCTTCCCACCCGCCTAAAAATGTGGAAAGCTAAAGGACAATCCCATCTTCAAACAACTGCATAGATGTAGGTAAAGGGTTCAGTTTTAATGACACAGTAACATCACCCACAGATTTGAAGAGCTGGCCACCCAGAACGTTTTGGCATCTGAGAACGTTAGGCACCTGGGGGTTAATTCCTGTTATGAAAATCCTCAGAGCTTCAAACAGAAAGGCACCCGCTGGCCATCACACAACCTGCAGCCCCCGGTCGTGCCCATCCAGCTGCACTTTCAGTTTGTGGAGCTCTTCAATCTCCCGGTTGTGGCGCTCGGTTTTGTGGCGGACGAGGGAGCGGTAGAAATGGATGGTGAAGACGACAAAGATGATCCCCACCGGGACCATGATGATGGTGGAGATGAGAGCTGCCTGCCACCCTGTATGCTGGCTGGTCTTCTGGACAATGGCAGTGCCGTTTCTCAGCACGGAGTCCACGGGCAGGAACTTGATCCAGCACAGGAGGACGACCTCGGCGAGGAAGAGGAGGATGCCCAGGACAGTGGAAAAGCCCCAGGCCAGCTCAATGTAGGGGTGCATGCGCTCGTGGGGGGACTCGCTGATAGAGTTCAGGTTGTGGATGTTGCTCACGGCTTCCACGTTGGGGAGGATGCAAGTGCTGATGAGCAGGGCGAAGAGGTGGACAGCCACAAGGATGGTAGTGCAGGCACTGAAGGCAATCAGCAACATCGGGGGGTACTGGTACTGCATCTCCAGCTGGACCTCCACCATCGCCACCTGAAAAGCAACATCCGTCAGTGTTTGCTTGCCTCTACAAAACCCAGGAGAGAGTCGGCAGTAAATCACACCAGTCAAGTTGCTCCTTAATAGCAAGAACACAATTAGCACAGACTGGGCAGAGCGTTAGGCTTGATGAGCATGGCAGCTCATCCCTGGTAGGTCTTGCCTCATGAATCAGTTGCTGAGACTGATAATCCCTCCAAGCAATTGGAGACTGTGCCTGCATGCAGCCAACCTCTCCTCCACCCTTTTCATGCCTCTTCTGGTTCTGGGATAGAAGTGGGGAGGGCAGCTTGTCACAGCAGGAGAGGGAGAAACCTGTGATTCGTCGCCAGCCTGACTCATCTCTGCCTCTTGGCCTCCCTCCTCTCCTGTTTCAACTTCTGCCTCTGATTCTGGACATCTCTTTGCCACGGACTCTCCCAGCTCACTAGGTCCTGTTACCCCTTCAGCTTCCGACACCGCCTCTTCCCAGTCTTCTTCCTCCGACCACACATTGTTGCCCCACCACCAATTCCTGGACTCTGAGGTTTCTTCCCTTGGGGGGTTCCCCAGCTGGTTCCTCCCACTATTCCTTTGCATCCAACCAGTCTGTGACAACTGCTAATCCACAAGAACAACCCACAGAAGCAATTGTCATTCACTCAATGCATGAACCAACATGGAATTCACTGTCATGGGACATGGGGATAGCTCAGATGGTTTTAAAAAGGGGACAAATTAACAGAGAATAAATCTATAAACAATTACTATTTAGAATGCCTATGTCCAGAGGAAGAGTATTTATTTATTATTATTTGTTATAAGTGGGACTTGATCATTATAAAAGTTGACAGGTGGTTTCCCCCCTATATGTGGTAGCTACACCCTCGAGGGCATTTCCTTTTTGGGAAAAGTGTTTTATGAAGCTGCTTTAATCACTAAGCAAAACACGCCTCTAGATTCCAAGATCACCCTCTTTTCATTCCATGTGGAAGCTGCTCGGGATCTTTCAAATAGTAATAAAAAGTGTATAACTCGTCTAATGACTGCAGCAAGCCTTATAATTATGAAATTCTGGAAGACTTTAAATAGAGACCTTTTGGAAGCTTGGCTGTCACAACTTCGGGATCTAGTTTTGATGGATAAGCTAATTTCACACATGCGGGGGGTGGGGGGAAATGTACAGGCATAATAAAATCCAAGACTTTATCTTCAATCTGGTGCAAATTTATTATGTACGCAACGCTGAAAGGACATGGCTACTGACCACTTGCAATGTGTGGCAATTTATGGAATGACGCCTTTATTCCATAAGTGAAATGACTCTTTGCACAGGATACTCGATTCAGTTCCCCCTCGTTTCCCCCCACTGCCCAAAAGCCAGTCAATGCTCTTTTCTTTCCTTTTTTCAATTTAAAGGGGCAAGGTTGCTAGCAAGCACAGATTTTGACAGGTTACCAAGACCAGCCAAACTCAGTGCTCCTCTGCGCTAGAGTGCACTTTCAGTTCACACGATGTTACAAGGAAGCCCAAGGTCCAGGCTAACGCCTTGTGTGAATTCAGCACGCGCTGTAGAACATTCCTGCATGTCGAAGGTTGCTGAGTTGGCACAGGGGTGCATCAGTAGACATACAGAAAGGCTCCCTGAAGCGGGGGGGGGGGTGTCCTGAAAACTACTCCACAATCGTGCCAGACCAAGAAAACATCTGGGTCAGGTCTCTCCGGGAAAACATTTTCTAAGTAGGTTAATTCAATATACAAATTAGCAGTAGTCTGTGCTACAGTGCCTTTTTGCATGAAAATACACACACACACACACCGGCTCCAAAGAACATAGGAAACTGCCTTATACTGAGTCAGACTCCTGATCTATCTACCTCAATAGTGCCTGCACTGACTGGCAGCAGCTCTCCAGGTCTTTCCCAACTCTGCCTAGAGATGTCAGGGATTGAGCCTAGGACATTCGCATGCAAATCGTGGACTCCACCACTGAGCTTTTACAACAGCACATCTCAAGCAACACCCTCGGGTTTCCACTGCATTGACGTCTCCAAGGCATCCTCGTCGGCAGGCCTCGAGTTGATCTAACTTCTCTACCAGTAAGGCTTGCGCTTGCTGCAGGTGTAGCTTTGCACATTCTCAGGCAGGGAGACAAACATGGAACTGGGGTTGCAGGTCACTGCAGCATCTCTCTTGCCATCCATGTCTTTTGGTCCTACCTGCACCGTGAGACAGCACTCGGGGCCTCCCCCTCAAAATGCCCATGGGGGCAGGATCACAAAAGGCTTAATATTCTTAGATAACATGACATACAAAGTGATGCCTGTTCCATGCTACTACAGCTGGACAGAAGCCTCCTACACTGCTTACGTTTCATTTTCTCTTCCCTTCCCTTCAGGACTGTGGCAGGGGAAAGAGGCCAGGCCCTGCTCAGTTATCTATTCGTGCCAGATGGAAGGGGCCGATCAGAGCCGTTTCGACAGAACCGCCCCACCTTATTAAATTTGTATACTGTCCTCTACCCATAGATCTCAGGGCGCTTCACAACATAAGATCACAAAATAAAAAAAAACATAAAATACATAATGAAAACAACCCCCCCACACACACATTTTAGAAAGGTGTTGGATGCCAGTCAGCCTAAGGCAACTAAGGTCTAAACCCCTTTCAAAGCCCTCTCACTTGGTGTTCATAATGTGAGCTGAAGCCACCCAAAAGGCACATGGAGCCAATTTTTTTCAGACACAGAAATGAAACTGACAAGCTGCTTTTATTTCTACATTCAGGGGAGATGTATGCAAGAGCACCAGGAACCAGAATTGGCCCTACCATTAGGTAGAGCAACTCAGGGTAGCTGATTTGGGGTGATACTAAAGGGCATCAAATGATCAGCTATTTACCATTGCTGTATTTTTATTTTTACTGCCAGGACAGGGAATGGGAGAGGCGTTGGTAGGATTTTCTAGCACAGGTGTTAAAAAACTTGACTAGCCTTAGGCACATACCTGTCAACTTTTCCCTTTTCTTGCGAGGAATCCTATTCGGAATAAGGAGAGGTTAGGCTGGCCTCAACCAGAGCCAGGGCTTTTTCGGCTGTGGCTCCGATCTGGTGGAACGCTCTGTCACAAGAGACTAGGGCCCTGCGGGACTTGACATCTTTCCGCAGGGCCTGCAAGACAGAGCTGTTCCACCAGGCCTTTGGCCAGGGCACAGCCTGACCCCCTCCTTTGGCAATCCTCACAGAACTCTAGCCCAATGGTTGCCATTAATCTGTTTTGAATTAATTTTAGAATGAAATGATTTTAGAATGTTTTATCATTTTACTGTTGTTAGCCGCTCTGAGCGTGGCTTAGGCTGGTGAGGGCGGGATATAAATAATTTATTATTATTATTATTATTATTATTAATGTGGGGCTCGAACCCAAGACCCTGGAATTAAGAGTCTCATGCTCAGCTATTCGCATGGTGTGAGCGCAGATGCATGGGGTGTTTTTTTTTGTATACTGTAGGTTTTGTTTCTGCCTCAGGCTGCTTCTGATCCTGGGTCAGCATTAGAACATTCACATTAGCTATTAACCACAAGCTACAGACCAAACGGTTCAGAGATCAGAGCAGATTTTTGCAGACAAGCTGCTATGAAAACATACCATAGCAAATCCAGAGAGTAACGCAGAAGTCCGGCTGGAAGCTTTCAACTTGGCTCGGCTCAGGTACAATTTCCGCCATGAAAGGGCCTGGACGGAATGATGGTTGGATGTGACCAGCTCGAGGTAACTGCGACGCACCCAGTCTCGGTAGTCCATGCCCTTAGCGGCAGGCTCAGAGCAACAAGTGGATGCGGGAGGATCCACGGGGACATTTAACTCGGAACTCATGATGAAAGGCAAGCTGTGGGAAGGTTGAGGAAAAAATCAGCATTGCAAACACCAGATACACGCCAGGTGCTGTGCGGAAGTCAAAGCAAAACGAGTCCTGGCTTGCAATCTAAAAGCACATGAGATTAGAGGAGAGGGTAGCTGGAGCAAAATGAGAAACTCCCCACAAGTTGGAGAGTGTAGGGAAAGGGGAAAGGAGAGAAAGGATGCAAAATATTCAACAGTCAGCCCAGGAACAGGAAAGAAATTAAAAAAGCGAAACAGTGCATGGAAAGGTAAAACACAAGAAGGAAAAGATGAGTTTTCAATAACTTGTGAGACAAAGAAGTCTGCAGAATATTTTGAGGAAGACAGGACAGGAAGCAGGGAGATAAGAAACAGCTCAACCAAGGGTGAATTTAATAACTACAAAGGCAGATAAAAAAGAGCAAGATCATAAAGCGATTTAAAAGCTCAAGTGAGTAAGTTTAAATTCTATCCGAAGCAAGTGAAGGGGAACACGTAGGCCACCTTCGCATGTAATGTTAAACCAGATTTTCTGGCTTATAGTGGTTTTTTGAGAATAAGCAGCGCTACACTCTGCCCGGTTGCTCCCATTTCCCTTCTCCTCAGTCTGAGCGGAATAAACAAATCAAGAAGCTTCCCGTTACATTATCAACCTGGAGCCCACAGCTTGCTGTTGCCTTGCTGGCCCTGTCAGGAGGAACAAAGAGGAAAGGGGTGAGGTTTCTTACCTTTTAGGCAGCTCCGTCTTGCTCCCTCTCACCCATACACCTCCTTTTCCTTTTATTGTTCCTTAACCACTCATCCCTGTCCAAACACTCTCATTCTGCAAAAACACTACTGCCAGGAGATATGCAAACGTAGCTGTCTATGGAGCGTTTGCATAATGAGAGCAGAATGTGGGGGTGGAAGGTTCGGCAAAAGAGAGAAAGAGTATTTGCTCAACCCCCAGTTTCTCTGAGCAGGTTCTCTAGAATCCCTCTTCCTTGCCATCTACCCCAGAGTTTAAAAATCCCAAGTTGCTAAGCGATATGTTGGAGCAAAGGCATTTAGTCTCTCTCTCTCTCTCTCTCTCTCTCTCTCTCTCTCTCTCTCTCTCCCCCTCCCCCCCCCCCGCCGCCTTGTGCAAGGATTGGTTCTTTAAAATTCAATGCTCGCACCTCAAAACATTAGTATTTGCTCCAAGTATTCAAAGCCTCCTCCCCTTTTCCATCTACTTATAGGGTGGAAATGGAGAAAGCTTTCATTCATGAGCCACAATTTTAGAAAAAGAACTGTGTGTGTATGTGTGAAAGAGATGAGAGAGAGAGAAAGAGAGAGAGAACGCAGACGGAAAAGAATTTAAGCTCAAGGCAATAAAGACTACAGTGAGATGGACCTCACTCACTTATAAAACAAGGTTCAAACAGAAAATCAGATGTGAGGGCTGCAAGGTTGGGAGTTCTATAGTAATTCCACGGGCCTGATCAAATAATATTCCCAGCTTCCTTACCCCCAAATTATGTATTTGCCCTAGAGATGCAACATGAAGATAGCCACAATACTGTATAGGAAGGATCCTGTACTCTGTTACTTTTATGAAGTATTGGTGCATTCATTTTCCCTGCAGCACACTAATTTCATTTATAGAACTGATCTTCCACTTTTCAGCTTGGAAGCTCTCAAGAGGCTCACCGAAGGAAAACATATTTAACATGGAAGTTTTTAAAAATTTAAAGCATTCCCAAGCATAGTTTGGAGTACACTATTAGAAATACCAACGTCCTTTGGGGGGACGGGGACAAGGAAGGTGTTTGCTTGGTGCCTAAAAGAAGAAAACAACATTGATGCTAGCCAAGTGTCGCCGCGGAGGGAATTTCAAAAAGAGGAAGCATTGCTGAAATTGCCCTGTCTATATTTGAGGGGGATAACTAGGGCAGGGTCCCAGGTTCATGTAGGGGAGAGATTCAAGAACGCACTGGTAAATTTAGGCTTGTGTAATTAAAACAGATCAAGCTTTGTGCAAGCAAATCAGAATGAATGCTCAATAAACAGGTCACCTGGGTGAGCTCAGAGAAGTCAAGGTAGTGTGTGAGGGGCTGGAAGTTGCCCTGTAGGTATGCTGGGTACCATAAATGTTTGCCACATCTTTGGCCTCTTAGATGCTGCTCATCTTGCCAGCTCGGCACAATCCAATCTCTGCACCACAACAGCTACCTTTATTTGGAAGATAGGACTTGAGTGATATCAATAAAAAGGAATGTTTTATAGATAAGAACATCCAATTCAGCATCCTGTTCTCACAGAGGCCAACCAGAAGTTTCTGGAAAGCCAGGAAGCAGGACCTGAGTGCAACAGACCTCTCCAGAGGCATAGTTGGGGGGACAGGGGGGGGCACTGGGTGCCACACCGTGGGGGGCAGCACTTACCGTGGGTCGTGTAGTGCACCAAAGCCATGCCTCTCTCCTGGGAGTGATGCAGTGGTCCGGGTGCCTGCAGGCTCCATGCTGCCCGAAATGGCAGCGTGGGGCTTGCTTCTGCCTGCTGCCTCCCTCACAGCTGCCCTACAGCCCTGCCCTGGCTCGCTCTGCCCAGTGGGTAGCTTGTCCTGCCCCCATGGACGATTCATCCCGCCCCCGGGGCACCCGAGCGACTAGCTACGCCGCTGGCCCTCTCCCCACTTGTAAATTTCAGCAACTGATGTTTAGAGGCATACCGCCTCCGAAAGTGGAGACAGAACATAGCTATAAATTCTACCCTGCTCTTTTCAATGACCGCACCTAACAAAAGCTCACTGTTCTCTTCTGGGAATAATTCAATGAACTGCTGACAACCTATTATGCCCTAATGGCTTCAATCCAACATACCTTAACAAAGAGATTGTGAACCTGTGTCTGTAAGATGTTTTGGACTAGTCAGGTCAAAGCTCTGACTAGTGCAGCGTCCTGTACTCACAGTGGCCAACCAGATGTCTATGGGAAGCCCAGAAGCAGGGCAGGAGCGCAATAGCACACTCCTCAACCAATATAGCCAATGGTCAAGGAGGAGTAGTTCTATAATCCAGCAACATCTAGAGGGCTGCAGGTTCCCCAACTCTGCCTTACAGACTGTCTTCTCCAATGGCCCTGTTCTCATCTCTAAGCTCTGCAAAAGGTGACCTCTTAATGGTCCTACTGGTGTATCAGGTTTGCAAAGGGAAGAAGAGAAATATGATCAGTAGCTTCCTCAGGTTTCCTTCCCCCTGGAGACTCACTGAAGTCCAAGGCTGATCACCACCCAGAAGTGTTACTAGACCTCCCTTTGAGAATCATAAAGACCAAGATCTAGGATCACATTTGCAGTAAAGGATCACTATCAAGGATGAACTTTCAGGAGGATCACAGCCAAGTTAGAAAAGAGCAGAGAAATTTCTATGAGTTTTGTTGCGTTTTATTGTGTTTTAATGCACAGCCCACTCCTATGCTTTTGAAAGGCTATAAACTGAAATAGTGTGGGGAAGCTGCTACAGCAGGGACTGGCAATTGTTTTAGCCTCAAGGAGTGGGTGCCCTACATCAGTGGGCATGGCTAACAGAAGGTGTGGCAGTGGCTGGAGCCAATGTTGTCATTTACACACACATGCACATTCACACACACTCCAATACAGTGATTACAGACTGTGGCATTCCCAGGTAGGCTTACATAATGCAAATATGCATTAAAAATATGTCTGCCTGATCATCACACATCATGACTACCAAAAGGGCATCTTCATGCCTTCTCCCTCATGGATTTAATTTTATTACATTTATAGCCTGCATTTTCTCCAATAAGCTCAATGCTCTGAACTCATCTTATGATCACAATACTCCTGTTAAATCGGCATGTAGGTGAGAGTTAGTAACTGGCCTGATGTCACCCAGGGAGCTTCATGGCCGAGGGTAGATTCGAACCTTGGTTTCCCAGGTGCTAGCCTAATATTTTAACCGCTATTGGGTTATTGGATCCAAATTTACATTCAATACAAGAACCTTTAAGACATCCCCTCCTCTCGCAATCTCAACTTACTCCACCAACCCCTGCAAAATGAAGCGGCAATACCAACTCACAGACTATATATACTTTACAAAGCCGGAGGCTGGAAGAACATCAGATTATCACAAATTATTCATTGTCTTGGAATAAAAAAACCTACCCTGATTTTGAGAATGCAGCCTCTGCTAAGTCTGGGCCCCCCTGTAATTCCACGGGCTTCGGTGGGCGTTGCCTTGGAGAGAGCATTTGGCCTCGCCACAAGTCATGTCAGCAAAGCACTCCGAAGAGGGGAAGTGCTTTAGGAGTGCTGGCTGATGCTGGTTTTGATCTTGTTTGTCATCTCTGCTTCAAAGGCAGCAGGGGGAAAGCCTTACATCTCTTTTCTTTCCCCCAAGAGTAGTGAACAATGTAAGCAGAGGGAGGAAAAAAAAATATCATTGTATGCACCAGACTCAATCTTCTTTTTCCTTGAATTAGTTTTTCAATGCATAGTCTCTCTCTCTCTCTCTCTCCCCCCCCCCAGCTATAGAGGGAAAAATGGGGGAGGAAAAGCCCATGAAATGAAGGAGGTACAATCTGTAATATTTCCATGCAAAACTTGAATTTGTCTTTGCATGCTTCCCGTAAATTTCACTCCATCTCTTTTCTCATCAAATCAGAGGTCCTTTCTTAGTACCCCCCTCTTGGGACCCCTTCTTCATCACCCCATGGACATTTGCAGGACATCAGTGAATCTCTGTTCTCTCCGTTCCCCCCTGCCCCTAACCGCCACTACTCCAGAGTTTTCAAATAATCTATTTTTTTCTTCCCATTTGTGCTGCCAATGAGCAACTGTTCCCTAAAAGATCATTGTTCCAGACTCCTCTGTTCTTCCTCACTCAACCCCTAGAAGTGTGTTCATTTCTTCCTCCCGACTCAATAGCCTTGCAGGCAGCAAACCGTATCATATTTGGCTGAATCAGATATACATGCCCTTTCTTCCATGTCTCCCGCAGATCTCCCTGCCCCCAGCCTTGTTCTTATGCATTCAGAGGCTGCCCTGTGGCACAATCGAGAGTGAAATCTTTTGTTCCAAGCAGATCGATGGATGCAGAGCCAGTGCTAAGAGGACGATTCGCTAGATCTAGCACTGTTTAGCTGGTGACGGAGGGTGCATGATGAGTCATTGGAATGAGGCCATGATCTATTACTCACGTAGAAAAATGCAGGTTCATTGTAATGTCTGAAATGCAGCACATTTTGTTTCCTGCCATAAACACACAAATTGGGAGGCAGTAATGCTTCTGAATGGGACATGGGTGTTGCTGTGGGTTAAACCACAGAGCCTAGGACTTGCCGATCATAAGGTCGGCAGTTCAAATCCCCGCGACGGGGTGAGCTCCTGTTGCTACCCCGGTCCCTGCTCCTGCCAACCTAGCAGTTCGAAAGCACGTCAAAGTGCAAGTAGATAAATAGGTACCACTCCGGCGGGAAGGTAAACGGCGTTTCCGTGCGCTGCTCTGGTTCGCCAGAAGCGGCTTAGTCATGCTGGCCACATGAGCCGGAAGCTGTACGCTGGATTCCTTGGCCAATAAACTGAGATGAGCGCTGCAACCCCAGAGTCGGCCACGACTGGACCTAATGGTCAGGGGTCCCTTTACCTTATAACTTTAATGCTTCTGAATACCTGTTGCTGGAAACCACAAGAAGGGGAGAAGTGCTCTTGTGCTCAAATCCTGCTGGTGGGTTTCTCAGAAGCGTCTGGTTGACCACTGTGACAACATGAAGCTGGGCTACATAAGCCACTGGCCTGATCCAGCAGCCTATGTTCTTAAACTGAGTAAGCAAAATGCACATAGCCGTGGAAGCCGCTCCACTATACAAAAAGGAAAAGGGGAAAGTTGATGTCCAGCAGGCATCTTTCCCCTGTCTCTCCTTCAGTGGGGTGAAGGTGGATGGAATCATGCCTGGAATCTAGGGTGGTACCTTTTCATTGATGAAGTGAGAGAGTTAAGGATGCACTGAATACTCTTCCATGGAAATCCATAGGAATTAAAAGCATCTTGTATGTGGACTATGCTGTGTTTACACTTTGAGCTCTCCTCCCTCTCTCATTTGACACACATGAACACCTACTAGGCCAAATGAAGGTCTTCTGTTTGTCAAGCATTAAATGGAACCACCTTTGCTCTCTTACAGCTGGCTAAAACTCTGTCCCTGAATGAGTGAATGTTTATTATTACAGCTAAACATAGCCCGCATAGTAAAACCTGAATCTCAGCATATTTTTTTACATGAACGTTATGTCCCTGAACATGTGCTGCAGCTGTGCCAATGCCTGCTTTCCCCACCTTTCAAATCCATCATCAGAAAACCACCTTTACCCACATGGCTTTTGGCTCAACCCTTTAATACCCACCCCCATCTGTAACTGAGCTTTGATCATGACTCGCCCTCATATGGCTCCTCATATCTCTCAATACTTCCCCTATCGTCTTAAATACTTCCCCTATTGTCTTAAATACTTCCCCTATTGTTTTAAATAACAAGCTCCTTCAAGGCAACAACCTGCCTATTTTTGTCTACAAAATTCCATAAGGCAACCTGTAGCCCTCCAGATGCTGTTGCACTCCAGCTCCCATCAGCTCCTGCCAAAAGTCAAGGTTACAGTGAGCTGTACACTCATGATGTATACTGATGCCCTGGGGAAGAGCACTAACAACATAATGAAGACTTACAAAATTATATAGGAAGAAACAAACAGGTCTCTGCCCCCAAGGAGTTTACAATCTTAGGGTGGTACTCAGTGCTAGCTCTTCGTCAGAGTAGACTCACTGAAGTCATCATGGACATGACTAAGTTAGGACCATTACTTTCTATAGGTCTACTCTGAGGTGGACTTAGTTGACTACAACCCTTGTAGTGCAAAATGTGCATTTACTCAGAGGTAAGTCCCCACAGTGTCTGGGTGGGGGCTTGGCGATACAAGCACCCGCATCACATGCAGAAGGTATCGGGTTCAAAAACTGCCATCTCCAGATAATTCTGGGAGACTCCTGCCTAAAAACTGCATCTAACAGGCAATATGGAATTATTGTCCTTAACCGTAGGGTTTCTAGACATTTAATTACGTATTAATAACACAACATTATATCCACATTATTTACTATGCATCATTTCACACTGCATTGCACTGTATGGATATGCTGCACATAGAATACACACATGCTGTTAAGATTTGGTTGGCGAGGTTTGTCACTAGTCCAATCCCTGCCCTGACTCTCCTCTCCTGACTCTTCTGTCAACAAACAAGATCTTAGGTATTGAGAGCCCTTTTAAAAAAACGCCACTAATGAATCGGGGAGAAGTGACACACGTCCCACGCCATGACAGATCCTATTCCACAAACGTGCAATATGGTGGAGCCTATTATTATTATTATTATTATTATTATTATTATTATTATTATTAAACCTCTTTATGCGCCTATATTATTATTATTAGATACTTTTGGTTTGTTTTAAGCCGTTTTCAATATTATGCTTTCCTAGGAATGCTGTGTTTTAATTGTAACCCGCCCTCGGACCTGGGGGGGGGAGGGAAATAAAATAATAATAACAATAATAATAATGGCAATCAATAATAATAGCAATATGCAAATATGCAAATAAGCAGCTCCCCATCGCAAGGCGTCTCCCCGAAGTCCAGCCCTCCTGCCGACTTACCCCACAGGCAGCAGCAGCAGCAGCAGCAGGAGGAGCAGCACCGCCGCCCCAGCCCCACTAACGCCGCCTTCGCCGCTGCCAAGGCAACGCCAGGGTCCCGCCACGTGACCGCTCTGGAGTAGTGAGCACGTGACCAAGCCTCTTCTCTCCCTGCTACCCCTCAGACAGGTCTCGATTCCCGGCAGGCGAGAGGAGTCAGGAACGAGCGCGTGTTGCAAGAAGGGGTTTCATGTTTTTCGTTTTTCATTAAAGAGATAAACATATATACTCTCTGTGTGTATACATATACAGCGAGAGAGAGATACATATACATACACATACACATACACATGTTGTTGTTGTTTAGTCGTTTAGTCGTGTCCGACTCTTCGTGACCCCATGGACCAGAGAACGCCAGGCACTCCTGTCCTCCACTGCCCCCCGCAGCTTGGTCAGACTCATGCTGGTAACCTCGAAAACACTATCCAACCATCTCGTCCTCTGTCGCCCCCTTCTCCTTGTGCCCTCCATCTTTCCCAACATCAGGGTCTTTTCCAGGGAGTCTTCTCTTCTCATGAGGTGGCCAAAGTACTGGAGCCTCAGCTTCACAATCTGTCCTTCCAGTGAGCACTCAGGGCTGATTTCCTTCAGAATGGAGAGGTTTGATCTTCTTGCAGTCCATGGGACTCTCAAGAGTCTCCTCCAGCACCATAATTCAAAAGCATCAATTCTTCGGCGATCAGCCTTCTTTATGGTCCAGCTCTCGCTTCCATACATCACTACTGGGAAAACCATAGCTTTAACTATACGGACCTTTGTTGGCAAGGTGATGTCTCTACTTCTCAAGATGCTGTCTAGGCCTGTCATTGCCCTTCTCCCAAGAAGCAGGCGTCTTTTAATTTCGTGGCTGCTGTCACCATCTGCAGTGATCATGGAGCCCAAGAAAGTAAAATCTCTCACTGCCTCCATTTCTTCCCCTTCTATTTGCCAGGAGGTGATGGGACCAGTAGCCATGATCTTCGTTTTTTTGATGTTGAGCTTCAGACCATATTTTGCACTCTCCTCTTTCACCCTCAATAAAAGGTTCTTTAATTCCTCCTCACTTTCTGCCATCAAGGTTGTGTCATCTGCATATCTGAGGTTGTTGATATTTCTTCCGGCAATCTTAATTCCGGCTAGGGATTCATCCAGCCCAGCCTTTCGCATGATGAATTCTGCATATAAGTTAAATAAGCAGGGAGACAAAATGCAGCCTTGTCGTACTCCTTTCCCAATTTTGAACCAATCAGTTGTTCCATATCCAGTTCTAACTGTAGCTTCTTGTCCCACATAGAGATTTCTCAGGAGACAGATGAGGTGATCAGGCACTCCCATTTCTTTAAGAACTTGCCATAGTTTGCCATGGTCGACACAGTCAAAGGCTTTTGCATAGTCAATGAAGCAGAAGTAAATGTCTTTCTGGAACTCTCTAGCTTTCTCCATAATCCAGCGCATGTTTGCAATTTGGTCTCTGGTTCCTCTGCCTCTTCTAAATCCAGCTTGCACTTCTGGGAGTTCTCGGTCCACATACTGCTTGAGCCTTCCTTGTAGAATTTTAAGCATAACCTTGCTAGCGTGAGAAATTAGTGCAATTGTGCGATAGTTGGAGCATTCTTTGGCACTGCCCTTCTTTGGGATTGGGATGTAGACTGATCTTCTCCAATCTTCTGGCCACTGCTGAGTTTTCCAAACTTGCTGGCATATTGAGTGTAGCACCTTAACAGCATCATCTTTTAAAATTTTAAATAGTTCAGCTGGAATACCATCACTTCCACTGGCCTTGTTATTTGCAGTGCTTTCTAAGGCCCATTTAACTTCACTCTCCAGGATGTCTGGCTCAAGGTCAGCAACCACACTACCTGGGGTATATGAGACATCCGTTTCTTTCTGGTATAATTCCTCTGTGTATTCTTGCCACCTCTTCTTGATGTCTTCTGCTTCTGTTAGGTCCTTTCCACTTTTGTCCTTTATTATGGAAATCTTTGTACGAAATGTTCCTTTCATATCTCCAATTTTCTTGAACAGATCTCTGGTTCTTCCCATTCTATTGCTTTCCTCTATTTCTTTGCATTGCTTGTTTAAGAAGGTCTTCTTGTCTCTCCTTGCTATTCTTTGGAAATCTGCATTCAATTTCCTGTACGTTTCACGATCTCCCTTGCATTTTGCTTGCCTTCTCTCCCCCGCTATTTGTAAGGCCTCATTGGACAGCCACTTTGCTTTCTTGCATTTCCTTTTCATTGGGATGGTTTTCGTTGCTGCCTCCTGTATAATGTTACGAGCCTCCATCCATAGTTCTTCAGGCACTCTGTCCACCAAATCTAAATCCTTAAACCTGTTCCTCACTTCCACTGTGTATTCATAAGGGATTTGACTTAGATTGTATCTTACCGGCCCAGTGGTTTTTCCTACTTTCTTCAGTTTAAGCTTGAATTTTGCTATAAGAAGCTGATGATCTGAGCCACAGTCAGCTCCAGGTCTTGTTTTTGCTGACTGTATAGAGCTTCTCCATCTTTGGCTGCAGAGAATATAATCAATCTGATTTCGATGCTGCCCATCTGGTGATGTCCATGTGTAGAGTCGTCTCTTGTGTTGTTGGAAAAGCGTGTTTGTGATGACCAGCTTGTTCTCTTGACAGAACTCTATTAGCCTTTGCCCTGCTTCGTTTTGATCTCCAAGGCCAAACTTGCCAGTTGTTCCTTTTATCTCTTGACTCCCTACTTTAGCATTCCAATCCCCTATAATGAGAAGAACATCCTTCTTTGGTGTCACTTCTATAAGGTGTTGTAAGTCTTCATAGAATTGGTCAATTTCAGTTTCTTCAGCACCAGTAGTTGGTGCATAAACTTGGATTACTGTGATGTTAAAAGGTCTGCCTTGGATTCGTATCGAGATCATTCTATCATTTTTGAGATTGCATCCCAGTACAGCTTTTGCCACTCTTTTGTTGACTATGAGGGCCACTCCATTTCTTTTACGGGTTTCTTGCCCACAGTAGTAGATATGATGGTCATCCGAACTGAATTCACCCATTCCCGTCCATTTTAGTTCACTGATGCCCAGGATGTCAATATTTATTCTTGCCATCTCATTTTTGACCACCTCCAACTTACCCATGTTCATGGTTCTTACATTCCAGGTTCCTATGCAATATTTTTCTTTACAGCATTGGACTTTCCTTTCGCTTCATGGATCACTGCCTTGCCGTGGCGAAGGGGCTTGAAGAACTCAGAGAAGCTATGAACTATGCCGAGCAGGGCACCCAAGATGAACAGGTCATAGTGGAGAGTTTTGACCAAACGTGATCCACCTGGAGGAGGAACCGGCAAGCCACTCCAGTATCCCTGCCAAGAAAACTCCATGGACAAAGACAACACATACACATACACATACACATATACATATACATATACATGTTGTTTAGTCGTTTAGTCGTGTCCGACTCTTCGTGACCCCCTGGACCAGAGCACGCCAGGCACTCCTGTCTTCCACTGCCTCCCGCAGTTTGGTCAAACTCATGCTGGTAGCTTCGAGAACACTGTCCAACCATCTCGTCCTCTGTTGTCCCCTTCTCCTTGTGCCCTCCATCTTTCCCAGCATCAGGGTCTTTTCCAGGGAGTCTTCTCTTCTCATGAGGTGGCCAAAGTATTGGAGCCTCAGCTTCAGGATCTGTCCTTCCAGTGAGCACTCAGGGCTGATTTCCTTAAGAATGGATTGTTTTGATCTTCTTGCAGTCCATGGGACTCTCAAGAGTCTCCTCCAGCACCATAATTCAAAAGCATCAATTCTTTGGCGATCAGCCTTCTTTATGGTCCAGCTCTCACTGTTGCACTCCAGCTCCCATATGGGAAAACCATAGCTTTAACTATATGGACCTTTGTCGGCAAGGTGATGTCTCTGCTTTTTAAGATGCTGTCTAGGTTTGTCATAGCTTTCTTCCCAAGAAGCAGGCGTCTTTTAATTTCGTGACTGCTGTCACCATCTGCAGTGATCATGGAGCCCAAGAAAGTAAAATCTCTCACTGCCTCCATTTCTTCCCCTTCTATTTGCCAGGAGGTGATGTGACCAGCTCTCCTCTTTCACCCTCATTAAAAGGTTCTTTAATTCCTCCTCACTTTCTGCCATCAACTCTGTGTGTATACATATACAGCGAGACAGAGATACATACACATATACAGCAAGAGATACATATACATATACATATATACATACAGTATATGAGGGATTCTATCTATCTTGCTGGAGGGATTTCACACACCTCCCTAAATGTGCTTGGAAACAAGCCTAAGTCTTCTGGTGGCAGCTCTTTCACATCAAGAGCCATGTGCTCTCCTCCTGCCAGCTTCCTAGATGACAGGCAGTGCCTCTGAGCATACAGAGAGGGCTCCTCCTGCTCCCCCCAATTGTTAAAATCAGCGCTCAGAGCAGTTGGAGCGTCAGACCAATAGCTCTCAAAATTATGGCGGCGGCAGTTATTTATTGATTGTTTTCCGAAAGGAATATAGCTCAGTCAGTAGAGCAGGAGACTCTTGATGTTAGCGTCGTAGGTTCCAGCCCCATGTTGGGTGAGATTCCTGTGTAGCGGGGGTTGAACTAGAATGACACTCATGATCCCTTCCAACTCTGATTCTATGATTGAAATGAATAAACCGCTTCACGGTAGGAAAAAAGCTCAAAGCAGTTTACAAAAAAAAAAAGGAATAAAGTTATCTAAAAATTACAACCATAATTTGAAACATGTGGAAAGTTAAAGCCACAGTAGAACAAATAAAAAACTTTTGAAACATCTGGATAGGCTTGTCTATTATTTTATTATTATTATTATTTAGAGCATTTGTTCCTCCTCACACTAAAGCCAAAAGGGGTCCCAAAGTGGCTTACATACAATCCATTAAAGCTAGATTGTAAACCTGCAGGGAGGGACTAAGAAGTAGGAGGCAGAAGGAAAATGGGACAGGGAGGGAAGAGGAAAAAAGCAAATTGCAGCACTTGTTCTAATTACATTCTTATATCTTCCTTCTGCTTCTGGGGATGGGTGTGTCAAGAGCATACAGGATGAGTGCCTCTCTTTCACCTCTGAGTATGTATGTATGTATGTATTTATTGTTATTCTATACTATTTATGGACATGGCATTTACAAAGAGCAAGTATGAAAGTGCTTAGTGTCTAAAAGTAAAGCACAGGCTGCCCCCCTCAACTCTAAAATTAGACCTGACACAATAGAGCATTTCACCTTCATTTTCTATACCTGTTATAAGAATTTTAAGGTCTTATATATATAAAATAGATGTTCATAAATGTACCAAGCAAACACATACAAATATGTAAACCACGTGTCCAACACCCACAGAAAGGTCCTGAAACCATTTTCACTCTCCTGAAAGGACCTCAAATATTTCTTTGCAAGGTTAAAGGAAATGGGAAATCTCCCCATTGTCTCTTTCACAAATCCTGTCTTAAGGGCACATTTAAGATATGAATAGGGTGAGCCTGTGACCTGGACTCAAGAACTGAGTATTTACCATTACAAAGGAATCGCCAGACTGCCCAAATAATGTAATCAGTTATCATTCTCAGGTAACACGGCAGACAGGTTTTCTCTTGTAGACCGCCTCTTCTGTGAAGTAGGTATGATGCATCTGGGGGGTGGTCTTAAACTACAGGGCGGGCAATTTAAAATGTCTATATAAGGGCTTGTGCGCATGGCTTGGGGTTCTCCTCCTCTCTCCTGCGTGTGGGGGGAGCACCCTGTTGCAACAGCTTTAATAAAGATCAGGCTTATAGCCACTTTGCTTTTGTAAATCCTGGTCTGGTCTCTGTTCATTTCCTGACCTCCCCAACACTCTCTCCAAAGGTCTAGTCTTCCTTAAGAAGCTGAACCCCTTGAAGGGACCCCATTTTTATTCTTATTTCACTTTGAAGCAGCTCAAAGGTGTGTGTGAGGGGGGAGAACAGAGATACTGTTAGTCGAGTAACTGAGGAGACTCGCTCTTTGTAGCCCCTGAAGAACTGCCAATTCTAAAACTGGCCCTGGATTGAAAAACCAGCCTTCTCTGTTCCCAAGCTCTGCCATTTATTTTGTTTTCCCACAGATTCTGTCCCTAAAGGGCTCAGGACTCCAGAGGTGGTAACATTCTAAGAGCACCAAAATACATGAGAAGTTGGCCGGAGCAGAATTATTTATATAATGTGAACTATGCTCTACGCGAAAGTTTGGATGTAGTCTACAAATAGGTTGAAGGCTGTACTGTGGCATTCAGTTTCTTCTATTAATAATGCAGAAATGAGGATGATTTTCAAATTGCATGCTGTGAATTCTAGGAAAAGGTAAATGTGTTTTCTGCCACTAAATTAGTCACAGCAAGTCTTTGTTGAAGCATAAAATTGTGGAAATAGCAGTAGAGGAAACTAAGGTGAGATTAACACAACACTCCTATGAAAACCTATCTAGAGAGCAACCTGACTTGAACCCAGCAGGACTTTCTAGTGAGTAAATACGCCAAGACTGGTCTGCAAGGGAATACAACAAAATTAAGTGTTTAATCAAGAGATGTGAGGAGGGGAGCGCTGAACCAGGAGGCGGCATTTCAGCAGAATATGTGAAGTTAAAATCATTACTCAGTCTTTCCTAGTGACAGTTTTTCCCTATAATTTTGCACTTGAATCAATAAAACCACTGAGAATTAGACAGAAGCCCCCATTTCAGTCTGCTGCTAAACATGATGCTGCTCCTTATGAAGGATGTGGCTAGCAATGGCTACTTGCCATGATGGCTAAACTACGGCTCCACAGTTAGAGGCTGTAATGCTTCTAAGTATCAGTTGCTAGAAGCCACAGCAGCTCAGGTCCTGTTTGCGGGTTTCCCTCAGGCATCTGGTTGGCCACTGTGAGAACAGGTTTCTGGTCTAGATGGGCCATTGGTCTGATCCAGCAGCCTCTTCCTCTGTTCTTACAAGCACAAGATTACCATCACAATACCAAGTGGCTTGAATCTCCAAATGTAGGACCATATGATTCCCTTTTCCTTAAACAGATACACCTGATTGTAGCTCACTCCCAGATCTCCCTCAAGTTCCTTGCTCTTCTCTTCACACACACACACACACACACACACACACCTGGCCTTGTCCAATATTTCTGCCCTAATACCTGGACACATCACTTCCTGTGACCTTTGCTTCGCTGCCTTCGGCTGTCCAAAGGCTTCTCCCTGTTCTTTCTTGTGCCTTGAACACCTGAAACACCTCAGTCCGGCCACCTTCCTTCTTTCCTTTGTGGGAGAACCAGCCTCATATAACCAACATACTCAAATCTAATTAATGCACAATAGGTTAAAACCAGGCTTAGTTCACCTGGGGAGGGACTAGGTGATGAAGTCTTTGTTCACCTTCCTAGTCTACCTGAGCTCAGTGTGTAAAGACGTCTAAGCTGGTTGCTCTAGTTTAGCTGCATGACTCTATAACAAGCCTCTCGAGTTCCTATACCAATAATTTAGGAACTTTCACCACTTTGCAACTAAAGAAAGTTTTATGCACTCTTCGATTTTCTGAAGCACATGAATCTGACCTTTGGAGTGTCTGCAAGTTCGCAACTTGCCAAACATATAGTCTTCTTCTATGCTGGGGGGAAAGGGGAACTTTGGAAGGAACTCAAAAGAGCATATTTTAAAGGACTAACAGCCTATATTTCCATGCTTTACTTTGCTGCCTATTTTGTGATTTTAAATCTCTGCTGATGTTCTCTTGCCAAAGAGCTCTTGCCCCAAACTTGGATCTTGGCATCCAGGAATTCTCCTTTTATACCTATTTTATCCTTGCACCTACATCCTTGAAGTCCCTTCTCAAAACTGGGCTTTTCTGGGAGGTCTCCGCACCATCCTGGAAGTCTCCATACCACACTGCAATGGTCACCAACCTTTTTAGGCTCAGTGGGTATATTTAAATTTTTAAGTGACAGGCACAATCCCCCTCTACTCACTTCTCTCTCTTTCACCATTAATTTGCCCAATATAAACAGCAATCATGAACAGGCAAGAAAACACTCAATGTCCCCCTTTTATTAACAAACTATTAGAGCAGAAGTTTTACATCACATTTTTGAAACAAAGAGAGCAATCTCCTCGCAGTGTTGGTGAACCAACTCTTGCAGCAGCAATGTGAAGACAACCCCAACTGAAATTCCTGAATAAGTTTGTCTCAAGTTCCGTTATAGAAAAAGCCAGGTCACTCTCTGCCCGAGAGCAAAGGCCACACAAACCCATTTGTGTACTTGGGTCTCTCAGGGGGAAAGGCTCTGCCTGAAAACACAGATGGATAAAGCATTAGCTTTCAGAGAGACACCACTTTGGAGCAACGCTAGGAAGAACAAGAAGGCCCACAGGGGCAGGATGCTGGCATCTTTCCCCAGAAACCCTGTAAGCAGACTGCACAGCAGTTACAGAAGCAAGCTTGGAAGAGGTTCTCGTTTCACATGGCTCCAATGTCGATACCCCTGCAGGGTCCTTATGGCAACACCTCTGCCGTGATGGAGGTCTGAAACAGCTCAGAAGAGCCTGCTCAACTGAGACGCCAGGCTCTTCAACAGCACCTGGATACCAGCCACAGAGTCAGCGCCATCATCTCCTCATCCTGAAGCTGGGCTTTTCAGCATCATCCTCTTCCTCAGAAGTACCTTCGTCTTCATCTTCACTGGTCTGCTGCTTTGGGGAATGGTCAGAATCTGTAGCCGGTAAAAGACATGATGATCAGGCTACTTGCTTGAGGGAAGAAAGAACTGAATAATATTATGGATTGATAGGTAAATGGAACTATCATATTCAGGGTCAGGGTAGCTCTGTGGATCAGATGGTGGAGATAAAATGCATTTCTGGCCTGCTTGTGAGCTTCAGAGGTATGGCTGGCCGCTTACAGTTGAGGTTTTTTGGTCTCCCCCAGCAAAGGCAAGGCAGTTCTTTTCTCCCTGCCTTGGCGAGGCACATTTTAGGCCAGGGATGTGGAACCTGTGGTCCTCCAGATGCCAGAGTACAACTCCCATCCCTGACCATTGGGAACGCAGGGTAGGGATGATAGGAGTTGGTGTCCAACAAATTCTGGCAGGCCTGTTTTAGGGAGGAACAATCATCCTAATTCTCCAACTCTCTCAGATTGGAAGGGACAACAACACAGAGCACCTCCTCCCCATTTCAAGAATCAAGGTCATGTTCCCCACTGGGCTGCGAACTCTACAGCCTCCCCTTCCTACAGACATTGCTGCACTTAGGTGAACCCCAACAAAAACTTGGAAGCAACAGTCCTCCCATTGCCTCAGGCACCCAGGATTAGGATTACTATACGGAACAGCTCCTCCTTCCTTGGTTTTGCAGATATTTGAGAGTTCTTTGTCCCTGCAGAGGGGGCAGCTGCTTTGCCTCAACTCATCTGAGTCCATGGAGCTTCTGATCCTCCAGTGGGGCCCTCCACATGTTTTGGACTACAATTCCCATCAGTGCTGGTTGGGACTGATAGGAATTGTAGTCCAAAAGCGGATTGGGTTGGGGAAGGCTGCTCTATGCAACCTCTTTCTCTCTCATCAGGAGCTGTGCTGTCATTTGGCCTGACTACCCTGACAGAATCCCAAAGGACTTCCCTGGAAGATACCCACATCTGGATGCAGGCACAAGCTGCAAAAGCTCAACTCATTTCAGTGGGGACTTGAGAGCGGAAGGAGCCTCCTGGTGAACTGAACTCCAGAAGATGTGTTTTCACATTACCTGCATGTTCGCTCTTTTGTTCAAGCTTACTCTTCTTCGCCAGCATTTTCTTCTCTTTCAATTTCTGCCTGTAAATCAAGGATTAAATGCTCCAAATGAACAAGCTGCCCTTTGCCCCAACATTCTGCAGATTCCAACCCTGATGCTAGCAAAAAGAGAACTGAGCTGTGCAGTTGTTCAAACACCAATTCTTACTGCTCTGGAACCCAACCTATTTCACTGCTGATGGAAGAGCATGTGAACAGCTTTGAAACATGTTTGCCTTGTTTACCAGGAGGGAACTGCTATCTGTTCCCAAATTATCCTAGAGGTAGGATGAAATTTGCCTCTCTAGGAAACTGTTTCCAGGAACTGCAGACAGGTGGACTTGCAGCCACCTAGAGGTAAAAACTGGAATTATTCCTTCATAGGACTGGCAGCTACATACTGTATCCTGTTTTTCTGTCAATGGAGATTTCCCCCACTAAGGCTCCTAGCCACATGGAAAATCAGACCTCTATGCCAATCACGGCAGAACACTGTTGAGCTCAAATCTGCTGTCTACACATGCTGCCTTCCCATGGCAAGAATTTCTCCTCACCCTGCGCCTGCAATTATTTAAGGGAAATCAAGATAGGTAGCTCCATGCTACGTATTAAGGAAGAATCTCTAGTCTGGCCCTTAAGTCATTTTGGACTGTAAACAAATATTGAACTATTGCCCTTGACCCTTCCTGACTCCCCTCATTCTGGATCCTGTTTCCCTAGGCTTCCTGTACAACTTTGACCTCACCGTTTCCTTCTGCGCTTGGCTGTCTGTTCTTCCGCAACAATCTTGTTCTTTTCTAGCTTCTTCTGATATTCCTCATCCAGTTTTTGCTGCGACAAATCACAGGGAACATGTCATTACAATCCCAGGGCGGGCTGCAACAATTTATTATTTAGAAAGCTGAAACAAATTACAGTCACGGGAATAGGGTGGGTTTTGAAAACACCTTTTTCAGGTGCAAAGGTCAGAGCGAAGAGGTGCATTTTCAGCATTCCATGAAAACTGTAGAGTGAAAGTGGCAGGCACACCTCTCTGAGGAAGCAATTCAACAACCGAGGAGCTGCTGCAGGGAATGCGCTCTCCCAGGCTGCCACCCCCAAACTTCAGAGGATGGCACAACTACCAAGAGGTAATTCTCCACTGATTTTAGCACCTGATAGGGTCTGTAGGGAAGGAGGCAGTACAACAACTCAGAAACAGTAAGCCAAAGGAATCACCCAACCTTTTCAGCCATGGCATCCATAAAATCTTGCCTCTGGTATTCTCGCCGGCGAAGGTGTCGGTAGACGTGGAATTCCCCACTGCCAGCCCCAGCACTGGAACCTGCCAAGGAAGGGGTCACAGCTTATTGACAGAGCAGGTGCATTACAAGTGCAGGCCGCGACCCTGGCGCCTCCTAGGATCTCAGGTAGCAGGCGATGGGAAAGCTGCTGCCAGTCAGAGGAGACAATACAGTGGTACCTTGGGTTACATACGCTTCAAGTTACAGACTCCTCTAACCCAGAAATAGTACCTAAGGTTAAGAACTTTGCTTCAGGATGAGAACAGAAATCGTGCTCCGGCGGCGCAGCAGCAGCAGCAGGAGGCCCCATTAGCTAAAGTGGTGCTTCAAGTTAAGAACAGTTTCAGGTTAAGAACGGACCTCCAGAACGAATTACGTACTTAACCCGAGATACCACTGTAGTTGGCTAGATGAACAAGGGCAGGCTTGACTCTATGAAAGGCAGCTTCACTAGTGGCTTGATCACATTTCATACAAGTAGGAAATTAGTCTGAGCCTGAAAAGAAATTCTCCTTTTCATATATGGGGGAAAAACCCAAATGTACACAGAAAGCTTGCTGGGAAACCAGCAGCCACACTAGGGACCTTGCTTTTGGGGACTCCTAGAAACCTTGTTCGCTCCATTTTCTCCTTGCCCTTCCTTTGGCTGGAATAGAGCAAATGCTATCACCGCTTTCCTCTTTGGTTTGTTGTGCTGATGATAGGAAGGCAAATATTAGTTGTCTAGATACAGGCTCGTAATGCTCCCTAGCACAGTGGGAAAGCTTATGATTTACCCGTGGGAATGGGATTGTGTATAAACCATGCTATAAAGACAAAGCACAAATTTGCATGTTTATTCATTGCTGGACGTTGCAGTGCAGCTCAGTTTGCTTAGAAGGGTCTGCATGTGGTTAAAAACCTCCAAGCCGCCTCTCTCCCTTTGATCTCTGTGCTGACCTGTCACAGAATCTTTAGTTGTGATTCCTGTATTGCAGGGGTTGGACCAGATGGCCCTTGGGATCCCTTGCAACTCTACAATTCTGTGATTCTGTCCTTGGAAGTCAAAGCTGCATCCTCTTTCATTTCTGTCTCCCCTCTCAAACTTTCTCCGGAACTCAAGTGGCAAGTTTATTTTGGAAGTATCTTCTGAGAACAAAGAGGCAAGCATGGCTTCTTTGTTTCACCAACTACTTAGTTAGCTAGGACAAAAGAATTCTCTCTTAAAAATAATGAACGTCCCTTAATAAACTTAAGCTTTCTTATTTTATACTAAGTCTCATTCTGAGTGCCTTCCAATTAAAGGTGTGCTCCAAGTAAGGATTCATTTCACTAAAGGTAACTTCTGCTGTTACACACAAACTCTATATGCTAGCATAAATTATGCTGAATTGAACAAAATTTCCAAATGTTAGTATTTTGCATATTTATTCTAGCTTTATTAGTCACAGTGAGGGTTAAGAAGCTATGATGGACACAGAGATCTTGGCTACAGGCACCTGAAAATTAATCCAGCAACTCCTCTGGTTTCTTAGATCTCAACAGACCATTTTGAAGGATATCTTTTCAGCCATGCAGGCTAGAAACCTGCTTTTCGTCTAGAGTGAAGGCCAGGGTTCTCAGAAAGCAACACTCCTGTAGGATCATGACAGATACACAGAGCCCTGGCTACAGAAGACCCAGATTTGGAGCCCCATTTGTCTATGCTGCTTCTCATCAGTGTAAACATTACTTTTTTAAGTGAGCACACATCTCAGAGCCTGAATCATTCACTCTTCTGATTCTCTGTGTTTATGGTCACAAACGTCACACATGATTTCAAACCGTGGGGATTCAGAAGTGTGACTCATATCAATAATCACTCAAATGCCAGTGAAAAATAATTGGTAATATGGCAAGGGCAAGATGGCTGCAAGAACACCCCCTCATCCCCTTCAAAGTTTCAAGCCCCTTATCTTATGACTACTCAATCCTCATCTATTTCCCTTCCCTATTAAGCACATTCCTCTAGAAGCAGAGTGCTTAAGCTAAGAAGCCACCTAAAAATAGCTACTTACCCATAACATCTCTGACAAATTCTGGAGGCGGACGGGGCGCCCATTCATTGAGCTTTTCAGGAATTGGAACTGTCTTATCCTGCAACAAGAAATGAGCAATACTGTGACACTGTTTCTCTAGGAGGAGAGAGCAATTCTTCAAAGCTATTAGAGCACGGATCTAAACAGAAGTGGGAACATTAAGGAAAACAGAACTGATCTTTTTGCCCGAGAATTTATTGGGCATTTGGCTGCAGACAATAAAGTGTCACACTAGCTATATCGTGGGTGATAAATCCTTTTGATCTGAGGGCTATAGTCACTCTTGGCCACCCTCTGGGGATCACATGCCAGGGTGGGTGTGGCCTTCACACACACATTTACACAAAGAACACACACATGTGTACATATAGGTCACACAGACCTCCCCACTCCTCAACTCATCTATCTACTCTTATTACCCCATGTATCAAATGATCGATCTGATGACTGGGGAGGGGATGACTTGCATCTCCATCAGAGTGCTGGATTGGGAAGTTTGCACTTCTCTGCCTGCCCCAGTGTTGCAGCTTATCTATTCTTTTCTTTCTTCTCCTGCGGCCAGAAAAACCAGTCAAGTGTTGGCTCAAGCTCTCAGAATGGGGATTAACCACCCTAACCCATTTTCTGTATGTGTGAGAATATAATGAAGTAACAGGTTTTCTTGTTGAATACAATCCCATGCTACGTACATACATATATGCATGGATGTGCACGCACACACATGCATACACACAGAGCAGCTCGGAGCAATGGACAGAATTGGTGAGATCTCTGCTGAATGTGCTTAGGAGTAGGGTCAGATAGCTGTCCCCACATATACAGATGTGCGTTCCCTCAAAGGACTTCAGAAGGGAACTGCAGGATTAAAGTTACTTATGAGTAAAAGCACTAGAATGAGATAGGAAGTGAAGAATAGGACACTAAGCTCTCCCCTGCCCTTCTCCACAAGCACTCACTGCAATAACCACACAAGTGGAATTTATGCATTTAATTGCATTTATGAATCTACACACACAAAGTGTTCAGGGCAACGCACATTTAAAAGCATGTTCTACGCAGGACTGCGTATTAAGCCTCATTAAGTGGAGACTCATGTCACCTCCAGAGGGTGGCGTGGGGGACTAGAACACATTGCATCAAAGCAAGTGTTATCCCACACTTTTCAATGCATCTTCCCGTCACTTTCTGTAGCAGTTAATTCCGATCTTTCACAGAAGTGCAGTGGTGCCTCACAAGGCGAAAATAATCCGTTCCGCGAGTCTCTTTGTCTAGCGGTTTTTTCGTCTTGCGAAGCATCCCTATTAGCGGCTTAGCGGCTATTAGCGGCTTAGAAAAAGGGGGGGGGGAAGGGGAAAAACTCGCAAGACTCGCAAGACGTTTTCGTCTTGCGAAGCAAGCCCATAGGGAAATTTGTCTTGCGAAGCGCCTCGAAAAACGGAAAACCCTTTTGTCTAGCGGGTTTTTCGTCTTGCGAGGCATTCATCTTGCGGGGCACCACTGTAGTTTTGTTGTGCAAAAGCTTTACATCAGCTTTCTTTGTGCAGCCTGAGCTTGCCAGGATATGGCTGAATCCCACCTGAAAACACTGACAGCCTGGAAGCACCTTTACTTCAGAGTCAACATGCACTATGTTGTAAGAATAAGTAACTTCTACTTGTTGGGCTGCCCACACTTTTAAAGATCTGCTTCAGAGGCTCTCCAAGTGTCCCGACTCCCTGGTAAGGTGGGTGGCCATGTGGGAGAGGCCCTTCTTTATGGTAGCCTCACAGCTATGGAATTTCCTTCCCTCAGATATAGTGGTACCTCGGGTTATATACGCTTCAGGTTACAGACTCCACTAAACCAGAAATAGTGCTTCAGGTTAAGAACTTTGCTTCAGGTTGAGAACAGAAATCGGGCTCCGGCGGTGTGGCAGCAGCAGGAGGCCCCATTAGCTAAAGTGGTGCTTCAGGTTAAGAACAGTTTCAGGTTAAGTATGGACCTCCAGAACGAATTAAGTACTTAACCCGAGGTACCACTGTATTTCCAAATTGCAGGCTTTTTGAAAAGGCCTATAATCTTCAATTGGCCTTTCAGGCATGATGTTTATTAGCTGAGAGATGGCCTGGGTGAATAAGTTTCTATCTGGCTCTGTTAAAAAGAAATTTATTGCTGAGTTGTAGTTTTAAAACTTTGCATTGCTGTTCCTTGTATCTTTTTGTTGTTTTTGATTGTACTTCAGTTTGAAAAGGCATCTGCACAGAAAAGCAGCCATATATATATATATATATATATACATACATATTTTAATGGATGACCATTTAAATATATGCCTTTTCTTTTTATGCTGCCATAGAGGCATCAATGGAGAGCTACCCTAGAGAGCTCTGTTCAGTCCTGCAGAGTAGGCAAGCACAAAGTAACAGGAGTCTGTTGGAGTGCTCTAGGCTGTAAGGTCTATAGGCAGATGCCCACTCCCACCAAGTACAAAACCAATGAGATTCAAACTACACTTGTAATTTGCCTCAAAGACCTAAATAGGAGAAAGGCAACACATAAATTTGTTCAATAAATGCATACATGCAAGCCAAGAAAGACAAAGGCGGAAGGAGACACTCACTGCCAAAGGGCCCGGTTAAACAGGATGGGATGAGGGCACCAACACCTTCAACTTCGTATCATATAAACCTACCCAGGTATTAAGCTTATCTGCAGATGGACACTCTCAGAGTATAGACTCATATTGTGTTGTGCCACCCGATCTAAGAAACTCCCACCCTACTTGTTTCACTTTTGGGGCACCAGGCAAACTCTGTTCTATTCTCCCAGACCTCTAAAGTTCCCATTCCACCCTTCATTTTTGTTTTTGCCATCATTTTTGATGAGTGGTCTAGCATTACCTAATAATGCAAATGGATAATGGAAGGATAGGGATCAATAGGATTGTGTCAAAGGAACATAAGGAGAGCCCTGCTGAATAAGACTAGAAGCCAAGAATCCTCTTTCCCCGCAGTGGCTAACAGAATACCCCTGGGACACCCATGATCACAGCATGAGCACGATAGCACTTTTCTGCTGTTGTTCCCTAGCAACTGGTCTTCCGAGACACTCTGCCTTTCTTTCACGCTAGAGGTAGAATATAGCCATAATGCAGCCTTTATCCTCCATCAGCTCCCCATTTCCTTTTAAAGCCTTCTAAGTTGGTGTCCACTGCCACGTCCTGTGACAGTGAGTTCCACAGATTCCATACTGTGTGAAGAAGTACTTCCTTTCGTCTGTCCTGAATCTACCACCAACCAGCTTCATCACATAAACTCAGGTTTCAGTATTATGAGAGGAGCAGGGCGCGCGTGTGTGGAATTTCCCCCTTACGTGCACTTGATTCCCCTTGTGAGTAAGCAAATACAGTGGTATCTCGGGTTAAGAACTTAATTCGTTCTGGAGGTTTGTTCTTAACCTGAAACTGTTCTTAACCTGAGGTACCACTTTAGGTAATGGGGCCTCCTGCTGCTGCCGCGCCGCCGGAGCACGATTTCTGTTCTTATCCTGTATTTTATTACTGTATTTTTGGTTTTTATGGAAGCCGCCCAGAGTGGCTGGGAAGGCCCAGCCAGATGGGCGGGATATAAATAATAAATTATTATTATTATTATTATTATTATTATTATCCTGAAGCAAAGTTCTTAACCCGAGGTACTATTTCTGGGTTAGCGGAGTCTGTAACCTGAAGCGTATGTAACCCAAGGTACCACTGTACTCCCTTCTTCATACAAGTTAACTAGGAATCGGGGGAGGGAAAAATATATTAGTGGGCAAGCCTGGTGAGAGCAGATCAGGACTGCCAAATATAAGAGAAAAGAGGAAATAAAAGGGGGGCCTCTACCTCTTCATTGAAGCTAACTGAGTAAGAGGGTAGTTATTGAGGGGAGAAATGGGGGGGGGGTTCCACCTCACCTATCCCCAACTGGAGGCCCTGGTGCCTACACTGCAGGGGTGGGAGCGGGGAGAAGTAGCCACGCCCACCAACACTTATGCCCCGCCCCCTCACCGGATTCCTCATGAGCCTCTCCAGCTTCAGACGCTGCTCGTCCGCTGCGCTCCGGGGGATGACCAGCGGCTGCGGTTCCTTGCGGGGCCGGGAGGGCCGCGTCGGCCCCGCCGCCATCCTGCCCCCCCTTTTGGTTTCCCCTCCGCCTTCTCCTGCGCAAAAGGCCGCGGCCCCGACCGATGACGTCACGGAGGGCGACGGTCATAGAGGCATCTTGCGAAAGGGGCGGGGCGGGGCTCCCTTCCTTTCCTTGTCCCGCGCCTTCCCCTTCGCTCCGCCTCCTTTCCGGCAATATTCATGAGGTCTGTTACATATTAATGAAGGCGCGAAAAACAGGCCAGAAACGGCGGTTGGTTTTTCTTTCGAAATGCGTGTTAGCGTCGCTTCTGAGGCGATGGGGGAGGGGGGAGTTCCCAGAATGCTTCGCGGTCTTGTTTGTTTTGTTTTTTGCATTCTGTTTTTCTTTATATGCCAAATTTAATTATCCTTCACACAACGTAAGGATTAGTTTTGTTTCTTTTATTCTCAGGGCTTGGCAGCTAGTGATTATTTTTAAAAAATAAAAAATGCACCACAGCATTAAGTTATACCAATGGTGTCACTGTTAGTTGCCAGCTGCTTCTAGGAACTTTATTGTTCAAACGTTAAAGCTTCATATTGCTGCACTGCAGAGGGTTGAGCCTGTGATAGGAATTTTATGGTCTTAGATATATGGCAATGTTCATAACCGCACATACATAGATCAACACAGGAAGACCAACCTGGAACCATTTTGATTCCTAAAATGACCAAATCCTTTCTCTGCAAGCCTCCCCATTGTCTCTTTCCTCACAAATCCTGTCTCAAGGATATGCCTGTTTGAATAAGGTGTGAGCCTGTGACCTGGCCCAGGAAATAAGTATTTTACCACTACAAAAGAATGGCCAGGCTCCTCAGGCAATCCAATCAAGTAACCTGCTAGACAGGAGAAAACAATATTAACAGGAGAAAAACAATATTAAAATTTCTGTGATGTAGGTGGGATGTATCTGAGGGGTGGTCTTAGGTTACACCCCTTCTGTGATGCATGCATAATGTTTCTGGGGGTGGTCTTGATCTAGAGGATGGGAATTTCAAAAGTCTTTATAAACCCTTGCACAGCATTTTTGTGGGTCCTCTTCCTCTCCTGCGTGTGAGGGGAGCACCCTGTTGCAACAGATTAATAAAGATCAAGCTTACTAGCTGCTTTGCTTCTCAATATTCTCTGGTTGGCCTCTGTTATTTTCTCCTACCAATAGGGAACCTATGTAAGGACAAGCCAGATGATCCTCAGGGTCCCTTCCAACCCTACAATTCCTATTCACGCTTTTGATGAACATATTGCCTGGCAACTTTAAAAAAATACCAGTTACCTATTGCACTTTTAAGTGGTGACCTTGCACTCTATCATAGATATACTAGCACAGATTTTAGCTGGTTTTGATCTGCACTGCCAGCAGCAGCTTTCAGTGGAGTCTCTTCGCTTACATCAACAGCCTAACCTTTATAACCTAGGGAAGCAGACCTTGTGGTGTGTGTGGTTTTTTTAAAGGAGGCTGAGTTAAGTGATATTTTAAATAGATTAATTCATGATCTTTCCCTCCTGAACTACCCACCCAATCGACCACTTTATAGCCCTTGGCAGGGCTCTCAAACATCTACAGTACAAATGTCCATGTGGGTACAAAGCAGTTGAAAAATCCACCCTAAAGGCAACAAAATTTGCTGAAATCACAGCAAGATATGGCAACTACAACAGTACACAGCAACCACCTAGCCTACTAGTCCAAAAAAACCGAACAAACCCTGGGGCAGGGGTATTTATCTGTAGCATTTAGATACCACATTTTTCTCCAAAGAGCTGAAGGTGGCATACATAGTTCATGGCGAAGTGGGATTTTGAGCCCTGGTCTCCTGTGTTTCCTAGTCCTACACACTAACTGCTATAGCCACACTGGATGAAATCTTAACTTTCTAAAAACCAGAATCGGGCCAATGCCGGGTGGCTTTGTAATAACAGAATTATTCTGCACAATACTGTTGCTGTAGATTAGACTTTAAGTGAATCCACCATACACACAATTTGGGCAGCAATATCCTATTTTGAATTGAAAATATTGTATCGGGTTTCTTTTGGTTTAAAAATTATGTAGGAAATTATCTGGGAGAAGGAAACGATATGTGTGAAACATCGTGAGAATGATTGCTCTTTTTGCACTCAGGGTTAGCAAAATGAGCAATGCAACAGCCTCCAGGGGGCTCCACTTACAAATTGCTCCATGCAGGGCAAGCGAAACCCCTGGGGATATTAGCAGCAGATGGAGGAAGTCGTGCTTGGCCTGCCATGAGCGCAGCAGCAACCGCTGCTTCCTGGCAACTGAAAGATGCAACATGATCTGCATGCAAACCAGGAAGTGGCAGAAGTGCCCATGGACCAGATAGTGATCAGGCCAGATGCTACATCCTCCACACAGCAGTCTGTGACGTTTTCACAGCTTTGGGGCGGAACCCATCAATTAAATGTTTTGACTCAGCCCTGTGAAATTGGAGGTTGAGGTCTATTCTCACATTGCCTTTTACTAATGTTTTGCATAGAGCGGCCACTTATGTGTCACCAAAAAAGACAGGGGGGAAAGATACCAGTTTGCATAATGTTTGCATTTGCTAATGCACACTAATAGGTGCAAAAAAATAATAAATTTGGGGGGGGGGATACAATAAGTTAAGTAGAAGTACAATTATCTCAGCATTGTGATTCTTGATGGGTAACTTCTAGGCCCTTCGTCTCCCTTATTGGGATTCTTTATCGTGAAACAGAAATTAGATGCTTTCAAACAGAGAACAGTCCTCTGTAAAACAGGATTTATGGACACCCTATTTGTGTAGACCTGTCCTTTTATTCCTTTTTGGTTCTTTACAAGAGTTACTATTTCATTGATAGCTTGCAAGCTGTTACTATTATAACATTTTTCTTCATGGGTTATTGCGATACCTGTAGTGGCGTTTTCATTATTCCTGAGGTGTATTAAGTGAGAGGCCCACTGTTGTCCGATGTTATTACCTGGCCACTCACAATGCAAGGAGCAAACTATAAAGATTGGGAGGAAGGTCATTCAGTGTGGCTTTATCTGGCCAAAATGGATTAGGACTCGAACCAATGGCTTCAAGTTACAAGAAAGGAGATTTTGACTATACATATGGAAAAACCATCTGACAGTAAGAGCTGTTTGACAGTGGAATAGTCTCCCTCGGGAGTCTGTGGACTCTCCTTCCTTGGAGGTTTTAAAGCAGAGGTTGGATGGCCATCTGCCATGGATTATTTGGTTTGAGATGCCTGCTTTGCAGGGGGTTGGACTAGATGACCTTTAGGGTCCCTTTCAACTCTACGATTCTACGATTAGGACCTGGGAGACAAAGGTTCAAATCCCTACTCTGTCACGAAGTTCACAGGGTAACATTGCACCAGTCATTGTTTCTCAGGGTTGTAGTGAGGATAAAACGGGGCGAGGGAAAACTGTGCATGCCACTTTGAGCTCCTGGAAGGAAAGGTGGGATATAAATACAATGGTAAATAGAGTGTAAGTATTGGCAGGTGTACTTCAGTCACACATCACCAAATTCAGGCTACACAAAGTGGATTTGGTGCTCTTGCACAACAGACCTGCTTCCCTCCCAAAACTGAACCGTTTGCCATGAGGATAGCGATGGGAAAATGTATTTGAAAGTATGAGATCACAAGTATGAGATCAGAAATAAATTTTAGAATGAATTCTGTATAAAGATTCTGTCCGCTCTCTGGTCAGAAATTATTGCATCCATGACTCAGTTGTCTAAAGATCTCACTGCCTTGTCTGTGTTTGAATGCATGGCTTATAATCACCAGTCTCATTTAGATACCTATTTGGACATATAGACTGCCTATATTAAGCTATCTGTTTAAGTTAGGACTGATGGAACAGCCTCATGTCCAACTTCAGCTGGCAATGTTTTTTCTTTTCTGTTATGTTCACAAATAAGAAATAAAATAAATGCTCTATAGACAGTTGGCATCATCTAACCTCCCTGTAAACTTTGTGCAAACAAAATGAATGCTCATTAATCAGGTTTTCTGGAAGAAACCTCAGAATGGAACATCTGTGCACTTTAGAATGTGCTCCAGAATCTTTTGCAGATAATACCCTGGGAATGGCAGACAAGCTGATGTGCAAAGAGCTTGCAGAAAGCAAAAAGTCTGAACATGTGTGCAGTTACAGTCCCAGGAATGCACAAAGCACTGTTATGCCTGAGCTTGCCATGTTCTTGCAAAGGGCCTCATTTCTTAACTAGTAGCTGCAATTGTAAGAAAGGAAAGATATATTGGGTGTGCAACCTCATGCGTCCAGGGCAATACCAATTTTGTGTCCTAAAATTATGTAGATTAAATACATTTGCCTTACCTGTGCTTTAATTTATTTTGCTTTCATGGTTCAGGGTTTCGTAGTCCAGACATGATTTGGCAAGTCAAACCTCCAAAAATATTTGAAATTTTTGAATAGTTGGGAAATGAAACACCCCATATTTTCTGCCAAAAGTGATGCAAAAAGGTTAATGACATGTTCTATATGGTAAAATGACTAGCAAATGTTAAAGCAATCATATTTTTGGCCATCAGATGGCACTAGCACACGCTTTAAAATGATTGTTTAAAAGTATTTATTAGGATGAACAGCTTTTAAAAAGAGATTCCCATATTTGCCTTTATTTTAGACCCATGGAACATGATGGCTGGCCATTTTTTCAAGCACCACAATGCTAGACTGAAAACCATCCTTTTCCAAAGGCAATACGCTTCTTTTAATCAGTATTAAAGTGTAAGAGATTGCTACTATATTCTCAGCATGGGGACGAAACAGAGGAACGCTTAGAAATTTAATCCCCACTGAAGTCTTTATGCGTCATGGCCACTCTTGTTAAGGGTCTGAATGTATGCAGTTTCTCAAACTGATCTTTAAATCTTGCCTGAAAGCAAGTAACATAATTGACTCTTTCCTTTCCTATCCTAGAATTGTTGCAAAAACAAATATATTTTGGTAAGACTGACACTCCTCTTGTCAAAATCCTCCATATATGTGCTCCTCTCCCTGTATGAACCAACCCAGACCCTGCACTTGTCATCTGAGGCCTTCCTCTATGTCCCCCATCCCAGAGAGGTTCAGAGAATGGCAACAAGAGAATAGGCCTTTTCTGGGGTGGCTTCCCAATTGTGGAATGCTCTCTTCAAAGAGGCTCATCTGGTGCCATCAACATATATAAGCTATGTGTCTGAAATAGTACAGGAGAGCAATCCTGAAGCCATTTTGACCCTCCCAATGACCTCAAATATTCCTCTGCAGTAAGGAAGGTAAATGGGGAAAGCCTTCCCATTGTCTTTTCACTTACAAATCCTGTCTTAAGGGTGTGTTTGTGTATGAATAGGGAGAGCCTGTGGCCTGGATTCAGGAACTAAAGTATTAACCATCACAAAAGAATGGCCAGACTGCCCAGGTAAATGCAATCAGAGACCATTATCAAGTATCCTGGCAAACAGGATTTCTGCTGTAGACAGCCTCCTGTGATGTACGTATGATAGGGGGGGTGGTCTTTGGCTAAGGGGGTTGGGCAATGTCAAAAGTCTTTAAAGGTTCCTGCACACTTTTGTTCAATGTCTCTCCCTCCTTCGAAGAAACTTGTGTTGCAACAGAAAAATTAATATCTGCCTTGCATTCCACTGGATCCTGCCTCCATCCATTTTTCTCTGACTGATCATGGACTTAGGGGACTCAAGAGTCCGATGGGGAGTTGGGCAGCCCAAGCCCAAGCCCAATTTTTACATCAATTACCAGCCAAAAACATTCATCTTCACCCAGGCCAATGGCTATTAAATAATCTATGGCCCGTGAAAGTGTAGGGAAAGCAGACTGTCATTACGATGGTTATTTTATTATTAGGCTGTCTCCCACTATGTTTTTATCATTGATGTTCTGTAATGTGGTTTTAAAGTTGTACACAGCCCTGGAAACTTCTGATAAAGGGCAGCATATTAATGGAATAAATAATATTTCGCAACACCAATAAAATATTACGTATAGTACTTCCAATGTTCTAGCTTGTTCAAAGCTTGTTTTATTCCCTGCACCCCTCAAAGAAAGATCAGAACACCATTATTTTTTCCAGTTCTTTTACAAGTTGGTTTTGTAAATAAAATTAATTTATTCTACAGCACATTAAAACTTTTTTTCACATTTAAAAAAATCGTATTTACAAATTAACATTTCATTTTGTAATTGCAGCTCCTTTGGTCCTCATTTTCTTCCTTCGTTCTGATTGGCACAGAAGAAATCAATATGGACAAGGGTGCAATTCCAGCCATAATTCTCCATGAAGAAGGGCCCAGCAGTGGACTATAGCTCTTGTGAACATCATTAATCCCTTTCTTGAGGGGTGGTGGTGGAGCAGGTATGAGGTTATCTACAAAGGTCCCCTCCTTGCTTTTGTATCACATTGTACCACGTGTCCCTGTTGCAAAAAAATTTCCCAGTATGTTACATCCCCGCACAATAAGGCTGCAATGCCTTCATTTATAGACATAAAGACAGGTTCTGGATTTGAAAGTCAAGAGGCATTTATCTCATAGGATGGCTTGCTGCTCTAAAAGGTGCTACTGATCAAATGCCACGATTCAGAACTTTCTTTAAAGGAAGAGGTGCAACCAGCAGCTGCCTATGACATCTATTCCTGGTGAAGAATGGAAAGGCACCACTTCCGTCAAGAGTTTCCCAGAAATCTTAAAGAAAACCATGGAAACAGGTAGGTGGTAAGGCTACCAACTGAGAACCGGTCCCAAGAAAACAAACAGGCAAGGTGGTTTTGCATTCTGCATTCAAAGCTCTCATAGTTGTGGTGTTTGGCCTACTGATGGGACAAGTAGTTGTTCTTCAGCGTGGGACAAATGTAAGATCACCTACAAATTAAGAACAACTTTGGTCAATTTAACACAAATTACTCATCTGGAAACTCCCTTTGGTGCAACATCTTTACTGCACGTGCTCATGTAATATTGATAGGAATTATTTAGGTTTATATTTAAACTAATATTAATATTTGAAGTCCATCTTCTAATTTGACCCTATTATAACTATGTCCCTTCCTCCCTTCCTTCCTTCCAACAGGAACTTTTTTTTTTAGTCAAAGGAATGAATACCTCACACCTGGAATTACTGCTTTCGTACACAATTATCAGTTGGGCATGTTTTGAAACCGCAGTACTGCTGTTACATTGCCAAGCTGATCTGATAGGTGAGTGACAATGTGACAGGCTAATAAGAGCAAACACTTCTTTAAGAGTGGCTGCTAAGTGACACATCTCTCCAATCTCCCTGGTTTAGACTGCAATCCCAAACAGACTCGGTGGAAGCAAGGGTCAAATGAACATAGCAAGGCTTCTTTTCAAGTAAACATAAACAGGATTGCACTAGTCATGTTGCAAACCTAACACAGTAGTTTCATCAGTTTCAGTATTCACACACAGGTGCTGGAACAGTGCAGGGACCACCACCCCCTCCCTTTATCTCCAACATCCCACTTGATTTTGATTCTGGGTTGATGTTTAGCTTAGCTAGTAGTTTAGGGGGGGAAAGAGCAAGGGAGAGATGACAGAGGTGTATAAAATTATATATGGCAGGGAGAAAGTGGGTAGAGGAAGGTCTTTGTCCCTCTTGCCTAACCACCAGGGCCATCCATGAAACTGAAGGGTGGAAGATTGAGGACAGAGAAAAGGAAGGAGTTCTTTACACAGTGCAGTTAAGCCGAGGAATTTGCTGCTGCGAGATGCAGTAGTGGCCACCAATTTGAATGGCTTTGAAATACGTATTTGCAGAGGATAAGGCTATCATGCTGGCTACATTGCTTCCAACATCACAGGCAGTATGTCTCAGTACCACTTGCAGTTGCTGTTGTACTTGAGCCCTGCTCTGGTTGGCCACTGTGAGAAAAGGATGCTGGACTACAGAAGCCTTTCGTCTCATTCCCAGAGGCTCTTCTTTCCTTATGCTCTTACAAAGGAGTTAATGGGCATTGTTTGGGGCTAGATTTCTTTGCCTTTAGCTTAAGACTCTTCAGTTAATTTGAGTTCTGAGGCTGCTTGGTTGAAGTTGTTTGATTTATACATATTAATGCTGAACAGGAATTTCTGTAAGCTAGACAAGGACAGGTTTATGATGACGAGTTTGCAGCTTCCTGTCTCTGCTCCGGGCAGGCTTCATTAAGTAACTGTATACAGTGGGTCAGAAACCTGAGATTCCTTGAAGATTAAGCCATAATCTGTTATAGCTCAGTTTACAGGATTCTAGTGGCTCTATCCCATCACAAGCATGTATTAGAACAAGGGTGGGCAGTAGGTAGATCAAACCTACTAGCAGAGCGCCAGATAATTTGAAAAAGATTGACATGGGACTCTGACTTCCTCTTGTGTAATAATTGGGGGGCGGTATTTTCCCCTTCCCTCAATTAGGCTGCTGAAGTCAATGTAGCTTGTGAGTAAACCAGAAATGGGTTTTTTTTTGGGGGGGGGGTTGAAATCTCTGCTCTGTAGTAGCTCAGGTATGCTTTGTATAGGCTAGTCACCCACTGTATGACTCATAGGGTACATGCATATATTTCAACACCACTTTGCACTTGAGGTTCTAAGGAAAACAGGCCATGGAGGGAAGTATACACCCTGTGAACCCGAAAATATACTTTTATGGAGTAGTAGAATTTTGCACTTGATCTGAGATTTATCCCATTCATAGGATGTGTGGGATTTCTCTTTGATAGCAGTAAGACCATTTCATTGAGAGATGTGTTGGTAATGAAACATTAAAAGACAGCGTTCTGCACCTACCAGCATCAGAGCCTTTCTTCGTGTTCATTTCTTTCAGGGGACATGACATGCAGGAATCCAGTCTTGAAAGGCTGCTGGAATTAAGATGCAACCAATGCTTTCAGGCCACAGCAGACATAACTGCAATCAGGATGTAATGCACCAACTGGTCCGTTGCTATCTGTCAGCTGAAACCTATGAACTAGGGACTGAGAACCTGGCACCCTCCAGATTCTCTTGTATTACAGTTCCCATCATCCACAGTCCCTGGTTATGCTGGTTGAGGCTGATGGGAGCTGTAGTCCAACAGCATTTGGTAGGCCACAGGCCCCCTGTTATAAACCATTATCCAGTCATGTGTGGCTTCTGTTGTGCCAACCCCGCCCCCCCAAATACTGATCACTGACTGCCCAGACATAACATTTGCAACATTGATTGAGTTGGGATTCTTAGAACCTGATGCATGTTTGTTTGTTGGAAAGTGGTGCAAAATGTGGAGACAATTCCATGTTGTGCGTCTGGAGTACAGTTAGGCAAATTAAGAATATATGGAACTGCCTGATGGGAGTGCTTCTAGACATGGACAATTTAGCAGCACCAAATCTTTGCTCTTCTGCCTGGAATTGGAACAACAACTCTGCTTTCAGACTCAGGTCCTTCTTACAATCATAAAATTGCAGAGTTGGAAGGGACCATGGGGGTAATCTAGTTCACCCCCCCCCCCTGCAAAGCAGGAATCTTTGGCCCAACGTGGGGCTAAAACCCATAACCCTGAGATTAAGATTCTCATGCTCTGCCAACGGAGCTATCCCTGCTTTTATGGAACCTTTCCCTAGCAAATAAGTCCAGCCTATCTTTGTTGGTTTTTGAGAGAACTCTAAAGATGTGTGTGTGTGTGTGTGTGTGTGTGTGTGTGTGTGTGTATATTTCAATCTGCATATGATCGATTGTTGGGCTTTCAGCAATTGTCCGTGCTCATTTTTACAGGGGTGTACAGTGATTTATACCTTGTTGTTTTTATATATTGTTAGATTTTTTTTATATACCATCTTTTGAGGGCAATGTACTCTGAAAGGTAGTTTAAAATTAAACATTTTGTGGGGAAGGGGTTAAATACTGCTTTCCCCATCCTCACTGCACTCCCAATTCCTTCTCTATTTTTTAATTATTTTTTTGGAGCGGGGCAGGGTGTGCAGGGAGAGAAAAGAAACAGAAATAAATGAACACTGTTTGGAAAGGGAAGAGGTACAAGTAACAGAGTTGATTCCTAGAGAAGAGAGGTGGACTATATAGAGAAATAAAAGTCTGCAGCAATCAATACAGGCCATATCCAGCCAAGGAAGCTACTAAATAGCAGCACAATAGGCCAGCTGCTCCTGGGGAAACTAGATAACTGTTCCATTGTGGGGCTTTCTGGGGGGTTTCTTTTAAGAGTTGGATTATCTGCACACACAAAAATGGAAGCTGAACAGGGAAAAAACACATGGGAGGAGCATGTCGTCATGCGGATACACCATAAAAGTAGGTGAACACGGTGTGGCCATTCCTCCACAGTGATTGCTCAGAGTGGAAGCCCTTATGAAATCAGATTTCTGGGTCCATCTAGTCCACACCAAAAGGGAGCAACTGGTACCTGTTCCTTGGGCAGCCTCTGCCTCTGGTTTGCATCAGTGTCAGGCAGCACCATACATCCTTTGCGCACAACTGTACTCCAGCACCAAATGTGGAGTTCTTCAAGAGGAGGAGACAAAGACTATCATGAGCCCAACTATTTACAGTGAAGATGAAGAGGACCACAGAACCCACACCACACAAGACAGCAGCAATCCAAGAAACAGATCCTTTGTTAGCTTTCCCTCTAAAACCCTTGGGTCCTGGTGATGAGTTAGCTACTAGGGGGCTCAGTCCCAATGCAGTTAAAGTTTTACAAACACTTCCTGTTTCCATCTGAATGAGACCATTAGGGTGGGAACAAATAACAGGTAAAGAGGTCTGGCTCCATAGAGATGCAGGAAAGAGCATCCCTATTTCTGGATCATGCTCCCGATATCCAGGTGGCAACCATCAGGAAGGTGTGTGTGTTTTTCACTCTGTCCTTTAGCTTCAGGAGCTTGCTATCATTGGCCATCCTTCTGGCCCAGACAGGAATAGTTCGTAGTATGGGAAGAAGACAGGGAAAGGAAACCCTTTGTAGGCCAAAGAGATGGAAACACACACACAGAGGCCAGGAGAATGCCAAAACTGTTACGATAAGCAGTAAACCAGCAAAGAGGCAGAAACCTCAACAGGCTTATTAGATCTCCCCACCCAGGAGGGAGGGAAAAGAGAGACACCAGGCCACACTGAAAACCAACCATTCCCCATCAGAAGGATCAGTAGAATGAATATTGGTTCTCCACGGCTCTGGTTCTGTTGCGCGAGCCCTCGCTTTCGTGGTAATCCTCTGCCCCAATGGCAGCAGAATCGAACAGGCGCTCGGTGCTGTTGCTTCGGCTTCGGGCGCTCAGGGTCCCCTCCATCCGATGGTACAGCGAGTGGCTGGCTGAGGAGGAGGAAGAGGAAGTGGTGCCCTCAGAAGGGGAGGCTGGCTGGAAGGTGACAGGGACAAAGCTGGAGAAGTAGTGTTGCGACTGCAGGTCGTTTCTGCAAGTGGGCTGTTGAGAGGCCACAGCGGGGGATGGGCTGACCTCTGAAACAGGAAAAGGAAGGAAGTTGTCACAGACACCAGCAGCCACACAGCGGTGGGCCTGACCTGTGCAGATCCCTGGTTTTTCAAACTGAAGTTTTACAATCACATATCCAAGATACATAATAAAAACAAGATTCTAAAGAATCTCCTAGACTTCCCTCCTCCCCTTTGTGGGTCCTACTGTTAATCATTTCCTCCTGCATCTTTTATAATAATCCACATCTTTTACATCTCCATTATATCCAGAATTCACCATTAAACTACAAGTGTTATTCCAATCCTGCTAACGATTTTAACTGTTTACAATGATTTTAAAGATAAATTATAAATTTCCCCCATTTCTTTTTAAAAATTTGGTCTCCCTGATTTCTGATTCTTCCAGTCATTTTTGCCACTTTGGCATAATCCATCAACTTGATCTGCCATTCTTCTCTGGTCAGGACTTTATCTTCTTTCCATCTCTGGGCCAATAACATCCGCACAGCTGTGGTCACATACATAAATAATCTTTTCTGCTACATTGGGCCATCTACTGTATTTTGATTATGGGTCATTAATGTTTTTTAAACACTGAGGACTGGCCTAGTTCACTTCATCAGATGGGATAAAGTGTTATCCATACTTCCACGGATACGCACAGTGCGTGTTTGCATGTGTGGCAGGATAATATTTCATACATTTGATGAAGTGAACTGTAGGCCCACAAAGGTTTAAGCCATAACAACACTGGTTAAAGTCTTCTAGGTGCCACGAGACTCTAGCTTTTGTTGCATGAGACTAACCCCATGAAGACAGCTGACCACAGACGAATTACCGTATCTGTGGTTTTCATTCTTTGCTCAGGCAGGCCTCAGCTGGGGTTGAGAAAGAAAGAATGGGGATTTAACCTACCTGGCAAGGGACTCTGGGCCACCACGTAGCTGCGGAGTGTTATATCAGCGGAACCGCCTGACTCCAGGGGTATGGGGTGCATGTGAAAATGCCTCAGCATATCAAATATAGTCTGGAACCAGAGATGTTGGACGTGGCACTGGCCGTTTTCATTCAAGGACAGGCGCAGGTGCTGTAAGAGATTAGAAGGTGAATGAATGAATGAATGATTTTTAACCAGCTACCACAGAATCGTAAAATAATATTGTAGGAAGGGAGACCAATGGTCATCTAGTCCAACCCCCCGCAATGCAGGAATCACAGCTAAAGGATCCTGACAGATGGCCATCCAACCTCTGCTTAAAAACCTCCAATGAAGGAGAGTCTGCCACGTTCCAAAGCAGTCTGTTCCACCGTCTAACAACTCTTACCATCAGATAGTTCTTCCTAATATTTAGTCAGAATCTCCTTTCTTGCAATTTGAATCCATTGGGTTCAGGTCCTAATCAATGGAGCGGCAGAACACAAGCTTGTTCTGTGTGGCAGCCGTTCAGATACTTAAAGGCCACTTGCATCATATTGTTGTGTTTTGATCTGTGTTTCCAATGTCTTTTTTAATCTTATTTGTGCCTATTTCAGAAAGGGCTGTTATTTCCAAGAAAACTCTGGGCCGGAACTTTAAAGATTTAGAATACTTATATCCCAATTTTATATTCCCCCAAAGTTCTTAAATCGGCTTTTGAAAGGTTGACACAATATAGACACATTCAAGTGTAGCATCAGGAACAGAAGTAAGATGGTGCCGATGCAAAACAGACCCAACCTGGGGGGATCACTGCTGTCTTGGAACTTCTCACTGCTCAGAGAAGTAGAATGAGCATGCTAACAATTCATTTTAATTTTAGTAAGCTAAATTTCAATTTAATTTTAGTAAGCTAAATTTCAGGTGGCGCCAACAGAACAGGATGGGAGAACATGGGGCTTCCATTGATCTGCCAGCTTTGCATCTGCTTGATGCATGCAAATGAACACATATCCCTCACTCAACTACCCCAAGTAGTGGCAAAGAATCAAGGGCTGTTGTGCCTGCAAGACACGTTGCAGCATTCCCACTGCCTCCCCCTCTGTTATTGGGAGCAGGCAAGGCAGCCGTGTCTTTAGATTTTGGCTGCTTTCCTCTACCTGGCACTCATGAAGCTCTCCATGCCAGACACCAGGCAATTAACAAGCCAAAGTAGTCATCGTGGTTTTGGTTGGTGGTTTCTAAGCCTCTGGCTGTTTTACTATTTTATGCTTATGTACAGGCATGTTGCCAAGTTCCAGTGACTCCTTTCAACCGGAAGGTTTATTCCCAACCCCCGAAACAATATTTGCAACCAAAACCCTTCAGCAGCAATGCAGATCAGCTTGGAGATGGAGAGCTGCTGCCAATCAGGGTAGACAATACTGAGCTAGATGGGCCAGCAGTATAAAGGCAGGTTCCTGTGAACCAAGAAGTCATCAAATCTTAACTTTAAATGCTCAAGGCAGGCTAACAGCTCAGGGAAACACAACTGTTGTAGCTCCAGGATAAAACCAAAACGGTCCGTTGACAACTTGGGACCAACTTCCTTAAAGGATTGCCTTGCCCCTTATAAGCCCACCATTTCAGGTGCCACATAATATTAATTCTGCACTTGTAAGAAACTGAACTTTTAGCTTGGCAGCACCTACACTTTGGAATTCCCCCCATAGACCCCAGACAGACACTTTCATTGTTCTCTTTTCGGAGCCAGCTAAAAACATTTTTGTTCAGGCAAGCCTATCCCGACACGCGGGTGTGTTTTAGTCCGCTTTGGGCTATTGCCAATTTTAATTCTATTTCAAATAATAATAATAATTACTGATTTTAATGTTTGTTTATATTTATGTCTGTAAACTGCTTAGAGGTTTTGCATACAATCAAGCAGCACTTTTGCTTTATTTATTAAATGTATTGATCACTTTTCTACCAAAGTAACTCAAAGTGACTTAGAATATATTTAAAAATGCATACATTAAAACCACATTAAAATCTAAAAGACAATCCAGACGATTAAAAGCCATACAAACTCATGCCTGGTGGGAAATGCATATTATTGCCTGGTACCTAAAGCTATGCAATGATGGTGTCAGGTGAGCCTTCCTGGGGAGAGAATTCCATAAGCAGGGAGCTGCCATAGAAAGTCTCTTCTCATGTTGCCACCCTCCAGACCTCCCATGGAAGAAGGGCCACAGTTGAGAGTATATTGTTATAAATTCTGTTATAAAGATCCATCCATTCATGAATAATGGTCACCTGCCTTGGCTTTCCCCTGGAAGTTAAAGGTCAGCACATATTCGCCTGGCCGTGTTTCACTCTGTCGAATGACAAACAGCCCATGGCTTCTGGCTCCACCGAACAGGACCAGCTGAGCAGCTTTGACCCGTGATAGCGTCCCATGGAACCAAGGGAAGTCCAGAAGGTTGAGCTCCGCTTCTGTCTCGCTTTCCTCCCCTGTCCCAGTTGAGAGAAGAAGGAGGAGGAAGTCAAATGCTGGAATATTATGCTCCAAATTCTACTGCAAGGAAGTGAGATACGGGACCCTGCAGGTGGGTGTTTCATTGAAGGTGTGTTCTGCAGCATGTTCTTGACATAGTAGCAAGGCACCAGTGGTGGATTTATTCTGCTTGTAGTTTGTTTTGCGGTGCTTTCCAAATGCTAACACATTATTGCTGTTTGGAGGGGCTAACTAAACTAAAACCAGAACCTTTGAGCTATAAAAAGTTAAGGGATTTCATCAGGAACTTACAGGATATGCACTGATTGGAAATGAAGCAGTGTGGCCACCCTAAAACATCTGCAGGAGGGTGTACTTTCACAGCGCAGGCTCTCCAGTGAGGAAAGTTGTATTTGTATGGCAGATATGTTTTGCCAAATTCACAGATCACATTTTTAGGTGAATGTAACCTATGAGTCAGAACCATGTGATCTTGCTTTGGGATTACCTTCAGTTCTGAAAATTGGTACAAGTGTGGAATATAAATAATTAGGAACATTGGCCAGCACACAAACACCCGCACCCACACACACCTCGCAAACCATCTGAACTGTTGGAAGGATGCATGCTATTCCATTTAACTGCAAACCTTGTGTAACTGATCTGGGCACAGCACACACATGGACAGAGCTTTGATTTGACATAGCAAGCTGCCTGATACCAGGTCAGACTGTTCATTTGTCCAGCCCAGTATTAAAGACCTGCCTCACTCAGCTGCCCCACTAGACCTCCCCTGTTCAACCAAATTGGAAACCACACCAAACTTGCCATAGCTGAGGGCTGTCCCGGGAGGGAGAGCTCCAGAAATGAAATTAGCACTCTGTCTGGAAAATGAGCAAAACTGAACCACCTGTATCAACAGTGGGCCAACAGAGTACAAAGTACACAATTCCAAATAACAGGGGGGAAAAGTGTTATGGGGAGCAGGGGAGAGCTGCTCACATTTCTTCCAGGAAACACGGTACCTGCAGTATGGCTACCAGTAGCTGATGACTCCAATGTCTGTAGGAAGTTATCCAATGGGACATGAGCTCTGTATTCTCCTGCAGAGTCCCTGATCCGACCATGCGGTGCTGTGACAACAGTGGCAGGATTTGGCATAGTGTCTGGGGCAGCAGAGCCTGCACATCTGTCCTGAAACCGGGAGGTATCTGGAAAAAGAATTCTGCTCTTAAAAAAAACCCCAAAATCCATTCTCAAGGCTTCAAACAACTTTTCTCTTTTTCTGCAAAGTAATTCCTGCACTGGACCACATGGCCCTAGGGGTGTCTCCCAACTCTACAATGCTATGATTCCAATTCACATGTTGTCATTAGCATTTTTACCCCACTCTTCAGCCAGAAAAGGTTCCCAGAGCAACTTACAAATATCATTGATAATATAGTCCCTGCCTTCAGCTTCACATTGTAAGAGACACAATACAAAAGGAAAAGGAAGTAGGAGGGAGCAGGAAAACATCAAGCTCAAGCTCAGATTCTTAGTTACAAGTGTTATCATGTCACCAATGGGTATACATTCTGTGTTTATTGAATTTTTTTTTTGGGGGGGGGAGGGAGTAAAGCTTCATTAAATCCTAAGATATCTGTTTGAGCGGGATTATAGCAGGACATAAGAAATGGGCGTGTGTACCCCAAGCAACATAGACTCTATCAAACTACCAGGAAAAGGGAGTTAAATAAAACTGCTGTAAATTGTTTTGGTGATTTGGAGGTTTAATCCAAAATCAAGTAAGATTTAAGCTTGTTTGTGTCTCTGGTATCCTCTCTCCTATATTGTGGATGTTCTGTACTATTTTATTAATACTATTGCTGCAAGTTTGTCATGGCCTTTGGCTAGGACAATAAACTTACAAACTTGAACTTGTAGCTTGTAACACACACCCAAATGTACTTCTCCAATCATAGAAAAGCCTCTTTTTTGTAGTATGCATGGGTTATTGGGGCCACTTTAAAAAGTAAATAAATCTGATTTTAAAATCTGATGTAAAAGTCTTGTTACCACCAGCCAGGAACTCGCAGCTACAAGAGGACACTCTGCTTGGCAGGCAGGCCCCCTGGGTGCAGGAGGAGAGTTCGATGTCGTCCCCACTGTCTCTGGAAGAAACGAGCAAGCAGTTGGATACAAGATATTGCACCCGTGACTCTCTGCAAGTATATGCATACATCTTTTTAAGTGTCAGTGTTCTGGATTCACTGATCTCTCAAATGAAAGAACAGCTGTTTTAGACGCACCAGACCATGTACCATAAACAAACCCCATATTGCTAACATCTCTCATTCTGTCTCAGGTGAGTGGAGACTCCAGCAGAAGCCTCCATGGCTTCAAGAAGGGCCCTAGCTGGAATGAAGGGCCTAGGTGATGTGGTTCCTCTTCATCCGGTAACATTTCTACTGAATTATGTAGAAGGATCAATATGGAAAGTACATAAGGAAATGATCTCTCAATCTGTTAGCAGTTGCCAAAATTTTATATGCTGGCAAATGAAGAAGGGCAACAGTCCCAATGGTCAAAGAATAGCACAATAAAATGTGCGGCTATACAATAATGGCAAAGTTAGCTTATTATATAAGGTTTAAGGAATACAGTTATAGACAAAATATTTGCATGTTAAGATGGAAGAAATATGTGGATTATTGTAGGTTTTACTGAGTATTTCTAAGTGTTTGTTACTGGTTCTCAATGTTCTGAGGAGGAGGATGAGAATTGCAGATTTTTTTGTTTGTTTAATCTGTCTTTTTTGTGTTGATATGTATGGAAGATTCAACATTGAATAAAATACTTAAAACTGAAAAAAATGCCTATATGTTTACCACTAATTGGGGGGTACCATTTAGAGGCTAATGAAAATCAGGATCTTGAAAAATATTCTGAATAAAATCCCTGTGGAGCAGTACAAGCGCCGTACTGCCATATGCCTATCGCCATTTACACAACAAGCTTTTCTGAACTTCAAGGGCACTCATTCAGCAAACCCAATCTCAGCGCCCCCTGCCATCTTACCCAGGATCTATGCAGTCTTGTATATCTGCCACCCAGGAGTGTTTCTGCAACGAATCAATTGTTTCCAAGATATACTCAGCACCGTTTTCTACCTGGATGAAAAAAACACAAGAGAAAGCCATTCTTTGTGGTATCTTAAAACAAAAAGACATCCTTCATCTCTCCACATTCCCACACACATGTGCAAAGACTCGACGGGATCCAGGATTCACCCTTAGAAAAGTGTGAAGGAATAAAATGATTCCTCAGATCAAGAAAAGAGTGCGTTTCTCCCACCAGCTAGCACCTGGAGTCTCACATGTCCCTTATTATTGAAGGTACATGTCTGCAGCATGCAATTCTAACACACAATTTCATTGTGTAGATTTCTCTCTCTACTATATGGCTGAGAGAAAGGTAGATGTTCAGGTGTGTGGCCCAGAGGGGAAGCTTTGTTTTGAGGGGAGCAACATGCCCCCCAAAGAGAAATACATGTGAGGTGAGGGAAGGGATGACGTTCCCTCACCTAAATGAAAGGTTGAAACCTGGGTAGGAGAGGGAAGGGGTCGGGGTCTGCCTAGGGAGTTTAAAGTGTGGTGAGGCAAACTTGGTTTGACTCCCCAACTTCCTCCATCCTAGCCTAGAAGCTGCGCAGATAAATGGCTTCCCCACATATGCACAAAAGAACGGTGCGAGAGGAAACTGGAGGAGCGAGAGGAACATGGGAGCATTGTATAGAGAGGCATTTTACGGATTAATGGGACCCTTAGCATACCCTACACTGCAAAGCAGGTGGAGGACAGAGTCAGCTCCCTGCCACCTTAGAAGGGGGTACAGGTGGATAGCTAGAGATGAACCTGGGGTAAAATGGAAGGGTTTGGTGATGTGGTGACAAGTTACTCAGGCAGTCTTGAATCTCCAGCTCTCCCAGTTGAAACAGAGAGGGAAACTGAGGCAGGTAGGGCAAGTGAGCAGAAGGGCACCCCTTAGTTTTAAAAAAACTGCTGGTTTTGCCCATATTTTGACAATCTTCTTTGTATATACAGTGGTACCTTGGTTGTCAAACAGCTTGGCTCCCTAACAAATTGGCTCCCAAATGCCGCAAACCCGGTGGGTGTTCCAGTTTGCAAATGTTTTTTGGAAGCCGAACGTCCGACGCGGCTTCTGATTGAGTGCAGGAAGCTCCTGCAGCCAATCAGAAGCTGCGCCTTAATTTTCAAACGGTTCCAGGACTCTCTCTCTCTCTCTCTCTCTCTCTCTCTCTCTCTCTCTCTGTGTGTGTGTGTGTGTGTAAGGTTTGGTGTTACTGGTTTTTTTAATGCATTTTAAAATTAATTTTCAATATTAACATAATACTAACCATAAAAAGAAATAAACAAAGGAAGAGACAATAGATATTTTAAGCATAGTATGTGCAAACATAGGGATTATATCTGACAGCAAAAGCAAAACAGAAAGAAAAAATCCACTAGACAAGAAAATACAGTGGTAGGATGAGATTTATGAGGATAATAAAATCTTAATATCTGGAAATATGGTCTGACCCCGCCAAAGGAAGGAAGATGGTCATTTAGTGGATGGCTAGTACAGGTTGGGTTAGAAAGGTTAAAAGAGACCAAGTTTCCTCAAATTTATCCTCTTTTTTTGCTCCGGCTAAGCTTGTTCTTTTGGGTCAATTTCTCTCGCACAGCCAATTTCCAAACTTTACACCAACAACAACCTTCTAATGTAAAAATAGAGGAGTGGTTCTATTTTGGCTGCTGCTAAAAGCAACAAAATTACTTGATTCATGTCCTCAGGAAAAACAGAAAACAGAGTTGAGACTGGGGTTTTAAGGAATAACCTGAGAGGCAACAGAAGAATTGGGGGTGGGGCAAAACCCTCATCCAAAAAGCACATGTGATGTTCAAACAACGTTAGTGAGATTTCAAGAAGCACTGTGAAAGCTGAGATGTATTGTTAAAAAGAAATAAGAGTAGTGGGAGGGAAGATTAATGACAATGCTAAGAAAGGAATGCGTAACCAAGAGGCAGAGATGGATGATTGACAGAGAAGCTGTAAAAGGTAAAGGTAAAGGTACCCCTGCCCGTATGGGCCAGTCTTGACAGACTCTGGGGTTGTGCGCCCATCTCACTTAAGAGGCCAGGGGCCAGCGCTGTCCGGAGACACTTCCGGGTCACATGGCCAGCGTGACATCGCTGCTCTGGCGAGCCAGAGCCGCACACGGAAACGCCGTTTACCTTCCCGCTGGTAAGCGGTCCCTATTTATCTACTTGCACCCGGAGGTGCTTTCGAACTGCTAGGTTGGCAGGCGCTGGGACCGAGCAGCGGGAGCGCACCCCGCCGCAGGGATTCGAACCGCCGACCTTTCGATCGGCAAGCCCTAGGCGCTGAGGCTTTAACCCACAGCGCCACCTGCGTCCCTCACAGAGAAGCTGAGGGAAGTCCAAAAAAAGAGAATTTGTTCGTCAAAGATTGGATAAAATTGTATATTTGTGTTGTAAATCAATAAAAATTATTTTTTTAAAAAAACAACCCTCATCCAAAAAGAGTGTACCATGGAGCAAGTCCACTACATGTGAAAGGAAGTACCCAACCCTAGACGACCTCTCCAACACTTGTTGGAAGACCCTGGGTCCATGTAAACCAACTTCACATGAGTAGAATAGCACCTCAGCACCACTTTTATCATAGATTCCTTAACTTTGAAAAAAAAAAATAACCTTAATAGGGGTTTCTGCCATACCACTTTGCAAAGACTTATCACTGATAGTCCCAAGTAATCTTCCCAAAAAGCTTTTAAACTCACATTAGATTTCATGGAACATGACTGCAAACCTTTATAAATGATACGATTCCACTCCAGATTTCCCCCAGAAATATCTAAGTTTTCAAAGAATGCCAACTATCTCACTGAATCCCCTGTATGAACTATATGTCTAGCAGACAAGTGAATTTGAACTAGCAGGAACCATGAAGGTGTCACATCCTCCAGTTTTTCTAAAAGCTGGGGTGCGCTCGATGGTCTAAAAATACCCTTGGATTCCCAGCCCCTAAATTGTGCACATTTATCAGAATCTTTAAAACAGGAATGCTGTGTTAAGGGAATTAAAGGTGTTTACTGGTATTTTTAATGAATATTTTATATTGTTCTCTGTAAACTGCTTTGAGGTTTTTGTCCATTTCGTGGTATATAAATCTTTTTATAAACCGTTAAAAAGAATAACAATGCAAAGGCCAACCACGTCACGTCTCGTTTTGGCTTTGAATTTCAACTGATGCAAAGGCAATAATTCACCAATGATTGTTGCTGGACTGGGGCAGGAAGATTGAGAAAAGTAAATTTAGCCAGTAAGATGCCCCACCTCATCTCTCATCTCCAGGCCTCTCTGCATCTTATCCTCATCCCATGAATGCTCTCTATAAATTCAGGACGCTGGAAAATTAATTTGGATGGGGGGGGGGGGGAAGGACCTCCAAAAACCAGAAACAAACGAAATCCATTCCCCCAAATCCATTTGTGCAAACACAAAGCAAATGTCAACGTTTTCGTTCATCACAAAAGTGCCTTTTGTCCACCCTGACAGAGAGCTTGGATGGAAGTTTGCATAAGTTTGATTTGCCAAGGAACTGCTCATGCAGCAGCTAGGCCAGTTTCCATGACAACCCGGTCTGCCCGTAGGGCATCGTTTCATCCCTGAGTTGGCTCTTCAAAAAAGGGAGCCCAGCGCTTACAGGGAGGCAGGCGGTTCAATTTTAATGAAAGGGTAAAAAAGAAAAGAAAAAGGGAGCGCTCATCACACAAGGAAGGTAGAAGGGCGAAAACTGGACAACGCTTTGAAACAGTGCATCTGCCTCTTCCTTTTGCAACAGGCTTTCAAAAATGGAGGTGTGTGAGACAGACTTGGAGATCTGGGTTTGAATCTTGTTTAATGTAAGGTTACCAGATGTCCCCGTTTCCTGGGGATGGTCCCTGGATTTGCAAATCAGTCCCCATACAAAATCCATTGAAGTTGAAAAGTTTCCCCAGATTCATTGAAAAAAATCTGGTAACCTTGGTGGCAATGTAAAAAGGTGAAATGCTTCTGGGAGATGATATATAATGAGATGAAAAAAATGTTGAAATATACATTTATAAAGAAACCAGAAGCATTTTTACTGGGCATTGTGGGGAGTGATATAAATAGAAAGGAATGTAAGCTCTTTTTATATGCAATAACAGCAGCAAAAATATTATTGGCCCAAAAATGGAAGCAAGAAGAATTACCGATGATTGAAGAATGGAGGATGAAGTTAATGAACTATGCAGAACTAGATAAACTAACAGGAAGGATTCGAAACCAGTGGGAGCAGAAATTCATGGAAGACTGGAGTAAATTTACGGACTATTTGAAAAGTATTTGTGAAGATCAGACAACGTTTGTAGGTTTGCAAAAAGTTTTGTGAGGAGTATTATTGGAAGAATTGCAAAAATGAAGAAGGGGAAGGATGATTTGTTAAGAGATGTAAAGGCAATATAAAGTTAAGAAATGCATAAGAAGAGGTTAAAACGGTGGATCATCAGAGGTGCTGATGGAAGTCTAAAAAGATTGTATAAGTGATAAATTTTGTGGTACATTTTATAATTTATATGTTAAAATCAATAAAAATAATTTTTTTTAAAAAAAAAGAAAAAAATCTGGTAACCTTAGTTTAATGGACTACTGACTGCAAATAAAGAAAGTAGGCACCAGTGGCTGATGTGGCAAACACAAGGCTACCACTGGGGGCTTCTCTACCTAAGGTGCCTTACCTTAAGCACAAAGGTGTTGTCCTTGTCTGGCATCTCCAAGGGCATAGTCGTGCGCACCTCGATAATGGCCGACAGAGGGATGCTGACCTTCGCTTTGGAAGCCTGGAGGCCAAAAGAGAAAGGGAGTTAAAAACAAAAAAAGTATATGACAATTGTTTTAGAAATAATAGTTTTCCTCAGGAGATAGCAGAGGCTTGTTCACAGGAAGGAAGGCTGTTCACATGAAGGCAACGTTATTAAAAATGCGATTTCCCTAATCTTCTCCAGCGACGCCAGAATCTTTTAATTAAAAGTACAGCACCCACTGGGAAATAGGAGGAGGAATAGGGAACATTTCATTTACATATTTTCACACACGGCTGTGTTCCAACATCAGCAATAATTTTACATTTCTAAACTTCTTCTTTTTTTTAAAGTCTTTAAACAGAAATTAACTATTCAAAAACTCCCATTAATAAAAAAGGTAAAAGCAGCCACAAAGAGCTAAGGAAGGGCAAAAGATTGTAAGAGGAAATATAAAAGGCTTTTTACACACACACACACACACACAGAGAGAGAGAGAGGGGGGGGGCAGGCTCGTACAGGTAAGCTAAGATGGACTTCACCCCCCCAGGAAGGTGTTCTCCTGAGCAGTCTGAGTGAGTGATATGCTGGAGGCAGCTATTTTTCTCTAATCCCATTCATTCAATGGGGCTTACGCCCAGTAAATTGTATTCATAGAAAACTGAGCTCTGTTGTTGTTTTTCGTTTTTTAATGTATTTTTTATTCTGAACTCTGTTGTTGATGATGGACAGTGATAATATAATGGAGCGTGACATCAAATAAATAAATAAATAAATAAATATCCACATCCAGGACTCACATTTTCAGCCCTGAAATCGTATCCTCCATGGTAACATAAATGAAATATGAGTGGGTTGGTGGTTTTTGTTTTGTTTTGTATATTCTATTTCCAAATGCCCAACAGGAGTACTGTCTTTAATTTATTTTATAGCACCTGCTAGCTGAAGAGGGCAATGTCTCTGAGCATGTATAAACTGCCTATCCAGCAACGTTCCGTGGGTGACCACAAGAAAAAATGCAGCGCTGCTACCGAAAACAGCAACCAGACATGTCACTCCTTTTCTCTTTGCAATGTCAAGTAGAACTTACCTGTGTTATAACGCCAGGACATTTTGCATCTCCCCTGGCCAAACTGGTTCACAGTCAATTATATGCAACAGCAGCTGGGAAATAGAGAACCTAGAACCTTGGACAATATGAAATAGATATCTTCCAACTCTACAATTTTGGGATTCTGTGATTCCTCTTAATCAGGCGCACACCAATCTCCTCATCGGCAAGTAACAAGAGCCCCCATGGGACACTTTGACCAAGTTGCCAGAGGAAAGCTTTTGCCACTTGCCACCTAGAACAGAAAAATGTTCTACACCGATGCCACTGAACAGTCTACTACATCTTCACCTGCTAGTTCAGAGGAAGTCACTCATTTAGTATGAAAATATTGTGAAACTGTTTTGAAATGTCTTTTATAGGGAGATAGTATGTCGTTCTATATACATAGAAGTGTAAGGCTGTCATCGCACAGTCTCCATAGGAGCCGCATCACAATCCTGGATGTGCAAGAAGCCAGAACGCAGTGGCGGGTGAAGAGGTTGATAGGGTTAGGCAGAGTCGACGAGTACCGCAAGGAAAAGTAGAAGCCCCGAGTATAAAACACTTTGATCAATGTATTTATACTTTTGGTTGTTTCCCACCCCCCATGCTTTCTTGTGAACTGCTTGAGTGTAGCATCATCATCAACATCATCATCACCATCTATTATTTATACCCCGCCCATCTGGCTGGGTTTCCCCAGCCACTCTGGGCAGCTTCCAACAGAGTACTAAAAAACACGATAAAACATCAAACATTAAAAACTTCCCTAAACAGGGTTGCCTTCAGAGGTCTTCTAAAAGTCAGGTAATGGTTTATTTCCTTGACATCTGATTGGAGGGCGTTCCACAGGGCAGGAGCCACTACCAAGAAGGCCCTCTGCCTGGTTCCCTGTAACCTTACTTCTCGCAGTGAGGGAACTGCCAGAAGGCCCTTGGAGCTTGACCTGAATGGTGGTGGTGGTGAGACGCTCCTTCAGGTATACTGGGCCAAAGCCATTTAGGGCTTTAAAGGTCAGCACCAACACTTGGAATTGTGCTCGGAAACATACTGGGAGCCAACGCAGGTCTTTCAGGACCGGTGTCATGTGGTCTCGACGGCTACTCTCAGTCACCAGTCTAGCTGCCGCCTTCTGCATTAGTTGTAGTTTCCAGGTCACCTTCAAAGGTAGCCCCACACAGAGTGCATTGCAGTAGTCCAAGCTGGAGATAATTAGAGCATGCACCACTCTGGTGGGTAGGTAGGGTCTCAGCATAAGCACCAAAGTAGTAGGAAAACAAAAGTAACAGAGTTTTTAGGGAGAAGGGCTCCCAGTTTAGCAAAGTTTGTGTGTGTGGAGGGGTGTGTGAAAGAAGGGAGGGGGCTTCAGTCCACACTTCTCTTTTCCTAGGGATAAATTAAGCACTGGCCCAGAGAGCTGCTTTAAGCAACCGGTCCACGACCTCCTCCTTGGGGATGGGAGAAAGGTTAGAAGGGAATGAATGGAAACAAGATCTCTTGCTTGTTTGGCAACAGCCAGAGAGCAGGCACCATAAAAGGGTTTCACCGAAATGGGATTTTCCATGCGCCCTTGTCCGGTCCCCCCTGCAGAGTGACAAATTCCCTTCGGCTCAATTTACAGAGACGCCGTGATGAGCGAGGGAAGGTTTCGTGCAAGGCTATGCTTGAACCCAGAGCAGGCACACAGGCTGCAGGCATGAAACCGCGTACGGCTGCTGTCTGTTTCACACCCAGCTGTCACAACAGCTGGTCTAGCAAGAAATCCAGAGAATGGCCAAAAAGGAAACACGCTCCACAAATCAGCAGCAAATAAGCCGCTGCGGTCACAGAGCGGTTTCTCGATACCAAGAGAAACTGCAGGGTGTGTGGAAAGACACCGGAAGGCTATAGGGACATAGGAAGCTTCCTTATACAGAATTAGATCAAGGGTCTGTCTAGCTCTGCATTGCATAGCCCTGGTCTACTCCAATGTTTCCAGACAGGGATCTCTCACACAGCAGCTCTCCCCACTTGGGAGATGCCATCGGTGATTTAACTTGGGTCCTTTCTGCATGCAAAGCATCGCTCCATTACTGAGCTGTAACCCTTCCCCAACGATAATAGAATTCAGCTCCCCTGAAAATCCTAACTTGTATTTTCCTTTTTTTAAAAAAGCAAGCTGCTAGCCCCTATTGTTTCTGTTATTTTTATCACTGCTTGGATTTGCCTCCCACATGTTTAAGGCCGCACTGGAATTCCCTGGGCAGCTCAGCCTCTCTGGCTAAAAATATATATTTGAACCTGTGGGCAACAGATGCCTACTGAAACCACAGAAGCCAGAGGGAGTGGCCAAACAAAATTTCTGCAGGGTCCAAAGGCCTCCCGCCTGAGGACACCCAAGGAAGGCATCCTTACGCAACATGGTGCCCATGGGTGCCAGACTAGATCCAGACCTGCTTAGCTTGTAGCGCTACAAGAAACTGGACCCCCTCTCACAAGTCACTTAGCATGACCGTGCTGACTGAGACTCATGGGAGTTGTAGTCCAAAACTGGAAGGCACCAGGTTGTTGTGTAGGCGGAAGGGGAAACTTTTAGGCATATATAACGGAGCAATTGTGAGAGAAAATGACATCTGGAAACAAGCTACAAAGGGCGGGGGGGGGGGGAGAGGCATGAACAAGCTTCTTATCTACTGCCACTTCCCAGACTTTTAGAGAGGCAATCGATTAAGGATAATAAAGCACGAGCGCGCACACACAAGATGTGGAAAAAATAAGACAGGAAAGGATTCAACAAAAGACAAAGCAACAGCCTGGCTGGCAGTAATTCCTTTTGCTTTTACATGCAGCCTTTTAGGAAGGAAATGGGCCCCGGGTACTCAAGGGAGCAAACTGGCTCAATACTCCAGTAAAAGGATCTCCAGCACTGGAAGAGACTTTGGCCTGGGACCTTGCAGAACCACGGCCTTCTGTGCCAACAACACTGGCCAAGGGCCTGACTCAGTATACAGGATTATGTATATTTATCGATTTCATTAGGGTTCCGTTCCATCCTTCCTCCCAAAAGGAGCCCAGAGTGGCAAAGAGCATCAGCAAAACAATACAATGCGAACAAAAAATAATACAAAACTATGCAGCGCTTAGTTAAATTATGGAAATCAGTCCCACAGCAGGCAGTGATGGCCACCAACTTGGATGGCTTTAAAAACAAGGATTGGAGAAATTCATGGAGGAGAAGGCTGTCGATGGCCTGCTAGCCACAATGGCTATGCTCTGCCTTCATGGTCAGTCGCAACTGCCACCTGGCAGCACCCAGTCATTCCATCGGGCTGTGGGAGAGATGACAAAAGGGGCTTGTTCCATGAGCTCAGCTGAAAAGCCAGCTCTATCAGGCACCTCCTGTCCCTGAGCTGTTTCTATGCCAGCTGGTCACTGTAAGAACTACTATTTAAAATCGGCACCCAAGTAACCTTACTGTATGTTGTGAAACATGGACCACTTGTAAGTGCCATCTCCAACTCCTTGAAAAATTCCATCAACAGTGTCTTTGAAAAATTTTACACATCACTTGGGAAGACAGGTGATCTAACGTCAGTGTACTGGAAGAAACAAAGATCACCAATGTTGAAGTAATGATTCTTTGACATCAACTTCTTTGGACTGGTCATGTTGCTCGGATGCCTAATTATTGTCTTCCAAAGCAACTACTCTATTCCAAATTTAAAAATGGAAAGCATAATGCTGGTGGTCAACAAAAGAGGTTTAAAGACTCTCTCAAGGCAAATCTTTAAAAATGTAGTATAAACACTGACAATTGGGAAACACTGGCCTGTGAGTGCTCCAAGTGGAGAACAGCCTTTACCAAAGGTGTCATGGACAAACTCAGAACGAAAGGGAGAAACATGCTAAGAGGAAGGCATGCTTGGCAAACCCTCACCGTGACCAACTCCCGCCCAGAAACCTATGTCCCCATTGTGGAAGGGCGTGTGGATCCAGAATTGGCCGCCGCAGTCACTTACGGACTCACTGTTAAGATCAGGTTCATGGAAGTCAATCTTACTCAACTATGGTAAAGGTAAAGGGACCCCTGACCATTAGGTCCAGTCGTGGCTGACTCTGGGGTTGCGGCGCTCAACTTGCTTTATTGGCCGAGGGAGCTGGCATACAGCTTCCGGGTCATGTGGCCAGCATGACTAAGCTGCTTCTGGCGAACCAGAGCAGTGCACAGAAACGACGGTTACCTTCCCACTGGAGTGGTACCTATTTATATACTTGCACTTTGATGTGCTTTTGAACTGCTAGGTTGGCAGGAGGAGGGACCAAGCAACGGGAGTTTGCCCTGTCGCAGGGGTTCGAACCGCCAACCTTCTGATCGGCAAGTCCTAGGCTCTGTCATTTAACCCACGGCGCCACCCGCATCCCTGAGTGATCGCCAAAGAAGAAGACTCAGATACAAGCCATTTCAACTGGAAGTAGACTACAGAATGATGATTCCTTTCACCCTTCTTAGGGTGAAAGTTCACTTTGAGTGCAGAGAAGCATTCAGCTTCCCGATCTCTGTCCTCTGGTTAGTTGGCTTCTCTGCACCTGCAATCCGACGCTCACCCCACTGAAATAAAAGCGAACAAACAAAGCCAACACATACATATGAAACGCAGGTTTTAGCTACGGAAGTCCTTACCTTGGGAGGAACGTAAAACTCGAGAAGGAACTTTTCTCCCTCCATCTTCACAGCTTTCCTTAGCAACAACCGACACTTTTGCCACTGAGAACTCCCCACACAGTTCGTATCGTCAGCGACCATGTAGCGGAGGGTCCCTTCCCTCTGAATGTCCACCAGATCCACCTTGGAAGACTGCCCCTTCGAAAGGCGCAGCTTGTGGGTCCATTTCTCCCTGGAATCGCCATGCTCCTTGTTCCCGGGAGGGCAGTGTTCCCTGTCGGACCGCCTGCTTTGTGTGGCTTCTGCACCGGGCTCCGGGGAAGACCTCCTGTGCCACATCTCCTTCATGCCATCCACCACGCACAAGCTCATATTCCTCAGGGAAAAGCCTTTCTTGAACTTCGGCTTGGAGGTGGCGTGGACAGAGACATCCTCCGAACTCCGGGATTGGCCGTAGGAGGAGACCTTCCGGGCCTGGACCTGCTGTGACTGGCTCAGATACCTGCCGGAGGAGACGGGGTTGTCCATGCTGTCGAGGGACTCTGTGGAGGCCTGCTCCTTCCTCGGCAGGAGGTCCTGCCCGTAAGGCATGTGGCAGTTCTGAAGCCCGACAAATGGCACAATGTTGTATTTGGTGGGGGAATTGGAAACGAACACCCTGTTGACTTCCAAGCTGAAGATGTCCAAGAAGTTGGCGGCAAAGTGGTGGGAGAAGGAGGTCTCTGCCCCGGGGGTGTCGTAGTGTGGATTCTCCTTCAGGAACTGGCAGAACTTTTGGGCAAAGTCCACTGCAGCGGCCTGGGCGTGCAGCTCACAGAATTCCCTCCAGTCAGGAAGCTGGGAGGGAGGATCTTGACAAAAGGCATCACCATTCATGACTGGTCCATTCCACCTGCTGGCAAACTGCCCAAAGGCAAGAAAGAGACAGTGAGAGATAGGCAGTCCTGTTCGACACCACACAACCACCCGGTTAGAGCTATTGCAGGGAGGCAGAACCTTTTTTTAGCCCGAGGGCCACATTGCCTTCTGGACTGCCTTCCAAGGGCCAGATGGCATTCGCGTGGCAAAAACTGGAAGAAGAATGATTATGAAGGTTATCTTTTGTGCAGTAGGCTAGCTTTGTCACTGTGATGCATCCCTCTTCATCCCCCACCCAGGCATGCAAAGAGTATTATTGTTACCTGCATTTATCAGTCGCTTTATACAGTAAAAATTCTCAAAGCAACTTGACAAGGTAAAATGCAACACATAAAAAGCTATTTAAAACCAGTGGCTGGGTGGGGAATCAGAGCGACGAACAATATAGAACATATAAAATGCTCATACAGCAACTTATTAATATGAACAAGTGTGGCCCACTCCACCAAGAGGTGAGAATCACTGTAAGAGACAATATTATTTAGCCAGGCCCCTAAAGATGGACAAGGATGGCACCAGTCATTTATCCCTTGGGAGAGCCTTCTACAAATGAGGGGGCCACCACTGAAAAGGCCCATTTCCTTCACACTCTCTCAGGTGGAACACACAGAGAAGGACACCTGATGAAGATCACAAGGGTTGGTTCATATGGGGAAAGGCAGTCTTTGACGTAATGCAGTCCAGAGCTGTATAGGGCTCTAAACATCAATATAAGCACTTTTAAATCAAAACCTACCCTGACCTCTGGCTTCATCTTCCAAAAGAAGGTAGGAGCCAGTGCCCAAATCTCCTTTCTAGGTGGTGTAGAATTGACCCCCTTCCCAGCTGTATATTTAAGAGACTCCTTTGGGACTCGATCCAGGGCACAGTGAGTGATCCCTAGGTCGGCCCAAGGCAAGCCAACCTGATTCAGGACGCATGGAATTGAGGCCATGGGTTGGGTGGGTGCTGTCCCCATCCCTAGTATTGTCTCCAGTCCACAAAAAATTGTCCCATAATAAATTTGCTAAGATACCGTACGACTTACTTTGCAGTACTTTATTTCATGTGTTCCTTTTGGGGAGAAGTGGGGCCCTATTTTGGGAACGACAGCCACAGTAGTCCAGCCTTGACTCATGGACACCCTAGATGAGTACAACGTGGTTACACAGTGAGCAGGCAACTCAACGCACATGGGGAAACTCTCTCGTCACCCGTCCTTTGCTGTCTGATGGTCAGAACAGACACTCAGAATTTCAAGAGAGTTTCCAGGCCACGGATGTAGCTCTCCCAAGATCAGAAATAAATCAGCATCACAAAGCCTACTCTTCCTTGGGAAGTGGTTAACTCAGTTTGGCTAAAGAGACTCTGGAAAGGAAGGTTTGTGGACAGCTTTGCTAATGGGCCATGGGACGGACAGAATCTCCTGCCTAGTGGGAAACTCTTGGCAGTGATCAGGAAAGCCACTGGTTGGCATCCGTTTGAGGTTGATCCACCGTAAAGCAACAGAGGAAACCCCAAACATTTTATTGTGGCTTGGAGTGCCTTGGAAGAACCAGTAAGTGCCAGACATAAAGAATTAGGAGTAACTAGTCGGCACTGAAAAGTACTCTGGGCTAAAGATGTCCAGAAACATCTGTTGTATGCTGGAACAGACAACGGAGACCTTTTGGTTCAGTGCTGAGGCTTCAAACACACATTCACCTCTCCACAATGCTGGAAGGGGAAGGCAGGCATGTGTGAGTCACACAGGCTCCCAACTGTCACTGTTTACCAGGAACAGCCTCTATTTTGCACAATCTGTTCCTGTTTTCTGCAACAACACCCCTGTTCTCGCCTTTTGGAAATGCCTTATTAATCGATTTGGTTGGCTGGGCTTGCTACATTCAATTTTCCTTCAGGGGTTCTGGCCGCCTCTCTCCCCCTGCCTCTGCATCTCTGTTTCGCTCACTTGAAATATTTACAGGATGCTCTTCAGCAAATGTTCTTGAAGCAGCTCATGACAAAACAATAAAAGTCACAGTTTAAAAACAAGTCAACGGATTTACAGTAAAACAAGACAAAGCAGAGCAATAAAGTAAGATCAGAGTGCCAGCATGAACCCTCAAGCGCATAAAACAGCCTGAGCAAAAAGGAAATGAAAGAAAACGTTTTCACCTGGCACCTAAACCAAAGATGGAATGAGTAGATGTTTCGGGGGAGAAGGTATTCCCAAGATAGAGGGGAACAGCAGAAGAGGGTTAACCTCTGGTGCCACCCGCCTCACATACACTGGTAGAACTGAGAGCTGGATTACAGAGGCTGATATTATTTATTATTATTATTATTATTATTATTATTATTATTATTATTAATTACATTAATTCATTCATAGATCTCAGGGCAGTTCACAATATAAAATTAAAATATAAAAAGCATGATTGAGGAAGATACAGCTGTATCAAATAAACACTATAAGGCCATGTTAAAAGACATTGTTCAAACCGAAGAACGGCGCTGAATTTGGGGGTCACTTTCCTCTCGCAAATGCTAATTCGCTAAGCCAGAAAACAACTCTTAGGTGAGCGGAAGAGGTTATCCACTGGGGCAGAGGTGGACAGCAACTGGACAGGTTCATATGAGGAAAGGTAACCCCTCAGGTAACCTTTGGTTACAAAAGCTCTGAGAGGTGAGGGGGAATACATCCCTTGTGTGAATGCACAAAAATGAGCATTAAGCCAGTGCAACAGTTAGAGTGTTGGACTAGGACCTTGAAGACCAGGGTTCAAATCCCACCTGCCCACCTCAGCCATGAAGTTCACTGGGTGACCCTTAGGCAGCCACCAGCTCTCAGCTTAACATCCCTCAAAGGGTTGTTGTTTGAAGTTTCATTATGTTTTATATGTGCTGTAAGCGGCCCAGAGTGGCTGGGGAAACCCAACCAGATGGGCGGGGTATAAATAATAAAATTATTATTATTATGCCTGGAATATGCCTCTAGCTTTCCAAATCTGGTGTGGGGAACTGAAGGCCCTCCAGGTATTGCTGAACTACAACTCCCATTCTCCCAGGCTACTTACCATCCTTGCTTGTTTGTTGCTTTATGGTGCATTATGACCTGTCAGCTTATCCCTGTTAGGCAAATCAAGGCAGCTATTTTTTAAGAAATCCAACAAAATATAGTGGTACCTTGGGTTACATACGCTTCAGGTTACAGACTCCGCTAACCCAGAAATAGTACCTTGGGTTAAGAACTTTGCTTCAGGATGAGAACAGAAATCGTGCTCCGGCGGTGCAGCGGTAGCGGGAGGCCCCATTAGCTAAAGTGGTGCTTCAGGTTAAGAACAGTTTCAGGTTAAGAACGGACGTCCAGAACGAATTAAGTACTTAACCTGAGGTACCACTGTATTATGTTGGAGAATCTCATGTGATGCACGCCCCCACTGGTGAAAAGGTAACAGTGCCTCTCCTCATAATTGTCAGACAACTAATCATATTGACAGAGGTGTGGGGTTTTGGGGTTTTTAAAGCCTTTTCAAGTTCCACAGGTTGAGTCAGGCTGTTTCAAATTCCCAGCTGTCCTTGCCAGAAACTATTTTTAATAAAGAGACGCTTGAGTATTCCAAGATGTGGCAAACGATAAATAACGCAGAGCACACAAATTCAAGCCCCAACTATGTCAGTGACTCCAGAGGAGAGTCCTCAGAAAGCCAGAAGTTGCGAGAGGCATCAAAGGGCAGATCTGAAAGGGCCCAACCACACGTAGTTGCATGGATCTTTCAGGGGCAACTTTGCAAACCTCATTTATGTAGCACCACCAAAGTGCATGGCCCTTGACCACATAAGAAGAGCCTGCTGGATGACGCCAACAACCCATCTAGTCCAGCCTCCTGTTCTTACAGTGGCCGACCAGATGCCTGTTGGAAGCCTGCAAACAGAGCACGTTCCTGTCCTGCGGTTTCTAGCAACTGGTGTTGCTTAGAAGGCTTGTTTTTGCTGCCTCCTACTCCGGAGACAGTGCACAGCCACTGCGGCTAGTCAGTATTGATAGCCGCCTCCTCCTCCATTAATTCGTCTAATCCTCTTTTAAAGGCATCTAAGTTGGTGGCCATCAGTGCTTCATGTGGGAGGGAGTTCCACAGTTTAACTCTGTGATGCAGGAAGAAGTCCTTCCTTTTATTGATCCTGAACCTTCCAGCGTTTAGCTGCATTGAATGTCCATGGGTTCTAGCGTTAGCAGAGGGGAAGAAAAGCTTTCCTCTATTCCATGGGTAGGCAAACTAAGGCCCAGGGGCCGGATCTGTCCCAATCGCCTTCTAAATCCAGCCCGCGGACGGTCCGGGAATCAGCGTGTTTTACATGAGTAGAATGTGTCCTTTTATTTAAAATGCATCTCTAGGTTATTTGTGGGGCATAGGAATTTGTTCATTTTTTCTTTCTTTCAAAATATAGTCCAGCCCCCCACAAAGTCTGAGGGGCAGTGGACCAGCCCCCTGCTGAAGAAGTTTGATGACCCTTGCTCTATTCACTCTCTCCATGCCATGAATAATTTTACACACCTCTATAATGTCACCATTTTCTCCAAACCAAGAAGTCCAAAATGCTGCCACCCTTCCTCACAAGGGAGTCAGCATTAACCCCTTGGGTCATTTTGCTTTTGTTTTAAACCTTTCCAGAACTATACACAGTATGCCAAGTAGTCAGACCATAGATTAGTATAATGGCATTATGATATCAGCAGTTTTCGATTCCTTTCTTAATGATCTGTAGCATGGAATTTGCCTTCTTCACAGCTGCCCTGCACTGGGTCAACCATGTTTCATGTGCAGTCTCCCTGCCTACAAAGAGCTTCCATGAACAATTTAGATTTAATTGAGGGAGGAGACAATTTGCCTGTACACATGACATTAGAGTTGTACGTAAACATGCTCATTCCTTTTTCCAGGGGTCAATGCTAACTTAAGTGCTGGAACAAAAAATGCTTTCAAATGTCATCATCATTAATGCACAGAGCTCTCCAGAAACCTTTTTTTTTCAAATGCAAAGATTGAAGCATCAGCAATTGGGGGGGGGGCATGAACACACACACACACACACACACCCCTACTTTGACCAGGGATGACCTTTCGAGCTGACTGGGCAAAAAGCAGGCGCTGAAGCCCACAAGACAAAAATCTAGGTAAAAGCGTGTAGTGAGGGGAGGAAGGAGGAGGTCCATTCAAGGTTCGGCTAACAAATTTACGGTACAAAGAGCCTAGTGAGGAAGGGAATTCAGAGTGGCATTGACATTTTGCTGATGCAAAGCAGAAGCAACCTCCAGGGCTCCTTCGCTGCCTTTTCTACCTGCTTCCACCATCATACAGATATGGATGTGTTTTGACAAGTTACCCAATACAACTGTGAATGCTGCTCAATTGCAACTCTCATCAAGCCCAGCCAGCACAGCCAATGGCCAGGGATGATGGGAGATGTAGCTCGGCTGACTCAAATGCATTTTGGGGGGAAGGGGGGGGTCAGTCTGGATGAAACCTAAGGAACCTTCCACACACCTACCACCGTGAGTGTTAGAAGGAAGACCGCTTCCTGCTGAAGGCCCATTTCCACCTGGCCTAGGGGGCAGAGCCCAGACTCACCTTGAACAGCTAAAAGAGGCTCCAGAGAGGCCAGAGGGACATTGCTGGAACAACTCTTGGGCTGGGGCAACTGGCTAAAATGTTTTACAATGTTTTAAATTGCTAAAATTTTGGTTCCTCTGTTATGTTTTTGGCGGGTTGGTGTTGGTTAAATGTTTAGTTGGGGTTGGTGGTTATTTTAATTTGGGTATAACTGTAAACTGTTTATTGTTATTATTGTTGTTATTGGTTTTCATTGACTTACTGGTCAATACTTGTCAGGGAACTGCCATCAGCTCAGAGGCGAGAAATAGAAGGGCAGTTGTGTTATAGGGAGCCTCCGAAAGTCTTGTGAAGCAGTTACTCTTCCGGAGAGGATGAAAGCCCCACCTCCAATGGAGAAGAGGTGCAAGGACTAGAGGATGCTAGTGAGAGCCTTAACGCCGCTCCTTGCCATTGCCCATCATGCGCAGTAGTCTGAGGCGCAGGGAGGGGCGGAAAAGGTTGGGAGAGGTACAAAAAAAGACCACTCCCGGATTCTGCTAGCGATTGAGCCAGACATGAGCCTTGGAGCTCTTCACTGTAAATAGTTTGCACCAAAACAAAGCCTGTTAAGCACAGGTCAGAGTCCTGCCTGCTTACTCTCGAGCAACCGCAACAGCACCTGACAATACCCAACCTCCCCCATTTATCTTTAAAAAAAAAGAGAGAAAGTTGAAATCATTTAAAAATACAGTGGGACCTTGGATTACATACGCTTCAGGTTACAGACTCTGCTAACCCAGAAATAGTAGCTTGGGTTGAGAACTTTGCTTCAGGATGAGAACAGAAATCTTGCAGCAGCAGCGGGAGGCCCCATTAGCTAAAGTGGTGCTTCAGGTTCAGAACAGTTTCAAGTTAAGAACGGACCTCTGGAACAAATTAAGTTCTTAACCTGAGGTACCACTGTAATAACTGACCACTCCCATAGGCCCCTGCTATGATGTGAAAAGATATTTCTTGACCACTCCAAAACAACCCCCCCAACTATAATTAAATAATGATAGTAATAATAATAAAGTTGGCCACACCCACTCTGACACATGGCCCTCAGAGAGTCAACTGTGGGTCAATGCAGCCCTCAGCTGGAAAAAAGCACGCCACCCTTTTCCTAGGAGACCCCTTGGTAACAATTAACAGCAGGTTTCAGCTCTGCATACTCCCACCCACCACCCAATTGTTCCACACCTCTTTCTACTCCTGGAACTAAGCGAGAGTGACAGCTGAACTCTTCCTTGTCAGGCAGATTTTCCATCAGACAAGACACAGCTAGCCAACCAGGTCACAAGGTGTTGAGAGATCAGCTCTTCCTTCTACATTAATACACAGAAGGTCTTCCCATCGTTCTCCGATTCCTCCCCTACAGATATTGCTGACGTGATGGATGGGATTCACTCATCCATTAGAAGCTCAGCTGGTTGACCCCAGGGCAACAGAGCGAAAACACCCAACACATAACACACACCCTTTCCTTACTGATGTTTTTCATCGAACTAAGAAACTTCAGGTGTACAGTCATACCTTGGTAGTCAAACGGAATCTGTTCTGGAAGCCCGTTCAACTTCCAAATTGTTCAGAAACCAAAGCGCGGCTTGTGATTGGCTGCAGGAACCTCCCGCAGCCAACCGGAAGCCCCATTGGATGTTCGGCTTCCAAAAATAGTTCACAAACCGGAATAGTCAATTCCTGGTTTGCGGCGTTCGGGAGCCAAAATGGTCGAGAATTAAGTCATTCGAGAACCAAGGTATGACTGTATTTTAACCAAGGGTGAGCCTTTCGGGTCAAAAAAAATAAAAAGAGCAAATGTTAGCACCTTTGTAACCTCAAAGCTGCACTACTGTCGTATGCCTCACACAGGGCTGCCCTGGTGACTATTTGCTAGAGATGAAGGGTGCTGCCTCAGTTCCAACATGGATTGGTCGACCAATAGGGGGGCCATGCACCCTATTTTGCAGAGTAAAGCTGCCCTGTTTGGAGAGCTGCCCACTCCAAGTCTGGTTTAAAGGTACAGAAGGGAGAGGAAGGGAGAGCAGGAGAAGCTTTTAAGACTGACAGCAATTTGCACCTAGACAGCAGACAGCAAACCAGTCACAGCAAGCACATTGGGCTTATATCCACACAAATAATGTATCCTGTATCTCCAATTGTTACAAGAATTATTTCTAAATTCACGCCTATACATAAAATTAGCCTAGCACAAATTATATGCAAACCTGTCCCCTTTTGCCTTTTTAATCGAAGCCTAAGTGGCTGGAAATTACTAAAAAAAAACCAGCCTCATACATACAGCAACAATCACAGATGTCACAGTTATATTTCCTGCATCAAGCATGCTTTGTTTTATTCAGTACTTTTATTTTTAAAAGTACACTCAAGGCGATGTACGAAGCTTTAAAAAAAAACAAACTTAAAAAATTAAATTTTAAAAAATTAAAGCAACTTTTAAAGCCTAGCCTAAAGAAGCCAACCATAATCTGTAAAAGATGCTTTTACCTTCAATACAGTGCATCCAGTTCATGGGGGCCAAGGGAGGGGGGAAGATTTGGCCACCCCAGTAGACTAGCTATATCTAAGTCTGGAGTAAATTACGGGAAGCGTCACCTCTCTCTCAAACCACTTCCTCAAATCCTTTGTTTGCTCTTTCCCCTCCAAGTAACCAAAAATTTCCCCTATGAAGCCTTTGGAACAACTGTGTAGTCCTCTATTCCTCCTGAAACTAAGCCCTGGTATGTGTAACTGAACCAAAAGCATCTCCCCTCTCCCACCTGGTTCACTCTTGCCTTCATCTTCCTCCGCTCTTCTCTATGCCATATTTTAGATTGTAAGCACCTTGGAGCAGAGAACAAGCATTCTGGTTGTTACTCTAAAGCACCACGCACATTGATTGCATTATATAAAAAAATAAAGCCTTAGGCTTTATTATGATTGCTTATTAAATTTATACCCTGCCCCCCCCAATGGAGCCCAGAGTGGCAAATAACAGGCAATAAGACAATAAAGACATTTTTAAAATAATCCCAGTACAGATGCAGACTGGGAAAGATCTCTACATAAAAGGCTTGTTGAAACAGGAACATCTTGAGTTGGCACCCAAAATACAGTGGTGCCTCACAAGACGAAAAGAATCCGTTCCGCGAGTCTCTTCGTCTTGCGGTTTTTTCATCTTGCGAAGCAACCCATTAGCGGCTTAGCGGATTAGCGCTATTAGCGGCAAAGCGGCTATTAGCGGCAAAGCGGCTTAGAAAAAGGGGGGGAAAGCGAAAAAAAACGCAAGACTCGCAAGACGTTTTCATCTTGCGAAGCAAGCCCATAGAGAAATTCGTCTTGCGAAGCGCCTCGAAAAACGGAAAACCCTTTCGTCTAACAGGTTTTTCGTCTTGCGAGGTGTTCGTCTTGCGGGGCACCACTGTACAACAAAGGACAGTGCCTGTCTTATATTCAAGGGGAGGGGATTCCCAAGGGGAAGTGGTGCAGAACAATAGGCCCAATTCTACATTATGTGGAACAAGCTTCCTGAAAAATTGCTATACACAGGAGGCCCTCACCTGCTGAGTGCAGTGATCGACTGGGTGTGGTGGTGAGATGATCTTTCAGGTATCCTGATCCTAAACTGCATAGGATTTTATACCCCAAAACCAGGCCTTAGGGGACTGCTTGCTCTCTACCAATGCCACAAATTCCACCAGTTCTTTAGGAACCTGCCTGTACGGTGACTCATTCAGAGAGCTAGAAAAACACACACACCCCTCATCTATCCAATCTACAGAAGGAGAGAGGTTGCATTCACATAGCAGCTTACTCCATTTCCCCAACTGTTGATTTTTACATTATATTTGAGATTTCCCATGACGTAAAAGCCCTTTGAGAAAACTAATGTAATATGGCACCAGTTTAGTGCTCATTTCCTGGGCTCCCCCGCCCCCCCCCCCCGCACCTCTCAGGTGGGCACCATTCCCATTATAAGAGAACAAGGGAGGTGTTAATAGTGAGTTCCAGCACCTCTTTTCCTAGGAAAACAGCACTGGTCATTTCCATGTTATTGGATTCCGGGGGGGGGGGGGGGTCGGGGTCTGTTTGCAGCCCACTTAATTTGGAAAGTCATGCAATTAAAGTGATGAAATCTGGAGTGGCAGACCTGCATACAGTTCTTTCCTGCTGTTTTTAGGGGGAGCAGGGAAACACACATGTGCGTAAGGCGGGGGAGAAGTACTGACATTTTACAGTGATGTTCATTGTGGTGTCATACCACGCCTACTGATGTAGTCAAATGTTAGCATGATATATGGATAGGCATCAGTCAACAAGCCAGGGTTCCATAATTCAACAGGTACTGCAGTATGAAAAGTGCATTAGAAGCGGCAGCACTATAATTAGCAAAACTATTGCAATATGCCCCCAAGTCAGAGTGCACCCAGAAAGAGTGCTCAAATGACAATCATTATAGGAGAAGCCTTCAGAAAACAGAGATGAGAAGCCAAGATACAACCAACAACCTAGGGGAAGGAACACAGGGTTCCTTCAGTCAACCCCGTTAACTAAGCATTCACCCCGATTTGCTTGCACATAGTGTTATAAGGAAAACTGCTCCTTTTCCCTTATGGGGTATTCCGGAGACCGTATAAGTGGGTTCGCTATCGATAGGAGAAAATAACAGAGGCCAGCCAGAGTACCTCGGGCTAAGAACTTAATTCGTTCCGGAGGTCTGTTCTTAACCTGAAGCACCACTTTAGCTAATGGGGCCTCCCGCTGCCGCCACGTTGCCGCCGCACAATTTCTGTTCTCATCCTGAAGCAAAGTTCTTAACCCGAGGTACTATTTCTGGGTTAGCGGAGTCTGTAACCTGAAGCGTCTGTAACCTGAAGTGTCTGTAACCTGAGGTACCACTATATATTGAGAAGCAAAGTGGCTAGTAAGCCTGGTCTTTACTCAAGGAACTGTTGCAACAGGGTCCCCACTCACCACACGCAGGAAGGAGGAGAACCCTGAACAATGGTGCACAAGCCCTTATACCTGTACAGTCTTTTGAAACTGCCCACCCTGTACTCAAGACCACCACCCCAAAACATCATGCACACATCACAGAAGGAGGCGGTCTATAGCAGAAATCCTGTTTGCCAGGATATCTGATAATGGTTACTGATTGCATTCCCTGGGTAATCTGGCCTTTCTTTTGTGATGGTTAATAATACTTTAGTTCCTGAATCCAGGTCACAGGTTCACCCTATTCATGCACAAATAAGCCCTTAAGACAGGATTTGTAAGCAAAAAGGTAATATGAAGGCTTTCCCCATTTGCCTCCCTTACTGCAGAGGAAAATTTGAGGTCATTGGGAGAGTCAAAATGACTTCAGGATTGTTCTCCCGTACTATTTCAGACACATGTTTCATATATTTAGATAGGTGTCCATTTATGAATATTTATTCTATATTTGAGTCCTTAAAATTCTTATAACGAAGGATAGCCTGCACATATCCTTTATTGAGCATTTGTTCCAATTTGCTTGTGAGGAGGTCAGATGGCAACAAGCATCCGTCCTAGCTTGTTTGTGGGGTGTTTCTTCCGATTCACCGTTAGTTTATTCCACGTTTTTCAGTACATTTTCCCATTGGGAAAAGTCATTTTGAAAGAAAAAGGGGGGGGATGGGTTCATTGCGTGGGGGCAAACAACGTGCTTTTAATCCACTTTAACCTCACAAACCTTCATTTCTAGAATGTGGCTGAGCTGCATCTCACAAAATGCTGACAGCCTGGAAACATCCACAGATAAGGGAAGATGATAACCCACCCTTGGCACGGTAGACAGAGAGGAGAAAAACTCCAGCTATGGCATCACACATACACCCCTTTCATCATTATGAGGCCAACAACTGTTCAAAGGCCCTCACTGGAATCAAACTTGAAAGAGACACTTGGAGAAGCAGATCTTGATCATTAGTGAAAATGCGCTTTCTTTCATCAGCCTCTGACATGAAAGCATCAAGGGGGGAGGCAGCCCTTTTGGGAAAGAAGGGTTTGGGGGAGTGAAAGAGAAGCTGTGACCGCCTGCAGAAAAAAGGGGGCTGTTGATGCCCCAGAGGGCTTTTAAATCCAGACAACGGCAATTAGGATTGCACCATTTAATGGCAAGGGGGTGTTGTTGTTGAAAGCACCTCTTTCCTCAATGAAATAAGATGCAAGCTTTACACTGAGATGGTTAACGAACCAGAAGGAGAGATCATCATGGGTTGTAATTTAAAGCCCCTCCCTCCTGTGAGTTTCTGCAAATCATGACACAGGGACTATCTATGTGTTTAAAGAAGGGCTGTTTAAGTTTCCATCATAGGGCCAGGGAAGGGAAGCCTGTGTCCTCCCCACAGACGTTGAACCCCAACTTCCATCAGCCATAGAAGTCAGCACAGCCAAAGGTCAGGGATGATCCCTCTTGCAAGGGATGCAGCGAGGGTTGCCAGGTCAGGAGCATCTCACATCCTGAGATTTGAGGGCCCAAACGTGAGGCTTTGGGGTGACCCCTGGTGATGTCACGGGGGAGGGCCCTTGTGGTTGTTCTTCTGCACTCCCTCCCACTACTGAGCCCAGGAGACGGAGGTTAATTGGGAGAGGGGAGGAGGGAGCAGAGGAGGGCAGACCGCCCAGAAAGACTATGCAATAATTTGCAGTCGGCTTCTGCCAGGCTAAAGCTTGCAAGTTCCATGCATATTCATATATATATATAAAATCTTTAGAGGTAATGAGGCATCCTCAGGCTCACCTGGAGATTCAAACCCTTTCCCTGCCACCAGAAGGGAGCTAAGCATATCTGGAGTCTTCAGGTCAGCTTAAAAGTCTGGCAACCCCAGATCGAATCGGGGATCCTCTTGTTACCATTCTCCATCCCCCCATTTGCCAAGCCAAATAAGGATGGCATGAAGAATAAAAGCAAGATTTTAGACGTGCAAAGAGGGGAGGGCAAACAGAGAGAAATGAAGAGAAAGTAAGCCAAAGGGGTCTTTCTGAGAAGCCCCTTCTGCTGAAGCAAGGCCCCGGGCAAAATGACCCCGTTGCTATAGCTCTTGAGGCCTTTGGCTGAAACTTGCAAGGCTGCCTTTTCACACTGCCATCTGCAATCTGTCTTCAGTCAAGCAAACAGTCATCTCTCTGTTTCGTACCAAGCTGGCCAGGCAAGCACCCCCCCACCCCACCCCCCGGGCTGGGTGTCCCAAGCTCTGATTGATAATAACTTTGCTGTGCAAGCCTCCCTTTCACGGAACAACTTCCTAAAGTTGGAGGATTTTTTGAAACCACCACCACCTCCACCCACCTGTACAACAAGGCACAGAAACTGTCATTTTGTTTTTCAGAAAATTTCAACTCACAAAGAGCCGTCTCTCTACAGCGGGGCTGAGGAAACCTTTCTCAGCTAGAGGGCCGCTCACCCTGTTGGGTGACCTTCTGAGGGCCACATGCTAGGGGTGGAGCAACTTATGTAAATTTTACCTTTGTACAGTAGGCCACTTTCTACACAAACACACCTCTCAGAGCTGGAGGACACTTTCCAGGCAAGTAAAATCACCCAAAGTTCAAAGCAGGCTCCAGTGATGGGTGCTGTCTAGGAAGAGTTCCGAGGGCCATTTGGAGAGAACTGGAGGTCCACATTTGCCCCCTTGACATGAGGTTTCCCAACTTTGTTGCAAAGTATCAGAGCAGCAAACATTCCCCCTTCGGGAGGAAATTGGACAACACACAACTGAAGTGTTATTAGCAACCAGAGATGTGGTGCAGTTGATGTGTTTTTTAGCTCAGCGAATTATGGATTGTCCAGCCAGTTGGGGGAGGGGAAGAAATGCGCCGTTCATGTCAACCACTTACTGGGCTAATGCAACAACAGTATATAATCCCAGCCATCAACTGACATTTTCATTAGCAAGAATGGAGGCGGAGTGATGGGAGAAAAAGAGGAAGAAGACCCCATGATTCCCTGAAGAGATAGAGAAAAACGTGGCCAGCAATTGGGTTGTGAGCTGGCTCCCTCCCAGGGCAATTTGATCATCACCAGTTTTGTTCAAGGTGTAGATAGAGGCACCCCCACAGACTCACTCCTAAGAAAAATACTGCTAGAAATCGTAGCTCGGTGTGTGTGTGTGTGTGTGTCTCCTAACAACTTTCACAACCCTTAATAAACTATAGTTCTCATGTTAAAGCAGTATAAGAATGTTTTAAATGTATGGTGTGAATATGACCTAACTCGGCTTCCCTCACCCTGGAAACTGCCTTTGGATTAAGACAGAGGCAGCCACCCTGGGCTACATTGACACCTGGGTATCGGGGTGGCACTGTGGCCTAAACCACTGAGCCTCTTGGGCTTGCCGATCAGAAGGTCGGCAGTTTGAATCCCCATGATGGGGTGAGCTCCTGTTGCTCTGTCCCAGCTTCTGCCAACCTAGGAGTTCGAAAGCACGCCAGTGCAAGTAGATAAATAGGTACCGCTGTGGTGGGAGGGTAAACGGTGTTTTCATGTGCTCTGGTTTCCGCCACGGTGTCCCGTCGCACCAGAAGCGGTTTAGTCATGCTGGCCACATGACCCAGAGAACTGTCTGTGGAAAAACACCAGCTCCCTTGGCCTGAAAGCGAGATGAGCGCCACAACCCCAGTCACCTTTACATTGACACCATGCATTTGAAGAACTATGACACTATGTCTGCTTAGACATGGCTTCCCCCAAGGAATTCTGGGAACTGAAGTTTGCTCATGTTGCTGAGAGTTGTTGGCAGACTCCCATTCCCCTCATAGAGCTACAATTCTTGGGACTGGTTTAAAAACACATCGTTCTGCACAGGGAACTCTGGGAATTGTAGCTCTGAGGGAGAATAGGGTGCTTAACAACACTCAGCACACTTAACACACTACAGCTCACAGAATTCCGCTCTTTAAAAAATTGCTACTACCTCCAACATCATCACTCCCCCCAGGAATTGTGAATGAAATGACCCAAATTTGTATGCAGGTAGGGGGTGTTTAATTTTCATACAGTTGCATGGTTTCCCCTCCCCTTTACTTTTGTATATGTCAAGAAATTATATGTTCTTGATTAAATGAATAAACATAAATATATTTTTTAAACTTTTATTTTCAAATAATAAGCTCAAAATGCTTATTTTGGAGCAAGTTTCAGTCATGCAACCAAAGTTCAGAAAGGAGGTTGCTTGTCTAATCTCAGGTGGGAGGGAGTTCCACAGGCTTGGGCCCACTAAACTGAATGAACGGCTTCTAGTAGTTACAAGCTGTGCTTCCAAATGGGAGGAAAATTCTATCGATGCCTACTAGCCATAATGGAACCTCTGTGCTTAGGAATAGTCCAGCAATGAATACCTGATGCTGGAAGCATCAATGGAAACAAGTATGTCAGCTTTATACCCTGCTTGTGGGCTTCCCAGAGAAAGCCAGCTAGCCACTGGACGCTAGTTTGGTGGCTGTCTGCTAGATCTTGCATGGTTCCTCCTCCTATGTTATCTCTCTTAGCCCAGCCTACCTCACAGGGTTGTTGTGAGGATGCAATTGGGGAGGAACAAATCAATGTATGCTCTCCTGAGCTGCATGGAGAAAACCGTGGGATGTAAATACAGTTAAATAACTAAACAAATCAGGCCTGCCTACTTTTTCCTAACACTGCTGGTGCACACAAACAAGCCTGAGGAATGAGAGAATCCAGGTCAGGAATAAATTTCCTTATTTAACATATTTTCTAGCCCAACTTGCATGTAAACATTCCCCAGCAGGAAACAAGGAAAAACGACAATCGTTTACAACACATAAAATAAATAATATCATACACTGGGGGTTGTTTCCAATGCTAGTCCTACTCAAAGAAGACCCACTGAAGTTAATGGAGATGATTAACATGGGTTCATTCATTTCAGGGGGTCTATGCCACATTGAACTTAGGGAGATCAACCAAAAGATTACATCTGAAGATTAAAAATTGTCCAGGGATGTGGGTCATAATATACAATTTGAGGACTGGGAGAAACTATGGAAGGAGGGTCTGAAATTCACTGCTTGTATGACGTTGAAAGAGAATATGATGAAGATTTTCTACAGATGGTATATGACACCGGTAAAACTGGCAAAAATGTACAAGACATGCAATAGGTGTTGGAAATGTAGGGATAAAGAGGGTACTTTCTACCACATGTGGTGGGAATGTAAGAAAGTGAAAGACTTCTGGGAAAAAATATATAATGAGTTAAAGAAGATCTTAAAATACACATTTATAAAGAAGCCAGAAGTCTTTCTGTTGGGAATAGTAGGAAATGAGATAAAAAGGAAAGATTGCAAATTTTTTCGATATGCAATCACAGCTGCAAGAGTATTACTGGCCCAGAAATGGAAACAGCAAGAAATACCGACCGTGGAAGAGTGGAGAATGAAATTGTTAGATTACGCAGAGTTAGATAAATTGACAGGGAAGATTAGATACACAAGAGACCAAAAGTTCATCGAGGACTGGGGGAAATTTGTGGAATATCTGGAATATTTAAGTGAAGGACAGATGACGCTTAAGGGATTTAAAGAAGCACTGTAAAAAAGCAAGAAATATTGTCTAAAGGGAATAGGAAAAAAAGAGATAAATAATGTCAATATAAATTTGAGAAATGTGTAATTAAAATTATGACTATGGATGATTTACGGAACAGCTGAGGGAAGTCCAAAAGAGAAATAAGTTATGAAAACGATGTGAAATTAATGTATTTTGTTTTGTTTTGTTTGCTGATGTTGATTAATAAAAATTATATGATAAAAAAATTAAAAAAAAATTGTCCAATTTAAGATCCTAAGAAGAGCCAGGTGGTTCAGGCCAATGGTCCATCTAGCCCAGCACCCTGTTCTCACAGAGACCAACCACATGCCTGTGGGCAAGCAGGATTTAAGCACAAGAGCCCTCTCCCCTCCCATGGCTTCCAGCAACTAATATTCAGAAGCATTGCTGTCTCTGACCGTGGAGCCAGAGCACAGCCATCATGCCTAAAGGTAAAGGTAAAGGGACCCCTGACCACTAGGTCCAGTCGTGGCAGACTCTGGGGTTGCAGCGCTCATCTCGCTATATTGGCCAAGGGGACCGGCATACAGCTTCCAGGTCATGTGGCCAGCATGACTAAGCCGCTTCTGGCGAACCAGAGCAGCACACGGAAACGCCGTTTACCTTCCCGCCGGAGTGGTACCTATTTATCTACTTGCACTCTGATGTCCTTTCGAACTGCTAGGTTGGCAGGAGCAGGGACCGAGCAACAGGAGCTCACCCCATCGTGGGGATTCGAACCGCCGACCTTCTGATCGGCAAGTCCTAGGCTCTGTGGTTTAACCCACAGTGCCACCCACGTCCCAGGCCATCATGCCTAGTAGCCTTCAATAGCCTTGTTCTCTGTGCATTGCTACAGCCCTCTTTTAAAGTCATCCAAGCTGATGGCCATCATCACTGCCTCCTGTGGGAGGGAGTTCCATAGTTTAACTATCCACTGAGTGACAAAGCCCTTGCTTTTCTCTGCCCTGAATCTTCTAACTTTCAGCTTCATTGGACATCCACAAGTTCTAGCGTTATGGGGAGACAAACATTTCTCCATCTGCTTTCTCCATGCAATGTGTAATTTTACAAACTTCGATCATGTCGCTGCTTGCTCACCTTTTCTCTAAACCAGGAAGTCCCAAATGCTGCAAACTTTCCTCGTAGGGGAAAGACTGCATGTTACTTTTGGGTTGCCGTGGGCAAGATAGGGCAAGATAAAGTGACTAACAAATGAACAAATTTTTTTTAAAGGGGGAGTCGCTCTGTCCCCTTGATCATTTTGGGTGACATTTTCCGAATTTATTATAAATGTTACCCCTCTCCAATCACCTCCTGAACAGGATTCACGACAGGATATTGCAGCACTGAGAGAGTTTCCACTCGCTCCAGCTCTGCCTCATTGATGGTGGAGGGAGCAGAACTTGGAGAGCGGTGCCTTTTCACCTCTAATAACACCACCACACTGGTGTGGCAAGAAACCTCACTTCCTCCCAGACCAGCAACAGAGACGCCAGGCTGTATCCCTTAAAAATAGGAGTAGGCAATGTTTCTTCCCCTTTCCAGGGCCACACATTCCTTCAGGGGCAATTTGTTGGGGGCCACATTCTGAATTATGGTGCTGGAGGAGACTCTTGAGAGTCCCATGGACTGCAAGAAGATCAAACCTCTCCATTCTTAAGGAAATCAGCCCTGAGTGCTCACTGGAAGGACAGATCCTGAAGCTGAGGCTCCAATACTTTGGCCACCTCATGAGAAGAGAAGACTCCCTGGAAAAGACCCTGATGTTGGGAAAGATGGAGGGCACAAGGAGAAGGGGACGGCAGAGGATGAGATGGCTGGACAGTGTTCTCGAAGCTACCAGCATGAGTTTGACCAAACTGCGGGAGGCAGTGGAAGACAGAAGTGCCTGACGTGCTCTGGCCCATGGGGTCACGAAGAGTCGGACACGACTAAACGACTAAACAACAACAACAACATTCTGACTGTATGACTGCCCCTTTTCCACCTGCCTGCTGCCCTCTTCTTCTGTCTCTTTTTTCTTTCAGACCAGCTGTTTTCACAGCCAACAACCAGATATCTCTAGAAAGCATAAAACAGGACAGGAGGACAATCGCCATGCCCACTCGTGATTCCCACAGTAACTGGGATTCAAAGGCATATCGCCTCCAATACTGGTTTAGCACATAGAAGGCCCCAGGTTCAGTTTTTGTCACCTGAGACCATGGGAGCCTGTCAGGGCAGACAGTACAGCACTAGATAGACTTAGGTAAAGGTAAAGGTACCCCTGCCCATACGGGCCAGTCTTGACAGACTCTAGGGTTGTGCGCTCATCTCACTCTATAGGCCGGGAGCAAGCGCTGTCCGCAGACACTTCCGGGTCACGTGGCCAGCATGACAAGCTGCATCTGGCGAGCCAGCGCAGCACATGGAACACCATTTACCTTCCCGCTGGTCAGCGGTCCCTATTTATCTACTTGCACCCGGGGGTGCTTTCGAACTGCTAGGTTGGCAGGCGCTGGGACCGAACGACGGGAGCGCACCCCGTCGCGGGGATTCGAACCGCCGACCATCCGATCGGCAAGTCCTAGGCGCTGAGGTTTTACCCACAGCGCCACCCGCGTCCCCTTAGATAGACTTAGTATAAGACAATTCTTATATCACAACCACTGTAGGCTGCAATTTATTTGTTGCATTTGTATCTCACCTTTTTCTGCAAGGAGCTCAAGGCAGCTGACATTATTCAACCCCTCGTTTATCCCCACAACAACCCTGTGAGGTAGGTCAGGCCAAGTGGCAGTGAGTGGCCCAAGATGGGCTTCATGGCAGAGTGGGGAATTGCTTTTGAACCTTGGTCTCCTACAACATGGCTCTCTGAGAAGCTCAAGTCGAAATGCATATGCTTTGCATGCAGAAGATTCCAGGAGTCCTGGCTGTCTCTTGGCAAAATCAGAATCTCAGCGTGGTGGGAAGTTTTTAAGGTTTTATATAAGAAGTCAGTGCAACGTTCCAGCATGGGTTTACGGGGCTGCAAATTCATAAAGCACAGCAGAGATCTGCAATATGTCACCAGGTGTAAGCTGCTCTCTCCTTTTGAAAAGCAGGGCAGGCATAGCTATTTGCATAGCTGGTGTCCTTTAGAGGCTTGGCATGCAAGATTTTGTTTGTGCTGGTCCTGTTGCCTCCATGTCCTTGGAGGAGTTTTCGGAGCCATCTTGCCCTCGGACTTATCCCCAAGCACCTTTCCAGAAGGGGATGGTTCTTCACTGACTGGAAGGCAACTGAGACAGTTCAACAGGTGGGGAGGTGTTAGGCCAGGGGTATTTGATGACTTGCAGGTGAGCCATTTTCTTAACAACCTGCTTGGCCCTTCCCCGAGATCCAGGCCTTGGTCCCGCTATCCACTGTGCAAGTGTTAGCAATTTGCCAGGCGCGTTTTGCACCTGGCTATGAGCCACCTGCAACCAAGTGAAGATTCCTGGGTCCCAGGATGGCGCCTGACGTCACCACCATCTGAAGGTGCGTGCCTGAAAGATCCTTGGATTTTGACTGTTTTCACACACTAGCAACACACCCTGTAGAATTCTATCTGTATCGCACAATCAGAATGAATTTCAGGAACCAAAACGTCTTATTGAAAAATACGGCTTTCTAGCTGCCTGGTCCCCAAATGGCAACTAGGCATTCTGTTTTAGTGGCTGTAATCTTGGTTTAAGGAGCCATTTGGGCGCCTAGCTTCTAGATCTAAGTTTCCACCAACCGAAGTGGCGAATTTCAAAAGCAGCCTCTTCCCATAAGCTTCTGCTTCCCCTAGCCATCAGTACAACTTTACTTGGATGACAGCCTGCCAATGACTTTTATTTCCAAGCATGGACACTTCAGAGACGCAGCTTGAGGAGGATGAAATACTAGCAATGTTTTGTCTCTGGGTGAGCAGCATTCCTTCCCCACCTCCCTGAGATGGGAACAAACTTTTTCTTTTTCTTTAAGAAGCATAATGGGGATCTATAGAATATAATATAAATAGCACATCAGACTGGCTGTCTCTGTCGACTCCTGTTTGAGCCAGTCAGGAAGCTCCTGGTTCGGTTTTGTTTCTTTTCTTTCTTAATGCCAACTAAATAGTGGCGTTTCACCCCTCCCTGCTGAACAGTCAACGCCGCCTTCCCTTAAATGCAAGCTTTGACTTCCTGCCCAGACTGGCTAAAGGCTCCGTCTGTCACTCAAGGCTTAGGAAACATTTGTCCGAGGAGGCAATAAAACCTTCTCGGATTCTTTATCCGCTGCCCTATTAGGAATTTGTCCAGCGACAGAGTAAGCAAGCGTAGCCCTTGGCTCGGCAATCCATTCCGTTTCCTTCTTCTGATAAAAGCAAGGAAACAGAACAGAAATTTGCATCTTGTGCATAGAGCCAGCATCACCCGATGTTTGCACGAGTGTGTGAAAATTACCTAGACAAGCCAGGCGGCCTAAATCAGGGGCAGGCAGACTTCAAGCTTGTGGGATCTACCAATTTTTTTGCTCTATAAGACTCACTTTTTCCCTCCTAAAACGTAAGGGGAAATGTGTGTGCGTCCTATGGAGCGAATGCAGGCTGCGCAGATATCCCAGAAGCCAGAACAGCAAGAGGGATTGCTGCTTTCACTGTGCAGCAATCCCTCTTGCTGTTCTGGCTTCTGGGATTCAGAATCCCCCCCCCCCCTTGTTTTCCTCCTCCAAAAACTAGGTGCGTCTTGTGGTCTGGTGCATCTTATAGAGCGAAAAATACGGTACTTTCTGGGATGTGTCCTTGAATTTTGACAAAGGCACCTGCTTGCCTGAATGGAGGATAAGCGAGAGGGTGTGTGTGTGTGTGTGTGTGTGTGTGTGTGTGTGTACAAACTAGCCTAAGTTTTATCTATGTCCATTGCTCCACCCACTTTTGTCCCTGACCCCACCCACTATTGGCATGGAGCGCTCGGAAGATCCCACCCCCATTTGGCCCCTGGAGCCAGAGGTTCCCCATCCCTGTTTTGGAACAACAGCCAAGTGTCCTAAATTGGCTGAGGAATTATGGGAAATGCAAATCTATACCATATTAACAGCACTGCCATCTAACACAAATCCGAGCTGGGAAATTCAATTACATGCAGCATGTGAGCTGCAGTATTGCTACACTTGGTGCTAATTACTTTCAACGGTGCAAACTAAACAAGACACCTTGCAGGAATACCCACAATCCCCGGCAGCCTGCACAGAAATGCCTTCCCATGCAAAGTGGTCCTCTCTGCCGCGGGTATCGTGCTACAGCTTCACCATCCAATCCTTCCAATATAATCTCAAATACTCCCCCGCTGGGTGTGACTGGACACTCCAGGCTGTGTCCAGTTTTAAGTCCTACACTCAGAGTAGACCTACTGAAATGGATGGGACATGAGCAGCTTGCTCATTTGTTTCATTTCTTGGTTGCATGTCTATACCACCATTGCAGCCCCCGAAAGGATAAATGCATGACACCATTCTCTCAGTGTGGTATAGTGGTTAAGAGTGGTGGACTTGTAATCTGGTGAACCGGGTTCTATTCCCTGCTCCTCCACATGCAGCTGCTGGGTGACCTTGGGCTAGTCACACTTCTCTGAAGTCTCTCAGCCAAACTCTTCTTCTTCTTCTTCAACAACGGATTGAAGACCTGACTACACTATGAGCTGATTTACTTATAGATGTAGGCTTTGCATGGACAAGTGAAATGAAATTTGGAACTCATTTATGAATAAAGTAGGTTAAACACTGCAATTAACAATTGTTAACAGTAAACAATTACAATGTTTAACCTACTGTATTATAGTACAGTGGACGCTTGGGTTGCGAACGTGATCCGTGTGGGAAGCACGTTTGCAACTCGCAGCAGCGTGTCTGTGTGCGCGCGGGTTGCGATTCAGCATTTCTGCACATGTGCAAACTACAATTTAGCGCTTCTGCACATGCGCAAGCGTTGAAACCCAGAAGTAACCCGTTCAGGTACATATGGGTTTGGTGCGGTGCGCAAACCGAAATCGCGCAACATTAAGTGTCTGTAACTCGAGGTATGACTGTATATCTAGGAAGTGGTATACTATTCTTTGTTTTCTTTCTTCACGGTTTTAAAGCCACTTTTTATGTGTTGTATTTTAATTTAACAGCAACAACAATGTATATACCGCCATTTTATCCTAGGAGGTCCAGGTGGTGCACATGGTTCACTCCCTCCTTATTTAATCCTCACAACTAGGCAGAAGGTGTCTCCAGCAGACATGGCTTTGACCCATACTGGGCTTGGCAGCAGCTGAAACAGGTTCCTGCTAGGCTCACCTGGTGAGCCCACCCCGCCCCAACAACCCCCCACTGCCAGGCTGAAAGGGATTTGATCTACCATCAATTGTACCCATTTCCAGTGGGGGCGCCGTCTCGGCCATGTTTGAAAGAAGGGACCCCAGGGTCATCTAGTCCAACCCCCGGCAATGCAGGAATCTCAGCTAAAGCGTCCAAGACAGGTGTCCACCCCGCCTCTGCTTAAAACCTCCAAGGAAGGAGAGTCCACCACATCTTGTGGGAGTCTGTTCCACTGTCTCACTGCTCTTACTGCCAGAAAAGTTCTTCCTGATGTTTAGTCGGAGTCCCCTTGTAACTTGAATACATTGGTTCAGGTCCCAGCCTCTGGAAAGACTTGTTCCATCCTTCATTTTCACAGCTCAGTAACAGAATCATCTGCCTTGCACACAGATTTCCAGGTCCAATCTCTGACATTTCCAGGTAGGCCTGGAGAGGACTCCCCCGTGAAATCCTGGAGAGCTGCTGCCAGTCAGTGCAGACAGTACTGAGTTAGATGGACTAATGGTCTGACTCAAGCCTGAGGCAGCTTCCTGGTCCTTTCCACAAAGCTTAAAAGACGCATCAAAGGTATCATGGCAAAAGGAGAGGTGGGGGGGACCCCTGTGCTGCTCAAGCAATAGTTGAACTCCAAATCCCATCATGCCTGACAGCCGTATTGGCTGAGGCTGATGGGACTTGGAGTCCAACAACATCTGGAGGCCATGAAGGAGCCGCATCCCTGGAACAAGGTTTCACTGATGGTGGTCCACTTTTTGAGATGCATGCAGCATTACCCCGAGTTATATAGGCTATATTTTAATAGCAGCCGGAGTTAACAGTTATAATTAACATTCGCAAAACAGTTGTTAGCGATAAGCACAGGCATCCTGGCATTTGGTGATCTAATTAACACATGTATTGTGATGAGGAAAAAAAGAGAGCTCTGGGTGGTAAGTTTTACTCAGAGTAGATCCACTGAAATTAAAAGGCCTAGCTTAGTCCTGTTCATTCATTCCAACTGATGTGCTCCAAGTACAGCTGACTGCCACCCTTAATCACTATTAAAGTAGCATTGCCGTATTTCAAAAAATAAAAACCAGGACATCCCAAAACTTGAGCATCCCAGACGTCAATTCCACCTTTGAAATCCCAGTAATGTCTTGGAAAATCCGGACGTATGGCAGCTCTATATTAAAGCCAACGGTAACAGAACTGAACATTTTAATGAATTGATTTCAGCTATGTGGAACTGTTGCCCTGATAACAAGTAACATTACCTACCAGAAACAGCAGCTACATTTAAGCCGGTGGTCTCTACTCTCTGGACAATATTCCTGGCAACCCTTGTACCAGAATTTGCCTGGATTGGGAAATACCTTCTTAAAACTTCCATCCTTCTTTGGGATTTAGCCTCCCCTCCCAAGGCATCCTGGGACACTTAAGTCTCAGAGCAGGAAGTACACACATATTTACTTATATGTCACATTTATATCCCACCTCTTCTCTAAAGGAGCACATGGTAGCACACATGGTTCTCCCTGTATTGAGGGGTTGGACTAGATGGCCCTAAGGGGTCCCTTCCAACTCTACAATTGTTAAGATTCTATAATTCCCTTTATCCTCACAACAACACTGGCCCAAGGTCACCCAAGAAGCTCCATGGCTGAGTGGGGGTTTGAACCCTGGTCTCTCCCAGGCATTAATCCAACCCATGTGCTAGAGACAAGATGCATCTAGAATCCACAAACACTAAACCTGCAAACACACTGCAACTGCTGAGGTATAGACTGAACTGTTGATAACATGCATTTTTCAGTTTTTAATGTTATTTTGATTATTTTTTATCATGCCTTTCCTCAGAGCTCAAGCATGGCCTGCCTGCATTTTATCCGTGCCACGAACCCCCTCCGAGGCAAGTTAGGTTCAGAGAATGACTGACTAGCTTACTACTGTGAGTGCCATGGCCCAATGGGGAAAGCCATGGCTATTTAAAGTGGTTTTGTAGTCCTTTTAAATGTACGCTGAGAATGTGGCCTGCTGCGTTCACAAAAATGATCTTGCGCTGGTGAGAGCCCATGTCCACAATACCTGGCAGGCACTAGCTTGGAGAAGCCTGGCTTAGAGTGCTGGATTAGGCCCATGGCAAGCAGGTTCAAATCCCCACAGGGCCACAAAGACCAACTCAGGTAACTTTGAGCCAGTCGCTATTCCTGCCAACCTCACAGGGTTGTTGTTAGATTGGAAGTTGGGGGGGGGTTGAGGGAAATACATGCACCCCCCTACCCCTAAACTCCTTGGAAAAAGGAATTACAAATGCATCCATATAAATTGTAATGCGCTTGGGAGGTGAGCAAATCCTTCAGCTGCCTACCCAACCTTCCCAAATCTTGGTCCCATCTTCTAAATTATTACAAGAACTTAGGAAGGGGCTTATCTGCTAGAATGGCTGGGCTGCCACTCAGGAATTCATTTCTGAGATCAACCAACACATGTACAAGCTCCTTTTGACAGGAGCAATACATTCTCAACTGGTGGTGGTTTGTGTGTGGAGTGGGGGAGACACAAGGAGAATTAAGCATCCCTCCACAACCCGCAGCCAGTCAAGATCATTATTGAACGCTAGTTTTCTTGTTGCTAATGTCCTGCCAATGGTAGGAGCCCCCCACCAGGAAGCAGCACTTGGTTTTGTCCCATTATATGTGGCCACCAGTCATGGATGCTTTCTGCATTGCAGTGGGTTGGACTAGATGACCCATGGGGGTCCCTCTGTCCAATTCTACAGTTCTAGGATTCCTTTTCACTAGGCAACCACTACCCTTAATGGACTAGGACCCACGTACCTATGGGACCGCCTCTCCTGGTATGCCCCACAGAGGAACCTACGGTCTGCAAATAGAAACATCCTGAAGGTCCCAGGCCACAGAGAGGTTAGGCTGGCCTCAACTAGAGCCAGGGCTTTCTCCGCTGCGGCTCCAATCTGGTGGAACGCTCTGTCACAAGAGACTAGGGCCCTGCGGGACTTGATATCTTTCCGCAGGGCCTGCAAGACAGAGTTGTTCTGCCTGGCCTTTGGTCTAGACTCAGTCTGACCCTTATGTTTCCCTCCCCTTATGGTTTTGATCTATGGGCCACTTTTAAAATGAGGCTGCATTTTAAATTGCATTTTAACCTGTATTTTTAATTGGTTTTTTTCCTCTATTATGTTTTTACTGTAATTTTACTGGTGTTAGCCGCCCTGAGCCTGGCTCTGGCCGGGGAGGGCGGAGTATAAATAAAAATTATTTATTATTATTATTAATTATTATTATTATAAGACAAGGGCAAGCCCTTCCTCAATTCACTGCCTCCTCACACTTGAAGGATGTATTCAAGAGCATGTACCACACACACAACCCAAAAAACCCCGACAAGGGCCCAACCCCATTTGGTTAGGGCCAGAAACACATTATTGAACGAAAGCAAAAGCTCACTCCATATAGAAGCCTGCTTCCAACTAGTGTGACTGACAAATGGAAGTCAGAGAATGAGAGATGCAGTGATAGAACCGATCAAGGGGCAAATTCAGTCTCCTCACAACATTCCCATCCTTCCCAAACAAAGCTTTCCCCCCTGAGGCGAAGGGTTGCCATTAGCCATTAGCCCTAAATTCTTTGGTGGGGTTTCCGCCTTGGCAGCGAAGACAGAAGCATCCTCCACCTTTGACACAGATGAAATGTTTTGCATGCAGAGCACACACGGAGACACACACACACACACACACACACACACGCCTTGCCATTGCACCTTCTGCACATCCAGCCCACCATAATGGCAAGCATTCATGCACGGAGCTGTAGACTGGGAAGCAAAGAGGTGCAGGGAGCAAAGGGAAGGGTCAGGGGGTTGCTCAAGGAGCCTGCCTGCCCCACATCTGGAGCATACATCCACCTCACAGAGAATAATCTCCTTGCTCCCCTGAGTCATTTGCAGGGGGAAAACAACAGCCCAGGACCCACTGATGAGGAAGAAGGCAGGAGAGGACCCTACAGCCACTCTGACCCAATTCTCACACTACATGTGGTCAGTCAGTGGGCAGACTGGGAAGTCTCAGATACGGATTTCTGCAGCCGAATCTGTGGTTATCTGGTTAATCGCACCTGATGTCTGCCCACGCAGGTGTAGGTGGAAAGAGAGGAAAGCACGCAGGCAACCCACCGGCCCCCTCCCCTGCAGAAAGGCCTCCTCCCTTCACGTGTCTCCTTGCAAAATAATTGCAAGTCGGGGTGGAGGGGGCAGCCGTCGTGCTGCGTCTCCCAGATCTCATTAAGGGAAGGAAGGAAGGATTGGCAGGTTCATAGAATATGGATTATTCCCAAGAGATCGCCGTCCTCGCTTCACGCAACACCACTCAGGATGCAAAAAAACAAAAAACACCACGTCGATCTGGCCGTGTGTGTGTGTGTGTGTGTGTGTGTGTGTGTACGGCATTGTAATATGCAAGAGAAAGGAGGGAGTGGGAGGGAATCTCTCTCTCACACACACACGATCACCACCCGACAGAGAAAAGCAACGATAAATTGCAAACAAAACAGGCATAGCGAAAAGGAGGGAGGAGGAGGAAACATATTTCTCCCTAAATATTTCGCCTATGCATGCACATGCACACAAAAACACACACAGAGAGAGGCAACACCTAACGATTCTCCAAGAGGCAGTGCAAATTTACAAGAGGGGCTTGTGTGGATCTTCCCCCCCCCCTAAATAGCTGTCACGCACGCACGTGCAAAACACACAGAAGGGCCAAATTCTTCAGGACCAATTTGCACCCCAGAAGGTAGTGGCGTGTGTGTATGTGCATGCGTGTGTAAGTGGCGGCGGCGGGGGGGGGGGAGCCCCCACACAGCTGCACAATCCAGATGTGCACCTCCTGTCATTTTAAGGTGGCAGCGCTCGCAACACACCCAGCAGGAAGCAAACCCCGCAGGGGGCTGCTTTGCTTCCCCAGCAGACCACCCATTCGCGCTTGCGTTTTTACAAACCCCCACAACGTTACAAACCAAACTGATCCGGAGGGTGGAGGAGAGACCAGCGTCCCCGCACAGCCTATAACAGCACACACACGCAAAACAAGCGATTCTTAATGGGAAAGCCACAATTAAAATAATTTTTAAAAACTGCAAAAGGAGACGATCGGTGGAAAGCACCATTCCTTGAAATCGCGGCCCTCCTTCGAGCCACCCCCAGCAAACCTTCCCGCTCGTGCAAAGAGCAAAATCTTGGGATTAAGAGCAGGAGGAAAGGACCGCGGAAAAGCAGCAGCAGGAGGCGGCGGATTTTGCTGCTTCTTTTCCTTGGAGGAGGAGGAGGAGGAGAGGGCGAAGGGGGAGGCGGCGAGGGCGCAGCGCTTACCGGGCTTGGAGAGGCATGGAAGGGGCGTCGGGTCCGCCCGGGCTCGGTCCTCGCCGGGCGGCGTCGGTACCAGGGTGCAGGGACAGAAGGGAAGCGCTGGGGCGGGCAGGCGAGCCGCTACCGGCGCGCAGCAGCTCCCGCTGCGAGGAAGAGGCGCCCCCGCCGGTGCCTCCGAGCCGGCCCCGGTCTCCTCCCACTGGCTCGGCGGAGAAGGGTTTAAAGGGCCCGGCAGGCGGAGAAGGAGAGGTCATGTGACGAGCCGGCTCTCGCTCACCGCCCCCCCGTCACACACCCGCGGTAGGCAGGGGTTGTCTTCAAAACAAAGAGCAAAAAAGACGCCCCTGAGCATGTGCAGAGCGCGTACCTAACTAGGCAGGGACAGCTCTGCTCCGTGTGAAGACGTGGTTATTTTTTCCACGTTGTCAAGCACGTACAGGGGGCGTGTCCCCACCCCAATGAATGACCAGGTCTGATATGGAATCACAGAATTGGAAGGGACCCCAAGGGGCATCTAGTCCAACCCCCTGCATTTTAGGAATCTTTTGCCTAACGTGGACTTCGAACCTGCGGCCCAGAGTCTCATGCTCCACCAACTGAGCTATCCAGCTATCATACATGAAGTTAGGCTTTCTGAAACATACACACAGGCAGACAACTGGGGCTTAAGCATGAACAGAGGGCTTTCCTTTCCTTGTTTAAGTATAACCAGATACAGCTCGGATACACAGGGGGTTACTTTTAAGAAACAGAGTTGATTCGAGCATGTTGAATGAAACCTTCAGACGTGATATTCAGGGAGTTTTTAAATATAAAAAGTGGATTCCGTGAACTTGAGCATGTGCAGAGTGCATTCTCGCCACACTGAGTGAGCATGGCACTTAAGTAGCCACAATTTAAAGGAAGGGAAAAATTGAGTTGGGGCAGCACATTCTTTCCTCAGCTAAGAGCCACCCATCTGCTGTAATATATTATACATGAAGTGATTTTTAAAAGGTCTTTGTGTACACAGAGAATGCCTTTCCATCCCTCCAAGTAAGTAAGCGCCACAGCAAATGCCACCCTTGGTGGAGGAATAGTCCTGCTTTAAAGAAAGGATAAACAGGGTGCCATTGAGAATGTGCAGAGTGCCTGCCTGCCTCAAACATAGCCTGATGCTAAGACATGGTAATAAAAAGCAAGGGAGGGGGAAATGGGAGAAAACACATTTTGCTGCCTGAGGCGCAGAGGGGACTGACCACTTCAAAATCCAAGGCTGTCTTGTATTCCATCCGCCTACCCCATTCATAACTTTCCAATCATTCAGAGACTGCCCCGAGTCTTTTCTGCCCATCTCCTCTGCTGGCCAATCACACCTGTGAACAGCACAGCCAATCACAAATATTGTTATGGGCACCTGGTCTCACCCTTCAACTTTGTCTGATGGTGGGAGGAAGGGAGCTGGAGAAAGGGGCCTCTCAGCCTAGCCTACCTCACAGGGTTGAGTTCAGATAGATGCTAAGCAATTGTACGGCTGCATTTTAAGTGCCACATAATACTCGTTCCGCATTTGTAAAGAAATTGATCTTCACTGTAGTCTTTCTGGCGACTACTAAAAAGGTGTTTGTTTAGGCTAGCCTGTCCAGATATGCAGAACTTTCCCGTGTTTTAATCTGTGTTTTGCTTATTGCTGGTTTTCATTATTTGAATGATTTAAATAGCTGGTTTTAACTGTTTTTGGATCATTTTATTGTTTTAATCCGTTTGAGGGGTTTTTGTGGGTTTTTTTTTTTTTTTACAATCAAGCGGTATGGAAATTATATGAAAATAAATAAATAAATATTTGCAAGTGGGGAGGACAAGGAGAAAACCAGAACAAACTGACCACCTCCAGCTAAGGGTCACCCTTAGCTGCCCCACTGGGTCCAGTGGTCATCAGCCATCTCTGTTGGGATGAAGTATGAAATGGCATCTGCACACCCCATTCTTTGGTTGACAGCCAACTGATCTGGCAGCTCAATCTTACATCAGCAGCAGCACTGGGACAGTGTTCGTTCTCTCTCTCTCTCTCTCTCTCTCTCTGACACACACACACACACACACACACACACACACACTTGGGGAGCAGCATGTTAGTTTACGGGGTGACGGCCAGGCCACAGGAATGCCAGTTTGGCCCCCACGACTGGGTGCCCGAGGCCATGAGTGCCATGGCCCTGACACCGAAATTTGTTGGTGACCGGCCCCTTTCTGGGGAATTTTGTGGGTGCTCAGGTACCCAGGGAGTTGGCACCTATATTCCCGGCCATATGGCACAAACAGTTCTGCTTTCCAAAACCTCACAGTCCAAAACCTTACAGCACCTGCCACCTGAGGCAGCTGCCATATCACTTTGCCTGATGGAAGGGCCGGACCCTAAACCTGAGCTTGCTTTATTTATTTATTTAGAGCACTTGTGCCTTGCTCTTCAGCAAAAAAAGCGCCTCCCCAGAGCGGCTTGCACATCCAATAAATTAAAACCACCCGCAGGTTTATAATCTAAGAAATCCGACAGACAAGGGAAAGGGGACAGGCTGGGAAGAGGGAGGTGGAGAAGCAAACTCAGGTGCCAATTCTCAAGTAGTCGTTCTTATACTGACCAGTTGGCATAGTAATAATCCCAGGGTAGGTGTCTAGTGAGGCTGGTCTTTCAGCAAAGCATATAGAGGGAGTCCTCCTTCCCATCTCTTCCACTGAGACAGCCTGATGGAATAGAATGTCAGTTTAGTATCCAAAGTCACTCCAGACTTTTCTTCTAAGTGCTAGAGAATGACGTATCCTACACACCTATACTTGGTAAATTATCAGTACATCAGCCTTTTCCAACCTGGTATTTTGGACTACAACTCCCATAAAACCAAGTTGTCTTCCAGGACATCGGGAGGGCACCAGGTTGGCGAAGCCTGCCTTGCAGCAGGGGTAGGGGAACATATGGCTCTCTGGGTGTGGCTAGTCTCCAGCTCCCAACATCCTGGCCATCTGGAGGACTGCAGGTTCCCAGCCCTGCCTTACAGGATGGCACAGATGACAGAAATATTAAGAACCTCCAAGGTTTCACAACAGAAAAGTGGCATGCGCTTGGAAAACCCCAATTCTCATGCCAGGCTTCATTGCCCAAGCCACAGACCTCCTTGTACACTCACAAAAGGGTAGCTACTTACACATCACCCAGAAAGGAAATGCATCATCAAAATAGCAGTCAGGAGAGGACACAGATTTGCATAACATTTGGGCTTACTGATTTATAGGCACGTGTGCACATTTAGAAATAATTGCTGTAGTTTAAATAGAGATGCAGAATATCTCGCCCCAGTGGGTGAGACTTTGATCTGGAGACCCTTATGCCCCTTCAGTCTCCTGTCTAGGTGCTCAAGTCTCCCTTTTTGTGGGGTAGGGCTGTAACTCAGTGGACAAGCACCTATTTTGCACAGAAAAGGTTCCTGGTTGGGTCCTCAGCATCTCCCAAGTAGGTCTGCCAGGGTCTCCACTGAGTCCACTCTGAAACCCTGGAGTAGGGTTTCCCAAACTTGGGTTTCGGGTGGTTTTGGACTATGATTCCCATCATTCCTGACCACTGGTCCTGCTAGCTAGGGATGATGGGAGCTGTAGTCCAAAAACAGCTGGAGACACTGCTAGTACAGACCAAGGATAGCCAATATGGTGTCTTCCAGGTGTTGCTGGACAACAGCTCCCATCATTCCTTACCGTTAGCTATGCTGGCTGGGTCTGATGGGAGTTGCAGTTCAACAACACCTAGAGGGCACCTTCTGCTGAGCTAGATGGGCCAACAATATGATTTGTATGAGGCAGCTTCTTATGTTCCTATGTCTTTTGTTATTTTGCTCCCTAGAGCACCCATTTCCAGACTCTCCAGATGTTTGGGGCTGTTTGAACCCTAGCCTCCCCAGTCCCATGGCTGGCAAGAAGCAACAATTTGACCTAGGCCACCATACATCAGTCCTTTTGTGAAGAGGGGTTGATGGTTCAACAACCCCGAGAATTGCAGTAGGGGTCTCCTAACACCCCTCAGCCACCTTTGACAAACAACGGCTCCCAGAATTCTTTGCAGGAAGCCATGATTGTTCAAAGCAGTTGCTGTAAATGTATGGTGCAAATTTGACCCTAGTGGCTGGGTGCCTCATGGTGGGCTACCTTCTTCTTGAGTTACAATTTCTACCCACCATGCTTGGACTTGTGACTGTTTATCCACTTTATTCACTGCAGTCCTGAGGCTGAGGGGAAAGAGGTCAAGAAGCCTCTTGTACCATTGACTCAGAGAAGGCTCCAACTTTCACTCTCTCTTCCCGCCAATGTTTCCATTTCATATTGATTGTTGTTTCTGATGAGTCCACGCCGCGTCCTTGCTGACGAATCAAGGAAACTCGATCCACCGTCCTTGTCTATGAAGAGGAAGTAAAATCTTACACAGCAGACAATTTACCTCTCCCCACCATGCATCTGTTCTCTCCAAGCAAGGTCCAGTGACATTGTTACGGCTAAAATCTGGGTGCGAGGCTGTTCTGCCACCCAGCTCATCGGACTAAGTCCGTGGGTCCCTGCGGAGGAAAATGAGCTCAGCCGGAGACAGGAGCAAACTGCAGAAGATCCAAGTTTATTGCGCAACAGGTTCAAGGCGAGATTGAACAGTGAGAAAGGGGTGACATGAGTTTTTGAAACTCCCTCCATGTCCCAGAATACAGTGCAAAACACGTCATGAATACATTAAAGAGAGGTTTGGTTACACAGATTACATCATGAATATATTAAAGGGAGGTTGGGTTACACAGATTAACATATGGAGGAGGGAGGGGGGAATATGCAGAGCTGGAGATATGCACAGATAAACACTTCCTGGGGATGAGAAAACAATGGTCCCAAATATGCATAGTCTGCCACCTGACATTGCCTGGAGGAAAGGCTGATCAGAGCGATTTGACAGGATTAGGGTCTTGACACCTTGAGGGATTATGGAGGACAGGGGAGGGGTGATGGAGTCCTAGAGAAATTGAGCAAATATATTGTAGCGAAGAAGGTGAAGAAGACATGCCCCCCCCTTCCGTAACAGACATCCTGAAGCTGGTGCTTCTTTTCCCAACACTAAATTAAACTCAGGTTTACGCAATATTCAAGCATCACCCCCCCCCAAATACCCATACCCTCCAGGAAACTGGGGTAACACTGGTTTGAGGGGGGTGGGATGTGTTGTAGATTTTCCTCACATGATCAAGAGAGCTGTTGACAGGAATGCGTCTGAGGAACTCCGAGGTCAAGTCAGAAGGATATCAACTCCCTGCACATTTGCAGCCTAACCTTAAGAAAAAAATTAAAAAGGTAAAGGTAAAGGTATCCCTGCCTGTACGGGCCAGTCTTGACAGACTCTAGGATTGTGCGCCCATCTCACTTAAGAGGCCGGGAGCCAGCGCTGTCCGGAGACACTTCCGGGTCACGTGGCCAGCGTGACAAAGCTGCATCTGGTGAGCCAGCGCAGCACACGGAAACGCCGTTTACCTTCCCGCCAGTAAGCGGTCCCTATTTATCTACTTGCACCCGGGGGTGCTTTCAAACTGCTAGGTTGGCAGGCGCTGGGAGCGCACCCCGGCATGGGGATTCGACCGCCGACCTTTCGATCGGCAAGCCCTAGGCGCTGAGGCTTTTACCCACAGCACCACCCGTGTCCCTAAGAAAAAAATTAAAGGTGTCTTAAAACCTTTGGTTTTAATTGCGTGAGGCCCATAGCGCTCTGCTTGAAACTGAGCTGCAAATGGAGAACAAACAGCTTTCCAAAATATAGATAAACCTTCATAATTAAAACACTCAATAAAAACAACCCTTTTAAAACAAGTTGGCAATTTAAACAGGGAGGCTGGTTTAATTGTATTCAGGTTATTAAAGATTCTGTCCTTTAGATCTGTGTGCACATTTATTTATTTACCATTAACTGCATTTATATCCCACTTCTCCTCCATGGTGCTCAAAGTGGTTTGTCTCCTCCCCATTTCAATCTCACAACAACCCTGTGAGGTAGGTTAGGCTGACAGACAGTCACAGGCCCAAGGTCACCCAGTGAGCTTCAGGGCTGTGGGGGTTTGAATCCTTGTCTCCCAGGCCCTACTCTGACGTATGAACCATTCCTCCACATGCTCATATGTATAGGATTGGGTTGTAAGATTGCAGTCCTAGAAGGCATTACTGAGGAAATGTGTTATCAACTGCCTCATGGGATTACAGTGGTACCTCAGGTTAAGAACTTAATTCGTTCTGGAGGTCCATTCTTAACCTGAAACTGTTCTTAACCTGAGGTACCACTTTAGCTAATGGGGCCTCCCGCTGCTGCTGCCACACGATTTCTGTTCTCATCCTGAAGCAAAGTTCTTAACCTGAGGTACTATTTCTGGGTTAGTGGAGTCTGTAACCTGAAGTGTCTGTAACCCAAGGTACCACTGTACTCGGAATCCTTATGAGAGGATCCTTTCATTCCTCAGAGAGATGGTCACTAGTGGTGCACCACATGTATCTTTATATAACTCGCCCGAGAACAGATTCATTTCTTCTTTTCAGAATGTTCCAGAACAGGGGTGAGGAACCTGCATCTCTCCATAGGTTGTTGAACTCCAACTCTCATCTGCCCCAGTCAGGCGTGCTGGGAGCTGTGGTTTCAACCTTATCTGGAGGGCCACCGGATCCTCACCCATGTTCTAGAACATTCTGAAATTAACAACTGACCAGTCAGTTTTAAAATTAAGGTGGTTGTCAGCCAGCAGAGAGACGTTTACTACCTATAAGCCATGGCTTTCAACCAGGGTGCCATGGCACCCCGGGGTGCCTTGAATGGTGGTCAGGGGTGCCGTGGGCAACACTGGCCTGAGTCCCTCTTTCCTTCCCTCCCTCCTTGGATGCCCTCTTGCATCTGTGCCTCCCAAAGGCTTGCATGGCTGTTTGTTGCAGCAGCCCTGGATACAAGCCCCCCAGGCGAATGGTGCCTCTGGGGTTGGCCAGGGGGTGCTGGTTGCCAGGAGCTAAGGCAGCCTTGGAGTAAGCAAGCAAGTGGGTGGGGAAGCCCAGCCAGCCAGGCCACCCAAGCCCCTGTGGGGCAGTGTGAGGAGGCAGCTCAGAGACCAGGGGCTGTAGCAGCGGCTGCCCAGAGGACTCCGAAGGAGAGGGGAGAGGAGGCTGAGGGAACCCTCCACAAGGAAGGGTGTTCGAAAAAGGGTAAGAGGCTGCCAGCTCTGCAGGCAAAGGGTGGCACAACTGGGCTCCTGAGCCCTGCAGAAAGAAAGTAGTTGGTCAAGGGAGACTTGGACTGAAAAAGGTCAAAAACCTCTTACCTATAGGGTGGTTTTATTCATGCTGGCAGCCATAAAGTTGTGGGCTACTTTTCTGACCCCAAACAGTGCAGACTTCCACCCCACCCCACACCTGAGGGCCGCCCTCTGGAGTAATAATAGTAATAATAATATTTTTTTTTAATATCCCGCCCTCCCCAGCCGAAGCCGGGCTCAGGGCGGCTAACAACAATAAAATAATCAAGCAATCAAATAATCCAACATTCTAAATACATTTCATTATAAAAATTAATTAAAATCAAATTAATGGCAACCGTTAAGCAAAATTGTCTGCAGGTTGCCAGAGGTGGGAGTCAGGCTGCGCCCTGACCAAAGGCCTGGTGGAACAGCTCTGTCTTGCAGGCCTTGCGGAAAGATGTCAAGTCCCGCAGGGTCCTAGTCTCTTGTGACAGAGCGTTCCACCAGATTGGAGCCGCAGCAGAGAAAGCCCTGGCTCTAGTTGAGGCCAGCCTAACCTCTCTGTGGCCTGGGACCTTCAGGATGTTTCTATTTGCATACCGTAGGTTCCTCTGTGGGGCATACCAGGAGAGGCGGTCCCGAAGGTACGAGGGTCCTAGGCCGTATAGGGCTTTAAAGGTTAAAACCAGCACCTTAAACCTGATCCTGTACTCCACCGGGAGCCAGTGTAGCTGGTATAGTACCGGATGAATGTGATCTCGCAGCGAAGACCGCGAGATCTTGCCGCGGCATTCTGCACCCGCTGAAGTTTCTGGGTCAGTCTCAAGGGCAGCCCCACGTAGAGCGAGTTACAATAATCCAGTCTGGAGGTGACCGTCGCGTGGATCACAGTGGCTAGGTCAGGGCGAGAGAGAGTACTATGACAGGAGAAAGGGTGGGATATAAATCAAATAAATAATGGAAAATAATAACTTGTAAATTAAGCCTGGGCGATCAGTCAACTGAAATGGGCAAATTAGAGAGCCTTGCCTATCTAGGAGATTGCCTGCCTTCCTCTGCAGTCAACCATGGTAGCAAGTAACAGATAGCAGGGAGATCTGAGCACAGCAAATCACCTGAGGCCAGGTGCAAGGATGTGTGGCGTTCTGCTCTCCTGGAGCTCAGCCTGGGCATCCTCAATCTTCTGTGCAGCCCCCTTCAAGAGCTCGCATGCATGGCAACATCACATAATCATACGTGGCAACATAATCACGTTGCACTGCACTGATTCAAACCAGGAACTGGAGGCACTTGAGGCTAAAGACTTGGAATTGAGGGAGGTCAGAAATTCCCAGAGACAGGGACTCTCACAAGTAGCAAAGTTTTCTCTGCACCTGCTTAAAATCTTGGTGGGTAGGCAGGGAATGTTGCTGGAACAATTTCACAGCTCCTGTGAAGTCCTGCAACTCTTGTAGCTAATCTTGGGACTCCTGAACTTTTGACAGAAGCACTCCGTGTTGCAGGTCTCACTGGGCGAGCCTGGTACTGCCTGCTCTGAGACATGACAGCTCTCCAGAGTCTCCCGCAAAGGTATTTCCCATCACTTGCTACCTGATCCATTTAACGGGAAATGTCAGGGATTGGATCCGGAACCTTTTGTATGTACAGTAGGAGTTCTGTAGCTGAGCTATGAAGCCCGACTCAGGGAACAAAATCGCAGCATCCTGCTCTCCCTGAGCACCAAGGACACCTTGAAAGTGCTAGGATGGGCCATTAGTCAGCAGCCACACAGCAGCTCTCAGGGATTTCGGTATATTACAACAAGTGCCAATGTTAAACACGGGCAAACATTTTGGATGGGACAGATCGGCAGGAACAAGAGTTGGCTTGTAATTAGAGAGCAGACAAGTTGCCTCGGTTCAACAGACTGGGTTCATGCAATATGCAATATAAGTCCATGTGGATAGGATACAGGAATATATACAGTAGATGGTCTGCAGGAATGGGTGAATCTGTCAGTTTGGGGTTTTCTCAGTTTCTCACTTTGCCATTCTTCAGTTCTCTATGTTTCAACATCAGTTGGTGTTTTACCTCTCTCTCTCTCTCTCTCTCCCTCTCTCTCTCTCTCTCTCTCTCTCTCTCTCTCTCTCTCTCAAAAAGCCCCCATGAAAGTTCATCAGCATTTGGGTGCAATTTTCTTCTAACATGCACGTTAGCATGCAATTAGGCATGCAATTTTTGCAGAGCAATTTCCCCATATATAATGCCTTTTTAATGTTACTTTCACTAAAATAAGCATTTTATATGCATTTTTGTACACATTACCTGGCTTGAGAACTGCGAAAAAAGTAGAGAATGGTGATTTTGTGTTTTTTTTATTCTAGCCTACCATCCCACCTTCGTCGCCAGTGAAGTGTAGGTGGGTTCCCACAAGGCAAGACACAGTGATAACAGCAAGAACCTTTATTGAACTACATAACTTGAGAATGGTGACTTTTGAAGGATGGCTATGTGTAGATTAATGTATTGCGTTCTTTCAGAAAGTGTGAAATAGGTAAGTTCAACTTCAAATGCGAAATGAATCAAATCTCTTCCACATCACTGCTGCTCTGCCCCTTGGTGCAAGAACCCATAGACCAGCAGATCTATACCCACCTGTCCAGACAGCAAGCAAACAACAGATTTAGAAGTATTCACTTCCTGCATTTATAGGAACTCTGTGCTCCTCTCCACAGCACAGCTGCCTTTGGCATCGCTTGGGCAGGCGATCAATGCCTGAGTTGCAGAGAAACCCTTAATGAAATCTCAAGCTAAGAGCCTATTGATCCGTTCAGCTCTTTTCTTTAAAAATGTATATGAATGGGAAAGGAACTTTGGTGTGTGGGTGGCTGAGCGGGTGAGGAGGGGAAGATGTGATCAATGGCCAGGGAGCAAAGTAAAGGCAGGTGATGCTTGGTCCAAAATAAGTGCTCAGAGGTGCCCTTCAAGACAAGCAAAATCAAACTTGGGGATAACATTAATTGATGCCACCCTGTTAAAGAAATCTCAGCTGATTGCTCCTATGAATTTTAGTTAATTCATCGATTAAAGGTGCATTTGGGGGAAACAACACAGGGGACCCGTAATAAAATGTTGCAGCATATCCTCCTTCCTAATAGGAGTGCTCCTGTTCAGGATTCTATCCATTCATCCATCCATCACCTGGTTTTCTGGTTTCCTTTTTCAACTACCACTCAACTTTCTGTGCCTACTGAGCATGCTTAGTCTTTATTCAATGGGCTTTTTTTTGAGGAGGGACAGAATAGGAGCCAACTCCTGGGGGCCGAGGTCCCTTTGCCCCTCCCCAATAAAACAATTGAGGGGCGGGGCACCCCAAAATTGATGGGCATTTCCATTCAAATGGTGTGTTTGCACCGCATTGTGTGATCAATTATGCAGAGCGGGGCTTACTCCCCCCCCCCCACAATATTTTATTTAAGTTGGCACACCCCTACAGGACAGAGTGGGGTTTTTTTTGCATTTCTGCAACTCTTAGTTATAATATTATTTTATTTGTTTTTATTGCTCACTTATATCCCACTTTTTTCTCCAAGGTGGTGTACATGTGTCTCTCCTTTAATCCTCAGAACAACTCTGTGAGGGAGTTTAGGCTGAGAGACATAAATTGGCCCAAGGTCACTCAGTGAGCTTTGTGGCCAAGTGGGGATTTGAACCCTGGTCTCCCAAGTCCTAGGCCAACACTCTAACCACTACACCACATTGACTCTCACACTCTGAGAGTGTATCTCTGAGCACGCTGATATGCCCCTCTTGTTCCTTCCCAGTGGCTGATTTTCTGTTGTCACACCCCACCTGAACTCGATATTAGAGGGAGTGATAGTTCTAAAAAGAATAATATAATTCCTTTGTAGTTAGAAACACATATGCTTCACCAAGCATAATCTCAAAGAGACATTCCCTCCGTTGAGAGAGAGAAGAGGGGGGGCACCTCTTCTAATTAAGCACCTGTTATCCACAGTTTCTATAAGCACTTACCGTACATTTTCTAAAACAAAAATAAAAAAAATCTGCTTCCTTAAGGGAACTTTTCAGCTTGATGAAAATGTTTTCCAGTTTGATCAGTTATATATGCTCATAGTGACCGCATTAGTAGCTGAAACCGTACCCCCCAAAAATACCTAGTGACAAAAAACGTTGGGGGCAGGGATCCCCTCCAAAAAAACAGCCCAACGAGGGCTGAGAAGAACATGTTGGCTGACTATTGGGAAATTGTAACTGCAAATTCAGGGAGGAAGAGGAAGAATGGCATGGCTGGAACCCTGAACTAGGGCACGCTGCAACATTTTGTTGTCACTTGTCAGTGAAGGTTGGTCCATTAGGGAGAATGGAGAGCTGCCCCATGGGACTCAGAGTGCCTCCACCCTCTTTCCCTGCTGCCTCCTTACCAACAACTTCCAGCCCGGGGAGTGGCACTGCTGTCAGCTCCTTAGCTTGCCTCCATCATCATGCCCTTGTGCAAAAAATGGAAACCAAGGGCCTCTGGATGTACTTTGTAGCCTATCAGCCCCAGCCAGCAAGGCCAGTGGCCAGGGATGATGGGAGTTGTAGTCCAGCAACCTTAGGAAAGCTGGAGGTTCCCCACCCTGACTATAGGGGGTTTTCTAGGGAAGGAACCAAATTCTGAATAATTACAAACACTAGCAACTCATTTGTAACAAGGAATTCCTAAAAGCCCCCCCCCTCCCGAGGGACAGTCATTCAGCAAAGACCACAAAATCAGGGGCTTATAACTAGGCCCTGCATATAGTTATGAAAGGTTCTCATTAATCTGGGCGAAACTGAAGAGGGCAGTTGCAGTTTTGTTTATTACAAATGAAAGCAGCTGACTCGATGCTTAACAATCGATGGCAAAACATCTACGGCCAGAGCCTGGTACATTACCAGACTGGGGGAAATTAGCTGCTGTCAGCGTTCTGGGGTTCCGGGCTGCTTCCAAACCACTGGACTCGCCCACAGGTTCAAGGAAAGCCACAGAACTGCACGAGAAAGAGGAGGGTGTGTTGTGTAATCTCCATTTCCGTTCGCAACATAAACAATTCAGTGCCCTTGCCCTCTTTCCCCATAAATTCTGGAGCACATCGTTGGGATAATTATTTCATAAAGGTGGGCACTCTGAAAAGAGCTTCTGAAATAAGGGAGTCTCTTCAACAGATCAGGAGGAAAAGAAAATACAACTTGGCTGGCTCTTTTGTTTGGAACAGCATCTTCAAATGCCATAATTAGCGGCTTTCATTCCTTTGAGATAAGCATCACCACCTGACCATCCCTGCACATCACTGTTGTCAAAGTTGGAAAGTGTTTAATTTAGCAGGACTTTGACAGGCCAGTCACTGACTTTTGATTGGAGGTATTAGTTGGGGATAACCAGCCTCATATAACCAACACGCTTAAGTCTAATTAATGCATGAAGGGGTTACAACCATAGAGTAAGCTGTCTTGCTAGGTTAAGCTTACCTTGGGAGGGAGGAGGCAATCAAGCTTTGTTTCCCCTGTCTACAGGAGAAGCTCAGCATGTGAGGAGGGCTGAGCTGGTTGCTCCAAGTTCAGAATGCATGGCTCTTACAAGGTGCTCTTGAGTTCCTATACCAATAAGTTAGGAACTTTCACCACTTTGGAACTAAACAAACTAAAGCACATGAATCTGACCTTTGGAAAGTTTGTAAGTAAGCCCGGTGCTTTTTTTCTGGGGGGACGGAGGGGGAGGCATACCCCTAAACATTTTGTGAATCTTTGTACTTTTGTCCATTTACTGTATTTATTTTTCCCAATTTGAACTATAAAATGGAGATTTTCTTGAGTCAAAATGAGAGCACCCCTCAACATTTTTTAAGAAAAAAAGCACTGAGTAAACCAACCATGAATTGTGACTGGCCGTGGAGGCAGAGCATAGCCATTGTGGCTGGTAGGCTGTTGACAGCCTTCTTCTCCAATCCTTTGTTAAAGCCATCCAAGTTGTGGCCATCACAAATTTGAGAACAAATTTAATAACCTACCTTGTAGGACTGTTGTGCAGGAAAACTACACATCTACCGCAAATGTCTTATTAGTTTTGTGCAAGGTTAATTGTCATGGCTTCTCCCAATGAATTATGGGACTAGTAGTTATTCTCTCTCAATCAATTCCTAGGCCCTTTCTCTCACATAATGACTGCTATTTTCACTTCGATGGGAGAAGCTTATGAAAATGTGGCATCAGTGTGTACAATTCACCTCCATATAAACAGAAATGTTTCATGCAAATATAATGCCCTTCCTTTTCAAGCTTGCGGCTCTGTCAGCCATGTCTCCTTGCATTTTTAGACCGCCGTATTATTATTTTTAACAGCCTTTCAATATTAAATGCAAGAGAAAAGAAGTTGCATTTGGCTTTTAAACAAACAAAAATCATGCTGGTTACATCAAAAGCCAACAAAGAGTTTAGTGGCAAGATTTATCAATGGTGTAATAAGTTTTTGTGGACCAGAACAGTGCTTTTCAAACTATGTGATGTGGTGAGTTGGCAGTATACCCCTCAATATGTGCCAAGAACTGATACTATGGCTGGCCTCTGAAGGGCTCTACCCAACCTGGGCTGTGTGTGTGAGATTGTCATAGACTGACAGCTGATGCCTTGCAGACCAGCACCCGTCTGTGGACCACGACTTCCAGTAGTCCCGGACCAGAGTCCACTTCATCAGATGCGTGGAGAATTATCTTCATTGGGCAGACATACATGCAACCACAACATTGTGAACAGTGAAATTGGAGGGAAGTGGAATGCAAAATAAGAATAAATAAAAATGCATATAACTTCACCAAAACCTAAATGGATGCAAAACATATACAGCCCATTGCTGACACTGCTGTAACTCATTATCTTCCACAGCAGGATAAAAATCTGTTATCTTGATTCAAGCCAGACCAGTGATAGAACTGATATTCTCGATAAGCTGTAATTCGCTCAATGCAGTCCTCTCAGGTAAGACCAGGGGAAGTGGGTGGTATTTTTTTTTTTTTTACTGTAGTTCTCTTTTTTCTTGGAAAAAGTGGTATCATCCCTAAGATGAGAGCCTGCTTTGGGGGGCAAGTTCTGTACATAGCTGCCAACTTTCAGATTCAAAATAAGGGATCAGCAGCCTCGAAAATAAGGGATCAGCAGCCTCACTTGTCCCGGGGACAGTTTACGGGATATCTAACAATCCGGGATAGCAGCGGGAAGCAGCGGGAAACGGTGCTGGAATAAGGGAATTTCCTGCAAAAAAGGGGAAGGTTGACAGCTATGGTTCTGTAACACCCACCCAAGTGAGAGGCAAAGGTGGGAATGCTTTGTATGAATGTTTGATCTGGGTGTGTGCACTTGTACATACAGTGGTACCTTGGTTCTCAAACGCCTTGGTACTCAAACAACTTGGAACCCAAACACTGCAAACGTGGAAATAAGTGTTTTGGTTTACGAACTGTTTTTGGAAGCCAAACGTGCTCCATTTTGAGTGTTATGCTTCTGATTTGAGTGTTACGCTTCCGATTTGAATGCCACGCTTCCATTTGGAGTGTTACGCTGAGGTCTGTGTTTCTGCTCTTTATTTTGCGTTTTTGTGGCTCTTTTGTTTTTTGTTTTTGTGACTGTGTGGAACCCAGTTCAGCAACTGATTGATTGATTGTGTGACTGCAGTACATTGTTTATTGCTTTCATGTTGTGGATCAATGGCCTTGTTAGATAGTAAAATTCATGTTAAATTGCTATTTTAGGGGTTTTTAAAAGTCTAGAACAGATTAATCCATTTTGCATCACTTTCTGTGGGAAAGCATGCCTTGGTTTTGGAACGTTTTGGTTTTGGAACGGACTTTCAGAATGGATTAAGTTTGAGAACCAAGGTACCACTGTAATTGCTTGCTTCGTGTAGACTGGTTCAAACATTACACGCTAAACAGAGGCATAAGCTGTATCTACATAGGTACAAGCCCCATGTTGGGCAATAGATTAGCGTATTGCAGGGGGTTGGACTGGATGACCCTGGGGGGTTCATTTCAGCTCTACGATTTTATTATTCTCTGATTCAAATTGTTTGTGTGAAAGGGTATGAAGAGTGTGAACAGCTCACCTGTTGCGCACACAGAATGTACACTCGTTGAATGTTAGAATGTACACTCATTGAATGTTACATATGAATAACTGTACAAGTGTACAGATCAACTATTTGTGTATGGAGGTACGTATGCAGATTGGACATCCATTCAAATAGTAACATGTAAACACCCCTTTTGTCAGTATCTATCTAGGTTTGTCTGGGTCTTGTTTATGAATTGTTTTCTATCTATCATCTATCTATCTATCTATCTATCTATCTATCTATCTATTTATCTATCTATCTATCATCTATCTATCATCTATCTATCTATCTTTTTATCTCTATCTATCTATCTATCTATCTATCTATCTATCTATCATCTATCTATCATCTATCTATCTATCTATCTTTTTATCTCTATCTATCTATTATCTATCTATCTATTATCTATCTATCTATCTATCTATCTATCTATCTATCTATCTATCATCTATTATTGTTTTAAGAGACTATAAGTAAAGAAGCTGGGTAACAGGAACCCAGAGAGAAAACATTTTATAGAATATTACAATAATTTAGAAATTTAGTTGCAATCAAGTGTAGCAAAATGAGTAAATTTAATACATTTCCCATATCATGTGTGGACTGTTGATTGAGCAGGTGAGACTGAATTATGGGAGTGCTGGGAGAGTGAAGTCTGAATATATTGGGGTTATCACCAATGTTATTCCTACTTAAGGTATACCTATTGAAATTAATGGACAGGACTAAGCATTATTTTCAGTGGGTGTAGATCTGAGTAAAACTCAGGTGGCTAGAGCATTGTTTTGCAGCATTTACATGTTTGGTGGTTGTGAGTGTCACTTACACAACTGAGTATAGAACACATTTTTAGTTGTGGTTTAAGTTGTGTTTTAGGGGGTGTTTTGTGTCGCTGTCAGTTGTGCTGCTTTAAAATGTAGAATTTTCAGTGTAGTTTGCTTTAAAGCTCTGTGTGGCTTGGTGTTTATGAACAGGTTTCTCACACTACACAATTGTCACAAATATGCACCAATGTGGTACAGAGCACATGGGTACTGGGCTTCTGCGCAGATTTCATGTCGGCCACCCTCCATTTCAGACCTTAATGGTGTGGAATGCTTTTGGCTTCAACTGAGAGGTACGGTGCTTTTCTTGTAGATGTTTGGTTGCTGTCTCTAAAGTGAGGCGCATGGATAAATAAGCATAACACAAGGTCTGCCGCTCTCAGCAAGCGGTTCCCATAACAACAGGAGTCAGCTGAAAGAACTAGGATGATCTTGCGGTTGTTTTGTTCACAAAATGTATTATTTCCCAATGCTACTGTATATGATTTGGAAGCACAAATGCATTCCCTGTTCTATTCCAATTTTTGAATCTCAGCATTTTTAAGCGTCCCTTTCTAGCAACCTGCCTCATCAGTTGTGTGATAATAAAAGTAACCCCATATCTTCTATGCATTTGACTTGTACGATTTCAGCCAAGTCAAATCGCAAGTGAGACGGAGAACTTAAAAGCTCTTTTCGAAGGGGAAAACCCCAAGCTTTTAAGCTCTCTGCCTTGCTGGGACGGGACAAGGCCAGCTCAGAGTGCCAGCTCTGGGATGCTCTTGTGAGAGCTTACTGAATTCCTGCAACATCTTGTGTGAACATCCGTAGGCTTCCAGAGCTGGCATGCTGAGAGGGCCATGCTTGGCAAACAAGGCTGTGAGCTTAAAAGCGCTTTATGCAGCTGGTAGCCCAAGACCCAGGGCAAAACTAGCTTTGAAGCTCTCCCCTTGGCTTGGATGTGGAGGGTGGGAGGCTAGGCTGGTTCTGGGATGCTCTCACAAGGCAATCTGACTTCCCACCACATCTCACGTGAACATCCCTAGCCTTCCAGATGCAGCAGGCCTTGCTCCACCCAAGGCAGAGAGCTTGAAAGCTATTTCCGTGCTGGGTCCACTTGGGTTACATGGCACAAAAAGAGCTTTTAAACTTGCCTGCTAGGCAAGGGCTCTCTTGGCACACCAACTCAAGGGGATTCTGTCTCTCCCTCACCTGCTACCTGTGGGGCGGCTCCAAGGGGTTGCGTATGCACAATTTTTGTGCAGACCTTGGAACCAAACCACCATGTAAGGTGCAGGATCATTGTACTGGGCAGAACCATACTATCTCACAGCCAAATCAATCTGTAAACACAGAGAGAAATATGCCTCTTTAATGTTGTGTATGCATATAACTGGAGTTATTTTGTGCAAGATCAGCACGGTTGGGGGTTGGGCTGGGCAATATATCATCCAAAACCAGTTTGAATTCCATATTTTGATATCTGTTTCATAATCTTTGATCTGGCAATATATTGCGAATAACGGTGTATGTTTGTGTGTGTGCTGTGCAAAAATAATGACGGGAAAATGTTGAAAACCAGATATCGCCCAGCTCTAGTTGGGGGGTAACCCAAAGATCAGCAATTATTAGCTCTGCTCTTTATACATTCCTACACAAAGGCAACAACAACAACAATTTTGTACCATGCACATCTGACGGGGCTGTCTAACATAATGAGGTTCCAAGGTTGGGCAATGAGAGGTTTGGACACATGAGCTCACTATGGTCACTATGGGTTAAATCATAATTGCTGCAACTTTGACAGCAGAAATGTGCAGGCCCAGCCGCCCCAAGTTGTTTTGCTGCCTGAGGCAAATAACAAGTTGCCCCTCTGTCTCCAGAGGCTGACAATGGAATCTTAGTTCAACATCCAGGGCAGCCAAGGTCAGGAGTGTAATTTAGGGGCCCACTGTGGCACACATAGCTTTGATCACCACCAGAGAGAAATGGGCAGGAGACTCAGGAGCAACAGCTGGAAGGTGGGGTGTGTGCCTGTTTCAGGCCCCGGCATACCTCCCTTGCCAGAGCAGTTTCCTCTGTCTATCTAATGATAGGGCTGGACCACCTGAGTGCAGGTGATTATGCTCCTTTCCACCCTATGAAAAGTCCCACCTGCTGATGGCTGCCGTCCGCACTGCCTTTCTCTTGTATCCCCAGGGTGGAATTCTGTGAAGAGTAAAACAGATTCAAAAGGAATAAAACAGCTCCTCTCGCGCACAGGGCCCTGTTGTGGCACCGAAGCAGGAGGTGTAAAACCCCGTAGAGAGCTGTTCTCTGGGCAGACTTGGATGTGTTCCCTTAATTAAAAGGGTCGCTCGCAAGCACCCGTCGCAGAATCACCTAGCAGTGCTAATGGAGCACTGGGGAACGAGCCACGTAGACAGAGTGAGAGAATGGGGTGGGGTGGGGGGACAGAGGGGCAGGCAGGATTCGTAACAACCTCCAGCAGGGAAACCTTAGCTGCTGCGACACTCTGCAAATCTATAAATGTGTAGTCTTCTTCCCCTTACCTCTATTTCACTAGATAATTTTAATTTTTTTGTGGGTGGGGAGTGCGCAAAACCCTTCTTTAAAAGTTGAGTAGCCAGAGCAGTTTCCTGATGATGGTGATTGTGAATTGAGGAGAGCACACGACACCCTGCTGAAGTGGGCACTTATCCATTGCCAGTAATGCTGAGACCCCTGACTAGGACCAGGGTTCAAATCCCTACTCAGCCACGAAGCCCATCGGGTGGTCTGGGGCCAATCACTCACTCTCAGCCTAGCCTCCCTCACAGGGTTGTTGTGAGTATAAAATGGGGAGGAGGGGGACTATAGGGAGGAGAAGGGCAACCCAGTCAGATGGGCAGGGTATAAATAACAAAATTATGATGATGCTGATGACGTACACTGTTATGTACTGAAGTTCTCACCCTGGGCCAGCAGGGGAATACTGTAGATAGTTTTCACTCAGGTCCACATATGCAAATAAGGGATTGAAAGTGACGTTCAATGATTGGATAGTTACAGAACGTTGTTACAGTTGCGTTGTACTGGAGCTCTATATAAGCAGGTTGGCTGAACCCTTCAGTTCAGTTCTGTTCTGGCCTGTGAATAAATAAGAACTGTTTGAAGAATCGCTGTGTCGTCTGATATGTTCACCTCAACTTAACATACACTACTTTTGGCTCCTTGGAGGAAAGGTGGGGTATAAATGCAACAAACAAACAGGCCATGTGCCCTGTTTTTCAGAGGATGTTCCTCTACTAGAAGGACTGCCTAAGCCACAGGATGTAGCCAACTAAGGCCAAATTCATACCATGCATTTAAAGTGCTCTGTTAGCACTTTAAGCAGCCATGGCTTCCACAAAGGATTCTGGGAGCTATAGTTTGTTAAGTGTTATAGGAATCCTAAGGTCTCAAATATAGAATAAATGTTGATAATTGCATGAGGTAAACACACATACATAAGTAAATAAACCACATGTCTAAAATAATAAAGGAGAGCAATCCAAAAGCCATCTTGGCTTTCCTAAAGACTCTAAATATTTCCTCTGCCTCCTTAATCCTCCTTGCCTGAGAACACATAGGCAGATAGCAGTCGGGGAAGTTCCTGAAGGGATTCCTCTCCTTTGTATTAATTGTCATTGTTTGCCCAGATGCTCTGCATTGAGGGATGTCTCTAACCGGCATCCTGATTGACTTATCAAATGCTAACGTTTTGTGTAAACTGTGTAAAACTTTGCTAAATCCTCAGGATTATCACACCTTGGCTTGCCTGAGCCACAGTAACCCCATCTTATGTGTGATGTAATTTCTGATGGTTTGTAGAGGGGATGTCCTCCTTCACACCAAAATGCAAACCCTTAAAAGAGATGTTGATTCTTGGTTTGGGGTCTCTCTTGCCTCCTTGCTAGGAGGGGAGGGAACTCAGTTGCCACAGATCTGCCTTGCTTTCCACTGCCTCCTGCCTCCATCCATTCATCTCTGACCAGTCATGGACTTAGGGGACTCAGTCCCTTGGAAAGTTGGGTAGCAAAAGCCAACCACCCCTATTTTTTCTATATCAGTTTGGACTTGAAAGATGTTAGGCCACCCCCTTATAGCCTCACAGTGCTAATTCCCAGAGTGGTTTAACAACCGGTCCCTTTCCCCAGCAAACTCTGGGAATGTTGCTCTGTGAAGGGAACAGGGGTCTCCTAACAGCCCACAGCACGCTTTGCAAACTACACTCCCTACTTTTTTTTTAAAAAAAAGTGGTATTAGAATGTTTTAAATGTCTGGTGGCCTAAGTCAAACTCAAGAGTAGACCCACCTAAATTAATGGCCATGGGTACCTTTAAGCCACTTGTCCCATCACCTCCTGGCAAATAGAAGGGGAAGAAATGAAGGCAGTGAGAGATTTTACTTTCTTGGGCTCCATGATCACTGCAGATGGTGACAGCAGCCACAAAATTAAAAGACACCTGTTTCTTGGGAGAAAAGCAATGACAAACCTAGACAGCATCTTAAAAAGCAGAGACATTACCTTGCCAACAAAGGTCCGTATAGTAAAAGCTATGGTTTTCCCAGTAGTGATGTATGGAAGTGAGAGCCGGACCATAAAGAAGGCTGATCGCCGAAGAATTGATGCTTTTGAATTATGGTGCTGGAGGAGACTCTTGAGAGTCCCATGGACTGCAAGAAGATCAAATCTATCCATTCTTAAGGAAATCAGCCCTGAGTGCTCACTGGAAGGACAGACCCTGAAGCTGAGGCTCCAATACTTTGGCCACCTCATGAGAAGAGAAGACTCCCTGGAAAAGACCTTGATGTTGGGAAAGATGGAGGGCACAAGGAGAAGGGGACGACAGAGGACGAGATGGTTGGATAGTGTTCTCGAAGCTACCAGCATGAGTTTGACCAAACTGCGGGAGGCAGTGGAAGACAGTAGTGCCGGTGTGCTCTGGTCCATGGGGTCACGATGAGTCAGACACAACTAAACGACTAAACAACAACAACCTCTAAGCCACCAATGGGCCTAGGATTTAATGGACAGCAAACCAAGTCCAATTTGAAGATAAATAACCATAGGGACAGGCATGTCCAAAGTCCATTTAGGGGGCCTAATCCGGCCCGCTGGTTGATTTAATCTGGCCCCTGTGGCAGTATATGTCCTGGGGCAAAATCCTAAAAAAAGCTCAACAATTTTGCCCTCACACATGTTCACTTCATCAAATCTGGCCGTCTTTGAAAAAAGTTTGGGCACCCCTGCCCTAGGAAGAGAGTGCTTTCTGGAAAAAGAGATTTGGCCCCAGGGGGCTTCTTCTGGACTGATCACAGCACGGCCTCTGGCTCTCAGGGGCTGCAGGGCTCAGCCATCAAGAGCTGCTCTGCTCCATGGCTACACAGGCTTCCCCATCTCTCTGCGGCCTGTTGACAGTTTCACTGAAGAGTGTGTTTATGGGAACTACAAGGACTTCAGTTTCCACATTATGTGGTTCGTTTACTCTTAACCGCCTTAATGAGAACAGATTTATTTCTCTCTCTCTTTCTTTTTTTGCTGGGGAGGAGTAAATATTTCAGTGTTGAGCGGAAGAAAAGCCCGTGAGGCCCGTCTCCCAGGAAACGCCATAAACAGCAAAGGCGCAGACAAGTCTTTCCATATGGCCTTGGCAGCTTTTGTTGCTGTCTGCCCATAGTCCAACGGCGAATCCAACAGGGAAGGAATCGTTTTTTAAGGCAGAGAGCTGCCAACTGGTCCCTTCCAAGACGGTAGCTCTAAACCCTTCTTGTAGGCCCCAAATCCTTGGCCAACTACCATTTGTGGTAAGGGAACGGTTCCAGGCGTATTTCCCTGCCTTACAGTTCATGGAGAAGCCAGTCAGAGGGAGCTGAGAGGGGAAGCAACTGCTTCAGGAAACGGATTCCAGAAGGGAATTTCCCTGCCTCTTCTCTGCGGTGCCTGCATAGCTCATTCTATTCAGAGCAACTGAGTGCCATTCTGAACTCTACTTTCAGGTGCAAAAGTGCCTGAGGTCAGAACAGGCTAACTGAGCTGACAATTATGTCATATAAGCACACACATCTCAAAATTTAGCAAACTTTGTAAGTCGCCTTACATGAGTGACGAATAACGGGAGTGTTGAGTTGCTTCCACACAAATCCTTTACTCTGGAATCACCACATTTTGTTCACTCATTGTTTACAGAGTCGACACACGGCATGGCGGCATGAGGATCCGCTACCTGAGGCAATTGGCTTATCGTGCCTCATAGGTGGAGGCACAGTTAGGAATCATGAGTCTCATAAATAAATAGCATGAGCCTTCAGAGTGCCCCTGTCTCACCAATGAGAGGATGTTTGTATTTAATAACCATTATTATCATCCAAGTACAGGGGTACCTCGGTTTAAGTACTTAATTCATGCCGGAGGTCTGTACTTAACCTGAAACTGTTCTTAACCTGAAGCACCACTTTAGCTAATAGGGCCTCCTGCTGCCGCTGCGCCGCCGGAGCCCAATTTCTGTTCTTATCCTGAAGCAAAGTTCTTAACCTGAAGCACTATTTCTGGGTTAGCGGAGTGTGTAACCTGAAGCGTATGTAACTTAGATACCACTGTATGGGGTGCATAGAATCACTGATACAACTTTTACAAGGGAAGGAAAAATGCCGAGCAGCGGGGGAAAGGCTAACCAGAAGCAAGTGAGTCTAGCAGCCAGAAAGAATAATCACTTCAATGTTTAGGTCAATGAATTATGTGTTCCAGTTCACCAGTAGTTCCAGAGAAGATTTTATAAAAAGCTGAGGAGTTTTAGAGGGTTGACTCATACTCATAGACATACAGGCCTGCCTCAACCTGATCTGGATGATAAATTCTGGGTTTCACCCTAATTGGTCCGATTCGGTTCTAAATCTGGGAATTTGTCTGATATCCCATTGATACCCCACCTTTTTCTCCAAGCAGCTCAAGGTGGTTTGCAAGGTTTTCCTGCTCCTTGTTCAAGCCCCACAACAACCCTGTGAGGTTGGTTAGGTTGGGAGGCAATTACCATATTTTTTGCTCTATAAGACTCACTTTTTCCCTCCTAAAAAGTAAGGGGAAATGTGTGTGCTTCTTATGGAGCAAATGCAGGCTGTTCAGCTATCACAGAAGCCAGAACAGCAAGAGGAACTGCTGCTTTCACTGCGCAGCGATCCCTCTTGCTGTTCTGGCTTCTAAGATTCAGAATATTTTTTTTCTTGTTTTCCTCCTCCAAAAACTAGGTGCGTCTTGTGGTCTGGTGCGTCTTATAGAGCGAAAAATATGGTAACTACCAAGGATCGCCCAGTGAACTTCATGGCTGATTGGAGATTTGAACTCCGGTCTCTCCCAGTTCCTAGTTCGACACTCTAACCACTGCACCACACAGACTCCCAGATCTGGTGCACTGCCCTCTTGTAAAGACTCTGAACAATCCTGCATTGCAGGGAGTTAGACTAGATGACCCTTGGGACCCTTCCCACTCTATAATATTGGAATCTAACACATTTATCAGGCACTGTCAGAGCCTCCACTTCCTCTAGAAGTGCATAATATACATCACTCTGGACAGGGGAATCATGTTAGCTCCTGCATGGAATTCCTTCTATATAGAAAGTCCATAATTTGTTAATTGATTCTTGGTATAAAAAAACAAGTGTCACTAATGTATTATTCTTGCTAATGCTGGAAGATTTCCAGCTGAGTCTGGAGCCACCTGATAAGAAGGGGAGCTAGTGGCGGCAGGGAGCAGACTGGAAAAACACATCTTTCTCCTCCCTGCTCCCTGCCACATAATTTGTCAATACTAATTACAAATGAACAATAATCAAATTGGGAAATGCCGACATGCAGGAGGACACACCCCCACCCCCCACTTTGAGGCACTCTCTGCCTTCCCCCAAATACATTCAGCAAAATTAATTCTCTCCAAGCTTCTGGATTTCCTCAGAAGGTGGTGGCCTCTCTCTTTCACTGAAAGTTTTTCAGTAGAAGTAGGATGGCCATCTGTCAGGGATGCTTTAGCTGAGATTCCTGCATTGCAGAGAGTTGGGCTAGATGGCAGTCATGGTCCCTTCCAACTCTACAACTCTAGGGTCATATGAAAACCAGGAAGAGGGATTAGGGGTAATGCCAAAATGCCACCAAAATGAGCATGGAGAGAAACGGCATCTTAACCTCTCTTGTCCCCGTTGACCAGGCACTGGCAAACTTGGCCATCCAGATGTTTTGGGACTACAACTCCCATCATCCCTGACCACTGGTCCTGTTAGCTAGGGATGATGGGAGTTGTAGTCCCAAAACATCTGGAGGGCCGAGTTTGCCTGTGCCTGCTTGCCTATGTCTTGCTCCTGAGCTTTCCAGCCCATGACAACAGAGCCACAGAACAGGACGCTGGTCCTGCCTCTGAGGAGTCCCTGCCCACCCAGACCCTCTGCATGAGCAGGCCAGAGGCTTCTCTGCATCTCTTCGGTGCAAATAAATGATTAGATTTTGTGTGCAAATGCAAAATCTGCTCTTTGTCACGGATGGAAAGGGGGAGGGAAAGAAAAATGGTGATGTGCACAACTCTGAGCTGCTCAAGGCAAGAAAAACTCAGAGGGTGACCCGCTTTCTGTGCGTGGCCCAGAGAGGCCTGTAATGTACGATGGGCAACTGACTCAAATGGCACTTTCTTGGCAGCCTGTCAGTATGAGAGGATGTGAAGTTATCAATAGTGTGGATGTGCGCACTAATGTATCCTGCATGGGTGGGTGGTTTTTATTTTTTTTAAAGGGTTGTATTCCACATAGCACTGAGGAGAATGTTCTACCAGCGCAAGTATTTCTACCTCCTTCTTTCATTGGAGGTTTTCAAACGGAAGTTTGATTCCTGGTTTGCTAGGGTCAGGCTAGATGACCCATGGGAGTCCCTTCCAACTCTACAAGTCTATGATTTCTTGAGCAACAGCACACTCTGCCCTTCTCTCGCCTCACCCCAATCTGTTTTGGGCTTCCCTTGACCCACCAAAGCAGATTTGGGGACGGCGAGGATTTGGGGAATCTCCAATAATATCCAGCAGGGGACATTCCCAGGCTTATTTGGGTACAAACCATTTGCATGGAAAGCCTGTGTTTAACCATTTTTTAAGGCAGAGATGGTCCCTTACATCCCTGCGCAGCAACCAAGCTTCCTTCGAGTGACCTTGGACCTGCCACTCTTTTAGCTTAGGGTTGTTGCGAGTATCATCTCATGCTTGCTGTCCCCAGGAAAAATCCCAATTCCTGATTTTGCCTGCTTGTTTCAGTTAGCAGGCTAATCCCTAACGCTGGCCCCGGGATTTTAAAATTCCAGTCTGAAACGCAGCGCATGTTTTGAGCTGCACAAACATCCTTCATTGCCGGGAAATACTTAAGTCATGGAAAGCAAGAAGCCGGCAGCTGCTTCAGGCAAAGACGGGTGGGTGCGATGCTCATTCACCCAACGCTGCTTTCATAAAAGAGGCTCCCTTTCCCCACTGACTGTGTGTGTGTCTGTGTGCAGTGATTAAAATAAACTGGCTGTGCAAGCAAGGTGTCTGCCCCTCCCTGCACAGTCAGTTCATGGTTTCAAATGGGTTCCCATAGTCACAAATGGATGCATCCGCCGGCCCAGGGAACTGAACCGATCGATGGCCGAGTTCAAATATAGCTGAATGAAACCAGCACAGCACTTACGAGAGGAGGGCAAAGTCACTTCCAGAACAACAGCAGACTAGGGAGAGCACTTTCCTTGCGCATCAATGGAGGCAGCAGCACTGATGCCCCAGGGGAGCAGGGTCCCCCACCCAGTTAAGGGCGTGTTTTGTGCTGGGTAAACCAAGGAAATGGAAAAGAAAAAAAGACTGACTGTGCATGTTGGGCAAAATGTGTGCAACTGTGCACGTGGAACTGTAGCGTTTGAGGAGCTGTTTTTGACCTGCTTTTTGGGGCTGAGAAGCCAGGCGTCAATTCTTGAGAGAGAAATGGGGGTGTGATAGGAAGCTTGTAGCTCAGATGGTTTGAGGCAGATGTTTTGGACTACAACTCCCATCTGCCAGGTAGTCCAAGTAGGTGCTAGGTTGGCAAAGACTGTTTTAGGGAAGGTTTGGCCCAGGAAGCAGACCTAACCGTGTGCATTTTGCAATATGTTGGCTTCGATGGAGCCAACGTGTGCCTTTGCAGGATTTCAGTGGACACGTAGTTCCTGCAACAGAACTTGGCATCGCCCCACTGAGGAGTTGGGTCTTGGTCAGGGCTCCAGCCAGCCTTGCCCTCAGGAGGGGTGCCAGGAGTGTGGAGTGGAGGATGAACTATGACTCCTTGCCCAAGGCCCTGCTGGAGGAACACCTGCTGAGATCTCTTCTGTGGAACTCCTTAAAGGCGCAGGAGCCCAAGGTCTCTAACACCTGACCACTCTACTTGCAGGTGCTGAGAGGAGTGGCCACAAGTGCCCGTGGCCCACAGTGGCATCAACTCATATTTTGACTGTGGACCACTTCCCATAAAGGCTGGTCTGTGGATGGGGGCGGGGGGCAGGCGGGGCTGAACTTCAGTGGAAATAAATGATGCTTCCTATGCAAGCAGTTCTAGGCAGGTTCCTATCTGATTAAGAGAATCCCAGGTAGCTGAACTGCAGATAAATCTCCACCTGCTCCTAATCGGAGCAGGTCACAATCAGGGGCTCAGTGGGTGGACTCTGCCTAAGCCAGGGGTCAGCAAACTTTTTCAGCAGGGGGGCGGTCCACCGTTCCTCAGACCATGTGGTGGGCCGGACTATATTTTGAAAAAAAATATGAACGAATTTCTATGCCCCACAAATAACCCAGAGAAGCATTTTAAATAAAAGCACACATTCTACTCATGTAAAAACAATAGGCAGGCCCCACAAATAACCCAGAGATGCATTTTAAATAAAAGGACACATTCTACTCATGTAAAAACACACTGATTCCCAAACAGTCCATGGGCCGGATTTAGAAGGTGATTGGGCTGCATCCGGCCCGCGGGCCTTAGGTTGCTACTCCTGGCCTAAGCCGATTCTATATGGAGGGCCCATGACCCCTGCCTGAAACCATAGGGAGCCATGGCCAGACAGCATGGACAATATGGAGCTAGATAGACCCTAAGGCAGCTCCATATGTCCCTATATTGCTTGTGGACGTCAGAGACCCCTCATTGATGAGCTTCCCCCCTGCAGATTTATCCTTGCACTGTCAGTCTGCTTCCCTTTCCGAGGGTGGAGCAGTGAGGGTTAACTTCTGACAACAGCTCTTGGGTTTCCTACTGTTACATTACATGTTAGCCCATAGAAAGGATGGCTAAAATTAGCTTCCCAGCTCGTCCTCTCGTAACAGCCATGACTTCCGGATAGTCTCAAAACGAATCCCCTGCAAAGGCAACTGATTCCTCCTGCTATTTTTATGACCATGCGTCAGTTTAAGAGACAGAGAGCAATCTATTAATGTGAGATCGTGATGAAGACTGATGTTGCAATGCTGACTTCTTCAAATAGTTTGTGGACACAGCATATTGTTGATGGCTTCCCCAGGGAAAGTTTTACCCGGCTGTTCACCCTGGTGTTCCTGCAAAATAATCACATTTAGCTTGATATGGGATGGGAGGACCCTATCCCTCTCCCCTCTCCAAATGGTACAATTTTGCTAGCCTTGGGTTGCTTCTAGGCTCTTCTTTTTCTTGGAATTGCCATCTTGCCTTCACACATTTTTATGGGTTGCCAGATTGTTTCAGTGCACTGTAACGAAATCCACAGCAGTTTTCTGCAGTAAAATATATTGCCACACCAACCCATCCAGTGGAAACCTACAAAGAGCTATCAAAACGTATCAGCATTCTTGTACCTTTAATTAAAAGTTTCTTGTTTGCAGGCACCAACTGCTTTTATTGCTTCCTTTTGCTGTCTCCAGAAGCAACAGAGTGAGCCTCCGGGGGTGAAGTCAAACAGCTGTGTTAGCAGCAGTGAAGTGACCTTTCTGGGGTGCAAGCCTGGGCAGTGTGTATGGAGGTCCTGCTTTGCCCAAACAACAAGACTCCCCTCTTGGCCTTGCTGATGTAGTCCAAATGAAAGCAGAGCAATACGTTTGGCACCAGTTTGGCTGCAGGAGTTGCCAGAAAGAGGCGTATGAGATACCATCCAACCATTTAGGGGCTCCCCTCCAGATTTGGGTAGGGTTTATTCCTTAGCCTTTTCTTCTCCCATTTAGGATCAGTGTTTTCCTTCTCCTAGATGGGCTACCTTCCTAGGTTGACGAGCCCTATCTGCCCTCACTTCTCTCTATGGCATGTGCAGGAACTGCCTTCTGGACTGTGGGACCCACTCCTGGTCTCATCCATTCAATCTGCCAGTGGAAGTGGCCCTTCTTTGGAAGTGCAGGTTGTGTCTGTCGGTAGGAGTGCCTTTTACTAGCCAAGGTTGGTCTACCAGCTGCGACTCTAAACTAGAGAGATAATCTGTCACCCAGGTAATCCATGATTCAGAGAGATTATACATGCACTTAGTCAAATCTAGGTTTGACTACTGTAATTCATCTGCATGGAACCTTTGAAGACAGTTTGGAAACTTCCACTGGCTCAAAATGCTGCTGCCCAGATATAGGTGGCCTATAAAAGATTTATAAAATAAGTAGTGGAATAATAATTATTTTGCTTTCATTTCTTTTTTAAGCAAAACAAAGTCTTTTCTTCACCTGGCAGGAGCAATTAAGTGGGTCAATTAACTGATAGTGTGGCAATTAAGAAAGGCTGCATGTGTAAAATCACACAGCTGCAATCACCAAAAAGAAATCTCTAAAAATAAGGATCCTCAACTAGGAATCGTTTAATGAACACTGGAAGGGATTTTTGCTGAACAGGGCTTGCTTGTGAGCAAGCATTATAGCAGGATCTTGGCCATGGAGAAGAACGCTATTGGATAATGTAGAACTATATGAACTATATGAATATGTAGGAACTCTGCTTCCAGCTTGTTGTGGAAAAGCAATGACTTGACTGCATTGTGATCAGATTTGTGGTCGGATTCCCTCCCCCCCCCCCCCACACCCGGTGGTGGCATTTAATGGAATTTTACCAGGAGGAGGAGAAATTCTCCCAACAGTTTCTTGGGAGTGGGGTCACCATGAGTAGCCTCCTTTCCCCTTTCCTTTCCTTTTTTTGAATACTGCTGCTGCTGCAGTCTAGCCACCATTTCCCATGATAGATGACTATCATACCATTTTAAACAGTTATGGCCTCTTCCAAAGAATACAAATTCCCAAAGCTACAGTTCCCAGAGTCCCCTGGGAAGAGGGACTGATTGTTCAGCTACTCTGGGAATTTTAGCTCTGAAAGGGGACTAGGGGGGTCTCCTAACAACTTTCAGCAGCCTTAACAAACTATAGTTCCCAGAATTCATTGGGGAAGCTGTGTCTGTTTAAAGTGGTACCGCAGTGCTTCAAAAATATGACATGAATGTGCATTCCAGGATATTGTGGGTGCGTGGAGAATTGTGGCTGCCACATTTAAAAATGAAAATGGTGGAGAGGAGACTATATGGAGAACATTTTGCAAAGTGGTCTAATTTTGCTAGGGGTGGGTGATAAATGGTGTGTGTGTGTGTGTGTGTGTGTGGAAATCTCAGAAATAGATTCTATAATTTTTTAGCTCAGCTCTAGGTTATAGTGTGGACGCAGCCTTGGAGATTTCGCACCTGTTTTTCGAAAGCTAATTTTACAAAGTACCTTGAACATCACCCAATCTGACATTCCCTTGCTAGGCAACTGATCTCCCCGCTCTGCAGGTCTAAGGATGGTGAAGGTTTGCCAAGGAAAACAGACGCTGTTGATGCCAGACATCTCGGAGCAGAGTCACTTGTTGCAAAGTTATTTAGAAAGAGGAAATGGGATGATAAGATGCTGCAGCTAAGAGGAAGGGAGATCCTGCCCAGCAAATAGCCGCATGGTGCTTCCAGTTTCCATTCCTCACTTTTCTCTGAGGCTGCTTTGCATCAGTCCTGTTTACAAGACGCAAGTCCTTCCTTAGAGCAGATTTCCTAACTGTATTAAGTTGGGTTTACAGCAACAAGTCGCATAAGGAAGACAGAGAAAAATAATAAAATGAAAGCTGCAAATGCTGCGATATGGCACATATTCTGGACATGTACCAAATTTAGAAAATTATTGGAATATATAGCAATGGACACTGAGGTATTAACTGGCCACACTTTGCCCAGGGATCCTTTCCATTTACTGCATGGATATGTTAACGAAACTGTACCAATAGGATAGGGAATGGATGCAACAGCTCTTAACTGCTGCCAGAATAGTAATGATTTGTCAGTTGGGGGGTGGGTGGGTGTTGAATGAGAACACCATCCAGGAGCGAATGGGTAAGTAAAATCTGGGACACAGCATGGTTAAGTTTACATATCTGGGGAGAACCAGAGAGGGCAGACAACAATAAAAGTCTTCACTGAGAAATGGAGTCTTTTTTATGATATTACTTGGAACTTTGTGATAGTAATTTAGTATGTTTGATTTTGGTATTGAAGTTTGTACCTATATGTTTAATTCTAGACATTCCCTGCTACTTTTATTTTTATTTTTGGCTTTAAGTTGCTGAGGGGATTGAGGTCAGTGCACAGGAATCAGACAGCAGGACCCATCACCAGAACCAGAGGGGCTCCTGTCTCTATGAACACGGTGGCCTCTGAGGCATAGGGAGCAGTGGAAGGGACACTCTAGGAGGCTGAGACAGACAAGTGCCCACAGCCCAGGTGAGGCTCACTAGTTCTGGAAGGAGGGGTGCGATTCCTCAGCTGGAGTAGGCTCAGGGCAGCACAGGTGAGGGTCACCTGCCTCATCAATCCTAGATGAGCATGCAATCAGCATGCAAAGTACAAAAGGGAAGCAGAGGTGAGGTGCTGTATCTGTTCAACTGCCCACATTGAGGGACCTTGGATGTTCCTGGACCTCTATGGGACTGTCCTTTGGGTTTGACTCTGGCCTGTATCCTGACTGCTGGACTTTGGACTTGGCTACATTCTTAGATTGAACCTGAACTGTGGACTTGGCAATACTGACTTGCTACCAGGTAGGCCAGGGGTTCAGGGCAATGAATCCCCTCTGTTTTGCTGAGGCTGACAGAGGATTGACTTTGCTTGAGGAGTCGGTGTGCTTTCTCAGATCTTGTGGTTTCCAAAAGCACTGCTTATAGGTTGGGAGTGGGGCAGCCGTAAAGTGGTAGTGGTGAATAGAGGGTTAAGCATTTCTGCCACTTCTATGTTCTGCATCCCATTCATGGGGGAAAGGACTAGAACAGGGGTAGGCAACCTAAGGCCCAGGGGCCGGATGTGGCCCAATCACCTTCTCAATCCGGCCCGCGGATGGTCTGGGAATCAGCGTAATTTTACATAAGTAGAATGTGTCCTTTTATTTAAAAGGCATCTCTGGGTTATTTGTGGGGCATAGGAATTCATTCATTCCCCCCCCCCAAATATAGCCCAGCCCCCCACAAGGTCGGAGGGACGGTGGACCGGCCCACGGCTAAAAAAGGTTGCTGACCCCTGGACTAGAAGATGACCCTCCATGTCCTTAACAACTCTGCAATTTCATGATCTGTTGGGTTCCCATTCCATTCAGTTTCATGCCATCTGGGGTCGGTCTCTCGGCTCCCAAGCCAATTGGCTCAACTGCCTGCCATTTTTTTCCAGGCCTCCAACCCTGACACCCAACAGAGTACACAGGGAGTCCAATTCATCTTCCAAGCATTTATTTCTACTGGAAAGGATTTTGCTTTGCAGGCAGAGGGAGGAAGGCGGGGAAAGACCAATTTACGCACACCAGAAGCAGTTTAAATAATCGTAGGAAGAGGGGAAAGGGGGGGGGTAATCGGTTTCCCAATCTGCATCACCCACCTTCAACTACAAAATCAAACCTTTACTATGAAAACTAAATTTGGGGGATTTTCGGAGGCAGTTGAGAACGCTGGTACATTTGAAAGCGAAGAAACCGCTCCGAGAGGCTTTCAAAAGCCACAATCCATTTGACCACCACTTCTTCCCTCAACTGCATTACTCGATTAAACAACAGGATTGAACAACCTCTTAATTCAATAATAACAAAAAACAGGAAGGGAATTCTGCAACAGAAAGTTCCTGCCTACCACGCAAAAGGAAGAATGTTTACTGCAGCAGTTCCAAAGCAGATAAGCCACCTTTCTCCCATGTTTGTTTTCCCAAGTTTGCTAAAGCCTCCAGCAAAACTATCCTTAAATCCCTCTATGTAACATTATTTGGGTCCCTTTTTTTTTGCAGCAGGATTAACTGCTGCTTCACAAAAAATTCTGTGGGGAAACCTGCCCTGCAGATGGATTGCAGCAAGGAGCTGTGGCTTCCGACTGTGGGCCCATTTCAGGAATATGTAAAACCAACACAAACCAGCCCTTGTGGTTTGCAGCACACTCTGCCAAGGGGGAAATTTTTGTTGCATGAGAAGCATTTCCAGTACTGTCAGGTGTGTACTGGTTCCTTCTCTTGCTCAACCAATGCAGCTTTTTCCATGTCCCAGAGCTGTTAAATTTCTTTTGTCAAAAAGCACAGGAGGAACCTCTGGCATCGAAGGAGCTGGCCAGTCTGCTGAAGTGCATTAAAACTTGCTCACTGCATTCAGACTTCATGGGTGCTCCAGTCCTTCAAACCTCTCCCCGTCCCATGTGCCTGGCTTAATATAGCACTGCCTGCTTTGTCAAAAATCACAGTTTGCCATGGCATAAGAACTAGAAACTATGGTTTGTGCAATCCCCCAAACGAGGATGCAAATCAGGATTAGACTGTGGTTTGCAAGCCTGGCTTGGAGGTCTGGTTTGGAGAAACCAGGAAGTTTTCTAACAAGCCAGGCACACACATTCCCAAACTATGGTTTGAAGAATCGGGGAGTGTTGCATCTGAATGAAACCACTGGCTTGCTGCTGGCTTAAAAGGTTGTATAAAAACCCCTCTGTGAATTAACTCCCAGTGCTAAGGCAGACTTAAATGTAAAATGTCTGGGAGCCTGGTTCAGATGTTCAAAAACCACATCTGTGGGGTGTAGCTGGACAAATCTGCAAAGAGAAGGCTACCCATGGATGGAACTGCAGCTTCTGAGACGTAATTCTCAGACTGGAGTGCCTGCAGCTGTTTCCGCGGACAGCTTGAATCAAGTTTATAATTTCTGTGTGAATTGATGAGTCCCCAAGAACAGGCAAGGCATATCCTATTGAGCTGGGGAATGTCTGAACCAGCCCTAAATCTGCTGAATTTATAAGCATTTTTGACAGATAGTTACCGCTGGAGACAACCAAGGAGAAATCAAGTGCATCAGCTTGAGTCAGCTTTGTGAAACTGTTGTATCACTCTCTAGATATTTTTTTTGCCTCAAGCCTGAGCCTGTGAACAATGTTGTCCTTGAGGGAGAAGGAATATGGGGGCAGAGCAGCACTGGGATTAAACCTTTCTGGGCTGGAAATGGAATTGGCTCCAGTAAGGGGGGGGGGCACAGCGGTTTCCAGTCAGGGCCTTCATTGCCACATATCCCCGTTCTCGCCGTTCTCGTGGAACTTGTGCAGGTGGTCGGCATATCTGAAAGAGATGGAAGCAACTGGATCAGCACACCTTGGTGTGGTGAATCTATATTGTGCCCCATAAAATGCAGAGTGACAAAAAGCCAAGCCCCTGACCCTGACAGGTTGGCCATATGAGGGGCAACGCCAGGAGATGATGGCAGGGGGAGCAGTGCAAGGTCAAGCCTTCTCAAGGACGACAGCATCCAGCACCAGGCCCCTTCTGCCGCACACAGGGAGAGCAGAATCATATCACTTTAAATAATTTTGGGAAGTGTTGTTTAAGGGTACTGAGAGTGAATAGAAGACCCTTCTCTTCCTCTTGCAGAGCTACAGCTCCAAAAGTTCCCTGGCAAGAGGAGTTGCTTCTAAACCACTCTGGGAATTTGCCCCTTCTTCCCTGGCAGGGAGGAGAGGGGGCAGCATTTTGTGGTTCGCCTCAGGTGCCAAAATGTCTTGAACCGGCCCTGCCCTAGGGAGTTGTTCATATGTAGATGACCAAAGTTCAACACATGGATGTGGGTTGGTGGGGGGAGCACCAAGACGTGGGACAGGAAGCGTGCCCGCCCCCGGACCTGCTTCAAACCGCAAGCGACGGATTGGCTCAACTGACTCGACACCTGCAGCCCTGATTTTCACATTTGCAGAGTGAAAGGCATGTTTGCAGAAGCTGAAGAAGCATCTACGTGGTAGATTGAAGGAGAGAACTGGGAAGGCAGCTCCTCTGATACCTACTTCTTTGCACAGAAGGCGGCACAGTCTCTGCCCACGCTCTCGCTCCAAGCCGTTTTGTAGAGAACCTGAGAAAGTAAAGGCAGTCTGTTAATTGTTCAACTGAGAGTGGGGACCCCCACCCCGCAATGACCCTCTTTGCTCAGGTTCCCCCTGCAACATCCTTCCTGCGTCAACAGAGATTCAGGCTTTGAGGTCCAATCAAGTGGGTGGGTGCCTGGGAGTTTTGGGTTCCCAGTCAACCAATGGTACGCAAGCCACTCCGAGAGCCCTTTCTGGCCTGAGAGCAGGGTACAAATTTTCTAAAACAAATAAAGCAACTTAAGGGCACCAGGTTTGTCAAGGCTGAACTGCAGACTCCTTATTTCCAAAGACAGGAGGATATCAGAGAGAGAGAACAAGCCACAGACTTACCAGGAAAACAAGGCAATGCAAGAAGAGAGTGTAGAAAAAGGCAATTGTGCGGGCCGTCTTGTTGGAGAGGATGAATCTTCCCTGCAGGTGCACCAAAAGAAGACAGGGTTTGGCATAAATACTCTCTTCAGAAAAACCAATAAATACAGAATTCTGCTGATGAAAAACAAAAATGTATGCCACCCTGTACAAATTAGGCAAGTTCATATATTATTCTTATTCATATTTATTAAAATTTTATACTGCCCTTCATCTGAATATCACAGGGTGGTTTAAAATATAACAATACATACCATCGTACCAAACGAAAACAATGCTCCCTCCTACCATACAATAGACTGTTGAATTAGCCAGAGGCCTGGGAGAAGAGGAATGTTTCTGCCTGGCACCTGAAGTTATGTAATGAAGGTGCCAGGCGAGCCTCCCTGGGGAGAGCATTCCACAAGTGAGGAGCCACCACTGAAAAGGCCTATTCTTTTGTCTGTCCTGACTCTCCCTTGCTCAGATCCTTGGCTAGCACTGCTGGGTTCTAGTATTATGAGGCAGAGAAAACATCTCTACTTTCTCTGCACTCCCCAACTTTCTCGCCTCCCCAACTTACTAGCCTATTTTTTAGGCAGAAAAACCTCAAATTTTGATTTTTTTTCCACATAAGGGAGTTGTTCCACCACCCTTGATAATTTTGCTTGCCCTTTTCTGAACCTTTCTCCCAGCTCTTTTTGAAGCGAAGTGACCAGGACTGCACACAGCATTCCAAGCATGGCTGCACACTATAGGTTTGCACCAAGTTATTAAGAAAGGGATTGCAGGCTGTGGAGAGGTGCTGCCAGTCAGAGCAGGCGACAGTAAGCTAAGTGGACCAGTGGGCTGACTCAGGGAAAAGCGGCTTTGTGTATCCATGTATGAAGCAGGTCACAGCTGGTGCAAACTCTGCTGGCAACCAGCCCAGACCTCTCTGAACATCTGTTTCCCTCCTCTGGGTATTTCCAACGCAACATGGGCTGCCAGTTCCGTCCAAACTGTGGGACAGGATTGCCTTCAGAGGCAAATATGATCTTCCTGGCATGCCAGGCCTGGTGACATCAGTACACAAGGACGGCAGGGCAACTGGTGACGGCGCACACCTGCTGGGCCTCGAGTTTCAGTACAGACACACATGGACATCAGCTGTGAAACAAGGGCATGTCGTTCTTGGCCAGGCCAGGCTGATCCCAGTGACCCACGGCCTTCTCTTCTCCATGCATGAGGAATGCAGACTTGCTAACAACCGGGATCAAATTGACTTTATATAAACCAGTGATGTAGCTGCCTCTGGAAAACCATGTCCCATTCTGGTTGCCTCGTCTGAAAGTTGTCAGGAGACCCTCCCTTAAGGTAAAGGTACCCCTGACCGTTAGGTCCAGTTGCAGATGACTCTGGGGTTGCAGCGCTCATCTCGCTCTATAGGCCGAGGGAGCCGGCATTTGTCCTCAGACAGCTTCCGGGTCATGTGGCCAGCATGACTAAGCCGCTTCTGGCGAACCACAGAAGCGCATGGAAACGCCGTTTACCTTCCCACTGGAGTGGTACCTATTTATCTACTTGCACTTTGATGTGCTTTCAAACTGCTAGGTGGGCAGGAGCTGGGACTGAACAACGGGAGCTCACCCCGTCATGGGGATTTGAACTGCCGACCGTCTGATTGGCAAGTCCTAGGCTTTGTGGTTTAGACCACAGCGCCACACTCAACCCCTATTCTCCTTAACAAGGGACAATTCCCAGACATATTCCTCTTCCCTGGGAACTTTTGAGAATTGTAGCTCTGTGAGGGGAATAGAGGGGTCTCCTAACAACTCTCAGCATCCCTAACAAACTACAGCTGCCATCATTCTTTGGGGGGAAGCCATAACTGTTTAAAGCGATATCACACTGCTTTCAATGTCTGGTGTGAATGTGGCCTAGGTCAGTGTTCCTCCACATCAGATGGGAGAGGACAGAGCATCAGTGCTTGTCTTACCATGCTAAGAGTGGCCTTATCCCACGGGCTGAGACTCAGGTACTTCCTCTGGCGCTCCTGAGTACAAATGAACACAAAGCAGAGATGGAAAAGTGAAAGGCAAAACTGAAATCGGCCATGCCTCACCTGCAATGCCAACATCAGCCCATGATCTAACAACCCCACTTAAATTTACCCAGTGCTTAAATGTGAACAGACTCGAGGTCAAGATGTTATCCTCCAAGCTTAGTTTGCTGTCTGTAAAATGGGCCCACTAATGCCTGCCTGCCAGCCAGGCATAGGGGCATCGCCAGGGTGGCTGAGATTGCTGCTGTAGGAACACCGCATACCCCTAGAAATGCTCTTGCAGTAATTAAAGTTAGTAATAACAGTAGTAACAACAACAACACAACAATTTTATTATTTACAACCCACCCATCTGGCAGGGTTGTCCCAGATAAACAAGATGTAGCTAAACAAGATGTAATTGGGGGGGGGGGGAATAAAACAATGGTGGAGCACTGGTTGAAGGTGGCTGATAGCCATCACCATCATTTAGGAAATGTAGTACAGTCGTACCTTGGAATTTGAACGACTTAGTTGCCAAACGTTTTGGCTCCTGAACGACTGAAAACCGGAAGTGATTGTTCTGGTTTTTGAACATTCTTTTGGAAGCCAAATGCCCGGTGGGGCTTCCGCAGCTTCCGATTGGCTGCAGGCGCTTCCTGCAGCCAATCAGAAGCCGCACCTTGGAGGTCAAACGTTTTGGAAGTTGAACGGACTTCCGGAACGGATTCCGTTCTACTTCCAAGGTACGTCTGTATTTCTAAGCCCTTCTTTCCCTTCCCTCCCGCAGCTCCATACGAGAGCCTCTCTTACCTTCCTGCTGAAGGAGGCGAAGGGGTCCAGGCGCTCTTCATACTGGGTGGAGTAGCGGAGCTCAGTGTCGTCACTGCCGCCGCCCTAGAAGAGACCCAAACACGGAAGTCAGGGTGAGATTGCGGATGCGTGTTTGCTCCCGGATGTGTGGAAGCAGTCGTCACAAAGCTACTGCCTCACTTTGAATGTCATGGTTCTTCCAGAGCTGTAGCTCAGTGGTAGAGCAGCTGCTCTGCATGCAGAAAAAGTCCCAGGCTCAATCCTTCTCTGGGGGAAGCAGAAAGTTAGTGCAGATTGGGGAGGGGGGGACATTTAGCAACCTAAGCGAGCAGGTAGGTGCATGTCTTTGTGTATGACAGAGTGGGAGAGAGATTCAAGCTTCACTGCCTGCGCCAAATCAAAACATCTAGGGCATGGGTAGGCAAACCTAGGCCCGGGGGCCAGATCCAGCCCAATCACCTTCTAAATCTGGCCCGTGGATGGTCCAGGAATCAGCGTGTTTTTACATGAGTAGAATGTGTCCCTTTATTTAAAATGCATCTCTGGGTTATTTGTGGGGCCTGCCTGGTGTTTTTACATGAGTAGAATGTGTCCCTTTATTTAAAATGCATCTCTGGGTTATTTGTGGGGCCTGCCTAGTGTTTTTACATGAGTAGAATGTGTCCCTTTATTTAAAATGCATCTCTGGGTTATTTGTGGGGCCTGCCTGGTGTTTTTACATGAGTAGAATGTGTCCTTTTATTTAAAATGCATCTCTGGGTTATTTGTGGGGCATAGGAAATCGTTCATCCCCCCCAAAAAAAATATTGTCCGGCCCCCCACAAGGTCTGAGGGACAGTGGACCAGCCCCCTGCTGAAAAAGTTTGCTGACCCCTGATCTAGGGCCTCCAGTCCCCAAAGGGCAAGCAAACTTTCCCCAGTGTGCCACTAAGAAACTAGTGTGGATCCTGCTAACTAGGCCACCTTTACAGTTCTCTATTTCAAGGGCTGTCAGAGGAAAGCACTCTATTTGAATGCATCCTGTGTTTCAGGGATGGGCAACCTGTGCCCCCCCTGATGTTGTTGGACTACAACCCACACTGCCCCTGACCGCTGGTCCAGGCAGGCTGGGGCTGATGTGAGTTGGGAGTCCAAGAATGTCCGGAGGGCCATTGGCTCCCAGTTCAGAATCCGATTTAAAGAGCCGTAAGAAGGGAGTACCGGCAGGAGGGGCCTTGAAGTTGCCCATCAACAGGGAACAGCTGGGCAGCAGACGGAGAAAACACACAGCTCATCTGGTGCAGCACATTCCTCCCCACTAGGGTGAATGCACTGTATTTCTGTTTAAATTAAATTATTTGTAATTCCACACCTATTTATATCAATTAGCCTGTGTGATCTTTATGCATATGTTTGCCCTTTCTGTGGTGATGCTCTTGTGTGTGTGTGTGTGTGTGTGTGTGTGTGTGTGTGTGTGTGATATGAGTTTTGGGCCACCCTCCTTTTGATGGGTGGGATGCTGAGAAGCACACCTGGAGCAGAGCCAATGGCGAGAGACGTCATGCAATAAACAGGGCGGTGCTGGAAAACACTGAAGCAAAGCGCTTTCCTCCCTTCTCTTCTCAAGTTGGCACATGCTCTCTCAGCAAGCGGATTCCCTGAAGCCACTGGGTTACTTGGGAAGGGGAAGAGCTCTCTCTCCTGGACGTGTGTAGGACCAGCGCTGCATGATGAAAGCCAAAGAACTTTGCTCTTGCAAAATGTTAAAAGGTTGTGCAAATGGGTTGGAGCTGGGAAAGTATTCTCCAAGCCAACTAAATTACTTTAATTTGTGATTATATACTACCCTGTCTCTGAAAAGGTCGTGCATGTGGGAACCCGCTGGCACCATAGCAAACATAGCTGTCAACTTTTCCCTTTTCTTGCGAGGAATCCTATTTGGAATAAGGGAATTTCCCTTAAAAAAAGGGAAACGTTGACAGCTATGATAGAAAAAAAGGGAAACCTAACCAAAAGAAAATTCCTCCACCTGCCTTCTTCACCTTGGTATCAGCACTGGGTGCAGTGGAAGCTGATCTAGAGAATGAAAAGCACCCAATGTTTCCCGGGGGGTGCAAAATGGCTCCACAGGATTCCATGACCGGATCCTGCCATTCTCCAGTTGGGGGCCAGTTCATTCAACACATTAATGCACTGCCAGCCAAGGTGTGCTGAATCAGTGGCGCAAGGACAGGCCCTGTGTGAATTGCTGCTACACTGAAGCCGGCTGTCAAAATAATCGTGAAAAACCAGCTTTGCAAACCATCCGAGTGAGGCCACCTCTTCCCTGGAACCTTTCCCAAGGAGATTCACTTAGACATCACCAAAAAAGAGAAAAGGGTGTGTGTGTAGATTTGCATATGCAAATTTATACATACAGGTGCAAGTGCAGAAATAATTCCTGTAAAAACAATATGTCTTACCCTAATGCAGAAGAAGGTAGCTGGTACCCCCGTGTATTGGGTATATAACTGAAAAGGATATTTCCCTGCAAATATAAGATTATTTCGTACAGTTGCATTGATCATTTCTATTACTCTCTGCCAAAAATTTACCAGTGTAGGACATTGTAAGAACATATGTTTTAAAGAAGCATTGTCCCTATTACATCTCCAGCGGCTAGATGACTTAAGACAGCCCTTTCATAAACAAGCGTAATGCCATTCTCGACAGGGCAGCCCACTGACCCGTCCGGGATAGCTTTGCAGGAATTTAATCTTCTCATACAGCTTGATGTTGTCGGCTCTCAGGTTGTCCAGCTCGCTTTGGAGGGCCTGCATTGTATGCTGCATCATCCGGTTCTCCTGCCAGAACAGACAGAGGAAGAAAAGGGTCAGAATCAGGCCCACCTGAGCTCCTGATAAAAGGCACAAGCTCTCCACGGAGATGGAAGCTTCCATAGTAACAATGTGAGCGCTCACTTTTTGCATAGCTCTTCTTCATTTATTTATTAAATTTATGTCCTGCCCCCTCCTTCCCAAAAGGAGCCAAGGGCAGCAAACATAGCCTAATAATAATAATAATAATAATAGTAGTAGTAGTAGTAGTAGTAGTAGTAGTATCAACTACCTGCCCTGTTCAAAGGCAGACCTGTGTTTCTGGAAATACGCAAGTCCCACTCTCTGAAAACTTGCTATGAATGCATTTGCTTATATTCAGAAAAGTATTCATATACTGCCCTCTCATGAACTATCAGGGCAGCGCACAGCAATATGAAAACATCAAAAGCAGTGCAGAATGATCATCAGAATGACTGGCGGCAGAAGGTTTTCAAGAGATGCAGTCCGATGGATACTTCCCCACGGCAGGGTCCCAGAGAGACTCGCTTGACCAGATGTCCGTTTTCATTTCCACTGCCTTGTGCTTGGCCAGAGTAGCCTTTTCAAGATGGTGGCCCAGCTGCGATGACCCCTGGCTGCACAGCCCAAGAACCGGCAGGGCCTGCGGGGCCAGCCCAAGCCCCTGCTGCCCTCCAGGGATCCTTACCGCTTCTAACTCGTGGTTGCGTGCTCGGAAGCGCTCCCTCTGGCTGGAGATGATGGAGAGGAGGGAGTCCATCTGGCCCTCTGGAATTGGGGTGCTTGCTGATGGTGGGTAGCCTAGGAAACAGGTCGGATTACAGGAAAAACGTTGAAACCCACAGCACTCCTGTGGGCTTATACCAAGGTCATTCACTGCAGTCAGTAAATGGCTATGCACATCTCTTTGAACTCTCTTGCTTTCTTTTATTCTTTGCTTTTCACCAACAATGATCCCCCCCCCAACTCTGCCATTTTTCACCATAACTTAGCTGGCCATTCCCTACCGGCTTTCCCCTCCCCCTGCTTTTTTTTTGGGGGGGGGGGAAGAAACAGCCCTTAGAGAACCTACGAGGGTTTCTGCTCTCCTACCTCACCTGATTAAAACATAAGAAAGCATCACTGCCTCCTGTTGAGGTCACCAAAAGGACTCTGGTATTTTGAGGCTGAGCCAGGCAGCAAAATGCTTCCTACAGAAGAGCAATCTCACCCACGGCCTGGGCAAACAGAGGCTCCATCTGCTGGCTAATTGCTTACCATAGAAAAGCGCTGTTGCCTCTTTGATGGGCTCAGGGATGTTCTCAAGGTTTTGAATGGCGGCACCCTTTGGGAAGGAAAGAGAAAAGGAGAACATGGATGCAGGAACGACATGGGAGAGTTTGCTCTTCTTTCCATTCACGACAAGATACTCGTAGGAGCTGAGATGCTATTGCTGATATTATAGTGCCTCAGCCGATTGGGATCTCCTGGTGGATTATTTACATCTCCTGATTTAACAGCAAGAACGAAATTAGCATCCCTGATCTGTAATAACTAAAGTGTGGATTTGAACTTGTATACGCAGCTCATCCCGGGACATGGCTTCATTGGGTGCAGAAGGTAACTAACTCCACTCTCCTGGCCACCATTTTGCATTTGGCTCCTCCCACTGCCTGCCATTTTGAACCTGGCTCCCACTGGGCCACCTGTGGGTTTGAGTAAGACAAGTCCTGAAGACGTCCTATGCCTTGCTTTGAACAACCAGGTTTCAGGAAGCATAGGATAATTTTGCATAGAGTGGCTTGTATTTGAAATGGGTAGTTTTGCCATACAGTATGCCATCTTTGTGTGTGTGTGTGTGTGTATGTGTGTATTACATCCATTATGCATTAAATTTATGTGTAATGAATTATTATGCAGAACGAAACAACAGGGCAGGTTGGGAACTAGCTGAAAGCCAAACAAGACAAGTCAGCTGGGAACGGCAAGGCTGGGTTGAAAAAGCATTTCAGGAAAACGCACTGTAAACTTTATTATGGGAAATCACGTTGGCGAGAGATGGGACTGCACAGCAGTAGCTGGTGTCGCGCTGTTATTATAATACATATAAAACACTTTTTCTTTACAGTGGTACCTCGGGTTACATAAGCTTCAGGTTACATATGCTTCAGGTTACATATGCTTCAGGTTACAGACTCTGCTAACCCAGAAATAGTGCTTAAAATAAGTTACTGTTGTAACTTCAGTAATAATAGAGGTTCGTCACCAGTGAGAAAGGTGCACTCTGTACATGGTTTTTCCTTTTATTTCTGAGGTTCAAAGATCCTAATTATGCTCCTCTCTACTCAGATCTATACAGTGGTACCTCGGGTTACATACGCTTCAGGTTACATACGCTTCAGGTTACAGACTCCACTAACCCAGAAATAGTGCTTCAGGTTAAGAACTTTGCTTCAGGATGAGAACAGAAATCGTGCTCTAGTGGCGCGGCAGCAGCAGCAGCAGCAGCAGGCCCCATTAGCTAAAGTGGTGCTTCAGGTTAAGAACAATTTCAGGTTAAGAACGGGCCTCCAGAACGAATTAAGTACTTAACCCGAGGTACCACTGTACTAACGTAGCTGAGTCCTGAGAAGGATGTTTCACAGGAAGGAAACAGCAGGAGTCCTCCTGCCCAGTCCAAATCAAGGCCCAAGGTGCAGAGGGGCTTTAAAACTTTGCACCCTACTGAGGTCCCTTTCTGGAATGCCCCCCGCCCCCTGTTCTATGCATAGGAAGTAAATCTCCCATTTGCATTACTGGAAGCTTTTCTTCCAATACAAACAGGAGGTATACGGAGCTGCTGATAGGATCGGAAACACAGGGGGATGCAAATATTTACAGCATCTCTCTCTACCCTGGTTCCCAGTCTAGTTCACTCACCGCAGCTCTTCAGAGGCACTCTTTCCACTTGTGATTCCCAGCAGCTAGCCATGGGGGCTAGTAGCCATTCATAGCAATGGGGAGTTCTCCACAGAGAAGAAGACTAATGGTATGAACGGATCTCATCCGGCTTGGCCCCTGGTGGCTGACTTTGCTGCAAGTGGGGGGCAGCAAATGGTTAAAGGGGACTCACCTCTGCGTCGGGGCGGCGCATTGCAGACATGGACTGAATGGTGCTGAGGTCATGCTCCAGTTTTGCAATCAGTTCTTTCTGGTCGGCAACTGTGGAGACGGCTTCGGTGAACTGGATCTGCAAGTCAGCACAGCGACCTGTGGGGTTGGGGCACAAGGCATGGTGCATTAAATAGGGACAAGTAACAATAGAAAAATAATTGGGATCTCTCACACCTTGTGGTGGCAAGTCCGTGTTGTTATTATTTTTGGAAGGTTATTTCCATAAATACGAAGGAAGACAAGAAACGGGAGGGCAAGATTTAATAGATGCATAATAGATGTTGAGAGCCAGTGCGGTTGTAGCGGTTAGTGTCGGACTAAGATCTGACTGACTAGGTTTCAAATCTACATTTGGCCATGACCTTGAGTGCCAGTCACTGCCTCTCAACCTGACCTACCTCAAAGGGCTGTTGTGGGGATTAATTGAGAGGAGGGAGAATCATATATGCTACCTTGAGCTCCTTGGAGAAAAATTGGGATATAAATGTAATTAACAGCAACAATAACAAAAATAGGGGCAAACTACAGTAAATATAAGTGATAACATGGACTTCTTGGGATCCCAGTGGACAACCACACACTTCAGATGGTCTGGCTTTCAGACATATTTGAGATGCAGCAAACAAAACAAAATCTTTTTAAAAATAAAAATTAAGTAGTGTGTTCATGCAGGATATTGCAAACAATAGAGAGCTAATTTTTCAGGCATGCCTCTCCTTACTGCTAAATTGTTTTGCTCCACATCTTCAGAGGGCAAAGACTCCCCATATCCATGGAGACAGATAGATAGACAGATGACAGATATTGCAACGATCCACATTATAAATAGGATTGCCTAGTACAGAACCAAGCCACTAGAGGTCACAGTTTCATAAGAAATACTGGTATACAACCTTTTTTTAAAAAACAACACCACCACCACAGTGGCTTTCAGATTTTCAAGTATGGAATCTTGAGAACCAGAAGACTCTTGGGGGCCTTAAGCTCACTCCTTTTCCATGTGGACTCAGCTGCCACAACCCCCCTGCATGCTGCACAGGGTTCTAGGACATGTTCTAAGTGTCTGCGCTCACCACAGGTGGGGCACCAGCGGTCTCCTGGCCCTTCCTGTCACAATCTGAGCACACCTCTTAGATTCTTAGAACATGCCCTTCCTGTGGCTGAGCACTGCCAGGGCAGCCTGGTGACAGTGGGCAAAGCTCATCTGCCTGTACCGAGCATGAGAAGTGGCGCCAAGTGGTTGGCAATGTTCGGCACCACATCCCTGCAGGAGGGCTCTTGTTGACCCCGGTCCCTGCTCCTCTGCCTCCTTGCTGGAGCTGTTAGGTGCTCCCTTGACCCCTCTGGACAGGTGAGGTGTGGCAAGACAGAGGAGCATCGTTCACTTGCCTTGCGCAATTGATCAACTTATTTTCTGTGTTGCTGGTTTCCAAGCTCTGCATAGGATCTCTCTTCTTAAGGAGACAGGCTAAGCCATGCAGGCTCCAGATTCCACCCCCCCCCCCCAAAAAAAAAGCATCACAGCCTGCTGGGACAAAAGTACAAAGATACAGTACAGCTCCCAAGGGATAACAAAGTTTTATACAAAGACTTCCTTTACAAATAATAATTTTTAAAAATAAAAAAGTACTCTCCATCTATGACTTCCATCATACTTGAGAATAAAGGTTCCATATAGTCTTAAACGAGCCAGATATTTGCATATACTGATGGCACCAAGTGGCTGTGTGCCTCGATCCTTGTGTATCTCTTTCCCCTGGCTTTTGACACCCAAGAAGTTTCCAAGCATGAGATTGCCTTATCCCACTCGACGGCTTTGATTCGACATCAAGTGGGCACTTTCGCTGCACTCTTTTTGGTGCTTACTAAAAACATTTTTGTTTAGACAAAAGCTTACCCAGACATGTAGAATGCTGATGTGTGTTTTTAGTTTATTGCTGATGTTAATTTTTTTAAAATAGTTTCTTTCAACAGTTTTTAACCTGTAATTTTATTGTTTTGTTCTTTTTATAAACTGCTTTGAGGGTTTTTTTTTTAAAAAAAACAATCAAGTGGTGTATAAATATTATGAATAGTATAATTAAATAAAACGTGTGGTTTTATGACCCACTTGAGTCTTGTGACTGATATAACTATTTTTAAAACTCAGTTTTAAATTGCCATAACCTGCTCTAGGACCTGCTGGTGAAGGGGAAATAACAACAACAACAATCACCACCACCAACATCAACCAACAACAGATCAAATAGCCTTCCTTTGGCACCAGCTCTGCCCTCTTTTTGTTGAGATTTTTGACTGGACTGAGTGGAAATGCCTTCACCCTCTGCAACATGGTCATCCTATCTGCAAGTGGTGAAATGGGGGTGAGGGTGGTATTTTTGTGAATTTACCAGCAGCAGTGCTCATGGCAGCTGCCATTCCTTCCCACAGAAGCCCCATAGACTACCCCCCGCAAAAGAAACCCTAATAGCTTTAGAGAAAATTTGGCTCAGCTATGATTTTCAACCCCAAGTTAAAGCAGTTTTGTTTTGGGATATCTGAGACCGATTCTGCTTGTTGCAGAGTCACGGACTGGCTGGAGGCAGAGGAATGGTGGGAGGCACAGCTGGGGAACTGGGAAGAAGGCTCAGCTGGGGGGCTGGTGGTGGGACGATGATGAGCGGCCAGAGGGAGAAGACTGGAAGGAGGAGGTGTCTGAAGCTGAAGGGGGAAGAGGGTTTAGTGAGCAGGAAGCGTCTGGGGCAGAGACTCAGGGGTAGAAGCGAAGGCCAAGAGGCAGAGGGGAGGCAGGCTGCTGAAGAAGCCAGAGGGTCTCCCCCTCCTGCTGCTACCAGCTTCCCTCTTCTGCTGGCCTCCCAGAGCTTAGAAGAGGGGGGTGATGAGGGCAAAGCAAAGAGAGACAAGACAATGGAGTCTTAGGCTGAGCAGGACCCTTAGAGAGTGGCGCGAAGGCTGGGACCTTCTGTCCTCGCAACTGCCTCCTTGGGGCAAGACCCACTGGGAAGAGTTGCTGGGACCACTAGGCCTGCGCTGTTTGGGTTTGTTTGAATAAAGTGTTATCTTCAGACAGAGGGCCTTCTCGGTAGTGGCGCCTGCCCTGTGGAACGCCCTCCCTTCATATGTGAAGGAAATAAGCAGCTATCTTATCTTTAAAAGACATCTGAAGGCAGCCCTGTTTAGGGAAGTTTTTAATATTTAATGCTGTATTGTTTTTAACACTCGATTGGGAGCCGCCTAGAGTTGCTGGGGAAACTCAGCCAGATGGGCGGGGTATACATAATAAATTATTATTATTGTTCACTGACATTGGGTGTTTTATTGCTGACCTGTCCCAGACTCCAGCTCCTGACACACAGTCTGCCCAGTTGTGTTCCCCTTTCCCACCCCCTGTCACTGACTCTGTGTGTGTGCTTTAACTGTTTATTGTGTGTGCATCTGTACGTATTTTAAATGCCGGTCATGCTAGTTGCTGATGTGGGGATAGGCACTTCTGTGCATGCTTATTCATGAGCCTCCCTTGTTACATATTCTGTGGGTCCTGGATAAAAGTGCATAGGACTGCAGCCTCATTTCCTCTTCCACCTCCCTCCAAAGGGTCGGACATAATATATCCATTTCTAATCCCCCCCAACTGTCCTCTGAGCAGGTCTAGCCCTCCTTTTTTCTGTCTCCCCTAGAATAATAGAACTTAGGAACATAGGAAGCTGCTTTACGGAGTTGGACCACTAGATCTCAAGCTGGGCCCCCCGCAGAGTTATCCCATGGGGTTCGTAGCTCTCCTCCAACTGGCACTTGAAGGGATTTCATCTGCTGCCCTCCTCTGCCTTAGTGCTGAGGTGATGGCAAGCGCTGGAAAGCAGGGGAGTGCCGCTCAGTGGTTGGGCCGGGCCTTCCCTGCTTTCCTCCTTGGGGCCTTAGCAGAGCCTGGAGGGAACAGAGTCGCTTTTGGGTGTCTCCTTTGCTTGTGGTGTTTTTTATGTGGCACAATACATAGGGATTATTGGTAGGAGGCGGAATACACAGCATGGTGGCTTGAAGGCCCTTCTTTTGATTTAAGGCCCATGGCCCATCTGGTCTAACATCCTGATCTCTCAGTGGCCAACCTCCCATTTAAAATTCCTCCCATCAGATGTCAAGGAGATAACTAACTACATAACCTTTAAAAGACACCTGAAGGGGAAGGGTGTTTTTTTTTTTTAAAAAAAGTTTATTGTTTTAATGTATTTTGGAAGCCGCCAAGAGTGGCTGGGGCAAGTCAGATGGGTGGGGTATTATTATTATTATTATTAAATGTGTGGGAAACCAGCAAGCAGGATTCAAGCACAAAAGCCCTCTCCCCTCCTGTGGTTTCTGGCAATTCACAAGCACAGCTGCCTCCAACTTCAGAGGATGAGCACAGCCATCAGTAGCCCCCTCCTTCATGAATTTGTCCAATTCTCTTTTAAAGCCATCCAAATTGGAGGCCATCACTGGCTCCTGAGGGAAGGAGGTCCATGGTTTAACTATGCACTTTCTTTTACCCATCTGGAATCTTCTGATGGATTTTAGCCGGCTCTATGCCTAGGACTGTTGGCAGACTTTCTTTTTATTTTATTGCCTTTCTATCATCTACCTTTTTCTTAATGGAGTTCAAGGTGGTGTACATGGTTCTCCCTCTCCACAATAAACTTGTGGGCATGGCCTAGTGGGGATTTGAACCCTAGTCTCCTACTCTTAATCACTACTCCAAACTGGTTGTGTTCAGGTTCCTTAGTTTTGGCATTATTGGAAATTACTTCTGGTTCTTTATTGGGACAAATTGTGTGGATGGGGTTGCCTTATTCTTTGGTTATTCCTTTTCCCCTGGTTTAGGTTGTTTTTGTGGGGCTTGGGCTGGGGAAGAGCATTGGGGGCTGTTTGTTGCTCAAGAGTAGAATCAGCTGCTTATGCTCACTGCTTATGCTCACTAGCGTATAAAATAGAAAATTTAAAAAAATTATAAATAAAATAGAATCAGATGAATTGATATACAAATAGCTTTACTTAAATTTCTGCAAGTAAACTCCACTCAAGTATACAATTGATAGTACTGATTCTATGTGTAGGAATATATTAGTGGCAATTAAAACTTGGATTTCAGTTCTCTTGGGAATGATTTCAATGGCATGCACTTTGAAATAAAACAAAAATTGTATTTAGTTTAGTGATTGATTAGCTGGGTTGTTGATCGTTGGTTATACTGGGGGGGGGGTAAAGGAATGAATTTATAAATAAATATTTTTTTCTCTTTCATACCTTTTTTGATTAATTGGGTTTTCAGTGGGTATACTGAGGAAATAAATGAATTTATATTTATGAATGAATGAATAAATGTATACTTAATACCTTTTGGAATTAATCACTTGGGTGGTTGAATGGTGGTGGGCACACTGGGAAGATGAATTTTTGCTGCCTTCTTTGATTTTTGGCACATTTGCAAATTTATTTGCGGAGGGCAAGGGGAGGGCAAAATGGGATGCGGTACAATATGAGGAAGAGTGGATACGGAAGATACGGACAATAGCAAATATACTGCAGTGGACACCCCCCCAAAAAAAGGGCAGAATGATAGGGTTTGTTCAAATGGAAGGAGATGCTGGAATTTGGGAGCCAGTTTTCTCACACACAGCGCTCTTCCACCAAGTTGTAAACATCTCTTCTGTTGAGTGCAAGAGGCTTTCTCCCAGCGGAGGGGCATCTACGGATCCAACCTGCTATCTTTGTGTGTGTGTGCGCGCGCGCACCAGGTAGGGGGAACCTTCCCCCCCCCAGATGCTGCCGAACTACAACTTCTGTCACCCCAGACCACACTTGCTGGTGCTGATGGGAGTTGTTGTTGTTAATAATAATAAAAAATAATGATTCAATTTGTATACCATCCTATACCTGCAGGTCTCAGGCCGGTTACAACACAAAACCACAATATAAAAACACAAAATTCATGATAGAAATGTAAACAACCCAATAACCCCCCCCATACATTTTAAAAGGGCACTTTATGTCAATCAGCCAAACATTTGGTTAAAAAGGACGCTTTCGCCTGGCGCCTAAAGGTGTATAATGAAGGTGCCTTGTGAGCCTCCCTGGGAAGAGCATTCCACAAATGGGGAGCCAGTGCAGAAAAGGCCCTGTTCTCGTGTTGCCACCCTCCATACCTCTGGCGGAGGAGGCACACAAAAGAGCTGTAGTTCTGCAATGCTGGGAGAATCAAGTGTTTCCCCACTTATGGAAAAACACAGATTCCACCCCCCCCCTTTCTATTTAAAAATGAGCAAATGTGAATGATGGATAGATAGATCTTGTGGCGAAAAGGCTGCCGTCTTCTCACAATAAACACACCATCGTCACGTCCAACATATTTAACTCCCAGACGAGCGAAAACGGAACCCCTGTCAAAATGTTTGCTGCTTTTGAGTCCAGTCTGCCTGAAGAAAGACAACCTACACGTCGTTATGTTTGTATAAAAGATATTTACTTCAATTATCACACCTAGGGTGCTAGTGAATTATAATAATACATCATGTGAGTTTCGTACAGTGATATTGCTTCTCCATATCATATAGGGACTGTTGTACAGTGCTGAGAACAGAACATTGTATGGCCGGGCCCAAGACAGGAAGGAAATGCCGCCCCCCCAACGGAGGGAGGCCCCCCCCACTCCGTCACAGCCGGCCATATAAAACTTTTTTTTTCTTTAATAAACTTCTGAACAAGAAATAAAATGTTACAAAAGATGAAATCACAGCAACACAACGTGGGGCTTCTCAAAGCTACTTGTACAAAAAAAAAAGAAGACACTTTTTTTGGTCAATTGGGTCTTTGTGAGGATATTTCATTAAAATCTGTGATTGTGAATATAAGAAATGAGCGTCTAAAAACATCTAAGACTTAGTGCGTTACAGGAAAATAATAATAATAATAATATAATATTTATATATATATATATAAAATACTGCTAAAAATGTCGGACACCACAAGTACACGGGGGTAAAATGGAGCTTATCATCAATTTTTTTTTAAAAAAAGAAAATATTCTCAGGAAAAAAAATACACCTTTTTTTTTGTTTCGAGTTCATTTTGTGCTGTGTTAGTAGTCAGGGCAAGTCCAAAGGTTAGCCCGATAAAATGGCAAGTAGTTATTGCACAAATGCAAAAAAAAACAAAAACAAAAACAAAAAATAAAATCTTCAGAGCGCATGACCCGCTGGGAAGGTCTCCTGTGCAAGTCCCCAGGTTTCAATGGGACGTGCACACAAGCCTCTTGAGGCGGATCGTGGCCTTGACTTAAAATTATATATATATATATGTGAAAAGGGACTTCGGGGAAGCAAACAAACAAACAAAAAATTAGGTTGCCATTTACTTTGGATTTAAAACGTCCAAATTCGCACACATGACATTCTCAGAGTGTTGTCCACAGAGCAGAACACACAGTGCCTTTTGGGCAGGGAGGGGTGGGGTGGGGGGAGAGTGGCAGAAAACGGCTTTCGACATTGGAAATGCATAGACTATTTGGAGAAGAAAGAATAACAATTTAAGGGGGGGGGGGGAAAGAAACACCTTTACCAAAAGCTCATTATTTTAAAAGTAGACCTTCCTTACCCCACCCATCACCAGTCCAAACTAGCGCAAGAAAATAAAAAATAAAAAAGGAAGGGGGAAGTGGTTGGGTTTGGCTGGGGGCACGATCCACCAGGACCTCCTCCTTGCTCTCCAGAAGTTTACCAGACATGTTCCCACACGACTCCTGTTCATTTTGATCCTGTGCAGTTGGCTCATGCCCAAAGACCCTTCAAGGGGGCTGCTTGCTCCCAGAGAGGTGATGCACCAATTTGCTTCGGAGACTGAGGAAGGGCAGGGGTGGCATTCAGGGCTAGTCCTACTCAAAGTAGACCCACTGAAGTGAATGGATGTGAGTAACTATCGTTTGGCAAGCTCAAAGGGTCTACTCGGAACAGGACCTAGTTGAAAACAACCCTGGGGCTTCCTGGAATCACCTCACGGGTTTGCTAAATGAGTGGCAAGCCTTCTTCTGCACAGTAACGGGGCTTTTTAAAAGCAAAAAAGGCAACTTTCCCCCATTCATTTTCTTTGTTTCTGCATAAGCTGCTGCCTCTCGTATTACCTCCTCAAAGAACAGTTGCACGCCATACCACTCAACTGTGTTCATCATTACAAATGGGCAGAGAAAGAAGCCATACCTGTCAACTTTTCCCTTTTCTTGCAAGGAATCCTATTCGGAATAAGGGAATTTCCCTTAAAAAAAGGGAAACGTTGACAGCTATGAAAGAAACCCCCTCAGACCTGGACCAATTAGGCAGGGTGGTGCAACACCACAAAATGTACAATTATTTACTGTCTCCTTGTATTTTGACCACCATCAAGTGAGGGAGGTGGGGGAGTGAGAGAAGAGGAGAGGCAACATTTTGATTTTTGCCTCAGGCTCCAAAACTTATTGGGCCTTTCTGGCCTCTGTGGGTGGGGTCTTCTCATCCCCACTCCCTTACCTGAACAGCCCAGAGAATCAATTTCTAGACAACCCCAAAAGCAGGGTGAGATGCAAGGTTGACAGCTGCATGGCTCATGACATCCTTAACCCTCGCCTAAAAGTTTTCAAATGGAGCACGTGTATAGCCATATTCCACGCCAAGCTGCTTTTTAGTCTACTTCTGGAGAGTTACTATGGCACATGGGGCCTGGTGCAGAGGCAATGGAAGGAGCAGAAGTTTCTTTTAAACCCTCCCCCCTCCAAAAAAACAAAACCACACCCCTAGGGTGAGACGTCACTCACAGCATCACCAAAGTCAACACGCTCCGCGCTGCCAGATGTTAGCATGCGATGGGTATTCTCACATAGCAGAAACAGACCTTGCCATTTTAAATTTGGAAAAGACGCACTCAGGTGAAAGAGGAACCTTGCTGAGGAAAGCAGTCTCTCGGCTGAAAATACATTGCTAGAAATGGCAATGAACTTTGGGAACAGCAAAAAAATGCCTCTTCACGGACCCATTCCACAGACTCAAGGAGGCTCAGAGCACTTTGTGCATTTGCTTCTTTCCTTGCCCTCCCCGCCCAAAGCTGTGTCCTTCTAAACTCTCAAAGCGGAAGATCTTTAAATTAAAAACGATTTTATACACATTTACAAAGTATCCAGAATATACAAAGGAATGATATGAGTCTTGGCTGACCACCTGAGGTGCAAGTCAAACCGCGCAGCCACTCGCTTGGGGCAACGTTGCACGCACGAGTCATGCAACTGGGTACACTTGGGACAGATATGTGAGCATGGCCGTTGCAGTTTTATGCAGGAAGCTCTGGAAAGCACTTTGGGAAATAATCATAATAATAATCTCATTACATGTAGGAAAGGCTCAATGTTTGTGCGAGTTTTCGGGATGAAACAAAAGATATGATATGCTCGTGGTACAGTTGATTAACAGAACCACTTCACGGATAAGTGCTGCTGATGATGACTAAAGAGGCAGAAAAGCAGATGTTTTCTATTTGTTTTTAACAAGTCCCAGTTAAACTGGAATGAACTTATTGTTAAGTCCCTTTTCCCAGGAGACTATGAACGAGATGCTTCAGTGCCTTTAAAGGTTGCATAAAACAGGGCGGGTATCGAAGTGGGTGGGGTGGGATGTTTGAGCCACTAAGTGCCTAGCAGATAACTTGCATGATTGTGTCTATCAGGTAGAATAACAGGATTGCAGAGTTGGAAGGGACCCTGAGGGCCATCTAGTCCAACCCCCTGCAAAGTCGTAACTTTGTCTGTCCTGTCATAGCTGGGCTGTGCAAAAGGGCCACCACAGAAGTACAATTTGGCAGGGGATGTCCGCAACACATGTCTGCTCCCCAAATGGAGGCAGAGTTATGTAAAATTGAAATTTGGTAATTACCACTTCAACAGATTGTAGTTACTGGTCTTCAAATCCATTGATGACCAGCTTGGAGGAGTGTTTTGCAGTCACAAACACAAGAGGACAGATGATTACGACGCTTTACCAAAGGAGAACAAAATTGTGGCATGCAAGCAACCACGTGGCAAACCTTTCCTGTGTATCATTGTGCCAAGGAACGAGGCAAATCTATCCACACCTGTAAATGCCTAATAATAATAATTTAAAAAGTGGAGTGCAAAAATTTTTCCCTTGTTGCTTGGTAGGACAATGTCTTACCAAGTGGTTACATTGCAAACTGTGGGACATAACTAGTGCTGGTGCCTGGCTATTTCGCACTGTAGGCAAGGTTATTTTGTGCCATAGGCAACGTAAACTATTTGCATTGCCCTCCCAAAATTAACTTGCAATTTTCAAAAGCAGGTGTCTTGTAGAAATGACATTCTTGAAAGATTATCAGAAATTTTAAGATATCACATAAACTAATCTGTATAAAACTGTGCTCCTCAAAGGTCAGTACTGTGTCCCTCTGAGTAGTTGGCCTAATGAGAGTACCAGCCTTTTTGTAACCACTTGGTAAACGGTCATATACTCAGTGTTCCTAATATGGTGCCACAATTCCACCTGAAATTTCACCAATTATGGATGCCACAATTCCATCCAAGAGGCCACTGCCAGACACTTCAAAGACAGAGGAGCTCATATTTGCTAACTTAACACATTCCATACAGGTTAGCTCCCTGCAAACAAAGTATTTCTTATTGCACAAAGATTTAATGCATGCTATTAAGTGCTTTAGAAAAATTAGTGCCCCAACAACCCAGATTTCTGCATTTTTCTTAATGGATCCTGAGTAGATAGGTATTCTCTGATATGTGCTGAAATCCAAATCTGTATAATCTAGACTGAGAATGTGTAAGAGTTATGCTTGTTAAATTGTTAAAAACTGGGGGGTGGGATGGGGTAATATAATAAAAAAGGAAAGGAAAGGAAATCCAAATCACTGGTTAATTTCAGATTAGAAGAAGCTCACAAATGCAAGTTTGTGAAAGATGTAAATGACAGCAAAATTTAGGACTTTGGCCAAAGGAAGCAAATTGCAAAGCAAAACACAAATTTTCATCTAAATCTCCTAAATAAAACTCAATATATCTGAGAATTATAAAACAGTGTGTATGAATAACCATTGCCCTTCTCTAGTAAACTTGGTTACTTAAATATAGCAAACAACTTTAAAAATGGGAAATACACAACCCTAATTTATTTTTTGAGGGGGCACGCTCTTATTTTTCTCCATCATAATAGACCACAAAAAGAAATGCATTATGATGATTTGCTTTCTTAAAGCCATGAATTTTAAAGCTTATCTCAGCCCTACTGGAATCAAGGAGACACCTTGAACAGCTTGTTATATGCAGGCTCAGTATTTTGTAAGACCATGCTTGCCTCCACCTTCCAAATCTCTGGAGAGCAGAAACTCACAGGAGATTCCCTCTTTGTTCAGCAAGATGTCCAGCATGGACTCCTCATGTGCACAATTCCAACAGAGGGGCATCCATACACACACACACACATTTTGTGTATGTGAATCTGTCTCCCTCACCGAAGAGACCAGGGGAGCTGGTTCAAGCATGACTTCTGTGTGCGCCCCAGTGCACAATGAATCCCTTGCAGGCATGAGTACTTGGTGTGTGCAACTGTGAGGAATAACTGGATCAGGGCGATGGGGTGTTAAAATGATAGGGGAAAGACTGCTATCCTGCACACAGGTGATGCATGCACAGCTACAAGCAGCATGGTGACATGCTAAGGCAGGGAGGGAAAGGTCAGCTTCAACAACCGAGGCCTTAAAATATGCAACCTTTCCCCCTTTGTGGTTACAAACCCTGCATGGCTGCTGGTTATTGCAGAAGGAATCAGCACCCTAAGCGTTCCAGTGTCCGTTGGTGACATTTTAAAGCTTGGCCTCCTGTCCGTGCTCTGACATTATCCAGTTGGATGCTGCCAATGCCAGAGGTACAGACATCCTACATACATAGTAACTTCTGCAGAATATACTTTGAAAACCAGACCCCATAATGCTTATTCCGCATATGTGGCTACAAAGACAACGGGTAAGCAGGCAAATGCATTTGAATCTTCACTGCATCATTGCTAATGCAGCAAAATTTAACTGCAAGCTTTAACAATTATGTTATTGAACAGTACAATCCTATGCAAGTCTACTCATAAGTAAACCATGCTGACTTCAACAGGGCTTTCTACCAGGTAAATGCAGCTTAAGGCAGATTTCATTGGAAGCAAGGCTCACTAGACATGTTTGGCTGAACAACAGTAGCAACTTTCTGAAGGTAAGAGCTGTTTAATAGTGGAAGACTCCCTCTGAAGGTGTTGGATTCCTTGGAAGTTTTTAAGCAGAGGTTGGGTGGCCACCTGTCATGGATGCTTTAGTTGAGATTCCTGCATACAGGGGGTTGGACAAAATGACCCTCGGGACCCCTTTTAACTCTATGATTCTATGATTTCTGAGTAAGCATGCACAGCACTAAAAGGCTTTTGCTACTGATATTAGTGGCAGCTTTCGTTTAATTGCGTTATCTCCAAAAAGCACCTGTAACATGCAAATTGATGTAACTGATTAAAAAGGCAGGTGGTTAATCTAGCATATGGGTATGGGACCAGTGGCCATGCAGATGTTCTTGGACTCCAACTGATATCCGCCCCAGGTAGCATGGGCAGTGGTGATGGGAGTTGAGAGTCCAGCAATATCTCGCAGGTTCCCCACCTCTGATAGCCCTAGAAATTGCAGAGTGACTGCAAAGGACAAGGTACCTTAAAAGATGGTGGCACAAGTGGCTGGCAGGCTGCAGGCAACTTCACATGCTCATATAAGAAAATGCATGCCACCACGCTGCAAATTAAAGGTGCCCCCAAGCACTTGTGTTTATTTCAGCAGTTTCATAAGAGTGGAAAATGAAGATGGGCAGTCCTGACAGGAAGTGGGCTGGCCGTTATCAAATATATATGCCCTGTTCTTCACAACTATATCCAGATTTTGCTATGCACAGGTTGTGCAAAAGCCTCTCTTGTTTGATAAAAAGCACTGCATGTTTTCAAGCCGTTGAAGATTCTTATTCAGGCTGTGTGCCCAAGAAGTGGAACAGTTTGTGCATTGACCAGGTCTAACTGCTGGCCATTCAAGGCTGTTCAAAGACCTACATTTTGGGCAAGTTGTGTTGATCCCAGCCATGTTCATCTGGAGTTGTTTGAGGAAGTAGGTTGTATAATGAATCTGTTTTTTAAAAGGTAAGTAAATGGATGAACCCTGCAAGAATGACACGAGTTAGGCAACTCATTCTACATGCACTCAGAAATGATCCATGCAACTAAATACATTATGTTTTCACCAGAGTAACAAGGATAACAAACTAATTAATGGGTTTAAGTAAATGAATATTTTTGAATTTAACCAATTAATTTCCAATTAAAACAGGATGTCTTGAGTATTTTGGTAATGACTGTTGACTAAAGAAAGACACGCTATTGCTTCGAAAACTATTTGAAGCGTATGTGCTCCTGCTGCTGGCTTCCATGCATGCTTATCAAGGGCCTTTGTGGAAATCTTAATACATAATACATGCCCTTGAGCATATGGAGCCCTCATGTATGGGACTCCCAATATCCTGTTCCTTGCAGTTGTGAAGACTATGAACTGCATGGTACTCAGAGAGTTTGTAGCAGATCCAGGAGTACAGGTTTCCCTTCAAGGACTAAAAAATTGATATTTTTGTGGGTGGGGTGGGTGGGTGTCTAGTTTTTAAATGAATTAAACTAATTAATTTCTTCCATTATGAAACTTATTACTTCAACAATTTTAGCCCTAGGTGCTAGCCACTTTTAAGTGTGCTTGTGCAATACTTTTCTAAGATGCAAAGGTCCACAATTAATCTTTACAGTGGGCGGCAATGTCACTTGTTGGGCTCACAGAGAGCCTTGGGATTCTTCTTCAGTGGAATGCTAGACTATGCATTCTGATCCCAAGTCACAAAAAGAAGTGACTCATTGGACCAGACTGGAAGCACCCTATGTATTTCTGCTCAGAAGCCAGCACTCCTGGGTCCAGTGGGACTCACTCCCAGCCTCTGGGCATATAGGATTATATAGACCTGGGAGTGGAGTTTACTTAACTGGCAGCCTCCATTAGAGAAAGGACAAGAAAGGAAAGCAAACATGCAACGATGAGCATGTCACCCCTTCCGAGGCTGACATTTGCGCAGAGGGATTGCTTAACGTGCCATGGAAAGCAATAACACCTCAGAAAACGGAAGCAAACATGTAAGGTGGCAACTAAAATATTTAGCATTCTGCGTAGGATGGGAGGAATTTTGGTTTCACTACAAATGGTGGCAAAACGCTACTAGATCAATGCACCAGCAAGTTAATTGCATTAAAAAGTCCCAGCAATGTACAACTGAGTTATAAAGAACCTAATTTCTTTAAAAGTCCCAACAACTGGGTGTGGGGCTTAAAAACATCACCCCACTACTTTATTTCAACAGATTGTTTCCACGCGATAGAATTAAGTGCTTACTGGTGCCTGAAACATAAGGCACCAGCAATCTGCTAGTCCTGTGGAGGGAATAGAGGTAGCTTTGTCCATTGGTGTTAGGCTGCTCCTCCTCCTCTCATAACTAACCTTGGAGATAGAAGACCCCCTGGATGTACCCCATAGGAAGTTCTAGTCCACAGGAGACCGACTAGGAGAGCTGTTCTCCTGGTACAGGCCTGGCCAGTGTTCACAATGCAGCTGGCCTGGGGCACATTTAGCACTATCCAGAATACAAGGGGTTGGATGCATAGAACTGTGAGCAGGAGGAGGGAGAGTAGCTAGCGCTGGTCCACAAACCTGTTCTGACTGTTTAAGCAAGTGCTGTGATAGTGTCCACAGCGGTTCCTGGGTCCCTTGCATGTGTGCAAAGCTGGTTCTGCACTGCTTTGCCTTTCTTGCTCCAGGAATCATTCTCTGAGCTAGGGGCACCTACAGGGCATGACACCCATCAGATTCAACCCAGTATGGTTGGCAGTGGCACCTAGCACCCTCCCACCCTAAGGAGCCTCCCTCACTGTCTTCAAGGTTATATAACCATGAATAGGATGAGGAGGCCAAATGATAGGTCCTAATAATAAGAATAAAAGCATGCATTGCTGATGTTGACAATTTCTTGCATTTGCTCAGTCAGAAAGTATCTGAATTCGAGGTGATTCTGCTCCAGGCAGAGCCTCGCACAATCCAATACATTTCTTGGAAAGCAAGGGAGTAGAGTACAGAAATATTTTAGTTCTCAGCAGCAGTGTGGCACCAGCTAACTGGCTTCAACAAGTTTCCAAGGGCATCTAAGTGGTCATGGAGGTGTCTTAAGGGATATCATCAAGGAGGTGTGAACACCATTCCACCAGCCATCACTCCCTAGTGCTCAGAAAGGTTCTCAACTGCAGCCTAAGACTCTGAAACAAAACAACTTCCATGGGTCCTTTCTAAGGAGTTCCCCAACTCTGAACTGCCAAAATCTGACAGTACTGGGGGCTTTTGAAATGGAGCATGAGAGACAGAACTGCTGAGCGTCCTCTGACTGCTGCAATGCTAGTAGAGAATACATTTAAAAAAGAAGCAGCTAAGTATTGTGCTAATAATTTTTTCTTTTTCTTTATCTGATTTGATTAACACTGAAGCTAAGAGTGAGATTTCTTTGCTGTTAGAAAGGAGCAGGGGAATCCTTTTAAATCACAAGGGCATCTATTGCATATTTTTTGAAGCATATTATTCTCTCAACAGCCACACACACAAAAGATAGGAGTGCAACTCTAAGGACCACCTTTCTTATGTTGGAGCTCCTTCGATCTAAAGGTAGGGAGTGGCTTTTAACGAAAATGTATAGTCCTCTGGGAGGTTTACTCACTTCTTTTATAGAGACTGATTCTCTATGAAATTGAATATCAATATACGTATCAAGACTTTGAGATTAGACCACTGAAGAAGCCCGGAAAACTACCTTGGGAGTGTGCTACCTGCCTACTTGCAAGTTAGCTTGATCTTTCAGGTCTGCAGGTTAGTGGTCCTCCTCTGAGATAAATTTACTTGCAAGTCAGTGCCAGCATGCTTTGGAAACGTGGGTCAATACGACAGTTGACAAATAGTGTGAAGGGCTCTGGGTGCGGAATCCGTCCCCCTTTGGTGCTGTGATTAAAGCTACAGTCCAATGCACACTTCCTTGGGAGCAAGTCCAGGCCCGGCTCAATACATTGAGTGGTGTGGGAAGGACAAGGTCGTGCACCTCCCAACCTTTCCAAGCACAGAAGTTTTGCCCAGTCAGCTGCATCTTTCTTCAACACTGGCAATGGGGCGGCACCCTCTCATAGAATCATAGAGTTGGAAGGAGGCAGCTTTGGAGACACAGGTCAGGTTGCATGGTAGACAAAACTTGCTGCTGCTGCTCTCCATCTCCCAGCTTCCGCTGCCCAAGGTAGTTGCCACACTCTGTCTAATGGTAGGGCCGGCTCTGGGCCAAGTCATACTGATGTCAGCGGCACTTACTTTTGATAAAGCATTCATAGGATCAGCTCATTTCCACAAACTCAGAACCTAAAGCTGCTCTGCCCTCTCTCACCGGGACTGCTAAGTGCTCCACCACATGCATGTTATTAAAAGTTGTCTAGGCACACAGGGGAGTCGCTTGTGGGAATGAACAGAGAATTTGGAAGCCAATGCTTTTTGCAGAAGTAGAGCTGTGAAGAATTTCATGAGGCCAGTTATAGACAGCTCTATTTCTCCAAAAAGCATTTGTAAAGAGGGCTTCATTTGGCCTTTCCCCCCCTACAGGGGTGAGAAAAAAATACCTTTTTTCCAGAAAAACAGCACCTGAAAAAGCCTCCCTTTTAGGTGAATTTCACCCACTTGGAAAGAAAGGGCCATGAAGGCAGTGGTGGGTGTTCATTCTCCCTGCTGGATGCCTTCTAGGACTGTAGAATGCCTTGTTGGCAAACTGGAATTATTCTCAGTAGTGCGAGTGTGGCTTACTAAGTAGCGTGAGCTGCTGTCTTCACCTTTGGGGCATTGCACAATAATCCATGCAATGCCAGATGAATCGTGTCAACGATTCTGGATGGGCTCTGGGCATGGCCTTAGTTCATGTGGGACATTAGCCAAGGCTGCAGACTTGCATGAATAGTGCTGCCTTTTCAAGGAAACTTGCCTGCTATAACTGGTATTCTCAACGTAGATTCCCCCAGGGGCAGGGTTTTCTGTAGCACAGGGTGGAAATGTGCTTCCTCACTGAGCTATGGCCCTTCTGTTAAAATTCTCTAGAATATTTTCCCATGGTTTTTTTTTTTGGGGGGGGGGGCTGGCAGGGAACTACTGCATGGCAGTAGGCTTCAGCCATAAAAAAACATTGCCAGGAGTTTGCTGTAAAAGAAAGTATTGGGGAAAGCGCCTATGCATGAGGTGCTGTACAATACAGAACTACACTTGCTGAAATGTGACCTCTTAATGTGGTTTTTCACCACCGTGACTAACAACTACTGGTTTGTAATCCTTTGCGTTGCAATGAACTTGCCAGCCAGGAGCGGGGCCGTTATGCTAGATTTCCCAAGACTGAAAACCGGATTGCAAATGGCACACCTCGCCAGGACCAAATTCAACCAAACCTAGTTGAGAACTAATTGGAAAAGCCAGCCAAAACCTTCTTGCCAATGACACAAGAATCAGATTTTGGATGGAGAAGGCCTTGCACAGATGATTCTGTGAGTCCATGCCAGCCTTTCCCTTCAAAGCCAAAACAGAAATGATGGAAGGAACCAAAATGACAATACAGTGCCAAATATATACTGAAATCTCAAGCGCTTTCCTGCTTCAAATTTGCAGCTGCTGGCAGAGCGGCAACATCTTCTTTGATTTGGCCTAAGAGTGCTTCAGTTCTGTGAATAAGGGTCCCTGCAATGAACCACCTGCCCTAAAGCAAGCTATGCTTCTAGATTTTACACGAGACAGATCTGCTTGGGCCTAGGGAGGAAAAAAGGAAAGAGAAGGTTACACAATATTTACGATATGCTCCACAGGCACCAGGGTGGGGAGGGGAGGAGAAGCACAGCACATGAAAGACAACCAGAATTCTGTTATTTCAAGGCACTTCAATATTGCTTATCAGGATGGGTGGCAGAACTCTGACTGCTCGGCTAGGGCATGCTCTAAACCACACAAGTAACAACGTTATGGGATGCAGGTTTCCATGGGGAGACATCAAATCATGGGGCCCTGACGGCGGCAAGCATCCTCATATCTATCTGGGAGGGGAGGAAACATCAGAACGGGAGATCTATTGCTGTAAGAAAAGATACAAACATCTGAAGGCAAGAACTGATTCCTTCATCGACTCAGACGCTTGGCCCTGATAAAAGTGAAGATGGGTAAGCTGACAGGAAGATTTGAAAAAGAGAGGCAGATCCTGTTTGGAGAAGCAAGTGGAGAATTCTCACGGGAGATACTGAGCAACCCCTTAGTCACGAGTCCCACTCTGATATGCTCACGCAAAATTCCATGCATATGTTAAGAGCCGCTGTACCACGGCCTTCATGTATGTGCCAAGAGCAGAAGGTTTATCTGCTAGGAAAGGGTGATTATGCCTACGTCAAGAATCACCAGCGCTTATTTACTTCTCCAGATTTTCTTCTGGAACAGCTGGGCTTTCTCTGCTGCCCAGATTCTCGTATCAGCCACAATTTTTGCAAATACGTCTCCTCAGATCATCATGGAACAAACCAAGAGCTGTCGGTGGACCTTAAGCTCCAACATTCGGACCCTCAAAACAGTTATGAAATTATAAAATTAACAGCAAGAAGTTGTCAAAGCAAGCCTGCCTTGCAGCCTCCTAGAGCCTTCGTCCTGGGCCATGAAAAGGCATTTTTTTCTTTTAAAGCTACCAAACATTTAAATTTGTGAAGATCTGAACTAAGTGCTGCTGTCAATCCTTGTAAAGAGACTGCAAAATACACAATTGCCTTTAAAAAAAACCAACACATGCAAGGAAGGTGGTTTCACATCTTGTAGCCCCTCCCCCCATATCAATTACTAATGAACTTCAAGCATGTTGAGGTGTAATGTTGGGAACACATTTTTAAAACTCAGAATACCTTTCCCCCTGCCCCCCTCCCCATATCACAAAGAAAAAATATCAATTAGAACTTAAGAAGCAATGAATGCACCATTAAAGTGTCATCAAAAGATGTTGACCTAAGACAAAGTTTTCCATGATACACAATACGGACCCCAAAAAATGAAAGAAAAGAAAAGAAAAAGTCTGTCAATAATATACAGTATGACAACTACATCTTGTAAATTATACCCAATACTGCCGGCAGTCTATCCCTCTAAAGAATATTTGCCCCCTTTCATCCCTAACAATCAGATAATAAAATACAGCACCTATAAATAAGCAAAAATAATATATATATACCGAAATCGTTCTATCGTTAGTTTTAAAGATATGGCAATAAAGGAGTCTAAATCAGCAAACTTGTAGAAGCCGTAACTGATAAAACAGCTTATTGAAAAAAGGTGGCAGTAATGCACTCTATGCGTGCAAGAAGTACGTAAGAAAATACAGACGTATAAAATTGCACACACACTCACGCACACACTCGGCTTTCCACACGGCTCTATGCTCACGCATATACACATAGACAACAGGAGGCGTCAGAGACAATTTGGAAATTTGATTTTGTACTTTGATCAGCCTTGCAGCTTTTGCAAAACAAAGTGGAAGAGCTGACAATTGCGATGGGCGCCATGCTTCTGCGCATGTTTTGGTTAGGTGTTCCGTGGTTTACGTTGCGATTACCGAATGCCACGGGCTCCTCCTGCAAGCCTTTCCCCTTTTTGTTAATGAGGACACCCCCCGCCATAAAGGATGGTGATAATAATAATAATGATAATCCCACAACTGAAACTTAAGAGAGAAATCAGTGCTTGCTGTGGGACCACAGCCAGTGATTAACCAATTAGTTAAGGGTGCTGAAAGGTCCTTTTCTATCTTAGTGGGATGTGAGAACAAGAAAGTGCCCAGTGACTGATCTCACTGCCTGCCATCAAGACAGCTCATTGTCAGTCAGGAGTGGGGAACCCATCGCCCTTCAGATGTTGCTGGACTCCGACTCCCATCAGCCCCAGCTGGCATGGTCAATGGACAAGGTTGGTGGGAGTTGTAGTCAAACATCAACTCAGGGGCCACAGGCTCCCCACTCATGTTCTAAGTGCTTCTCACTGCAAGATGCACCTCCACTCTTCCCAAAGTGGTATCAGCCAAACGCTTCCATCCTTCTAGTCAACACCACCACCCTGCCATGCCCTACGTATAACGTAGGCTCATTATGACACCCACCTGTCTGCAACCAAGTGAGCTAATTTCTTTCAAAAGCTGGTGGTTCTTTTCCCATAGGGCACAAATGACTAATGTAGGCATGTGTGACTAGGCAGGCTGAAGACTTGTAACTGATTTGCAAGGCTGGCATGATGCAATTCAAACTGATCCGATCAAGTACCCATTCCAAGCTGTCTCCCACACCTCCTAGAAATGAGGTCTGATCTGCGTGCTCTGTGGTTAGAGGTTAAAAAGCAGATTATAAAATACCTAGATTTCAGATTTTTTTTTCCAGATTTCTTCCTTTTTCTGTCCTGATTTGGCCTAAAATGGAGTGTATTAAACAAATCCCAGCCCATAAAGAGACCAGAATTGGTTAAAGCTATGAAACGATGTGCACTACAAGTCAATTTTCTATTCCACTTTACAAGAAAAACACTGAAGTCAGCTACCACAAATTAAGATATTTTCCTGATGTGACTTTTCTCTTTTGTTTAAAAAATACGAGGAGTAAATGTGTATTTTTTTTTTAAATCCCAAGTTTTAAACAATATTCTTTTCTTGAAAATATTTAGGAATTCAAACTAGTGTGTTTAGAGTCGGGTTGACTGTGCAATCTCTTAGTGGCAACTGAACAGCTACAAAAAACCTTTTTTTTCTTTTTCTCAAAAAATCTCCCCTTCCATCTTTTTTCGGTTTTCCTGCTTAAAGAAGATAATAGTGTATTATTATCGCTCTGTTTAGCCATTAGATGGCGGATAAAAAGCCCCCCTTTTAAATATGTGGGTTTAATTTTTCTTCTTCTTCTTGTTTGTATATAATTTTTTTTTTTTTAGTTTTAAAGCCCACACCAAAGAGGAGGGCAGAAGGCAAAAGCTGTATGAGTTTTTTTTTCTTCCCCAGAAACTGTGGAAAATCACTTTAGGGCAATTAATAGAAACACTTCGGGGTACAAAAAGCTCGACTACACATTTTCAGTTTTCGTCCTTGAAAACACAAACATAAAACTGGGCTGAAACGCTCCTTTCGTTCTCTATATGCACCTTGGCCTATGGCATTTTTGCCCCGTGGCCTGCAGGGCTGTAAGTGCGGGACACAATTAAAACCAGAAGAGGTCCAAGTGTTTTTTTGTGTGTGTGTTTTTGTTTTTTGTGTTTTACTTCCCCAGCTCCTCAGAGTTGGGTGAGCTTAATCTCAAAACTCCCACTCCACGGGCTCCTCTCGACTTGCGGCCTTCTCTAGGCGGTGGATTATGCTGTTCAAATTCGCTGCCTTCTTTTTCCTCAAGGTGTTGTCCCGCGTGTTCTTCGAGCAAACCGCCTCGGAGAAGCCGAACAGGGTCTGGAGGGAGTTGGTGGCTGGTGTGGAGCTGGTACTTGGCACAATGGGAATTTTCTCCACACGTTCCCCTGCGGCCTTGCAGGAGCTCTCCCCTGTAAGGAGCGAGGTGGAGGCAGCTGAGGTAGAGGCATCCTCTTCTGGAGCAGAGTTTGGTGTCGTCTCCAGAGTTTCTCCTGAATGTAGGGAGCCCGGCGGAGAACTCGGACGCGGCGCTCGGAGCCTCCCCTCGTCGTCAGTGTCGTCCAGGCTCTCCGCCCCCAAGCGGAATGTCTCCGTTTTCTCCGAAGATCCGGCGTCTCGCAGTGCCTCTTCCCCTGCATCGAAAGCTGACGCTGCTCGCCCTCCCTGAGACTTTGTGGTTGTGTTACTGCTGTACTCGTCGGCTTCCAGGCGGCTTCCCGGCTTCCCGTCGGGCGGGCCCTCCGCGTCCACCCCATCACAACTGTCTCCTTCGGAACTGTGAACTGCCCGGCTGCTTCTGGCCGAAGGAGAGTCGCTGGACCCAGCCTGGCTCTGGCCTCCCGCTTGGATCTCTTCGATAAAGAGCTCTCGGCGAATGCGAGACCTGGGCGGGGGGAGAGAAAGTGTAGGCGAGAGGGGAAGACGGTGTAAGACAGTCACTGATATGTCAGTCATGTAAGTTCAGGTGATAATAATAATAATAATAATAATAATAATAATAATAATAATAATAATACAGTGGTACCTCGGGTTAAGAACTTAATTCGTTCTGGAGATCTGTTCTTAACCTGAAACTGTTCTTAACCTGAAGCACCACTTTAACTAATGGGGCCACCCGCTGCCGCTGCACGATTTCTGTTCTCATCCTGAAGCAAAGTTCTTAACCTGAGGTACTATTTCTGGTCCGTAACCTGAAGCGTCTGTAACCTGAGGTACCACTGTAATAATAATTTATTATTCATATCCCGCCCATCTGACTGGGCTTCCTCCGCCACTCTGGGCAGCTCCCAACAGAATATTAAAAACATAACAAAAGATCAAATATTAAAAACTTCCCTAAACAGGGCTGCCTTCAGATGCCTTCTAAAAGTCAGGTAGTGGTTTATTTCCTTGACATCTGATGGGAGCCACTACTGAGAAGGCCCTCTGCGTGGTTCACTGTAACCTCACTTCTCGCAGGGAGGGAACCACCAGAAGGGCCTCGGAGCTGAACCTCAGTGTCTGGGCCAAACGATGGGGTTGGAGACGCTCCTTCATGAATACAGGGCTGAGACCACTTAGGGCTTTAAAAGGTCAGCACCAACACTTTGAATTGTGCTCAGAAATGTACTGGGAGCCAATGTAGGTCTTGATACAACACTAATTATCTTTATAACATTTCCCACTCCTCAAGCAACTAAGAATTCAAGAAGAGCCTGGTGGATCAGGCCAATGGCCCATCTAGTCCAGCATCCTGTTCTCACAGTGGCCAACCCGATGCCCCCAAGGGAACCCCCCCAAGCAGAAGCCAAGCACAAGTCCTCTTGCAAACAGGAGGACGTGCGCCACACCCCCACCTGCTCTCCGCCCTCTGGTGCCGGAGCATGAAGCTCTGCCACTGTGGGGCGCATTTCATAATTGGGATGCCATTTCTGAGAAGACCCTCTGGTGCAGTCACAGACCCCCAAGCTTCACTCAGTGACAGAACAATCAACTATCACTTTACCTGTAATTGTGGAACCAATTAATGACGGTGCTGGTCTTCAAGTTGAGCTGTGTGGCAAGCTCCTCAATGGTTTTTGGTGATGGGTATGGCTTTTGCTGATAGGCTCGCTTCAGAGCTTCTTTCTCTTCTGGGGCCAACACGACTCGCGGCTTCTTTAGCTGATGCTGCGGCTGTGGACTGGCTCCCTGGCTGTAATCGATGCCCGCCGAAGAAGACTCTGAAGGCTGGCTGTCGCTGACCGAGCTGTGCCTTCGCTTCATGTACGCTGAAAGAGAAAAAGGAAACCACAGGGATCATTTCAGGCACAAAGCCATGGAACTGGGAGAGCTGGCATGTATGAAGGGACGGACTGGTAAGCATATGGCAGTGTGGGTGCAGTGGTTAGAGTGCTAGGCTACGACCTGGGGAGCCAGGGTTCAAATCTCCACTCAGCCATGGCGCACACTGGGCGACCTCGGGCCAGCCACCGTCTTTCAGCCTAACATACTTCACTGGGTTGAAATGGACTGAAACTGGAGTGGGGTTGGGGCAGAGAACCATGTATGACACTTTGAGCTCCTTGGAGGAAAAGTGGGATATAAATGTATTATTAACCATCATAAACCAAAGCCAGGATCAGATTGGCAGAGCTCATGGCCACTCTTGCCCTGGCTCTACCCATTTTTGAGATTAAAATGGTGGGCACTTGGGGCCTCTGGGGAGCTGGGTGGCACTGCCCTTTGCTTTGTAGCATGTGCCAATTGGCAACATTGCCCTCGATTGCCTGTCTGCCAGCCAGGGAATGAAGAGAGAAAGGGAGGAGGCAACAGAAATCACAGCTATATTTATTAAATTACTAAGTAACAACAGTGGGACGTGGGTGGCGCTGTGGGTTAAACCACAGAGCCTAGGACTTGCCGATCAGAAGGTCGGTGGTTTGAATCCCCGCGACGGGCTGAGCTCCCGTTGCTCGGTCCCTGCTGCTGCCAACCTAGCAGTTCAAAGCACGTCAAAGTGCAAGTAGATAAATAGGTACCGCTCTGGTGGGAAGGTAAACAGCGTTTCCGTGCGCTGCTTTGGTTCGTCAGAAGCGGCTTAGTCATGCTGGTCACATGACCCAGAAGCTGTACGCCGGCTCCCTCGGCCAATAAAGCGAGATGAGCGCCGTAACCCCAGAGTCGGCCATGACTGGACCTAATGGTCAGGGGGCCCTTTACCTTTAAGTAACAACAACATGTGCAGTGCTTCACGTATATTTTCTCATAATCTTTACAGAAATGCAGCAAGTATTGATATCTCTACTTTGGAGGTAGGTGTGTTGAGGTTTTGCCCCCAGGTCACCTGGTGAGTTCTTGGCAGAGGTACAATTTTGCACCTTATACCTCGGGATTCATAGATCCTTTGCTACACCAGTTTTCAATTTATGTTTAAGGGATGTCAGGTTGCAGACTTGCCCCAGAGCTCCGTAGATCTGGTGTCAGTAAGGGTTGACAGCTAGATGGACCAATGGTCCTAACGTGGTGTAAGGTAACTCATTATAGCCATTTTACAGATGGGTACAGTTGGCAATGCAGCCTGTCCGTGTTGAGTCTCCCACCTGCTCAATAACCTGTACTGTAGGTTATTCCAAGGGTAGCTAATGCGGTACCCTTCAGATGCTGTGGACCACACTGTCTACCCCAGGCTTATTTTCAAGTCCCTGTGTTTACGGCAAAGGTAAGACATGAACCAGGGGCTTTGTGTCCAATCTCTAAGCCAGTGGGGTAAATAAATTGTATGCTAATCTTTTGGTAAGTCAGGATAAGCATTCCCAACTAATGATTTTTTTGCGGGGGGGGAGCAGACAGGAGCTGAGGAGGGCCTGGTTCAGAATGAATCTCCCCCCTGAATGAATAAGATTAAACTGATTAAAATTTAAATAGGGGTGGCGGGGAATTAGGTACAGTGGTGCCTCGCAAGACGAAAAGAATCCGTTCTGCGAGTCTCTTCGTCTTGCGGTTTTTTCGTCTTGTGAAGCAAGCCCATTAGTGGCTTAGCGGATTAGCGCTATTAGCAGCTTAGGGGCTTAGTGGATCAGCTGATAAGCGGCTTAGTGGATCAGCTGATAAGCGGCTTAGCGGATCAGCTGTTAAGCGGCTTAGTGGATCAGCTGATAAGCGGCTTAGCGGATCAGCTGATAAGCGGCTTAGTGGCTTAGAAAAGGGGGGGGGAGGGAAAAAAACCCGCAGGAACTCGCAAGACATTTTCGTCTTGCGAAGCAAGCCCATAGGAAATTCGTTTTGCGAAGCACCTCCAAAACGGAAAACCCTTTCGTCTAGCGGGTTTTCCGTCTTGCGAGGCATTCGTCTTGCGGAGCACCACTGTACTGTGAGTGTGCCTGGGCACAGAATAGCAGAGAGGCCAAAGCACTGCAGGTCGAAACAGAAGTGCCAAAGACACTTGAAAAGCTTTTGACAATGTGCCTCACCAAAGACTCCTAAGGAAGCTTAGAAGTTAAGGACTAAGAAGAGAGGTTCTTTTGTGGATCAGGGGCTCATTTAAGTTGCAGGAAGCAAAAAGTAGGAATAAATGGACAGTTCTCTTGAATACAGTGGTACCTCGGGTTACATATGCTTCAGGTTACAGACTCCGCTAACCCAGAAATAGTACCTCGGGTTAAGAACTTTGCTTCAGGATGAGAACAGAAATCGCATGGTGGTGGCGCGGCAGCAGGAGGCCCCATTAGCTAAAGTGGTGCTTCAGGTTAAGAACAGTTTCAGGTTAAGAACGGACCTCCGGAATGAATTAAGTACTTAACCCGAGGTACCACTGTATTATGTAGAAGCAGACCCCGCCCCCCAGGATTGGTATTTTAACTTGTTCATAAACGATCTAGAGTTAGGATTTAAGTGTTCAGGTGGCCAAGTCTGCTGATGATACTATATTGTTCAGGGTCATTTAAAAAAATAGATTTTGTAAGAGTTCCAAAAGGACCTCTCCAAACTTTGTGAATGGATGGTAAAATGGAAAGTGCAATTCAATGTAAACAAGTATTAAAATAATTGATGCATGTCAGGGCAATAATTTCAAAAATATAGTCATGGAGTCTGTACTGGTGGTGATAATTGTGCCTCATCTGTCATTGCAAGTTCAGACCCCAAGAGCATGTAAGGTAAGAAAGATGGGCATAGCTGCAGGCGTGATGGAAATTACCTTTCTTTTCCATGCGTTTCATGTCCATCAACTTCTCCACGTTGTTGGGGTCGTTGAGCCATAGCTGCATGCGAACAAATGGCTCCCGGCCCTTCAAGCTCAGCTTGTGCCAGGGCTTGGGACGTGCCAGCAGATCTGAGACTGAACCTTGTGTTAGCCCCAGGATTGTCTCCCCAAACAGACGCTGACCTGCAAAGAAGCCAAACATCAAGTTGTATTTGTGCCATGGAGAGAGAAGACAATGCGATAGGAGAAGGCAACACAGACACACACATACATGAAAGCAAAAGGGGCCCAATGTCATTAAGGAACAGAACACCATGCCAGTTAAGCCGTTTGGGCTTCTCCTAAAAAGAGAAGTGGCACAGGACCACCTTTAGGGAGGTGCAGGCAGTTTGTAGGGGGAATCCGCAACTCCTTCAACCCACCGAAAGCTGTTCTACCATTTAAAAAAATCCCAACTGAACCATGTCACATTGAAGGTGGGAGCTGGCCACATTTTATATTCCACGTAGAATTCCTGGAATTTATTGAGCCAGCACATCAGGGTGTAGCCTGCAATAAATGTCTTGCCCTGGTGTGCTTGTTTTCTACATTAAGGGAGTGTTCTTTCTGACTCCCATGTCATGATACAGAAAGAATAATTTGTTTTTGTCAAAGCCTCTGCTTTTGACTCATTTCAGATTGATTCGGTTCTTGAACACATAAAATAAAAGCCAGAGGATCCAATGACTTCACCACCAAACTTGGTGATGCCTGAAATCCTTTCTGATAATCTTCTCCGTATTGTTCCAATTTTGGTAGATGTGCTGCCGAAGCGAGCATGCCTCTAACCCTTTCTGCCCTTAGGATTCTCAGTCTGGGTGCATTTGAACTTCTGCCCACTGATTGAACACCTGACACTCCTGAGAATAATGGGCTGGCATACAGATAACATGTACAGGCCTAATTTTTACTTAAGGCTAAGCCAAACTATAGCTTAGTGAGATCGAGCAAGCATGTAGTTACTCTACGGAGAGCTAAGCTGTAGTTTGGCTAAGAGTTCAGTGTGTGTGAACGCAAGTTCATGGTTTGCCTTGATCTGAACAGCTATGGGCTGCAAACAAGGTGTGTCCTTGGTTTATTGCTAGTGGCTTGTTTGGGGAAGGCAGACCACAGGCCTGAGTTCACATACAATGCCAGGCCAAACCATGGCAGTGCAGCAACAGGAGAACTAAGACAGTTTGGTCTAGTGTTTTGTATGAACCAAGACAATGTTGTTTTTGGTATTATTATTATTTATCACTTATATAGTGCTCTTCAGGGTAGCTCAGTTGGTACAGCATGAAACTCTTAATCTTGGGGTCGTGGGTTCGAGTCCCACATTGGGCAGAAGATTCCTGTATTGCAAGGGGTTGGACTAGATGACACTTGTGGTACCTCCAGATCTACAATTCTATGATTCTATGTACATGGTGCTTTTTAATCAACCTTAGTTACATGAATGCACGTCTTCTCCCCATGCTTTCCCCATCTGCATCCCTACTTGGCTATGGAAGTCTGATAATGACATTTCTTTTTTCTGCTCACACATCTCCATGATTGCATATGCGAAAGTGTGTCGGGGTCAGGACAAAGGGTACCAAAATCCATATCTGGGGTGCTTAAAACTTAGAGTGTTGTGAGCAGCTCTGAGGACTCCTATCAAAAAGTAGTATAGAAATCCACTGAATGGCCAGGCTCCAAATATTTAGACCTTGCCTGGGCAAGTGAGAGGTTTAATACTGCCTGCCAATTGGAGGGGTTGATCTTATTTCTTTCTACACCTGAACTCTGAGGCCTGAGCTGTGGCAGTCCCCATAAACTCTAAATAGCTAAGACACAGCCTCACGGGCATGAGCTTCCTGCTTCAAACTCCAGGGTATCTGAAGAAAATGTTATTCAAAAGAGCTACATCCAAACAAAACTTCCAAGGCCACAAGTGGATGTAAAAGAACAACCAAATTTTCACGAGTTTCTAATTAATCTGGGTGGTCTTGGCTTCCCCTTCAATGCTTTCTAAGCTACCGGGTTTCGGTTTTCAGCTGGGAAAATTAAAGGATTGATTCCCCTGGCTGGGAACACTTCCCACTGTTTAAGGTGAGGACCCTACAATGGAGATAATGGAAACAGGGAGCAGAAGCAGATTGAAACGATTTCCGCCCCGTGTTTCCATCACTGGCTCCTGCCACTCAGAGAACAGCAGATGCTCAAACTGTACTGCAGCTGGACTCCATAACAGCTCCATTCCATTAAGCTAATCGAAACCATTCAATCAATGACCCTAGTGATGCTCACCTTGGAGCCTTCCAAAGAATCTGCTAATAATTTCTCTTGCAAGTGTTTTTAAACTCTTAGTGCAGGTGGACTTCTGCTACTGGCCATGTGGAATTTAGTATGCATCTTCCTTTAGGAAAGATTCCTAGTGAACAGTTCTCCCTTATAACCCTGCTTTAAGCTCAAGGCTTAGCTCCAATGCCTGGGAACAATGACAACCACCTCTGCCCTTTTGGCAACATGCTAATTATACAGGCTCTTCATTTCATAATTACTGGGATGATTCCATCTACCCTTGTTGGTGATCCCAGGCAAGAGTCTCGAAAGCGGGTAGAGATTACAAGGCACAGCAGAGATAGAAGCACCTCCTCTTCAATTGCCCATCCCATCCCATAGATGTAATTTGTGCAGCAATCTTTTTTACATGGGGAAAAAACACAGTGATATTTCCACTTGGAATATGTACCCCAGGCTGGCTGTTTCAGCAACCTATGCCTTACTGATCACAAGGCTTGCTTTTCAAACCCAATAGTAACTAAAAATTTAGCTGAATCCGACCAAAGGCCTATCCAGCATGTCACCCTGTTTCCTACAGTGACCTTGGAGAAACCCATAAGCAGGGCACAAAGGCAATAGTCTTCTCCTGCTACTGTTCTGCGGCAACCAATATTCAGTGGTGCTCTGCCTCTGAAATTTAACCATCATAGTCAACTGTTGTAAATTAGCTTAATAGGAAGTTGGCATATACTGCTAGACCACTGGTCCACCTCTCATCATCCCCTGCACTGATTGACAGCAGCTGTTTCAGACAGGAGTCTTCCCTGGCTCTACCTGGAGATGTTTCTGTATGGATGGTCTTTTCCCTTATCCATCCATGAGTTGGTATAATCTACACACAACTTTTTCCCCATGAAGCCGATTATAAAATGTCCTAAACAAACAAGCCCCTTTCAAAGTTATCTGAGTCAGACATCATCGCTGCACCAGCGAGATTCAAAATATCATTATGTGCTGTGTGAAGAACTTTAGACTGCCCTGAATCTCCTGCCAAGCAATTTCATCAAGTGATCTCCAGTGTCTATTCTTGAGACCACATTCACATACAAAGATAAGCCTATTATGATGTGCATAAGCCACAATGGTCATAAGACCACACTCTCCTATCCCCTCACATGCTGCCAGGATGACAACTTTGGAAGCTCTAAGTTTACTAGACCAGGGCTTTCCATTTCCATTTCATTTGAACTGGGGGATAATGGTTCAACCCTAACTATGGCCAGTTTCAGCTTAAAAACAAATTGGTGTAATATAAACACTGACAACTGGGACACACTGGAGAATAGCCTTGACCAAAGGTGGGCTTTGAAGACTCTCGAACTCAGGACAAAAGGGAGAAACGTGCTAAGAGGAAGGCATGCTTAGCAAACCCTCACCGTGATCAACTCCCACCCGGAAACCTATGTCCCCACTGTGGAAGGATGTGTGGATCCAGAATTGGCCTCCACAGTCACTTATGGACTCACTGTTAAAATCGTGTTTATGGAAGACAGTTTTACTCGGCTACGAATGATCACCAAAGAAGAAAGAAGAAGAAAAAAAAACTGATTTCAAAGCATGGGACTTGCTTCTTTAAATTAGTCGTAGCAAGTGCAATGTATGATCTACAGTCTCAATGAAGGAGGTAGCTGTGGTTCACAAAAACTGAAAGGAAAAGCTTCTGAAGTCTATCTCAACCATGGGAGAGGAAGAAGCAAAGGACCCTGAGGCTGGCTGCAGCTTTTGCACGTCACAATAAGCCATAGTTTATGGTGCAAATGCAGTCTATATTGGTATTTACCAGCACATCTCCATTGCTTAGAGATGTGGCTACATGTATATGTTATAATTCTGCCGAACTGCTGAAAGTAACATCATCTTCTTGAATATCTTAAGCTCTCATTAAAAAGGAGTCTACAAATATATAGTTAAGTGTGTGTGGGCAAAACCTGCTGAAAACTCAGAAGCTGACTTGGTGGATATAAGAACTTTGTGGCTGGAGTGCCCCTTTCAATGAGTAGCTAAGTGAGAATAGTGCAGAATAAATTACACAAAATTTAAGTGAAATTGGGCAAAATGTGTTCAATTTGTGTAATTTAGATAGGCCGATCGCTTGGCTTTTCTTGATGCAGAGTTTGGTAACTCAACCCAGGAAACAGAGCAAACTCAGCCCCTATGCAGTAGTTAATCAGAATGTGACCTTGTGGCTGCTTAACGATACAAGGCAAGAATGACCACACAACACCTGTTCTGCGCTGTCCGCCTCCAGTCCCTTGCCAGGCAGTTGAATGACTGAAGTTAAGACAGGGCTACTACTGTAAGAATCTAAAATTAGGGATCTCCTACATTTCAGATAATGGTTCTGGAGGCACTGTGAATCCTGCCACCATACTTTAAAGTAGCAGCTGACCAGGGGTTTGCTGCTCCTTCCAAATATTTTTTTTATATTCCTCCCTCTATCCCAGGAGTGGGGAGGATGTTGCCCTCCAGAAGTTGCAGGAGTACAACTCCCATCCATCCCTGACACCAGAGGCCAACCATTTCTGGAGGGCCACTCAGGTTCCCCACCCCTGCCGTGTCCCTTCAAATAAGCTCTGCACCCCACAGGTACTTCTAAAAAGATACGGCTGTTTTCACTCAGTGTATCTTTTGTTGTTGCTTTCTACATATTTTTGCTCTTACGCCCTTGCTGTACTCTGTCTGTCTGTCTATCTATCTATCTATCTATCTATCTATCTATCTATCTATCTATCTATTCATGGTTTTATGCTTTTATGGAGCAGACCTCAGCAACAGGAGCATGTTAACATAAACATAACTAATTATAAATCATGCCTGTGAGACATCTGAAAGGACACCTTACTTAAATATAGGAAATCCTGCTTGTGCAGATTCACACAGTACCTGCTAACTATGTCATTGCTGGCATCTGGTTAGCTTCCAGGTACAATACAATGTGATTCTGTGCCCAGAAAAGAGCTCAAAACCATGGGTGGGGAACTTGGGACTCTCCAGATGTTGCTGGAATACAACTCTTGTAAGCCCCTAGTTGGGGCTGTTGGGAGTTTGAGTTCAACCACATCTGGAGAGCTCCCCACCCCTGACTTAAATGGTCTGGTCTAGAGCAGAGGTATTCTGCCTGTAGGAACAGATCCCTTGGCCACATTGCTGCTTGACTAGTACCACATATGGTAAACAGTGGATCCCATATTGCAATTTTAGTTTAAAAATTAATACATGTTTGGGCTAAAGATCATTCCCAGGTCTACTGGTACGGAGTATCTTATTTTACTTTATCAAAATGTACATACTACTCGATTGTATAAAACCCTCTAAGTGGGCTTAGGGATTGCCTTCTTTTGTACAAAGCTCAGTGGTGAGATCCTGCTCCTGGGCTCTTGGCTTCCCGTGACTATAAAGCTGACACTCTGTCCCTGTCAGCCCTGTACTTAAGGTCTTCCAATGAGAGCCTGCTCCAAAATCCAACTTACGGGGAAGCTAACTTCACCAGGAAGAGGCCCTCCTAATACTTAAGATTTTTAAAATAAATAAGTGTATTTATTTGCTGCCATCTCACAGAACATCAGGGCAGTGTACAGCAACTGAAAAAAAAAACACCCTCTAAAAGTGGAATGGACTCCCTCTGGAAGTTGCGGACTCTTCTTCCTAGGAGGTTTTTAAGCAGAGGCCATCCGTCATGGATGCTTAATTGATATTCCTGCATTGCAGGGGGTCGGAGCGGATTACCCTGGGGCTTCCTTCCAGCTTTACAATACTCTGATTCCATGAAAAGTAGTTTTTATTTTATTTCACAACACTGATATACCGCTTGGCTCTAAAAGCCCTGATGCCCTGGAATTCCCTTCCAATAGGAGTTGGCTAAACCTGTAGCCTTTCAGATGCTGCTGGCCTACAAACTCCCATCAGCTCAGCCAGCCTGACAACTGGGAGGGCTGCAGGTTAGCTACCCCTGCCATGCAGCCTCCTCCGTGCTGTCTTTCAGGAAACGTTTTAAAAATTTGGAAAGTCGGATTCTGCCTTGCTACTGCTATGATATACTGTGATGTGCTGTTCTGTTCAACTGTACAATTATGTGGTTTGATCTTTTTTATCGTTGCATATAATTTCCACAATGTTGTTAAGGTGCGAGTGTTTGTGTGGAGTTTTAGAAATGTAGACAGAATGGGCTGGATCTAGAGGACATGTGTCTGCCGCAGGATTAGCAGAAGCCAGTTTTTTCCCCACCCCACCTCCTCCTAATCACAGCCTTGCTTACTAAGCCAGGTGATCACAGTGGTCTTAAACTAGAAAAAGAAAACAAAGGAGAGCCGCTAGCGACCTTGGCTGAGACAGATACAGACAACCAGGGGCCCCAAAACAGAGGTGCTTCCGCCCTTAGCTAATCTAGAGATTTAGGCAAACAGAGGGCAAAAAGGAAACATTGAAATATTGTTCCACACCTAATGCAAGGTTTGGGGTACATTTCTTGCCTCTTCTGCTGCGTTTTAGGCTTGTCAGCCACGCTGTAGAAAAACAAAAATCATGGAGGGGGGAAAAAGATTTATGTAAAGTGACATCAGAACAATAGTTAATAAAAGCACTTTTAAAAATGTTCCTCCTGCAGCACAAGAGGACACAGAATCAGGGACCCTGGTTTTCTGCACACTCTGAAACACGCTGAGAATTTGGCTTCCGGTGTAGAATCCAGAGGAGCCAACCTACTCTGGAGAAGCCCCGGTTTAATTTTTATTTTATTTTTAAAAGTGAGCAAGCTTCTAGCTCTCAAGGATAGGGGGGGAAAACTGAAAAAAATGTATTAATCTGTTAAAGTTCCTGAAACTAGAAGGGGTCTGGGTGGGTGGAAGGGGGGAAGGGATGATTTTACAGCTCCCTGATCCTAACTGCAGCCCACCAATTCACCCAGAGTACCCAAGCACCTCCTTCCCCTTTACAGACTTTGTCGCTGTACTAGTTTGCAATTTGGAGTACATCTTCTAGAGCAGGTGGCAGTGCCTTAAATTGCTAAGGACCCACCTTAGATTTTGCTGAGTTTGCATCCATAATCTGTGCACCCACAGTCAATTGTTTCTACCTGCACAATTGATTCTGCTCATAGTAAACCTGCTGCTTTTGGTTTTTCTGGTTGCAGAATGACTTACAGTAAACCAGCGTCCCTGCATATATAGCATGCAACGACAATGCATCCAAAACCCTACAGGCCCTCGTCTGCATCACCCTTTCAGACTGGCAGGATGTGACTTCACCCCAACAGAATGGGAAACCCATCATGTTAAGTTTGAGCAGTTTAAGCTACAGGTCCTGGCATGACTGGAATACAGTCCCACAATTTTTAATAGCATTGAGTAGATAGCACATTTTAATCTAAGATGGCAGTCAAGTTATTCTGCAATTGGCTAAGAACTGGGAAGCCAGTATTACGGAAGGCTGCCATTTGGAAACAGTAGAAGCTAAGCTTCTGAAAGGGTCATATTATCTAAGAGAGAGAAAGGATACCTAAAGGGTAGCCGCATTTCTACATCAAGAACTGTACATTTTCTGATGACATGTACTCAATGGACCCAATTTACACCTGGTTTTGGTACCATCAGAGCAACTATGCTACGTTATCAGAATTTCTGTAACCAATACAGCTTGGTTGTGTAAAGATGGGTAGATAAACATTATACACAATTTCTGCAGTTTTAGAAAAATGTATTTTTTCAGCATATCCATAGCTATTAATATCAAATTAGTTTCTGTACTCCCCCTGTCTTGGGAGTAATAAGAAACTGATCAAAGACAATCTGCTTCTGCCCCACTCTACATGAATAAAATTCCCTGACATCTTAATTTTACAAAGTTACCAGTTTTCCCCCTTCACTGTGACATAACCAGTACAGAGGGATGCCTACAAATATGAGATCTCATTGTAAGGAATGGTTGTCATGGAGTATTGGCTCTTTTGCCTTATCCTGCAAAGCAGTGTGAACTGTGATGGTGACGGCTGCCAGCCTGCAACCCAACTAATTGTAGAGCGGGTCCCCCCTCTGGGTTGGGGAAATTGAGAGCAGTGGTTCCCAATTAGCTAAGTACTGGGACCTCCTGTTTTTCAAACCAAGTCATGGACCCCCTACTTTTGATAGCTTTATGGTAGTTTTTGTTATGTGAATGGTGCCACAGAACCCCTGGGTGGGTTACGTCCGCAGACCACCAGTGGGGAACGGCTGATCTAAAGTGTTAGGAATCCATGCCAGTCGCTTCCTGTTTCTGCCCAACAGCTTGATCTCATGATGTTCCAGTAATGTGCGGATCACGGAATCAGCTGGGATTGCTAGGATCAGTTGGGTACTGCCATGCTAGTGTCGCAGGCAAACAATCCAGCTGATGCTGGAGTGTTCAGTACCTATGTGATCCTGGCTAACCCTCTAAATTCAGTCATCTAAGTATGATGGGATCTTGTCCCAGGGAAAGCACAATCATGCCATTTAATGTAGTGGTTGAGATGTAGCCACAACTAAAAGGAAAGATATCTGTGAGAAGGACACCAACCACATCCTTCCTGGAAATCTGCCCTGAACCACAAGCAATGAATAAACCCTCTATTACTGTGCCACAATAGGAACTACCTCTGATAATGCAAACGCTGCCACCTAATCGATGGGTATCTAAGAGAGGCCTTGCTAGAAGCAACATAGAACGCAACATGCTCCATGCTCACATGTCATAATCACCTCACATAGAGTTCTTTGCCATATGGGTGGAAATACATACCTTCTTGATTTCCACCTCCAGGAAATTCCCTTCTTCCAACAACTAAAATAGCTATCTGGTCAGTTCAGCCGTTTCAGACCTGGAACTCACTTTTCACTGACTACAGCAATGGGCCCATTTTAAATGTTTACTGTGTATGCCAAACTTTTTGCCTGTTTCTCCTACTTTCTTTTTTAAAAAAAGAACAAGAAGTGGCAATGGTGCTAGTGGTGCAACTCATAGGAAGCTGGAGCATGACTCAGTTTTGGTCACACAAGCCACTGAAGAGCAATGATCCAAAGCATTTTTTATTTTTAAATTTTAAAGAATGATTCTGTATACTTGGGTGCTTTTGATTTGCTTTTCCCAAATCTTGGATTTAGTGTCCACAGCAACAAAGCCATTCATCATATAAAGAATGCTGAGATATGTGGCATTTGGATAATGACATAAAGTAACAAGCAAATTTTGCAGGAACCGTATTAACTTCATTTAGTTCATGGAATAGTTTCCAATTGACTTGCTCCTGACCCAGTTACCTGAGCTGGCTTTAAAAAGGTTCCTGTTTCCAACATTACTTATAAAAAACAAAGATTTTTTTTTAAAAAAAGAACTGTTCTCTTAGAACAATCAGAAGCAGTAAAAAGATATTTACCCAGGTTGTTGTCTGTGAGCACCTCTTTGACCCGCTTTGTGATGCCGTAGGTATCCAGTTCCGGTGACATAGCGACCAATTCTTGAATGCTGAGTGATGAATGGCCAGAGAGGGGCAATGGCGTTGTGGACTGGGACTCTGAAGCAGACGCCTCACTCGACTCCTGCAGCTTGCCCTCCTTACTTGTCTCTATGGCAGGACACGGCTGCTGGACCAGTTCCGTTAGGCTCTTCACAGATTCGCTGGAGCTCATGGGGGACTCGGGAGCAGGACTGCAACTGGCAGATGTCTTTGGGGTGCTTTCTGCAAATCAGCAGGGGAAACAAATAGGGGAAACCAGGGTTAGGCAAAAGACTACTTCATCAAGGTCTTCCTTCCAGACTTCTTACTGCTTATAAGAAAAGTCAACGACCTCATGTTCTCTAAGTTCACCCGTAACCCCTTCATTTCCCACTTTCAGAAATTCCTAGGCTTGCTTGCATGCAACCTGCAACCCCACAGTCTACGGTGCCATGATTTAAATACCAATTTGGAGAAGCCATCCTTGCATGTACATCAATGCAAAAAGTAAGCAAACCTACATTTCAATGCTATAAAAAGACACACGTAGCAATTAACATGCAAAGCCTATCTTATTCTAAGGCAAACCACGGACTCACCCCCCAACTCTGCCTGGCTGCAGCTTTCCAAAGTTACCAGCAGAGACTGAACCTGGGACCTTTTGCATGCAAATCATGTCCCCACCATGTAAGTCAGCAGCCCTACATAATATACCAGGAGCCTGGCGCTCCATATTACTAGAACCCTTATTAGCTTCCGTATTATCTGAACACTAACACCTGGGTTGGAAGAGTGGAGCAGTCAGACTTTCATTTTCTACGAAATTCTAAACACAACCAACAATGCAAACGAAAAGCTTGCACCAGTGCAAGAATGTGGCATTTCGGTCTTCATAAAGTTGATGTAAGGATGCAGGGGAACCCCAAAACAATGCCACATTTCCCTTACTCCTCCTCAAGTGTATATATTCCGTTTGTCTCTGGCATTTCTGCCATTTCCCAAGTTAGCCTTAGTTAAAGAGGAGGGTTTTTTTGTGTGTTTTTTTCATGATGAAACTAGCCAGAACTGAGCCAGAAATGGCACCTCTTATTTTTTGCTGTTCAGCTGGGCTTTGCAAATGGAAGGAACCTTCACTTCTGGGGCTTCAGCTGGCTAGGGCGGAAGATCAGCTGCCCTTAGTGTGCATGTATTTATGTGCATTTTTCTGAGGAGGGGGTTCCATGGCTTTCATCAGATTCTCAGAGGGGTCTATGACCCCAAAAAGGTTGAAAACCCCTGTCTTAGGAAGAATAATGCCTAGGGTATGAAGGAGACCAGGGTGGGTGGGGAGAAGGGAGGGTGGGCTTTTTACTTTAAAGCAAAGGGAGAACATACGGGTGCTGCCACCTTGTGAAATGCCTGGAAAGCAGCAGGTTTTGAGATTTTTCTGCTTCTTCCAACCTTCTTCATGCCAACAGAACTTACGCTTGCTACAACTAAGGAGCAAGCGACTCGAGAAGCAACACACAAAGGAAAGAGATTTTTATTTTATTTTTTAAAAAACCTCTTCCCACCTCCGCAGGTGATGGGCTTAATTGTTGGTGTTCCAGCTAAGGGGAATGAAGAGGACTCAAGAAGCAACACAAGCTGGTTTTTAAAAGCTCCCTGTGCATCATTCCCTCCATTTCTATCTTTTTCACAGATCTTATGGCTGTTGCTCAGATGGTGACAGCAGTCACGAAATTAAAAGATGCCTGCTTCTTGGGAGAAAAGCAATGACAAACCTAGACAGCATCTTGAGAAGTAGAGACATCACCTTGCCAACAAAGGTCCATATAGTAAAAGCTATGGTTTTCCCAGTAGTGATGTATGGAAGTGAGAGCTGGACCATAAAGAAGGCTGATCGCCGAAGAATTGATGCTTTTGAATTATGGTGCTGGAGGAGACTCTTGAGAGTCCCATGGAATGCAAGAAGATCAAACCTCTCCATTCTGAAGGAAATCAGCCCTGAGTGCTCACTGGAAGGACAGATCCTGAAGCTGAGGCTCCAATACTTTGGCTACCTCATGAGAAGAGAAGACTCCCTGGAAAAGACCCTGATGTTGGGAAAGATGGAGGGCACAAGGAGAAGGAGACGACAGAGGATGAGATGGTTGGATGGTGTTCTTGAAGCTACCAGCATGAGTTTGATCAAACTGCGGGAGGCAGTGGAGGACAGAAGTGCCTGGCGTGCTCTGGTCCATGGGGTCACAAAGAGTCAGACACGACTAAACAACAACAACATGGCTGTTGCTACCAGCAGTACATTAAAGTAGCCTTTAAAAAAACCCTCCGGCTTATCGCCCCCCCCCCCCCCGCAACCCCCTGCAATCATCAGGCTGAAATTGATGGGCCTCGTGGTAGCTTTGCCTGCTTACATGACCAGCTCAAGAGGAACAGGGGGCTGGGCCGGAGAAAATGGCCGACCGGCCAGCGTAACTTAAGAAGAGAAAGGTTGTTCTGGATAAGGGAGGGGGAAGCAGGGCTGCATGTGTGTGTGTGTGTGTGTGTTGCTAATTATGGTTTAATATGACCTGGCAACTCTCCCCCTTGGTTGCTTGCCCCAATTTTGCCTGCTTAGTGCTGATGCTGCTTTTCGTCTGAGAGCCCTTGCTGTTTGACAAACCATGCATTTCTCTGCATTTCCTCTATGATGCCCTGCATTTTCTGAAAATTGGTGTGTGTGTGTGTGTGTGTGTGTGTGCGCGTGCGCATGTGCTACTTATGACTTGATTTGATTTGACATGTGATAAGTACAGTGATAGCTGTTGCACATTTTTATGTGGGCATACTAAGTAAAGAAGTGGATTGTACCCTCGATACTGTGATGCTTGAAGGAATATTATTATCTGAACCTGTTGGTAAAGGAACTGCCTGTTTTTTTTAACTCTCTCCCCATGTCTCCCTCCCTCTTCATCAGAAAAGTGCTTTTCCTCAGTGCAGGAAATCAGAGAAATTTGGCGTTGGGGCAGGGAGGGGCTCAGACACCCATGGGGGCTACATGGAAGTCCCCTAAGTGCTGCAAACAGCCTGCAGGTTGCTTACATGTGCTGTATTACCAAAACTAAGATGAAATAACTCCCAGAATTCTTTGCTTCTGTCTCCTGCTCCACTGCCCCCATCCGCTTGTATGACTCTATATTTTTATTCTTATTTCTGTTATTATTGCTGCCCAGTTTTTGACCTTAGATCAAGGTCAGGGCTAAAATGAAACCCTACATTGCTTCTTAATGAACGATCTTTCGTCAATAAACAAAAAGAGGTGTCGATATATTAACTTCTGACAGCATAGCAAGAAAAGTGGCGTAGGAGTTGGGAAAGTAATTGCCAAAGGAATGTCTCATTAAGTAGTACAGACAAACAGTCTTGGTTTTGTTTTGGGTTTTGTTTTTGTCCCTGTATGGCAAACAAAAAAACAGTGAGTATTAACATTTCTTTCAAGAACACAGAGCTGCCAGGACATACTGTCTGTCTCATTCTTGTGAAGAGCTTCACAAGAACTGTACTCTTCCAGAAGTGTACTCCTAATAAATCTGCACGCTGCACATTCTCCAATATTTCATGGACAGAAATGGTGTGTCCCTGTAACCACCCTATTCTCAGAGCAAAATGATCAATGCTTCACTTCATTCCAAATTACTGCAAACTCCATTTACATTTCTTTTAAAATGGACCACTACTGTTTTTTGTTTTTCTTTAAGTATTTAAATTTCACCACGAGTCTGGCTGAATGTACTGGTGGCGGAAGGGAAGCTGCCCACAGACATTTTGTGATCGTGTGTGCCCTGACATGCATGTGCACTAGACTTGGCCTGCATTCTTTTCTTTTTTAAAAATTTAATCTTTATTGGTTTAAAATCAACACAACAAAAGCTTGAAAAAAGAAAAAAAGAAAAAGAAACAAAAGAAGCACAATACATCTCTTACAAAAACAAGAATAGAACAACACATCACAAATGCACAAAAATGTTCCATCAACTTCCAACTTCCTTGATATAGAGTTGGCCTGCATTCACCCCCACCCCCCGCACTTAGAGCTATCAAATGAATGCTACTTTTGTGTGTACTAGCAGAAGTTTAAAAAACATTTCCAACATCTTCTGAAAAGACAAAATAGGGATAGGAGATAGAGAATATTGTACCTGGGATAGGTACAAGAAAACGTGGGCTGTTGGAGTAGGGGCAGAGGAGATAATTATTTCTAATCTGTGCCGCTTTCACAAAATGCTCATTCTTGCATCTGTTCTGTTCCATTTCAGCATATATATATATATTTTTAAAAAACAGTACCGAGATTCATATTATCTTAATGCACATTCTTTTTTAAAAAATACACTATGAATTATGCATTTTAGAAAGACATTTTGGTCATGTTTTGAGAAGAGAGCGGTATTGCAAAATTTGAAGACGTGTGAGACTCTAAGGGCAATTATTCTCCAGTACACACAGTTGTGGGAGGTGTGGATTAGGTGAGCTTGCCTCAGAATTCAAAGAAACCAAATTTCTATGTTAGAACGTACGGCACCTCCTTTTGTGTACAATATTTCAAAAATCCAGACAGAAAAGTTGTTGAGCAACTGTTTTTTGGCAAAGGTGTTGAGCTTTTATTTTTAGTTTCCCCCAAAATTGTTGATTGTGACCGCTGCTATGCTCTGTCTTGCCGGGGTGCTTAAAATGGTTTAGGAACCACTAAACTGGCACCGGAGAGAGAAGGGGTGTGTTAGGAAAAGGACACAAATTATTCCAAGTCCAGTTCTGGCTGAGTCTTCACTGGACAAGGAGATACAAGGGCCCGCCCATTCCCTTTGCAATCATTGGCCTGACTACTTGTAGTAACAATCCTGAGAACCAGCAAAACTCCATTCCGATTGATGTTTGGGGTTGATGTTTAAGAGAGATTTTAAAGTGAGGAACAGGATGAGAAGCAGGACTGTGGCCTCCCTCCTAGATCTCATGTTTCCTTTTGCTTTGTCCATCCTCTGGATTCAAATGAATGAGATCTCTAGGCAGAGGTATTACTACGCCTGCTTATTCCCAGCTGCATGGTCTGGGCAAGTAACAAAATATACAAAACTCCAAAACAAATGTCTAAAATAGCCTCTGCTTGTCCTCAGCCAAATATTTGCTCAAATAAGAACTTCTTCCAATACTACACTTGGCTTCCTTCTTTTTCCAACATGAGTAGTACTATTTGCTTTGGGGAAAAGAAACAAGAATGTCAGAGAAGCTCCGGACGCACACATCAGGAAATTGGTACACACGCCAACTGCAGCACTGGCAACTATGCCCTGACGTTGTTTGCTTTGCACTAAATGCTGGAGTTATAGGGACGCGGGTGGTGCTGTGGGTTAAACCACAGAGCCTAGGGCTTGCTGATCAGAAGGTCGGTGGTTTGAATCCCTGCAACGGGGTGAGCTCCCGTTGCTCAGTCCCTGCTCCTGCCAACCTAGCAGTTCGAAAACACGTCAAAGTGCAAGTAGATAAATAGGTACCGCTCCGGCGGGAAGGTAAACGGCGTTTCCGTGCACTGCTCTGGTTCACCAGAAGCGGCTCAGTCATGCTGGCCACATGACCCAGAAGCTGTACGCCGGCTCCCTCGGCCAGTAAAGAGATGAGCACCACAACCCCAGAGTCGGCCACAACTGGATCTAATGGTCAGGGGTCCCTTTTCCTTTACCTAAATGCTGGCGTTAGAAAGGAAAAGTACAAGTTCCATGTTCCTTTTGCAAGTTCTGTGGGTATGTGACCCCAAAATGGAACCACGTGTGTCCACTTTGGAGCCACTGACCTGTGCGTGGTACCTTCCACTCCCCCCGTTCGTAGGGCTTGGCTTGTTGCGTGTTTGGCTTGCTCATTTGCATGCAACCTCAGCTGCAGGGACAATTCGTGAAATTAGTATATTTAGAATTGATGACATACTGCGGCCCTTGCAGTGGTTTCACATGTCACTCTCCCAAAGAAGGGTCTGTCTGAGACGCTCTCTGCTTCATTACAATGGAGAAGACAGCCGACTGATTTTCCTAGCAACCACTAGAGGCAGATGGCTGAATCAGCCTGCTTTTTCCTGTGCTGCAAGACACTTTGCCGGGAGAAAGGAGCCCTGTTCTTGGAAGGAGTAGCAGTAATCTGGGATGGGAATCTGTGGCCTTCCATATGTTGTTGGCCTCTCAACACCCATCAGTACCGGCTAACATAGCCAGCAGCTTGGGATGATGGCTGCAGTGGTTGAAATTGAGGAGGCCAGCACTAGGACTGGGAGGGCCATTGTGTTTGATTTGATTTGTGCTTTGGGAAGAGTCTCTTTCCCCCCGCATATGAAAGCTTTAATGCCTATTAAGGCTGATACATGCAATTATTACTAAACCATTGTGTTCTTAAAGGAACTTTTTTCTGAATATCTGAACTTCTTTTTTAAAAAAATGATTGCTAGACACCTTTGGTGTAGAAGAAGAGCAAGGTAAAAACTGTAATGAAATAAGTAAGTAAAAGAGAAGGGTATCTGCTCCCTTCCCCAACCTTCAGGAAGGAAAGAAGGAAGGAATTTAAATACACATGTCCATGCCAATGTGTGAAATGATCCTTAGGGAATGGGATGTGTGCAACTAATATACTACCTTGGGTATTTTACAGACAGGCACACCAAAGCTTTTGATGTTAAATAAGAACAAATATAAAAAAGGACACAGGGTGGTATAAGGTTTTCCCTGGCCTCCTTACTGAAGAAGCTCACGCTTGTGAAGTTAAACTCTTTCTGCCTAAGATTTGTCTGCCAAGGAAACCCCGTGCACTTTCTTCAGGGCAACCTTCCCTGATCATCTTGTTCCTAGGAGGTGCAAAGCCCTTTCCAAACAATATGACACTGAGTTAGATAAAGTGAGTAGCACTGTAATAAATCAAAGCTATTTAATAAAAATTACTGAATCGCTTTTTTTTAAAGTATCAAATTGTATTTAGAAAAAGGTGTCTTGGCATTCCCATAAAGGTCCTTTTCAACTCAAGTAATTGGATTTCTTACTTCTTCTTTTTTAAAACAGCTTATGAAAGATGCAAAGGAGAAACCCCTCTTTTCCTTTAAGCCACCGCAGTCCATATGTAATGTTTAAGGCAATAAGAATGCTAGAGATCTAATTTCTTTTCTGTGCCTAGCCTCAGGTCGCTGTGCAGCTGCATCCAAAGCCCAACAAATGTTATTTTTGTATTTGAAGCAGTGAACGAATGGCAGTGTGAATTTGCCCTGATTCACCCATGCGAGGGACCAATTTGGCAGATCATCCATCTTGTTCACTGTACACTGTCAGGGATGGCATGAATTCCGTACATGATAAACAGATTTCTCCTCAGATCTGTGTCCTTTAACCCACAGCAAGGTCAAAATGACGGCTGCCTGGTTAATAAAACTGCATGGTGCTGGTTCAAGCCCCCCTCTCTAATTTTGTCCCTGGTGCCAGCTTAAAGAAATCGCAAACTACAGCAGCTGTGAATTTTCCATGCAAATCTCGGACCACACAATGCAAACCCCACACAGAAATAATACCGGTGTTGGATGGAAATAAAAGGAGAAATGACGGAGAATAATTTGGGGAGGAGGAGAAAGTCAAGTCAGGACTAAATGGAAGCATTGCACTTAACAGCTACCTTTTCCCAACCTGCATGCACCCAAATCTGCTGTCAGCCTGACCATTTGATTACTGGTGAAATGTTATATCACTTGCATTTGCTTTGCGATTTTCATCGGAAACACACAAAGGGATATGAGGTCTCTCCACCCCACCGCAAGAAAAAAATAATCATATATTCAATATGTGATTTCTACAGCCTGTATTTGTAGGGGTCACTATGTGTTCTGGACAGTAGACTAGGGAAATTAAGGGAGAATGGTGTAAGAGAAAGGACTGGAAGTATTATTTTGCCCCCTTCCAAAACCCCCAAGCTGTTCAAAGATGGTCAGGCTGCTCACTAGGGATGGTGCTATCTAGCAGTTAAGGGTTGCTCAACCCTCTTTCCATTTATAATATGAGCCCAAGGTGGCTCATTTGAATAATTAAAACAATAGTTTTAAATAAAATAAAATAAAAAGCCCAACCCAAAAAATACACGTTAAAAATAGTCCAGAGCAGCAGATAAAAAGCACCAAAAGTAAGATGGCCAGACACTCCAAGCAGGCCAAATACCTGCCAGAATAAAAATCTTCAAACTGCTGCTTTCCTCTTGATTCAGAGGATTTTCCTATGGTACCCCATCTCCCTTGTCCTGCAGGAGCCAAAAGGTGCAGAGTAAGTTTAGGGCCCTTTAACAACCAGCCAGCTTGTAGAGACAACAGCTGTCTCTGAAGGACCCTGGGAGCTCTCTAAGGTCCTGCAGGTAGTCTAACTGCCTTGAACTCCTGCCTTGGCCTCTTGATGGGGCATAAAGATATGTATATGTATATACATATATCTATGGGCATAAAAAAGATAAATAGACAGTCCCATCAAGAGTGAACACAAACAATAACATGGTGGCAAATGTAACTATTTTTGCCTGTGTTGTGAGGAGGTGCTATTTGGGGTAGTGAAATGCTTTGCCTCGTTTTTTAGGGTGTGAATTTATGGGTAGCTAGGGCAGCAAAGTCTCTCTGTGCTTTGCACCTTTTAAACACACTCACTGTGGGGACAGGAGGTCTTTGTGTGACTCTTTGGTGTCTGCGGTGGCCATTGATTTCCCATAATGCCTCAGCCTGCATGGAATTATGCTGCAGACCTTCCAGTCCTTAACTACCCCTTTCCCCCCACCCCCTTTAAAAAAAGTGAGTTGAATGATTTTGCTCTCCAGAAGTTGAAATCCGTCTCCCCCAATCTGCAATCCACAAATGGTGCGGAGGGCATTTTGGCCTACCATTTTCAAAAACGAGCTTGTCTGAACTTGACTTTTGTGGAGCTGCTTGCTGAACTCCACTCTGCCGGGCTTTCTTTGGGTTTGACTGCTAAAGAGAAATCTGTTGCTCTGAAGGGGCAAACCTGAACCAGCCAGCCTGCCCTCTTAGCGGGCTCATAAATAAAGCTGCTTTGCAGCATGATCAATCAGTATTTATTTGTTTAGGTTAAAGGTTGTAACAAAGAAGGCGGTACACAAAATGACAAACTGTAAATCAGACAAAATGACAAATCCCAACATGTACACACAAACCCGTAAATCAAAGATTTGACTGGCTAATTTGATGCACTCTATGAATTCTGTCCCCACTGCAACTCTGTCCTCTGTCTCACAGGAGTGCACCTGTTTACTGGGTTCTGTGAGATGTTTTTCTACATCTTGACTCCCTGGTTCATGGATACATAGCCTCCCAAGTCGGCTGAAGCAAGCTCTCCTTCCCAAGGAGTCTGTATAAGCTTCTTTGTTCTCTGTTCCCAGCTGAATTACTTTTCTTCTAAGCACACCCCATCCTTTCCCCATTCTAGCCAAAATTATACTAGGAGCTTCAATTGTAGAGTTGGAAGGGACTATGGGGGTCATCTAGTCCAACTCCCTGCAATGCAGGAGTCTTTTGCCCAACGTGGCGCTTGAACCCACAACTCTGAGATTAAGAATCTCATGCTCTACTGTGTGAGCTATCCCAACATTCAATGACTGGGGCTCATCTATGTTCTATGATGTCAGACGATGACTCAGGGGGCTATGCAGCAAATTAGCCAATCATTGTATTAAAGAAGAGATCTTATTAACAAGGCCACTTTCTAGACCAGCTAGAAAGGCAAAACTTTCTTTGCTTATAGAATGTCCTTGGTGTAAATTGAGGGATCCCTTTCACAGCTATTTCTCAAGCAACTTTTATTGAATTTCATAACAGCGGTTGGTTTCACCTCTGGTTAAAACAAATGACCGCAAAATGATCTAAGAGATCATTTTGGATTCCTAACCTGCAATGTACCTGGAAGTCGCACCCACCTGCAAGTAGTAGGCTAAAACCAGTTTAGCTGGCCTAATGGAAGTCATTCAGATTTTTGTTAGCAGTTTGGATTTCACAGGGCTCAAAAACTGCTTTGGATTTGGAAGACTGCTGAAATTCCAATGGCTAGTACTGTCTGCACACTTACTATGCATCCCTGTGATAAGGGACCAGCCAATAGATTGTACACAAAACACTGCAAGGAACGCAGAAGTTTCCAGGAGCCTTTTTTCCGAAAGGAACTGGTTCTATAAAAAGTGACCCTGGATTTCCCACCATGTGGGGAACGGGGAGCGTAGAACAATGCACAAGATGAAAAGGAAGTGGAACACATGTGGACACGTTCATTCTCTCGCTGCTTCTCAAATCACAGAAACACACATCTTTCCTCAAAAATCCAACACCACCAGGTTCAAAAATTTGAAAAGTGACACTGAAAATTCTATGATATTTGTGAACAAATAGAAGACATTTTCAACAGTGTGTGGAGGATTGATTCCGCAGTGCGCAAGCATGACAGAGGCTTTACATGATACATTTGCTCAGCACCTGTATCACTCAGCTCTCTGACAGGACAAAGAGGCAAATCCAGGGTGTGTGTGTGTGGCTGAAAAAGAGCAGCAGCAGAGAAGGTCCGATGGAGGGCTCCTTTGTGCAAATGCAGCTTCGCTGATCTGAGCCTTTAGCAAGAAGGCAACATAGCTTAAAGCGACATTTTTCCTGCCTACAATAAACAGGGGTTCCAAGCAGGTTTGTGTTTAGAAGTAGTGAGGAAGCAGACTTCCAAGCAGACTAGCACCACAGTAGAGCATTCCTTAGAATGAGGCTGCATGAAAAACAATGGAGGGAGTCAGAGTTCCAATAGCCATACCTGGAGGGCCACTGGTTCTCCATTTCAGCTCTAAACCAACCAATACGGTGGTACCTCGAGTTACAAACACCTCAGTTTACAAATGCTTCAGGTTACAAACTCCGCCAACCTGGAAGAGTTACCTTGAGTTGAGAACTTTGCCCCAGGATGAGAATGGATACCGTGTGCTGGCGGCGCAGCGGCAGCAAGAGGCCCCATTAGCGAAAGCACGCCTCTAGTTAAGAACAGTTTCGGGTTAAGAACGGACCTCCAGAATGAATTAAGTTCATAACTAGAGGTACCACTGTACTTAAAAAGGGAACTACTGTGGATGGTGTGTGCCCAGGCCTCAGAAGAGAGCAGAGGTCTGTGCCATCAGCTCCTGAAGATTGGCACGTAGCACGAGGCCAATGGATTGGCCAGGCCTGGCATAAGCATTTAGAGCTTGGCTGTCTACCTTTGTCTGGTCAATGGACCTGCTGCACCTCAGGATCCCACATGCAGATCAGGTGCCTTAACCTTAAAGGTAAAGGTAAAGGGACCCCTGACCATTAGGTCCAGTCGTGGCCGACACTGGGGTTGCGGCGCTCATCTCGCTTTACTGGCCAAGGGAGCTGGTGTACAGCTTCCGGATCATGTGGCCAGCATGACTAAGCCGCTTCTGGCGAACCAGAGCAGCGCACGGAAACACCGTTTACCTTCCCGCCGGAGCGGTACCTATTTATCTACTTGCACTTTGACGCGCTTTTGAACTGCTAGGCTGGCAGTAGCTGGGACCGAGCAACGGGAATTCACCCTGTCATGGGGATTCAAACCACCGACCTTCTGATTGGTAAGACCTAGGCTCTGTGGTTTAGACCACAGTGCCACAACCTTAAGGGTCCCTAAACTGGGGAAGGCACCCCTTTCAGTTCAGGGTCTGGCATGGCCACCTGCAATGCCTGTCTCACTCTGGTATGGGGCAGCTTTTCCTCAAGAAGCAGCAGGAGTCGTCTAAAAACTCATCCTTGCCTGCCAGCCAGAGACAAGGTTATTAAACCCATGAATATAACCATGAATGAACAAGTGCAGGCCCCATGCACAAGAGACCAAGAAAGAAAGACAGAAAACAACAGCAAAGACAAAATCCACCCTTATGCATACAACTGGGGGGAATTACTAAGGAAGAAAATGAGAAATAAATACTACACTCTCCAGATAGCAAGCAGACAAAGGCCATGTTCAATCGGAAACTGGAGTGGACTGAAAAGCAGATTCACTATGATTTGCCAAGATATGTCTACCATTGATCTGATCCACTATTTAAATTCCAGTGCACGGCCCTCGATCTCCAGTAATAATAACCCAAATTCCATTTAGTGTTCATTTGAGCAGTCAGGATAAAGTCATTTCTTATTATCTCCCCACTGTGTAAAAAACAGCTTGAAGGTAGGAAGTCAGCAAGCATTTCCACCAAAAAGTAATTATCGGGAGTGACATTTTTACTGCTGGCGTGCCATAAGGCGGACTGCGCAGTTGGAAGGACAAGCCGCTGAAGCAAAATGACAGGCCATGCCGTGACATTCCAGCAAAACCCAGACATTATTTTCCTGGCGGTTGGGTCTGATGTACCACTTCTCATTAAGTCCAGGGCCTGGGCTTCAGGTTCATGCCAAACTAGTCAAATCCAAAAGTTATGTATAAATTAATACCGGGGGGCGGGAAAGGACCAACCAGAGAGGGCAGGCAGCTGCTGTGAACTTCTGCTGGGAAGGGTTCCCTGCTCTGGCCATGGCTTCAAAAAAGAAATCGGAAACACATGGCTGTGGAACGTCTACCAAGGGCAGTTCAGGGTCTCTCTTTACCTTTTGATACACCTTCAGGGGGTGGGGGAGAAATCTGAGGATTGCCACAGCAGTGCTTTTCCAAGTTTCTCTTGAGAAAACCTTTTCCATATAGGCTGGGCTATCAAGGGACCCCTGCATGGCTGCCATGGATTTTGGGGACACACTTTAAGTCACACACTCATGCCACAGGTTAGGCCCACTGCCACCCTGTGTGAACAAAGAATGTTGGGGAAGATCAGAAGTTGAGGGCAAAGTGTTGTTCAATGAAGTTTCTCTGCCACTATTGATCTTTTCACTGAAGAACATCCATAGCCCCCACAACTGAGCTTGAAAACTGAACAAGAGGGACACGAGCTGCTCAAAGGGGCCAGTGATGGCACTCTTGATGTCATCAGGATGAGACAGACTGCTAGACACAATAGCAACATCCAGTCAGGGATATTGCCTTCCCTTGTTAAGTCGGGATTCACAGGCAGACCATCCCCAAATCTACTCACCCAAGTGCAGAGGCCAGCCAGCACAACCAGTAACTTTCCCATGTGCTACGCTAAGGTATATTTGTTTGGGTACATCTTTTGCTGCTCTATGTCTTAGGTGTCACTTAACACAAGGTGCTATAAAACAACTGTGGCCAAGCATTGGCAACTATGCCTCCCTTCCCTAATGGTTTTCACAATATGGGCATTCTTCCATAAAGGTGTTCTGTTTTATTATTGACCTGACCCAACCCAAAGGATAACGGGGGGACAAAATAAAAATGGAATGAATGAGCAACAGATTCCATAACACTGTAGTGTGTAATGAAACAAGAGTCAATGATTTGCTTTTCATACCCTAATTCTGCTCTGTGGTAACGTAAACCCACTGCTTTTTATCCTTTCCAAGAGATACTTTCCCTAAGGATGTAAAAACAGCCCTGTTGAATAAACTGAAAGGCAATCTAGTCTAGCATCCAATTTTTTTAAATAGAGGACAACCTGATGCCTTTGGAAAGCCCTCAATCAGAGCACGAAGGTAGTTCTCATCTTGTCTGTTTCCAGATGTACACTGTTTTGTGACACAGAAGTTAGATCAATCCTCCTCCATGATTTTGTCTAATCCTCTTTTTACGTAATCTAAACTCAGAGGTCTTTGTAATGCGCCTTGGCACAATGAACCATCTAGCAAACTGAGAGGACTTCACTTTCTCTCTTAAGTCAAGCTGCTGTGGTCCCATAAAGTGCACTAAGACTTGAACTAGTATTCTGGATTAGTTTTTTAATGGATAATATTATTATGTAAGTAAGGTTTTTTCCTTGTTATATATTAAGTTTATATTATTTCATTGTAATATTGAATTCATCTTATGTTTATTGAATTGTTTTTGCTTTATTTGAACTTTAGATATGCTTTGTGACAGATTCTGCCCCTTCCCCCAAATGTTACATACTTTGATAAGTTGTGACAGCCGTTGTGATGTAATAGATTGAATGCTGAACTTGTTAAAGTTCGTTGGGTGACTACTTCTTAGCCTAACCCACCTCGCAGGATTGTTGTGAGGATAGACTGGGAGGAGATCCATGTACACTGCACTCCAGGGAGTAGATAAAGGTACTTTCAAATGCCCATCAGTTTAATTGGGTGATTCTGAGTTCTAACATTATTCTTTCCCGTTGTAAAACTTAAAGTAATTATCACAGCATACCCATGCACAGGCTCTTTAGGCAGGTTGATGGGTGAACTGAGGCATCAGAGTTCGAAGGGTATTTTGGCCATCAAGTCCAACCCTTTGTTCAGTGCAGGAAATCCAGAACCACAGCATCCCCCAGCAGATGGCTTTCCAGCTTCTGCTTGAAGGCCTTGAGAAAGAGGGAGCCCGCCACACCTCTCAGTCTTTGGTTCCATTCCTGAACTTCCTTACTGTCAGAAAGTTTCTTCCAATGCTTAATTGAAGTATACCCTCCTGTAACTTCAGTCTATTACATTGAAGTCCTGCTCTCTGAGGTAGCTGCACAGAGAGCCAAGTCTTTGCTCTTTGGGTATTTTAAGAACCCCCCACAAAACCTTCTCCATGCTAAATAACATACCTGGTTCCTTCAACCTTTCCCCACAGAACCAATTTTCCTTACCACTGGCCCTTTTCACTGCCATCCACCCAACCCACAGCAATTTGCCTAGATACTTTTAACAATGTGGCACCTGGAACTTAACCATGGTACTTCAGAGGAATGGACCACTTTCCTCCAGCATAGGCCACTGTTGTCTTCTACATGGTCACACTACAAATCTATCTAGCCAAGTGGGGTCTTCTCTAGCTGGCAGGAGCTTTCCAAGGTCTCAGGCACAAGCAGGGGCCTTCCCCAGCTCAGAAACCCAAGATCCTTCAACTAGATATGCTGAGGACTAGAGGACTTCTGCGGACAAGGAGTCCCACCCCCATTCAGACCCCTTCCCTCTATTTTGGGAGGTTATTCTTTACCACAAGCCCTTGACTGCCGCCAACTAGGCTGGTCCTTTTTCACTCTGTGAATATTTGCCTCCCTGCTTCCAAGAGCCAACAATGCTCCTGCAAACCGCCCTGAAGTTATAATAAAAGCTATTAAGGTACATTATTTTACACATCCTCACATTTGCGCCATCCTGCTTTCCTTAATTTGTGATTAAAAAAAATTGTTGAGAGAGGGTACTTAAATGTAGGACAGTCAGTAAAAAGTAATTTATCATCTTCCCGCTTCGGTGGATGCGCTATCAGCCAACTCATTTTCCGCATTCATCATGCAATCAGCCTATTATTTGCATATTAATCAGGCAGTGGACCATGAACGAGCCGCATCCCAGCCAAATGCTGTACTCTCTCAGGAGGAAGACTCAGTAATTATCATACATCAGTGTTATGATGTGGTAATTGATTATAACATCTTTCTGTTGCCCCTGGGGAGTCCCAATGCTAACCCAGCCCTGGGCCTAAATCTCTCTCTCTCTCTCTCTCTCTCTCTCTCTCTCTCTCTCTCCTTCCCTCCCTCTCCCCTTGCTCAGTGTTTTCCCTTCTCTTCTGCTCCCTCCCCTCCCCGTTGCAATTAGTGCATTTTCAAGTTACTTTTCTCATTTTAAATAATCATAGGTTGAAGAGGTGGCAGGAAATCAATTCTGCCGGAACAGAAGATAAAAATATAGAGAGAAGATCACTGGGAAGTTCTGCTGGCCTGGGCAAACCTCGCTGAAACAAACAGGAGGCTTACGTAGGAGAATTTCTCCAGGAGTTGCTGCTCCTCCCGTTATTTATAAAGTGCCTACGTTTTTGTACGTGCTTCACAAAGCCGAAAAACAAACAAGCAGTCCCTGTCTGTCGCAGCCTTACATGTGTTTAATTGTGTCTAATTATAAACATGAAAGAAAAGGAAAATGGCAACCATAAAGAACATTAAAGGGATGAGGATGAAGGTACTCTAGCACAGCTTCTTATTTTCCACAGTGACCAAAGAGATGCCTCCAGGAAGCTCCCCAGCAGAGCTTAAAGGCTGCTACTTATGGTGGTCAGCTGGAAGCACGGCATGAAGGCAATTGGCATTCAGCACCATGCTGCCTCTGAATATGGAGGCCCCAGTTGGCCACCACGCTAACAGCAATTGACAAAACGTCTCCTCTTACGGCAAGCTGGCAACCACCATTGCATCTTGTAGCACTAAATTCCATAAATTAATCCCATATTAAGAATGTAAGAGCAGACCCAGGCTGATCAGATGAAAACTCACGTCTATAGCCCAGCACCCTGTTTCTCACAGTGGCCAACCAGGATGCCTCTGGGAAACCTGTAAGCATGAAGACTATAGGCTTCTCCTGCTGTTTCTGTCCCCCATGCTGCCTCTGATCCTGGAGAGAGCAGCACACAGGCACCATTGGATGGGCAGACCACCCTAAATTCACCAAATCCCTTTTTAAAGCCATTCAAGTTGGCAGCCATCGCTAAATCTTATGGCAGCAAATTCTGTGCATGGTGTGAAGAAGGCCTTCCATCTTTGTTGATTCCAGTATCGTGAAGGAGGGAGAAAACCCTGTTTTGCGACGACATGTCATTTCTGAATCCTCATGACCAATGAATTTCAAGTTATTGTATTAGGAGGGGGGAAAATCTCTATCCACTTTCTCCACATTGTGTCTGTAACCCATGATTGTGCCCCACTTCGTTGTCTTTTTCCTGAACGGAAAAACTTCAAATGATTCAGCCTTTGCTGGTAGAGAGAACGCTCCAGCCACCTGACTGGCCTGTTTTCCTGCTCTGCGGTGCCATTTTTGAGTAGAACTGACTGGGACTGTGCACAGTATTCCAGACATCGCTGCACTGCAAGATTTATATTAAGGCATTGTAATACTGGCTCCTTCCCAGCGGTTGGGGCCCAGTCAAACAAGATTTTGTCCTGCGCAAGCCTCACTGAAACGGAAGGGGCTTATGCAAGAGAGCACTTGTCATGTTTTGGTTGCTGCATACCATGGAGACTGCAGCAAGGTTTGGAAACAGGTTGCGTGAACATGGACAGCTCTAAGTGAGCAACTTGCTTTGACAAAGGTTGGGATAAGACTGGGGCCTTTTCAGCCTCCGTTTCCAGACTGCCTCCTCCAAGCCTAACCACCCTGAGGAGAATATCGAAGCCTGAAAGGGTCAACTCTCCGACCTGAATATGGGCACTGCTCCATAGGCTCCCTCCTTGTGTTGCCGGACTGGTGATATGTCTTCAAACTCAGGAAAGGCTTTGGCCCTTCTGGGATGTTTGTCTGGCGGCTCCTGCCTAACAGCCTCAGGTGCAATGGCCTTCCTATCTTCAGCAACTAGCTCTGAGCCGGAACCTGACCTGGCCCTTGCAACCTCCTCCTCAATGTCCAGATCACAGCTAGTTTCTTTTTTTATAACATTTTTAAAATTACCTTTCAAATTTTACAAAGAATAAATCTCTCAGATCCATTGACTTCCCATGGTGTTCTTTTCTTACCTTATAAAGCTGCTATATTACTTATATTTTACCCATTATAAACACTGATTATAAATTATTAAACTGCAATTTTCATCCGCTGCTATACTTCAAATCCTGCATATGTTTTAACATAACCATAGGGGGTTTTTTTCAAGTAATCCACAAAATATTTCCATTTTTTTATTTTTTTTCTTCATTCTGTTCTTTAATTCTCACACTTAATCTAGCCAGCTCAGCATGTTCTGTCATCTTCATAAGCCAATCTTCTTTCACTGGGACTAGATCACAGCTAGATTCAAAGGTCCTGATAGGGCTTGCTGCTGCTGGATCATGCCTGGGACGTTTATTTGCAGCCATCCCTTCTGCCTACGCTTCCACGCTATTGCTTGCATAATATGTTCTTTCTGCCCCGCCATCAGATAAAACAAAACACTGCAACCTCTGAGGGTAGCAATTGTGAAGTTTTTGGACAAAAGGCAGTTTCAAGCTGCTTTATTTAGGTACCAACTGACAGGCTAATTTCAGTCCCTTTTGCAAAAGGGCACACAAAACATCTGCCAGTTGAAATTGGCACTATTTTAGGATCTGAGTTCCTAAATGGGAAGTTGGGGGCGGGGAAAAGGAGGGGAGAAAATAATAAAAAATGCAACAAAAGTAATAAATAAATAAATGGATAGTATGAGAAGAAATGGAGGGGGACAGAGGGAAAGGAGAGATGACGTCTGCTACCTGCTCTCAGTGCAAGACTATGTGACAAAATTCTAGTAATGGAAATAATTTGTTATTCTGAGGAATGATGGAATTTTGGTGTGTCAGAATGTCATTCTTAACCTGCATCTTCACTGCACCACTTCAGACCATGTGCTGAGCATTCCTTGCAGAGAACAAGTGTGTCAAGGAGACAGACCCTTCTTTTTTGCAGAGCTGCTCTCTATATGGATGGAACTTGTATGGAGAAGCAAGAAATCCCGTGAGCCCTTACAAAAGCTCTGAAGTGGTTCTAAATACACTGTTATTTGCAAAGAAGATCTCTGGGTTCAATCCCAGGCTGTGCTGGCTGGTATGATGGGAGTTGTAGCTCAAAACATCTGGAGGGAATGAGGTGGGGAAAGGCTGTTTTTAAAGGATGCCAGGCAGCAGGCCTCAGCCTGAGATTATGAAGAGTCACTGCCAATCCAGGGGCAAAGCTGGGCTAGATGGACCAAGCGACCGAATGCTTCATATTAGACTAACTGATCTGCATGCAAAAGCTTCCAAATTCCACCCCTGACTTCTCCAGCTAAAGGATCTCAGGTTCTAGGAGGTCTAAGGAACAGTCACTACCTGAAGCCTTATACAGCTGCTGTCAGGCTAGGTGGACTGATGGGAGCTTCAGAGGAGGACTCACAGCACACGCTTTGCAAGCAGAAGAACTCATAGCCAATCCCCAGGAAAAATAGCTCAGATTGCATGTCTGAAAGACGAGCCACAGTATATTGGCCTGGGGCTAGACAGACCAATGGTTTGATCTAGCCTATTTTCAAATTTTATTTTAAAGGTTCCGTTCTGAAAGAACCACTAAAAGATGCAAGGCACTCACTTCCCTAGCAAGGAAACAATTTTCTTTGTTTCAGGGATCTAAACCTAGGTTTGTTTATGCTTCGCTCTGGGACCCCATCCAAGGAAGTGCCGGAGTTCATGCTCAGACATGCACCCTTCACCTCACACGCCCTCAATGCCATTTCCCCTCCAGCTCCTTCAGGAAGGCAGGCTCCCTCAGGCAGCCCAGTGCTAAGGCGACCCCCTGCCAGTTGCAGTGGCACCCAACGGGAAATGCCACCTGGCTGTCAGGAGCCATTGCCAACTGCTTCCACCAGCAGTCAAGGAAGTGCAGAGCGCCTGGTGCTGTCCCCCCAACTGTGACCCTCTTGCTGTGTGATGGTAAACTAGCAGCTCTTCCAGCAAGCAGAGGGCAGATGTCAAGCCCTCCTGCATGGCAAAGCTCTGTACTCTGTAGAAACTCCAAAGTCATTAGCTTGAAAGAGCTGATAGGAAAGATCCCAGAGAGGCTGAAGGAGGAGAAGGTGAGGGGCAGAAGATGCAGAGGAAGGCAAGGGAGCTGTGGGTGGAAAAGGAACTTAGTACAGTGGTACCTGGGGTTACATACACTTCAGGTTACATACGCTTCAGGTTACAGACTCCGCTAATCCAGAAATAGTGCTTCAGGTTAAGAACTTTGCTTCAGGATGAGAACAGAAATCGTGCTCTGGCGGTGCAGCAGCAGCAGGAGGCCCCATTAGCTAAAGTGGTGCTTCAGGTTAAGAACAGTTTCAGATTAAGAACAGACCTCTGGAACGAATTAAGTACTTAACACTGTAGTTAATTTAGGGCGCCTTGACGCTGGAATACTTCCTCTAGGAAGACTTGGCTGGTAATGATTTGGATTTCTTTTTTGCACCAGAGGAAGACCTTTTCATTTCCCCAGGCCTTTTAGACTTACAGTTTTAGATGTTAGCATAGGTAAAGGTAAAGGACCCCAGGACGGTTAAGTCCAGTCTAAGGCGACTATGGGGCTGTGGTGCTCATCTTGCTTTCAGGCCGAGGGAGCTGGCGTTTGTCCGAAGACAGCTTTTCCAGGTCATGTTGCCAGCATGACTAAACCGCTCCTGGCACAACGGGACACTGTGATGGAAACCAGAGTGCACGGAAATGCCGTTTACCTTCCCGCTGCTTGCAGTACCTATTTATCTACTTGCACCGGTGTGCTTTATTATTTACCTGACCATCGTATCAGCTCCTCTAAGGGGTGGGAGAGGAAGACAGCAGTATACATTCTCTAAGTAAAGATAATTAGCAGTAAAGACAATTAGCAGGGTGGCCCAAAAGTAGGCATACTGCTTTAGAATCCACTTTCTTTGTCCTTGACTCAAGATCTCATCATTCACTACATCAGTAAAGAAAAACAATCCTTTTATTTATTAATTAAAAGTATTCCTACTTTTGGGCCACCCTGTATGCTGACCATCCAAAAACTATTAAGCCCTGAAAGACAACAGATGGAAGAACCTTTAAGGACAAGCCCAAGGTAAAGGGGGCAGGAAGCAAAGTAGCTAGATTTCTGAGTACTGTGCCTATAAGACAGGGGCATGCAGAAGTTAGGTTAGGACCAACAGGATATTCTCTGGGTCATTGGCGGCAGATTGGCAAGAGTTGAACAGCAGCAACAACACCTTCCTCTTACTTTTTCCCACCTCAGGTACATTGCTGAAATGAAGAAAGCTAAAAAGAAGCAGACTTCTGTGCAAAAGGACTGTGAACTCAGTTGAGTTCTGCTACTGTAAACCAACACCTAAGGTTCTAAATGTGTTCAGAGGCACTCTGCTTTCTAACTAGATGTCTTTTACGTCCGGCTCTGGTTGGTAGATCTCGGGGTTCTAGTAAAAACCAAGTAGATCCTACAAGGGAGAAGTCTGCCCACCTTTGCAATAAATCATTAGAAACAGCCACAGATCTATGCTCCACCCAATCCCAATGCTTTGGGATGGGTAACAAAATCAACCTGTCCCCTCGCAGAATGGTATAAAATTTAAATCTTGCAGACCCCTTATACCAGTCCCCAGAACTTATATTCCCATCTTAGAATTGCCAGGTTAGGTTTCAAGGCAGCCCAATTATTAATGGAAAACTGTAAGTAGAACCTAGTTCAATGTCCTCACACATATAATTCATTTAACTCAAGTTGCACAAAACCCTCTCCAAAATGCTGCCTTCAAGTAGGAACTCTGCTTCAACATTTACTTCCTTCCTAAGGAGCCTTAGAGCAAATGCCAATTCAAATTATCCTCCAGATTGCACTTTTCACATGCAACGGGCTTTTTTTTTTTTTTTTAATCAGCTTCATTTGTTCCCCAAAGAGCATGGCGGTGAGAATAGGATGCCACAATTCACATTTTGCAGATGCAGAACCAGAGTTTCCCAAGGAAATGTTTTCTTTGGAAGAAGAGTGTCTCTTTATAAGATTTGCGGCTTTAAAGTGCCATATAAGCAGCTACAGGCTTGCAGTCGATAATTTGACCTGTTACTTCAAATCAATTATGAGGTTTTTCATCTTTTGAGCTCCTGGCCATGTGCCCCTTCTTCTCTCTGCCCAGAGCTTCACCCAGCTTCCCTTCCCCTCTTGATTCTGCTGCCCCTTCCTGCTGTATCACTCCCTCTTCTAAGCCCCAACATACTTCCCTAATCTCCACATCTTCCTTGGCATACTGCAGAGGCAGGGAAACCTGTGGATTACAACTCCCATAATCCCTGACCACGCTGGCTGGGGCTGATGGAATTGGAGTCCAACAAGGTTCCAAGCTTTCTCATGTTCCTACATCTTTTTACCCTGCCTTTCCCCTTTCCAGGGTTTGAACAGCCCAGCCACTGGTAGCCAGCGGCTCTTTTGCCTACCACACCTCCCTGTGATGTTAGAAAGAAGTATCACTGCCAGAAGTTTCACCAAAATGGATTTGTGCATGTCACAATACAAATTATCTCAGGATTTTCACTTTAGAAAAAACCCCACCTCTTACTGCATTCCATAACAACCACAATTCCCTGAGCAGCATGAAGCCTGGAATGATGAATGGGACTCAAAAAGAAAGACAAATAAAACGAGAAATCTGAAAGTCCCCCAGGATTACCCTGGACTGTATCAGCAAATTAAGAGTTCCATTTTAGAATGGAGACGGGCAGACCCAAGGTGATACACACGCCATGAAGATGAGCACACTGAGTTCAGTTCTGCTTCCCTGCTTGTGTCTTCAAGTCTTTATAAAGTTAGAACCAGTATATGGGAAAAGAAGATGCCTTGTGAATGAGCTGTACAAAAACTATCTTATAAAGCAGCACCGTTCAAACTGACTAGCCAGTCACTTCTAGCACACCTTTCTGTGGATCCACTCCAGGGAAGAGTCTGTACTGTGAAGTTGCCTTAAAACAGAATTCACAAGTGCACAGTCTCCTAATAAAACATGGTGGTTGACACTGGGGTGTCACAGGCAGCAGCGGAGCAAGCCAATTGGGCACCTGGGGCAGTGTGCGTGCCTTGAGCCCAGGGGCGGGGCCAGCCGCCCATGGGGCGGGGCGTGCCAAGGCAGGATGCTTCATGGGGCCTCTGAGGAGTCTGCATGCCTCCTCCCACTCAGCTGCCCTACAGCTGGGGGGAGGCAGTGGGCGGACCGTTTGGGGCAGCGCGGAGTCTGCAGGCACTCAAGCCGCTGCATCACTCCCAGGAGAGACGTGTGGCTCGGGTGCGCTGCAGGCCCTATGGTGAGTGCCGTCTGGCATTTTGTCACACCCCCTCCAGTGGTGACACCCAGGGTGGCCCGTGCCAACCGCATCCCCCTTCCTCTGCCCCTGGTCAGAAGCTACCAGAAGTGGCAGGGAAATACCACCCTAGTGACCATTAAGGCAAGCTACCCCTATACTTCACATAGAGGAGGGACAGAGACAGCCAATGGGAGAGAGAGTAGTTTGACAAAGGCTACCTATGAAGTTCATCGCAGAGGCAAAATCTGAACAAGAGACGTCTGGGCTTATCCATCACCCTCAACTGCTATGATCCTGTAGCACTTAATGTGAATCATAGGACTATCTTTCTAATTTGAATTGCCATCTAGTACAAAACCAAGGAATTCCCCCACTCCATCCCAAGTCGAATGAACACAATCCACTGAACACCTCTGCTACCCAAAGGACAACACACATGCAGCTATTAATTCCAGAAACTAAGTAGAATATTACTTGGGATGAGGCATTCTCGATGGTGGCACCCAAGCTTTGAAACTCCCTTCTTAGAAAGGTTTGTCTCCCTCCTTTTTGACCTCTAGGCATCTCACTAAAAGTGGTGTGTGTGTGGTGTGTGTGTGTGTGTGTGTGTGTGTGTGTGTTAAGCTATGTTTGTCATTTGTCTGATGCTGCTCAATTAGTTAGATTTTAGTTACTGCACTGTGGGTTTTAAACATAATGCAATTCCTGAATCATAAGGCAGGCTATGCACTTTAACAAGTAAAAACAAAACAAAACAAAAACCAAAGACAGAGTAACTGGGGGAAAATGAGGAATTAAACCTTTTAACTTTTTGAAGGGGAAAAAAACCAGGAAATGGAAGGTGCAACTCCAACACAGCAGAAGAGAATGGAACAAAGGTTGCTCCTCCACGCCCCATGTAGAAGCCAAAACACAACGCAACCAACAAAAGATTTTGTAAGAAAGCAGCTGATTACCTGAGCTTGCGCATCCCTGCTGAAGGGAATCTTGCAGTGATGACACAGAGTGAAGAACTGGAGAAAGAAAAGGAGGACTATCAGGAAGAGATAGGAGAGGAACATAGCCTACAACTTGCCAGCAAAATGAGGGTCATTAAATGGCCCAGGACTAACAGAGAAAAGCAGCACAATATCAAACCAGCTCAATTCCCATTCCTTTATACCAGGAAAGTGGAACCTGCTGCTGAACTACAACTCCCATCATTCCTGATCACTGGCCATGCTGCCTGGGGCTGAAGCTGGACTCCAGGAACTTCTGGAGGGCCTGGAGTTAGACACCCCTACTTTAAACCTAGATCAGATGTGGAGAACCTGCAACTCTCCAGATGTTGTTGCACTCCCCTCAGCCCCAGCCAACATAACCAGCAGTCTGGGATGTTGAGATTTTGTAGTAAGCAGTATCTAGAGAGCCACAGGCTCCCCATCTCTGATCCAGGGGATGGTTTGGAGGAGACTCTAGGGCAGGTACAGAGGATACCCACAGTTATCTGCTCTCTACATATGGTAGAGGAGCAAGAACTTGCCTATGGAGCAACACTCCCAAATACTGTATTTGCATAGGGCACAACATATGTAAAATCCAATGCCTATAGGCCCAAATGGTGTGATTGATTCATTTCCCCACCCCTGACTGACTGGGGAATAGACTGTGTGATTTAGGTATGCACCCTATTAAAATGTGATACCCGTGCATGGATGCTCCAGGGTGCGCAAGGCAAGCCTGGTTGATGGAACAAGAAGGGCTCTCTCGCTCACCCCTACCATGCATACAGAAGAGGCAAATAAGGGATTCCTGCTGCTCAACTGAGGTTGGTTCCACACAGTTAAGTGCCTCATAAGCAGCCAGTTTTACTTCTGCTTGTGTGGGTCAACATTTATATTACAAGAAGTGTCCAAATGCAGTGTTGACAATCACAAGAGGAAGTGGACAATTCTGTAAAATCTAGTAAGTGTGAAAAATCCAGAGATCAACTGGACAGTTATCAAGTAGCTCTTTGTCAGCATCCTCCATGATTTCAGCTGTTCACCCAATATGCAAATGCCAGAAAGCACGGGACCTTCCCTTGTGATGGTCAACAGTCTCTGCATCATATTTAAGTTTCTTTCAGATAATTGAGGAATGCCCTCTCTAGCAGGCCATTGCCAAGACCTTTAAAGTCTCATCCTAATGAAATTGTGCCTTTCTTCCACACCCACTTGGTGCTTTCAACCATAAATAAAAACTATCCAATGAAATCCTGCCCAAATGCACCAGTTTTGATCTGCTATTTGTTAAAATTTCCACCTTGAAAGGCATTTAACATTCTCTCTGCATAGAAGCAAAGCCTGAAAATTACCTTAATTAGTTTAGGCACTGAGTCTGCTTGGTGATGGGGTGGAATCTTAAAATTGAGGCGCTAGGTACTGGATTTCTTGCATCTGCATTCTAGATCCATTTGAAATAGGATCCAAGAGCCCTCCAGAGTTTGGGCTGATCTGAAGTAGATGTTTTTATCTGCAAACTTCCCAGGGCTGGTGGGATGACTGGGAGAGCTCCTGGGAAGCACTGTGATAAGCCTCAGGACCACACAGCATGCAGTTTCCATGTTTCCATGTGTTGCTGCAAATATTCCTGGCCCTAATAAAGCAGCTACTTCTAGCCCCCACCCCCATTTTTGCAAGTCAAGGGTAGGGAAAGTGCAGGCTGTATGATAGCCCCATCAGACTCTTAGAGATGTCTGGGGTCAGAAGGAGGATTAGTGGCTTTGCCGATTCAGAATGGATCCAAATTAAATTCAAATTACTTTCCAACACTTGGCAAATGTCCTCCAAGTTAATCGGATTCACGTGGAATCATTCTGAATAGGATGGTGGAGGATGGGTGGACCAACTCACTTCTAGTCCCCAATGCCCTTTAACTGTAAAAGAAAGGACTCTAAGCAAAGAAAGGAATAACTCAAGCCTCCTGCATAATTCCACAGTGAAGTGGACCACTTTGCAAGGCTAACTTGCTCCCTCCGTCTTGAGGCAAGAATGCTAAAGGAAAGGGAGGCAGAAAAACAGGTGCAACTTGAGTTCCTGAAGCCCCAGCATTGAGAAACACCACCAAGGGATGCAGGTACCCTCCATCCAGCACATTTACGGAGGCATACAGGTTGCAGGCATGAGTGCATTGAAAGAGAGTGCAGCTTCACCTTTTCCTGGAATTGCTCAATTCTTCCTTAGGGAAGCCCAACTTATGGGTTTTTTTGGGTTTGGGTGGGAATGCCTCCTGCCTTAATGTGGTTTCCAAAAGTAGGGCAACCACTCACCCACTGGGGAGCTTATCGGGCCCAAAGATAAGGGAAAGATGGCAGCTGCAGTCCACTCTGTCATCTTATGCAAAACCAGTAAGGGAGGGGGTGATTCTGCTGAAAGGGCGTTTGTGGTCATGGCCACAGTGTTGCACACACATCAGGCTGCGTTTCCCCCCCTACTGCAGGGCATTTCCCCTTTCAGACACTGCCCAGGAGCCGGAAAACACACCAAAACAGCAGCTGCCTTCTCAACACCAGTGAGTGGCAGCTCTGGAGGCACCCAGTTACCTATTCTATGAAGGATAAAGACAACAACCACTGATGCTTTATGCATGTGTTGTGTGTGTATGAGAGAGAGAAAGAGATGTCTGAGTGTGAATGGGGTGTGTTTGCGACTTTGGTCCCAACCTGCACGTGCTTGCCCCCTCCCACCTTGAAACATTCTCTAGAAAGGAAGGCAGCCCACCAGCTGAAAAAGATTTAGCACTACAGTCTAAATGGAAGGGTGCAAAACCAAAGGAAACACTGTGAAAGCCGAGCCTTTGTATGGCATTAAAAAAACACACCAAAAGAGTCCAACTGTCTACTTACCCTGGCCTTGGGGCTGCCCTTGGGATGGCAAGACTCCCTGCCCCAGTTCACCGTTTAGCCAGAGCTGCATGCGGATGAATGGCTCGCGGCCTTTCTGCGTCAACTTGCTCCATGGCTTTGGCCGGGACAGCATGTCACTGACGCTGCCCTGGGAGAGGCCCAGCACCTGGAGGGAAGCAACCACAGAGGACACGGGATTAACAGTGCCCTGGATTGGAACTGGGAAGATCAGAGGGTGGCCTGCAGGCCACATGCAGCTCTTATTCCTCAAGAGAGACAGCTGCTAGAGGAGAGGTGGTGCCACACTCTGCCTTCTTCAACCTGCTGGCAGGAAGAGTGCTGGGTGCCACAACAGCACTTTTAACCATTCTTATTGATATGAATGCCTTCAGCTGAATCTCTGGTTATCTGTTGTTTGCCCTTCCGAGCTGGCAAGGGGGGGAGCATTGAAGCAAAGGAACTACATGGAAGTAAGACAAGTGGAAAAAGCAGCTGGGTGTTTACTGTCCATGTTCCATGTGCTATCCAACAGATACAAAGGTGTCATGGGCTTTGAAGACACTCAAAGTCAGGACGAAAGGGAGAAACGTGCTAAGAGGAAGGCATGCTTGGCAAATCCACACCATGATCAACTCCTGCCCTGAAACCAATGTCCCCACTGTGGAAGGATGTGTGGATCCAGAATTGGCCTCCACAGTCACTTACGGACTCATTGTCAATACCGTGTTTATGGAAGACAATCTTACTCGGCTACGAGTGATCGCCAAAGAAGAAGACCCGGGAGACTCACACAACACCCTTGTGCTGGAAGACACTGAGCAATTTTCTGCCACTCAGCAAGCAGGGGATAGATGTTTGGCATCATTCCTCTACCACCTCCACCTCCACCATTCTGTGGCTCTTACTCCCAATAAGCCTGTTGGTGGAGAGTCTCCCTCTTTCTGGTTTTCCTTCAAAGCCCAATTCTTTGACAAATACAGGTTCTTGCAAGAGGATGAATAAAATATGCAAATTAATAAATCAGATAAATTTGCCATTCTCCCCTTCTGCAGATAATGTTCCAGACGGTCATAAGGCCACCATCACAATGCACACAAACCAACAAACTAGCTCCAGCTAAGCGCTTACCTTTTCCCCAAATATCCTTTGGCAGATGCCGTTCTTCGCTAGCTTCTCTTTGACCTGACGGGTTAGCTCTATTGTATCCACTTCCTGGTACATATAAATCTCATACTGCTCGGGGGTCAATGGAGGAACGGAAGGTTTAGATGGCTTTGCTAAAGAAACAATGGGGGAGGAAGGGAGGGGGCTGTTCTGCGGCGTCTCACTGCGGCTAGCCCCTGTCACACTCAGTTCAGAGCTCTGGGAATAGGGTGACTCTGCGTTGGGCCACTCTTTCCAGTAGTCCGAAGAGGAAGGCCCTTGAAGCTGCTGGTTACGGTCCGACCGAGATTGGCTGCTGGCCTTCTCCTTCCCGCTGGTGGTTTCCTCCACTTTGGGGTCATCTGGAGGGGGGGCGGCATTCCTTCTGTCAGGCTGCACAGTGTTCCACCAGTGGTCCTTCCACACCCCGCTGCGCCCCAGTTCATTTTTAACGTGCCTCAGCACCCCTTGCGTTGAATCAGACATCCCGTGGAGGTCCAGGATGGGGGCCTCTTGGGCCTCCTTCTTCAGACCAGAGAGAGTCTGCAGGGAGGAGATGCTGGAATCCACAGACGACGAGTGCTTCTTCAAGGACATGGCCAGGGGGGAATAACTGGCAACCGAAGAAATGGCGGGCGTGGGGACAAGTTTTGGGGACAAGATGGAGATCTCAGCTTGGGACAGAGGGGTTGCTTTTAAGGCAGGTTCGAGGGCGGCCTGCTGTGCTTCCATCTCTCGCCGGGCTTGCTGCAGAATGGACCGGATGGCATCGTCGGATCCACCAGTGCTCGAGGTGGAAGGTGGCTGAGCCGGCTCAGCTATGGGGATAAACAAAGAAGGCATGGTGAGATGTTGTGGCCCATGTATCTGATTTCGCCAACACATTGGAATCAAAATCTTGCTGCCCAACCCCATGGTGCAAACCAGAGAGGCAGGCCCAGAGAAAATGTCATTTACTGGTTAATCTCCAATGTTTGTCTCAGAAGGTTGTTTCTGAAATTTGCAAGCCAACCTCTGTGGAAATCCTTTACTAGAAACTGATGGAAATAAAGGAGAGAGATGGCTCTTTCCCAAAATTACTTGACTGGAACCCTGAGGTCTACCAGTAAGCGAGAGATTTTCATTAACTTTCTCATGCCCCACAAAATACCTAGAATTACTGGTGAATGGTCAATAGTCCTTGACTTTTCAACACTCTGTTGTCTATGATTACATGAACATCACCTTACTTATCAATGTTTTAATCATTCCAGTTCTCTATATTAGAGAATAAAGAGCAACACATTCCTTGACTTTCAAACAATTTGCTATTGCTATTGACATACAGACATCAGACTTGCGCCTGGACACTGATTGTGATGTCACCAACATCACAAGCAATATCAAAAGAATAGAAGGACACGGTTCTCATTCTGAACTACTGGGCTGCTCATATAGTGCGGCACACACTTGAAGGGACCATGAAGAAAGCAAAGCTGTGATAATTTGTCACCAAGAAGACAGAGCACTCAGCAACCTGCCTCTGCAATGGAGTTGCAGTTTGCTTTTTCCTCTGCATCTCTCCTACCCACTGCACCCATGTCTTGGATATTTTCTGTCCTGCTTCACTTCACTGGCCTAGTTTGCATATCACACCAAGCAAAATTACGGCTTCGCCACGAGTGTGGACTTGCAGAAAGGAGTTTGCTTCACTCCTCCCGAATTGTTCTACTGCTTTGTTGCACTGAGCCAAGCTGTGTTTGGCTTATGCATTTTATCTGAACTTGGGCTCATGGTTTAGCTCTTCTAGACAAGCCACAAGCCATAAACCATGGGACAAACCTTGGTTACAGCTCGTGGGAAGTCTACAGTGAACTAAACCATGAGCCCGGGTTTGGATGACATTATGCTTTAGATCAGTGCAACAGAATGACTGGGGAAGAGCAAAGCAGGCACCAACTCATCTCTGGGAGTCTGCACATTTGCACTAAGTCCTTGTGTGATGTTTGAATGAAACCACTGTGTTCCTAGGCTTCTTCAAACACTCATCTCTGCATTCTGCTTTCCATGAGATGTAGTAATCCCCCCCCCCACATTTTCTCTGTGACGAAACTGAATGCAAAATAAAACCCACTGAAGATTGTGGGAATATGAAAAATATATTTCATTGTCATATTTTAATTAACTTTCTGTACATAACTAAACCTGCATACACACCAGTTTAACTGTTGAAGTTTCCTGAAACTTCCAACATTCCACTTCATTATGAGAGAGGGAGAAAAACTTTTCTCTATCCACTTTTTGCATGCCATTCAGTTTTAGACACTTCCATCAAGTCATCCCTTACTCACCTTTGCTCTAAACTAAAAAGTCCCTGATGCTGCAATGGGTTTTCTTAACCCTTTAGTGGCACACAACAGGCAGGTTAAAGTTTTTCGCACACTCTTAAGTCTCTTGCCAATAGTTTCCAGGGCATCCTGAGGTTCAGGGTCACTCCAACCAGAAGCTCCTACCTGTTTTCTGTACCTGCAGCTCCCTTTTTGCTTGCTCTAGGATGGATTTGATAGCTTCATCAGAGCCTGCCTCTGTGGCTCGGATTCTTGTGGTGATGTTACCTGGAAGAAAGGGGGAAATGATCAGCTGTTAAGCAGCTTTCTGGGGATCAGCATTTCCATTCAAAATCTGTTGTCAGCGAAGCACTTTGAGAGAACTAGAGGAACATAATAAATAAAACAAGGAGCTGCAGTCACATCTGGTACTCCTATGCATATGCAAAATGCAGTATTTTCTTTGCAGGTTCAAACTGCCGCCCTCTGCCCCCAGTTGAGAATTTTACAGTTCTGCTTTTTAATACTGTCTGCACTCTTTCCTTGAATCCTATATTTCCCGCGCAATCTGGTTTTTTAAAAAATGGTACAATGTAATGTATGGATGTGATGTGAGCTGCTTTAGGGACTCTGGTCAAGAGGTAGGGTGCACATCTAAGAAATATACTGATCCATGCTATCTAGCCAAGCACTGTCTCCTACATATGGGAGAGGCTCTCCAAGGTCTCCGGTGGGGGAAAGGCTTCCCTATCACCTCCCATGTGAGATCGTCTTAACTTATGGTGCCAAGGAATGAATCTGAAACTTTCTGCACGTGAAGCATGTGTCTCACCATTGTGCTTCGCCCTCTCAAACTTCTCTGAATCTCGAGATAATTTGGCAAAGTTCTCTAGCGCTGTAATCTTGCAACAAGGATTTATAACAATATTTCTGTGACCTATTTAAAAACATGTGGTTCCTTTCAACCCACCAGCAATGCAAAGAGTTATTAAAAAGCACAAATTGGCATGTTCTTTCTCACATTTCTTGAAAAAAAGAAAAAGAAAAATCTGCTAGATTTCAAAAGCAAAATATTATTCTGAATATAGCACAGTATTGCAGGCTGGAATAGGAAACGGACATAAGGAGGGGGAGGGAACACTTGAAATATCTTGGTCACTCTCCAAGTTGGCATTATGACAAAATATCATTCTAATTTTTCCTTAAGCATGAATTCTCTCTTTTTAGAAAACTAGAGGCAGAAAAATCCTAAAATTTTGAAACCTGTTTTGTGCCATCACCCTTGATTAAAAAACGTACCATGGTATTCCTTTTCGGTGCTACAGGAACATGCTTCCTGCACTTAAGCTGTACGTGGATATGAGGAGGGTGCCTAAGGCAGAATACTTTAGGCTCCTGTCCCTTATGTCTCCAGGGCAGTAGGGACTGTTACTAGAGTTTGGGTGGTAAGTGGCAGCAACTTATGTTACCCCGAGGTATTTTGGCATCCGTGGCGGAAAAATCCAACTGGCATTCATCTCCCCCCCCCCATAAACAATAAAGTTATCCCACAAAAGCCTTATTAAAATGAATGGGAGCTGCAAGTGAATCCCATCAGGACCAGTTCTGTGCGGTCTTTTTTTTCTGCTGCTCTTGACGGCACCCATCAGTTGCCCATCTGTTGCCTCATGGAAGAGACGCCTCTGCTTGCAATCCAGTAGTTGATTCACACCAATTCAGTTTTTATTCTCTGTTGTGCTACAATCCATTTTCTATTTTGTACACCAGTCTTATATACTCATAGGTGAGCAGTGCAAGAGTAATAATGTGAGCTGAAACGGGAAGAGTTCCCCTAGCCTAGGAGGACTCTATGAATGGGGTCTTCTCAGGGTCACAGAATCTAGGATCGGGAACAAATGCGTGGCATGGCTTGCAGTGGGGAGTGGCTCATTAGGGTAAGTGTGGCACTCAGCCTGTCCTTAGCTAGCCCCTCACTATCTTCTGACTTACAACCAGTCCAAGGGGTGACCCTGCCTGTCAGCTTCCTCCTGTGTTGCCCTTGTAGAATTCAGCAGGGAGGGAGGAGGCAGATGGGGACAAAACTAGAATTACAGTGCTATCTCGGGTTACAAACACTTCGGGTTACGAGTTTTCAGGTTGCGGACCGCGGGAAACCTGGAAGTACCGGAAAGGGTTACTTCTGGGTTTCGCCGCTTGTGCATGCGCAGAAGCACCAAATCACGTCACACATGTGCGCAGATGCAACGCTGAGGGTTGTGGACATGCCTCCGTCATGGATTACGTCCGCAATCCGAGGTTCCACTGTAGTTGGCTCGGCCTGTCATTAGCTCTGGCGCCACCTACTGGTGGGCTTCCTGCCTTCTGCCCTCTCAGTCTCAATGAGCACCAGCCACCACTGATGGCTTGGCTTACGTAAATAATATTCAATGACATGCTCCACAGGCTCCTTTAAGCACTGCGCACGTTCTCTGCTTTGTTAAATACACAGAAGCCCTATTCAAGGGCTCAGAATCACAGAATAATCCCTTGTATTTTATAATGATGCTTTGAAATGCTGTAAGCCACCTTGAATCCCAACTTTGGAGAAAGGCGGTATAGAAATCTATGAAATAAATCATGAAATCTATGAAATAAATAAACTTTAAAGTGTAAGCCTGTGGAGAAAAATCAACTTTTTTGCCCATTATTTTTATTGATTTTCCATATTTTTTAACAAAATGTCACCAAATTCAATAAAAATTTAAAAGCTGACTTCCCACCCTCCCAAGAGAAAAATCAACAAGCATAAAATGTCTAGATGCCTCAGACTACTATTACTGAGATATATGTGTGTGCATGTGTATGTGTATATTTTCTTTACTGTTCAAAGGGCATCATATACTTCATCTCAATACTCCTTAGATGTACTACCCTCTAAAGCTGGTCACAGCAGTATTATTCTCCTAATAAATGTTATTTTTCTAGTCCACTTTTTCTGTAAAATACACCTGAAGTAGCTTATAAAAATAACTTCCAAAGGAGTCATCTTTTGCAACACATCCACAAAGAGCCTAGGACAACAAATTTATTACGGAATAAACTTTCACGGGCTTCACCAGATCCATGACACGCCACAACATCCACAAAAGCTTGTGCTGTAATAAATTCATTAGCCTCTTGGCTGTGAGTCCTGCAGGACCTGTTCCCTGCCTTGCAAGCCTTTTCCACATGGCCTGGCAGGGCAGGACCCGGACTGACTCCAGCTACAAAAATTGAACTGCTGAACAGTTTTTTTTGGGGTTAGGGTTCTGTTTGGGATTTTGGGGGGTAGGGGTAGTTGCTGTTGGGTTTTTGTATCTATATTTCAGATCATGTTCTGATTTAGGCAGAAACTGTATTTTTAATGTTTTATTTGTTGTTTACAACTACTTTTGTTATGTTGTAGTTACGTATTCTTTTCATCTCATAAGCCGCCTTGAGCATGGCTTGAAATGTGGAAAGGTGGCACACAAATTAAAATAAGTATGTTAATATGTAAGATGCCACAAGACTCTTTGTTGTTCCCTTTAAAAATAAGGTATTCAGCGGTAAAGTGGAAAACTAACGCCAGAAAAGTCAGAACAGTGAGAATACAAAAACGGTACATATAGCAGCATGAAAAGTACCATGCTGCTTAATGGGAAAGCTTAAAAGCAGATGATCATTAAAACATTAAAAAGGTTTAATTTCTCATCTGCAAACAGAAAGGTAAGGGGCGCATCAAATCTCTCCAGGGAGGGCAGCCTACAGTCATGGTGCCACTGCTAAAAAGGCAATGCCTATTTATACTCTCTATTTAGCTATTGTATACCAATTCCTTTTTAGCCCTTCCAAGGCAACTGATTAAATTAAGCCATAATAGAACAGGTCAAATACAAAATCCACAACAACTTCAGCCGATCACACTTGCTCATCTACATTACAGCAAAGACGGGGCAGAGAGTAGGTCCTCTGCAGCTGATCTTAATACTCGGGTCCTATGGGAGAAGGTGTTTTCTACAGGGGAGGCTGAGAGATACAGAGGCCCTTGTTTCAGCGAGCTCTGGGTGAGAGAAAGTGGGTAGGGGGCACACTGGAAAAAGCCCAAGACTCAGGAGGCAGCCCATCAAAGTTAGTATCCTTTGAATTGCCTTTTGACCAACAATGCTGGCTTTTATTTGGTTCCAGCTCTATCTGCCGCTCTCTAAAACAGGCCTTACACTTCAATCTTATACAGGCTTGCTCAGAAGTAAGCACCATTGGACTCATGATGTGAGTGTGCTTACGACAGAAGTCTCAATTCAGCTTCTTTAAAAACAGATACCCAGAAAAGAAATGTATTAATCTAGCAGTGTTTGGCATTTGACACTGCTTTGGAAGATACCTTTAGCATTGGAATTATTATTATTATTATTATTATTATTATTATTATTATTATTATTATTAAAAACAACTTGCTTAAGGCAACATGAGGGAGTTTGCAGCTGAGGGGTGATTTGAATTCAGAACTTCCTGGGCCCAAGCTCACCCCCACACCAATCTTCCATATTAACCTTTTGCTAGTTCTTGACTTGGAGAACAAGGAAGTGACAAGGAAGTGGGTATGGCTCAGAGCTGCATGGTGCCGTTTCTGTGTCTTACTAAAAGCGGCTCGCAGCGTCCCATGCCCATTATTTTTGGCAGCACCTGAGCACTGCATTTCCTATTGATGACTCAGCTTGACGCAGAAGACAAGGCTTCACAACCTCTGAATCCCCTCATAGCTGGTATAGGAATCCCTTGTCCTCTACCAAACTCTCATTTTTTTCCAGCTTTGTGACACACTCTGCAGATCTACACATTTGACGACAGCATGCAGCACCCTTGTCATCTGTTCAAGACCAGAGCAGAAGAGAACATGGCTTGGATCACACATGCTTCCTAGAAGGATCAGTTTACACACACACACACACACACCTTTCACACCAGTATTGCTTATGACTGACAACTGGGCGTCCAGTAACCCCAAAGTAATCAATCACTTTAGTGGCTATAAAAGCCAGAGTGGTATACCGGGATTAAATCAGGGTTTAAATCCCTGCTCAGCCATGAAATTCATTGGGCAACCTTGGCCCAGTCACTCACTCCCAGCCTTGTGGGGATAAAATGGAATTCCCACGGCTGCCAACCTTGGAGAAAGGACAAGATACCAATACCAATAAGATCAACATAAATGATAATAAGGTTTAGCTCTGTTGTGAGGTAGGAGTTCTATTTGAAGGAGACAAGTTAGTACAGCAGTAGAATTAGAAGGGAGCGGGGGAGAAGCAAGTGCTCTTGATGCTAACCCATGGTTTGTTTTATACTTACTGCCCCAATGCAGATGAAACACTGGCTACCTGAAAACCATGGTTCACAAATCAGGAGTCAACCTCAGGAATGCACATTTCGCTCTCTCACTCTCTTTCCCCCCCACCTAAATTTAGGTTAGGAATTCCTTTCTTCCATGTTAACATGATACCATGTTTCATGTACACTGATACGATGCTAACCAGGTTTGTCCCTATAATGAGGACTTGCAGATCCATTCCAAACGATGCTATCAAGATCTGATTGTGAGTGTATTTATTATAATTAAGCTCCATCATGGTTTGGTCCACACGCAACACAAAATCATGTTAATGCTGGAAAAGGAAGTGGGGAGCACTGTTCCAGACAGAGGAAGGAGCATTTTGAAGGCTGGCCCTGAATCTGCAAACCATGGTTTCCAGGGAGCCAGTGTTGTGTCTGCATGGGTCCACCGTCTGTTTTTCTTTCAGATTCCAGGCCAGAATCAAACTGCACCCTTTGCATTTTGAGCAACAACAACAAAGACGAGACACAGCTAAGCACACTTCACTTCCCAGAGATTGACCGCGAAGAGAAACACCTGCCTGTGACGTACCTTCCGACCCATTTCTTCGTTTCGGTACTTCCTGAAATAGCCTGTTCAGGTTCTGGCCTGGATTCTCTGTTGAAAAACAAGTTGGGTAAGAACAAAACAATCAGGGGAGGGTGGTTCCGACAATCGTGGCTGTGAGATGCAACAAGAACTGCCTTGTGCTAACCAGGGGCTCGGGAGGAAGGAGATGGGGAGTGGGGGCAGAAGTGAAATCAAGCAGTTCAAACAAAAAACAAAAACCCCAGGTCTGTTCAGAGCAGCTGGCTACTTTGGAAAGGAAGCAAGGCAGGCTGGTTGGTTAATGAAGATTACCGCTACACTCAGAAAGGAGATTAGAAAGATATAAATAAACATCTAAAAAGGTACAAAAAGATGAAGACGGGTCAGTAATCCTTGGAAGAGCCCAAAGGAGGAGAACACAGTACGAGGTGCCACACCACTCCCTGGCAACAAAGGGAAGCTCTGGGTGATCTTTTGCAACTTGCTGTCATTCCGCTCTCCTTTTCTCAAAAACCTCTGTCAAATGAAATCACGCCAATCAGAAATGAATGCAGCTTCATTTTAGGAAGGGTGGGAAAGCTCATTTTGCAATACTGTACTGTTGTGTAGCAGCACCAGTGAGGTCCTCTGCCCAAAATACTCTTGAAGGGTGGGTGGGTTTTCAGATTGGCACATGATGCTAAGTAGGGGGAAACCAGATGCACCATAAGCAACAAATGAAATACAAGCGCTGGCAGAGGAGTGGAAGAACATCCTCATCTTTATCCTGGGTTTACAGCTAGTCATTCCCAGCAGCCAGCTTTTTGATACTCTTTATTTTCTCTAAAAATGAAAAATTTTTCAAAATCATAGTTGGGATTGGCCATGATGTGGCATGAGAGGGAGCTCAGAAGGAGGAAACCTGACTTCTCACTTTAGCCACTGGAATTCCAAACTTTAACAGGCATCCCCAACCTTCGCCCCTCCAGATGTTTTGGACTACAATTCCTATCATCCCTGACCACTGGTCCTGTTAGCTACGGATCATGGGAGTTGTAGGCCAAAACATCTGGAGGGCCACAGGTTGGGGGTGTCTGCTTTAAAATATCCATTGAGTTCCCTTCTTCTCCTTCCATGGTTCATATTACATACCATACTTTCCTGCATATTTTACTATAACCATTCAAATCAATTTTCCACTTTCACATCAATCAAATATTGTTTACTCTGATGAATTTATCTTAATGCTGCCAGTGTTTTCAGCTGTGTACAATTATTTTCTATATATTCAATAAATATTTTCCACACTTCTTTAAATATATGCTTTTCTTGCTCTCTTAATCTGTGTGTCACACCTGCAAGTTCTGCATATTCTAACATCTCCAATCCTCTTTACAAGGGACCTCACTCACTTTCCGTTTTGGGGCCAACAGAACGCGGGCCACTGTTGTTGCATATATAAGTAAACTTGTCTGGCACCTGGGAATTTCTGTCTGGGTTATTCCCAACAAAAAGGACTCTGGTTTAAGTCTGATTTTCAAGGACACAAGGAAGGCCCTTACTCACGTAAACTTTCTGCACATGCACCTTCACATGAACTGGCCCATTTACATGTTTTATGCAAGATAAGGCTATCAAGGGCTAATAGTCATGATGGCAATATCCCTTCCAGGAACAGAGAGAGAGCTTGCCTTAGAATACCAATCCACAGTATGACTGGGTGTGCATATAAAGCTGACTCAGCTACACTTACTGCACTGGACCAGGAAGTTTGTGAGTTGACTGATTTCACTCATATCCTTAAATGCAACTGACGGGGCATGTGCACAAAGCTTGCACAGGTAAGCGCTTGTTTAAAGGTCTCATTCCTGCAGTTAGGATGGCACTGCAATGGGGGGGGGAACCTCCCCCCCATTCCCTAACACCACTGACAGGTGGACCCTTCTCCTTCCAACACTCCTCTTTCCTGAAAACAAGAGCTTGTTTTGGGGCAGGGCAGCTCTTCACTCCTTCCCTTCCCATCAAATATTAGCTTGCACCCAGTAACAGGATGCTTATCATTCTTATAACCACAGTTGTTATTTGTACAGGCTAGTGCACAGATCAACACCCTTAGATTAGATTTGCCTCAGTGATAAGGCACATGCTTTGCTTGCAGAAAGTCCCAGTTTAGCCTCTTGCATCTCCAGCTAGGGCCAGGAAGGATCTCTGTTTGAAAACCTGGAGATCAGTGTGCACAATATTGAGCTAGAAGGACCAATGGTCGGACTTGGGATAAGGCAGCGTCCTATGTTCCTGTCATTTCGCTTCCAGCATTGATGCCCTTGTAGTTTTTCCAAGCTTTGGCATCAGAAAATGCTTCTTAAAGTCTAGATTTGTGTTTTAAAAAATAGAATAAAAAATCAGGAAGTGGGTTCCATAATGCACCTTGGGGGCCAGCTGAATTAACCATGTGTGTTAGGGAGATCAGGTTAGGTTCTTCATCTTGCCCCATTGGCAGGTGAACTATGTGATACAGTGAAGCAGGAAAGGGTCTTTGTCATGGTGGAGCCACATCGTCACTTCTTTGCCCAAGCTTTTTGGGAAGTTTGAGGAACAGCACTATTCGCTGTCCGAGTTTGCTGTCTGTTATATTATTATGTCTGAGTTTGCAGTTTGCATTTGACTTTTAAAACTGTTTTTATAGTAACTGGTGTGTCTGACCTGGATAGCGTGATTTGCTTTATGTTCGTTTTATGCCGTAATCCACTCTGGGATCATTCAGAATCGAGGGAGGGCTTATAAATCAAATCAAATCAAATAAACAAGTGCATAGCTTTAGGCACTTATCTTTTTTTAGCCCCCCAATTTCCCAATTGAGCTCACTGGGGGAGTCCTTGGGCCAGTCATTCTCTCTTAGCCTTCTCTTTCTTTCAGAGAAGAAGTGGTCGTTTCCTCTCTTTTTTTGGATGGGGGGGGGGGGGAGGAAAACCCATGTATGTGCACCCCCTTGACCCACCTTGGAGGAATGACATAATTCATGACTTGGTTGCAGCTAAAGCCAGGAAATAAATGTGTTCATTCGAAGAAAAGATGTCATGAATTTGAAGATTTTATCTTTCATTGGAACAGAGTTTGTGGATTTTAGATAATTTGTTTGATTTCTCACACATACTACCTGGGCCTTTCCCTCTGACAGTCACAAGCCTGAAAAGGTTGGAGAAAAGTAGCCCCCCCCCCCAACCCCGCAACTAGCTTTCTGGGATCTTTCCCAGCACTGCTGCCAAAGATCCCTTTAGCTAAAAGATCTAATGCCTTATCAATGCCTTTTAGTGAGCCAGGCAATTGCCCCATCTAGCTCTACTTTGGTGGGCAGTGGCTGCCCAGCGGCTCAGTCTTTTTAGCTAGGTGCATTTTGAACCTGGGACTTCATGCATGCGCAGCCTGTGATGTACCATAGGATCTGGCCCCTCTCCACATAGTGATGACGACACACGGTACATTTCCCCCACGCCTCCTGTTGACAGCCGGAGATGGGAGGGGTGGGGAAATGCTCAGCCCAATGTCATCACCTTGTGTCACATACTGTTAGTACGGGAGCCATTACCAGGAAAAGAAGGGGGTGAGGGTGAGCGAGAGAAACGTGAAATAGTGGCATCTCTCTCTCAACAAATGCAACCATTTGCAGAGAAGAGGCACAAAGAGAACATTTAGCAAAGGTGTGTTATTTCAGTGGATTTTACAGAGAACCTGGTAGCGGAGGGAGACAGGATGACAATAACTGTCTCAGTATTGTTTGGGCTCCTGAAGAGTTTTGCATCAACCCTTCTGTTAATGAAGATCAATAGCCATCCTCTCCCCATCCCCAACAGTTTTGCTTTGCGCTTTGGCATCTTAAAATGTCTTACACAATTCTAATTATTTTACATTCTATGAATCTGCTTGGTCCGGAAGCAGAGGGCAAGAGTTTACTGTGGCACAATTAGGCCTGTATTGAGAGTGGGGTGGATACTTGTGGGTCTGACTTGGGGAACCTGCAGAGAGGGCTGGACCAGATTTCCCTTGACCATAAATTCTGCTGAGAATTCAGAGTTTTGAAAGCGGTAAAACTTCTCACTCGCATTCATTCAGGTTTTATCGAATGAGTGCGGAGTCATGGAATCACTACAATGAAAATGAACCACTTTGATAAATACACACTCAAGGATGGTACAGCAAAAGATAGCTGTTTCTGCTATGCCGGGAACACCACGTTTTCCAAGTTCTGCACACTTAAGATACTTAAAGAAACAAAAACCTATTTCATTGATACCCAATGAATCAGAGTGGGCCCAAAGGTTGGGGCGCCTGAGTTAAAACATCAAAATGGACTATCCCACACACTAATAAACACAGGGCGCAATTCATGGGGATGCTCTCCTGCGTTGGCCCATGGAAACAGATGGCAATGGGAACCATTTATTGTATGGGGCCAGCACAGGCAAACATAACCACTGGATCATACTGTCCCAACTTCCACTCTGCCACTTCTCTGACACTGTCCATTCAAAGAATAATTGGCTTAAGAGGTGAAAGCCGAATGGACCTCTTCAACCACCAGATGAAGGAAGTCCTGTTGACAGGGCCTCCCATCTACCAAGAACAGACATGGAAAGGAAAGCCAGTGGCTAATGCCTCACTCACCTCTTTGCCTTCCCTGGATGCTGCGCAACGCCAAGATGTTCTGCTCGTCCGACAGGAACTGCTTCATCTTGTGGAATGGTTCCTTGCCTCTCACCGTGAGCTTGTTCCAAGGCTTGGGCCGAGCCAGGATCTCGCTGACGGAGCCTTGCGAGAGCCCCAAGACATAGTGTCCAAAGATCCGCTGTCCAATATTGTGCTTGATCAACTGCTCTTTGACCTGACGTGCAATTTCGGCCGTGTCAATCTCCTCGCCTTCCGAGGCGCTGCCAGTGCTTTCGGACTGGCTGGGGGACGGGGCCATGCCGTTGACATCCGGGCTTTGTTGCAAGGGGCTTTGGGAAGATATGGAGTTTGTGCTGTAGGGACCTGCTGAAAAAATCATGCTTGTGCTTCCTGCTTCCTGCATTGCCTTGGAGTAGAAGGACTGCATAAGCTGGCGCTGGAGGAGAGAGTTTAGTGCAAATTTTCCTGTAGAAGCCAGGGGTAAGCCGGAGCTTGCCAAGGATGAGCTGAAAAAGTCTTGACTTAAACCCGTTGGTGAGAACTGATGTGTACCATTAGTATTGGAAGCCTGCTCCCCTGCATTGCGGGGCAACTGAGGAGGAGGGGAGGCCGGCAAGGTTGCAGGACGCTGACTCTCAGGCTGGTCTTTCCCTTTTCTCCTGGCTGACCCTACAAGGAAGGTCAAACATAATGCATTATGGGGGATCAAAAAGGAGGGGGAAAAACCAAGACCAAAATGCAGAGTTTGCCCCACAAAAGGGAAAAAAGTGCAGGTTGTGTTTTGCTTTTTAATTTTTTTTTTAAATAAGGGCCAATGAAGAAGGTGGTTTGGGTTTTTGTTTTTGTTTGTTTTTTGTTTCTTTAAATTTTAATAAGCCAAACAAGGCCCCCAAGACAAACAACATGCATTTCATGTTTGCACCTTTCTTGTATGTTGCAGCCTGGAGAATCCCCCTTTCACACATTAACATTTGAACAATGACATGAAGTGCAGTTATACAATTTTTTAAAAAATAATAGTAATTTCACTGACACAGGAAAAAAATATATTCCCTTTAGTATCCCCTCTCCCATTCAAGTTGTCTTGTCCCCAGAACAGACCCTTGTTGAACCCAAATGCAGCAAACATTTATAAATGCCAGATGAAACTCGGATTGGAGAAATCATTGCTCGAATAATGCCAAAGAATAGTTGAGACGCTACTGGGAAAATGCAACAACCACCTGGGTGCCCAATTTATACAGTTGTCACCAGCTGCGAAAACCCAAACTAAAGAAGCACCTGGAAATTCCACAAATCCACTGAGCCCACATATATATATATATATATATATATATATATAGGCATGTGCAACATCCCCTGCCTCTGAGAAAAGCAAACAAGAAAAGGAAATGCACCACCTCTGGAAATAAAAGAACAGGGATTCAAACTGACATGCTAGCTAAGTATATGAGACAGGCTCACTTTTGGAATCCACTTTGATTTATGTTTGGGGAAGGGTGGGGGAAATTAGCACCAATGTCAGGTTTGTGACCGAAATGGAAGACAGACTCTGACGCTGCTCCTCACAACATTCGGAAACATTTCTCCTTCCTAACACTTTGGACCGTCTCTGAGGTCTCGAAGTCTTATTCTATTATCTACAGTATAAAGGGTGCAGGGAGGCGGCGGCGGGGAGATGAAACACGATTCAAAGTTCTTGCTCTCCATTACTCTTTCTGTCATGCAGCCCAAGGCTTGGGCTCAGGCCCCCTTCCCCATCCTCACCCTCGAATCAGCAAACAAAGACTCGCAGCCTGAGAAACACGTTTGTTCCCCCCCTCCGCCCCCGCCAATCCACTTACCGCTCAGGTCACTGTTTGTGATACGGAGCGTGGCGTTCTCCGATTGTAGCAGGCGGTTCTTTTCCAGCAGCAGGACTTCCAGCGGTTTGGATGCAGCATCCTATGGAGAGACGGAAGAAGGGTTAGGCGCCAGAGAGCCTGAGAATTGCACCTCAGGGTGGAGTTCACGAGGGCGCTGATGTGGCTCGGCCAGCAACCTAGAATTTGTCATCTGCATTTTGGCACATCTGCTACAACTCCCTAGTCTATGGTCGCGAAACTGCTTGGTGTTCTGGTGCAGGCTGCTTATCAGCTCCAGAGATGTATTTTTAAGTGCTCCATTAATCATTTTCCTTTCTTTTTTTTACACCTGTTTGCCTTCAGACGCAGCACTATCGCAGCGTATCTTCCCTGAAACACTGCGTCTCGGCGCTATGGAGAAAATGGACAAATTAAATCAGTCACAAACACCGACCCTTCCCCTTTCCCCACACGCAACTCTCAATCATCGAAACCCACTGGAAATAATAAAACGCCTGGCACACAGGGAAGCGGCTTCAACTTTGCACTAAAGATGCCAGAATCCAATTTGTAACCTTTGATCCTACAAGATTAATATGTGACGACACCACAGGCTTTGGATGCTTCCCTCCCACCCCCACCCCCCACTACCCAAAGGTTTCTTTGTTCAATGTAGTTCAATTGTGCATTTGAAGGAGGTCTGAAAACGGGAAAATTGTCTCATTGTGAATTTCTCTTTGAAGATCCAGATGGAAAACATTCTTCCTATGTGATGACACCTCCTAACTGGAGGTCCAGGCGGGGACCCTTCCAGGCCAATGCCTCCTGTCCAGGGGGAAGGATCCAAACCAACCACGCCTGTAGTCAGCGAAAGCTGAGCTCTCAGGCTTGCTTCCTTTAGGCCTCTTCTGTCCCCCCCACCCCCACCCCCGTTCCTTGTGCTCCTGCTGTGTGACATTGGCTTTTTCTTTGTCTCCTCTCTTGTTCCGTTGCTTCTTAGCTGAGCTGTGGGCACATGTTTGGTCTTTCCCCTGCCCACTGCACCCCCCTCCTTCTGTGATTCCCAGTGTGGTTCCCTTTTGGGGCAGTTGGGGTTGGCATCGAAGGAGGGCCAGTGAATTTGGGGTCCTCTCTTCCTGTGTGGGAGGGTATTTTTGAGGCGCTTCGGCGCATCCTGCAAAGAACCGTGATCAAGCAGGAGCACCATTTTGAGTGGATTTGATGGTTTGTCTGGCTTTGTTTTTCTCGCTGGCAGGGCCACAGTAACCCCCCGCCCCCAAACGGTGGTCAGTCATCAGCTCCTGGGAGTCACAAGTGGATCCACTGCAGGTCAATGCAGTTGACCCATAATGGGTTTTGCAAGGGCATAAGGCTTTTGTGCCAAAGCGGGAACATTTCTGGGTTAATTAGGGTGGGCCCATTCAGCCTTCCAAACTGCATCAAGGGCATATGGGAAAGAGGCAGTGAAGGGCTTGTCAGAAGACACAGGAAAAGGCTGCTTAGCCCCCGCAGCCAGTGATGGAGAGGCTTGGACGTGAACAGGCAGTTCCTCAAGCAGCCATTTTGGAACCCCCTTGGGATTTAGCCAAAATTGCTGGAAAAAAACTCAACAGCAAATAATTTAGAGCAAGACTGGGCTACCCACTCCTACTCAGACAGCTCTCCTTCCTTCTGCTGGGAAGGGAAGAAAAGGCGTCAATATCACATAGGAGCAATGTATGTATTCCATTTGGATCTGGCAAATTTAGGATTTGAGTTACCACTTCAATAGGCACTTCAAGAATCAGTATGGTGTAGTGAGGAATGTGTTGGCCATAGACCAGGGAGATCTGGGTTTATATCCCCAAATAGTGGATATGATAGCTGCATTTTCACACACTTGTGGAGACAGAAGAGAATTGCGTGTGTGCATCTTGCAGCCCTGGTAGATTTTGTTGACTGACTATTGACACTTTGCTTCCAGATTTTTCAACTCTACGTCATGGTCCCCATTTTCCACCCTGAATAAAATCATATCTGTTCATTTTCTCCCTTCTGAACTATTAAATGTTTGTATTATTGAACATCTTCATCATCTGTCACTATCTGCAGCTCACTTTAAAATATAGCAATACGCACAGACCTTTTGCTCAGGAATTACTATAATTCCTTCATAAGGCAGCGGCTCATCACCTCTATCATCACATCAAAAGTGGTTTACAATAGAAATAAAAATAATTTTAAAAAGCAAGCAATGGAATAATTAAAGCAGCCACCATAACAAGCACATCAGATTAATAAAACAGAGCAGGCAGTTAAAAGAACAAGTGAAACAAGAACAGCAGCCATGAACCACTCATTAAAACCCCTGGTCTAAGATAAAAAGGTATAACTTGTCCTCTGAAAGACAAAAGAGCTGGTGTCACACGCTTGCAATGCTGGCTCTCTTTAGCTCCTTCTGTTATTTCATTTTTTCTCACTTGAGAGTTAGAGGGTTTAAGTGCTGGAAATGCAAACTGGCAGGCATGCTCAAGACCACACACAGTTAATTCCCTGACTGAGCAAGGTTTGAACCCGGATCTTCCACGTCAAAGTTCTTTACCCAAAAAAGCCCCATGGACTCTTAGTGTGTCAGACACAATGTTTCTCAATCCAAGTTGGCATTCAGAAGTGACCTCCCCACCCTCAGCTCTGCTTGCCCAGAAATCCAAAAGCAGTCCTGTTACCTGTGTGCTGGAGCCATCAGAGGGTGCAAACTCCATGGACTTCAAGATGCTGCAAAGTGGTAGAATAAAGAGTTATTTTCTCTTCTGTCCTTTCATAACAGCTCCTCTAATAAGCATTAACATTGTAATTTTCAGCTCTCCAGGAACACCCTAAGTGATAACTTTAACAACTTTTCTTGGGAGTAATATAATCTGATAATGAATATAGAATAACTATTCACACTAGTTATCAGAGAAGAACATTTTCTCAAATGCCCTCTAAATCACTGCACAACGCAGTCCCACCAGGCCCGTTTCAAGCATAAATTTAAAGGTTAATAAGGATATAACATTTTAAACTATCAGAAACAATATAAATGTGTGTGTGTGAGACGCTTGAAGGGAAATGGGGGGAGGCTTATAACAAAGCAGCAAAAACAGGGAATCGTCATCATGGTCATAATAATGCCCATGAAATGCGAAAAATGAAAACATGCAAAATTTATCAGCTCACATATCAAGGAAAACGAGCACAAATTATTTGCATGACCCAACACAGGCTTAAAAAACAGAGGAGACTCTGTTTTGCATTTTAATAATCAAGCATTCCACAGTGATAGAACCCAAGAATTGCTTGGTATTTCTTAAGCTCTATGAAGCGCCTGGAAATCACAAAGACATTCCCTTTGTATTTTACTCTCCAAGTCCTCAATAAGTGACTCAACAAAAGCAAACTATTCAATTGGCCAGCCTGGTGTGTTGGCCTGTCAAGGCTGCTGGGAAAGTCAAAACTGTGCAGTTAGGCCAATGGTTTTCAAAACTGCCCACTGCAGAAAAAACCTCTCCATTTAGTTTGCATATTTATCATTATTATTATTTTACAAATTTATGAACTGATTCACTGCCCGAAGCCTTTGAAACGTTGTACAAGAAGGCAAAAATGAGATAAAATACAAGTCCGACAAACAATAAAAGCATTCTTACAAACCCTAAAAACAACAAAACAATTTCTACAGCTATAAATAACAATCTGTAAATGAATGGGTCACACCCCAGGGAAAGAGTTCTTACACAAAAATGCCTTCAGAAGGCGCTGGGCACCTGCTTAATTTCAGCTGGTTACTAATTCCAGAGGGCTGGAGCGGCAACACTAGAAGCCCGGTTTCCAGTACAAACTAGACACCCCTCTGGGACACGTGGTAGTCTCTGCAGTGCGTAAGCAAACTTCCCAAACTAACACACAATTGGAAGGTAGTTATTCTTTGGTTTTGGCACTTTAAGTGCTCCAGAGTCATTTCAAAAAAGACAGTAATATGCATATTTTGTGACCAAAAATACTTTTAAAATGTGAATATCTGTAGGCCTTTAAAAAACAATCACAGAATGATGAGGAAATGGGACAGTGGACTGGACTGGAAAGAGACTGATCTGTTCATCCCTAGCCTTGGGACATGTTTTTGGGTTGGTGGATAAGCATCAAGGAGGCTCACTTGACTTACAAGCTTTTGAGGAGGTAAATGATTTCCGGAAAAGAGATAAAGGTGTGGGGAAAGCTGCATTTATTTAAATTTCTGTGCATGAATTGCAGTAAACAGGATGCTGAACTAACTATATCTTTGGTCTGATTCAATAGGATTTCTCTTATGAAAACCATTAATCCACAAAGGAATTAAAGACCTTGGACAAAGTTCAGGGCACTCACAGCTCCTAGATTTTTTGGGTGGTAGTGAAGCAACATGTTTGAAGCCACAAACATGTCCACAACCAACATGCATGAGATGTATTCTCTCAGTTTTAGCGAGTTGGTTCTTAGTTTGAAATCATTGTATTTTTTCCACCCAGAAAAAAACGTATTGCTGATTTCAACTATATATATACTTACTTCAATTCTTTCTTAACCTCGTCATAGTCAGCTTGCACCTTCAATTTTTCTTCCAGTTGCTTAAAAGAAAAAGTGCAGCATTATTTTGATTAGATTAAAATTCTTCAACCTGACAAGTCAGACCCAACAAAAACGACAGACAGGATCAGATTGGTGGGTGGGATGGCCCCATTCTCTGGAGAGGAGGCAGAAGACTGTCTGGGACCCTGCCTGTCATCACCTGTGGGATGTGTTATCCCTATGAGAGGAATGACCTTCCTCTTGAGCCAGCAAAAATGGATGCCCACCAAGGCAGAAAGAGGAGATACCTACAGTCTGATGTGATCAGGCCATTTAGGCGCCAAGTGCCCCCCATCTCATTGCAACAGTTGTGGGAAGAAATTAGCATAGCAATTGTCTGGAAGAACCCAGCAAAATGCAAAGCAGAACAAAAGGTTCAAGCTGTGAGACAATCTGGAGGAACTAATATCTGGCTCCAACTATCGACTTGGTTCGTTTTTCAGACAAAATAAAAGGCATGTTTCTAATGTCACGCAAGGTCTAAAAATACACCCTCTGGGAGCTTGCAAAATGATGCACTAACAGGAGTGGAGTTGGTGGGGGGGGGGGAGACTCCCATGCAGTAGCTCAGGAAAAGGCATCTTATCAAGAAGCCAATCTAAGTTTATTAACCTACTCACTGGGTACAAAGAATGAACAAGAAAAAGCAGCCAAGAAGCAAAAACGGTTCCTCTTCCAGGTCCTACCCTTAAGGCCTTTATTAAATGATTATATAATATTTTCAGATGGCCTGCATTCAAAACAGAAAGCTGCATCCCTTTCTTCTTAACCCTTTTCCCCAAGATAAATGTACCGGTTTTGATTCTTGCTACTGAACCAGGACAGCCACGTTAACAGTGCACAACCAAAGATACACAGACAGGAAAGGCTCAGTTTCTCCCTCCCTCCCCTGCCATCCTGTGCCACTACCAGACAGGGTTGACAACACTGGGTGAGAAAGATCAGTGGTTTGAGTCACTGTAAGGCAGTTCTCTCTGGCAGGACCCACAGCTCAGGGGTGCAGCATGTGTTGTGTTTGCAGACATTTTCAGAAGCAACAACCACAATTATCATAACAGGGCCAGTTTCAAATCATAAAGACGGGCTCCATAATACACACCACCACCCATAACTTTTGCTTTGCTTCCCAATCAGCGATGGTGAGACAAGGAGGCCAGAGTGAGCACCCTGAGAGCTGGCAACACTTGTTTGCTGAGCAAAGCAGTGATGCTCAGAATACGAACCTGTGGGCGGCACCCAAATTCCTGGACAGAGAATGGAATCCATTTGAACTGGTGCGGTGAAGTGCTTAACAGTTGTGGGCAAGGACTGGGGGACATCAAGATTCAAATCCCTACTAAGCCATGAAGCCTCCTGGGTGACTTTGGCCACTCGTTATCTCTCAACCTATCCTATGTCAATGGGGTTGTTGTGAGGATATAATGGGAAGAGGGAGAACCAAGAACTGTGTGTGCTGCCTTGAGCTCACTGGAGGAGAGGAGGAATATAAACGTAATAGAAACAAAGGCTTGCTCCTTCTTATGCCACATGTTGTTTTCTCTTGCTTCAGCCAGATTACAACAGAATGGATCTGAATTTTGAACATGAGTAAGTAGGAATCACTGTGGCAAGTCCACTGAGAAATTGTCATTTGTGTTGGAGGATGTTAAAAGTTAAAAACAAACACATTTGCAGGGCCGGAAGGAGCTTGGTAACACCGGGGGAAAAGAATGCCCCTTACAACAGCACCACAGGCATACATTGACCACTAGTCATGATGCCCACATACTACCTATGGGATCAGAGGTGCCATGTCTCTGTGAACCAGAAGTAGGAGAGGGCTACTGTCTTGCCACAGGCATCTGATTGGCCACCTTGGGAAATAGGAGATAGGCCTTTGGGCTGATCCACCAGGGCTCTTAGACTGATGCAACTTGTCTGTGCCTCTGGCCCCACCCCAAAAGAAAGATGGAGCAGAGAGCCCTGGGGGACCTTACTTTGAGTGTGCTGTTCTTGGCGGTCAGCTGCTGCTCAAGCTGAGAGATCTGGCTGGTGGAGTTTTCCCGGAGCTTGGTGAGGCTGCCTTGGAGTCTCTGCACATCTTCTACCAGCTGAGCAATTTCACGCTCTTTTGCAGCCAGTTCTACTTCCAAGCTGGATCTTGTCAGCACCTCGATGGCCTGCTCCTAAAAGACAAGGGGGGGGTGGGTGAAGTGAGAAAGGGGTAGAGAGATAGAGAGAAATCACACCCTGGCAAAACAGCAGGCCTAAAAACACCTGTAGTTCATCCAGAAATGATGGCCGAGGCAAGAGATTAAAGGGCAGGTATCAGAGACAGGCAACCCAGAAAAGTCTATCCACACAAACCCCGTTTAACTTTGGTTGCTTCTGAAAGGTATGAAAACATGTCTGTTGAAAGGGGTGACAAAAATATTTCCAACTTAATAGGTCAGATTACTGTAATTTTCTCTACATGGGGCTGCCCTTGAAGCAAGTCTGAAAACTTCTACTGATCTAAAATCATTGACCAGAACTTGGGAAAATAAAATATATTTCCATTTCTGTCGGCTATCTATTTGTTTCTGGGCTTGATTTAAGAGCTGGCAATGATTTTTAAAGCTCCAAACATCCTGGGACCAAGATACCTTAAGAACCATCTTCACCTGCATGAATCTGCCCAAAGTTTAAGGTTGGCGTGGTCTAGGAACTTAATTTTCAAAAATAAATAAATACAACCATGCAGATTCAGCTTTTGTATGAATTTTCACAACTACAGAAAGTGAAGAGCTGACTAGAAAAGCAACATGCCGCGTCTTTGCACACCATCTAGCACATTGCGACAATGCAAATAATTCTGATAGACGTTGCACTAAAAGAACTTCAGGGTCTTCAGTCCCTGGTTCAGGCACAGTCCCTGGTTTATTCCCGCTTTGAAATCTACAGGCTAGACAAAGCAAAGCTCCAAATGAGCAATCCCTACCTTACAGCTCTCCTATGAAAAAGGCAAGGTTGCTAAGCCCCACCATCCTCCCATCAATGTCCCAGCTCCAAACCAGGCACAACAAGCAGCTGTACTTGAAGGCATCGCAAGGGAAAGGTGATTCCCAAGAAACACAATTCTGGCGGCTGCTGAAAACCTCAGCTCTGCCTGGCAGCAAAGTGCAAGAAGCTGAGCTGGAGGTGTTTCAGAAAAGGGCAAAACCCAGTGTACATATACTGCCTCTTACCACATCGGGTGCTTTCTGGATCTGGGTAGCTAGCTGGAGAGATTTGTTAGCGGATGAGAGCTGCTCCCTCAGGGATTCGGCTTCTCTTTGAGCTACCTCTGCTCTCTGAAAGAAATGAAAAGGGTATATATATACTGTATATATATATTTTTGTAAAAAATATTTTGGGGGGAGGGGGGCCACAGGGTGTAGGGGAGAAGAGAATGTACATTTGATTTAACAACTGGCAATTATTGCACGAACATTCATCAATTCATGCCCGACTGAGTATAATTGATTTTCCTAAACACTCAACCTAATAAACGATGGGGGGAGGGAGAGCCTCAGAATGTGATGGATTTTTATTTTAAACAGTACAAGGAAGAAATAATTGAGCGATTATGACAGCAATTTAACGCTAGGAGCAAGGAATCCCCTGCTGACACAAATGCTGCGGCCCACTGAATTTCCCAGGCTGGATGAATGCAAGTGGAAATGGAACCCTTTGATTCAATTGCCTTCTATACTCCCAGCCAAAGCAGGCTGTGCTGCAAGATTCCTCATGGGAATAATTCTCACGAGTAAATGCTGAATTAAGAGATCCTCGGCCTGCTTTGCCTGAAACAAGCACAATGTTTTTCTGACAAGCCTCTTTTCTCCATCGCTATTTCTCTCTCCTGCTCACACAGACAGGGTGAAGCTTGCAAGCTAGGGAAAGATGTTTAATTCAGGGGAAGCCAATGCACTGCTCTAGAGATATTTGGAGTCCAAGCCGCACCAGCCCCAGCCAGGATGACATGAGAAGTAGCACACGATTTGGAGGGCTATTCCTGTTTTAGTCAATGAAAACATTGATCATCCAGCATAACTGTAGTTATAAAGGTGCCCCATAACAAATGTACAATAGGCAGCTCATAAAACAGATGCTACAATTAAAATACAATACGAACAATGAAACAATAGTTATTAAAAACAAACGCACAAACAAAATTAAATCCCATGTTATATTTTTATCCTGCCCCTCCTCCTAAGGAACTACTGCCAAATACATTACTCCTTTTCCTCCAAGGAAACCACAGTGGCACATTTCATCCTCACATTAGTGTTGTGTCACAGGTTTGGCTAAGACAACAGAATGTTCACCAGAATGTGTGCAAGGCAAGTGAAACTCTGCTTGCTAGGCTTTGAATCAGACGAAATAGTAAAGTGGAATGGGTGGGGGTTCTCCAGATGTTGTAGGACTACAATTCCCATCATCCCTAGCCCTTGGTCATGCAGGCTGAGGCTGATGGGAGTTACAGTGCTACAACTCTGATAAGCATGACACTTCAAGGCTGTCTTTACAATCCAACCGACAATACTGGCTTTAAAAAAAACCTTACCTGATTTGCCCTTTCAAGGTCTGTCATGATAATCTCAATTTCATCAGACCTGGAAGAAAACCAGAAATAGGATACATTAATCAATGATCAAGTCAAATTACCGGTCAGCTGTGGGTAGCTTTGCACTCCAGTGTTTGATTTTTCTCTCCCCCCCCCCCCCCCCCAGTATGCTACATCTCTGCAATATATTTGTAACACAGCAGGGTTAAGTACAAACACACTGATTTCAAACTGATTTTTAGGGCAGTCACTCCATACCCCTGATCATCCTAACTCATCACAGTTTTCAATGGAATATTAACAGATAAAACTTTCTCCAGTTTCAGACCCTTAATAAACCCCGTCTCAATGTAGAACATGAATTTTGACATGCTGGTTCCTTGTAACATGGTAACACCATGAATGGTAAGGAAGGGTTTTCAAGTTGCTACCATGTGATCAGATGGGCCAAACAGACTTGAACATAAAACAATACACTGGGAACTCCCATTCAGAAACTACTCTTTCAAATGTGAGTCTATGGGGGAGAATGTATTCTTGTCGCCTCTTCAAAATTGCAAGAGTGACTCTTGATTATTTGCTAATTTATATACTGTGGCATGGCTGGTTATGTTATCCCCCTGCCCCCAAAAGTGGGCAAGGAGGCTACATCAAAAAGACAAAGCCAATTATGTGCAACACCCTTAATATACTCTTAATGTGACTCCATAAATGTCTGGTGTCCGTAACAGCATAAGTATCTTCTTGATTCCATCTCTTCTATGTGACTGACTTAATATTCCCAAATTTGGTATAGATAGCCATAGTCAATCAAATATATAAATGGTTGTACAGGTTGTGTGTACACACACGCATTCAAAATTTCACATTTCTTCATGGTGGTGGGAAGGGTTTCTCTGTGGCTACATAGTTCATGGAAATTTATATCTCTGCTAATTCTACAGCACTTTTTAAATGGTAGGTCCTAGAGTAAACTGCACTGCAAAGACATCCTAATCCTATTTAAAGTTGCTCAGAAATTCGATGAGGAATTGAGGGGAGGAATGACTTTTCACGCTATAAACTTTGTGTTGGGCTTGCAGCTCCTATCTCAAGAACTCAGGCAGGTGATAAATATTTTAATTAAAGCATTTAAACCAACAACAAACCTCTAATTTATTGGTGCATGGTAACAGCTTTTCAAACGGTGCTGAACCGCTGAGCCTACAGAAAAGCAACCATCTGAACCATCTCTGGACCTTGCTTCATTTCCAGTACTGAACACAGCAAAAGCACTTCTGAAGTCTTCTGCTAACACGCACTTCCAGAAGAACTTTACAAAAGACTACCCAGACAGAACTAGCCCAGAATTCCCAATTCCACAAAAGTGAATAAAGGTAATTGCCATCCATTACTATTTGCTCCCAGCAGCCAAGTATTGAGGTACGCTGGCTCTGAACACGGATGTTCCATTTAGGGATCTTGTCTTGTAACCATTGACTGCCAGTTACGAATGTGTGTAATGCAGAATTCATTGTGATGTAGTGATAGTCATGGGCTGAGATGCTACACAAGACAATTTAGTGATAAATACACGGAGAAGAATATAGGTCTATCAATAGCTATTAGTCATGATGGTGAAATGGTCTCTCCATGTTTAGAGGCCATCATCATCAACAACAACAACATGAGTCGGGGTACCATTTTCTAGGGAACAATAGCAGCAGTGGGCTATTGCCTTCAGCTTATGGGCATCTTGAAGGCATAAGCTTAGGTGCTGGTGGAAAGAAGATGCTGGACTAGATAGAATTTTGGTCCAATCTGCAGAGATCTTCTTAATCCTATTCTAACATAATCTAAAGTACCAAACATCACACACCTTGAGCCAGGGAGTTCTATTAGGCAGAATCTTCTCTGTCCAGAACTTACTGCTAGCCTACATACAAAGAGTTCACTTAACATATGCAACATGTTGGTCACCTGCCAGTTCTGCTTGTGGCACTTCCTAGGCGTGAAAGGCTTGTTGTATCTTCCTTTTTCACATGCGGGAGGACCAAAAACCCACAGAGAATATATATTTGAAATTTACTGCGGAGGCAAACGTTTCTGTTTTATTAGCTGGACAGGGTAACGTTTTTTGGCAAGGGGAAAAAAGTAACATTTTCCCAGTTGCTGTTTTCTTCTTTTTATTGCACTGAGTAACTGTTAATATGAAGCCACAAGGGCTCGTTAAAATGCGCTGCTAAATTTTTTTATTACAACCTCTTGCAAATAATAAAAAAAACCCTACAGTTCCCCCTACTGATATTGGGGAACTGTACAATTCACTTAAATAAAAGAACGGCATTGCATCCCTGACTTAACAATGGCAAAGAAAATAGTGGAAGGGATAGAGAAGATTGGGGTGCAATAGCTAGTTCCGGTCTCCCAAGGAGGCTCAAGATGTTCCTTTCTCAGACCGGCAGCTAGGGCCGCCCAGGAGATTTTGCGGAAAATGCCTCCCCCCCCCCCGCATGCCTGCCTGTCACTGCTTGCCCACTGCTGCCCAAGAACAGGGTGGGTGGGGCTCACAGCAGAGGAGGAAGTGGCTTACAAGGGCAGGAAGCAGATCTGCCACACCTGCCCACTGTCTGGAGCCTGCCACCTCATGGGCAGGCCAGCCCTGCCAGCTGCGCAGTAAGCTGATTTTGCAACAGAGGGGAGGTTCGGAGGCAGTTTCTGATACCGTACCGTAGAGGAGTCTAAAGAATACAAAAGGAGGGAGGGAGAAAATTCCAGAGGGCACAAGCAAGCTCTTAAATGAAGGGCTGGCACGTAAGACAATCAATTATTTGATCCAGCTTAAATATTCAATGAATCACAAGGATGGTGATGATCAGAGTATGAGCCATTTTGCAAAACTCCTTCTAAAAAGTCTCACATTTTAATAGCTACTGTTACTTTGCTTTGTTTCTGGTTTACATCCAATAAATAAAAAAGTACATGGAGGTTGACCCTGCCATTCCTAGATAAAAGCCAGAGACTACAGCGAGTTCTATGAATGCTTTGCATTTTACCTAACCTTGCTAAAAGTAATAATACTACGCTTTTTAAAGTTAATTCCAGTGTTTTATAATAGCAGCTATGCTAATGAAACAATCTGTTTTGTTATGTTGATAATGTTAAAACATTTTTCTGCTTGAGCAAATCTTGGGGGGGGGGTGTTGTTTTGTTAATATTAATAAAAACAATAATTTACACCCAATCATTTTTTAAGATTATTATGAGCTCTGGTGAACAAATTAAGGTTCACATGAGCATCTCTGATGTCCAACTACATAGCTTCTCAAAATTGTTAAGCAAAGTAGATATCCATAGCAGATCTTTTAGGTGAAGGAGAGTTCATTTCTCTTGTTTCAATTTGACTTTCTCTCCTTTGCTATTAATGGGGGCTGGTGGAAGAGTTAAACTGGAAAGAGAAATTTTTTATGTCCAACTGGTACAGATTTATCTGCTGGACTTTTATGGAAAACCTTCAATAAACCTTAAATAATTAAGGAACAGACAGGAAGCTTTTAGGCTGCTCCAAAAATTCTGTGCAACTGTGTCCTTCAAGAGCCAGCTACGTTACAAAGTAAACCATAAACTTAGGACCTTAACAAAGGGGGTGGGGATATTCTCTTGTTCACTCTGTGAAGAGTGTGTGTGTGCAGAGAGGGGGAAAGAGACAATGAGTGTATTTTTGTGTGTGTTTAGCAGGGGTGGCGTTTCTTTAGAATGAAGGAATCGGAGAACTACAATTTTTGGTGTTTGAGACACTTTACAGGAGCGGTGCATTAGGATTATGTTCAAGTGTGGCTTAAGAAGCTACTGTTCAAGAAATCGTAATGATAAAGTCCCACACTAAGTCAAGTTCTTTCTTCCCAGGAATATCAAGACAACAAAATGGATGAACACTATCCAACATGTAAACATTTTGCCTCTTGGCACCGTTGCAAAGGGAAAACCAAGTCAATCATGTTTTTAAAGATACCTGAAAAGAATACAGTGGTACCTTGGGTTAAATACTTAATTCTTATATCACTGTGTTCCATAACCTTAAGTAATGTCAGTTACATTTCAGTTACAGTAATAATCCCCTAGTCAACAGCTACATAATTAATGATTTCCATTCGTCATGGTACAATATATAAATTTATAAAGCTTCAAGTGAGGAACTCAAACTATTATTTTTAGTCTGCCCTGTGTGTGAAAACTGTTATATCCAGGGAGATTCCTTCTGTCCATATATGGACTGCATTCATTTCAAGGAGACTGACATAACATAAGCTTACTTGGACTCGAGGCCTCTTCTTCAGATGCAGTGAGTGTTACCTTCATGCAACGAAGTGGGTTCTAGTCACAAAAGATGCTGCTGCAATCAATTCATGGGTCTTTAAAGGAGAACCATGGGGAACTGACTTTTTGGCAGCTCATATGAAGGGAGACTCCTCAGTAGGCAACTGGAGCCAGGGAGGGGGTGTGGGGAGAAGGCATGAAATATTGTCTCCGGCCCCTGCTCTTTTAATTGCAGCTCCATTATGTCTGCTCCAGCCCCTAGCAGCATCAGGCCTGCCAGAGGAATCTTTACTATTTTTATGATTCGCCATAAACCTGCTGAAATAACATACCTCATTCTTGTAATAAGCAGAGACCTTTCATGCAAAATTTAAAAGCTGCTGATCTAATGCCTGTTAACCTGCGAACTGGTCACTCTTTGGAAGCCCTTCCTTAAGCCTCGCCCATGATTCACCTGCAGCGCACAGAGCTCTGTAAAGGAAAAGGCTGCATCCCACTAACAGAGGAAAACAGAGATTTGCTTCCTTGCTAGCATTTGCAGAAAACAGAGACATCTGTAAGTTGAACGAGCATTTGGTACCAACAGTGAGGCTGCCCTTGGCTGAATGTTGCAGCGAGAAGTTCTATAGAATATTCTGGTTAGGGACTGCGACACTGCTTAAGTCAAACTCTGCTGCACCTGCTGGACACTTCAGCACTCGGCAGGGGAGTAAATCCTGCGCAGTCACAATGTAATGGATGGCTTTTGTACCCTCCGAGGGGGGGGGGAACCCCAGTAATAAACACTGCCTATAAGGTTGCAATTTAAGATTGGCTTGCAAAATGTCACTTAGAGAGCTAAGCTTAGGTGTTGCGTGCAAACACAGTCTGTTTGATCTGAATTGATGACACTTGGTGGTCACTGATGGAAGGAAGAAGTTGGGCTAGATGGACCTTTGATCTGATCTAGAAAGGCCCTCATTTTTCCAGATATGTGCTTCCTGAAAACTAAAGTATTCCACTAGGCTGCAAAGAATCTAAGAAGCACCACCAAAATAGAGCCTTCTATTTGCAACGAAATCAAGGGAGGTCAGCCGGGTGTGTCCTCCAAGCACCGTTTACTATTATATGGCTCACTTGTAAGGAGCAAGGATACCCTTGTGCTAATTTGATGGCAGGATTGGGACCCCTAAGTCGCTTCTAGAGCCAGAAAAGGTCTCCCTTACATCCATCTCCAGGGCTCTGCAAGCATGTGCTAAAGGAAACCCTTAATAATAGCACCTTTAATGCTCAAAAGTAATTGGGCCAAATTGTGATGCCATAACACGAAGTCTCTGTTATCTCCAAGCTCCATTCCAGCAATAAAAAAGAGTGCTTACTTCGCCCCAGAGAACAATGTGATTCTATTGATGCAGTACTTAGGCACGGATGTACCAGCATGCAGACACAGTTTACAGTGCAACTGCAGTTTCCTTCTGCTTTTGCCATAAGAGGCAAGTCTGAAAGAGTAAGCATTGAGATGCCAGGTGCTGTATTAACCTCCATGTCAACGACCTCCTATTATGGGGCTTAGTCACAAACTGGCCAGGTGAGCCATCTCTTGTCACTTGTGAAGTGTTATGAAGCAGGGGCCAGACGTTCTAGCCCTTCACAGGTGTACACATTATCCCACTCGGCTCTGCTCAGGTGGCTTTGATTTTCATTTCTGTATTAGAATATGTGGTGAGGCTACGGTAAAGGATGCTGCCAAACCAGCATGCAGTGGGGCAAAGTCAGACACTGTGTGTGTGCGTGTGTATGAGAGAGAGAGAGAGAGAGAGAGAGAGAGAGAGAGAAAGAAAGAAAGAACACTAACTGTAGAGACCTATAAAATTCAAGCTTCCTATTATCTAGTCCCAATGTATGATCCATCCCCCAGTTCAGACTCTGATCAGATCAAAGGTTTGGGTGCTTTAATGCTTCCCTTGTCCCTACTTGAAATTGCACCCCCACTTTCAATGCTGCAGTTGGCTTCAGTGGAGAAGCCAAAATATACCAAATCTCTCCCCACCCTGTGAGGCAAGTAACAGCTGTGTGTGATCTCAGCTGGAGAAACTGAGTAGCAGAAAAAGATTAAGTACCCCTCACCCCCACCATGTCATTGCTCCAATCAAAATCAGACCACCTCTCTTTCCCCACCAGCAGCTTAAAAAAAAAAGTTTTAGAAAAACCCTGGGAGAGCTGATCACAGTTCTGCTGTGTCACATCTGTTCTGACCCTCAATGGAAGAGTGTCTGCTTGACACTGGCTTTATTTAGTAAAAAAGAAGGGGTTTTCTTACTATGGATTCCTGTTCTCATTGGGTCAGGAAGAAACCCATGACCCAAATGGGAAGCAGCTGCTCCCAGGGACAGGAAGCAGGACTCAGTTCCTGCCAACTCTCTTTACAGAAAATGTCCCTCACCCCAACGGGGCTTAGTTGAGCTTTGGGCAATCTTTCTCCTCCCGATAAACCTTTTGCCTTTTGTTCAGATTTCTCTGCCCTGCTGATATTTCCTCTCCAATACCACAGGGAAAACGGGCAAACCTTTTGGCTGAAGAACGCGAGCCCGTCCACGATTGTTAAAAAGTGTAAATGTATTTCTGTGGTATCACTTTAAAGTCAAGTTGTGCATGCAATTCAAAAGGGCTCAAGGCAAACACTTTAAACACTGCTTGAGTGTAAATCCTTTGCTGAGTGCCATTAACACCTCTGCCTGTTTTGTATCCAGTCTGACTCTCTGCAGCTAACATCTCCCTCTATCACATTTTAAACATGCAAGACTCTTTCTCCCATTATGGATGGTAGGCATACAGTTCTCTCCTCTAATGCAATTGTTAACACGTTAATGTTATGAGTGTCATCAGAGGCAACACTCAGGCTTATTTCTGGAGAAAACTTGCAGTATTCCTGGAGCCTTCATGACCTATGCTGATAGGTGCACATGGCAGAGTCTGGAGTTACAGTTGTATAAAAAAGGATTAGTTGAGATAGCTCAGTGTTGGAGATGTGGCAAGGACAACGTCTCTCTGAAACATGATTGTACAGTGTTCTTAACAAGTTTTGGGAGAAAGTGCTGGACTCTGTAACTATGACTTTGCAGAAAAAGTTAAAGCTTTCAGCCTAGAATATTTTATTGAACTATGTATCTGCAGTATGGGAATTATCAACGGAACAATGGAAATGGATTTTCTGCACCCTAATGGTGGCCAAGAGATTGATATTGAGGAATTAGAATAATATCATGGGCTGTTCCTTGAGTCCGTTAGATGACATCGCAAGGGATCGTTGCCTTAGGAGAGCAAGAAAAATTCTCAGGGATGACTCACACCCCAGCCTCTTTAATCTTCTCCCCTTTGGTAGGAGATATAGAAGTATACTCAGCCGTACCAACAGGCTAAAAAATAGTTTCTATCCATGGGTTGTTAGGCTGTTGAACGAAAAATAACATAGTGAAATTGACTTGCGAGGTGGTGTGCTGTTTGGTAAGAGATTGAGTGTTTGTGGGAGGGGGGATGCTCGTTTAATTTCATTGTACACAGGTTGTACAATGACAATAAAGGTATTATTATTATTATTATTAATTGGAAAAATAAAAATATGATACCCTTCAATCAATGGACTGACAATACGACATCAATGGCAATTTATGAACGGACTGCTTACAGGCACAGACGCTGTATGGATAAATATGATAGCATTTGGAATGAGTTTATACAAAGTGTAGTAGGCGATTAACATTTACATAAGCACCAGGACAATAACACTATACCAATTTATACAAGAATGTATGGGAATATTGTATATTGCTTCTTCTTTTCTTTGCATATTTTTGCTTTTATATGTATCTTTGAGGTTTTTCTCCCTCTCCCTCCCTCCCCCCCGGATCACTTTATTTCTTTTAACTGAAATCACCTTAATAAAACATAAATATTTTTAAAAAAGGGAGTGTCTCCCAGAGTGAAGTTTGTGGCTAGGAAAGTTTTCAACGGCATGAATCTATCTGCAATGTGTAATGGGACCGGGTGGGAGAAGGGAGAGAGATGGTGGGTTCTGAACACCAGGGGTTGATTTCTCAAACTAAGAGGTCTCCTTGGGAATCACACCTGACTTGGAATACCTTCCATTCCTAGGGATGATAGTAGTTGTAGTCCAAAAACAGCTGGAGACCCAAGATTGAGAAACCCTGATCTAGACGTTCTTGAACATTGCCAAACAGACTGATGCATGAACAGCAGCAAAGACAGGAAGCGGGAGTGGGGGAGAAACCCTAAGCAGATGTTATTCAACCATTTCTTATCATTTATTGATCCATCAGAAAACTTCCCCGTACAGTCAGAAGAAGGTCACGAGACTATAAGAATATCAGTTCCATCCCAGCCTACATGGCACCACAGAAGAGGCTACATATAACTCATTGGAGAACCGTCCCCAGGTCTGAACCCAGGAATCATCATGCAATATGGCTGCAAAAGAACTGAGACCTTGGCAGGTTGCTGCCAGTACAAGCGGACAGCCTGAGGTTAGGTGGGCGAATGCTCTGATTTGGTACAAGGAAGCTACATGTGTTCAACTCCACATAATCCCCATGCTTCTTCAAGAGGAGAGGAGAGGGATCTATGCAGGCTGTTGCGAAGAGTTAGCCACAAGTAAGGAAGGGTCCTACATGCTGATAGATTGCAGCAATCGGGATCAGCAAACGAGACCAACAATAAATCTGTATCTGAAGGCACAGTTGCAATGTTGGAAATAATCAAATAAATGGAACAAAAGCCTTTCGCCGTCTCCCTGGCTGGCTCTGTGGGGAAATTAACTGGTCCGCGCAGGGGTTAATGCCAGCTGATGCCGACTGCCCTGAGCCTGTGCTTTGTTCAGCGGAGCGTTAAATCTGAAAGCTCCAGAGAGGGCCGCGCCGCCATGCTGCAAGGGCCGGGGTATAGAGTTCTGCATTAAAAATGCATGTTGCAGGCTTGCCATGGTCCTCGGCTCTGGCTGAAAGGAGTGCTGGCGGGAAAGTATTAGACACCCCACCATCTCCCTGGCAATTGGAGACATTCCTCAACAAACAGCACCTCGGGAAAGGAATGAAAGGGCAAACAAACCATGAAACAAATCAAAGCGTTCAATTATCTCCCTCCCTTTCTCTTGGAAAGGAAACTTTTCAGTTTCCAAGCCAGCCAGCTGTTTGGTGCCATATTAAATTTGCTTTACGGGAGGGTACAGGAGAGATTTCCACGCTGGAGAGAAGGGGGAGAGCAGAGCAGAGGTGGGAACCCTTTTGTGGAGCAAATTGTACTCCCATTATATTATTTCCGCTGCCCCCCTGCTCCACATTTACTCTCAGATAAGGACCAAAATGTAACCTTAGCGAGACCATCATCCTGCAAATGCAGCAGTCAAACTGCACAGTGAGCAGCATCTAGAGAGAAACAAAGCAGGTAAGATGATACTGCTGTTGGTGAAATGTTTGCTTGGTATCGGAGCCACAGATCGACTTGTCTACATTTCTATGGGAGCAACAAAGCAATAGTAGGCCTATTTGGGAAGAGAGAAAAACTGATCACAAGGCTGGGTGGGGGTACAGTTAATACGCATAACATGACACATAAAACATTGTGGACCTGGGAGCTCAGGCGTAGCTAATGCAGCATTTACGCTTTAGGAAAAACTTGTTTTAGTATTACGGGCCTCAAAGTAAAACACGGCGGCAGCACAAAAATTCACGCACTATCCAACACTGGTCCTTAAAAATCTGAGTTTTAAGATTCTGAAGATCTTAAATATAGAAACATTACCACAGTATTTCAGATATTCATATCAAGGGAAGGCACACCTGATTATGCACAGTGGGGTGGGGATTAGAAATGTTACAGAGGAGACAATTTGAGTACAATCTGCCAGATAAAAAAGAGAAACGCAAAGCCTTCTCTCAAACAGGGCTGCAATATGAAATTCCCTCTCTGGCTGAATTCTGGGGAAGTCTCCCTGAAACCCACCGTGCTGTGTGGCTCCAGACATCCAGATAGAGCCCTCCATGCCACAACTGCCAATCAACTGGGAAGATAGTCAAAGTAGGGAGGGTTTGTTTGCAAGGCATCCTTTAGGAGCCACAAAACCCTACACTGGGGTATAGAAGTCTCTAGTTAGCACCCAAACCTGACACAGGAATTAAAAGATCAAAAAGTGCAACTGGAAGGAGAAGCTAAAAGCAGAGGGCCAAATAAACCTCCCATGGGATCAAGCTCTGCAACTGGGGAGAGGCGACAGAAAAGGGCCCTCTCGTGCCTCCAGACCAACTTGGAACCCAGCCACATCGGGACACAGAAAAGAGCCTTCCCCTCAGATTTTAGGGAGCAGGAGGGATAACATGGGAGGCCAGTTACATTCCTAAACTCCACCCAAGCTTCTCACATGCACTCCAACAATGCCAGGCCCCTTCCAATTTCACTAATTACAAGAAACAAATCCCAGGGGGAAATAGTATGAATATTTAAGGAGAAAGCACTAACATACTCCTTCCCAAGAAATCAAAAACACCATCAGGGAAAATAAAAGAAATCCCCAACCCAACTAAGCCGTACACCCCGTAGCTTAGAAAGAACCTTCTACTAAAATCCACCTTTTAATATTTTTGCCTGGGGAGAGAGGGGCGCAGAGGGAAGAAAAGCACCCATAGAGTCTCCTGTTATACTCCCTCATTTCCGAGAAGGCATCTGCTCCCCTGCCAGCAAGTACATTTCCAGGACATCACAGCTGTGCTGATCATAAATTTGAATTGCCACCTTATTAAGGGCTGAAGGCTGCACTGGTAAGGTGAGGGGAAGAAAGAGACAGAGGTTACGCTATGTGACTGAAGGTGCTTAAAGCTAATCAGCTTCTGGCTAGAGGTTTCAGCCTCTCCTCTATTAGGAGAAACCTAGGCCCCATTTGGTGCCATATGCTGCTTGGATCACATTCACAGGGGGCAAGGCAGCCTGTCAGAAATAGGCAGAGCATCACGGTGGGCATTTCCTTCTGCAGACTTGCATTTTATCTCAGAGCGCTTTACTCCTAGTTATGCTTATATATTATTTTTTTAAGAACCTAAATTGGTTTTTAAACTATTGATGAAATTTTAGGTGCAATGCTGCTTTTAAAAAAAGCCACCTTGTCAGGCCATTCAGCTAGAAAGGTGGACTATAAGAATGACAAAATTAATTAGATTTATATCCCACCTTTCCTCCAAGGAGCTCAAGGTGGTATACATGGGTGTGTCCCCCCCCCCCCCCGTTTTATCCTCACAGCAATACTGGGAGGTGGGTCAGGCTGAGAGGCAGTGACTGGCCCATGAGTCACCCAAGGAGCTTCATGGCTTAGTGGGGATTTGAACCCTGGTCTCCCAAGTCCTAGTCCAACACCGGCTCTCAGTCAACTTTACAACAGGTGTGTGATTACATCATTAACAACACAGCTATAGACAGAGCCACTACAGTATAGCATTCTTCCCCAACCTGGTACTCTCCAGATGTTTTGGACTGCATCATCCCTGGCCAATAGCCATGCTGTTGGTGAAGACTGTGAGACAAAAGCAAAAACGATGGTAGAGAACCCTGCTTTATCCCACAGAGCCAAAGTATCTGTCCCTATGTTGTCCTACCTAATTTTAATCACAGTGCCCATTTCAGACTCATCACCAAGCAATGGTTTCTTATCACAGATGGGCTTCCAAGCTCTTTCTTCCCTTCATGCGCTCCAATTCCATTTCTCGCTTTCAAGTCTGCAACAACTAGAGTTTGCCAAGATGCGCAGATTGGGAAAGCCATGTCTAGTGCAAACTAGCTTGCCTCCAGATCAGTCTGGGAAACCTAGTTTAAACTGCAGTTTCACATTCTGGACTGCACAAGCCTGAAGTCCACAAACAATAGTCAAATGATGCTATGGCTGTGATGCCTAACCCGAGCCAGTGCAGCTAAACAGTCACCTACAATATCAACTGTACAGACAAAGCATGTCATGATCAGGGTTCCAGGGCTGGATTTGGATGACTCACCAGTCCGGGGGACGGGGATGACTCTCAGCACCCTCTTCTACACAAACAGCAAAAGGGCGTTCAAACATTGTACTGACTTTGAAGTCCCAACAATTGGGACTTCAAAGTGTGGTGTCAGTTGACTGACAGATGTGCAACTTTGTCCACTTATAAAATTTGGTTCACATTCAAATGAGAATATTTTGATCTCACCCAGAGGATAGAAGAAGTTCCCCACCCCAATCTATCTACTTCCTTTAAGTCCCTGTCTCACAGCACCTATATTTCAAGAGACATGTGCAAATTCGTGAGGTAAAGTGGCTATTGCATAAATCCCACCGGAAATTTAAAATATGCACATATAGATGACAGTGCTGCCCAAGTAGCTCCTTTTAAAAAAACTGCATGAACAGTGAGTCAAGAGTCCCTAAGAAACTTGAACCACCATTTCTAATGCACAGGAAGTTTCCCAAAATCGCACCTAACATGCTTCAATACAACCTAGACCCATTGCGTCTCATTCTTCCACTGAGGCTGGGTAAAACATTCATCCTGGTGGTTAAACACAAATGCAGACTTCCAGAAAACTGCAATATGGCTCATACACAATGCAGGGCTGAATGGCATCTTCTCAAGCCTTGGACCTTGCACATACAGGGCCATGTCTCCAACATGCAGGTCTGAACCAGCCCTCAAAGGAACAAAGGGAGCTGCTGTCTATCAGGCCAGACTATTTGCCTATCTACTCCAATACTGTCTACTTCAATAGCATCTTTCCAGGGTCTTGGACAGAGTTAACAGGTCTTTTCCCAGCACCCTGACCCTTTTTAAAACTAGAGGTGCTGGGGACTGGACCTGGGATCTTCTACATGCAAAAGCAGGGGCTCTCTCACTGAGCTGGGGTTCCTCCCTTCGACCATCCTGGCAGAACAACCATGTCTCTCCTTGTCCTGTCTCCTCCTTCACCCTACATTCACTGCCAAGTCTTGTCTCCTCTTGCCCAATTCCTCCAAGTGCTCCCCATTTATTGCTGCTGCTTTTCTCAGGCCTCTCCTGCTTGGCTTGCCTCTTGAAGAGAAACAGGCAGGCCTGCCATCCATTTATTTAACCTAGGAAGAGCCGCAATCTGAAAACCTTGAAATCCTCTTACACAACTGTTTTGGCAAGCCCCACCATGCCCCAACAAACATTAAACTGTGCTTGCCATTTGTCTCAGGAATCCTGCATTAATAAACATGAAGAGGAGCACTTTCTACCTCCCACACTCAGTGACAGATGAAAACAAAGACCAGCTGTAGTCATCAATGGATCCTTGTTCTGCACATAAAGGCCTAATTGCATTTTATTTCAAGCCTACACATGGAAAACTTTACTGATGGCATCTTGTCGATTTCAGATTCTAGTATCCCAGTTGATGTGCTGCAAAGCCATTTTTGTTCTAGTCATTAACACCTTCACTACCCCAGAGAAAGGCAATAAAGAATATTTGGGGGCATACTTCCTGATTGGACAAATGGTATACACAAATCCAACTCCTTGGGAGCAACCTGAGCCCTTTTCTCACTGAGGTTATCTGTAGGAATGCCGTTAGTTGTTTGCTGTGTTAGCAATAGGCATCTAGTGTTGCTGGGCCCATAAATCTATGGTGTTGGATGGAGAAATCACCACCACCACTACAAGGTTTTCATTTTAGAGAAACCTATCTTGTTGGAAAGTGGGGTGTGAGTGTGTAACATTAGTTCCATCAAGAAGATGGGTTAAATCTTGGGCAGTGGCAACCTCTCAGTGTCAGAGTGCCAGACTTGCTTTAAAGCATCTTCATATGCTGGCATCAAGATCATCTTGGCTATTTTCATGCCTGTGTGGATTTGGGGCCATAGGGAACAACCATGGTGCTCTTGAAATGTTAAGACCCACTACATGGGCACCTGCGCCCCCCCCCCCAATTTTATTGTTCCTATGCTAATCCAAGCATATAGAACCATAGAATTATTGTGTTTCTACTGCACCCTGCAGAGACACTTCCATTTATATTAGAAAAAAAATATGTAGATGAAGTCATCATGTACACGGGTCTAAGAACCAGGCCCAGTTTTTAAAAATTTCTATTTTGCTTTTCCCAATGAGATGAAGATGGCAGAGCACTAAAAACACGCGGCATATCTAAAGAGGAGCCAAGAAGTCTTACTTTGCCGTTGTTTCCTCATCATATTTTGTCTTCAGGTCAAATAACTCCGTCCGTGTCTTTTCCAAGGCTGAAGGGGATAGAGGGGGAAAAGCAACATGCCAAGGCATTACTGACATGTTAAGAGCGACGTAATGATAAAAAAGGGCTACTCAATTACTATTGAACTATAAACTGTTCTCTGTCTGAAAAGTCATCTTGCATTAAGCTTTCTCCCTGACCAAACAAAATCACATTGCAGAAAAACAAGGCTTAAAAGCTTTTCAAAATTCTTTCCTTTAGAAAACACACACACATACACTCTCTCTCTCTTTCAGGAACAGTGAAAGTTTCCAGATTCTGTCCCGCTGAATCTAGCTAAGCACATTATATTCCGTTTATAGATCTGCTTCTGTGACACAAACCATTTGTGCCAGTTAAAACGGGGACCTGCTCTGGATTCAGATGGGAAAGAAGCCAGGCAGGCTGAAGCTCAGGCAGGGAAGCAAGAGCAGGTAAGTCAAGAACAAGCTACTGGCAGAGGGGGGAAGGAGAGACAGAGGGTAGGAAGGGACAACTTCAAGTGACTGAACTTCAGTGTGGGGGCCAAAGGAAGGAAAGTAACTCCCATGTCTAAATCTTTCTGAGAACATCAGGCACAGAAATCAAGATGCAGCTGAATCATAGGCAACAGACTGATCTGGTCCCAGGTCTGGGGGTATAAGAGGGTCCTCCTCAACAAAGGCCATTGGTGGCCACAAAGATCCCAGGGTGCTTGTCGAGGGCTGAGGACCCAACCTTTAACTGGCCACAGGCAGAGTTGGTCTGGTAGGAGGGGAAAATCCTGCCTGAGAATGGCTTCCCATGAGCAAATCATTGGCCACTGTGAGGACTGGATGCTGGGATAGATGTGCCCCCCTTTGGGCTCATCTTGTGTTCTAAGCTTGGTTCTAAGCCATTCCCATAGTACCAGTGTGGATGCTATGGTGAACCAAAGTTCATCCTCATCAGAAATCCATGTAAGTAGTGGAGGTGAGTGGGAGTGAGCTCATGTATGGCAGGCTTGAGGTCTCCTAACTATGGTTCGGAAACTGGTAGCCTTGCATCTGCTCCGGTACAAAGAGAGGAGGTGGCCAATGTTTTGATGAACCCAAAGCACTTCCCCCTTCTCCGTTTGAATCAGGCAAATAGCAAACCTGTTTGCAATGCTTGCACTTTGTGTTCAGCCTCCTCCAGCTTTGAGGCTGTCGAAACCTGCGTCTCTTGCAACATTCTGTAAGGAGAAAGCCAAGGAAACAAAAGGCAACTTAAAATATATTCATCTCCATGTAACATAAAATAGAAACATAAAAATGCATCTTACACAGGGTTGGAACCGATGAGTTCTTCCACGGTCTAATTTCAACAGAAGCAAGCTCCTCTGAGTGCATTCTCTAAAACAAGGATAGCTAACCTTTTTTGGTTTGAGGGTCTGTTGGCCAGCATACTCTGGGATCTGCATACCAGCAATGGGTGAGACCCTCCCCCCTGTGAGCCATTCAGCTGATCGGTGCAGAAAGGATTATCAACCCTCCCCACTCATCAATGGATCAATCTGATGTTCAGTGATGGACATCATAGCCCCAATGCAGACAAGTCAATGTGGAAAAAGTGCCAGACAGTTTAAAAATTCTTGCACATTTGGCATTTGGTAGTCCCTTTCTTTTTCAGAAGAGACTTATTTGGGAGCTTATGAGCAAATCAACAATTATAAATGCATTCAATGAATCATTTAATGATCAAGATTGGCCTATGGGACATAGGTTCCCCACCCTTGGTTTAAATACATGCACCTGACTGATCTCTAACACAGAGCAGGTTTGTGCCCCAAAAGATGAAAAAAATGGCTCCATTCCAAACAATAACACTTCCCCAACCATGGACGGTTGTTTTCATGTGCATGCTCTCTAGTGTGCTACCTTTGGACCAAAGGGTGAGCAGTACAGGGTCGGTATCAAAACCCCTAATCACTAGACAGCCTTATTAATGTAGATAATATGCATGCTTCACATTTCTGGAGGGAAGTTTTTAATGAGTGATATTTTAATGTATTTTTGGTTTCTATGGAAGCCGCCCAGAGTGGCTGGGGAAACCCAGCCAGATGGGCGGGGTACAAATAATAAATTATTATTATTATTATTATTATTATTATTATTATTATTATTATTATTATTTCTGGAGCACATTTAAGAACTTTCAAGCGCTTCACATACATGATTAGAGCAGTCCTTCTATTTTCCTGGGCTTTTAAAAAGGATTTTTAAAAATTTGCTGGCTGTTTTTATGCTGCCCATGATTTCAATGGTCTTCTTAACTACAGTACTGTGTGTTATTTGTATTTGTAGTTTTATCTGTGTTGCTTTACCTTTTACATGAAGGATGGTCTATAATGATAAATACAATATTAAAACAAGCACCACCACTGCATTCACCACCATCCTGCCCATTCCTTGGTGCTTGAGGGGTTAGAAACCAGACCCAATATGCTCTTCTTTCAAAAGGGAAAGACTGGGGGCAGGGAATACAGAAATGCCCCCCCCCCCCCCGCACACATTAACTTACCTTTCTTTCTCAGCAAAGTCATTCTGCAACTTTTGTTCCTTCTCAAGAGCAATGTTCTCCGCTTGGTTCTTCAGGGTCTGCTCATATTCCCGGATTTTCTCTTTAAGTGCTTTTATTGTCACCTCTGTTTTGAGTGGGGAGGGGAGAGAGAAAGAAAGAAAGAAAGCGAGGGGAGAAAATGAGCCAAGGTAAATAATGATACCACGCAGTGGCAGAGTGCGGCTATCTAGGAGGTGGTGCAGCAGCAGCAGCAGGGCTTAAATTTTCGTTCTCCAGCCCTGACACAAAATCAATGGCCACAAGTCCCTTTGGATACCTTTTACTCCCTAAATGGTAAATTGAACTTTAAATGTTTAAGGTTAAGCAGGATCAATGGACGCTGCTGGGAAGCGGAGTGAAGGTTTCTCTAACCTGACTACAGGGCGGAATCGCCGGCAAGACACCTCATCGCCCTACATTAAGCTCTAGGGTGATCAGAGATGAGGATCAGGAAATTGTCTGAAACAGTCACACCATGGCCTGTCCACAGGGATCTCTAGGATTTCAGAGAGGAATCCCCCCCACAACCCTAGCTGGAAATTCTGGGGACAAAAACATGAAACCTTCCCCATGCAAAGAATGCGCTTAACTATTCGACGAGAGTCCCTGAACAGCTCACGGCCAAATGTGCCCAAGGCCACTCAAACAGAGCCTCCTCCCTAGAGTGCTTAAAATATACAGGATTAGAAGCTGGCAAGCTTTTCTCAGCAGCCCTGAATGTTGCCCTGCCCAAGTTTAAGATGTATCTGCTGATACAAGAGGGCTGAAGTGGGTGAGAGGCACAGGGAGCAGGGGGAAGCCGGGCTGCAGATATGTGTGAACTGTGCCGTGACAGCAAGGAGCACAAGAAGTAGCAGCAAAACGTGATGTGGGATTCCCTAGGATGCTATGGACTACCACCAGGGGGACCAAAGCTCCTCCTGCCCCCCCCCCCTTGGATTGTGCCAAGATTCAGTGTGCCAACACTTAGGCTTCTTCGTTTTGGAGGAGATACAAGGGGTGACCATGTAGTCTATATCCAGAGGATTGCATCTAAGGCTGATCCAACTCAGAATAGAAAACAAAGGGCATGAATAAATTGGGTCTATTAATTTCAGGCATTGCACTCTGCATACAACTTAGCTGGATAAAATGCCAAGCGTATTTCTTCTGCCACCCTGAAGCAAGCAGTCTTTCCTGCTAGTGTGATTGACTCCAAAGCTGGGGACTAACACAGGTATTGTAAACCAACAACGCTTGTACCTGCATTATATTTCAGGGTACTTTTGTTGTTATTTTTCTTATTCTTTTGACCAGGGAAACTGCGGGCTGGGCAATTGTATGCATGTGCTATGGCTCACAATAAACATCGATAGCAACCTGAGAGAGCACCTTCTCCTTAAAAAGAAAGAATTATTTACCATTCTAAGTATTAAGAACAACTAATGAAGGCTTTCTCTATGTTCTCTATTTTCATGGAGACATCTGCCAGAATAAATGGCAGGGTCTCTTTGGTACTAGCCCCCCATTATGTGAAACTCCACAGAAGGGATATAATCCTCCCCACCCCTTATCTTCATCACCAGCGGAAGTTCAGTCAGGCAGCAATTAATGCACAAAAACCGTTTGACCCATGCATATCTTTTCAGCTAAATGTTGCTAATTTCCTGTTTTATACAGACATACAAACACATACATTGCAGAAAGTTTCAGTGAGTCTTTCCTCTGAGCAAAACAATATAGCAATATAGAAAAGCTACAAAACATATTATCCACTCTTCAATATTAGGATGCAGGTAAAAAGAATAAGGGGACGCAGGTGGCGCTGTGGGTTAAAGCCTCAGCGCCTAGGACTTGCCGATCGAAAGGTCGGCGGTTCGAATCTCTGCGGCGGGGTGCGCTCCCGCTGCTCGGTCCCAGCGCCTGCCAACCTAGCAGTTCGAAAGCACCTCCGGGTGCAAGTAGATAAATAGGGACCGCTTACCAGCGGGAAGGTAAACGGCGTTTCCGTGTGCGGCTCTGGCTTGCCAGAGCAGCTTCGTCATGCTGGCCACGTGACCCGGAAGTGTCTCCGGACAGCGCTGGCCCCTGGCCTCTTAAGTGAGATGGGCGCACAACCCCAGAGTCTGTCAAGACTGGCCCGTACGGGCAGGGGTACCTTTACCTTTACCTAAAAAGAATAAGGGGACGCGGGTGGCGCTGTGGGTAAAACCTCAGCGCCTAGGACTTGCCGATCGTCAGGTCGGCGGTTCGAATCCCCGCGGTGGGGTGCGCTCCCGTTGCTCGGTCCCAGCGCCTGCCAACCTAGCAGTTCGAAAGCACCCCCGGGTGCAAGTAGATAAATAGGGACCGCTTACCAGCGGGAAGGTAAACAGCGTTTCCGTGTGCTGCGCTGACTCGCCAGATGCAGCTTGTCACGCTGGCCACATGACCCGGAAGTGTCTTCGGACAGCGCTGGCCCCTGGCCTCTTAAGTGAGATGGGCGCACAACCCCAGAGTCTGTCAAGACTGGCCCGTACGGGCAGGGGTACCTTTACCTTTACCTTATAAAGAATAAAAAATGGCGGCCACCTTCACAACTCATAACTCTCAAAGCCATAATGCCCAGAATTAGGTATTGCCATAGTAACCTCCGTCAGTAGAGCATGAGACTCTTAATCTCAGGGTCGTGGGTTCGAGTCCCATGTTGGGCAAAAGATTCCTGCATTGCAGGGGTTGGACTCTAGCACCCTCATGGTCCCTTCTATGATTCTACAATTTTAATCACAGGTGTTGTGTAAAAGGAAAACAGTTTTAGAGAGAACAACTTCTCATTCCCATTTCAGGACGATGTTTGCTGCAAAGTCCAAATGGGAGCACACACAACCTGAAGCATTTGAAGAGGTGAGCACTTGCTGCTTGTAATTACAGTATTTCTATCTACAAGGGACACCATTAACAGTTGGCCCGTCCACTTAAATAACTAACCTACATTGCTTCAATATCAGCACTCTACCCTAGGGATAAACAAAGTAAAGTGAAGGCAGCAAATACCCACGTAGAATCACATATTAAACTGACAGAAAACGGCACAGTGCGAAGCATTCCCTGTAAATGTGTACGAAGCATACAGGCAGTGGCTGGAAAAGATTCACATATAAATTAATACATTTAAGCTGAGCCTTAATATTCAAACACTGAAAAATGGCAACAGCAAGAAGTTAAAAACAGGTCAGCTAAATCCTGAAAGGCAAATGAGAACAACAGATTTAATTGAGGCAGAGATGCTGCGCATGTTTGATGCTTATCAAGAAGTTTCTAGCTGAGATCATGATCCAACACAAAAAAGGCAGGCCTAGGGACACCAGAATCTTAACCTGCCCCTGGAAATCCTGGTGACCACAGGGGCTGAGAATAAAGCCTGCTGCTATCTACTTTACCCGCTCATCTACAAAGCCCCATCTAGAGTTCTGTTTCTTGGTCGTGCTACAGTGCAAAAGGTTATGGAGAACTGGCTTTTACAGATGGCATTCCTTCTCTAAATATCATTATTATTTCCTTATCTAAATCATCCCCCAAACATTTATGTTCACACATAAGTAGGAAGAGCATTCCTCACCCTTCCCAGTTTACCTTGATTTTTCACTTCTGCAAATTCTTTGTTGTACTCCTCAAGCGTTTCTCTAAGTTTCTGGTTCTCTGTTTCAATATCGTGCATGCGCTGGACTTTCAGCTGGAGCTGCTGCCCCAGATCCAGAGCTGGTACAGGATCTGAACAATACAAAGATGAAGACAGATTGATCTCCATTTCCAGACAAGCAAGTTTATAATTCAAAGCAATACAATTAAAAGCTCCATTGCAATCGCTTGGCAAACATGTCTGTGTGCGTGCAAGCAAATATACACGCACATGCGAAAACACACAATTTATGTATTTGGCGTCAGGTCAAATCCTTTCCAACAAGTCAAGTTATCTTGGTCACATTTCTTCAGGAAATCCTAGATTTCCCAGCTGATTTCACATTTCTTTGGGGGGGGGTTCTAGATTTCTAAGCTTTGGGGAAGCTTCTAATTTCTCAGATCTAGATCTTTCCTTCCTTGAGGAAACAGGAGAACTGGCATGGTGTGTGAAGATAGGGAAGAATTAGGTTGCTCAAACATTCAAAACAAACACTGAAAAACCACACCAGGATTCCCCCACCAAGCATTTTGCCAGAAGACTCAGGCAAAAGGGTCTGATCAAGTGGGCGAGACGCTCCAGCCCTAGTTAGCTAGCACATCCAGGCAGCCTAATAATGTTCAAAGCATCCCTAGAAAGGCACCACAATACACCTGCCACGTATGGCTGGACAAGCACGTTTCACATAGACTGCTGGGCTGGTCGTGGAGCTTTGCCAGCCAGAGCAGAAGAATCCTGGAATCCAAAAAGGGTCTCATAAAATAGCGCTGCATACATTTCTGCGGTGGGCGCCAGCATCACTTGTGAAATGGCTACAAAGATTTAGTCTCCCGCTGAGGAATGTTAAACACACCAATCTCGGAGGATCAACAACAGTACATATTAGGGAGCTCGCTTAATTTGCAGCCGCCACAATCATTAATTTTACAGACCACCCTCAGTTGCTGGAAACGCATAATAAGCCTATTGTACCTCTCTTAACGCATTAAGTGCAAGCCTGGGCACTTTGCAACGTGTCAGTCCAGCACCAGAGTTTATAAAAGAACAGCACTGGGTTATGTTGAGGAAAGAGAGGCAGGGTGTGCTGCGTTGTGTTAACTCTGCTCAGAGAGGGCTTCCTGCCTTGCCACCTCCATAATGCAAGGGGAAAAACTGAGGCTGCTTATCACTTGCCCTCACAGCACATGCATACTTTATAAATACATCACTTTCTCATTTGTGGTTTTTAGGCCAGGGTGGTTGTTTTCTCTTCTTCATTATTAGCACTGTTAAAATATTCATCTCACATTAGGTCTTTTTTAAAAAAGTTATTTAACACAGGGAGGATTTGAGAGCAATTATAAAATTTAAGTTCAGTGGCAGTTCGGGGAGGTAAAGCCCCAACAGGACTGTCCAATTAAGTAGTGCACAAATTGCTGCCACGATTTCCTGCCCTCTGCTGGGGCTGGGCTGGGCTGAAGGGTGGAAGCACTTGAAACAACTAGTGCTCCTGCTGTCTCGCATCAGCCAGAGGCTTCGCCCGGGCCTCGTGGGCTGGAGCTAGAGCCTGGAGTGTAGCAGGTCCAGCTTCCATGGGTGGCGAACTGGAAACACTGGTGCCCGAAGAGGCAGCGATGGGAGGAGTCTGCGCACTCCAAGCAGGAGAAGAGCTTTGACCTGGCGTTGAACCGACAAGGCCAAGTCAAGGCTTTCACTCCAGCCTCACTCCACCCCTAAGGGGAGATGTAACCAGAAGGGTCAATGCTGACTCTTTGCCATGACCTCCACAGTGCTGTTGAGATTCAGCTGGCAGGCTCTGGTGGTGGGAGAAATAAGGGGGATGAACTGGGGGAATCCTGGGTTGGAGGGAGCGGGGAGTATCCTATCTGTACTGCAAATTCAGTCACTTTGGAAGAGGCAGCGAGGATGCCAGCTCTCCCCTCTGACCTTCCGATGGAGCTGGAAGCATCGGTAGAGGCTGGAGAGGGCTTTGACTGGCTAAGAGGGGAGGCTGAACAGAAGGTTCAGAGTGTGCACTAGTGTTCACACTATTCCCACAAGACAAATGAGTCTTGTGAACAAGCACATCCTGCCCCATCTTTGAAAGCTTGGTGGAAAGGGCGGGAAAACCTGTTGGGGCATCTTCATCACTTCTACGCCGTTACAAACTTCTTGCCCTGCTCCCTAACTTCTGAGCACTGGGTCTGCTGCTGAGGCTGCCTGAATAAGTATTGCTTTCATATTTCCAAGCAAGCGCCTCTGTCTGCATGTGCTGGGTGGGAGTAGAGCACTCTGACAAGGAATTCATGCTGGACCCATTCAAACTGTATTTCTACGTGTACACACATCTTTAACTACAAGTACTGGCTGAAATAGAAATAGCATATTTCGGAGTATATTGCAGGATGCTCCTGCAGCCAATCGGAAGCCGCGCCTTGGTTTCTGAACATTTCGGAAGTCGAAAGGACTTCCAGAACGCATTCTGTTCGAAAACCAAGATATGACTGCATTCTCTCAAAATTTTGCCCATCTCTTGTATTTCTTCTTCTTCTTCTTCTTCTATTATTATTATTATTATTATTATTATTATTATTATTATTACTATTAGTTTGCAGGAGCACATCCTTGGCAATGGGATCAGAATCCAAACTTCACACTTTCCCTCAGCCTCCAACTCAACCAGCTCCACTGACATCAGCCAGTTTCTGCTCAAGTGAGAATTTTGTTCCCAAGAGGTGAAGCCTATTAACACCCCATCTCTTAAAGAGGCACCTGGCAGCCGTGCCATGAGACACTCTTCTCCATCACCCCCTGAACTAACCCTAACCCTGAACTTTGCCAACCCTCTACCTCAGGGTCCTCCTCTAGCAGATCCTACCAGTCCTATCTGGCTTAAGTCACAAGGCCCAAGACAATTTTTAGGGCCCCAAGACTTGCAAATTAACAAGGCTTTTCTGGACTAAAATCTGCCAGGCATTTTGTATTAACTATTACTCACCCACCCCACCAACATCTACATTATAAAATGAATAATGACTAAACCTTTAGTCAATAAATTCCCAAATCCCTGGAAAACATTATATCGTAAATGAAAATGTTGGCACTCATAATTATTCATTAGGATATGTATATTTAATTTAGCTTTATTAAAGGTTAATGTCAAAGAAGCAAAACAGTTGCGGAATAAAGTATGAGCATAATGTTAAGCCTATCTCCTTGCATTAAACTCCAAAATTTGCTTAAGCCAAGATGAATGATTAAAATGTCAGCAGCTTTTGAATATTGTTTTGGGATATGCTAAAGAGGCCACACAGAACAGACTTCTCCACTTTAAATCGTATGGCTTCTATTAAAGAAAACTAATTTAATAATCACTGCTATAAAAACTCGGCCATGATTCTGCTACATGCCAGCCCAGCGACTGCTTCGCTTCAAACCTAAAACAAGTAACAAGCTTCAAAAGGTATGTATTTGGGAACTCAGAAAAATTCCCAAGGAGGGCCATTTTAAGTATTATTGTACAAACCTTGCAGTGGTATCTGTTAAGGAAAAATGATTTTAAAAAACAAAAATGATTTCACTAGAGCATATAAAAATGAAAACCTACTAAAAAACTACACTTTGGTTATTAACTCTCTTACAAGAAGAATGAGACACAAGGTTTGAAAATAGCTGTGAAGATAACTTAATCCCCCCCCCCCCCATATTCCACCCAGTGCCAGAAATTTGCACTTAATATCTCTCAACTGGGAACAAAAATATTCCAAGTTGCTGGGGAGCAGTGGGGAGCAGAATATCCCAACCAGATGTGAGGGTGTAATCATGTAAAATTATTTGGGGGACTGAGAAGAGAAACAATTGCTCCCTGTGTTGATACCTGGGTTCGAATCTCTATTCAGAGATGTGAATGTACTCTTTTTCTTTCTCCTCTAACATGGGCGGAACGTCAAGAAGTCTACCTCACAAGGCTGTTGGCAACTTTATAATTGCTGAACAAGACTGTGAACACTGGAAATGTTACTAAGAAATTATTGTGTTCCACAGAACATGGCTGAATGTAAATCTGCAGCTGCATCACTGGGACAATCATCACACACATTGAAAGATTTTGCCTTTAACGGTAAACAGAAAGACCCTGGTTAGCGGTAAGAATTTCTGTGCCTGAATACTCAGGTTCATCAAATAAAGTTTTAGAGCAGTGAAAGGTAAAGGTAAAGGACACTTGGACGGTTAAGTCCAGTCAAAGGCAACTATGAGGTTGCGGTGCTCATCTTGCTTTCAGGCCAAGGAAGCTAGCGTTTGCCCACAGATAGCTTTCTGGGTCATGTGGCCAGCATGACTAGACCGCTTCTGGTGCAATGGAACACCGTGACAGAAACCAGAGCGCATGGAAATGCCGTTCACCTTCCTGCCACAGCGGTACCTATTTATCTACTTGCACTGGCATGCTTTCAAACGGCTAGGTTGGCAGGAGCAGGGACAAAGAAATGGGAGCTCACTCCGTTGCGGGGATTTGAACCGCCGACCTTCCGATCAGCAAGCCCAAGAGGCTCAGTGGTTTAGACCACAGCGCCACCTGTTCCTAAACTCGGTAGCAAAGTAGACAGGTGAGCCCTGGAAACAAGCCACCATATCTGTATTTGAAGTGCTGCCTGGTCCAAGTCCAGTTTAAACCTAAGGATCCATCAAGAAGGGGAACTGGCAAGGTGGCCCATTAACACTTATCACCTGGGCAGCAGACAGAGTAGGCACTCAAGCCACCTGGTCCCAGTCTTCCCCAAGACAGTGATATCAATTTTATTTTGATTCACATTATTTGCATATTTGTAGATATAAATCTGTACATTAAAAGCTGCAAGCACAAATTTGTTCTCTTTCTGAGTGCTGCATATGTAGTTGCCCCACTACTGTGAGTGAGGATGACCTGGTCTTCTCCAATTCACTGGGAAGAGTCCCCAAAGAATCAACACTGCCCAGAAAGCAGAATTCCATTCCTAAGCCCTATGTGAGTGGGTAACAGGGATGCAGCATTAACTGGGCAACCTGCCAGTACAAGGAGTTCTGGGAGCTGCTCTGCTGCTGTTTTCACTCCATTTCTGAAAATTATGTTCTATGATGTTCTTCCTGTTTCCAGAGGGGTAGCCATGTTATTCTGCAAAAGCAGCAAAGAATCCTGAAGAACCTTAAAGACTGACTAAGAAACTAGTTATGGCATAAGCTTTCGCAGACATGAATTGATGATGATGATGATGTCCATCTGGCTGGGTTTCCCCAGCCACTCTGGGCGGCTTCCAACAAAATATTGAAAATACAACAAAACATCAAACATTAAAAACCTCCCTAAACAGGGCTGCCTTCAGGTGTCTTCTAAAGGTCAGATAGTTGTTTATTTCCTTGACATCTGATAGGAGGGCGTTCTACACGGCGGGTGCCACTACCGAGAAGGCCCTCTGCCTGAAGCATAACCGACAGTTGTAGATATATGCAGACATGGAGTTTGGGATGGAATTAAAAGTTATGAAGTCAGAAGGGAAGGGAATGCAACATGGACAGACTGTGACAATTCATTGAGGGCCGAACTGTATACAAACAAGTGACCCTTCACAACAAGCAGTGACAGGCAATAGAAAGGGTCCATGTTTTGTAACTTTTTCTTGTTGAACCATTAGGTTTACGCTATAAATGGTTCTAGCCACTACCTTCCACACATTCACACACCTGTGGTTTATTTATTTTGGTTTTATTTTATGTCTGTATTTGTTTGGCAGTGATCTATAATTGTATATGGTCTATATATTGCCATCAGATCCCATTTGATAACAATGTATTTTGCAGAATCCTATATAACCTTTTTTGGGGGGAATTAATAACAATTATTAAAACAAACAATTTGCCAATGCTGAGCTAACTAACACAGGCCGTAGGACAGAAAGTCACCATCTCACGCCAGACCCACATTAACAGAACCGAACTTCTCAATGGACTGCAACTCATTCTTTCTGCAGCTGTTTTTGAATCACTTTATTGATGGCTTTTATTGTTTGTTCTTTTTGTGTATTACTTTTTTATTGTATTTTATTATTCTTGTAAGTTGTCAAAACAATATATGAGGAAGCACAGGCTTCAATTTTATTTTATTTTAAAAAAATAAACATGCATGCATTTTTCTTTGTCCTTTAAGACTAGCATATGCCACTAACATTAACCTGGAAAATCCTGTTTTATTCTGAACTCAAGCCTTGTTCCTGAGAAAGAGAGAGGGTAGTGGACTAATAGAAAGGCAGATGCATTTTAGAAAAATGCTCTCCACCCATGGGACACACCCTTTATTCTCCAATGTAACTGTTTACAAAGGGAACATTGAGGCTGACCCTGTCCTTCTCCTCTTCCCTTCACCATTAGGTGAAAGGGCTCAATGCACCCCTTGTGAGCCTTGCTTCCACAATGACATCATGTGCCCACGTGGATTACTTTGCGCTGGGGCACTCTAGGCTAATGTAATCATATGATTACATAATTAACCCAGCTGTCTCATTAAAAAAATCAACTGGAATTCAGGGCATAATTAGTCATACAGCAATTAGCATGCTGATGAGCAAAAATGATGAAAATCCCTCTAGATGGGGAGTGTGTGGGGACCACCCATGCCATTTCCAAAAAGAAAGTAAAACCCATCATGGCTGAACAGGACTGGGAGCAAAAGAAAGACCAGATCTGGATCCAGACCTCCAGTGCAGGTTTTGCAGAATGCCAACCGTGCTTAAAAAGGAAGGGTGAGGGTGCACACACAACAGAATGCCCTATAATCACCAGCAGAGAAAGGTAGAGGAACGCAAGGGGTGGGTGTCATGAGCCAGAAAGGCTCTGTGTCATCCTAGCAGGGTTGGATCGAGAAGGCAGAACAAAACTGACTGACAAAGAGGTTGGTGGAGGTCAGTTTTTAGAGAGGTGTGGCAAGGGTCAGAGAAGCTCAATATGAAGAAGGCCGGTGAGCTGCACATAGAGATATAAAGCTGGGGAGGGAGGAGAGAGAGAGAGAGAGAGAGAGCAGAGAAAAATGTGGGTCTCTTTTGGCAATGGTGGAGAACTGGGGGCATTTCCCCTCCATAGGCCAGCAGAACATCCTCAAACACCTGCCCAGCCGTGGACCTCTCTCCCTGTGAAGGGGTGGATGGGCTTGATAGTGGTGTTTTTCTGCTGCAGAGTGAAAAATTACTTGCTCACCCCAAAGTTTTTAGATCTTGTTTAATTTCAATTTTACTTTTTAAAGTTTCTACTCCTTCTGTGTCTTACACTGATTTTTATTATTTTAATGGGTGGTTTTTAACAGTATTCTTGGTTTTTCCTTTCTTTTCAAGATTCCTGCTCTTTTGTTTGAATGCAAACTGCAATGAAGCCACTTTATTTTTTTACAGAAAGCAAGTATACAGGCACACACAAAATAAAGTCAAGACCCACAGCTGGCCTCAACCCGGCTGCCTGTTCACCTGTCCTCTCTGAGTGGGTGAAAACTCCTGCTTACTGTGCCCTCTTCCTCTTGGAGGTGGTGCAGATTTGAGGAAGGGCAAGTGAATGAGCATTTCACCCAGAGTTCTCTGAAATCTGAAGGTGTGCGGCTAACTGCAAGACTGCTCTAGTCTGTCTTTCAGAGCTCTGCACAACATGGGAGCTTTTCTGCAAAGAGCGTACATCTGATTTTGGAACAATGTCTGCATGCACACAGAGCATAGCATCCATGGTCCTCTCCTGGAAGACCACTGTGCCACCTTTGGCAAAGGGAGGGTTTCTCTACATGGAGGAGGTTTTGCAGTGGCGGAAAGGCATTCTGGAAAACGTGAACTCCAAACCACACCAGGAGTTAGAAAGGGCTCCCTGGACTCCACCAAAGGGACTGCCTCCTCTTTTGCTGAAAGAGAGAGCAACACAGTGGAAACGCAGGAGCAGAATTTGTTCAACAGGATCAGGAGGAACATCTAAGCCTCTCTTTGAAGAGACTTTGCATTAATGCATAGCTAATCTGTTTTTTCTTTTAAAAAAAGACATGACGTGTAAAATGTTCATCTGCACTAAAACAGAGGTCTCTGAACCAGAGCTTTGCAGCTGCTAGCAACCCCATAACCAGCAGTGTAATATCTGCACAGAACTGAAGCATGCCCTCTATGGGCACAACTTCAATGCAACAAGACTGGCTATCTTTATCCTGTTAAATTCCCATTTGCCACGCAGTAACTCATTCGTCTCCTGGTGGTGGAAGGGGATTGCAACAATGGGTTGGGGGGTGGGATGGGGGAAGAGAACCAGAATACTAAAACAAAAGGACTTCATTACAGGCCGGTAACACTGACAACAGCCAGACAGCCAGTTATGAAACACGAGCAGAACCACAGAGGCAATTAATTTTTTATACAGCTGGTAATGCACTTCCGAAGGTTTGGCTCTAAAAATAATTCATTCCTGACGCTTCAACTCCTTTTCGGAGCGGCTGTATCTGCTCTTCCAAAACCAGGTCTCCACGCAAAAGCGCTCGGTGATGGGTTTTCTTTCGAGAAAACGCCCACAGAGAACAACGGTTCAGTCGGGGGGGGGGTGGAGGAGAGAGAGGAGGAGATAGAAAAGCGAGCATCCTCCGGCAAGTCCTTTGAAAATGCACTGTTTGGTTTTAAAGGCCACTGCACACCATCAGCAGTGCCACAAAGCAAAGGGGAGTTCTTAAGTGTCCCTTTATTTTGCCCCCAGGATGTTCTGAGCAATGTTCACAGCACAGAGAGGCCTCAAGAACACACTTGCCACCCTCCCTCTCTCTCGTTTATGCCAGAGCAGAGCAATGCCTCAACTGGTGTGGATCAAAGCAGCACCTTTTTCTCAAGGCCAGTGCAGAGCAGAGGGCAGAATGCTAGCCTTGGACCCGAAGACACCCAGCTGCCTTCAGAGCAGTTACAATTCCTTGGCTTCACCCAACCTTGCAGGATTCATTGGGAGGAGAGAACGAGAAGAACAATGAAGCAACTTGCATGCCAAAAGGAAGCAAGAACAAATTGTCATAGCAAGTCCTTGCATATCCATCCACAAATGAAATTGCATCTCAGACCAAATAAGAATAATTACACTGTGGCTTCTGAATATTCAAACGCCTTCCGGTATAATTAATTCATTAATTATTCCCCAGAAAAATTAATAAACCCACATCACCTAGGGCTTTCTCGCAAGGAAGCTGTACCCCGCCTCCTGACGCAGCCAGCCCGGTGACAGAAGAGTGATGGCCCTAAGGCCCAAGATCCCCCAGGAATTCTTAGGAAGCGCAATAGAGAGCATGCTTTCAAACGCTGGCTGCACCAGGCTCTCCTCTAAATCAACCCAAGCTTCCTTTAATATGCTGATTTTTATTGTAAAATGAGACTCACCCTAGAGACTAAATGTTTGCAAAATAGTCCGTCCTCTCTCTTGCTAACAGGGAGGGTTGTTCTGGGCTGGGATCATGGTGCATGAAGACAGGGGTTCAGTATTTTTATCCTTGCACCATTTTCCCAGTTAAAAAAACCCAAGCTACCCCCATTATTTGTTTTATTTCCCCAGAGGCACCTCCCCCCGGCAAAGACATTATGAAAACTTGTATTCCCATACATACACCACAATTTATAACAGTATATTATCTACAAAACATGTTTTTTTATTACGTGATCCACAAGTTAGCATTCTTACAGATCTGGAGTAACAGAGTTTGGGCTGCAAGGGCAGCCAGAACTGCTAGAGTTAGTGAATGTTATAAATGAATCCAAACGAAGATTTGTTTTCTGGAAATAATGACAAGCCAAGAGCTGCTGTCTAAACAGCAAGTGTTTTCAAAAGTGGGGGTGCGGCTACTCTTTAAACTAGTAAGTCACTCATCCAGGGTATTGGTAGGTACTTTAAACCACCGAGGGCACAAATCTGCAAAGATAAAAATGCACATGCTAATTTATATGCATACATTCCTTTGGGCTAATTTGAGACAGTGGGTGGCTTGGGTCTCCCCTGCCACTGTTCTTTGCTTACAGGCAGCTGAGCACTCTGCAGTTTTTGTTTTTTTATTTAAATATTCTTTAAAAACATCGAGGGGAGGGAATGGGATAAGAGATCCAGAGCCCTGCACACAAGTCCCAGGGTTCAGCACTTCTGGACCATCCCCTACCAACACTCCAGCCATTTAGCTAGAAACATGGTTTTAGATATACAGCTTACTGGAGCTGTCTTTAGAGCCTTGGGAGAGGGGTGGTGATGATACAAATACTGGCTCTGCATACGATCAAAGTATACCACAACAATGTTATATGTGAAAATTCAGAATAGCAAATTCCCTCAGAAACAGACACACTGCAAAAATTATGGGAACAGGCTGAAATGATTCAACCGGCATCTTTGTTGAAGGATACCATAAATTTCAGAAAAGAACTGGCCCTGCACGATACAATAGATATAGGAAAGAAGTTAGGTTTTTAAAGGAACAGAGGTAGACTATATATTACTACCCAGCATCATCACGTTAGATGTTAAGCTTTCTTGTCCGATAGTAATAATAATAATGTCACACAAAGCAAAACTCCTAGGGCTTGCTCTACAAAAGGAAGTCCATTGTGCACAAAGTGACCTTTAACACCAAACAAAGAATTACAGGCTCAATCCATTAAGAACTCCTGCCACCTATTTCAATAAGAATATGGAAGGTAAAGATTCACACAAAAGTCCTGTACATTTTCATCAGTGTAAATAAGGGCTCAAAGTTAAGTTACTAAACCATCTAGGCCAGATCATATAAGAGCTTCCACCTTGACCTGACCCCTATAGGGTGTCCGTGCACGAGTGCAGCTACAGCTCAGTGGCAAACCACATGTTTTGCATGCAATGAATTTTAGGTATAATCCCCCAAATATGGAAGGGTTACTTTCTGAAACCCTGGAGAGCTGCTGCCAGTCAGAATAGACAATACTGGGCCAGATGAGTCTGATTTGGCATGAGATGGACTTCCATGTTCTAACATTCCTAAAGGTGCACATGTGTACAATTCAATCTGTGTATGCCCAGAATCACTCCAAAGTCTGGGCTTAGGCTCATTACATAGAATTCTTTGGTTTAGGATTGTATACATTGGATGCGTTTTCTCTGTTAACCCAGTTTGTCAAGACTGCAATCAGTTTTCACGTAGGGCATATTCTAGCTGCAGCTGTTTCCTGAGCCTTATTATGGGATAGAGGAGCTGTCCTTGCTCTACCAGTCAGTCTAGAAGGCGAATTTGCCTCCTCCTGCTGGTGAGGAGGCAAAAGACTGGCAGGAAGCTGACTATTCCAACCAGAGGAAGGTGCTGCCCCATATTTTAGGAATGCCCTTCAGCATCATCCAGAAAAAGCCCCTAACCACTGCTTCCTGGTTAAGGAATTCTCCCAGCATTCAAATCAAAGCTTTGAAACCATGGAGTGTAGATTGCTGAATACCAAGAACCAGCTCTTTTACATTGCTACGCTACTAATTTTAGCTATAGATATAAGCAGAATTTACAAGAATAAACAGAGTGGCCTAAAAAGCCTTTTATAAACTATGGGTATGATAATGAAAAGAGAAAAAGAAAAGAAATAGGAGAGCCTGGAAATCAGAAGGCTAGGAATAAAAGCCAAACACACAGAGAGAGAGGGAAAACCTTGCTTTATAATTATAGACAACCATGTAATAGAATCAGTCCTCATTACTCACAATACATTTCCCAATCATATCAATTTTTGAGCTTGGAGAGCAAGCTCAGAGGAAGCACATGGCTGATGGTTGCAGCATACATTTGGTGTGCATCGTTTCCGACAACGTTTCCAGTCTGCCTTATATTTGCCCAGGCTTTTCCTGACCCATAAAATTGGACCATGTTTATGTGTTTGAATATGATTTATTCCTCTTTTATATGCTTTTCTGTTTTTTTTTTTTATACTGCTGTCCCATTTGTTTTAGGTTGTGTTTTTATTTTAATCACATATCATTTGGGGTTTTTTTTTTAAGACAGTACACCACTTAGAAGTTTTTGAAATATTTTGCTGTATATAAAAATAAATAAAACAAATAAGAGGCAACATGGCCAAGCAAGCAGACCATCCACATCCAACATAGCTTTCAGAAACAGCCTGGTCTTGAAACAATGGAATGTTAGCAAACGCTCCAGTGGCAGTAGAGCTAGTGATCTGGTTGAGGTCCTGGTCTCACCATGGGATGGCAAGATGAAGACACGATTGTTCCTAAGGGTCCTCTCCAATGCTGCACGGTCCATAGTGCCCTTTAGTTTACCAAGGAGTTGTAGATGATGAAGGAGCAGCACTTTGGCACCCACATTGCATATTCAATGAGCCATGGGGGGGGGGGGTAATTCCAGGTGGTTCAGAAGCTAATCATACCCGAAGTGGGCCCTGGCGCACCGGGTAACATGCTGCGCACTGTTTGAATGGCACTTGGATGATAAAGTCACTCAGCTCTGTAGCACCTTGGACATAGCTGTAGCTAGTTGCTGTGTCCAACGCAGCACCTCCCATACAAGACCCAGAATTTTGAGATGTGAGGGGCTGCCTGCCTGCCCCCATGTACACAATGACCTAGAAATTTGCCATGTGTGTGATATTTGGCAACATGTGAGAACATACTCAGTACCTGCAACCACCTGTGGAATGTATTGCCATCACAGATTCTACTGCCACCAAACGTGATGTGTTTTTAGAACCATTTAAGAACCCATTTATTCACCCAGACCTTTGGCTGAACTGGCTGTGGAGTTGAGCAGTCTCCCCTTTCTGACTTGTCAAACAACTTTATGCAACGATGAATTTGAGTTTTATGTAACTAGCTTTATTGTGTATCTATTTTTTGTATTGTAACCCGCCCTGGGGTTATTTTGTAATCAAGAGTGGGCTATAAATTCTCTGAATCAGGTTATCTTCAATATTTTCACACCAAGGACTCACTTTTAACCAAAACATGTCATTGGGGACCCATTTCTTTTTTTTTTTACCCATTTATTTGTATGGTCATAGGGCTCTTGTTGTGACCCACCTTGGATCAGGCTGCAACACACTAGGGGGTCCTGATCCAGCAGCTGAAGACAAGTGCTCTAAACAAATAAACAGTTAATCCCAGATCATTCCCTGAAATGCTAGCCAGTAAACCTCACGATTTCTTCCCATTAGAAAGTATTGCAGCGTATTGATTGGTGAAATACTTCTCAAATACACAGCCAACTGACAGGCAAAGGAGAAAATGCCCGCCAGGACATGAAACTCCAGACATCATTTGCTTTTCATAACAGGACAATAAGTCTGCATACCTGGAACATCAATTAATCTCTTGTAGACATTCAAGAATGCTGCCTCGGCTTCTTTGCTTCTTTTGCCCAAAGCATCAATCTGGAAAATAAAAGGGGGAGAAGAAAGCATCTTCAGATCAGTTATAGAGGAAGAAAATACTACCACTTACACAAGCAAGGGTAAATTTATGACTTCATAAACATTTCTGGGGATGCCAGTTCATGTCTCCTTTAAACCTAGAAGGTCAGAGCTCCACATGAGAACAGCAGGATTGGAAAAAACATTTCCAGTTCCTTAGTGTGGGCATCAGATTTTTATTTTTTACTACCAGCCTTTTACAGCCAGATCTGGTTCCTGCAAAGAGGAGGGTAGAGTGAGGAGGCAGCAAGAAGAGGCAGCAAGGAATAGGCATTCCTAGTACAGTGGTACCTCGCAAGACGAATGCCTCGAAAAACTCGCAAAACGAAAGAGTTTTTCGTTTTTTGAGCTGCTTCGCAAGACGGATTTCCCTATGGCCTTTCTTCGCAAGACGAAAACGTCTTGCAAGTTTGTTTCCTTTGTCTTGCAAGTTTGTTTCCTTTTTCTTAAAACCGTGCATTCACTTCGAGCAGCAACTCATAGCACGCGGTGTGGTAGCATTTTTTGAGGTTTTTGAAGACTTTGGTGATTTTTGAAGCTTTTCCAAAGTCTGTGCTTCGCAAGACGAAAAAATCGCAAGACGAAAAAACTCGCGGAACAAATTAATTTCGTCTTGCGAGGCACCACTGTATCTCAGACTGTCCAGCAAGCCTGACTCATAGACACTCTGCAGAGTGGCCTGTGGCTGCTGTGACTTGCTTGGCTGCTCCTCCTACAGTTCCTCCTCCTTGGCCAGAGCAATGCACTGACATCTCAAACATTGTGACACCAGTCCTAGACCCACTGGGGACGAAAGTCCTGACATTTGCAGGCTGAATGCACTTCTTAGATTTAGAGGTGCAGGTAAACCGTCGTTATTGTGGCTATTCCTTTTTTGGGCATATTTTTTATTCATTTTCAAGAATAATATCTAGGTACAGAATAAAAAATAACTTCAGTAGTACATATGTTTGCCATTTTTAAGCCAGCAACAGTTATGGCAGAGGTTGAGGAATGCCATGCATCAAGTAACAATAGAACAAATAACTATTCTGCGTGCGCACACATCCGTTGCTATAGCTATCCTATGTGCAAATTTTGTTGTTGCTAATGAATCTCCCCTCTGGCATAGACTACTAGGTAGTCTTAAGCAAGTTTCTCTCTCTTTCTCAATCTCAACTCTCCCATATGTAATATGGGTATAATACTGACCTCGCTTACGGGACTTTAGTTCACACCACAGCATGATAATGAATGTGAAGAGCTTTCAACACATGAAGATGCTATACAATGCTAAGAATTATTTATTAATAATAATTCTATTGGCAGCAATAGTATCAGCACCATTGCTATCATAATCATTGTTTCCTTCTATATTTGGGGAGATGGGCTACCTTGATGCCTCCTGCTTTTTCCAAAGAAGCCACAGCAAAGTGGTTGGCACGGAAGCATTTTTGTAATTTCAACATTCATTCTCTCATTAACAGAGAAAGCACATCTGGTTAAAAGGTGTCAGCAAGCACAGAATCCATGCAATGTACCAGTTTAAGGGTTTGTTTCACTCTGCTCTAGAATTCTAAGAGACGTCATTTTTATTCTGTTTACAGTCTCATTTATCATGACTTGCAGTGGCTTGACAGGAAATAAGGCTATTTGCAATATACTATCCAGGTTGGGTAATTCCTCTCAAAAATTGCTTTGCACATGAGACTGGTGGATCAGTATGTAGGAAAAAGAAGAGCACCCTAGTCCAAAATATCCCACAGACCTAATTGCTTCCTAGGCCTCTCTGCTGACCATCTTCTCAATCTCATTCAACCCAGATTGGTCTCCTAGCTTTAGGCCTTATCTCAAGTCAACTCAAACCCTCCCCATGTCCCTGGCCCCTTCATCCTTTCTCAGGTTCAACTTCTTGTGCTCTGTGGACCAGAAGACCTTTAGAGACTGATGTGTTTTGTGCATATCCATGTCTTAACATTGCCCTCACAGCACACATTGCCTATTCTGGGTCTGGCAGACAAAATGACACAGGTGCCTTCCTGGCAAACTGGGACCTTAGGGAGAAGGGTGGGCAACTGATTGATTGACTGATAAAAGCAGCAATTGCAAGCAGTTGTGAAACTGCCCTGTAGCACCCCATGAAGCTCCAAGCGGTCACTTTGCCCATCTTTTTCAACCTGCACCACCCTGCACAATCGAGCAAGCAAACCCAGCAAGCAATGCGGGAGCTGTGGCCCAAGAAGCAAGATTAATAGAGAGCAGTGACACAGTTGTTGCTTCAGAACCAGGCCTGCCTCTCAACCAAGCCATTAACATGTCAGCTTAGGAAGCGATACATCCTAACAGCCCCATGATAAACAATGCATGCTCTAAACCATTATGTAGCACTTACTGGACAGGTACAATATCGGCTGCGCAAAGATCAATAAATGCACCTTTTTGCTTTTAATGCCAACAGCGAAACCTACATCATGAACTAATAGGCTGCAGCATTTGCTTTATTTATCTCAGCAAAAAGGAAAAAGACAGCAACTTTCTACCAAATCGTCTTCTCTGGATTGAAAATTAACACACAAAAGAGTATAGCTAATTTCCAGGCAGTTTTAAAAAACCGGGGATGCAAGCTATAAGTTGGCTACCACTACAGAGAAGGTCGTATCCTGCATACCCACCAAATGAACCACAGATGGCACTGGAAACTGAGCAGGTCCTCCCCTAATTACAGAAAAGGGTAGACTGGGAGGGTCATTTAAGTATCCTGATCCTAAACCATTTAGGGTTTGGAAATACAACAGAGTCCAGTGAAACTGGCATAAAAATGGAGCCATGTTGTCCCAAACCTGAGCCCAATCAAAACTCAGTACTTGGCACTAGCCAAATCTTTCAATTTGTCAATTTGCAAGGCACCTGACTAAAGAGTTCCAGTCTTCTCAAACACTTAACCATTTGCAAGCTTAAAGAAGGAGTTTTAAAGGAGATCCATGTTATTCTTTTCTTTTCTTTTTTTCATTTTAAGGATTTGCTTTTTGCTGTCATCGCTGCCACTTCGCAACATTCTGGAAGCCCCCGCCCCCCAAATTCAGTACCTAGGGTCTACAAGGTAGGCACATGCCTACTGTTGCCAGAACAACCTACCACGGGTCTACACCATTTTGCAAATGCTATGTTTCAGAGGGGAGCCAGTTGGCTGAGGCAGGATGCCTCCTCTCTGGTACGGAAAGGAGAAACGTGCCATTCTTCCACCTCTAGGACAGCCAAGCCTCTTTGGCACTCCACCACCAAACTTCAAGGTTTTCACACTTGCTGACTCTACCGCCACTGCCCAGCTTCGCCCTCCTTTCAGGATATGAGTAACTCCTGTCGGTTTCACCTCAGAGTTGCTCACCGCCTTCAAAGGGGAATCACATGGCCCACAATGATTTGGTTGGCATGGCACGAGGTACCCATGTCACTGGCTCACAGCCGCCGCTGGCTTGAGTGAAGCAGCTCCTTGGCTCCGTCCACTCTGGGCAGACCAATTCTGCAGAGAAGGTGCAGAGGGGCACGCTATCCACCCTTTGCACACAGCACCAGTCAGATACTTTCAAGAGGAAGAACTCCAGGTCAGCTGGGTATTTCCGAGACCTCTCTGTGAAGCCAACAGTCAATTCACAGAGATGTTTTTGGAGTGGAAGGTGTCGCCCGCAAACTGATTGGGGAAACAGATTAGGCAGCAGTCTTCTGACATGCCCCAAATGCATCAAAACTGCCAGTCAGTGTGTTTGGAAAATCACAAAGAAAACAAGTTCTTTTCAGGACACAGTAACCTGCAATTTGACTTTAAGTCTCTTTTAAAAGGGATGGGGGGGGATGAGGGGAAATACTGGCTTTTTTCAACCCTTTCACCCAAATGAAATCATGTGAACTCTTTATACATCAATGCCTGACCCCAAAAAAACCAGAAAAAACAGAATAAACACTCTGTACTCCTTTCCTACCCCTAAAATCCAAGTTGCACCCATCAAATCTTCTGTAGCCCAAGCCCATCACTGCCACCGCCACCCTCCCCCTCCCAATCTCATCAAGGCACTTTGCTTTTCTCATGCCCCCTTATCCCCCTGTTCACTTTGCCTCCCTCCTTGGAGCAGAGTCCTTACAACCTACAGCTGATCCAATGCCAGAGACAAGAGGGAGGCTCCTTCCCTGGCCATCCACAACACACAAGTTGCTGCTGCCGCAGGGAGGAAATTAAAGGGTATCAATTATCCTGGAGGACATATTAGATTTGCTCCAGATTGTCTGGGTTTTATCACAATGGCTGAGTAAAACCTTTTAATCAAAAGGCTGCAACTTTCGGAGCCTCAATCAATGAAACAAAAAGCTGTAGATTTCGACACGTGACTTCCATGATCTGGAGCAATTTGTAATAGCTTTGCTCAACGATCGCTTCTGGGAGCGATCTGGTGTGTCCCCCCCCCCATTACATTGTTTCTGACCGCAATACTGCATTTATTCGACAGCAAAGCAGCTTTGGGTCTTGAAGAGGTTAACTTCTGGAGCACCTGGCTGCTCGCCAGCCTCTCTCCTCGAAATCGGTGCTAATGCAACAGAACAAGAAGCGCCCAGACTGGCCATGATTAATAGACTGCTGAAGACACTGCTTTCCACAGAACACACACTTTTCATTCCCCTGCTTCCATAGATCATGGACTTATCCTCAAAATATCTGACTGAAATTGAATTTGGCTTCTCTCTCAACCGTTCATTTCCTATGTTATGCAAGGTTATATCCTTTTTCTGCATGAGCAGAACCAAACCAGCTGCAGCTCCTCAGAAGGAAAATGTGGTTCCAATTACAAAAGCTGGCCTGGATATTGAACCACAGTTCAGATGCTGCTCTAATTGAGCCATCATGGAGCAAGTCTAAAGTAAAGAAATTGGATTAATTAGGTTTGCAAAGTTCAGCGTAAGGGATCTTGGCAGCGGGATGGGGGCACTAAATAAAGCAGGTATTGCTATGAAAGAAAGCGAGGTGATGCTTTCGCTGGAGTATTTGACATTCAACAAGCTTTTGGGTTGCACAAAACTCTTTTCCAGAAGTAGGTTTTTGATAGAGCATTCATGCCCTATAAATGATGACATTCACCAGGTAATCCGGCATAGTCTGGTTCTAAATGGGTAAACTGTGTGATCTGTAACAAGCAGGAAATGGACTTAAACAAGGGGTTGTGCTCATTAATGCTTGGTAACTGGGATTATGCAAGACTGTGGACTTTCAGAACCTGTAAGGAGGGCTTGAGAGAGGAAGGCAAGAGCACACACTGTTACACCATCTGCTGCTGAAATATTTTGAAACAACAGAGGCTGCTCCTTCTCTGCCTGGCCCCCAGCCCAATTTAACAATGGCTAAATATATAAAATATAAATATAAAATTTAGTATACACAGCTGCATCCATGAGCACCTATTGTTTTGGTGTGCCTTACTGGCTGATTTGGCACCATGGAACCCACTCAGAGAAACTAAGTTAATTAGTGGGTGCCACCAATTCATGTCCTAACATTTTCACCTTGTGCCTCCACATTAAAAATGACCGAATGGGTTTACCTTTAAAATCCCCTTGCCTTATCAAATGAGAACTCAAGAACGGCCGGCACAGAAAATGCACAGCTGGCCACGTTATTTCAGAATATCTGCCCTCCAGCAGGCTCCGGATTAGGAACTCCTCTGTTGCTCTTGGACAGCCCTGCTTTGCCACATGAAAAGAATACGGATGACCTCAGGAAATCCTTACCCAGTCTTAAAAATAGCTGCTTAGTGACATCACAGAATCAGGTTTAGATGCTCCCTTTTCTAATATTCACATTTCTTTCTCTGTCTCAGAACAGTCAGTCTAGCCCAGGAAGCTTCAAAAAGCAGCAGTCATCAGCTTATATAAAGGGCCAATCCCACCGGAAACCTTTCTGAATTGTGTTCCGACTGCGTTCCTTTTGAACTGTGAAATTCAATCGTATGCATGGAGAGCTGAGCTTCCCTCTTATTTGTTTTCAGAAATTGGCGGAAGTATAGATCTTGATATTAAAAAGAGGCTAACCGTACTGAACAGTGCAGGGATAAAATTCAAGGATAGCCCTCTAGCCAAGGTGGTGTGGTTAGAGTGCGCGACTAGGATGTCATGAATTCAAACCGCTACACAGCTATGAAGTTCACTAGGTGAATATAAGAGAGCTGGGTTCAAATCAGACCTTAGGCCCAGTCGGTCCAGATTTCTCACTCCCTCACTTGCCAATCCGATGCCACTGGGAAGACCACGTGCAGGACATGAGTGTAATAGCCCCCTCCTGCCCTTGCCACCCAGTGATTGGTAGCATATAGTCAATACAACTTGTGGGAATTGTTCCAAGGCTAAGCTACCTTACAGGGCTGTTGTGAGGATAACATGGGGGTGGGGAACATGATGCCCTGCGCTCCTTGGAGGAAGAGTAGGATTACTTAAAGCATGCAAGCAAACCAACCAACCAAAAAACCAACAGATAAATAGACGACAACAATAACATGCAGTCGGGGTGTTTCAATCGAACTCTTCTTCAAGGGAAACGGGTGGTAGGTGTGCCATATCTGTAAAGAGTTCCACAATTTTCTAAATGTCTCCTCAATGAAAACGTGTGATGCTTGTCTCCCTGTCTTAACTCTAAACTTAAAGAGAGCAGAATACACCAAATATTGTGCTGCATGAGAGCAGATGCTGCTTATTTACAGGGCACGCCTATGTGATTTTTGGACCCCTTACCCACTTCCTATGAACAGCAGCCCCTAATGTCAAATTATATACTGTGGGGCTGGCTCTTGGTATCCACTGCTAGGGGAAGTTGGGATCACTATGTCAGGGAACAGTGTGGACCATCCTGGGTGTAGCTACCACCCCCTTCAAAGGGAAACTAATCAAATCTGCAACTCTGGCTCTTTTAGCAGTACAATTTCAAAAATAAAAATAAAATGGGCTAAGCTGTTTATGAAGATTTTTTTTACTGAAAATGTTTTACCATCTCCTCCTGGTTTTGATGCATTTCACTCTTATTGCTGATTTGGTTTAATGAGTTGGTGGGGGAGTTGTCCTATTATTATTATTATTATTATTATTATTATTATTATTATTATTATTATTAGCAATATGCCAGTTTGTGAAATATAAACTTGAAAAGCAGTCTTGAAATAGAAGCAAATTAATGAGTTAGGAATCAACAGCTCTGATTCCTCCCACCAGCAACATCTGGGCTCTGGGACAAACTACTCCCACCCCATTGTGGCCTTCCAATGAGAAAAAAGGTTGCCCACTTCTGATTGTGTGTTTCAATCACTTCTTTAGAGATACAAAGAAAAAAATACGATTGTGCTCAAAGGTAATCCTCATTCATGTAATACAAATTAAATTATGCTCTCATAAGAGGGAATCCCAGTCCTTAAAGGCAACACACACCACCTTGAAATAAAGGACATGAGAATAAAAAGCACAAACACTTACCTCGCCCTGGAAACTTTTCAGTAGTGGAGCTACCTGTTTGCGCAGGTCCTGGAAGATAAAAGCAAACACACACCCATTAAGAAACAGATCACTAAAAAAGCAGCAAAAAATGCAACTGTTTGAATGTATTTGATGTAATTCCATCAGTTAGTCTTGCAGCACTTCTACCAATTTTATCATATTAGCTGAAGGCTGATTACATTTTTAATCGAAACACTGCTACGAGCAAGGAGTTCAGCAGAAATCCATTTTTAACTGGCTTATGATTCCAGCCTGATACACAATTACGGTTGTCCCAAGGGAGGAGAATTAGTTAACAAAAGCCTGTAGTAATGTTGGATAATCAGTGAACTCCTTCAGTCTAACAACTCAACTGAAACAGTGCAATGAATGACTAATGGGATGTAAAACATGTGTAGCCACATGGAAAGGGATCAAGCTAGACCCCCGTTTGAAGCACAGCCTCCTCCTGACGAGCCAGGAATTGGGCATCATTTATTTAGATTTACAGCCTTGCCTGCTCCATGGGATTTACACAGCCCTGCTTAAGGAGAGGGAGCACACGGCATTAGCAACCAATTGCCTCTCTCCAAAATCCCCACCTCCAAGAGGAGACAGGCCTTCATTGAGCTTTGCGCAAGGCCTTTTAATGCCCAGCCCCCAAAGTTGACACTCTTCGTAATTGTAATTAAGAGAATCTACGATAGAAAATCCTCGAGGCAGAGAACAAAGAAACAAAGCAAAACACAAATAAAATCACAAAAGGAATGGTGGGCAAAGAGATCAAATTGCTGCTAATAATAATAATAAAAATGATTAGGTGCCTTAAACTCTGACACCTTGAATGCATTGTGCGCAGAAGCCAGGGGTGTAAATTACAGAGATGAAGAACATGCACCGGGCCAGTGTTTCAAGGGTCCAGATCCTGAATAATTTAGCTGATCTCACTGGGCAGCTGGTTCCATTATCTGGAGAGCAACACAAAGAATGCCCCAACCACAGTTGCCAGCAGCCCAACCAATGCTGGAACCATCAGTAGGTTCTTTAAACTGGAGCTCAATGAGATATTACCCATGGAGCCCTGGGGCTGAGCATGTGAAGTTCCTGACTAAGCCTGCCCCCTACTGGAGGTTGGTGTGAGGAGCCGAGACAGGCTGGAGGTTTCATCCCATAGACACCAGGCCTGGTCAAATTATATTATTCAGTTATTGAAATACGTTCAGCTTGACTTTGTGCCCCAAGGCAGCTCACAACAATAATTAAAAATGCAATAATAAAACAACGATATAAGTTTAATTATAGACCCATGTCCCCTTAAAGGGACAGGGGAACAGGCTGCCCACATTATTCAGCATCCATGTAGCCATTTTCCAGGTCACTTGTGCCTAGGAAGAATTACCTTTGGGTGACCAGGCAAAGACTCCCATTTTATCCTGGAAGAGACAACCTCTCCCTTCTCCTCCTATCAATGACCAACAGGGGCACATGTGGATAGAACAAAAGGGCTATTGTCTTCATGCCTCACTTGAGGGCTTCTCCAAGAGTCTACCTGGCTACTGTTGAGAAGGCCAATGCCTTTAAGTTCTGCTTATGGGCTTCCCAGAGGAGATAACTGGTTGGCTGGAGTAAATGGGCTCTTAGTTTGGTTTGGGGTGTGTGTCTTCTTGTGTCCCCTTCCAAGAAATTTTGGGCAAGACGGAGCCCTAACTCTCACTGAAAACATACTGCTTTTACCTCCCTCCCCATGTCCCTTTGCCTCCCAGGAGCAAATGGGCGGCTTCAACACTTCCCACTGTGGAAATGATGCACTGCTGGGGGCTTCGCTGGTAGTGGGAAGTTGTAGGGGAGGGGAAATGGGTGCAGAAGAGAGAACAGGTGGGGAAAACCCCTCATGCACATAATTGTTGGTTCTCTCTGCTGCTGACCTGAAATATTCTTCTAGATTTATTGCTGGCTGTTTTTGAAAATTCTTTATCCAACCATATCCCTCAATTTTATACCACTGTCAGCTGCAATTTCCCCTTTCTTTCGGCTAAACTGGACAAACCAAAAAGGAAGGAAGCCGCAAGGCGTGATGCATGAGAAATCTGTAATGTTGGGAGAACAATGAAGGCTGTCTGATGATTTGGGTCGCAATCAAAAACTAGAGGAGGAGGAGAAGCCAAGGCCAGCCTTCTGTAGCAAGTCACTAATCACACATTAGAGCTCTGAAACTCTATGTGGCACTGAACACTTGAACAAACAAGTATTTGTTAACACAAACGACTGAAACGTTCCAAGCACTTCTTCGCAAATTAAACTGGTAACATCGTTCCTCAAAAATATCTCTTGCTGCTTGCCACAAGAAAGCAATGAACCATCATGGTCTAAAAAAAATAAGGCTTGCTTTTTACAGCGGGTTGAAGTCAGTCTCTCTCTCTCTGTTTTTCTGTGTCTCTCTCTTTAACAAAGCAAATGTTCTCTCTCTCTCTCTCTCACACACACACACACACACACACACACACCCTTCTCCACCAAAAAAGGAAATTATAATATATGGAGATGTTTGACGGCACGGATCAAGAATCTGTGGCCCTCAACATGCTGTTTTACTCCGACTCTCATCAGTCCCAGCCAGCATGCTCAATGGTCAGCGATGACGGCAGCTGGAGTCCATCTTAAGGACCACAGGCTTCCCATCTCAGTTTCTTGGTCAAAGGAAATGTGACAACACACAGTTTTTAGAAATTGAGACTATGGCAGGGAGAGAGGAGGAGTTTAACTTTTCCCCACTGCTGTGATCTCGACACTCCCAACAGCCATCCTTTCAGTTCACAGAAGCACTTAATTCCCCACCACAGAATTGCACAAGTCTGTAAATAACACACACACACACACACAAATAACACACACACACACACACACAAATAACACACACACACACACACAAATACACACACACCCTCCACTACTGAGATAATACATGTGCAATCCATTACTAGCATTTAAAAATCAGGAAATCCTGCTGAAATCCAAACTGAGTGGAAGTCAAGGGATATCAGAATAACCAATTTTAAAAAAGTATTAACAGAGGGAATCCAATCATCCCGATTGAAAACCAGTCATCCAAACATGGGAAGCAGTTTTCTACCTAGTCAGATTGTTAGTCCATCTGAGCCAGTGCTGTGCACTCTGACTTGCAGATGTCCTTCGAAAGCTTTCCCAGCCTGCTACCATAATCTTTTAAGATGGAGATGCTACGGACTGAATCTGGGGCACTCAAGGTTGACACCAAAAGGTGTGTCTTTTAAGTTTTACATTGTTACAGGCCAGCCTCTGCTGCCAAGCTGAACTTGTGACTGCATGCAAGCAAATGTTCAATGTAAGTAGCTGAGAGGTATCGAAGACGATGGGGAAGCTATAAGAAATAAATGTAAGAAACCAGTCTCCTCCTCCTCATCAGTCAGTACCACTCTGCCTAACCCAGGCTTCCTCAACCTCGGCCCTCCAGATGTTTTTGGCCTACAAGTCAGATGGTCCCTAGCTAGCAGGACGAGTGGTCAGGGATGATGAGAATTGTAGTCTCAAAACTTCTGGAGGGCCGAAGTTGGGGAAGCCTGGCTTAACCATTCACCTAGCTTCCGCAGGTGACCAGGAATTCCATGCTGATGACCAAGCAAGCGGGCCAGTGGAGGAGGAGCAAATGGCTCGGTCATTTCTCAGCCAGCCCACTTGGTAGAAGGCACACTTTTTATTAGCCTGCCAAGAGGTGAATAGCCTGCTCATTCATTCTAGCTGTAGAGGTCAGGACAGTGGTACCTCGGGTTACAAACGCTTCAGGTTACAGACTCCGCTAACTCGGAAGTAGTACCTCAGGTTAAGAACTTTACTTCAGGATGAGAAGAGAAATTGTGCAGCGCCGCCGCGGTGGGAGGCCCCATTAGCTAAAGTGGTACCTCAGGTTAAGAACAGTTTCAGGTTAAGAATGCGCCTCCGGAACAAATTAAATTCTTAACCAGAGGTACCACTGTATGCATATATTAGGGGCACTGTAGATACAAGACCTCCTGTTTGGAAGAGAGGGACTGACAAAATGATACGGTGCCTTGATTCCATACAGCTGATTCTGTTGCAAATTATTCAAGAGCCACCTAAAAATACAGATTTTGCACCTTCTGTTTCGATTTCACTATGATTGGTCAGGTGGACAACTTCACCTTTTTGCTTTCTGTCGACAGCTGTGGAAAACCTTTTGATCCCTAAATGGTCTTGCCTGCTATGGTAGTCCCCCTCCCCAGTATGTGTACACACACACACACACACACAGAGAGAGAGAGAGAGAGAGAGAGAGAGAGAGAGAGAGAGAGAGTTTGTCTTCCAGAATTCTCCAGCTATTTGCAGCCCTCATTTGACAAAATGACCCTCCGGGATTCCTACAACCTAGACAGGGTTCTCATCCGTAAAGTATTGTATCTGTAAGCAAAATGAATTTGGAAGGAAGAGGCTCCTGGATTCCCTGACTCTGCCGTGGTTCATTTCTCTCTCTCTCTGCAAACGTCCTGCACACTGGCTGGAGAGAGTTGGAGTACTGATGAGGAGGGGGGTGGAGAGAAGCAGCCCGGTCACATCAGCGTCAGTGACATCATTAGTTCAGCTGTCGCATCCAATTGTGGAGCCGGTTCATCACGCAGGAGACGCTCCAGTTTTCCGACTGTCTACCCCTTTTGCATTTCCTCCCTTGTTAGGAGACATTTAATAAGGAACTAGCAAGTGACCCTACACTGAAAATTGGCCAAGGCTGAACATTATGATTCCAGATGCTTTCTGACAAGAACTTGAGAGCAACTTATCGAGGAGGGGAGGTATTTTGCTCGCTCAGGCCACATGAAGAGAAGAACCAGCATGTACTGAGCATACACTACCTCTTTAAAACGGAGGGGAATGGACGGATGGCAGGAACACACCATTTCTTGGAGACAAAATGCTTACAAAGGGTGTGAGCCAGAGTTCCCCATAATTCTAATAGCTTGACATAGAAGCACATGTTCCCCAAGGCAATTAAAGCCTGGATGGAGAAGTAAATGTTCACCCACAGAGTTGTCCTTGTGGGTCTCTGCACGAGTCACTCTTTTGGCAGAGGCAGAAAACAACTCAAGCAGAGAGGTGACGGGTACTCCTTCTCAGAGCACAGGATTCTGCTGGGTCTTTGCATCTAGAGCAATTGAATCAAAGGAGGCTGAATTTATGGAGCTGAGGTCAGAGCAGCTACGGTAGTCACCGAGAGATACAGTGGGCAGCCTCTGCGTGGATGGGTATTTTGGACTTTCAGGAATATTTCAAAGTTTGTTTATTCTTGTGATGTGCTTGTCATTCTACTACGGAACACACAGTTTGCTTATTAGTGCCATAGGTTGTTGAAGAACAGAGAAGCATTTCCTGCATATAAATTCATAACAAGAATAGAGCAAACAGCCTCCACGTATTGCACCTTAAAAAAAACCAAAGAACCAGAGAGGGAGGGTGTTAGTTGCCTTGCCAACCCAATGTAGTGAAAATAAGGGATAGAATTTAAACATAAATGAATACATGGAGCAGACAGAAGGGCAGTCATCCTGGCCTCCCTCCCCCCATGAATATTTCCCTTTTATATAGCCAACTAAGTGAAATCCCAGCACTCACCACCAAGTATTTAATGGCAACAAGCTCCCATTAATATTAAACCACATGCTAAAACAACCTGGCTGTTCAATAAATACACATTGTTTTGCTGCCCATAAATGGGGCAGGCCTTTGTGAAGAGTGCGTCTTGGGAGAACTATATGATCTTCCAGAACATCTATTTGCATATTTACAGGTCAAGAAGAAAGGGAAGAGTAAGAAAAAGCAGCAGGCGGCACTACCCCCAAGGCAGAATGAACCACTGGGCCGTTCATTATGTGCCCAACCAGTCAACGATCAATTCATTTACTGAAATACTTATTTCTAACAATGAGTATATACACTGCCCTCCCCAGAAATCTATTCCATGCTACAGCAAAATAAAATTACACTATTTTTCAATTAAATCTCTGTTGCTAGCTACTTCTTCTGGCTTAAAAAAACCCAAACTTAACTTTTACATTAGCAGAAAAAGAGCACACTGGTGCTTTAAGAATTTTAGGCCACAGATCTTGTGAAAATTCCATTAGCTTTAATTATTTATCAGGAGAAGATTTAGATTACTGTTCCTGACCTATTTTTTCCGGCGCACAGGCCCGCCCAGCAAGGAAATCAAAGAGAATGGCATTTGCAAATAACTTACTGAGGTTGAGCAAGTCTGGTTTTATAAGTATGAATCAAACAAGAAACATGTGTCAAGATGCTATACACTTGCTTCTGGAACAGCTGTATGGTGTTAGTGTTCCAACCTTGTATTTTGACATCAAAACTGCATTGTCAAGTTTGCTCAGACACATCTGGGCACTCCCTCCTTTGTGCTTCCTCCAAAATCTCCAAGTTTTGAGTGTTCAAGTCAGAATGTTTCAGTTCTCTGTGGAGAAACTACCGGGGTACATTTGCCCACATATGGAGTGAATGTAGTTAAAGAACTATTTGAATGATGTTTTGCAAAAATCAACAAAACTGTAGTACAGTGGACGCTTGGGTTGTGAACGTGATCCGTGCGGGATGCACGTTCGCAACCCGCAGTGTTCGCAACCCGCGTCTGTGCAAGCGTGGGTTGCAATTTGGTGCTTCTGCGCATGCGCGAAAGCCGAAACCTGGAAGTAACCCTTTCTGGTACTTCCGGGTTTCGGCATCCGTAACCTGAAAAAACGCAACCTGAAGCGGCTGTAACCCAAGGTATGACTGTATATGAGATCCTGATAGTACCTCCAACAGCATATGCCAGGAGTTTCAAATATAATTCGATGACAACTTTATTTATTGAAGGTTATAATTTTGGAACATTATGTTGATGAACAAACATGCTTGTGGATGGAAAGTTCATGCAGGAGATATATTTAGGCAGAACTGGACCCTTTTATGACATGCTGAAATTGAGTGAGACCTACACAACTCAGAATGAACATGGCTTAGATATGATTTGAAATTTAATGCAGGTTGTTGATTTCACCATGCAGATACTTGGAAGAATGGGTAGATTAATTGTTTACTTTCATGTATTTTTAAAAATTAAAAAGTAACCATCTTGGCTGCCCACCAAACACTCATACACACATAACGGGGTGGGTAGGTCTGAGTTTCAGGTGCTTATCTGGCACCAGGATTGCTGTTGCTACTGTCACTACATGTTCCCCCAGTGCTAACACAGTGCTAAGGATGTACAAAAGTAACCTAAGCTCTGGTCCAGGGGGACTTGTAGTCTGAGGCAAAAAAGGACAAATGCAGGTTGTAGTGCATGTAAATAGATTTGCAAAGGGGCTTGAGAGGGAGAGGTACACAAGAGCATGCGTTGAAGTAAGATAATTGCTTCAAAAATGTTTTTTGTCCTGCTTTTCTTTTTCTTTTTTTTATAAATAATTTTTATTGAATGATTTTGTTACAAAAAATAATACAGCCATACTACCATACTTTTCAGACAAATATTGTCTCTTAAAGCAGCTCACATTAGTAGGAGCGGTAATAATAATTATTATAATAATACACGTGCCCCATCTTCAGGCTTATAAACTAAAAGTGTAAGACACAGAAGGATAGGGGGAAAGGCAGAGGATACATATAAATTTTGGCAATGGAATGAAGAAGTCCCAGCGAAAGAAGAATGGATACAAAAACTTATGGGATATGCAGAAATGGCGAAACTTACTGGTAAAGTAAGAAATCAAGACAACAAACTTTTTTTATATAAAAGAATGGAAATGGTTCATTGAATATTTACAAATAAGCTGCAAACAGATAAGAACATTGGCAGGATTATTGTAATAAACCTGCAGTTTTAAAGAGTACAGTCATACCTCGGGTCACGAACGCTGCGGGTTGCGCGTTTTTTGGTTGCAGACTGCGCCAAACCTAGAAGTACTGGAACGGGTTACTTCTGGGTTTCGGCGCTCACGCAGAAGCACAAAAATGACATCACACACATGTGCAGAAGCGCCGAATCGCGTCATGCATGTGTGCAGACGTGGCGCTTCAGGCTGCGAATGCTGCGGATTGCGAACATGCCTCCCGCACGGATCACGTTCACAACCAGAGGTGTGACTGTATATATTTAAAGTAGAGGAATAAATGAGTAAATTGAGTTAATTTGAAACTTGCAGAAAAAATAAAAAATAAATTTAAGGAACCACAGAAAGAGGGGGAAGGAAGTGGAGTTTTGAAATGTTTAAATGATTGTAAAATTATTGAAATGCATAACACTGAAAATCATTAAATAAATAAATAATATCAATTTTGGCAATGAAAAAAAAAAAACCAAAAGTATTGAGTTGTTTGCTGGCAGGTGGGGCCATGTCGATGGCCTTCCTGCACAGAATATTACTGCAACGGCCACAGCAGCACTTGGAGCAAAGTGTTCCTGCAGCTGCTCCTTCTCCAGGCAAGGAGTGGGGATGGGAAAGTCCTCCCTTTGCAATGACGCTCTTCCTGGGTGGCACAGGGTAAGGGTGGCCCTCTGAATGGCACCAGAAGGTGCCTCCCTTCGTACTACTGTCCAAGGGCCACACAAATGCAACAGTGCCCAAATACTGGCAGAAAAGAACCCGCAAGCCGGCTTAGCAAGCTCTCTGGCCTGTGATCACAGATCCTTTTCACAGGGTGAGAGTGCTCCCCCCTCCAACACTTGCAAAGATCTCCTCCCCTTTAATGCTTTTAAGTCTACGTTTCCTTCCAGTAGCAAGATGACACAATATACTAACTTCCCCTAAGGTACCCGGGTCTTTTCTTAAGCCTTACTGCTCACTATGGCAGACTTGAAACAAAAACGAAACCACCACCGCTCCTGTGTGCGAATGCTGATGGGCTGCCTTCACTATTGTTTACAGGATAAGCTGCACTTGGAAAAGGCTGTTGAATCCACAGACGTCAGAATCAATTCTTTTCACACAGCTTTATGAGTCAATCTCTCAAACTGCACATATTTCAGAACACACTAATATTGTGCCATCAGTTATGAAACAGTAAGTTAGCGCTGTCCAGAAATGACAGAACGGGAAACTATTTCCCCCCTCAATCACTTATGGAAAATGTCAGGGGACAGATTGCTTTTAAGAGAGACTACTCAAACCTGATCAATAAACACACTTTCTTCTATCGAGTAAGTCATAGAATTATTCCATTCTGACACGACCATACTTTCTTTATACCTATTTTTATCTTGCAGAGGAGTAAATTAGACATATGCAAATGAGTGTAATGAAGACCCAACTAGTTTATTCTTTTTCCAAAGAAAAGCAGCCTTGGGAGGCTATAAGGAAGAAAAGTGGAAGAGGAGGAACGGGACGCATAATCCTTTTCCTGGGGGCTATATTTTTTACCTCTGTGCTGGTGGACATATTAGATACTGTAGTCAGTGTTAAGGAAGCAGAACTTATAGGGTTCAGCAAAGCTGGAAGTGACAGGGCAGGTGATGTTTTGGTGCTGGTCACAGAAAATGAAGCATGGAGTGCATCAGTTATAGATTTGGACATGGTGAGGGCACACTCTTGCAAAGCAGCTCAAGGGTGGGTAAAGTGGTTACACCGCTTCCCCTTTCCTGCTCTAAGGAATGTGAAGAAGAAACACCAGCCGCTGGGAGTTGCCACTATTCCCAGTCCCAAAAGTGGCCTCTCCCTCCCACAGCGGCCACCACAGGGATCCTGAAAAATCCACGGGCCCTGAGGGGATCCGATAACAGAAACAGATTCTTCCAAACAAGTGTTTCTTCTGTTCTACTCTAAAGTTTTAAATTATGCTTATTATTGTAAATTTTATGTAAACAACTTTGCAAGGTCCACCTGAAAAAATAGTACAGTGGTACCTCGGGTTACATACGCTTCAGGTTACAGACTCCGCTAACCCAGAAATAGTGCTTCAGGTTAAGAACTTTGCTTCATGGTGAGAACAGAAATCATGCTCTGACGGCACGGCAGCAGGAGGAGGCCCCATTAGCTAAAGTGGTGCTTCAGGTTAAGAACAGTTTCAGCTTAAGAACGGACCTCCGGAATGAATTAAGTACTTAACCCGAGGTACCACTGTACAGTCGTACCTTGGAAGTGGAACGGAATCCCTTCCAGAAGTCCATTCGACTTCCAAAACATTTGGAAACCATAGCAGCTTCTGATTGGCTGCAGGAAGCTCCTGCAGCCAATCAAAAGCCATGGGTGTTTGGATTCCAAAGAACATTCACAAACACTTCTAGGTTTGCGTCGTTGAGTACCAAGACGTTCGAGATCCATGGTACAACTGTATATAAGCACCCCAAAAAACAAACAAACAAAAAATATTGCAAAATAAATTTGTTTGTGTGCTAAATTTTTCTTTTTCTTAACTTTTTAAAAAACGGTTGGCGAAGAGTACAAGGGTCCAGGATGTGCTCTTCCCCCAAGCAGAACAAACAGCGATCATGGCCATCTGGAATCAGCAACTCCCTTCCAAATCCCCTGCACTTTACCAAAGAAGTCTGCAACCTCCTAAGGCACATAGCTGCAGAAGGGTGACGGAGACAAAGAACCATGCAAAATTAGGAAGAGAGAGTGAGTGAGAGACAAAATGCAAGAGAAAAATGTGTTTTGTACCTACACAGAGACCACAAGCAACATTTATGTAGAGCATCACACATGTTCAAAGGACTTCACATTCTTGCAACAGCCTGTAGGGTGTTCCTATATTGCAGACCCAAGTGGGAGAGAACAGACACAATGGTTTTCATAGTATTACCAAATTAGTCCACAGAGAAGGCATCATTTCAACCATACAGCTCATGCTCTTAAGACACTCTCCTATGCAGATTCATCAGTGAATTTGAAGCACCAGCCTTTTCCTAGCTTATCTATGTTCAGATCAGCCCCTGGCAATTTCTCTCTCCTTCCTACCACCACTGGCTTCAGCAGCACTCAGAGTGGCCATCAGCACCACAACCCAGTCTACCAATAAAATACATACATACAAACAAACAAACAAACAAACAAACAAACAATATAAGGGAACAGGTGGTGCTGTGCTCTAAGCCACTGAGCCACTTGGGCTTGCTGATCAGAAGGCTGCAAGTTCGAATCCGCGTGATGGGGTGAGCTTCTGTTGCTCTGTCCCAGCTTCTGCCAACCTAGCAGTTCAAAAGCACACCAATGCAAGTAGATAAACAGGTACCACTGTGACAGGAAGGTAAACGGCGTTTCTGTGCACTCTGGCACTCACCACGTTGCGCCAGAATCAGTTTAGTCATGCTGGTCTGCAGATAAACGCCAGCTCCCTCGGCCTGAAAACCAAGATGAGCACCACACCCCATATTCGCCTTTGATTGGACTTAACCGTCCAGGGGTCCTTTACCTACATACAATGCTTCTTAGTGACTCACAGAATAACACAGAAATAGACTTCAAGAGATCGTCTCCTACAACCTACTAAAAACTCCTATGAATTTTGAAACACTTGGGTTCTGTATTCCTTCTCTTTATCCTCTGTCCATTTGGAGAGTGCCCATTTGGAGCTGCTGGAAGCCTGTCAATGTGGAGAAGCCAGAGAATGTGTTGAGTGACAGACCTACCCTGGAGTTCAGTGGCCATAACTACCTCCCAATAGTTTCCTCTATGAGGTTTGCTTTAATTAAAACTCCTGCCCTGCAAGGGCTGCCCTCTACAAAACTTCGACCCTGAATAACACGACAGAACTCCAGAGAGCCCAAGTGGGTAGGAAAGGTCAAGATTATCCTCCCCTTGGCACTCTTCTTGCTCTGATATGTGCCTGGAGACTCTGGGACAAACTAACCTGTATAGCCACCTGCCCTCTTATGGTGCTGGGTTGAACACACTAATTTAACTGGAGACTTCCCCAGTGCGGAGCAAAGTGCATACCTGTTGAACTACAGAACTTGCTTTTGAATGACACTATGGAAGGACCCTCGGGCACCCACCACCACATTCGTTCACACAAGCAGTGTTTTGGTCTTAAAACGTACACACAAGCACCAGAGAATATGGCCATTACTGGGGCTTACTGGGAAGATTTAGAAGAGCTGGCTCACCAAATGAGACAAAGAGCCTAATGGCACAGGCTGACGGTGAGCCACACTGTTTGCACTCACCCCCACCATCCCAACCCCTTTCTATAATATCTACGCCTCTCAAGATGCAAGCTCTAGGTCACAAAAGATTTAGCCAGGACCATCAGTCAGCTACAGGCGTATCATTTTTAAGCAAATAATGGTTAATTTGCTGCCAGGATCCTTATAACCTCAACTGAAGGTAGAAAGTGATTTAAACATACAGCTCTTGGGATGAAGAAATCCATCTCAGGAATGGTTTCCAAGACAGTTTACTTTCTGCCAATTGTTGCCTTTCAAGAACCCTAATAATCCAACTTAATGCATCATATAGTGGTACCTTGGGTTAAGAACTTAATTCGTTCTGGAGGTCCGTTCTTAACCTGAAACTGTTGTTAACCTGAGGTACCACTTTAGCTAATGGGGCCTCCTGCTGCCGCCGCCCCGCCGCCACACGATTTCTGTTCTCATCCTGAAGTAAAGTTCTTAACCCGAGGTACTATTTCTGGGTTAGCAGAGTCTGCAACCTGAAGCGTCTTTAACCCGAGGTACCACTGTACAGTTTCCCTCCACCCAACTGCTCTAAAGACACAGGTTGGCACTGAAAACAGCAACTGAATTCCGCAACTGGCTGTTCAAACAGGCACTTTAGAAGTCCAAAATGTGATCTGCAAAAAGAAGGAATGTCCTAGTCTCATAAAGTATTTCTTACTTTCACATACTTACCGATAAGAAAGCTAGTTGGTACCTGCATGTGCCCTTCAATTATCACTTTGAGGGCTTATGATGTGTGTGCATGTGTGTAATTTTTTTTTAGAAGAAGTAGTGTTTCTCTACAGGAGGGGTGGGGAAACTGTGGCCTTCCACACACTCCTGGACTTCAAACTCCCATCAGCTTTGACCAACGGCCAAGTTGGCTGGAGCTGGCGCGAGTTGGGAATTCAACAAGATCTGGAGAGCTGCAGGTTCCTACTGCTGCTCTACAGATATGACCAGCACATTTCCAAGTGTAACATACGTGGGGACTAACTTATTTTTTCCAGACACATGTGTTATGTATACCTATAAGAAAGCCATAACGACCTTTGGTCTCCCACTCAAAAATGCATCTGGGTTTGCCATTCTGTAATGTGTGAATGAGTCCTGTGCATACTGTGATTAGAAGAGTGTTGTTCTGCAGTTCCAAGTAGTGCTTACCGAAAAATACTCTCCCTAACTAGTGTGCTCTATAGGGAATAAGTGGGCTTCAAAGAGATAAAACAATAAGAAGGAATCTGGAACTCAAGTCACATTAACACACAATTCTGAATTCACAAGTAATCCAAGTACACTGCAGAAGAAAGACCAAAAAAGGAAACTCTCAAGTCTTGAGCTCCATTTTCTCCTCCTGTCACTTCAAGGCATACTTGCTCAACAATCAATCACACCACTTTCCAGTGCAAATTTAAAACAGAGGTTGTGCTTGCCTATGCCAACAGAATGCATTAAACTTATCTTTAGTGGCTTAAAACAGAAAAACTGCATATCATTTTGATTTTTGTTGCAAACTGGGTTTATTGTCACTAAAGAACATTCTGTTCCCAACAGTCATCAGTGCCTATCAGGATGGAGCACAGAGCTTTCACTTGTAATGGCATCCATATATCCAAAGCCTTTAGCAGCTTGCTCAGTTTTCAAGTTTCAATGAGCTATTTTCTGCGACCACAATAATAGCAAAAAACCTCCCTTCTTCTTGGCTCTGCAGCAATTCAGAAACTTAACACAGTCAAACAAACACTCTGTCTTGGCCACGGCTCTTGGCTCAAGCGGATGAATCAGCAAAGTCCATAAATGTCTAGCCAACTTGGACAGACATTCCTAAGGCAACCATATACGGAGAGCAGAGATACCAATATCAGCAATCTTGAATACACTATGCTTCTCAGCTAAAGAAGCTGCTGATCAGCCCCATTTTCTACACTCTGTTGATACCAGGTGCAGTTCCTTCTTAGGTGCTCAAAAGTTACTATCCCAAACCCTGCAAGAAGAACTATATTATCATGTATATGTTTTGCTGCACATGTGCAAGCCTTTTGAATGCTCTCTTCAGGCCACTGATTTGCCTGTGTTTCAGAGCACAATTCAAGGGGCTGGTGCTAGTTCTTATCATTATCATCATCATCATCAGAATGCAAAAAAATCAATTTTATTTGTAAATCACACAAGCCAGCTTGGCTGCAGGTTTGTCACTGTTAGCAAAAGCACCACAACTTCAAAGGCACTCAGCAAAGGAAGCTGAACTGCAATCCACGTTCTACCCATGGCAGAGAGTTTAGAAATCTGGAAAAAATTATGCCTGGTTTTAAAAGTCCTATATAACTTGGAACTATAGAGTAATAGAGGGCCAGCGGTTCCCAAACGAATCTGCCCACTTACCACATTGCTTGCATGGGCTGCCACCTGACTGGATGCTATGGATGGAAACAGAGAATGGGTCTTCTCTATAGTGGCACCCCAGTTATGGAACACACAGCTAGCTCTATACACCTGGAATCATCATTTGCTTGTTGACATATGATCTAAATGCATTTGTACATACACTCAAAACCCTTATGACTGAGGGACACATTACAATCCCCTTCAGTTTAAGAAAATAGGAGCTTACATGCAATACCCCATTTGTGAAACAAAGGATCACTGACCAAACTCTTGCCCTCTTTAATTGTCACTAGATGTTCTTCTCTGCCTGCTGGGACTGACCACACAAGAATCATATCCTCATCTGACCAAACTTAATACTGGTCAAATATCTGTATACAATAAAGCATTTTTAAAATATTAAGAGGTTTGAATGGTTCTTCTCTTCAGCTTTAAAAATGAAAGTGCAGATTTAAGAACAGAAATAATATGAAGTAGAAACTTTGTAAGAACAGCCAGATTATACAGATGGTGCACCCCCTGATTCCTTCAGCAAACAAGATGGTCATGGTTGATCTTAGGCAGGGACTTTCGTCACTGGCAACAGCTTCTGTTCTTCTCTTGCCCTCGTTTGGTGTCATCAGGTGAACAGTAAGAGAAACTTCACTTTGCTGCTAGGATTACCCATGACTACTGCAAGGTTAGGGGGCAAACTCCTGCCCTTGCTAACAAATGACACCAAAATAAAATAGAAAGGTAACCTGCCATTCTACATGGCAGTATTCTGGGATTCATGGAACATTTGGCAATATTTTACTGGTCAATGGATTGGCTTGCCAGGCCTACTTTAGGTTTTACTCCACTCAAGGCCAAGACATTGGATTAAAGACTGAATATAAACATGTAACTGTCCTGCAATATTTTGTTAGCAACCTTAGCAGCTGTAGCATGCAAAATAGCAAACTGTGCAGCACATGCACATGGATTCATAATTATGGGTGCCAGAGACAAAAGGTATCCACTCCTCTGGCATTTCTAAGATTCTAGGGAATGAGCTGAATCCTGAACCCTCTTGGGTCACATCAATAATGTTTTATGAAGGCATCTCTGTAGGGCAAAAATATAAGGTCAAAACAGGAATGGGGAGCAGAAAAAAGATGTTCTGGGTAAATGTGAACAGTTGGAGCATTTGTATTATGCTAATCCTCCTTTACAGAGGAAAATGGTACTAGAGGATCTTTTGGGTATTCAACTCCATAAACTGAAACTTTCTAGTTGGATGAAAGCACCACCTTCTGCCTGCAGGGAAGAGACCTTAAGATCCACAAGATTTAACGGCCTAGCGGAGCGATCAAGGCAGACAATGCTGTTTAAGATGTCATTCTAACTATTTCAGAAGCCAAATCTGAAACGGTTTACCTTGAAATGCTTGCATGCATGCATAAAGTTAAATGGAAAATATGATTCAGAGATGCTTCATAAACAAGTGCCAAACACAACTGGAATGGAGAAAATGTAATAAATTCAGTTACAGCCAACATACTTCTCAATAAGCCTGGAGAACTTACAAAGCTGACCACATGCTTAAGGGAAGGGAGAGGTAAGTACACAGAAAGAAATCAACTGCTTCATCTTTTTTTTTTTTTTTTGGCAGATTAGCACACCAACATTATAGAAAGGAATAATTTGGTTTACAATAGCCAAAGGGAAACAAATTTTCCTTAAACTTTACAGAAGAACACAAGAAGAATCTACGGAACACCACCATCCTTAAAATAATTGCTAAATCTATACAGATTCTCACATGTAACTGATAGAGTAAAGGAGTGCTAAAGATATTAAAACATCATGTGCACTGTATATTGATTTGTGCTTGGGAAGCCATGGACAAAACCACAGTCCTTTTCCCTTTTAATTTTTCCCCTTGCAAAAAAGGAAAGATGCATTACAAAAATAAGAATTATAAAATTATAAAAAAATGCTATTCCAATAGCATCTGACAGTGTGTATCTCTTTAATTAATAAATGCATTCCACCAAAGTATTAAATCTTGAGATTATGTGTGTCTTGTGTGCAAACGATTTTAATACTCCCCCCCTTTCAACCAAATCAATAATTATTCAGTTTTCTAATCCCATGCCAATGCAGTTTTGGCAGGTGCTCACAGAAGACTCTTCTCTATTGCTAGAAATGAACCATCCCGTACACACAAAAGCACAATGAAAGTGTCAAGAGTTACTGTATGCCCAACTATCACACCTAGCTAAGTAAGATCCTTGAATATTGTCTACTGAAGTTTCAGAGATTTTCCCCTTTAAAAAAAAAAGTTCAAAGTACCTTAATGAGAATTGTGATACACAGTGAAGAGTAACATAAAACACTGTATTGCATATTACAGTATCAATGAAACTTATTGTACAAACAACAATGGGTGGTATCTGACTAAGTCATAGTAGTAGACCAACTGAAATCAATGGACTCTGGCTAGTAGTGGCTAACTGAAGTTTACTGATTTCAAGGAGCCTACACCACAGCATTGATAACATGTGTCAGGGACGAAGAGTTGGATTCCTCTTTCTTGGGTGATGAGATAAAGATTCTGAACCTGAAGGGGACGGGCATGCAGAGCACACCTCAGAGACACTGCTACCTGACGAACCTGTGGGGCCATTCCTCTGCCCAACGATGCTGGACTGCGGTCCTCTGACTCTGCAGACTCTACTGCAGAAAACCCTGGAAGACCTGAGCCTCTCCAACTTTATCACCTGGATTCTGCCTTGCATCTAAACCCTGCGTTCAGCCTGACCCCGCCTTGCCTTGCGTCCAACCTGAACCTCACTTTGTCCTACACCCCAGTTGAGCATCACTACACCAGAGAAGAAGGGCACAATGCTCCCACTGCAACCATGGCTAATGCAGCTCCTTTGTTCCTTCAACCTGCTCTGGCTAACAGAACAGCGAGGAGCATGGCCATATATTCACAAGGAAGAGCACAGAGGTATGTGTGCTCTATGGGGCCGACCATTTCACAGTGAGGAATGCACATATCACAAACAGCAAGGACCATCATTATAGCGTAGCTTGTGTAAATGCACACTCAGGATGTTGATGCTGAGTGTGATATACAATCGCTATTAAATAGCTCTTGGTGAAATATCTGAGTCAGAATTGTTTGGTATACAACAATGGTGTCTTACACCTTTGTAAGATGGAATTGTATGTTTCTAGAACTTGACATGTACACGGAAACTTTAACAGTGAGGTGAGATGTTTGGAGTATCTATGTTCAAGGCATTTCAGGACAACTGGAAGCAAATGAAGGTTGATAGATCTGCTCATTAGTACCCTGAATCTTTGCACGTTTTATGTGCGTCTGAATACAGGTATCCACATAAGCCCTTAAAACAGGGCCAGGATTTCTAGACATGTGACATTTTACTTCTAAAGTACTTCATGTTTCTCAAGAGAGAAAAGGGACAGGCACTTATTTTGCACCTAATGCACTTGGAACACTAAGAATATTTCACATTTTTAGTTGCAATCTAGATCAAATTTTAATTTTTAAAAAGATCTATGAATTATCAATAGCCCATTTCCATGTCATTGGCTCTGAAAAACACCAATGCCTCTTGTCAAGTTCCTTCAAACACAAGAAGATATGATAGCCATGACCAGTTCATAGAACTTCCATTCTCAGATGCAGGATATTCCTGTATACTGGTTGCTCGGGGGTAGGGTAACAGTGGGAGGGGGCTGGTGCCTTTCTGACCTACCTGTGGGCTTCCCTAAAACATTTGGCTCATGGGCAAAGGAAAAATGATGCTAGGTTAGTTGATAGTCCTTTGGTCAGATCCAGCAGGACTCTTCTCAGCTGAAACTGAACGGCTCCTTCTCCTGTCAGCTATTAGTGGTCATTCCATCTGGCTGTAACAGAAAGGCCAAATGCCATGTTTCTTTTCAGGCTGTATACTGAAATAACTGTTCTGTAAGGCTGAACTGGTGCCTGAGTTTGCCTGTTGACCTCTTCCCTCTTGCATTATGTCTAACAAACTGAAAAAACTGCACACACAGGGACTGTCATTGTGCAGAGGTTGGTAAATTTTAGGTGCTTTATGAACTCACGATAGTTGCCTTTTTAAAGCAATATGAATGGCAACTGTAAGCACTGAGATTAATCACGATGTGAGCACTGTGGTATTTCACTGAGACAAAGATGGATGAAAAGCCCATCAAGCCATCTACTTAGGTGTCAAGTACCACCACCAAGATGGAACAGAAATAGCCAAATTGTGAACTTGGGTCAGGCTACAAAAGAGATAGCTAACATGATGCCCTCCAGATGTTGTCGGATTACAACTAATGTTGGCTACCAGTCCACATTTAAATGGGCAGCCATGACTGTCATGACCTGTATGTGATTTTTGATAACATGCCTACCATGGAGAATTCTTAGGACTGCTGAGTCTCAGAATCGTCTTAGCCAGAAAGCTCTCTAGGGTTTCAAATGCTCTTGTTTCCCTGTCTTAGGAGGAAGCTATCAAGGAATTGAGCTCACAGTGCCTCTCAAACTGTTAAACCTAAGACTTGTCATGTACCAGCACCACAGCTCTGGCCAACAGCAGGACCTGCAAGGAGACAGTCACATCAGCAAGGAAGCCAACTGCCTCTGCAATCCTGAGCAGGTGAGGATATACTCAAGGTGCTCTAGAGGCTTCTAGGTTAAGTTTACTCATTAGCCTGAGCAAACACAAGACTTTCATCAGCATCTCCAAATCTTGCTGCTTACTCTGAAGCCGCTTGTTTCCAATTCCAGCCTAGTACTGTTGACACACAAACAAAAACTCCTATTTCAAAAGGTGACAAAATGACATTAGACAGTAAGTTATTCCACTGAACCCACTTAAGATGTGGCCAAAAATACCCCAGAAATCTGCACACAGGAACACCAAAACAAACTGAAAATAGCTTTGTCTTTGGAGAAGCCTGATTTTTTAAGCAACTGCAGCAACTGGCACTCTTGTTCCAGATGAATACATCATAAACTGTCACCCACTCTCTGAGCACCATTTGTCACCCAATGATGATGCAGACAGAGCCTCCTGTTCCATACAGGTCTGTGAATGGTGGCTGCACAAAGTCCTGTTTTCTGGATATCACACACATAAATCAAAAGGAGAAACCTGCTCCATTAGGAAGTCTACTCGCTCCCAGAGTATTTGGATTATAAGTAATCTTTTGTAACAAAAAGTCAATAAAGTTCACAAGTGCTTTGGACAAGGATGAGTCAAGCTGCCAGAGGCAATGTTGTGACTGTACACAGAGGCAGGAAACAAGGCTGCAAGGCTGCATCTCAATGAGAAGTCAGGTTGCAGACAGAGCAGGGGCTCTTTGCAGAGAGCTCTCTTGCACACCTGGACCAAGCAGGATTGCCTTCCCATCACTTCAGCTGATACAGGGAAGGGGGAATCCTGCTTAGCGCTGGATTTGGGTGTACAAGAAAACGCCCTGCAGAGTGTGCCCGAGCATCCAGACCAAGAAGGATCACGGTCTCATTTTAGCTTGGGAGGCTGCCTTAAAGCATTTGCAAAAGTGCTGTTTGAAACAGCTCACTATTGAGGACTTCCGGGTTAGCGCGATCGGGTAATGGCGGATTCCCTCCGAGCTCCGGAGGGAATCGGCTCTACTGAAGATGGGTCTTGCCGCGGCGGCGACGCGGGGACCCACAGAAACCGCAGGCGCTGAAGCCTGCGGACTTGGTGACTCGGCGGGCACCTTAAGCGCCCCCTCCGACCCACGAAGAGCCTTTTTAAAGGCTTTGGAGAGGGTACGGAGAGTGGCGTGGTGCTGTGAGTAGACCGCTACTTCAGTGGAGTGAAGCCGCGAGCCATGGCCGAAGAGCGCTGAATTTTTTCCTTGAACATTTGGACTTAAAAAGAAATAACCCGTGAGTAGTACGGAATTTGGACTTGAAAATTTCCTTTTCTTTGAATTTGGTACGATCGGGGGAGTGTTAAAAAGGAAGTCCGCACCCCCCTTTTTGCAGACATTTAAAGCAAGAACCGGATAACTAAGGTGGAGAGACTACCTTTCTCTGTGTGAGATAAAAGTTATTAATTCCACAATTGACATTAGAAGTTTTGAGCTGGAGGTTAAGAACTGAATTTCAGAAGTTGATGTGCAACCCCCCCCCCCCAGACCCGGGAGCGATCCGCGAGTGAGCCTGTTGAGGAGACAGAAGGAGTTTGACAGCTGTCAAACGAGCTACCAAACGAACTGTTTAAGCTAGAAAAATCTGTTACCTATTTTGCAGACCAGATGGGTTACATTTGATTTAAAGTTGTTGGAAACAAAGAAGAAATAAGTAACTGATCGCTGGAGAAGGTTTACTAAGTAACAAGAATCCCTCTAGGGGGGATTCTGAGATACTACAATGGCTGCAGATGGAAAATTACAGGCCGAGTTGAAAAAAGCATTCTTTCTCGTGGGAAAACTTCAGGACCAGAGCACAGCTATGGCTACAATGATTGTGACCTTGAATTCTAAAGTAAGTAATTCTGTTGCCTGTGTTAAGGACTTGACAAAAGAAAACTCTGCAGATGAACCAGAAGACGTGACAAAAGAAAACTCTGCAGCTGAACCAGAAGAGATATTTTCAGAGTCAGAAGAGAGGGAAGGAGGAGCGGAAATATTTCAGGAGGAAAAGGCCAACCAAAAACCTACAAATGGGGAATACAAAGAAAACAAGACATGGGTAATGAGAATCTGGTTGAAAATTAAGGATGAAGAAGAGAGAGATCCCCTTATGGGGGAATTGAAAGAGCTATGGATTACAAATTTGTGTAAGATGAAAGAGGGAGCCCTTGGGACATTCGGATTAATTGGACTTAAAAGAAGTAAGAAACAGGATCAGGGCTCCGCTTTCGAACATGGAGGGCTGGTTGGAAGAATCACTGATCTTATTGGGATAGAGCTCCTTCGAGACCTGGTGGCCAACATAAAAGATTACCAACAAAACCGACGAAGAGGGACTGATAGAGATTTGAAGGCCTCAGACGTGAGAAATCCAGGCTAGAACTGATATTATGGATACTTTTTGGGAGGATTGAAACCTGGAAAGAGGGGGGGTGAGAGTTCTTTTATAAGGTTATGATTTTTATGTTTAGTTATTATGTTTAGTAATTAATATGATAATTGAGAAATTGTTGGAAGGGAATTTAGGTCGACCTTTGGAAAGGATGTAATGATTATAATGGATTTGTATAAGTTAAAATTGGATAACTAAGAAGAACTAAGTTTTTTTAAAAAAATGATATTAATATTGTAAAGAAAAGAGATAAGAACTTGCTGAATTAACTATTGGAACTAGGGAGCATGAAGGGGGGAAGCGGGGAAGTCAGAGAATGTGGTTATGAAAGTAAGAATTTGAAATTGTACATGTTTGTCTGTGTCTTTGTGTGTTTGTTATGTCTATATAAAATGTGAAAACTCAATAAAAAATTTATAAAAAAAAAAATGAAACAGCTCACTATTTTCCTTTAAGTGAGCAGGCAGGCAGTGGCAGCAGGGTGGGGGGAGACTCCTCTCCCTTACACTGCTGCCACCAGCTTGCTGGTTAAATGGAAAAGTGCAAGTCACTTCAAAAGGCACTTTTGCAAAGGTCTTGTCAGCTGATGAGCAGGGATTAAATATTGCTTCCTTGGCTGGGCAACCCTATCCCTGAGGGGAACAGAGTACACAACCATGGCAAGATTAAACCCAGTCCTCCCATCCATCAACTGACATCAAACCCACAACCCTGGGATTAAGAGTCTCATGCTCTACCAACTATGCTTTCAAACCTAATCTCTCTGAACTTCTGCTTTCACCAAAGTTTGGATTATAACCAGGCGCGTGCCATTTTGGTAGAAGTGGTTATAGATATATGAGGCAGCCTCAAGATGAGTCAGACCATCCCTTCATCAAGCCCAGTACTGTCCGTTTTCACTGGCAACAGCTCTTCAAGGTCCAAGGACAAAGAGAGAGCTTCCCCAACTCAGCAATCTGAAATGTTTTCAACTGGAGATGCCAAGAGATGAACATCAGACATTCCACATCCAAAGCTTCCATTCTGACAATGAAGCTGCTTCAAGTTCTATGAGATCACCATCCTATCTAGCCCAGGGGTTGTCTGCTCTGCTTGGCCTCAGCTCTCCAAGGACTCAAGCAGAAAAAAGGCTTTTCCAAACCTGTCACCTACCCTTCATAGGAGGCTGAACCTGGATAGATCACACAGATAGCATGTGCTTTGCTACTGTTACAGCCCAATGAATTATTCCCCCTGCTTCTCCATCTAGTGGCTTGTAAAGAGCTGACCCTCTGGTCATATGTAGCATATACAGAATAACTTGCAGCTGACTATGCAGGGAAGCCCTGGTAAAGTGGAAGTGAATGACACTCCCACAAGACCATCAATGTATGTGACAAATATCTAAATGAGGTCTGGGAAGATGAGTTAGTAATTTTTGTGAAGTCATAGACCGTTCTGACATTGCCACCCCTGCAGAACTGACTCCTTGTCACCCGTTCAACTGTAGTTTCCTCTTTTCCTGTTATTCCTGTTATTTTCCTGTTATTATGCAGTGTTTTGGGAGTTTGGGGGCTTCAAATCCTGCATAGCTCCAAACGGCAGAGCAGTGAAACACCAAGACCAAGACAAGACATTTGAAAACCAAAAGCAGAATCTGGGTTTCCTACCTCATGGTACACCCAGGAAAGGTTTTGATTTTTTTGCCAGTAAAAACCACTTTTTCCCTCTGATCCTTTCATCAACAATTTTGCAAAATGACCACATGATGAGAGACAAATCAATGTCCTCTTCCAGTGCCCTGTGAAATACCAGCAAGCACTTTGAACATACCAGGGAGAAAGGAGGGAGGTGGGGGAAGGAAGCCTAATGAAGTTAGACAGCTGCTAGCAAACTTCCTACACACCAGACCTCTGAATTCTGGGCATGCTGGGTTATTTTATCAGATGGCAAGCAACCAGCAGCAAAGTTGGCTCTTTTTTGTAGGAATGAACAGCTTGGAAAGTAGCAGATCTGCACTGGTTCCGCTTTGGAGGCTAGGAGGTGAACAGCTAAATTCAAGAGACCTTGATGACAAAGGCAGATCTGAAGTAAACATAGCAGAATGCTAATGGCATCCAGCAATTAAGATTTGAATTAGAATTAGCAAGTTCAGTCAGTTTAAATGCCCATGGAGGGGTCTCTGGACTATCCATTCTGCCAGTATTTTACTATGTTAGAAAGTCGGGCATGATCTGGAAGGCATGGGTTCAAGTCCCACCTCTTGATTAACTGCACAGCCTGCAACGATACCACACACCTTCACTTTCCCAGCTGCAGAAATCGAAGATAATGTCCTAGCTTTGTTTTGACACGTTGCATTTTGGAAAAACTCTTTACCAGTGACGGACAGGGACCCAAGTGGGAGGAGTACTCTCCTGCTTGCAGGCTTCCCATCAGAGCATCTGGTTGGCCACTATGAGAACAAGATGCTGGACTGGATGGAATCTTCTTCTGTTCTTTTAACTGACATATCTTGTTGAGATTTGGAAAGGTAAAATGAGATCAGAAAGGCAAAGTTTGTCACCTCTGAAATTGCTCTTTTGGAGCTAATGAAAATCTGAATTTCTCCTGCCCCCCTCCCCCAGTTGTTTGTTCTTTGTCCTATTCCTTCCACTTTATCTGTGCCTTTCTGAAGAAGTGCCAATTTAAAAGAGAGACAAGGGACTTCCGGGTCGGCGCCATCGCCGAATGGCGGACTCCCTCCGAGCTCCGGAGGGAGTCGGCTGGGTAGGGGTCGGGTCCTGCCGTGCCAGCGACGCGGGGACCCTCAAAAACCATGGGCGGAGATGCCCATGGACTTGGTGACTCGGCGGGCACCGTTTGCGCCCCCCCGACCCGCGAAGGAGCCTTTTTAAAGGCTGCGGAGCGGGTGACGGGGGGGGTGTGGTGCTGTGAGTCTAATGCTTCCCCTGCCCAGCGAAGCCGCATGCCATTCGGCGGAGAGCAACGACTTCTTCTTTGAAAATTTCGGATTTGGACTAAAAGGAACAACCCGTGAGTAAATTGATTGGACTTAAAAGGGAAATTTGATCTTTGAATTTGGAGCGAGCGGGGGGAGTGCAAAAAGGAAGTCCGCCGCCCCCCCCTGTTGTAGATGGCTCAACGCAAGGATTTGACAACTAAAATCGAGAGATGAACTTGTTTACCTGAAAAATATTTTTAACTTCACGAAGGGAAATTACAATAATTGTGCTGGAGGAGAAGACTGATTTGTGGGAACTAAAATGCAACCCCCCCGGGAACCGGGAACGATCCGCTATGAGAGACTGGTGAAGAGACACAGAAACTTTGACAGCTGTCAAAGTAGCTGTCAAAGCAGGAAAATAAAAGAGAACTTTGTTACGATGGCTTTGCTGGTTAGATTTGTTACAATTTGGACATAAATTATTGGAAATATAGGCAACAAGTTATTTGACTTTTGGGTCTGATTTTGAAAGAAATTAAGTTACCATATTCCCTCTAGAGGGAGGCTGGGACATTGCAACAGTAGCAGCAAGTGGAAAAATACTATGAATTTGAGCAAGATCTGTTATCTCTTGGGAAAGCTGCAAAAACGAAGCATTATTTTGTCTACAGAGGTTTCTATACTAAAGGAGACAATGGATTTATCTATTGAAGAAAGGAAGGGACTTGATGCAAGTTATGTTCCTGAATAACAAAAGCCTCTGTGGAGAACAAGAAGTTTCTGAATTAGAAGGTTTCTGCAGCAGAACAGGAAAAAGCAACCTGAGGAATAAGAGCTGGACCAAATTTGAAGCCGGAGTATTTGGAACATCCAGACTTTAAAAGGACCAAGAAATAGAATTTAAGTTAGACTTTTAAACATAGAGGTCTGGATGGAAGAACAATGACTTTTTCTGAGAGTTTTTTCGAGATTGGACTTTCTGAAATTAAAAGCTATCAAAAGACGGCAAAGTGGAGTTGAGATATAGATGTGGATACACCAGGCTGGCAGTAGACAATGGATGAACTTTGGGGATTGGAACCGGGGAATGGGGGGGGGGGGGAGATTTGGAATCCAAAGGCTGTAAAATTATATATTATTTCTTTCTTTTCTTTTTTCATGTTTGTTGTTTGAAAATAGGGGAATTCGTGGAAGGGAAATGGGGTCGATCTTAGGGAATTATATAAAATATAAGGAGAAATGGTTCATTAAGATAAATAAGATAAATTAATTTGGAATAAATGGGTTATTTAAAATTACAAATAAGGTTTTAAAATTTGGGGTAAGAATCTGTGGAATCAATTTAAGGGAAATGGAATACAAGAGGGGGAGGGGGGGAAGTCTGGGAAAGATGCCACTGAAACCAAGTGTAAATCATATTTGTTTTTTCTTTCTTGCTTGCTATCTTTCCTTTTTATTCTGGAAAATTTTTAATAAATATTATTTAAAAAATAAATAAATAAATAAAAGAGAGGCAAGGAATGAGAACTGTGGATTTTGTCTTTTTTGTTGTTACTGCAGACTAATGTGGCTACTCTTTAGGAATTTGTCTCTATGCAAACTAAATAAATAAAGCCACTAAGTTGTCAAGACTCCAGTGCAAGATAGATTCTTTTTATTTATTGATTTGGAAATGGAAGAGAGCTAAAAACAAACCTTTAAAAAATTCACTAATTTGCTGAGTGAAGAGAATTTTGTAAGACCAGAAACGAACTGGATCTGACTCAAAACAAAACTGACTCTGTGCGTTATCTTTTTGAAGAATGTGTCTTTGGCACTCTGGAAGTCTGAACTGAAGACTCAATTTCCTGTTCTCATCAAGGCAACCGGATAAACGCTCTACAGGCAAAGATCTGCTTGTGCGAAAAAGTGCCTTTATAGACACAAGAAAAAGGCAGAGTTCATTATTTGGGACACAGAGTTAAGTAATTGCAAAAACCAATTCAGCAAGAGACTATTATCAGCTGAGGCTCAAAGGAGAAGGAGAGGGAGAGGGGCTGCCGCTGGCTGAGAACCATTTCCAACTGTAGGAGTGCTGGAGCTGCGCTGCCCAGAGTGCAACAGATGTTGCACTTTCAGTCCTCAGTTGACACCCCTCTTTTCTTATCCTAATAGGCAGAAAATGGCTGACGAAAACAGCGCATAAAATCATAAGGATTAAGATATGATGATACCCTAAACTATTTCAGTTTTAAGAGGGCCCCATAATGCTACCAGAAAGATGTGCATTGAAGTATTATTTTTAAACTAATTATGTAAAACTTGAAATTTACTGATTTTAAATGTTGTTGTTGTTGTTTCCCACCCTCCCCCCAGACCAGAACTCAAAGCAGCTTAATCCAAGGTCCTAACCTATAGTTTTGCTGGGCATGTGTGCAATGAGATCTCTAGGTATTCTCCACTCCAGTACTGTCTATTCAGACTGGCAGCAGCCCTCCAGGGTCTCCAGGTTTTTTTTTGGGGGGGGGGGTATCCTGCAAGGACTAAAGCTGGGGTCTTTCATATCCAAAGCCTTTGCTCTATCACTTAGCTGCAGCCCCTTGTAGGAAACCCCACAAGGACACCTACAGCCATCCACTAAGAGTTAATATCAAACACATACCCTCCAACTGCTTCTAACCAAAATCCCCCCACCATGTTGCCGCCACCCCATTCAGCACCCCCCACCTCCTCCGGCTGCTCTCTTTCTCCACCTCCTCTGCCGCAATGAGGCTGCCCCTGCCACTATGAGACTAGTGCCGCCACCAGGCCCACCAAGGCTGCTAACATAGTTACGGAAGCCGACACTGCACCAGAAGCGTACTGCTGGAATTGCGGCTCAGCTTCCTGGGGCACGTCAGCACAGGCCCCCATGGAGGCCTTGCAGAAGCAGCTGAGGAGGAAGGAGGAAATCACAGATTGACATAAGAAACCAGGGCAGCTACTGTCAATCAGTGATGTCCCGGTCCAGTCAGGACAATTGGTGGATGTGCAAATATGCAATGAAGTGGTGCCATAGCCCAAACCAAAATGCCTACTCTTTTGAGCCTTTTTCTCAAGCATTTCCCAAACTCCTGTAGTGTCCTGGGCTCTTTTTAGAGATGGGAAGGCCCAGAAAAAGTCAGGGGGGGTTCCTCTTGCCCACCATCCCACCCACCCCTAAGCCTTTTTTGTTTGCTCGGAATAGCTGGATGCTTTTTGGATTAATAAATATTTTATTGCAGAATGCTGATCAAGAAATCATATGAACAAGTCACCCCTTTCCCTCAATATGTCTCCTTTTTTCTAGTTCATTTCATTCTTCCACAAAAGGGCTCATCGTGGGTGGTGCAACTGACAAACAAGGCTACAAATAATATCAATTATAGCCCAGCCTATGTTTAAGGGGAAAGGATGGGGTAAAAAAAAAAATTATTGCACTATCATATGTTGCAAGGATAGGTCCAGGATCATACAACTTGTTGAAACAGTGACTGAATTCTGCAATGGGTAGAGGCTTCCATGCCTATCCATACAGATCATCTTCTGCAACACATCCCTTCCCAGCTCAGTGAGATAATTTCCACGCATCCTTGCTTCTACTGTAGTCTGGACTAGAGGTGGAAGAGGAATTATTTCAGCCCATTTTTTTGCAGCAGACCAACATGTTCCAACACTCCTATACTTGCTTGCAACTTCCAGTCAAATTGTGCACTTATTTGGATTTTGCAACGCAGTTTAAGGCACAAAGGGTACATATCAAAGTAACGTTTTACGTTTAAAAAAAAAAACGTGAGAAAAGCATATTTTACATATGCACTGGAAAGCAGGGAGAAAGTGTGTGGTTTATGTAAAATGTGCCACAGAGCGAGTAAAAAATGTGTGCATATATATATTCTTTTTTAAAAAATCTGCAAAAAGTGCAATGAAATTGTTGGATCACTTATATAGTTTGTATTTGTAGAGCTTATTTTCAAACGTGTTGGATTTTAAGAGTTGATTGTTCAGCACTTTAATTGCAGGATAGTTTTTTCTATATGCTTTTCATGGTACAGTGGTACCTCAGGTTACAAACGCTTTGGGTTACAAACACTTTGGGTTACAAACTCTGCTAACCCGGATGTAGTACCTCAGGTTGAGAACTTTGCCCCAGGATGAGAACGGAAATCACACGGCGGCAGTGGGAGGCACCATTAGCGAAAGCGCACCTCAGGTTAAGAATGGACCTCTGGAACGAATTAAGTTCATAATCCGAGGTACCATTGTATTGAACTTAGAACAATTTTTACTTTTTTGTTATTCTGAATATAACTGCGAGGGTAGTAAAATCCTGTTAAATTATTAGAAAGTCTTTTAAAAAGAAAAGAAACCAAGCTGATCTTATATTTGTTCTTCTATTGCACAAATTATGGCAAGAATTTGAATAAACAGTTCTAAAATGGGATCCATCCACAAGGTAATTTGGGGTCCGGGGTCCTGTTTTAACTTTTCACAGCCTAGCACACTTTCAATGTAAACTGTTCGGTGAAGGGCTGAGAAGCAGAATTATAAATGGACCTCACTTTAAAGAGATATTCCATCAAATTCACTTAGTGTATGGATGTTCAAAGCACAATTCAAAGTTGTTGCCTCCCGCTTATGCCACACTTATATGGAACAACGATCAAACTCATTAAAACATGAAAGTAGCCAAGGTGGAGCCACCTGAATCAAAAAACATGAGCCAAGTTAAGTAACATGAATAGCTGTGAAGATTTACAAAGTTCAACAGCTTTCATGGTTCCATTGCAAAACTTTTAGAACATGGATTTAGGCATTTATTTAACTTGGTGTGTGAGTGTCCAACACAGCAACCACAGACACCAGGGCATCCACCGATGCTTTCTATGGTCCTGCACAAGGTCTGCAGAATTACCTGCGAAAATGACCCATCCCTACCTATCTTTTATGGACATCTCATAGTCCGAACATATCTGCTTTCGCCTATTCAGTTCTGATTGGATGCCAGACTCCTCTGCCTTTAACTCCGCCCTTCGGAGGTAGGACTTGTTATTGGGGTGGGTGGGGGCGGGCATTGAAGTCAGCTGGCCATTTGCCACTTACTTGGCATGACCACCTGGTGCTTGTGGTATTGGTAGGCATAGATCACATCTCTGTTCATGGACTGCACTGTAAAAATTAAGAGCCCCAGCACTTTTCAATGCCCCCCCCGGCACAAAAGCATAGATCTAAAGCAGCACCAGCACACACCAGATAAGAATGCATATGGGGAGTCATGAAATGTGAAATACTGTCCCAAACACATAATTGCAGTAAATGCTTCAGATTTGTTTTTTTAAAACAACCTTTGTTTTAAAAGAACATTTCCAGAAAGCCCTGGAAATAAGCGGTTCATGTGTGCTAAATGTTTAGGAACTGGAAGTGGTCTAGGTTGGCGCATTCCAATAAAGGAGTCTGCTTTATTCCAAAGTCACACTCTCTCCCCACAAGAGGTTCCCAATTCTTGATCTTCCACTTTTATTATTATTTATTTATTTCTTGCCCTCCAGACACATCTCAAGGTGATGTGCAAAATGCAATAAAAAAATAGCTTAGAAACTGTTAAACACAACGCAGAAAACGACAGCGGATAAATTTCTAAAGGAATGCAAAATAGACACACATGCGCCAGCACTTTATGCATCTATTCTATTCTGTCAGTTAAAGCTTTCTTTCCCAAGCTGTTGAGAAACAAAATCCCAGGAAGAACACCAAGGGCAATGCTAGCAGTAACCTACCCGAGAATGCCTAAGTTATGCAAACTGAAACTGAATTTGCAGGGCTGTGTGGTACAGGGCTCATAAGGGCTGTGGCATTTCTCCAGAGTCATGGCGGCCAGTACAATGGTTTGCCTTCAATGCATTTCAGTGGAATAAATTAAGCAAGCGGTAAGATGGGAAGCTTCTTGTTGCAGGACTTTAAGACCTCAGAACCCCTGAACATGGGTTGGGCTCCATTTGAAAACCTCCCTCCCCAGGACCAGAAAATACAAGGAGGCCTCTGACACTCCTTGTGCTGCATTGTTTCTGCATCTTCCAGTCAAATTGGTGAACCATTTCTGAAGGCTTGGAAAAGCAATCTGAAATGAAACGGGGTGTGTGGGTGGGTGGGTGGGTGTGTAAGATGGTGGGCTGTTTTTTTGGGGGGGGGAGGCAAAGGTCTGCTAAGTCTAAGCACACCCATGTGGATACCTGTTGGGGATCTTTTCCTCCCAGCCATATGTTCTAAACACAATGCACTGTTCTTAAGTTTCAGTAGAACGTTTTAGCTCAATGCAGCCGTGGTGCCTTTGCCGTACCTTAAACTAAAATGTTTGGGTTTTTTTTAGAAAGCAAGACTGTGCTTCCGCACTGATTTATCTTCTGGCAACTCAGGCCCCCTCCCTGCTCCCCACAAGCAAAGACACTTCCTTTACTCTTCCCTGCCTTTTGCTGTGGCTTGATTCAAGACTGCTCTGCATGGAAGGGAAAAAGCTCTGAAAGCCAGCTCTTAGGCAGACTGTACACACACGGCAATTTGTTACTGTGAAAAACCATCTGTTTCTCGGTATTACAATCCTCAGAGGGCAAATTATAGCCAGCATTCAACATAAAACATCAATTTAAACCATCAACTATTCATAATTTCAATTCTTTATTAGAAACCAAGGACATAAATGTCAGGGAATAAAGCAATATTTCTTTTATTAACTGTTCCATTCATCTGGCTATTAAATAAAAGCAGGACCCTAATAAATAGCATTACCCTGTGTACTGACAGCCACCCCAACCAACGCTGCAATTTCTCAAGACTCCCCCCCCACCCCGCAACTTTCATATAACAAAAATCCATTATTTTCTTTACAAAACTACTGCAGGGGGGAAGGGAAGGAAAAATAATGCTCGGGCTAAAAGCACTTTAAATATTTATAACATATTTGCAATTTCATTGTACCTCAACAACTCAACATTTTACCACGCTCGGTGCTGAGTAAATGTATTTTAAAAATAAGAACAAAATCCAGCACACTTTATGTCAAAGTCTTCCATCAGCAGATGAACACCAGTGTCATAATACATCATTTATAACATGCAAGAACACAGATCTCTGCTTACTTAAAGGTAAAGGTAAAGGTACCCCTGCCCGTACGGGCCAGTCTTGACAGACTCTGGGGTTGTGCGCCCATCTCACTTAAGAGGCCAGGGGCCAGCGCTGTCCGGAGACACTTCCGGGTCACGTGGCCAGCGTGACATCGCTGCTCTGGCCAGAGCCAGAGCCAGAGCCAGAGCCGCACACGGAAACGCCGTTTACCTTCCCGCTGGTAAGCGGTCCCTATTTATCTACTTGCACCCGGAGGTGCTTTCGAACTGCTAGGTTGGCAGGCGCTGGGACCGAGCAGCGGGAGCGCACCCCGCCGCAGGGATTCGAACCGCCGACCTTTCGATCGGCAAGCCCTAGGCGCTGAGGCTTTAACCCACAGCGCCACCTGTTTACTTAACTGGTGCTAAATGGGGGTAGTTCTTGTAAACTGAGCAATCGGCCTGACCTGCCGTCTTGGGGGCTTCCAGCCAGCTCATGTACCTGTTGGTCACAGAGAAAGGAGTGGTCACTCAGCCTCCTCCTTTCTTTTCAGAGATTCTCCTGCAACACAGCTGGAGGGGAGGAAGATGAGAGGACCCAGTGGTGGAGTCTTCCTTTCAAACACATGAGTAAAAAAAAGCTGCCTATATTTAACCCAGCCTTTGCAGGGTACAGTGGTACCTCGGGATGCGAACGGGATCCATTCCAGAGCCCCGTTCACATCCTGAATGGAACGTAAGATGTGACGGCACGTCTGCGCGTGTCACGTTTTGCCGCTTCCGCGCATGCCATCATTTTGAGTGTCTGCGCATGCATGAGCAGCGAAACCTGGAAGTAACACACTCTGTTACTTCCGGATTGCCGCAGAGCACAACCCGAAAGTGCTCAACTTGAAAGTAACACACTCTGTTACTTCCGGATTGCCGCGGAGCGCAACCCGAAAGCGCTCAACCTGAAGCACATTCAACCCGAGGTATGACTGTATTTATGCAGTTGGGGTTTGTCCCATCAAAAGGTTGTCCCAAAGGTTTGGGGTGAGGAGAGTTAATAGAAACAGCATAAGGCTGCTGGTAGATTGATGCCAACTAACATATATGTACCTTCCTATTCAGGGGACAGAGCAACAATGGGCACAGCCTCACCCTTTGCTCTATGCCTCAATGCAGCTAACGGGGAAATTCAGAATAAAGGCCATCCATATGGCCCTACAGGTATAAGACAATCTTCGTCCTGAAACGGAGTAGGTGAATAAATAAAGAGTAACAAGAATGTACAGAGCGTTTGGAGGATTTTCAAATCATCACGACCGCTATCTCAATACAAAGCCCACCCCCCAGGCCTCAAATAAACTAGAGATCAATGTTATTCTTGATGGAAGCAAGATTTGAAGGTGGTAAAGCACATCTCAACATGAAGGACTGTGAGAAGCTCTGATGAGGGTGGTGTGGGGGGAGGTCCACAACGGAGAAGGGAGCACTTGGTATCCTGGCTTTCTGAACGTGATACAAATATATAATTAAGGGGGCACATGGTAGAGAGCATATTCTGGGGTCCTTGACTCAAAACCTGCCATCAGAACCTAACTCATGAGCGAGACGGCTGAGTCTCCCAAGTAAGAGAAATCCACAAGTTAGGTGTTACCACTAAAAAGGCGCAGTCTCACCAAGCCATTCACCACATCTCAAACAGATGGGGGGGGGGGGGAGTCAGGCTCATAAACAGGACTCACAAGCTCACACATGTTTCTTAATAGATTAAAACACTACCTCCCTTCGTATTTTGCTGCTATAGACTAACCGAGCTACTCCTAGTCTTGCAGATAATACACTCCTTTTCGGGGGGGGGGGGATCCTGTATCATTTGGCTGCCTTTATGTTTACCAGCATGAGGTCTTTTAAGATCATCACTATGAAGCCCCCCTTGCCTCAAATTTCCATCATATCCCTTTAATCACAGAAACAGAAGTGAATTTAAATTATTACAAAGGAGAAGTGAGAAATTAATCTTCCCCTGTGGAGATTAAGAAACCATAACTTCTAATGCTAGAATTACGGAAAAATTTCTACATCTCCTCTCCCCCACCCCCTACCCCACCCCCGGGGTTGGAGCACACATTCCAAGCGGCTTTCCACATTTCAATTAATGCATCAGTAATCATTGTTTTGATTATGAATGCACTTCCTTCCACCCATAACAGCGCTCTTAAAGACCCCATGCTGGAACATTTCAAAAGGAAGAGAAAATATTCTTAAGGAAAAGATAATGGACAGAGCGCATGGGGCATGAGAAAGGCAGCATGCCTCATGCACTACAGCTACAGCCATGTTGCCCAACTTATTGAAAGTGAACCTTTAGACATGCAGTGACCTCATTTATTCCCTGGTTGAACCAAATTTGCATCAACTCCCATAAAAACCTGAATCTAGATCAGGGTCCGAAAAGGGATGAGTCCTGAAATATTACGAACTTTCTACAAAGGATGATCAAAAAGGAGCAGGGGAATTATCGGAACATCTGACAAATTCAACCTCTATTCATGTAATAATGCACTTTACAAAAGTAACATTCAAAGGCATTGGTGGTTCTTTCTTCCCACACATTCCAGCACCTCAGGGAGTCTTGGGTGCTTTGAGGTGTGGGCAAGACGCAGGCTTCTGCTCTAATTGTTTTAGGGAGGTGTCTTCACTAACTCTCCTGCCCCCACAAGAGCTGCTTTGATTTATCACTCTCAAGGAATTGTGTCCACAGGTAGGAACTCTACCGCAGAGGGAAAACCAGCTCTATTCCTGTTGTGATCTCCCACCAGCACTGGTCCAATGAGGCTGAAAACCACTTGGCCTTGGAGTTTGGCTGAACACGGACAAAAGCCATAGGGAGTCCTGAAGGTGACATGAGAGAGCCATCATGTTCAATGGTGGAAGTGCTCCATCTTGCTACCATCTCTAACTAAATCAGTTTGGAATAATAATAATAATAATAATAATAATAATAATAATAATTATTGGGTGAGATGAACCACCACAATCTATACAATCTAGTTTATCACTCTCAAGGCTCTCTCAAATGCGATCAGCTGTGCAACAGACACAAAAGGCCCTATTCTCTGCACATCTTTCCTCAACCTCTCCTGTCCCCACAGTCAAGCAACAAACTCCTCCTCCTCGAACATGGAGCTGCTCTTCTTATCTTTCTAGAACAATTCCCAATTGGGGCCAACACTAGAACCACAGCACAGAGCCAACATAGAATCACAGCAACCCAAAAATTATACTCAAAACAAATCATGCAACTGGAGATGCTCAAACCAACTGCAACCGAATTTGCAGCATACTGGAACATGATAAATGAACCTGCATTTGTGCCATAGCTCCCCCAATCTTGGGGCAAGACTACCCGCCATTTTAAAGATGCAATTCTGAAACCTCAGAAGCTAGAAACTTGTCAGCTAAAAAAATAAATAAAAGATTGATTCACAGGAACCAAAAACTCGCCTGACTGGAGTGTTTCAGAAATGTATGTACATGAATTAGGGAAGACAACAAGATCCTCTGCCATATAACATACAGGCATGGTGGGGGGCAGGAATGAAGAAACTTCTTAAGTGTCAATCTGGCTCCTTTTTCTAGTACTCACTGAGGCCTGCTGCTGTTCCTGAAGAAGCTACCATGGTTTTGATACCATCATTCCAGGCAAACAGATTATGGGTTAGAGAGCATTACCCTGAAAGCTGGGAAGAAAATTAAATCTGTATTCTGTGGGAAAACTGGGATCCTGCTACCGGTAACTGCTTTATAATCTCTTTGAACGCTGCCAATCTGGTTCCTTATCACACGTTCTTCTGTCTGCACCTTTTGCTACAGGCACAGGGGAGATGAATAATGGTATTAAAAAACAGCTTGCCATTGGCCAAGAACTATGTGATAGTAGTCAAGGTATACAAAGCCAACACAACAGTTATCACAAAAGAATCAGTTGCCAAAAGTCGGCCTTGCGCAACCCTTACCACCCCCATCAGCTTTCTGGTGAGAAATGGAACAAACGAGTTGGTATCAACCTATTTGTTCAACTTTTCTTCAGAGGCACCCAGGTCCAACACTGTCGAAAACTTGCAGCTCCTTTTCATCTCAAAGCTCACAAGAGCAGCATTTGGGAGGTTCAGCTTGTTTGCGGAGAATCAAAAGTGGGGAGAGTACTATTGTACTCAAGTCTGGCTTTGGGGCTTTCTATAGGCAGCTGGTTGGTCACTGTGAGAACAGGATGTGGGACTGTGTGGGTCTTTGGTCTGATCCAGGAGGGTTCTTCTTATGCTCTTAATATTTTAATGAGAATAAGTATATAAATATTTTAAATAAACACATAGTTAAGTTATTATCACTTGTAGGTTGTGAATTCAGCATTGGAGAAGCTGGAGAATCCCTTAACAGATTCTTCACCGCAGGTACGTTTTCTAACTAAACCCAGTTATTCTGTCTCCTCTGTTCTAGATCTTTCCTTTTGCAGAGCGTAATATGTGTCTCAGGGGACAAGATGGGCAGCATGTCTGTTTATTTAAAGTCCGCCTTTCCGTTTTTGTGTCTCTGACATGCTGCTTGACCTCAAATGCGGCAGATTTCAACTTGGGAGAGCCAAGTACCATGTTTGTTTAAACCCCACTAGAGCTACATTTTAATTCTTGTGCATGGTGGAATGAATAATTCAGGATGCCCACAGAGAACAGGCTTTCTGAAAAAACTAAGTCCAAATGGACGTAATCACTGGCTCATGCAATCGTACAGCGAATTACAGAGGCCTTGTTGACAAGCTGAAAATGAACAAATCACTGTGCTCTGATGGTATCCACCCAACAGTTCTTCAAAATCTCAAATGTGAAAATGCTTATCTTCTAAACAAAAACACGTAACTTGTCCCTTAGATCAATCTCTGTAATAGATAGAGATCTGAAAAGCCGCTGATAGAAGCCAATCTTTTAAAAGGGATGCAAGATGCAGTGGTAATTGAGGAAATTTATGCCTTTATACATATGTATGGTATAGTCAAATCTGGAAATACTGTGTACAGTTCTGGGCATCTCACCTCAAAAAGGATATTGCAGTGCTGGAAACAGTTTAAAGGGGGCAGCCAAAATGGTCAAGGGATTGGAGAAACTGTACTCTGAGAAGAGATTACAGCATTTGGGACTTTTGGGGCATGATAAAGGCACATCTAATTACACATATTATGGAAGAAGTGGCTAGAGGTGGGGGGGGTTGTGTGTGCGTCTTCCTGTCATGTAGAACTCAGGGCCATCCAATGAAGGTAAGTGATAGGAAATTCAGGAATGCAGTAGTGAGTGATACAAAAAAGAGAACTAATAACTCTCCTCATTGTTTCCTATCTATAAGATCAGACTATAAAATCAGACAGAATGAATTTGGAGGGGCTGCTGTGAGGGTGGACACAAATAAGCAGACTACAGGATTGTGTACCTAAGTCAGTGCAAGAGTTTCTGACACTATGACTTTCACACTTTTTGTCCAATCTGAGCCCCAGGGCAGCTAAAAACGGACTGGAAAAAATCCATAATGTATTAAAATAGATTGTGTGCAAGTATCACAGAAAACAGGGAGAAAATGTTTATTACTTGCATACAAAAAGAAATATTTTAAAGATGCATCTTAAGGAAACAGCTCCCAGAGACCTTAGGCCTGGTCCTTCAACTACATATTATTAACCAAAATTTTCTCCATTGTGAGAGTCACATGAAGGCAATCTTGTGGGTTGACTGCCCATCCACTGACTACATTGCTATAATGTACCAAAACCAGTCTGACCAAAGAATTAAGTTACAGCCCACTACATTTTGCCTCTGGTTTATAAAACAGCATTTATTCTTAGGAAAATCTGCAGAACTTGCGTTGTGAGGGAGGAAAACATGTCATGTCATGGGCACTTCAAGGAATTAGTGCCAAATTATTTGCTAATCGGGTTATTGCCCTATAAATAGTCGTGGCTGTAGTTATACTAAAAATGGCCCACAAGTTACACCTTGTTGGAATGTCAAATTTGTATGTGATGAAATGCCAAATATGACAATTTCTTCCCCGCCCATTAAATAAATAACAGAAATAGGAGCTGCAACAAAGGAAGGGCAACTCACATGGGGGAAAAGGAAAACAAAGAAATCAACAGCACTAGGCTCCACCTTTATATACTCTGATTCAGAAAAAAATAACTAGACAGTCTCCCTATCCATACAGAACTTCCAAGTCAAACTGGTTACTGGACGGAGAGAATGTCAGCACACCTTCTTTGGCAGCGGAACTTGACTCATTCACATCATCTGGTACTGCCTGCTCTGCAGGCAGTTTCATGAACCACATCCAAAATGCCAACCTAGACATGGCAGAGGCAGGACTGTAGCAGCAGCTCAGTGGCAAAGCACTTGCCGTGTACACTGAAGGTCCCCGGGACAACCCCCAGCATCTCCAAACAGAGCTGGGAAAGGCCCCTGTGTGAGTGCCAAATGATTCAAAAACTTGAATATTGGAGGAGCGCCTATTGTGCACTTGCTTCGCATGATCTAGCTTGAATGTGAAAATGGGACTCTTAGCAGAGAACATAATGGTTGCTAATGAGCCAGGTCTACTATTGTGTGGTAAATGCTGAGCTATAATACTTCTCGTCTAAGCGATTCAGCAAGCTGATTTAAGTCAAAAAGAGGAGTGCGACGGAACGCTGAATTTTAACTGTGTTAATACAGCATACTTAAAACTAGCCGGGATACATTATCATTAGGCAAGACAATTAGGGACTCGGTATACAGAAATGAAGAAAATCTAAGCTGATGTTGTTGTGCTGCTTCTTGAATAGTGAAGGGTAAAAGTTAATCATGACCAGCTTGGCAGGATCTTAAAGGACCTTGACAACCCAAGTAACTACCTTGGCAGGCTACTTGCCTAATTAATCTCCCAGACATGTAGGAGAATTTTCTAACCACGTTTGGAAGCCAGGACAGTGCTCGTGTTTAAAACTGGATAAGGAACTTTGGGCAAACTGGGGTTCACAAGCAAACCCTAAAGCATGGAAATTAAGAACGCAGAAGTGAGAATCATCCCTTCTATGCCAAGCACAAGCTCCTTAGTCCATCCAATCAAAGCTTTTCCAATGTCTTGCCGCACCCTCTTTCCCCCAGTTATAAACTTCCCTATTACTTTCACTGTGCCAACTCCACCAGCAGCAGCCATGCTAAAGCCTCCTGCACTCTTAAATGAGTCCATACTCCCCCCCCCGCTTCCTCCTAAACATAGGATATCCTCCCAGAGAATGAATGCAATTCCACTTCTCTTTTTCCATTCAAATCCCCCCAAAAGAAACATGTTCCCCATAAACTCTATAGCTCTATAGCCCTTAGTCTTTATCCCCCAAAGGAAACCAGCAGTGCACCCAATGACACTTGCCCCCTCCCTCATTAATTCTATTGCGTCTCTCTTTCCTCCTCTTTCCATGTCATCTTTCCCACTGTCAAAATTTTGATTTTAATCTCCTTGCAGAAGTAGCCTGTTTGTTTGTTTTTTCTGTTATTCTGCAAAGTGCCATGAATAGGGACAGCCCTATATGAATATAATAACACAATAGTAACACTGTTGACCTAACTCTAAATATTCTTTCAGCTAAGGCAGCAGCAGAAGCAATAATGAGAGAGCGCAGCATTTGTGTCAATCGCAAAATTAGAGAGGAAGAACAAACAGCATAACCTTGGGGTCTCTTGCGCTTCCCTCAGAATCATTACAATTACCAACCATTTTCAGAAAATTCTCATCAACCAATTTCATGTAGCCAAAATAATGAGAGCAAATATCACAAATAGAATAGGACACAAATGGTAATTTTACTTACGGGATGTTGGGACTTGCCATTTCAAATTAGCAGGAATTGTGAAGTGGGCATTACTGACAATGCGAATATAGTAATTGGGGTTGATTTCATGGCGCCTGGCCAAATCTGGCTGACTAGCGCCTTGGCGAGTTAATTATAGCTCTCGTAACAGAGCGGGGACACTTTATAGAGACATAATTGAGCAGCGAAGAACTCTAACAAAACAACCTTGGTGTGTCATGGTTAGTGACGAGGAAGAGCATGCATACGAACGTGCGCGCACACAATTTGTTCAGAAGATTTCACAAGGCAGACCTGCATAGCTGATAGAGTTTGCCAGTGCTACAAGTGTCTGTTTTCTTGACCACTGGTTCACATATTCAGCAAAAACAAAGCTATAAAAGCAAGAACACATTGATTCAATTGGAGTTGCCATTAACATCCTTTAGTTTCAGCTGGCTGGAATAAAAATACTTGACACTATTTTGGAATGAACCAAAGATTGTTGCGCTTTGCACTGAGCTACGTATTTTACCACCTACATTTGCAAACTATAACCCAGCTTTGGATAATATTTAAGGGCACATACTACGGTCACTTAAGGGACGCAGGTGGCGCTGTGGGTTAAAGCCTCAGCGCCTAGGACTTGCCGATCGAAAGGTCGGCGGTTCGAATCCCTGCGGCGGGGTGCGCTCCCGCTGCTCGGTCCCAGCGCCTGCCAACCTAGCAGTTCGAAAGCACCTCCGGGTGCAAGTAGATAAATAGGGACCACTTACCAGCGGGAAGGTAAACGGCGTTTCCGTGTGCGGCTCTGGCTCTGGCTCTGGCCAGAGCAGCGATGTCACGCTGGCCACGTGACCCGGAAGTGTCTCCGGACAGCGCTGGCCCCTGGCCTCTTAAGTGAGATGGGCGCACAACCCCAGAGTCTGTCAAGACTGGCCCGTACGGGCAGGGGTACCTTTACCTTTACTTTACTACGGTCACTTAAAAAAAAGAATGAATGGATGAAAGCGTGTAACATGAAGAGTTGAGGGAGATTTTTTGCTGCATTTGCAGCACCCAAGTGACCTCTCTGAGGCGCAAGCCTGGGCAGTGTGTATGGAGGTCCTGGGCTGCCCAGACAACAAGACCCCCCCCCTTCGCCTTTTCTTCTCCAGAAGGTATCCCACAAAGCAGTGGGTAAAGATTGTTCCTTGGGGGTTTACTCCCAAAGCCTTTCTCATGAATGAGTAAAGCTGCAAGGTTTAGAATCAGAATTTCCCATCTCCTAGATGGGCTATCTTCCCAGGTTTACAAGTCCTATCTGTCCCTCATTTCCCTCTACAACTCGTGCAGAAACCGCCTTCTTGACCATAGGACCCACGATTGGTCTCGTCCGCTTAGTCTGCCAGAGCCTGTCTTCACATGCTGGGGAAGTCCCTAATTCACAAGGGGCTTGAAATCCACAGGCTACCCTGGTTTAGCCAGTCCGTCAAAGCCGTTCCCGGAGTGTGGTAGCTGTCGCTGACAGCTTCTTGGAACCACAAATGAGAGCTGAATGCAGCTCATTTTGTTGATCACAATTGGTTAATCTTGTCTACTCAAAAGAAAGTTCAGGTAGGTGGGAGTCACATTTTTCTTATGAGAGAAAAAGAGTGAACTGTACAATGAAATATGTAATATGCAAGTGTTTAAATGCTGAGCAGGCAGAGTACAAGAGTTAAACAATACGGCAACTAATACAAGAAGCACGTTACTGAGACTCTTTTAAACTATTTATGGCCTACTTACAGACTTTTTGGTTTAAACCTCCAAGACCTCAAGTCAGAGAACAATGGCTGCTTTTATTAAGCACCTAAAAGTTACACAAGCACTATACAAGTAAGAAGCTCAAACACATTTCAAAACACGTCCAAGCCTTGCAAGAGCATTCAAAAGAGGAAAATATATATTCAGATACAGCTAGCTTCTCAATTATTGCAAAACAAAGCTGTCTTATTTGGAATATTTTGGGACAAAATTAACTTTTGTGTTCCCATCTCTAACTGATGGGACAGAAGCAGTAAAAAAAATTTTGCTGAACATTATCCTAGGTGGCCTGTGCTACCTACATGTTTGTACTGACTTTTGGCAGCTGGGAGTAATGTCAGGATGCAACAAGTTGGATTTTTTTCTACCCAACTATGTGGAATGTGACAATAATGGGGTGGGTGTGTTTTCTGTGCCGTTTCTTGACGCTAAGCCCTACAGGATAGCAATCTATAAAATATGTGCACACTTCACTATTCTTCCTACCTGAAAGCTAAGGGCTGTCAGATGCTCCTACCAGGGAGAAGGTGCCAACCACGATGAAAAGCCAGAACTGAACTGTGAAATATCCCCCATTCGCCTTACTCTCGTTGTCTAAGCACATTCCTACTCCCAGAGCCAGTCTTAAAAACATACTTTGGGATGATTATTTAAAATACAGATATGTTTTTTCTATTTTAAAAAATCTTGATAGTGAGTTATCACAGATGTCAGGAAATTCAGTTGAAGGGAAAGCAGCTTGCATTTCTGGGAATTTGATGGTACCAGTCTGGGTTCTCCACCCCTGGTACTATGAGAAATTGCTTTTTTCTTTTTTTTATTCCTTTCTTTGTCATAATGAACTTGGATAAACTCCAGCCAAAGATCAAGGCCTACCAGACCTTGCTTTTGAAGAAGATATCATTCTGTTTTTACATTCTGAACATCTTTCTCCTCTGCTTCCCATACTGATAAGAATTTTCCTTCCCAATAAGATTACGTGGAGGCAATTCCAAGACCAAAACTATATTCATAATATTGAAATGTTTAACAACAACAAAAATGCTCAAATCTCCTTTCAGCTAAATCCAGAAATTATTTTATCTTTTCACAAACAATTTAAAAGTACAATAAATGGGAGTTATGACAGCAAAAATTCAGCGTAGAAGCCAGAATTTACTTGGCATGACCTGGCCCTTGGTAATAATAAGGTATGCAACAGCTGCATTCACGTGTAACAAAGTAAACTAGGGTTTAGTGTGAACACATGGGCTTTTGGGGAACAGACAAAAGGCACTTTGCTCCTCCCAATAACAAATACTGACCACAGCTCATGGTTGAGGATGAAAGAGCTTAACCATAAGCCCAGGTTTGGATGACATTTTAAGCCAAACCTTGGTTTAGTTGCTAGCTGCACTGAGCTAAAAGGGCTGGGAAGAAGCAAAACAGATGCAAGCTCCTCTCTGGGAGATGGGACATTTGGGTGGTCCTGATAAACCACAGTTGGCTAACCGTGACATGCAAACCATGACAACATTTTTTTATATATTTCAATCCTTGCTGAGCAAGTGCTACCATAGCCAATCAGGTTTCTAAAGTTTGCCTTTCAAGTTATGGGATTTGTCACTGGAAATATAAGAACATGCGCAATCTGCTGGCATTTTATACTAAACTTAATTCAATGATTAAAATGTGTGAATCAAGAACCAGAATATTTTAAAAGGCTAAGTTTGTTGACTTGTTAAGATAACAAAGTCCCAACGTTATCACTTCATAATGAGTCAATAGATCTAGCCTTTGAAGTCTTCTGGGTTTTAATGTATTACGTTGTTAAAACCCTGATCCTTGGCATGAAATTAAAAAGACCAGGTTCAGAAATATCAAAGACAGACACATTACGGTACATAAATACCTCACTTTGAACAATCAGCGAATTAAGCAAAATCTACCTTGAAGATTGGATTATCCGAATAATATTTTAACTATTTTCATCTTCAGCAAGCTAGGAGGAAAGCAGCACGTTCATGAAAAGTAACCAAAACATTAGTGAGCTCTCTGACATTTTGTTTTACAAAAAGAAAAACTTGATACTGCAGTAGCTGGAATACCATTTAAAGTCACATTCATTTCGAAGAAAAACAGGGATTAAATCTGCCTCACATGTACTTTTCTACCGCAGAATTTACACAGAAGTAGGCATTCGACACATAATCATTCCCACTGATTGCCTCCTTCTTGGTAGTAGAGGCAATGACCATTTAACCACATCCAAGTGATGTGTAACTGCGCACGTGTGCATCGCACCACCCCTGGAAGTGTCTCTGGAAACAGGGGCAGCATGGAGTGGAGGCCAAAGGAGGCAGAGCAGGCTTACATGCGCTCCACTGATATGCATGGGGGTCAGGAATGCAACCCCTGTGCAAAACGGTCATTGCCAGTACTCAATATGCCCAAATTGCAGCGAAAAGCACCTGGGACTACAAAATCACACAATTTCTACTGACTTTTGCCTTTGGGGACTCCCCCCCCCCCAGTCAATGTTAACATATCGGCATAAAAAAATGTCCTGGGCGGATTTTCAAGCAAAAAATAACCCAAGGAAGCAGTTAGGTATCCTTCGTGTGATGTGCCACACATGACTTTATTTGGGGGCAGAAAGAGTTGCCTGGGGAGGGAGCCACTTCCATGACCTGAGCCTAAATTTCCCCAGCCCTTCAGTAGAGCCCAGCATTTTACATGAATTTCCTCTTTTGCTTAATATGGCATTGCTGTCCAAACATGCAATAAAAATGCATTGAATTCATAAGCCCACTACATGGGAGTGCGGCGTTGTTTAATGCTACTAGTCAAGAGAAGATCGCTTAAGCACGTGTCCTTACATTTGCAGCACTGTGTTCTTTTCTTTTAATAGCACTGATAAATCCAGGGTGCTCCAGGCACCTCTATCCTGTTTACAATAGGGTGGGAAATGTTAGATGTTTATTGCATTCAGAAAGGGATTCGCTTGAGGGCTGTGGTGTACCAACGTGTGCCTCTGCCTGTCAAATAGGTCATATTTTCACATACCTGATATAGTCACTAATTCATCATGTTTTAACCTCCCCTTGCTCACTCCCCCTACCCTACCCCACCCCAACACACACAAGCACACCCTGATATTAACAGACGGGGCAGGCAGGTTTTTGTTTGTTGAATACTGTGGTGTGGAATGCTCCTCCATCAAGACTCCCAAAATCAGCTTGCTGAACTAAAATGGTATATTTTAAAGCCTTTATTAATTGTCAGCTCACTTTGTCCCAAGCTTCTTCAATGTTGCATTCTTAAGGATGAAATCACTGAATAGGTGTGGTGCCTGGCTTATACTGAGATTTATATTCCTTTCTTTCTTTTTAAATAATTCTTATTGAGTTTTACATTTTGATTACAAACATATCAAACAGATAATAATAAAAAATAATTCCACATCCGTCCGTCCCACGCACCTTCCCTCAACTTCCCCCTCTGGGTTTTTTAACATATGAATTTGTCCTCCTTGCAATACTATACTTCAAAATTATGTTCTTTACATCAGATGTTGTTGTATTCTTATCACTTCAACCTCATCTCTATCACTTCTATATTAATATTAGTGTTGTTGATTGTGTTTAGTCAAACCCTACTAGTGAGTCCATTTCTTTACATTGATTCCGTAAATACAATATACAGTGGTAAAAGGTAAAGGTAAAGGTACCCCTGCCCGTACGGGCCAGTCTTGACAGACTCTGGGGTTGTGCGCCCATCTCACTTAAGAGGCCAGGGGCCAGCGCTGTCCGGAGACACTTCCGGGTCACGTGGCCAGCGTGACATCGCTGCTCTGGCCAGAGCCAGAGCCAGAGCCAGAGCCGCACACGGAAACGCCGTTTACCTTCCCGCTGGTAAGCGGTCCCTATTTATCTACTTGCACCCGGAGGTGCTTTCGAACTGCTAGGTTGGCAGGCGCTGGGACCGAGCAGCGGGAGCGCACCCCGCCGCAGGGATTTGAACCGCCGACCTTTCGATCAGCAAGCCCTAGGCGCTGAGGCTTTAACCCACAGCGCCACCTGCGTCCCAATATACAGTGGTACCTCGGCTTAAGTACTTAATTTGTTCTGGAGGTCCGTTCTTAACCTGAAACTGTTCTTAACCTGAAACACCACTTTAGCTAATGGGGCTTCCTGCTGCCGTCGTGCCGCCGGAGCACGATTTCTGTTCTCATCCTGAAGCAAAGTTCTTAACCCGAGGTACTATTTCTGGGTTAGCGGAGTCTGTAACCTGAAGCGTCTGTAACCCTGTACTACATTTCCTGTTTGCCCAGAGTGGGCTCACAGGGGAATGTTGCTCCAGCCAGGAGGACTTCCTGTCACACCTGGTCTGGAGCATCCTCCCCTTGTCTCTGCTGTCTTTATCTTCCAGTGAACTTCAGCATTTCAGTTGAGATCTTTCTTTCTTTCTTTCTTTCTTTCTTTCTTTCTTTCTTTCTTTCTTTCTTTCTATCCCAATCACAAGAGTAGCAAACAAAGTAGTAAGAAACAAAAGTACCATAAATGATAAGGCGTACAATAACAACCTAAAGCAGAAGTAGTCCATTCAAAACAAACAGAAAAATCAAAACTGCTCTGAATTTAAAATGATAGCATTTGTCATTCTTAAAATCCCAGGGAAACAGAAATGCTTGCACCTGGAACTCAAAGGACAGCAACGTCAGGCCTCCCTGGGAAAGGCATTCCAAAGGGAAGAGGCCACCCAAATATCCCAGCCTCAGTGCTCATGTGAAATTGGGTGGTAAGAGGACTTAGTGAGATGACACGTGCAAAGAGGTACAAACCTTTTAACAACATGCCGTTTAAATGTTTGCTTCCTGTTCTTCTTCCCCAAGGAGATCAGAGCAGTGTGCACGAAAATGAGTAAAGCAACAAAAACAAGAAACAGCAAACAAATCCGCAGCTGCCAAACTAGGGGGGCTCAAAAAGAAAAATCTCTGCTGCCCTTCTAAATGCAGTGAAGGAGCCAGAAGAATCTCCCACAGCAGGAAGTTTGGAGGAAGTTGGGGGCTTACACAGAAACGGTCTTCTTGTGTCACTTAAGGAACACCTAAAGAGACAGCAACTGTGAAAGATTCCATCACTGAAGCAAGATGACATGGTTTCAAGCTATAAGATGACATGGATTCAAGGTACTCTTTCTTCTATCCACAAAAAAAGTACAGTCGTACCTCGGAAGTTGAACGAAATCCGTTTCGAAAGTCTGTTCGATTTCCAAAACCAATCGGAAGCCACGCCAGACGTTTGGGTTCTAAAGAACGTTCACAAACCAGAACACTCACTTCTGGGTTTGCGGCATCCGGGAGCCAAAACGTTCGACTCGCGAGTCGTTCGTCAGCAAAGGTACGACTGTATCTAAGTTTGGCTGTTCTGGAATACTGGCCAAATACATTTTAATACAGTTAACCTGCCCAATTAAAAATGAGGTAACTATTCAGTTTGCAGGACTAGAAGAAAGTCACAAGAGCCTGGTCCCACAGGCTTTTAAAAAAATGTGATGCTGGCACTTAGGCATTTGAGTTTTCTTACCCACACTGCACCCCCAAGCCTGGCTGTGAACTTCTGCAAATGTTGTTAAACCACCTTAGTACACAGCCAGGGGAAAGCAGACAGCATCCTTCCACTCAGCTGAGTAAGTTCCTTCTATTTTAAGCAATCTAAATGAGTGTTTACAAGAGGAAGCACAGCCAATCTTCCTTTAATTGGTTTCAAAATCAACTAAATAAAGCCTTAAGATTTTTTTTTTTAAAAAAGCATGATTATTTTCTCGGCAGGAACACTAAATATTCCGAACACACCCACAGGGGGGGAAAACTGCACAGCACCCAACAACGATGTGCTTCTTCGCTAGCCAACCTGGTGTTCCATGCAGAATGTTCATCCACAACGCAGCTCTGACAGGGGTGTTCAAAACAGCTTTGAAGGAACCCCTCAAAGCATATCAAAAGTTATTCAATAAAAAGATCGGCAGTGGCAGGCTAGCCTCCCTGAAGGACAGTTTAGCCAATGCTACTGATCTTTCCTGGGCAAACCTCAGCAGCGGGGGAATTTAGGTTGTTCAGTCCGATGCAACAGTCTCTAGCCTGGCCCTATACCACAGTGGTTCTTGTCAGAGGTTGTTTTCCTGGGAGGACGTGGCACAATGATCGTTAGTTGGGATTTTTGTGGTTTTTTTTAAAGGCTATCTTAGGCATGGAGGTGGAACAGAGCTGGGAAGTAGGAGAATTCTTATAACGGGATAAGAATATTGGGAGGGGGGGTGTAAGGTACCATTGAGTTTATGAAGCCAGATGGATATATTTAAATTTTACTTCTTTTTAACAAGGAGGTGGAAGCAGCAATGAGTAATTCCTGGTTTAGGGAAAACTCATTTTGGTTAAAAGGGCATAAATAGCTTGGAGGTTGAAGCATGGAGAGGATGGAAGGGAAATGCTTAAAGTCTATCATTATGCACCACTCTAGGAGAAGCAATACACACACACACACACAGAGAGAGAGAGAGAGAGAGAGAGAGAGAGAGAGAGAGAGATGCTAGCTATGCCTCAGATGCAGCGACTGCATATTCATCAGCCCTTGGAGCAGAAGAGACTACGGCTATGCTCTCCAGCACAAGTGGCAGGGCAGCCTCCAGGCTCCTGAGAAACAAATCCTTCTTTTGAACCCCCGTCTCTGAGAAAATGACAAACTGATGGCAAATGAGGTTTTCTAAAGCCTCTCTCAATCCATGTGAATTTTTAAGCCTTATCTTTCAATAAAGATTTCCCAAAGACAGAAAAACAAATGTTTAACTATGAATGGCTGCCCTGCCTAGCCTCCATCCTAGCATACACATTTCTACTTTTCCACAAGACCATAAGGCCACAACATAAGTAGAGCGCTGGTGGACTACACCCATGGCCTTTTGAGAAGCTCACAAGGAGGACATAAGCAACAGGTATTCAGAGGTACCCTGCCACTGATCCTGGAGATAACACCCTGCCATCATTAGTAGCCTTTGATAGCTTTATCCTCCATGAACGTTTGTGATCCTCTTTTAAAGCTATCTAAGCACTATGTTGGCAATGACATTAGCTACAATCAAAACCAGCTCTTGCTTAACCAAGGTTTTAAACCATGTAACCAAGATGAGTTCAAATCCTGCTCAGGTGGGAGCCTTGGCCAGCCTAAACCACTGTTAAAATTGCTATTAACATCACAGTTAGCCACAGTTTAAGGCTTGTAGAGAAATAGCAGAGGGAATTTGCATTCTAGACAAATGAGGTACAAGGAAGGAGCGCACACTCCTGGTTGGTTATAAAATAATTTCATCTTCCTTGGGCCCAACAGCTTTAGAATAAGAACATTCTGGATACAGCAGCTACTTTTGAATGCTCTCCCATCCTGCAAACCTTCCTCACTTTAGATTAGCTTGCCAGGGACCCCATGTGTGTTGCTGATTCTTCTGAATCACCATGCACTCTCTCTACATGAGCCACCATTGGGCCTCTGAAGTTCTGGCAGTGCCCCTCAGAAGCATGAGACGGCATCATACAAGATGCCCAACCCAATCCTGTAACTGCACATTGCAAGGGAAGATCAGTGGTAAGTTGGCATCAGTCAAGTCATGTGACCACTTGGAAGCTTCCACCATCTCAGAGGAAAGAGGACTGCTCCTGTTGCTTATCGCCAAGAGCAGGAGGTGTTTCCAATTCTTCATGCCCTCACCTGGGATGGAGTCTCTTCAACGTATCTATTAATAATAGCTTGACATTTGCAACATTAATGCAAACAGCACACAATTTATGGCAACTGCTTCCAACAATGACTTGAAAATTTGCTCCAGGCCAACTTCCTCTCATTGCTCAGGCATCCCAACCCATTCCAGAAGTATACAGCACAAATCAGTAGCATGTTTGGGGAAGAAACGCCAGATGTCCATCCCATTTAAAGGTTTTGTCAGTTAACAAACAGCACAATCAAGGTTCTACAGCATCCAAGCCACAATGATTTAAAATGGCCTGAGTGCAAACATTTATTTAGAACAGTGGCTCTCAATTTTTGTTCTGTAAACCACCCTGATACCTCTGGGTATATAAATTCAACAATCAATCAATCAATCAATCAATCAGGGTGTGGCATACCACCCTGCAGTGGCAGGAGAGGACGGCAAGTGTGGCAGGAAGATTCAAGGACAATAAAATAAACATCTAAACAATTCAGAGTAATATGGTAAAGTATAGTATCAAAATAATTTTATTTGCAGCTGAATATGGATAGATATCTGTTCAAAATCAAGCACTGTTGGTTGTTATTTCTTTTTGTGTTGCAATGTATTTCTTATCAATAAAAAACGTCGGTGTGGCACGAGCAAATTTTTATTCTGAAAGTGTGGCCCATGGAAAAAAGTTTGAGAACCACTGCTTTAGAAGAAGACAGAAACAAGTCAATTTTTGCAATTAACAAAAACGCATATGTTTTTCCACACTTCATTTTGGCCAAGAACAAAAGCACAGTATTTATAAAAATAAAAAAGTAAACGTCCACAAAGTCCCTGGACTGACGCTTGCCAACTAAAACACCTACTACGAATTTAGTAATGGCTTAAGCAAACATAAATTACAGGGCCAGACATTTTAAAAGGGAAAAAAATTGATTTATCGTCACACTGGAGACACGGCAGGATAGCAGTGTAATTTCATTTTTCCATATATTCATCAACACTGAAAATGCATTAATTGAAAAAGAATCCAACAGTTGTTATTTTTTTTTAAAAAAATCCTCTATTCATTTCTTTACTTCACGTGTCCCTTAATTTGCTTATAAGTAACTCTCAAGGGGTGAGTTTCCTGTTAGACACAAACAGGGGAGAGGGGGCTTAGGGGTGGAGGCTCCCTCTTTGGGGTGGCTGGGTTGGGTTTGATGGTCTTCTACTTCCTTCAAGTCTTCTGAAATCTTTTTTTAGCAAATATAATTTTTCTCTTAATTTATTTCCAGATACGACTATTGCCAATGATTCAAGATACAAAAAGAAGTAGCAATCATCACAGGGGAGTCACAGCACCAGTCCAGGGGACTGGATTACTGAAGGGGGGAGATGTTCTTCACCTCCATCTTCAACATGGAGCAAGCACCTGTCTACAAAACTCTTGCCACAATAAATTGGTTCTGCAACATTCAGGCATTATTATCTGCCTTATTTGCTGCTTGAATTGGAGTTTCTTAGTTTCTGTTGTTTTAAGAGTTTTTAATGGTGTGGTTATTCTTGTTGAGCTTTGTTATTGCAGTACATACTGGAAATTTGAAAGACAGAATAAAAAATCCTTAATAAATAATAAAAGCTCAAATCCTCTCCCTCTTTCAAATACCATTGTCAGAAAGAAGCCCTAATAGGTGTTGAGACCTATTAGCAAAGCATGCTAATATAACTTTTCTGTTCTCCCAGTTTGAAGATTACAGATGTGTTACAATTTACAACAATTTAGATTTTGCATCACCAGCTTTTTGCTCATTCAACTTGGCAATTACTGATTACAGTTAGCTTCAAACTGAACCACTTTTAAACTTCTATTTATAAATCAATCTTCTTTATTAAAGCAAGCAAACCTTCTGCCCAGCCAGTAAACCAATCAAACAATCGAGTTTTAGAATATGTAGACAAAATGTAAAATATACACATTATTGCTCCGCTACATTGTAGTTTCAAGAGTAACCGCTTAACCTTGCATAAATACTTAGAACACACTCATGATACTTGCGAGAAATTGCAGGGGAGGCTTTCCTGTCAACCAGTTACCTACCAACCACAAAAAAGGGAGGAACACCACTGGCTGGCAGAAAAGAAAAAGGTAGCATTTATTCCAAGCCCAGATCCTTCCATAGGGACACCTTTTTAGCAGCAATTCTCAAATGCAAGTGACTGGTGGGTATACATATACCAGCCATTAACAATATTCTACAGAATACTGAAAACTCCTCCCAATGAGGAGTTAAGAAGGAGAATAACAACAGGAGCCAGAGACTTCCTCTGATCAGGGTGCAATAATTGCAATAATTTTCGCAACGTACTACATGACCCAATTAGTCATTTTAGCACTTGCTGGAAAGTGCTAAAGTGTTCTCATTCAAAGAAAGAAATCAGATAGATCTCACTTTAAAATGTTATTTGCATCTGATCTCTATATTCATTCACAGTCCCCTCATAGTCTCTGTTGGGGGAACCCTGCAGGTGCTGATTGACTACAATTCCCATCATCCCTGAACGCTGGGTCATGCTGGCTTGGTTTGGTAGGAGCTTGAGTCCATCATCTGGAACTACACTGGGATCAAATTATTTCAAGTCAAGGCTATCCATCACAATGTCAGAAAACTAACACATTCTTTCTAAAAATGGTCTAAAATCCCCTTCAAATAAAATCATGGGCACTCCTAATTAGATTGCCATTCCTTGTCTCCAAAATCACTGCCAAATTAGAATCCCAAGAGTTGATAATGTATTTTTATTTTCTATGGGAATTTATTCCTCTTTATTCCTGCTTACTTCTTTAGAAATCCATTTAAAATATAATCTGTTCAAGACCCTAATATTTAAAACTGATGTTCAAACGATTTCCCTCTACACATGAATATATGGTACAACTCGATCTCTTATAAATCAAACATTCAGTTATTTTAGGTAGATAAAAAAATGCAAAGTTGTCAGTATTCACATAATACTGAAAAATTGCTCATTTGCACTCGCAGTAAGCTCTGTGGTTGGGGGAAAAATGCAGTCTATGTGAAGTTTCATACCTCATGATATCAACCTACAAATTTATACTTGGGGGCTGCTCCTCTCTCACAGAAAAGCAAGAGCATGACACAGGACATCCTGTGGTTACTTGTGATATCCCTCAACCTGTTTCAAAAGGAAGGAAGGGCAGGTGAGAAAAGCCTGAACTCTATGCTCCTTTCCAGTCTTGCCACACACGCAAGGGGGCAAAGAGATGTCTGAACAGAACCCCTGCTTACAAAAAATCCCAGGAACCATGAAATCACATGGCTGAATATGGACTTTTAACTGCATGGTTTGTAATGCAAAACTATGGTACAAAAAAGAAGTCTTCCTATGTGTATAGGCACTTTGTGATTAGTGTTAGCTGGGACATGCCCAGAGTTGTAACAAACACAGGCCCAAAAGTACAAAAGAATTGAAGCTAGTGCCTAGGAATTTGATACATGTTTGTGTCTGTCTGTCTTTTATAGGTGTCACCTAAAGGTTAGATGCTGGCACTGAATTATTTGAAACACTAGACAGACAACCCAGGTCCTGTCTGGTTTTTTTTACAAGGGTGGGATAGAGCACTACCAATTCTATTAAAATGCAGTTGATCTCTCTCTGTGTGTGTTTTAAAAAATAAAACCACATAAAATTAATTCCAATCCTGAAACCTAAGTCTATCTCCATATCATAGAGAAAAGGCAATCATAGACACTTTGTTCATGTTTTGCAATATATTTAAAACATTGTATATTGCTTCAGAAGAAAATATCTGATTTGGCTATCATACAACACGGGGTGGGGGGAAGAGTCTAATGAAATAAACAGCAATTGAAATAAATCACTGCCACCTCACACAAAATATTTTAGGGCAAACTCGGAAAGCCAAAAAAAGAGAGTCCATGGTGTAATTAACCAGATGCCTCTTAGGCAGTTCTAGGACCCTGGGAGTGAGATCATATGCTTTTCGGGAGAAAACTTCCCCATGGTTCAAAATTTCCATTTACTTAGGAGAGAGTTTGGGGGTCAGCAGGGGGCCATCACAACTCTGTAAGTGTTAAGGTGCTCTGTTTGAGAGTTCATTTATTCAGTTTTCTGTCAGCGTGCAAGATTCTCTTTTTCCAGGCCAGTTAGAAGCTGTTTATGCTCAGAGCACACCTACTGCTGGATATGCTCAAAGGCTCTGCTGTGCGATTTCAGATTCCAACTGGATTTGACCATCAGAGTCTAGAAAACAGTAAAAGCCCACTCTCTCACTTCCATCCCTCACCACTGAGCACATATGCAGGCCGGATAGAGGAAATGGCGAGGCCGGCAATCAAACTTCCAAGGTCCACTTTTGCCCAAAGGAAAATAGTCAGAAAGGGAGCAGAGGTCACTTCAGGCAGAGGCAGTTCAGACATCATTAGCAGCAATGGCAGATAGGGGGATCACCCAGGCTTCTGAAGCGATGTTAAACCCCTAACATCTAATATTATGACACACGAATCCCACTCACAATTATAAGGACATATTCCCCAATCCATTTTAGCACAATCATCTGACCATTGCCAAGAGCTGCAGGTCAGCACATTCCATGGCTAATGGGGATTTGGACATACTAGTGGTAAGTTCACAAAACCTCTTGTAGCTGAGCCCCCTTGTTTTCTGAATGGGGACACCTTTCACTCCAATGGCTAAAAAGCTTCGGAGTTTGAAATAGCAACCATTACACGCCCTCAGAGAAACTCCCCCTTCCTTCCATGGTTTCAGGTGTGTCAGTTTGTTAAGGGTACTGAAAAGTTTCAGACAACTCTAACTGCTTTGCTTAGGACCACATCAGTGAGGCTGAGAGGGGGTCTTGTTGTCTGGGTGTTATGGGTTAAGGGGCTGCTTGTGCGTAAATGGTTGAGTTCTCAACTCATGCAATCAGTTTCTAAAAACTCTCCCAGACCGCGGAGCCATGGACGCATGGCTACCTCAATCGCTGGCAGAATCCGTCAGTGGGCGCTTCCGGAATTTACGCCAACATAAGAGTTCCTTAACGGAAACTCTCCTTCTGGATTCTCTGCGTGACAGTTTCCTGCGCGGAGTAGGCGTCCCCAGCGGAGGTCCTGAGACCTCTCCGCTGTTCTCACTGGAAGTATCTTGGAGCCATCCCTCTGACTGAGTTTCTGCGGGAACTCTCTCTCTCCCCCTGCTGCTTCCTTCCTCAGCATCCGAGGGTCTCCTAGCCTCCTTGAGCCCTTCCACCACCTGACTCTCTGATGGCAGTTCCCTGACACTGGGTAACCCAGGACCTCCATACATACTGCCCAGGTTTTAACACTTCTCAGCAACATTAACGAACTAGGATTCTTTGGGGGAGGCCATGGCAGTTTTAGTAGTATGATACTGCTTTAAATGCAATATAGTGCAGAGAGGGCCTGAATCTTGCATCCAATCGGACTTTTAAACAGGTGCAGCTGCAAATGGCTATTTCTTTTAAGCCAACATCTTCAGACACCATTTGTAGCTACAGTGGAATTGCACTGCAAAACTAAGCGGGAGCTGACTTTCTCCCTTCGATACTCCCAGTTCTAGGCTTGAACAAATAAAAAATGCCTTTAGCTTTTTGATCCACATTAACCCTCCAAACTCTCACTTCTGATGATTTCCTGGGCATGCAGAACAAAGCCGCTAAAAGCCATTTATAAAATAAGTATTTCTACTAGCAATTATGTGGTCAATTCGAGCTCCTGAGTGACTTGAGGAGATTCTAAATTATCAAGATCAACCACGTTCTCAAAAATTAATAAGGGATGCTTAGAATTGATGATGAGGTGCAGGACCTGTAAGAAGCTGCACAGCTGGCAAAACAAAATGGCTGTTTTTAATTAAAGCCTCTTCCCCCCACCTCCTGATTTTAACACAGTATATGTTTCAGACAGTCTTAATCCTAAAATGGCCAGAACACCCTATAATTAACTATTTTATTAAAGTGACTAACAGCAGAAAATTCAAATGCATGATATCACCATTATGTAACAGAACCTAATGTACAGTCCTAGTGAGGCCTTGTCCAGAAATATCACCTTTTGTCAGTTGTACTCAAACTCTCACAGCAAGGTTAACTCATAAATTTTACCTCCGAGCATTCACTGCTTATTTACAATGAGAGACTAACTCCCCAGAGGGCCCATTGCTTTAACAATGCAACAAAGCTCTCTCCTGAGCTTGCTCAAAATCTAGCTGCTTTTTCTCAACAGATATATAAAAGGGAGCACATGAAGGAGGGAGTCGCTTCAGTTTTGCAGCCAGTTTCACAGGGAGCTAGTATTCTCCCAGCACAAATGCAGCAATAGCTGACCCTCTTTAATAAGGGTTAAAGAATCAGGGATGGGTCATGGGACAGCACGCTCCCTCCCCATCCAGACCTTTCCCTCTTGTGAACAAATCCCACACATTTGATATAGCTTATGTTAACAAAAGCTCACATGAAGTTCAGGGCTTGGGTTCCAAAACTCAGTTTTGGAGCACCCCCTAAGTTTGGGTTAACTAGGAATAAGGCCAAGCAAAATTAATCTAAAACAGGGTAAAAAGCAGTGGTATTGTGGGAGGGGGTTTCCCAGCACAAGTGGAGACTGAGCATGTTTGTTCCATTACATGTGCTTTCAACATTATAATCTGCTCGTATTATTGACTAACTCCCATTCATTTTAGTGGGGCACACAAAGGAATACTGATCAAAGTGTTGAGTTGTGCTTTAGTTACTGACTAGTTAAACTGGTAGTGGGCTGGTTATTCTAGAAGTGACTGGGGCATTTCTGCATGCTCCCTAGAGACATATTGAGATGGCACAAGATATCCATATAATTCACATTGCCAATTTGGAAGTGAAACAAGATTCCTGTCAGCTGAAGCAATTCATATGCAAGCCATTTCACAACACATGAACTTAAATATTCTGAATGCATAATGAAGTAACCTGAAGCATTCCTCACGCATACCTGCCAAAAAGAAGTTCGAAGAAAACTGGGGCCAAGTCACTGGAAGTTCCTTTCACAGGGTCTTTTCAACCACGACATACATTTTGGTAGCAATCAGTATCAAACTTCTGCGTCAAGTTGTTGAGGGATGTAGCCTCTGGCTGTTGCTCCCAAACTATGCTACATTAGCCGGAACACAGACATATGGCACCAGATGTTTTCCAAGATAATGCAATAAGACCCAGAGGGAGGGGAGGATCGGCTGAATAAATCTTTGAATTTAAAGATTTAGAAAACTTTTTTCCTAACTTCAGTGGTAGCAATACCTGCACCCGCTTCACATATTATAATGCATCCATCTCCAAAATACTGTAGTAAAAATAAGCCGAAGCACAGAAACAAATCACTGGTGTAAAAAATATGCAATATTTCTGCAGAAGGGGCTTAGTCTTAGGAGAGGTTGCATTCCTGCTGCTAAGGCAGCTGGTCCCATGCAAAGTCTCAGAAGGTGGCTGGTAAGGCAGATTCTGTTCCTGAGGGCACCTGATCTCTGTGCAGTTGGAAAGCATGCAGCCCAGAAGAAAAGATTTGATTTTGCTAAAAGAGCTACAAAAAGAACATACTTGATCGAGTCTCTCTGATCTCTGGAACATCCTAAGAGCCCAGTCTGCAGACACTGCAGAGTTGTAACTGCCACTGACAGTTCAGAAGAGTGAGGCTCTGTTCTAGGGTTCTTCTAAATACCAGTTTATTTGCAACGGAGTCTGAGAAAGTTCTTTGGGCATCCTGGACAGCAGTATGTGGAAAGCTAAAAGCCGAGAGATGCTTAAACTACTAAACCTGTGACAAGACATGGAAAAATGTGAGAGGGAAACAATCCTAAGGAGTTCACCCAGATACTCCAACACTGACTGTCACTGTCTGTCTGCTGCATAGAAATCAACAAGGCAGCTGAAAAAAATTAAAGCTCTGTCATGACCTTGTCTGAAACACCTTTCCTCTCTCCCCACCCATTGTGTGCCATCAAGATTCAAGCCGGATAAACCAGGATATTAAAGAGACTTAGCTACAGCTTTGTAGGCTCTATAAAATAGCCCAATGGACTGTCTTGAAGGCCATGTTTGTTGCCAACACCATTTACATCAATAAACATTTTGAAATGAGGAGTTTTACTGACTGGTAGACCAGCAACCTACCCCCATTCGTGCATGTGTACCACCCTATAATTTAATTTATAATTCCAACATGTGGCCCACCAGGCTTCTGAATGGGGCCCACTGACTGGGCCATAGGGCTTGGGTCCTATTTCACTTAAGTTTACTATCCGCCACCCCCGACAATTCAAGGAATTGATACTAACCTTCATAGTAGTGCCAAAACTGGGAAGTAATTTCCCCTGGTGCAAATCTAGCAGTATAGCAAAGCTCCTCCCAGTCTGCATATATTGTAACTTCAAGCATATGCAAACAGGAATGCAAGTTCTCATTAACTCAGCTTCTTCCAACCAGTTTTTACTTATTCTATTAAAGTTAATGTATTCTGTATACTGCTTTTCTGGTTTTTTTTTAAAAAAGAAAGGTATGATCTATAAATATTTAAGCAAACAAACAAACAAATGGTCAAATGTCTAGGACTCCATCCTGCTTGTTGGAAACAAGAGTATAACCTACACATAAAAAGGTAAAGGACCCCTGACATTTAAGTCCGGTCGCAAACGACTCTAGGGTTGCAGTGCTCATCTCACTTTACTAGCCGAGGGAGCCGACGTTTGTCTGCAGACAGTTTTTCCGGGTCATGTGGCCAGAATGACTAAGCTGCTTCTGGAGAAACCAGAGCAGCACATGGAAACACCGTTTACCTTCCTGCCGGAGCGGTACCTATTTAACTACTTGCACTTTGACGTGCTTTCGAACTGCTAGGTTGGCAGGAACTGGGACTAAGCAATGGGAGCTCACCACGTCGCGGGGATTCGAACCGGCGACCTTCTGATTGGCAGGCCCTAGGCTCAGTGGTTTAGACCACAGCGTCACCCGCATCCCTAGAACCTACACATAGTCTGCCCATTTAAAAAAATTAATGTCACTATTTTCCTTTATTTCACTTTAGATACATGCTTTAAAGCCCTACTAGTATATGCTGACTCTCGTGTGCTAGAGTAAAAGGCAAAGAGAAATTCTTTTTAGGGAATGGTTCACTTTCATAGAAACATTATATACAGCAGTTAAGATAATCTACTTTGAGGAAGAGGCATAACTCAGTGGTAACGTTTCTTACAAAGGAGGAAACTCCATTGAACACAGTAGGCTTTCTTCTGAGAAAACATGCACAGAATTACGTTGTAAATGCATTAACTATGTTGAAATTGGTTCCATAAAGGAACAGGATAAAAATCTTAGAAATGTAATTCATCTCAGTGGTTCACTGAATGTTTGAGTTCGGTTTGACAAGGAACTCACATTTAGTTTGGAACACCCAAAGTTCGCAGTGCCATCCGTTTCGGCAACAGCAAAGTGTCAGGCCTTGTGAATGCTTCTGTTGGCCTAAGCAGTTCTTCTGATACCTTCCCTGGCTGTGGCAATGAGAGCTGCTACCCACTGGTGCCTGTAATCACCTGAGAGAGCACAAGATGGCCCTGTCGGTTCTTGCTGCCTGAGTTGCGTCCTCAGTCTTTGCATGAAGTAACTACATTATCAAGCATGCTGCAGCTGAGACAGGTCTCTTCTGATTCTTTAATTGGCCCCACTTCAATGTTTAGCTCTTAAAAGAAGTGTGTATAATACGGTATATAGATTAATAACAAAACTCGTTAAGTCAAAAGGGTGAAACCCCTTTGCAGAGAGAGCAAATAGGTTCTCCATTACATTATTTGCAAATAACTCCACACCAAAACAACAACACAAAATGTGTGCAACTTTATTATTTTGGGCCTTCTGAATCCTAACATGCAGCAGGCTCATTTAAGGAACAACAGACAGAAGCTGCAATATACAAAGGTTTTTTTGTTTAATCTCATGTGGGCACATTACATGCAATCTCTTTACATAGTTTGTGTTTTTGTAATAGCTTCGGCTACACAAATCAATATTTGTTCATGTTCCAAACAACAGATCTGTGTAACGCAAACACTCAAAAAGTATAGGATAAATATAAATACTTTCTTCTACCTTATTGCATCCAACTTTGTCTAGATGACATTGTCTCTGTCATCATTGTGAAAGTTCACCGCAAATTCACTAGCTGTGAATTATGGTATCAAAACAGTTGGTTTGGTTTTTGCTATTGTGTTAGGGCAGCGAGGGGTGGGGGGTGGGTCTGTAGTCCTTTGAGTGCTGTTGGGTCTCTAACTCTCATCAGTCACAATCAGTACAGCCAAAGGTCAGAGACAATAGAAGCTGTAGTCTGACAATACCTTGAAAGCCACAAATTAGCCACTGTTAGAGACTCTTTTTATTTTAGTATTCCCCCCACTCCCAGTACTAAAAGTGCCTTACTCTTCTCTTCGTCACCAAAGCTGTCTTCTACAATTCTCTCAGTTAAATCAAGTGGTCCATCTCACAACTCAGAACAGCAGCCAGAAAGTAGTATTTTTACAAGTCAAGGAATTTCAGAATTTACATCTTGAAAATCAAGCACTTTGCTAGGCAAACAGACTTTGGAACACATGAATTCTTTACACTTGTCTGTCTAGTCCGGCATTAGCAACCCTCACTAGCAGCAGCTATCCAGGGATTCAAGACAGGGATACTCCATCCCACCACACAAGTTTTGTTGAAGTACAAATGCAGGAAAGTGAACCAAGGACCTTCAATGTGCAAAATACATGCTCTTCCACTTAGCTGTAGCTCGGCTACTTTCTGAAAGGTACCAAAATGAAAAACGGTGGGCTATGCTCATGCTTGCACAACACATTTACTCAACCAAGATAGCAAAACACTTCCCATTCTATACTTGCTGATCTTTGCAATCTCATCACCACTACATGGAAGAACCTTTCAAATGTGCCTTCTGCCCATACAGAAAAGATTGTAATTTTACTTGATGCAATAAAGCTAACATGAGGAGTCACTTTTACCATGCCATAGATATTCCACATTTTCAATAGGTCACAGGGCCTTAGTAAAAATCACTTTATGAAATGCTGCAGCTGAGGCATGAATTCACTATGGTTTGTTAACCTACATAGCACATAATCATTACGTACATTAACGGAGTGAAAACATCCCCAGAGCATTAAGCACTGCCTTAATGGATTCTTAACAGTAGTCAATGATGAAATAGTTAACTTCAAATGGATGCAGAAAGCAAGGTAAATATGGCCAAAAGGGGGTGGAGTGGGGCAATGCCCCCTGCCAACTCTGTGTGATTTCATTGGTGTGAATTTTCTGAACAAATTTTATTTGAATTTTTCTGACATCCTAAATTGATTGAGATCTGTTTTAGCATGTTTATTTAACCTATTATTTAGTAAGTGCAACTTTTAAAATGCCATGTTAATTTTATATGCTGTATAAATATATCAGAGCTTTTTCCAATAGCCAAAGGCATGTCAACTGAAATTATGTTGCGGTGAGGGGTGTGTGTGTGTCAATAAAGCACACTTATTGTACTTTTAATTATACTTTCAAACCAAGTCAAAGCTTTAATAAATATATGCTTTTAGATACAACAACTCTATAGCAAACATGTCCCTAACATTAAATATTATGCGTATAACAGAAAAACTACTTTTAACATGCCCAAAGAGCTGTCTATTAATATATTATTATTTTCCTAGGTACAACAAAAAGGTCATTACAATTTTGAATCTGCTCAGTTTGAGTGGCATTATATTATTAATTAATTTTATGGATGTTTTCTACAGGAACATAAAAGCAGTAGATTTTTTCTCTCTCATATACGTGCTGATTCCACAATGTGAATAAATGCAGTGTTATAGTTTAGACTGCTTCTAGTTAAGTCAGAAACACACACACAAAGTTATATATACCCCAAGCTTAAAATATGAGTTCCAATGAATAATCTGCAAGTACAAGACACACAACTTTGTTTCAATGGGGGGGGGGGAATTGTGGGTCTGTTAATATTCTGGGAAGTAGAGATTTGCAGAATTAACATCACAGCTTACCTCTGGAGTGTTTTTCTTGAACTCACGGCTTTGTTCAATAAGCTTCTTTCTTGATTGTTCACTTTCATCTTGGCGGTTTGCCAACACTGTCGCTGTGGCATCAAGCTCCCTCTATCAATGAAAAAGAAAGAGGGATCATAATTTTAACCATGCCCAGATTCTCTCGCCCCCTGCCCCCCAAAAAAGATAAAATTTGAAAACTCAGGTGGTGAAAGTAAATAGACCTCATTGTTTTAAATCCCTTAACTGAACCATTCTTTCCTTGCCACCTCTCATGCAAAGTTATTACAAGCCTCTCCATGAAGTCGCAGGTCAATACAAACTTGCATAAATGGCATTCCCCTATTTCCTTGGGTAAGGCAAGATAATTTAAGGCTGCATGCCTCCACTAGTATTGCATTAGATCTACCTTTTTGGCATGACTTTTGACATTATGAATAACTACTGAATATCACAACTAATACATTCATTGACCTTTCAGGGTTTTCAGGTTCTAGAGACAAGACAGACAAGACACAGTAAATGTGGATTTTATTTGTATAGGAACTTGTTCTGCTGAACTTGACCCTTTTGGTCAATTTCTTCCCTTTCAGCTAATCAAGAAGACACAGAGTTGCTTTCCCTTTCTTATAAACTAATTCAACCAAACCCACAACAGGGGCAATTCCATTAGGCCCAGCCTTTGCCAGCCTGATATCCTAAAGCTGATGGGAGTTGTATTCCAAAACATCAAGAGAGCAACAGGCTGGTGTACAATGTGGTAGAGAAGGCCTATCTTCTGGTCCTTATAATATCTCCACTACAAGAGTGTAGAAAACAAGCTGGACACACCCAGTAACAACAACAACAACAACAACAACAACAACAACAACAACGTCCTGTCCTCTTAAGTACCTATGTCCTGTCCTCTTAAGTAGCTACATCTATACAGCTTTTCACAACAAAACCTATTTCAGTGCTTCATCTGAAAAGCTAGCTCCTTTTCAAAGCCACAGCTGGCCAAACATCACATATCAAAATTTAACTGCTATGGTTTTTATATCACCAGTAAAGCTTGTTAACAAGGAAGTGATGTCTGAGGATCCATGACTGAGGGGTGGAGGGCGGAGAAAGATTTTGAGCCATAGACTCCAGTTTCTTGGGAGTTTCAGCCCCAGCACCTTTCTTTTTAGAATACTTCATACATCCCATGAATACATGCTGAATACAAAGTTGGTTGTATTTAGCCCAGCACTATGTATTCTGCCTTGTGGCGGCTCTCCCAGCAAGTAGGACTAGCAAAGACTTGAGATTCTTGAAAGCACCACCACCAAGCCAGCCCATGAACTCCAGATCACAAAACCAGACAGCAGCTTGCCAAGGAAAAGACGATTCTGCAACTTGCTTCATTTAAAAGTGTTTGGCCGTAAGAACAATGGATGGCAGCTGATCAAATTCTCTGATTAATTCATCCACTGCCTTGTTCCATGTTTGCTGGTTTCATGCACGACAAAAACGAGTCCAGGAACTGTGTCACTCTGCAATGTTGCTATGCACCAGTCACCTCACCGTATCTTCCACCTCTACCCAAGAGATTCCCTTACTTATTGCACACTCTAAATAGCAGGGGATGTGTATTGGCAGAAATGCCCCAGCTGTGCTGAGATCCATTGCTGCGTCGCACTACCATATCTCTGTCCATTTTATTTAAGCACTAAATTCAAGTATATGCACCACATTCCCATGAAGTCAATAGAAGTTGTGTTATGTACCTTGTGGGAGGATTTGCCTCTAGATTTGTCTTTACCTTTAATCGATTTCCTTTCATTCCAAATCTGATGTTCATGAGAAGTGAGAAAAACAGCTCACTAGTGAGTCAGAACGAAAGAGAGCCCCTTCCCTCGCAACAAAATGTTGTTTGTGTGCGGCGGAGTGGCGCCTTCAAAGCTTTCCCCTTTTCAGTCAAAGAGAGTGGGAATGCCTGAGAAGGAGAAGGCATGTCTCTGACAGCTGACCTTAACCAACAAGTTCAGACACTCTTTGGCAATCCCTCCTCCTCTTCACCTGCTGGCTGAAGCAGACATAATTTATAATGGGATTGTGTACTTTCTTCCCTTTCCCGGAGCAAATCTGCACCCCAACCCCCTGCAGTCATTAAGTAGCTGTGGGATACATCTGCAATAACATTATGAATGCCCAGCATCCTGAAGCAACTTCAAAACCTTATTAATAGACCTGGTTAGGCAAGGAACCTGGTTGTCTGTAGCCATAGCTGATGTGCCCATTAACCACATTCAAGTTTTTTTTGGGGGGGGGGTTGTTGCTCCAGAGAAGGCGCATATGAGCCCACATCCCCACTGCCAGTCTCTTAAATGCTGCTTAGAAATTTGTCTCTCTGTTACACATACGTCATCCACATTGCTACAATTTTCTGAAATGAAAATGATGCAAGTATCATTTAGCATTCTGTGACCAGATTGATAATATATTTTTGGAGTCATTTTGGGCTTGTTCCTAAAGGGTTTCTGTACTTTTGCAAATCTTGGGTGCATCTGAAGGCAGCCCTGTTTAGGGAAGCTTTTAATGTTTAACAGACTATTGTGTTTTAATATTTTGTTGGAAGCCACCCAGATTAGCTGGGGAAACCCAGCCAGATGGGCGGGGTATAAATAAATAAATTATTATTATTATTATTATTATTATTATTATTATTATTATTAGGTTGCCCCCATGCCTACTGCACAGATTTTGGTTACGTAATAACTCAACAAACAACATCTCTATCACTTGGAAGAAAAAACAATCGGTGAGGGTGGGGGGTTGAGTGTTTAAAATAGCAGAGACAGACCAACATAACATTTTCTGGACACTTGGAGCACTTGTATCTGGTTCCAATTCAATGGATATAGTTGTTCTAAGAGAAACTGACATATGAATGGCATTCTTAACTTTTGGAGGGTTACAGGGGAAAAAATATCAATGCCACTGGCTCCATCAAACACAGAGAATTCACTTAGTCAATCAGGATTCTTGTGGTTTTAACAATCTTCTCGCCCCTCTGAATCCTCTTGGAAACCAAGAGAAGTGGTGATGTCATAATGTTGGGCTTAGCTATGTGGTCAGAACCTACACCTAACTGCCTCCTGACACAGCTATGTGTGCACAAGATAAATGTTTACAACATGGGAATCATATGGCTCCCAGACATTCATAGAATCACAGAGTTGGAAGGGAGCCCCAAGGGTCATGAGTCCAACCACTGCAATGCAGGAATCTCAACTAAAGCACCCATGACAGATGACCATCCAACCTCTGATTAAAAACCTCCAATGAAGGGGAGGGAGTCCACAATCTCCCAAGAGAGTCCATTTCACTGTTGAACAGCTCTTGCCCTCAGATGGCCATCTAACATCTACTTAAAAACCTCTGGTAAAGGAGGGTCTGCCACCATCCGAGGGAGTCTGTTCCACTGCCAAACAGCTCTTACTGTCAGAAAGTTCTTGACGTTTAATAAAATCTCCTTCCTTGTAACTTAAATCCATTGGTTCAAGTCCTACGCTCTAGAGCAGGAGAAAACAAGCTTGCTCCCTCTTCCATGTGACAGCCCTAGAGATGTTTGAAGACGGCTATCATATCTCCTCTCAGTCTCCTCTTTTCCAAGCTAAACATACCCAGCTCCTTCAACTGCTCCTAAGAAGTCTTGGTTTCCAGACCCTTAAGCATCTTGATCGCCCTCCTCTGCACATATTCCAGCTTATCAACACCCTTCTTAAATTGTGACACCCAAACTGGACACAGAATAGAGTGATGCTATTACTTCCCTTGATCTGATTCAAACCCACTCAAGGGAAACTAGCACACATGGGCTGCTCATCCAGAAACAAGGGGGCACATGTAAGACATACTCCAAGTGACAGTATCCTACTTTAGCTACATGTAATTAGCATGATTTCTTTATCAATTTATGAACCACACAGATGCCAAACAAAGGTCAGTGGATTTTTATCTTGTGTTCTATAATCTCATTCCTGATTAGAACAACTTGATTCAAATCCTCCCAATAATGCAATGCGATTGATATATTTCATACGTTTTCTAGTTTTTCCAATATTTAGCTTTTTTTATCACCACATGAGTGCTGGAGCAACGAAAAAAAAAGAAAGCGAGGCCCTGGAAGCTATCAAAATCCTGCCAGCTGTATAACAAGGTGCCTCAGGGGATAACATACTTTCCGTCCCAGGATTACAGAGATTCAAATTTAAAATATTCCTCTCACCATAAAAGAAGATGTGCCCACCTTTTAAATTCATTTTATTTTGACAGCCTAAGGCTCCATTTCTGTATACAGTTACTTGAGAGTAAACCGTATTAGGCTCAGTGTGGTTGGCTTCCTGGTTCGCAGTGCTGAATATAGGGGGAAGTAAGGCAGAATGTCAACAGACTTTGATGAAATTCTGTAACATATGGGGAAACACTATAAAAAAGAAAGAAATCCTTAACAGTTGGACAAACCAGCCTTGGATGCATTTCAGAGTAAAGAGCCCAAAAAGTGTGTGTGTGTGTGTGTGTGTGTGTGTGTACACATAACAGAAACCAACGTGTCTAACAGCTAAGCAGAAGGCTTTTAAAAGAATATTAGCAATCTGTTTAAAAAGCAAGAGCTCAAAATATACCCCCCCCAAAAGGAGGGTTAATCAGGAAGAAAACTAGTATATGTGCAAGGCAATAATTATTTTCAAACAAAAAGGCAGAAAGAGATAACAAACACACTGAAATAAAACAAGACAAACTGCAAATTTCCAAAGGGTATGTTACGTACGTGGGACCTATGAAACATTTGAGAACAGCACATTTCTATCAAGTGGGTCTAGAAGGGGGGCAGGCACAACCCTGATTCCTGTTAGCTGCCCAAGATACCTTGAGCCAGTTGTTGAAAATATCCACCGCTAACATCAAGACTCACACAGGAAATCAGAAACATGAGCAACAGTCAGAGGTGATCTATATGAGGCAAGATCAAGCAGCTTGCCTAGACAGTGGCTTTTCGGGACAGTAAAGGTGGAGACAGACAGATCAGCAAATCAAAGTATCTGATTATTCATGTCTATCAAGCATTAACATCAAAGTGAAGAAAGGATCTAGTTTCTTGGCTGAAACTAAGCTATAGCCACTAAGATTTTCCTGCACTTGTGGCATTTGGGGAAATGTTCACCAGAGAGGGCATTTAAGCACAATTCTGCATGGTTTAGAATCACTGCAGTGGGGCTTGCATAGAAGTATCTCCCCAAATGAGTTTGTCTGCCAAGACTCTGAGGAGATGAAGGTAAGACTTTTGCTCCTCAATTACCCTGACTTTGGCTTGGACCCAGGCATTCAAAGAATCACATTCTCCCACGCAAACCTGCCCAAACGTTATGATCACTGTAAGATCATCTGAAGCCTACCTGAATACACAAACCTCAAATCACTTGAGGTTCACCTCCCTCCCTTGAGACTTTTTTCTCCCCTAAAAATATAAGGCAGCCCCATATAGGGAAGTTTTTAATGTTTTATGTTCTATTGTGTTTTATAATCTGCTGGAAGCTGACCAAAGTGGCTAGGGCAACCCAGTCAGATGGACTACTACTACTACTACTAATAATAATAATAATAATAAATGTCAGAGCTTATGGGGGCTTAGTCCAGCAACATCTGGAGGGCCACAGGTTCTTGGTTTAAAGAACCACAGGGCCTTGGTTTAAAGGCACCTGAAACCACAACCTCTACACAGTACCTGTCAGGTAACTGTTGAGTTTCATGATTATAAAAAGGCAGGATATTTATATATACAGGATATTGGGGACTGCCTACATTCTGTCTAGATCTAATGCCTCTGCCACCACAAAATGGAAGAAATTTTTAAAAGATCCAGAAGCAGGAGCTTCAGAGAGATATTACTAAAGTGCACAGCTGCCAAGCAGCTGCTCCCAAGACTTCTACAAGTACAGATTTCATTAGTTTCATCTTTTTAAACAGTGCACCAACAACTACATAAGGTTAATTTAATGTTTGCAGCAGGAGCATTAATACCGAGCAAAAACATAAATATGATTAATGAGACATATCTATTTCTACTGGAATCATACTAAAATTAGACTTAAATCTTTTATGCTTTTTAAGATTTCATTTGCCATTACAAAAGGCAAGAAACCCCCCAGCTACCTTACCCTGTCTGTCGTCCTGGAGGTTGTCATATCCACACATCGAGTTTTTATTTTTAACTTTGGAAGGGTTGGCTCTGATGGCAAACAGGGGCAGGGAGAGAACTTGCTACGGCTCCGCTTGTGCACAAACACAAGAATCAGGGGCTATCCTTTTACAGCTTGTTGCATTTTACTCCACTCTTCCACCAGAGGCAGAAAAACATACCAGCATTTACCAACCTGGTGCCCTCCAGATGTTTTGGACTACAGCTCCCATCATTCCTGATCACTGGTCATGCTGGAAGAGACAGATGGAAGTGGTATTCCTAAAGCATCTGGTGGTCACCATGTTGATTTTCCTGTGTTGGGCTGCACTGACAAACAGTGTTTCAAAACAAGGGTGTTTCTCAGTCCAACCTGAAGCTGTCAGGGCCTGTCCCTCCCCTGCAACATTATTTTTGCCAAAATATTTGCACGGCTCTTGATGGGTTATATGCCTAAATCACATTTATATCTCAGCTTTCCCCCAAGGAGCTCAAGGCAGTGTATGCAATTCCACTCCTCACTTTCTCCTTAAAACAACCCTGTAAGACAAACTAGGTTGAAAGAGAAACTGGCTCAAAACCACCTAGCGAGCTGCATGGCCAAGAGAGTTTGAATCAGGATCCCCGCCGGTCCAATGAGCATTACATCATATTAGCATATTGGGTAGCCATGATCTCAATTAGCAGAACTGAGAAAGGCCTTTCTCTCTGCTCCAAAGACTGATGCACAGTACAGTAGGCAACACTGAAGTAAATGGCCCAATGGCCCAAATCAGTTTAACTCAACTTGATGCTTTTGTCAAAAGTCTCTCAAAATGAATTCCTCATCTGAAAACAAGAGGTTATAACAACAACCTGTGGAGGGAATTGCCAAGAAACGGGACACTTTTACATACTGAAATTGCTACCTAAAGCATTGTTGATATGTCCATTGACAAATCCAGTAATTTATTCAGATGGGACCAACTACATTACCAACATTAAAGGACAACCCACACTGACGTCTTATCACTCTGGGGGGCATTCCAGCACCTGTTTACATTGCTTCTATCTTTCATTTAGAGTGTGAACTCTCAGGACAGGAATAATTTCCTGTTCTTGTTCCAGCTCTAGCAACCCCAAAGACATAAATTCAGTGCCTTGTCTTAAGAGCAGCAAAACAACGGCTTTGCAAAGCTGGGGTGTGTGTGTGTTTCCAATTGCTCCCCAGAGCATGCAGCTGTCTCAATCAATGCTGATTGTCTGTTAATTAGTTCGGTTTTACAAGCTGATGGAACAGATGACTTCATCCCTCCCCCTCCCTGGCGGAATATTTCTTCCTACCAGATGCAGTCACCTACCATATGCAGAGGGCTGGACTGTGGCAGGAGGAGTAGGGGCAAGCCGTCTTTCCACAAAGGGCTCTTTTTCCCTGCAGCTCCTCAGGGCACCGTGGGGTCATGTTCTCAGAAAATGCTGCAACTCCCAAGGGTCAGTTTGCCACAAAAAACTCACACATGCTTCTAGGTTCTGGGTTAAAGGTTGTGTGAACAACTCTGCACAGCCAGAGCTAAGCAACATCTTTATTTTAATAGGTTTTTGCATCAGATTTAGCTCCTAGCATCAGATCTGTGGCTTCAAATAGGCCTTGTTCAACAGAAGAACACTTCGCTAGGACAGGACCTCCCCAAACGGATTCGTTTGCGGTGTATAAAAGGAAAAGATCCTTGCATACAGAAGAGCTCATCCTCAATGTTTCTGTGTGTGAGACACTGTCTAGGGAATATCACCTGACTGGAAGGATATTTGGTCCAAGCCTTGATTAGTGTAGAGATGTGAAAGGTAGCCTCCTCTGTGGGTGGGTACTTTGGTTCCACAAGACCCTATTTAAATTTTTATTTCTTGTGACACATACTTCTTTCACATCACATCAGCATACCCTGGTACAGTTTGTGAATTCTTGACTAGGGGCGCTAACCAAACAGGGGAGGGAATTTTCCTCTTCCAAAGCACACACATCAAGCTAGCTTTCTGAGCACCCTTTGCTGGCTTCAAGGCAAGCATTAAGCTTCAGAGTGCAGTTTGTCTGCTGAGTGTGCATGGGGAGCCTGTTCCCCAATCTGCAGATGCTCATCGCAGCCGTACTAGCGCACACTTTGCAACTTTAAATATGTGCTTTCCTGAAATCTTTATATATTATTTGTTAGACTCATGTCCACCTTTTTTTTCCTGGAATCTTCAAAGCTGTCTTCAGCATTAATAAAACACAATTAGTTTCATTTTTTTTTTTAAAAAAAATGTACTTTAACATTAAAACCATGCAAGTAAAGGATCCATGAGGAAAAATACTGGTAGGCCTGTAAAGAAATTGGACTTTGTCTCCCTGGGATACTTGTATGGATTGCTGCATATGATGAGATGTAGTGTGTGTGTGTGTGTGTGTGTGTGTAATTAAAAAACAAACCTGTTTGTTCATTGGGGATTACAAGGTTAACTGAGAAAGCTATCAATTGCCCTGAGGCTCAAATATCAAGGCCCTTCATTCTGGATGTTAGGAATGACACATCTTTTGTCTGGGGGCAAGAAAATTAAAAGCTCCCAACCTCCTTGATCTTGGAGCCTATGGGAAGAATATATGATGGACAAAGGGAAGTTATATAGACAGATGGGCACCCGGGAGGTGAGCAGTTCAGGGTAGGGCTCAGCATGATAAGCAAAGCTTGCTACTCAAGAGATGATTCTTCTGAGAACCTGGTGAGTTAGGGATTGTAGAAGCCCAGGGATAGTGGATTGCATTTTAATTTACTTTGTTTTGTCATTCTGCTCCAAACGAGAATATACAGATTTTCTGTAACTTATGCGTATGTTTCTCTTTGTAAACTTTAGAACTTGTTTCAAAAACTTATTTCAACATCCTCAAGCCTGGAAGTCAAAACCTATGCTACCTTGGGAGCCTTCAGGAGCCTTTAGGAAGGTTATTATGCTGACTGATAAAGAAGCAGCCTTGCAGAGAAATTATATCCAGTGGTGGCGAATTAAGGGAGAAGGGTATGGCTGAGCAGGGGGAAACACTCTGTTAACCAGGAACACCCTCCCCTCGAAGGGTATCAGACCCAGGGTGACTGGGAGCTGGCTACCACAGAGCCAAAGAGAGGAAAACAAGTTGAAAATCAGAACATTTAAAGCTTGAATTGGGTTTAGAAATGAATGGCAGGGTGTATCTCCCAAAATGAAATATGGCAATAAATACATATTTAATGGAGTAACCAAACTCTTGTCAATTCTGAGTACATGTTTCTGGCTACAATGTATGGGTGTATGTGCTTACTTCAAGTTGCACTGCTGACAATTATAAGTCAAAAATTAATTGGGAGGAGTCAGGCTTGTCTGACAAATTCAGAGCCTTTTGAAAAAGAAAGATGCAGAATAGATAAGGAGTACCACCGGAAGCAAAGGAAGACTGATGTGTGAAAGCGCATGTGGACATCACAAGTAATGCTTATTTCAACATTCTTCACATTTCCCCAAACACACATACTGTCTATCATTTGACTGATTAGAAAAAAAGGGGAAATACCATCTCTCATTGATTTTGAACCTGTCCAATATAACAGCTACATGTCAATTTCTTAATCCAGCTGAACATCATCTGAAGAGGCATGGGCAGTATTTATAGTAAAGGTGTGAATAAGTCCCATACTAAAGAGATCCTTGTCTTGCCAAAGAAGAACACCTAAATGTAAAATATTCTTCATGAATCAAGGCAACACATTTTAAAACATCACATCAAGTTATGCTCCATGCTAGTTCTGTGTAATGCAAAAGAGAACACAAAATCAAGCTCATTCAAGTTCACATTTGCCTTGCTCCTTCAAACCATCTGCACTGAACTCTGCCAAGCTTTTCTTTTGTTCTGGGTCCAGGCTAAAAGGAAGAATCAAATTGTTTCTATTCTTTTCATGCTTGGTTTTCGCTCACACATGTACACAGTCTCTTAGAGACTGAAAACTGCTCTCATTTCCCAGCTCCTCCTTTACACATCAGTTTATATTGCACATCATCTTTCGGGTCTCCCAGGAAGCAGCCATGCCATCAAGTTTTCATAGCAATGTTTGCAGCAAGATTGCTCACCTTCTCCCCAGGAAAAAAAAAGTGGGAAAGCTTCAACAAAATTAACGAAGTCAAATCGACAGCATCAAACAAAACAATCCATAATAAAATTAATTCAAGCTTCAAGGAAAAAATTTCAGATCCTTCTCTAAGTGATATTGTGCTTTCCACAGTCGCCAATCTAGCATCCAGAGATCTCCACGTGGTTGCAGCTGGACCCGAACCAGTCACATAATGTGCCTGGCACCTGGCTAATTTCAAACACTGATTAAAAAGTCTGTATAGGAGAGGGAAGGTTTGGCATCTCTTTATAAACCCTCTTCTTTTAAAACTAACTGATTCAGAATCTCAACTCTGAATGCAGCATGTCAGGTTTCCTGCAGACCACCTATCCAGTCTAAGTATAAAGGGGAATGGGCATATGTACAGAAAGACAACACACATCACCGTCTGCATCTGCCAGTCTGTGAAATAAAAATGATGAAAGTAAAGTTATAAGCACCATTAAGCCTATGCACGCATCAGTTTCTAAGATATACCTCAGGATGAGACTATGCAGACTAGCATGCGTGTGATCATTAAAGGGCCCTGTTAAATTCAAAAAAATAACCTACCCTCTGGGACACTATCAAGATAGTTTACAGCACTTATTTAGGGCTTGCAATGCTCCTCACTCAAAATACTGCCATCACACCAAGGGCAGAAAGCAGATTTAGCTCCATTATAGTAGTGCCCCCAAGTACTACTTGAATTTCCTCCACTCAAGGAAAAGTCGCCATTCAATCCTATGGGAGGAAAACAAAACAGTGCTCTTGTAGCAAGGACAAAATCTTATTTTGCAGTTCTAGCTGTACTGTTGTGAGGGGAAATCGTCAAGGTCTTGGTGGGGATAGAGTCTGTATACAGAGCAAATAGATATGTATATAACCCCCTCACACACACGCCCCCCAAAAAACTTATGCGGTATGCTTCTCATGGCACTGCCATCACCAACCATCATGACAACTAGCATTATACTTAGAAATAATTATCTTTACAAGTGATGTGTACATATGTCACAATCTCCTGAAAAAGCTGATCATTTTAACTTTGCGTCACCCACTCCCAAGGTCAGCCATAGTCTATCTGCCAAACAGTTTTAACATTCAAGTCAAGATTTTCTAGGCAGGAGAATCCAAGGTAACAACATTCTGCCATTTATTTGCTGTGTTCTCCACAGCAATTCAAGCTCCTAAGTTGAGAATATAACTCACACAAGCACCAAAACTTTTGAATATCCATGGGAAGATTTCATTTTTATAGGCAATAAACATTAAATCTAAAGGACTGGAACGTAAAAAGTGTTTTAATACCACATAAATCACTTTTCCCCAGACAGAGTAAACCTCTGACGTTTTTAAGAACTGTGATATAAATTTTTATGGCAAATTATCTGCATAGAAATTATCTGTCCAAGATGCACTTTTTAGTACCTATATCTCATTTCCATAATGCTACCAATCTTTGCAACTGCCAGATCCAATCCAAACTGAAAGCCAAAGACATCAACACTCTGGCTAAATTGGGCTCCTCTCTCCATCTGGGAGCTTGCTGTCTTTTTCACCACCAGTAGAGCGTTATCCATTTCAGAAGTTCAACACTTTTTTAACTTTTGCTAGTACAAAAGAGGAAATAGGTAACTGTGTCATTTACAAATCATGCTAGTTCCAAACACACACTTCTTATTTTATGCCATAAGATTGTTTCCCACAAAACTCTTCATTTTAAGTTAATAAAATATTTTCTCCAGATAATGAAGCACCGATTTGTTTTTCTGCACTAGGTGATAACCCCTTAGACAGAAGATGGCATATATTAGCACCCTATAGGAACATGGATTCCTATGCTACCCACCAGATGGTGGTTAATCACCCACTGCTGGGGCAGAAAACATCCCCTCTGGGGACACTTCCCTAGAGCCTACCATTTCTAACATAAGGAAAGTGGAGGCTGACCTCTGACTCAGAAGACAATGGTCACATTCAGATGACTGATATCTCAAACCCTTGGCTCACACTCTTTCTCTGCCCCTTTCTCCATGCACACAGGGGAAGGAGATGCTGCTTCTAGTTAGTGGCAAACCATAGTCTTCTGTTTTGTCCAAATGTGGCAAACCATGATTTATACAAACCAGAGTATTCCCTCAAACAAGTCTTCCAAACCACAACTTAATCCTGGCACAAGCACAAGTCATAATGTGCATGAACTATAGTTAGCCTCATCCAGACCAAACGGCAAATTATGGTTTGCCACTGCCCAGAAGCAGACGTTTCTCTGTCCCGTCATGTGAATCAGGAAAAGGAGTGTGTGTGCAAGCTGAAGGGAACACATTCTTCTAACAAAACTGAGCAGCCCAAATAGGAGAGCAGGATCCAGAGCAATATAAAACAGAACAAGTTATACAGATATTTTGTATAAATAAGCACCTTCTTCCCAGCATCTAAGGAAGCAGCTAAATACATGAACTATGTCAATATGAAACTATGATTGCAGTTTATAAATATCAGTATTTAAAAGCTTGGTATCTGCTTGCTGCAAGTAGCCTTGCCATTTTCAGGCAGATTATCTTCCTTCCACATTGAAATACCTACCATAGTCTTTACTCAGTCCTCAGAAACTATTATTATGGGCATTAATTACTCAAACATTAAGAGTATAAATTATCACAGTGCCAAGAAATGTTTTAATGAGACTGAGATGGAGAGGAAGTAAGTGCTACTTAAGACTGATTAAAATCTATGTAGATATGTGCATTACCCATGTTGAGAGAATGAACAATGACTGAGAAGCACACTCGCTCTCAAAGCAGAGCCACAATGCTCAAAGCCAAAACTACATTCAAAAACATGTCACTTCCATAATAGTTGAACTGTCATTTCTTCCCCCAATGAATCCTGAAAATGGTAGTTTGGTGAAGGCATGAAGCATTCTCAAGATATCCTTAGCTCCCTGCTCCCCACCTGCTCCCTTTAGAGATCCCAGAATGCTGTGGAAAAGGGAAAAGCCATTAAACTAGTTTAAGCCTGTCAGGCAGATCTGCCCCAAGGCATCCTAAAAACAGAGGACAGGCTCCTGTGTTACTGGAAGGGATGAACAGGCGTCACAGAAGAAAGGCGCATAAGGAAAGCCACAGTTGTCATCAATGCATAACCCTAACCTAATGTAACATGCCCTTGCACCAATTATTCTCCTTATATCCCACCTTTTCCCAATGGAGCTCAAAGAAAGGCACGTATGAAGTCCCATGATCAGCACCAGAAGCTCTACCCTCTGGCTTGTCTTTAGCAAAGATCTGGTAGGGAGGCTCCACAGTTGCAGAATTCTCTTCCCAACAAGTCCTCTTTCTTTCTCATCTTTAGAAGAGTTCTGAAGACCTTTTTTATGAGTAAAGTTATGCTACTGCTCATTTTGTGGGTGCAGCTGTGGTCTAAACCACTTAGCCTCTTGGGCTTGCCAATCGGAAGGTTGGCAGTTTGAATCCCCGCGATGAGGTGAGTTCCCATTCCTTGGTCCCAGCTTCTGCCAACCTAGCAGTTCGAAAGCATGTCTAAGTGCAAGTAGATAAATAGGTACTGCTCCGGCGCAAAGGTAAACGGCATTTCCATACACTGCTCTGGTTTGCCAGAAGCAGCTTAGTCATGCTGGCCACATGACCCGGAAGCTGTATGCCAGCTCCCTCTGCCAATAAAGCGAGATGAGCGCCGCAACTCCAAAGTCGTATCGGTCCAGGGTCCCTTTACCTTTTTACTGTTCATATATTTCATTTTTATGTGCTTTTTGCTCGATTCCGCTTTATCCCTGATGAAATTTCATTCTTCAAAGGTGGGATATAAGTCAAAGGAAGAGAATGGCTAGCCTACCTTATCATCACTGTAACCCTGTTAGAGGTTAATGTAGAAGGACCATGCTCTTTTGTCTAGGACTAGATAAAGTTGCTTCTATATTCTGAACATCATGATGCTGCTAAAATAAGTGTTACAGAAGCAGTGATAATTTCAAATTGTATCTCAGAAATAATCAAACTAGAAAAAGTGAGATCATTTTTATTATTAATATACATTTATATCCCGCTTTTCCTCCAAGGAGTGCAAGGTGACATACATAATCCCCCCCCCCAATTTTATCCTCATAAGAACCCAGTGAGCCTTATGGCTGAGTGGGTCCTAGTCCAACACTAACCATTACACAACACTTGTCTCTCATCACTTTCCTAGTTAGTACATGGATAGTGGCAGCTGCATCAATAAATGCTTCTCTGCCACTGAAGAAAGCATCTTCTGCACATCAGGCAAAAAGCCAAGCTAGGACCCTTCCTCTTGATATACAGGGGGGTGGCCTTTTGAGCAGGGGCAGATTGTGAGCAAACATTAAAACACACAACCCCTTCTTCCTACAAGCCAGACAGGGAGCTTTTCTACTTGATTCTGCAGATTATATAAACTAGCTCTATTAATTGTCAAATTCTATCACAACCCGCCCCCCCTTTAATTCATGGGTACCACATTTTTGTATTTGCATGTTCCCTATGCATTTCCCTACATGGAAAATATTTTACTCAGTTGAAGATACTTAAAAGGTGTAGGGGGCAGTGGGAGGAACGTGGAATTGTGGCTTCTCAATAATAATAATAATAATAATAATAATAATAATAATAATAATGTAATTCTAGCTGCTCCAGGGCATCATGGCCTGACAAAGATGACCTCATCTAACTCACAAAGTGAGAATCTGCTGAATGTGAGGTGAATCAAAGGGGGATGAAAAGAAACATGTGCTGAGCATTTTTGTTGCCAAGTATTACAACAAACCTCACAATTCCCCGAGATACAATAGTGCTGTTTCTCAAAACAGATCTCTAGCAAAATATTAAACTCTTCAGTCAGAAAAGCCCAGCCACGCATCTCTGTGCAATGCATTTCTATGAATCAACAGTTTGCAAAATGAATGCTTCCAACTCAGCAGTTTGCCAGACAGCCAAATGGCATTCTGTCATTTTAAGCCTTTAAATGTAGCTTTCCCACCCGTTCAAAGCAACTCACAAAAGGGGGGAAACAGCCACCCTAAGACTGCTCATATGCACTAAGCAGGATTTAAGGATGCCGCCCCAGATGAGCTTGACTCAAGCCAGGAACACAATATGATCTGGTCCATCATAAATCGGGTTACTAGCACTGTAGTCCAATTCACTCACACATCCCCATCACAACCAACAACTCTATACACACCATCACCCTCCAGTTGGAGTGGTGCAAGCAAAGCACTCTCAAATCATTCCACAAGGGCACAAATGCATGCTAATTAGCCAACTTTATAAAGCAACCCAATGTCACACACATGGTGCAACCAAGGTACCAAGCATATGTATCTATGGCAGCAGAGACTCCACATATGCTTCCTCTGCCCTGGCCTTATAGCAGGAAGCAATGTGCACCAGGCGTTACGACAAGTAGGCAAGCAATGAATTCTATGGGTGACTAAACCAGAGGCCATGCGGCATGATCAGATTTCTGCAACACAAGCAGAGTTTGATGCCAAGACCTGACCTGCCCATTTCGGACTGCAATCTCTACCCCGCACTGCAGGGACTCCTCTACTGCAGGGGCAGAGAACCACATTTTGCCACAGTGCAGCCTCTGCTTTAGCGCTTGGTCTTTCATGGATAAATGGGAAGTTTTCAGTTTAAGAATCTTACGGTGATTGTAGATGGCTGTTGGTTTTGGTTGGAATGGTTAGCTGGTGTTTGCATTCGTAGAGCACCAAGAAGTACAACTTTTACCCTAGGTGGCACTACAGATCAATATCATTGCATTTTGTCTGTTTAATCATCCTCCATTTGTAAATGTAATTAAGCTTCAGTGTCTCATGTTTTTTTACCTCTAGGAATTGGAAGCCCATCAAATTATAAGTACATCCTCCATGTCCCTGCTTGTTTATTTCAAAAGAGATAAGAAAACTGTCTGCGTCTTCCTCTCTCATTCGGCTCTAGCACTGCCTTTAAGCTGCCTGGAATAACCCTTTCCAGAGACATCTTTCAACCAGAAGTCATTTCCATGTGACTTTCACATTTGCTCCCTGAAAACTGGTTAGAAAAGTAAGGAGTCAGCCTTGGAAAAACATCCTTCACTACTACTGCCTTTCCCTCCTGCAGCAAATTCACCTAGAGCTGTGGTTTTCAACCAATGTGCCATGGCACCCTGGGGTGCCTTGAATAATGGCCAAGGGTGCCGTGGGCTACACCGGCCTCTGTCTCTCTTTTCCTGCCTCCTCTGATGCCCTCTCGCGTCTCTGCCTCCCAAAGGTTTTGTGCAGCTGTTTGTTGCAGTAGCCCTGGCTACAAGCCCTCCAGGCAAATGGTGCCTCTGGGGCTGGCCAGGGGGTGCTGCTTGCCAGATGCTGAGGTGGCCTCAGAGAAAGAAAAAAAATGGGTGAGGAAGCCCAGCCAGCCAGTCCACCAGCCTCTGCTGTTGGGAATGGACAGATAAGTGGGAGACCGGGCAGGCAGGCAGGCAGGTGGGCGCTGTGCTGGCCTTCCTTGTGCCTTCTGTGTGCAGGGCTTGCCTGGAAGCTGAGTGCCCAGTGCTGAAGGGGAGCCTTTACGCCATGCAGGCCCAGCAGCACCCGCTGCTGCCACTGCAGCCTCACAAGGTGAGGTGCCAGCCTCACGTTCATCTTTGGCCAGTTGGGCCACTAGGACTGGGGGCATCTTCTTCCAAGGCCCCTGTGGGGCAGTGTGAGGAGGCAGCTCAGAGACCAGGGGCAGAAGAAGCAGCTGCCCAGAGGACTCCCAAGGAGAGGGGAGAGGAGAGGAGGCTGAGGGAACACTCCACAAGGGAGGGTGTTCGAAAAAGGGTGAGAGGCTGCCAGCTCTGCAGGCAAAGGGTGACACAACTGGTCTCCTGAACCCCACAGGGTGCCACAGAAAGAATATAGTTGGTCAAGAGAGCCGTGCACTTGAAAAGGTTGGAAACCTCTGCCCTAGAGCATTTATATCCTGCTTTATAGCCCAGAGCGGTTCTTAATGCAGTTTACAAAAATATTCTCAAAATAAAAATCACACTCAATCCTAGTACAGGAACAGAAGTTACACGGTGTCCATATGGTGCCAGGGTTACCCTGGCAGAATTTCCTGCCCCCAACCTAGTTCTTCCTTTGTGTCATACCAGGCAGGCACCAAAATCCTGTGAGGCTATGTAGCTGAACCTCACTCAAACTGCTAAGCAAGCGGTCTTCCAAACTTGCTGGCAATCTGCACTTCTTAAGTGAGAGGGTGGAGAGAGGGCTGTGGGGAGAAAGGAGTGTATCACCACCCAGACTTAGGGCTCATCTACAGTTACCTTTGCTCTGCATTTCTAGGCACAATCCAGGCTTTACAGCTCCCTGTCCAAGCACCATTATTATTATTATTATTATTATTATTATTATTACCCCAGGTGTTCCGTGCTAAAACCCACTCTTTACCAATGAATTGGAGCAAAAGGCATTCTGCAGAAAACCCGAATTGACTTCTGTTAGTGGGAAACAGTCCTTTTGCCTGCACCCACAAGTTGTGCTTTGCAAGCCAAGACCAAAATCTTCATATGCAATTCAAAAATTCCCTTGTGTGCCTGAGAAATAAGAGTGATTCAAATTATCCTGTGAATGGGATTTGGAGGCCTCTACAGGAGGCCTGTTGGCTTCTGCAGGTTTTTGAAACTGCTCTTCAAATCATCGTGAATGCACTCCTGCAGGAGGTGATAAAATGGATCCAAAACTGTAAGCACATATCCCTCATTGCTCAACTTGGCTTCTGGATGTTATATATGTGGCAAAGCTCCCTTCTCTGCATTAAGAGTCTGTAACAGGAATGACCGCTTTCAGGATGCCCTAAGCGACTCAATGTGCTCAAAGCCACCACTATTCAAGTTTATTGAGTGACAAGAACTTGTACCTGAACTCACAGTCCTTTTGCATGCCTACATTTATTCCTCCTTCCCATTTATGGAGAATCTTTTTTTTTTTTTTTTTTTAAAAAACAACCCAGAGAAAATCAAACCTGCTGCTATGTTTGTTTTTACAAAAGCATGCACATTAGCAGGCCAGCAGTAGTAAGGAAAACGATTCTCTGTGATCAAGAACCTGCCAGCAAATGAAAAAAAGGAGGGAGAAATTAGATTGGAAGCCAACGATTTGCTTTTGATGCTGGAAAGGCTCCAGTAAAAACTGGTTTGTACATGGGAACATGGTGTCAGACTAAAAGAGAATCAGCTTGTCTGACTTGTGGTTTTCTTGACAACATTCATCTTCTCTTGGCCTGATAAAGAGCAATTAGTGCTCGTCAGTTGAATCATGTGTTATTAAGATCATCCAGGCATTCTTTAATTATGGTTAGCTAAACAGAGAGTGAATGAGAGCTTGGGCAACTCAACTTTACACTTCCTTTTCCATGAGAGCTCCCAATTCTCGCCTGGTTTTTTGTTGTTGTTTGTTACTGTTGTTATTTCCACAAGCAGATACATGTACCTTACCAGCATTTTCCCCTCCCCAATCTTCGGCTCCTGTCTTAAATCTTACCCCAACCTCTTTATGCAACCCTGCTGGAATAATGACAGTGAAGGAAAACTCCTTCAACTCTTGTGTAAACAAAACTGATAAAGCCAAGCCCCTCAGAAGCACAGAAGGTATTTCAAATGCTGCAAAGGATCTTATCAAGCAGCACTCAAGGTGCCCTATTTGCAGGGCTCTCTTTTCTGTGCTTACAGCCTGCAAAGGTCCAGGGACCAATTGCCTCTTGCTTTTAACTTGTGGAACTCACGGCCACAAAATATGCAGGGTTGCTGACCTACCTTGCTTTCTGAAAGAATTAGACAAATTCTTGGAGAAGATTATAATCAATAACCCATTGTTTCTGATAGTTCACTCAGGAAACTCAATGTTCAGAGGCTGTATGGACTAAATAACAGTAGAAGAGGGCAGTTGCCTTCACGCCCTGGCTTCTCAGAGACATCTGATTGGAACTACACTGCCAGACAGCAACATCTGTCAGCCCTACACAGCATGGCAAATAGTCAGGAATAGGGGAAGTGTAATCCAACAACATGTGGAAAGCACCCTGGGATAGACTATTGGTCTTATCTAGCCAGAAAATCCTTTTTCTTCTACTTGTTCAGAATTATTCCCAACAAGGAGAGTTTGAAACAGTGTATGATTAAATCATTCCACTTCTGAGGGGAACTGTGAGGAACACAGAATGCTTGGACCTGGCTGGAATTTCTAAATAAACGAGATTTAAAGTCTAATGCAAAGATAATAGGAATGTGTTCCTAAAAGCTTGGTTTATGACTTCCAAATGTTTGTTTTCCTCTTCTCTCCCTTACCAAATGTCCTCCCACCCAAATGGCTATGCTCCCCAAAGTCTCTGTACCCACTTTATACCTAAGAGGAGGGGCTAATATCACTTGAGAGCATTTCCTTTATAGGGCCAGCAAGGTGGTCAGGAAGAGAGCATTCATGATAAGGAGATGTTACTTTTTACTACATGAAAGATCAGAAAACATTTCTGGCTAAGGTTTACACAGGTATGTTGCAATCCCAAAATATTCCTCCGAAAGGCTTATGAATTTCAAAGCATTACCGGGGGGACGACCAGGAAAATCTTAACAAGCACATCTATTCAGGCAGAATTCACATTTATGCATGCTCTGGGTTATATCCACCATAAGTCATATATAGAGCAGACCTACTGAAATTAATGGACATGAATAACTTAAGCCCATTAATTTCAGCAGGTCTACTCCAAGGAGAACTTCGTGGGATACAACCCTCTCCTGCTGCCTCCATGCCTGCCCACATGATTAAGACTAAAATACACTCATGGGAATTTGTCATAAGTCTTGGAATGTATCTAGCAGAAAAAACCTCAAAGACTTTTGCCATCCAAGTGTCACTGAAATTTAAGATGTTTAACAGGGAAGTGGAGACAAAGCATTTGCCTGTCAGCCGTGTCTCTGCATCATAACCCAGTTCAATGAGGGTAAAACCAGGAAATGTTTATGAATGTGGGAACTGGCTTTCCCCTGATGACCATGGCCAGTGATTCACCAAATACAACAGAGAGGCAAGCTTTTCCAGCAGCCACTTCTGCCATAGGTGATTCACTCACTTTTCACACTGCTGTAGTGCATTGAAAATGAATTCAATACAACTTGCACAAAGCTAAATCGACAGTCACTGAATTGCTCCCTCTGACTGTGTACACATGAATACAAATGGAAGGGGAGTGTCAGTTTAGGAGTAAATGGATACTTGCACATGCTTTAAGTATATGACCTGCAACCCATCATGCTCCGAGCCTGCAGCACCTCCTGAACTGGAGTTCTGTGGAACATGCAGTGGGGAATCTGTCTATGCAACACCACACACAGAGGGGACAGAAGAAGGAACTGCAGAGAAACCCATCTCTTAAAAACCAACAGACTAAAACAGGTGTTTTCAGTGATCATCACTGCTTTCTATAAAAGCGGTTTTTAAACTCTGCAGCATGAGACCACCTCTGCCTTTGTCTTGCTTCTCTCCCCACCCCCACCACAATTTTAACATGGCCAAATTCTGACAGTATCCTAACAAAAGGCAAGTCATGTTCTTCAAAAATCACATGTGGGCACCCCACAGTTCTCCATTCTTGTGTCTCCAGCCTTTATTGTTTGCAAAGTTTGGATGATCTAATGGCTCCCATGCAGTGTAAGCAACTGCTATAGGAAGTCAATGTGCGTGGGAGGAAGGAGATCATCATCTCTATGATGGACATAGATGGGAAGGAATTGGGAAGAATCCACTTCCTCAAGCATCCAGAAGCAAAGAGCACAGCTTCCGATTCCATTGACCATGGCATCGTACTCTAGTCATTGCAAGCTATTGTTAGAACCAGATACACGTTTCCTTATCACCTGATACTACAAAACTCAATTGCTCAGCCCATTGTTGCAGATTATAGATTTAAGCCACAATTTACACAAATACAAAAAAAGTTAGCATTGCTTGGGGTTTAACTGCATGAGGAATTCTGCAAAAATTGCTATGATTTCAAGGGAACTAATCACAGGATAAGGAACTGTGGGCACTCCGGTGATAGTCTGTACCAGAAGAACTTAGGGAGGAGATCAATTAAATTAGCTATCGAAAATGGCCGCAAGACATTTCCCTTACCCTGCAATCTTACATATATGCAGCACTTGTACTGCCTGCAAGAGAGACAGGATGTTCTCATAATGCCAGCATCTGTACTGTGTTGGCACAGCAGCCAGTATCCACTTTCCAAGCATGCTTCCTCGCTGAAACAGCAAAGTTTAAGAATGGCCCATTAGACCTAGAACATAACTACAAAGGCGCTAACAGTTCATTTGTAACATTAAAGGAAAAGCCTACAGCAACTGCCTTGTAATCAAGTTCAGCTGCCTGCAGAAAAACTAGCCTCCAGAACTACAAAATTGCACTCAGCTGCCCTTGAAGTGGCTTCCTGCAGGAGGCAGAAGAGGGCTGCTGGCTTTTCTGCAGGCCTGTTTGTGGATTTTCCAACCTCAGGATCTCTACCCACACCACCTTTCCACCCACGTTTTGTGACAAATATGCTGTAATCTCCCCTTTACCATAAAGGGAGGTTAGGTTGCCGAAGCTTGTAGAAGGGAGTGTGATCAGAGAAGATGTAGGAAAAGTTTAGGAAGGGCCAAAAAAAAATCTCAGGCATCTGATCAGAAACACTTTTTTTCACAGCAAGGCAGGAAAGCAGGTCTGAAAGCCTGACATATTCTTCCAACTGAATCCAGGAGACAACTCTGCCATTCAGAGCTGCACCATAGACGGTGCTTGCCCTGTGCAATAGGGAAGCAATGTGCACAATGCTTTTAAAAAGAAAAGAAAAAAAGCCTTTCACCTAGTCACTTGTGAGAAGTAAAAATTGTTTCCAGGTGAACAAACAAGGAAGGTTTTTCAGTTACTTAATTTTATACGACCGGTCTACTAAGGAATCTACAGTGGTACCTCTGGTTACGTACTTAATTCGTTCCGGAGGTCCATTCTTAACCTGAAACTGTTCTTAACCTGAAGCACCACTTTAGCTAATGGGGCCTCCCACTGCTGCCGTGCGATTTCTGTTCTCATCCTGAAGCAAAGTTCGTAACCCGAGGTAATATTTCTGGGTTAGCGGAGTCTGTAACCTGAAGCGTATGTAACCCGAGGTACCACTGTAATGTGTTTTGACACATGGGTTAAACACACCGTATTACAAATAGACAACATAAAACTAAAACCTCTTCTAAAAGCAGTAAGATGGGGGACCTGTGGCCGTTTAGATATTGTTGGACTTCAACCACCATCAGCCCCAGCCAGCACATCCAATGATCAGGGATAATGAAAGTTGAAGTTCGACAACATCTGAAAGGCCCACAGGTTCCCCATCCCATGGGTAACACAAACTATAACAGATTAGGAACTAAAACAGAATTTTGTGTGAGGCTACTTATGCACCACAATCAATCACCATAAACGTCTGATAGCAGAGTCGTATTTCCACTCAACTGTGTAAAAAGGAAGAACTATCCACATACAGAGCAGCACAACTCCTGGACGTCTACATGAGTTCTGCATGTACCCTCCAGAGCAGGAGGAGGCTGGCAGGGTAGTGACTCAGGAAGACATCACATAGACAACTAGACACTAGGACAACTGAAGGATCCAGCCACAAGCACACAAAGGCACAGTATGCACGCACGCAAGCAAGCATTGTTGGACATTTATAGCCTGCCCTTCACCATGCAGTCCCGGTGCATACAGGTCAATACAATTAAACCATGTAATGTCCTCCACTCACAAAGATCTGTACAAAAAGATGCATCTTGATCAGTCATCAAACTGTATACAATGGCGAAGCCAAACACACCACAGAGGGGAGGGCATTCCCAATCAAGCACTGCCATGGCAAGAATTCCACATGGCAGCAGATAGAAGTGAGCTCTTTAACATTTTGTTGCCAACAGAATACCTATTTAATCAGAGAAGCTTTTTGAAGAACTGTCCGCCACCTGATTCACCTGGTGTTCATACGCTTTGCTTAGACATGGTGTTCATACGCTTCCCTTAGACATCTCCAACAGGGGCAGCAAGCAGCTCTTAATACATGTCTGTTGTTTCCAGCCTTTAATGTTTGTAATAGCAAATAGGTGCTGCAATTTCAAAAAGAGGCCCTCCAGTATGCTAGATTGCCAAATGTGTTCCTTCTCGCCATTCTGGACATTGCTCCAGGTCATAGTTTTTAAGTAACAACATGCAATCAGGAGGACAGGAAGCTGGGATTGTGCAAAACCGGAGCAGAAAGTTTGCCAACATCACAAAGCAGCTGAACACAGAATTCAAAACTGGAAATTGCACTAATATTGCATGCAAGGGGAGGGGAGAATCTCTGCATAGCACCCCAGGAAGGTGGAAATACAGCCCCTAGGCCATAGAAGGTCCTCTACCCCTGGCAAGTCATAGGATCATAGAACTGCAGAGTTGGAAGGGACCACGATGGTCATCTGGTCCAACCCTCTTCAATGCAGGTATCTAAACTAAAGCATCCATGACAGATGGCCATCCAACCTCTGATTAAAAACCTCCAATGAAGGGGAGTCCACAATCTCCCAAGAGAGTCCATTTCACTGTTGAACATTTCTTACCGTCAGAATAGCGTTTCAGAACTATAAAGTGTTTTTGGACCTAGAGATGTCTTTCAATCTAGCCTGTTCTTTAAGCTTCTCAAAACTTTGTGCTAGGCAGCATAAGTCACAAATTCCAATTACAAATGCTCCCTTTACTAAGCATGCTCTCTGACCACGAAGCAATAAATGTCATTTCATAGAGAACAGCTGCATTCCAAGCCCCATGCACTCCCTCCTTTTCTCTCACACTCAGCTTAAAATTTTCCTTCCCAATTTCAGCAAACCATTGCATCTGAATTAGCAAACCATCATTTGAGCGAGCCCTCCAAACCAGAATTGAAACAGTGGGGGCTACTCCAATGCACATAGCTCTATCCTGAGTTCTATTTCTTAGTAAGCATGAAAGATCTTGCAAAGTGGCTACACTTAACAGGTTCCTACAACTCCAATGTGAGAATGCAGCCATACTATCTATATATTTTATCACTACCTATAGTACATGTCTGTGTTCTATACTTGTATTTACAAGACTACAGTTGACATTAATGTGCTGATTATAGATAATTGACTTTTATGCCTCTGTTTGTAGTTAAGAGTGGGGTGGGGGAAGGATTCACACATTTTCCAGAACTATGAATAATGTGTTTAATTTGAATATGTCCTCCACCCTAACCCTAAGGCTGTGTGCTTGTTTTATAGAAGCACACCAGCCTGGCTGAATAGGGGGAATAATTAATTACAGAAGAACAGATCTTCAGTACAGATTATTATTATTTTCCTTTTATGTCATTTTTGGCTCTTCTGTCCCCTCATGCAAAGACAAATTAATCAGGGGGGCTTAAAATCTAAAAATTCTTCAACCTGCAAAGATGCAACAATACAGAGCTGAGGCACATAACAATTCTGGACCCAGGAGAGTCTTAACTCTGTAACCTGTAAAAATAAAATATATTCACCTATGTTTCCTTGTTTTTAGGACTGCAACATCTAATCAGTTGATTGGTTAGAGTGGCTGATTTAAAAAACAACAGAGCAACTAAAATGTACCCTAGATTAAGTGGGCAAATTAGCTGTTTGGTTCTTCCAATGCTGCCAATGACAGGCCCCATCTTAAAATAAGCATTCCCCATTTTCTTATGCACAGGAAAAACTTCCAATTCTAAGAACAAAAAAGTGTGATTTTGCTTCAGAACTATCCTTTTACACATTAGCAAAAAATATATAGTCTGAATCAACAAATTAGAAAGCTAAAACTACGGTTTCTTTGGTTTCTTAAGCACTGCTTAAGTCACACCAGTCTGCATCTGCAAGGGAGCAAGGAGCCACGCAAGGCACAAAAATTATGTCCTCCCTGGGAATCCCATCTGGGATTGCACCAAATATTGGTCACCTTCCCTCTTGCCTTTGCACCCTGAATGGGTGGAAACTGGCTTTTTCTTTTAAAGTTGTCTCATAATTCTAAAGTTTTGCTGATGGCAAAATACTGAAGCTCCCTTTAAGGGCTATTGTACCCAAGTGGCTGTTAATTATCATTATGTTTTTTTTAAAAAAAATCAAGAAAAACAATATTATCAAAAAGGAAATAAAATGGTGTCCAGCAGTTGTAGCAAGGAGACACTGCTGTCACTCCACTCACAGCTCATGCTGCTATTGTGCAATGCGTTGTGGGCCAGGGTCCTGCCAAAAACCAGGGATGGATGCATCTTTCATTAGTCCAGCCACTTGCAAAAGAAACCTCAGCCTTGTCTCTTGGCATACTTACAAGTATGCAATTAACATGATTTGCCTATTGTTCCCAATAATGTGGGACACACCAAACTACAGAGGGCACAATGCACTGAAAACTCATGCAATATTCTCTTCTGAGCACTTCATTCGTGTGTGTGTGTGTGTGTGTGTGTGTGTGTATTACAAATATAAACTTCTAATTTTTTTAACATGTGGATTTATAACTGCTACATATGGATTTATAGCTGCTACATATGGATTTATAATTGCTACTTTGTTCTTGCATCCTAGGGTTTTTTTTGTACTTAATTTTCCAAAAGGTTTATCTAGAACCTCCTTGACTACAAACTTTGTTTAACTTTTTAAATAAAGAATAGAAATGGGGGGCATTCAAGATTTTAGCAAAGACCCCATGACCAACACAAAAATGCCTTTGGGGCAACAGGCATATAGTAACACACCTGTAGCAAAATAATCAAAGGTATAAACACATCCCCTGAGCTGGGTTGTTGTCAATTATATGACTGAACCTCTAGAAAAGCTCCACAATTAATAGATGGTATATCAAGAAATATGAACATGACTATGTTTATGTGAGGGTTTCATTTTATTTTTTCCCTCTGGGTGTCCAGCCAAGTTTCCTGTAGCTATGCGAAAATGTACAATCTGAACTGGCATTTAAAATGCAACAGACAAAATCCTGCTCTGCTGCTACGTTAATTGCACTGTATTGTGAAATCCCTTTCGTTTCATTAAATCCACAGGTACAGTTCTTCAACAAGTATTTATTATGCCAGGGTGGACTGACTTAAAATCAAGCCTGTATAAAAAAGTGCTTTAAATTATTATATTCATTGCCAAAAAAGGGTGAATTTACATGCCACATGTACTTTTAAAAAATGTGAATACTTCCTTAAAGAGAAATGTTTGCTATAAGAATACATTCCTTGAAAACCGAATAAAGCTTTCATAAAATCTCGAAGGGATACACTATATTTCTTAAATATTCAACTTAGTAGTTTTCCATTTTAGAAAAATGTTATATAATACACTACATAATGTTCATGATAATCTCACATATCACACATACATCATGAGAACAGCACTCTGTACTCCCCGCCAAAAATAAACTCAACAATAAGCAAGGGCTGGAGTAGTTATTGGACAAATACATGTTCTTTGGTAGACAGAGCTATAAATATTTTCACTTATAATACTGACAGCCAGTGGCAGAGAACAAGTATTTATTAAGCATAAAACAGAAGCAAAAGGTCACCCACAGGTATTGGTGGGCAATGCCCACTGTGACTTGACCTAATACAAGCACATGAATGGCTGTGCTATGTAGTGATCAATAAGGTGTTAATGGTGTTACCTACAGTTCCTGCTTTTGCAAAGAAAAGCAAACTTTCATAAGTCAGTTCTGGTGGCATTTTAAACCCTGAAAAACCAGGGTTCAAATCCCCACTTGGCTATGAAGCTCACTGGCTAATTTTGGGTCAGTCAACGTCTCTCAGCATAATCCCACCTCACAGGGTTGTTGTGAAGATTAAATGAGGAACAGGGAGAACCATGTATGCCACCTTGAGCTTCTTGGAGACAAAGGTGGGATATTAATAATAATAATAATAATAATAATAATAATATCAATGCTGCTTTGTGCAAATTAAGCCCTCACATTTACTTTCTCTCATCCTAAACTGCACAATAGGGCTGTTGTGATGATAAAGTGGGATAACCCCATGAACATATCCTTGAGCACCATGGAGGAAGAAAGAACTAAAAAGCAGGGTATGTTTTTCAACAGAATCTCATGGTACAGTCATTCGTGGACTGCATTACTTAAGTACTGCAGAATGAGGAAGCCAATGTTTAAAAGCTCCTCCACATACAAATCTTCCCTGGCTGTACAAAAGATAGTACATAGGGAAAGACTGATGGGATAAAATTAGGGGCCAGCTCAACCTGTTAAGATTACAGGGAGGAACATCCACAAGCGTAATCCACTGCCCGCACCTGTAATTCAGGTGCTTGAAGTGCTTCAATCCATAAAAAGACCCTCCAACTACGTGATTTTGTCGAATGTTAACTCAGCCATCAGTAATTGTGTAAACCCAGATATGTACAAACATTTCTGACCTAAGTACAGCACTAAAACCAAACCAAGCTCAGTGTGAATGCACTAAGATTCCCTAGAAAGGAGATTTACAAACACATTGCTAACAGCACAAAATTCTTAAGAACCAGCTGTTGACTACATTGCATACATTGATGAGTTGTTGGGAAAGAGAATATCGTTGGTAACAGGGGCAGGGCTTGTGCAAATACGCCCTCAGCTTCAAGAATATATATATTTAGTAAGGTCCAGTTGTGGCCGACTCTGGGGTTGTGGCCCTCATCTCGCTTTATTGGCCAAGAGAGCCGGCATACAGCTTCCGGGTCATGTGGCCAGCATGACTAAGTCGCTTCTGGCGAACCAGAGCAGCACACGGAAACGCCGGAGCGGTACCTATTTATCTACTTGCACTTTGATGTGCTTTCAAACTGCTAGGTTGGCAGGAGCAGGGACTGACCAATGGGAGCTCACCCCATCACAGGGATTCAAACTGCCGACCTTCTGATCGGCAAGTCCTAGGCTCTGTGGTTTAACCCACAGCGCCACCCGTGTCCCTAGATATATATATTTAGTGGGGGCTAAAAAGTACATATAGAGGTTGGAGGCAGTAATGCTTCTGAATACCATTTGCTAGAAACCACAGCGGTGGGGCAGGGGGTGTAGTGCTCTTGTGCTAGGTTCCTGCCTGCAGGTTTCCCACAGGCATCTGGTTGGCAACTGTGGGAACAGAATGCTGGACTAGATGCAACCAGGCTTAAGGTGATGGATGCCGACCTCTGGGCAAATGGTTTTGTAACCTTGCAATTCATGGGAGGGAAAATATTGCTGCAAAATTATGAGGTCTTGGCACCAACTTTCACTTGCTACATATTGCTCTTCATCTCAGAAATGAAAGTACAGTGATACCTTGGTTTACAACCACAATCTGTTCCAGAGGTCTGGCTGTAAACCAAAACAGGTTGTAACCCAAGGCGCACTTTCGCCAATGGGGTCTCCCCCCCAAAAAAAGGGTTGTAATAATAAAAAAGGGGATTGTAGTCCAAAAAAAGGGACATGCACTTCAGGGTTTGATGTGGTTGTAATCCAAAACAGTTGTAATCCCCAAGGTACCACAGTACAGCATGGCAGAAGAATCCCAAAAGGCTCTACATAAGAGAAAGAAGATAACCAGAAATCTACGAAGCTAAAGTGCTATTCTCAATTATTGGAGAAACTGCCCAGAGAACCTTATCTTTTCTGAACCTTCTACAGATGCTACCCACACTCCCCCACCACCAACAGAATTGGGCAGCTTGAAACCTGATTTGACTGTTTTGACCACATATGCAAGCTAGAACTCAGTGGAAGTTAAATTCTGCACTAGATATGCAGAATGCAGACCATTTCACATTTGCTCCCTGGACTGCTAACAAGCAACTGATACCACTGCTTGGATGCAACAGGAGAAACAAATCCACCACCTATTAATTTCTGCTGGCGACAAATCAACAGGCTGTGATGAATGCTGCACAAGGTACCTTGGCCTCAAGCCAAGCCGTTCCTCACCCCTCAAAGTAAGGTAGTCACTAGATCCTTTATGAAGAGAAAGAAAGCTATTTCAAACAGGGTTCTATTACTGACAGCTGCAGTGGTCATTACAGTTCCAGCCTGCGGGTGCAATCCAGTGCAGTTAAGTCCTGTTGCTTTCGGCAGGAATTCAACATGATTAACTCTGTTCTGGGATTTCAGTATCAATAACCTCAACAGAATATTTGGTCTGGGAGAAGTCTGGGGATATTCTAAGTCAACAGTCTTCAGCCTTTTGAGATTCAGAGCCTTGACCCCAAACTGCAACAACAGTCTTGCTATTTATTACATATTACTCCATATCCTTTACTTCATCTGCTCTCTCTGCTACTCTCTCTACCATTTCCCCTCCATGCCTTTTCCTTCTTTTCTCTCCCACATACACACTAAAAGGTGGTTGGTGGCTTTCTCCAGGAATCTGCAGGACACAGCTAGGCACCATTATTCTAAAACCATACACGTTTAAGTACGGGTGTTAACTTACTAGTTAGACAGTGATTGTGTTCAGAAACCACAACACACTCTCCCAGCATAGCCTAAACCGTGGTTTATTTAAGCAAGCCTACTTTAAAAGCCATGGTTTGAAACTGCCTTATTGCAAATAAGCCATAGTTAATATTAACCACAGTTTGTTGGGTTTGAACAACATAAGCTGCAGTAAACTGAGAATTGAAGTGAAAACTTTCAAATTCCTCCTCATGGCCGTGGCAGAGAAGGAGGAGTGTGCAAGACTGTGGGGAAGCTAGACTTCTTCCTCTCACAATAAATCATGCTTTACTGTAAAATCCAAATGTAGTTTGTGTGTCTGAGTTGACATGGGAGGGTGATACTGGCCTGGAGGGTTCAAAGGTCTAACTCAGTATAGTCTGACATGTTCAAAAGCTGACAAGCACATATTTCAGATGTAGGCGGCATGCCAGATATATATAAATCCCCACCTTCAATCGCAGATTATATCAGCATAGGTAAAGAAAGGAAACATTAATTCCCTAAACTCTTAGGTGTTTTTCATTACCAAGTCTTCCAGAGAAACAAAATCCAGATGACAAGGTTTGGCACAAAATATTATTTTTCCATCTGCACACAAATGTCTGTTAACACCATACCTCTTATTAACGTTATTCATTTGTTTGTGGAGCAATGCAGCAGACAGATTACCCATACCATCGCCATGATATATCAGTCATATGTCTATCATATGACAGGTCAGGCTACCTGTTTTTTGTTTCCATAAGAAAGGAGTGCATTTTCATGTGCTTCAAGCAGCAAGTCATGTCTGGGCTGAATACCATGTACAGAACGTGCTGTACAGACCTAGTCAAGTTATTATCTCTCAGCCCCTGTTTGGTAATACAGGGATAATAATACTGGTCTACTTTACAAAGTCACTGTAAACATTATAAAAGAATGCAGAGCATTTTAAACACACAGGTAAAAATTTTATAGGAATTACATTTTCTTTTTTTTTTTTATAATGATTTTTATTAATTTTCCACACATAAAATGAAGAACAATGTAACACAGTATTACTTCATAATCATCAATTCATAATCTTTTTTCTTTGACTTCCCCATACCTCCCTATCCCTGCATCCTTGTTTAAAATTCTTTAGCAACCCTTAAGTCCATTATCTTAGTTCTTTTTCATAAATATTTCTTAAGTTTTTTTGTTTACTGCTGCAATTCTTTACTTCTTACCCCCTGACATCTTAACATTCCTCAATTTTACAATTATTTTTAAGATATATCTTGAAGTTCTTCCAGTCCTCTTCCACTGTCTCTTTCCCCTGGTCCCGGATTCTGCCCGTCATCTCAGCCAGTCCCATAAAGTCAATCACCTTTGTTTGCCATTCTTCCAGAGTAGGTAGTTCTTGCGTCTTCCAATACTTTGCCAGTAGAATTCTTGCTGCTGTAGTGGCATACATAAAGAATGTCCTATCCTTCCTTAACACCACTTGGCCCACCATGCCCAAGAGGAAAGCCTCTGGTTTCTTAGGAAAAGTCCACTTAAGGACCTTCTTAATTTCATTATAGATCATTTCCCAGAAAGCTTTAACCTTTGGGCAGGTCCACCAAAGGTGGTAAAAAGTGCCTTCAGTCTCATTACATTTCCAACACTTATTGTTAGGCAGATGATAAATTTTTGCAAGCTTGACTGGGGTCATGTACCACCGGTAGATCATTTTCATAATATTTTCTTTTAAAGCATAACATGCAGTAAATTTAATACCGGTGGTCCATAACTGCTCCCAGTCAGCAAACATAATATCATGACCTATGTCTTGTGCCCATTTAATCATAGCTGATTTCACCGTTTCATCCTGTGTATTCCATTTTAACAGCAAGTTATACATTCTTGATAAATTCTTAGTATTGGGTTCCAACAATTCTGTTTCTAATTTTGACTTCTCTTTCTGAAATCCTATTTTCCTGTCCTGTTTAAACGTCTCATTTATCTGATGGTAATGCAACCAATCTCGAACCTTAGGTTTTAGTTTCTCATAACTCTGAAGTTTCACCCTTTCACCATCGTATTCTATAATCTCATGATATTTTGGCCATTTAGAATCCATATTAAGCTTTTTTACTTCCCTAGCTTCCATTGGTGACACCCACCTAGGGGTTTTACTTTCCAACAAATCTTTGTATCTAATCCAAACGTTATACAATGCTTTCCTTACAATATGGTTTTTAAAACTTTTATACACCTTTACCTTGTCGTACCATAAATATGCATGCCAACCAAAACTATTGTCATACCCTTCCAGATCCAAAATGTCAGTATTCTCAAGAAGTAGCCAGTGTTTCAACCAGCAGAAAGCTGCTGATTCATAGTAGAGTCTTAAGTCCGGCAGGGCAAACCCCCCTCTATCCTTTGCATCAGTTAAAATCTTGAATTTAATTCTGGGCTTTTTGCCCTGCCAGACAAATTTTGATATATCTTTCTGCCACTTCTTGAAACAGTCCATCTTGTCCACAATCTGCAGCGTCTGGAATAAAAACAGCATTCTAGGCAATACATTCATCTTAATGGTAGCAATTCGGCCTAACAAGGAAAGTTTCAGCCTTGACCATATTTCCAAATCCTTTTTAACTTCTGACCAACATTTTTCATAATTATCCTTAAATAAATTCACATTCTTGGATGTTAAGTTTACCCCCAGGTATTTTACCCTTTTTGTAATTTCCAAACCTGTTTCATTCTGGAAACTCTCTCTTTCTTCCATTGTTAAATTTTTTTCCAACACTTTCGTTTTCTGTCTGTTCAATTTAAAACCTGCTACTCGACCAAATGTTTCAATTAATTCTAATACTCTTTTAGTACTAGTGTCTGGCTGTTGCAAAGTCAATACTAGGTCATCTGCAAATGCTCTTAATTTATAATGTCTAACTCCGACCTGAACTCCTTTAACCAACTGGTCCTTTCTAATCATGTTTAACAAAACCTCCAGGACCGATATAAAGAGCAAAGGGGATATTGGGCAACCCTGTCGTGTACCTTTTTCTATAGGTATTTCTTCTGTTACCACGTTATTTACAATTAATTTGGCCTTTTGTTGAGAGTATATTGCACCTATACCGTTTTCAAAACCTTGTCCTACCCCCATCCCTTGGAGATTCTTTTTCATAAAAGTCCAACAAATGTTGTCGAAGGCTTTCTCCGCGTCCACAAAAATCAAAACTGCTTTCCTGTTAATGTCAACGTCCAGCAGCTCCAAAATGTCTATAATGTTCCTCACATTGTCTGACATATGTCTACCTGGGAGAAAGCCTGTTTGGTCCTTATGAATCTCATCTGCCAACACTCTTTTCAATCTTTTTGCCAAAATGTCTGCAAAAATTTTGTAATCCACATTAAGTAAAGATATAGGGCGGTAGTTTTTAACTTGGTTCTTCTCAGTCTCTGTTTTCGGTATAAGTGAGATGAAAGCCTCTTTCCACGATTCAGGTGCCTTTTTCCCCTTTAAAATTTCATTGCAAACTTCCTTCAATGGTTGTATCAGCCATTCTTTCAGCAATTTGTAGTATTTGGCCGTCAGGCCATCTGGTCCTGGTGATTTTCCCAATTTCATGTTTTGAATGGCACCCTCTATTTCTTGTTCTGTTATTTCCTCATTTAAGATCCTTTTACTTTGTTCTGAGATTTTTGGTAAACCGTATTTTCTGATGAATTCTTCTATTTCTTGCTCGTTGGTTGGCCCTTGTGCGTACAATTTCTTAAAAAAGCTTTGAAAACAATTGTTAATCTCGTTGGGTTTGTGGATAATCTTTCCATCCATTTCTAAACTTGTTACCGTGTTCATTTTCTGCCTTTTTTTCAATTGCCATGACAGAAGTTTCCCACATTTATCCGCTGACTCAAAAGTTTTTTGTCTCATTTGCTTTATCTTCCATTCTATTTGTTGGTTCATAAGTTCCATGTATTGCATCTGATGAAACTTTATTTCTCTCAAAATCTCATGAGACTTTGGTTTAGACCTCAACTTCTTCTCTCCTTCTTTTATTTTTTCTAAAATTTTTTCCTTCTTTTCATTTTGTTGCTTCCTCTTAATAGAATTTTGTTGAATTAGGAAACCTCGCATCACGGCTTTGCTTGCGTCCCAGATTATTCTTTTTTCCACATCTGTTTTCCTGTTGATCTCAAAATAATCTTTTAATGTTTTAAGGGCCTTCTTATGGATCTCTTCATCCTTGAATAGGGTGTCATTCATTCTCCATCTAAAGGAACCAGTTGTTGTTAGTTTCATCTCCATCTTGACCGCATTATGGTCGGAGCACGTTTTTGGGCAGATTTCTACTTTTTTTGTTCTTGACGCCAGACTACTAGAAATCCAAATTTGGTCTATTCTTGTCCATGTCATTTTTGCTTCAGAGAAGAAGGTTCCCTCTCTCTCTAGAGGATTCTTTATTCTCCAAATATCAATCAAGTCCATAGTTTCAGTCATTTCGAAAAAGATCTTTGGTAGTCTCCCTTCTTTTGAAATCACTTGTCTCTGTGCTTTATCCATGTTTGTTGAAACAACTCCGTTCATGTCTCCCATCATTAGGATTTTATAGTCTAAAAAGTCAACTAATGTCTCATGCAACTTCCTAAAGAATTCGGCCTTCCCTTCATTTGGGGCATAAACTCCCACAATTAATATCTTTTCTCCTTGAATTTGTATTTCAATTGCCAGGTATCTTCCTTGTTCATCTTTAAATATTAATTTTGGGGCCAACTTTTCCTTTGCATAAATCACCACACCTCTTTTCTTTACTTTGTCTGATGAGATGAATTCTTGACCGAGTCTCTTATTTATTAATAATTTCCTGTGTATCCTGGCAATATGGGTTTCTTGCAAACATATTATGTCTAATTGTTCTTTCTTCAAAATGTGAAAGACCTGTCTTCTTTTCCGAGGAAGGTTCAAACCATTACAGTTCCAACTAAGGAGTTGCAGAGACATTTTGTATTTAGGTAGCTGTTCCTCCAACTGCTCCAAGCTTCTGCTCTTCCTCCGATGGTGGTAGTGAAAGTCCAAATGACAGATTTGCTATATCGGGTGGTTCCCTCTCCTCCACGGTTCCTTTCTGCAAATCCTCCAGATACTTCTCTAGAAATAGTTCTTTGTCCTGAATTGTTTTTATTTTAATCTTCCTTCCATTGAAGTTAAAGGACAATCCTTGTGGAAATTCCCATCTGAATGGTATGGTGTTTTTCTTCAGCAGGTCTACTAAACTCTTGTAATATGTTCTCACCTCTAAAATGTATTTAGGAATGTCCTTAAAAATCTGTATCTGACAATTTTGGATCACCAATGCCTTTTGGTAATGCAAATTCAGTATTCTATCTCTTTCTTCTTTTGATCTCAATGTAATTAAGCAATCCCTTGGTTTTTTGTCCTGCCTTCTGCCCAGTCGAAAGGCTGAAATTATCTCAAGTTCCTCATCTTCCTCCCATTCTTCCCGCCAAAAAGTTATAATGTTCTCTGTGAGAAATTTCACAAGGTTGTCCCCTTCCACTTCAGGCACCAATCTAAATTTTAAATTCTTCTCTTTACGTTGAAGTTCCAGTAAGGAGAGGGCTGCATCATGCTCATTCACTTTTTTAACAATAGGCCCAAATTTTTCCCTTGTCTCTTCAGCTGTTATTTTTGCACTTTCTGCAATCTTTCGTGTTTCTGAATTTTCCTGGATTAATCTATTTATAGAATCTGTGTTCGATGCGACACTAGCCGTATTCACATCCAACCTTGTTGTCAACTCTGTTAATTTTTTAGAGTTCTCTGTCGAAAGTTTTGTCAATGCTTCCAGGGATTGATTTATTTTAAGTAGAGCCTGAGTCATAGGATCCATAGAAGCTGGTGTTTTTTCCTGCACAGCTGCAGTTCCTGATATAGAGGCCCTTTTCTTGTGAGCTTGTTTTGATTTCTGCCTTGTTACTATCTCATCTGTAGGGGCACTCATATCCTCAAGGTCGTTCTCACAGAGTTGATTCCCAAGTGGAAAATCCCACTGTTACTTTTTCAAGTGCAACAGTTTCAGATAGAGCCCTCTAGAGGGAGCATTCAATTGTATCCAAATGGCAAAGATGGAAAAACAACAAAGAAGCAAGGGAATACAACAGTAGCCAAAAGTTTCCAATATCCAAATTGTAAAGTCTCTATTTTTCTATATGGCCAGAATGCAACAAAGTACATCTAAGGTCCGATAACTTTTTTTGCAAACAAGTCCCCACTTCTCAGAGTTTGACAGACCACGTCCCAGGTGTCTTGTTTGGGCAGCCCGACCCCAGGGGATTTGGCAATGGAAGTTCTTAATTTTCCATTAATTTTCCAGCAGATAACAACGTTCCAATCCCTTCCCCCCTTCTCCTGCCAGTCTGGGGGGAGGTTTTAAGTCCGATGTCAGTTTGACAGCTTAAAAAAATTAGAAAGGTTCCCTTTAAGTGCAGCTTGATTTTCGTTGCTTTATTCCTTCTGCAGTTCCGGGGAGGCAGACTTCCTTAATTTTTGCCTTTCCCGTTTTCAGCCAATTTTATTTTTTTTTAAAAGTCCCGTTACTTTTCCAATCTTACTCACGGGTGTTGTGGTCAAATTCCAATTGCAGGAAGGAATCGGCGCTCTCCGCTCATGGCGACGCGGCTTCACTCCGCTAGCTGGGTGACGACTCTCAGCACCGCGCTTACCCCGATGCCGCTCCGAAGCCTTTAAAAAGGCTCCCTCACAGTACCGGGGGGCGCAAAAGGTGCCCACCGAATCTCCTTTGTTCACAGGCTCCGCGCCTGTGATTTTAGGGGTCCCCCGCTTGCCGTAGCGGGTAAGACCCGAACTAACGGAGCAGTCCTGCCTCGGAGCTCGAGGCTCGGACCGCCATTAAGCGCTGGCGCCGACCGGAAGTCTATAGGAATTACATTTTCATATTCTCATCCTTATTATTATTGTTGTTGTTTCGAATCAATTTAACCAATCAATCAAATCAATTTAGAGGCAGTAATGCTTTTGAAAACCAGTTGTTGAAAACCATGGGAGGGGAAAGTGCTCTTGTGCTCATATTCTGCTCTCTGCTTTCCCACAGGGAACTGGGCCACTGTGAGAACAGGATGCTGGACTTGAAGGGCAATTGGCCTGATCCAGCAACCTATTCTTCTCTTGCCCTTTTTCCATATGGAGCCAGATGTGTTTAATGTATGCTCCTTCACCTTTTAAAAAGTACAGTGGTACCTCGGGTTAAGAACTTAAATTTGTTCTGGAGGTCTGCTCTTAACCTGAAGCACCACTTTAGCTAATGGGACCTCCCGCTGCTGCCGTGCCACCACCGCGTGTTTTCTGTTCTCATCCTGAAGCAAAGTTCTTAACCCGAGGTAATATTTCTGGGTTAGCGGAGTCTGTAACCTGAAGCATCAGTAACCTGAAGCGTATGGAACCAGAGGTACCACTGTAAAATAAAATCCCCTCCGTCTAAATAAACAGGCTCATTAGCACAGGATTGCTATCCTATGCAGATGACTCCATAGTAAGTGCTAATGAACTCAGCGTGACTTACTTTTGAATAGGCATGCTCTAGGATTTTGTGGTGCGGCAGAAACAATATCTATGTCCCTATAATGAAAAGAGCTAAGTGCATCCCCAATTAAGAATAAAATACACAATTCGAAATTTGAAACTACGCTAGGAAAGTAGGTAAATCAAGGCAGTTCCTCGTACCAATTATGTGGCCCAATTCTGCATCCCAGATTATGCATGAATTTTCTACTGATCAAAACAGGAATTGGGGTGGGGGGAGGGTGTTAGGCACACTAGGGCCCAATTCCCGTAAGGCTCTTTGGCTCTAAGTAATCAGAGGTTACAATTAGGGGGGAAGTGTGCCTGCCAGTACAGCACGTAATGTTTCAAAATACTTGCCTCTTATCATCATTATATGCCAACAGGCAACAGTAACCAGAAATACAACTGCCTGCTCCTCCAACACACAACCCCAAAAGTATCCTTCGTAATCTCTCAGACAAAGGCCTTGGAGCTACGGGAGCTCAGCCAGGGAAACAAGAAACCAGAATAGCATGAACATGTAGTAACCTCAACGTACATGTTCTCTTCTTACCACATCCCCCCCACCCCGTCTCACCTTTTACTGTCTCCTGCCTTGTGTTCTTTTATCCAACTGTCTCCTGAATAATTTTTTTCTGCCTGTGAGATGTCTCTGCTCTTTCCCTTCTATCCACCTTTTGCCAACACCGAGCCAAACCTTCACATTTCTCAGAACAGCCTTTGCCAATTTGGTGCCCGTCAGATGTTTTCTGAACCAGTTGTGCTGGCTGGGGCTGATGGGAGTTGTAGTCCAAAACAGCTGGAGGGCACCAGGTTAGCAACGGCTGCATTGGCTGCCTTAGAACCTGAATCGGCCTACTCTCCTCCACTGCAGCCTCTCAGAGCACTGCCCACCATGAGCAGCTGTCCAAGCTCCCCCTTTGAACATTTCAGATAACTTTTTCTTGGTTTGGCTCACTCTTGCCATCCAAGGGGAGCGTGTGCATGTAGCGGGGCTGGATCCTCCACCCACTTCTTGGCAGCATCACAAAAGTGGCTTTTTCATTGCTGCTTATTGTGTTGATGTCTCTCAGTTGAACAATACACTCCATCCTTCCATTCTTGCTGTTGTGCAGTTCCTTTTCCATACTGGGGGAAGCCAGAAAAGTCATATACTTTTCCCTTTTAAATGTTCCAGTTTATGGCTGTGTTAGGGTTAAATTCCAGACAATGCATGCAACTTTCTGGACGCTCCCTGCCTCTGGAGAGTGTTAGTACTGTATGTTTCCTTTCCCCGTCCCGGCAAATATGTATTTATTCCTCTTTTTCTCTCCCTGCCACCAACTTCAGCTCCTTCTGCTTGGTGTAAAATGATTTATTCCATGCACCCTTTCTCATTTGTTCATCCTCTGGGCTGGGGGCTCCCTGCATGTGATTTTCTCACCCCCTCCCTGAAAGCTGGTTGCCCCACGACCTCTGTGCACTCCCACTGTATATTAAACTTGTTTTATGTAAAACAAGCAAATGAAAAACACTGCCAGCCAAATGCAGAAGGATCTCCAAATCTGGCTGGCAGTACTTTCCCAATAATGCACAAGTGAATCCATTTTTGACAATGCCCTAAACTGTAAGCTAGTGAAAAATGTCATATTCGGTTTGGGCTCTAATGCAGCAGGGGAAGGAGCATCAATTTAGATGGCTATTGTTATTTTAAGCATTCTCCACATCTCATCATTAGCTGCTCAGCTATGTTTTGAATATTGCCCTATTTTTGTTTAACTTGCTGCCAGTTTATCTGTAAGGAAGAGGTAATTTTGTTATATTACCACAAAGTTTTTTCTGGTTATTTTTTTTTTTTAAAAAATGGTTATGACCAGTCTAACACCTGTGTCAGCTTTGCTCAGTTTACACAGGTCTCTAATTATATATTTAACTAGAACATGAATGACCTAATCCAATCCGGCAATTGGCAAAGCTTGTGAAACAAAATGCATACATGAGACAGATCCCTGCCTGACCAGAGCTCTTTAAATCTGTCTTCTTCGCAAGAGATTTCCCCTTTGCTTTGCCTCACTTTAGATTCTCTGTTCTGTTAAATCACAGCCTTTCTGCATCAGACTAGCTATAGGTTCATACTGATGCTTTCTACACAGGGAAGCTGCACAGCCTCATGACATATCACCTGTGTTGATAAAGAATTGCCTCCTGAAAACCAGAGTGGGAAGCATCACAAAATTTGTTACATTTAGGTGACAAATTATCAAAAGAGATACAGTGGTATCTTGTTTACGAACTTAATCCGTTCCGGAAGTCCGTTCTTAAACCAAAACTGTTCTTAAACTGAGGCGCACTTTCCCTGATGAGGCCTCCCACCACCGGTGCTCTTCCACCGTTTGGCTTCCGTTCTTAGACCGAGGTAAAGTTCTAAAACCAAGACACTATTTCCGGTTTTGAGGAGTTTGTAAACCGAATCATTCTTCGAACAGGACTGTTCTTAAACCGAGGTACCACTGTATCCACGTACAGGCAGTCTAGTGAACAGATTGTAGACTTGTTTTTAAAATATCTGAAGAATTTATATCACTGTAACCTATAATCAGCAGAGAACCTGTTGGCAGTGCCAATGCTGGGTGCTGCCCAGAGACAGGGCCTTCTCAGTGGCAGCTCTCCATTTGAGGAATGCCTTCCCTGTCAAAGTATGTCTGTCTCCATCATTATTAACTTTCAGAAACATTCCTGTTTACCTAGTGATTTGACGGCTGAAAGATACTGTTCCTGCCAACGTTGATCCTAATTCGATGTGAGGATGATTATTTTTAAGTGTGTTTTGATTTTATTTTTAATTGTACCGTGTTATCACTTTTCTGCTGCCGCCCCAGATTCCTTAGCAGGAAGGTGGGACATAAAATTATCATCAACATCATCATATCCTACCTTTCAAGTTAAGGTTTCACAACATTATTATTATTTATTAAATTTGTATACTGCCCTTCATCTCAAGATCCCAGGGTGGTTATGACTAGCATGATCAATATTAATAATATAAAATCAGCAAACCTTTTAGAAAATAACCATTTCAGATATGTTTAGGATTGTAAATATAAACATTTTTGACACGTTTGATTCATAACTTTAGTATGCCATATTCAGCTACTATTTGGCTATACAATTCCATTGACCGGGGAGAATCAGTGAATTTGAGAAAGGTATCCTCTGTTGCATTAGACCACCTAAGTATTTTATTATCCCCTCTGACACTAAACATTTTAGATGGTAAATGCATGAATTTAATCTTGATTTCTTTGGCAAGACCAGAGTCAGCTTGAGGGTGAGGTGGTCGCGGTCAGTTTGCTTTCCTATCTCAAAATTTAAGACAAGAATGCTCAAGTCACTGGAAATTTGAGTATGTCTGAACGCATAAACAGAAATAAACTCATGCCATTTATCCCCCATCCATGAAACATTCAAGTCAAGTTTTATTGCGGCAAAAGCCAGCGACACAGAACACCACAAGATCAAACAAAAGGAAATCAACAACAGCATCAAGAGGAAAAAAAAATTACACAAGGGAACATGAAACATTTAAAATATACGGTCCATTTTGATTAGCAAATTTCAGCACACATTTCCCAGTGAAATTACAGTATGAGTATCTTTTGATTGTCGACAATACCCAGCCAGTTCCTCTACAGTATACTGTCTTCAGCCTGGAATAACACTCAGGGCTGTTTTGGGCTCAATTGCCAGTCCAAGCATTCAGATCATCTATAAGAATTGGAAATGCTAAAGGAGCCTTGGCTCCAATCTTATTTAACCTATACTATATTTAACCTATAAATCTGAGCCCAGTATCTCCCCATCCTCCTAAACGAAGCACCACTCAAGTTTACATCTTCTTATATGCAGAGGATGTCATCTTAATCTCACAAACCTGGTTAGGACTTAGCATTACTTAATTTCTCTTCACAAAATGTAGTAAATTATGTTCCGGGAGCCATACAAGCATACACTACAAAAGTTGTGAATCAGATTTTCAATCTGGTTCCCTGGGCTTAAATTTTCTCCATGAGACTGATACAGAGCAGACCTAAACATGTTGTTAGCACTGCTCTCAATCTTGAAGTTGAACCTAGTTCATTTATCATGGATATATGCCATTATTGGCTCCTAATCTGCTCTATATCAGTCTCATCTGTCTCTCCCAGTCTCCAGCATATCCCAATTCCCAGTTCTTTTTTGTCTGTGTGTAAATGAGAGTTAATGGGAAATATTTGTGTTGCTATTTTGTCCCCTTTATATCTACCACCCTCAAACTCAGTGCAAGTCAAATCTATGGTTAAACAGGTAATAAAAGATATGGATGTGCAAGAGGTACATGCATCAGTTAATGGGCCATGTTCACTAGGCATGACTTGTTCACCATAGCTACATTTTCTAACAATACCTAAGTGCAGAATAGCAGCTGTGTTGGCATGTTTTAACATTTTAGCCTTCAATATCCTAGATTGCAGACTTGCTGAACTTGCTTTCAAGGATCAATGCTGTCCTTGCAGTCATTTAGAGCTTGATACTGTCACCTTTTGTTTTTCAACTGTAGGAGTTTGAGAACACATGATTTATTTTCTTATGAGGCAGTGTCCTGGTCAGTCCTTAATTCTGAGCATCTTCAAGGAGGTTTCTATTAATTAATAAACAGGTAGCAATATATCTGGATGTTGTAATATCTCCCAGTCCTGCTATTATTGTTAGTTCCTAGTCATTCATTTTTCTGAGGCTGTGATTTTGTATTTTTTATATATATATTGTACATCTTTAATGGTTGGTTGATCATAATAGGTTAGATTGATTGACTTAAGACAATAAAAAGACAGAATATAAACGAAAATGCAATTAAGTGGGAGGAAAGCATACTAGCAGAATACAGAAACTACTCAGCCTTATACAGTCTCAAAAATTCTCTGATATTCTTAAGAGTGGCACATAAAAAGCCAATAATGTAACTAAAGAATCATTGGCATCAACACAGGAGGAGAAAAATATTGAACCGGCTAAAACACATGCCTAACTGACTTAAGATTTCTTGAACAAGGTGAAAGTCCCATTTCGGAGAACTATATCTGAATCTTCCAAGTAATCCTGACAACAATAAATGCATAGTATCGTTTCAATCAGAAAATTCTAAGTTTGCATTCAAAAATTTGTTGACGCCCTAGCAAGTCATCTAATCCCCCCCCCCAATACTGTTTACTGGTGTATTTAAAAAGAATTAAACTGCCAAGCTTGCCTAACACTGTAATTGCAATTGTGATCCATTCATTTTTACCAATGAGTTTATGAAACAGAACATTTTCTGTGGAAAAATAAAGCGGTGGAAAAATTGTCTGCAAAATTTTCCACTCCACATCACTGGTTAATAGGCACAGATATGCTTGAGCCTTGTAGCTGTGTACTCCATCCTCAAACCATTGTTTCAAAATCCTGGAAACTACAATTAATTGAAGACTTTCTGAGTTAATCACAGTGGGAGGGGAAGGAGTGGCAAAAGGACAGAACATACAGACCCAAGGCTTGTGAATCCAAGGTGTCCATGTCTAAATCGGGTCAGTTTTTCTTTATATTAAAATTTATCACTGGCCTTTCAAAAAATCAAGGACGTTCACAGATATTAAATACACAACAGTACATAGCACATTACATTTGTTTGTCACATTCAAAAAAGTCTCAAAGCAACTTAATAAAATAAAATACCAGCAAGCAAAATCAATCCCAAGCCGAAGGAAAAATAAAACAAACAAAACTTTCTGAGTGGCTTACAATTAAAACACACACATAGATTACTTTTTGTCCTGGAATTCTAGGTGCATTTGCAAACAAGAGTTGGGCTAATATGAGATTAATACTAGCATTACACTGTCTGGATAAGCAAAAAGCTCTTCATGTCACAAACCCAACACCAGGCAGGCCTTCCTGGGGAGAGCATTCTATAGACGTGATAAAAAAGAATACAGTTGCTCCAATCACCACTTGTCATAGTTCAAGTGGTGGAGGAACGAACAGAAAGGCATCAAGCAGGATTTAACACCTGGGCAGGTTAATGGAGAAAAATAGCCCTTATTCCCATACTAGAAATGGGGAGCTGAGACTAAGACACAGCCTGTGTTTGCACATAATGATAAACCAAGAACATTGATTAAATAAACAATACTATGCATGCACCAGCCAATGCTATGCATGCACCAGCTATGAGGTGGGTAAACAAACTAGGAAGAGGAGAGCTTAGCCTTTCACCTGAACCTAGAATTGTTACTTATTTTTCCCTAACAAATTGCAACAGCTAGCCAACCTTAAACCATAGTTTGTTGTTGGATTACGATTCCTAGCTTGTTAGGGAGAAACTAACCATGATTCCAGTTCAGACAACACCTTCCTGGCTTTTTTAGCCACTTGCACGACAAGAGGAACGATGTGGGAGTGATTCTTCACCCATGGTTCTTGGCTTATTGCTATGTCTGAACACAGCTTGAATTCTTGCCCAAATTTCACAGATTTTAAGTTTCCCAGCTCTGTCACAGGCCTTTAATAACTCTGAAAGTCATCAGAGCCTGTTTCCTAGGTCTTCAACCAGTGCTAAGCCTAATAAGCTGAAGACTTCAGTACAAAGTTGTGCCTGCATAGGGCAAGAAGGAATAGAAAAGTGATCCAGTCCCCTCTACTGAAAGAAAAACTGCTAACAGATTAGTTGGACATCCTAGCCACAACAATCTGTATCAGAGCACTCCACAAAATTGTCAAAGACCAGCAGAATTATTTCTTCCTCCGCAACACCCCCTAAAATCAAAAGAGAACTACGCAAGAGACCTCTAATGCTATTACACTCTTTTAACCCACTCTTATAAAAGGCAAGTGCCCATGGCTATCGACCCCAAGGATCTCCGCTACTAAAGCACACACAGTACATATAGCAAAGGGCACTACTACTGCTTGTGATAAAGACACCCCTGAGCTCCATTTGCAAACAAACTGCCACCCCCAACACCCGTTTAGAACACCCTACTAAAAGCTGCCCTATTGTCCGCTGCAGGCTGTATTGACTAATTAGAGCTGAACAGGCTTGTGATAATGCTCAGCTCCTGATAAGAATTTCTCAAAGCTTCCTAGGTCGATTTCTTTGGCTCCCAGCCAGGCATGATTACATAGTCATTCCACTGCACAGCAATACACAGCCATTCCACTACAGAGCAATGAAGCACCGCAAAGAAGATCAAGCAACCATGCCTGATCCAGAAGAACCCAAATGGTTTGTTTCTCCGCCGCCGCACACAAAGGCAAACCATCTCAGTTCAAATATTTTTAATCACAGGAGCAATCCTTGGTCAGAAAGCCTTTGCCTTAGGCTTGGCTGTCTGCCAGGATGATATAATCATTCTACATCCTGAGGGCTGTACAAAAAAGGAAGGTGCTTGAAACATAAGAACCTGCTAGGGTGACTTGTGCAGTGGAGACCAGAGCCGACTTTGATCTTTCTTGCATGAAACTACAATGACTTGTTCCTGATGAAGGGGCCTGTAGTACCTACGGTTCTAAGAAAACTCAAGACACGTTAAGAAAAGAATCAGGATTTTCCTCTAAAATAAAAATTAGTTTTTCATCTGTCTCCACATTTGGTTAATAGACAGATGGAAGTCAGCAGGAACCACCTGCTGAGAGCAATGGTGAATTATAGCAATGTTGTATTCAGAAAAAATAGCTGAGCAGGAAAGTGCCCAGTTCAAATCTGATCTCAGTCTTGGTACACACGTAATGGGGCCTGATCAACTGGCCATAGCTGGTGATAGCTGACATTCTGAATCAACAGTGCTATGGTTTGGCATTATGTGGACGAGCCTGTACTTCCACACATCCTTTCTCCTTCCTTATGCATTCTGATTCCACTTATTACTTCCAGTTCACTGGCAGACCATAGTTTACATCAACCCTCCACCCAGAGCCCTCATGGGCTACCACTGACAAAGAAAGAAAGAAAGAAAGAAAGAAAGAAAGAAAGAAAGAAAGAAATGCTCCATACTTTCATCAAAATATAACAAGGTGGAATACAACAGAAAAGAATAAAATCAAGAAAATAACCATGAAAACATAATTTAAAACATCTATAAATACTGAAAGATTTAAAAAGTAAGTTTATATTGTAAACGCCTGTCTAAACAATAGTTTGCAAAAGATTTCTAAAAGAAGGGGGGGGACTCTTTGTACTAGTAGGGAGTTCAACAGAGTAGGGCCCACCATATCCAAGGCTTGGTTCCTTGGAAATGTCCCAAGGCTCCATACCAAGCTCAAATGATCAGAGAATTATTGCTCCCAGTGACTTTTGAAAAAGGCCTGTATGTGTCCACAACAAAAACCTATTTTTCAAACCTTTAATATGCAAAGATTACAGACAGAACTGTATGCACAAGTCACAGTTTCCATAAAACTGCCCTGGCAAGAGTGCAAGAGGCTCTCCAATCCAAGCCTGAAAGCTGCAAGCTCTCTATTTCAGATGTACCAGCAACAGCTCTATAAAGGTGGAGAGATGCAGCTGGGGGCGGAGAAGAGAAGGAGAAGTGGAACAGGGAGTAAGTCACCTGCTACTGACAAATAGGGGCAAAAACTATTGCAGATCAAATCTTACTAGGCACTATAAGTAACCTACCTAGGTATTGCCAAATACACTAAGGAACAGGTCGGTTTTGCCACACACACAAAAATATCCATGCATGAATACATGCTATGAGTAAATGCTCTAACACAACAGAAGCAATTTTCTTTTGAGATATGCTCGCTATCTCACCAGCTTCAGTTTAATATAGTCATAAAATAAGCACTGCTCACATATGCAATGAAAAATGAGCATAATAAAAAGTTGCTTATGATCACAGCCCAAAAAGACATATACTCCGAGAGCCTCTAGTGATATTTCTCACTCCAACAGATCCCCATTAGATGAAGAACTATCACTAACGACTCTAGAAGGGAGCCAGGGGTGGGGAAAGTCAGGAAGGATTTGGTGCTCCTACAGCATTTTAGAGGGTCCAAAGTACTACACATACATTCCCCCAATATTGCTTGCAACAGCTCTGCAAGGTTCACGGAAAGCTGCCTTGTAGTGTGGCAGAACCTAGCTCAGTTATCGTCTACACCCTAACTCATGGTGTTTTAGGCAGGGGTCTCTCCCAGAGATGCCCAAAGCATGGAAAACATGTACACTACCACTGAATTATGACCTTTTTCCTGTCAAAAGCTGAAGAACCAGAACTCCCCACACTATAGGACTAGCCACCCACTCTTAACTACTGAGCTAACTACCAGTATGACTATCCATATATTGCAGGCAGGATCTGAGGCCAAGAGAGAGAGAATGGCTTGCCTAAGGCCATCTAGTGAGCTCATGGCTAAATTGAGATTTGACTCCAGAGATCTCCGCCTGATAGCAAACTCTGAAGCACTGTGCTACATCAGCTCTAAATGTGTGCTCAACCCCTCAAAGGTTACCCAATTGACCCCAAACTCTTCCTTGGACATTTTTTTCCAGCGCAAACGAGGAAGCAAGTAACTGCCCAGATTTGGTCATGTGTTTGTGGCATGCATACCGAGTGCATTCAGAAGGTACAGTGGTACCTCTGGTTAAGACCTTAATTCGTTCCGGAGGTCCGTTCTTAACCTGAAACTATTCTTAACCTGAGGTACCACTTTAGCTAATGGGGCCTCCCGCTGCCGCCACGCAATTTCTTTTCTCATCCTGAAGCAAAGTTCTTAACCCAAGGTACTATTTCTGGGTTAGCAGAGTCTGTTACCTGAAGCATATGTAACCTGAAGCATCTGTAACCCGAGGTACCACTGTACTTAACTGCCCTATTTCCCAAGCTTGGTGACGGATTAAATGTTCACCCTACTAACACTGTGCTAACTAGAGGGAATTAAACCAAAAACACCACCTCTTGTTTTCATCCAGAAGAAGGGGAAAAAGAGGACAGAAACCTTAATGAAGCTTTAGTTAACATGCTAAAGGACACAGCAGGTTATCTCTTTCTGGATCTCTTCCTGGGCCACACTCCCTATTGCCAGGCTATAGCCCTTTCCAGGCTTGCTCTGTGTTCTCAGCAAGTGCTTTTGGATGGCTGGAATGTGTCCCTGAACTGAGATAGTTCCTCAATCGCCTGGATGAAGAGATGGGCTGGGGGGGGGGTGTAACCAACTTTACAAAGGTGTCACATTTTTGCTTCTCACCTCACCCACCACTAGTATAGTGGTGCCCCGCAAGACGAACGCCTCGCAAGACGGAAAACCCGCTAGACAAAAGGGTTTTCCGTTTTGGAGGCGCTTCGCAAAACGAATTTCCCTATGGGCTTGCTTCACAAGATGAAAATGTCTTGCGAGTTCCTGCGGGGTTTTTTCCCTTCCCCCCCCCCTTTTCCTAAGCCCTAAGCTGCTTATCAGCTGATCCGCTGATAAGCCGCTTATCAGCTGATCCGCTAAAAGCCGCTAAACCGCTAATAGCGCTAATCCGCTAAGCTGTCAATGGGCTTGCTTCGCAAGACGAAAAAACCGCTATACGAAGAGCCTCACGGAACAGATTAATTTCGTCTTGCGAGGCACCACTGTATGTGGTACCTGAAAGGGGGCCCATATGGGAAGGGTGCCCTCGAACTGAAGAAGGTTCTCTATCCTGACATTTGGGCAGAACTAAACTTCCAAAAGTATTCCAGAATTTCTTTTAACAGAGAGCAAGATAACAAGTCACTGCCTGGATACTTGCTGACCAAATGTAGAATGCTGTGCAATTCTAATCCTTCAATTGCATACACAATATACTGCCTCAATTTCTGCCCTTGTTCGATCTAAATACAGCAGCAGAAAACCCATCAGCTTAAAAATAGTTGTGTGCAGCAAGTGTACACAAAATGGTCGGATCTTCTATAGAAAGGTTACCAGACTCAGATTCATTTCAAGCCAATTAAGGAACAGGAGTATGGAAACTTGACGTCAGAGTTATTCCTAATTACAGAACTCACTAAAGCACGTTCTGTACTTCTGCTGGAACCAAGAGTTACATGTTTATAGTAGCGTTCTAACCCAAAAGTCCATTCACCGGATCAAAACAGAGCATAATGTACACTGTAAGAGACTCTGCAGAGTTCACAATAGCATGAAAACAACTCACAAATGATTGGCATACTAATCGATTGCCAAGTCTACTGTTTGCCTTTCTTAACAAACAAACATCAAATATTCCATTGTCAATAAAATTTGCATATAGATTTGAGAGGGATGGGGGGGGAGAGCAAGGTACTGTGACACCTTAAAGACAAACAGACATTGTGGTATAGGATTTTGTGGGCTACAGCACATCCCTCACATCTGATGAAAAGAGCTCTAATAAATAAAAGCTTATATACCACAGTAAGTCTGTTCATCCTTAAGACAGTTCTTTTTGCTACAAAAGACCAACATAGCCACTCCGCTAGAATTTGTGCAGAGTGCTACTTTTACAAGATCATATTGTAGTCCATTTTATACGTTCCTTTCCAGCTCTGGTGCCCAATTTCCCACAGCCTGTCAAATTGCCTTCTACGTTCTGCGAAAAGTGCAGACATGAAAAATTAGCATGGAACAGTGCAATTCTGTCTTCAATAAAGGACTAAAGGGCTTGCTCACTAAATCCAGTAAGATTTTCCTGATAGCAATCAGATTTTCCTGTGTAAAAAAATGCACACCTCATCAAGTGAGAAAACACATCAAGCATGGTAAATAGGTGGCTTTAAAAGACACTCTTGTTACCAGAGCACCATCAACTGTCAGAAAATCAGAAAGCGTATATGTTGTCTGACTTTTGAGTTGATTCTGAGGCATATTCTGTGGCAACAGCGTGCCCTTTCCACCTTAAGAAAGGGGAAGAATACTTGCAAGAGAATCTGTTGTACTTCCTAAGAAGTGCACAAACACAGAAAAGGAACAGTGACTTAATATGAATGACAATGAAAATTCTTTCAGATTTTTGCCCTGCATACATCTTCTCTCCCAAAAAAGTTACAGACACTATTATTGCAACCTCACATTTGTGTATCTTATACTATGTACTATAACTCCCAAAAGAACTTCCTATTAACTGCAAATTGAACATCTGACTCCTGCAGATGAAAATATTTGCAAAACCAATACTTGACTCTTAACTTTCAACCACAGAAGCTTCATAAACTTCCTGAATTAGCACCTCCATTATTAGTTCAAAGCAATCCCCGCCCCCACGGCCTCAAGTGTTATTTATTAAGATTTTCAAGCCACTCCATCTACTATAGAGACAACAATAGCTGACCACCTAGCTATAGTAAAATTGTGCCCCATCCACAAAAACTCAATGGTAAAAATTCAGACAGCAAGATGGTAGAAACAGGGCTGGGAAAATCACTGGTTTGCTTATTACCTCAAGCGTCTAAAATCCTAGCATAACACCTACATGCATAATGAAGCTATTCTTTCATTCTGAAGCTTTTAGCACACAGTGCCTCAAGCCTTTGTGGAACAGGTGGGTTAAACATTAAAATGGACAAATAAGACAGAGAGACAGAAACTACCAGTGGTAAGTTCCTCAGGGCAGGGACATGTCTAGGGGAAGAGGACTGGCGTATACAGTTCTGTGATACACCATGTACATTCCTGCCTGAAACCCCGGAGAGCTGCTGTCATTCAATGCAAACAACACTGAACCAAAGGGGCCAATGGTCTGACTCTGTATTAGGCAGTATCCTAAGTCCCTATTCATTTTCTCAAAAAAAGGGGGGGAGCTGCTAACACATTCAAATTTATTAATCTTAAACACCATCCACAACAAGAGTTCAACACCCACTAAGTATATTGCCTACCATGCACACCCAATTTCAGATGTGTCTAAGCCCTTCATAGTTATTCAGAAAAGGTCAAACAATACTTTGCCAGATATACTGTAAAACTATATTCTCTGGGATAGGAAATCTAGATCTTGTTTTAAGTTATCCCAAGGAGGAGCAGTTGTTCTCCGCTTGACCTACTATCGGATGGACTCTCAGCTCAGGGAACAACTAGATGCAAATCAGAAGGTCCCAGATTACGATCTTCTGTGTTTCTTTGTTTAAATTAACAGCAGCAGTCCGCCCAGGCAAATTGGGATCATGACTACAGTGCTCGGAATGGAAGGTAAATCCTGTGCCCTTTCCATTTAAAATCATGCAACATCTGTTAAGGTTTTCCCCGGGGCAAATAGTGTAATGTGAGGGGGGTCATGATACAGAGGAAAATCCTGCCCCCAGTGCCAGAGTCGTAATCTAATGAGAGTGGCAGTTTTATTTAAATTTAATAGAGATTCTAACTCTGGATCACCCATATCACATTTAGTTAAGGCCTGTGTTTCCCTACCTTTTTCTCTCACTTGAAAATTACTGAGGGTCTTGGTAGACCACTTAATAATTGCTCTGCCTGTTATAGCACTTATAATATGCTATGCTGGATGCTGCATAGTTTAAAACTGTATTTTACAGACACGCTAAGGACCATCTGAACAAAGCTCACAGACCACTGGTGGTCCACAGACCCTGGTTTAGCCCTCAGAAGTTGCAACATGAGCATTAACCATTTTTTATACATGCCTGGCAGTTTTGATAGTAAGAAACAATATCTGCTTGCAGCATTAAATGTTGTGCCCTTAAGTATTACTGTATTCCAGACTTAAGCAGTTGTACATGCATCTTAAAACAATGCTGTGGGTGGGGTAGGGAGGAATCAAAAGAAAAAGAAAGGAAGCTTCACATACTATCCTCTAAAACAGCAAATTCTGCCATCACCTGATTTTTAGTCATAGTGCTTCAGTGTCAACACTGATAACAAGTTGCTTGCAACATCTTCTAACAGTCATTTGTTAACAACATGGAAACTATTGGCAGAAATTACAAAGACACCCTTTTCTCCTCCTAGGTATTCTCCCTTCCCACTCTTCCTCTGAAGAACTAGAGGTAGCCAAACATCACTCCAGGCCAGCTGTGGAATCCAGTACTAAGGTGACATGGGAGAAATTCATCTCTTGAACCTCTGGTGGGCCAATGCAATAAGCTCACAGTGTAATCCTATGCATGCCTAGTTAGAATTAAGCCCTACAGAATTCAATCAGATCTACTTCCCACTAAGTGTGCGTAAAACTGTAGACTTAATGTTCTTTTGAGAACTATATTGAGATAATGGGGACTGTACATCAGATCATTCCCAATATAACCACGTCTGACTCTTGATTTAGAACTCAGTCCCATTTAAGAAACTAGTATTCAATGAAACACCATTTGTGTTAAAGTTTTATTGTACTGTACTATATGACTTATACCAGTTTTAGACTTTGAATAAAACACCTCGGTTCTTCTACCACATTTAAAACCCAAAACATCGCAGCCGTTTTAACTCAAAAGAGAATGAGAGAGAGAAGGCACCATACATAGGCCAGGGTTCAAATGCCTTAGGCCAGTCACACACCCAGCCTATTTTGGTGAAGATAAACTGAAAGGATTGCATGTAGATCACCTAGAGCTCCTTAGAAAAAGGGTGAAACACAACATCATCAATTAAATACAAAACAAGAGCATACGAAGCATCAGACCAATGGTTCATCTAACTGCTCAATCTCCCTTTTTTCCATGGTGGCCAACCAGACAGTTCTGAGAAGCCCACAAACAGAAAGTGAAGATACATAAGAAAGAAATCAGAGAATAAAACCTATGGAGAAACAGCTAAGACTGCACACGCATTCTCCTGCTATCCAAGTAGTTAAAAAATACTATGTAGGAATAACTACACAAATACCACATTTCATGAGTTCCCTGTGAAAATCAACTAAAAGTATACCTTTGTTCTTCTATCACTTTAGGCTGGATCACACATCCCTTTTTTCTTGCACACAGACACATGAAGCATCACAGCATATGAACTGGTTAATAGAAGCAGTAGTCCCTGAGATAGTAGCTGCTTGGGGAAAAATGTTATACCAAAAAGTTGCCAGTGACTATCTTCATGGACTTTGTACACTGTATTCCAAATCAGGAGTCAGGACTGCTCACAAGTAAGTGAAAAATATTGTTGTGCACCAACCTTTTAACCTCTGCTAGATGTAGGTGCAATTAATTGGTTACAAACTCAATATTATTGGTCACAGAAATGGCCCCCAAGAGCGAATATTACATAGTGTATTATCAACACTATAAATCTATTTGAGTTTTTTACACTGAATATAAAGCATGTCTCTCCTCTGATAATCCTGGGGACTGTATTCAGATGTGAGGGTACTAAGAATTCTGTTAGTACCTTATCAAGTCACACACAGAATTGCAGTTGCCCTGGTTCCCTGTGTAGATATGCTTTCATTGTTTTGCTCATGGAAGTAGTCAAACAGCATAAATTGGGCAAGTGAGAAGAGATTCTCTTTTACACCTAATAAATATTCATTCTGCATTTTAATAAGTTACAATGTTTTTCACTGCACAGGTACGGTTGTCAACCTGCTTTTCTGCTTTCTTGTCAACTTCAAATATTTCACTTTTAGGTTTTGGCAGTATTCTGAACCTACAACATCCCAGCCCTTCCCCACCCACCTCATCTCCTCATGAACCTTTCCCTTTGGATTTGTTTTCCAACTAGCTTGCTTTTGCTGGACACAGCCATCTTTAAGTCCCCTTATTTTCCAGTAATGAGATATACTCGGAGAGAAGTACACTAGAGCAGTTAAGGTGGAAATGGTTGTGTGAACAAGGGCAAACATTCTTCTGTTCCAGGACCCCTGCAATTCCTGCTGGCTCAGGGTTGGGGTGGCAGCTGCTGTCAGATGAGAAAGAAGGGTCTTGGCCCTGCTCCTTTGCCTTTAGGGGCCAGAGGGGGGGAAGCAGTCCCACTGGCTCCTTCCCCTGCCCCATCGGTCCCACCTCCGCTATTGGCAGCAGACCCACACCCCTCAGAGAAGAGCACATCTCCACATGCACCAGTCTTGTAGGGAGAAGTTGCATTGTGTGCGAGCATGCCATGTCTCACTTTTACTACACTTGATCTTAGCCAAAAGTCCGAGAAGCGCTTCTCGGCCTTTTGGCTAAGATCAAGTGCCATGTCTCACTTTTAAAAGCTGGCAGGAAGGGTGTGACCATTTGTAAAGAGGTCTTCATAGCTTTCATCCTGCCTCAAACCGCTGATGCTATTCTTGAACTATGTAGCCATGCCTTTGGCGATCTGTGGCTTGACCTGTACAATTGAAGCCTTGAATACACCTTCCTTACTTTCTCGGACATTAAAGAGATTCTGTTGTACTATTTAGGATGGAAGCCTTGACAGTCACTCCCACAAAGTTCTCTTATTAATCTTGTTAATTAGAGTTTGCCACTAAAGGTATTAATTTGTTAAAAATGGAGCACAGAGGAAGAAACAAAAAAACACAGATCGCATGAAGTTAATATCTGACTACCCGGAAGGAACTGAGAATTACCTGTTTTAGAAAGTAAATTCACTGGGAGGAGAAACACCACCATTTTCTAACTCTTGACAACTAATGCCTTATTTCAGCACCTGTATCAAAAAGCGAACAAGAACCTCTGCAGCAGTTGATAAAATATCTATGCAAAATGAGAGCTGATGTAAAGGAATGGCCAAAGGCAACTCCACTCATGACAACTGCTGCAGGTAACAGTGCGAGACCAGTGTCTTCTTGTTACTCATTTGCTGCATCTGTGCACATGCATCTTTAAACACCCATGCACATGTTTCTGATATACCTAAGCTAATGAGGATCCCCAGACAGATATATAAAAGCATGTACAATGCCCTCACTTTATGGGTTCGCTGTGAGCAAGAACACAAAACAAAAACTGACTGCAGTCTCTTGCAGCACATCTTCATGTGTAGAGTTATCCTAAGAGGTAGGATGTCCTTGGTTCCAGTTTCATCTCAGGTAGGAACTTGCTATAGATGGCCTTAAGCAATGCACTGTTCTCTCAGCCTAAGCCTGCCCCTCCTATCAGCAATGTAATACTGGGTTGCTATAAGGATTACTGAGGCAATCTACACAAAGCACTTTGAACATTCTGGGAAAGGACTATATAAATTTCAAGACTTAATTGTATCCAATTCTGGGCAAACTGCTTTTAAAAAATCCCAGGGGGGGGGGGAATATCAAAACATTCCCCGTTTCTCTGCATATGAAACACCCTACTTTTGTTGGGGAAGATAGTTCTGTTATATTGAAAGAAGAACTGGAATCTGTGGACTTCTTTCCAACTGCAGCAACATCAGGAACTAGAGACATCCTTGAGTGCTATGGCCCAGCATTTTAACTGTCCACTTAAGTATTTTATAGCCAAGCTCATCACCATGGCATTCAAGTGCCTCCAGGGTTCTGCCTGCACTACCAAGTTTATTATTAATCCAATGACTACCCCCTCCAGCCGTTATTAAACACAATTTGGCAACCAGTTACTATGTCAGCAGTGTTCAATACCCAATTTAGAAAGTGCAATTGTCCTAGAGCAGAGCTGGCCGGCTATTGCTCACTGAACAGTTCTGGTTTCCAAGAGAAGGGATATGTTTCTCATCCTTGGCCCTTCAGTCTTCCTTTCCAACCCCACAGAAAATGCCTGTACAGAAAGGCTTGTTGAAGGCCTTTATTTCAACAAGCATATCCCCAAAAGAAAAGGTTTTCCACTCCTGTCCCAGAATGATGCTGAAAGTACCTTCCTCATGTAAAGAAAGCTTTGATCAAAAGTAAAAGGAACATTGAATATGTCAGGCCCAACAAGATGGTATGAATTAGCTGAAGAGCATCAGACAGGCAAAACGGGAAGGCCCTCACCATCCACAGGGCCATTTGCAGCCCACATAACTGAGCAAGCAACAACCAATTCACTGCTTCAGCATAAATGTTTACCAGCTCCCATCCTGAGAATAGAAATAAAATCAGACAAAGTTCTGCTTCAAATTAGTTCAGATTGGATAACTTAACTCCAGGAAAGACCATCTGTGTTGATGGAGAAAGCACATATTATTTGGACCCAGGTTCAAATTCCCACTCAAGTCACAAAGCTTAACGGACAGGCCTTAGGTAAGCCAAACTGTCTCAGTCTAGCTCAGCCTATAGCACTGTGGGACTGTGGGAAGGCACAGAAGCCGTAAAGCTATTTATGTGCGTAGAACAGGATATAACTGTTCTGTTAACCACAAAGTTCCCACAGAAGCCATGATTCTTCCCTGAACCAAGGACACGATTCACATTCTTGGTAGCATCCAGATCCCCAGATGAAAACGCAACATACACAAGTACTTACATGAGGTTAAGAGGGAGATTACATACTATGAAGCAGTGTCTCTCCAACACCGGGGGTTGCCTGGAGGTGGCACTAAACAAATCCAGGTGAAATTTGTGACAAAAGGAAGAGGCGCTTGTGTACAAAATCATACTTTTAGAAGCTATTTCATATGAGGAATGGGCAACATGTGGCCCTCCAGATGCTGCTGGGCTTCAACTCCCATCATTCCTAGCCATCATGGCCACTGGTCAGGGATGATGAATGCTGTAGTCTACCAACATCCAGAGGGTCATAGGTTGCCCACTTTTGCTATAGATCATCATAGCTGCAAAAAGGGTAAGGAATCCAGACAAGCAATCTCCTTAAGTATGGTCTCAAAGGTGACACCTGAGCTAAATTTGGGAATCCATTCCATCACTAAGGCACTCATATTGCCAAGTGAAAGGTGTGAGTCCATATACAGGATGCCATTCTGTAACAACTGGAAACAAGCAGAGAGGGGAGCACAGATAATAAAAGGACAGTCCAAAGTCTATGGCAGCAGGTTACCCATAAAACAACCATGCCTGAGGCTAATTCAGGCCCATCCATCTGTTCACCAGGGATTCAATAAATTTCCTGGTTTTCTTGGCAACCTGGAATAGCAAAAAAGAGGAATGAGAGAGGCATGTGAAAGAACCTGGCTGGCTAGTGAGCCCTATCAGGTTGGGTGGAACATGACTTACACACGCTGGGCTATCCTGGATCGGGAGCTGGTAGAGCCCAAGAGATCTATGGAGCAACAAGGAAAGTTATGCAGCTTCCAAAGCTTTTTATGCTGACGGGGGCTTCTGCCACTACACCAACAGAGCTTACACCCCAATCTAACAGAGAAGCATCTGATAAGACCCTAAAATGTTTGAGAACTGCTTGTCTGGAATAGCTGTCTCATGAGTAAGCCTTTGCCGTTTTATAGCCCTGGCCAGGCTGACTCTCCCATAACAACGGTGAGCTCATGAAACGGAGAGCAAACAAGGATGTGTCAGTCCCACACTATGCTCTTGGCTTTTTAAAAATTCACGCTGATACGATCTTGAGTGTAGGAGCCTGGAGCTGTATATTACGATGTAGAAGGAGACTGAAGAGCTGCACATCTTCCTCTCGCTGTCAGGTATCTGGAGGAGCAGTTTCCAGTAGGCAGCCTGCATACCCATTCTAGTCTCTCAACAGAAAAGATTCAGATTAATTCCTTATAGGTTTTCCCAGGATATAAAAAAGGGTGGAGTGGTGGTTTAGAACTAATATACAGTAGTCTTCTATTTAGTTTCAAACTGCGGCTAGAGCCTCAGGAAAATTTCTACCTGACAGAGCACAAGTTGCAGTCAGCTACTTATAAACTTCACAAACTTCTGCAAATGGAATAGAGAAGGGGAGTGGGGAAAGACAGAGAGTGGACAATGACTTGCTAATGATTCCCTCTATGCAAGATTCCCTCCTGCGTGAACTATGGTTTTATTAAAATGATCCAAATTTGAAATCAGATCCTCCAATATCTAAATCCCAACCAGATATTGTTTTTCCCTTCTAGTTCTTTAAGCCCTTAAAAGGAAATCTGAATGCCAATCCAGACAACTTGATAACTCAAGCCACTGAACTGACTGTATTTTTACTTCAGTGGAACTATCTCAGCATAAGAATAGCAAACTATGGTTTGTGTCATACACCTGAGGCACCACATGTGCAAAGTCTTCCGTACGCCTATCGTGGCTACCAATTCTAACCACAATTGCAAGAGCCCCTTCATTTCAGCCATCCTGTTTCACTGTATTCAAACAATGAGAGACCTACCACCTCACTTGTGTGGGCAGACATATACCCCATTGCTGAGGGGTAAGAGTTGTGGGTGTCAGAAGTAGATCAGGGCAAAGCAGCCAAGCCAAAGAACAAGGAAAGAAAAGTGCCTGGCAGCATTTAATTTTCTTCTCCTGCTTCGGTTGCTCAAGAAAGACAGGTGTTGCCAGAAAGGTGTGTAGGGGGCAACAGCATCCTCTCCTTCACAGGGCAAGGAGAGGAGATGAAGGCAGCTAGCCAGGAGATAGACCATAAGAGGTTCTCAGAACCAATAGCCAATACAAGGTCATAGAGGCTTCTGTGAATACTGTGACTTGTACAGAGGGTGGCAATTGTTTTCTATACAAGGTAATCAACAAAGTTTTATTCAGAGCAGAACGAACGAAATTTGTGGTCCTAACCGTCAGGTTCAGTAATTTTAGTGTATACTCTAAGTAAAACAAAGTTTGAAACTTAGTTGTCTGTCATTTCTACAGGTAGGACAGTAGCATTCCATCTTCCATCTTCCAGCCAATTATGGAAAAAAGCCTGGATACACAACACCTAAGACAGATAAATACGAACCATTTTGTGTACAAATTTAATAATCAAACAGAACTCTCCGCCAGTATTGCCAGAAGGTTTCAAGAAAAACCCAGCACTACTGAGAACAGGGTCACATTTAGTTTGACAAAAACAAGATTGAAGTTTACACAAATGTGTCAAACCGAGTTTTACAGTAGGCACAGGAATTAAGTTGAGCTATTTTTACAAAGCAAGAACAAAAACAATTTATCAATCTGCCATTTGGCGGCATTCTTTGCTAAAATTTCCATATGTTTAAACTTTGAGATGATCATTTAAATTTTTAATAGTAGTTCAAGCGTCATGATTTCCCCCTCCATGAAAACCATATTTCTATAACTACCTCTGCAGTAGCAAACAAAACATTTTGGGATAATTCTCATGGGATTTGCAAACTTTTCCATTCAGAACAATTACGACGCACACAGGCAAAAGTGAGCTCAGCTACAATTAAAGTTGTCAGACCATGTTTAACTACATCTTAATCTAATTCATTTTATTTTATACAATCCTGCATCTGGATCTCATTTCCTGAATTCCTGTAGGTATTCTGGGTCACTCTTACAAACCCTTTCAAGTAGAGAAAGTTCAGCCAAGTCTACCTTAATCCAAAACTTTTTAAAAAAAACATTGTAAGAAAAAGAGCAAAGCAAGGAGATATTTTACCCTATCTCCTAATCCTTCTGGAAATCAAAGAGCACTAGTATTTTCCATCAGACAATGGACAGTAGTTAAACAGCACATTACATTTGTCACCCCCAGAGTACTTTTCAAGGGTTAAGCACCAGTTCTTGTAGAGCAGCACAATCATCACCACCCCACAGCTGCCCAAAGTTTTTCTATCATTTCTCAGAGCAATATACACCTCAATCCAGCACCCTGCCCTTCACACAAACACACACACACACACACCACCTTTAACTCTACTTCAGCTATGCCAAACATCTCTGTAAGCATTACTTCCGGCTCCTTCAACTCTCAGCTTCAACAGGGACATTGGCTGAGCAGACTAACCAGCAGGGGATAGAAGAAAGGGAGGGGAAAGACCAGCTTTCCAGCCAAATTAATTTTCACGTCAGGCACTTAAAGAGGCTGGACACAATTTCCCTGGTACAGATCAGCCAATCCATACTGCAAGAGAACATTGATCGACAGGGAAGGCGCCTATTAATTTGGTGCTCTTCCCCCTTTGCCGTTCGTATTGATTTATATAAATATATAATATTACACGCACACCTGAGCTGCTTTATGAAACAGTGCATCTGCAATCTCATCAGGGAAACACACACCCAAACAAGGCAAGAAATGTTTAGCATGTTTGTTCATTCTCTCCCTCACCCTTCTCCTAATATTACTCCTGAGCATGTTTTTTTAAAAAGGCAGAACAAGAGTTAACACACTGAAAAGTCTTGAGGTGAAAGGGTGAGGATGGATATTGTTGTGGAAATGGCCTTCCCATGGCCAGTCAGCCAGGCCTTGTCAACACCACTAAGGACTACAAAGAGATAAGGAGGTAACATCAGCATTTATAGCTCCCAAAACAAATCAGCATGGAGCCCAAATTCCATGCAGGATGACAGCAAACAAAGGAGTAACTACCATACATTCAGGTGTGGGGTTGCCTAAATACACTATAGGTAGCCAGGTGCTTCTACCCCATGTAAAATAAAAGTAAGCCATATCCCCAAGCAAACCCAAAGCCAGAACTAGAGAGAGAGACTGGAACTTTGCATAAACACCTTCCCCAAGCCAGACAGGTCTTCTGGAAGACAAAGGACTTCCTGACATACCCACCACTGCCATCACTGACACCAAAAGCAGGTCTCTCACCCATCTCAACCAAGACTTAAAGGAGCACCTCCCCCTATCCTCCCTGGATGCTCAGCATCAGGTTCAAATCCACAAGAATGGGGAAAGAGGGGTGGGATGTAAACGAAGGGGAGGAAGAGTTTGGGGAAATGGGGAAATGGGGAAACGCAAACACACACACACACTTACAAATGTAAAATGTCTGAAGGGGAAGAAAGAAAAAAAGAAGGCCATGCCTGCCCAGGTGTGAGTGACACAGAATCCCTTTCTCCAAACTGCAAAAGGGAACACCAAGACAGTACAAGTCCCTTTAGAAATGGAAAGGGGATCCTGTGTGTGAGGAAAGCAATTCACAAGAACACACACACAACATCAACAACCCCTACATTTGAGGGAAATGGAAAGCAAATGGGAACAGCGCACCACCGGCCCAAAAACGGGAGGACTCAACAGGAAGTGTATGGGACTAAGAAGCTCTCATGATGACACAAGCATCTCCTTCTCCCTGCAAAACCTTAGATGACAGAAAAACATGGGGGGTGGGTTTCCAGATCAACCCTTCAGGCCTCAGCAAATAAATGGGGTTGAAAAAGGGTGCCACCCCATCCTCAAAGACAACCTACATAGCAGCAGGAAGGTGGTTCCTTCAAGAGAGACTGAAAGGATCCCCACTCCATCACCTTCAGGATGGTGGTGGTGGGATCCAGTTAGATGAGTTTGATGGGATAAGAGTTCTTCTGTCCTACCCTCATTCAGATCCATCAAGTATGGAGGGAAGAAGCAAAGGATCCCCCTAAGCAAGCTGACAGGATTAAACAAGTCTTCCCCTGACCTTGGATGCTCTCCATTCCCTCACATGAGAACAAGGGAGGAAGAATTTTACCACCCACCCTATCTTTTTTTAAAAAAAGCTTCCCCCAACTATGTGGGTGGGAACAAATAACGAGAGCAGACATCCCTATGAGGCTTGTGAACCCCCTTTTAAAACAAAACTGGGGGATAAGACTGAAAAGAGAGCCTCACAAACACAGTAATTAGCATTAAGCAATGTATACCCCTTTTAAAAACCTACATAATTTGTAAGAGACAGGCCTAGTTTCTTCAAGAAGGAAGCCAATTAATTCACAGCCTCAGTACCCTCCCGTCTGGAAGAATTGGGGGGAGGGAGAAACATGAAATCCTAGAGCCCAATTTGATAATGGGGGGGGGGGGAGAGAAGAGAGAAATTGACTGAGTGAAGAAGCTAAATCTATCATTAGATAAACCTCACTCCTTTCCAGTCACACGCACTAGCCTAAATATAATCAGAAAATGATGATGTGGGGGAGGGACATTGTTGGTCAGTCTCAACCATAGAGGCAAATGAGAAATGGGGTTCCCCACCCACTGCAGCCCCCAGTTACTGATATGGGGGGGGGAGCTCTTTTCCTCCATCCCTCATTTTCCTCCTTTCCCAAGCCAGGATCAAAAGTCCTGCAAAGTTTCCCACGAGCTTCAAATTTTGTGCGCACATGCAATGGGGGGGGGGGGGGGAGAGGGCAAAAAAGATTCAGAACAGAAGCAGAAATATTTTGCTGTGGGGGGGGAGCAAGAAACACACAGCACAAGACACACATGCAGACACGGTCCTTTTCTGCAACATTCTCCCTGGCTCCATGAAACTGGGTGACTGGCTAGGGAGGAGGGGGTGTTGGTGCAGAAAGAGAGGGGAACAAGGGAAATAAACACCATTTTGGGGGTTATTTTTACATCCCTCCTTAAAGAACTAGGGAACTCTCAAAAAAGGTTGGGGTTTATTATTAGTGCTGGTTGAGTTTTATGGTGGAGGGGTACACAAAAGCATAAAAAACCTCAGGAAGGGGACACACATACATTTCCATGCATGCACACTTATTTTGCTGATTTCTTGCATGTCTCAGTCACTCTGTATAAAACTAAGGAGCTGGTAGAGGGGGAGCATTACTGAACGTGGGATGGATTTTTGTTTTTGTGGGGAGCAAAATTTTAAAATGATAAACAGCAGACATCCATATGCACAAACGCACATATTTCCCTCTCCTTTACTCTTTATAAAACAGTTAAGCAGGTATGGAAGAAGGGGAGAGATTAAAAACAAAACAAGAGAGCCCACACACAAAACTTAAACCAGCTAACACTCCTCCCCCCTTTCCGAAACTTCAAAAAGATAGAGAGGGAGGAAGAATTAAAGAAGAGTGTTGTTAGCGGAGGGGGGGTTGCAAAAACAATTAAGAACCGGGGAGAATGGCACGCATACATACACCAGCCTATTACGATGATCTTTCCTCT